>NC_137710.1:6563200-9348651 GCF_964034855.1 Anser brachyrhynchus | reverse complement strand
TTCCAAAAAGAATTGAAAGACCGTAACTATGACTGTGGTAGTTACGATGATTCAATTTGCTGTCTCCTGTTCCTGACGTTCAGTGTAGGACGTTCTGTGTAGAAACAACAGATCCTTCCTCTGGAGACAAAGTTGTTATGAGAACTCTGAGGTATGTGGAGCAACTGTAAATGGGGCAGATCCTCCAGGGCACTCCCAGTGTTGGAGATGCAATTTCTGCCAATTTATCCATCAATATGAACAGCAATCTTCATTGGAAGAGCCTTCAGAATTAACTGATGCTGGTACAGCTGACAAGCCAGGCTACCACCTGAACACCAAGTGGAGCATGCAGTAGTTGTGCAGATGGAGTAACAAGTCTCAGTGCTGCTGATTCTTCCTCCTGCTTCTTCTGGTTAATGTACTACTTCATGTCCTTAGGCCATGCTCTCACTTTTGCTTCATGCTGCCTGTTGCTTTGCAAGCTTTGGAAAGTAGAGCAGTAGAACTTGGCTGCATCGCACTGCCTTTCATGAAGGTACACAGCATGCAAATAATTGCTGCTGCTTGGCATCCGAGTGACCCCTGAAGTAGGAATGATGCTCCTAAACTTCAAACCTTTTGGAGCCATCTGGAAGTCTTTCCCTACCGGGATAGTATGCTGCCTCTTATCTGAATTTCCTTTCCATTTTATGCTTTGAGCTGAAATTCAGTAGGTCTTATTTCTTTAAATCCAAGCCTTCAATCGCTGTTTGAGCCTCTGAGCTAAATCTCACATTCTGGCTATATAAACTACATTCAGTATCTACATAAATGTTATAGTTCTGCACCTCCTCCCACGCAGCTAGCACAAGTGGAGGCTCCCAGCCAATAATAATACTTCTTGCAAATGGTTTGATTAGGATGAGATTTCTTGGATAAGGTACTGCTGCATGATTAAGAGGAATCTCTGTCTCCTAGTCTATCAGCCAACACTGACACAGATTCCTTTGTCAAGACTATCCCTTTTTCCTCTAATGCTAACACTTTGCTGCAAAAACTCACTTCATGATCTGTGTTCTGCAAGAAATCAGCTGGCTGTGGAGGCAAAATTGTCATCAGATCATCTGAAACTATCAAATTAGAGGGAGCCAGTCCTCTTCTGCCACCTGTCAGCTCTCCCTCAAAGAAACCAGCTTCATCCATGCTTCAAAAGTAATAAACCTTATTCTCTAGCCATTAGAGGAAGCTCTGCTTCAGGCTGCTTTTTCGGATCATCAGAAGGATCACAGCTGTGTTCAGCTTAGTTTTTGGTTAAGTTTTGCTGGTGGTTGTCTTGGTGACTCTACTATTAAGGAACACTTCTGTTACTGGTTCTCTGTATCATTTAGTGACCTTATTTGAAAGAAGGAAAAACCTAGGGCTGTTTTGTACAGAATCTGATTCTGATGTACTTACATGGGATGCCAGGGCTCTTCTCAGAAGTGTCAGAGTTATCTTTAATGCTGTAAAGATCACTGGAATCCTCCGCATAGGTCTGTGCCATGGAAGAACATGCAATGTGGCAGCTCTTAAATTATACAGTTGTTTTCCCTCTTTTTCAGTTGTTCAAGTTCATGAAATAGTGACTGATATTGTTCTGTTTGATTCTGGTGCTGATTCTCCAGTTCTTTCACCTGAGCTTCATCATGTTCCCTTTTTGCTGGCCAGGGTCAACCCACAGCAGTGGTTATTTCCAGGCCCCGTGCGCACCAGAGACAAAAAGGGCACAGAGGAGGAGCAGAGGTGAGATGTGATGGTTGGCTGACAAGTCCAGGTCGTGCTGCCGTGACTCACCAACAAGAGAGGTCAGTCTGATCCGGGAACGGGGAATTCCCGAAGCCTGATGGCTAGACTGAGTCACTTGCCTGAAGAAGCCTCGCTTCCTGCCAGTCTTTGTGCACCTGTATATGAAGTTTAGCCTGTAGCAGCTCTAATACTAGAGAATTACTGGATCTGCTGTTGTTCCAATGCAGCTAACTGTACTAATGAAACAACTTGGATAATTGTATGACTGATTACTGTTTGTTACTGTACTGTTATTTAGAGAGAAACAATTTATCCCTAAAGCTGTTGGCCCTGTGTCTGTTACCCAAATTGTAATGCTGCTGGGCCATCTAAAACCCTTACACTGGGACAGCCCTGCTCTCATCCCCCACCCCAAACTGGGACAGGAGAGCAACTCCTCAGGAACTGGGACCTGCCCAGCTTTGGAATTCAGAAGAGACCTCAAGATATCTGCCATAATGTGCATTTAAATAATCTTCCAAGCAATGGTGCACACATTTACCAGCCATCCTATCTCCTGAGTTATTCGGAGAGGGATGCACTGCTCACTTCTCAGTTTTTTCAGTGAGAGACTTGTCTTTTTCACTGTGATACTGCAGAGTTTCTAGACCTGTGGGACCCCATCTCTGGTTCAAGGTTATAGATGCTAATGCAACTTGAACAGAAGGCTTGCATTGCTAGCAGTCTTTCAAGTACTTAGATATTTGCAGTTCATGGTGTAGCTGCTTTGGTAGTTCATACGTTTCCCTTGCCATCTGTGTATCAGTTTCCAGCAGCACACTTAAACAGTTGCTATTGAAACATGGTGTAATTTGGCAATGATTTTATTAAAGCTGTTTTGAAATGTCTTTCTACCACCACCTTGTCAGCACAGTTATGCAGTTATAAGGGAAACGTTCTCAAACTGTCTCACAGCACTGAGGAAATGAGCTGAGACACTAGGTGTGAGTGAGGTTAGAGCTGAGCTCCTTGCCTGCTGCAAGAGCAACAACTTGCAGTGCTTTTCTCTGCTTTATGCTCATTTTTGCAGTGCTGACCAGGGCCTGGAAGCAGGCTCTCCCTTTGTTTCCTGCTGCTACTCTTCATTAGAAGGCAGCTTAAAAACGTAGCAATATACGTGACTCATTTAAATAAGCAAATTACTACCAAGTCAGTTAAGTGTTACGTGATCATGGATGGAAGTAAAAGTAATTCAGAGTTACGAATGAAAGAAATTGGTCACAAAGTGGTATTTGGTATATGCAGTGCAGTGTTAACTTGGTCCAGAGTCTGTTAAATTTACTCTTAGTACATAGGAAATCAACAGAGCTCTTTTTTTCTTCTACCTTGGAGCAAAGGGCATTTAATGTTTTCATCTTTTTCTGTAAATAGTCAAGGAATCTTACCTTTAAGAGGAAAGGGTTCCATATAGGGCAGAATCAATTTAACGTACATAAAATACAAAACACAGAAGGAGGAAAATGAGTTTATAATTCTTTACAAGATGCATGATAGTTATCTGACATTTGTGCTATCATAATATATAATTGATTGCTCTAAAATGCTTATCATTGGAGATCTAATAGGCCGATGGGACAAGAAAACCTGTGTAAAAACTTAAATTTGTTGGCAACTGTACAGGAATATAGGGTAGAGGATTCTCAAAAAAAAAAAAAGGTATGTCTTCACTTCTTAACCCATTTTAACAGTTCCAATTTAGAGCCATATAATGATTTAAGATGTGAATTATTTTGTTTTTATCTTAGTTGCTTCTGAAGGTGAACTTCAGCCCTGCAGACCACAGGTAGATCCCTTTATTGTGTTCTGAATTAATTAATTAACTTTCAAATCTGAATTCTGTCTCTATTCTGCAAATCAGCATATTTCTCATATATTCAAGCTGTGCACCCAGATTTAATGCAGCAACAAAATTGTGAAAACTAAAGGGGAAGAGCAAAGGGAGCAATGTTTTGTTTGTTTTCTTTCAGACAGTCATTTCCTAATGTAAAATATTCACAGAAATTTTCTGTTTTGTAAAGTTTTCAAGGGTTGGTCTATGTTGTGGTTCACCTGTTCAAACTGCTTACACAATTTCTTTTTTTCTTTTACTTTTTTTTCTTTTTGATGTTGAACAATTATGTCCCTTATTTCTATTTAAATAGATCATAGAAAATGATCTTAAGGATGGGCAGGCATAGATGTAACATCTGCCAGTCCCCTGAAGACATCACAAGACAAGCGCTAAAACCTGACTTCTGTGTACTCTTGTCAAATAAAATAATAGATACAACCTGGAAGCAACAAAAAAGTTCCAAAATGAAAACTGTCTGCAAAATTCAGTGTAAGTAATGACCTGTTCTTGTCACCAGCAGGGAAGTATGAGGTGTAAATTGATGAAATTCTGTCTGAAAGGAAATTCCTGTTACTTCAGTATTGAACAACAGCATTTCATGACTGCCAGTAATTGACGTGCAGGAGAGATCCAGCAATATGACTGTGGTTGCTTGGCCCTTGCTAATGAACAAGATGTCATTCAACAGCATTGGCATCATAGCATCTGCTCTGTATCCAGTCCAAAACTGGACACTGAAAGGACCCAGGATGCTGGTGGCAGGTATGTGAATGTGCACAATTCTGCCTAAACTTCTCAAACACCTTGCTGTAATAAAGGATTTCAACATCAAATGGCAGTTTGTAAGGACAGCTACGCTCAGCAGTGATTTCTTAAGAACTGGCTGGGCTATTGTTAGTTATAGTGTGGGTGGTATTTTTTCTTGTCAAAGGAAATGCGGATTATCATAGTAATTATCCCAGATACTTCTGACACTCTCTTACAAGCTGTAAAAATCATGGATTAAAATTATAGATAGTAAACTCAGATTTCCTTGTGATGCTTTTAGTAATATCTTTTGTGCATGGAGGCTACGTGCTTCTGTGCAGGTATAGGCAAGGGCCGGAGTAATTCTTCTGGACAAAAAATGTTTAGAGAATACTTGAGACATATGCTGGTCTTGGAAAACTATAGTTGAATAAGGATAAGATAAAGAAATGAATAGAGTTTAGGCACATAAAGATAATACCTAAAGCAGCATTTTTTTGTATTTTTAGACATCTGTAAAATAATTTGTAAGAACTGTTCTTCCAAGTTACCATGGTATCAGACTTGGGTATTTCTGAACTTCAGTAGCGTATAATCTGAGGTAGTCCTTTTATCAGAGATCAGAATTCTTTACTCTTTAGCACCAGCATTCCACTTCAGCAGCACATCGCTACTCCTTCGAGTCTCTGCGTTTCTGTTTTCACATTGTGTGTACCAGCCTGACACACATGGAATTTCTCCAGCTGGCCAGCACGCATGCTTGCTTTACATCTTTCCAATATTTCAGCGGGATGGTCTGCCCCTTTCATTTAGCTTCCTCTGACTCCATTTTCCTTGAGTAAAATGGATGTAGTAATCTTTGAATGTATCATATCTATTAGAGTTATGATCTCATTTTATATTATGATCTTCAAAGATGTTTACAAGCTATTTTACAATACCCATATGAAGTGGTGAGTACTAACTTAATTCCTTTATAGCTTATTTCATTAACAAATATTAACTGAGTTTTGGAGCAACCAGACTATATAAATGCAAAATATTTGTTATCAAATAGTTGTTCAGGGAACAACTTCTCAGAACATATATTAAGACTCCTTGTTCACTACCACCAACTTTTGTTGCATTTTTGAGTTCTTGAAGCCTCCTCTAATAACTATATTTATTTTTAACTTGTCTGAGTTTGTAAAGCTTACTTTGAAACTTGGAGAATTTTCAGGTGATAAAAGTAACTTTGTTGTAGAACAAGTGTTAGATCAGCTGAGGCCACTAGCTGACGTGAGAGGGGGTGAAGGGGAAACAAGGTCCTAGCCAGGGGCAGCTCAGATCAGAGCACTGAGGTGAGGGTGAACACCTTTGGGGGCAATTCAGGTGCACAGACACAGAAATCTGACAGCAGCGGGGGCTCCACCTCGCGGCCTGCTGCTGCCACTTCTGCCCCGTGCCTCATCCCCAAGCCCTGCGGGGGGGAAGCTTTGGAGGCTGGGCAGCGGGGCGAGCATCCCCCTGCTCCTCCAGCGGCCGGCTGGGCGGGCTGGCAGCTCCCTCTCCTCTGAGGAGAGGAGGCACCGAGCCGTGCCGCGGAGGGGAAGGGCAAGGCGAGGAGGAGAAGGGCAGGGCGGGACATGCCGGGGGGCCGCCCCGCCCCGCCCCGCCCCGCCGCCCCAGGAAGCGCAGGCCCGCAGCGCCCTGCCCGCCGCCGCCATGCATTGTGGGGCGGCAGCAGCAGAGCCAAGATGGCGGCCAGCAGGAGGCTGATGAAGGTAACACCAGCGCCGCGCCGCCGCGGGCCGGGGGGCGCCCGCCCGCCGCCGACCCCTCTCCCTCAGCGCCCCTCCGGCGGCCGGGGAGCCCCCTCCCGGCCCAGCGGGACCCTCGCCCTGCCCCTCGTCGCCGGCCGGGCCGGGGCGGCCGGGCGGGGAGCAGCCGGCACCTAGGCCGCGGCCGTCAGGGGCCGCCCCGGCTCCCCCCCCCGCTCCCCGCCGCCGCGCCGGGCTCCGAGGCGGCGCCGCGGGCCCCGTTGGGCGCCCGGGGCTGGGCGGGGGCGCTGGGCGGGGGCCGCCCGGGTCCCCTCCCGCGGGGGGCTCCCGCGGTGACTAAGCAAAGAGGAAGGGCCGGGGGGGGAGGAAGCGCCGCTGCCGGGACGCCGCGGGGAGCGGCCGAGCCCCGGGGCGCTGTGAGGGGTCGGCCCGCCGCCGGGGGCAGCGCCGGGAGGGAAGGGGAAGGAAGGGAGAAGAAGGGAAGGGAAGCGAGGCGAAGCGCCCCGGCCGCCCTGCCCGCGGGCGGGGGGCTCGCCCCTGCCCCAGCCCTGCCCTGGGCAGCGAGCGGGGCTCCCCCGCCCGGGGACGGGAGGGGTTTGTTCGGGGGGGTTCGTGGTTGGGGGATTTGCTGGGAGGGCTCCGAGCGCCGCGGCAGCCGGGTGAGGCCGGGGCTTATCGCGGTGAAGTCTGGACCCGGGTTCAGCAGTTTCCTCACACGCGCCGGGCGCGGTGATGTTTTCGTCTTCAGCCCTCAGCTTGCGCCTAAGTACGGGTGGTATTTCCAACTCGGCTTCGACAAAGGGAATGTGTGTTATTTTAAACGGGTGTTTGGGCTGAGAATCTTGTGGTTTTTTTTATCATCTTGTTTGAGGACTAAGGTACTTAAAAAGATAATAATTGTCCCCAAAAGGTGCAAGTTTCTTCTATGTGTTGTGTATAAGTGCCAATTCACGTCACAAGCTGTTTGCAGTGGAATTTGCTTAGGACACGCGTACTTAGTGGCATGAAATCTACTCATCTGTAAAATGTTGTGGTAGTACCCTACAGTATTCGCATGCCTGTAACATAAATCAATGAGCTGTACAGGCTGGTCCTGTGAAACACAGAGGAAGGACCCTCTAGCTGTCAGGCAATGTCTTAACCTGATTAAAAACCACCTCACCGTGGGGTGCAACATAACCGTGCACTAGGATTTAATAGATATATGGGTGATTCTCTTAAACTTATCCTTTTAATACAGGATTTACAAGTTACTTCAAGGATGCAGGCCCCCAGTAGGGCTGAGATTTGGCTGGGATACGTAGATATTTGACGTTGTATTTCCTTACCTGCGCATATACATAATTAACCATTGTAGCTCGGTCACTTTTGAAGAAAACAATAGCTCAGTATTGCTTCCATAGGGGTAGTTTTGGTATTTTAATTGTGCTATGTAGACATTACAAATTAAATAGTAAATACATTATGTGCAGAGTCATTCATATATATTAAATCAGTAGGAGTAAGCCTTTAATTGTCCTTAAGGATCCTGGTGAGAAGACATTCATTTATTTCATTTTTGATAGCTGTTATTTTTGTCACAGCTTTAGAATCATCAATGTGTCTGTTCCTTTGTACTCAGATAAGGTTCTTTGTTTCAGATAAACTGAACTGTTGTTTACTATCTTTTTGCAAAGCAGCTTTTATGCTAGTTCTGAAAAATTTATTAATTGTTCAAAAAAGCAGCACTACTTTCTAGTTAGAGAGGAAGAAGTCTAATTTTTTTTAAATAGCATAGAACGTAAAAATCCAGGAGGTGAAATAAATTGTCCTTAATATTTACAGTACCTCTTGTTTTTCAGCCCCCCGTTCAGTTTCACTATGCTTCTTAACTGTCAGTTAATAATTCACTTTTCCACTGAAAGCATACCGTAAAAATGATTTTTGATAATGTGACGTTCTTTTCTAGAAAAACAGTGTAGCAATCCCTTTTCAGAGGGAGTGGTGTAGGAAGGAAGGAGACATTGGTAACTTCCCTCTTACGTTTTTACTTTCATTTTTATTGCCTTATATTTATGGACCGTGTGTGTTGTGTGCTTTTCTATGCAAGTTCAACAGCTGTGAGATGCTTTATTGTGTAACTTGTAAATGCTATTAAATAAGCAGCTACCTTTGTGCCTTTTTTAGGGTCCAACATGCTCTGAGTCTTCATTCATCTCAGTAGGAGCAAACCAGAGCTCTTGTACAGATGATGTAATGCGGATCTCTGCAGCGTGATGTTTTGCAGGTCTGATCTCATCTGTATCAACCTGATACCTTTATTTAAGTTCTAAAGTGGAAATTCATAGATCAGCAAATGACTCTTTAAAGTCTTTCACTGTTACAGTTTTGCAGTATTGAAGAGTCTGTGGTGTTTATGTCTCAGGGCCATAGAATGATGAGAGATGATAACTAAAGGAAATAGTTTTTCAGTGTGTCACTCCATTTCCTAAAATAATTTAGGATAAGCATTAACTGTCTTTTTTTGGGCTAAATATCAAGTTTGTCTTTGGTACCTGAGAATTAACTTTGAACCTTTTATAAGTCACATAAAATAAAGTAATTCCCATTTCCGTAAGGTCTTGCCAACGTTTTGAAGTACTGTAATTTTTTCTGGATGTGTGTCATGCAGCATAGTTATTTATATTAATCACAGTGGCACAAAGAGACTGGATGTAGTAAGTTCATGATAACATGCTACCTGCCCACAGAAAACTGGCAATGGGAGTATTGTTGCCACTCTGCAGGTAGAAGTGGACATCCTTTTCCAACTGTGGAATCTTCAATTTGCAAACCTCCTTGTGAAAGAAGTACTAAAAAAAATCAAGTCCTAAAAAAGTCAAGTTATAACGTGCATAAAATTGTCTTGTTATCTCAGGCTCTGTGTGCGCAAGTTACATTTCATAGGCCAGAGACCTATTTATGGCCTATTGTAGCTTTATGCCATTGTCAACGGTATGCAGTCTAGTCTAACTCAAGTTTTCTCTACTGTTTTCTCAAGTCTTTCCAGGAGCACACCTAGGTTAGTAAAAATGTGAAATATTCATAGCTAATGAATCACGTTCCAGCAACATTTGAGGTGAAGTTTTGATCTATGAGCCACCATTACACCTCTTCAAAGAGCCATAGTTGTCAGATATCAGCTCCTCATGAAATGTGAGAGGTGGGAATAAGGCAGCCTTCAACAAGGGTTTGTTGTTTTGGATCATCTCTCGAGGGGGGAAAAAAAAACAGGCAAATACAGAGTAATTAGATTTAGGAAAGCAGCATAGCTTTCTCTTTCAAGGGAGCTGCTTTGCTTCAAGACCCTTTCTCGTAAAAATCAAATTGTCTCCAAACACTTCTGATGGGGAACACAGATCTCCAGGAGACATGCCAGAGACTTCACTCGAGTGCTTTTCACAGTTGCCACCCACTGATGTAAAACAAGCCGCTTTCCATTGGAGATCTGGAGCTAAATGATATGTGGAGAGGTAGTGGGTAGTTGCAAAGGGAAGGCTATTTCGGGGCTGGATAGTCATAGTACTTGGGGTTTGAGTAGCGTGTGGTACTGAGATGGGCCTTCAACTGGCATTTTTCAGCAACATTTGAGAAGGCTCTCTGGTCCCGGGGTTGGAGCTACTTCTTTCTGTGTTCATCTGCAATATGATCAAGCTAAGGTTTCTGTAGGATCCACGCTTTTGTTCCTGGCTTTTAGACATTAAAAGTATTTTTAGCATTAAGAACTGAAAATAGATTTAAAGGATAAGTAAGTTATTTTCTTGTTGTTCTCACTCTGCTGCCATGATTGCATAGTCAAACATTTGTGCAACTGTTGAACTTCATGATAAAACAGAAAAACAAAGCCACACCCATGTACCTGCTGTAGATGGCCTGCAATTTGCAGTATGCTGTGGTCTTGTAAACAGTATAACCATTCCAAATAAAGGTGTTTTAACCAACTTTGCTATTGAAAAACAATTCTAAATGGATCCAGTCACTGGTTCTCAGTAACAAGGGAAGTCTGGCTTTGAGCAGCTATGATTGTCCCTATGGAAAAGTGAGAATACTGATTTATTTTCCTTTTTTGAAACTGAAAAGTGGCAAAAGGATTTATAATCAAAATATTAAGAAAACATTTCTGAATAAGGATCAGATGGAAAATATTCTGCCAAAAAGTAGAATAAATAAAAGGCACGTGTGTATACAGGCTGTAACGTCACAGTGGAAACTTAATAATAGCTCCTATAAGAGCTAGAATCTGTTTTGTTTTCCGTTCTACTTGATTTTAATTTTTGTTTTGTTTTGTTTTTTGGACCTTTCTCAGCAGTATACAAGATTCAGAGAGTAAAATTGGCCAGCGTCTTATCAATGCTTTGGAGCCTTGTTTAACTTTGTCACACTTCTCTTAGAGATTCTATTTATGACCAGGTAAACAGAAATTGTAAACACAAGACAAATGAGGTTTGGAGTTGTTTCAGTAAACTCATTTTTCTTTGTGTATTTAATAGCATTTTGGGCTTGATGCAGAACTTGAAGTCAATATAAGCCCTTACGCCTACTCCCATATCTTGGATTAAACTCTTACAGTTGTTAAGTCTTCACTGCATTTTCATACTAGGTTTGTTTCTTTTTAGACAAGACCCCAAACTTCAGAGATGCACGGGCAAAGTAGTTGCAGGACTGTGTTCAGAACCATTTTTTTCTAGTCCTGGATGGAATTTAGAGGAACCGGGAATTCTAAAAATTATTTGAGAATATATGGCTTTAGGTGTATATTTAATATTTGAACCTTCTTTTTAAGAGTTGAGTACATTTTAAGCTGATGCCACTCTAATTTTCTTCTTCATTTCAAACATTTGATTTTCAATAGCATGTAATCATTTGTGCTGTTCGAAGCCAAAATTAAAATTTTAACAATTTATTGATAGATTATATATGAGAAAGGTAGCACGTACTTGTAGGACTACGTTCAGACCAGTTATTACCTCTGAAACAACATTTTCTCCTTCTCAAGCACTGTGTATAACACTTTCTCTGAACATATCCAAACTACAAACATCACGTCTCAAGGGAGCCCCCTGAAATAAGAAGACATTTCTGTTTTATAAACGGGCAAACCAGTGCAGGCAGGCCACGTGCAAGGTTGATAACAGAGTAATGAAAGATGACTTAAATTCTTACTGCAGTGTTCTAACCTCTAGTTACACTCCTTCTGTGTGCCTTTAATTATGTTACTTGACAAAATTAAGGGGTGGAGGACGGGAATAGGAATTAATCCATTCACTGTCTGCCTAGACTCCTAAGGGTTATTTTAAAATAAATATTTGAACTATATCCTTTAACATCATCAAGTAATTTTTGTCTCTCTGGACTTGCTCATGCTAAATAAAGTATGAACTTTTAATCTGTGCTGTTTGATGGTATTTAGTAGCTCATTGACTCTTTTAACTGTACGCATATGCTTTAGTTGTGTCTGCCTCTGTAATTTAGATCTTTATTAGGGGTTTTGTCAGTTGCCGGAAAAAAAAACCCAAACACTCCCTTCGCCCTTTTAATCCTGAGTGCTGAATCTCTTATCACTCCCGATGAATTACACACACAAAAAAAAAAAAACTAAAAATATGAATTGCAAATATAGTATTACACTGTCAATACACTTCTAGGATAAATTGGAGCCTGTCTTAAGTAAATAATTCATGCAAGTCATATCTGTGAGGAGAGGAATTGCTTAGTTTATACTCCTCTGCTTTCTTTTTCAGTTGCTAGTTACTACCTCAAGACCCAAGGCAGCAGCAGAAGCACAGAATATAGTCCCAGTGCACTGCAGTAATTTACCACTTCTTTGATTATGAAAGTGAATTCCTGCATAGGCTTAGCAAGTCATTTTAAAAGAGGAAGGTGCCCTGAACACGGTTTCTGCTTGCTCTTTGCCCTGCTGTCTTCCAGGCTATTTAATTCCCTCTCCCGTGTGGTGGACTTGAGGGAAAACAGGGAATATTTTTTGCATATTTGTCTGAATTTTTTCTTCCTTTCATGCAACTTTTCTGAATCTGTGATGATAACTTCCACGTGGAAGCCACACTCACTGGGACATTTTGGGGATTTCTGTAAGTTTCTGTATACATGTAATGTTTTAAATAAATTGACTAGAAAATATCTAAACCCATTTTTCTTCCCTTGTTTTAGAGGCAAACTACTTGTGTTGCATGTTTATTCATGCCTGAATGCCTTATGGTTAATCTAGCTTGTTTTATTCCTGGTGTTTGGTGCATTACATCTGGTGGGGATTTATCCCTCTTATGCCCTGTGGAGTGGTTGTTTGCTAGGACTTCACAGTTCTGTATGTGTAGACAGCAAGTGGCTTAGAGCAGCGTTGTGAGTTAGTTCCTTTCCTAAACTAGCCAGGATGAGCAGTGTTGGTCAGGTTCTTCTGAGCTGATGCTTTGTGCAGTAAGCATTCAAAGCTAGCTATAAAGCAGTGTGCAGATTTGCAGTTTCAGTGGTCAAAAATGATCTCTCATACCTGTGATAATGAAGGTTATTTTCATCTGGGTACTTTGGCTTCCACTGGATCCCTCTAAATGTTCTTCATGGGATTATTTTTGTGTGGTTTTTTTCCGTATGTTTTCCTGTATTAAGGAAATAGGATAATCCTCTTATCCTTTTAAAAAAAAAAGCAAAACGACAACAAAAAACTGTCTGTGATATTGCGCAAATCTAACAGCAGTGGAATTTGGGGATTAATCCAGAGATCTAGACTAAGCAGCTGGTTTTAGTGTCATGAAGATTGTGTTGGGCATTGATTCAATATTGGAGACACCAAGGTTAAACTGTTGTGTTGTGAGTATGCTCTTGCTTTCAGAGATGCAGCGGGTGGAAGTGTAAATGTTCATCTTCTAGTCTGTAGCTGTCATGATTTTTTATTTTCTTTGTGCATTTGGAAATCTTGTTCCCCTTTTGTGTTTGTGTTTTATTGTGTTGCTAAGTTTATGCAAGAGATCACGGCAAGTATTAAATCTATTCCAGTCAGGTGCAGAAAAGGTTGTTCTATGATGAAATACGAACATTTTATCAAAAAAAAAAAAAGTCCTTTTACCATGAAAACTGATCTTTTTTTCAGCATATAGTGCCTTTGATTGTAGTTGGAGTTTCTATCAGAATGTATAGCCTGGTTTCACAAATGTGGTTACACTCAGCAAAGAACTGTGTGCTGGCAGAGTGCACATAAGCAACATTTTTCTGAACTTGTGTGGCCAGACAGACATGTGCTTCAGTCTTGAAATCACTGGGAAGATTTTACCTTTCACTGGGGATGACTTGAATTCATCTTAAATCAGTTAAATTCACTTTAAAGGTCAAACTCTTCAATAGCAAAGGGCTATAACTACTGTGGGTTTAAAAAAAAAAAAAAAGTGGAGCCTTGAGGTGTTTGTTTTTTGGTCTTAGAGCTTTAAGATAAAATACTCAGGAAAACAGTTGCTAAAGTAGGGCTCATATGTGACTTCAAATATAAAAAATAGCCAAAATATTTGTTTTAGTGATAGTTAGATCACTAACTGATCAAAAATAATTTGACAGATGATTGATGGGTGCAGAAGGATGCTTTGTTCAAGAGTGATGTAGTTATAAAGAGAGGCACCTTAATAAATACTGCTACATACGGAGGTATGAATCAAAGATGAAGAAGCATCTTCTTGAGTTACTGATATAAATAAGACTACCTTGGGTTGGATACTTTTCTGGATTTACATCAATTTAACTTGATCTAGCTGGAATCTGTTAGTTTTCGGTTGAAATAATGGGTCTGTTCAATGACTTTCAGTGTTTAAACTGTTTTGAAGTAATTCTTCCAAATCACTAGTTCTCATTCAGACAAGTCCTCAGTTGCACTTGATTTCTATTCTTCGCTATTATCAAAGCCTGTTACCAAAGGCATTGATTTGCATTTGAGATGTAAAAACATTTTAAAATACACTTTCTTATACTGCTACTTCATTGTATGTATAATGATGTTATTAACAAAGCATTTTTATATCTTTGTGACACACCAAAACTTTTTAAACACCCTGTCTCAGAAAACTTTACTTCTTACAGGGGCAACATTTTCTGGTTTATGTGGGTTGCCACCACTGAAATCTCAATATTCTGTAGTATTAAAGAACCCACGTTGACCTGCAAGCATTCTGAAATGTCAATATGAGCATCTTGTCTAACGTTACTGTTAACTTCTGTTTACACTCTGTTTGTTTTCCAGGAGCTTGAAGAAATCCGCAAATGTGGAATGAAAAACTTCCGTAATATCCAGGTTGATGAAGCTAATTTATTGACCTGGCAAGGGCTTATTGTTCCTGTGAGTATAGATGATTCCTTATTCTAATGAGCTTTAAAATAAAGCAATGATCATTTGTATCACAAATGCACAGCTTAGCGCTGCTGTTAGTGACCATTAGACAACTTTTGCACCCTCACAGGACTTTTTCTTACTACTGTAAAAACTGGCTTTCGGAGTTGTGGTTTTCTGGGCATTTAATGTGGCCCTAGGTTTAATTCTTGGGTCTCTTTAGACTTCTCCTATAATCTTAGGCAAATACTGTAACCTTGCTGTCTCATTTTACTTGAATGTTTTGTGTGGTTTTGTTCTATCCATGTCTGATTACGTTAGTAGGTGTTTCTCATAACTCCTGTGAAGAAAAATCCATACGTAATTGAAAGAGATCTAGACTTCTCTGATCGATACCTGGCTGGATGCTGCGCAGTTATAGGCCTGGTCCAACAGATGGCTGCAACTGGCAAGGGCTGTGGCTCGGTGATGGCACTGGGTTAGTTGGGAAAGGTATTGGAAAGGGCAGGCAGGTTAATTTTGTAGTTTATTACGTTAATCTGAAAGTACAAAATCTACATTGTGGGATAAAATCTGAGTTGTGAATACTTTGTTTACTCCTCAATAGCTTTTGGTGTGTTTCGGTTTTTAGTTGTGTGGTTTTTTTTTTTGGTTGGTTGGATTGTTTTGTTTGTAACTGACTCTATTTCTAGAACAAAATTTAGTATTAGAAAAAGTTTGATGCAAGGAAATTGTTTGGATTCTCAGAAGAGAATTCTCTTTAAATTAAAGTCGTGGATTTTCACCTCCTTTATTTTCCACTGCCGTGGCTCACGCTTACTTAGTTACATGAGCTACTCAAATGTCTGCAGCAATAGAAGCCATGCTAGTAGAGCATCAGTTCTGCTTTTCCTTGAGTACAACCTAAAAGGTCTCCTGACCAGCGTAAATTTGTCTTTTTAAAACACTTTGAAACTTTAGTCTGGCAGTGCCTGTGCTGTGTTAGCTGAAGGGCATTCCCAAACTTGGATCATGCAGTCTCTGCTGAGATAATTGCGAGGCCTTTGAACTTGAGGTACTGTAGAACAGATTTAGTTTACTCTTTACATGCGTTTCTGCAAGTAATTCTAGTGGTTGAGGTTATTCTCGCGCATAAAGCAAGCAGGATTTGACACTAGAATTTGGCATAGCTGAGAAACAGTGTGCTTTGTAAGCCACTCCGATATTTGTGGTTCATGTATAACAGGATAGTGTTCTGATAATACTTTGAAGTTGGTAAATGTGGCTAATAAAGCAAAACACCAGAAAGTTTATTCCTGTTAAAATTTGCAGTACGTGGTGTACTACTTCTATTTTTAATAGTTTCTGCTCACCAGAGTATGAGCATGAACTTAGTGTTTTATTTGCAAAGATTCACATCACAAGTGTTTAAGCATCATTGCGAGGAACCACACTTCATGCCTACCTTTTGTTTTATAATGTGCCCTGTTGCAAGGGAAATAGCCATAAATTCATTGCTGGTGTAGTTAAGAGGGAATTTTGTCACAAAATCTACGTTTATTGTAGTAATTAATATTTGTGTTGTAAGTGTTGAAAGAGTAGTATAGATGACTATTTGAAGAAAACACTAAAAATGATGCATTCTCTGAAGCATAATTTTTTAGCTCTTGCACTCTTGGGGTTGGTGGCTTAAAAATGTCAAATACAAACTGGTTGCAAGTATAGGTTGGGTTGGTTTTTTTTTTTTGGTTTGTTTTCCTGAGTTGTTGCTTTTGAAGTTTTACCAAGAACAAATGGAAACAGCAAGTAAGGGTTTAATGACATACTGCTCATATTTTAGTAGGACTAACTGGTTACTGATTATTAAACTCTGTAACTAGGCGTTATTTTGGTCAGCTTCTTAATGAAAGTGTTAAAAGATATGAAGGTTGTTAGTATTTTGGCATGTTCATGCAGAATTACTGTGAAAAATGCTGCTCTAAAAACCTTTACTGTATATATCATATTTTGCTCTTTGGAACAACTGTTAGTTTTCCAGAGTGTTCAGCTGAGACAGCTCATCAACGTCTTTTCCTGTTCTAAATCCTAGAATAGGGCACCTTACGTACCCTATGTTGAGAAGATACACTGTTCGTTTCAAACACCAGTACAAGACTTCAGGCTCCTTGCCTGAAGTAAGAGGTACTGTTGGTATACCATGAATTTCATTTAATCTTGTCCATAGCAAGCAGTTTTAATAAACTTTTGCAGAGCAAAATACTCCGGGTAAATGTAAGTCAACTTCTTGCCATCTGTGTTACGGTATTTATAATTCTAGTTCTCTCCCTTGTCAGTATCAGAATGAATGTAACGAACTATTGGAAATGAATTGCTGGAATGTCAATTGAAAAGATGAGCCACCCTTTTACATACATTTTTAGTTAAATTTATTGGTGAGTTATGGTGAAGAACTGTTCTGACTGAAAGAGAGTCAAGCAGAAAAGGGATATTTTTAAGCCAGGTCAGTTCCCGTATCAGTTCATTGAACGTCCTCACAAATTCTAGCGTGTGATGGAGGTAAGAACAAGTGAGCAGTGTGGGGAGAGGGCATTAAATGCTGAAGTTGTCATCATGACCAGAAAGTTACTTGTTAAACTTACCAGGCTTTTATGATTGCTTGGATAAAAAGTGATTTTAAGGCACTTTACTTACCTCTAACCTTGACTCAAAAAGTTGTGCTTTATTTCTTAGAAAGGCACAACCAGATTTCCCCTTCTAGATGAAACTAAAATTAAACATTATCTGTTGAGTAATACTTTAATAAAATGCTCCTTACCCCCAAATTTTGGTAAAGCTTTTTTTTAACTCGTGGGTGGGTTTGATTGAAGGAAATGATCTGATGGGTCGTGAAGGATGTGTGTGATTATACTTAACACAAACTGGAAACATTCAATCTTCAACTGTTTTTCTTCAAGTATCTGGAAAAGCTTCATGACAGTTTCTGTTTTCATTGCAGAAGGGCATTTTCATCAGCTTGAAATGTAGCAATAGCTTATTCTTCTTCTGCCTTTCTTCTGCAGTTAGTATTTGAAACAATATCAATAGTCTAACAGGTTTTCTAAATGAGATTCTAGGCATTGTTTTTTTCTGTTAAAGCAGGAAGATCTACTTTGCCTACTTCACATTTCTTTCATCGTACTCCTTCAAAAATGATCTGATAACAGTGGGTGCTAAAACTGCATACAAATTCAGAATGTTCTCATCAGCAGACGCAGTGAATATCTATCTTTAGTACAAATGAATGCTCAGCAGATTTTTATGTAGTCAGCACAAAAAGGTTCTCAGAATGTATAGGGAAATCTGACAAATCAAACTGCTTTGCTATTCGAACCACCATGTTGTGAGACACACAAAATAACTAGGTTCAGAGAAACCAATTTCCT
This sequence comes from Anser brachyrhynchus, assembly GCF_964034855.1. NCBI lineage: Eukaryota > Metazoa > Chordata > Aves > Anseriformes > Anatidae > Anser > Anser brachyrhynchus. The sequence continues at coordinate 9,330,786 of NC_137710.1, read as the reverse complement.
TGCCAGGTTTCCTGTTTGTATCTCAGAAAGGGTTTACAAGGTTTTTTGAAATACAAAGGTGTAGGAATAAAAGTTCTTATTAGATAGATCTCTGATCATGGAATAAATGGTATTGGGTGCTTTCCTGCTAGTAGAAATGTCAGCCTGCTTCAGAACAGTGATAATTCTCCTTTTCCAGAATAGAAAGATAGAGATCGTATTGCCTCTTTCTTACCAAATTGGTTCTGATGTTTCCTGACACATGGACGTGTCAGTGTGTTTGGGGAAAAAAAGTGCTTTAAAAAGAGGTCATTTGATAGATTGAAGCCTGGAGCTTGCTTTTTCTTAAATTTTGTTAGAATATGCTACATTCTTGATATTTTGTTATCTTGTTGCAGGACAATCCTCCATATGACAAAGGAGCCTTCAGAATCGAAATCAACTTTCCAGCAGAATATCCATTCAAACCTCCTAAGATTACATTTAAAACAAAGATCTATCACCCTAACATCGATGAAAAGGGTCAGGTTTGTCTGCCAGTAATTAGTGCTGAAAACTGGAAGCCAGCAACCAAAACTGACCAAGGTAGGAGTCTATGGGGGAAAAAAAAAGTACATCAAGAGTCTTTGCATTGTGTGTTTGAAGCTAGTAGCATTTCACCTTGTCAGGCGGTCACTGCTTTCCTGATGTATCTGTTTCCATAAGCTTTGCATCATGAATCACATGTAGTGAGCACAGTGTGCAACTCTTTTGGAATCTCATTTTGTTATTAGAACATAAGGTAATGACACTGACTTGTGACATTTCCACCTCCAGGAAACCGCAAAACTCGTAATGACTGAAGAGTTTATTAAGGTGGTAGCTCATGGAATATTAAAAAAAAAAAAAAAGAAAAAGGCATTTCTGTTGGCAGTATGGAGAGAATGGTGAGGGTAATATTTTGTGTTTAGTTTTAAACAGTGACTTTATAATCTAAGTGTGTTGTTTGCCTTGTTTGGTTAAGCAAAAACAGAATTATAACACAAATTAACTCTTAGCTCTTAAAAGATCACTGCTGTGAGGCTTAGTGTGTAGTGTCTTTGGATAAGAATTTAACTATTTTAAGGAAAACGTTTCATCAGGTTCTTGGCCAGACTGAGAGTATGATATGAATAGGCTTTGTCTGTTGTTGTTCCTGTTGGGGTGAGAATTTCATTTTTTCTGGCAGGGAAAGATAAATTTGATATTAAGTGATCACTACTGTACACTTAAAAAAAAAAAGGGGGGGGGGGCAAGCATTCTTGCAATAACTGCATGTTTTAACAAGTTGAATGCAAATCAGTAGCAGTTTAATCCAGTGCAAGAACTTCAATGGCACTGATCTGTCTTGGTCTGCAGGAAAAAGTATTTCCATCTTCTAGACTCTTTAGGATTATTTTCATGTGAACCTTGTTCCTGATAGTAAACAATGCTCTAGTTAAGATTTCTGTATATTTTTCTATGCTAATAAAACTACTTAGTTTGCACTATCTCACCCCACTGACAAAATTGTGTGTATATATATATATTTCTTTTGGAAAAGAATGAGCAGTTGAATGCTGGGGGGAAGTGGGGACAGAAGCAAAAAGAACTTGTTAAATAGATAGTGAAGATCTTGCAATTTATTCTGGATTTTTCCTAGTCTATGAAGGACAAAGATCCTTTGGAGAAATGAAATTGAAGTAATGTGTAGAAGGTTTCTGTGAACAACTTAGTAGTTGTCCTAACTAGGGAAGGCTAGTAAGTTGAAGAAAAGGAACCACCTCCACCTGGCTGTAAGTGCGAGTTGGCATCCGTTGGAACGATTGAGGAAATCATTTGCATGTGGGAAATAGTGTTTCCTGAAGAAGTAGTAAAATCCTCTTTTTCTGAGAAAAGTGATAAAGTACATTAAAACTAGAATTTGGAACAATCTTGGGTACCAAAATATTTCGAATTTCTCATTCTGCTGTTTTATGGTCTTTCGTGCTTTTTTTTCCTCTTAAAGAAGTCATTTTAGTGTCAATGTCTGATGTTGTTAATTCATCTTTGTATGAGCCTGCAACAGTATCATTACAGCCCTGCTTTTAAGCGTCTATTCCTTTTTCTGTAGGACTCTTCTGCACTGAAAAATAAACTTCAGTTCCTTTTTCAGGAAATAAGGCAACGTTGTTAGTATGGTGTCAGAATAATTGGTTTTGATCAGTCAAGTGTCAGAGAATAGAGAAATGAGGTTTATCATAGATCATTAACTCATCTTTCATACAATGTTTACATTACAGTTGAACTTTATTAATTTTGCTGAATGCTAAGAGACTACTGTGACTTTATGGTTTTAAAATGCTGTGACTGTTGAGGCAATTACTGGTTTTAGGAATTTAGGGAATTAGGAAAAATGCTATTTTTTTCTGGTTTGTGTGTTAACTTTCTGTAAAGTGTTACTGGATTATTACAGTGTTTTAGCATGTTTTACTGAGTGAAAAGGGTTACATACAGTATTGATCCTAGTTTCGTAAGTAAATAGTAGTAATGAGTTTTCAGAAGTACAGGACAGGCAAGTTGCTGTGGAGTAAGCTAGTACCAATTCTGCATTCCTTAGATAGTTTGTTACAGTTTAAACTCTGATTTATGGTAAGAAATGTTCCTGCTTGGCAATATATTGACAGCCTTACTTCTTGGGAGTTTGTTTGTTTTGAGAGGTGTGTCCCTCCTTTGTGTCAGGTAAGGGTAGAAAAGAGTACGAGTGTGAGGAGATTTGTGCTCTGAAAGAAGCTGCTCTAGCATCTACCAGAGTGATCAGTACTGTAAACTTATATTGCCAAACCAGGGAGAATGCAGTTAAACTGGTAGGTAGCAGTTTCAGAACAAACAATAGCCCCTGACTCTGCACACAATGTGTAGTTCTGTTGTGGAGCTCCCTGCCACTGGATGTTGTGGCTCTCAGTATTTGACGTGAGTTCAGAAGGAGGAGGCTGGCTGTGGTGTGTAATGCATGCAGTTAACAGGTGTGGTACCCTTGCTTTAAAATATCTTGGTACTGCTTGGTGTTGCTCTGTATAGCCCAAACTTACTTCAAGTGGAATGTTGTTGTTGTCGTACAGAGAAACGCATTTTCTGTGTCCTGTCTGTAGGCTTGCCCTGTTATGCACCTACCTCTCAGTGGACAGATATCAGATCTCAGGATTGTTGTAACCTGTTTAGCTTTAAATGGTCATGAGAACATATATGAGGAAAATGAAACTCACATACAACTGACATTTATTGCTATATTTTGTAAATGTGAAGTATGATTTAGTTATTGTCAGAATGACTTCCTTTGACAGTGGTGGTGAATGCTGATGAAATGGCTGTGAACAGTAAGGTAAAAAGCATCTTATGGTTCTTAACCATTTGTTTTCCACAGTATATCTCTACTAGGAGATATATTTGGCAGTTTAGAATAATGACAAGACTTGCCTGCTGTTTGTAGGGGAAGTAAGAGTCGTAGAAAGATATAAAGCTGAAAACATGGTTTCCTGAAGCAGGCCCAATTACAATTGAATGGTGTAATTCATTGTGACAGGTGTCAGGAAAAAATGCTTCACAATGGAAGTTTCGGAGGTCTCTTCATCCAGTCCATTTTAGATGAGCTTGTCTGTGAAACTCAGTTTCCTTCTTAGCTGTATGAGAAGTATTTCATGGATAGGATGCTAATTACATGGGAAATAATTTGCAATGCATTTTGATCTATACTGAAGTAGTTGATTTTGCTTACAGATACGATTTTCTGATACTCACTGTCAACGAACTCAATCTTGGCATACTGCTATAGCTCGTTCATGCAGTACTTTGCTCTGCTCTTGAAAAGACTCTAGACTTGTAGGGGTATATGTAAATTCAGTTATTTTCTTATTGGGGAATTTTGCTTACATTTTGATATTAAAAACGAACCATCTTAGTATCTGACAATATTTATACTTCTTTTGACAGTAATCCAGTCCCTCATAGCACTGGTGAATGATCCACAGCCCGAGCATCCCCTTCGGGCTGACCTAGCTGAAGAATACTCTAAGGACCGTAAAAAATTCTGTAAGAACGCTGAAGAGTTTACAAAGAAATATGGTGAAAAGCGACCAGTGGACTAAAATCTGACACAGTTGATGTCAGCAACGTATGATAGAAGATCGGAGCAGTGCATTTGAGACACCCCGTAAAGCAGGACTCTATGGAAAATTGACAAGTGCCACCTTTCGGTGTTAACTTGTGGCTGTTACTAACTTTCTACAGTTTTCTTAATCAAAAGTGGGCTAGGTAACCTGTAAAGAAAGGATTAAAAATTTAAGATGTTCTAGTTCTGCTTTCTTTGTTTAAAAATCACTGCTTCAATATACTTTAAAGTATGCTGTTTTCTTTTTCTTGTCAGAATTTATCAAAAATATCTTAGACTTATATTCTGCCCTTAAATTGAAAAGGTTGTGGCTGTCATTTCTTTTTTTTCCTTGCAGTTCCCACTATCCTGAGTTCATTTAATTCTTCATTGAATTTTCTCTCCTTCCCCAAACCGATGTCTTAGAAAAAATATCCCAGTTCTGGCAGAAAATGATTGAGTGTTTGGCAGTTTTGTTTACTTTTCTCTTTGAACATTGCACTGTGCTTTTTGGGACTTGCTGCAAGTTCCCTTTAACTTCAGTTTGTAACATAATAAACAAAAAAACAAACCCCACAGATACAATCAGAAATAATGTCCAGGTCTTATGTAAATCTGGCTGGTGTTACCACAAAATGTTTATTAAACGGGGAAACCCAAGTTTTTGTGTGCGTGATTGAATTAAAATATGGCTTATGTCCTGCTTTTGGAAAACTTTGGAAAAAAAAAATCCATAGCAAACAAGTAGTGGAATGTGATTACAAACTCCTTTCACTTCTTTATGCCTATGCATAGCAGCTAGGAAAACATGCACAGAACATTGCTACCAGTTTCAGAAACTGAGGACCAAGAGGTACCGAAGTAATAAACTGTTCTTGAGTAAAAAGTCAGTATTTTAGAAAAAAAAATTGAATTCAAATACTAAATCTGTCAGCACTGCTAGTTATCTGAGTATGTTTTCTCATCAGAATGCATATGGAACATCTGTGCTTTAGGGGATGGCACTCATGTCACTTCCCTGCCCAGTTGCTGTACAGTTCTTAAAATAGTATGAGAATAGGATTAAGCAATAAACTGTAATAGAGTACACTTCACTACTGCTGTTCCTGTGTTTTAAAAATACATGTTAGATGGTTTAATGAGTACTTCAAGTATTGTTCTATCACTAACTTAATCAGGCAGAGCTCTTTTCCCTTTGCTCCAGGGCACACCCATGCTGAAGGATGCCCTTTCTGCTCAAAACCGAGCATCCTCTACTCTCTATTGCTTTTCTTCTGCCTGCCTGTCCTAAATCTAAAGTGTGATCATAGCTCCATGGTCAAACTGCCATACAGTCAAACTGCCTTCTCTTCCCCACCTGTGGAATTTGGGTATGTTAATGAGCAAACACATTTCCAGAAATCCATAGGTATCTGGGAGTACATATCATGTTGATGTGCACGAAGTTGAACTAGAAAATCCCTCACACCCAGATGGTTGTTTTTACTCCTAAATTCAGTTTTAATACAGCCTCTGCAACCTTTCAGAACTAGTGTGTCAAGCGGTAGGTCTCCTTTTTGGTTTTTAATGTATTGTATATTTGCTATTTCTTCATTCACTCTTCTCATCCAGCTTTTATTTCAGACTTAGTGTAAACAATGACAGCCCAGTACCTCACCTCTGTTGAAAGTAAATTTTTTTTATAAGTTAGGGAGCTAAGAAATTTTATGTTTAAGTGTTCTTAGACAGATTCTTTGGCAGGTAAATAAAGTTAAACCACATTCACCTTATTTACGGAAACTTGCATTTCGTAAGTGTTTTCAGGCTTGTGAGAGCACTGTCTATTACCAAATTTTCACATCTTTGTGTCTTCATTTGCAGAAAGTTGGTACTGATTTTGTTTCATTCACGCTCACTCGGATTCATAATAAAATAATGCCAAATTATCTGTCAAACTGAAGTGTGTGTAACTTCTGCATCAGATGAGTCACTGTACCTTTTGATCATGTCTGCTGGCATGGAAACTTTCCATGCTTTAAATTTGCATTATTTTTTTTTATTATTTAAAACAACTGTGGCACTAGTTTACTGCCATCGTTACTACTAAACAATATACTTTCTGGTTGTAAGCCTCTCAGGTTAAAGACTGCATTTCTTTGAATCAGTGTGACTTGGATGCCATTGAAAGGGAACTGGAAGGGCTGTGTAATTCAAGGAGCTGCAGCTGATTCATACAGGCCTATAGCAGTGCTATACACCGGCTACTCGAATTCATCTGTAAAGATCATGTAGAAGACAGGTGTTGCTATCAGTTCTCATTGTGTGTTCTTCATAGCTCAATTTCTAAACTATGAGGTGTGTAACATAAATAATGGCTTTTGTCTCTAGGTGGCCCTCGGAAAGAAAGATGAGACATCAAATACTGTACTGTATGGTTGAAGTTGGGGGGGGGGTAGGGGAGAAGTCAAATCCTTTGTTAACTCAGGAAATCAAGCTCTTGTGCTCTTTGGTTCCCTAAGCCATGCTGAATTCTAAACATGCAGTTTAAAATCCAAAATAAAAACAACATACTGGTGAAACTACACCCAGGAGCACTGGTATAGGCTTTCTGCAATTCCATACTGCTACCCTAATAAAAATTGCTCTCAAAGGTGGTGTGGCATGGTTTTGTTTTCAGACTTCTTAAGTATTTTGATCCAGCATCATTCATATGTAGTGGTCTGAATGCATTTTTAATTTGAACTTGTTGTTTTAAGTTAAAGCTTTCATAGAACTGCTGAGAAAACTTCACCCTGTGCATTTTATGCAATTGAAAGGTTTCTTATTTAGAAGTCCTTTAGTAGTTTTTTATTCATTTTCCCATTTAACACTCATTTGAATTTAAAAGAATATTTGTTTCGATGCTGTTCACTTAAAAATACTGTATTTATAGAATGTTTTTCTTAACAGTACAGAACCAACTCATGTTAAGACTGCTGTCATCATGTTAATTTCCATGTTGAGCTAGCAGAAAATGCACAGAAGTCAGCATGTTGTAACCTATTGATTGTGATCAGAGCAAATTGATCAATTAGGATATGGTGCAATCTAAAAGTTAAAAATAAGGTTAAAAATTATACATCAAAATATGGTCCTGTTATATTAAAAGCTGAGAACTATTAGCTAAACTGTGTTGGTGTCAGGCATATTCCTGTACACGAGTAAGATACCATCAGTCACTAGATGGCACTCACATGTCTAACCGCGTCTGGCTCTTAAGTCACCTTCTACAGGTTTACCATCTCTTTTTTTTTTTTCGGCTTCGGTTGTCAACACAACATAAACTTTACCCTCAAACACCAATGGGACAAGCTTCAGAAGTTGTCATTCCACGTGATAGCTACTACTGTAACCTGAAACTGTTTTGTATAGCACTTGCACAGTGTGGCAGATGTTTAAAAAAAAATTTGTCAAATTAACTCTGCGATAGTAATCTCGAAAATAGCCTGAAAAAATATTTATAAAATGTCCTTGGTGATGTTTTTTTGTATTTGTACAGAACAAAAACTCCCTTAGATGTCCAAAATGAAAGGTGAACTTGTTCCCATTAATGATATAAAAGGATGTTCTTTTGGCATTCTGCATGTGATCACAGAGTGGATATGTGTTTTTTAGCTAGAAGTAAAAATGAAAGTCTCTTGAAGCATTACAATAGAAAAAGGCCTGAGTTTATTCTTCATTTAAAAGAATGATGGTCATATTGAAATTTTTAATATTTTAAAAACAGTTAAAAGTAATGCTAAGTAGAGTGCTTTTGTGCAGAAAATTAGTGTAAACAATATTTTTTCCCCACATGAAAGTTACGAGCAAGTGACAGGGCCACAGTTAAACACAGGATTACTAGGGCTTGTTGGAGTTCAAATGCTTTCATGATTGGACTAAAAATGAACAAAGGTACAAGGACTTTGTCCCCTTGAAAACTTGCTGCTAGCTGGTGGACAGCCATCCCATGCATTTTTCATGGCAGGCAGTGGGCAGCGCAGTAACGGGTGCTGGTGAGCTCCTACATGCAGCAGCTACTGAAATAGCAGCTGGGTCAACAGTTGCTGTTCCTGCAAAGTCATCCAAAAAAAAAAAGTATGAAAGGGCTGTCACTGATAGTTACTCTCCTGTGATGGCTCAATGCTGAGGCAACAAAAATAGAAAGCCTTAGTGGTGCTCGCTGAGGAATGCCATGGAGCATGGCTGCACTCACCATCAGGCTAAAACCACGATCCGGCTGCTCTGACCGGGGAAGTGCTCCGAAGTAACGTGCTCTTGGCACCAATGGGCAGGCACGAGCAGCAGGTGAGGGTCCGTGCAGCAAGACTGTGCGTTAAGAAAATGAAATGTTGCAGGTTTCTAGTCCCCCTGTAGCCAGCCTACAACGATGGGTTGTTCCAAAGCATTTGCTACCCAGCATGTGGGTTTGGTTTTTGTTTTGGCAAATAAGTCTAGAAATGAAAAATGTTGCTGAAACAGAAACAATCGTGCCTGTCAGGGTGCTAGCAAGCTCGCTGGTCTCACAGCGAAGCGTCTTCGTGCCGTTTACCATCACGTTGGCCAGAATTGACCTCTGGTAGGTTGACCTGACCTTTGCTGCCACGCCGGTGCCACGGAATGGTGTGCGAGTGGGCTACACTGAGAAGAGCTGTAACGTTCAAAGCAGATGCTGTGACCTAAAAACTGGGCTTTGGGGTACTGCCTGTCACTGCTCACAGGGTGTTGCACCTTCCATGAAAGGCCTAACACCATTCCCAGGCCATCCCCAGCTCCTGTCAGGGAGGTAGCACAAACAACAGTGGGCTGGCTTCTGCGCATCCTCAAAGTACAAACATAGGACTGTGTGTGTGCTTGCTTCCTTAAAGATCTTTGAATGAACAGAGCTGAATGTTCCTGGTTTTGTAATGGCTCTGCAGCTCTGGCTTAATTAATGTCTGGAGTTCGTGCAGGCGCTCCCAGGACTGTGAGAAATCGTCTGGTCCTTCGCCACAGCCGCCGATGGGTGGGATGCTCGGGTACCCTGGATGCACCATCAGTTCAATCGTTACGGTCCTGCTCTGTGGCGTCGGGTGTACGGGCGAGGGCACCTTGGATGTGAACTCCACAATGGCAGCGTCGATGGCACTCCAGATGGTGCTCACGGACATGTTCTTGCCCATGGTACTCAAGCCTATGTAAATGTCTGGCCACCTGCAGCCAGAGGTGGGAACACAGATATTAACGCCAACAAGGCAGTCAGACAAGAGTGTGTCATGTCCAGTGGACTAGGAATCACAGTTTCTTTCTTTATCAAAATCAAGACACTATTTAGCGTAGCAGTTCTGCAGCCTGGCAGAAAGTCACAGCAGAGCCCCAATACCAGCGTTTCTGTTATTACTCTGGTAACGTATACTGCATCACAGCACTGGCCTTGTTTGGCGTCTGAGCACTTACAGGTGCACAGCATTGGCACAAAAGGGAAGAATGGAGCTAAACTGAGAAATGCCACTCAATTAAAATACCTATTTATAGGCCAATTAAAACCTGAACAATAACTATCTCCAGATAATAGTAACCTTCAGCTATGTGGGGAAAAAAAGTGACTGAAATAAAATAGAAACCTTCTTGATTAACAAATCATTCTCCTCATATGTATCAAAGAGCCGCAAGAACTCAAAGGACAAGATGAAGCACCAGGCAAAATGTTGCTACTGCTAAAGACCATACGCAGCTAAGAGGACACCAGCTAAAAGCTGCTTCTTATATAGCTTCAGCACAAGTCTTTGTTCAAGTCTGGCTGCAAACTGCAGTTCTAGTTTGGAGCGTAAAAGCCCAGGAAGGATGTGCAAGTGTATCTGAGGGCAGAATGAGAAGGCTTTTGAAAGAAACAAGCTAGACGCTCTACCCATGTGGTCAAGGATGAGCCCAGCTGAACGCCCTCATCTGAGCTGAGTTTGCAGCACTTGGGGAAAAAAATAGTTAACATTTTTTTAACTGTAATCTGATCAAACTTGCACAAAAGAGAGCCTTGTTGTTACGCAGTAAGCACAGTCTTGCCCGCTACAGTGTCATAAAGTGTACTCAGAGGGCTCAGTGCAGTATCTCTTTGCACAGATGCAGAAATTGAATTGCAGCTTGTTTTCCTGTGACTTCTGCTGGCCACCTTCTCCGCATTTTCCTGGGATTTTTCACATTACATGTTTCTTTTGTAGCAGTCCATTCCTCCTCACTCTCCCTGGTACCTGGAGAAGAGGAGGAGCCTGGCCCACTGCAGTGTTTCCAGGCAGGAGGCAGCTGCAGGTGCCCACTTATTGGGGCGGTGCCACAGTGGGTATAAAGGCACAGCTCCCATAGCAGCCCTTTCTCTGGGTTCCCTCCTGAGGGCCAGTAGGGTGGGTGCTGCAGCAGGGGCTTCTTAGAGGTCCTGTGATATGGCCCCCAGAGGGCATAGGGAGCACTGGAGCACACAGGATTTCTGCCCAGCTCCCCTGTGTTATTCCTGGTGCAAAGCTGCACTAAAAGGTAGGTTAATCTCTCTTGATTTCCCACTCTGAGTTACTCTACCCTTCTCCTCCTCAGAAATGAGCTGTTTTAGGAGAGTCTGTGTGCTCTGCCTGGAAAGAGCACAGTGAAATGCTGGTGTGCTGTTGGTGTTGAGAGCAACTGATACCCTAAACAAATTGTGTAAAAGCCAAGAAAACTTTTTCAGTAGACTGAGAAAGTAATTAAATGTGCCACAAAGAACAGGTGACTGCAAGGATCTCAGCTAAAGAACTTTTCATCTGTAAAACACTGGTTTAAGTTTTTAAAAGAAATATGTTACTGGTGGAAGGGCTGAGCTCTTGAGGTGTGGTGTCTGAGATGCAGGACACTGAAAAGACTGCTTAAAGCAGTGATTGCTTTCTGTGGTGCTGCGTGCTCTCTGACCTTCTTGTCTCCCCATAACTACAGGTACTTGTTTTTAATTAGTCTATTTCCTGCTACTTAAAACCCTTTCTCCACTATTCCAAGGAGATGAGAAGTTATCTTTTGAAACCTTCCCCATGACTTTACTTTCAAAGTTTCAGTGTTGAAGTAGCACTTCAGCCTCCTAATGTCCCAGAAGCCAGACTAATCTACTCGATTAGAAAGGCTGAGAAGCAAACCCTGAAAAGAACAATCCCTTTCAGGTGAGAGGTGAGTTATCCCTGTTCAAACAAAACTGCATGCTACCCTTAGTGTCTCCAGTGCTGTCATACTGCTGCTGAAGCCCCTTGGAAACCCCATATTGGAGAGAGAAAGATCTTGTTCCATCCCTGAAAAGATCCTATCAGAAACTGACAAGATTTTAAAGCTTTACCACAAAAAGGATGAGTAAAGCCTGCCTTACCTTATTCCATGACTTGTAAACACATCCACTGTGTTAAGAGAATCTTCTTCTACTCCCAGATAAAAGTCCATCAGGGATGGTGTGATCCAGTCACAGTTATGAAGGCCTGGCTCTATTGGGACACGTGTGTATTTGATCCCATATTCTTCTAACACCTCTGCAAATACATTCCTGACCTCTGTAAGTAAAAACAGAGGTACTTTAGTCAGGAATCAAAAATTCAACACACATCCCCTGCAACCTGTTAGCCCAGAGACATATTTTCCTTTCTGCATTTAAAAAAAATATATATCCCATTTGGTTTCTCTTCTGCTGAAATGGTTTTGTTCATCTTGATGGGAGTCCCCTTTTAAACTGAAAATATCTGGAAACATTATTCCCTCAACACCTGCTACAGGTGCCTTGTCTTCCCCTCAGCACTAAGCATTTAGTCCAGCAACTTCTCTGAAGTTAGCCTAGTTGTAGAGTTGCACCTGAGGCATCTGCACAGCTGGGAAGAAGTTCTTCACCAAGCCTCTGCACAGGTGTATCTGTTGAAAGAGTAAATTACCAAGAGCTGTGTTGATGTGGGGAAATACTGATTTTTGCTGTTTTCTGTCTCTACCACATTGACCTTAGTTGAAAAATGGATACATATACTTGCCCACCTATGGAAAGCGTGTTGAGACCTGCAAAGATTGGTGTGGAAATGCAACTGACAGGATGGAGATCTTGAAGCACTTGAAAGAGCTACCAGCTTCAATCTCAGTGACTAACTCGACCCAGGTGAGAACGCTCAAACTGCAATTGTAGGGCCTCTTCAAGGTCTTATAAGGCTTATTGCCCAGGAAGCCATGGTAAGTGGAGTCATCTCTCAGCTGACTGTCTCTCTCACCTGCTTGGTGCTCGGAAGAAAAGGAGTGCCTCCTTACCTGGGAGGACATGAACATGCTGGTGCCCATCCATATGAGGAGGTAGGTGGCCTGTCAGCTCATGGAACAGCTCCACCTGGGCCTTTAGCTCCTGCTTCACCTGTACAGGAAAGAAGGGTTAAAGAAAGACCTGTCAGTAGGCTGAGGTCAGAAGAGTGCATGGTGCCTCCTGGAGATATTGCTGGCCTGTACGTGGGACAACATGCTGAGAGGTACAGGTCTCTATCGCTCTGGGTGAGTGGATGGTGCTGATGCAGGGATTTAAAAAAAAAAAAAAAAAACTATATTTGAATACCCCTTTTCCTTTAAAGTGGAAGGCTGCTTTAATCCCATAAGCACTTTTGATCATCTGAACACATTTATCCTTGTTCATGGGTCAAAACCAGCCACTCCCCTAGAGAACAAAAGCCTCTGACAAGGTGATGCAAGGCCTACTTAGCACTTCTCTGGCATTTTCCCTTTATTGGTTTTCTAGGTTCTTAGTAAGTATCTGTTCCAATGTCTCTTCTGCCCCATCGGACAAGTAGTTAACAGCACATTAGCATGCGTGTCACTGAAGCAGGGAGGAATGGATTCTCAAAGGTTGCACAGGCTTTGGCAAAATTAGGTATAGGACACAGAAAGGCAGCTCCAGATGCCAAAATACAACCCAGATTCATCTGTAAGCGTACTCCCAGCTGGGACCTGCAAACGACCTTCAACTGTTGCATTCTGGGGTAAGTGCAGGTCAAGTTTTATTAGTAAAGTAAGTTGCATGGTTGTATGTGGCTTTCTCCTACCTCTGACATATTCAGGAGACCTTTTGATAGGGCTGTTCTGAATCCCATCTTCCCGTGGAAAAATCCGTCTTCATTGAGCAGAGAAGAGTTTGTCTTGAGCACCTCACATACAGGGGAGCCCTCGGAGAGGTTGGCATGCAGTCCTATTGGGATGTTGTATCTGTAACAGGATTGAAACATCCGTTAAGCTTTGCGCCTCTACCTTCCTTACTGGGTCCAAAGAGTGAGATTTCAGTGAAAGAGCTACTCAGATCTAAACAGTGTTGTGCTCACTAGAGTACGTCTTTGGACCTCCGCTCTTCTAGAAAGGAAAGCGGAACACTCTAGACCAGAGCAGAATATTACTAGATAACAATCCTGTCCAGCTTCTGGGACTCCCCCAATTCTGTTCTCACCCTAGTTCATGTGGAGAGCAGCCACAAGGCACTTCAGACTAAATTTTGTAACTACACTAAAAGCTATAACTGTATGGTACTGAACTCATTAGTGACTGACAGAAATCTGGACCTTGCAACTCTGTTCTAAAGCACTTCATTAGCCCAGGTATTCCCTTGAGCTCACACTTTTGAAGATGCTGCATTTCTGAGACATTAGAGCTTTACTTGACGACCTCTAAAGCTGCCTTTAAGCAGAACCCAGGTATATATCAACAGTGCCAAAGGCAGCAGTTATGGCAACAGCACAGGCTACAAGTGTAAATACTGCCTGAGTTTAAGGGTAACCTGGTCCAAGAGGCTGCAGCTGAAATTGACAGCAGTAGCTAGGCTTCTGTCTACTCCTGCAGATGATCGAGCTAGGCTGTACAAAGTAACATCTCTCTAGCACAGAGGAAGAGTTACGTAGGAGGTTAGCGGTGTAAATGTAGGGCCTTGTTAAGGATTCACAAGGGTCCAAGTGAGTTGCATTCTGCAAATTAAAACAAAGACTACTAGTGTATCTGCAGAGCTCCTGTCAGCCACAAGGCTTTGCGCAGTGCTGGTGTTTCCTTCTGTGTGCTGTGGCTTCCCCTAAAATGAGAACAGGACCTGGGAGTGCTCTGCCTTGTGCGAGTCTCACTGCCACTCCCGAAATCCTCTCAGGGTGGCCAAAAAGATGCTTTGAAACTTCTCCCAAGACACCCTCTAGCTGAAGTGCTGTGCCCCTTCTGTGCTGTCCAGCCTGAGCTGTGGTGCCAAGTTAACTTCAAGGCAACAGTCTATGGTTTAAATCCTTCCTGGAACTTCTGCATGGAGCTGCTAAGACAGGACATGGTCTGTCCCTGTTGTAGTGCTTGTACTACAAGGAGGGAAGCAAAAGCAACACCCATTTAGGAAAACTCAAGTTCTTTGGTCAGCCAACTTCCCTTCTATCCCTGCTGTCTTGAGAGAGAGAGAGGGTGGTTTCAGATGAAGCTGAAACAGATACACTTCAGAGAATACTCAAGTTTGGACAAGAAGTTTTAATGAGAAAATTTCTTATCCAGTCTAGGAGCTAATTTTCCCTTGTGTTGATATAAGTGTTGATATAAGTTTCTCCACACACAAAGAGGCATTCATGGAAGAGGGACCTTTCTGGTTCAGGGTTTTAAGACTCATCAGACTGTGGCAGACTACATCAAGTCTGTGGCCCAAAGGATATGTATCTGCAAAACAGAACAGTTCCAACAGGAGATGTGGATCATCACAAACTCCTTCCTAAGATACAAATGACAAACAAGGCAGGAATTTTAACACCCGGCTTACAAATAACTGACCTTCCCCCAGAGCTATTCCAAGTCAGATATCTCTTTCATCTCAATGTGGAAATGCCTGTTGAAGTGTTATGGGACAGGAAAGCTGTCCTGTTCCAGCTCTAACTCCAAGTTCTGTATTATCATAAATTGGTTCCTGTTTAGACATGAGCTCCCAGGGTCCTCTGAGGAGCTCTGCAGTAATTCCAAATGCCTACGGGTGGACAGATCTCTGGATGCAGTGTTTGCTTCCAGTCCTGTTCTTGGAACAGATTTCTCTGGAGTGGTAATGGAAACAGGATGGCTGAAGGGTGCTAAACTTTGGAGTACTTTCATGGAAACACTCCATGGTGTTCTGGTTGCATAAGGGAAATGTGAAAACCTACAGAGGTGCCCCTGGGATGGATGGACTACCATGAACTTTCTCCAAGACAAGGCAAAGGGCTGGTGGAAAACCAAATCTCCCCCTTCTGTCTGCTGCCCTGAAGCTGGTTAGTGAAGTACCAAGTTACAGGGGGCAGAAGGATTGTGGATGGATTAGACCATGTCAGAATCATTTAGCTCCTTCAGGTTTTAAGGCTTTAGTCCTTGCAGGACTGAAATTCTTTCTTCCTGGCTCCTCCGTGTCTTGTGCTCCAGGTGGATGGTGTAATCTGTTGCTAGGTACTGCTCCTCCTCACAGATTTAAGTGTTACGTTGTACGGACAGCTCTGTGAAACAAAATGAGTCCATGCCTCTGCAGTCCACTGTGTGATGAGGGAGTTTGAATGTCTGCTTATTGGAGCAAAACAGCTTGTGGAGGAAAAGGTCCTCAGACTCCTCTGATTTGGTGATTTCTCTGCAGCAGGACCTGGTAGTATAATTGACCATCTGGTTTTCACACCAGGGGCCTGAGCATATGCAAGGAGTTAGAGTGGTTGTGTCCAAGTTATTACTGGAAGATGCTGTCACTGGGAGCGGGGGCCATTAAGCATTCTGCTGAGAAGCTCACAGGCAGCCGATGGCAGGGCAGGAGGCAGCTACAGTGCAGAAGAGGAGCTGTGGCAGAGGGCATCCCTTCCCTCCTGTCACCTGATGTGTACCTTGCATGAGCCCAAAGGCAGATGGGGAGCTTGTCCTTCTAGAAACCCACTGCAGATTCGTTACCGTGTCTCTGGGAAGCTCTGACTACGTCAGCTGATAGCACTACTTGCATCACAGCCACTGCTATCGACAAGAAAAGGACTTATGTGTTACCGTGAATCAGCAGATGGAGGACTTCTCTTGTTGAGCACTTGTCTTCTCATGTGTTGCAGGAGGGCCAGAAATGAACAGCTGGGCTTCCCAGGGCTGTCTCCCAGGGGCATCAAATGAACTACCTCCAATTGTGCAATGCCTCAAATGCTGTGAGTGAAGCTATCTCCAGGAAAAGGCAAGCCCCTCTGACAGGTGTGGGACACCGAGGAGCCAAGCACTGCACTGCATAACATTAGAGCCGCTCCTCTGCCTGAGCTGAAACAAGCCCCAGAGCTGGGGAATGTGCAGAATGTGGAAGTGCAGAGAGCTGGCCTTGTTCTCGCTGTAAGGAGAGCCTCTCTCGGTAACTTTAGAGCGTGTTTCAGAGCTTTGGCTAACACCAGCTGAGTATCTTAATAGTTTTCTCCTGGAGTTAGTCCTGGCTGGTCTGACAGACTGTCCACATTGAGGCATCTAAAGAGGAACTGTTAGCATTTAATAGCTCTGGGATAAAGGCACTGAAACCAAAACTCGAAACACTGCACACGAGAAACTTCTTTGGGAGTATTCATCTGTGGGAGATGTACAGAAGCAAGCAAGCCAGGAGAGCTCTAAGGATGTGAGAAGGTGGACAACACGGTGGGCACACTGCTGCTAGCTAGCATTTCCCTGTAGCTAAATAAGTGCATGTCCTCTGGATGCAATGAGCCAGGTGCTGCTCCTAATCAGTACCAAATGCCCTGCAGCTGAGTGCTCCTAACTGTCTGACACTGCACAAGTATCTGAAGCCCTAAGTAAAAGGATGAAAACATGAGCAAAACTTCAAGCATCATGGTAACCGCTGGGCTGTGCCTCAGGAAACTGGGGCTCCAGTAATGCTCTGTCCTGACCAGAGGCTTGGCCTTTTAGACCTATTCTGCAGGCTCTCTTCTACTCTTACAAACACTGGACCAATTCTTTCAAGTGCCTCTCAGCAGTGAAATGTAGCTTCTGCAACCAAAGAGCAATGCCAAGGCATGTGGCATTGGAAGAAAGTCATGGTGAAAAGTTAGAAGAACACCCTGGAAGTGCCCCATTTTCAGCAGTGGGCAGGTAATTGTTTCCTCGACACAAACGTACTTGATAGTTGCCCAGATCTTTTCAAAGGCAGTAACTGAAATATTGAAGCAGAGACAAGAGCTCAAGCTGCTCGGCTTCTGATGCCATACTGGGACCAGAGCTCAGCTGTTGGGGGCTTGTCCTCATACCTGAATGTCTGCCTCAGACTTCCCTTATAGATGGGACAGGATGAGCACTGCTGCTCGTTACCAGCCGAATGTAACTGCTCAACCCAAGAAACAATTCAAAACAATTGGCACCAAATTTCAAGCACCAGTTTCTGCAATAAAAGAGCTGCAGTTAACAGCTACTACTGCCAACACAAAATGAAGCTGAGGCAACTGCTTGGTCTCTCTTAACTCGTGTTGGTGGTTGTTTTAAGCAGCAATGACCCTTCCACAATCTTTTTGGAGGGGTGCATTTCTAGGTGTTTGCACTCCCACTGCCCTGGAGAATGCACAGATGTTAAGTGAATTTAGCACAAGGGTTTAATTCCATCCTGATGAACCCAAAGGACAATGTTTATAAATGCATATTCATGCTTCTACAGCATCAGGAGTGTTGGACTGGGGTCTGTGACCTTGCTGAGAGGAGTTTCAAGCCAGTAGCTTCTGCAGCCACTAAGGCTAGTCCATTAGTGAGCTGTTTCCATTGAGAAAAATTTGGTAGTCAAAACAAGTCCAGCTCTGCATCCCCTGTAGAGGGGGGGAAAGAAAGGAGATACCCTTGCAACAAATGCTCTAAGAGGCAACAAGGAATTAAGTCTGGAAAGATTTCTCAGTCAACACACCCAGCCCAGCTATCAAATAGAGGAAATACAATCGGCTAAACTGCTTCCTTTTCAAGTAGTTGCTTGTTTTGCCACACGAGTGCTCTGAACAAATGGCTCTGCTGAGGCAATGGGCTTTTGTGCAATTGCAATCCCTGCTCATTCATACCCTTAGCAGTAAAGGGTCCCCAGAGACTGTGTCACTGTACTGAGGCACGCCTTATAATGCTGCCAGCATTGCTGCACGTTTCTGAGCTTGGTGGATGACTACAGTGCCCTGGCTCCTGCCTGGCCACAGAGTGGACTCTGTGCAGTCCCTGTGTTTCTGTGAGCAGCTGCAATAGCTGTGGAAATGGTGTGATTTCCCCAGGCCCAGACCTTGACAATTGTTTCACTCAAGGCTGCATACTCTGGGATAAGCATGGCACTTACTCTTTTCCTTGATGGGTAAATAGATCCCACCTTCAACATCCTGGTTGTATCCTTATCTGTTACTGGCTCATCGGCTTTCAGCCCAAGTGTGATGCAATTAAGAGCCCCATGTAAATATCTTTATCCAGACATCCTGCTTCAGTAAATGTCCAAGTGTCTGAATCCAGTCAAAGCAAGGCTGTGCTCCGTGCAAAGAAGGGCACATCTTAGTTTCTTCAGGTGGGTATTTGCATACTTTTTTCCCCCACTTTCACTCTATAGCAAAATGTGTTTTATCTAACTGTATCTCGTCTTGCTCCATTACTGCTAAGGATTTATTCTTGGTGGGAGAAGCACTCCAAAGTCTCTGTTGTATTAAGAACCAATACTATAACAGTGTTTAGAACTGACTTTCTTTTCAGTTACATCTTTGTATCGGCTTTAGGTTTAATGTCCATAACCTTACATCAGCAAAAGTGCTGTTGCCAGTGGAGTTAATTTGATCTGGGTCTCTAGTTTAAGGTCTCAGCATGCTAACCCTAATCCAAACACAGTTCGGCTGTCTGCTGTGTGATTAACAGTCAGATATAAGGATGATGAGAAAGCATGAGAGACTTCTAGATTAGTCAGATGCCAACTGGGAGGGTCAGAATTAAGTCACAATTTACACACACATTTTGCAATTAGTGTTGATGGGAAAGGAAGTGAAAACATAGACAGCAATTAAATGTGGTTTTGTTAGATTCTTCTGTTAAATGTACCCAGACGTTGTAGGGGCTTCAGCTTTTGTGTAGTTGATGTTCAGCATTTAACAGAAAGGAAAAAAAAAGAAGACTGAGGTTGTGTTCTAAAACATGCCACTCTTTATCAAGTGTTTTGGATATAATCACCTAGAAAATGGGAAAAGAGGCCTAACAGTCACAGCTGAGCTGAGTGATAAAAAAGGGGGAAAAGTAAGGCAGCAAACACTCATAGGTCTCTGTGTTCCTGCCATCTCCATATTTGTTTCTAAAGAAAAATGAAGAGATCTGTTCAGTTCACAAAACTCTTCCGATCTCTGGGAAAGGTTCTAGAAGCACCAAGAAGACCGTCAGACTTCAAGGTGGGGCTTGATAAATACACAATTACGATTACCTTTTTGGATAACCAGGATATCATGTTGCCTTATGCCTCATAAAGAGAAAACTTTTGAGTCACTGGAAAAAAGATAAATCAACAATAGAAATCTGTTCTCCCTTCTGCTGCTCTGGTTACGCACTGCTCTAGCAATTGCTGTCAATAGGTTTGTCATCTGATGATGAATCAGGCCTCTGCTGAAACTACTCTTTTGCCTGAAGTGAGTGGGCCCTTTCTTTTGGCCCAGTTGTGAAAGTGAATGTGAAAACCCCCAAATCCAGAGCCTGAATGTGATGGAAGGTATATTATTTACTGCTTGGTTCTGCTGCTTTGCAATTAGTTTGTGTTAGAGCTGGTACAAACAGCTGCTGACTACAGTTACATTTCTGCCAACTCTTCTAATGAAAGCACAGGACAACAGATGGTATACCCAGAAGCCTACAGAGTTATTGTGAAAATGAAGGGAAGAATGAAATTCCAGAAGAGCTGTGTTTCTGAAGGATGGTGAGTCCTAACATTGCAGGACAGCATAAGGTGCTTAAGAGTGACTAGCCTCCAAGAAAAGCTTTTTTGTTACTAATTAGCTTTGCATGCATGCAATTAACTGCAGACCAGGTGAGGAGAGCTCAAGACCTTCAGTGACAAGCAACCAGGACATAGTTAACCAAGAAGCACGCAGATGATCTCCACAAGTCGCAGAAACACCAGCAGTCTGGCACCATGAGCGCACAAGATCAAATCCCACAACAGTGGAATACACCCCAAGAAAGCAGAAGCTGCTTGCTTCAAGCCTTTTTTCAACTGGTAATAGATCCAGCCTCCCAGTTTACGCCACTGTGTAGTTGCAGGCTGAAAGCTCTCCTGTGGAGCTGAGCATGTATGTATATGTGTGTGTGTGCATGGTACTTGCTTAGCAGGGTGTCTGTAGGGGAAGGCAAACATGGGGGGGGAAAACAGGGCAGATTTTCATCCCATAAAACATAAAATGCTGCAAAGCGTCATCATTCACAGTGGGATAGGAGACAACATCAAGCAGGGGAAGAGGCAATACAGTGACAAGGCAGTAAAGCAACAGCGATACTTTCCCACTCCTGTTTGCCTTTCATCATAGCACCACAAGATGAGGATTCAATGACATTTTTTGGAAGTCCAACCTATTAGACATCCGTGTCTACAAAACTTTGCGCAAATCTTTGCGTTATGGGAACATATATATCTTAGGGGTGACACGAGTTTTACATGTTCAGATGCCAATTTAGTACATGTATATTAGCAGCACCTGAATTGAGGTTTTGCATTAGACAAATCCTTTGTCCTACACCTGCAAATATTTCTCCAGTGCGTGGGTAGGACTGAATACAGCTGCGGTGAGTTACTCACAAATGAGGAATTGTAGAATGTGGGTTGCTGATAGTCAGTGCTAACAGATGTTCCCAAAGTCACCCAGATTATATTCTCAGAAATAGATTTTAATCCATTTTGTTCACACATACAATTCAAAACCACCCCTAAAAAAGGAAAATTGCAGCAGCAGGTTGAGCAGCTTCTGCTGTCACCAACCCTCCAACCTGGCTTTTCATACCCTTATCAGCTGTCAGCACAAGTGTCATGACCTGGATTCAAAGATGCTTTTTAAACCTCTAACTGTACAGCCTACTTTCTGGCTATGGAAATGAGGCCAGGTGGATTCTATATTTAAAAGCCTGCTAAAGACCACAGCTAAAATAGCAGACAACATTACCACAGCTTTTGGGCTTAAAGGGTTTCATGGTGCCTGCAAGTCTGAGAGAAGTGCTGCCTTCACCTCCTCATTTCACATTTAATTTGTTTTACTAACAGGATTTTAGACACCTCAGCAGTGTTGTGCCTACCCTGCTGCCTTTCCCCTTATCAACCCAGGAGTGGTTCCCTCTCAATGTTTGTGTCATTTCTAGCCTTTTTAACAGAAGACCAATTTGCCACTAACACCGCACCCTGACTTTCCTGCACTACATCTTCACTATTCATTTTCACCAGGGAAGCTGCAGGCAATTTCTCAGTACCTCTAAAAGTACAATTAAATCAGGGAGAAGTGTTCCAGGAGAACAAGGACAGCATGACTCCCATGAAACCGTCCCTTGCCGGAGCCATATATGTAAAGCATAAGGTCTCAGTTTATCTAGTCCCATTACAGTTTGTTTCCTCACTTTTTTCAGCCCTACTCTTCTTTTTTTTCAGAATGTGCTCCAGCTTCAAAGTGCCCCCCCTCTTCCCGGAACAATAGTATTAGCTGGGTTTTACCTTCTAAATAGAAGTAATGCTTCCTGTTAAAGGATTTGCTGGGCTAGTCCATGAGAACGATGCATGCCATTTGATTTGCTACGGAGCAAACCATGCCAGAAACCTCTGAAAAGTTCGTGAAGGAGCAAAAGTGGTAGGTACAAGACAGGTATGAGGTATCATCTCTCTTTATGCTTGAAGGTTTTTTGCTTGTTTGTTTTACAAATGGATTTATCAAGTCTAGAATAAATAGAAATGTTGATGTGTTTTTTAAAAAGTTTTTTTGGTTGAAAAAGTTGAGTTTTCCACTGCCCAGCTTTTTAGTTGAGCCTTTGCAGAACAATAGTACTTCCGGATTCCAAAAAGAATCTGGCCAACTCTGTGTTCAGCCTGGCTGAAATTAATCAAATTAGATTAGGTTTAAAGATTTATGCTTTTATGCCTCAATAGTTTTAGGGGTAGCAGTTTAGTCTGGCAGGATAGTGTGGACTTTCATTCTGACGGTACATCTTTTAGAAGCGTGGGAAAAGAAAATTCAACAACCCAAACTGTACCAGTCAAATTGTGTAACTGGCCTTCTATCACCATAACAAAATGGGCAGTGCAGTAGCTAACACCAGAGGAAAAGCCACTTTGGGTATGACTTGTAGGTTGGTGGTTTTGGTATGAAGAGTCTTACTAAAGATGCCTGTAATCCAGTTTTCTTATACCAATCCAGGTTATGGTACAGTGTTTACACTAGGGCTACAATATACTACAGTTCACAGGCTCAGCTTTCCTTGGATAGCCTGAGGAGGCTGTCCACAAAGGAGCTAAAGAAAGTAGCTTACCTCCTTGCCAGCTTGGCTGCATCTGCTGCAGCACTTCCGTTGACTAGCAGAGACACGTTAGATACCGCTCCAGCCAGGAAACAGTCCACAATGCCTTGGTTTCTCCGAGGACAATAGCCAAAGTCATCTCCGGTTACTATGAGCTTCACCTGAAACATCCTTAGAGGTCATCCCTAGCAAAAAAGGAAAGGAGGCAAAATCAGCTCAGCCAGCAGATCACGGGCAAGCAGGAAAAGACGCTCGGCGGGGGCAGCCCCCGTCGTGACTCAGCTCGTGGCTAACTCCTCCTGCTTCACCTCCGCCTGCCCGGCGGCTGGAGCTGCGTGCGGCCGTACCTGTGCGCCTGGCTGCCTGAATGCACCGAGGGTGCGCCAGGGGCCAAATTCCTTTCCCTCCCGGCGCACCCCGGCCTGCAGGGCCCGGAGTAACAGGGCACGAGGGCAGAGCTCCCGGGGCGCTGCATCGCCGGTCCCCGGCGGCCCCGGGGGGGCAAGAGGCGAGGCGCGGCCCCGGGCTCGGGCCCTGCAGGGGGAAGGTGGTCCCGGCCGCCCCCCTGGCGGTGCGGGGCGGTGCGTACCTCCTCTCCTGCCCGCTCCCGTGCCCAGGGCCGCCGCCAGGTGCGGGTCCCGGTCGCCTCCGCCGTCCCGGGGGGCCGCTGGCTCCGGCGGCGGAGCTCGGCCCGCGCCGCCCCGCCGCGCATCCCCTCGCACACCCCCGGTACCGCCGGGCAGCCCCAGCGGGGAGCCGGCCGGTAGCACCGGGTCCCCCCTCAGCCGGCCGGGTCCCCTCAGCCGGCAGCACCGCCCCACCGGCGGCCCCTGGCGGCCGCGGCCTGCAGCGCGGCCTGGGCCCGGTGAGGCGAGGCTGGCCTGGCCCTGCCCTGCCCTGCCCCGCCCCGCCCGCGCGCGGGGACCCGGCCGCGCTGCTGCAGGCTCCTGAGAGAAAAATGAGGCCTGCGGCTGCAGGAGGCCTGAGAGATTGGCTCCGTTACACCCCCTGGCTCCTTCAGGAATTAGTCTTGATCTGCCAGAGTGAAAGCGAAAGCGCTGAGTACCTTCGAGATTTTGTGGGGGAGATGCCAACCTGCGGGTTTGCCTGTGGAAGGAGAACTTTAAGTTCCACCAAAGCAGAAACACGCCCCTTCTCGGTCTGTAATGTTAGCCCCACATACCTGGCCACTCCTACTGTCACAGGAAAAATAACAAACTGATGCTTGGGCAGGGAGAGAATGATGGTTCAGAAAGCGCTGGAAATGGAATGATAGTTCAGAAAGCTTACACTTCCCCAGCATGTAAATGAACACTAACTAGAGGAAAACTCAGTGAGAGCTGGAGACAGCCTCTGTCCCCTTAGTGACCCTTTTCTCATCAAAAAATTATATGGAATTAAATTAAAACCAAACCAAACAAAAACATGCTAAAATGCATTAGAGAACTTGCTAAATCGTCATTCTGGCTATACCTATGAGTATTTCCATGATTTCACATTGTATGCTTCTGTTACAGATGAGTTTTTGATGCTCGGTAGGGGTTTCCAGTGCCCTTGGCATTTCAGAGCGGATATTTGTGCAACTGCTGCTTGCTTCCTCTTCTGGGACGTGAACCTCACATTCCCTCAAGGCTTCATTTACTGATGAAGGCTATTACTATAACGGATTAAGTCAGCATGTCTCTGAAGTAATGTCATGAATGAAAAACAAGTACATCCTGCCTTTGCCAATGCAAACCCTTGGGTTTTGGTTTGCCTCTTTCTAGTACTGTCAATGCTGCTTGCCTCTGCACAGGTGAGAGATGCTACATAAGAATCTTAGACAAAGCTTGGCTTCCCAGCCTTCTTAATCTTAGTGTGTGTTTAATGCTATTAACAGTAACATCCTTCTTAAATATTGCATGCAATCCCTGGAGGCTTTTATTTTCTGATTTTATTCCTGTTTATCCAGCTCTCCTTCCTGTGACTGGAAGCAAACACAGCAAGCAAATCTTGCCACAGTGCCACATCCCCCTCAGCCCCCAGCACCATGTTTTCTCTGCAGAATGCACACCCTTGCAGGCTGCCAAAATAGCCTTTGCATCCTACTCTCTGTGTAGTCTGGAGGAAAGCCTCTTACAAAATCAACCTGGAGCTGAAAGGCAAGGCAGGCTTTCTCTGGCTACTCTCTCCTCTTCATTAAAGTCACAAATTAGAATATTGGCCAGCATTTCTGGTGGAACTGCATAAGCCAAAGCATGTACAAAGCCCAAGCTGCATCTTCCAGCTTACTCAAATAAATAAATAAATAAATAAATAGCCCAACCTTATCTTAGTCACAGAAGCCAGCAAGAGCTTTCTCCATCCTCAAGTCATGAAGCTTCACTGGTTTTCAGCTTGCATTTCTTTCCTGAACTTCCAGTTATTCAGTAGCAGATTTAGAGGTTTCCTGTAAGCATTTCCTAAAAGCAAATGCTTCCAATAAACTGTCTGTTGACACAGAAAATGTATGTTGCTTTTCTTGTTCCCTCAGCTGCAGCGAGTTAGTTCATTTGGGATTACAATGGTAGCACAGTCGGACTTCATTTGTCTTTTCCTTGAGCAAGAAATTTTGTTGAAAGTGTGAATTGTAAAAGACAAGGTGTTTGAATGAGATGAAGTAAAATCCACTTTTTAAATGAAAGAACATTAACTTCTTTTTTCTCATCCACTTTTTAAATGAATTTTAACTTTTTTTTTCTCTTCCCCAGTCTTGAAGATTTACAAAATCTTGGAACTCAGGGTATCAATGTTCAAATTAAAGCCTTTTCAATCCTTTGATCTGTTTTCAGAGGAAAAAAAGATGCAGATGGGAAAAGAGATGGAGTGGGCGCTCAGAAAGGGTGAGGTAGGTGGCACGCAGGAGTGTTTGTAGGGGCATGTGTTTGTTAGCTGTAACTCAATACCCGCGCTGAGTAAACCTGAACAGGAGCAAAAGGGTCGTAATGCTGAGGAGAGCTGGACTCCAGTCCAGATTTCATAAAATTCACAGAACTGGATGGGACAGAAAAGCAGGTTTCCCCGGTCTTTGAGGACATTTCTACGCCGTGACGGACCAGGGCAGAGCTGAAGGGCCGCACCCTGCAGCCAGTTCCCTCAGCGAAGGCGCAGACCCGCTGAGGTGAGGCCCCCGCCTGTCCCGCGGCGGCGCCCGCCCACACTACAACTCCCGGCGTGCCCCGCGGCGGGGCGGCCGCTGCGCTTGCGCAGTTCCCGGGCCAGTTCCGACAGTGGGCGCGGGGAGGCGCGGACCGGGCACGTGGGCGCCATTTTGTGGCGAGGGGTCGGGGTTGTGTGGCGGTGTAACTGAGGGGAGCGGTCAGGTGGGGGCTGGGGAGCCGGCTGCTGAGCAGTCCTCTCACTGAGGGGGCTGTCCTGGTGGTGTGGGGGTCTGAGGGTTCAGCCTTAGCTTGCTGCAGGACCAAGCAGGGTCGCTTCAGCTCCAGTTCTTGCTCTGCCACCCCCAGCTCAGAAACAACGGGAGGAGCAGTGCACAGCCACATCTCCCCTAGAAAAATACCTAGGGGTTCTTGCATCAAAAGGGATGAAATCCCCAAATTCTAGGGTACATCTGCTAAGAGTACAAAGGTTTCCTTACGCTATAACACGTGGTGGTGTATCAGTCACCTTCCCTCTCCCTTCTGAAATCATTTGAATTTACAGAAGTACAGATTTAAGTGGATTCCTCACAACGTGCACAGTGCTAGCAAGGGGGCACAAAGTGAAAGGCGAGATTTGCCCCCATGACCTTATTATTAACTTTACACTTGCATTAAATTACCGGGTATTGCTCAAGTGTCAATCTCAAATCCTCTGACCCAGACAGGAGGTTTTTGGTATTCATCGAGGCTATGTTTAGATGTAGGGAGACACTTTCCCATTTTTTTCAGAGGGTTATTTTCTCTCTGCTGCTGATTTTCCTTCAGTGTGTCTAATGTGGAGTAAAAATTAATATTTGAGTGTGACCTAAGCTACAGCATCAGTGATTTCTGACTGAGTTTGAGATAATGTAAAGTCAGCCCATTCCTGCTTCTCCGTAACATTACTACACGTGGAATTGAATCTGTCAGATCACTTACAGCAATCCTTTTCATCTCTCAGCATCACTGAAAGCATCCTGGAAAATCTCAGCTGGACACAGAATGGACACAGAAAATAATTCATTGGGAGTTATGAGGAGAGATCCCATCTTGAAGGACAAGCATTGTTCTGGAGAGTAGTTGAAAGATGCTGACTGTTACCAGACACAGACTGCCAGGACTCTGCAGAACTTTTAAGGAAGTCCTCAATTCTTCATAGTCTAGAAACAGAAGACAGCAGTCAAAAAACATTGTCTCTTCTCCCCCAGATGAAAAATGCTTCAATTTAAATATCTATATATTTTGTCAAATAACTTCTTCTTAGTTACTTTGCTTATTCTTCCAATCTGTTTTTATCTACTGAATGCAAATTTCTGGATATCTGATTTTGGGTCTCTAATCCTTAAACAATATGGGCTAAATGATAAACTGTAATTTGTAAATTTTTAGCAAGCCACATTTTTTGCCATTTTGATTTCTCCCTGGATGACAGCATTTTGTTGTTATTACTACTTCTTACTATTTCTATTTAGGTCGTACTTAGAGGTCACAGTTAGAAGAGCTCTGTTGTAAGGCATGCCAATGGGTACAAATATTCAATCTGGAGTAAGGTTATAACTGTCAGTTCATCAGCATGGGGTGAAAGGAGACAGAAAGAACCACGGAATGTTTACAGGCCTAATTCCCCACTGTTACTCCCTTGAATTCAGTACAATTTGTCCTCACTGACATCAGTGAAAGGACTAGATGCAGAGAAAAGTCAATGGAAAAGCTCACACATTTATTTTTGCACCAGGTCTTAATAAGGTCAGAACTGTGCCCTTATTTTGTCTTAGATTAATGATAGTATGCAAAAGAGAATCCAGACAATACTATTGCAAGGTTCTCCATAAACTGGGGGCTGTCTCTATCCAAAGATACACCAGTGCTTTTTCAGTTGTAGATCAAGCCCAGGAGATGCCTATTATGATACCTTAGTTGTCAGTCACTGCTTTTGTCATGCAAAATAAATAGAAACCAAAAGCATGTTTAACAGAGGGCAATATAAAAAGAAGGAAAGTCCTTTTCTATAACATGCTTCTTTGAGTTAGCCAGTTTTCATGTGCCACAGATCTCCTGTTCCTGTGCAGTGAAAGCATTTGGCCCTGCCACTAAAACTTGCCTATCAGGGAGGGGCAGGTTATACTTTGAAGTGCACCTGAGGGGAAATTGTAGGTGCTTTCAGTCCTTGAAAATCAAATGTGCAAAATGACTGCAGAGTTAAGTGACTGAAGGCAGAAAGCATTCTTGTTACATACTACATTATCCCCTTTTGCAGCGTTGTTGAATTATTTTGTGTGCATAAAAAAGAATCATGATGAGATTTTATTAAAATAAACAATTTTTTTTTTAAAAGCTGTCGTTTCCATTACCAACCTGCACCTTCACTTAATTTCAATAGCAAATTTACCTGCAGCTTACAGCAGTCTGCTAGAAACAATAGTGGGCTCTGTCACAGTGAGGTGGCTGTTAATTGCCATGGGTGTTTGGCATTGATGGGGTTCTTTGTTGGCAACCGTTCTAACCCAATTATGTTTCTAAAGTACAACTGAAAAGCATTGTAGGGAGCACCATGTAAATGGCACTAAATGCACTGAGACTGAGTGACCTCCCAGAAAGATAGACAGGTGCCAGCTAAAGCCCCATATTATTGATTTTCCACGGCTAAAATGGCAACTACGGACATCTGTTTTTGCCCCATTTATAACAACAACAGCAAATGTGAGCTCTTGTCTTAGTTATAAGAACAAGGTTTATTAGAATGACAAAGAAATATAGCATTTGACTATCGAATCTGTGGGGTTTTTATTTGTTTCTGTGAGCAAACAAAAATATTTCTGGGACCATGAACTTTTAGTCCTCAGAAAAACACACTGGACCTGTGTGTGTTCATGTGCACATGTATGCCTGTGTGACTAGGTTCAGGAGTCACGTTTGCTTAATGCAGGCCTGACATTTAAGTCAGAGATTCTTCTGAGATGTAGATATAGATACATAAAACAGGCCAGAGCCAGCATGAAGAAAACTAACCATTCAAGGGAGCGGTATCACATGGGTAGGAAAAAGCCTCACAGATCAGTGTAGGTGATAAGGAGTCAGCTGAGCATCGTATGATGTTTCCACTAGCCAGGGACGCGAATGTGCTTTCTAAATCATCCTATAATAGAAAGTGCGATGTTGCAGTTCTGTTGCCGTTGCTCACACAGAATCCAATTGTTACAAGGAGTTAAGTCCCAAGGCAGGTGCCCACCTAAGTATTTCCGTGCTGCTAAGGTAAAAATCCTGATAAATTATAAATTTGTTGTATTCTTGGGAGCGTTACCTGAGACTGACACCAGACTGTCCATGATGAGATACATGGGTCGATACGAGCAATTCCTGAGGCAAAACTAAGGGACTGTGTGTCCTTTGCCAACCTGCAGCCTCCAAACCTATGCAATGAGGGACATGTGTTAACTTGTTCAGCTTTCTTTAGTACAGAATAGCTCCTAATAACTTCTTTATTTTATAAGACTTTCACAGAGAGACAACCATGGCAGCTGAAATCCTAGGAAATCACCACACGCTAACGAGTCACCGTTAGCTCCTTGTACAGCATTTAGCCCAGCAGTGACTAGACCCGGGCAGCGGTTCGTTTTTCCCGGGCTCTGGCGCTGAGTGAGAGCTCCGTCTCCTCACAGGGCCCGGGGCCGTCACCCAGCGCCCGCCCCGCCCCGCCCCGCCCCGCCCCGCTCCCCTCAGCGCTGCCCGGCGGCCGGGGCACCCCGCAGCCCGCTCGCGGCGCCGCAGTCCTCCTTCGCGTCCTCCCCTGGGAGGCGCCACGCCGCTCGCTCTGATTGGCCGCCTCTGTCCCTCAGCCCAATGAGCTCTCCGTGCTTGGGGACTCCCGGCTTTGAAGTCACTGCGGCGCGGCCCAATGAGAGACCGAAGCCGAGCGGAGGGCGGGCGGCGATTGGGCGGCCGCGGAGCTGGCGGGAGGCGATTGGCTGAGGCGGCTGCGGAGGGGGAGGGAGGTGCGGAAGCGCGCTGCGCTGAGGGCAGCGGGGCCGGGCGGGCTGCGGCGCGATGCGGGGCGGCCGCCGCCTCCTCCCGCTGCTGCTCCTGACGCTGCTGCGCGGGCCGTGCCGCGGCAGGGAGCCGGCGCCGGGCGCTGTTACCTGCGGCTCGGTGCTGAAGCTGCTCAACACCCGGCACAGCGTGCGGCTGCACTCGCACGAGGTCAAGTACGGCTCCGGTGAGCGGCGGGGGGCGCTGAGCTGAGGGGAAAGGAGCTGCGAAATGGCGGGGGGGGGGCTGAGGGGAAGGGAGATTGGGGGGGGGGGGCTGAGGGGAAGGGGGAGGGGGAAGTCCTGAGGGGAATGGAGATGTGGGGGGGGCCTGAGGGGAAGGGAGTTGGGAAGCGAGGGTCCTGAGGGGAAGGAAGATGGCGGGGGGGTCCTGAGGGGACAGGGAAGTGGTGGGGAGGGGGGGATTTGGGGTCAGGGAAATGGGGGAGATCCTGAGAGGAAAAGAAATGGTGGAGGGGGTGTGAGGGGAATTAAGATGGCCGGGGGGGTCCTGAGGGGACAGGGAAGTTGCAGGGGGAGCAGGGAGAGAAGGGGAAGCTGGAGGTCTCTCAGGTGCGTGTTGCTGGGGCAGAGGGAGCAGCAGCCCGGAGATGGGGTTGTGGGGTGGGATGGAGGCCTGGCAGGGAGAGGGGGAAGCTGAGGCCTGGGTGCGGGAAGACGTTGTAGCAGAACCTCATGGGTCCTGGGGTGGTGATGTGCTCTGCCTGGTCCTTGAGGTGAGCCCTGATCTGCATCTAGGTCCTCAGCAGCACCTTCTGGGGGAGCACCTGTTCTGGCAAGACTGAGGCTGCTGAGTGCCTTGTCTGGAGACTTGAAGAACTCTTTAGTATTTCTGAGAAAGGGTGGTTTGAGTAGTACCTGTCGTGAGTCAGAACTTCACTGTGAGCTCTGACAATTTGCATGTACTAACACGTATCGTGTTTTAAGTGCCTCAATCTGAAGCATTACATGGTACCTGCATTCCCACCAGTCAGTAAACAGACTGTGAGAATTAAGCGTTTCTTAAATATGAGGGCATGAGAACATTAAAGGAGATTTCTCCAGTTCTTTCAGGACTTTCTGAACTGGAGAAGTGGGTTAAGTCTCTTGCCATTTAATTCTATTCCAACAGGAAGCGGGCAACAGTCAGTGACAGGAGTTGAAGCTTCAGATGATGCTAACAGTTACTGGCGGATTCGTGGGAAGAGTGATGGCAGTTGCCAACGTGGAACACCAGTGAAATGTGGGCAAGCAATACGACTTACCCATGTGAACACGGGAAAAAATTTACACACTCATCACTTCCCGTCACCACTCTCCAATAACCAGGTAAGTCATTCTAGATCTTAAGCTTTTGTATAAACAGTGCATGGCTGATTTTGACAATACCTCTCTTCAAAAACAAGAAAAATGTAGAATCAGGCATGTTTACTGCCAGAAACAGTGTATCGCTGGATATACCAAGTCCAGGTGGATGCTTCTCTGCATCTTTGTCAGGAACTTTAGTGCATTATTCTAAGTGTAATATTTACCAGTACTGGTTTGCCACAATAGTTTTAACAAACCTGTATTTGTTTCCTTATTCTGCATTCATTTATACTGGGAAGACTCTTCTAAAGTGTTTAGCACTTTTACAGTACAGGAGATTGGGCACCTTCCTGAACGTTATGAAGACTGTGTAGAGCCAGACAGCTAATCTGGTATTAGGACACTAGGCTGTCCTGTATCCTGTTCCTTGGTGTTCCAATCTAATAGTTTCAATCATCTCCTCCCTGTCCCTGTTTTATTTCTCTCTGCTTATTTATCTGTCTACTTTGCCAAGAAAAAAAATAAATCCACTCTCATAATCGCATTTATTTGCCATTTTATAAATTTCTAGAACAGTGGTTTTCAATGTATAAAAAATAAAAATAAAAAATCCAAATTTATAGGTTATTAGCAGTCATTTTAGCTTTCCTTTAGGCCAAGAAGATAGGTCATTAGATTCTAAGTTGAAAGACCAGACTTTGAAATAGATTTGTCTGAAGGTGGCTGAAACAATAAGGTACGGTTCTGTTTAGAGTATCTAGTTTACATATTTATTTATCAAAACAAAAGAAGTGATGGAAAAATAACGTATCAGAAGAATTATTTAAAGAACAGATTAAAACTTTCCACCATTTGTCATTTGCCAGTTTAGACAATTCTTTTAACAATTTAACATTGTCATTAATGTAAAAATACTCAGCAACTGTGTTGTTTTTTTCTTTGTATTTGCTACATGCTTGCACAGTTCCTAAGCAAAAGAAGAGTTTGCATGGCTTCCCAGAGATTGACAGGACTATGACTTATGATTGTATTGAAATATGGTGTAGTTCTGAACACAAACTTTAATTTCATATTCTTAACAAATAAGTTTGTTTTTCAATTAATAGGTTGTCTTTAACACTGTTTGGACTACATAAACTTGAATAACATGACCCTATAAGATTAGGTTGCTAGGTACAAACTATTTCTCTTCTACTTTCAAGTTGTTATTCACTTCTAATCATCATTTTTAAGATTTTTAAGAATTAAAATCTGTGCCGAGTCCTAAATGTTTAGAGCTAAGATCTACCGGGTTTCTGCAAACACTTGGAATATTTTGGGGTGCATACTGAAATCTGATCTTTAACTTTTGTGGTAGCAGGAATTCATTTGCTTTATCTTCTTTTTTTTTTTTTTAAGAGCCATTCAGCTGTCTGTCTGAAGTAAGAGTGCAAACCAAAATAGTTATTAACCCAATTGTAATCGTGGTGTCATTAAGTAAAAAAGGAATACAATTACTTAGGCTAAATTGTTGCAATGTTGTGATTAAAAACATGTTATGCTGAAAAAAATCTGTTGCATTGGTAACTCTGAAAGTGGTCATGCTAAATATTTACAGTTACAAACTTGTTTTAGCAGAGAAAATTTGTATCAGCGTTAGTGTTTCTTTTGATTTTTTTGTCAGAAGGGTTGTTCTGATCTCTGTGCTCAAGTCCTCTTTAATTTGTATTGTATGTTGGGGTTTGGTGGCTCTTTGCTCAGATTATGCATTGGAGTTTGTTGGCATCTTATCTTCAGATTGTAGTGTGAGAAAGTTACTGCTTCTGGATTTGACCGCTGTTGGCAAAGCAATTGAACATCTTTTTCTTTCCTCTCCATCCCTGCCTTTAAACTCTGCTGGCTTTGTGGCTGATATTTCTGTGTGCACGTTGGCGGTGTTTGCTTACATTTTCACTTCAGGAAGTTTGTGTCTCTAACAGGAAGTAAGTGCCTTTGGTGATGATGGTGAAGGCGATGACCTCGATATATGGATTGTGCAATGCAGTGGGACACACTGGGAGCGGGAGGATGCAGTGCGCTTCAAGCACGTAGGAACTGAGGTGTTCCTTTCAATAACGGGGGAGCAATATGGCCATCCAATTAGAGGCCAACGGGAAGTTCATGGCATGCCCACCGCCAATCATCACAACTATTGGAAAGCAATGGAAGGAGTCTTCATCAAACCCAGTATGGACCCTGCAAAACACGATGAGCTCTGAATTGACAGAGGACCCAAAATGCTTCAGCTTACTCCAATGTTCGGAGATGCTAACCCTTGGTCTCTTTTAAGTCCTGCCTTGCCTAAGTGACTGACTTCCTGTGTTACTGAAGGGCATTAGTTCACTCTAGGAATGCAGCACTTCTGTGGGGAATGACATCTGCCAGGTTTAGACACAGAGATTTATTTAAGAAATCCTTTCTAAATTGTCAAGCTTGTTTGGTGAAACTAGTTCATACATCTGTTAGTTTTCACTATCATTTGTTTTGCTTGTTACTTTTTCTCAAATTCAAAGGAAATGGAAAAAAAAGTAATACATTTCTGTAGTCCCAAATACTGC
Source organism: Anser brachyrhynchus (assembly GCF_964034855.1). Classification (NCBI taxonomy): domain Eukaryota; kingdom Metazoa; phylum Chordata; class Aves; order Anseriformes; family Anatidae; genus Anser; species Anser brachyrhynchus. The sequence continues at coordinate 9,297,185 of NC_137710.1, read as the reverse complement.
AAAACTTTGTATTTTGTAATCTTTTTTTTTCAATTATAATTAAATATTTGGAAACTTCCTTCTACTTGTTAGTGGGGAGAATGTTATTTCTGAGGAGTTTTAGTAAGTCTAGAAAGGGAATATAATTCTTGGAATGTAGTATCTTCTGAACGGTTTGAAGTCAACTATTCAGCCTTCCAGAAAAATATCATAGTCTGTCTGAGAATTGCCTCCAATGTCTTTCATGAGTTCTGCTGTATATGTATGAAAGAGTTGAAAATGTTGTATATATTGGCATAAGAAGACAAAAATTTTTGTTTCCTTTCTCCCAAGAAGTTTGGGTTTTCTGGCAATGGTGATGCTGCTAATTATCAAATGGTAAGACTGTCTTACTCTAAGAACTGGTGCAGGAAGCTACTGTTCGTTTACTACTAGAATTTTATAAACTGATGTGAAGGAATTTGATTTATGTTGTACTTGCATGTCACTGCAAGATCAGTATGAGAATCCAGATGAATAAATAGTGGGACTTATACCCATGTGGGGTTCTTTTGTGTGAATCCAGAAGAAGAGGAAAAATAATTAATTTTTAAAATAGTTTGGTTCTGGATTTTCCTCATAGAGGTATGCTATAGAGTGCTGGCAAGGAATCTGCACTGAATAAGGCATGAATTTCTGTGTTCCTGTGTTTTATTTTTATAAAAAAATAATTCTTGAGCATTTGTTATGCAGTGTTGCTGGAAACACTGATTAAAATTTAAAGTACCATGCATTTTCTATTGGCTTTAAACAGGAAAGCTCACTAAATGAGTGTGAAAAGTCAGAAAATCCAGGTGGTTTTGTTTCCATGTGTAAACAGTTTGCTAATTATGGTCTGAATTAGTCAATCAGTTAAAGAAGCAGGAAAGTGATTTGCTGCTTTTATATTGCCAGTCACGTGGTGCAATGTTAGAGCGTTGTGTTGATGAGGTGCAACACACCAACACAATTTCATTTATACTTTAACTGTACCTACACACGTATGCTTCTTACTCTGGTGCCTTACGCAGTGGTGCTGCACAGTCTAGCTCCAGTTTTTAGTTAGGGTTTTTGATACTAGTGAAGATCCTTCGCATCCTACAAAGCAAGAATCCTCTGTAGCTGTTGTTCCCCAATACCTGATTATTCTTCAAATAAGGTAAGATTACTTTGTTTTCTTGTGAATCTTAGTTGAATGTTGGTATTTAAGGATTGCAGGCATTGCATTTACAGGAGGAAAAAAATAGATTTGGCAATGAGTTCTCTGTTAGAGTTAAATATGTGTTGGTGCACTTGTGGAATACTGGTTTAGCTGAGAAGGGGCAGGTCTCTGTGGCTCATCTCAGTCTGTGTGCCAGGTAGTTTTGCTTGTTTTGCTTTTTTTCGCTACAGAAGCTGTGCTGTTGGACTCTTAAACAACCCGAGCTGAAGTACCTCTTAGTTTGGAAAAGTCTGTTGGAATACTGAGATAACTATTGTCGTTGGAAGCATGCTAAATACAGACTATAAAAGTCATGAGTTAATGTAGGAAATGCAGAAGTTTGTAGCTGTAAAAAATGATGGCTTGTACAACTGCTAATGTGCTTTCCTTCTTATGTAGCTCCTAGACTTACAGGACCTCCATTAGTATCTGTTTAATGTCATATTTTATGCTTTGCACTGCATTACTGAGACTTCAGAATATCCTTCAAGTGTTTTTATTTACTCTGCTTACATTTCAGCTTTTCAGTTCATCCTCCACAGCTGAGGACTAGAGACTTAGAGAATCTTCAGTTTCTGTATTGGGTTCTGGTTTCGCTTGTTTTCCATGTGACTTATCTGCCTAAAGATGCTGGGACTTTGAGTAAAACATGAAACACTCAGATATAGATATGAAAGTTTGGAACACTGTTTTGCTTCTTTCTCTTTACTTTTTTCCCCTCTTTTATTTTCTACTGTGGCAATGTAAATTTTATAGTACCTTTTTCCAAAGCTCTATGTGCAGTCTAAAATTAAGTAAAAACTGCGTGTTTTGGTTTGTGATGCTAGCGGAATGTAGTGCTTTCAAACAACTGGTAGGTGCTCTGCAACTTGCTGCTGGTAGTACTATTCCAAGAGCTCTGTGAGAAGGTGTGCTGCCAATGTTATGCTTCCTTTAACGAGCTAGAAAGGCTTTGGGGGAAAAGCATTACAGGGATCTTTATAATTGTTCTCAGTGGGAATATTTGCTGAAAGAAATCTGCTTTAAGTTCTCTGCTTTGAAAAATCTGACAAATGCTGCATTTATTTCACATAAACGTGTATATAGAACATACCTAATTCGATGTGGAATGGCACAGAGTTGCACAGGCATGTTAATTTGGGGGTTGGGGGGGGAATTGTGTTAGTGCAAACACTCTTACTCTCTTACTTCCTGAAGCTTTTTTAAAGGTTTGTATAAGTGCTCAGTATACAAACACTTGCCACATACTTTGTCTTCTCCATCAGTATGAATGAGAACTGTTTAAAGTGCCAGAAGGGACTTACTGCGTGTTGATTCTTATTTCTGAATGTCAAGGCTAAAGATAAACCAGTATTTTTATTTCATTATGTTTGGGAATACTAAGTGGGTATATTTGTGAAGTTAAACCAACATTTTGTTTTGTTTTTTAATCGAAAGAAGGACAAAAAACAATGACAACCCCCTGTTCCAGTGATGCTTAATCAGCAGTATTTCATGTTGTTATTTTCCTCCCATGCCTTCCACTAGTTCCCGGGTCTGTAGGCGCCCCATGGAGACACATAAGATCCTCTATACACCTTAGGGTTTGTTCTCTACACCTAAATCGAGGCGACTGCTCCGTCCTGCGTGGGAAACAGCACTTTAAGTTACCTCCACAAAAACGGGTGGCGTGGACGCGAGCAGGGCGGTTGTGCCTGAGGGGGGAAGAAGGGGTCGGGCGGCTCCTAGGTCTTTCTCCTTACCCCTTTTTACAGCCCTAAAGCCTTGCGAGAGCCGCAAGAGGCTGCGGGACGCAAGCGGCCGCTAGCGAGCGCTGCTGCCCCGCTGGTGCCGGGCTCGCCGCGCCGGCCGGCTCCGGGCAAAGGCAGCGGGGGCTCGGAACCCGCACCCCCGGCACGGCCGGGCCCGGGGGGGGGCACCGGTGGTCCCCGCTGCCCGCGGGGGACTCTGCCCTCAGCCGTGCCCGGCTGGCGTGGGAGGGAAGCGTGCGGGTAGCGCAGGCTGCCAGGGGATGCTCTGGGTTCTGGCTGTCCGGGGGATCCGTGGAGCGCGGCCAAGGCTGAGGTCTGTTTGCTTAAGGTAGACGTTCAGGGCAGTTAGATGTATGATGAAAGTAGGTGCCGGTTTCCGTTTCGGTGTAGGGGGGGGGATGAAAGGCACGAAGGGATCGTTAAAAGGGGGAGAAAAGAGCTCCCGGGGTGCATGCAGCAATCCCGCGGCATTTTTCCGAGATTCCGAAAGCAAAAGCTGACGCCGGACCGCTCCCGTGCCAGCCAGCCCCGCCTCCCGGCACCAGCGATGCTCTCCCCTGGAGCCAGCCCGGCCCTGTGCGGGGCCCGCCGGCAGGGCAGCCGGGGCTCATTCGCCAGGTGGACATAGGCTTTTGTTGTTTTTTTTTTTTCTTTTTTTTCCCCTTCCCTCTGCGCCTCTCCCTGGCAGCGTTCTCCCAGCATCAGCCTCCCGCCGCTATTCCCTCGGACCCAGCGCGAAGCCGCTCTTCATCGGGAGCCTTCTGCGAGCCCGGGCAGCAGCGTTTGGAGCCAGCCCCGCTACAGCCGTCCTCGGGGGGTGGCAGGAGGCTTCCCCCTCCCTTCCCGGCTCCTGCCAGCTGGCAAAGCCCGGCTCCCCTCTTCCGCCCTGCCGCTGCCCGCCCGACAGAGCCGGCCTGAGCCCCCGGGGGGGGCGCTGCCAGGCTCCCCCAGCGCTCGTGTCGCACCTGAAGGGTTCCGCTGCTACTGGAGGGCTTCAGAGAGGGTTTCCAGCCCTGTTCGGCTGCTGGCACTGCGGGGGAGCGCCTGGTAGCGAGCTTCCAGCTTGTTCCAAACTGGTCTGGCACGGTTACTGGCTTAGATGTGGAAGACCCACGGGGTTCGGGGTCATAAGTGGTGAGGCATTCGTATAGCAGCCGCTCTACTCCGCTTGTATCTTCCCCTCCTGCTCAAAGAGGACAGATTCTTGCTTTGTGCCAGCAGCGTTTTGTACAGGGCTGCCGGGTGACTGTCGCCAAAAGGCTGCTGCAGCGTCAAACCTGCGCGGCTTGAGCAGAAACTGGGAAGGGCAGAAGGCGAGGCTCCTCCCGAAACTGCACCCGAGGGAGCACCATCTGCTGCCTCTCTTGCAGAAATCATACTGCTGCATGTATTAGCTCTGCCCTCCCTGGGTGCGGGTGCGGAGGTGATTCCTGGTGAGCTGGGGGCAATTTTCCGTAAAGCTGCGCAGCAAAACGCGTCCGTTTGTGGTGCGCCGCGTTTGGCTCTCTGTACAAAAAAAAATAAAAAAATAAAAGCAGGGCGGAGAGGGCCTCTAAGTCGAGCTTCAACTTCAGTCTCTGGGGTAAAATGTTAAAATCTACCTGTCTCCTGCGTGGCCGCGGATTTCCCTGTGAGACGGGAGGCTGTTTGCTGCGGTTAGCTGAGACCTTGCTTAGAGGTCCCAGCGGTGAACCAGAACCGGGCTGGGAGCCCCTGGGGGGGGGGGGGGGGGGGAAGGTGCCTTGGGTCGGCCCCCGGGGAGCTGCATTCACCGGGCATCAGCCCCTGCAGGGCTGCTGCTGGGCGAGGGGCGCGTGTGCCAGGGCTGGCCGGCGGGGAGGCGTTTGCACCTTAGGGTACGGATTTCCAGCTGGGAGAGTATGACTCCCAAAAGGGAAGGGGGGCTGTGACTTTGGAAGCGGTGGTCGCCGTGGAAAGGACACCCTGCTCCTGGAGAGCTGCGGTAGGGGGCAGAGAAAAACCCGACCTCCCCCCCCGCCCCGAGGCGTGAAGTTTCCTCGTGCGGCTTTCAGGGGTGGAGAACAAGTGTTCCTACCGTACCCCCGGGGAGAGAGGCTTTCTAAGCCCGGTGGGGCTCAGCAGGGACCTGGAGGGGGCCGGACGGGGGGAGCTCCGTATCCCCAGCCCTTCCCTGGCCCCCCCCGGCTGAGACCCGGCCGCGGAGCTTCCGAGGGCTGCGGGATGGGGTGCTGCCCGGCGGCGCTGGGAGGGCTGGTGCTGAGCGGGGCACTGCGTTAAAGGGCGTTTTGGAAGAAAAATAACGATGCAAACCGACTGCGCTCTTTCTGGGCTGCTTTTTAGCGCCCTTCTCCATAGGAAAGTTGCCCACTCCAGGTCGTCCTTGCCAGAAAAGCACCTTGACGCTAGAACGTATTTTCTTCTCTCCGCTGGTAAAACAGATACGCCCCGCTGGGTGTAGTGTTCAAGAGAGTAGGGCCAGGGAGAGACGTGCGTGGGTTTCGGGGATGTTTTGGGCAGGAATACCTGGAAGCGTGACAGTGCCTACCCTCAGCACCGCTTGGCGAACGGTCTGTCTTCCCCCCACCCATTTTATTGCATGCCCCCGGGTTAACCAAAGCGGTTCGAGGAGAGGCTTTGGCCGGAGCTCCCCCTGCACCGCCCCATCCCCGCCGGGACGGGATAGTTGGCTCCAGCCGCCGGTGGAGCCGAGCGCCCCTTCCCCGGCCTCGGCCGCCTTCCCCGAGGGCAGAGCCGCAGGAACCCAGCGCCGGGACCGGCTGTCAGCGGGCTCCTTTCGGGAGCCACAAGAGCAGCCCCTTTACCGCAATCCCCCCGCGATCGGTTTGCGGGGCTCGGTGGCAGCCGGCGGCGATGCTCTGCCCCGCACCGAGCCGGCGGCTCCCCGCGAACCGCAGCCGCCCCAGGCGGCACCGGAGGGGTTGGCTGCGCCCCACCTGCACGGGGCTCCGGTGCTCCCTCGTACAGGGTGCGAATGGAAAGCGGTGCGGCTCCGCTTCTTCCCAGATCGGGATTATCCCGATTTCCACCCCTACCTGCCTCATGTCCCGATTTAAAAGCTCTCCTGCTGCTTGTGCGTCTGTAGTGGTTTGGTGGGGTTTCTTGTTTGTAGTGGTTCGGTTTGTTGTTTTTAAAGCGTTCACCTTTCTGTAGGGTTAGTGGGGTGGATGTCTGTGTGTGAAGAGGGGAAGAAGGGGTCGATTTTGATCAGAGAATTTGACCAGAGATTCAACAGGGGAATGCCAAAACTGCCCTCTGACTTGCTCAAACGCTGCTATAAATACCCTAAATGAATTGCTTGGTGTTGGGGTGTAGGGGGCTGGCAGTGAGGAATTCTTTACTGTTGCTCAGTGTCTCTAACAGCTTACAGATGAGGTGGCCTCCCCTGCTTCTCCAGGGCTGTTGAGAGATCCCCATTTCCTTCAGGTCTGGAAGTCTTTCATTTTCTGCTTTTCTCAGGGCAGAGTCTGCCTTTTTTTTTTTTTTTTTTTTCCCTCTAAATAATTTAGGTTGTGTTAAAGGTGTAACTGCTGTAAAGGGAAAACCAAGCAACAGAATTGCTGGTGGGTTGTGTAAAACCAGATTGTTGTCAACCCAAACCTATCCTGAAATATGATGGGGATTCACAGAGGAGGGACAAAACAGGGTTTGTCTTCTAGTGCAGTGTTTTTGTACCAAGTGTCACTCCCTATTGATTTTTAACTGGGTAAACTGCTGGTAAAGAAGTAGCAGCTCCTGGCAGAGGTGTTGCTTCTCAGCAGATCAGTTTTTGAGGGAGGTAGAGGTCTGCCATTTGGTGTAGTAGTAGCAGGGTGACTTTTAAGATAACTGGCTTATTACACCCCTGCAGACTGTTAGGCTCGAGTTTGTGCTGTGCATAACAGCTTATTGCTGTCACCTGGTCCCTGGGTGGCTGAGGAGGTTTCCAAGACCAGGTGCAACCACCTCCCAGGTGAGCAGGATTTGTACCAAGCTGGCGTTTGGTGCTGAGTGCAGGCAGCGTACTTAGTTCTGTGCAACCACAAAGACAGTTTGGGTTTGCCCCCAAGGAACTTCCATTCTCAATTAGCCGCCCACCCGCCGTTCTGCTCGCTCCTTATGGCAGAGATCTCTGCCCGCGGAGCTGCTGGTGACAGCACGCTGAAGAGAAGAGCACGGTTTTAAAGCTGTGCTGCTTTGAGACGCTTCTTCCCATCTGTTCGCTTCTGAGGAGAGGGTGCCTTGCAAGGACACGGGGCTGCTAGATCTGGGCCTTGCCCGGGGACACTCGCTGTTCCCAGGAAAGGCTTAGCTGGAGTCTCAGGAGTTGTGTACAGATTGAGCCAGGCTTCAGCTAATGCCATTGTCAAGCCTCCAGTGGGGCAGTTTGGCCACCTGCTACTCCCTTTGGATGGGAACAGGATGCTTACTGGAAGGCTTACCAGGAAGGGAATATGCCTTCAGGTATCCCATGTGAATGGGATTCTCAGGAGAAGTTAACAGTGAATTGTGCTTTTCTAATCAATTGCAGCCAAGAAGGCTCTCGGATTTTTTCTTATTTTTTTTATATGCCTCGCCCTCTTGCTTAGCACTTAGTTTGTCAAGATTGCCAGACCATATCCTGTCTTCAGCCCGTGCTGGGATGAATCCTGAGGGCTGGATGTGGAACTGTAGCAGGATATGGCCCTAAAACCAGCAGCCTGTGCTTCCTGCAGGGAAGTGGCTGTCTATGACAGCCCTTCTAGAGGGAGAGCAACACCCTCCACTGCAGCAAAGTGCAAGGCTGGCCGGCAGTTCCGGGGGGGGAAACAAAATCTATTGTGTGTTGGTTTTCAGTAAATATACCGTGAGCTACCTAGTGGTATTAAGTCTAATCACAGGAATTTTCCCCCTTAAAGCTGTGGCTGGATTTATGTTGATCACTTTAAAACAAATCTCACAGATATATTTAGTAGAAGAATGTGTAAAACCCCAACCCCCAAATGGTATTATGTAACCAATACAGTATTTAAGTGCCCCCTGTGTAAACTAACTGAAAAGCCTGCTGTTTGCCTTCTTTGCCTCTGTTGTGTATTGGTCAACTGAAGCCAGGCGCTGTGTTTGCTGTTCTGATTACTATTTTAAAGGATAGATCCATAGGATCATGTTATCCAGAAAGGGAAAAAGGCTTAAACCCCACTTTCTGGGCTGAGAGCCCTCTCGTGGGCTGCCTGGAGCGTGGATTTCTAAGCAATTTGAAAGCATGCACACACCAGGGATGCAGCACAATGTACTTTGTCCCTTTATTTTGGCATGTGCGGTGCAGCCCTCCTCAGTGGCTTCTACAACAGCCACAGCGTTCAGCTGAGCTCAGCAAAGGTGAAGACGTGGTACTGTGAAGTCAAGGAGGTGGTGGAGGATAGTGGTACCCGGGTTCCCCCGCTACATCTACAGCTGGTATCAGGTGGAAATGAGAGGTGGATTTCCTCTCGCTTTGAACCAAGAGGAGTTTGTAGGCTTTCCCCCTAATTTAGCGTTATTGATCTGCCATCAGCTCCTTGCCCAGTCAACCCCTTTATTCAAGGTGCTGGATCTCAGGAGCACAGTGGTTTCCCATTATTGTTATAATCTTTTGCCAAAGAGATATCCCCCCTTCTCAGTAATGCACCAAAGTGGAAGTAATCGCTCTTTTTTCTTCTTGCATTTGTCCTTTCCTGTTTCATTCACCGATTGAAAAATGGCTAAAGAGCAGCCCCCATTTCACCTCCCCTTTTCCCTGATTGACTCAGCAGCTCCTGGGACAGAGAGAGGAAAGGGGCCTCGAGGTCACAACCTTCACAATCTTCAAAGCCCCTGCCGCTTCCAGCAGCTGTCACAGCTCTCACTGACCATATCCCCAGAAGGTCAGCAAAAAAATAAACACTGGGGCCCGACAGGTCCCCTTCTCATGCAAACTGGCCGTTTCCCTCCCCAGCTCCCATTCCATGCATAGCTTACACATAGGAGACCCCCTTGGATTTGCACAGAGCTATGCGAGAGCGAAATGCCACAGAAAATAAAAGCAGAAGGGCTTCCTGGGCAGGCAGGGTGGGAAAAAGAAAAGCGGCTTCCTGAGCTCTGCATGCCCACCCACAGGCTGCTGCAGCCATTTTGTGTGTGCACAGCCTGAAGGTGAAGCTGGGGAGGGGGCTGACTTTTCCCTGGGAGAGAGACTGCAGGGAAGGATTCGGCTTTTATATCTGCTTGTGCACGTGGGAGACGGAAGAGAGAATCCAAAAGAAATAGGAAATGAAGCATAGACTGTAAAAGCCTTTTCATCAGGATTAGATTGCAACCCTTGCCTAGAGCCGGTCTGCTTTCTGCACTCACCTTCCTCTGCAAAAAGTCATGATGAAGCAGAAACAGTGCCAGGGAGAAGCGCGGGTTCAAAAGGCCAGAGTGGAAAGGTCCTTTGCTAAAGGAAATACCCCTCCCCGGCCCTCTTTTATAGAAGGATCCATTTCGCCATGGCCACTAATAATCACGGGGCTATTTCCTGGCCTTCCCAGCTGCAGAGCGCCGTTCTGCTCTCCCTTACTGCAGCCCCTTCCCCTCCCGCCCCACCGCCGAGCCCAGCACCAGGGCTTGCCTCCCGCCTGCTTTTCGGGCTCCACAGGGCAGGAAGACCCCTGGTCCAATTAGAGCCTTTAGCCTCTCCCCACAAAAACCCGTCGCGGGGGCTCAGCCTCTGTGCGCCGCCGCTGGGGAGGCCGGTGACCTGCAAGAAACCCCCCCGAGGAAGAAAAGGCAGCGACAGGGACATGGGAAGTCACTTTATTTGTGCGGGGCCGCTCTCCTCACCCTGCCCCTGCACCCAGCTCCCCACGGCCTCGGGTCATGATCCCGGCTCCCCCCGGCCCCCCGTAAGACAGCTCTTGCTTGGGTGGGGGGCCCAGCCCTGCTCGCTGTCACCGGTTCGGTCCCGGCTCTCGCCGCTCCCCGGCGCACTGACGCCCTTTCATTATTGCACTGCTCGCTGCGACCGTGACAGTAGTGCAACAGGGAAAGAGGGGCAGCCCGCCCGGTGGTCCCAGCGCTGGCCCGGCTGCCGGGCTGGGGGCATGGAGGGAGAGCCCGGGCTTAGGGGGGGGTGTGTGGGGATTTCCTGGCTTTGTCCCCAAGCTGGCTGCCTCTGCTGGAGCGATGCTGGGTGGGTGTGTGAGGGGGTGAAGCCCCAAGCAGCAAGTGCAGCCCGGCAGCACCCTGAGCCCAGCTGCACTGCAGCAGCCCCACGCTGCCCGGGGAGAAGCTTGTGAAGCCCCGCAGAGGCAGCGGCTGCTCCGCCGAGCCTCGCTCTGGCCCCAGAGTCCCCTCCCACCACCCCTTTCCCTGGGCCCCAGAGGTCCCGAAAGGGACCGCGGGGACCACCTGAAATGGAAGGCAGGGCCACCCACTCGGCCATCCCGGCTGCTGTCAGCCCCCAGCTGATCCCTCACAAAGCGGAGAGATTTAACGCCCCCGTCCCTTGCTCCTTTCCCACGTACCTCCGGGAACGGCTCTAGGGAAGGGCTGGGGGCCGTGCCCAGCCCCGCTCCACCACCCGACCCCGCTGCGAGCCGCGGGCCCGGCCGTGCTCGCCGGGCAGAGGCGAGAGCTTTGCTGCGGGGAGGTCACCGGGAGCAGAGTCTCAGCCCCTTTGTGCGGCGCCCTGCTTCGCACAGCGCTGGTTTTCGGGCTGGAATCAGGCGCGGAAACAGCAAGTGTGGCTATGTATCTCCTCCCATCCCTCGGTGGGTGTTTACATCGTGATGTAAAATAGGCACCCTTCAAACCTCTCGGGACTCGTGCTATTTAAAATGGAGACACGATGGGTTTCTCCAGTTTCAGTCACCGCTTGAGCTTTTTAAACACAAGGCCATTTTGAATCCTGTGCGATAGCATCGAAAATACGCCCATTACTCACAACCTGAGTCACCACAATAGCACGATTATTTGTCACAAGTAACGTCTCCGCACCATTACTTGCCTATCTAACAAGGCTCGGTATTTCACAACTTTCCCCTTAATTCGATGGGCACATAGGATTAGTTTTTCCTGCTGTGGCTGTCTTCTCTCCGTGAAGAATACCCCCAAAAGAAAAGACCCTATAAGCAATATTGCACTACTACCCTGAGCACAAAAGCAGAGGCAATATTGATAGGGTCTCATCCTTAAGGTTAGGAAGCTGGACAATGTGTCTTGCGGCAGGTGACTGGAGGGAGCTTCATTCCATGCCTGCAAATGGGGAAGGGGTAAAAAGTTAGAAAGCAGCGCACTGCCCTGTGGATTGCAGCACCCTGTGCTCCCGGGAGGCTGGGGTGCAGGAGCAGTAAACCTCTGGCCCTGCAGAATCGGTGCAGGGACACTGTCCCTTCCTCCCAGGACGTACGTAACACCACTGTGGATTTTACCCAGGTTTCTGTACCTCTGTCCTCAGTTCTCACCTTCTTCTTGCGTGTAAATTTCTCCTTTATTAATAAACTCAGTCAATTAGCTGCCTGAGCTGTTAGAGGCTGGGAAGCACTATTTATTTGGTTAATTGATAGTTGTATTTTGAACCTCTTAGTAATAGGCATCAAGCCCTCGGAGAACTTCCCTTCCAGGGCTGTCCTACTTGGAGAGCCCAGTGTTTTAAAATATCCCTCCCTTCATTGGAAATCACGGGATTAAGTACACACCAAAAATTAGAAAGCGAAACAGGATCTCCAGGGCTGGCTCTCCAGCGCTGACTTCACGTTAACGCACACAGATTAGACACTGTTTGGAGACGCACGCGTGCTGTGCCCTAGCTAGTTTTGTTTAGCTTTTTCTCCTCCTGCCCCCTCCCTGGCACCTTTCCTGTCCTAGGCTGGAAGGCACGATCTTCAGCTGGGGCTGAGCGCACCAGCGGCCACAGAAAGGAATCCCAGGGAGGGGCTGAGGCACCTCCAGCTTCAGGGTTGCTTTGCCAGCGAGGCTCTTCCTCTGCAATCCGGCTCCCAGTGAACCTGCCCCAGTGCTTTTGTCACGTAGGAACACTTGAGAGTCCAGAGGAAGGTGAAGGAAACTTCATTCCCAGGCCATCCCAAACCAGCTCATGATTTTGACACTTTAAGCTTCTCTTTCCTCAGCCTGCTTTCCAGTGAATTAAATAGGAGTGTAATGGAGAGACAATCCCCTAATTCATGGATTCCTGGCTAATTTATGCATACCACATTGATCTGGTCTTTGCCATTAGAGATCCCTGGCGTTTGGCATGCTGGTGTGAGGCAGCCCTGCATCCCCTTTGATGTTGCCTGACTTGCCCAAAGCAGCTGAAAACCAAGGACATGCCAAAGAAAAGAGAACAGGGGAAGCTCCATTAATTGTTTGTTTTTCTAATGGACTGATAAACAAAATCTCCACTCTGCCCCAACCCCTCCCTATCCCCATCCTTTGTGATGCTTGTTGGAAGCAAACAGGAATCTTTCTTCCACATTATTTATTTGTATCAACCTTTGCTCACACTAATTAAAAGGCCATGTTCACAGAGATTGCTGTAAGCAGCTCAGAATGAGTTTTTATCAAACTTTGGTGTTCTTGTTACCTTGGCAAAACCTCACATTTAACCCTGCCACTCTGCTTCTCAGCAATCCCTGCAACCTAGACATCCAGTTGGACTGAGAACAAAAAAAATGCAGCTAGGCTCTGCCTTACCTTTCCATCTACTCCCGTCCAGTCTCTATTTTGCTTATGTTTACCATGTGTTTTCCACTCTTCAGCCTCGATGTTATTTCAAACAAGACTTATGCTGAACACACACAATTTAACTTCTCCAGCGGCCCAAAGACAAGCCCACTGGTGAGTGTACAGTTGAAACGTACAATTCACACATCGAGTGATGTTGCTAGTGCATCAGTAGTGGTGGGGGAAAGCACGACTTGACAATTTCTACACAACTTAAGAATTTCAGTAGTTGCAGAAGCTACAACTGGCAGGAAGGAGTAAGGGATGTAATTAGAGACGTCAGCCACGAGTTAAAGTCCAAGCAAAGGCAATTAAAATACTATGCCTTTATGTTTCTGGATCTGCACTGAGAGCCTAGACGTGTCTCAAGAATTTCCTTATCTCCAAGTGGTGCACTGGCACAGGACTCCCCACACTTCCCCCCCCCCCCTTTTTTCTTTTTTAACAAGACAGGAAAAATAAAGGCGGCTTCAAATATCCAATAGTATTTTCCCAGTTTGCAAACAATATGTGCAAAGCCAGGGTCAATCTACGTCCTATAGCAGGGAGACTTCTCTGGAATGTATATGGGGGTTATTTTAAAATAAACGTTTAAACACGAGATTATGAAATGCATGCTATTTATACTCCAGGAGGCTCAGCATCTCTAGATATGTTTAGAAACCTCTCTCGCCTTTAATCACTGTTATAGAAACTAAATGGAAATGTCACCCAGACTAGTATGGAAATAATGCTTTACATGTTGCTCAATAATCAAAGCTTTTTTTTTTTGGCAGTGTTGGGGGGGAATCTCTAACGGTAGTGGAGTCATTGCTGTATGTTTAAGCCCCCCTTTTCTGATGTTAGCAGAAAGCATCGGTGAGACTGAAGTGTCCCAATGATGAAGCTTGGGGATAAATTTAAAGTAGTGAGCAGCCTCTCTGGAGCTCAGAGGCCTCCTGCTCCATGTGAGATCAAACCTCATCCTCCTTGGTTTAGTTCAGGGAGCCATTTCCCCTTCCCCTCATTGCTGTTTGTTTGTTTGTTTTCCCTTGTGGTTAAAGGTGCCACTTCGGGCAAGAGTGTTTTTTAAACGTTCATCTTGGTTGCAACCTCACAAAACGTGGCAGGACAACAAAGCTTCAGTCCAGCCTCGTTTCCCTGGTCACAGCCATTTCGCTAGCCTGGGGAAAGGAGACCATTTAAAAGCCATCTTGCAATTAAATACATTATATAGTCCACAATATATTTTCTGCAGCAAAATTGACACTATTACCAAAGGTCAGAGCAAACACTTTGGAAACAGCTGTAGGCTGAGGGTTGATTTAGAGTTTTCCAACCTCTTTAGTAATTTTATCATTGTTTTAAAACTGGGAAGTGTTGCCTTTTTAATTCTCTCTCCTTTTTTTTTTTTTTTTGAAAGAGAAAATTCTTAGCATTCCAGTCCTGGCTCCTTAAGTCTATCTTGCAAGTTACTACAAATCCGTCCAGAGAAAAAGGGGATTCTTGCTTCCATGCAAGAGTCAACCTGTCCAGGTGTGAGCCTGGAGAGGCCGTGCTGGCAGCCCTCCCCGCAAACACTGCCTTCCCGAGCCCGTTTCACCCACCAGGCCGGGGGCCTCTGTCACCCGCAGCCACTTATCAATACGTCCCCCCTCCCTCCGCCTGCAATCAGGAGGGATTACACACCAGAACGTCCCGCCGTTTGATTCTTGCTTATAATATTTAGTTTGTGGGTTTCAATAACCCTTTTCTCAGCAGCAACATTTCCTCGGCTGGCAGAAGCCAGATCTGCGTCAGTGAGCTCCATTAAAAGGAATGACAGAGCTCCTTAAACAGCCTAGACTTTGTAACCCCACAATACGGCTTTTCTGCGTGGTGTTTACCAGCGCTCTGCTGTCTGATGGAAAAAAAAAAAAAAAAGACTTGTGGTACTGAACTCAGGAGCAAAATAGGGCTAAATCCTATCACCTGGGGAGGGCCGGGCCTGCTCCTGGCCCTGTGCGTACGGCAGGGCAAGAAGGGCGTCTCGGCAGTAGCCTCAACTGGTGGAGACGTGTGTGTGGGGCTGACCTCGGAGCCTGCCACCCCATCGGGAGCCCCACACAGCCCGGGGCAGCCCGAGCTGCCCTCACCGCTTCGCCCAGGGCTGTGATCCCCCCAAGGCCCCGGCTCTGCGGCTGGGCCCCGGGGTGCCGCAGGAGGGGAGCGGGCACCTCCTGGCCTCCCCCCGGTCTCCGCACCACCCAAGAGCAGCGAGAGCGGGAGCGACCTTAACAGGGCTCGAGCACTAAATGCAATGACTCAAAAAGTCCCCCTGCAAAAAAAAAAAAAATCCCTCTGAAAACTTAAACCATCTGATTTCACTTTCCGCTCCAATTGGTTGTGTAGCCAGGGCGCAGGTCTGGCCTCCTCCACCACACTAATACCCTATGTGTGCTGCCTCCACAGAGGAGGGGTTCTTTTAACAAGTTTATGCAACAACAGGATGGAGGCTCTGCCGGAGCCCTTCCCCCCGCAGCCCGACCTGATTCCCCGCATTCCTCCCGCGCCCTCCCCCTCCGACCCAACTGGAGACAAACTCTGGCATCTCCACACACATGCAAATGGTTTCCCTTGCACAAATACAGACTCCTGAAGGGGCCTTTGCTTCCGAATCCCCCCGCTTTTTTTTTTTTTTTTGCTTTCCTCCAGTGCTTTTTTTTTTTGTGCTGTTACATTCCTCAGCCAGGCAGGGTTAAAAAAAAAAAAAAGAGAGAAAGAGCGAGTGGGGAAGGAAGGGCTTGGAATGTGTAACCTCCATCCCAGGCCCAGATCTGCAGGGGACCCCAGTCCTCACCCCCTGCACCCCCAGGGCTGCCTTTGGCAGCCTGAGCTCGGTGGAGGGCCCGCAGTGGCTCCAGTGGCCACGAGCAGGCCTCGGATGGTGGCCCCTGGCCCTTGGCGAGTGGGACACAGTCCTTGTCACCACCCAGGCCTTCCCCTGCATCACACGCCTCGAATCCCCCCTGCCCAGGGGAGGTTTCCAAGTGGCGCTACCATCTGATTTCCAAGGGCAGAACTTTCCACCGACAAACAGCTCCGCGTGCATTCCCCCCAGGATCTTTGCGCCGCCGAACAAGGCAGGCTCCTGCCTCGGAGAGGCCATCTTACAGCCCGGCCTCAGCCCCACCGAGGCTGTCGCTGCCACTTGCTCCCACTGCCCGGTGGGCTCCGTGCTGCCCGCAGCGGGGTGCCTCCGGCCGGGCACCGCTCCTCCCTCCTGGCCTCCTCGGAGGGAGGCAGTGAAGGGCCCCTCGCGCATCCCCTCTGGTCACTCTTCTGCTCCTGGTGATGGTGGGGGGATGATGTCTCCCCCCCCCACCACCACCAGCAGGGTCTTCGCAGATCTCGCTCTCTCCTACTTCTTAATTAAACAGAAATTAGGAGGGGAAGGCGCCTCAGCTAACCAGGCCTCCCTGTTCCTTAACGCACGCAAAAATGGCAACCAGGCTGCAACGCGCAGAGATGGAGGAAAAGAAAAGCTCCAGAGAGAGGGAGCCATGCAGGCTCGGGTTACCTCCTCTGAGGCTTGGGCACCGCACCGCAGCCGCCACCGGCCCCGAGCCTCTGCTTCGGGTTCGGAGGCTTAGCCTTCTCCTCGGGGTGTGAAAGGGAGGCAGGCTTCAGCTCCTCACCCCACCGGGGACCGAAAAGGTGCCTTTTGTTTGCTTGCCTGTTCATTGAGGAATGGAGAGTGTTATTGAGGTTCAGCTTCCCCTTGTCCCTCTAAAATGGGATCCCCCCCCGGCCCCAGGATGTGGTCCTCCATTTTCTGCCTCCCCATGGCTCGCTCGCTAGCGTACCCTGGCCTGGGGTACGCAATGCAATCTGAAAATGCTCCTTTACTTAGATTTGATTTCCAATATGACGGCTCTCCCCACCCCCACCCTTTGCTCCCAAGGTAACAGCTCAAGGCTTCAGGAAAAAAAAAAGAGAGAGAGAGAGAGAAAGGTCCCATCCCCCAGCCCTCTAAACCCCTTTCTTAGCAGCTGCAAGTGAAAATACCACATCTGCCTCCAACCACACCACGAGTGACAGTCACCAACAGATTGTTATTTAAAGATCAATTCTGAATGCAATATTACGGTTCCTAGGCCTGCATCATCCCTGCGTCTCTCAGACCCGCTCCACGCTTGCTATTGAGAACTGCAGAGAAAGATTGTCTTTCAAAATCTATTGATTATTATTTACGCGCCTTCTATTCTTTTTTTTTGTTTAATGAAAATGAAGGTATCAATATTGCTTTAGTCTTAACAGTAATTCCTCTAAAAGTGAAATACGATGGAACTTGGAAAATACATCAATAGGAAGCAAAAATTAAATTGCCTGTGAATACACGTGTATACATTAAAGTCACTGAATTCTATACACAATAACAACATCCTGAGGTTCCTAAGACTAATTTTTAAAGCAGAAACAAGAAAATATTCAGACTTGGTCAGGATATTTTTAAAGGTGGTGATTGCTCTAAAGGAGGACAAGAGGGCTTTAAAATGTGAATAGGCCAGCGTTTTATTTTACAACTTGGACACACAAACCCACGCTAGTGGCAGAAAGGGCAATCCATTTTGTACACTGAAGCAGTCAAAATGGGGAACAAAACCCAAGGAATTTCCATACAGACCACTCAAACTAAACACAAAATAAACAAACAAACACGAGGGCAGGGATTTTTTAGGCAATTTCTACACAGTCTTGACATTTTAACACTCGCTCGAGCCTTTGTGGCAGGGCGGGGAGGAGAAATCAGAGTAGGGGGATGGTTGCCTGCTAAAATGCATTAAATAACTACAGAATCCCATAATGTCAGGGGATGGGTGTGCAACAGTAACTGATCATAAGGATGTATTAGGACTGGAACCAAATGCTTTGACAATATTATTGCACTGCTTTATTTGTGCAGACAGTAGTGCAACATTGTCAGAGCCAGCGATACCAGCAGCCACTGTCACGTTCTGCACAGCTGCCCTGCATCCTTTTGTAAGGGACTGTTATATTACAGCGTTAACCACAATAACGTTTTTATGTTTAGCCCCAATAAAACTCTGCATGACAAAGTTTATTTGCAATCGTAATTAGACAAGGTTAAAAAAAAAAACAACAAAAAGTTAGTTAAAAAATGAGAGGGAGAAAGAAAGAGAGAGAAAGAGAGAGAGAGAAAGAGCACTGTTAGTATGGCTTGTTAAACAAACCATTCAGGCTTTTGCTACATGCCCAGTATATCTAGGCACGGTACGTTATGAAGGTTTTATACAATCAAATATTTTGCTATAGTAATGGAGAATAAAAAAGAACAAGGGGCTTAATTCAGCATTCCCAAACTTATGTGTTTCCATAAAAACTAAATTGGTCAGTCAATGAATCTGAACTACACGATTTAAATAAATCACAGAAAGTGGCAGCCCCTTCCTGTGCCTTCAGAAGTTTTCTTAATTGTGCTGTGTGTTTTCTAGTGGTTGACCAGTACAGACCAAAAAGCCTGGTGTGTGTGTGTATATATAGACTGGTATAAATGCACCGTGCTTTGATTTGCTGTGGAGGAAAATGTTACAGAAATGATGGGACTTGTATACAAAAATACGTAGTGTCTGTGCTTCAATCTCATGCGTATCTCTGTGTCACCACTCAAAAATCACAGCATAAACACAACAGATTCATAGAATCAAATCAACAGCATTAAATCCCTACAGACATCGGTAGGGACCACCTTAAACATACAGGGAAGAGTTTCTAAGGGGAAAAAACTATGAAGAAATCACTATAAAATTTCATTGTAGATATTGCATGGAAGTGTGTAGAAAATTAATAATGAATTACTCACAGGATATTGGTAAACAAAGCAGGTAATGTGATGCCTTGAAAGCTCCCAGAAATGTTTAGAGCTTGTTTTAAATGGGATGTG
This sequence comes from Anser brachyrhynchus, assembly GCF_964034855.1. NCBI lineage: Eukaryota > Metazoa > Chordata > Aves > Anseriformes > Anatidae > Anser > Anser brachyrhynchus. The sequence goes on along the minus strand of NC_137710.1, from coordinate 9,278,632 downwards.
TTTAAACTATTCCAGCCCTTTCATATATAAGGACAAATAAAATCTATAACCCAAGATCTCTCTCCTTATTTAAAACCACTCCCACATGTATAAAACCTTATTTCACACACGTGCATAAATACACTGGAGGAGGCATCTATTTTAGGGTTGTTTGCCCACTCTGAAGAGGGTGGGCTGCTAAAGGGGGTCATGTTTCTGCCAGCCAATGCCCTTTTAATATTGCACTGCTCATCATAATTGCCAGTAGTACAACAGAAAAAGGGCTCTGGACAACAGCATACTTCAGAGACTTTCCAATATAAGTGATAAATCAGTTAGAAACTTCTCCAAGTGATGGCCTTCTGTGCATGATTTACTCTAAAACAGATTTGTTACATTCAAAAAAAAGGAGTTTCTTCGACAACCACATTGATTCAATGTTATTCTTTAAAGTCAGATTTTAATATTTCACAACTGCATCTCAAAATTAACTTCAGCAAGAATTTAGAAAAGGTTGCTTTAGGGACTTTTTTTTTCCCCCCATGATAAATGTACTGCATTAGAGCATGTGAAAGCAAAGACCAGAATTGGATTGTCCTCCTTGCATTTCAGGACCCAGCACGTTACAAAAGTAGGTGTGTAATGAATTAGATTAAACATTATCTCAAAGACACAATGCAGGAGAAGTTCATATTCTTTCTATTGCTTTCATCTGAATCATCTGCTAAAATATTTGGTATTTATTATATACATGCCTGCTAGCAGTTTAAATTGCTTCTATTTATTTTTAAGTGCTGAGGAAGTTTTGCTATTTTTTGCAAGCATCTAAACAAGCTTTCAAAACAACTGCCAGCCAGGAGGGGAGAGACCTTTAAAAGTCATCTGTATGCATAGTGAAAACATTACTATTGAATTCTTTTCTTTCTTTTTTTCAGAAAGAATATAGGGGTAGTAAGGAGAAAACATCAGTTAATCATTACAAATCAGGCATTCCAAATAATTTTAGCAATAAGTAACATTTAAAAGTCAACTTGTTAGTCTTTAGGTTTCAAACTGTTTACCATTTGTTTCTTTAAACAATTTCAAACTTAAAGCTGGAAAACGTAACTACTTGTTAAATAAGAATCACTGGAGAAATTACAAAATACTTTGATTTCAAGCTTCAAACAATGCAAAGAAATTCTAGGTAAAGAAATCCAAACTTGAAAACAATTTTCCATAAACTGTACAGACGAGTAAGAATCGTACCAAATGCTACAATGAATTAAACTGATTCGAGTCTGGGGGAGTTTGGGCTGAGTGAGAAAATGCACTAAATGAATTCTGGTTGTCAAATTTATAGAGTAGTATTAACAAAAAGCCAGTTGATTTGGAAGTGTCCCAACCAATTAGAATCTTAAACTGTATCGTTGTTACTTGCTGATTTAATTTAATTTTTTTCTCCTTTTTTTTGGACAAGAATTTCTCCCTAACCCAGAAACCTAGGCTAGTTTGGAGATGTTTAAAACAGGAAAGAGAGAAAGGGGTGGGGGAAGAAAAAAGAGAGAGAGAGAGAAAGAGAGAGAGCCAGAAGAAAGAATGTGCTTTAAACTTCGGGAAGTTTTTTTTTTTTTTTTTTAAATTCCCGAGCCCCAGTTTGTGTTCGAGGGTACGAGCCTTCCTTACACAACTCGAAGACCACACACTGGAGGGAAACGGAGTGGAATTGGGGCAAAGTGCAAGAATGCCAAAGAAACACTTTGGGCTGCGCACCCTGGTTTATTGCAAAAACTCTGGACTATTTAAGCAAAGCATTACTTTTACGAGATTTAAATATTAAGCCAATATAAATACTGCTGGAGATAGCATGTGACTTAGTGCCTCGCTCTTTGGGGGTTTGAAGAGAGACAAAAAGAGAAGTGGGGGGGAGATCGGGACCTCTTAGAGACAGGAGAGCTACGCCGTGTGCGCAGGGAGAGCAGCGTGGCTCTGCCGGGGGCAGCGCTAACCGAGCCGCGCCGTGCCGAGCCGAGCCGCACAAAGCTCGCCGCGGGGCCGGCTCGGCTGCGGCGAACGGAGCGCGAGGCGCGGGACCGCGCTCGGTTTCTCCGAAGCTTTTCGCATAGGTGAAGGGACCGAGGGGAGGGGGAGGAAAAGGGAAAGAAGAGGCGCAGCCGGCTCGCCCCTAGCCAGAGCGTTTTCAGCCGAGCCCGCCCGCAGCCGCCTCCCGCGCATCCCCGCCTCTCCCCTCCGCACCGGGCCCCCGGCCGCCCCCGCCGCTCCCCGGCCCCGCCGCCGCCTTCCGCGGCCCCCGCCGGGGCACCGGCAGCAACTTCGCCGCCGGAGCCGCTCCGGAGGGAAGCGGCGCGGAGGGAGAGAAGGAGGCAGGGATGGATGGAGGCAAGGAGAGAGGGCAGGGCGGGCTCGCCCGCCCCACGGGGAAGGCGCTCCGGGAGAGCGGGGCTCCGGGATGCCGCGGTGCCCCCGCCTCGCCCCGCTCCCCGCCCGGGGGGGGCCGCCCCCACCGCTGCCCCGAGCCCCGCGGGGCCCCCACGGGCACGGCAGCAGCGGGGCCGCTCCCCGCCGTCCCCCCGCTCCCCTCCGGGGCCCTCCCTCTCCCGCCGTTTCCTCCCCGTCCCCCCAGGCTGCGACCCCCGGGGAGGCTGCGGCGGAGCCCCGGAGCCCCCCGGCTGCGGCGAGCCGGGCTCCGCGGGGCGGGGAGGCGAAACTTCCCAAAAGAGGCGCAAAAGCGGGGACGGGACGGAACGGGACCGGCCCCGCGCTGCCCCCCAGGACCCCCCGGGTCCTCCCCCGATCCCCCCCAGGCCCCCGGCCCCGCGCCGGGCGGGCTCGGGCGCCGCTCCCCGAGCGCCGGCGCTCGGGGCAAAGCCCTCCGGTACGAACCTCATGGCCTCCCCGCTCCGGCCTCCATCTTTGACTAGTTGACATTCAGCTCCTGCCTGACCAAGTCCTCATTAGCATACCGCCCCGCCATTGGCCAAACCCTGCGCTAGTCTCTGCCACCGCCTCGCCCATTGGCCGCCGGGGAGGATATTTAAAAATATTAGCCCGCCGCCCATTGGCCCGCCGCGGCCGACGTCACGGGCTGCTCTTTATTTTAACAATGAATGCACAAACACATTCTTCCATTCACAAATTTTTTTTTTCAGTAGTTTGCCCGCCTTTTCTCCAACTACATTTTCATTGATTTTTTTGTTTCAACTGAGGGGGTCCCGGTTGTAAACAGATAAATCAAAGGCGAGCAGAGGGGGGACCTGAGCAAATATTATTTTCTCCCTCTTTCTCTCTTTTGTTCGGTGCTGCTGGTGTTGGGGGAACAAACCCGAGCCCCAGCGGTCCCTTATCTGAGAGGTGTGGTCGGTGTTTCTCTGCTCTGCCCGAGAGATTGCAGCTATTCCGTGCATATTGCCCTCTCTAAGCTCGACCCGAGTAGAAAAGCAAGCCCTGCCTTGGCAAAACAAATCGCCGAGCTGTGCAAAGCAGAAGAGGCAGCGCTGCTCGAGCCGGGGCACCCCGCGTGTGCGAGCCCCGGGCCCGGCTCCCCCGGGTCCGCTCGGTGCCGGAGCCGCGCTCGGTACGGGCCGGGCAGGGCTGGGCTCCGCTGGGCAGGCACCGAGAGCCGGGGGCCAGCGGGGGGCACGGCGTGACACCAGGGGCTGCTCCCCCCGGGCATCGCTGCTGACCTCACATCTCGTTATCGCCGAGTCTGGGAGTAGGGAGGGAGGCTGCGTGGTATGGCTCCCACCCTGCGAGCCGCACAACGCGGGATTTGTTGAAAAAATGGATAAACGGGGACCGGGAGAGCAATGTGGCACGGTCTCTGTAACACGGGCATGTGCTGGTGGTTCTTGTTTGAAAAGATTTCTGCCACGTTGTTAACCAACAAACTCACGTTTGTGCAGTTGCTTTCACCTCTGAAATAAATAGCTCCTCCTGTGGAATCAGCTATTCAACAATTGTTTTCAACAGATGCTTTTTAAAATGAAAGTGTTTTAACACTCAAACGAGACCAACCTAACAGCAAATGAACTGAACAAGCTTTAAGAAAGTGATACGCTTCTGTACGTAAAAAAAAGTTGTGATTTTTTTTTCTATTGTATTTGCTAGCATTTTTTTAAGTAATCAGTATTTGAAAAACATTTCTCCCTAAAGTGATGAATGATTTTTGTTTCAAAATCTCCTTTCATTCCATTTGTTAACTACCTTCAAACACAGCCCGACCCCAAAATCTATCTCGTGTACATGTGAACTAGAATTTTACGTTATACAAGAAAAAGGATATTAGCTATTTTCAAAAATAAACTAAACTTCCTTTGTATCTATTCCTGGGCTTGGGAGTCGGTTCCCATTTGGATATTTTCTCCATATAAGTATGTTCGTGTGAGCGTAGCCCCCACGCACAGACACTGAACCCGAGTTGTAACCGCTGGGTCTGGGGCCGAATGGGTGGGGACTTGGGGCAGTGGATCTCTGGCAGTGTTTTTGGAGATGGGAGAGAAGGGCAGTGGGCTGTGAAATCACACATTCCTGTCCAATGGAGCTGAAATAATGGTATTGTTCTCTGGAAAAGAGGTTGCTTTTCTCTTCTCCATTCTTCCCCTGATCTGCAGGGACCTGATTGTGCAGTTAATCAGCAAAAAAGCGTTTGATGTAAGGCAGGGCGTGAATTCAAAAGGGCCAGGGGGGATTCAAGAGGGATTCTTCTGTCTGTTAGAAAATGTTTTTCTGATTTCAAAATGGTAGACGTTTGAAAAGCTGCGCTGGTCTCTTCAGAGATCCGGGTCTGTAGTAGGTACCAGCACTAATTATATCGCTTCCTTTGTGGGTTTGACACTTTACTGCTGGGGGGAAAAAAAAAAAAGTAGATATCTTACAGCAAAACCAGAAAGATGTCCTTCCTGGAGCAAAGGTGAGCCCCTATATCCCTGCAGTTAATTCCTTCAGCTTGCTATCGGTCACCAGTGTCTCTTCACAACTGTCTTGCTAAATGTTTAGCACTGAATGAGGCACAGTAAATAACGAGCAAGGGAGCTGGTAAGAAGTAAGTTGGTTTTGTAGCTTGTTTTGGTGACCTGTGTCCTGAGTATGACATCCTCCTCCCCGAGTCCTTAAACATAGAGGCTTTCCTGTCCCACACTGGCTCATCCACAAATCTTTCATTGCCAGCCTTGTCCTGAATGCCAACAGTATCTGAAGCATGTTTCTCACTGCAGAGTGGTCAACCTTTTGAACAAAATGCTTTCTGCCGATTTCTGCTGTTGTATATATCCAACATCCTGCTAGCTTTCCTACGCCCAGCGTCTATACGTGCACAAATATGCAAATCCATTGCAATCCCTTTACTTAATATATTATTGCAGCCACACAGGAAATGACACATCCTAGAGAAAGGCAACTGCCTTGGATGTTTACATGAAAAATGTGTAACTTTACAGCAAGCTCCGAACGGCTTTGTCAGTTTAATTTTGGCCCAACTGTAAATAAAGTTAATGGAAGTTCCCCATCAGCAGCTCTGCTCGCCAGCCCCGGATCCGCCGCCTCCTCGCGCAGCTCTTCCCACTGGGCTCCTCCTGCGCTACGGAAGGAGCATTACTCTGCTGCAACGCCGGGCTGACCGGCTGGGTTTTTGTGTTTCAGGGCTGGGGGACATTGGGGAATTCTTTGGATTTTTCTGGTGGTGCTTTGCTGCAAACGGGCAGTTGTGCTCTTCCCTCCCTTTGGAAAGGAAGGCGGATGAAAGACATTTGTTGTGATGTTAGGTTGCTCTAAAGAAGGGCTCCTTGCAAACGTCCAGCGCTGGAGAAGAATGGCGTTTTTATCATTTTTAAACATCAGGGAGGGGAGGGAGAAAAGCAGATTTTTTTTCTCCTGGTCCTGGGGTGGTTTTGCAGTGTAACTCAATCTGATGTCACCGGGGGAGGAGTCTGCGCCGCGTTCCTTCAACTGGGGCTGCCTCGGTTCAAGGCCTTGTGGCTGAAAGTTCTTAAATCTGTGGCAGACAGGCATGACTATTTCTTAATGAGACCCCTGCTGCAATAACGCGTTTTTTATTTTAATCAGCTTCTTAATGCTATTAATTACGATTTCTTTAATAACGCTCTTCCCGTCTGCAAGGTTCCCGTAGTCCCACCCGAGCAGCACAGTAACACGCTCCACCGTTAGCGTCTGTGTGAAAACACATGTACAAACCCATATAAAACCTTCCTAATTAGGTCTTGAACATACATATGCTTTGTGAATGTGGGTGACAGGCAGGAACAAAGGGAAAAGAGGAGGGCAAGGAAAATTTCATAGAAGTTTCCAATGATATTTGCAGAGGCTGTTATAAATTAACTTTAAAGTCCATCTTTGTGGAAGATTGATACATTTAGGAAGAATAGATTTGATTTTTGTGTTTTCTCTTTCCTTCCCGGCTCACTACCTGCAAACATTTGCTCCTGTGGATAAAACTGCAAGGCTGGATTCAAAACGAATTGATAAAACTCCACAGGAGACAGGAACAAATAGATTCGTAAAATGTTCATGGGGCAGCATTGACTAGTAATGTTTAAACTTAAACAGATTGGACTTTTGGTTTGTCTCAACCTCAGAAAGCCCCTGCACGTAGTCTGGGAATCAAAGTCACCTCTGGGCTCCTCTAAAATCCTAAACCTCATTTTGCACAGCTACCTCGACTTTTCTTTTTTAACACACAGACTTCAATATGAAGTGGACCCTTTCTTTAAGCACCGATTTGAATGATCCTTAAAGTTGCCAGTAAAATAGGTGAGATTTCACCATCCTCGTATTTTTAGCCAAGTAGTTTACAGAAAAGTTTTATTTGAATGGGCTTTGATTCAGGCACAGGAGAATAAAATAGTTTAAAATTGCTCTGTGAGTGTATATCTCTATTCACATATATGAGGCTACACACCAGTGAAATTCAAATTGTTCTTTCCTTTTTTCATTCTTAGAGTTTTTCAACAAATGCAGCTGCTTAAAGGATTTTTAAATGAAAAATATAAACAAAAGAACTATTCACGACAAAAAGCCACCCTCGGAAACGTTTTAGTAATTGAGAAGCTGTCAGAAACGATTTTTAAAACTTTAAAACGCACCCGCGCCCACCCCCCCAAACAAGTCTTTATTTACGCTGAACAATCGTTTTAACGTGATACAAATGCAATATTTTCTTAATGCCATTTTCCTGTCTGCAGGATTGAAAATAAGAGAGCCGGAGAAACCTCCTCGTTCCTTTCGATAAAAATAAATAATCTCAATCATTTCCTAGCTAGCGGATGGCCAGAAATACCTTTCGTGTTTCCATAAACATATCCAATCGATAGCTTCAAAAGTGATTGAATGTAACCCAAACGCAGCCAGCCCCAAGATCTCAAATCTCTGCTGATCAAACCCCTACAAAGCAGGCTCTTGTGCTCGCTTTGACAGTGTCCGAGAGGGAGGGGAACATGAATGAGAAAAACAGTCGCTAAATGCAAGTTATGAATGAGGGATTGGATGGGAGGGAGGGAGGGAAGAAAAGAGAAAAAAAAAAAAAAGGGAGAGAGAGAGGGGGGAGACGCAGCCCCTGCCCCAAGCCGGGTGAATTCCGCCGCTTTTGCCCCGCCGCGATTTGTGCGGATCGGGTCGGGCCGGCAGCCGCAGCCCCGCACGGCCGCTGCTGGGGCGGGGGGCTCGGGGCCCGGCCGGGCTCCCCCCCGCCCCCCTCCCGCTTTTGTAAGGCAGGCCGGGGAGGTTTTATAGCGACTCTAATTCTCACTCCCTCCATTTCCTTCCTTTCTGCATTTTTTATCCCCCCTCCAGCCCGCCCCTCCCCTGCCCGCAGCCCCGCTATTGATTAACCGCTTCGCTGCTGCCCCGGCCGGGCTCTGCCGCTCCCGGGGAGCCCCCCCGGCAGTGGGGACACCCCCCCGGGATGGCCACGGTGCCCCCTCTGTGCCCGGGGAGCGGAGGGAGCCGGCGGTGGCCGCGTCCCCCCCCCTCCGCGACCCCCGACCCCATGGCCGGCGGCGGCGGGGAGCGGGCAGGAAGGGGTTAAGGGGCGCGGGCGGCATCGATCCGTATTGATGGCTTCGGTAGTTTGAAGGGATTTGGGGGCTGGGGGGGCGGGGAGCCTTCGCCTTGCTTTGAATTGGAACCCCCCGGCTGGGAGCTCGCTCCTAATTGCATGCACAGCATTCCTTCGGAGTGGGTGGTATCACCTTTTACTGCTGCTCCCTTCCACAGGGAAGGCCTGTAAAAATCCCTTTCATCTGCCCGAAAATCAATAGCCGGGGCTCTGCATGGCTGCTGTAAAAACAAAACAACCCCCCTGTCCCTCCCCCGCCAAAAAAAAATAAAATAAAAAAAAAAGGGGGAAAAAATAATAATAACGCTAATAATAATCATAACAATAACTCCGGAGGGATGGGGGGAGAGGAGCCCCGAGCAGCTCCCACCCCGCAGCCGGGCGCGGGGCAGGGCCCCCCCGGCGCTGGGTTGGCAGCTGCTGGGGGCTCTTTGCGAGGGGCTGCGGACTCCGGGCTGCTCCTGCTCCACTACGGCGGCCGGGGCTGGGCTGCAAAGCGCCTGCTGGCCGGAGCGGCGGGGAGGATGGCTGGAGGTCAGGAGCAGTGCCTAACAGGTTAAAAAGGACGGGGAGAGTGGGAAGTTGCAGAGTTATGGGTGGAGTTACCCACGCTTTAAAAAAAAAAAAAAAAAAAAAAGAAGCACAACGGGGTAAACAAATTCATCTGGCGGAGAGTGCCACGAGGCGAGGGTGCTGTGCCTCGCTGTGTCCAGCACCGGGCTTTTGGAAGTCAGCAAGGAGAGGTTTTGCCAGGAAGCTCTTGAACCGAGCCGGTTTTTCGTTCTGCCCCCAGCCCGTGCAAAAGTGGTGCGGGGCTCGCTTAGGAGGGAACTTCCCCTTCGCTGCTGGGTCTTAATTTCTTTAGCACCGAGGGGAGGGGGGGGGGATTGTTAAGCGTTTAAAAATCCATGCAAAATAAATCAATGTGTTTCTGCCATCTACGTTTCAATTCAATAACATCGTTTTCATAGAGCTATTTCATTAGTATGGAATAACTCACCTGTAAGTAATTACAGCTGACTTGCTCTCTAGCAGAGACCAAGGCAAGTCCAGAAAGGGGATAAAGGTTAGCTCAAAGAAATACTGCAGAGGTTTGGCATGGGTCTAAAAGTGAATAGCTACGTTCTCTCCTTAGAAAGCAAGCAGTTCTTAATCATCATTTAAAAGAAAATTCATAGCTGTGTCTGGAAGCTTCATTTCAATGTGAAATCTAAAAGCAAAAAGCAGCCTGAAAGTGTTTCATCAGTACAACGTAATGTGGCTGCATCTAACAGAAAAAAGCTCCGAAGCAGCAAACAACCCCAAGTTCCTGTAACAATTGTTTGAGAAATCTGCCTTTCTCAGATTTCACACAGGCTCAAACAGTCAAATAGTTTGTTTGATATTTGTTGGTGTAATTCTACTTGTTGAAATTGTGTGTTGGCACTGGGCTACATTTGTTTGAAATTAGTTTATCAGTGTAACACTAACTGAGGAATGAGTTTACTGGTTCAAAAGTGCACGACTTTGAGAAAGATAATTTAAGTGGAGCTACACAAGGAAAAAACAAAACGTATTTTATTTTTTCCTATATAACTAAAATTAAATATTTTTTATAGACTGTTTAGTGTAAAGTTGTGTTCAAATTACAGTTCAAATGCTTCCCATTTTTATTTAATGATTTTTATTTAGACAAAATTGTCCCAAACATTTTGTATTAGTTCAGACAAATATGCAACAGTTATTTCTAGCTTGTTCAGAATATGCCTTAGGAAGCTTTCCAGGGCATATTACTTTTAGAGAACCCTGGGTTTCTCAGTAACAAATACAATTTTAAATAGAAAGAAGCTTTTTCAGGATTAGCTAATTTCAGGAAGCTCGTCCTTTCACCATTGTATGTACATTTTAAAATAAAATATTTACAAATAAAAAACCCTTCCTAAAATACCTAGGATGAGCTTATCTTCATAATTCTGTGAATATGTACTTAAACCTCTGTTTGTAACAAAAGTAAAAAGGTCGTTTTGCTGAATCAAACAATTAAAATGTGCTTCCAGCTAGCCAGGGAGCTGTGCTGTGAAAGACTGGAAGCATTTTTTTAGGAGTGCACTGCAGCAACAAAACACAGACTTGAAAGTATTTCAGGATCTCACTCTTTCTTTTAGTGTCAAGAAGAACATTTTGGTTATTAAAAAAAAATCCACTAAATTTAATTAGAAGCCAAACCTGAGGTTAAGTTTTTTCCTTCTTTCCAAATCTAGTGGCTGTTTTTAAAATAGTTTAAATGTTTTTTGTTTTTACGAACAAAACAAAATCAACTGTATAACCCACAGTTCAGAGAGCATGAAAAAAGGAGAGTGATTTCCTTCATTCACTGAATTAATCTCAACAAACAATTTTGGAATTTCATTTGTTTGAAATCTGCAGCATATTTATCTCCCAGGCATTTTAGTGCACTAATCTGCTTGACATTCAAGAAAAGTAACTGAAGAACAAACCTCCCTCCTTACCCCCCCAGCAGAGTTGCCAATTAATCCGAATCTGTTAGCCCTGACCAAACGGGAGGAATCAGCAGGGTATTGTGGGAGATTTATCTGAGGGTCACATCTCACCTCTGAGTTAAGAATTTAATATGAAAATAAATCAGTATAGAGGTTTTCTCTGCCTTAGGTTATCTGTAAAATATGTGCCAAACACGAGGATAGTTGTGTGTTTGTTGAGGTGCAACCGCAGCCTGTCTCTGTGCGGTGTGAGCAGAGGTATTTGTTTCTCTGATTAATGCTGGGAGCAGCCTTTCCTTTTTTAACTACAAAATCCCACCAGCAAACACTTGTGCAGATGCACTTTGTGTGTGCAAAAGTAACTGACCTGCACAGATGGAGTGATGAAGTTATGGTTTGATTATCAAAACGATGCTTTAGTTCACAAAACTTGCGAATCTTCAGCCTAAATTTGGGGGGTGCGGGGGGTGACCTGTAGCTCTGTGCTCTCGGTTTGACTAGCTCATAAACTGTCCTTCAGAATGAAACAGAAAACTGCAGAAAGAAGTGTTTGCAGTTTTGCTTGGCATGGCTGCTGAATTACGTCCTAGAAATGAATTGAAAACTCATTTCCAGTGCTTTTAGCTGTTAACCAATATAACTCTGTTTTAAACCTGCAGCCTTGGTGGATGCTTCCAAAGTTAAATCTAACCTTTGTATTGTTCAGCAGCACCAGCAAGGCTTCATTTGAAACAACCTTTATTAAAACTTTGTTTCAAGATTAATTTCCCAGTACCTTTAAACTTGCGTGGTTTGCTCTTCTCACAAATCCCAAACAATTAATATTAGCATTTTGTTAAATTATTTTCTTGCAAGCTGTATACCAATTATTCAAGTCCATCAGAGATCAGTACTTCAATTATATTTAAAATATCACTTGTTAGTTCACATTTAGAATTCAGATCCCTCTGGTTAACTGAGCAGAGCACCTACCTTAAATCATAACCTTGCATTCCTCGTCAGTTGTAATGAAAGATACTGAACTAGTTAAGCAAGGCTTTGTTGGCACAAGTGGAAAATGAAAATAAATGAATTAACAAGCCTTGAAAAATAATCTTTGCAATTACAGAGTTTCTTTGGTTAATATCTCACACACATTGTGCATTTAACCACAGGAAAGTGGTGGGTGCTTAAGGTGTAAAAGAGCCTTTAGAAATATTTCAGTCAACACTGCTACCTCTTGAACATGTTTATGTATGCCTTTCATGTCAATGGGGAAAAAATAGCAATGAAATTTGGGTGTTTATACACCTAGAAACTGGGAAGTCCTGCTTAAATGCAGCAGCCTGTAGCTGGGAGCAGTTCTGTGAGAACTAGAGCTTTTTCACACTAATTGAGATCTGTACCTGGAAAATAACAACCCACAAGGAGAACTAATTCTTCAGTGAGAGCTCAAACCTGTTAGGAGCCTGTGACCAAACCCAGGACAAATTCAGATAGGGTTTACTATAAACACTCTCTTACAGAATAGTAGCTTTCTCTATCTGTGAAGGTGGAATTTAGATTGCAGAAGTCATCTGTTAAGATCAAACAGATAACAGGGGCTTTTCAAAACATTTAAAAATATTCCTTATCCACAATGTTATCTTTCTGACTAAATGATTTTAGTAAATGCTGGAGGGAATATGACATTAGCTAACGGAGTGCAAAGGGTCCCTGTTTGTCTCAATCCTCCGAGTATTCCTTGTAGTGGACTGAGTCCACATTTAAAACATTCAAATGCATTTCCCCAAATGACATCAAAGAGCTTTTAAATCAATATTTGGATGATCAGGGAGCAAATGTTTGAATTGGGAAAGGAAGGGGCAAATACAGCCCGTGCGTGGTTGCTGCAGCACGTCACACGCATTTCGAAGTGGGCAAATGCTGTGACATGGCAGAGCTGCAGTGGGGAGGCAAGGCAGGGGTTCTGTCCTTGGGCAGCTCCTCTGGGTAGAGAACATTTGGGGGGAATTACAGTGCCATCAAGGAAGGCTTGGGTTTTGCCTGGACAGTAGTGACAGTGAACTAGAGAAAAGGGCAAGTGAGTGCAGGGCAGCAGCAGTTCACCAGTTCTTCCAAGTACTTGATTTAATATTACCAGTGAAGAGGAAGACTTATGCTTTGTGGCAGAAACCAGAGAGAGCAGTTTTTTGGACCTCAACTTAGAATGAAGTTACTTTGGTGCTGTAAACACCATCAAAATCCTTTAAAAAATTAAGAATTTAAGAGAAAAATTGCTCTCCTAAGACCTGACAGTGGAAACTTCAAGCATCATTACGTTTCAGCTCAGACAGTTTTTCTCTTTCCAGTGTAAAAATTTAAGAGAGGAGAGGTGTACTCTGGCTGTGATTAAACAAACCACACACACACACAAAGAAACCAACCCACTGTAAGAATACCTTGATAATATTTAAAACAGACTATTAGGGTTTCTTCCAAGTATGCATGTAAGCTTTGTCTAACAGGAGTTGACTCGGATGCAGTGTAAAGTTTATTTACTGCTCTTCGCTGGCCCTTCGCAGACCTTATCTTGGTTTCAGCACAACTTTCAGAAGTCCCTGGCACACCAAAACTTGCTATTTGTTAGCCTCCTGTAAAAAGTAATCAGCTTTCCTCCACTGCTCATGTAGAGGATGCACACTCTGTGCTTCATTACTGCTCCTTTGGATTTGAATTCAGTGGTACATTAAAAGATAACATCAAAAGAAATCTCTAAAACCTTTAGATTCACTATGTGATGGGGTGTTTTTAGTAAGAGTTTGTTAAACTATCCTGACTCAAGTAACAATCAAGATAGCATCTCCTTAAGCTACATTAATTCAGAGCCTTAAAGACCAAAATGTATATGGCAAAGAGTGCAAATTAATATGGTAAAGGGTGTTGTGCACTTAAACCACACTTTGAAACAACAGACTGTTCCAGAGAATAGTCTGCTGAGAATGCTCTCATCTCATTTAACTGAAATTAATCAAAATTAAACAAATTCTCAAAATGTCAAAAGTGATTGTAAAAAAACAATGTGCATTGCAAACCCCACCACCTAAACAGCCGTTATGTTTAAAGGAAATCTGTGATCTGCAACCAATTAGGAGCAAAATGGTTGTAAAATATTTAATTTGTGAGTAGCATTTTAAATTCAGTAACAGCTATAACAAAATGGGTAAGTAAATGACATTAATCACTCCTGATACTAAATTATCCCTATTTTCCTTCTAAGACAGGAATCAGACTGGGCGATGTTTTCTATTAGTTAAATACATCCATAACCCAATGAAAGCCTAGGAGGCCATTTAACTAATGGGGATCCCAACATCCTTGTTGTTCCTTTATTTTGTGTACTTTTTAAAGGTCATATAACTGTTTTAAAGAGTCACCCCTTGATTTTTCGGCAGAGGTAGCGAGCGTTATTTTCCTGATAAGAGCTATTTCAGACAGGTAGAGCAATGTTTCCTGCAGCGAAGACTAAACACCAACCTCATTTGAAATGATTTTAACAACTTCATGGCCTAGAGGAAAATCCTGCTCTCTAGCCTACAATACCAGTTTTTTTTTTTTTTTTTAATCCTTTTTGGTTTTATTTCAAAGAAGAAGAATTTTTGGAAGGTTGCATAAAATAAAGCAGTAAAAGGCAAGTGGTTATTTTCCACAGCTGAGCCATTGTGTCATTCAAAATCCGGTATCTTGTTTGTTTTCAGTAAATTAATGGCAAGTGCAGCAAGTGGGTGCAAGTGCTCAGCTCCTCCATCCCGAAACTCCTCCATAGAGATCCCGGCTCCAGCAGCCCATGACGCAGTCTCCCGCTCACCTGTTTTCCAGTTTTTTGCACCCTCTGGCTGCCCATTTCCATTCCTCATTCACAGAAACTAGGATAGTATTTTTTGACATGTTTTCAAAGAAAATAAACCCATTTTTAAAGCCCATTTTAATTTGCGAGCATCTCAGATTAGATTCAGCTTCTCAAGATGAATTATTTCCTGCTTTTCTTTCTTGTAAATATCTTCCACCACCAACCACCTTCTGCAGATAAAACTTTACCAATTAGTCATTTACAGACATAAACTCACAAGGCAAAAAACAGCCTTTGCAGCTCTAGGCCTCTTTGATGATGATGATGTTTACAAATGCTTTCACTGCTGGGCTAGTAATGTGCACTTTGCCATTAGCTCTCTGAAACTGGTCGACACACAAAATGTGCCTCTCAGTAAGGCAGATGGTAAGAAAGATTGTTCCTTTCATTACACGCAGGACACTTATAAAATAAATAGTGGCTGGGGTGAGCGTACCGATTTCTTCAGACTGAAGAAAGCTGTCTTGTTGTTCAAAGTGATTTCACTGGGAGCAGGTCGCTCACATAAAAATCTGTCCTGGTGAGATTTCTGCTGTTACTGCTGCCACTGTGCCTCCCAGCAGCAGCTGAGGCAGGGGCTTCTGGTGCCAGGTGCTCACTGTAAGGCAACCCTTGTAGGGGAGACACAACCAAAATCCCTTTTTCTTTTTTTCTTTTTTTTTCCTCTACTGTGGTTTCTTCAGTTCCGGTGCAAATCTGTGGTTCCCTCCTTCTTAAGGTGTCAAGTGCATCAGGAGACGCTGGTTCCTGACAGCACTGATACATGCAACAAACAAAAGCTCTGCCTTCAGTGGAGATAGAGGAGGTAAAAAGGGTTAAGTCAGGCAGCAGAGATGTGAGTAATGTGCACTGCCTGAACAGAAGCAGAAGTGGGTTCCTGAACTGTGCAGCTTGAGGGAAGAGTAAGTGAGAGACATGTCAGAGCCCAAAGAGCAGGGGAGAGTGGCAAGGTTTACACTGCACACACACCACAGGTGTTAGAGCCCTTTTTATTGTTGCAAGCAGCCTCAGCAATACAGCACTGTCCGTTTGGAGTTGGACTGAAGAGAGAATGAGGTATCCCAGCTCTTCTCCTCTGTGGCAGGGTGCACACCCTGCACTCTGCTTTTCTTTCATTTGTCCACTGGGACCAACCGTCCCCTCCCCTGGCACTGCTTTAAGGCTCAGACAAGGTGTTTATCCCAACACAAGCAGTTTTTGCTTTACAGGTGACCAGGGACTGCCCAGCACATGGACAGCAGGCAGCGTGTTTCATTTTTCATCTGAGTACCAGACACTTAGAAATGTGCAGGTGTGGAAAATGAATCAGCTACCCTCTCCATTTGCTTCCCCACGATGCTCTCCTGTGGTCCATGGGATTACCTAAGCACCAGCTGAGTTTGGGGTTTGCTGAATATCTACCAAAATATTTTAACAGCTAACTTTGCTATTTCAAGAAAGAAAAAGTAGCTACAATAAATTGGATCAAGTCTCTAACCCTGTGGGGCAAAAACCTCTCTGTCAGAGCTTTAATAACTAAATGAAAATGAAAGTCAGAGAGAGAGTAATAAATTGTAAGAAGAGAATCAAAACTCCCCAGTGGTAGAACATCCCTCTTGCAAGATGACTACAACTCGGTCATGCATCGTAATCCATGTTTGGATACAAGAGGAGAAAATGCTCTGAGTAATACTGGATTCCTGTGAGTTTGTCACTAGGGCATCTGCTTGCTTCTCAGAGGATGAAATCACAGGAGGTCTTACCCTGATCCCTCCTGTACTTACAGATTGTGGGGCAAAGCAAATATCTTGATCTCTACTCCTCCAAACCCATGTGTCAGGTTAGATTGGGGGGGGGGGGGGGGAGGAGGGAGGGGGAGGACATGCAGCTCTCTACTCTGGAGAGAAAATGGGAGAGGGAGCTGAAGTTTTGAGCATGAACATTGTAAACTGTCTATGGGTCGATAGGAAAATATATTAGAGGACTCGGAATACAGATCTGCTTGAATAAATATCCTTAGCACAGGCCACTGAGATTGCTAATGATCACAGTATCTCTTGATTGCTTTCATAATCTGATGTGTCCTTAGTTCACACTTCTTGGATTTTAGTTTTAGCCTTAGCGAAGGCTGGGCAGCAGTCCCGTGGTTGAATTCCCAGAGAAACCCGTCTCTAGGATTTGACTGGTTTGTCCCGCTGAGACACTGACTGGGGAAAGCAACTGAGGAGTTCTCATAGAAACTAGGGCTGGACAAAAATGTGGACCAGCCTATTTACTGACAGATTCTTCTCTTGCTTTCCATTGTTTCCTGAAACCTCAGAGAAGTCAGACAATAAGACGTTTCATTGTGATGTAGGATCTAGCACTGTCTGGTGTTCACTTCTGTACACCTGTGTGCTGCGGCTCCATCAGCACTGCTGCCATGGCTCTGAGTAGTGCTGATAGGAATGATAGATACCTGCTGCTCCTTGGGAGGATCCATGGAAACTCCTGTGAGATTTCTGTGATATCCTGCCATCAGAGGAACACAGGCATGGCCCTAGTAGATCAAAAGAGCAATCTACCTAGGTTTGTCCCGAAACAAGATACCGAACTAATTTAATGCGTTCAGAAACTAGAGATGGGGAAAGCTCTGTTAGCCCAGCTATTCGTGGTAGGACTTCTGCACTGAGACAGAGATTGCTTTTAAGAAATCCCTCAGCAGCAGATGGGTGAAAAGCAAGCACTGCAGAAGCTGAGATCATTTCCCGTGGTCTGTGCAGAGTGTGGAAAAGGTCCCATGTGGGAGCTGACCAGGTTCGGGGGGACGCTCAGTGTAAAGCAGTGTCTGTTTTACTACCCAGTTCCGTGCTTTTCTGTGCAGTCCTGCTTTGTTACACTGTTTGGAAATGGTTCGTTTGTTGTGTTTTAGGAAGACATAGAGTATCACTGTTTTCAACCCTTTGAACATGGAAGGCGCTTATTCATTTCTAATTTGGCCACTTAATTGAAGATTAAGGGCTTGGAACAGTTTCCATCTGAAAGCAGTGGGACTGTACTGCTGGCTTTGAATGCAGGTAGAATTACACTATTAGGCTGCGTCGGTGCAGGACGACAAGTGCACCAGAGTGCTAAAGAAACAGACTTTCCACTGCAGCCCAGAACTGAGGTCTGGAGAGCTTCCAGTCCCTAACCAGCCAACAGCATCTTCTGCTGAAATCATTGAAGTGGATCAGCGTGAGGACTGAAACTGCTTCTGGACACAGGCGTGCGGCTTTCATTGGCTCCGCTGGAGGCTGTGTGCGCGTGTCTCAAGGGACAGTACATACTCAAAGGTGCAGGACGCTGTCATAAGAGCTTGCGACAACAGGATTAGTTTCACATTCCATGACAGGAGACCAAGATACTGGTACCCTATTCCAGCTGGCTAGGGAAAGGATCCTCAGGAAGGAAAAAAGGATAAAGAGGCTTAGATCATGCTCTGCCAACAGGAACGCAGCGGTTGCCAGCTACAGACTCTTGCCACATTTCAGCCCAGTGTCTCGCTGTTCCCTGTGCTCTCAAGCAGAGAAGAGACACTTCCCTCCCCTTGGTCCTGCAGAGGAAGTTGTCCACTCTTACTCCCTGCTACCATCCTCCCTCTAGAGCAGAACAGCATTATTTCAGCTGAGGACATCCTGTGCATCTGTCAGGTACATAACTGACGCAGTGAAGGGTGGGAAAAGGTCAGCAGTGGGTAGCTGGAGCTGTGCTGCCCCAAATAGCGCTGCAATTGGGGAAGAAGGGAGCCAAGGTTGCCCCTTGTCTCCCCCATGCTCAAGCAGCACCCAGAGGCAGGCAGCAGTTCCCTGGACAGACTGCCCCTACAAGGCAGCCCAGAAACAAGAACAGGAAGATCCAGAAAACGGACTGGTCAGTGATTCCTTATATTCCCCTTTCTCTTTCCAGTAAGCAGTGTTGGGGCTTATCTTGCCCACGCTTTAGGACCACCTGGTGTCAGTGAGCTATTCATTACAGCAAGCAAACCACTTAGCGCTTACCCAGCTGCACCAAGCCCACTGTTACAGGGACTCCCTTCCCAGAGAGCACCGCTGCATGCAGGGCTAGGCTTTAAGTTTGACAGGTCCAGCTACTTCAGCCCTTATAGGGGTAATTCTGAGAGTGACTGTGCTTTGCAGGAGGTTCCTCTGTGGCTGCTGGTGAGTGAGTACCTTTAGTCTGTGCGGGTTTTTGTTGGTGGTGGTGTTTTGTGTTTTGGTTTTGAAGGCAATGTTTCTCTCTTTGTAAGCTGTTGCTATCCAAAGCTCTTGAAGTGCGTGGCATTCTGTAATAATACCTAACATAGATCCAATATTGCTACGAGTAGCAGCTTGCAGTTGTAAATCTGATGGTGTTTTATGAAGGTGATTGTTGTACCTGCTTTGCAAGTGCCGTTGCTAAAGCAGAGTGGAGTTACGCTGCCTGCCCTAGGACACACACCTAGTCTGCACCAGAACAAAGATCGGAGTGTGCTGATACCAGTTGCACTTGCTCTGTTTGCTCCCCTGGCCTCGCTGTGTTGTGCTGACACTGCATAGCACTCAAGCAGGGTGATGTGGGATGGCAAAACCCTGACACCCACAGGTAGGGGGCTCTAGTTCTTGCTCATTCAAAGTGGTGATGGGCACCAAGCTTGGGCTTTCCTGTAAAAAAATGCTATTCTTTAGTCCTGAGAATTTGGGTTTGGTAGCAAATAGCTTTGTTGTTTTCCTCACTTTCCTTGAGCGTTCATTCTTGCAACACTTGATGTCACCTTTCTGCTGTAGTCATTCTGCTGCTTCTTTGCCCCAAATTCAGTTTTTGGATGATGGTGTGTATTGGGTGAGCGGGGAATGGTTGTACGTGTGCAGGGTCTTGTAGTAAAATATCAAATGGAGTGATGGTACCCAGCTGAAAGCTAGCAGGATTTTATTTTGGTTATTTGAATGCTTTCCTTCGAATGAAAGACTTTTCCAACCCCATCAGCACTCGTGAGCAGCAAGTGAAAATGATCAGATGACAACGTATGCTCAGTAAAACAGCTGCTCTTTCTATAGCCATGAGTCAAAGTCTGGTTTACTGCAAGATTTCATTGGAGCCGACTGGAATTTTGCCTGAGTAAGGTGCTCAAGATTTTGCTTCAAGTAACTTTACAGTTCCTCGCCGCGAGGACTGGTTATCACGTGGCATTCCTGACACTGGATTATGTTTCCAGCCGCACTGCACAAGTGTACTTATCTGAAGATTAAGTAGATCTTGCACTTACAAAAGTGCATGCTCATGCTAAAGGCAGACAAAGACCTTGGAGCTGTTGCCTTACTGGGACTCAAGTTATTTACCCAACTGTCCACCATGGCAGGAGTTTTTCTGCTAAATATATAATTCCCCACTTTTTTTTTTTTTTTTTCCTTAAACAAGAGAACCAGAGGGTGAAAGGGTTGAAGATTAAAATGTAAACAGCAAAATTTATTATAATTACAAGAGTGTTTCAAATTATTTCCTTAAACTGCAACATAATTTACCTCTAGTCAAGGTCTCTATTGGTGGTGAAAGAGGAAACTGCTTGACCTGGGGGTGACCTGTGGCCCCCGGGGGTCAGCGCCCGAGGAATGCGCAGATGTCACGGTTCATAAGCAGGGACAGAAACTCTCAGGTTTCCCAGGCAGAGAGGCGCCAGTTCGGGGATGGGACCAACATGTGCACCTCCCTTTGAAGCAGCCCCTCGTACCTGAAATCACGCTGAAAACGAGCACGCGCTGGGCCGGAGGCAGGAAAAGTCCGGGGCAGCCCCGGGTGGAGGCTTGCTGCAGGAAAGGGCAGAAGCAGTGGGGCGGAAGGAGGGGAGCCGTGAGGGTCCTCCAAACACAGGGCACGTATCTGTGCTACCTGGGTAGCTGTGCCACAAATAAACGTGGTTCGAAATAGGGGTCTGCATATAGTGCTTGGCCAGAAGCTTCGGGCACAGCCAACCGATGCGGCTTGTCAGCGCTGCAAAAGCAAACGTCCTGTACTCTCAACAAGGAGAAGGAAGGACGGGGAAATGGAAGGATTTATTGCCCATACTATGTTAACAAAAACTGTGCATGGGCTGAATGAACGCAGTGCAGATTGCTGCTAGGGCTTCTGTAATATCAGCAGAGATCCTTGCAGTACCCCAGGTCTGCTGCTCGGGTGCCCCCTCTCTCTGCCCCCCCAGGAAAGCGATTTGCATTGCCAACCATTTTTCTCTTAACAAAAGAAAAGAAGCAACTGAGACCAAAATCAAGATATACTTCAGGAAACTCATCTTAATAAAAGCCAATAAATAAGGAAAGCTAAGTTTAAGCTAAAACAAATTGTGTGGTAAATATTAAGGTAAGGGAGAGAAAATTATACCAGCAATAATATTCAAAGAAGAAATGGGATGAGGGGAAAACACAGGCACAAGGTTAATTTTAATATTAAAATCATACCTTATGTATCAAAATAAAATTTATATGCAAGGAAATTGTGAACCCAAGGGTTCCTTTTAACTATTTTCAGCCTACAAACCACAAGTTGTGCTAAGCATGATCAAAGTACTTCACAATTAGTTTGGTTTTAAATCACTATAATTGTCAGCCTAGGTTGTAATCAGAGAAACATTGTTTTGAAGCAGCAGCAAACTTGCCCTGGTTGTAATCTGGGGAAAATTCAAGAAAAAATGCTGGGATCTGGTTGGCTGACGGTAGCACAGCATGAGTGCTTGGGGACAGCGGTGTTCACCATGTTAAACATCAGAGAGCCTGTCCCGAATTCCCGAGACAGCCAGCCTGCCCTCGGCCGCTGGTGCGAGGACCTCTGCAGCTGCTTCTGATCAGCTCCGTGCCTCAGTTTCTCTCGTGGGAGAAGCGGGGATGACACCAGAGGGTCTTTGTAAAGTGTAATTCATGAAGTGCCATAAAACGCGTGAGCTTCAGGTGATTGTGGAAGGTGCTCGCGCGCGTTAGTCATGGGGCCGGTAGGAAGCGGCAGCTGTTGGAATGAGCTGCGCAGGATTCTTGGATGGAGGAGCCCGCGGGAGTGCCAAGAATGACTGCAATGCGAGTATGAGCCTGCTCGTGCATTGCTCTTTTAATAACGCTGGCAGGGCATTATCTGGAAGCTGCAATGGGTTTCCGAATAGATTCCTTGGAAGTTTCAGGTTGGAGAGCTCTTCCAGGGGCTTTGCCAACAACACAACAGAATAGAGGATGAGCTTAAATGCTTTTGTAATTAGGAACGGCATATTTCTTGCAATTAAAAAGATCTTCCAGGAATACAGGAAATAAAGCTGGTCTTTGAAGGAATTGTGCTTTCTAGACATTAAAAGGGTGAAGGTAGCTTTAATCTGGACTTCGCTATGAAGAAACTGGAGGACATTTCCCCACTGGAAGCCTTGAAAAGAGAATTTGCTCAGCAGTACAAATGAATAAAACAACAGGGCTTTGTGCTTGAGGATCTCAAAGCGTTTTCTGCTCTGCACCAGGAAATGTAATACCTCCTGGGAGCTGTGCTAAATTGGAAACAGGGACCCTCTAAAAGCTCGCTCAACTCCGCTCCAGCTGAGCACAGCCATGCTTCCACCAGCGTTGGTGGAAAAGACATGTGATGTTTTGACAACTTGAGTCTTCAGTCGTGACTTTTCTATAGGGATGCAGGAGATTAGCAGGCAGCGTAGATTTAGTGAAGAAGCAGTTAAGAGAGGAGAATTAAATTCGCCACCTCACATCCTTGGCCTCAGAAGAACAGCCAGCTCCTCACCTCAGCTTGTTCTCAACAGTGAACATCCTCACTCCCCCAAAATGGGGGTAAGGCCAGGGTGGCAGCGAGGGGGAGCACTGGTTGAGGAGAGTTTGTGTTGGGCTGGCAGAGCTTCCCCAGCTCCATTTCAGAAGAAATGCAGACCCGAAGGAAGTTCAAACCCCGTTTACTTGGTATGAGTCACTGCTTTTCCTTCTGTCTTCTTCCAGTCACCAAAGAGGCATGAGGGAAGAGATGACAACCATAGCAAAGGGCAGGCAATGTGACTGTTAAAGTGGAGGGGGATAATTAGTGGGAGAGATAAAAACTCAAAGGAGCAGTGGGTCTTCATCTGGGGAGGTTAAACCATTGCCCTAGAAGCACTTTGGGCTCAAGAGGCACTGAACAGAGAGCCCCAGAGGTGGATGCCCAAAAGGAGGTGAATGTAGCATAGCAGAGGGGGACGTGGAGGAAGGGGTGTGTGTGTGTGTTGTGCTTTGCTAAAGGGGCTGCAGCCATCTTCTTGGTCTACTTCTGCAAAATAGCTTATTACAACTATTTAGTTAAAGAAATCACAACCAGAACTAGTAAAGGAAGGTGGGCCAGATGGCGTCTCAGTCTGAGAGTTGAAGCTGTCAAGATTTTGGGGGGATTTTTTCCTCTCCCAAATTTTAATTCATTTTAAATTGTTATTGGTATTTGCTTTATTTCTTCAGAAAACAGTTTATGTCAAGATTCTCTTACGCTAATTTAAAATGTAGGTGGGATTAGAAATTATACATACATTTGTATGACAAGAGCTATTATCTCTTAAAGTAAAAATCTGACTCAGCCCATTGCTAGCGCAGATTTGTATTTTAGAGAGCCTTTGATATACAGATATCAAAAACCTTGCAGACAAACTATCCTCTCTGGTACTAATCTTTAAAAAAGACATGGCTGGAAGTCCCTTGCAGTTGGAAGGAAATTTTTGGGGTTGTACAGGAGAAGAGACTTGGTCCTTTAGATTTAAGCCACTGAACAGAATTGTGCTATTCTCTGACATGGGATTGTGCCTGCCAAACCCCTGGTAGCCCAGTGATCCAAAAGTCTGGTAATCCAAACCATGGCCGCGTGGTTGTGGTCCTGCTGAACTGCCCAGAGCACCTGACAGGATCTGTGCTGGCTTTGTGGTGTGACGCCTGGCACAGCCCGAGGGAATGGCACAGGCAGGTGAGACCTGCTCCAGTACGAAACCTCGGAACAAGCCTGCCCTACTGATCTGCTTTCAGTGAAAAATTGGTGGGTTGAGTTAGTATCAAAGCCATCTTTTTTTGTCTGCCTGTGTCTTTTGTGAACCAGTGCCTAAAACCTCATAGTTCCACTGTATTATTGACTTGTTGAAGGACCTTTGGGCCCCGCTACCAGTTTGTGTGTGTAGTGGCACATCACGTCGTCTCGGTTCTCTGTCGCAGAGCTGTTACAAGGTTGTGCCAGCTATGGTGTGGTACCGTGACCCCGTACCACAGCGTTATGTGCTTTGGTGTGGAGAAGTCACCCATTATGCTGCTGCGCAGCTCTGAGTATCCGTCTGGTGAATGAGTTCTGGCACTGTGTCAGCGATGCCTGTTTGTCTCCAGCCCCTGCTCGTGCCCCGGCTGTGGCACGTGGCTTGGATGTGCCCCATGAGGTTGTCCTCGTGTGCCTCAGCCCATGGCCATCAGCAAGAGGTGCTCTGTAAACCTGGCAGCTGGGAATCACAGCTGTGAGGGGAGAAGAGGAGAACCAAGACTGCTTTTGTGTTCTCTTTTCCCTCTTTTTCCTGAGTGGGTGGGCATCAGAGGGAAAGGAGGGACAGTTCTGGGGATGTGTTGATGGAAGGGTTCTCCCACTGACTGGTTTGACTCGGTGAACGAAATCCTTCCCCACGTGGAGCCGTGGAAAGCAGAGGGCACAGAGGGAGAGAAGTCGTAGCACGGCTGCACCCAGCCCTCCAGCAGCTGTGAAAGCCAGATATGGAAATTGTTCCCTGAGCAGGCAGGCCCCAGGATTGTTTCTTTGGCTTTCCTTTCGCTGGTCTAAGTTTTTCTTGCTGTCGGGAAGAGCTTAGGTGGAAAGGGTGGGAGGGAGGGGGAGACTTGTGCAATTCTTCTGCCCAAGTGCAGAGAACAGAGAGCAGAAGGTGCGGTGGGAAGCCTTTTAAAGCGGTCGTAGATGTGTGAGGTCTGATTCTGTTTTCAGAAACGTATCTGTTAGATGTAAGTGCATGGGAGGTCATTAGAGCTCGGCTGCCTTTCAGGGTGAGGCAGGAGGCAGCGGGCAGGCAGCGGCAGCGAGAGCCGCCGTGTGACCAGCAGGCTCCGGCAACGCGGCTGGCGGGGGAAAGGGACAGGGCTCTGCTCGGCTAATGGCACCGCGAGCCACGGTCAGCCACTTTTGTTTAAAATCACACCAGTTGTTTGTGATTATGCTAAGGGTTACTCTGGAGATGAGTACAGCTAGCCGGCAGGGTTTTAAATGCAGCAGTAGCTGTCTTCGGTGATCACCTAACATCCTGTTATTGACTGGATCTAAAAATACGGCATGTTTTCCCGGAGCGGAATATCTGCCTGTACCAAGTGGCAGGTATTTCCAAGCTGCTCTCCTGGTGGCGGCTATCCCTGGCTCATCCCGTGACCCTTGCTTCCCTTCTCAAATCACCACTTACCTTGGGCACCAGGGGCTTGACATGTAGGTTTTGATTCAATAAAGAAATAAACTAGTGGCTGCACATGGATTTATTCCTGAGGGAGAGACACATTTACCAGTCTGTGTGATATTTTCCTGAAGTTATAGGGATAGACATCCTCTTGGACAAAAATAAACTGCCTGATAGTCACCATGCACGGACACTGTTTTGCTAGTAATCATACTACTCGCTAATATTGAGATTCTTGTTGCATCTGAAGTAATCCATGCTATGTCTGTGATAAGCCACATGTGAAGACAAAAAGGGACAGATATGAAAGGAGAGATGTGATAGGGTCTCAATTTAAGGCTGGCCATGGACTGTATATGACATTCTTGTAAGTAAACTGACAGTGTCCAGGTTTATAATAGCTAAACTCCTCAGTTTCCTTTATGTAAACATTTCACTCTAATGGAACATTATACCCAGGACCGTGCTTCAGCAGACATGCATGTATATGAATTGCATAAAGATAGACCAATAGATAAATAGATATCTGGATTTAATAAACACTCACATTCTAACACTAATAGGCTGGTGAAATCTTACAGAGAAGGAGAGAGAGACTGAAGGAAAATACAAAATACTGCCGAGAGTTTACAGACTGGCACAACTGGAAGCACTCAGCATCAAAAGAATGAGGGGAGCGAAAGGCCGAGATGGAACAGGCAAATGCAACATTAATAATGTTTTCCTGTCGTGCTGCAAAGGATGGTGAATGAGCCAGTGAGGTAGATGCCTGCTATTTCTTCAGAGGCGAAATCGTCATCTGATTCAAACAGTTTCACTTAGGAATTGTGGAAGTAGAAGGATTCAGATATGTTTTTGCCAAAGTCAGAGACTCTCTAGGAATTTATTTTCCTTGAAAGTCAGGTAGGTGCTTTTGAAAATTTCATCTTTGATTTCTCTTGGAAGCAAAAATGCTTTTCCACTGGGGACAGAATTTCTTCTGGAAATGATCATTTTCCTGTACACTTCTCTTGACGTTTTCCTTGTTATCATTCACCTTAAAAATAGATAAATAAAAATAGCCAGTCCTCCATTCCCTATCCCCTCCCAAACAAATATCTCTTCCAATACTTACTCTCTGAACCAAAATGCTCTAAATGGTAGCTCTCTATTGAACTTGTTGAAAATGTGCCCCTTGACAGACTATGGTCTTCACAGCTGGCACAGAAAGCGGGAGGATTCTGTGTCCAAAAAGCCTGCGGAGGGCTCAAATAATCCCCTTCAGTTTGCTATGGCTTCAGCATTCAAGGTAACTAGGTGAGAAGAGGAAGAGCTTCCTGACAGTAAATAAGCAACAAATCAAAGTCCAAAACTGGACTTACACTGGGAAAATGAATTTCTAAGTTCCCGCTTGCCCACTCCGGTCTGTCTTTTAAGCTAGCGGTGTCTATTACCCAAGTAAGGTCAACGCAGCTATTGCCTCAGCCCAGACATCCTCTTTCACTCTGTTTTTACAGTGCCTGGGTTTATTTTTCTTCCCTTTATTTGGCTCTGTGCCATTTCGTTGGCTAATGTTCACCTTGGGCAAGCGTACTGAGGAAGGGCCGTCCCTCCCTTCACCAGAGGTGTGCGCGATGTCCATGCGCAGCCAAGCCCGCTCTTCCCAAATGGCTTCCACCATTGACTCTGTCTGCCACCACGTTGATACATGGCATTTTGAGGAGCCAGTGGCTTCAGAAACAAGCCTCCTTTCTAGCTGCCTTTTATCGTTGCTCTGACCTAGGCAAAAGAAAAGATTTCTCTCCTTCATGGAGAAAAAGCAATAAAAGAGAAGGGGCTGCAGTGCGCTAAGCAGCCAGAAGCATGGCGCAAGGGGAGCCCCCGCCCGGGCACGGCGTACTCTCCCACCAGGGATCTGGCAATCTTGCATGCATGAATTGCCTTGCAACGGCCACTCGGCTGTCATTCTGTCAGGCCCATTTACAAATCGCGTAACAGGTTTAATTTTGAAATCTCTCCCCACCACCTCAGCGCCCCCCCCCCCCCCCCATTTTTGCTGAAATGGATTTACAATGAAAGTATTTGAAAAGGAATAATTATCTATATGAGCAACAGCAGCACAATGCCTGCAGCATGGGGGCGGGGCTGGAGGGGAAGGGGAAGAAACGAGTCTTTAAGTCTGAAATCTGCTTTTCTGTGCGCCTACATGTTTACAGGGGTAGGTGTTCATAAATACCTACAAAATATCTGGTGCATGTGTATATGGCGTGGTTTTAAGTTGGGTGTCAGACACGCGAAACATGATCCCAGCTTTTGTTTTTCTTGTGATAAATGCCACATTTTCCAATAAGTCTCCCACCTTGTGATTGTGTGCGTTTTATATCTGAAGTGATATTAACCATGAGGTTGGTTACCAAAACCTCAGAAAAGCTTTCCAGAGCCTTTCTGCTTTATATTTTTGAAAAGGGCAACCGGCTCACTCCCTGAAAGTGCGCGGAGCCTGCTTTATGCAGGAGTGGACGTGAAGCCGAAGCTTTTTCTATAGTCTCTGTCCATTTCTCTCAGTGAATTGAATCCAGTCAAAGGTCAAACTGGCCAGAGGCACTTTTATTGTCATGGTAACCATGACTTAATCAAACAATCCTGAGATTCCAGGTTTGTGGGAACAGGCAAAGATCTGAAGAGACTGGAATTAATCAATCAAAGGGGGCAGGGAAGAAAATCCTAAGATATATGACTTATCCTTCTAAATCTATTACTCTGTCCTTAAACACACAAGAATTATGCCTTGGACAAAGCCTCTTTTCAGACCAAATACCTCTGATTTTTGTTTTCTTGTCCTTTGCATCAAATTTCCTAACATACCTCTGTTCTACAGCAATCAAACCTCAGCCCAGATTTAACCAATAAGAAAGAAAGAGGGAAATGACAATTTAGGAAAGATGAAGATTATTTAGTAAAAAGCTACTTAAAGAAAATAAAAAGGAAAAGGAAAAACAAGGAAAAATGCATTCAAGAGAATAACCACCTTTGACTTGGAAACCCATTTAAGCTTGTTAGTAGCAACCTAGTGCAGATCCACAGGCAGTAAACATGCTTTAAGGGGGCTTTGCTTTCTGGCTAGCTATTTCTTCATTCCATGTGTCCCTCATGCTGTACCTTCTTGGGATGCCACAGCTGGGGACTTGCTGTTGCCCCAAGCACTGGAGTCATTCAACAGTGCTGAGTTCCTTCAGCCTCTGCTATTTCTTTAGAGCACAGTTGCTTGAAGATTGTTTTGAGGCATCTGGTGAGTACTGGGGGCTGGAACTCAGCTGGGCTGCTCTTTTATAAGGATATTTTGTGCTCCCCCCGACCCTGAAGTGGTTTGCTTATGTCTTACCTCCTGCATTTTGGAGGGCGAGGTAGAACTGCAGGTTCTGCTCTCCCCCTCTCTTAATGTCTTGTCTTTTTTCTGGGACCTGACTGCAGGCTGTGTCCATGTGCCATTAAACCCAAAACCTAATTCTTGCTTTGGCTTCTAATCAAGGTAATCTGCTGCTTTATCTTGCCTCTGCCTAGAGAGGTGACTAATAAAATAGGAAAATTATGTGGGTATGACAGGAGTTAGGAGGTGAAGTGTTGGTGGCAGTAGATTTGACTTGTTTTTACCTTGTTAGGTGGAGATGTCACCTGCTCTTCTCCAGTTTTAGAGAAGAACTGGCCAGAAACCTGAAATGTATTTGCTCTTGGAGGCTTTACAGAAATTGGGTCTCTTGTGAGTGGGTTTGGTTGCCCCATATACATGCTCCAGTACCTCCTCTGTGATAGACAGCCATGGACACACTGAAAAGCTGTTGGCTGCTGCGCTAGGTTGGAAGCTTGGTTTTGTAATGGCATATAGAAACGTTCACCTTTCTGCCCTGCTCTCAAATGCAAGGCAGGCCGAGATGCAGCTGCCTTTTGTCTGGTGGCTACTCGGTCCTAGGGAGATTGCAGCTGAAATTTTGCTATATTCATGTTATACAAGGAATGCAGGTAATTACTTGCAAACCCCAAACCTAACTACTTTAATGGCAATCAGAGCATGAAAAGAACTGATTGCTTCTTGTTCTTAATGTAGAGGTATCCTTACAAAAAATTTATCCTGTCAATGCTATTGTGGGTGATCTCAGCAAACAAACTGTGAGGGGTGAACTGTCCTGGAAAACAAGCTCTGTTCTCACTGCCAGGTGAGCTGGGACTCACCTGCAGAGGTAGTTGTTGGTAGTTAAAATATACAGAGAAAAATGTATTGTAGAGCATAGCAGATGGACAGAACTCTATGGAGGGCCAGCATGCCGGCAGGACAGAAAAATAAAAATTACTTGAAGCCTGAGCTTCAGACAGGGAAAGGGGGAATTAGTAGTTGAGGAAGTCTGGAAAGAAGGAACACTGACCCACTGGCCCAAGGAAGATGTGATCTTCAGGTGCAAGAAGAAAAAGGTCCCCCTTTTGGCCTGGCTGTAAGGAGGCTGCTGGTATGCCGACCAGAAGAGCGTTTTGGGAGGGAGATGGTTGTAGCTGCATGCAGAGGATGGAGGAGAAGGCACTTGACATGGAAGAATAGCAAAGCTTAGAAAACAACAGGGAGGAGGAGGCACAAAGCTGATCATGTCAAGCAAAAGCCTTTTCCAGGATCTGTAGACATGACAGCAAACAAAAGAAGTGGGAAGTAACAGTGGAGGCAGAATGAGAGAGGACAGATCAGGAATGAGGAGCAGGGGGTTGGATGAGCAGCTACGTGAGCAGAGAAGTGGGACTTTGACATTCGGGGAGCTTAAATGGCAGAACAAGGAAGACGTTCAAGAGGAAGACAGACTGTGCCTGCTCCTCAAGAAGTGCTGAGCACCATTCCTACTGCCAGGAGCAGCGGGGGCTCAGCACCACTGTTAAAGAAGCCTTAATTCCTCTGTACCTAATCTGTTGATCCTCTCAGGACAAGGCTGAGGAAATTGGGGAGATGAAGGACAGTGGGCAGGTTACGGGCAGAGCCAGCACTGCACATGACCTGTGCTGAAATGAAATGCATGTCTGGGAGGTAAAAGCCCCTGAAAAACTTCTTCCTCTTTGCAAAAATACACTCCAAGTTAGTTTTAACACTTAAGTACCATGGTTCCTGAATGCTACCTTTAAAGGTTAAAGCATTTAAACTATAGGAACAGCCAGGGGCAAAAAGAGGCCCATTTCAATTTGATATGTAGAGGTCCTGCAGAAAGCCAGACTGGGGGGTCTCTGAGCCGTTTGTGCTTTCCTTCCCTCCCGAACCTGAGATGGCTCCGAGGCCCAGGCTGGGCCGTGTTTCAGTGTCCTTTCTTTCTCTCCGTGTTGTAGTAAAATAGCCATTTCCAAAGGTTTCAGGAAGGGGGGCGTTCTCCACCCCTGACTTGCATGTTGCACAGTGCTGCTGTGCAGGAGGGAACTGAAAGTAGATCAGGAAATACTTGGTGCATGGAAAGAAGAGCTGCACCTCTGCCGGAGACTCAAAGCTTTGTGCTGGAGCTCTTTTTGGACGCGAGCAATATCTGTCTGACACGGAGAGCCCTGCTGGGAGTGGGTGGGACTGGCCCCAAGCAGCTTTGCTCTCATCTGCCTCCCATGGCAGATCGGAGGTGTTCCAGTGACATCCCGCTTGTGTCCTGTACGGCTCTGTCAGCATGTGGTCGGGAGCCAGAACCAGGATCGTTTGCTCTCCCAGGCTTGCTCTCTGCTCATCTCTGGGTGTTTGCTCCCAGCCAGGGGAACCTCTGGGACACTCGGGGTGACCAGGATAGCTGTTGGCTTCAGACCGGCGTACCTTTGGCTGGAACCCTGTTTGTAGGTATGGCTGAGCAGGACAACTGCCTTCCCTGCCCGTCAGCACGCAGTGATGGGCAGCAGGGCTTTCACGCTTCCCAGCCTTTATCTTGTCCCCGTGCTGTGGCGCAGGCCTGACACTCACTGCTGTGCACAGCACCTAGCAGGCAGCCCTGCTCCTGGTCCCTGCGTTAGGTGTTACTGCAATACACGCAGCAGGGCTGTCCCGGTGGGCAATGAATGTTTAGCTTGCAGAGATATGAGAACACCCCGTGGACTTTACCCCACACTGTAATCAAAAGAGTACTCCTCAGTTTACTCTAGCCTAAGCCTTTCTGCAAGCTGCTGCTTTTTACTGTATTATCTGGTATGATAGTGACAATATTAATAGTAGGAACCCTCCTTGCGAAGAACTCCTTGCAGCTATAGTGCAGCTCCCATTGCACTCCTTGCTGGCAGTGCTATCTCTCTGTGCAAGAAAGCACTTCCAGGTTTACCCCAGTGGTTACAGTTAATGGAGATCTCCATCCATTTATCCTGCGTCAGCATAAACAGTCCTATCTGTAGGTGGTGCCTGCTGTCAGCTCCCACCCTTTACAATTATGCTGGAACTTCCTTATACTCAGAGATATTAACGAAGGGCTCCAACACCTTGTAGACAAGAGTAAGGCTGAAGGTGACTACTGAGGAACAGAAGTGCAAAATCTTTCTGGAACCCTCTGCCACGGAGAGAGCTTCTGCTGTTGTGCTTCTTTCTTTGAAAGAGACCTCCTTATAAACCTTTAAAAATACCTGGAGGGATTTTCAAGTGATCATTTAAGGGGTCAGGAAAGCCCAACCTTTTGATAAAGATCATTGTTTTTACCTTTAGGGAAAGAATGTTTAATGCTGGAAAGCTGCCATGTGCTGATGTAGGGTTGTCCTTACAAAGAGATGTCGTCTTAGAAGAGCAGTTTTTGAGGAGTGAAGAAGAGATGTATGTGGCCAGGGAAGCTTTCTGAGGGTCCCTTCCAAGGCTTGCTGTTTTCACAAGAGCAGATAATGCTCTGAGGACCACTTCTGTTACTGTGATAGACCTCACTCTTGCTGTTGCTACAGGCTCCAGTTCTTTGTTGTGCACCTGAGTATCTCTGGTGGTGAGAAGTCTGATAATGCTGATTGAGTGCTTAATAACATACTTTCTAGAATTATTTTTTTTTGAGGAAATGTTACTTGCATCAAACAAAATCTGCAAGTCTTACTTGAAAAAAAAACTTATTGATTGTCCAAGTACTTGGAAGTGACCACTTGGAGCACTTCAAGACAGGTTTCATTGTGTTCTCTACCAGACATGCAGTGTTCTCCATTCTGCCCCCTGCACAGCCCAGAACTGCAGCTTTGTTGGGGACCCCTGAATTCCACAAGTGGCTGTTTCCACATTGTGCTCCGATGTGAAGTTTCTCTTGTCGCATCAGTCAGAACAAGATCACACCGAGATATGCTCATGTCTTTGCCAAACTTAATCTGATTTATAAAATAGTTCCAAGTCATCACAAATTCTGATATACGGTATTGAAACCTCTCCAAGTAGTTCCTACAAAAGTCTGTAATAGACTTTTGAAGTGTATTAAGGCATTGAAGCAACATGTGAAGATGATTGGAAAATTTTGGCATAGAGGCATTTGCTTCCAAATGATGGATGTGCAAAATCTTTCCTCATCTATCTTGAATTCCTTGAGTAAGGATGGAGTGGATATGTCTGAGATGTTTTGCTGGCTGATATAAGAGGAAAACTAAAATTTAGTTCCTAAGCTTGTGTGCAAAGGTTGTGGTGGAAAGCATTAGGTTCAGTTCAATCAGAGGGAAGTGCCTGATGCCTAAAGCTAAATCAATTCCTCCTTGAAAAATAGTCATAGCCACTAGGATTTGTTTAGAGAATAAAACTAATTCTACCTCTCTGAATTGTTATTGAGGGGGGAGAAACAAACAAACAAACTACCTTTCCATGGTCATGAAAAAATAATTATACTGCTAAATGAAGCCTGGAGTCTTATTCTGACTTCACTTTATAACAGCATGTGAGTATGAAGGAACTCAATAGAGGTTAATGAATTTACACCCCTTAGTGTCCACTTGCAGAGCATGCAAGTATTGAATGAGAGCCCCAGCGGTGCGAGACATGCAGGCAGGAAGCTGCATCAAGCTGCTTTTGAGGAAATCACACTTTTCAGATAAATATCAGTCAGCTGCAAACATTTTTCTCTCCAGGATGTGTGTGCTCTTCTAATGTTTAGAATAAAAATGTGGTGCTAGGAATTGGGAATATAGTTTTCACATATTTGATTACTTCAGCATTAAAGCAGCATGATAATATTAGTGGTAGCCTTTAACAGGAACTTTGTTCTATAACTTCCAGGCTTCAAAAACTAATGAGGAGCAAAACTGGAAAAAAAGTCTTCCGACAAGCTGGTCTTCAGCACCTTTTTAATGGATAACAGATTTGCCGTCATCACATATCACTTAGAATATATTATGACAAGACATATGGGCTAATATAGTGTATCGTCTACAAAAGGCTGGTAATGGGCATAGACTAGTGAATTTCTCTTAAACTGGATCAAAGATGAACTGGTTCCAGTTACATAAGCTTTCAAGAAGTTTGGTCTGAAGAACCTAAACCCTGAGTCTCCCAGCAGCACTGATACCCAGTGTAAACAGAATGCATCAGATACTTCATTAGAGAAATTGCAAAATGGTGTCTTTGCTTCTGTGAAATTTGGAAAGCATAGCATGAAACATTTCTATCTCAGTGCTCCCAATCAAGGGCAAGTTTTCAGGGAAGCTCAGGACCCAGACAGGCAATGAGAAATGTCAGGTTTACACTGTACTGAGCTCTGTTCCCAGAGGTAGTGAGTTTGCACCTTGAGTCCGTCTCCCTTTCATTTCCAGTGTCCAGATGTGAATCCTGGCTGTGTGATTCTCAAATCTGTCAGACTACTGACTGCTGGATGTTTGCCTTGTTCATAGGTTTGGCTAGCAGGTAGCGTGTAAAAGCATCATGTTCCCTCCTGTACAGGGAAAGCAATGAAAGAGATGCATATCTAAAACTTAAAACCAAAAGACTTCTTATTAAAAGACTAGTATATGTAAAACACGTTTGTGAAAGTTTGATCAATGGAGCAATATCAGGTGATATAATGAATGCATGCTTCCCTGTAGCAAGCATAACTATTTCTCTAACTAGCTGTTGTCAAGATTCCCTCTTTTGCTCTGCTTCTTCCCTAGCTGTAAATGTCAGATCTAGAAACATATCCCACTTCCTTGTCCTCATTTTGCCTTATCAGTCAAGAAAGTATTTCTAAAAACATTCCTAAAAGTGCTCTCCAAACTTCTCCAGGCAGGTTTATGGACAGTTGAAACCGCAATGACCCAGAAGCACTGAGTCATCTGACTATTTTTTCCCCCATCTCCACTTCTCCAAGAAATGATTTGTTTTCCTCCTTCCTCTTGATTAGCTCTATAATACACTCAGATTGTAAAGTGAACTCAATTTTGTGTCTCTTATTTTATCTGTAGTGTCTCATTAGCCTTGGTACCATTATAACCCCTCTCTGAATCATCATTTGTATATGGATGTTTGACATATCAGCTGATTGTCCCTTTTTCTCTTTCCTCTCCCATTTCTTCTGAAAGGCAATGAAGCTATTTCTGTTGATACTCAAATATAGCAATTTCTCCCACTGTCGCTAATAGCATAATGGCATTATGAAGAACCTTCCTGTAGTGCATTTTTGTGTGACGTAATGCAAACAAGGCGGAACTCAATGAAAACATCATTAAAAGTTACCCTCTTAAAACTCATTCAAACAAGACTGAGCAAGAAGTTTGGACCAAGCAAACGGTGGCGTTTGTTTTTTTTTTTAGTTGTTGTTTTTCTTTTTTTTTTTTTCTCTCAGGAACTAAGCATATATTCTGGAATATTCCCAGACCAGTTTTAACCAGGGTAGACCTGATATGGTGGAAGGTGCCATAGCGTTTGTGTGCATATGACCATAACACAGGCTGTTGTGGGCAGGCAATGGGTGGCTACGTGCTGCTGATGAATCACAAAACTTGTCCTGTTTTCACCATTCTCATAGGGTGCAGTGAGAAGAACTTCCTTGGGGCTTAGAAATGTTTCTGCAGATAAATGCTAAAATCGGATTTAGTGTCTCCTGCTTCTACATATGGGGCAGTCAAAGTAATGTTAAGTTCTCCTGAGCTTTCTCTGCTCTGCATGATATAGCACAAGATTCTTGCATACATACTATTTTATTTTTGTTCTTTTGGCCCTCAGTCACAACCTGGTTTTTCTTCTTCTAGAGACCTTTCTACAGTGACATGCCATTTAATCAGTATAAATCGATTAGAAACTTTATAATTTTTTAACACAGCATCACAAATTCTGGCAGGTTTTTGTACTTAGTATCCCAGAGGAACTGGCAGTGCTTTGCAAACATCTTCACGTTTTCAGTTGATTATATCACCCACCCTGAATTTGCCCATCTGCCTGGCAGAGAGCAGGAGCAACCTAACACTCTGTAGCATTGTTCCTTGAGCGTTCAGACACCGCACGCAGCACAGAGATTGCAGTGTCGCCTTGAGCAGGCAGAATGTGCCTACCTGGCCTGGAATAAAGATAAGAGTGAATTTGGTCTCCCTGGCCCTGATGAAAATGCCAAGGAACTTTACATGGGCTGGCAGAAGGCAATTGTCCTTCCCTGCTTCTCTCTTGCATCTGCCAGGGAAACCAGCTGCTCCATGGGAAGCTTTAGGGAGAGAAATATCACTTGGTTAATGGCTTGAAATAATCAAACTGTATTTGTTCCTGTAGCTTCCTACTCTGAGCAAGTCTGCAATGTTGATCAGCATTGATCCCAAGTCTCTGTGCACAGTTTCTACTGGAGCCTTTTATTCATATGTGGATATTCAGCACATGCAGCTCTTGAGAAAACATTTAATTTCTCTGAGTAGTTCCCCTTCCTCCACTATGGCTTTGCACTGACTTTCACGATCTTGTTTCATTAAATACAACCCGCATTTTTCTAATATTTTTCTTTTCTCAGCTTCCCTGTTGTCTCATTCCATGTGGTCTCACTTGAGGCTCGGTTTAGCTATGATAAGTTCTTTTGTTTTCCTATTCATCTTATCTTCACAGCCATGTTTATTTTGCTAAAGACAGGCAAAAATTTCTTAGTGCTACAGAGCTGATGTAGAAAGCCAGAAAATTCTTCTCAAGAGTCCCAAGTCACTTGGCTTAGGTACAAGTGAAGCTGCATGTACATGGAGTGTGTGCTTTGCTGGGCTGGGGCCTTTCCTTGGTGCTGTTTTGCAATGTGTTTGAGCAATTAGTTAGCTGTGGCAAAGGGATGCTGAGCTATCAGCCCTTCCTCATTCTGTGGCCTCCTGAAAAACAACACGGTTAGGAACTGTCTTGGAAGACTACGATTCTTTTATTTCCAAGACTAGGGAATACTGTGTTCTGTTGGTATCTGCTGGATTTTAGTTTTGCAGAATTTTGTTCCAGCTAGTAAAAATAAAAATTATCCTCAATATTTAGTGCTCAGTTAGGGAGCACTTGAGAGGAGAAGTGCTTGGTGATGCCAGCCTGCTGGGGGTTTAGTTGAAAGACCTGATGCTCCTGGAAGTTTTCTCCAAAAGCGCTTTGGTCGCTTTGGTCCCGGCTCTGCCCAGCAGCAGCACCAGGGCCAGGCTGGTGCCCCAGGGAGGAGAAGGGAACCTGCAGAGAAGTACAGGGCCCAGCACCTGCCAGGCTTCGCTTTCCTCTCTGCATGTGCTGGGGAAAGGATAAGCACTGGCAAACAGGACAGGGAAAGGTGGCAAAGAGCTTATCTTCCTTCACAGCGCTGTGCAAGTAGGTGATGGGCTCAAGCCTGCACTTTTCTGAATGGAATAGTTTTGCGTCTGCACTTCCCATCAAGTGGCTCACTGGGGGGAACCCCTGTTCTCACTTGCTAATTAAGCATTAGCATGCAGGTGTTGCCTTGCACAGGTATGTCATGACTCGCACAGAAATTAGAAGGCTCGTTTTCCATGCACTTTTTACCGGTGTATTTTAGCTTTTGGACTGGATGAGGATGTTTCCCTCTCCTGAGTAGTCACACCGTTACGATGGAAAAACTGAGGAGCCGATTACCCACCCATGTGATGTTGTTTGTGAAGCAATTAGAACTGACAGAGTGTGATTAAAACCAATAAGTTGTTGTTGTTTTTTTTTTTCTTGAAGCAGGAGGGGTGGCTGTTTACAGATGAATATGCACCAAATCTACAGTGGGAATAATTTCCTCACCCACTATGTAGTCTCCTCTACTTCATTACTGGCTGGACGTATATAGCTGTACAGTTTTTTGCGCATGAATTAACACTTGTAGCTAATAGCAGTAAACTCACAAATGGACTATTACTTTTTATAGCCTTTTAGCAAAGTCAGCCTAATGGAGCAAAACCGTTAACAAATTAAGATACATTTGACAGGGCTTCAAGCAGGAATCATAACCCAGGAGTCACCATTTGGGACTCAAACGCAAAGGTCTCTGCAGAACGTGGGTGCATCTCAGCTGGTGGCTGGTGCCAAGTGCTAAACAACAACAAAACAGTTAAGGCAACAGGTTTTTGTTCTTCTCGGTGAGATTTTCAGAGCGAGGAACCGACTTCCTGTAATGTTTGTAAAGAGCCTGTCACATCTGGAGTGCTGCAGGATACAAAATAATCGTAATAATAGGCATAGGAATTGTGAGTTGAATTTGTCCACCTAAAAGCCCCTTATGACACTGTAAATATCTCAGACATCATATGATTCTGAGGCTACAGGAACATCTGATCTGGGGACAGTTTTTAAGACAGACAATGTGTTTGACAGTGCAGATGCAGGGCTTGCGGTGTTGGCTGCTGGAGCAAGAAACAAACTGGCAGTAAGGCTGGCTGTAAGAGCTGCCAGATGTGTTCAGAATGAGGTGCCTGCTATAGCAGATGCCCTGCAAGAGCCTGACACGGCATGGGTTTTTCTGGGGGAAGCACATGGCTTCAGCTGCTGGTTTTTAGTGCAGAAGTAGAGGTGGCTCGGCCAGGGCTGCGCTTGCAGCACGGCTGGACGTGTGCCGGAGTTAACACAGAGCAGCTGCCAACCTCGGAGCAAGCTTTCTGCCTCTCCGACTCCAGCTTTCAATCCTATAATTCTGCTTTTTCTTAGCGATTTTTGTAGTGCTTAATCTCTTTTACCTCATCAAACTCCATCTCAAAGAAAATCAGTTGCCTCTAGCCTTTCCCTTGTTTTGGAGCAGGCTGATGGGGCACTTGCGTCTGACATTGCCTTATTCCGCACCTCACCTTCGTACAACTCAGCCCTGCATTTCATAAGGCAGAGATGCAACATACGCCTCGAAGCCCCTGCATAAGCTACATGCTGCCAGGGGGCTGTTCTCCTGTGCGTTCTTCTTACTGGATCTTGTTGACTGTATGCAGCATCACATCAGGCACCTACCTGCATGTGCTCCTGTTAAGGAGGTCAGCCTATGGCACCAGCTCCCTGATTGCTATGCTAATTGCAATCTATGCTATGCTAACTTGCAAAGCCCAGACACAGTGACATTCAGACATTTTTATTCCTTCTTCTATCTCAAACCTTTGCTTCCCCCTAGGCTTGCTAAAACTTCATTCAATGTAATGTGAAGGCTTGTTCTCCTAATACCTTGTGATATTCCACTAAGAACATCCAGTGTTACAATTCCAGCATAATTATATATTCCCCATAGGTGTAAAAAAGTGTCTACATCAATAGCTTATTAAAAGAGTGTAATAAAAATTATGACCCTGCAATTCTGCTATTAATATAATGATTCGGAGCCAAGAAAACTCCCTGATCCTTCTTACGTATCTGCTGTAATGTGATATGAGAGCAGAACACCTTAAGCCAGTATAATCCCTTCTTTTCACCCCCTAGCAATATATGTTGGCCCATAAGAGTAGCGTGAATTGAAAGTTTAATTTATTAATACGCAATAGTGATAATGTCAAAAGAACAATATATAAAAACCCATACAGAACAGGATTACGCAGCACATAGGGGAAAGCCTAGAGCTAATATTTAATATAGCAAAACAGGGCCAAAAATAACTTCTCATCCAAGGAGCAAAAATGGGAGAGCTGTGCGAGTGACGGAGCCGCGCGGGAGCCTCCAGCCAGCCCCAGCGAGCAGCCCTCAGCGGAGCCGCCTCTGCTGGCAACCCGCAGAGATCGTGGCGCTTCCCGTGAGTGCCAGCTGTTGGGGCAGTGACTGAAGTTCCCAGCTGTCGGCTTGTCCACCTTCGTCCCTCGCAGCGCCGATTTAACAGCGCACACAGGAATCTGAGCAGCAGGCACAAGTGGCATGCGTGGAGAGCAAGCAGTGTCCAGCACAGCTAACGGGGAGCCTCGTGGCTCGGAGCAGCTCAGTAAGTGAAGCATGAAACCAACTGTTCAGCTAAATTGTTCACTTTAGCTTGGATGATTAAACTTTCACCAGCAGCCAAAGTATCCTGTAGCCCTAGCAGGGATACGGACACATTAACGTTTCACGAGCTTCGCTTTAAATGAGCAATTTGCCATATAGCCTTAAACCATTAACATTCTTGTGAGTGGAAAATGTTCCAGCCTCCAAGGGGCTGGCGGGTTTCAAACGCTTTCTAGAGTTTGCTTTCTTACCCCCTACCCTAAAAGGAAGAATAGGAGAGGAAAGAACAGATGTGGAGGAATAAAACCCAGTACATCCCCAGCATTACTGAGCATGCAATGCGCAGCCTCTACCAGAGAGCAGGACTTGCTCTTAGTGGAAGAGCTGAGAGGAATGGGGTGGGGATAGGTGCCAGCCAGGAGCTGCTGTCCTGTTTCAGTTTCCTGCTCTGTTCTTGAGAGCTGGGTTCCTTGAGAGATGGGCTGATGTCCAAGCTGACCCTCCAGCCATGGACACATCCCTGTGCACGGCCAAAGTAGCTGCAACAGCAAATAAACAAGTACATGGCCAAAATGTGGGACCTACTTGTCTCTGCTGATTGAAGAGTTGGCGTCTGACAGCCAGGGCTCTGTTAGCTGTTGTAGCTGTAGCTGTATCCCCCCTCCAGTTTCTCTTCCAGCTTTCTCTGGGACTGAGCTCCTGGCCATCCTTCCCTTTGCAGGAGTTGATGTTCCCTTCATGGCACAGCCTGAATTAGGTGAGCCAGGTCAGCTTGGCAATGCTCTGCTGCTTTAAACTAACTCAGCTGCTCTTAATAACACAGAAGATGCTCAGCTCTCAGACAGCAATAATCTCTAAAAGGCAGGAGGAGGCTGTGGAGATGAGAAGTGAGGGCAAACCAGGAGAGCTGCCTCTCAGCACAATGCTGCTGGCTGGAAGCGGGCGAGTGCCCACAGCCTGGCCCTGCTGCAGATCGGAGTCCACAGGCTTGATGGGAGAAGAAAAGGAGAAGCAAAGCAGCTGGGACTGCTGGTCCAGCCCCTTCCTGCCTGACAGGAGTAGGTAGAAGAGGGCGATCATAGCAGCGGTTCTTGTACAAGTCAGCAGTCGCCTCCAAAACTCGTCCCACTGGTATTTCTCAAGTGCCAGATCCTGGCTGGGTTAGCACAGGTCACAGCTGACCTGTGCGGAGCTGTACTGCCATGCTGCCTGCTCTTATACATGGGGCTTCTATGGTTTATTTGATATTCCTTTCAAAAGCTTTACTTGTAGCTAGTTGGTTAAATCAACATCTCTGTTAGCACCTAGGATGGGTGAGGAGCTTCAGACTCGGCCCTGGCTTGCTTTCTTGCCTCTGCAAGGAGGGTGGGGTTGGGATGAGCACTGTGCTAAGCATGGTTGCTGCTGCCTTTCGAGGCCTTCGTGGTACTCTTCTGCTTTTCTCTTGTGGTGTCATTGCTCTGCAGTTCCCTATACTGTGGTAATTTTTGAGTTTTATTTTGGTACTTGTTAAATCAGTGATGATATTTTGTTCTACTCAAAGCCTTGTGCAGTGCGTGCCAGGGTCGTGTTAGCAATGTCTCCTCATCTGACTGCCACTTGCTCCAGGGAAACTCAGGGCTGCAAGGCAGTTTGCAAAGGGCTGTGCATATGGGGCCAGTGCAGCCATGGGCTGGTTTTTGGTGTTGTTTCAGGCAACAACCATAAGTGCAAACTCTAGACCAAAATGAATTATGTGATTCCTTCTGTATGATGCTAATGGTGAAGCTGATCTGGTTTGGAGACACAGAAGATGTAGACAAGAATGTTAATAAGGACTGGACTTGTAGGCTGCGGCAGAGCAGTTGCGCTGGATCTTAGACCAGAGTTACCTGCTTGGTTCTGCACACTCAGCTCCCTGTTGGAGAGGAAGAACATCCTCACACAGAGGAGCTAGAGCTGGTGACAGTGCGGAAAGCATTTGTCTCATGGGTATCTTTGGAGTCACTGCAAGGTAAAACCAAAGTATTTGAGGACAGAGTGTGAAGGTCTCTTAGAGAAGGACATAGCATGAAATGCATCTGCTAGCCAGCCCTGGGATTTGACATACAACCGGGCTGCCGGCAGGGCAGCCTCTGCATAGGCCTTCCTTTCTGCAACTTCTGTTGCATTTTGATGGTGTTTGCAGCTTTTAGAGCATACACCAAGGCTTGGGATTTCACTTCACAGGATGTGTTTGTGACTACGGGCCTTGAGGTTTGGTTGGGTTTTTGATGGTTTGTTTTGCCCTTGAATTGATTCAAGAGAGACACTATGTCTTTGGGCATGTTGAGTCTGAAGGTGGCAGCATGTGTTTCAAGGACCTGGAGCACAGAGGTACGGTAAACTCAGGACTAAGTCACCTTGAAAGGGCAGCTGTAAATGTGTTCAGGGTGATGCAGTTCCGAGCAGGATAAATGGTCTGGCAGCAGAGGTATGCCCAACATCAGAACGGTATGGAGGGAAAGGCACCGTGTCCCTTGGGCTGTAAGTGAAGGGCACTGGGTGACCTGCCTGATCCCCCTCCATGGCTTTGTATGCTGGGTGAGGTGGCTGCTGGATTGCAGATAGAGTGGTTGTATCTGCTGTGTGGCCTCATGGACCAGAGGAACGTGAGGCTGGGGTCAGATAAGTAAGTCTCACTGGTACAGGGAGTTTTATCCCACTTTTACACCAGTGGGTCCTCAGCTGACGTCTGCTCTGCCAGTAGGTAAGCGGGGAACAAAAAGGAATCTGGTTTGCGTGGGCACTTCTGCAACAGTTTCTGTGGTTTTAAATATCGTGTTGTATTACATCAGTCAGATGTGGGGTTAGAGCAGAAGGGAGGGGGGAAGAAAAGTGAGCAAAAATGAAGAGAAATGCCATCGTGTTCAGTACAAATGATTATACCTGGGGCTGAAGGGGGCAGGAGGAAAGAATGACAGACAAGTTTTTGACCAGCAGTTGAAAGGCAAACCCTAAAAAGAGCTGAGAGGAAACAGGAGGGAGTGATTCTGTAGTAAAGGGAAAAAAAGATTAAGATCTGACCTAGATACAAAGATCCCACCATTTGCTAGGTCAGGAGAGGTAACAAGGAGAGCAAGATGTTCCAAGGATCACTACAGAATTCCTCCTGGGCTTTGAGCCCCCCTCTGTGAGGCTCAGCGGGACACAAGGTATCTGCTGCACCACCTGGGTGCCGGTGGTGTCGAGCTCTGGGGAAGTGCCTTGTTCGCTGTGTCCCCATTCCTTGGCTCCTCACAGCATTGGATAAAAGCTGAGAGGTGGAGGATGATGTGTGTGAAGCGATAGGTGAGCATTAGATTCACCCACAAAAGACATGGTTTTGCTCAGCGTTCAGCTTAGCAGCAGCGTCTCAGCTTCCCCCGTGTGCAGGATTTGACCTCCTCAATTCTTTCTGGACACTTTTCCCCTGCCCTGTGAAGGGTCAGCTCTTGCTGTTGTCCTGAAACAGAGGTATGGAGCTCAGCCAAACAATGTAATCCAATGATAACCTGCCAGTAGGTGAAGGGTTTAAAAATATCGAGGCTGTTTTAGGAGAAATGGCAGAAGAATAGAACTAGGAGTAATAAAATGAAGTTGATAAAGGAAGAGTCACCCGAAAAGTCTCTTGGGAGGTCTGCTATGCTGAGGCATGGCCTTTTAGGATAAATGTGAGCCTTCCTATGAAACCATTCATAAATTATGTGAGCTGTTTGCTTTTAAAAGCTTTGTAGCAGAGACAGCCATCCATATCAAGTCACCTGTTAACTCCCAATATTTCCAGCCTCTTTTCTTTGCCTGCTGTGCCCGTACCCTGATTACAAGGCTTTCTTACACTGATGAGTTAAGCCTGGTTCCCCACGCGATCTGTGCCGGCAAGGCTTGCTCTCTGTGGAGTTTATTCACAAGAAATTTGACAAAAATATTTCTTGCTCTAAATTGAAGCTCTTTTACCTGAAGGTTGATGTCCTGTATTTGTATGTTGGACTTGAAGTAAATTTTAAAAAGTGCCCTAAAATACTGCCAAGTA
This sequence comes from Anser brachyrhynchus, assembly GCF_964034855.1. Classification (NCBI taxonomy): domain Eukaryota; kingdom Metazoa; phylum Chordata; class Aves; order Anseriformes; family Anatidae; genus Anser; species Anser brachyrhynchus. The sequence continues at coordinate 9,235,554 of NC_137710.1, read as the reverse complement.
CTGATTTAATTTTTGAAAGCGACTTGGGCACCTCACTCGTGGGCAATTTGACCCATTTGAATTCGGGTCCATTTAAATTCTGAGCAAGGTTTGGATCATACATTCCTCCAGCCAGGCTTGGATCCCTGATTGTAACTGAATCCAGACCTTTGTACTGAAGCTCTCCAGTGTGAACTGTGAAGGAAGAACACCCACGTGGACTCTGTTGATAAAACCTTTGGGTACTTGTGTGAGATAATTAAGTAATGTTAGGTTTTTTTTTTTTTTTTTGTGTAAAAACGTATTTGACATTTGTTTTTTACTGGTCTTTAGAGACTGGCATTGAACACAAAAAACCCCACATGCAACATGAAAATAAATCTTTTATCTGTTGGCTTTCATAAACAAGGCACACAATGCTTTTTTCCACTCCACAATTTGAGAAAACATTGATTTGATCCATTTAAGTGATGAATGCCCACAGAATAAAACCTTTTTTTTTGTGGAATGATGACCTTGGGCAGATTAGAGCAGCTAGGTAAGAAATCCAGCAAGTATTTATCAAAAGCTTCTAAGACAGTGCAAACTCTAGCGAGTTCAAAAGCGAGAGACTTTTAGTCTTCATACAACTGACAGGGTCATAACGTTTCAAGAATGCCAGGAATCCGTGTGGCTGTTCCATTAAACACCCCTGATTAGTGAACGTGCTGATAAACTTCGAGAGTCAGAGGTCAACACTGTGGAGCCGAAGGTACCCCAGGTATCTGAAAATGTCTCCAGGATTCACGATCCTCTTGCCCGGTTAACCCCTTCCATCACTCCACCCATGGAGGCTCAAAATGGAGAGTGAGTGTCCTCGGCAGTGTCTTCCAGGCAATTCTGCAGAGATGTTAAGAGTTATTTTGAAAACGATGGAAAAATGACCTCAGGCACCTCCCATGGAAACGTTCTCGACAGCTGGCTGTTCTTTGATTTCAGCTCCAGCTCATAGTTAATATATGTCTAAAATACCATGTTGCCACTGGCTCATCCAGCCTCTCTCCCATCAACTTCAGGTGATACAATGATGGCAGCAGGCTGTGCATTAAAATACCTCCAGAGCTATCAAATTGCAAAGAGGAATGCAATTTCAAAATACTCAGACAGGAACAGTCGCACCACCCCGTCACCATGTAAAGCTCTCTGCTTTGTTCGGGTTTCCTTGTAAGAGCTGCAGCTATACTCCCGCCAAGTGCCTGCAATGAGAAATTGGGAAACCCGGCAAATACAGGCTCTGTGCCCGACTGTCGCTTTCCAGGACATTGGTTTATCTGCAGCACAGTCAGGAGGGTCCCAGGAAGGCTGAATTATCCCAGCAGGGTCCCAGTCCATTTTTCAGGCTATTGCCCTAACTGGCAAGCCCACCCCGATGCAGTGTGGATGTTGCTTCTGTCTCAATCTCCCAGCCAGCAGCACAGGGCTCAGAGTTTAACCAATCCTGCAATATATGGCTTTTCATTCCACGCTCTGATTATGAGCTGCTGGAGGTACTGAGGATTCATCTCCTCCGCTGAGGGCCACAGCGTGACCCCATCAGTTTCTTTGAAAATCAATAGGAAAATGTCGAGGAATGCAAAGGAAGCAGGAACAGTCAAAGTAAAGACAAGTGATGTCCTGTAATGGCAGTAATGATTCTGAAACACGCAAGGTCACAGATAATTAGGAACCTAATTCTCCTTTGAAAGAATCTGTCAAGTTACTTCCCTACCTCAAAAACAATTGCTGATTGATGTTATTTCTGGGCTAACAAACTCATTGAAGGTACTCTGAATGGAGGTTGTATGGCTCTTACTATCCAGGTGGGGTTAGGTAGTTGCAGCTGGAGAATAAAACCCAAGTAAGAGATTTTCATTGTTGTAGTAATGGTCTTAATGGGACCTGTTTCACAACGATGCTAACTCTGTTGCAAGTGAGAGCCACAGCACAGCAGTTCTGTTAATCAAATCCTGAAAGGTTTCTGTGGGAGAGATCTCCACATTTAAATTCTCCACTGTGCCGCAGATGTGAAGTGGGGAGAAAAGACAGGAGAACGGTGAAGCTGCACTGGGACCAGGCAAAGGCCTGCAGAAAGCCTAGGGCAGGTGGGGAAGCTGTGCAGGCATGAGCTCAAGCTTTAACAGACAAAAGCAAAATCTGGGGTCTCGTTCTCAGGGCTCTCAGTGTGTATCACAGCTAACCCATCAGGAAGGGTGTACGCTGCTCTCTAGGCTGCATCTGGTAGGACTTTGAAGCCAGTTTGTACCAATGTAGGCTCCACTGGGCTGTTCGGAGACACAGAGCCGGCGAGTTGGTAACTAACGCTGTCAGACTTCTTCTCTGCCACGTTTCTACCCTATTGCATCTTTTTGTTTGCTTTTTCACCTGTAATTGTAAAGAGTGAGGGAAGTGCTGGTCTCCTGGAGGAGAGAGGGAAAGGGTCTTATAATGCCCAGAGCGAGTGAGTTGACTGAGACGTGAGGCTCCTTTCCCCAGTCTCTGTGTGTGCCCGGTGCTGGCAGGACGGTCGATGGAGCTTGCGGCGAGGGAGCTGTGGCGTGGGTCCAGAGCCAAAGCAACTTCCAAACAGCAGAGATGCAAGGCAAATGTGGACTTCGGCACAAGCGTGGGTGTTAGCTCCAAATATATAACAAAATTGACTCACGGCTCAAAGGCCAGGGCCACAACCAGTGAAATAGCAACCCCACAACTCAAAGGCAAAAATTTGTTATTAGGGTAGGTGATGGACACAGGCAGAGCAAGGAAGAGGCTCTCATCGAAGTGTAATTTTAAGAACACAGTAATTCTGAACTAAGTTCTGAGAACTTTCTGGTTATAAGGTGTCTTCATTTTTTTCCAAGGTTCATTCTTCTGCTTTTCACAGCTGCTTCAATCTCAGCAAGGTCCTAGACTTGAGGGGAGATAGGAGGTTATCCCTGAGCAAAGAGCAGCCCAGCTATGGTTCTTTAGGTCATTTTAACTTCAGAGACGTGGAACAGAGAAAAGCTATAAGAAAGGACAGAACATAAAAATGCAATTAAGTGTTCAAGATCCTGAATTCGGCCCCATCCTGGTTTGAGTGAGATGTGAAATTCAGGCAAAGATGAGCTTTTGGCTGGTTCCATAGGGGATCAGCTGGCAGAGCCCTTGGCAGTGAGGGTTAAACCCAACTCAGAGCAGAAATCTCGATTTCCAAACCCAGTAAAAACTGATTCAACAGCCAGCTGAGATTTCTGCAAAGTGACAGCAAAGAATTTACCTCACCCCTAATTTACACAGCTCAGACACTTGGAAAGCAGACATGAGTAATTAGGTATACAGTAAACTTTACAAGACTGTCTAAACATGCCTCTATGGTTCTGAATAATAAAACACATATTTCCTCACATCCAGGTATCAATTTTAGCATTTTTCCCCCCAAGTTCTTTTATTATCTGTGTATCATTTGAACAAGAATTTAAAAACTGCAAACATTATTTATAAACATAATTATAACCAATACCCAGTGTAGGCATGGTCAGGGCGCATGCCAGCCTGTTCTGCCAGAACATTGTTGGGTTTCTGACAGGCCAGCTTGCATGTCTCTGTGTTGCCATATTATAGTTGGGAGAATAGTGTAGGTATAGGTGGGGGACATGGAGCAGAGACTCCACGAGTACCTTCACGTGATCTAGCTCATCTGGGCATTTATGAGCTTGGTCTTGGTGCCAGCACCACTTGAGGCAGTTTATAGGAGGGTAGGCAGCAGTAGCAGGTCCTCAGAGTGGAAAATGAGAAGCAGGACACAGTGCAGGGCAAGAGCAAAGCCAGGTCTCTCAGGTGAAATTCAACCACAGCTGGGAAAAACGTGCAGGAGTTGGGGAGCTAGCTCAGCTCTCAGAAAACTTGCGCATCAGCGTCCCTGTGGCAGTGACTTCCCTGACATGGTGTGAAGACAGCATTACCTCCCCGGGAGGACAAGCTTTCCAGGGATGCTGAAGCATGCTGAGTCTGCTGATGGTTGGTGATCTTAGGGTATGTCTACACCGAAGTGGTGAGATTGCAACTTATGCAGATCTTTCTGCTCAGATAGGCTCCCACATGGGCTGCACTACCCAGATCTCAGCTACTTGCTTGGAGACTGGGGCCTTGTGCGGCCACGGGTGGGTTGCTGTTAATTTGCAAGTAACCCCATGAAAGCAGCTGGGGTCTGTTCTCCTCCAGCCATACCCTCAGGCCTGCAGTACAATTACATGCGTGTGGGGCACAGGTTTCAGATGGTCAGCATCATGTTGCCTTTTTTTTTCCTGCTGTTTTGTTCTGTTATTGCAGACTGCATTTGGAGAGGAGCCATGTTAGCCTACCTGGACTGTGAATTGTTGTCCATGCCAAAACTGGGCTGGGTTATACAGCGGCTGGTACAAGACCAAACCTGAACACAATATGTGTGTTTAGATTCTCTTGTTCTGTCCCTGTGGATCAATGCCCATTCACACTGATCCCTTCTGCAAACCCTTCATCAATTTTAAGAAAGCCTTAAAGTGAGAAGAAGTGCTGCAAATGATAAATGGGCACTTTTAGCTCCACAGTCTCTTTACTCTAGTGTTTTTTCCCTATCATTTTAGTAGGTGAGCCTTTGTCCCTAACCAGTACTGCGTGGATTGGCAGATGTACGTTGGATATATATGGGACTGAAGCCTGGATATTTTCTGATATAGAGCTTTGGTTATCTGTAACTTTTCAATTTCTCTTTGATTAAGGGGCTGCTACCTAAGGGGAAAATTAAAGCCAAGATCGTATGGTATGTCATGTGTGTCCCCAACACCAGCAACTAATAATATCCCATTTCAGTCAGCATTCACATTCTTCTGTCCCTTCTGTTATTCAAATATATTTATTTTTAGTGCCTTATAAGGAGCACAAGCATGACTTGAACTGCAGCACAAAATACCGAGTGCTGTTATTTCTCTGTATGCGATCGACTCTATCTCCTGCTTCCCAGCACTGAAGTATCTGGAGCCCAGATTTGTAGTCATGATTTCAGGCACATTTTTGTGGCCTCATAGTTCTTGCTTAGTTTCAGAAGACAAGAAAAACTATTTTAACAATTCGACTTGCATTTTCATCATTTCTAATGTCTGTGGCATCCTTCCAGATGTGTTTCTGCCTGCCTGACCCTCCTGTCAATACTTATTAATTTCACGGCTATCTTTTCAAGTGTGTTTGGAAACAAACAGGAAAAAGTTACTCTAGGGTCAAGAATGAACCCAAGGAAGCGGAATAGGAATGATCACGCTCCCTGCACAATCATTTGTATTTCTGTAGGTTTTCCTATCTTGCTCTTACAAATACGGATCTGTCGACCATCCCTGCTTTAGCTGCTTAAATAACTGTACCCTGAAATAACCCAGGTGTTGAAAAACTTGGGGCTCCACAACCAGCAGCATCAGCGTACAGATGCTTTCCCAGCATTGTAGCATCCTTGGTTAAAGATGCTTATCAAGTCAGCGTAAAACAAAATCTAACTGCTGCTTTAAACCTAGAAACAAAACTTGCTTTTCTCTGAGAAAACCACAGAAGAGTCTCCTGGCTTTATTTAATATAAATATGTTTAATTTTGCCCCCGTCCACGCGTCCGCAGAGCAGCGTACGCGGCCTTCCGCGCTTCCAGACGGGAGCCTGAAGGAGCAGCGGGCAGGCCTGAGGAGAGCCGGGCGCGGGGAGCGGGGACGCGGCGCGGCTGAGGTGCGGGCCCGGGGCCAGGCCCCGCGCGGCCCCGGCCTGGCGCAGCCACCGCCGCCGTCCCGCCCGCGGGCCCCGCCGGGCGCCGCCTGCCCGCGCCGCCACTGCTCCCTAGCGGGGAGCTGCTGGGGCTGCGGGGCCTGGCTGGCGCCGGCAGGCTGCTCTGCTCGCCGACGGGCTGTATAAAAAAAAAAAAAAATAAAAAAAAAGGTAGCTAGTGGCACAGAAGGGCTGAGGGTGGCAGAGACCTCTGGTCCAACCGCTGCTCCAGTAGGGGCACCCAGAGCAGGGTGCCCAGCGCCGTGCCCAGGCAGCTCTGGGAGGTCTCAGAGGAAGGAGGTTCCGCAGCCTCTCTGGGCAGCCTGTGCCAGGGCTCTGGTACCCGCGTGGCACAGATGTGCTGCTGGTGGTCAGGTGGAACCTCACACCTTCCAGTTCATGCCCATCGCCTCTGCCCATCGTTATCGTCTGAGTAACATGCTGTAGGTGACCCTGCTTGAGCAAGGGGGGTTGGACCAGAGGATCTCTGGAGGTCCCTTCCAACATCAACCATTCTGTGATCTGGGTCTGCTCAGCGTTGACCTTGGAGACAGTGATGGGGCAGCCCAGCACACAGGCCTCCTGCTGCTGTGGTGGGAGCGGCCTCAGCACGGGAGGTGGAGAGGCAGAGTGAGAGGCCATGAGTGTGAGTGCCCAGGGCAGCACCAGAAGTCTCATACCTATGCTGATCTGTGGTTTGACCCTAAATGAGCAATAACGTGTTAATTCCCCACATTTGGCGTGCAGGCCACCTGTGTGTTGCACACGCATCTGGTTTGGCAGCGTGTGTCTCCTCAGCATGAAGGAGGCCAAACTGCTCGCATCTTGCAAAGCACCCAGGCTCCCGCAAGATGCCCTGTTCAGTGCAAGTCTGGTGACAAAACTGCTCAAAAAGTGTGGTAGCACTCTTTGGCTCCAAATCTGTGGCAATTAGCTGTTACAGAGATGTCACAGGAACCAGTGCCTGCCTGTTTGTGTGCGTACCCAGCTGGCATGGGGAGGTCTGCAAGGAGTGTTCACATCGAGCGTGTGCAGGTGGGAGACTGTGGAGCCGCAGTGTTTGCTTCTGGGGAGCGTGAGGGGGCTGGTACGTAGGTGTCTCTTAAAATAGCACATGGGCCAAGGAGAGCTGTGTACGTGGACTGCCTGGTCAGCAGGACTCCTTTGGCAGGGACGGTCTTGGTGTGTTTCGTTAAACCAGCTACACACGTGTGTGTACAGGGAAAGTGGAGCGCAGGGACCCTGAGCACCCAGTCCCTCAGCCCCGCTCAGGAGAGCCCCAGCTGCCCCTCACAGGTAAGCACAGGTTGGAGTTTGCACGTGGCATTGCGTGTTAAAGAAGAAAAGAGGCGTTGGATTTTGTACAGGGCTTTTAGTAGAGGAAAATGAAAAATATGTATCTGACATATCTGAAGACTCGGTTCCAACTCGCATCCTGATTATTCCAGCTGCTCCCCAGATGTCAAAGGGAACCAGGCACTGAAACAGACGAAGACATTTGTTTTAACAGGTTCTAACTTCAGTCATGGCAAAGAACAAAGAGCCTTGAGTTTGTCTCGACTTTTCTTCCACTAGTACCTTGCACATCTATTAACCGCCCACCAATCTATCCGCAGGTGAGCCGGTTCCTTTCACTCAGGGCGGCGATGGGCTGGCTGGGACCGGGCTCGGGGCCGCCGGGCCCCGCTGATCCCCCGCTCCGCCAGGAGTCGCTGCCGCGGGGGGCGGCCCTTTCCCTTCCTTCCCTTCCCCTTCCATCCCTTCCCTTCTCCTTCCCTTCCGGAGCCGTGCCCCGGCAGCGCAAGGGGGCTGTGGCCTCCCGTCCAGGTGCGGGGCGGCCCTCACGGTGCCTCAGCGCCCCCCGGGCCCTCAGCGCCCGCCGCCGCCATTTCCTGGCCCCGCTGCGTTCCCCGGCCCGGGGCACCGGAGCCCCGCGGAGCTGCGAGGTCCGTGTGAGTGGCCTTCGCGGTTATTTGTTGCTGGGCATGGTTTTGCAGCACACCCGCCCTGTGTTTTCTCCCCGCAGGCCGAGAGCGGGTTTCCCCCGTGAGCTGCGGGCTGTGGCTGCAGGAGGCTGCACCGAACCGCTGAGCGGTGTGGGGCTCGCCAGCCGAAGATGAAGACCGTGCTGATGGTCGCGGAGAAGCCTTCTCTGGCTCAGTCCATCGCCAAGATCCTCTCGAGGGGTAGGAGAGAAAATAAGTTGATTTCAGGCCTTCTGTTCTGCCAGATTTCACGGGAGGTGAAGTGAGGTTGAGAAGTACCCAGGTCGGCTACTTGGTTTTCTCTGGGGCAGCGCTCACCTGGGAACGGTGGCTTAGCACAGGTTGAGGTTCTGGAAATAACCCTATGGTGCTCTATTCTCTTTATTTTATTCTTTTTATTTTAACGTGCTAATGCCTGTTCAATTTGAGTAATGGAATCTTTGTAGCTGTAGCGTATGGTAGTGCACGTGCTTTCTGGAAAGTGCCAATCAAGCACCTAGTTTCTTTTCAGGGATTTTGAAGCTATGGTAAATGTGTTATAAATCATGTGGAGAACATAATGATTTAATTATTAACTGCGGTGATCGAGAAAACTGACTGTATTTGCATAAGGATTTCCTGGTGGGAGGGAAAAGTTAAAGGAGATTCTGAATAGTTTCAGTTAAAAATGAAGATCCCTAGAGAAGTTCTAAAGTGATAATTGACTAGAAAAAAGCCTTGATCAAAGAGTAGAATTTTGTGATCAGGAAGACCCTAGCTGTCAGACCTAGACAAAAGGGGATGTCGTTTCACAAGAAACAATGGCTATTTCAATAGGTTATTTTTGTTTGCATGTTTTAAATCCCATTGATAATTACCTTATTCTTACAGGAAACATGTCCTCTCGCAAAGGACTGAATGGTGCATGCTCTGTGCATGAGTACACTGGATCATTTATTGGACAGAGCGCCCATTTCAAGATGACATCTGTGTGTGGTCATGTCATGACTTTGGATTTCATAGGTATTTGTTCATGAAATGTTCTAACTGATATGATTTGTAAAATTGTTAAGGACTTAACTGTTTCCACGATCGCTGTTTTCTTCAGGAAGAGCATTAAAGAAAACTAGAGAGGAAGGGAGGGTGACAAGGTTGCTTGTGGTCAGCAGTTCCTGGCTTGTTTCTAGTTCTCTGGCTGACTTCTTGCATGACTGTAGGCATGCAATTTATCTCTTCAGTACCTGAATAACATTATTGGAAAAAGAAGGCAGATGAGGTCAGTTTATTAAGCATTAAAAATTTGCTACTGTCAATGAAAAGTAATTCAGGAATAGAGTCCAAAAGCATAATCTCTAAAGCACCATAGTGAGCTAGTACAAAATAGAAATGTGGTAAGGATCACGTGCAAGGAATCCTGTCACTAACTTGCTTTGAAGTGTTGAATTAATCACGTGAGTACTCTATTTCCTCTGATCCTAACTACCTCACAAGTTTTAAGGACTAAGTTCTGAGTTATTTACACAGTGCTTTAAAGAGGTACGGTGTCATGTAATTGCTAACCATTATCACCAACAAGTACTTTGGGAAATGGAAATGAACAAATGCAGCGATATGAGAAGGTGATGACACAGGATGCTCCATAGCATAACAAGGCTGAGACATAATAACTGGCCAAAAGTAATGAGTGGTAAAACAGTCTGCAGTGCGCACGTTTTATGTGTGCTGTGAAAACAAGGAAAAATAGACCCCCCCTCCACCCCCATCACGACCGGTTAATTGTACAAAGAGTTTTTTTAATAGCTCATGTTAAAATTTCTGAAAGGTGAATAGTATTTTGTTTTTCCTTCTATCATGTCTCAAAATTAGAGCTGCAATTCACACAAAAAGTTAAGGGGTCCCTAGATAACCAGTAAAGCAAGATGTATTAGGGCAGAAAGCTTTCCAAGACAAATTTTGAAAGCCGAGTGTTTTATGAAGTAATGTTTTGTTTTGCTTTTTTAAATATGTTTATAACTCAACTTAGCACACTTCTGCTTTTCAGGAAAATACAACAGTTGGGACAAGGTGGATCCAGCAGAACTTTTTAGTAAAGCTCCCACAGAAAAGAAGGAAGCTAATCCCAAACTGACAATGGTGAAGTTTTTACAGGTATGCTTTCTTATGAGGTGTATTTGAGATGCATCTTTCAGTTTTGTCATTCTTTTGTTTTATTTCCTCTGGAGCATATTTTCTTCACGGATATGTTGTCCTTATTCTTCCTCTGTTGAACACAAAGCGGTGAGATCTATTTTTATGATTCCAAGAAAAGTGAAATAAGTGAAACTATTCTGTGGTTCTGGAAAGCAATAAAAATTACTACTAATTTCCAAAAAATGGTGTAGCATTTTGCTGTGAATTAGCCTGGCTTTATTAAAAAAAAATCTTACAGTTTAGCTAGCACTATTTAAGAACTAGAAATGTAATCTTCTCCCAGCTCTTAGAGTGGATCAGTTACCTTCACTAATATAAGAAAGAGAGTCTGTTTTCACCATAGATAGTTTTCTATTGGAGGGTAATGTCAAAGGATTCCCTGTAGTTCAAAATACTTGCTACATACCTTCCCTCTACTAAGGTAAACAGGCCATCAGAAGGTACTGTTCCTCACATTGTAGGCTGTTGAATGTTTGATTTATTTATATTCTCCTACTTCCCTGAAGTGGGCAGCGTTTGGCAGTATGTTATACAATATTCTAGAGTTGTTCTAGAGTCAAAGGTAAACGAGTACATTCCCAAATGAGAGCTTTCTTCCCTGCAGAGAGCGGCTTTTTGTTAAAGATTAGATCTTTTTTTTAATTTCATTGTTCTTTATGCCTTCTGAAATCTTTGCCTTGTTGAATTGACACATGCCTTTGCTCTGTTTTCTTTTTTTTTTTGGCTGTCAGTATCTTGCTTCTCAAAATTTGGGATGTTGGATACATGTTTGGCTCGTAGCAGCACATGCAAGACCTAGCTTGTAAATGCTTTAAAATGTCTCTGATTATTGATCACTTCTCACATGTGCCTCTGAGAGGAAAGTGGCCATTTGGATGCCTTTTCAAAATAATAGTCTTTCTGGAAAGAGGTATTTGTAGTATAAGACTGATTTCTGTAAGATAAGTTTAGACTTCATGGTACCTTTACAAGCTAGGAAAAGGATTCTTGGGATTTTTATAGATATATATATATAGTAATATATATAATATAATAAATATATAGAATATGTATTTTTATATATATATATATATAACAAAAATAAAAATATATGTATTTTTAAATTATCTGGGAATTAAGACGCAGAAAGAGTAAGGAACTGTGCCCGAAGTTGCACACACAGACTGGGCCAGGAGTTTAGGAGACTTCCACTGTTGTAGAGCTGTGCTGATTTTTGTTCATATTCTGCAGAAAAGTATCTTGTAGGCAGGCTTCTGGTCCCATGAACCACAGCTTGCTTCTCTCTTCAACCACTGTTTAAGTACAACAGACTTCTTGTCACTTCTAATATATTCTTCCAACCCTTTTTGCACCAAATAATTTACCTTTAAAATAGAAATAAAAGCTATACAGTTAGTGAGAATTTTTTGAATTGCTGAAGAGCTGTGCTAATTTCTTTCACAGGTGGAGGGAAGAGGCTGTGATTGCATTGTCTTGTGGTTGGACTGTGATAAGGAAGGAGAAAACATCTGTTTTGAAGTAAGGTTTCTTTCTAAGATTCATAATACTGTAATATATTCGTTTGTGGCATACGGTACTACCATTATGTTCTGATGTACTGATATACAGTAAAATTTAAACTAAGTTGAATAAAGATTTAAAGGCATGGAGGGCCTTGGTGGAAATAAATGTTTTTGAGCTCTAATTTGTCAGTTAAAAAGTATAAACAATTTCATAGGTGTTGCTCATCTGAGGTGAATAAGAAGGTCTCTTAAATGTTCAAACATTCCAGTGCTTTAAGAATCAGACTGTTTCAAAGCTGGAGTAGTTATTTTGCCATCCTTATAAAACTTAATTTCTATCATACTTGGTTCATTAGGTGATTAAGACTCTTTTGAGCTTAGAGGCTGCTTTTAAGCAGCAAGAGTTTAAGCAGCTTAGTGGCTGCTTACAGCAGCAAGAGTTTGGACTCTGCCCACAAAAAGTATAGAACTAAAATTTTGCACAATGATTATTTTTTAAACATCCTATTCCCAGAAGTCTAAATGAAAGCTATTTTTTTGTCTTTTTTTTTTTTTTTAAAGAACCTCATTTTATCAAGTATTTAAGTTCTTTAAATACCACCGTTTCATAACTGTGCCCTGGTAATACATAGAAGTAAACTGGGATAGAAGCAGATACATACTTACCAAAAGATGCTGCAGCTGCACTGGTGGATTTATTTGCCCATAGTTAAGAATAGTGCTTCACTTCCGGCAGTTGCTGTTTAATAAATAAATCCTTCAATTTTGCTCATTCTTAATACACTTCTGAGAGTATGACAAATACTGTTCTTATCGGTTAATGTATTGCCATGACATCTTCCGAATGAAGAAAATAATTGTGTCAGCAAGCATTTTGTGGGGAGTGTGTGGGTTTTTTCTCCTCTAAAGAGAAGAAAATGACTTAAGCCCTTAGCTTTCAATTACTTACAAAATATGCTTCTGATCTTCGTTAGGTTCTTGATGCTGTTCTTCCTGTTATGAACAAACCTCGTAGCAGCGAAAGGACGATTTATAGAGCTAAATTCAGTTCCATTACTGACACAGACATCTGCAATGCCATGAATCATTTGGGAGAACCCAATCGCAATGAAGCTCTGTCAGTGGATGCCCGCCAGGAGCTGGACCTTAGAATTGGCTGTGCATTTACAAGGTGACAGCATAGATTACAGACGGTTTTGTGAAAGGTTCAGCAATACAGCACTGTCCACAAAATATGCCTTAGACCTGTAGTGGCTAATTCTGCTGAGCACCAAACCAAACAATTTTATGCATGGACAAATAAAAAGAAATTTAAAGAAAGTGTTATGGCTTTAACTGAGCTAAGATAAAGTACATCAGCAGCTATTATATACTCTTCCTTTATGACTTGCTCCCACATTTCTTTGTGAATAAACAAGATTCTGTGAGGCAAATGACTTCTTTAGCTTTAAGACTTGATGTTTCTGAGATTGTTTTTTTTTTTTTGACAAATACCTGAATGACTTAATAGATTATTCATTTATGTCTATAAAAGTTTGTGATTTTTTTTGCTTTTCGTGGGAATGAGGATAGTAATGTACTTGTTCCTGTATTTTTTTTCTTAGATTTCAGACTAAGTATTTTCAGGGGAAATATGGAAATTTAGACAGCTCTCTCATCTCCTTTGGGCCATGTCAGACGCCAACACTTGGATTCTGTGTTGAAAGGCATGACAAAATCCAGTCATTTAAGCCTGAGACTTACTGGGTGCTGCAAGCTAAAGTAAGCTTTACAATACTTGTTTGGTAAAAATATGTGTTCCTCATATACAAAGAAATGTGCTTATTTCCATTTTGTCCATTCATAAATTTGTAGCTGCTGACAAGAATTCACAATGCTTACAATTTACTTGTGTGCTTTTATTCAGTTCACGTGTGTCACCACTCTCTCTAGAACAGATTCCAGGATGTCAGTTTTTTGTATTAAAGTGGTTATTGTGTGCTGCTTATAAGAATTCTTCAGTGTTAACCAGCTAAGCTTAGACTCAGCCAGAAAGACTACTTGAAACGGTTTGCTTTTGTTCCCTGGGGTCCTTGGACTGACTGTGGTGTTAATTTGAATCCAAGAATTAATTAGGCTGCCAGCAAACATTGGCATTGCTGAGTATTGGAATTTTAAAGCAAATAAAATGCTCATTGTGTTAATTGGCAATTGAGTCCTCTGAATACTTTGGCAGCTTATGGCAGTTTTATAGCCTTACTGCTGTCCAAGCTCTCAGAGCAAACTAACATGATTTTACTGCTTGTGATGACAAGGATTGTTTAAACAAATAAAAGATAGATGGTAAAAAGTTGCCATTTTTAGATTTTAAAATAATAATAATAGAAAAGAAATCTAGCATCTACTCTCATCTGTTTTCTGATACATCTCATTCATGTGTGTCATGCCAGGAAGTATTTGGTGCCTGTTTTCAGAGTTTCATGCTCTCATATTGTCTGGTTCATATTTATTTTTGTATGTGGGACTTGAAACATGACCTAGTTACACTTTACTTTTAATACAAAGAATTAGTTTTGCTAGATCAAAATGATAAACTTTAAATTTCTGCCTGCTTTACCTCTTGCTATTCCTAGCACTAAAATAAGTGTGGTATTTCAATTAACTGCAAGAATAATTCTAGTCATTCTCATGGCTCCTGAACTCAACAAACTCTATCTTTCTCAGAAGTCCCTGGGAAAAAGAGTATAACTGCATGTTTGGAGCACTTGTGTTGCAGAATGGGTATTATTAGGGTTTACTTGCTGGATTGTTGTTGGAAATGTGCATTCTCACACTTTCGTTAATAGTGTTGGTGGCAATTAAATTTTTTTTGACCATTAGGTGAATCCTGAAAAAGAAAGTTCTCTCACTTTGGATTGGGATAGAGTGAGGGTGTTTGATCGTGAGATTGCTCAAATGTTCCTCAATATAACGAAGATGGCAAAAGAAGCAAAGGTACAAATTTGTATGAAGTGTTGATAGAGCACGTTTCACATTAATGAAATACTATTTAATATCTCATCTACTGCATTTTGTTTTCTGTTAAAGAGGGGTGTAGAATATCATCTGTATCTTCTTTTTTATTATTATTTATTCCATTCAACTTTATATAAGATAGAATAAAAGTCAAGAGATTCTTGATTGTAGTTCATATTATGCTACTGTGGTCATCTCAACAGAAAGCCCATTCTTAATATTGACTTTGGAAATGGTCATCATTCATGATAGGAAGTCTTCATTACTAAACCTGCTGAGAAATACAGTTCAGAACTCTCCAAGCAGACCTCTTATTTCCCATGAGACACTGTATAAATCAGAATTTAATTACTTATATGGCAATATTCCTGCAGTTAAATTTTTAATCATGTGTATGGTACAGTCTTTATAGCCAATTAACTTGTAATTCTGTTCTGTTCAATACTTGTTTGGCAGTGTGTTTGGATTTAAGTGTTTACAGCCATCAAGGTTCAAAGACTGCATGATGCTTTTAAAAATCTGGATCCTTATAGTTAGGACCATTACTTGGATTAAGCATTAAATCCTTGTAGCACCGACATATGTGCTGCTTAGTTAAATGAGAAGTAAAGATAGCAATAAGCTACCTTGCTGCATTTCCAGTTGCAGGTCTAATCACATAGCACAAAGGGACCTCAGGACTATAACTTTACAATTTGGTAAAACTGTCTCCAGTCAGATTTCCTAAAGTAGAAATATATTGGTGGTACTGCTCTAAGAAAAAACCCACAGATATGATGGCAACAGGTAATGTTAGGTATACCATGTGGTTCTAGTCACAGTGGAAATGATATATTAATCAGTTACCAAACTTCAAAACTTTTACTGGAAAAATACTATTTTCTAGGTAGAATCTGTGAGTAAAAAAGAGAAGGTGAAGCAGAGACCACTGGCTCTGAACACGGTAGAAATGCTACGAGTGGCCAGTGCTGCTTTAGGTATGTGTACAAGTTCAGATTTTCACACTGATATAAAGCAAAATACCTTGGCTTCTCAGCTGAAATAATCAAGCATATACATGTTTTGATAGCCTCGTTTCCCTATATTGTATCATTTTTGGGGAAGGAACAAGTTTAGAAAGCTTGTCAGAAGCGAAGTGCTGGGTAAGATCAAGGTGACAGAAGCCTTATAGAAAGGCCAAACTGATTTATTTAAATGCTTTGATAATGAATACTTTTGGACACAGCAAACAAAATGATCTACACATCACTCTGATTATGATTTCATTCTCTCCTATTCCATCTCAGGAATGGGTCCGCAACATGCCATGCAAATAGCAGAGCGTCTTTATATGCAGGGTTATATTAGCTACCCTCGAACAGAAACTACCCATTATCCAGAAAACTTTGACTTGAAAGGATGTTTGAGACAGCAAGCCAATAATCCCTACTGGGCAGAAACTGTGAGTATATGAAGCAAAACCTGTACTGTTCAACAGATTGTTCTCTAGTCAGTGTTTCAGAAATGTCTTACCTGGTATGTCTTAATCTAGATTTTTGCAAACAATAAATGTCTGTAATTGCTTTTATTTATGGACATTGTATTGTTACAAATTTGATCTGAAAAGTTTCTTAACCTGATGGTAGAGACCTGTTATCCACTTCAGTCAATTTTCTTTCTTGTCCTTCACCAGGTAAAAGCATTGCTATCAGAAGGCATTAATCGTCCAAGGAAAGGCCATGATGCAGGGGACCATCCTCCCATCACTCCAATGAAAGCTGCAACAGAAGCAGAATTGGGTATAGACAAATTGAATAGCATTAGAACACTATGATGAAACTGGTTCCTTGAGTTACAGGGGCTGGGTTGAAAATCCCTCGGTTTTAACATAAAATATAATTATCTGAATTTCAGGAACTGGAGAGAAAGCAGACTTAGTCTTAACTTTAATTTCTGATGACAATGAAGATCAGAGCTGGTCTGCTCTTCAGTAATTGATTCTCAGCACCCTAAAACTGTTGAGAACAAGGAGTAGTCAACACAGTATTTCTTACTTTCCTTTAGAGAAATTTGACCCACCGTAGTAGCTTCTAAGTATTGAAATTTGATTGTATGTTTTTGTTTGTAAATCAGACTTTAACTGCATTTTAAATTGGTCTGTATGGTTTGTGTTACTTATATTAAAATGTAAGATTTGATTCTATGCTGTAATCTCTGAAAAGAATTTAAAACTTAAAGTATAGTAAATGGATTGTGCTGTTCATTAGGAATAACTAATTGTTGTAGAAAACGGGTAAATTCTGATTTTCAGGAATCAGTGAAATAATCTCTGATAGAAAAACAAAGTACGTTAAAAGTTTGAGTAACTGTAAAGGTTATTAAATGGCCATGTAAGACTTTTATTATACACAGCAAGATGGAATATTGAAAGCACAAGAGTAAGAATTAGTTTCTGTTCGTAGCAGGATAACCTCCCTACTATTAGATTTTGATGGACTTTTAAATTTTATTTTCTTTCACGTACCAGTTTCTCCTGTGATAGCCACGGAAATCTGGTGCAAGTTTTAGTGCAAATTTTATGTAGAGCTGCAGGACTTGGTTTGTGGGACTAAGATTTTGTTTACCTTCAGGTGGAGATGGATGGCGACTATATGAGTATATAACTAGGCATTTTATTGCCACTGTGAGTGCTGATTGCAAGTACCTACAAACCACCATTTCTTTCAGTATCGGCCCTGAACGGTTTACCTGTATTGGAAAAGTGGTAACTTCACCAGGTAAGACTAACCAGGAAGAAAGTAGTCAGCTACAGATTATTATTTTTTCCCATATATTCATTGGATGGATATAAAAGTGAAGTTTTGGGGACAAGTAGAATTTTGAAGACTTTTTATTTTTTGGAGCTATTGAAGTCACAAGGACCAAACCTTTGTCTTCATTTCCATACTTCAATTACAGTAGAAAAAGTCTTATTTTTCATGTAGTAGTTTCAAGAGTTAATGCGACACTCGCCAGTGTAAAGACGGGTTTTTTTTGGACAGCAAATGTCTTTTGTGGTTTAGATTATGCAAAGATGGATTTCTTTTTTTCCACAAGTGTAAGAAACTCAGTTTCCAGTCAGTAGGAAGAGTGTAGTACCTCACCACTGAGATCTTCATGGCAAGCAGTCCCAGTAGTCTTTATTGCATTAATACAACTTCCTATTTGCATTTTCTTAACAAGCTCTTCCCATCCATTTGGTGAGACTTCTGGAACTGTGCTTTCATTCAAGGAAAGTTTTTTTGTTTTTTTTGTTTTTTTTACTCTCCATACATCATCGTGACGCAAGTCACCCACAAAACAGATTTGATGCGGTGTCGTGGGACATCTTGTCTTTTGATATAGTATTTCAAATATTGTCTGCGTGGTATGGCAAACAGTCTGTATGTATGGCAGTGTATGGCAAACTTTGATCTGTATAATGTAGCCCACGTTAAAATTAGAAACATATATCTTGACCTTTTGAAAGCTGTGAAGATAATCTCTCATTACTTTGTTTACCTCCAGGGTTCACAGAAATTATGCCTTGGCACAGCATACCATTAGAAGAGAGCCTTCCGCACTGTGAGAGAGGAGATCTTTTCCCAATTGGTGAAATAAAATTGCTGGAAAAGCAAACCAGTCCTCCTGATTACCTAACAGAAGCAGAACTTATCACTCTGATGGAAAAGCATGGCATTGGTACGAACTCACTTAAGTTACTTTATCCTGTAATGCGTCTATCAAGAGAGCAAAGGGTCTGAATCATTTCTCTGAGCTCTCTCTTGTCAGCAGTGACCTTTCAGTGTTCATTTGAATAGGTTCAGTAATGATCTTTTTCCCCTCGAACCACAGTAGCACCTCTTAGTGGATATTGGATTCTCTATTCCCCAATATTCCTTTCCCCTTCTTAATTCTTATGCCTAGTTTCTGGCCAAAGCAACGTTCTTTCATAATCCATCATTGTTACTTCTTTGTTAGAAAGAGCTGGTGTTGTGTGGAAGGATGCAACTCCTATTCTTAGGAATGATTTCCTGTCAGAACAGTGTGCTTCAGCTTTGCTGGCTCCAGTAGTCCTTCTGTATCTTATTACACAATTTATCACAATATTATTTTTCTTTTTCGATCTGACTTGCTTCCTTCAATACATTTTCATAAACAAGTCCAGTCGAGAAGAACATAGTCTAGAACTCCCATGTATTTTTCCAGAACAAGTGATTGTGAGAATAGCTATCTTTCTGTCACTAATTCCTTGGAAGAAATGAAAGGATTAAGGTTAAAATACATGTTTCAGACTTTCCAGAACTGCAAAGGAACATATGTGTTACTAGGTAGAGAAATTATCCGCTGGAAACAGGGTAGCAGTAAGAAAGTATATGCATTTTAAGCTAAGAAGTGCTGTAATATGATACAAAACCAGAGAAGTCAGAAATAAGTAACTTCTTGAAAGCTTCAATGGATGTATTGTCTTCCTTTGTGTGGCAGGAACTGATGCAAGTATTCCAGTCCACATCAACAACATTTGCCAGCGAAACTATGTCACAGTAGAGAGTGGTCGGAGACTAAAGCCTACAAATCTTGGAATTGTTCTGGTTCATGGTTATTACAAAATAGGTCAGTCAAATAGTCCTCCCCCCAAACCCATCCTCTTATATTTTGTCCCCTTCAATATGTCAAAGGCGGTTGTTGCTGTATAAGTAATGTTTCTGTCTGAAATGATGCATCTAGGAAAATATCACTGATTTGAAAAGCTATAATAGTTAAAACTTGTTTGTTTATTTTGATGTCACTTTAGTTTGGGCAGTTTCCTACTGTTTTTGGTATTTCATTACTGCTTCTCTGTTGCTGATATCTCTGTTTTTCTGGTAGATGCAGAATTAGTTCTTCCTACAATTCGCAGTGCTGTGGAAAAGCAACTCAACTTAATAGCTCTGGGTAAAGCAAATTACCATCAGGTCCTGGAGCACACCCTTGACATCTTCAAAAGAAAATTTCACTATTTTGTGGATTCTATTGCAGGTAAAAGTTGTTTTACATGTAAATTCTATGCAACTACTTAATTGTTGTAAAGACGCTGTTAGAAAGTACTTAAGTATTAGGTTGCTTTTTCAGAGGTTTAGGCTCACTGAAAATTGTGCTGTGACTGGGAGTTTCCAGTCATATGAATTTGCTCTCCAGAGGGAAATAATCATGTCTCTAAAATTCCATTTCAAATTTATTTGTGACTGTGTAGTGTTGAGTTCTGAAAAGCAGCAGACTAGCTGAAGCACTTACCCTAGTGTGTTCGTGTGTGCTTATTACAAAACTCTTTAAATAAAAAGTCATCTTAAACAGAGAAGAGAATTGTGAACAAACTGTTCACAATAACTATTTGAAATAAGCTGTTGACTATTCTCATTACTTCTTCACAGGTCCTGTAGATGAGTTTGTGAGAGGTTTCCTCCTAGGAATTAGAATTCTGACATAAGTGTGATAATCTTTTCTGCAGGTATGGATGAGCTGATGGAAGTGTCTTTTTCACCCTTAGCTGCCACGGGTAAACCTCTTTCCCGCTGTGGCAAATGCCATCGTTTCATGAAGTATATTCAGGTAAGTTCATGTCACACTTGTATTTTAAACTTCACTTGCTAGGCGACGTTGAGTAGAAACCCTTTTTCCATTACTGAATTTGGATTCAAATGTGGTTGTCAATAATGAATTTCTTGGGTAGGGGTGGAAAGGCAGGAAGCCTGATGGAGCTTTTCCATGGGTAACAAACCAGAAAGTGGTCGCAGTTGGATTTCCTGTGGGTTTTGAACCCTACTGACATTACAGATGTTCTGGAGATTTATATTCTCTTTCCAGGCGAAACCAAGTCGTCTGCACTGCTCTCATTGTGATGACACCTACAGTCTCCCACAGAATGGTACAATTAAACTCTACAAAGAGTTGCGTTGCCCCCTGGATGACTTTGAGCTGGTGCTCTGGTCTTCTGGATCCAGAGGAAAGAGCTACCCTCTCTGTCCATACTGTTACAACCATCCTCCCTTCAGGGACATGAAAAAAGGTAGGAATTTTGTGAACATGCAGGCATCACCTTCACTTGAAATAAGTTAGGTGCAGTCTTATCGACTGTGCTTTTTTAATAGTTTTTAATGAGGGTTGCCTAGTATAAAGTGCTACTCAAATTATATTAGATACCTAAAATTCATATCAAAATGGGTGAACAAAATGTGTTAGTTAACTCACTTCTGAACACTATTATTTTTTGCTTTAATCACCACTAGCAAAGATGTTAGCATCTTTGCAGAAGTTTCCTGTGTATTTTATTGAATACAAGAGAGGCTACTCTTACTACATTTGCTGTAAGACAGAAGAGAGAGGCTAGTATTTTTTAAACTATTCTTGTTATTTCAGTAGCCCTAGAATTTACTGAAGCTGTTTTCACTGAAATAGCTGTGTTTTGTGCATGAATTCAAATATTTCAAGATTGGCTATTTTTGAAGTGATTTTCTAAAATGGCTTATGTGGAGTGGCTAGAGAAACACTTTACTGTTAGTCATATAGCCATGTCTTAAAATTTTTAGAGAAATGCTCAGAATGTTGAATGGACCACAACAGGTTTTATAAAAGCAAATAAGAAATTAACTTATTTGTATGTACGTGACTTTTCTAATGCATAATATATGGACGGGATATAGTTTAAGGCCCTCTCTGAGAGTAGGGGGATTGTATTTTGATGCAGAGATATGTCTTCCAACAACTTGTAACACACTAAGAAGGGAAAAAAGTAGCAGTTAGTATGATAAACGTGAGCTCAAAACTTATTTAAGGTAGCACTTGGAAGCTCTGACTGCATATCAGGAGCTTTTTGGCATCATTTTATTACCATCTTTTAATTAAAAATGTGTTATGCTACTAGCATACAGTGCAAGTATTAAATGAAGTAGCTAGGAGCCATATGTTTCACTGAAAACAATTTCTTTTAATCGCTAATATATCCAAGCTTTATGTACTGTACAGTGGCATTGTCTAGGAATTCTGAAAGCCATTAATAAAAAAATTTAGAGCAAGGGTTTATTCTGAGTATCTGAAAAGGCAGATTGCCTTTTGGGAATATGTTCCTTTGTGCAGTGGTTTAGAAAACCTGTAATGTACTAAGCTGTCTTTCAGTTCTGTGTTTCTCTTCCTGCAAACTGAGCAGTGGTGATGTAAAGGGTTCATTGTGGTATAGTTTTACTCTTCTTCCACCAGGAATGGGCTGTAATGAATGCACCCACCCCACATGCCAGCATTCTCTTAGCATGCTTGGAATTGGGCAGTGCGTTGAATGTGAGAATGGGGTTCTGGTGCTAGACTCGACATCAGGTCCCAAGTGGAAGATGGCCTGCAACAAATGCAATGTGATTGTGCACTTCTTCGAGAATGCCCACAAAGTCCGAGTGTCACCAGAGACGTGTGATTTGTGTGATGCAGCCCTTGTGGATGTAGATTTTAACAAAGCCAAATCTCCTCTGCCTGGTGATGAGACCCAGCATTCAGGCTGCGTAT
Source organism: Anser brachyrhynchus (assembly GCF_964034855.1). Taxonomy (NCBI): domain Eukaryota; kingdom Metazoa; phylum Chordata; class Aves; order Anseriformes; family Anatidae; genus Anser; species Anser brachyrhynchus. Next base: position 9,213,623 of record NC_137710.1, on the reverse strand, counting down.
TCTGTGACCCTGTGTTTCAAGACCTGGTGGAGCTGAAACACGCAGCCATGAGGCACCCCATGCACCGTGGGGGACAAGGAAGAAGGCAAGGTCGAGGAAGAGGTAAAGGCCGGAGGCCTGGGGGAAGACCCAATCCAAAGAAACCCAAGGACAAAATGGCAGCTCTGGCTGCTTACTTTGTATAACGGCTGCACAATACAAAAAAAAAATAAACTTCTTATACAAAAATTGTTTCTCTTTAAGTTCATTTTAAGTATTTCTGATCTTTATCACTTTCCTGTTCTTAGAAAAGTTAAAGCGGTATAACAATCCAAGATTTAATCATGGTTTAATCAGCAAACAAATTGTTCTGGATGATCAGTTAGTGACTAAGCCTTTAAGCTTTTAATTGGAATTCAATTGTCCAAGTGGACTTCACAAACAGGAAGGAGACTGAGAAAGTCTACCTACACTGTTACTTGTGGCTAATTGAAAGGAAATGAAATTTTCCTCTTCTGTCATTTCCAAAGCCTTTGTCAGCAATACAAATGCCAGGAGTATAATAGATGATTAAGATCGGTGTTATGCTGCTGTAGCTTTTAGATGTGGAATGGGCTTTGTTTTCTCTGACTTCTCATCTTCTAGTAAATGATTAGTAGCCTCAGATTTTTAAATTAGGTCTGCAATAATAAGAGCACTACAAATCTGCCTCTCTGCTGCATGTAATAATATATGAGAATAATGCCAATAGACATACAAATTGGAAATTCCAAATATGAAGGGGAATATCTGTCTTGAGCAGTGATTCCCAAATAATGGTCCATGCAGCCAAGTATCTTTAGGTCAGTGAGTCACAGTTAAGTGAGACCTCCTCCCACTGCTGGAGGACAGGTAGAGCTCTCATGCTCTTCTTTTCCTCTGTTCACATAGCTGATCATACCTGATCAAATACAGTTTGTAATGTCTGCACCCCACATTGTCATTTCAGTGTTGAATAATTAGAGGAGTGTCCTCGTGGTTCATTATATGGAGCTGTATCTAACCACTGGGTTCCACACTACAAAATCTAGTGCTGTGCAAATATGTAATGCTCTCTCCTTTCCTTCCATGTGCACATAGCCGGTCCATCTGATCAAGTACAGTTTGTATCATCTGTATCCCCAAAACAGTTTCAGTGCTAGTTGTGGTTGGATGAGAGGATCCCATCGGTTTTACTTACTGCAAAGGCTGCTGCATTTGAACGCAGAATATGCAGAGCAACGTGACACGTGATTGACTCAGAATGGAAAGATGAGTCCCTGCAAAAGGTATTGTACAACCCTGCTGTTCTAATTGGCACTGTGTGCAGTTACTGAACAAGAAAAAACACAAAACACTGCAGCCCCCTGTTTCTTTGATCAAATGTTTATATAGTTACAGCTCAAACATGACCTATATTTTAACAGTATTACTTAAAAGACACTGATTTAGGTAGAAGCTTTTTTTCTGTAGTTTCTGTTTGTTTTTATCCCAAGTACTAAATCATCTTTCTGGTAAAAACAAACAGTTTGTATCTCCCTTAGCATAGACTGAGTAGTTTATTCTCTTGAAGTTCATCTTGCTGTAACATCTTAGGCCATAAAGCTTAGCATAAGCTATAGTAGTTTTCAGAGGGGATTGTATTGATTCTGTTGTTCAAGCCCTTTCTTAACTCCTGTAGCCTGCTTGGATACGCTAGGATACTGCTTTAAAAATACCTGTGTGTTCAGCTAGCTTCTGCTGCTGTGTATGCCTGGCTGGGATTTCTGCAATACTTACTGTGGGAAAAAAGTGTGGGAAGCCTGTCATTAGTCATTCCATGTGGCATTTGACCTGTGTGGGAACCATTTCTTTTTTATTTTAAAAAATATATTTATTTATTATGTTTTTATTTTGGCCATTTTCAGGCAAACATTTCCTTGTAAAATCTCTTTGCTGAATTAGCCCCAGTAGAAATTAAGTGCTGGGAACTTTCTGTCATGCATAGAACGAGCCTCTTAAGTGTTCTGGTGGAAGGTTTGAGTAGCTGCCTTTTAACTACCACAAATGGCAAAGGTCTTCTTTCTGCCTGTGCCTGAGGAATGAAGGCATTGCAGGATGTGCCTCAGCAGGCTCTCAGTGCTGTGACCTGGCGCACAGGCTGGTGGTGACGATTGTCTTCAGAGTGGAGCGGAAAGAAGGTGGAGATGACAAGTGCTTCCAGTTTCTGTTTAAAACTTAAGAGGCGCATTCCTGGGATTGCTGTATGAGGTGTGAGAGAGCAAGAATTTTCTTAAAATGCTGAAGTTGCTGGAGATGTTTCTAACAGTAAGGTGAGCACTGTGTGTATCATGTCTGTGGTTCTTACTGGAGAAACAGGTGTTACAGCTTATGAAATAAATCTCTTCTACTTTTGGTTTACGTTCCATGGAAAAGACTCAGGAGAAAGCTTTTACAATTTAGGAAAGTTGCTTCATGAAGTAGCGTTAGTCACTTTTGAAGAGAGGAGATTGTTTTGGCTCCCATAGGTGATGAAACAAAAATGAATTGATCTGTGCTATATGGCTGCATGCTTGTCCATGTCTGAGATGGCACTAGCACCTCCTAGGATGCTTGCTTTTGTCAGCTTGGGGCGAGAGAAGTAGCAGGTCTCCCTGGAAAGTTGATGCCAAAAAATGGACAGATGGTGCTCGGGAATATAGAGAGTATCAAAATACAGATTTTGATCTAATGATTATATGGAAAGGAATTAAAAAAAGAGGGTCAGGTCTGATAGAAACAGGGAAAGGGTACAATGCAGACAAAAAACGTTTGTCTGAAAGTGATCAGTGGCGACTTTGGGGCTAGTAATACTGAAGGGGTGACTTCATCCCGTACCTATGGTTGCTCATTTAAATCATTCAACTTTTAAAAACTTTTTTTTTTCTTGGAAGTGCCAGTAAGGAGTGGTCATAAGGATGCTGCAGCTTTCCCTCTTGGCTGGTTTCCCAGCAGTCTTTGAAAGTACTTTTTGGTCTTTCCTATGTGAAGCCACTGTAGGTCTGCACAGTATGTACTTGTTTTTCCAAAGATAATTGTATGTGGGATACATCTTGAACAAGACTCATGCTCATGAATGAATTTTGGGAGGAATGAAGTTGGAAGTTGTTTTGAACCTCGATAGATTTTCTTCTGCCAAATCCACTGGGGCCGATGCTCAAACAGTATATGTTTGGTAAAACCTGCTGTGGCTTTCAGGGACTCAGTTGGGAACATTTTGTTGTGTTCAAGTTGTTATGTCAGGTTGTGACAAACTCCTCAGTGATTTTTGTCATCCAGATCTAGTCTGGATCTGGGCATCAGGACATCAACCCATGTGGGGGAAAAAAAAACATCTTGATTCACCCAGGAAGCAAAGGGAAGAGCAATGTTTAGATGCCCATCCTGCCAACTGCTTTTGAGGAAGGCTGCTGTTGGCTTCAGCAAAGCTTTGCCTGCTTTCCTGGAACTGGTAATAGGATACAGACCACTGCAGTTTAGCACGGGAATACAAAGGGAAAGGGTGGGATAAGAATCTCCATGACAGTAATGACTTAGGAATCTCTAAAAAACCTCAGCAGTCTCTGTTGCTGAACACAGTTAACTTAGTGCCAGACCAGATGCTTCAGCCTGGCATGAGTGCTAAATACTTAGCAGTTTCAGCAGGAATTCAAAACACTCAGATCCTTCACAAAACTGACCTTCCAATCACTGAATTAAAAGCCCACTCTAAAAAAAAAAAAAAGTTTAATAATGGCTCTCTTTTTCAAAGTTGATGATTTTTTTTTGCAGGATCCCCTCTGCAGTGTCTCGTTACAAAAAGAATAAGAAAGTTTTAAAAGCACTAACTGTGCTGCTTCTTTCTTTTCACAGCTCTCTGGCAATTAAAAAAAAAAGTGGGAGGTACATTGCTTACTAGCTTTTTCAATAGAATGGTGAAGAAAGAACATGTGTCAATGCTCTGAAATAGAGATGTCAGAGAAGGAGAGAACAAGAAATTGAGGTAGTGCAAATGCTTGCAGCAATACTTCACTGAATGTGAACTAGCACTTCTGCTTAATCCCTTCCTCCTGTGAAAGTGTTCTGTTATAACCAGTGACCACTGGAGGCTGTTTTAATACCAGGTGAGAAGTCTTACTGCTCTTAATATCTGAAGTAAAAAACTGTTTCTAATTGTACCTGCTGGAAACTGCTGCTGTTTGGAAGGTTTGTCACCTGTGCACATCTGGATGTTTGAGTATCAAGGAGGGGATGGGGGATACAAAGTGTTAAAGACATTGATGCAGTGCAAGGAGGGGAGTGGGTTCTGAAGTGTGTTTTTTTTCCCAAACGAGTATCTGGGTTAATGTCTTGATAAAACACTTTGAACGTGTTTAACACAAACGAAAGTCGTGAAAAGCCCCTGTATGTCTTATGGTATTAAAAATCAGTCGGTAGATGAAGTAACAAACTACAGTTCTGTTTCAGTTGGTACGCTGTAAATACCCAAAAGGCCCCGGAAGGTGTAGGGCAGAGGTAAGGCAGTATTCCAGACCGACTTCCTTGGGGTTTTTGACGCTACTACCTTTGTGGGTTTAGGATTCGGGGCTTTCTCTCACCGTGTGCTTGGGATATTCCGGCTAGGGACGAATATGGTCCCATGGGGTTTATTGACGCTGTCTGTTCTTTGCCAGAGGTGCTCTTATGTGAGTAAGGAAGGGTCCCAGGGGATAAGTGGACGCAATTAGCAGCAGCCACTTTGAGAGACGTGTAACGGGTGCACCCCGCCTCCCCCCGCCTCAGAGCCCCGCTCTGAGCCTGGGCCCGCGCTGGGTCCTAGTGCCCCCCCCCCCCCCCCCTCCCCCGCCCCGTCCGGCCACGTGCCCGCGAGGCCCCTCCCCTCCGCGAAGCCCCGCCCCCTCCCCGCTTAAAGGAGCCGTCACGGCGCCCTTTCCCCCTCCCCCCCTCCCGCCGCCCCTCAGCGCGGCGCCGCCATGGCGCTGGGAGCGGAGGCGGCCGCGGCTCCCCTCGGCGCCTTCCTGCGGGACTTCCCCGCGCCGCTGGGCCCGGGGGAGCCGCCGCCGTGGGGCGCGGCGGGGAGCGGCGCCCTGAGCCGGGCCGAGGTGCCGGGGGCGCTGGCCGAGCTGGCGAGGAGCCTCCTGGGCGGCAGGTGAGGGCCGGGACCCGGCGGGGGGTCGGGGGCGAGGAGGCTCCGGGCCCCGGGGGGCTGCCCCCGGCCGCGGGCCCTGCGCGGCTCCTGCCCGGCGAGGTCACGGGGGAGACCCGGGGAGAGGCGGCGGGGAGCCTCGGGAGAGGGCTGGATTCGTGAGGGGTGCGGGGGGGCAGCGTTGGTGGGCTGAGTTGGCTAATTGTTAGAGCAGTGCCACGAGGTAGGGCTTGTCTGCAGTCCCAGCTACGCTCTGGTTTTATGGACGGTCAGTAGGTTTTGTTGTCGCTGAAGGTGCAGGTGATCTTCAGGTTCTTAAATTGCCTTGAAAAAAATCAAATCGCTTCTGTGCATGTCAATGCTCCAGGCATAACGTTAATTATGTCGTTCGCTACTTAATTACGCGGTGCGCCTAGACCTAAAGATGAGAAATGCGTTAAAAAGGGCATTTTTAGGTTGTAAAAGCCAAGTGATCCGTCTGTTACTTGTGCTCTGACTAAACTGCTCCCAAACAAAACACAGCTGCTGCGTTCCTAAAAGAGCCTGCACACGCGTCGTGTGCGCTGAGGTTTTGAGCTCTCTGGAGCTAGAGGGGTTCTGGGTGAGCGCTTTAAAGAACAGCGATGCCAGGCTTGAACACACACTTATATGGCAGCCCACCTGCCACGTGGACCAAGGTGGTGCTTTCCAAAGTTATTTTAGAGGAAGGCATGAAGCTGTAGAGGTACAGGATAGATTCTTCAAACTGTAGTGATTTTTAAAATAGCATTTATGAGTTACCTACCTGTAATACTGCGTTGTTCTCTGGCATGCACGTTAACAAGTTAACGCTGCTTTTGCAATGCTTTCATCTCACCTGTCACTTCTGGTGTTTACCCAGAAAGGGGCCTGCCCTGTCAGAAGCTGCATTTTTCACATACCTGCCCTGCAGCCAGTTCTGATTAGACAGCCTGCTTTGTGGGGCTTCTGAATTCCTAAGCTGGAAAAAAAAAAAAATACAAACAAAGGGGAAGGCAGCAAAAGAAAGCAACCCAGAGTAAAAATGCAAAAATCTACTTTATGCTTCTTTTCACAAACTGGACTTGGAAAACAGCAGTATGTCAGGTTAGTGTTTTTACATGTTTTCTTGGCTGCCAGTAGGCAAAACAGAATCAGCCATTTGTGCAGCTATGTGCTTGGCCATAGTACAGCATGCATGAAGTGTCAAATGTAGGCATCCCAACAGGGTTGCAGCTCAGTTCTGGACTTCTGATGCAGACAGAGCTTGTCTTACAATCGCAGAAAGGCTGCAGTGTCATCCTGGGTCAACTAAGTTCTTGCACGTGGAGGAAGAGCATGGTAGAGACCAAGGCCAAGACAGGAATGTAGTAATTTGGAAGTGCAGACCCTCTTATAATTCACGTAACTAAGAACCAAAACTGAAGTCTGTGACTGTGCGAGAAATTGCCAAATGTAAACTCAAATGCAGCTTAAGGCTAAATAAACTTTGCAGTTAATCTGACTCCCCCAAATCTTTGACAAAAAAATAGGTGAGGAAATGTAAACAAATCAGAGAAAGAAGATTGCTAAAAGTTTTAAGAAAAGAAAGAGAAAAAAAAAAAGGTGTGGTGGTGGATGCCTTAGGGGAGGCATTTAAATGTTTGTGTAAAACGTGTTGAAGATGCACAGGTGATGCCAGATTAGGAAGCAAGTTCCAAAGAGGTCACTGTAGCTTAGGTCCAGGGTTGTGCTGTTGCAGGCTATCATGGTAATATCCCTAACCCACAGATGGCAGCTCAGTGGAAAACATGCATGCTGAGATACTTCAGCGTCAATATCGCCAGGTCTCTCACACTGCAGATGCTGTTAGGTGTACCTTGCCGACTTCTTGCATTGAAGCTTGTTCTGAATTTGCTCAGTTTGAGAGTTCTGTAACACTCCAGCATTGCAGAATGTGTTTTATGTGATGATTAGCAATGATGAAGGATTTGTCTATAGATCAGTGTTACTGGGAGTTGAATTTGGTGCACAGTTCTGCTGCTTATTCCTGCATTGTCAGATACTTTGTTCACACCCGCACGGATGTGTGGAGTGTGCCTTGAGCAGCCCGAGCTAATAACGATCCGGCAATATCCTTAGCTTGTGAAACAGCATGTGGTGATGTTTAGCTCATCTTCTTGTTGCTCGGAGGCATAAAGCTTTGTGTCTTTACAAGGAGAAACATTCTTCCTCGGCCACCGATCAGGATTGCATTTGAGAAGAGAACAGGGTAAGGAATAACAGTTGTGTCCAACGACAAGTTTCTGAACGCTGTTATTCCTCTAAGGCTGCACATGACACTTGTGTGGAAGGAGTTGGATGTGTCCAACTAACCCCTTGGATGTCTTTACGAATCTAAAATGAGTTATTTTAACTACCTTCTGCAAATGTAGCTAGCGCTCCGAGACAGCCACGTTTCTTCCTCACAGGGCTTGGGTTAAATTGCCAATACAATGAAGCTTTGCAGATGCTTCTACTTCGAATAATTAATTTAAATCAGTGGAACTGCCTGCCTTGTATAGAATTAAATACTTGCATAAAACTCTGAAGAATTGGGGCAGGCTTAAGTAATCTTGCTTTGCAGAATTTTAATTAATGCACTTTTGGATAAGAGCTGTGTTTTACAACAATCTGAAAATGGATCAGCATGAGTGAAAAGTCCATTAATTATTTCCAAAACTTCAGAAATTAACCTGAAATTTTACTTTTACTGAAACAGAACACAAGGTGAAGTCAGAGCTCCAATACAGAACTTTCTTCTTTGCCTTGATAGGAGCTGAAACTTGTAAGACCATCCTGTCACATAGCCAAAGAACAATACGAAATTCCAGCAGGCTTCCTGTTTGAGGAGACTTTACTACAATAACAGTTGTGAGCTGTGGCTTCCTGTTGTGACCCCTCCCAAACGAGTGTTTCATCTTTTAGTTGCCTCAGCATCCTGTTTTGTGTCTTTGTTTTACACTGTAATGTGTGCACCCAAGGTGTTGCCCTGGTGTCTTTATTTTCAGCATTTCCCTGCTTTTAGAATAGTTAATTTTGCAATTCTGATGGTTTTTTATGTGATGCCCACATGGAGTGGGATTGGGACGGGACTTACCTTGCCTCTGATTTATCCAATCTCTTCTAAAAACTCCCTTTAGTGCTATCCTCTCTGGAAACTACTAATAACCCAGCTACCATGACCTCTGCTTGTAAAAAGTTGCCTAAAATTTTCTTCCTTACTCCTAATTTTTACCATTTAGCATATGTTACTGTAATGTACCAATACTTCTTTTTGCTAGGAACTTGTTTACAGTGTCAGTGATCTGTTTGTTTCAGGAAAGTGAATTTCATCTGCCAATGCCTCCAGACAAACTTCCTGCTTTTTGTGGGACCGGTTGTGCTTGGTGGTGGAAGGGTACATGCATCAGCCTTCGTGAAAGAGAAGGCCATTCCTGCCGGAGTTCTCGTTAGCTTATGATTAATCATGTTAGAATTGGAAGCCTTGATAAAGTTAATGCACAAGAAGAATGTAGCACTTTTGCTGTTTACTAGTTAATTTAGTCAATGATTAACAAATTGGCTCTGGTAATTTTGGGTGATGGTCAAAACCAGCTTGATTTCTGTTGCAGCTGGTTTGCCCACTGCTGCTTCAGAAGCTCCTGTCAGGCTGTATGTCGTCCTGCCAGGAAAGATGTGGAGCTCACGCTGGATGTGTGTATGCATAATAACATTTTTGGCAGTTCTGACCTGCCTCCAACAATATATAGAGGCTGGACAAACTCTTAATTTTGTGCCTAGTAAATTGGCTTTCAGAATGCAGTTCTTAATTTAAAACTGACAAGGAGATTTCCCTCTTAGAAGATACTCTTAGCAGTAATTTTGCAAAAAAGAAAATTAAAAAAAATACCTTGCCTTCAAAAAGAAAGCATGTGTATGGGGAAGTCTGCAATGCAATACAGAAAAAAACTTGAGTAAATGCTGAAGAAAAAAAAAGATCAAATCTATGATGATGAGGAAACTTTTTGGTGACTTGTGGGTGTTTAAATCAATTTATTTTGCTCTGCTTGAAAAAGTGAAATTGTCTTTCCCTTGAATTTGCATGTTTGCTCATTGCTCATGCATTTTTATTATATTTGTTTGGTTTTATTTTAATTCCATCAGTGTTCATCTACTAAAGACCTGGTGTCGTTAATGCAAGAAATGACTTCCCATTCATTTTGGGATTTTAGATGTTCTCTCGTTTACAGGAGACAAAAATTTTATACATATATATATATATCCTGATACATAATCTGGGGGAGAGAAACAAAAGCAGCAGATAAGGGAGAAAACAGTGAATACAAGCAGCTTTTGTTTATTAGGAAACTTGTGACCTGGTATTATTTCAGCATTGTGAGAGACTTGATAGAGAACTGCTAGCATCTGCAGACCTGCGTTAAAACGGCTTTGCTGATGTGGCTGCAGTGTTCTGCAAACACACACTGAGCCCACAGTGATGAGCTTTTGCTTTAGTGGCAAAGCTGTAGTGTATCTGCTTTTCTGGTGTTACAGACCCTGTGTAGCAAAAAGGAGCAAGAATAAATCTTCCCTGTGCTCCTGCTACAGCTGACTTAACTAGAAGTGTTTGTTAGCAGATACAGCATCTCTTGATCGCACAGCCTGTACATACCTCTCTCTGTATGTCTGCGTGTGTATATAGCTATATATACGTAATACCCTGAAAGGGAGAGAGAATTGTGCAGTGGTGCTGTGGCTGCACTTTAAATATCTCAAAAGAATGTCATGCAATTTTTTTTTCTTTCAAAGGTGGCGGGCGATCATCCAACGTAGGCAGCACAGTCGGTAATCTCTTATGCTTGTCCTTGTACACACAGAGACTTCCTGGCTTCGCCGTGGAAGAGTGTGTGTTAGGGAGCATGAATTATTTTCCTTCCAAGAAAAGTAAATAATTCAGCAGGCTTTGTGTAAACATTGGGTGTTTGGTAGGTTCTCCTGGGGCTTCGTACCACCCTCCACCAGGTTACACAGAGCTTGCTTCTCTGCTGGAAGTGCTTAAGAGCAGCTGTTTGGAGTCTGCCGCCTGTTGCAGTACTCCCTGCTTCCTCAAAGGTGCCGCAAGCTGTTGGCACAGCACAACAGAAAGCCTGTTGTGTTTTCAAGCCTTTGAAAGAAGCGCAGCCGTAGCTGAGGCTCTGGGTGAGATGGAGGGGCCTGACCCCTTGAAAACGCAGCTGTGTCCTGCAGGCTACTGAACGGGCTCACTTATATTTTTGGGTACTTTTGGGTAGACCTGTGCGGTATCAAGAGTTGGACTTGATGATCCTTAAGGGTCCCTTCCAACTCAGGATATTCTATGATTCTATGATTCTATGATATTGGTGGGGCAGAATGGAACTGGTTGCAACGCTCACTGCAGGTGTTCTGGGGTATTTGAAGACCCAAATAAAGTGATCTTACTAGGGTTTCTGGTTCCTGAAGAAGCCTGCGTGCGTTGTCTTTTATTTCCGAAGGACAATACGTATGGGTCAGAGACAGTTGCTCTTTTCATGTGATATAAAATAGAGAACTAAATTGTGCTGCAGTAGAAAAACAAAGTGAACGAGGAGAAAAGTAAGTTCACTTCTGTAACTCATGCCAAGCTGAGGCTATGCAAAATGTCATAATTGCTTTCTGCTTCCGTGTGTAACTTTATTTTGGCCGGAAGGTATGGATATCGAGAGAAGCTTTGCAAACCTTCACATAGGTCCTTTTAACAGTACAGTATGTGTCCAGTTGTCCAGAATCTTTCAAGGAGGAGGATGGCATATAAATTTGTGTTATTTATTAGCAGAAGCATGACTTTACTCTTTAACCTAATGCTTTTATATGTGCTCAAGTCTTTAAAACGAGGCTTATGCTTTACCATGGAGTACCTGGAGGATACGAGCTCTCTGCCCCAGCCACTGGTGTTCTGACTTAAGCCTGTGTTGAAGCTACAATGCCTCATCTCCACTGTTACAACATGTATTATTTTTCTTTTACATTTTTGCTGTGGTCAAAACACACCCTTTTTGTTAACAAAGAGCCTGTAGCAAAGAAATTCTGAGGCTGTTTACTGCTAGCCTGTGTGGGCTGAGGCTAGTTAGCATTGCATGTGTCATAGAAATGGGGCTGACATGTTTCTTCTGGGACTCTTGCAGGAGAAGGTAATTTCCTTTCCATGTAACACACCCTGCCAGCTTCCCTCTTCCTCCCAACACCGGTGTTTTCCCACTTAGGAAGCAGTTACAGTATTTCTTCTGATTCATGAAAATTAAGTTATGCTTGGCTCAGCCCATCAGCAGGGAGTCTTGGGCTTCCTGGGCTAGGGTCACGTTTTTTAAACTTTTATTTTACCTCGTGTCAGTCTGTCAGAACCAGCTGCCCACCGTTCTTGCTGGCTGCGCAACAAAATCCCAGTAAGCAGCCATTCTTCTTCCTTGTTTGCATTTGTAAAACTTTAAAGGAGGATAGGGAGGAAATGCATAGGAAGCAAAGCTGAATGAAGCATATCAGTACTGAGGAATCTTGGATTTCCTCCTTAGGAACTGGGTGGCAACTGGACAAAGTTGAAGGATGTGACCTAATAACTTGTAAACCTGTTCCTAGTTACAAGCTTCCTGTAAGTAGAGGTTTACATGGGACTCGTGAATTATGGCATTTAGCACGATGCCTCTTGTTTAAGGTTCTTGCTAGGGACCTCGTTCAGCAAACTGGGGTTTTGTAAAGCAGAAGCCTACAAAGTGACAATCAGTTCTGGTGCTGAACTGGAAACCAAGGCTAGATTTGAATTTCGTCTCCCATAGAGCAGAAGAGTTCTGTAGGTGGCTGAAGCTGTTGCTTTCTATGCATTTAAATGCATAGCTACTTCTCTTAATACTTTTGTCTCTGTTCTTGGAGCTGGAACCTGCTTTAACTAATGCTTCTGACTTACAGGAACATCATCTATGCATCTGCTCACGTTTGTGTGGCTTGTATTCTCATATTTGTTTCTTTTCCACCTATACTAGGGAAAACGGGACTTTGTTAGCCATCTCCATTTCAGACGTATTTCTTGCCTGACCTTTTAAAAGATTGTCTGTTGGTGTCATGGTGATTGTATTGCGTTGTTACTTTTAAGTAGGAAGGGAACTGACTGCTAAATGCATTAGTCTTTAAAGAAAAAAAAAGTCAAATAATGCCAATTTCTGGTTTCCTGTGATGATATGACTGCAGCTAGCGCTGAAAGGACTGCAAACACGTTGCCATCCATTTGAAGTACTGAAATGAGTCATTAAAGTAGGCCATCACCACTACCGAATGCGGAGCATAAAACACGCTTCTGTTAGCAGCCTGCTGACTAACACAATGCTTTTTGTTTGCTGCCACAGGAGGTACTCGTACATGGCTCTGAGGATATTACAAGGCCTCTCTTTCAGAAGCACAATGGTAAAATGCATTTCAGATTGTTGTCACTGGGATCTAGCGGCTCACAGTCTTCCCCTCCTCTCTTCTGTGCACACAAAACCAGTTATCTTTGTTCAGCCTTTTCAGAGACCATTTGCTTCCACCATTTCTTACTCTATAGCCTGCCAGTTTTATGCAGGAATTTTTAAATGTTTCCCTGCAAAACAGCTTGTCCTTGACTCGCTGCAGGTGCCTTAATGTGTTATTTGCTTTGGTTGCATAATTTGGTGCTTTGTGGGCATCAAACACTCCATGAACAACAGATAAAATTCTTTTTATGGATGTCCACGCTTATTCTTCATTGTGCTCATGGAAAATGTCTGGAATGTGTGTCGCATACTGTAATTGTTAGTGCCTGCCATGGGAATATAGTGCACATAAAAGACTCATTTTTCTAGCAGTCCCATTTTAAAGTTGAATGGAGCTTATTTTTTCACAGATTCAGAAGCACTGTAACAAGTATGTGTTTCGATAAAGCAGATAGCTTGTGTAAAACATTGAGTAAAAAGGAGAGTTTGTAGGTTGTGTAGTGTTACTGTCTTCTAGAAGCTCACCTGAAAGCTTCAGTTGAATATCAGGTCTTGGAGTCTCTTCGTAGCCTAGTCCCCGGTGCCAACCCTTTGCGCTTTCTTCCCAGGCGATTTCTTTGGAGAACTTTTCAGGAGAAACCGAGCGTGACGGGTTTGTGGGTTAGTACTGAGCATGACTTTTTTGTGGAGGGAAGGGAATTGCAGTCCTAAGTAAACGTTTTGGAGATGCACGTGTGCCACAGTGCAGAGATCTCTACACTGCCTGTGGTGAGACAGTTGGCTGCAAGTGAGCTGTGTTCTGTAGTGAATAGAAAGAAAACGTTGCATTCAGAGACTGGAATTGGAGGTAGCCATTCCCATCGGAGAGCTGAACGTACCATCTGTGGCTGAAGTGGGAGGCAACAGTTTGAAAACATGATTCATGTACTTCTCCGCATTCTTGAGAAAGCACTTGTCTAAGTGAAGATCACACCGAACATTTCTATGAATAAATATCAAACATATGGTTTCTTCTACAAGTTTACTAATAAAGTTGGAATTATTGATTGTGTTTAATGCTTTCTAATTCTGAGCTGAGGTCAGCAGTCATAAACAGTGAGGTTGTAGCTCAATTTAAACTAATGGTAGTTTGTCTTTTCCTTCCTTTTCTTACCAGCAGAGGTTTTTCACCACTTCTTGCAGCATCGTTGGTCCATGCTGCAGTTGATGAAGTTCTCCGAACAGACTTGACTGAATTTAAGAAGCAAAGTGTGGAAACAGAGGGAGAAGGAGATGAGGAAAGGTTCACCTGTAAGTATACTTTTTCCTTCTGTGGTTTTCCCAGAGGCTGTCTGTTGGAAGACTTCAGTGTTTTGAAATGTTTCCCAGAATATTTGGTTAGGTGTGTTGCAAACAGTAGTGAACAGAACTTGATTTGCTCTTGCTGGGTATCTGTGGAATAAAAGATAGCTGTGCAAATGTGTCACGAGCCCCAGACTGATTACGTGGGTTGGTTTTCTGGAAAGGGAAGAGCGTTTCTCTTCCCAAAAATAATTAAGGACTGAGTATGTCCACAGTGCTTCCTGAATTGAACTAGTTAAGAACTTTTCCTCAATGAACTACCACAACTTGCAACTGGAGTTGATAACCTTGTATTTTCTAAGTGCCCCATCTCCTTTGGTAGACTGACTTTAGCTAGTTATACACTGATGTTGGCATCATCGCAATTGCTATTGTGCAGCCATAGTAACACCTTAAATTCATCCATGTATTCCGTGTTGCTTTTGTCTGTTCTTGGAAACTAGAGTTTGGGCCCTCCAGAACCTGAATATCTTAAAACTAAAGGTCTTTTTCTTGGCAAGTTTCTCAAGTCTCTGTGTTTTATCAATTATTCCCTCTTCTCTCCCTGCCCTCTCCCATGAAGATGGGATTATGAAGAATTTGAATCATGTATCTTTTACCTGAGGCTTGCATTTTCTCCTATCTGACTAAATCAGGGAGAGAACAGACTGTGGTGATTGAGTACTGGGTTTGAGCCTTCTCTAACAGATGGTCATATTGCATTTACACACTGAAGTACTTAACATTAGGCTTCACTAAACCTTCAGTCCCAATGACAAGAATATAAACGGAGCAGGATGCAGCTGAAGATTAAAAAATGGAGAAGAGAGATGTCTTTGAGAACAAGTCTATCCTGTAAGGGGAAATCCTCGTCCTTACATTGCCCTAGGATGACTTCAAAGGCAGTTCAGTGTGCCACAGAGGGTGCATCTCCAAACAGAGCTCTGGTAATGGCCAGGACACAATGCTTTTGAGAAGCCTGCTTCATTATGCATTTACAAACCTGAAACGGGGTGGGAAAACACAATTAAATCCTGCTGCACCCTGAATATTTCTTCCCTTGCCTGATGTTGTAGCCTTTCTATGTCTGGAGAGATTTAGCGAGTTTCTAGCACGAGAAGAGTTGGCTTCGTATCAACTTGGCTGGGGTCTAAACAACATGCACTGTCTCTCTTCCTCCGGAGATTCCCAGGGAGAGCAGGATTGGGCTGGGGGCGGTGGGATCGCACCCTCTGCTGCCCCCCAGTGGGGCTGGACCCTCAGCATGCCTGACTGCCACCCATACGCTTGTGGGTATGTTCTGCAAGCCTTCAGAGATTCTCCTGGGTGCCTTTTGTAATCACTTTGAGGTTAGTCTTACGGGCCCAATATCTGTGCTCTGTGGTCTACATGTTGGTCTGCGAGCGATCGCCCCAACTTCAGTGCTAAGCTCACCTGGAGGAGAGGATGCTGCCTGAGATGAGGAGCGGACAAAAGAAGAGCTTTGTGCAACTAAATCGTTGCAATTGTTAGAAAATAAAAAGGTAGTGCTAGTGCAGCAGTGCTAGAGCACACCTTTGGGCAGGGGAAACTGAAGGACGTTGAAGTACTGATCTTCCATAAACAGAAGTTCTATATTGTGGTTGCAGCAACAACCATAAGGCACAGTAAGATCTTCCCTTGTCAAAAGTGATATAAAACTACCTTCTTTACTGTTCTCCTTACATCAGGGGGAATTGTGCACATTGTGACTATGTGCTTCAGTAGTGTGTCTTTTTTTTGTACTATGCAACCTATATAGGAAAATACAAAATAGCATATTGTAACCCATGTGTAATAATTCTGTAGTTTTTCAGCACAAATATTTCACAGAGCAGCTGGAAACTGGTCATCAGAGCATCTTGCATTCTGTTGAGCCTCATTATTGACTCCCATGTAATTATATTTGATGTGAACTGCAGCAGTAATACGTTATTGCACACATGAACTGGTGTGCATTTGTACAGCTAGGAAGAAAGATGTTCCTAGTGCTACAGCACACTATGGACTCTCTTCCTGCATTGCAGTAACAACTCTGGCAAAAAGCATTCTTGGAATGAAAGAGAAGTGACTATATATGAGTAAGGTATGTATGTGTACCTATATGAATACTACTGTTTGATGTGGTGCACCACAGAAAAATTTCTGGCATTAAGGTACTAAAGTCTATGTCAAATTTCACAAGCTTGGTATTTAAACAGCAGTATATGTTTGAATCTTCTGGTCAGTATTAGTATACATCTGTAAATGTCTTGACTAATAGCTGTAGACAAGGCTGTTTAGGGTACTGTCCTATTGAATTATATTTGTATATGGGATGACTTAATATTTACAAGTTTTTATGCCAGCTCGTGTCTGTATATTGAGCAAATCAAAAGTAATTTTGGATAACGTTTAGTGACTGCTAATCAAAGATCTGTGCTTAAACTTAAGCTTGCAATTCTCCAGGCCCAGAGATGCATCTGAAGATGGCCATCCAGCATTGCTGAGGAAAAGAAATGCTTGAGAGCTAGGAGTTATAAAATAAATTCTGAGGAAGCTTTAATGCTAGCAGTGTTAGTAGGAGTAAGGATAAAACAGAAATAGAAAAGATAGTTCATGCACTGCAGTTCTTCAGGAAATGCTTTAGTGGCCAGCATATTATTTTTGCTGTATAGGTGATTTTTTCAATGTTTTTTGGAGTTAGTTGATTTAGCATTGAGGCAGGGTTCATAAATAACAGAACTTCAAATTATTATCTGTTCTGAGAGATGCTACATTGCAAAGCTAGATACAATGCCAAAAACCAAATCATTCAGTCTGATGAAGAATAAGTTTGGATTAATTGATCTTTGGGACCTATCCAGAAAAGGATTTGAGTGTCTGGCTGGAGCTTTTCACACTATGCTCAGTAGGTCTTTATGGTTCTGCTCTGTCATGACAAAGCAGGAAAGTTGCAGAGGTGTTCTTCTGTCTTTCTGTTCTTCTACAGCCCTGTGTGTTTAAAAAGATACGGACAACAGATTAAAATTTGATTCTGTTCTGTCCAACTAAGAGTTGAGCTATTGACCTCAATAAAATATTCTCAGACTTCCTTGATGCTTCAGTGGAAGTGGTTCAATAGGACATAACCTGACCCAAAGCCTGGCTAATATTTTTTCAACCCTTGTGTCGAAGAGAACAGCAATCTGTTACTGAGTTGGAATTTCTGCCCACTTGATCTTTTTTTTTTTCGTAGGGATGTACTCCTACCACTATACCTTGTGCATTTTACTTACATAATAATCACATTTATGTCTAGCTTGCCAGACTGATTTTTGGATCCATGTTATGATTGTTTTTTGATGTAGTTACCTATTTGATGAGCCTCTTTTTGAAAGACAACCAGTAAGTACAAGAAGCTTTTCTTGTCCTTAATGGTACCCTGTTCTCCATTATTGCCACTTTCTTTCCACATGATTCTCAGGAGCCTATTTTAATTCTTGCAGCGCTTGTAAAGGCAGAGTGGTGGATATGGGTATGCAGCTGTAAGGAGAAAAACTTGAAGGAAAGATGGGGTAAATGATGAAACACAACTTACTGTTTTGTCTTTGTTCTGTCAGTGCTGGATGGAGAGTCACTGCAACGCTGCTTCTTTAACAAGCTTCGGGATGTCTGCTTTGAATGGCAGAAGCAGTTGCCACCGCTGAGACCACTGAAGCGGTTCCTGCTTGTTTCCATCCATGCCATCCGTAACATTCGACGGAAAATGGAGGACCGACATGTTTTGCTCCCAGAGTTCAATCAGCTCTTTGGTTTATCAGTAAGTCTGGACAAAACTGGGGAGGTCAATTTGTTAGCTTTTCAATGTTCCTATAAACAGAGTGATCTAGTGATGGATGATCTGGGAAATGGTAAGAATTTGTAGCCACAACATGTGTATCATGTCTGCTGAAGTAAGTGCTTACTAGCCCCATTTGCTAGGGGCTAACTAATGCCCTGAAAAAGAAAGATCTTGGGACTGGGTTTCATGTTATAAGTGATGTAGAGAGATGGGAAGTTACCTATTGCTATGTTGCTGGAGTTGTAATGTTCTTGTGACTCGGGTAACTTTAGGTAGTTTTAACTAAAAATAAAAAAAAAAAGACTGGGAACAGAACAGCAGTTGAACAAGGACAAGTGACAATGAATGAAGTGGCAGTGGAACTACATAACTAACTGCCTGCTGTTTCAATTCCAAAATATTCAAGGATATTAAATGACAAGCAACAAAGAAAAGTAATGCCCCTGTAAATTACCCGTTTTATCCATTTAGCACATGGGTAAACTGATTTAAATTGCCTTTACCTATGCAACATCATATGGAAGAAAGCCCAGAATAGAGAATCTTTGCTTACTTGCTGGTACTGCTTTAGGAACTATTTTATTTTTAACACTTGTATTTCTTCTCCCTCCCTCCCCACAAAAGGATGACATCGATCGCGCTTACTTTGCGGTATTTGATGGACATGGTGGAGTGGATGCTGCCAATTATTCAGCAACCCATTTACATGTAAATGTTGGGCTACATGAAGAGATTGTTAAGAATCCAGCAAAGGCCTTGAAATGCTCTTTCCAGAAGACAGATGAAATGTTTCTTTTCAAAGCCAAAAGAGAGGTGAGTGGGTAGAGATTAATTCCGTTGTATTTAAATAACAGCAAGAACTGTTGGACAACACGGTATTACCCAGAAAATTCTGGCAGTATAGCTTCTTTGAATTGCTGACTTCTTTATGAAATTATGCTACATGAAAAGGTTTTATTTTGATCAAATTATTTCTTTCTTTGAGGAAAACCAAAATGACAGTGCTTGGAAGTTTGAGATGAGTGATTGAAAAGAAGTGTTATGTGGTTTAAGTGATCCTGACATACCAATTATTTGAGAGAACACTGCTGCCTCTTTGCCGGAATTAGTCTCTAGGTGTTCTGTTGTCCTACTCCCTACCTCCAAATGAGGTTTCTGTTTTTCTGATGCTGTGGTCACCATCTTCTTCCTCTTTCTTCATATCTTTAATGTGTGTAGCAAGTGGTAGCAAGATGAAAATGTATTCTATAGTTATAAAAATGATCTAGAACAGACTCTTCAGTTCTTCAGTGTTATCTGTCTGCTTTGAATCAAGTTGGTATGATGAATGTTCTTTCTTCAAATCTGTACAATGGAAGGATGGTTTATAGTAACAGTAATTGTAACAGTATTGTAACAGTGCTTGTAATGTGAACTCTTCTGTTATCTTTTGTTTAGCAGTAACTGATCAGTCTGGGAACTAAGAGCAGAGAGGGAAGAACGTAACAGTCGGTATCAGCTATCTGTATGCTAGAATAAATAGTTTATTTCAGATCTGTCTGATATCATGTACCTTTTTCAGGTACTTGAGTTATGATCACAGGTCTACTGCACTGCATTTCAGTTTAATTAAGCTTAAGTTTGTAATTTTGCCAACAAGCAGAGCTTGTTGAGTATTCACCTAACACGCCTGCTTTCTTCTGCAGAGGCTGCGGAGTGGTACAACAGGTGTATCTGCATTGATTGTAGGGAACAAGCTACACATAGCATGGCTGGGGGACTCGCAGGTAATGCTTGTCCAGCAAGGAAATGCCGTGACATTAATGGAACCTCACAAACCAGAGAGAGAAGTAAGTCTTTTTGTGTGTTTGCTGTCAGAATCTCTCTTGAAACCTTTTGGAATTGAGCCTGCTCAAATGTTTTGTGCTTTATATACTTCTGTGTAGTGTGGTAGGATTTACAGAATGACTTTTTTTTTTTCCATCCACTCCTGTGTTTTGAAAAGCTGTTTCCTACAAAGTACTAATGGTACTGGCAGGCTTGACTTCAGTTCCTACTCAGACTGTCTTTTCAAAATTTATAGTAATTAGAAAACTTTCACAGGATTTTTTTGTGAATGTGTAACTGCCTGTTACAAATGGACTTTGAGATTAATAGCTATTTAAAATGTTAACATAACTAGCACGTAAGGCTTCCGTAATATGCTATACTGTCATCCAAAAGCTAATGATAATCTGCTAGCCTAACCAGTTTGAAGTATATTGAAGTTCCTATAAATTTTAAATAGCCAGGAATTTTATTACACAAAATTTGGTGGGGATCCTGTGAGTTTAGATAGCATTGGGTGACCATCTGCCTTCATAGCATGAATATCTGTAGTAACTGAAGTAGTTAAAGTAGTATCAATGCAAACACAACATTTAATTGTGACATAGCCTAGCTGTCTTGTCTTTTATTCTAAATGTGTATATTTACCCAGCTGTATGGGATAGAAGAAAGTGACAGGAAGGGTACTCTTTCATATGGTACACGATGATACAGAAACTTAATATTTATGATTTTTTTTTTCTGGACAAGCTGTGACATGTTTGGGAAGTAGGTGGATTGTTTCCAATAATTGGAATAAGTTAATTAATTAAGTAATTAATAAATAATTGTATTAAGTGCATGTTTCTGAAGTAGATTCTGATATGTATTTATTTGCTCTATTCATGCTATAAATACAGAAGCTAAGGCAGTGCTTGGTTTTGGGTTTTGTCTTTTTTACTTGAATAAATAACAATAAGGTCAGTAAACCACAAGTAGACTCTCAGTATAAAATTTGTATTCTACTGTTTTTCAGGATGAGAGAGCACGTATTGAGGCTCTGGGTGGCTGTGTAACCTATATGGACTGCTGGCGGGTTAATGGTACTTTAGCTGTCTCCAGAGCAATTGGTAAGATTAAACCATCAGAATTAGTACAGTTCAGGTTAAATTTGATCAAAATGCATCATCTGAGACTGTATGACTATAAATAACACTTTGCTTGGCATCAATCAAACAGTAAACCACTCTTACCATCTCTCTTGCATGCTAGCCTTGACAGTTCAAATTTTATACTTCTAAGGCTTTTGCTCCTTGGAATGTCTCTGACACTGTGTTGTTCTCCAGTAGCTTAACAAACTTGGAGAATTTCACATGTAAAAGTGGAGAAAGTAGGAAAAATAAATAAATAAATAAATAAAGTTCATCTAGCTTTCTTTATATTTGTGTGTAAATGTCTGTTGTGGTTTTTTGGTCCACTTTATCTTTCTCCTGACTGCAGCTCTTAAATCAGATTACCACATCCTCCTTCAAATAGCATATATCCATCAATGTAGGGCACTTCAATTGTAGTATTCCAGAATCTTATTAAACGAGGTTGCTTTGCTACTCACAAGATACGGCAAAAAGAGAACAGACCTTGGACAAGTACAGTAGATAACTGTAATATATGACTAGAAGCAAATCAGTATAAATTTGTATAATATTATTTGGATCAATAGCAACCCATATTTGATTACTGTGTCTACGAAACTGATGAACTAAGCACAACAAACAGATTCTTGTGGCAATTTGCTGTATATCTGGATAGCTAAGAAATATCTTATTTTCATAGCATTCTGGATGGAAGAGCTGTGCAAGAAGTGCGCTTGTAAAATGAAGACCTGAGTATCTCCTTCCATAAATATATTTCAAAGAGAATAAACTTTGAAAGAATTTCCTTTGTTTCCCTGCAAAATTAGGAAGACGTGAATTAGAGTAACTCTTTAGAAATTACTGGATTTAGGTAGGCCCCAAGAGTTCTCAAAGGAAACAAAACCCTTCTATGCTTATTATTCCATAGCTTTTTACTACTCTGGTCCTGCATCAGGTATCTCTGGAATATGATCCATCTGTCCTTTAGGATGGTGAAAGCAGGTGTGGATGAAGAACCATTTACATTTGAAGTAACAAAGTCTTTGTTTTGATTGTTTGTCTTAGGTGATGTGTGTCAGAAACCCTACATCTCTGGCGATGCAGATGGAGATTCATTTGAGCTGACTGGTTCTGAAGATTACTTGCTCCTAGCCTGTGATGGATTCTTTGATGCTATCAAGCCATATGAGGTTGTAGACTTGGTCCTAGATCATTTAATGCAAACCAAAGGAGTGGGTCTCAAAGCGGCAGAAAGACTGGTGGCTGCTGCAAAGGAAAACGGATCCAATGACAACATCACTGTTTTAGTGGTGTTCTTGAGGGATCCACAGGACATCTTGGCA
The DNA here is from genome assembly GCF_964034855.1 of Anser brachyrhynchus. Taxonomy (NCBI): domain Eukaryota; kingdom Metazoa; phylum Chordata; class Aves; order Anseriformes; family Anatidae; genus Anser; species Anser brachyrhynchus. The sequence continues at coordinate 9,191,589 of NC_137710.1, read as the reverse complement.
GACTGTCTCAGAGACACTAAGAGCCTTGGGGCTGGTGATGATGCTCAGGGCTCACCTTTTAATTTCCTCAGCTGTGAGGCGGCAGCCACACAGTGACAAAATCCACAACGTTCAAAAAAGTTCTGTTAAGGAACTGCTTTCCACTGAAGAAGCCTCTAATACAATAGGCAAAACGTGTCAGGAAGAAATGACAAATGGACAAACATTTAACAAAAAGTCAAGACTCCTTTTACTGAGTTCCCATTTGTCTTTTCCTTCTCTTCCCCTCCCTTCAAAAACCACTGAGCAGACATGGAGATTGATACAGCTATTTTGTCTCTGGGAGCAGAATTGTAAAGTGTGTCCCAGGGCTGCTGGTCATTTCCCTCTGCCCTGGAGGTGATAAGAAACATATATATATATATAAGCTAGTGGGTGAGAATACCCATTTGTGAATTTTGAGTGAAAGTTTGAATTAGTGCTTAAGAAGAATGCTATATGTTATATTTAATTGTGATGTTACTTTGGGAATTGGGAGGAGGGAAGCTGTCACTATCAAAGAAAAGCTTGTTACTGTGTGTGTGGTCTGTAGGAATGGGCTTGGTGCGTGAGAGAACTAGGTGACCAGAAGTAGCACACCATTGTGCTGTGTAAGTTACTTCTGTTTTGTACCAAAGATGATATTAAGAGAATGATGTGGCCTCTTTCTTCAGAGACATTTAATTTTGTCTGTATGGAGAGGGGAAAATAAAACTGAATGCTCCAGAGAAAGAGCAAGAAAGCTAACTAGAAATATCCCAAGCAAGAATGGTAGAAAATCATACGCTTTCTGGGATGCTCTGGTTTATAAACTGGAATCCAACATTTAACTGCACTGGATTATTTCTCTCTAACAAACACACTTTTTTTGCTATATAGCTTATTTGCTATCTGGCAACCTGAAAAGAAAGGACTGTTTTATAATAGAGAGATCCTTACAGTGTGTATGCTCTAGCAGTTAAATATGCTCTATTTCTGCCACTCTTTTGTGTGTGTGTGCGTACTATAACAAATGAGAATTTTAATTTTAATTGTTTATTTGTTTACTGAACTTTATGGATGGAGCAATTTTTTGCAGTGTTACTTTATTTTATTGTGGTTTTTATTTAAAGTAGAAGTTTAAAGTGGGTGTATCTTTATTACATGGTTTTAAAAACTGACTACCCTCAAGTGCCTTAAATATTTCACCCAAGGATTGCTGGCTTCCTGTCGTACTCTGGTGAGCCAGCTTATCGTGATTTTAAAATGTGACTTTTCTATTTCGTTAATATTAATGCGTAATGCACTTAACTCTTTCACTTCTGTGAATGATTTTAGTGGGAACTAGTTTTCAAGAAAACATCTTGTTCATTGTTGCCAAGTTGGGTGGCTTATAGTAAAAGCCTCACAGTGCTTACTGTAATTTGCCCCTGCCACATGCAAGAAGCCCTAGCAAGTTGATCATAAAGTAACAATCTGATTTATCACAACTTTCATTTAAAAATAAATACACTTCCAACCTTCACAAGAAAATTTAATAACACAAACTAGAAACATTTTAGTAATCGTTTTTGATTAATATATGGTTGATTTGACCATATTTTGTAAATTTTCAGGGTCTAAACTTTCTAAGGAGATGTGAATCTAAGGTAAGGATGAAAGAGTCTTAATGAATGTGTATTTTGTTTTGCAACTGTTAGATCCATTACATGCTAGAGCCCCTGGTTGTGTTTTATCCTGCTTTGCTAGCCTGGCTAGCAGAACTCAACAAGATCTGAAGGCTCAATGGCAAATGTGTTAGTAATTTCTGCATCTAAACAAGAAATGTTTTACATCTGGCAGCAAGATTGTATGCCTAATTTAGAAGCACATGGCATTGCAATATGTCAGTCCTGTTGATCAAAATGTGTTGAAATGTAGCGTTGCTTAGGGAGGTAGAAGAGTTGAGACAACTAAACAAAGGCAAGAACAGCAGTGTGCTTATGTCCATACTGTCTCTGAACCGTCAGCTGGTGTGGGCAGTGCAGTTACCCGGGTGACTTGAGCCTTTTGCCAGATTATTGTTGGTGATCTTACAGTGTAATGCAGCGTCCCTTCTGTGAGCTACCATCTCATTGCATAGCAACCCAGACAATGACTTTGTTGTTTTGCTGAACAACAGTTGCTTTTCCACTGAGAAGGTTGTAACCACTTTTCCATCCTATGTTTTACTGTCCTATACTACGTGGTGAAAGCCTTCTGTGAGGGTAACCTGGTAGGGTAGGTGTTCATTTTTGCAGTGAACCTACTTCAGTTAAAGAAGCCTTCAGTCCTGCATAATAATCCCTTTGGATTAATCTCCCATTACTATGATTTCTAACCCAGATATTCAGTCGTGCTAAATTCTGATGACCACTAGTGCCTCTTGGTGTCTTGGAAATAGAGTTCTCATTGTTAGTATAGTAAGATTCATACAGAATTGTTTGATTTCACAGCTATCTGAGGTTTATCAGGAGAGGGGGAAGCTATTGTATTCATGAAGGGAGGTATGTAATGTCAGTAAGTTCATAGTATAGTTTAGTTTCTGAAATTTGCCAAGTTTCCTGAAGTATGGAAGGAATTGAACAAGTCAAATTCTTTGTAATGAGCCTTTTATTTTAATCTCTTTGGGCAGATTTGCAATACAGAAGAAACAGTCTTTCAGTGTGGGTTTACAGCCATGTGAGAATGTCCTATCAAATTTGGAATTATTTTTTTTAATGGGAGAAAAGTAAAATACACCTTTACAAAGCTGTCTGTGGTAATCATAATCTTAAGCTTAGAATGCAGAATTTCTCCTCTAAAGCACAGAAGTTGTTTTCGTTCTGAATAACCAAGTACATCATTTCTTTGATCCTTGTGAGCAGGAATAACCTTTGCAAATTAGTACAGATTTCAGAAGGGGTAGAAAGTATTTCTCCAATTTTCAGTGACTTCTTACTAGCTTTAAAAAGACTGGTCAGATCTGTAGGAGATGTAACCAGGGTGAAAATAGCAGTTTGTATTTTACCAGTGGAATAAATAAGTCTTAGCATGTCATCTGCAGTAAAATTTGATTTAATATACTATTTGGGGGGGAGAATTGCTTTTGGAGATGTCTTATCTGTTCTTGACAGTCTGATTAAAAACTATGGAAATTTTTTTATAACTGAAAAAATATTTCAAAGTTTTGACTTGTAAATCAGTAAGGAAGGTATGAGAAAGGACACAACTATAGATTTTGGAAGAGAGCTTTCAAAATGTTATTGAAAATCACAATGGATGGTCTTACCCTCCTTGGGTTGGCATGAAAGCTCCAATATTTGTTTCACTTGTGACATTATCATCACTTTTAGTAGCTAGCAGCTATAATGCATAATACTGTTAAAAGAAGCCTCACTAGTATGGGTGGTGAGGAGACGGGTAAGAGCTCTAGCAGAAGATTATGAAGTTGAACTAAATATTCCGAAATATGGAATGGTGCTATGTTTAGTATTTTAGTTTATTAATTTGCAGTACTAATCTGCTACGTTAGCTTTTTTTATCGTTCCTCTTAAAATTTCCTGGATTTCAGGTGTTGGGTGTTGTTTTCTTCTGTTGTTCTCTCTCCCTTGGGTTTCAGCAGCATGTAGTTGTGGTGAGAGAATGATCTCATCTCTCCAGGCCTTCCCAGCATCATCTACAGTATATTAAGACTTGCCTACCAGTGTTCAATTGACTAATTTGCCTGTCTCCTTGTTGTCTTTCTAATGGGCATGAGCCTTCATCAAAACCAATGCTTGAGCCTAGTCAAAATCTATGAAGCTGCAGAAGTTAGCTGAAGGATTCAAGACAAACGTTCAATGAAAAAGTATTTTCATATTTTACTAGACTTCAGTTAGATGTCTGTTGCTGTATTTTAGCACTCAGCACCAGAAAAATTACCTTTTAAAGGAGCCTGCATTTTTGAAACATAGCATTGTTAAATTCTCACATTGTGCTTGATTGAAAACCAGCTTTAGTCATGCTGCTTAGCGGGTATACAACATCTCTTGTGGTTCTGGGTAATTCATACTTCTACCTTTCTTTCCTTCCTTGCCCCACCCTCTCCTGCAAAGAAATATGCCTAAGACAGTAAAGTCTTCTGGGTGTGACATAGATGAGATTACAGTTCTACAAATTAATTTTGTATGTTTTTTTTTTCTAATACAGAGGATAGAAAGGCAGGAAAAATTTTAGAACAGAGGGAGATTAAGCAAAATCCACCCTCTAAGTGATGGAGGAGTGAAAGAGAGAGACAGGAGTGCATTTAAGTATTATTAATGCCTATTTTAAAAAGGAAGTGGGCTGGAAAATAGAGCTACAAATGTCAGTTCTTTAGAGTGAAATACCAGTGCTTGAAAGAATTAGAAACACACCCATTAAAAAGGCAACACTCAGATGCGGTAACTCTGTCTTCAAACAGCCAGGGAAGAAATCACAATAAAAGCATCCTAGGTGACTTACGCTGACCCCTCGGCACTGTCTTGGATGTTAATGGATTTTTTTAAAACGTCTTTACGTGTAAGGGAGTGCTAAGAGGGAGCATTCGGTATATGCAGTCACTGGTCACTATGCAACTGCTGCCATGAGTAAATGCCATGAAGTGTGTTAATGAATTGGTGCTGCTGGTAAGCTCTCACGAGATGAGTAATTGGGCACAGAGTAGTTACATCAGAGCTGGCAGTTGAATAGTGTTAATCACAGTGATGACTTTAATAGCATTTAATAGACACTTATCTGAATTCAAAGTCAGATGAGATACTGCTCTTTTTAAAAGCATTTCCAGTGCTATTAGCTTTCTGTCACGAAAAGCCACTAAAATTTCAATTTTTTTGTTGGATGTTGGGAAAAGTGCTTCTCTTGCTTTCTGTATTCTGGAGATAAGTTGGCTGTCTGCATTGGAGAGCCCATTCTCAGTTGATAGATTAAAGCAGCTGTTTGGGGTTGAAACTTCCCTTCTAGCAGTCCTTTAAAAACAAGCAAAAATGTGCTTCCAGAACAAGTGGCTGAGGAGCATATGTGTTTCTAAAGGGTGTTGCACAAAAAGCTGTAGCTTTAAGGAAACAGCAAATGCCCTCAATATGTAAAGGAGAGAATCAGTTAATTGAGGTGCTTAAAGCCTAAATTAAGATTGCAGCTCCACTCTTTGTATGATTACTTGGGTTCTCGTGGACACAGACACTTAATGCATAGCACCAGCTGTGGTATATTTCTGTTCTTAAGAGTATTGAAGTAGCAAGCAAATGCTTTAGGGAGAAGGTGGGGGGAATGTTAGCCACAACAGAGCAGATTGCAGATGATTCATATGTAATTTATCTCTAGTTAAGCCTGAATTAAATTTCCCTACTTAGTTCTGTTACTGTCCGTTTTACAACTGGGCCTGTGCTGTCAGACAAAATCCTACTGGGAGGTAATGGTCTGTTCCCCGTTTTTGAGGAGCAAACAACTGATGGCTGGAATGTCTTTCAGGAAAGGTTGGAGAGGGAGAAAAAAGTTTTCAAATGAGTGCAAAACTTCCTAATCTATGCAAAGTTGCGTGTTCTCTCTAAAGGCATGTGTAGCATGGCTGCAGTTGTGCTGGAAAGGCACTGATTTTCTGCCAAGCCCGTCATAACCTTTAAAACTGACAGCACCAAAGCCACGAGGCTGGTCCTCCCTGCTTTCCTGAATCCTGCCACTAAAACAGCCGGCCCTGCTGAGTATTTGTTTTGTAGTGGTGACAGCTCTAAGAGCTAAGCCTGTCACTTTCTGCATACGTTTTGTTTGGTTTTAATATATTTAATGGATTTCACTTTAGATAAAGTTATTTTGATTGATTTCAGTCATCTCAGCTGAAAAGTAATCAAATGGAGGGAGACAGGAGGGAGCGAATCTGCACACATATCTGTCACAGACACTTCTTAAAATACCCTAAAATAAGCCGATAGGCTCTTGTCATAACCTTATCTCTCCAAATAGAACAGGAAGCCAAAACCTTTCGAGAGAAAAATCACTTAAACCTTAATTTTGGTGTGACCCACCAGAGCCCGAGCAGGCATGAGCCCTCCCTGCAAGCTGTTCAGTGCTGCCAGTTAATGTGTTTTCCAAGCTGTGCATGCTGCTGCTGGTGCACACAAAAATAAACAAAAGACAGCTGTGTTGGCAGCACAGAAATTTAGCAAGACACAGCTTTTGTCAAATAGAAGAGGACAAAATCAATAGGGAAAGAAATGTTTTCAAGCTTCTTGGAATGCAAACAATGGAATAAAAAAATGCATCCTAGAAGAGTTGGCAGTGTGCTGTCAGTTTAAAACCACTGTTTTAAGCAAATAAATTTGGCTGCTTTGTAATGTTTGCTCTATTTTGTTAACAAACTCCTCTCAGTCAGGGTTTCATGTCTTGTTGATATGTGCTTTTTAGTCTGAAGAGAGAAGATACATTCAGCTCCTTAGAAAGTTAAATTTATGTGGGTTTTGTGACTACTCTAGTTGAAAGAAAATTCTGTAATCATACTCTAAGCTATTAACCTGATTACTAATTCCCAGGAGATATTCATGTATCAAGCACTGAACTTACAAATGACTAAGTGGTTCTGGATATCCATGCACAAGAACATCAGTCTTTACTAATCTAGTCGATCACTTCTTGGTTTGTTATCATTTGTGTGGCAGTACATTTGGCACATGAAGGGTTTGTCACCTCGGCAGGTGGACCTGGAGGGTTTGATGATCACTCCCTGAAGGAAGTACTTATCCTTTTATCTAAGGAATGATTATACCTTTTGGATATCTAAGGCTAAAGAGATAATAGCTAGGAAACTGGGGAGATCTTAGAGGGACCTTCTCAGGACAATTAGATACTGTGGCTTCTCTTTCTCATGTTGCCCTTTCTAACTTTGTTAAAAGGCATTCTGCTTAATACTGGATGATTAATACTACTGTCGTTTTTTTTTCTTCAGTGTGTTTGAAGGAATGTCGGGTTTAATAATAGCCAGATGTTAGTTTTGTTGAGGGTTAAAACTTTACACCTTTTTTTTTTGCCAGTATAGCATTTCTTACTTCCTCTTCTTAAAGTCAGTCTTGCTCTCTCTCCTCATTCTCTTCCCAATTTTCTTTTTCTTCTACTTTTTATGGCCTTTTACACTGTCAGCCTCCTTCTGCTACCCCTGCCCCCACAAAAAAATCACTGCTTAAACAGTAAACCCTGTTGGCTGTTAAGTCAGTTTAGTTGCCTCTGTATAATTCTAATTTCATCTGTGTTCATAGTGAAGCAGTCTGATCTTTGGAGGCCTGCAACACCAGGAGTGTAGAAAGTACCAGGTCAGCTAGGAAGATAAAAGACTAGAGCAACTGTTCTATTATTGGCATAGCCAAGTATTGGATGGTTAAGAAGAAAATCCTGTTACTTGCATGCTATTACATAGGAGTACTTGAGCTTTTTTCAGGTAAGAGTAGCTCTCACTGTGGATACAGGACTCGAGAAGTATTCTTGTCTCTATTTTCTTGTTCCTGCAGACTGTCTGTGGTTTCAAACATTTGCACTGTTTGCTGGGGGGGAGTGGGTGGGAGGGGGGAAGCTTTCTAAGTTTCTTCAGTGCTTCATTTCTCTCTCTTTCCTGCGCTAGTTGACTGAACAGACAGGCTGCAGCATACCGCGTGGCTAACCAGCCTCTCAGCCAGTGTACCTCTTCAGTGTCTGCTCTATATAACAACTTCAGTCCTTTGCTTGTTTAGTGGTAAGTTAGACTTCTGTAACTACTCCTGCTGACATAAAAATGTGTCCTTATCAGTATTAAAATAGTCTAAGAGCAGAACTGTTGCTTTAGGCACATTTCTTGCCACTGTGTTGGCTAATGAACCTTGAATAAAAGTAAGAATGGCCAGTGACTTTGAAGTAGGAGCTGTTAGCCAAGTGTTGTAGAACTGTAGTCTTTATTTATTTTGTATGTTAATCTGCACTTGTGACTCTGAGCAGAAAAGCTGTAACACAGCAGGTTTTATAAGCTGTGGCTTAACCAGTTTCTAGTATCTTAAAACTCTTTATTTAAACTGACTGGTTCTGCTCACAGCTCAGAAACCTGTTGTCATTGATCATTACATGCTATGCATATTGTATGTTCATTTATATGGATTGTTCTAATAGTGCTTGTGTGTATTATCCTACATTACCATATTATATATATATATGTATGTCTGTATTGCATGAGGTTTAATTTTTTTTGTATTGTCACTTTTGTATTCACACGGTGCCTCATGTATCTATTTGCATATTGCAAGAAATTGTTTCAAAGCAGTGATTGGAAACAAGTGGGGATAAGAATTCTTCACTGTAGGATCTGATGTTTCCGAAGTATTAATAAAGCATAGTGATTTGAAGTGTTGTTTGTTTCTTTTCTTCAATGTATTTATCTTTGTAATCCTTCAAGTACCTGGATGTGTTGCATTATCTTTGAGGGGGTTCCCTGTCATACTAACGAATGTCACCAAATCCTCCTTTCTTCCATAGGGTCTTTCTGGTAGGAGAGACCAGTGGAAGCGCTAAAAGGAAACAATCCTTGGGATTACAGAGCATGCTTACTTGAAAAGGTGGTGTTGCTAAAGCCATGTTAGAAATGGCCTGTGTATCTCTAATTAATTGATCTGAGCTAAGTTTTCTTTCATCCTTCTTACCAGCTACCAACAATAATAATGCAGGGTAAGTTATGGGGTAATGATCAGAAAATCCCTGTTTCAGAAGAGGTGGTGAAAATTTGTTGTTTACTTGCCTACTTGTTAAAGAAATGGTCTGGAAGCACGTAGGGATAATTTACTACAGAGCGTAGAGAAAGTTTTGAGAAGGATGGTAACTTTCAAAATATAACGATGGGCTTGGAAGCTAAGCTGATCTGTGATGGTTTCTGCAGTGCTGCTATTCATTTGCTCAGGAAAGGAAGTTGTAAAGACAGCAGGACAGAGATAACAGTTAAGATGCAAGCTCTAACAGACTTGGGAATCTGAGATAGGCAGTTTGTCTAAATGCTGTTGCATTTATCCTAGGGAAGAAGAAAAATAAAGTCTAGTAAAAGACCAGGATGCTGTGTCAGAGGGAAGCAGATAAGGTATTTCTTGAAATACAAAAATAAGGATCACGATATTTGAACATCAGACCAGATCTCAAATCTCCTGAAAATATCTTCCTTTTCATGGTTCTAACTGTTGTTGCTTTTTAAATTTTATTTCAACTTTTTAAATAAGAATGCCAGGGGTGAAAATTCGCTTGTAAGAATTTCTAAAGTAGTAGTAAATTCTCAGGAAAGCATAAGTTGGGGATTTGCTTGACTAGCTTTAGAAGCAGTTTCCTAACAGGTGATTTTCTTAGCTCACCAGGGAACATACGCAACAGTTAGCTGCTGCTGTTCTTTCATGGGTATGCAAAGCAACTATGGGAATCCATCATCCAGGTGGATCCACAATCCAAAGGCAGCTACAGCTATTCTTTACTGATAACAACACAGAGCTGAACTAAATCACTCCAGTGTGTTGTAGGCATACTTGGTACTTCCTATAGATCTGAGGCTCATTCCAACTGCAGTTAGGTAGTATTTGAAGAGAAAAAAGTGAACATGACTGTTCTTTCTCCTTGCTGGTGTCCAACATTGGCTTTTCTGTCTCCTTTTGATTAGTAGAAGGTGAAAGCCAGACATCGCTGAATCTTTTTGGCTGTGCTATCTTACTTATGAATGTTTTCTTTCCCATCTAACAAACCTCCAATAGACCATGTGCCCAAAATGGCGCTCAGCCAACCTTCTGCTCTGTGCTATCAGTCATCCACAGTTCTCTGGTGGATTTGAGCAAGAAGCAATCAATAAGCCCATGGAAACAAATATAAAACTTTGATTTAAAACTACATGAGGCTGGACTTGGATGCCGTTGATAAGGTTCAATGTGTCTAACCATACAGTTAATGACATAGAAGCATTATCTGCCTCAATTGTTTGATGAGCAATAACAAATCTTCATGTCCTGTTTAACCACCTCCATTTAATGTATGTTTCTTTGCAGACAATGTGCAGTAAAATCTGCTGCCGCTCGTTTCCCAGGCTGTAGAAAGTAATGAAGTAACGGTGGTGATGAGGCAGATGTTTCTGCTTCAGCCCGAATTAGTGATTATTACAACACAAATGAAGACCATTTAATTCTCATAGAGCTGCTCAGTTTGCCTTAACTAGTATTTGCTGGTTTCATCCAGGTTCTCTAGGAAACGTTACTGAGGGTAGTTAATCAGAAATCAATTCTTCAAGTCTGCCAGATCAGTGTGGAAATGTCTGTCCCCTGTACCTGGGAAACAGTGAGCAGCAGTGCTTCGTCAGAGACGAGAAGAACTTTAAGAAATAAGGGCTTTCCTGTAGGAATGCAGGCGATTTCACAGGTCTCTCTACTCACTGGCCAGGGCCAGATGAAGTATTTTCTACATCTAGATCAAGACTGCTAATCAACTAGCCCTGATACAAATTACAGGCTTTCATGTTAATATCTCTTTTTTTTTTTTTAAGAAATCAAGTGTAAGCTTGAATATGTCATGCAGAAAGTCACTTGTAAATTGTGTAGAGACTGTAATAAGTACTAACCACTCATTTCAACAAACTGGTAGTGCAGTTTTATATATGCAACCAATGTCTTATGGTGGACATCCCTTATATAATCTGTTTTTTCAATGTGTTAAACTGTTCTTGAACTTTTTTGTGTTGGATATCTTACAGAATCTATTACCTGTTGCACTATAGCTAATTCTTTATGTTTTGTTAGATGCTTTCTATACTTTCTGACTCCAGTAAAAAAAAAAAAATGTTTTGAAGTTTGGATTTGCCACATTCTCATGTTGTTATGTTGAGCTGTTTGGAAAGAATCTTAAGTTCTCATTAGAATGAGAAAATATTTAAATGTTTAAATGGTGCAGCTGTTATCAAGCCTTGAGATATAAGTAGCTCTTGGAAGGAAATATTTTGAACATGCCTTGACAAATGTAAACCTGCTCACTTCATGCAAGAGTTCACCATATGCTTGAGGCATATTATAAGGCAAAAACAAGTCCTTTGCATAGCCTAAAAGAAAAATTGTAGCTATGCTGTGGTGGGCCAGACTAGCTATAGTACTTGAGTCTGCAGTTTGGTGATCTGTCTTTTCTGAAAAAGATTGCACAAACAGTAGAAAAAGACTTTCCCACGTCATGTTCTAGGCTGTAGAGTAAGCATTCCAGGAGCCAGCCTGTGACCTTCTCCTCCTCGACCTGACTTTTCTGTGTAGATCTACGTTTCTCAGTCCTTGCAAGTGACAGGAAACTGCTCCTATCTCGAGGTAAGGCAGGAAGGACTCGCTGTGGAAAAAGCCGGCTGTTCTGCTGGTGTCTGAATGCTTTCAGGTTTTTTTGTTTCTGCCCCTAGAGGGCTCCCTCCTTCCTTTGGCCAAAGCAAAACAAGGGCAATAGGAAAAGATACCTGATGTTGCCTTCACCACAAGTTGTTCCCAAGAGCCCTCTGAGTGCTGTGTCATTCCCATAATATTTTTACCTTGCAGTTAACCACTGGAAAGCTGAGTCAGAAAAATGTGTTTGCATGGTAATACCTTCTTTCCTACTCCATATCTTTTAAGAAGTTGCAGTGGTTCTGGCACTAATGCTGTGTTTTCTTACTGGCTAAATTTCAACTAGTTGGTTCAGGATGGGATGCAGCTTGTACAACAACAGAGCTCTGATAATGGCCAACAGCAGCAATCTGGGGAGAGTGCAAGGAGCCTCTTACGTGGGAGGCAGGAGAGTGGTAATTCATAAAGAATGGGACAAAGACATCATGGGTTAGAAGTAATGTTCCTTTTTGCATCTCTTAGACAAAATAATAATAATAAAAATCTGAAGTCTTGTTTCTCTTTACATAAGATATAAAAGACATTTCTCTGTGTGTGTTTATCTGCCTACCCAAGAGACCTCACTTTTAGTCTAGAGCACAGCTTCTTTACAGAATGAAGTTCTGGTGTCAGTGTGGGGAAAGGAGGGGGGAAAAAAAAAAAAAAACAAAACACAAAACCAACAATGGAACAGAAGACACTTCAGATTTTCTGTATAATTAATTATAGTCATTTAAAAATCTTGTGCACAGTCTTTGCTTGAAGAAGTTCTAAGTTATAATTAAGCCAAGCTGCTAACGATGGATCTAATTGTTGGGTTACAGACAGGCGCAGGTAATGCGAGTTGGGCCACTGACATCAGATATTTCACCCAATTGCCTTCTGTTGATGCAGCTAATTCCACACAACTGTTCCAGCAGCTGGAATGATTGGCATGAGGTGAAGCCTGGACGCCTGTCAAGAGTTTTCCCTGGCAGACTTAACTGGCCAAATGTCATTGGTCTTTAAAGGTACCGTGTCCTTGGTGTTGGCTCTGCAAAGGTTTCTGGGAGCAAAGTTGCTTTAGCACTGCTCCTCTTAAACCCCCGATATCGAGGGACTTGAGATGGGAGAATGAATTAGATGCTGAAATGGCTCTGCAAACTCTCCCTTTTTTATTGTATCAGTCACGTGAAGTCGCACGTGTTTCTGAAGAAACGTGCAGTTGAGGCAAAGGTCAAGTTCAACGGTGTAGTCAGATACTGCTGTGGCATTGGCAAGTCAGCTTTTAATAATAAAAAGAAATCCTTGCTTCCATCTCTCTGTCCCATCCTTCAACGGATTTTCACCTCCAAGATGTGGAGAACATCACATCATACATGGAAAGAACTTTCTTTTACCGCAGAACTAAAGCTGCGTGCCTGTATTGGTAGTTGATAAGAATACTGTGTAAATATCCAACTCAGACATCCACTATTAAGGTTACATTTAAAAGCCTAAATACAGGGTGCTTGGAAGTTACCAGCTGAACCATTGAGACAACCTTCCTGCTACGCAGTGCAGTGTATATTTATTAGGGGATTTTGAGGAAAGTGTTTCACATTCTTATTTTTCAGCTGACATTAAAACCTGTGAAAAATATTTTCATCTAAATTTATTTTCCCATTATGTTCTTTCTCACAACAATGTTTAAAAGGCTGTTTTTTGCCTTAATTGTGGCATCTCAATTTGTTTTGGTTTTGTCTGCTGTCTAAAGTAAAAGAATTATGGATCTGTATTCTCAATGTTAAACCCATTTTGTAACTGCTGGCTGTTACTTAATCATTTATTTGATAGTGCTAGAAAGAAATTAGGAAATGGCTAACTTCTGCAGGGTTAAAAAGAGAGGGTATCCAAGCAATTTAGTATCTTTAAAGTAGTTTAAGAAAAGGCTAATGATTAAATTGTAGTAGAAATACTAATGCAAACCGTTCATTTATTCCCCCTACTAATAATCACTTTTTGTAATGGGAAGATATGTTGCAAAGGCCTGCCCTTACCCTCAGAAAATTGTCTTCTAATATTTTCTTGTTAATGAAATTTTAAGTCAATGAGCTCTTCCCAAATAGTAATAGGCCAAGCCAGGATGTGCATTAGCAGGCTAATGGCAGGCATCCTGCCTCGCTGAAGGCAGTGCGGCTCACAGCAATCCTCTAGGAGTTGGCTGCACCACTTGGAGCACTTAATCCTGGCTCTGCTAAAGCACTTCTTGTCCTCCCATTGTCTCCTTTGGGAGACTACTCCATTGACTAATAGATCTCACTGTCAGGATGTCTTTCCTCTTCTTCAGTCTTCCTGATCTCAGTTCCAATGCATATAACTGTAACTTCTTTGACTACTCTTTAATGAAATATTAATAAAGACAAAAAGCCATCACATTTATATTCATATCAAAAATGGAAACTAATCTGGTTTTCAGTCTTCATTGTAAAGCTTGTAGAACTAACTGTTCTACAGATTTTAGTTAAATGCTGCCTGCATACATTTCGGGCTGATGGCAGCAGGATCTGGAAATCGGCTAGCATAAATCCACTCGTAAATAAAAGTACTGGGATTTGGAATCTGTCGGTGACTGATGTGTGCCTGTGACATGTAGAAAAGCTGGCAGCTAATGAAATCAGAGCTGAGCTGCTCAGGACTCAAGGGAAGTTTGTGAAGTTGCACAACGCACTAGTTGAGGTGTCACAGGGATGCCAAGGGCTAGGGGTGTGGAAAGATGACCACCGGGGCTGCATTTTGCAAGGAAAATGGTGTCAGTGTGACAGCAGCCTGCAAAGCTCTCTGGCTTGTGCAGTGCGAGCTGCTTGCAGTCATTGCTGGCTGCTGAGAGAGGCTGGTGTGCAGGAAGTAGCCGGGGAGAGGTTTTCACAAGGACCTGTTGTTTGGTTGCTCAGATTATATCAGTGTTCTGGCTATTGAGAGGGATTTGGCCTTTTTGCTTGCAGCTTTATTTATTTTTTGCCTGTTCTCAATTCTCTTTGTGAATACCAATATTCTGAGTCACCCAGAACGATTTCTGCCTTCATTAGAGATTCCTTCCAGCTCCCCTTCAACTGCCTGTAGGCTGCTGCCTGCCCCTGCCTCCCCCTATGCACTTTGCTGCACGGATTTAGCTCTCAGTATTCCATCAGTCATCCCTTCCTGCAGCTCTGGCAGTTGAATACCTTCATCCATATTAAACTGGATTGTACCCTTGGTTCTTTGCACAACTTGCTTTCTTCACCTGACCTCTTCTGTACTGTCCTTGCTACTACTGGAGTGTTTTCAAGCGTTTGAGATGTGGTATAAGGCCACAGTTTATCCTTGGCCTACAGCAGCTGTGCTTGGAGCTAATCAAGTGAAATGGTTAGACCAGGGAACTGGGCATCCAAACCCTTTAACCCATTCCTGTTACACTGTGTCATCCTGGAATAAAACAGCATGTTTCTTGATATACTTTGGTGTTTTAATTGCCTACAGTATCTACACCACACAAACAGGATTGCGTTTCTAAAGACCTAAATTAAAAGATCCAATATAAATTAGAAGTAATTGTATAGTTCTTTAATGGATATTCCTACATGAGTTGCTGACCTCTGTGGTACTCAAAAGCTTGAGTATAAGAAATCTACAAATCAATAAGAAAAATAACCTGGAATGGAGGAGGGGTCTCATTACAGCGCTAAGTGTCGATACAGTAGATGTCTTAATGCTAGTTAATGACTGTCCCTAATGGTATTCAAACAATGTACATTTGCTTTAGCTTTTTTCAAAGTCCAGATAAGCTGCTCTGAGCTCTCTTAATGATGCGAATTATTTAACGCTCATTTGTATGCAGTATGCTCCTGCTTTGAAAGTACTTCACAGAATTCAAGCCAAATTCAGCCGTGCAGCTCCACTGAAGTCAGTTGTTGTCTGTGCATCTGCTGGTAGCTTTTCTTTTTGCTTTTGCTTGAAGAGTTAACTTCTTGTTGCACTGAGTTTATTTTATTTTTTTAAGTTAATATCTGCAAGGGTTTTTAGTCACCCTTCTCCCCTCCCTGGTAGAGTGGCTGTAAATACAAATGCGGTTTTGTTGATTCTCTCATCTCCCTCTTTTGATTCTCTCATCTCTCTCTTAAGCCCTGCAAAAGGAGGACAAGCTAAGCAGAAAATATTTTTCTGTGTTCTTTCCTTTCCACTACTTTGCGCTTCCTAAGCACGGTTCTGCTGATATATGGAACTTCTCCTAAAAATCATCCTGCATAGAATCTCTGCCTGCCATCAGATGTATGCAAGAAGCTGAGTTCCTGTCTGTGGCCCATTTCTGGGTTAACACGACGTGAACTGATGGAGGCCAAGTCACGTACAATTCTGCAGGTTAGTTCTGCTCAGTATAGCAATGTAAGGATGCGTTTTCTTGTGGCTGATAGCAATATGGTGTGGGAGCCTGGGTTAATACTTTGAATAGAAGTAGCTGCTGGAAGGTGGAACAGGTATTCTTAGTTCAGACACATATTTTTGTGTTTGACATTATAACTGCAATATTCTTTTAATGTAATTTTTAACTCAGCCCCACTATGTTTTTAGCATGCACAGTAAAAGAAAAAAAATCATCTGCAATCATATCATTCACTCCCCCTGGGTAATGGGTAGGGGTGTGATTTTGAGCTTACAGCACAGACCTACAACTCTACTGCCTGCACAGAGTAAGTAGGAGTAATGGAAAAGCATCCTTTCTAAATGTACGTGTCACTAGAATGGGCAGAGATGTTTCTTGTCAGCTGTTAAGATATTTGCTGGCAGCACAGGGATGAGTGTTGAGATGTGGGAATAATGGGTTCATTTCCAAGTTCTACAGCGGATGAATCTAAATGTCCTGCTGCCTTATTCCGTATAACATTACAGTGTATGACTGCTTCCCCTCTCCCTGTCCTGTAGCAGAGCTCTCCAGCTTCTGGCCTGTGTTCATCTTGATCTCCACAACATGGTTCCTTACCCCCCAGCTCCTCCCTCCTTGCTGCTTGCCCATCCCTTTTGGCCTGCATCTCTCTTCCCTCTCTCCTGCTGGGGATGGCTGTAATCCCCGGAGGAATGTGGCCCACAGGCCTCTGCAGGACCTGGGCGTGTGACTCCAGAGAGCCTGCGATGGGGAATGCAAAGCTGGAAAAAGCAATCTCGTGTCACCTGGCAGCACGGGGTGGGGGGGAGAGCTGGGGATCTGCGGGCTGCTCAGTGTGCTTGGCTCTCCAGTCGTCTCATCAGACAGAAAAATAGAGGCTAGACTTTTCGGCTGCATGTATTATTTCCCTATTCATTGTGTCTGGGTGATGTATTCTCTGCCTGTGGTTTTAATAAATGTCTTTCTAAGCTACTTTCTGCTTCAGTCCCCCTTGGGATAGCTCTTTCCAACTCAGCTGCATCAGTATGCTGAAGATGTTAAGTTGAACGTGTGGAACGGGAAAAAGGAGAACTTCCCATAGAGCATCTAAGGCAGCTTTAACTTTAATAATATCTCTATGAAGCTGTTGTATATTACAAACCTCACCTGAATTTTAAGTTGCACAAAGCTCTCTCAATCATATTAACTCCTCCTCCCTTTCCTTTTTGTATTTATATGTCCGCAGAGCACTCAAAAGCGTTTGCAAGGAGAATCCCAAACTACTGTTAGGACACAAACTTGTGCTGGGTTCTAATAAGGCCTTGCAGGTAGGATGTTGCTGTGTTTTAGAGCATCCTGAACATTTCAACAGGGACATAGGGGGAAAAAAATAAATCATTGTTCTGTGTTTGGAAACTAAGTTTTGTTCTATGTAGTAAGCACCCATCTTAACCCTGCTAGAGCAGAACAACACCCCTTTTCTAGCAGAAACCAGAGTTGTTGTTAATTAATGTCTTGCTGAAAACTAAGTCTTTGCCATCTGTTCCGCCCCCTCACTACGAATGCCACTCTCATTATGTTGATTATGTAATTAAAAATGAAAATATATTTTGGTAGAGTGCTGCATAGGCATCTGTGCTGATTCTTCTGTTCCTATTCACTGCCCCTGCCCCCAGCACATACAAAAAGGAAAAGACAACAATTGTTTGGCTCGCCAGGAGCTTTATGCTGAAGCTGTGGCACTGGCTGCCAGACTGGTGCACGTCATGGGAGCAGCCACTTGAACCCTGCTGTGTTTGAGCTGCTAGTCCTTCGGAAACCCTGGTTATTAGGTTCATGAGAAATCCGTGGCAGGAAGCTGCCCCTTAAACTGAAGCGGCTTTAAGTTCTTGTGATGGGTTAACTTGAATCCAGATCAAGAAAAGTGAAAAGAAAAAAGGCCTGGCTACTTTATAAGTGATAGCGTGACCTCTGAGATCAGCGAGGCTGCTCGTGTTACAAATATGGTCTATGTCTAAGGGTGGAGGAAGAGAAAAAGAGGAGGGGTAGCTTTCCTGTAAGTGGGTTAGAGCAATTACTGAGGTCTCTTACAGCAAATGAAGTTGTCAGTGTGAGTCACATTCCCTTTTTTTCCTCTCCCTGCCAAGTTTTAAGCAGTAACCAGACGGAGAAAAAAAAAAAAAACAGGGAAAAGTAACAATGGAGAAAACTTGAACTGAAACAACCCTTCATTCAGGGTATTGTTTGACATTTTAGTTCTGATTGTACATAGAGATAAAGGGTCTATAAATATCCTGTCTGCTGAAATTCCTTATCACAACATCGCCTGTCAGCTGAACAAATAGGTTAGGTTCTCCAAATACTACCTAATTACATATGTAAATACAAAATTACTGATTATATCCTTGCACCACGTGGAATGAAGGCCTGATCACTGGAAGGGACGTTAACCTTTTCTGTTTTGCTGGGAGATGCCCCAGTCTCAGGAGAGCAAACAGCAAGTACAGCTGTTGCTGCTGAATTGGTGCAAGCTCCAAGACCAGACTGAACGAAGCAACAAGATATTTATCTGGCTAACGAGACTAGATGAAAGCATCTTCTGATGCTTTTGAAACTATCTTAGCATTTAGTTCTGTTTAACAAATGGCTGGAAGCTTTTCTACTCTGCTTTAGAGCTTTTAATGAAGCATTGTGATTCCCATTGTGGTTGATTGTTTGACACTTTTATTATTACTGGTATGCATAGCGTTTTTTAATGTTTGACAGCTGGAGAAAGAAGTATTTTGTGCATTCAAACTTTTAGTACAAAGCTGCTGTTTTCCATTCTGCCTTTGTCTTTTATTCTTGCTGATGCAAATCAACGAAAGACAGAACTGATGAAATTACGTTTGTTTACTTTTTACTTGATAATAAGACACAGCCAGCCTTTTATAAAAGACAGAAATAGGGGATGTGAATGTTTCTACAGTATTTCTAGAAAGGTTTTTTTTTCTTACAATATAAAGGCATTTATTTGTTTCATATGTTTTGATTTATAAGATAATGTGCACTTCCTAATGCATGTGGAATAAGAATGGAGCAATGAATGACAGTTAGCAATGGATTCCATTTGAAAAGCTCATAGCTTGTTGTTTTTCTTAATTCAACAGTATAAATGATCACAGCACATCACAAGATAAACACACCAAGATACCTCTGTCCTTCACAGTAGGACTGCCTCTGATCATTATTGCATATTTGTATATAGCTGTACAAAAAATCCACTCCATCAGCTTTGGCTTTATACACATGTAATTGATATTGGGTACTGGCTTTGATACATTGGTATGATATTGGAAAGAAACAATCACTGAGAGGCAGGGCTGCAGAAATCGGATACCCGTGATTGTTTTGGTGAGTAATGCGCATGTCTTGTGGATTGTGTAATACTTTTTTTTTTTTAAATGCTTGTCCTGAGAAAGAAGGCCTGCATTTATCTATCTGGTTTGTGAGTGTGCATGCAAGCAAAAAGGTCCTGGATTGGGAGTACATTTCTAGATGTCAGTAGCTGCAGCAGAAAGATTTTGGAAGGAGTAAAAGGCAGAAACAGGAGAGGAAGATGATGAATGGAAAGGAGGTAGTAAGAAAGGCACTATAAAACTGCTGTCATGATCACTGTTTCCTGCATTTTGGCCAAAAAGGGCAAAAGGGCGGCAAAGGCAACAGAGGTGTCTGAAGGCTTTCCAGTAGTGTAGCCAAATCTCCCTGTTACACAGACAAAATAGACTGACAGAGTGATATCACATGGCAGCTGAGCCAGACCTAATGAATTGCTCGTAACAAAAAGGGCAGTTCTGCTCCCGGCCTTGCTGCTTTCTTTATACAGGTCTGGTGTTTGTCTGGACCCTTTGAGTTTATGCAGCTTGATAAACTGTAAGAAAATGAATTCAGCAAAAATTAGTGAAGTACCAGCCCAGGAGGGAAGAAGGGTTAGACACTGTGAGAAGCAAAACTGGAACTGCAATGAGTGGGAGAAGCATGGATGTCAGATTTTTGCTGCAGATGTGGGGTGTTCTGGAGGATGCCTTGCTGCTACCCTACGCCTAACCTCCCACTTCATCTCCTAGGTGGTGCCTCACTAAAAAGGGCATGAAATGAGCATGGACTGATCAAGAAAGATGCCTGGACAGGTGAAGGGAGGCAATCCAGCAATGCTAGTCCACGTGGCAGAGAAGGGAATGAACTGCTGCGGGACTGCAGGAGCCCAGGAGGGTGTTGTCATGGGTAAGAGTAGTGAACAGGAACCAAGAAGGAAACAGGACGTGTTCAGAATGACTGCAGAATGCTGCTGCAACAGCACTGAGAAAATGCTGGAATATGGGGCAATGGTCCCATTTTGCTAATCCAGCTCTCAAACGGTTTTTCTAATGTATCCAGGTAGCAGGCCTGGAAGGGGGAGTCCTGTTTATCACCATTATTTAGGTATACATTTCTCCAAATTGGGATTTGATAAGAGGACAGCTGCTGCATTTTTATTATTTGAGACAAGCGGCAGTAAAAGCTATTCAGAGTTCACGATGGAAATGTATCCGCATATTGGCATTTATCCAGCTGCATTTCACAAAGGTAAATGGGACGTGAGAGTGGTATGCTGCCCCCTTTTAATCCATTTTCTGTAGAAGGGGGTACTTTGCTTCTCTGCGGGAAAGGCCAGCACAGCTACAGTGCTAATAAACGCTCATTTCTCACTGCAGCATATGGGCTTCCCAGACAATTGCTTCCAAGCAATTTGTAGTTGAATTACAATTAAATATCCACGCACATTTTCATACCATGGTCTGGTGCGCAAGGCATAGGCCTAAGTGGCTGGACATCTGCTGTCTGCTCTCCCATACATAGTGTTTGGCAGAGCCTAATTGCTTAATCTTACCCTACCTCCATTAACGGTACCTGTAAAATTGGATGCAGAGCATCATTCTACAGATGTTTTGGCATATTCTTCAAGAAGAGCAGCATTTTCTTTCTTGCTCTTTTTTCTTCCCCTCCCCCCCCTTTTTTTTAAAGCATCCCTTATTGTCAAATAGTCAAAAATACTTTTCAATGCTGTTGATCTTTCAGTCAAAGGATATCCAGGTCAGGGGTTCACTTTGGCTCTGTTAATGACAGTGGGAAATAAGACATCATATTAAAAAGTTGGTTGAGATGCAGGACACTCATAGATCCTCTCAACAATTTTGTGTCATTTGTACAAGACCCAGAGACTCAGTAATGCAATAAGATAAATGTAGTGCTTGATTACAGTGGATGTATTGCACTTAAAAAGGTATTTTATTGTTAGGCTCTGCATATCTAAAGTAATAACCACTGTATGTCAGGCAAGACAATGGTAAAGTAAGCCAGATAATTTTCCCATTGTTAAAACTTTCAAAATCCAAAAAGCTATAAATGTCTTAATTATGTTCAATTTAGCTAGATCTAGTGCTGGTGGCTGGAGGGAACATCTTTCTGAGGTTCAGTCTTTCCCCTGGTCTAACTGATAACACTTAAAATTCTGTCACTTACACTGTTACAGCTATTTAAAGAAGAATTATATGTAGTCATTACCCATCCTGAGTTTCCATGCAGCAGGGTTACCATATGAAACTGCAGTTTAGTTGTTCTCATTTGTCCCAGAAAGCTTGAACAAAGATGTACAGTCTGCTCTGAACGTAACCAGCATCCTTCGGTGCTGAAGCTCTATGAGGCACGTGGGCTGTCTTCTGCACTGTTGTATAGTTACCTAACAAAATGCTTATTACCTGTGGGTTTGGTAGAAACTTTGAATTTTGCCCCCTTGACTCCAACCCCATGTGCATGTCAGCTTCAGACAAAGTTCTAGCCACGATCACAAGAACATCCTAAATCAGTCTCAGTAGTTTGTATTTCCTTGCCAAAGATCTTATCTGCTCTGGGTGCAAGTTGCACCATAAAGAGTGCTGGTGTTGAAAATTTTTCACCCTTCTGTTTCACAACTCTACCTTTTCAGGCTAGGTTAATTTATCTAGAAGAATTGAGACAAAGCTGTCAAGTGAGAAAGGCTGCACAGCAAGACAGCACTGCTCCGAGCATCTGCACAATTTGTATATTTGATTAGGTACCTCAGCACTTGCAGATTATTGTTGTTACAAGCAAATCCTACTTTTGCCATTTTCTTATAAGGCTCTATGCTGCATTTCAGTGGATGTTCATTCTCTGTATACCTGTGTTCTTTACAAAAATGACAAATGCTGATAGTAAAAATTACATTTGCTCATTAAAACATATTGCTATTTATATATCACATATATATATATATATATATATATATATATATATATATATATGCTGTGGTCCAATGACCTAATGAGAGATGTGTCATGGATTTCAGTGGGACATGAGCTGGGCCTCGAAATCTGCTTCTCACATGAGTAGTCCCCTGATACATATCATGAAAACCTTCTTTTGTTTATAAGGACAGATGCCACAGGGGGTTGTATATTTGGATATATATATTTTTTTCTTAGTGTTTATTATCAAATGCTTGCAAGTTCTATGATGTGGTAAAAACTCTCTCTGTGGATAAACAGGAAGCACTCAGAGGTATTGCATTACCCACGTAACGCAACACAGATTCCAACAGCTTGGCTCTTTTTTTCAACATACTGTGACACCACTTCCTTCAGGAAATCTCTTGTCTGTAGAGCTCATTTCTGCTATAGATATGCAAAACTGCAAAAGAATTGGTTGTTTTAAAAATGCATGTTGATTTGCCAGTTTCAGACTGTGGAAACTGATGTCTAATTGATGTAATGTCTTTAAAAATATGCAATACAGACTCTTTGGGCTCTTTGGTCAGTGGGCTGAACAGAGTGCAAGGAGAAGTGACTGACACCATCCCTCCCACAGCACAGGTGCAGCTTAGAGAGCAACGATGCAGATTTTCCCTGCAGGAACCTGAAATGTGTCTCAGCTGTAAATCTGGAGGTGCCTCTTCTGCAGTCCTGCCACGCAGTGTCAGCAAGGCCCGGGTCTGCCCCGTACAGGAAGA
This sequence comes from Anser brachyrhynchus, assembly GCF_964034855.1. Taxonomy (NCBI): domain Eukaryota; kingdom Metazoa; phylum Chordata; class Aves; order Anseriformes; family Anatidae; genus Anser; species Anser brachyrhynchus. The sequence goes on along the minus strand of NC_137710.1, from coordinate 9,168,815 downwards.
ACGGCAGTCCTGGTTCCAGTCAGGTCTTGTTATCTGCCAAGGCTAGCAGCAAAAAAGCTAAGTATGTCTGTTCGTATGTGGAAACCTATATTCAGAATAGCTGTGCCAAGGCAATCTGATGTATCAGTATTGGCTGAATTTAGAACCCCAGTGGCTTTTATGTGAAAATCTTAGAATGCCATTAGCGTACTGCTTCCTGTGCCTTGTTTCTGTTCAGCCAGTTCCCGTCACTTAAAGTAAGCAGACAGCTAGGAATTATACTTGTGCCACCACAAAATCATTAGATATGTGTTTGTGACAAACCACCCGAAGTGACAACAACATCACTTTAAAGGAAGTCCTAGTAAGGTCTTGTTTGAAGGTTTAGTATCATTTCCCAAGCTGGTTCTCAGTGAAGGGACTTCTCTGTCTTCCAAATGCTTCACTTGCACAAAGCCAGATGCAATTGGGTGTAGATATCAGGACTGATGCTTTCTCCTCTGCCCTCAGCTATAAGCAAGAAATATTGAAAACAAGAGTTGCTGCAATATCTAGGCAACATAAAACCTCAGTGATTCTGTTTTTACATTCTTTGACTTCTGCCTTTGTTGGATGCATCGCTTGTCCTGCCAACAGCTGAACTGAGAGCAAGTGGGGGAAACAGACTGCATATTTTAGTGTTTGTAAATCATGAGACTTGTGAAGTTTTCTAATAATCTTGTCTCTTTTCTGTATTTTATTGTATTTACCTAACAATCAATGATTTCAGAAATAGATCAAGAGACTGATATTACACACTAGCTAAATCAATTTTGTAAAAACTTTATAGCCTTTCAGTGCATAAAGCTTTGGCACAAGAAAAATGTTAATGTAGCAGGATTTCAGCAACATCCTCACAAGTCTCTCTAACATTCCATCTAAATAGTGGCTGTGCATGTGTTTTGTTTTGCCAGTCCTGTAGAATAACTTAGTCTCGTTCAATTCTTTTATCATCTGTAGCTTGTTTACTGAATTTTAAGTCTTGGGCGAGATGAAGCAAGCTCATGAGGAGAAGTCGGTTTTCAAAAGATACAAGCTTCAGATAACTGAGAACAAGTAAAGCACACAACAATATTGAAATCACTCAGTTTTATTGCAGCTGACTGAGACAGAGCGTGCTTTGAAGCTGGGAAATTTCCATTACTGAAGTGCAGGACAGTGCCTGGATACTGCTGCTACTGCAGTTGAAAAATAAAAGCAACTTAATTTTACTTAGCAGCAAAATGTCAGTATATTAGTTTAAATTGTTAGAATTATATAATAAGCTTTTAAAGTTGCTGTAAAATGGATCCCTTCTAAAATATTTATAATATAGTTGTTGTAAACTACTTGCATGAAACTAAAGAACACAAAAATGAGTTGAAATTGTACCTGAGCTTTCAAACTATATCATATTTGTGAACAGCAAATCTAACAAGAACATGATAGATGATACATCCCCTACAACGCTGACAGTGTGACAGTGACAGAATGATACCCAGTGCAAAATCAAGGCTGTTTCTGACAGAATAGTTCTGCAATTAATAATCCTTTGTGCTCCCCTTGGCATGCACAAAACAAACATAGCAATCTGTTTATTAATTTGAAGCCCATAAGGTATAAGCCACCATAAGTTTCCTGCAAATTCAGTCAGAATATTGAATGGGGGAAAAAAGAATTAAATTTGTTTTGGCATCAAGTTATCCAGCACTTTGGGCATGAAACTTTTAACTTCCCAGCAGCATAAGATTACAGAGAGATTCTCATTTATGCTAAGGTCACTTCATACAGTCAAAGCAGTGGCCGACATTTAAATGAAAATTAGTCTCAAGGGATTTTGGCTGTATGTTACCGGTTAAATCAAGCCCAGGTAGGTACTGCCTAGAAGTTATTAGCATCTGATGCTCTTTATGAATCTTAGGGTAGTTCCCAGTGGATCAGAGCTCATATCTAAGCAATTTAAGTTTGTGTCTCATACATCACCATGGTTCCTGAGTGCCTGAGAAGTTAAAATATATCTTTATGAAACATCTTACATGTCTTATTTCTCCTTTTTCTTTTTCTCCCCCGCACAGAGGCTTGTGGTCTCTTTAACTAATGCTGGGAAAATTGTTTTATATACTTAATGCCTGCAATTTGTTTCAATGATGAGGGTGGCAGGTCAGGGTCATTCTGAGGTACTCTGAAAGCAAATGCCATACTCCTGCAGCAGATACCATAAAAGCTGCATCTTCAATGTCTCCACGCAAATAATACAACTATCACAGTGGTGATGATTTTAGGAGATGTAGCTTTAATTTTCAAAAGAAAAATGGAACCCCTCCCACCCCCAATAAAATATGACACTGTAGGGCAGTTATGTGTTGTTTGCTCTTTGCCTAAACCTGATCATGCTGTTTCCAGGACTCGTAGGGCCTTTCCTAGTATGACATTTGCTTTTCGAGAGACCTATTTACAGAACACAAATTTAACAGTTAAAGTAGATGTGTATAACTGTACAGAGAATTTGCAGAACCTGATTGTAGAATGAACTCATCCATGTGACTCCTGAACTTGATATGAAGATGGAGATGGTCCAAACCATGGCATATTTAAACTGACCTGTTGTATGGCTTAGCTGTTTCCTAATATAGCTTTCAAACAGAAGGTACTGCATTTCTCTTTGGAGAAATTCTTCTTAGCAGTGTTTTTGTTTCTGCTTGAGGCATGGAAACAGTTTTTCCCCCCCTGCTTTTCATTATCTGCTGTCATTTTGTAGTATCACCTGTCCCCCCAACATAACCCATTATTTTGATCGTCAAACTAATAATTTTCTTAAAACACATTTACATTCTTTTCAGAATTGAGTCTCTAATGTCACCTTGCTAAAGTAAAAGACCAAACATTAAGTGCAGGTAATGGCAGTGTATTTAAGTAGGCTGAGAAGCAATTGATAACATTTCTATCCAGTCTGCCTAACTTGCTAACTGCAGTGCTTCATTGAAATATGTACGCTAAGTTCTGTCACAAGAGAAATTGTTGGCAAAGTACGCCATAGCATTTTGGTTGCTTATTTGGGTTTAGTTGGCTTGGACATATTTAAACACAGCATTCAAAGGTGCTGCTGGTCTTTCCACAATTTCCTGGTCTGCCTGGCTGGTTTTCTTTTTGTTCTAATGCATCCTGGTGAAGGTAGAAAATAATGTAGATAATACACACCAGTTTTTAATTAAATTTTGCTATGACAGGTTGTGTTTAAACTAGCTTCCCTATAATAATTTGTTTTGCATTTGCTGATGACAGATTTATTTATGTAAGAAATCAGAACTGTAACCATAAATTCATTTTTGGAGTTGAGAACCTTTTAAATCTTATTTTACTTGTTTTCAGAAAATTTAAACATCTATTCACATTTACTGCTGTCTAAAATTTCTGAGAAAAATAATGCTGGGTTTCTAAAGTGCAGAAGAATGCATCGTGAAAACAATGCAAGGAAAAATAAATTGAAAGCACTATCCCCCTCAAATACACAACAAAAAAGCTGTATAGCTGAATGTCTGTTAAACATATGGAGGAGTTTATTAGATTTTGCTGGCCCTCCGTGACAGCTTTCACTCCATCAAACTGAAACCCTGACCTGCTGGGTAGGGTTGCATCAAAGGGGAGTCCTTGGGCTGTGGATGGCCAACCGCCTGTGCAATGAAACTGGTGACTTCCCTCGACTTCTGGTCAGACGGAGCCCGATGCTTTGGGGGATATTAATAAGTTGTAACTTGGAGATTGTACAGCACCTGGAACCAGCTACAGTAAGGTGGGATGCCTCAGGTGACCTCTGTCAGCTGGGAGGAGGAGGAGGGCGATGGAGTGCACCCACAGGGGTGCCCTGAAGGCAGAGAGGTGGGAGGCAGCAGGATGGGCGGCACAGATGGCAATAGGAGGAATGTCAGCAGAAAGGGACTATAGTGTCAGAGCTGAGAAAAACGTTGAAAAAGAGGGCAAAGTACAAGTGCTGAGAACCTCAGAGGAACTGGACTGTCATCTAACAGCTTCTGGGTGAGCGCTGTTAATTGGGAATGCAAAACTAGTGCCTGTTTATGGGGTAAAGCACGATGGGGTAAGCAGATGACTCCGTGCTGGGGTCTTCAGACAGGGTTTGGCCCTCAGGACGGGTACGAATATGTAGCTGCGGGCACACAAAGGTGTGTGCAAATTCGTATTTGACTGAATTTTGGAAGGAATGGGAGAGAGCACAGCTCCAGCAGCACTGCTTAAATTAAGGAGCTGGGGCATTTCAGAGCGGGGCTGATTTTTGGCTTTAAAATCACTGTAAGACACGATGGTTACAGAACTGCAGAACAAAATCAGTGGAGTTCCCACCTCTGCTTAACTCTTGTAAACTTATGGCTCAGGGGAAGGCTGCTGTGGGAGAAGCGAGCCGTGAGGGAGCAGACGAGAGGCGGACGGTGGTTCGAGGAACCACGGCCAGCAGCGCCTTCACCTCCCAGCCCCAGCCGTGCCTGCGCGGGGAGCCGGCAGCAGCGAGCACAGCTCTGTGTAAACACAGCGCTAAGCAGCGCCTGCACAACCACGCACTGCGAGGGGGCGCCGCGACGGGCTCGCCCCTGCTGCCCCCGGGCCGGCCGCGCTGAGCCGCCCCCCGACCCCCGCCGCGGCCCGGGCTCCATTTCCTGCCCCGCCGCCCCCTCACGCCTCTAATGGCGGCGGGCCGCCCGCAGCGCCGCCGCGCCCACCACGTGACCCGCCCGCCGCGCCCCCTCCCCAGCGGCTGCGGTTACCGCAGTCCTCGGCCACGCCCCTCTCCTCTACCAGGCCCCGCCCCGTCCCCACCCAGCCCCGCCCCCTCCGCGCGAGGCCCCGCCTCCCGCTCCCCTCCCTCCCCTCCCTCCCCTCCCCCCCCCCCGCCCCGCTCGATGCGCGCGCGCGCGGCCGGCGGCGTCTCCTCAGAGCGGCCGCGGCGGGCACGGCGCTGACGGGGCCCGGGGACCGGCGGGCGCTGCTGCGGAGCGGGCGACGCCTCTCGTCCTCCCGGCCGCCCTCCTCTTCCTCCTCCTCCTGCTCGCTCCCCCCGTCCTCCCTCCCACCTCTCCTCCTCCTCCTCCTCCTCCTCCCGTCCCCCCCCTGCGCCCGGTGCCCGCGGTTCCCGGCGCGGACACAACATGGCGGCGGTGTCGGGGGCCGCGGCTGCGGGCGGCTCCGCCAACGCCGGGGGCCCGGAGATGGTGCGGGGCCAGGTGTTCGACGTGGGGCCGCGCTACACCAACCTCTCCTACATCGGCGAGGGGGCCTACGGCATGGTGTGGTGAGTGCCGGCGGCGCGGCCCGGCCCGGCGGGGCAGCGCCCGAGCCCTTCCCTCCCCTCCCTTCCCTTCGCCTCCTTCCCTTCCCTCACGGCCCGCCCTGGCCGCGGGGAGCGGCCCCGGGGCAGCCCCGCAGCCCTGCCCGGCCCCCCCGGCATCGCCCCGCCGCCTCCTCCCGCTCCCCGCCCGCCTGAGCGCGGCCGGGCCCGGCCCCGCGCTTCGCTTCCCGGCTCCGTGAGGGGACCGCGGCCGTGAGGGAGGGCGCGGGGTTGGGAGGGCCGGAGGGTGCCGCTGGGGTCCCGCACCTCGCCTTGTGCCCGTCCTGGGGCTGCCCGGCGGCCTGGTCCCCCCGGAAAAAGGGGTCTGGGCGTGCTGCCCCTGCCCGGCCCCTCGCAGGGAGCGTTGTGTGTTCCGCCCGGCCTGCCCGGGCGTTGTGTGCGGGCACCCGCGGGCAGGTGGAACCGCTCCTCGGCCCCTCTCGGGTATTTTATATCGCCAGGACTTGTGTTGAGTCCCGCTGACAAGCAACCGGGCGTTTGCTTCGGTTAACATCAGCCTTAGGGAGCTAAATGGATGAGCTGCCAAATTCTAAAGAACGGTGGTGAGATGGTGGTGGCTTTTTTTTTTTTTTTTTTTTTTAAGTAGCCTAGATGCGCTGGGGTGAGCTGAGATGCTGCTGCGAGATAGCGTAACTACTGATTGGGTGATGCCTGGCGTGCGCAGTGACCTCGCCTAGGGTTTCTCATTCCGTCTTCCTCAGTAGTTAAAGAAACTTGTTTTTGCAATAACTGAAGGGATTCAGATGGAAAACTTTTTCTGATGTTGCTCTACCAACTTTGTTCTAACACTGCTGCTGTTTTTTCGGCACGTTTTTTGAGGTGCTAAATGAGGTTTATGGGCCATGACTTTATGAAAGCTGTATCAGCATTAATTTCTCTCTCTGATGTTTAATCTTTTGTAAACCAGTACATTTCTTAACAAAGGCTCTTCACAGCCTTCAGCTATATGTTGCAGATTTTTATAGCTATAGGTTTTTGTATATAGTCACTGAATTGTGCTGGGCTATTGAGATGAAGTCATCCTGCCTTTCAGAATGGAAGCTTTCATCTAGGCCCGAGCTTAGCTGAGAGATAAGCCTCTGTTAGAAAGTTCTGAGTTGTGGCCTTCACTTTTCTGTTGTGGGAACAATCTCCAAGGTATTAATCAAAAATGCTGTTTACGGGGTAAAAATAACCTTATTACTGGTTTAGTGTTAGAAGTCACAACAACATGTCTAGTCCAAAACTTGCGTTGTTGAAGCTTGTGGTACAAATGTTGTTATTGTGTCCTTTATCACCCAAGCTAGCACAGCTAAGCCAGCGCAGATAACCTCGGTGCTAACTGCACTGGTTTACACTTGCAGTCTGATCTAGGAAAGTACGTGGGAGCTTTCGATATGTGTGCTGTGCACCGTCCCGTTCGTATCAACGGGGCGTTAGAAAGCGGTAACACAGGCATCGTGTGAAAGCTGAAGTATTTCACCACCGATCACAGATTGCAAGAAGCAGCATGATGGCAGTGGATGCCCTTTTTTGGCATCACTATGCTGGTGAGCAGATACAGGGAAAACGGGGTCACTTGCTTCCCCTCCAAATCATATGTTGCTCAGTTCTGGTACTGAAACCGTTTTTTCTCCCAAACTGCAGAAGGTTATCTGCAAGTTAAAAACTAACTGTAATAAATCGTGTCTGCTTTGGACACTGCATGTAGTTGTTTAAAAATACAAATCTCCAGTGTAGTTGAAATATGTATTTGGCTCTTGCATTTTCTCCTCTAGAGATACTAATTGGAAATACAAAATTTGGTGTGCTGTGCAAGACTATTGATCTTCTGCCTTGGGTGTGAAATGACAGGGAACAAAGTCTCAGTTTATGCTGTGTACTCAATAAGGAAAGTGTTGGATGCACATGTTCTAGCTAAATGCCATAGCAACTGTAATGTGCTGTAGTGCATAGCACACAAGCTACTATGATTAAGTAGCTTTACTTACAGATCAGCGGGGTATAGCTTGTGCAGATTAATGCTGCCTGCTGCTTACCTTGCTTTGATTGCTAATGCAGCGAGCATCTGCAGAAGCATCTCCCTTTGGGGTGGGGGGTGGTAGAGGGCAAGCTGTCAGGGTGCAGGTGGAGACATTTCCCACTAGTGTAAAATCCATTTAAATCTGTACACTTAAACGAAGGACAGCAAAGTAGGCCTTAATGGCTTTCTTTTAGACCTTCAGCTAATGTGTGTGACTGGGGAGATGCTCGTTACTTACAAGTGCATTGTGCTGTAAGGCACAAGGTGGAAAACAAGTGACTTAACTCTTAAAATCCTTCACTCTCTTCCTTGTTTTTCCTAACGTGCATATTTCTGGATTATCGAATTAGGGAGTTTATAACAAAATAAAAATACTTTAGTTGTATTACTGCAAAAAAGGGTAAATTAAGTATTCTTAGGATACTGCTGTTACAGTCAGCCTTCCATTTTGATTTTGCAGCACTGAATAATGTTTGACAAATACTGATCAAAACCTAAAATAACAGCACAGGAAACAGAGGGAAATGTTGACTGAATACACTGCACACAAACATTCTCTCATCTGGATTTGAAAACCCTTAAAGGCGTTCAAGGATTTATCTCCATTTTCTCCATTGCAGTCATTTTTAACCTAATTGGGTTTGCAGTTAAAAAAGAAATAAAAAACCTTAACAGAGCAATGCATTTACTGTTGTGCTGTGGTTGCAGTTTGTCAGCAGAACAGCATATTGTCAGGCAACCCCCCCACCTTAATGTCCTCCAGTTAAACTCTGCCAAAAATGTTCATCCTTTGGTGGAGGCTTGCATCTTACTCAGCACTTTTGCTGCTGGGGGTGAAGTGGTTAATTAGTGCATATCCATGTGAGCATCCCCTTCTGAACTGTTTTTTTTGCTTTCAGTGTTTTTGCATGTGGAACTAGGGAATGAGCGCAGTGCAAACCAAGCCTCAGCTGAAATCCTCAGCACTTTCTAGGACTGCAGGACATTCTTTGAGCAATTATTTAGTCATACTGTCATGTTTGTTGCTCAAAATTAATTTATCCGCATACATGCAAATGTGTTTATTTTTTTCTTTTTCTTTTCTTTTGCTTAAGAGTTGTTTTCAGGGGTTTAGGTGTGAAGTTCTTGTGACGTTCCCTTTCTTCCAGTGGTAGGGGATTATCGACCTGAGAGTCAGCTAGAAATGACTTTCAGACTGAAAGTTTCAGAACTAAAACACAAACTGTGAAAGGTTTCTGAAGCTGCTTCTTCCTCCCCATTTTTTTTCAAGGAGGCCTGTTAGCAGGCTGTATTTTAAACACACTGAAACAGTGATAAAAATGGGATTGTATAGAGCATTATATTTCCAGCGTGTATTGTTCTTCATCCGTTTGGCTGGTGGTAAGTTGGCAAGACGACCGCTTGACGGTTTAAAACAAGTCACTTCTGGAAAGAAATGGTTAATGGGAATGCGATAAGGATGTTCTGTTTTATGTTCTGGTTTTTGGAAGCCCTTTTTGTTATCAGGCTTATGTGAGCGCAAAGTGTTATCACTGCTCCAAATCCTGCATATAAATAATAAAGGTGAATGCAGTCAGAAGAAAATGGTCTTGAAGTTCAAATCTTGCCTTTCTCAACCTGAATTTTACTGTGTTGTGAGATGTGTTTAATATTTTCTTTCAAGACTGTCCAAATCAGACAAAAAGGTAGCATATGCCATCCCTCTGTGAGGGGCAGATTGGTGATTTGGGGGCGACCGCTTAGTGGCAAGGGGCAGCCTGAAATTTTTTTTGTGTATTAGTCCTTTGATCTGGAGAGGGTACACTGTAATGATGGAGCGAGGATGGCTTTGTGTCTTGTTTATAAGCACTTTTAGGGAGCGCAGGTTGCACATAGGTGTCGATACCTGTTAATTAGCGCGTTCTGGTCTGCGTGATAAGGCAGACAGAGCTGATACAAGTCCGCCAACCCTAATTCATCCTCGTTAGTGCAAGGATCAGAGTAGAGAATGAGGGAATGTAATTGGTGGCTGGTTATCAGCTTGTTCCCTCTGGGGAGAAGGCAGGTAAGCATTTCCCTTCAGTCACCCCAGCCTCCAGCGCTGGCTTAACCCGGAGACAAGAAGGACAAGAAGGAGCATTGGAGCTGCTCTGCTTGCTCACCCCAGTGGCACCACAGGCAGGCAGCAGGGCCGGGGCAGCAGCTGCTCGTTCTCTGCTCCTATCAGGGCTGTCTGGAAGGTTTATGGTGAGAGGTTGCAACTTCTCCTCTCTGCCCAAAGTAATGGGATACTGGCCTGAGAGTTGGAGAGTGCAGCTCAGGGACGCTTGCGTTTCATAAATGAATTCACGTTTTCTTAACGTGGCGTGGTTCAGCCCACAGAAACAGATAACTTGTGGGTTTTTTAGCACGATGTATTAAGGAAATAAGGCTTATGTGTTAGTAACTGCATGTGGTTGCGTCAGTCTGTCTCCTGCACCCCTACATACGGCTCGTAAACCTGCTGCCTGCCTTCCATTGAGTCTGACAGATGGTAGAGGTCTTAAAGATGGAAAGGTTCTTCATGTTTCTTAAACACTGGTATTTTGCTAGAGCTAAGAAATGCTGCATGCTGCTCTGCTGAGGAAGAGACCAGGTCAGGAGGTCACACGTGAGAAGAGCCATGCCAGATGCCCTGGTTTCATGGGTGGATCCGGTGGTAGCTCTCGTGGACAGAAACACATCCCTGCAGGACAGTGGGGTGGCGGCCTGGAAGAAGGGCTGGTGCTGCCAGTCGAGGTGTGCAGCTCAGCCCCAGCTGGAAACCAGTACTTGGCCAACAAAGTGATTTTTTTAAAAAAATGATGCTTTGTCATAGCTTTCAGCAGTGATCTAGAAAGGAAATTAACTGATCAATTTGATATTTAATAATATTTTGGCATCTTGATGTGGAATAGTTCACAGAATAGTGCAGGTTGGACGGGACTTCTTGAGGTCATTTAGTTCAACCTCCTGCTTAGAGCAGGGCCGACTTCAGAATCAGATCAAGCAGCTCAAGCTGTCTGCTCAGTGTTTCCAAAATCTCCAGGGATGGGAATTCCACAAGTTCTCTGGGCAACTCCTTGTGTTTAACCAACTGCCTGGTGAAACGTTTGCACTTATAAATGTGAGAATTTCCCTTGCTGCACCTTGTGACTATTGGTGTCTCTCCTTCTTACTTTCTAACCTCTGAGAAGAGTCTGGATCAGTTTTTCTCTGCAATATCCCTTTGTGTAGCTTAGGACAGCCCGCCACCTTCCCCCCTTCCCCTCCCTTCCTCCCTCCTTTTTTTTTTTTTTAAACCCAATTTCCTCATTTTTTTCTTGTATGTCATGTCCTTCAGCCCCTTTACATCCTAATGGTTTTCTGCTGGACTTGCTCCAGTACTGGGGGAGAGCGAAACGTGACGCAGTATTGCAGATGTGGCCTCAGCAGCGACCGCGTTCCTTGACCCGATGGCTGCCCGCCCTGGAGCAGCCCCGTGCGTGGTTAGCCTTGTGCTGAGCTGAAAGCACACACTACTAGTGGATGAAGCTGGATGTTGTCTTGCAAGAAAACACTTTTACTTGCACTTAAAGTGAAGTATTTTAGGAATTCTTCAAATAACATCTGAAAAAAAATTAACTGATTTTAATGATACTTAAGTTCTGATTTTCCACATTGCTCAAATGCAGTATGTGGTGGCACCAGTGTATTTTAGAATTACCTTTCTTTTTTTTAATATGTTGCAAAATGAAATTAACAGTGTTAGTGAAATGGAGCAATGTGTAGTTTGTTTCAGGTGATTTGTCTGTGTAAAAGCTAAATTTCCTTCATTGTTAGGTCAGTTATTAGAGTTTTTTGTTTCCGAACAAATCCCCTTTTCAGGAGGGAGCTAATTTTGGAATCACCGCATGGTTTGGGCAGGAAGGGACCTTAACGCCCACCTTCCCCAGCCCCCTGCCATGGCCAGGACACCTTCCACCACACCAGGTGTCCCAAAGGCCCGTCCAGCCTGGCCTTGGGCTCTTCAGGGATGGGGCAGCCACAGCTTCTCTGGGCAGCCTGTTGCAGAGCCTCACCACTCTCAGAGCGAACAATTTCTTCCTTATATCTAACCTAAACCCACCCTCTGCCTCTCCGTGGGGCTGGCAGGAAGGCTGCAGCAGGAACACGCTGCTGGGTTTGCGCAGAATGTCCCCAAAAGTCCGGTTCTTAGCACAGCTGTATGCTTGTCTTGCCTAGCAGTGCCTAAACTCGGAACGACCCAAGTTCTGTTACGGGAAAAGTCGCATCTCTTGGAAGCTATTCTTTTGTATTTTAACCGAATTTTCATGAGGGTGAAGTACTCGGAGGTGATTAGAATGCAAATGAGAGTTTTTGTTACACGGTAGAAAGTGTTCGTCTCTGTTGTGGGTATGTTTTAACTACCAACAACTTGCAATTAGGCTCACAGTTTATAATATGTAATTACTTCATTTTGCAGTTTTCCTTAAAATCAGCAGCTGTCACTGCAGTACCTTCTTGTTTGTTTGGAGGGCGGGTGGTTCCTCCGCCAAATATCGCCAGTGTGGGCTGAGTAAAATGGGAAGCTGTCCGAGCACCGCGGATCAGTACTCCCCAAACTGCTTCAGTCCCGAATTGGCCCAATGTTGTTGGTTTTTGGATGGTGCAAAGTACCGCAGGTGATATTCAGACTGACCTTTACATTGGATTTTTTCTGAGCGTTTCGTGATTGTGGAATACCTTGGTTTTACTTACGGTATCCAAGACATCTTCCTGCAGATACGCTGAACAAAACATAAAATGATATGTTTAAGGGGTAAGGGTTTACAGCCCGCGTGTCTTTTTAAAAAGATGGGGAAAAAAACATGCAAAAAAATGCACAGTAAGGTGTGAAGGGAAGTAATTTCTGGTAGTAGTGACATGCACACTCAGTGCTAGTGGTTTTGTGTTTTGTTTTGCAAATGGAGACTGAACTAACCATGGCAGGACAGCAAACACGAGCTTACTTTATTTAGTGCTTTGTGATACTTTCATTTCTGTGGGTTTAGGAAAACCTGTGCTTCTAGGTATGCACAGATGATTTTGAGTGCTTTTTTTTTTAAATACATATTTTTCTTGTTGCTTCTTTCTGGAGTGAAGTACTGTGAATTCCCTTCTGAAATTTTATAATATGTGGAATCAAATAATATTTCTGAAAAATAAAGTAATTGTGTGAATCTTGCATCTTTTTCCTTCTCCTCAAGCTGATTTTAGGGAGAGTATTTGGGATATAAGTCAAATTAGAACCTGATTAGGCAAAAGAGTAAACGCGGTTGGGGAATTTGTTGCTACTATCACCACTCCCAGCTGCTTGGTAGTGCCCTCCTCCTCTCTAGGAAGGAGGGGAAATATTTTTTGCAAATATTTATAGTGCCTGCTCTGCACTGGCTTTGTTGTTGTTGTTCTGGAGGCTCTGGCCCTGTTATGCAACTGACCTGTCTTCTCTCCGTGGCTGCTTTTTGCTGCATCTCTGTGAAGCTGTAAGTACGGATGAGGAAGTCGGCGCCTCACTGGCTGGCGTGTGGAGGCTGGGTTTTTATGACAGCCCTGGCTAGAAGCTGAAGCTGTGGTTTCCATGATTGACTTACGCTGATCTACGGCTGTGCTGCTTCTGAAGGGGCAGCCTTTCCTGCCCTGCCTCAGGTCATGGAATTCCTTCCTCCTCCCTTGTGCTGGTGCTTGCGCAGCTGCTGTGAGCAGTGTTCAAAACCTGATTTGGCTGAAAAGTTACTTTAAAAACAGCAACAACAACGACACACACACACAAAAAAACCAGCGAGTTGATGTGACAAATGCAAGGCCACGTGAGTGCCAGTGCTGGCACGGGAAGGGAACAGGAATACGCTGGTAAAGGACTGCTTTGCTCTTCCTATTCTTTAGCTACTTGGCTTGGAGGTGCTTCAGGTCTCTGATTTGGCACAAAGAAACAGCAAGAAAGGGGCAGGATTGTCAGGCACAAAGGGAAGAGTGAGCCACAGCGGCTCCTTTTAATTCCCTTTGCCTTTAGGTTGTCTGAGATGCTGTCAAGCTCTAACAGTTTTACCCAGAACTGATTCCCATGGAAATTGTTTTAATGTTATGTAAGGAGAACATTGGAACAGAGTATAGGTGCTTTCGGAATGGGGGGTTTGTTTCAGGGATAGCCAAAGGGCCTTCGAACAGAACAGTGAAGTTTGTGTAAATGTTAAATTTGGCTTAGATGCTATCAAAGGCAGTAATTGGTAGAAGAGAACCTGTACATCTAAAATGGGAGGAGAAGCAGGAAGGCAAAAAGTAGACAAAATAGCAAGGCGTGTGAGACTATTCAGTGCCTCCATTTTCTGAAGACCAACTTGAACTAAAGTGATATAAAGCAGCATGGACACACATCGTGATTTGAAGTCTCATGGTACGCAGCTAAATGCATAGAAAGAAAAATATGTATCAGGAGAAACAGGAAATTGAGAGAAGTGATGGGTTTCCTGGAGCAACTAAGATTCATCAGAACACCATGAAGTTAAACAACTGCTTTAATGAAACAGTACAGACAGAACGTTGGGTGAAATACAGCTAATATTTTTCTAATGGTAATGTTAAGGTGTAGTTCTGGAATTTCTGCTCTTCTAGCTTAATAGGTGGTAACAAAACACAGATCATCTGGTCTGCCACACCTTGGCTTACGAATTGACTGAGCTTCTGGCAAAAGTAATTTATTGAACAGACTCCATTTTGCAGGACTAGATACTTATTTTCAAAATCCTAGGAGTGAAATAAGGAATTAAACTATCAAGTCATTATTATGTGCATAGAAAATAGTTTTAAATTTTAATGCTTTGAAAGGTTCTGTCAGGTTTTACTTTTCAAATTCTGAAAAATAAATTTGTGCCTTTTTAGCTTAATGGAATTATTTGAATAGATGAATGAAAACAAATCTCTTCCAGGAGGTTACAGAAGTGCCTTAGGAATTTGTGAGGTGAAGGGCAATAACCTGTCCTAGGTCAGAAACTGCCAGAGTAAAACCTCTCAAGTGTAATTATTCACTTCTGTCATGGGGAGGGGTGGGGGGAGTTGGCATAATTGTGCCAGGAACCTCTAATGCTACGGTTGATACTGAAGGATGTAGGAAAGATGGGTGAGAAAGTAGATGGTAAAGCTGAAGGTAATGCAGTTATGTTGTAATCCAGCCAGCTGCAGAGGTTAACAAAAAGCATGACAGTGCAGTCTGTATTGATTGTGGGCACATCTCGCTACGCACTTGTGCTAAAATAAAGGACACTCTTAGAAATGAGATTCTTCTCCCCCTCTTTGGAGAAGACAAAAGCAGTCAATGTTATAATAAATATGAGTTAAAGTAGCTTGTTTAGGTCATCCTTTATAATAAAACATAAAAATTAGAACTTGGCCATTTTGCGATGAACAACGGACAAAAAGGGGGTAAGAACATGGGTCAATTCATGAGGAGTTTATGAAGTACGATGTTGCGTTGCAAAGGACTCATGCTAAAAGACTTAGATTTGTATTTTCTTAGCCCCAAACCAATAATTTATCCAGTGGCACTAGAATCCAGACAAATCAAAAGATGTTAAATAAAAGTTTTCCAGTAGCATGGCATTAGGAATGTTCACGTAAGGCCGAGCTAATGCTACTGGAAATTGGGTCACATTTACTAAATAGTTCTTTTAATGTTCTCTTGTTGCACAGTCTTTCTGTTCTGCATTGTTTTGTACCGTGAGATGCGAGAAAATGGGGAGAAATAGACGGTGACTTCCAGTGCCTGCTGACAGCCGTATGCTACAGCAGTGCGTGTTCTTTGGCTTTTCTTTCCTTGACAAAAAGACGACTTAAGATAAATCTGAGGTCATCCTGTTATTTATAACTTGAGGTAATTTTCCGATACTATAAATGGTGGAAAACTCAGCAATCAGGTAATTGTATAGCTACATTTAGAAGGACCCACTGTACGTTTCTTCGGGCTTACTCTTGAAAACTTTGTGTATTTCATAGTGGTATGAGGGGTGAGAAAAGGTCCATTTCTTAAACACTCAAACTTATGGCAATTCAGTGTATAATTCTTGTACCCAAACTTACTCTGAAGTATCTCAGTTTTGAATTCAAGTTTTTGGCATCTTCTGTCCTTATAGGCTGCTAGTGCTTAGGGGAGTTTCACAAAGACTGAGAAGACAGGTACAGCTGTTTTTTAATAATCAATGGGGAGTGCCTGTAGCATACTAACAGATAATTCAGAAGTGCTGAATTCCAGCATATTTGACTTTTTTTCCCTCTGTATAGGATGAGAAAGTATGAGATGCATGTGTTCTTAAAGCTGTATAATCTTTTTGTAGTTTGAAAAGCAGCTAGAGTGTCAAGGCTGGGATTTTTTTTCCCCAAGAATTTGATATTTAAGTAGTTCTCCATTTTCATGGATCTGTTAAATTTCCTCCATGATAGGAATTAAGAGTCTGTCAAACAAAATCTTTAGTGGAAGAAGGTAGAAGTATGCTAAGATACCCTTGTTTCTGTAGTTCGTCAGACTGATGCGTGGTGCAGAAGGAAAGAGTACTCTCTCCTTCCACTTTCATAGGAGAGGGATAATGACTCTTCTCAAAATTAAAGTGGTTAATTCTGATAATGAGACTTTTTATTTCTACTGTTCCTTTAAACATTCAAGATACATCACTGTCCATATTTCCTGTGAGAATTGGTGGGAATTCTTAAGATTTGGGGACAGAATCTGCAGAAACAGCTGTGAATCCTGGATTTACCACTGAGTATCGCCCATTTTTTTATGTAATGTGAAATAATTATACTTCTTGAATTCACAACTGAGAAGCCTGGGAAATGTTGCATTACTAAGATAATCTTTTAGAAAAAGCCAATAACTAAGATGAAAACTCTGAGGATAACTTGGTTGTTTTTTCATAGACTGAGGTGCACTGAAAGAAGGCAAATACACCTTGATGTAAATGTGCATGTTTCTTCTAAAAGCAAGTGCTGATTCTGTAAGGTAGTACTAAAAAAAAGTTGTAATGAATAACATGCTTATTTATTTTCAAAAATATTATGAATAAGTGGAACAAAGTGTCAAAGGCTTCTATTTAACCCTAGGTGTTTACAATTGGGGGACAAGAAGTGTATTCAATGTTATAAAAATGACACGTGCTTGGATGTCCTGAAACTTGGCTGCTTTTATCCTGTTTCTAGTCTTTGCTTTTGGATAAAGAATAATGTACGGTGGCTGCTCCATGTATTTTTTCATCTGAAATGAGGAACTAATTATTCTGAAGAATCTGATTGTTTACAACAAAAAACAAGCACAGAGCACCCAACCAGGCAGCCCCCTCCAGAAATCTACACCTCATAACGCTGCCTTCCCTTGCCCCTAGGAATCGTGGTGAGCAGCCTGTTACGGTACTGTTGGTTCACTACATCACAATATGGTGTTATTTTTCTTACAGCAGTCTTAAAAATAAGTTTAAGCTATTTGCATTGTAACTTGATAAATGTCAGCATGTTGTGGAAATATCTGCGATTGAGCTAAATGTAGACCGAATGAGAAGACTGAAGATCTTCACAGAGCAGTTTGTTTGGGAATTATTTTTTTCCTTCCCTCTCCTAGCTGCAAGCTACAAAATTCAGTATTTCAGAACAGTTCTTATCCCTGGGCATGCCCTTGGAATCTTGTTTCCACAGCAACATGAAGCTACTGATAAAACATCCTTTTTAAACTTCAAATCGGCCTTTTATTTAGGGCTGTAATTAGGACGTTTGCCGGTAGCATTGTGTGCGTAGTTTCTGCGTACGTACGCATATGCTGAGAGCAGCCTGCAGAACAGCCATAGGTGAACAATTCTGGAAGTGCTGGAGGAATAACCCTGGATGGGGTAAGCCTTCGGGCAGCATGGCAGGGATGTGTAATGAGGATGGAGGGAGCTGACGGAGTAGGCAGTTGTTTTTCAATGCTTGCGTGAAGAAACAGCCCTCTGTGGGATGCAGCTATTGCCAGGAGCTGGCTGCTTTCCTCACGGCAGCTGCAGCATGCTCTCACTTGTTCCAGCACTGCCCCGAAACGAGGCACGTGAAGAATAGAAATGGATGGGAGGATACGCAGCAGCCATTGTGGGTGCAAGGAGCTCAGCTTTGGCACTTGGCCTGTGCTGCGTGGTGAAAAGCTTTCCTCCCTTGAGAAGGAGCAAACGAGAGAGGGGCTGCGTGTCAGCCCTTCGTCTTGGCCTTTGCTTTGCCGCTCCCTGCCAGCTCCCCGGCTGCGGCCGCACACGCCTGGGTCATGTCTTTGGAGGCTGCTCCGCCCTGGGCTCTGCGAGCAGGAAGCTGGAGTCCGAGTCGTAAAGCGATAAGTCGCTGGCGTTCAACCCGGGTGGCACGGCTTCCTGGCTTATATGTGTGTGTCGTCCAGGTTGTACAGCTGCGTGAGATGAGTCAAAACTTAGTTACATATTTGCCAGATGCTTTTTACCAAGCACCAGGGCTTGTGTTGAGTTTTATATGGTTTCTTATAAAAGTATTTAGATACTGGTGCTATTGAGGGTTGTCAACAGGATAGTAGCCACAGCTTGAAATAGTAATAATGTTGTGTATGCTGGAGTTGGGCAGTTGCAAAATCTGTATTTAAGTTTATCGTGTTACAGATAAATAGCATCCACAGCTGTGGTTGCATCAGCTGGTGAAGCTGCATAGCACAGGGGGGATAAATCCTTCCTTTTGGATACGTAGTGTTAGTAACTAGGTTTGCTATCATGTGAATAACCCAGGGACTGCTGAAGTCCGATGCGCAGTGACTGGTATATGTTAAGGATTATAAACGGAAAGCTATACAGCAGCGCTTTGAAAGTTGTTAGTATGTGGACTGTTATTTTCACTTTACAGATCTTCTCTGGAAGAAAGTCTTGGTAACAGAAGGTTCATGTCTTCAGAAGGCAGTGCCATTTAACTGTTTCAATTAAAATATAAACACTTGTGAGGTTCAGTAGAAGCTGAATGTTTACACAGCTAGGTTAGGCTGTGCACACTGGAACAGCACTTCCAGAATGCAGATAATCTAAATTTAGAATGTGCTTGGATGGGATGTGTATGTGAAGCTACTCCTTTTTGGACTGTAGGGGGAGCTCAGGCGATTATTTGTCATAAAATTAGATCTCTAATGCTAGCTACGGCTAAGCAAGATGAATCCTATGTTAAGTGATAAGTAAGCTGTTTAATAAGTGCAGTGAGTTAGTGCACCAGGGTTTTGGATTTGCATCGCTTAGAGTCGTTGTTCCATGCCCTAGCGCTGCAAAGGGACTCAGTGTGTGAGCAACGTGTTCCTGCAGCAGTGCTCTGGAGAGTCGTGGGTGCTCCTGGTGGTGGTAGTAAAGGTCAGGTGCAGGTTGTGAGGAACAGGAAAAGCTTTGGGAGGTGGCTCAGTCTGACTTGCAGAGGACTCAGTTTTATTAGTTTAGTGTTTCCTATGTAGCAAAATAGGTATTTGGCCTATGAAATTGTATAACAATATGTCTGTGGCATGTGTGTGTGACAGGGAACGTGACTCTCCAGTTCTGTTGAAGTTCAGCCTAATATATAGGACAGGTACCACATCTTCCTTGTAAATGTCAGCAAATGTTGAAACAGTTAGTGGCCAAATTTTTTTCTCTAGTATTTTAGTGTCAGTATCTTCTGGGTCTTAGTGCACATGGCTCCTTGAAAGTGCACTGGTTTTTAAAGGATCACAGAGTTTACTCAAAGACGTATTTTCATTGAGGGCTGTGTCTCTGAGAATGTGAAATAATGCTAAATTTATAATATAGATTTCCTATGTGCCTGTATTATTCATGCTATTTAAATAGCTATGCACAGGCAAATGCATGGTTAGCTTCTTGCTCGCAGGAATTTGAGTCATGTTTCATATGTTTAATCAATTTACAAAAAATCTCTTGTTTGAGAAAGTTAACAGAAATAAATCCCTTTTAATGTTCAACTAGCTTTGGTTTTGCTCTCCTGAGCTGAGTGTTTGCAGTGGGAACAGTGATGTATGCTTAGCTACAGTAGTGTGGTGAGATCTTTTGATACGCACAGAAAAATGGCTGTATGCAGAATGTGCACTGGGGAGGAAATTGATTGCATCTTTACTGCAAATACTTTTTTCCACACTGAATCATGAGTTTCATGGTTGAACCATCTGAAAGCAAAATTGCCCATCATTTTTTAAATAATAGCCTAAAGCTTTTGCTAAGAAAATACTTCAAGAGCTGTAAGTGAAACTAAGCTACAAGAGAGCAAATCTTCAGTGTTTAATTGATAGATTCAGGTTCACTGCATCTGTGCAAGGAAAGATGACTGTTTTCTTCAGTAACCAACCTCTACTTGAGAAGCAGTAACTTAGACATTTATCCAATATTGCAAGGGGTTGGAGGCTTTTATTTAAGCAGCAGCATCAACTGGTAAATATTGGGCGTTTTGGAATATTGGGCATTCTGCTCTTCATAGCTGCTGCTGTCCAGTGCTTTAAAAGGAAGTGAGATTCTGCATTGTGGGAGAAAAAATAGGCTTCAGTCAGTACAAAGAAGAAGGTAGGAGGTTTGTTTGTTACAGTAAAATGATCTGTTACATTTTTATTTTTCCCAAATATGGGTTGCTCATGCTTAAGAAATATTTCTAGTTTTTTTTCCCAGTTTTTGACATACCTTGCTGGCATATTTTAAACACCTCAGGTGATTTACAAATTAAGAACTGATGAGGAAGTACTCTTGAAGGCTACACTGAGTTCCATTTATGGCATTTTCATATTATGTTTTGGGACTTGTGAACTGCTAATGTGTTATCTATACATATGTAGTAACAACAGTCATAATTAATACTTGCTTGGTGTGTGGAATTCACAAGCGCCCTCCAGAGCACTGGAGTTTGTTGTTTCCAGAGGCGCACAAAATTTGTGTATAGACTGGAGTTAGGGATGTAGACAGGACAAAGTGATTCTGTAGAAAATCAAGCAAAAAGGATGTCACTGCATAGGTGTGATTTACATGATGAAGAAAGTTACTGGCAGCACAAATCCTTACTGTTTTTAATAATGAAAGTGAGAAATGTAAAGTGATTTTGCATACAGTGGTGGTAGTACCATCTCAAAAATGTGTTATTCCACCATAAATCTGCTTTGTGGTAGAAGAACCTTGAAGTGACTAGGCATCAGAATTCCTTTTAGTTGTCCTTATCTAACTGGATTTTCATATTTCATTCTGTTTTACCTGATGATCAGATACCTGGACATCTCAACAGAGTAAGGCCAATTAAGAGGGTTTCAAAGAATGTTCTGGGATTTGATTGTAGAAAATCTGTGGAATGTAAAGCCTGTTTAGCTCATATGTTTATATTTTCATGTGAAATAGTTGGGGCTAACAGGAATGTCTAAATATAGGCTTGATTATTTTTTTTTAATTTCTAAACAATGTAGTAGTGAATAAAAATAAATTTGAAAGGAACAAGCGAAGCCTATGTATATTAAAAATCATATACATGCATTTAAATGCTAAATATGTTAAAAGCACATGGTAAATTAATTAAATGATTGTAATGAGATGCTTTGGCATTCATATAAACAAGACCACAGAGAACATCCTAGAACATCCATTCGTAACATTTTTAGGAAATAACTTAAGTCCACGTTTTAGAAACGTGTGTCCTTTACCGAGCCTCTTTCCTAGGCTTGGGCTGTGATATTCTGTATAAATGGGTAGGCGTTCTGGACAGAACTGCTGAGGCTCCTTTATTGGTGTATCTAGGAATGCTGCTCTGAGCTGCTTAAATCATGGTACTGTTAATGTAGCCACGGATGTGTTCATTAATACAGGTCACAGTCGCCATCGTACACCAGTGCACTGCTCCTTGCTTTCGCTTCCTGTGAAAATATATCCAGTATATTTATTTTCTGGGGCTCTCTTGTCTTTGGACTTGAACTTGGAAAGGTGTTTTTGCAAATTCTCCATCCCTTGGTTCATTAGTGTCTGTTCTTCACAGAGATACGAGAAATGTAGCTCAGTGGAGGAGTAAAAGGTGGGGACAATTGGAATTACTTGCGGGAGTTAGGCTGTGGAATTCTGATGCTTGAAAGATGATTTCCGAAAGCTTTTCTGCACTCCAAACTGAATGGGTTAACCCAAGATGACTTTGTTGCAAATTTATTCTTGATTACAGCATATAGGAAAAGACTCAAACTTGTTTGTTCCACAGGGTGGTAAAGAAGATGAACACTGCTTTCATTGCTCAGGTACCTGAGCAGGCGTTGATTGGAAAAGCTTGTGACTTGTAGATAGCCAAATAAATTGAAGAACAGACAAAATATTGTTGTACTATCAGCAAGTTAAAAGATATCTGCCATTGTTGCCTCTCTTCATTTGATAAAATAAATGTAAAAACAAGTGGATTCACACTCTTGCTTTCTGAATTGAATGAATTTACTATTTGTTCTAAAAATGTTATTCTCTTCTAGTTCTGCCTACGATAACGTCAACAAAGTTCGAGTTGCTATAAAGAAAATCAGTCCTTTTGAGCATCAGACGTACTGCCAGAGAACTCTGAGAGAGATTAAGATCTTACTGCGCTTCAGGCATGAGAATATTATTGGAATAAATGATATTATCAGAGCTCCAACTATTGAACAAATGAAAGATGTGTATCCTTTCTAAGTTTGTTATTCTACGTAGAGGTGGATGCCACCTTCTGTCTTGATTATATCCCTCTTTTCATCCTCTTACTAAATTCTAATAAAAGTTGGCTTCCATTATTGTAAATTAAAATAGAAGTGCATAGTATTTGATAGGTTTAGATGTGCATCGATAGATTTGACACCTAGATAAAACACAAGTTTTTTGTTCTTTTTCAGGGAAAAAAAGTTAATTTCTATTTTTTCAAGGCAAAGAACTCATCATTTTATAGGTGGATTTAGTTTAGTTGTTTGATCTTAAAACTACGTTCCCTCTCAGTAGAGCTTCTTTTAGAACTGTTTGCTTTGAGGAGAAAATGAAAAGCCAGACTCTGGCACAACTGTCTAAAGTTTTCTTAAAGGATACATCTTGGCGAAAAGCAAATAAAGCAAAACAACCCTCCACCCCCACTCCAGTCTTGCAGTGCTTCCTGCGTATCTGTAGTCTGAAACTACATGTGGGCCGGTAAACATGCTTGATTAATATATGCAAATATGGCATTTTCATTATACTCATTTTTCTTTCATGGGAAGCTTGTTTTCATGTAGATGTTGCTTCATGTTGATATCTAACATATCAAAGCAGTCACAACTGGGAGACTCTACCTGAGATACAAACGGTAGTTTGGAGTCAACCACCTTTAATTTCCCGAAGTCTGTATACATTGTTTCCTATTAGTTTTCCAGGCTCTTTGCAGATGGCTGCCTAATAAAAACCATAAGGCAGAAATTGAATTGAATCTAGGTCAAATGTTTTCACTTAATAAAATAGCAATATAGTATTTGAGTTCAGTCGGTCTTACCCGGGATCCTGAGGTTGCATTTCTTTGGCCATTTTGACTAATATAAGTGCATGCTGCCTCTAAAAAGATGTCCCAGTTGTGTGGTCTGGTCTGAGCACCCAAAGTAGGTGATGGGAATGCCCAACTGGAGTGGTAATAGTGTTTTTTAGTGAAATCCTGTTTTGGTCACGGAACTACAACCTAAGGGTTTTGGAGCCACGTTGAATTAAGGGAGAGGAAATTTTTTTTTTTTCTGAACTCATTCCTGTCAAAGCAGGGTAAAACCTTTTCTCTATGTTCATTTCAGTCCTAGGAAAAAAATATCAGATGAAAAATATTAGAATTTAATTTGCTAGGTGTAGCGCTATTTATGTTCAATGTAGCATGATTAAATATATAGTAAGAGAGAACACTTTTGAAGTGGAGAGGTGGCAGAGACTGATCAGAATTGATTGGGTTTTCTACCTTCATGCTTTTATGTAACTGGAAGCAAGTATCTCAAAAGCCTATTACTCCTTAAACTAAAACAGTTTTTATTTCCTGGTAAGCAGGTTAGGAACCTGGTCATATTAAAATGCCAATAAAGATCAGGTTCTAATATAAAGAAATAGTTTGATTAATTTGAGAGGACTGCATGCCGTGCCTCTTAATTCTGTAAAGGTCTGCATCCTGTAATAGAATTGATTTGATTCAGAACTTGTAAAACAAGAAACAACTACGTAGTTCCATAATTGTCATGAAGCAGACAAATTGCTATAGAAGTTTCATCTGGTACTATAGGTTGATATTTAATATGACACCAGGTTTGTTTTGCTGCCTTACATCTGATGCCTTACAGATACATCGTGCAAGATCTCATGGAGACAGATCTTTACAAGCTGTTAAAGACTCAACACCTCAGCAACGACCACATTTGTTATTTCCTTTACCAGATTCTGAGAGGGTTAAAATATATCCATTCAGCCAATGTGCTTCATCGTGACCTCAAACCTTCGAATTTGCTGCTTAACACCACTTGTGATCTCAAGGTTAGTGGAAATTTCTTAAAAATTTTGCTCCTGTGGTCTTCATAAACTACCTGCTATAACTACGAAGACAGGTTTGTTATTGGAAATTAATGTGATTTTTTTATCCTGGAAGGATTGCCGAAACATTATTAGTTTTGATAAAATAATTATTAATGTTTTAGAACGCTACACTCTGTTATGTTGTTTCAAAGAATGCATCACTGATTCCATCTGGAAGCTGGTTTTGAAACAGCCTTTTTGAAAGCTGATGAAAATACTTACCTTAAACAGAACTGTGTTCACCTGGAAAGTAAACTGAAAACTGTATATTTCAAGTCTTGGATTCTCTGTGTTTAAACTGTTAATCATTCAGTTTTGGAAAAGGACTTCATATTAGCAGATAACTAAAATGATGCATGAAACTCGGTGCTGATTACATGCAGAGAAATCAGTTGGAGAGAGAACATTCCTAATTTACGTTTTCAGTCACAGGTTCTGTAATACTACAGAAGGATGATCTTAGAGCTGTTATGATTCTTGAAAAACGTCAGCTTGATGCTTAGTGGCATTCAGTAAAACAAACCAAGTGTGAAGAATTAGAACAGAAATAAAGAATAGAACAGAAAACATGCCATTCTATAACTTTATGTTTTTCTTGAGTCTTAAGTACTGTGTTATCGTTAACCGTCACTTCCCCCATGATAGCCTTTTAAAAGGAGGAGATCAGGATTTCAGAGTGCTTCTATAATATATGAGAAAGAACTGTTTAGCATAGGTTTCCCCAGCTGTGGAATATACTGTTTGAGGAAAAGAAAGAATACAATAGAAATTGATAAAAATCTTCGTGGCATGGGAGGGATAAAGAGATCAAGTGTTCACTGTCTTTACCTACTGAAAATAAATTAGGTGGTGCAAATGAAAGGAGCAGGTGGCATGCTCAGACTAAAAGGGCATAGTAGTTAACTTGCAGCATTTTTAAGATGGGGAAATTGGTACCACAGAGAAGGTATTAAGATAACGTGAATTAAAAACAAAACAAAACACGGAGCAAGTCAGCGGAAGAAAAAGCTTTTGAATGCCACCTCTGCTTTAGAGTCCTATGGTGGCAAATCCATAGAAGATGAGAGACTAGTAGAGAATAACTGGAGCATGTTCCCTTGTACATTTCAATATTTACTGTTGGCCACTGATGAAGCGAGATTACAGAGTTTACGTGACTTTGATCTGATGTGGTACAACTGTTAGTTACGTGCTGTGTTGTACCTAATTACTACGCTGTTTTTTAAAGCAACTCTAGTGTTCTAATTTAAAACAAAAACAAACAACAAAAACCTCTTCAAAATGTAAGCCTGTTGCTGGCCATACACATTTGTCACAATTCCAAAAAAAAACCAACAAATCCTTGCTGTTCATATGCTGTTCCATTCTAAATACTGGCTGCATTATTAGATTGCTTTATATTCCCGCTGCTACTTGCCAGCCTTTCCCAAGGCATAGAACTGCTGGACCAGCCGCTCTGACTCTTGCTATGGGATTTCAGCAGCTGCTGTAACATCAGAGCCCCTCAGGGCATTAACCCCTTTGTGAAAGAGATGGAGTAAAATCTACAACTGTGGCAGAAGCAGGAAAGAGTTTGAGTGTAGTTCTGTGTATGTGCTGTGATTAAAGGAAAAAAAAAGCAGTGGCTTAAGACAAGTAAGATGGTCATGAAAAGGAAATTAAGCTCACTGGATGACAAAGCAATAGAATATGACCTCAGTAAGTACTGCTCCAATTTCTTTCCAAGATATTAAAAACAGCATGGCACTGCGATGTGTGCTTTCCTAGTGCAGCATATGGTAGCCTGTACGACAGCACATGTTTTTTCATAATCTGAAGGGGACTCTGGTGTTGTGTTAATACCACATCTGAAGCAGGAATAACAGAATTGGTAAGAAAGTTACATCTTGTCGGATGAATGCAAATTTTTTACTAACTTGTTTCTTTTTGGGCCATTCTGCTGGTGTGTGTCTGTTATGTATATGTGCATGACTGCAAAGTGATTATTGCACATAAATTCAAAACATAGCGTACTGTGAAAATGGACAACTTTAAATCATGCTTTCAGAGGAACAAAAACAGAAAGCTTATTCATCTTCAGTGGTTAGCTTCTTTCTTTAATGGTATTCTGAGAGAGATCTCTTGATCTCTTCCGGAGCTCAGTGTCCTAGAAGTTGTAGTAAGAGTTCCCTAAGTATCCATACACAGACACGCAGAGTATTCAGTGATACAATCTCAGATATTTCGGTGTATTGGTTGCACTGTTGGATTTCATTTAATGTGCTTAGTAAATGATCATATGTACACAAACCTCATAAATCTTCCCATCTGTTTGATACCTTCGTCCAATTTTAAGCCATATCTGTAAAAAAATAATAAAATGCTTATGTTGTAAGTGATTACAAAAACATTGTTTTCAAGAATTGGAAGCTAAATATATTAATAGGATGTTGGGTGTTTAAAATTATTTAATGGAGGAATTACTCCATTACTCCTCCTCTCTTAGTAGCATCTGTTCTGTTTCTCCAAAGCACGAAGCACTGACTGGGTCTTTCATTATGTGCACATTTTTTATTCTCTTCGATGACTTAGTCAAAATGCCCTAAATGTTCTGCCTGCCATTATATTGCCTTCATACAATTTTTCTTGTTTTTGTTTCGCTTCTGATTGAGAAGCCTATTTTCTTATCATACATTGACTTTACCAATTAATAGTTGAATAGGCATAGTGGATTTGCAACTTTTTTTTTTTTTGCCTTAAATAGGGTGGCTGCTCTGCTAAATGTGCTTTGTTGCCACAGGGCAAGAACTGCCTGCCCTCGCTGGGCACAGTCGGTCTCTGTTCTTCCTCCCTTGCACTGAGGACTTCAGGCAGAATGCTGACCTCTCTGGCTTCTCTTTTATTTTTTCTGGTTAATACTCCTGGTTAGCTCTGCAACTGGTGAAAACACTGCTAACAGCCAAAAGCCTTTCTTTCTTACAGCTTCAACCTTGGTCCCTTTCTCACTGATGGTGTTTCTTCTTTTCTGCTTAACCTGCTTCTGCTGTAGTCAGCAGGGGCTTTTTGTCATTTTAATGAGCTCTCTTTGTTCATTAATCTTCCTTTCCATCCCATGTGCTACTTTCTTCTACTTGAGTTGAGAGATTCACAGACATCTTCTTAAATTCAGTTCTTTCTTCTCACTGTGGACTGGATGGAGCCTTTCTTTTGCCTTAATAATAACAAATCATAGCTGTTTGCTAATGTACTCTTTTAATTCTGCAAAATCTGTAGTCTCATTTAGCTTTTTTTTGTGAGGCTAGGAGGAAGAGGTTGCAAAAAGTTTGTCTGCATAATTATTTTCTGAAGTCCATAAGGTTGTCTTCTACAGTTTCTTCACCTCTGTTTTCCCAGAAGGCTTTTCTGATTATTTGTGCTGGTTCTCTTTATGTAAGCTGCTAATTGCGTACAAGGCAGTTTGCCCTGTCTTGCATGCCCTGTCTTTTCCCTAGCCTTGGAAAAACCTTGACATGCTTAAAAGGGTTCTTTTTGTTTGTTGTTTTCCAAGGATGCTTTTTATTTTATTATTATATGTAACCGAAGTCAGATATCTGAGTTGTCCAATGCAGGCTGGCTTCTGAGTTTCATCACTGCTTTTTCATCAGTCCCTCTGTTTAACAGTCTCCTGCCAAATCTTATATTTCAGATGTAGCTTTTGCTCAGCTGAATCACTTCTTCCTTAACTGAACTATATCAGTTGTTTCGTAGGCTGTCTCTCCAGGAAAATAAAGGAGTAGGTTGTCAGTGTGCAGTGAGGCTACTGCATTTTTGGTAGGATTACCCAGTACATTAACTAAACATATTATTTCACATTTTTAATACAGTCAGTGTGCACAATTAACTATCAAGTAGTAAACTGTTATAAAATATGTTCAGCAGAGGAACCTCCTAATTGTTTGCTACTCCTACATCTGATGCTTTGTTTTTTGAAGACAGCATACTCATTTCAAGTAAATATACTTCATGTAGAAATTGGTCATTATCATAATTTGTTTAGTGACAGCAAAAGCATAAGAGTGTGTCTAATTTGGCAGTCAACAAGCTTGCATTTACCTATCGGGTGATAGAAAGGAACAGCTGCCATACTCTAGAACACTATCTTCACACTTTCAGTTTTCTTACTTTCTTAATTTCTCTTTGGAGAGAGGATGGTAAATAGCTCTGAAAGCCATGGAGCCTACTTTCCAGAGTATAGATAAAAAGCTCTCCTTTTTGCTGAACTCAATAGTCTAGATCAGGGATTTTTGTTTTGTGGTTAGATTTTTCTTTTTTAGGTATAGGATCAAGAAATGTTTTCTTCTGGGTTTGTTTATTTTTGTTAAGCTTGTGCTTCCTTCAGTAACCTGTATTTTCCAGCCTACCGTTATCTCATGATGTTTCTATTGCAAAGATACACTGTTGGGATGGTAGCAGGGTTTTGAGCTGTGCTTTAAATGTGTTGGTCATCAATTCTTGGGGGTGAGGGGACATCTTAAACTCTTCTCACTTTCTGGTAAATGCCTACTAACAAGTTGCAGCAGTATACTTTGCCATCTACCTGTGAGAGAAGGTGTTAAATAAGCCCATAGTAGAACATAAACTGTGCACCAGAAGTATTTTTTCCCCTCAGGCTATTTATTCTCCTTGACCCATGTGTGAGGCCCTATCCAAATATTCTTTTTGTACTTGCATCCAAAATACTTATCCCAATGTTTGTGCAATAATTTATTTCTAGAAATACAGGCTAGCATCACTGTCTTTGTGTCGCATCACAGATTGGGGAAAGGTGAATTAGTAATGTTGTAGTATTGGAAACTCTGTCTGATATGCTCTTTTTTTTCTTTTTAATATAAACCAGATTTGTGACTTTGGACTGGCTCGTGTTGCAGATCCAGACCATGATCACACAGGATTCCTGACAGAATACGTGGCCACACGTTGGTACAGGGCTCCTGAAATCATGCTGAATTCTAAGGTAAGAACCATAGTGCGTTGTTGTGATGCTTCTGTTGCTGGTTATTCACTTCTAAGTACCAAATTCTTCTCTTCCCTCCTGCCCCTTCTGTGCTGTTTTTTTGGTTTTTTTCTATTTTTTTAGGATCAGAATGCATGCATAGTCTTGAGAAAACAGGATGATGGATTTACAGCATAGCTACTCTCTTGTAATAAATTTGTGATTCCAGATACAATTATTGGATACTACAACTGAGTAGACATGTGCATGAGTTCCCATATGCCCAGTTCCTTGCTATTCATGAGACTTCTTTCTGTCAGATGCTCTCTTTCATAGAGCAGGATAGAAGTACTAGTAATGAGAGCATTTTAGTGCTGTGTTCAACAAGGCTTGTAAATGTTGCCTTGGTGTTATCTTGACGTCTTAATTTAGGTTTAGAATGCATAATGAGGGTGAGTCTGATTCTGAAGGCATGTGATCTTTTCTGTATGTCAATCTTACTTGCATTCACATAGTCTTAATCAAGTCATCCTTTTTTTCTTTTTACTTGGAGTTATTCTTACATTTACCTTTGATAAGGTGAATCCAATTTCTGTGTGGTGTGACTAATGGGTATCTCTCATAAACTTTGCATTAGTTTCTACAACCGCATACTTGGTAGTAAAATACCTATGTGACACCTGTGTCTGTATCTTATGTTCCCCAAAGACTTTGCCTCTGTAGGATAACTGCTTGGTTATTGGGTTTGATTTCTTGTGGCAATAGTGTGTTTAACGCGCGTTTTTAGAAAATAAGCATCTGCTCAGTGGAGGGTTTTTTTTAGGCTTGTTGTATTTTAAACTTGCACTGAGGCCTTGAAAATAGGGCAACTTAATCTTATTTCTGGATATTTGCATATATTTATCAGCAGCTTCTACAAGAACATGTTTTGTGTGTTTCTTAAGAGATGGTCAGCTCATAACATTCCTGGTCCATAATGAGACTTTTTTCAGAATTAGTGCATTGAAAACACTGTTGAATGATCATACCATGAGGAGCTGGTGTTGAGTCAGCTGTGGATTCAGCAGTCACTAGCTTTTGTTGGAAGCTCTCTACTGCTGGGAGGGGGTGTAGTACACAGCAGGCTATGGGAGAATAGGGCAAGGGAGTTTATAGGGCCAGGGGTTCTTGAGGTAAAGTTGCCCTTGTGTTATTACCCAAGCAGTAGTGTAAATACACTTCTGAATCAGAGCCTTCCCTTACGTATAGCATAGATTATACACTTGAAAATAGTTCGTTCAGTTCTTCTCAGCATAGTATTGTTTCCTACAATTGGCCTTCTCACATCATCTTTACTACTTACCTACCTGTTGTGTTTACAAGTCACCTAACCAACAATCCATTTTGTCCTTTCACCCCTTTGATGTTGAAGGTTTCCTACTGACGTGTGGCGTTTAGATCCTGTACTATTAGGAAGTGTGGCTTTTTTCCCCATATGTTTAGCATGCCATTAGAAGCTATAGATTAAACAATATTGTGAAGGTTTCTGAACTTTTAAGTCTCTTAAGTTAGTGTAAGGCCCATTTCTGAAATTTGTTATTGTAAATTGGCTATAGAACTAGGGAGTCTCAGAAATTTGTGGTTGGCAGCATGTACAGCTAAACTTACAGAATCCTTTTGGAAAAGCATATCTTGCATGTTTCAGTTCCTGCTACACCTTCAAAGCAGTGTTTTTGATACACAATTCTTATTTCATTCACTGAAAGGATTGTGAACTATGGGAACAGGCTGCCCAGGGAATTACTGGAGTCACCATCCCTGGAGGTCTCCAGAAAAAGTGTAGTTGTAGAGCTTGGTGACATGGTTTAATGGTGGACTTGGCAGTGCTAGGTTAGATGATCACAGAGGTGTTTTCCAACCTAAATGGTTCTGTCATTCTGTACAAGAAAAATAAAACAGCATGAACAAGCATGACTCATCTAAAAAAATATATCACTGTACTTTCAAAATTTACTGAAGTATCATGTTACTGCAATTATGCAAAAATATATTTGAACAAAAATCTTGCTTTGCTTTACTTGCAGGGTTACACCAAGTCTATTGACATCTGGTCAGTAGGCTGTATTCTGGCAGAGATGCTCTCCAACAGACCTATCTTTCCAGGAAAACACTACCTTGACCAACTTAACCACATCCTTGGTAAGCTTTATATAATGAAGTGGCATTTCCACATCTCTCTCTCTCCGTCTTTTCTACCACTACACTGGCCTTGGTCAGCCATTTCTCTTTCTCTTGGTTTTGTATTTCCTTTGACCTATGCTACTATGTATGCATGAAGTGTCTTCAAGAATATATAATGTATGGATTTATAGCTGCATCTTCTGTTCTCTGTAGTGATTTCTGTATTAAATCATTGATTTGAGAGGGCAGCAAGAGGATACTTATTTACTATATCAATAGACACTTTCTTTAAAAGGTAAAAAAGCTCAAATACACCAATAGGTCCAAGACTGTTTTTTAATTTCTATACACAAGCCACTTATATCAACTGGATCTTGTAAACAAAGTACTGATAATTGGAAAACTCAAATACAGTTGTTTATTTATGAGAAAATTTAAATTAAATCTTTTTAGTAAAGGTAAGGTTTCTAAAAATTCTAGAGTATTCTCTGCAGTCAAAACATTTAGTATGGAATCTTCTTCCTAGCAGTTTTAATGTTGAGTTTTAGCAAGTGTGGCATGACTGTTTTTAATGTACTTTTCATAGAAATGCAGTAGTTTGTTTGTTTATTTATTTATTTATTTTAATAGGTATACTTGGATCCCCTTCCCAAGAAGATTTGAACTGTATAATAAATTTAAAGGCCAGAAACTATTTGCTTTCCCTACCACACAAAAACAAGGTACCATGGAACAGGCTGTTTCCAAATGCTGACCCCAAAGGTATTTTATACTCTATTACATTGTATTAGATATTCAAAAGTGGAAATGAATACCAAAATAGAACATTCAGGCCCCTTAAAACAGCTGTATAAGTCAGGTGTAAAATCATAAATCAGCATGAAACTCTTCTACCAACTTATCTTTTAAAATAATTTTAAAAATACGTCTAAAATTACATGGTGTGGTGTTTGATCATTAACTTCCTTATAACAAAAAGAATGGAAATTCCAGCTATTGTTGTCTTTGAAAGTGTAGTTCATTCAAGTACTCAATGTTGGCATTGGACGTTTGCTGTTTGTTTTTGTATGTAACTATTATTTCTTTCTAACTTCTATGTATAGCTTAAGGATTGCTGTATTCATGGTACAGCACTCTTACTTGCTCTGACACAATTCATGTCACGTGAGTTTTTTGAACTGATAGGATAATTCACTCTTAGTGAATGTGAACAGGTACTGAACTGTCATGAAAAAGCTGATTTCTGCGGGTGGAACTGTAAAGCCGATCATCCCCATCACTGGGAAAAACAGCTGTGATTTATTCTGCTTTTGTAGTGCTCATCAGTGTGAGAATTTTTTTTCTGTGAGATTCTGACAGCAAATTGCAGCCATGCCTATGTGCTCAGCTGCTGGGGGAACATGCAGTTAGCATGACTTCTGTAACACCTTTTCATCTAAATCTTGAGAGTAGCTTTGACAGCAGTCTTTCAAAAAGCTGTTTGCCATCATTTCAGTAAAAGCAATCTGCACAACATGGAGAGCAAGCATGTGAGTTTCCTGTGTTGAGAAAACTGCATGAAAATGTTTAATGTTAATTGTTACACAAGCCTTGCAGCTTTTTAAAGCTGCCGTTGAACATGCTGGTAAATTTCTGTATGTCCTGCAGTGCTTTGTATCCATCCAGGCATCTTATCCTGATACAAAGCTAGAACTGCCTTGGTGCAGTGAGAAGTTTGTATTTGAGTTTTGCTGTAAATAATGTAATGAGGAGGAGAAATGGAATGGAACTTAATGATTCTGCAAATATCTTTGGTCGTCTTGCTTCTATAATCATTCTGTTTCCATTCCCAAGAAAAGAAAAACGTGTTACAACCAAAGTAGCTGAACAATTGCAGTAACTCTGCTTTGTAACATTTGCCCAGAGTTTCATCAGACCTTGTGTTCTGTCTTACAGGATCTTCAAGTTCTCTGTGGGTTCTTTACAAGTTGCCTTCTACAGATTTTGCCTAAATCTCACAAATGTGAACATATTTGCACCTTTAGCTGGAGAATGTCTTCTGGGTTACTTATAATACTGTACTACGAATATATAATATTCTTTAATAACTTCTGGATGACACTTTCATCATTAAACAGATCAGTTTTCTTTTCAAAATGAGAACATATTCTTGATTACTTGTTCATTTCAGACAAGGTCTATCTTGTTTTGGATTTCTATGCCAAAAATTCAAAGATCTGTTTGAGTGATGAAAAAAATCTATTCAATTTCTGTTGTAGTTGAAAGCAGTTTGTGCCATAGAGGTCTGTGCAGTTCTTTCCCTTAACATTATCTTTGACACTGTACAGCCTTTGAAAGGGTATATGGTCTGTAGAATTGTTCTTAAGACCTACCAGATGGTGCCAAAGGCAGTTGTAACTTAGGAACGCTGATAGGATGAGCAGAGGAAAGGCATACTGCCCAAGTCAAAGGAAGCATTCTACTGTTTTTGTTCCTGCTGCTACAGCTGCAGAATTCCAGCTGTGAATTGAAATTAACACAAAACTTAGGGAAGCCTGTCTTTTCTATGTAGCCTGTCTTTAACATTGCTTGTACTTTGCAGTTTATAGTGAATATTAAACTCTTGCTTACTTTTTTTCTTCTTAGCACTTGATTTGTTGGATAAAATGTTGACCTTTAATCCTCATAAGCGAATTGAAGTGGAGCAAGCTTTAGCCCATCCATATCTGGAGCAGTATTACGATCCAAGTGATGAGGTAAAGACATTGTTAAAATGTAAATGTTGTTGATTAAATGATACATTATTTTTTTCATTAGTTTAAGGACAATAATTGATTGAATATACAATTGATGTTCTGCTTTTATTTTATATTTCTTATTTTAGTACTACATTTTGGAAACTCAACAAGAAATTAATAGATGCTAAGGAATACTCTTTGAAAATGGAACTTCTCAGTTCACTGTGGTTTTGCTTCATAATGGCTGAGATAAAGTCAGGAGAATAAAGTTTGCCACCAGTTTATGCGCTTAAAAGCCCCCCAAACTGAACTTGATTTAGTTCATATTATGCTGGTGGGATTTCACCTTTCTGGTGAAGAAGGAGGGGAGGAGGAAATAAGGAGGGGGACAGTACAGTATTTCAGATCATTTTTCTTCAGGTAGTTACTAAGTTACTTCGTCAAATATTTTACTGTGTGTTTTAAATTTTCCTATGATTCAATTTATGGTTCAATTTGGTAAGCTGAACTAATAAAGCACATGAGGGACTAATAGAATGAGTTGTTCCTTGAAGATGGCACAATATTAGACATTTTCGTGAAGCACATTATTTTCAGATTTTTTTCGCATACAGGGACTGCGTGAAATATACTAAAAATAAATAAGTAACAATGTGTCTCTATATTATTAAGCCTGTAGCTGAAGCACCCTTCAAGTTTGATATGGAGTTGGATGACTTGCCGAAGGAAAAGCTGAAAGAATTGATTTTTGAGGAAACTGCTAGATTCCAGCCAGGATATCCATCTTAAATTGTGCATAGGTAAAGTCACAGCAATAAGAAACCATTTGGGAAAGGGGAAAGAATTCTGTAACTCTCTGGCTACCACTAGGGAAATGTATAACTGACTGTTTCTGTTGATATGCTAACTAGCTCCTGAAGTAAAAACTTTCTGCTTATTCCATTGGCATCAGTCCTATTCTGTTACTGAAGAAATGGGTTTATTTTACTCTGCAACACTGAAATGTCTACAGGGAATCCAGGCAATTGTCTTGAGATGTTTACCTACTTTTTAGGTTACATTTAAGGAATAAGAATTACATCTAATTAGTGCTTCTCAGAATAAAAGCCGTGTGAACACTTTTTGAAATGCAAATCTTACTTAAAAAAAAAAAAAAACTTGTCAAGGGGACAGTGATCTTCATTCAAGATACTAGAGTATTTTGTCATATGGCTTCAAATGCTTTTTAAAAAATTCTTCCTTAAATGTAATGTGCAGAGGAGAAACCTTTTAAACTATTTAAAAACAAACGAAAATCCCAGAACCATAAAACTTCGGTATAACTTCCAGTACTTCTGAAATAATTGTATGACTAAATAGCTGTCTAGCTATTCTTAAATTAATTATGATTATACTTGCTAGTATTTTGAAGATTTAAACTTTCTTAATTTAAAATGTACTGATACTTGCTGTCTCTGACACTGTTTTATTTTTTCAAATCAATAAACTTAACTGGTCTTTCATGTACCATGAGGCTTGCAAGTCTCACTAGTTTCATACAAAATTGGTCAAATACTTACCTGAATGATTTTTCCAACACTTGAGAAACTTCAGTGATACTGCTAGTAGTTTAAAGTATGTAAGCTGTGTGGCTAGACAAGAAAAACAACCCAAAGACAACAGCCTAATATGTTGCCTATTTTGTGGGCTTAAAAATGGATCCTGTGCTATTCTCTACCAATGTTCTACAAGTATATCATCTCTGCCTGGCAGTTCTAGCAGAAAGGTTAAGTTTAGAGCCTGTGAGCATCTCCATTGCAAGAAATCTAAGACCTTGACAGCAGTGTGTAGAAACTGTATTGCTTTGCTATAACCAGTAATTTTTCTGCACTAAAAATGGGATTTCAGTTTCTGCATTGCTTATACCTCCAGTTTCTTTTATTTAATGTTGCACTGGTAGAAAGGAAAAAAAGTTGAGGAAACTGTTGAAAATGGTTTTGACTTTAACAGGGATAACTTCTGTTGTCACTAGTTTGAATATTGAATATAATTATGTTGAATATCAAAGTTCACGACAAGTAATTTTGATTTTTAGAAAGTGTTTCATTTGTAAAGCTTACTAGCTAACATTCACAGCTATTTTAATAATTAAAATTTAGATAAATCTGAGGCTCATACTCTGGGCTTTTATTACTAGTTGGGCATTACCAATAGAATTAGAACTGGGGTGCAATAACATGTCTGGTACCCACTAGGAGTACATGCACACATTCTGAAAGAAAATAACATAAATGGAGTAAGATGAAACCTGCTATTAAAAGGCCATAGAATCAAGGAGGGAGAACAAATAGCTAGCATTGTGGCAAATCAGTTTATGATCTCTGCTCCTTTCCTCTTTGCCCAGACCACACTTCCCTAGGTTGTATTAGGGATTAAGGGATAAAGATACCTATCGGGGATCCAGTGCTAAGGGAAATTTCTTTGAATGCTATTACGAGAAGTTGATTTGGTTGATGTGATGCTGAAATTTAAGTGTTTTACTTAACTTGATCACGATATGCTGGTATATTGTACAAATCTGTCGTTAGAATTATTAGATACTCTGTTTCACAGCAGTTTAAGTAGCTGACGTAGTGAAAACTGGTCCTTAGCAGTTGGCTTGGACTGCACAGTAACAAGTCTCTTCCTGTGCACTTATACTCTCCTCCCCAACCCCACACTTTGTCAGCTAGCTCTGCTCAGTGTGTTATTTCCTGTCATAGTTTTTGATTGTAGTTTTTGGAATTAAGAAGCCATGTGAAAATAAGCAATTATTCAAATAAATAATGAGTAATTTGGAGAAAGGTAGAAATATCTTCCTGTTTAATAGTCATGTTTCTGTATTTTGTCACTTAGGAGTTTAAAAGGACTTACACAGGGAACGGCTTGTGTTTGGGGGGAGTTATAACCCATGTGGATAACGAAGCTAACATTTTAAATAGTTGGTCTCCTGGCTACTTGCTAGGCTAAGGAGTTTCTCAGGGAAAGCTTTTTTTAAAATAATATATATTGGTACTGCTGTCTCTGACTCATGGTAAGACATGGTGTATAAAAACACAAATAGGAAAATGTATCTGTTTTGAAAGACAATGTTAAAACTTTCTTCACTTAAATATGTCTCTGCTCTTTTTTGTAGGACAAGGACTTAAAGGACTGGGCATGCTCAAACGTTGCTGTTCTTCTTCCCAGTTCTTTATTGTTGGTCATGTCTTGTGGCCTCTCTCAGCTTATCCACTAACTCCTTTGAGCCATTCAGGAGGGCAGTTCCTGGTAGTTTTGGCTTTTCATGCTTTCAATGAATCTTTTAAGCCTGAAGAATTGTAATTTACACTCCTATGCGTAATGCCCATTGTTGACCTGTTGCAGTACTGTACTGTAAGTGCACCTACTGCTGGCCGTGTTTTAACTGCTTGCTTTCTGGTTTGAAAGATGCAGTGGTTCCTTTCACTCCTGGATCAATATCCAAGAAGATAATTCATTAACCGATAAGAAGTTTACACCATGAACTATGTTTTTCTGACTTTACTGAAGTCGCTGGCATTTTTTTTAGAAAAGCTACTATTCAGGGCACTTTAAGTCAGTGACATCCCAGATTTTTTTTGCACTTCCTTTTTAAATAGAAATGGTTAGCATCCAGTGGGGTTTATACCATTATGCTATGGATTACAGCATAAGTCGTGTTCATGTTAATCTTGCTTATGCACTTGTTTGGGTGTCCTGTGCTGTACATATAGGTATTCTATACAGCGTAATAGCCACATAGGAACCCATCTTAATTGAATTCATCTAAGAAACATTTTTCCGTGTATTGATGAAACTTGTACCTTTTCTCCCTGCCTTTTTTAAGAGATCATTTAAAGTTTAACCATGTTGGAGGCGTAGTACTTCCAAAGTTCATACCATATAGTAGTGTTTATAAGACTTGTGCAAAGAGAATGAGTGGCAGCTCGCCAACTTATATTTATTCACCGTGTGGTGGAAGATTAGCAAAGAACATAATGGCATGATGACCTACAGGTGAATGCTTTTCTTTGTGGAAGGCATCTGAATGTGGTGGTAAGCGAGAAACCAAAATATGATGTTAATAAACTCAGTCTACATACTGCATACCAATGAAATGCTTCAAATGAGGATTGATAGTTTTACATTTTAATCACTGACATTCAGAATTCTTGCAGAGAGGAACACTGCATCTTTAAATGAGAAAGTCTGAATTTACTTTTGCTCCTACAGCATGTCAGCATCTCAAGTTCATTTCTTGCAACCTACACTATGGTGATTTGTAATCAAGCCTCCATGAGCTCGTGACATGAAGTACTGTTCTGTTGTCAAGTACTATCAAACTTTTCTGATAATGCTGAGTTAGGACAACCAAACAAAGCTAGCACTAAATAATGTTTAAAATTGTATACCTTTTAATGATCTTTTCAAGTATTTGTTACTGAAATTGTATAATGTGGAGTTTACTAGGTGTTATGTTCCAGTGCAGTGCCTCCTTTTCTTTCCCCACTGCTCTCTGTGGTGAGAAATTTGCCTTGTTTAAAATAATTACTGTGCCCTCGCATGACTGTTAAAGCTTTCTGTGCAAAGATGATTGTCTAAGTGCCACATGCCTATGATTGAGAGAAAAAAAAATATTGTTACCTCTGAGTTGTGTTCAACTGAAATGCTATTCAACAAATAACTTAGGAAAAATAGTTCTATTTTTAGCTTTTCATATCTCTGCTGTCTTTTTCTCATTTTATTTTGGCAGCAGTGAAGAATGGATTGTATAGACTGCTTGCTAATATGAACAAAATGCACTTGTAATTCCTGGAAATAAATTTAAATCTTATATCTTCACATTAACATAAAGGATTAGTTTTTGGTTTCCTCTTGGGTAATGTGTTTGAATGGAAATCAGGTTCAATTGCTACTGTAGTATACAAGGATGCTTGCTGGTTAATAACTCCAGGCTTCCTCATACCACTTAAGTCTGTTTTTCAAAGAAAAGAAAGCCATTAACTTAGATTTCAATAGATAAGGGTGCTTACAAGATTCCATTTCAAAATTTTCCTTTTCTTATAGTTTGAGTGTTAGCCTACCAAAACTAATTTTTAATAAGCAAGGGTTCATTTTAAAGGGCATTTTTGATTAGGAAATTCCTGTGGTACATAAATCTCTGTTGCGTGGAACATATTAGGAGCATTATCAGGACACTGCACAAGTGATCGTTGAATTGTGGTATGGAACCTATGCTAAAAAACATTTCTATAGAAGAAATATGCACTTGACTGTTGATACTAGTGTAGAAATTTCTTTTGACATTTCTACACATCTTTACCAAAATGCTTTCCTCACTTGGTTTGGAGAAGCTGAAATATTTCTAGAATCTCTGCTACTTGTACCATCGTCATTACTACAGGAATCATGGTTGGAAAGATGACTGTTACTGAAATTAGTTTGTAACACCTCAGTTTTAATTTATTAAGGAAGAATTTTGGCAGCTTGTTTCATCCTTCTTTCCCAGTAATTTTTTCATATTTTTTTTAATTTTGGATTTTGGGGGAGCTGGAGATTTACCTTTGCAATCTGTCTCTCGGGATGAGAAGCCAAGGGTTTGCTTTACCTAACATCTGGTGCTTTCAGGCTTTCTTCCTTAGCTATCCTGCTGAATCAAATTGGCATCCATCAGTATCAGTAACTGCATTCATCTATCTTCTACTGAATTCAGTACACATTGTTAAGCAGAATTTGTTAAAGTGTCAAGTGCAGAAGCGTGATTATTTTTTTTGTCAGACTTTGAAAACAGTTTAAAAGAAGGTGCCTATAACAACACTGTTAGGTCAGCTATTTCATCATTTTACATTGATTTTTTTTCTCTTTTATCTACTTTTTGTATTTTTAGAGCAGAGAACCGAAACTCGTAACTGAAGTAACATGTATTTCATGGTAAAGATGTTTTGGGAATAAGGAATGTAAACAGTTGATTGTCAAAACATTCCAACTTTATAGCTGAAGAAAAATATGCAAACATGAACTTCTTATCGATGCTTTGGCAAAGAAGCATCTTATTCTGCTATCCTGACTGTCACCAGAATCTTCCTCATCAATATTACGTATATATATATATATATAGTCGAAGTGTACAACACACTACATGGGCCGAGCGGTGTGGTGCACTATGAGCTTTCAGGAGTAGCAGGTGGTGACATAACTCAGCAGTGGCCAAATGAAACCCAAGGAGTTTAGCATGGTTTTCCTTACAGAATGGGAGAAAAAGTAAAACCTGTTGTTGCTGCCCACTGTAATACGCTGTGTTATATTTATACCATGTCGAAGTTGTTTGCTGAGCAACTGTACTATAGATTTAAACTTTATTAATATATATTTGCTTATGTTAGTGTAGTTTATATAGTCCTTGGTTATTGATAAATTTATTGTGTTGTTACAGCACAGTGATATGGTATAAATATAGGTCTATACATACACACAATATACTCATGAATTTGGTCCCTTGCATAGTACTTTTATATTTGTACAGCAATGTCTTCAAGTAATCCCGGATTTTAGGGGAAGTATTTTTGTAAATGCAGTGGTTTAAACAGAAAATCCAAACAATCCTTTTACTAAGTTTTAAATTCATTTGTGGTTCAAAATGGTTTAGTTAACAATTGAAATCAAGACACTAAATTAGTGAAAAGTGCACATTAGTAAAGTGAAGCTTACAATGTTTTTTTTTGTAGCATGTGCTGTGATCAAACTAAGTGAAACATTGGAGGAAATGTAAAAGTTGGACTACCTTTGTAAATCTAGAACAAATTTCTAAAGGTTGCAGCTGGATTACTTACTATTGTTGCCTTTTCTTGTGTTGTATCAGTGTAGAGCACTCTTAAAATACTCAAACTGCTTTGTCTTTGCTTTGTACTGTTGGTGCCTTCTTAGTCATGTACCCCACAAGTCATGCATAGCTAATTTAGTTAATGGTAAGTTTAAAATTTAAGAAAAAGGCAAAGGAAGATTTTATATAAAAAAACTAAAAAAAATAAATCATTTTCTGTATGTTCTTATTCATTGTAACAATTAAACGTTTATATTGTGACAGATTTGTGATTTGGTTAATCTGTATAGATCAATTGTAAGTAGCAAAGGTTTATATTTCGTCTTATTCTTTTAATGTTGTAAACGTTTGTGATTTTCTTTTTTAAATCAGGTAACTTAATGTTCTGTTTTGTTTTTGGCATCTGAATCTTGTAAAAACAAATGCAAAGAAAATCATTAAATTGTGTCCCTGTATTACCAAATCAGCATAGTACTGTGCATATATAAAAAATGACTGGAATTTCGCTTTAAAATGAGCTGTTTTATAAATCATACACTGTATTACATTAGCATGTCTAAAAAATGACTGTCACTTGAACAGTGTAGTAGCAAGTAGCCTACATGAATATTTTAAAATACACAAGTGTGTTTGTTTTAGTGTATGACTATACCAGCTTGAAATTAAATTAGGGAAGCCATCCAAAAAAAATACACGTAAAGTTTGTAGACAGGCAGAAGTGTTGTATCTTTGTGGCAAGAAAGTTTTGAAAGCCATTGGTATTTTGAACTATTGAGCATGGATTGTTTTGACTCTCTTGATATTATAGCTATAGCCCATTTCCCAGGAAATCTTGAAAAGAATTACTTGAGCAATCCTTAAAGACCAAATGTTTTCATTTTGCTATGAAAAAGGTTCTTCTCACCAAGGTTTGAAACATTCTGTGATGTCTGGGAGCAGTGCACTGTTACATCGCTGTAATGGGCTTTATATGGTTTTTATGTTTATATTTTTAAGCCTAAAATCAAGCTGTGCCAAAGAACCGAGCTCTTAAAAGATGTAATTGGATGATGGCAGCTAAAAACTTCTGTAATTAATATGGAAACAGAAAAAATGTGACCTGAAACTAACAAGTGTTTATCAGTAACTGACAGGTCTGTGACAACTCTGAAAACTGGCTTGTTAAAATTCATCTCTCCATCCCCTCTCTGGCTTTCACAGCGGCGAATGCATTTTCTTCCAGAATGTTACAGAATTTAATTTGGCTATAGATAGGGTTATGCATGTTCTTTTTCTCTGAATGTAGCTGCCTTTGTCTTTTTGTTCCTGCCAGCAGTACATTGGATTGCAACATAGGTATTTCAGTGAGTTACTTCAAGGTATAACAAAACTGCAGCTTGTCACAGTGGAGGTTTTGACAAGCTGCTGATTAGCACTCTTGTAATGCTTGTTTAAGTGGGGTTAGTTAAAATATGCGTATTTTCTGTGTTCCACCAGAATCGGACACTGATCCTTTGATCTTTTCTATCTGTGAGCTTGAAGCGTAATGGGCAGTCTTAAACTCCTGGAGTCAAAGACTGTATAGGTGGGTACTTGGGTTTGTTCGTGTGGGCTGGGCTGTTGTAGCTAGAGTGCCCTGGAAGCTGAACCCCCGGGGCTGGGGGAGATGGTGCACTCAAATACAAAGTAAAAATGCTTTCGAGTATAAGCAATGTCTCTGCTGCCAGTACTTTCTCTACAGACCAAAGATGCACGCTTCCATGTTGTGTACATTTTATTTCGCTATTCTTGCTACTAATTTACAGATAACACTGACAAGCTTAAAAAATAAAAGTGTAGAAGACTTAAACTTTAATAACATCAATACATGCCATTTCTGTTGATGGTTATCTTGCTCTGTCGCACATGAAACTCCTCAGCTTCAGAAGAGTTCTGCAGCTTGAACTCTGGTTTCTGAGAAGGCTTTGGTTACTCTGCAAAGCGATATTCTGTCACTTGTACAAGTGCAAGAGGTGACCAGTGTTCAAATGTGGCTCTGCTCATGCTGTGTTCATGTGAATGTTAATCTTGGAAGTTAGATATGAGAATTGTTCTGTAAACCCTTTATCTTTCTATTTTATGAATTACGCACACAAATTCAGGTATCCTTCACAACTCTTTCACAACTTTGTCCATTTTTTCAGTGTGTCCTGCTATTTTACCAATTTACTTTTCTCTGTCATCTTAATTAAAAGTGAATCTAAATTCTCAGTTGTTCCAAAAATCTGTGGGATTCATGAGATTCTGGTGATAACAGCTTACTGATCATATTAATTAAACTGATGTAAATCCACTGAAGTGGTAAGCATAAAAACTGGAAGGTCTCCTGAGATTGTTCCTGTTGAAAGCATAGTATGTGATCTGGTAACTGTGTTGATTTCTGGGACGGCAATGTAAAAACATACAAGGAACAAAAAGGGACAATACATTTATGTAAGATGTGATGTGAAACCCCATTCTACTGGGTTTTTGTTGCTGTTGGGAACTTCAGCCTGAGATTCAACAGACCCTGGTTCAAATTTTTCTCTTTTTGACTCCAAATATTTTTTAATACTTTGTGAATACTGGAAACTTCTTGCTACTTTTCTAAAATTGCCTCTCATCTTCCTCGCAGCACACACACACTTACAAGTAGCTTATGTTTGTGCAGGAAAGCTGGTCAAAGGAATCTTTTTTTCTGATTCTGTGGAAAAGAGCAAGAAATACCTTGCCAGCATGTTGGGTTTCCAGCATTTTCTCATCTAAAAATACTGAGTTAAATACTCTTGGTTATCTTGTGAGTCTCCCTGTGCATTTGTGTGATGCTCAACTGTATTAGCTTGTCAACTGAAATACTACTTCTCTATGTCTCCTGCCATTGCTGCTTGGACTGAGCTGACCTTTAATCTTGCTGAGTTATTACTGTCTTCCAGCAATGCTTCTCTTCCTCAGGGTTTATAGGTTCCATGATGGCATTTTTCTCCCAAGTCCTTTAACTGCTACCACCTCTGTTCTTTTCTTTCTTTTGCTGGCTGTAGTTCACATACAGTCTCTCAACTCCACTTTCGTTCATTTTTTTCTGTAAAACTGAGCCACAGACCCAGCTGTGCTTCATGGAGCTGGGCCCTGGGTACAGGCAGCTGACTTACGGCCTGTTGGTTACACTCCAACCACTGGCTTTAGGGAGGAAACATGCACAGCACAATGCAGTTCCCCTCCTGCGGTCACCGTAGTGCCTAGGGCAACACCAGCGAAGTTGTTGCGCAGTACAGTGATCTGTTAATTCCACCTTACAATTTTAATGCCAACCTTGAACACACAACCCAGAAATAACAATGGAAAACTGTTTTAGTCTCTCCAGCTATGATGCATTCTTTCATGCTTCTAAAAACTATTTCAAAATTTCTAGCAAAAAATAGTAAAACCCAAAGCTGGAAGAGAATAGCATACTTAAAAAAAAAAAAAAAAAAAGAAAAAAAGCTATTACTGAAAAAGACTTGAAATGCACCTTCTGCTTTTGTTCTTATATCTAAAAGTAAATGGCTTCTTCCGAAGATGTTTTTCTGCCTTAAAACAGCAAATGCAAAAATGCTGAATATTCAGAATTTTGGCTTGAGACTTACTGAATTGATTATATCACAAGTGAGTGGAACAATTCAGGGGAAGGTTTTTTAGTTGAGCCTTTCTCCTAGCTCACCTTTAATTTCAATAGCTAGCTCTTGAGAGAAAATTTTGGCTAAAAAACCAGTCTATATTCCTGTGTTAAAGTCTTAAAACTCACAAATATTCTAGCTTGTAGTTGAGACATCTTAGACTCAAGTTCAAAACAGATTTTTTAAAGTGTTATGTTTTTTTAAAAGCTCTGCTAGTCCTTG
Source organism: Anser brachyrhynchus (assembly GCF_964034855.1). NCBI lineage: Eukaryota > Metazoa > Chordata > Aves > Anseriformes > Anatidae > Anser > Anser brachyrhynchus. The sequence goes on along the minus strand of NC_137710.1, from coordinate 9,124,381 downwards.
TACATGCATATACTTTTGCAGGCTCATTGAATAGGTAGGCCACAGAAATGTGAAGGGAACAAACTTTTGCAGGTCAGTTTACACGAAAGTACTTACATGAACATTGTTGGTGTCACTGTAGCTGTGTTTAATTCTGTTTGCTCTCATGTGCAGTGTATATGCAGTCCTCAGGACAAAGGTGGGGATTAAGGAAAAAACAAACTGGTCATTTTTTAAGTATTCTTTTGTAGTTAAACTTAATTTGTAAGCTTGTTTTTGAGGGTGGTTTGGTATGCTGGGAGAATTGTATTAAGCTGTTTTTACAGCTGACTTGATGACATTTCTCTAACTATAATATGCTGTTATTCCAGCATGGCAAAGGTCTGTGTAATTCATGTGCGCCCAACGTAATCACTGGTTTTCTTCTTTTGACAATAAATGGCATTGTACCAAAAGCAATATATCCTGTGTGTAGTTAGTAGTGGAAATAATTATTACTGTGCAGCTTTTATTTTCTTTGTATTTCCAGCAGTTGCCACTAGCATGGATTTTGTGCATTGACAGTTGTTCCAGGCTATTAAAGATGGTCGGTTTTTTGATTTGCTTTTTTTTTGTGTGTGTGTTTTTGCCTTTTTTTGGGGGGGGGGGGCAGCATCCTGAATAATATGTTTGCTTTCTGGAAGCTGCTGCTGTACTTTGAAGCAGAAAAGGGTTGCATCTGATGCTGCAATAAGGTTATTTTCTTCTGAGTCTTACCAGAATACATCTAGAACTAGAGTATCTTCAGAAATGCTCCTCTACGTTTTTCCTCTTGAGAAAGGCCCAGGCTCAACACCAGCATCATTAGAGCCAAGGATTATAAGACAGCAGAAGGGCTTTTTTCTCTGCTTGATTTTGGGATTCTGCTAAGCTACGCTCAGCCTTATTAGATCATGGCACTGTAAAAAGACTTGTGGAATGCTGCAACTGGTTTTGCTCACCAACTACTTAACTTCAGACCAGATGAGAACGCACAGGCAATATGCAATGCATGGGAACTCTCTAGTCTTAAGTTCTGTCTCTTCTGACCCCTCAGTAGCAATTCTGCACTACTGGCTTTGCAAGTAAATCTGCCCTGGATAACTTTCCTTTAAAAGAGGGAAGCTTTGCTTAGAACTTTCTGGGTGCTCAAGAGGACAAGGTATTAAGATAGTTATCTCCCCACCACTTGCGTCTGACTACTAGTGTGTAGTACTCATCATACCGAAGTATCACTGTACCAAAAAAAAAAAAAAGTATTGTAGAAATAACAGGGGTGAAGAACTTGCTCTTCTCAACATGTATATTCTTCCTTGCTTTCAAAGTCTGTAGAAAAATACCTACTTTCAGTCATAACTGAATAGCTTTTCTGCATTGTGTGCACATTTTTCTCTGCTGTCTCCTACTCTTTACATGTGACTTATTTTACTGCTAATGGTGTTACAAAAACTGTAGTACTACAGGTGTCATATGGTAACTTGTAAATAAAATTACCGTAAACACATGGTCAAGTTATTTGTGGTGCTGCTCTGTAAACGTGTGACATTACCTTAGCTCTAAATCTTAACTGCACTTTCCTGAAGGACCTGTACATCGTACTTAGAGCAGTCTGGTCCTAGTAACAAGTTCCAGGAAACTATAGCATGACAGCAATTATTTCTACACAGTAACTTTGCAACATAATTTTCTAGAAGACAGTAAATCAACACTTATGTCAAACTGATTGTTAGTGGAGCGGTAATACATTTTACGTAAATATCTCTAATAATTCACAAAGCAAGTGGAAAACAAAATTATTTATGGTTGGAAGCTGATTAGGAAACTTGCTGTTACAGGATTTTGACCTTGGAGCTTATCAGCTCCAGCAAAGGACTTCTTTCCTATCCAAGTGAGAGGCTGGAGGAAAAAGTGGTAGAGTTCTGACTTGTGTAGAGAACACAAAGTGTTGTGCTTTAGTTAAAACCATAAAAGATATACTCCCGTGCTGCATTTTGTTCATGGTTGGTATGCAGTAGTCAGAAATGGAGCACCAAGTGCTGGGTGGCTGGATCCAGAGGTGTGCAGGAAGGAGGAAAGGTATGGCAGGCACTGCCAGGAGCCAATAGGGATGTTTATGAACAATGTGCCCTTCTTCTTCTAGAAAACAGTCCTGAGGAAATCTAATCAGCAGTCAGATGTTAAGCATTTCCAAGCAATTTGCCGTTGTGTATGCATGTGTTGTGGATGGCCTGTCATTGGTTGGTATAGCAGTAGATGATATTTAATGATTTTTGTGCCATTTCTCTGGGGGATGGATGCATCCCTTAGTCAATCCTACAGCATGCTTTAAGAAAATATAAAAATGGCTGAATTTCCTGGAGTGTTGCAGAGATGAGAGATTTGCCATTCCCAAATCCCTGAGGCTGCAGTCAGCTGTCTTTTACATATTCAGATAAAAAGTATCTTTCTAATCCTTACCAGGGAAATAGGCCTTTTTAGAAAGGTATACCTGAGTTGGATGGGGAAGCAGAGGGATCGGCTGGTTGAAATACATGGTCCTTAAAGCTGTTCCTTCCATCACAGTATCTCTATGGAATCATCCTCTGAAGTTTTCTCTTCCATTTCCTTATTGCTTCATCCTTTTTTTTTTTTTTTCCTGTCAGTGCAGACTGAATGCTGTTTCTTTGTTTGTGAGTGATTAGATTTTCCTCCCTCCACCACTATTTGCATTCACCTGGAAGCAGTATTCACTCCAGCTTTGATTTTGTAATCTATTATTATTGTTATTATTGTTATTTTGTTATTGTTGTTGTTATTATTTTCCTCTGAGGACAGTCAATAGCTGATTTTCTTGTAAGGTAAGGTGATGCTTCCCTGTGAGATAGTACTAAAAACCTTGGCTAGTACCTTTGGCTATGCTGGCTTTGTTTTGTACAATGGACTTGACAGAGATATATCAAGAAGGATTTTGCCTTCCTTGTGTATTGTGGTGATGGTCATTGAGTGTATTAATTTGAAAAAAAAAATGTTTTAAGAAAACTTAAGGTTTAGAAAATGTTTGGTGCATTCATTTTGAAAAAATAATTGTCCTAATGATCTGCAGTGCAAGCACAGTTATTTGAAGGAATGGGCAACAGAGCTCCAGTGACAATCATGCAGCACTTGCACAGCATGTGGTTTGGAGTTGTTTTGAGACTGCCCAGGGGGGGAAGAGCAGAAAAGAGTTGCAACTCTGGTGAGCCAAAAAACATGATGTGATGCTGTCTAATACTGTTAGCTATATTCAGAATTTAAATAGCACTAAGTATATGAGCAAAGAACAAGTAATTTCAAGTTGTGGACATCCAATACTTTGGGCCAGACTTAAGACACTGCCAGCCATATTCTGTTGAAAGTGACTGTATTAATGCATTTATTTTAGACTATAGCTTCCCTTCATGCTTTTATTAATTAAGAAAATAGCTTTCCATTCACATCAATCATTTCAAGTCAAGAGAAAGAAATGACCTTTCAGTGTTGCTCATGACTTTGAATGACTGGATATGCCAACGTTCCTGCTCCTCAGCTTTCAACCGCTCTTGTAATTCTTCACCTTATTTCTTCCCTCTAAATATGCTTTTCTGCAGCTGTGACATACAGTCCTTGAGAGCCTGATTCTTTTTAAGGGATATAGATTAATTAAGAGGCAAATACTTATTATGTGGAAACATTTATCTGGAAACTGTTCCACTTAAGATGGATCAAACTGTTTCTCAAAGCAGGAGCTGTGACACTGTAGCTTGTGGCCTTTTACCTTAAGGGGCAATTGAGCCTATTTACAGCAAGCATATTGAACTAAATATTTAGTTCAGAGAATAAACACGCTCAAAATAAATGCAATACTTCTCATAATAAAATGTCATGCCCTTGATAGCTATTGAATGGAATCTCTGACACACAGAAAGCAACCAAACTACAAACAAACAGGTATTAGAAAACAAAAATGTCTCAGGAGTAATCCTCTCAAGTGAATGAAATCCTTGTGTGTAGCAGAGTTTGTCTGAAGGTGCTGATTATAACCCAAGTGTTTTTTGTGGGTAGAGGTGGGCAGCAACAATGAAGCTTGTGGCATTTCTTGTATAAACATTGCTATCTGCAAATTGCCACACACCTCCTCAAACAAAAATAGCAATTAATTAACCAAGAGAGGCTATTTCAGCTCTTAAATTGCTTATTCCAGATATTTGAGTATTGCCGTGGCATTCATTTGCACTGAAAATGGATTCATGATGACATTTTTGTGTTAAAGCATTGAAATTTTGCATGTGTATATTTTGTTTTTACTTAAATGTATGAATCACCTGAATACCTAGTCATTTTCATTGTAGGAAAAAAAACACAACAACATTTCAGTGATCTTACATTGCTATTGCCTGCTAACTGTACTTGAATTTGGAGGAGGGGAAACCTTATTTGCTTTTCTCTTCAAGTGCACGCTTCTATGCTCTGGATTATTTTTAGAATAAAATAAACTTCAAGTAAACTAGTAATAATGACAAAGTCACTGTCTGGCCTGTTCAGGAATAACAAGTACATTTGTATACCCTTTGCAGCTACTTGTGTAGTGAGGAGCTAGCTAATATCTAAAAAGCCTGAAGAAAATGGATACATAAACCCAGCTTGTTCTCTCCTACAAACACAATCCCCATATCCTCCTACATGCCACTGTACCACAGGCTAGCAGCTTCCAGGAATTGGTAGTCAGCAGACGTTATGATGCTACTGAGTGTTTTTTCTGATGTCATGGGGTTTTATTAGGTCCAAAAGTTTGACCACCCCAGTGCCCTGTCTCCCTCAGCAAGTAATAGGTGCTGCCAGAGGTGCTTTACCTTGTATGCCCTTCCAGAGATTTACTGGTTTTCAATTTGTTGTCTCTTGTAATCCATTGCTTTTCTTCAGTCCGTTCTGTTGGGAAGGCTTAAACATTGTCCTAGAATTGGATTAATGCCTGGCCTTAGCTGAAGAATGGGCACTCCAAGGGGGACATGGGCCAGCAGTGGGTACCCAGGGAGAAATGTAAGAACAAGGTGAGCGTATTTTGCCAGAATGCTTTCTTGCAGAGTTTATGGCTCAGAGATGTTTTCCTATTTCATAGGTCTAATGAACTGTCTACTTAGAATTTTATTTGTATTTCTTATGGCTTTGTCAGTAATTATTTTGAGATCTTTTTGTAATTCTTTGCAGTTATATGATAGCTTTTGTAAAATGTATATTAAGCTAACACAGATAATCATTGAAAACATCAGGTTGGAAGGAAGTTCTGAAGGTCGTCTGGTCCAACCCCTGATGACCACAGTGAAGATGTGGTGACCTGGACTGCCTCTGGACTGCATGAGGCTGAAGAAGACCTACTCAAAAAGAGGAGGATGATGTAGATCTTTAGTTCTTATTGCTTATGTCATGGGCATGGAATTTACCATTTCACTTTTATTTTTACCCATGCTTCAGTCACGTTCACCTGTATGCTATACAGGGTAGTGCTCCTCACAACATCCTTTTCTGTTTTGACTGGAAGACAGTGTTTAGCAAAGAATGTCATTTACGTTTGTGCAGAGCCTTTAGCTACTGTGGAGATGCAAACAATAAGCCCCTCTGCGCCGTACAGGCTGCCCTTCCTGGCACCATCAACGATGTTCCTGGTTGGAGCACACAGCAGAAGGTGCACCATCATAGTTTTTGCTGTTCCTGCTCTCGGGCTAGGATATTGTTTTTCTTGGGCTACCCATCTGCACTTTTCAAGAACTGGGCTTTACACATAGACACAATCTATATTCTAGAAATTATAAGCCATTTAATGTAACATTCACTATTCATTTTGTCTGTAACAGGGCTATAAAGTATCCAGAGAGCAAAAAAGGAGATAAAATTGCCCTAGAAAAGACATAATAATACGTTTCATTCAGCCTCCCACTAGAAGCCTTGTCTCCATGAAAACCCTAATAAAAGCTGTTAAAGGAAAAGCATAACTATAGCTTAGACCTACGTACTTCAAAGCTCTCCTGCATATTCCAGTAATTGTAGAACTGTTGGACCTGTAATTGTGCCATCTGCTGGTGGAAAGTAGCCACGAATATCATTTATATAAATAACCTTGCTGAATGACAGTTAAACATGACTATAAAATAGCAAAAATTATGATGATAACACCTAAGGGTGTTCTGAAAAAATATTGTATAAATTCTCTAGAAATGTAGCTCCAATAGTTATCAAAGGCTAACCTAGCAACTATTTAGGGTTCTGTTCACTTCAAAACTGTGAGTGAATGATATATGTTCGTGTGATGTTTTTTTGTGTGTGTGGTGTGTTTTTGTTTGTTTGTTTGTTTTTTAAGCAGGCAGAGAGGCAGAGTCATAATGTGTGTGTAGTATGACTGATCAAGGTAGTAAATATGAGGATTAAAAGAAAATTTTGTTGGACGGGGACTGATTTGATCATACACCCCCCCCCCCCCCCCCCTTTTTTTTTTCTAGTTTCTGTTATAGGTCTAAGCAATTCCAACCACCTACGAATAAAGCATAACACCCTGTTAGGGAATGAGGCACAGAAGCATGGTGAAACATTGGGTACTTTCTTAATATAAATATTAATGAATAGTATTATGCTAGTTACGACTGTCAAACTTTGTACGATCTGTTCTTCTTGTCTCCTTACCTTTCCACCCCTTTTCATATGTACTGACGTAAGTATCAAAAGAGTAATTCAGGATAAAGGATAGCCATTTTTTGGAACTGAGAGAAAACAGGATTGGAGCTTGATTATATGAAAAATTACTAAACTCTTGTGTGGTTTAAAATCCCTGTTTACATGTGAGTCGGTCTCTCTCTTGTAATTATATCCAAGGAATTGCAAAATCTTATTTGTAGTCATGGAAAAGCATCTTGCAGGAAGTTTCTGGATACTAATGTTCAGGGTATCTTGTTGGTTCTAACAGTGATTCTGAAGGCTTTGCAATGTTGTTTATTCACTGCTTTGCACCCTGCTCAGAAAGGTACTCCACCTACTGTATAATTCTCTGAGCTGACAAAAAAGCAGATACCACTTTTGTGATTAAATATGAGTTACATTTACTTGTGCTTGTGTGCTCCTGCTCGAGCAGCAGGTTTGGTCCTGTCTTGTGCCTCACTGAGCCGTGCAGAAGTCTTAAGTGACTTTTTTTTAGAGCCTGAAGATTTGAGGTTCCCCAGAAATGAGGCACTGGATTTTAATTTTTTGCAAAAAGGATGGCTGAACAGTGATTTGATGAGGATACTTGGGAGCACAACAGCAAAATCCAGGATATAAAATGGATTTCAATAATGAACACCAGAGTATCAACATCTCCAAAACTTATGTACCAATTCAGATGGCATTTCAATATTTGCATTTCAACCCTGTATTACCAGCCAACCTCCTCCTACCCTGGCACACTGCAGAACATGAAGCAGCAGCATTCCCTCTGGTTTTATTTTAAGGAATTGTTATTGCATGCTATGACATATGCCTGGCAGCTTTCATGTTTAGTGCTGGTCTCTACTGTCTCAAGCAGATGTAAGATAGACTTTTCTAGCTTCCTCCCACCCTTGTTCCAGTCATTCAAAATGCAAGCCATGCTGTGGCTTTAAAGGTTAGAGCCCCCTTTGCTACAGGCAGGTCTCCCCCTTCCCATCCTGCCCCCTTCGCTGTGCTGCCTCACTGTGCTAGAAGTTGAACCAGTGACTGTGCCAGGCTCAGAAAACATTTTGACAAACATGTAGCTACCAGAGCAGAACAAAATAAGTATTCAGTAGCTGTGTGGCATAGTTCATAGCACAGCGTGTACTGTGTGCATAGTGCCTTATGACCAAGCAACACACTTATTTAACGCAAATATTTTTTCTTGGTATAACATCTTGCAAGGATTTCTTCATATAAAACTGTACTGCAGCTGTAAGCAAATTTGATTTATGAAATGGGTATGAAGTACAGCAGAAGGAGTGAGACTTCAATGCTATTAACTCACTATGTGCCAGCCTTGCCAACTTGCATTTGTTTTCAGATTTTTGAGCACATCTATGGGAACATAAAATGGAAATCTAGATATGGAATATTCTCTAGCTTGACACATATTAACAGGTAAGGCTGCTTTGTTATTCACCTATGGATATCGTGGATACTCTACATGACTTCTCAAGAGATTTTCCTTGCCAGGAATAATTTGCTGGGACCTGCGACTCCTTGGAAACAGGGACTTGCATTGTTTCCACATCATATGGATCACAGATACATCTTTGATATTAAGATGGCCAAAATACATGCACAGCTAGCCCCATCCTGTCAAATACCTAGCAACTAACTGACTGGACCAGTTTCTGGAAACATAATTTGTGTGCTCTCGATCTCTGCAATCTTGCATCTCTGACAATATTTTTAAACAGAGATGAATTCAATTTCTCATGTGACCCTTAGAAGCTCTGTCCAATAATATACAAGGTGATACACAACAGAACAGCAAATCCAGCATACCCTGTCTGGTCACTGCCTTCCTGCTGCCAATGCTGAAGGTGCCAAAAGTGAACTACTCACTCAAGAAAATACGTAGTTGTGCTATACACTAAAATATGACCTTATATAACTGAGTTACGAACAAGGGACTACGATGTGGTCAATAAGTTCAGATGCTGGCTATCTTCCGTAATTTCTGCTGTGTCTTTTTTCCTTTTCTATGCCAATTTCGTGGTTTGGGTTGTCAAGCAGTCAAATCAGGGCAGTTACTGAACATACTTATTCAGGTTCAGGGATGGCAAGATAAGCTCTACAGGCAAGAGACTGATTGAGAAGTATCTGCTTTTTCTTCTGTATGAATGCTAGCATTTTATTTAATGACAACCACATGAAAAATATTTGTATTGGAGAAGCAAAAAAAATGCTGCCAAAATAAACAACAGTAGATCTGTGGTTATGTTTTGGCAGAAAGTCTAGGCAGTTCTTAAAGCTCAGCTGCAGATTATTTCACTGGCCACACCAAGTTCAATACTGAACAGCAATATTACTGCAGGTTGGGGTTCAAAAGTGCTGACAGATATTTGCTCTCACTATGCCTTACCGAAGCTTCTGTAACAAGGAGGATGTAATCAAATACTGTGATTGACAGCGTTATACGGGAAAATAGGCGATGCTTGCATGCACTGATCTTGTCTTTAACTAGTTCCCCTATTTCTCTGTTATCAGAAATATTCAACCCATTTGATCTAAAAGTTATAAAGGAAGTTCACATATTTATCTGTCAATAATTATGTAAGAATGTTTTTAAGAAGTTGACTCAGACATCTAGTAAAAAAATTAAGTACAAGATTGGCCACAAGGTGGAGCCAGTACAGTAGCAGGCGTATCTTCCGAGTTAAAGAAAACGTTGTGTTACTTTGTCTCCCTCGGTATTTCAGTAGTATCAGCATCTTTAAGAGGATTGTTCACTTTTCACAGTTACTGAGGCAGCATTGAAGAAAACCAAAACCAGGTAGTTAGGGTGAAGAATTCATATTTAAAGAAATCCATCCAACAAATGAAACTCTTGCATCTAATCTGACCTAGAAAGCTATAAATCAGTGATGCTTTTTTCTTGACACTGACCTAAGGTAGCCTTTGGACTCAGTTGCATTCTCCATGAGTTTATAAAATTAAGTGCCTTGAGGAAAAGAAAGAATGATTGGGGGGGTGGGGGGGACACGACACACACTCATCAAGAGTGTATTTCCATCTCTATAAGTGTTGTCTAGGCTTTGAACTTTGCAAGTCTGCTTGCTTAGAAAGAAAGGTGAGAATAGGAAAGTATTCATGTTCTTGAAGTCAGAACATCAATTCTGAAATGCATTTGGGGATCCTAATGAAGAATCACTTGAACACCTGGCAATTAGCCAAGCAGATAGATGTGATCATCAGGCTGTCAAAATAGGTAAAGAACAGTCATGTGTTTGACTATTGGAATCCACAGTTCAAGAAATCATTTGATAACTTGAAGAATGATCTGAAAAAAGATGTAGAAACAACTCATAAATTGAAAAATGTGTTTTATAAAAGGCTATACCCAAAAGGATGTCTATACTAAGTTTCATTGTCTCTTCAGTCTTACGAATGAAGGAATAGAGAGCTGAAAGATAAAACTAAATACATTGAAGGGAAAAATAACATTTATATCTTTATTGATTACAGTAATTAATGACTGGAACAACAAATTAATTTGTAAATTGAGACAGGATGTCCCAGGATGTCCCAAGAAAGAAAGAGAAAGGAACTAAACAAATCCTAAATAGAAAAAGCTTGAATCCCTGCCTTTAGCCAACTGTTTTGCATATATAGCCAAGCATATGCAGAATGTATTTAGAATGTATTTATACAAAATATGTATCAACAGAAAATAAATCTCTAGTTTTCTACAGCTCACAAAACACAGGTTTAACTTCTCAGATATGTAATAGCTGCCTAATATCGCCAGAGTCTGTAGCTACATGAACGAGATGACAATCTTACATAATGGTGGATTTTACAATATATATGTGTACATTGGAAGAGCTTCTATAGTTCTTTTTATTCTACTACCTTTTCCTTTTGCCTTAGAGAAATGTAGCTTCTGGTTTCTTTATTGATAAATACAGACAATGCATGCTAGCATCTGGTTTTGTGCTTTAAACCACTATAGTCCTCGTAAAGTGCAATTAGTTTGTATGTGTTGCTGTGCTGGTTTATTGTGTTGCCAGTCTTATTTGCATGCGAAATTGAGATTCAAATATTCCACTACACTGTGTAATTTACTCACCAGGAGTGAATAGCTGCAAAACTGATGATATGCCGTTTCCAGTCTCATCATGATAAAGGGCCGTCTGATTCTTGTCTACAGTCCAGGTATATCTCACTGGAGGTACAACCTAGCCCCCTCTGCTTTCAGAATCCCCCACCCACTTTCAGGGGTTCATAATAGTTCTGTCTTTTCAGTTTTTGGATATGATCTAAACCCCCCAAAGCAGCTTGGGATAGCTTATAATAACTGTCACTCTTTCAGAGATCAGGGGAATGATACAGAATCGCAGGGCTTCCCAACTTACTGAACTATGCAAGTAGCTGCTCGCAGTCCCTGCAGTCCCTCCGCTTTTGAGCAGTTCTGCATTTGAAGACAATCAGAACTTCATGCATCCAGCATCCTTTTCTCTCCACAGCTTACCTAGTACAAGAAACAATTTTCAGGTATAAATATGGCTGACACTTGTGATCACCCTTTCATTACTGTGCTCCTATCAAATGATTCTAATCACCCCAATGATTAGAGACAATGTATACACCTGAATTGGGCATCTGAAGTGATGGATGCAAATTTTTTTCCACCTCACATCCATCTATATGTATATGAGTATATGTTCACATCTGTTCCTATATAAAATCGTGATAAAAAAATATAGCCCCCAAATTTCTCTGCCTACTGTCCACTTGAGGATACCTTGAGACTTCAAAATATTTTGAGAGCGCTGACCGCATCACTTGATATTCTCTGATCCGTTGAAGCAGCAGCTTCACTGCAACTTTTCTGTTTGCAGGTTTTACATTGGTGTTGTAGTACAACCAAATACTTACTCTTAATGGTTTCAAAAATCATGCCAAATGAAAAGATAGTAATTTCCTTGTTTGCCCTAAATATCTCCCTGCACACAGTGCTAGACAAATGACAAAAATATGCTGTGACAAGCACCAGTATAATTTGTTTATGAACTAACAGTGAGCTGGTTTGCAATTAACGCATAATATTATCTTTTCCTATTATATAATCAGAAGTTTGTTCTACTTTTGTCTCTTCCCATAAGTAATCTCCACAAAGAAGTACCAGCTAGCTAGTACCAGCTAGCTTTTTGTTTCTTTGTTTGTTTCTCAATTTCATTTTAAAGACCAACACCCTTTATAACATTCATTATATGTCAGCTATTCCTATACTATACTCCTTAACCTGGCTGCTGCCAAGAAGGAGATGTATATTCTTTTCCTTGGAGAACTTGGGAGAACACAGTGTTATAAATGTGAGTAACTGACAAGAGCAAGCTCCTCTCCTCTCCTCTCCAAAAAAAATTTTTTCCTCTTTCTGTAGTCTTCTTTCAGCTAAAGCAAAGACCACAGATCTTGACAATTCAGAGACCAATTGATTTTTTAAAAATTTGGTTAAAGTCTCCAAATGTTTGAGGAACAAAGGAAGGAATGATCCTGAAATTCTTTCTCAATTTAGGTGCCTTTAGTAATCCTTCCTGCCTCTACTTGTCACATTTGGAGTTTGTCTAGTTTCCAGAATGGCTTATGGTTTTTAGTACAATTCACCTACCAGTTCTCTTTCTAACATGCTAATCCACAAAGACAATGACTGAGTGCCAGCTCTACAGCTCCCGTAACCCAGTGAATTCCAGAACTATAGACCATAACCTTGATTAGAATCCTTAATAAGAAACAGTAACACATCCCTGCTCTTATTACAGAATTATATTTAAACTGAAGTTTCATGATGCAGAGCACGCAACAGAAACATAGGCAAGAGTTGTCAGACTGTCAAAATCAGCGCCATTAAAGTGCTGTGCATTCTATTACTGATGATAATATGGTTGTGATATAATTAGGACACTACGCAGGGTTTAGTAGTAGTAGTATGACATCTGCTTTGCTAATCAAGATCAGAGCTCAACTGTGAAAGGCAGACTTCACCCTGAGAGTTTATAATCCAAACACTGTAGAGATTGAGATTCAGCATTTCTCAATTTCTTCCATGCTTTTTAAGTTATTTCGCTATCCCAGTGGACTACACACAGTACTGTCAAGTACATCACGTTGTACCAGAGGTTCATTTGTATAAGCAACTTTAACCTGCTACTGAAGGCATTGAATACATCCTTGACATGTCTTTATCTTAAAAAAAGAGAGAGAGAGAGAAAGGGATGGTATTCTAACAGTGCAGCTTGTGTATTTGTTACTAGGGAAACAAATAGCAAAGAGAAAGAAACCCTCAGTGTCCTTGTCATTTGGATCTTTCAGTGGAGAAGCGAAGCTTGTGTTAAAACAATGGAAACATTGTTCTACTTTCAGGATCCTTTGCTGTCCTCACTGAATGACAGACACTTCTTTCTCCCCCTTGTCCATCTTGTCATCTCTGAAAAGGAGAACCACTTCTATGCTCAGGATTGGACTACTTTTTTTGGCTTTTTTTTTTTTTAATTCCACATGTAGAGTTTAAAACCTGTGCCTGTGTAACCTGTTCAGTTCCTAACACCTAAGGCAAGATCACAGCATGTCTCTCGAGGAAAACAGGAGACACCAGGTGTCTGCATCCACTCTGCAGAAAAGCATGTACAGCAGCACAAGTGGTCCCATGTTTGCACTCCTTTGAGTCAGTGCTGAACCAGAGCATGGCATCTGACCAGCAAGACACCAGAGAGGGAAAGGTACTGCAGCATCTGCCACATCTCAGAACCAGGACCCTGTGCAGCCAACAGTCACTGATGGGGACTGTGCGCGTGTGGTATCAGGGCCTTTTGGGTTTGGGGGCTGTGTACTGTGAAGGGAGCTTTGCCACCAGTTCAGCAAACCAGTGAGGTGCCAGTCACAGCTTATGTGGACTGACGCAGATGTGGGATGGGGAGCACTACCTGCAGAAATTTTTTTATTGACACCTTCTGCTTGTTGCTTAATATTACTCATTCCTAATAAAAAGAAAAAAGAAAAAAGAAAAAAAGAGGATAAAAGTTGAAACTATGGTAAACATACTGTGGTATGGTACTGTCAAACCCATCATAAATATTAACTGCTATTAAAAAACCGAAGCATAACTTCTTAAGTATGCATACAGGAGTATTTTTTAGATAATAGTATGGCAGCAGGCTGAGTGCATAGGGTATAGAATCAGCTGTACCAGATCAAAACAGCTGTCCATCTGACTAAGGAGACTTAAGTCTTTCTTGTTAAGGGAGAGTAGTAATAGGCCCCTTAAAATGAAGTATAAGAAATGGCTTGTTAAAATTTTATAAAAGTTGGTTATGGGATATTTTTAACTTTTAACTGTCTGAAGCTGTTTATCAAGATTTATGTAGACTCCACATTATATCATATTTAACGTAATTTCTCTGCTTGGTTACGCTACATCCCTGCCTCTTTCTCCATTCCAATTATTATCTTGTTGTATGCCTTTATCATACGCCTCATCTAACTCATCTGTGGCAACTGGATTAGGAAGCCTGAATTGGTGCTCTCTGAAGTGCAGCTAAGTAAGTCAAATGGATTATCACCTTCCCCCTTTTTACAAGACTACAGCTACCAGCACTGGAGCTGGTGAGATGACAGGGAAATTGCAATTAAAGCTCTACTGGCAACACTTTTGCAGATATTTGTTTCTTGCTGTCTCACCAATACAAATGTCATTTTTTATTGTGCAAGCATGACTTTTTTGTACTGTTCTTCAAGGATGGCCATTAATTTGGTGTTAAAGAAGACGCATATAACAAAAAATGTATAAATACATGAATTATATAGAATTTAAAATTGTGATTTGCAGAATAAAATCAACTAATGCATGGTTTAATGATTGTAGCCACTAGCTGAATTGTAACGGATCCTATTTCTCTAATATTCTGCAAAGTACCAAAGCCCCTCAGGTCAAAATAAATAAAAAATGAAAATGAAGGATTTAAAGAAGAAAGATGTCAGTACTGACAGGAAGAGAAAGAGGTGAAGTTAGTTTTATTGATGCTGTATTTATGTAGCACGACAGACAAGCCCTGCCTCAAGGTACAAAGTGTAAATGACAGCTTCGTCATGGACTTCGTCAGTTTGTGTCTCTGCAGTCTGAGCCTGGGTAAATAGAAGAGTCCAGCCAAAATAAACCAGGGGCTAGCTTTTATTTACTTTTTTTTTTTTTTTAAAGGAAAACGAGATCAGCGCCAACAGACCTGGATGCTTCAGAAACGACTTGTTTGTGAATCATGTTTCAGTGTTCAAACGTGTTTTTATGCCTCAAAATGTGTGCATTGTGTATCTGTAAGCACTGAGCCCTTCCCCAAACTCCTTCTCCAGACACAAGTGCTCTAGCCCCTTCTACTTATACTCAGGCTCCAGCAAGGCATGCTTTTGTCAGCGCTTTTTGCCCACATCACCAAACTTTTTAAGACCGATGCCATCTCCTCGCCTTTTACCTACTTCCAGCAGCCGCCTGACAGACCAACCACCTCCGTGTGGCACACCTTAAAGCCCCCCGGAGAACACTCGGGGCTGCCCCAGCGGCAGCTCCCCTCACGGCGGCAGCTTCCCCTCACGGCTCCCTCAGCGGGGCCGCGCTGACGCCCGCCCTCCGCGCGCTTCCCGCCTGAGGGTAGGGGGTGAGGAACGGGGGGGGGGCGCTCGCTGCACGCGCCCGACGGCCCCGCGGGTGGGCGGAGCCACGGAGCCCGCCCTCCGCGTTCGCCCCGCCCCTCCCTCACCACAAAGCCCCGGGGGGCGGAGCTCTGCGCTACCCCCCCCTCAGGGGGCGGGGCGGGCGCGAGGGCGCGCGCGCGCGCGCGGTGATTGGCTGTCGGCGGCGGTGGGAGCGCGTTTAACGGCCGCTGCGCCCCCGGGCCGGGGGAAACACAACAAAGGCGGCGGCGGGCGCGGAGCGCGGCGGGGCCCCGGGCACCATGCCTCGGCCGGGCCTCGGCCCTCAGGCGAGGAGACCCGCGCCCGGCTCCCGGCCCCGCTGATGCCCCCCCGGTTTCCCCGTCGCGCACGCAGCCGCCCCGCTTTGTTGTTCGGTGCCCGTTCGGTGCCCGCTGGACGGTGCTGACTCCCCCCCCCCCCCCCCCACCGGCTGCCCCGCCACCCCGCCTGAGGGGAAGGGGCCCGGGGCTGCTGCTCGCGGTCCCGGCTGGGGAGCGGAGCCGGCAGGGCGCAGCGGTGAGTACCGGGAGCGGGCGGGCGCCCGGCCCCTCTCCCTTTTTTTTTTTTTTAATTATTTACTTTATTTTATTTGATTTTGACGACCCCGCGCGGCGCCCCCGGCCGTGGGGGCCGCGGTTTCCTGTGTGTGCGTGGGGCCGGAGGGGAGAGGAGGGGGGGGCCGGCGGGGCAAGTTGGCTGGAGGAGGAGGAGGGCTCGGCCGCTATTTATAGCGCCTGGAAGTGACGGCAGCGCTGCCTGCCTGCAGCCCGCCCGGCGCTGGGCGGGGGGCGGCCCTTTACATAACGGGGGGGGGGGGGTCGGGAGCGGGGGGGCCGGGGGTGCCCGCGGGCACGGAGCCAGCTGGAGCCGCTGGGCACGGAGGGAGGGGAGGGCCCTCAGCGCCCCGAGCTCCCCCGGCCGGGAATAGCAGCGTCCGGCCCCGCCGGTGCCTTTCCCCCGGGGCTCCGGTAGCCCGGCCCCGTCCCGAGCGCTCCCTGCCGGGGCAGTGGACCGGTGGCACTGACGGCTCCGGGGGCTCCTGCAGCCAGCGCGGCGCCGCCCCGCTGCTCCTCCTGCGGGGGGAGCCCGGCTGCCCGCGGCCTGCCCCCCCCCCCCCCCCCCCCTTCCCCCCCCCCCCGCCACGCTCGGTGTTTGTTTACACATCCGGGAGCCGCGCGGGGCGGGGCCGGGCACGCCCACCGACGGGCTGGCCCCGCCCACTGTCACGCTGAGCCCCGCCCCCGCGTGACGTCACGGCGCGCCCCCCGCGGCTGCTGCTCGCCCCGGGCCGGCGGGCGGGGGCCCGGCTGGGCGCTCGGCTCCTGCGCGCCCCGGCCCCGCGGTGCTGCTGCGACAGGCAGGCTGTGAGCTGAAGCCAAAGCTTTGTCGTGCCTATGGCCCTGTTCGCCTTGTGTTTCTGTGAACCTCTTCCTAACCTCCTCTTCCTAACTTCTGCACCTCTTCCTAAAAGCGGGAGTTCAAGCAGGGGGCTTAAAGGGGTGGTCTCTTCATGCGTACCTTCCAGGGTTGTATTTCTGCACGTTGTCTCCTTCCCCCACGTTTATTTCTTCCCCGTATTTATTACCTGTAATAAATGCGGCTTAATATCTAGGTGTTATACAAAAGCAAGCTGTTTTCTGTAATCGCTCTTCCCCTTGCAGTTCTAATTATTTTCCCAAGATAATGCAATAATTATTAATACAGTCATTTAAAGAAATAAGTTTGGCTCTTCATGCTAATGTGGTTAATATTTCAAACAGATGAAATGTAAAATCTGTATTTTTCTTCCCAGTGACTTGGAAATGTCTGTCTGACTTGTAGATACATGCTTTGCTTGGCAGCTAGTTCCCGTTGCTGCTTTACTTTTTGTGTTGCTCATGTTCTGCTCCATGTCTTGTTTATGTGGCTTACCTCTGCCTGTACAATCTTTCTGTAAGAATTTTTTTGTGGCAAGTCCTTCAGTTTTCAAGTCTTCCACTTTTACTATTATAAGCTAGAGATTCAAACAAAAAACCCATCAGGTCTTGCTGTGGTCCTCTTGTGCGCAGCTTACTGTACAGATTGCTTTCTCAAGACTTCTTTAGAAACACGACGACTACTTCCATAAACAGTTCTTAATTTATGTGGCTTTCATTATCTTTGTTTGTGTTACTAGTGTCCTACTGCTAGAGTAGTGGTTAACTGCTGCACTGCACACGGTTTACAACTGTGATAAGCATTTTGCATGCTTGTTTGAATAGCTGGATCAAGATAGTGTAAATTCTTTATATTGGCTCTCGTTTCTATGCTTGTGCTATTGACCTACTCCGTCTGTCACCTGATGGCTGATGACATAAGTGGCTGTGCAGTGTTCGTGTTTGGATTGCTCATTAGCCTGACACGCAGTGTGGTAGCTGATGGCCTTTGGCAGATCAATAAATGTTGCTCTGAATATTTAGACTACGTAATTTTGAGGGAAACAAAAGCTTGCTTTTCAGCATAGCAGGAAGGTCTGGCCTTCTCTGTGCAAGTAGCCGTTCTTAAAGGCAGTCTGGGGATTAAGAAAGCAGTTGTGTACTCTCTGTGTAGAATTCAGCTTTTACTATCTGACTGATTTCTGCAGCATCCATTAAAATTATTTTGGTAGAGTAAGGAAGTATCTAATTAGCTTTGATCAGGACAGTAGTCAAAAGGTTTTTGCCTAAAGGCATAATTCCTCTGAGCTTGAAAGAAGAGGATACTCAGCCTCTCTAGCAAGGGTGGCAGCACCTTACTTGGTATTCAACTCAAAGTCAGATATGATATAGCTGAAAGCTGCAGTGTAAATACCTGTTGTATGTTTGTTGTTGGTCATAGCAAGTCTTTTCTAAGATGCCTTGTCACGTGTTATATTGGAACTGACCACTGGAATGTCAAAGACAAATAATTCTCTAGTCCCCTGCCTTTCTGCTGTAACTTCTGCATGCATTTCATAGAGTATACCTGATATGTTGTGGACAGTGGTTTTCATGAAGAAACATTTGAATCTCTTCTTTCATTAGAAATGTGATCAAGTAGAAGCCACTAGTAGAACAGAAACTGCTTGTTGCTGTGTCAAATGGAAGTTGAGGGGCTTTACGGAAACAAGTGTACTGTAGTACAGCCAGACATTTGCTCTATATAACACCTCATTTTGTGTCTAAGATTGAATAACAAGTTTATTGTGGCCTTGTAAAGCTGTTAATTTTTCTGTTCTTTTCACCTGCAGGTTGTGACTGTTTCTCTTCTGTCATTTGTGTGGAAAGTGCCACACACACTCCAGAACAACAACGGCTTTTGCTTGCATATTCCAGTGTTTCTTTTGTCAGCGAGTTCAGCAAAGTTGTAATTCTTCAAGTGCCAGCCCTGAGCTGAGTGAGGAGCCACCAGCAGAGATGGTAAAAATGACAAAATCAAAAACGTTCCAGGCTTACCTGCCGAACTGTCACCGAACCTACAGCTGTATCCACTGCAGAGCCCATCTAGCCAATCATGATGAATTGATCTCCAAGGCAAGTGGTTTGTTTAGAGACCTCATGAATTATTTCTTAACCAAAATGGTTATCATTGCATCAGTGCTCCCAGTAGATAAGGGATGCAAATCCAATGCATACTTCAAAGCGTCTTTCCTGGGTTCACTCTAGGGTCATAGGTGTTGCGTAATGAGGACTATATATATTCTGAAAACTTCTAAGTGTGGCATAAAGACTGATATAATATTTCCCATGTTTGCAACCTCAATCTATTGTCAGGTAGGTATTTGTGAGATGCCATATATCAAAATCAGCTAAGGAGAACTAATGAAAGAAAACATGTATCTCAGGAGGGGGGAACTATTCTAGTTATGGTTATTCCAGGTAAAGGTTATTTTTGACTATTTGATTGAAAGTCACAAAACTGGCTGTTTCCAGAATTCTCCACTGATGTTACAGAAACTGTAAATACACTTCCCTTTGCTGTGTACCAGTCCTTAAAGAATGTGATAAGAGATGTACAAAATGGTTCTCTGTCTAAACTTAGAGGATGTGTGGATCATTGAAACAGTCTACGCCTATCCTTACCTGTTGCTGAAAGAAACAAAGACTTGTGGTGCGTGAAATGCATGGGAAAACTTGAAGTTTGGGGTAAATACTTAGCAAACTGGCTAATTCTTTGCTTCAGAATAAGTTCCTGAGGAATTTGCTCTTAATGGTGTGGTGGTGGGGAACAGCTGCTTTTCAAACCTCTTTTTAATACAAAGTTCCTTATATATTAGCTGTTTTGCTGAATAAAATTTTTTAGTGCCTTTAACTGTTTTTCTGTTACTGTCTGCTTGTGCTTTCAGCAACAGCACTAAGATGCTCTTGAGTGCTGAAGAGATGAGGGTGAGAAAGCTGCCACTTCTCAACTGAGGTTTTCTTTGAGTGGAGGGAAAGTATGCTTGCTCACTTATCCTTTAAAGGGCTATGAGGAAATACTGTACTTTCTCAATACATTTTTTCCTTGTTTCCAACCATTTAAATCTTTACCTAGATACCAAGAAATATTGACTCATAGTAAAATTGGTGACTGTTTATTGGCTATTCTGTATTGCTTGCTTATTCTTCTGCTTTGCCTTTGCTTTATTCCCCTAAACAACTCTTTCCCTCAACTTAGTGCATGTATGGGGCATATCTAAAATGATATGAGGGAAGACTTGTTTTTACTTGTAATAAATGGAAAAAAGTTCCTTGTCTTCTCCATAGTGGTTGTTCTTGTTTCTTTTTAAGGTCAACAAAAACCAAGAGGAACACGCAGATAGTAATATGAATGCATTTGAATTTGTTTCCATTTTGACTTAGTTTGAGTAACAGGGATCATCTTGGCAACACTTGATTGTAAACTACAAGCAGTCTACACAGCTTCATTTACCATGTGTCCTGGGCCAAAAACTAGTAGGAAGGGATTACATATTTCTTGAATTTCAGGTTGTAGGTGCATACATGAACTAGCTGTGTATCTTGAGAGAGAAATTCATTGAGGAAATGCAGCCTAAGTATACATACTTACAGGAAGCTCTTCTTTCAGTGGACTTAAGACTTTTTTGTATGCTGACAAAATTGCCACAGCTGACACTGTGGCAATTGTAAGGCTGCTCTTCTCTGAGGTCTTGGGAGTTTTGCTCAGAAGAATGTTGAAAGTGATCTTAAAGTAAATCACATGCTCATATTACACTTCTTAAATGTTTGAAATTTTTATAAAAATCTAGTAAACACTAATATTGTAATTTGCTTCTAATTAGGTTGAAAGGGTTTTAGATATGGATTTTAACTTAATCCTATCTTAATCATAACTTTTAGTGAGGACTTATAAATTTCTGTATTTGTATGTTGATAATATGCTTATTTGACAGCTGGCCTACATTCTGTGGATTTAAGATTTCTTGTCCATATTTTCTCTAAGTTTGTGAGACTGAGAAATACATTAAATATCAGGTATCTCTTTTGTATGTTTGTAAAATAAAAGCTATTCTGATCTATTGTACTTGTATTTGGAACATAGGTTTGAAAAAAAAAAAACACCTTCCTGTAAGGCTAACTTACATCTTTTCCTACTTTCAAGAAGTTCTTCTGATAGAAACAAATGTGAAGTAGTAAAGATAGAGTTGAATAATAAAACTAACTAGTGATGTACAAGGAGGAGGTGGGGAAGACACAAAAGTGGATTTCCTTTAAAGGAAAACACAGGTTAACCTGGAAAATAAATGTAAGAAATATGCTAGAGAATGCATAGAAATTCCTCTTGGAACTGTAAGAAGACTTAACAGATTCTAAACTGTATATTCCATGAACTGCTCCTACTGATGCATGTTATGATTAAGGTAGTAATTTATTCTAACAATCTATGGAATACTGTTTACCATACTGACTACCCAGCTGCAGCAAAAACACTTCAAGCAGCCTGAAGTATAACACATTAATTGTACACAATCTAAAATTAAATGAAAATTGTGCTTTTGAGTTCTTATACCTGGTTTATGCTCATACTAATGAGTAGTAGTCAAATACTGAAAACCCTAGAACGCTTCTCCAGTGCTTTGCTCCTTTGGATTTAAAAGAGCATTGACTGTTATTGCCCCCTAGATCATACTTTGAAGTGGTCTGGGGAAGAAGGAGGTGCAAATCTTCTGCTTATTTTCTATGCTGTGTTCCTGTGCTGTTGTGGGTTTATTGATGAAGCAGAGAACTGGACTACTCAACCTGATTATTTTCTTTCTTCCCTGCCTCACTTCAAGAGCCTGGCTTAAAGCTGAAGCTCTGGGAAACATTCAGTAAATAGAGTTTTTAGCTACAGATTCTTGCTGTTTTTCCAAAGGTAGTCTTACTCCAGAACCCTACTGTCATAGCTGTTCTGCAGCAAATAAAGGCAAACACTACTTGTTATCTAGCTATAACCACTTTGTTGTGGTTGTTTCCTGCTTTCTTTTTTCTGCATGGTCAGGGGGAAAAAAGCCAAAATGCATGGTTCATTCTTAAATTAAAGCAGCTACATCTAGATTTCAAATATGCTTTAGAGTATAAACATTTGTTACACCTGATACTGAACTGTTTTCAACTTCAAGATGAGAAGACAAGCTGTGCTATGGCATGAGTGGTGTTGGTCTGTCATGGAAAGGCAGAGAGCACTACATATTTCTGTCAATTGTCCCTTTGATTCTGTGCCTCAAAATATCAGACTTCAGTACAGATTTGGGATTCTGTTCCTTCTGAGAGCCGTTGATGCCAAATGTATGACAAGGATGGCAGCATACACAATTCACCTTTTCATCTGATTTCTCTTCTGTTTGAGCAGCAGGTTCTTCTTGCCTTAAAGTTAATCAGGAAGGTCTATTTTATTTTATTGTGCCCTTGCTGATGCTAAAATGGCAACCGAGATCATTAGCGATAGCTTAGAAGTAAGAAGGCAAACTACTAAGGCAGTATAAAAATGTGGAACCTGCATAATTGAATTCATCTGTAGTTCTGTTTTTCTTTGCATCTATGAAAGGGCTGAAAATGTGTTGAAATCCACATGGATGGTAGTGATTAGGGCATACACTTCTAGATATTTTTACTCCATAACCTTCTGCCTTTTGTGTCTAAGGGGGTAACTTGGGAAAGGGGAAGGCTAGCTGAAAACAGGAGTCCCAAACCAGGAAGTGGTCACCAGCAGAGGTGTTGAAAAACAGTAGTCTGTGCAGCTAAACACATGTGCACACACAGCAGTTGTCATAATTTATAACCCCTGTCACCTTGGGGAAAAATGCTGGTTTGGAGGATTGCATAATAATAGAACAAATAAGTGGATGTAAGTGCCTGTTAGACACTACTTATTTACATTTTTAACATAAGTATGCTAAGTTTTGGGTTTTCTTGCTCCTTTAGCAAAGACTTTAGAGTGAATGTTAAACATTGAGGGTTTTTTTTTTTTTTTTAGATTTTCACAAGGAATATGTTAATCTCTACATGGGAGGAGATTCTGAGGTCAGGGAAGGACTTACAGCTTGTCTTTTTATAAAAGAAGTAAATGAATGTTTTTTAGACACGTATCCTGTTATGACTGCACCCAAACACAGGAGAGAGAGCCTCTTTATCAGCCAGCAACCACAGACCTCAGAAAAGAGGAAGAAAAAAAATTGATGCTGTAAGAGGCACTTCTTGGATTTGAGATACTCAACTAGCACATAAATAGAAAAAATATTAAAAACAAACCCAAAAACATAAGTTTTAAGGGGAAGCTTCTAGCAGACTCTGAAGTCTGGGAGAGGTTGCCACTTTTGTGGCCTCTACGAAATGATAAATGTTTGCCGCTTTTAAAGCAATTCTAAAATGTATTTTTTCAAAGTCTTTTTTGTGATTTGTTTGTAAATGATAGAGAATGCACAGTGGTTAGTAGCAGTAGTTAATCTTTCTAGGAGGCAACGTGTTACTTGAATGTAGGTTCTAAAACACTTGAGAAGGACTTGTATCTGCTAAGTTGTAATAATTTCAAAATTCAGACAAGGTCCAACAAATTTTGAAGAGATACAAATACCTAGTAGAGACTTTAGAACCTATAGATAAATTGCAGCGGATAATACTTTGTTACTCAAAGTTAACCTGCTTGAAAGACTGTTGACTTATCTTACAATATGCCTTAATGCTGGCAATGGAAGAAAGTCTGCATTACCTTATATGGGTGCCTGTATAAATACTGTCACTTTCTTCTGTTCCTTTCATTGCAAAGCATACCTAGCCCAGGGGTGGAACAGTCATATGAAGTCAAAGACAAGGCTACATGGGTAAATATTTTCAAGAGCAAGTTCTACATAAAAGTGTGTGTATATATATATATATATATATATATAGGTAGCTCTAATTGACTTCACTGGGAAATCTTTGTACCTTGTGGGTAAAAAAAACCCAAAACAATCTTAGTGATTAAATTCAGTTCTCCAAGGCATTCATTGGGTATGTCTGCTGTGGTATTATCGATAAGAAGGAAAAGTTTTCAGCTTAAGTAGATACCAAAACAACTTCAGCCTTATTTAGTAATCTCTGTTTTTGTCTCCACTGTTGTTAAATTGATGAGTTCAAGAGGATTTTTTTAAGGGTTTATTATCTTTAAGTGAATGTGCTGCTCTTAGTTTGATTCAATTTGGTAATCTTACTTTGTACATGATGTAAGGAGTAATTGGAAAGATAGGTGGGCCTGTCACGTGCTTGAAGGCTGTTTTTGTTCCCTGCTGAAAAGTCTGAAAATGGGTCTAATTTCTCAAATACTCAGGTGATTTTTTTCTGTAAGAGGCTTTTTTTTTGGATTCTGTCTTTTGATAAAAGAATCTTTTTTTCTTTGGAAGAGAAGTAGTCTTTGGAAAATGTCCAAGAATAGATTTGAGGGCTTAAAAGAGCTGGAGAGTGTGCAAGAGAAGTGTTCTGCTCTACAGGTGTTTTGACATAATTATTTCTGAAATAAATTCAAGATGCTGTATAACTCCGGGTAACTTGCCTGACAAAGCTTTCACTTCTGAAATTATCATTTGCCATATCTTTGGGAATGCAGTTTTTGGGGGTGGATTTAAGTTTGCTGTCTATAAAATTAGACAGCAACCTTATCTATTGTTTATTAAAATCATTAAACAATGAAATGGAAATGTATTTTCAAAACTTTTAAAAATACTGATTTGTAATGGAATCAATCATCCAGGACTTGCCTAGAAAGTAGGTGAACAGCTGCTCTTGTTCACAGTATCACAGAGTTGGATGTGAGAGAAAAAGCAAATGAAACAAATTTTTTTCCCCCAAATTTTTTCATCTGTAGCTTGTGTTGTATTGTTTTCTGAATTTATTTTGCAAATCTTGAAGAGGCAAGAGATCATTACAGTCTCTGGTGCATGATACTGAGATTATAATTTCAGACATCAGAGCACTTACATATTTCTGGTTTACCTTAAGAATCCTACCTCTAAGAGGTACAGTCTTCTCAATTACTGAGTAATATTTCCTTGAATTGCATGTATGCTCATAATACTAACTGAGGTTGATCCATCTTCCCTTGTAAGGAGAACTCTAGCAAATGACAGGAAATGAGCAAATGAAACAAACAAACAAGACCCCCTGTGGACTCCATTCATTGCTGTTCTTTAAAACTCCTTTTCAGTGTTAGGAGTTGCTTGCAAGTTGTCCTTAAGGAAGGTGCTGATAATGCCATTCTAACTGGCTTATGCTAATGCCTGTCATACTTTTAATACATGCTAAGTTAGTAGTTTCTCTAGATGTTTTCTCTGGAGCATCTAATTAATCCTGCCTGTGAGGAATATTTAATTACATGTTCAGCTCTTCAGTAGCTTCCCTTCCCCCACCCATGCTCTTAGGTATGCCTTAGAGCAGTAAATACGTGTTCTGTTTAACTGGTACTTCCTTTTCTCCTGGGTAAAACAGCTAATCCTGGTATTAGAGCTAATTACTGTTTAACTTAGAAGCATAGTTCATATCTAATTCCATGAGTATGTGCTAGTGTGCAAGTGAAATATTTCTAAAGCTTCTTTACTATAACATTTATTGATAATAGAGTTCTGTCAGATGACTTGAAATTATAATAATAGCAAACTATTGTTATAGTCCACCTTAGTTTAGTTCCTAGGCACAGTTAAACAATTTTGGTTACAATATTAGACATTCTAGATACTTTTAGCTAAGGTGGAATAAGAAGTAGTTATGGATCTTATAGATCTGCTGCCTGTAGAACTAGGCAGTCAGTCAGAGATGTGAATTTTCTAGGGAAGAAGTTAACTCATAAATCAATACAAGGTTGTTAATTGAGGACCATCAAAAAGCAGATTTAAAGCAAGTTTTTTTAACTGAGAGTTTTGGTTGAACTGGTAAATTGCTCAGCTCCTAATTAAAAATTCCATTTGCTCTGAGTCATTACTGATGATACTTGGTCACACTTGCTCGGTCACTATCTTCTAATTCCTCTCTAGTGGATAAGACACGTTTCAGACTCAGAAATAGAACATTCTGGTTTAGTTATGATTTATGTGTAGTGCTAGCAGTCTGGGAAGTGCTGAACAAATCTTATGAAGTAAAAGTTTGCATTTGCATAGGCGATGTTTATTCTGCAGAGGAGCAGTTTGTCTGGAGACTGGTTTGAACAGTTATGCCTGTTAGTCCTTGCCATTTAACGTGCTCTTCTCTTTCATTTCCTTGGAGGAGTTGACGCACGAGGCGTTTAACCTGTCAGTCTCTTAAAATTCATATCAGTATAACTGAATCATGCAGCGCAGGGTGTGAGAAACTCAGTGCAGGTAAAACCAAATGTTTGTTCAGTATTAAATTTTTGTCTGGTTATGCAAAATACTCTGTTCATAGCCAAGTTACAAGCTTAGCAAGCAGTTCAAGTGGCACAGTGAGTTGTTCTCTCTTTAGTTCTGCTAATAGGATGCATCAGGAAGTACAACTCTGATAATAAACCTTTTTTATACCTGTTAGTAGATGAGTGCCCTATGTGTTAATCAACGCTCCCTGGTCAAGACAATGGGTATGCTACAGACGTATACCTTGTTGTGGGTTTTGAGTACAGTTTTTTTGAAAAACAAACTCCTTAGCTATTCATGTAAGCAGGGAAAGTATGGCAGCCAAGCTCTGACAAGTTAAGAAGTTCATTAGACAAGCCAAAAGCCCAGGAATTTAAGGATTGATATCCTTGCATTGCTTTTACTTCAGTCCTGTGTATAAAAGTTGTGCATGGAAGGATTGCAGACTTTGACTGCACAGTGACACGTTGATGTGGTTTGACACTGATTCTAAGGGAAAACGTCACTGAAATGACAAGATGCAAATTCTGTAGAGCACAGCAGTACAAGTTGTCACAGGTTGCTCTCAAGTTATCTGTGAGTGGTGTAAATATGGAGGAACTCACTCTTCCCAGCTGGGCAACAAAGCACTCATTCTATGGCATGTAAATACTGAATTTAGCCTCTAAACATGTTTGCAGGTGAGAAAGATTGTATCGAATGAATCAACCAGTGTCTGCTAACAGAAGTTAGTCTGAAGTTTCTCAGGATAAATGAACTAGTGGTGCTTGTTTGTGTATTGTTTTGTTTTTTAAGGGAGGTGTAAGGATTAATTTCTGGCAGAACTGTTCAGACTGCATTCAGCTGAGTCTCTCCTCTCAGTGTCATTAGTATTTGAAATTTTAGCTTTCACCATACTAAATAACCTTCTTTTTTCCTCACTTTGTGAAAAATAAGACTTGCAGTTCTGGGTAATGGAGAGTGTACTTTTTCTTTTGTCGTAGATGAAATAAAACAATTCCATTTTCCAAATTAAAATCTCCATTTATTATTTGAATTGTTGCTAAAATAAAACACAAATGTTAACGCTATAGGCTGCCCAGTAGAACTTCTCATATTAAGGTGAGATTACCTAAGCACTGTATACAACTACGCTGCCACTAGTGCTGTGCACAGAAGTCTAGAGTTGTGGATTTCTTTTAAAATTCTGTGATGCTATATATAATCTGATTATTGCTGATCAAAAAGTGTTCATTTACGTACATATTTTCCTTTTACACTTTTTTTTTGCAAACTGTTCTACGTAGTTAATCTATTGGGTCTGGAACACAAGCCCCATGAGGAGCAGCTGAGGGCACTGGGGGTGTTTAGTCTGGAAAGAGGAGGCTCATGGCAGACCTCATTGCCCTCTGCAACTACCCGAAAGGAAGCTGTGGGGAGCTGGGGGTCGGCCTCTTCTCACAGGTAACTAGTGATAGGACTAGAGCGAATGGCCTCAAGTTGTGCCAGGGGAGGTTCAGATTGGAAATTAGGAGACATTTTTCAGAAAGAGCAGTCAGGCATTGGGACGGGTTGCCCAGGGAAGTGGTGGAGTCACTGTCCCTGAGGGTGTTCAAGGAAAGGTTGGATGTGGTGCTTAGGGACGTGTTTTAGTGGGTGACATTGGTAGTAGGGTGATGGTTGGACCAGATATCTTGAAGGTCTTTTCCAACCTTAATGATTCTGTGATTCTGTATTACTGGTATTGATGTTCCATTGCTAATCATTGGACTGGCACAGTATCTGTTTTGGCATCAAGTGACTTCTGATTATATAACTATAAATACACGCCAGAAGAAGCATCCATTGCAGGAAGGGCCCTCTGCCTATGTTTTCATGCCTAACGTTGCTAAAACTTCTCATGCCTAATGTTACTAAAACCATTCCAAAGAAAGCATTCAAAAATATTCAAGCTGAGATTTTCTTTACAAAAATCTTCCATGTTGGTCTAATGCAGCTTTCAGAAAAGTTGGTCTTTGATCTTCAATACTAGAACTTAAAGGATTCTTAAAACATTTGAGAACAAACGTGGAGAAAATGACTAACTTTCACTGAAAGTAGGTTAGGTAAGGAAAGTTGTGGGAAAAAAAAATAAGGAAGAAGGTTTAGAGATCTTTTTAATGGAGCTCAGTACTGCAGAAAGAAAGACAATCTCTAGTGTGATATTCTTTGGGAAATTATTGCTATGTCTAAATTATCAAGTAATTTAACACAGAAGGAACAAATCAACAGATAAAACAGTGATGTGTTAGGTAAGATTTGAATATTTTACCTATGCTTGTGTCTAGTCTGCTTACAAGTTCTGCAGGCATGCTTGTAGCTCAGGGCTATCTGGTAATGGGTGCCGGCCTCTGTATCTTTATTAGCATTTGCAGAGTGCACAGTAGAAGAGCTTCTGGTTTAGTTTGGTACAGAAGGAACAAAGATGTAGTTCACATGCACTGAAACAGATCTGCAAACCAACCCAACCCCTGGTAAGTGTGGTTAATTAGGGATTTTACTTCAAAATGTGCTACTGCTCTGAAGTAATACATCAACTTAGACCCAGGCAAGAACATTTTAAGTCATCTTTTGTCCACGATCTATCAGGAATGTGAGAGAGATAAAAGCATGTGGTGATAACAGTTGGTGATTAACAACTTATTAATATAAAGCGAAGCTTATACATTTTTCACATGTTTCCTGAATAGAGAGTTAAGGTTTTATGCATGATCCAGAATTGTATTGGTCTTACATCAAATGACGAAATGAAATAAATCATCTTTTGGGTGTAGCAGAAGAGGAGAAAGGAGTTTGAAATAATTCCTTTCGAGTTAAGTGCAGACTATTTTACTTAGTATGAAGGATATCTAGGAAAACGAGAATTGGTATATTGGAGAGGGACAAGTTATGAGTATGCTTTGTTTGCATTATGGGCCTCATTTTGAACAATACATAAGACAGTTGCTAAAATCTGAAGTGGGTGAAAACCTGGGTGCAGAAGAGGCCTTACAATAAAGAATTTATGTAAATGTTTGACTTACTGTAATTTGTTCTAAATAATTTATTGTATTAAGTTTATATACTTGTTGATGCACCATTATTTAACTATTTGTTGTTGTTGTTTTTAATAAGTGCAATCTTTTCTTTTTTTTTTTTTGAAATGCAGTCCTTCCAGGGAAGCCAGGGACGAGCCTACCTCTTTAATTCTGTGTAAGTATCTTACTACGGTTTTGCACACTACCTAAGAGTGTAATTTTTTCGTATGCTCTGTAAGCAGAATTCAGTAGAAATTTGTGTAAGGCACTTTGACCTCTTCTTTTAGCATTGTTTTTACTCGCCAGCAATAGTTATTAAAGAGCCACTGAGATGATTTTTTTAAGTACCCACACACAGATATTAGTTTACTATATTTTAAGTAATTCTGCTAATGGCTGAAAGTTTAGGGGAGGGTGTTAATGAAAAATTCCTTTTCTGTATGTAATGCTAACTATCTTGAGCAGAAGTTGCCACCCTGAGATATTACGGAAGTCAAAAGCATTTCACGACTGTAAGTTTGCTTTAGACAACTTTACTGTAGTCTAAAGGAGAATTTTTCCATGTGATAGTTAGGTACATTTACATGTTAGTGTACCAGTATCCTCAGTACATCTTAAGTGACCTTGAATATTACAACCCTGCTAGATGCAAAAGCTCCTTATGCAATTTTGCAATTTTAAGCACGCCCTTGCCATAATATAAGGCTCGTTCTTTGAATTTGCTAATGGATGCATTTTAAGCTTATACACAAGATTGAATTTTTGTCTTTATTTTTACAGCAGTTGATTGTGTTGCAGCATTTTTGGAAAAAGAAATGAAGTTAAGTGTCTTGGTCTATTTTAGTCCAGGATAATGGAACTATAACTGCAAAGGATTTGATTGCAGATCCTTGAAATTCATTTTATGTGTAGCTGTTCAATGGAGACTTGGGACTTCCAGTGTAATTGCAGTACTAAGGAACTGGTAATAAAAGAGCAAAAATTGCAAAATTTTGTCCTTCTGTAACACTGTCTAAAATCATCATTTAACCTTGCCTGATCTTTTCTGCATAGATTCTTATTCATGAAGAAAATATTTTGATGCAGTACTTCATGGGATAATTTGTTTTTATCTTGCTGTTTGTTCATCATGGCTTAGTCTGCTGCTCTGTAGCAAAGAAATGTTTACGAGGCTTTTTCCTCATTGCTATTTTGGAGTTGGTTCTAAATTCAGCTTTTGGTGCTGATGTACTGGTACAGACATGTAGAGGTCACAAATTGTTTTTGAAGAAAAGCCCAAAACTGAAGAGGCTTCCAGTTACTGCTTAGTGTTCTGTTCTCTGAAAGTTTAACTACTTAGTGTGTCTTTGGTGGGAGCAAGTAGGCATAACCAACAGCGTGATGTATAGTCTTAGTAACTTGAAAAACAAAAATAACCCCCCTTTTTTCTTCCATCCTTCAGCTAAGTGTAACAAATAAGTTACTTTTACTGCAGTGTATAAGTTCGGCACCTATATTTGATTTTTTAATTTTTTTTGTGTGTTCTGGAGTAAAGGTGGGTGGCAGGTAAGAAAGAAAGCAGTCTCATGCAGTTAATTGTAGAGTCATTTCTCTCTCTCTTCCCCTTCCCCCAGGGTAAATGTGGGCTGTGGTCCAGCAGAGGAGAGAGTTCTTCTGACAGGTTTACATGCCGTGGCAGATATCTATTGTGAAAACTGTAAAACCACTCTTGGATGGAAATATGTAAGCAATATACTTACATTTTTGATAAGTGTTTATATGCTGAAGTACAGCTATTTGAGTAGGCTCAGTGTTAGTGATGGTTTAGTTGATGTTAGCTCTAGTGCTTTTGCATGCATCAGGCAGTAATGTCGTTTTGCTTTCTTATATCTGCTGGAGCGTTTTAGCAGTTAATAATTTTATTTTGAAGACAGCAAAGTTAGCATGAGGCATAGATGCTATTATACCTAATACTTCTGTAGTATCTTTTTCCAACATTACCAGCCACATACACTAAACCAGATGTAAGACATTCACAAAATGGGTCTTAATTTTCTTGGTTTCAAAAGTTGGTTCATATAGCAAAAAAAGTATGATGAATGGTACTGAGCATGTTTTCACTGCCTACTACTACTGTGAAGTAGATTCTGATGTTTGAAAAGTAGTCTGTGCACTTGCATGGTTATCTGTAATGCTTGCAACTGTGCTGTGTGATTGACATTTATATTCTCGGTGGTGTATGTAGGATTTTTATTGATTCAGTATATTTTCTGGTGTGCCAACTATTAACCTCACATTGTGACTTTAAGACATACAGTTATGTCTAGAAATAAATACAAAAGAAGGGCAAGAAATAAAACCGAGATCAGAATTTCTTTAGTGGTTTGGCCCCGGCAACTGCATAGTAGTACATAAAAAAATCTGATATTAGACCTTGAATCAGGAGTGTATCAATTTTAATGCTGGTTTTCAAAAAAAAAAACAAAAAACAAAAAACAAAAAACAAAAAAAACATGGCTCTTTCTTTAAATACTGTATGTTGTTAGGCACTCTAAAGACTGTCTGGGACAGTTACAAAAAATATTTAGGTGAATCCTATATTTAATGCATTTATGATTTTGTTTGGTATTGTGGACTACATATAGGCAGTTCAGAGACCAAAATCATCATCCATTAGAAAACTTTTAGCTCATCCAGGAAAGAGAGAATACGCACAGAGAGAACATGAACAACTTCAAAAATATAAATGTTAATGTCTCTAATTTGTCATTTCAATATAAGGTTGATGTTTAAAATACTTTACTTCCCCAATGTATTTCTTGATTTTTCTCTTCCAGGAACATGCTTTTGAGAGCAGTCAGAAATACAAAGAAGGAAAATTTATCATTGAACTTGCCCACATGATAAAAGACAATGGCTGGGAGTGAATCATAACCTTTTTCCTTCTGTTTGGACAATACTCTTTGGAACATGCTTTACAAAGACTAACGCAAAGTAAAGGA
The DNA here is from genome assembly GCF_964034855.1 of Anser brachyrhynchus. NCBI lineage: Eukaryota > Metazoa > Chordata > Aves > Anseriformes > Anatidae > Anser > Anser brachyrhynchus. Next base: position 9,092,180 of record NC_137710.1, on the reverse strand, counting down.
AGAGCTTGGCTAGAGTGGCCCTGAGAATATCACTGAACTCTGAAACCTCACAAATGAGTAGTGTAGTGTAAGTGGCTATTTCAGGCCATGTTTGCCTTTTCTCCTTGTGTAAGTTCCCTCTTTTTGTATGTGTATTATTGTGTGAACAGTTGTTTTGGAACATTTTGGATGACCTTTTTCTAAACTCTCTCAAACTAGAGAAACAGTTCACTAATTGAAAATGGATTTTACTGGTTAGTATCTATCTCTGACCTATGCCTTTAATGCTACCTTCCGCTGTGCATGCTTCTTGCCTAAACACCTACACTCCAATCCTGTAGAAGTTCTATATCTGAGCAGTCTGAAAGAATGTATGGGATGGGGTGCTTTCCTATATGTAGCAATTTCTGACGTATTTGGCAGTGAAGGGGATGCAGTATTGTAGTTATTATTTTCTCTTTTAAATTTGAGTGTACCACAACCTGTGTACATCTTGTAGGTGAATTGGTTAAAGGTACAGTGCTCAGTTTAAAAATATTTCAGTTGCACTGACTGAAATTAGCAGATCTTAAGTTGTTAGGATGAGTTATGCTAGAGGTGATATCTTAATGAAATACCCGAGAAGGATTTTAAATTAATAATGCTATAGAATATGTTCAATTAAGACCAACACATCCCCTAAGGAGTTCCCAGGATAAGAAATTTATAAAAGTATAGCTTGCAAGATAAAAAGACAGAAAAATATATACATCTTCTATTTTGGAAAAAATTAGTCGGTGTATTCAAAAAAAAGTTTTGGTACTGTACCTTTGCCAGTAACAGGGACTTGTGCATCAGTGAAGTTTTATGGCTGGTTCCATGTAACTGTATAGTCCTAATGCACTGGACAAAGAGGTTGATATCAAGGAAACTTGCTGAGGTATTCTGCTTCTGCTACATTTGAACAAAAATATTTATTTTTGTGACAAACGGTCAGAGCCTATGAGATGAAAATTAATATAGTACACGTAGAAAAAGGAGGGGTAATAAGAGGGAAGGGAAGTTTGACTAAGTTTTTCATAAAATAAGATAGTTTTTAAAATTTGAGGGTGGGGGGGAAGGGGTTTATTGGTTTGCTGGCTAAATCATCCCCAAGTACATTTTTATAACAAAAATTTATATGAAACTTACCTTCTCTTTTGATTTCCCACTGTTTCTTAACTGGAATGAGTTAATGAGAGAATCATCTAAAAAGTGTATGTACGATGTTAGCTGTTGGTGTTTGTGCATGCACATTCTCAGCAACTTTGAACGAAATGCTCTACATAAATTTGCTAACTTTATTTTTCAAATTAAACAGTCTCTGAAGACCTTTTGTATCTTAATCCATTTAATGCTTGAGGACAAGATGCTTGGAAAAAAAATCCTTAACACTACATCAGTACTATAACTGAACAGTATGAAAGCCTTGCAATGCAAAATTATCTTATTTCAAAAACAATTCTAATATCATGGCACCTACAAAGTTTAGTCATAGGTGCCATTGCTGCTGTTACGTTTTTGGGAATCTCTAATAGGCTTTCTGAATTCTACTGCACTTTAGAAATTTTGTCATGCATAAAAAATTATGCCAATGGGTAGGGGCAATACAGATCTTCAAAACCAGCTTTCCAGTCTCTTTGTGGAGAGGAGGAGTGAGAAGAGAGTTCTCCCATGTGTAAGCATTCTCTGATGCAGGCTGGCTAAACTGCATTCCAGATGTTGTAATGATCTATACCTATGAATTAAAAATGTAAAAATTAGAGAAGTAGTTAAAGCTGTTGGGTTTCAGTCCAGAGACCTGAGGTGGTACAGTTGTGTTCAATCTGGATTTTGTGGCTTACACTTCATGTTCACAAATAAGATCAAGCTTCAAAGTCTTGTTTTTAACAATGTCATTGATGCAAGATGGGCTTTGGTGTTGCCTGTCTTTTGATCTTTTTGACCTGGAATTCTTGAGATTTATTTTCCTCCATTGTAATGTATGTTGCTGACAAAAAAAAAAAAAAAAAAGCACTGAAACTTCTATCAGCAAAGTTTGTGCTGGCGTCAAAGTCCAGTTGTAATGTAATACTTGTGAAAACGCTTCTGTAAAGTTCGTGTATCTTTGGGCTTTTCTTATTTCCTGGCTACAGGCTTGTTGAAGAAGTACACTGGACTGAAGACAAAAGTAATAGCTGCTTTTCGGTAGAGAGTTGAAATTAAAGAAAATATGTAAAGTATTAAAGACTTTTCTCTATAAAATTGGGGGTTTGGCTCTCTCTTAGTTAATGCTGTCTGTAATAGTCTGATTCTTACTTAGAATTCAACCTCTTTCTTCAGTGCATTATTTATATTTTAAACTGGACATTTTCACCAAAACCTTAATTAACTTTGATGCCAAAGGTTGGGACTTCATCAAGTGCTTAGCACGTAGAGCTTCAGACTGCTGGCATAAAGAGTTAATGATCTATATGTGATGTTTATGGCTTTTAAGAGAACCAAACAAAGCAATATTCTTTTTGGTCTTTTAAGAGTGGATGCTTAGAAGGAGTAGAACTAATACAGAATTGCAATTTCATGCTGCCATGTAACAGTTCTTTAGGCTCATTCTATTGAGGGAATAGGTGAATTTTCTTCCTGTGTTGCTTGGCAGTGTCAATTATTATTTTTTCCCCTTGTAAAAATGTAGAGAATTCTTGTTATTGGTTTTGGTGAAAGTAGAATCCAGATAGCGATGGCTGCTGGCTGATGTGAAGAGGTCAGTCTGGTCACTGAACCCTCCAGCAGTCATTTGAAAGAAAAACAAACTTACTTGAAAAAAAATTTTACTAAAGCATTTTCCCTCTAACCAATTTTTGTAATATATTAAAGATTATATTTAAAGTTTGTATGTGTTTGCTCTGGGCAAGTTTACTTCCCCTCCAACTTGAGCACTTTTGTTACTTGTACTGGTTATTTTTATTGTTGGTCTTAACATTTATTTTGTATTTTGTTTTTTACAACTGTAACAAAAAGCTTTTGTGAACCTTTGTTTCTCGCTGGCTCTTTCTTGGACCAAATGAACTGACTATGAGCTGGCTTAGAAGAAACGTTCATTGGGATGCATAGGAATTTGCTAGCAGAAATGTACATGTATTGAAAGCTTTCTTCCTCTGAACCTCTAAAGCCACACCTGTCCTAAAGTAATTAATCATAATTTTATGTGACTCTGGTAATCTGACCACACATTCTCTGTCTTGGTCGAAAAGAATGGATGTAACAGTGGTATTCCAGGACTGAGTCTGCTTCCAGACGCTAGGACTACTCTTTGGCTGGTCACTCTAACCACCTTTTTGATTAATAAAAGGCGGTGCTGCCATCTTTACAGTTCTGTTAATTGCAAACTTGCTGTGAAATAAGCTGCAGAATTAGTGAGGGATTGCTGACATGTCAGCTAAGAGTACACTATTGCTGTGTACTCTTAGTAATCTAGTAATTAATCTACCAGTAAAAAGGGCCATTTTCCCTCATTCGCTGTAAACTATACAATGGCAAACTGTATTAATGAAGTCTGTTATAACTCAGTCTAGCTTCCCCCTAGCAAGGCCTAGTATAATTATCAACCTGAGTGGTGTGCCCCGCCTGCTTGTAGCCCTTAGGAATCTGTGGGAGAGGAGAGGGAATACAATTTATGAAATTTCTTTAAATTAAAATCTGGTGTCAGAGGTGCTGACAAGGTCATCACTACGCCCATAAACCAAATGGTCATCCATATTTCTTATTGGTCTATCAAGGCAGTGCAAGAGTTCGTTGATGCCAAGTCCCGTTTTTGGCGGACTTGATGCCTCCCTCTGAATAATGCTTGTAAAGAGCTTTTTCTGCACACTCATCGCAGCAGTCAGATGGCAGCATCAGTGGCCTGGAGAGTCACAGACCAAATTTCTCACATCTCCATTCTTTGACAATGGAGATGAGTGGAAGAAGCTGTCAAATTATCGTTAACATTTTGGACACTTTATTGTACTTCATTTAGACTCATGTTAAGCCAACCAGCAGTATAAACTGCAAAAGGAACAGACACTTCAGAGGTTTCTTTTGAAAGGACTGTTACAAATGGTTTAAGGCCTAAAGCAGGAGTCAAAAATGGCAGTTGAGTTGTGCCTCGTTTCTTACTCTTTACAATGCTTTCTTTTACAGGTGACATGGCTGTGTTGCTGTTTTGTCCTAGCAATACTGTACATCATTTGTTGTTTCACTATATTGTATCTACTTGAGGTATCACAATAAAAGCTTTCAATTGTTTTGTTGAGTTACTTGTTATTTTTGTGCTGTCATGTCTTGTTTTAGGTTCCCATGTGTTTTGTTTTTTTTTCCTCTCCTCTCTCTAGTAAGACCAGAGAGAAAAGCCCAGAGCTCTTAGATGATCTTAAAAACTTTTAAGGTATGGGTTGAATCTGATTCACTAGGTACTTGGAAGATTGTCTCTAAACATTTGATTTTTTTTCCTTTTGCTAATCTTTCCAAAGTAGAGTTAAGATGTATTCCTACTTCTAGAGCTCTAGCCCATTTTGAGCTAATCATGGATCTTATGCAAACAAAGTGCTTTTAAAGGGAGAGTTGGTCTGTGCACACTCCAACACTAACTTTCAGTGGAATGGTAGGAAGTGGGGGTGTGCTTTCTGTTTCGTTATCTTGGTCATCCAGAGAGCAGAGCACACTCTGAGCACAGGCATTCAATCTGTTAGTTCTGCTTTGTCTGGAAGGAACCTCTGTAGTTCCTCTAACCACATAAACAATTTTCTCATGCATTATAGTGGAGCTAAAACCCCCACTCTTGAGTCAATAAGTAGGATGTGATGTAGATTGGTCAATGATGGAGATATTGAACAATGTCAGCCTCTGTATTGATCTTCAGGGTACTGTGCTTGCCACTAGCTGCTTATTGAACATTGTGCTATTAATTAGTACCAGCTATTAATTAGTACCAGTAGCTTGGAAGCACTACCAATCTTCAGTGCATCTAACAGTCCATTTATCTAACTGTAATAAGCCACAGACTGCTATGGAAAGTGGTTTCAAGAGTTACTAAAACTAAAGTGTATTGCATCAACCACTCTACACAGGCAGTTGGTTCATCATCATGGCAATGATGTTGGTCAGATCTGGTCCATCCTTAAGACAATGCAGATGATTCCTGATCACTGTCCTGTCCTCCACATATCTTTAAACAGATTCCATGAGCACTGTGTGCTCTGAAACTGTCTTCCCTGCCTATCTCAGCAATAAGTCCCTGATGTTATATCCTGAAGATTAAGCTGAAGATGGTCATATTGATCTTAAGAGGATTACAAGCACGGAGGTTAACTGTGTCTTTATTAATTTTAAAGACTAAATATTTCTTCTCTTAAAATGTCTGGATATTGTAGCACGGGACTATTGCAGTGATTTATTCTCTCCTATATCATGGCAGGTGTAGGACTGTCCTTAATTGCATTAAAGCAGTTCAGTATAAATAAATTCAAAGAAATGTTTTGCATCAGACTTCCCTACTAGCACAAGTCATAGGTGTGTGTTATGTAATATTAAAGTGCCTGAAATGAAATGAAATGTTCCTGGAAATTCTGTTTACTCCAAGGCAGGTTAAATTGTGTGGTTGTGATCCTTTCATTATTTTTAGGATGATAAATTAATAGAGTTTATAGAATGTAAATACAAAACATTAGTTGCTTGAGTTTGAACACTTTGAATGAAGTAAGATACTGGTAGCAAAGACTCATGTAGTATTTAGGGGAGGAATTTGTTTTTTATTTGGTTTAATTCAATGTTCAGCAATTACTGAACATCATCAATAGTGCATCTAATATGAGCCCTTTTGACTGACAGAGGTGGAGAATGAAGTCATTCAGTACAGGCTTATTCAGTCTCTTCAATAATCCATCATTTCATCTCACAAAGGGATGGGGATGCTCTGCGTATGAGATCAAACATAATATTTCCATCCTGAGAAAAATGGAAGATGGCCTGCTATCCTTTCTTCTACTCATGCTCCTATAAGCTGTCATCTCAGATAAACTCCTTCTCTTCTTTTTAACCTTTTCTTGGCTTTATTCTTTTGGGGATAAAAAAATATCATTCTAGATTGGGGAAAAGAAGAATAAAAACATCATTTTTTGAGAGGTGCATGATATTAATTGAATAAAAAACTTTTTTTACATGGATATAATCAAAGTAATAAGGATTTCATATTCAAAATGTTCATAGTAACAACCCATTAAATTTTGATGAAGCAAAGGGACTGTAAAAACACCAACAATCAGCAATTAGACTACCAGCAGAATTTTGAAAATGTGAATTCCAATCTTGTTTCTTACCAGCTGGAAAATACCTGGAGGATCTCTGACCTCCAGATAAACAGAGATGGGCAGATGCCTTGTCAGAAAGTTGGGAATCTTCCATTAGATGTTTTTTTGTTCATGTTAAATGTAATTAAGTGGGCACCTGTGTTAGTTGAGGGTTCTTCATTCATGTAACACCATAGTGCTAAGGTTAAGCCATAATGGGACATGTGTAGGTCTCTATTTACAAATCCCAGGTAGCCTAAACAGGAAAACAATCACAACTAAAGCAAGTTTATTCTGTGCTTGTGTTATGTCTAAATCTGATTGCTCGATTATTCTACTTTATTGTAGAAAATACAGATTTTTCAGTTTTTAATGAAATATAGTTTTTGCATGCTCAGATGTCCATATTTTTGTAGTAAATAGCATAGCTTGACTTGCCTTCTTGCTCAAGTAGGCTTCAGAGCTTTCTAGTTCAAGCAAAGACAATGGCAGGGCCAAAGTAAGCCTTTGTTCAAAACAGAGTTTGAATCCTGACATATATTATATATATGTATATACACACACATATATATCTGCAAATTCCATCACAGCATGGCTTGCCCTTTACCCATAAAGAGGGGTGCAAATGTTATTTAACCTTTAGAACACCTTTACGACATCTTTAGAAATGATCATCTGCTTTACTTTACAGCTGAAGAAAGTTAAGTTAGTTTTCCAAAATCGTTTATGAGCAAAACCCTCTTCTTTGGGACCTGGAGCTGAATCCAGCACTGTTGCATGAACTTCTGAAAAAAATAAAAAATAAAAATCTTGCTCACATTTCAAGTTGTATAGACACAAAACTTCAGTGGATTAAACAGTACATTGCTATTTATTTTGCTAACCTTTCTATTTGGTGTGATACATATGTAGAAGCTGTTAGCCACGTATCTCACTGCATAAGGCAGCCTGTTGAGGTTATAGTAAGAGATAACAACTGAAAGCATCTTTGAGTTTGGCTACACCCATTACTGAGCACACACTGGCTTTCTTTTAGTCATCCTGTTGTTTCTTTGTCCTTAGAAGCAAGAGTTCACCCGTGCAGACAGTCCCTGTGTTTCCAGGATGAAAGCTCATGGTTCCAGGAGAGAACAACAAAGGGGGGGCGGGTGTTACTGACTGGTGGAAGATTTATTTATTTATTTATTTATTTATTTATTTATTTATTTTTATTTATTGTGATTTGCATCAGGGAGGGTGAATGGTAGTTGTGTTTGAATTGTGATTCAAGTTATTTGTTCGCTTAAAAGTGAAATCAAAGCATCTGCATTCTGCAGTAAAGGTTGTTTAAAATTTACTGATGAATCATTAAAAAAAAATAAAAAATACTCTCCCAGCAGTTGCAACACTTCAAGTGAAAAAAATAAATAAGAGCAGGAGTTCTGTGCATTGGCTGAGCAAACACTTCTTCAAAACTAAAAACCCATTAGAAGTCAGGGATCTTGTGACACAGAGCGGGGCTGCCAAGGGCAAGAAGATCTTATTTTGCAACTGGGCCCGGGTGGATTGCTACATCTGGGAAACGGGTTGCAGATGTAAAACACGTGCTTCTGAGGGCTGGGGGGCTTTTCTAAACAAACATATTTCCTAAACAAATACAAACAGAGGCAGTGTTTGCCATGTGGCTGGGGAACCTGCGGATGTGATTGCAGCGAAGCTGCTGGCCTGTAGCTGCTGTACACAGGTGGCATACAGGCCGGGCAGGCAGGGTTTGTAGGCTGGTAGGATGGAGTGGTGGGATTGGAGCTCCGCAGCCCCCAAATGGGGCTGCTCCAGGACAGAGCCACACCAAAGGGACATCTGTTACAGCCCGCCCTGCATCTCAGTGCCTTGCTTCAAGCAGCAAACACAGTGGAGCTGTGTGTGTGCCTCATGCGGGAGGGTGGACCCTGCACCCACACCCAGGCCCAGCTGAAGGTGGCCTGTGCTGGAAGGGGAGGCGATGCTCCTGCGGGGCGCTGAGCTCTTCTCTGCACTGCCCCAGCCCCAGCCCCAGCTTGGCTGAGCAAATCGCAGCTCAGCAACGTCTGCTCTTCAGGGGCAGGCGGCTGTTGCTGTACACATACGCCATAATCTCCTTACAGGCCTGAATTAATCATCTGTTTCCCACTGATGCTCAAATAAGCACTGTTTCAGTGGGTGGCATGCTCCACTTCCTTACCTGGTATAGCTGATGTGACTACAAGCCTGCTACTGCTTGTCTGCTTGAATTATCCCCCCTCCCTTTCCTCCTTTTTTTAAGAAATCTTTCTCCCTCCTCAATTCCCCACTTTCTAATGAGATCCATAACAGCCCAAAGTCTGCATCATTTCACTTTTTTTTACTGCCATTCCTCTTTGCCCTCCAGACCGTGTTAGCCCAAGGGCAGCAGTAACAACCTGCGGCCAAGCACAGGACGGACGCCTCAAGGCGGTCGCTCCACCAGGTCAGCGTGGGGCGGCCGCTGCCACCACGTCTCCCTCCTCTCCGCTCTGGTAGCGAGGGCAGAGGACACCAGGCTGCTCTTTGCTATTCCCCTATCGCTGTGCCACTGATTAAACTCCTGCAGCAAGTTTCAGGCCTAAGTAATTTTTTATTTTTTTTTTTTGTCATGATAGTTGTCAGAAAATGTTTGTGTATGAACTGTGGTCCTGTGACACCGTGCTTTGTCTTCTCCCTTCCTCCTGCTTCCAGGCTGACAGACCAAAACTCCATTTGGTCTGTCAGCTTTTTTACCATATTTTCCCATATTCCACCCCCCCCCCTTTTTTTTTTTACCTGTTTTCTGTGGTGAAAAGTTTCTCACAGCACAGAGGCTGCAGACATGAATTAATGCCCTTTAATTGCCTACCCATAGCACACAAAACCAAAAGGGTTTCTCGGCGTTCCTTCAGTGTTTACTAACAGACAGACTTTGCTCTGGCAGCCCTCTCCTCCGCCAGCCCAAACTCACGCTGAAGGTTAACAGCTCCCCAAGTTAATGATTATCCTTCCCTGTTTGTGCAGTTCTTCACAGTTAAAACATGTAAATATGACTCCCCCGTGTAATTGCTGTGGTTATCCAGTGATGAGCTCTGCAGAGCACAGAAACACAGCTATTAGCAGAGCAAAATGTCACTCCCTTGTCCGGCCTCCCCAAGATCACAGAAGTGTCCTCTGGCCCAGAAAACAGCCCGCGGATGATAAAACCGTCCCGGCCGTCACACGCGGCCCGCAATGAAAACCCCCTCTCAAAATAGCAAAGTCTAATCTCTCCTGAGGCTGTTAATCAGGTTTCTAATCTAGCAAAGCTGGATCCATACTGTAACATGCAGCGATTCCCATGCCTTTATTACAAACCCAGCTCCATTTACTGGGTCAGGAGACTAAAATGTAAACGTTTGCCTGGGAAGAAATCGCTGCAAAGCACCTGCTCTGAGGGCCAACCTGTGACAGCGCAGGGTGCCATGACCTGCTGGCACCTTACCTGTAAGTGCTGAACCTTACCGACATCGCTGCCTGGAAGTGCAGCACAACACAACCGCCTAATCACATGTTTTCTGAGGGCTGAAGGCAATCTTTGCTTTTCTGAAGAAAAACACAAAGGCTGGGCCCGTCAGGTCTCTTCCAAATTGGGTAGCAATGGACTGAACAGGCGAGGTAAAGATTTCTGTGCAACTTCATGGGAGCAGACCTTTTGACCTTGGCCCAACTCATGCTGTTGCCAGCATTGCCCTGGCTGTGTCGGGCCTTCCCCATGTCTCACAGGACCTGCGGCCCTGCAGAGGGGGTGAAATGGCTGATGTGTGCAGCTTGTACAGAAGTGTGTGACGGCTGTGGTATTAATCAGGCTCCCTTCTGCAAAAGGCACAGTACAAACGAAAGGTCACACAGAGCTGCAGCATCCTCGTGTACCACCACACACGACCAGGCTGTGTTAGTGAGACACGGGCTGGTAAATCCCCTGCTATGGGCTTGGTAAGAGGTTCCCTGAGGACCAGGAGGCCTCTCAGCCTCTCAGGCGCTGGTTGAAGAGGGTCAGGCTCCCAACCAGGCACAGGGATGGTGCTTGTGGCAACCAGGGAAAGCTGCCCCACTTCTCACTTCTTCAGCAAAGCCTGGGAAATGAGCAGAGGTGTGTGAGGGCCAGGTCGTGCTGCAGAGTGAAGTGGCTGCTGATCTCCAACTGATGTTTGTGGGGAGGACAGCAAAGGTGGCGTGTCTTGGTCCTTGATTCAGGGACTTCCCACCGGGAGGCTCCAAGGTCTTGAACTTTGGCTTTTACTGAGCTTGTTTTTTTTTGTCTGCCTGCGTGGAGTTGTGCCCATGTGCACAGGACTGGTCTGGTTCCCTCCCCTGGGCTTCTGCCTTGGTGTTTACTGTTGCCATTTGTCAATACATTTTAGCCTCCTTTTGCTGCTCCTTTCCTCCCCCCATCCCTTTACTACCACCCTTCCGTCAATGCTCAGGAACTTTCCCATATCCTGCAGGGCCCAAAGCCCCTTCTGATTCCCCAAGCCCTCCCTCGTCTCCCACTGGTGCCGTGCCCCTCTCTGCGCTGCCATTTGTGCCTTCAGGTCCCGGCCACAGCCCACTCAGCTCTGGACACCACGTGTTGGCTGGGCTCAAAATATGAGCAGTAAAAGGGGGAAAAAATATATTTTCCCAAGGTTAACACAGGGGCAGGGCAGGCACGGGACTGGCTCTGTCCTTTCCAAAGCTCCTTGCCCATGCCCCCACGCCACAAGTCCCCTTCCCAGGGCACTGGGCTGATGGAAGCTGAATGCCGTGGGGCTCCCCTGAAATACCAGAAGGGATAAAGATATTTCCATTACTGAACGCAGAAGAGATCAGGTCACAGCAGGTGGGGACAAAACCTGCCTCCAGAGTGATAAGGGGGGATAAGATGGATGCGTTTTGGGGACATGAGCAGTGCTTTAGGCCACACTCTTCCCGGCACCCTGTCCCCAGATTACCCTCAAGGGTACTGGCCACACACAGATCTGCCTTGCTCACCCTGCAATTTAATATCCCAATGTGAGATGGGGTGAGAGAGGGAAGCAAAAAGGGCTTACAGTGGTGGTGACAAGTCCCCAAGGAGCTGCGGAGGCATCACTCCATGGCGGGCAGGGTGTGAGGATGCGGGCACCGCCACTTCGCCCTTGTGGACAGGTGAGCTGCAGGCTGCGGGCATGGCCACTGGTTTAATGCTTTTGTGTGGCGTCTGTAGCACTGGTTGCGATGGTGCTTTGTGCCCAGTTCCCCTTGTGCCCCGCTGTCCACAGCATCCAGCATCCCCAGGCCCCTTTCCCCAGCTCCGTGCTGCCGGTTGCCATGACAATCCCAGGAGAGATTTCACATGAGCACTGAGCGCATACCAAGCGGTGCTTGGTGCTTTCAAACCTGGAGGTGCAAAGGAATAAAATGCAAAAGCACCGCACAGATCCGGAGCAGGAAAGGGCTTGCTGTGTGTGAGGCCTTGGGTGCCGATGTCCACTTGTTCCTCCCCGTGGCAGCAGCAGCTGCTCCTGGATGAGGCCTTTAGGGACCTGCCCAGCTGCACAAGAGGGTGGGGAGGTTTTTAACAGCCCCCCTGCCCCTCCCTTTTTTTTTTTTTCTTTTTCCATTTGATCTATTGAGTTGAAAACTTTGTTTCCCATAGAGGTGAGCCAGTGCTTCTGACTGCAGGCCAGAACCCAGGCCTGGAGCAGCCAGTGAAGGCGCTGGGTGCTTTCACTGCACACCCAGCCCTGGCCAGGAAAGGCAGGCGCCAGGCACTGAACTGACCCATTGGATGCTCGAGCACTGGAACAAAAATGCTCTCAGTACATTGACTTTAACCCAAAACGCAGCTGTGGCGATGGGAAGCACGTGGCGGGCACACCCCTTCCTGTGGGCCTGCCTGGGCTTCTGACCATGCAGCAACACCTCCCTGCCCCTTTGCTTGCCTTTGCACCTCTTAGTTTGAATTCTTTTTCTCTTTCTTTTTCTTTTTCATCTTTTTCTTTCTCTCTTTTTTTTTCTTTCTTTCCCTTTTTTACCCTCTCCTCTTGCCTGTTCCTCCTTTTCTGCTGCTCCATGGTCAAGGAAAGCCTGACTGCTGCGATGGGACAAGGGCAGAAAAAAATACAAATCCCTCTTTGCTTTAGGGAGTGCAGGAAGAGGTGCAGAGACATGGTCTAGAGCCCGTGCCCAGGCTGCCCAGGACGGCGCCTTGCTGGCTCCAGGTGCAGATCTGGAGCCCCATGAAGTACTGAGCTGCTGCTGTCAAGAGTGTGTTCACACCTCACCGCTCCGAAATCCAGCCTTGTAACGAGAGCTGGGGCATTGCCACCACTGCCGGTGTGAAGGGCTTCATGGAAACTTCTCTGGTTTCTGTGGATGTGGGCTCTGAAAAACAAGCTTATCTCTTCCTGGCCCTGGAGTGGGCCCCGAATCTGAATTATGTACGAGAGGCGCTGGCAGCAGAGGTGTGCCTGCAGCCACTCCTCGCCCCGCACACCGAGAGCAGGCGATGTCTGCGCTGGCACGGCCCTGGTGTGGCTGGGGTTACCCCTTCTCCCTGTCTTCTCCCCATTTCCTTGACAGAGCGAGCTGCCCCAGCACTTGAAGCCAAAAATACACAAACCAGGCCAAACTCTAGCAACACGTAGCTTGTTTTGTTATAGATTAACTGCTGCAATAAACCAAGGGCAATTTTCCTCCCCAGCATCTGAACTGGCCTGTTAACCTACTCTCCCAATGGATTTTTTTTTTTCCCCAAAACAGATGCACTACAAATCGATGGCTGTGCTTTTATGGGGAGGGCAGGCTTCCCCAGCCTTGCCAAGGGCCTGCAGAAAACCCAGTGATTTGTTCCCAAGAGCTCTCCCGGGCGGAGAACAGACATGTTGATCTTTACCTCTAGTCCTAATTTTATTTTACTTTTTCTTACAGTGGAGGTTGCCAGTAATAACACAGCTCCTGGCCCCATACCCTATGTTTTGTACCCATTTGCTCTAGGGGTGCCAGTGTGGTTTTTCACCAGCCTAATTCCCCTCAGGGTGGCGGGGACAAGGGGCGATACCTGGCCCTTGCTGTGGGTGCAAGGTGATTGCTCTCCCAACACCAAAACACTGGCGATGGAAATGCTGCTGGTGGAAACACAAAACCAGCACGGTGAGGGCTCAGGATTCTCCAGGAACGCATTTATTCTGGACATAACACGCCAGTTCCCAATCCTTCTGGCATCAGAGGGGTCCCATGGGCGAGGGGCTGGGGCAGGTTGGGCAGGAGGCTTTGTGCCAGCATGGGTAAGTGTGCTGTTTGACTTATGGGGGAAAAATTAAAATCTGCACATCTCTTCCAGGTTATTCCCTGGATAAATACACTCTCTTAAATAAGCAAAGCTGTTAAAGTTAATTGATGCCTTCCCTGTGGCTCTGCTGGCCTTGCTGAGGATCCCTCAGGTCTGTGGCCATGAACAGACCCAGGAACGGGTGGGACACCAGTGGGACCCGGCCATGCTGCTGCCTTCTCTGGGTAGGGGAAAGCAGCGTCCCCCTGAGTGCTGCAGCTCGGTGCCCCCCGCCCTGTTCTCCAGCCCCCCCAGGCTGCCCCCATCACCCTCAGCCTCCCTGGCCCAGAAACCCAGCTGCAGACCCGGGCGGTTCGAGAGCCGAGCACTGGGAGCCTGGACCCATGCCAGGGACTTTGATCCCCAGCCATAAAATCCTCCTCCACAATCTGACTTCTCTTGCGAAACACAGCCCGGGGGTGGAAAGGGGGGTGCTGAGAAAAGGCGCTATCCCCGCCTGCACAGTCCTGGGGAAGGGGCTTTACCGGGGGGGGGGGGGGGGGGGTCACCTGCAGCTTCGCTCCATATATCTGTGGGGTTGGGGCTGGGCAGATGCCTGCTGCTGTACCAAATGTGTACACATTTGGCCAAAGCCCAGCCATAAACGAAAGGGGTAGACACCCGCTGCTGAAGGGCATGATGATCCGCTGCTGAATGTTTCCTTTTCCCATTTTTGCCATCTTTATTTTAACTCCAATACCACCCATCCTGCTGGCGAAGCTGAGCGCTTTATGTTATTTGGAGGCAAACATGCAAAAACGGATTTTTTGCAATGCCAGATTGCAGCTCGATGAAATGAAGGCCAAACAGGGGCTGCACAAGCACAGAGGTGTAAAAAGACAGCAGAAGAGCATCTGCGGCTTCTGATGCGCTGGTCTGGCTGTGCATCCCACAGAAGTGAGCACAAGCCCTGTCCTATGGCCTGAAAAGCTCCTACAAGAGGGTGGCGTTCCCCCAGCAAACACTGGGGCAGGGCCAGGGACAGCCCAGCCACCTGCTGCTTGCCATCTCCACTCCACAGCTAAACCCAGCTTGTCCTGGTCTTGCTCATCTCTTCTGTTAGCGTTGCTGCTCAATTTCTTATAACATTACCCCCACCTCCCACACCGACAAATGAAAGCGTAAGTGGGGTTGAGCATCCTGGAGATCCTTTCCTTTGCTCCGCAGATGAGCTGTACATTGTTATTTTGCAGACTGGTGCCATTCCCTCCCCTTCATGCAGCACCCTGCTGGGTCCCAGTTTTGGGAGCACCCAGCCCCAGTGACTCCGAGCACGGAGTGGTGCGGCCAGGGGTGGGCTCGCAGCGGCTGGGGACAGCCAGCAGAGCGGGGACACAGCGCGGCAGCTGGAAAACCTTGGGTAGTGCATGGCTCCTTCCCCAGGGCAAGGAGGGTTTTCTCCAATTCACCAAAAAAAAATCCCAAACCCAAACGTATTTTTAAGGAGAAACAAAGATCAGAAATACTGTAAGCAGTGGAGACAAAGCACCAAAAATAGCATCCGAAGTTTCCTCTGTGCACTCTCCCTGTAGGCAGCCTGCACTATATTTGTCTTCACTTGCCATTTCTGCTGCAATCAATTTGCAGTTGCCGCTGGCGAGGAACCCATCTATTAAAAGCTCGGCTGAGATCTGTGGTGAAGATGTCTGTAATACAAAAAAATCTGGCCATTTTTGTAAATCAAAACAAACCCAAAACCAAGCATCCTCCGCACATCTCCTGGCCCCGCCATTGCACTGAGGTCACCACCTGGGCTCCGGTCGCTCTGCTCCCCCCTGCAGCCCTGGCACCCAGCGCCCAGCCGGGGGAGTCACATTCTGCCGGTGCTTTGCCAGCCCAGCTTTTGGGGTTCCAGTGCCACAGCCCCTGGCCAAGGTGCGGTTTGCTGGCGCTGGAGCACGTAGCAAAGTTTTGGGAAAAAGATTTGCTTTGTGGCTGCTCAGGCGCTTGGAAGCATTTGGCGTTTTCTGCCTGGTGGTGCCTTATCTCCGTGATTTGCTGGAGGCCACCCTTGGGAGGCAGACTCCTCGAGGGTCAATTGCTTTTGTGGTAAATACAAATGTTTTCTATCATCTCTTTCATCCCGGGATGAAAGCACAGATAGAAATCGCGTGAGTCCCCCCGCTCCCTTGGTGGGCTGCTGGGAAACTGCTCTCGCTGCCCCAAAATGTCTCCATGGGGGGATTTGGGGCCTAGAAAACTGAGGTTGGGGCCATGCCCCTGAAAAATGCAATGGCAGCATTTCCAATAGGGTTTTGCTTCCTGGAGGCCAGCAGGGCCTTACTGCAGCACCTCCAGCCCTGTTGGGCTGCACAGCTGGGACCCCCCCCACCCATGGGGACACTGCACAGGGAAAACCTTTTTCCTATGGGATTCTCCCAATCCATTGTGCAGGCATGCCACTGCACAGCAGGCTGGTCCCTGCACTCAGCATCCCTGGGATGGAGCCACCACGCTGCTCTCAAGCCAATCCTGGCAAAAAACTCTTGAAAAAGAGGAGCCGAGGGAGGCAGGAGGGCGACGAGGCTGTTTTTAGGAGGCTGGAGGCACACAGCCTGTTTAGCCAAGCAAAACAGCGGCTGAGAGGGGATACAATTGCTGCCTATAAATAGCGCAGGGAAGCAAGCATTAGGGAGGGAAAAAAGCTATTCAAGCTAAAGGACAATGTTGGCACAAAAGCAAATAGATATAATTAGCCATTAATAAATGGAGGCCAAAGATTAGAGAAAGTATCGAATATCAGAAAAGTGAGAGCTTGGAAGGCTTTCCAGGGGGAAGGGTAGAGAACAACTCGACCTGCATTTAAAGCAGACTGTGGCTATTTTTTAAAAGCCATTAAGTTACAGGCTGTCAAATCCAGCCTGCCATGATCGCAGATGAGCCTTTTCTTCTGTGCGAAAGGGAAGATTCAGCCTCTCCGTGACGTCAGGAGCACAGAAACCACGCACAGGCTGGGGAAGCTGCCCAGTGCACAATGCTCCAGGGCAAAACGCTGACCCCAGGGGCCCAGTGAGCCTAATCCTGCACCCCCAGCCCAGGGCCCCACATGGGCAGCAATGCCCCTGATCTGGAAAATATTGAAGCAAGCAGGCTAGAGCCATGCACAGCAGCCCCTGAGGGGAGCAGCCCCTGGCCAGCAGCACAGGAGGAGGCCGGCTGCTCCATGCTGAGCCCACACGGTGGGAGCGGGAGCTCCAGGGGAGGCCTCTTCTTTTCTTTCCCTCTTACGAAATCAGCTCTGGACAAACAAGAAATGAGCTCTGAGCAGCAGCGAGCCTTGAGCTCGCTCTCACCAGCCCCGCTGACCTTTAAACAAGCAACCGGCACGAGCAAAGTCGGTGCTGGCATTGCAACCCTGCAAATCTCCTGCTCCCACCCTGGGCACCCAAGGGGTGGCCGATGCAGGTGGTTCTGGCCAGGGCCAGCTGTGGGATGGGTGCTGGTCGGACACATGCCTGGGCAGGGGGTGCAGGAGCTGGCCCTGGCAGCAGGACAGAGCTTGTCGGTTCCATCCGAGCCCTCCGTGCCCACAGGTGGGTGTTTGGGAATTGCTCGGAAGGTGGAAACCCCACAAAGCATGCTACAGGATAGGCGATCACCTGCATTTTTTTTTCCCCTCTGCCTCTGAGGGATTAATACCAAGGAGGATTCAAAAAAACAGTCCCAGCACTGTCTCTGGAAGCTGTGTGTCACCCTTTTACCTCAGTGCACATTCATTTCTGTACAACCAGTCCCTGCTTTTTACATGGGACAGAGATGCTTGAGGTCTTTGCGAGTGGAGTGGTCCAGCCACGTCTGCCACAGGTGTGAATGCAAGAGGACAGGCTTCAGGCCCCAGCAGAGCCCCGGGAGGCAGACGGGGCTGTCTGTGGCACTGCAGAGGTGTTCAGGGCCTCCCCTTTCCCTTCCCTTCCCCTCCTCTTGGACCCACCCTGACACGGCCTTGCATCCTCACACACCCCGGGAGGCTCGGGCCTGGTCTGAGGCTTTGGGGCCAGGACGTGGCTCTGCCTGCTCAGCAGGACCCGCTGCCGTTTGCCTTCAGCTGCTTGGTTGTTTAAGAGAGGAGTTTTGGTACCAAGGGGATGTCAGCTCCCGCCACCGGGCTTTCAGTGCACTGCTGAAGGGGTCTCCCCCAGCTGCCCCCCAGCGCGTGCTGGGCAGGGAGCCGGGCCGCAGGCAGCCGCGAGAGCCTGTCTGTTTGCACGGGCACGGCTGTGGCAGGGAGACATTTCCCTCCCTGGCTGCTATTTTCAGGGGATGAAGTCACCAGGCTGCAAGCGCCTGAGCTCGGCAATGGTGACTCAGTGCTGGCCTTGCTGAGGCACCGAGCATGGCCTCCAGCCCTGGCCCTGCCCCACACAGAGCTGCAGCACCCGTGGCCTTTGGGGCCTGGGCTTCGCAGCAATGCGGAATCAGGGACCCCAGTCCCATCAGGGCACTGGGGGGCCCCCAGGCTCCCTCCGTGAGCACTGAGGAGGAGACACTTCTCAGAGCCACCCCGGGATCTGCCCCATATGGCCATGTGTCCCTTCAGTGGCAGCATCCCTCATGTGCCACCGGGCGGCCCAGCTCCTCACAGAGCAGAGCGGCTGCGCCAGCCCCAGGCACAGCCTCACCTCCGGCCCCTTCCCCACTGTCACAGCATGGGGCAGTTAAATCCTCTGCTGCCACCACAATAATTTTGATTTCCGAAGAAAGCAGAAGCAAGAAATCCCTGGCCGTACTGCATGCTGCAACCCACTGCCAGCCAGGGCCAGCAGCTGCCCGCCTCCTTCCTGCTCGGCCAATGCAGTTTGTTTGCCTTCTCCAAAGCAAACAGTGTGGATATTCTGGGGGGGTGTTTGGCAAATCCCCCCCTTGCTTATAAAAGCTGCTTCCTGGCATGAGGTTTCCGGCATCCTGTTCCTTCCAAACACCGTTGGCGAGGGGTGGCTGAGGGATCCTGGTAATATTTTAAGCTCATAACGCAGCGTCTTTGAGTTATCCCCAGCTCCTCCTGCTGGCTGTGGCTCTGCCACCGGCCACGGGGCCCAACACAGCCCATGCTGGGGTCACCATGCCTGGTGGGGCTGCACCCACCGGTGCTGCGCTGCCCGGCTGCCTATGGAACAGCATGGAGCCAGCGGCACCAACCTGAGGGCACTTGTCTGGCTCCAGCACCTTCAACCTCCCCCCTCCTTTGTTAGCAGCACGACCACAAAACCCGCAGCTGCCCTGAACTGTTTCAGTGTCTCTAAAGACTGCTTTTACCTTGCTGTCCTGAAAGCCATGGTGACAACGGCACAATGGCATCAATTTGCTGCAGCCCGCCCGGGCAGCCACACCATGAAGCCACACCGGACACAGCCTCGTTACTCCCAATGGGATCATGGGCTCTTCTAAAGGGAATCGAGCAGACGAACATCAGCTTTTTCTGCTGCTAATTCTGCTTTTTCCTGCTAGGTGAGAGCCACGAAGCCTCAGCAGGGGCTCTCGGCCTCAATGCCACCCTTCCAGCCCAGCCCTCAGTGCAAGGCCAAGTGCTGGAGCTGTGGGGCCCAGTGCCTGTAGGAGCCCAGCCATGACCCAGTAAAAGGGGAGTTCTGCTTCCTGCTGGCAGCTCTTGGCTGACCCCTGCTCCTTAACAGCAGCTGCATCAAGGCTCAGACCACGGACATCAGGCCAAAGCCCAGGGGACCGAATGGGCACAAACATCTGCTCACTTGGGCAGGAAAGCAAGCGCTCGCCCTGGCTTCTCACCCTAGGGGTGAGCAGCTTGGGCCGTAGGGAGCAGTCACTGCTTGGTCCCTTTCTTGAAAGGAGCCTGAGGGAGAAGTGGGATTTTCCTGGAGAACTCAAAACACAGAGTTTGACTGTGAACTACTCGCACTTCACAGCCCTGCCAGGGATAGGCACCAGTTTGATCTTTCCTGGATGCTGAAGCAGAGCAATTGCCTGTCTGAGCTCCTGCTTCCGACGGAGTGGGCTGTAGCAGTCGGAGCCAGTGGGAAACAGGCAAATCTAAAATGAACAATATCCTGTTTTTTTCCTCTTGGTAAGTATGGAAATAGAGTTGCATCTGTTTAGTTTAAAACCCATTAAATTAGCGTGGCTTCCCACACAGACAAACCACAACAGTCCTCGAAGGGCCTCCTGATGTCATGCCAGAAAAAGCAGAGGTGACAGGCTGTGGCTCCTGCGTGCCCCAAGTCTCTGTGGCGGGATGGGAGTGAGCAGTCGCAGCTGCCAGCCCCACCGCACAGTGCTGCCTTCTCGAGGTGTTTTGTGCTTGTGGCATTTGCTGTGGCAGCACCAGACCTCGGGAAGGGCTAAGTTTGCCGGTCACCCAGTGCCTCTGCTTTTCAGCAGAATGACAGGTGTGGAGCAAAGCAAAGTAACAGAGCTCTGGTGCTATTACAGTCAAGGCCAGACAAAAGCTATGTTAAATCCTTATTTTTTCCTCTCCTTTAAGAGCATCGACCGTGAAAGTGACAAACACACACAAAAAATCTGCTTACAAATAGCATAGCAGCACACAGGAGCATTTTTCTGTAGTGAGGCTACACAATCCCTGCCTGTCCCTCAGGCCAGAGCTAGAGCTTAGGGCACTGTCCTTGCTGCAGAACCAAGCGATTAAAGGGGCAGAAAAGGTTTCAGAAAACGTTTCCAGGTAGTGGAAACTGAAAGCCATCCTGCAGCGAGACAGGTTTTCTAAAAATCAATGGCTACACCACACTGCCCTGCTCTGTGTACCCACCTTGTGCCCAGCAAGCTTGCTAAACATTTTGACTTGTATTTAAAATAATAAAAAAAAAGAGCTTGTGTCACTTTGTCCCTGTGGTTCTGCTGATCAGAAGAAAAGCTGAAGTGAAAAACAAACAAACACAAACAAAACCAAAACCTGACCAACTGTGCAAAAGTTGAGGTGTCAGAGGGAGCAGAGAGGTGGGAGTTTGGAACAAGAGCTGGCTGCACGCTCTGGCTGCTCAAGTCCTGGCGGTGCTCGCTGCGCTGCAAACCCCAGCCCAGCAGCTGACTCAGCACACAGCCTCGGCCAAAACACTTGGCCCCTGGGGATGGGTCAGAGCCAGCAGCTCCCGGCCGGTGAGGGATCGGATGCAGCAGGGAGCGGGAACCAGGAGAGGCTGGGAAAGCACCAGCAGCCCAGGCAGAGCTGGATTCGGGTCAAGCGGAGACTGAGGAGTTTCACCACTGCTTAGAGCAAAGCTCAAAGGTTACACAGCCTTCCTAGAAGCCAGGAAATTGTGGGTTTTTGTTTGTGCCTGGTGTTTGTTATGGTGGGAAATTGCGACCAGTGCAGTGCAAAGGCAGTGCGTGGAAGGCCAGCAGTCCTGCAGCAAGGCACCGGTCCCTCGCAGACCACAGCACAAAAACTCAAGTAGAAAGGGAAAGCGGGTACTTATCTGCAGCCAGCTGCTGCAAAAGGAAGCTGTCATTTGTATCAATCTGTAACAAGGACTCGGTGAAACAGGAATCCTTGCCACACCTCTGCTGCCTTCCTTGTAATCAAAAGCTCCTTTCTTTCATACTAATCTCCATTTTAATCCATTACTCTTATAGATTTCATTAAACTGACTATAACAACTCTAGCAACACTGTGGACTTTGCAACTTCAAAATGTGCTGAAGCAGGAATTAGCTAAAAGGGATTTACCAGGAATTTACCAGGAAAAGGCCAGTACAGGAGAAGCATGAAGTTCCAATAAGACAGAAGAAACTCAGCTTGAGGAAAGTACCATCACATCCCGTTCCAGGAATCATGCGTTACTTCCAACTTATACCTTGCAAAACGTTGCAAAACAAAACAAAAAAAACCTATTATTCTTTCAAATGAGGTTGAACTTCCTATGATTTAACAAAGATGTAATCATATCCGCAAAGATCCCAGAGTTCTTTACAAGCATCTTAAAAAGTAGAAATGAATCATTTCCTTATAAAACAATCAACTCGGCAATGCCATGGTCTTGGAAATCACAGTTGAACAGTCAGACACAAGCATTCAAAAGAAAATAAAGCATTTAATGCAAAACCTTTTACCAAAAATTTTTACAGTGATTTCATATAAATGGAGACTTCTCTTAAAACATAGAGCTACTGATACAAATGTATTGGTTAAAGAGGTAATTACAAAACTATCTCCTCAGCAAGATATAGGTAGGGGTATTTCTGTCATCTGAAAACACCTAAGATGAGCTGAGAAGTAATGTTCAGTATCTAGTATACTACCTCTAACTGATGGTAACAAACATTGTGTTTTTGAATTAAAATTTCCCAGGCTGATATCTCTGTACCCCATAAGGCCTTTTTTATTTTAAGCATCCTAATAATCTGTGGCTGTGCAAGGAACATATCTGAGATGCCTGGGAGCTACACTACATGGTTTTCCCTAACAATGAGAGGACTGATATTGGAGCAGAAAAAAAATGTGTTCCCCTGCAAGGAGCAGGCTTTGGGGATGGTTAATAAAACAAATGCTGCAATGTTGTTTCTGTTCCCACTCAATTGCTCCATGCTGACATTTCTGGAACCAGAGGGCAGGTTTGAACTGGGGCATCCAGGCCCCTCTGGCTCCCCAGTGGTTCCAGCAAGGCCAGCTACTGAGAGGGACAAGTGGTGCAGTTACACCAGGCTCCCTGTCCAGTCTCGCTGCTTCCCAGGCTGTTAGACGGGTGCAGACAGAGCTCAATCTGGAGTGAGCAAGGCCCTACGGAGATCGGCAGCAGTCAGTCCACCCAGGAGGTAAGTGCAAAAGACAGAATTGGTCCTTGTTGAGAACAAGCAAAATGCAGCTTGAAGGGAAGGGCAGGACAGGCTGGAGCCCTCTCCTCCCCTCCACAAGGCACTACAGCAGCACAGGCGCTTCCCCAGCACATTAATTCATTCGTTCATTTGGCAGACTCGGCTTGTCTGGAAATGATTACCTGTAAAAGGAGCTCTTTCACCAATGTAGCTGTTCACTGAAGCAGTGTCCTGCAAGGCTGGGCTCTGCCTGGTCTGCTGCCAGCCAAGCAGAGAAAGGCTCTAGCTAATCCCAGCGGAGCTGGGCTGCCTGCTCCCCACTTAGCAAAACAACAACAAAAAGGCCTTCGAGGAAGATGCAGTTGGGGGAATGCAGCTCTGCAGAAGACAAAGCCACATTAACCACCCTTAACAAAGCAACAGTTTTCTTCCCCAGTGGAAGGGCAGGCTGGTGCCTTCCCTCCCCAGGACAGATTGTCTTTCGGGCTCTTCAGGGACACGTGGGAGGCCGCCTCTTCTTTTTTGCTGTGCTGCCCCAGTGCTAGGCTCCCCACGCTGCTACCAGGAGCTGAAGTCCCCGAAGCCTGTGCTCTTTTTCTCTTTCTTCGCAGCTGTGCTTGTTGAGGGCCCGTCATCTTCCACACTGCGCTTCCTGGAGCCAAAATGAAAACAACTCTCAGGGACTATTTACTGTTCAGTGGGACGAGGGCAGCTGGCTGCCTTTACTCTCCCAGCAATAGCTACGCTGCAGCCAGCTCACCCCTTATAAATCAGAAAGCAGTGGAAGCTCTGGGCTGGCATGGGACTGCAGGGGGGCTGGGGCTCGGGGCTTTTGGTTCACCCAAACAGAGGGAGAGTGGGTCAGTCTGTGGGGATGGTTCGGTCGGGCTTTGAACGCTTCAAGGAACGTGCTCAAGACCTAGCAAGATCTCCAGGTCAGAGATGAACATTTAACAGCTCCCTTTTTTTTTGAAATAATAATAATAATAATAAAAAAAAAAAACACAGTCACTATGAAAGTTTGAGCCACTTCTCACCTGCATTTGTGGCAGTGAAAGAATTTATGGGCAGTTAGGTGTAAAGCAGCTGGGCAAGTTTGTGAGATCCTTCTCTGTTTCTTGAGCATTGCCTGATGCAGTCACTGCTGCTATTCCCAGCCCCTCTTGAGCAAAGATTATAACCCCATGGAAACGCTACGTGGCCAGGTCACATACTGGGGTTTTGTTGTCAGTTAACAGCAGTCGACAGGGAGAAGCCTGAGCCTGTCAAAGGGCTGCTATAGACCAAACTCCCAGACTCAAGGCAGGCTGAAATGAGTGATAGACTAGGGAAGAAAACTCTGTTCTATACAGCTTGGCCCTTTCTGCAGAGCTGTTGCAGCTGCAAACTTTGCATGGGTTTCCTCTGTAAGTAACAGTGCAGAATGACAGCAGTTTTAAGCTGAACATGATATTTTAAGGGCCAAGCAGTATTTTGTAACTGAAATATTTAACTGACATGCACATGAAACCGTCCTACATGGACTGTCATATTTTTATTCTCACAGTTATGCAAGTGCCTTTACGTCACATAGGCACATACAAGCTGATTAAGTAGTTGTCCAAATCTGTGTACACATAAATACACGACTTTATGCAGCAGACAGACAACAGCATTTTTGCAAATGTTTTTACAGAAGTCTGCTAAAAATCAAGTAGAAGGCATTTATTTTAATTTATCCAAAACTCATGCTAATCTTCTGCTGAGGCAGGATTCTGTACTGTCCTTAGGAAAGCAAGCGATGCTGCCAATCCCAACGGGTGTACAAAGGGTGTCTGGGAGAGGATGCTTTGGGACAAGCCTGTACAACCTGCCAGGCACCCTGAAGCTACTTGCCAGACACCCTGTGCTCCCGCAGCAAGCCTGAGAACCTGCTCCCCTTTCTGGCCATTTCAGTTGTGCTGGTACGACTGTTTGTGTGGCTGCACAGGGAAGCAGATCAGCAGACAGATATGTGTTTCAGGCACCCTTTGTGCAGGGTAGAAGCTGCTAAAGGAAAAAACATCCATGGGACAGTGGCCTTCA
This sequence comes from Anser brachyrhynchus, assembly GCF_964034855.1. Taxonomy (NCBI): domain Eukaryota; kingdom Metazoa; phylum Chordata; class Aves; order Anseriformes; family Anatidae; genus Anser; species Anser brachyrhynchus. The sequence goes on along the minus strand of NC_137710.1, from coordinate 9,067,743 downwards.
AAAATAGCTGCTGGAGGGGAAGAGGCCAGAGTAGAAAGATGGTAGAGGAAGCGGCAGTACAGTTCCTTCTCAAGGACTTCTGCATTGTGGAAATGTATTTACGGTTGTGAAGTCTGCACATGCTGTTAAAGACCATCTCAGACATGTTCAAGTGCAAAAACAAAAGCTCAGTTAACTTTTAATCTTGCAAAACAACAGAACTAGAGGGAACTCTGACTACTGCATGACAGTGTCTTTGCAACGCCTGCTGGCACAAACCAAACATCTGGCCTATTCGAGAGTCTCAGCAGACAGCCCCAAGCCAAGCAACAATACTGGTCAGGGTCAGCATCCAGCAGGAAAGGCAACTAAAACACTGAACGGAGATCAGTTGGGCAGGGAACTTACGCTGCAGCCATGTTAATGTATTTTCCAATCCCCTGACGGTAAGTTTTAGGAGTCTGGACCTCTTTCTTTGGTGGGATCACCTCAGCTTTTGTTTTGGCTGCTTCTTCTTCTTGCTGAGCCTTCTCTCTTTCTGCAGCAACCTGTGGGAAACAAAGAGTGCAATCTGTTGCAAGAGCTAGTCCAGAGTAAGTAGGCAATGTCTACAGTTCTTTGAAACTCTAAAGCACTCTAAGACAGCAATCAGCACTGCCCTGATTACAGGGCAGGCTTCAGGAGCCAGACCTCAAGGGCCACTACAAACTGGCTGTCTGCAGCCATTAGAACAAAATTCCTCTCATCTCACCTGCAGCTACTGGCAGCTACTGTGGGTGTTTGGAAAGGAAGCCATCGTAAGTGTGACTGATTGGGAGCTGTGCCAGACCGAGCTACAACGACCTCTCCAACGGAACAGCAGTGATGATCCTGGCACACGAGGCAATGCTAAATGGCTGATGTTTAATTTTAGCCTGCACCCATATGGGCCAGGGGGCTCCCACATGCAGAGGGAGGCACAAAGAAAAGGCATGGGAGAAGTGTGGTCTCCACAAGGAACAAGCTGGGATAAAAACTGAAGTTACTAAGCTACAGAGTTCTCAAAAGAAGAGCTCTGGCCTATCAAACAAGATAACTCTATCCTCACCTGGGCATCCGCCTCTTCATACGGATCAACAAAAACGGTTGTTGACTGAATTCGTATTTCTTCCTGGGAGCAGAAGAGAAGAACAACAACTGAATCTCTGATTAAGCCAAACCACCACCCCCAGGTTCTGCTTTCTGGGAAGCAGCAGCAGGGTGAACCACACTGCCATGCAGGGCCACACGTTCACTGCCTCCTGTCACTGCACAGTTACCTTGGGGCGGTCTGTTTTTGGGTCACTTTCCACATTCTCCATAGCAGTCAGAGTCTCAAAGCCACCAACCACTCTAAAAGAGAAAAGACACAATTTCCTGTTGTCACAATACACTTCAAAAAATTCTTGCTCCCCTACATCTAATATATCTAATTTCTGCCCATTACTCTAGCAGATTTTTAAACCATTGTGGTTGGGGGAAGGGGAATCAGCAACCGTGTCTGGAAGACTTGACATAATGTCATTCACTGTGGATGGTAAGAATTTTTTCCTCAAATCTGGGATTTGAATTCAAAATTAAATGGAACATGAAAAAGTCAAATATTCAGAAATAAAGCAAAGACAGTTGTCCAAAAACTCAGTAGCCTTTTTAGTGTACACAAACCAGCCAGATGGAGAAAGAGTGACTGTGGGTAGCTGTCTGTGCAAGAAAACACAAGCCCATTTCAAAATGGGTTCAACTTGCTAACGTTACATGCATAAATTTGGATCTTATTTGTTACTTCCATGAGCTTTGAAAAATAAACCAGACTGGGTCAAGAAAGCAAATGTTTTCATTAACTTCCGATTTTTTACTTACAGCCATGAACTTGGTCAGGGCTCTGGGAAAGCAGCAGAGCATCAAGTCACAGACACAAGAAAATTCTGGGACACTTTTCATTGCAGGTTTTATTTAGGAGGACGTTAGATCACCAGCCTCTCATCCTTCAAGGCAACATATCCAAATACTTGCTCCAAGATGTTTAAGAAAGGCTGAAGACTTTTTGGCCTGTTATATGGCTTGTACTTCAAAAAAAAAAAAAAAGGGAAAAAAAAAGGCACGGAACAATGGGAAAGTTCCAGAAAAGGATATTTAGAAAAGATAAATGGGGTGACCCAGATAATTATAAGCCTGTCATCCTGGCATCTATCCCAGCAAAATAATGGAATGGCGGAGACAGGACATGATTAAGAAAGAAAGGAAATAAGTAACAGCAATCAACAAGGTTTTGTGGAAAACAGAGTCTGTCAAACCACCTTCTATCTTTGAGCCGACAGATGTGGCTAATAGGGATAACAGTGTCAGTGGAACAGACTTCTGGAAGGCGGCTGATATTTTGATTGAGAAACCAGAACGATATGAAGTGAACACAGCATACATTAAATAAAAAAACTGGCTGACAGGTGTCAAAATCTAATTTTAAATAGGAACCTCTGAGTCAGTATGTTTCCAAAGGGGTCCTGCTGGGATCAGATCTTGGTCCCAAGGTATTTAACACTTTTATCCACATCATCATCCCCAATTAAATTTGAAAAAGGCTATACTTAGAAGAGCAGTAAATAAAGACGAAGACAGGTCGCTGATGCTGAGAGATCCAGATCCCTTAGAAAGGCAGACTGTAGCTGGACAACATCTGTTTTAACAAAGCCAAGCCACATGGCCAGGAACCAAAAATACAGCCCATATTAATGTCTGTGGGACAATGAGAAGCAGCCACAATTCTGAAAAACACTGCTCCCTTAGCCAGAGGAGCTTGGGTCCAGGAGCTCTGCAGCGAGAGGGCACGATGTGGCCACCAAGGAGCCCAGGGCTGCCCCTTACTGCAACTCACTGCAGCCACAAAACAGGGTAAAATAGGCACAAAAGAAGACCAGAAAGACAGACCCAGTTACAGAAAAGAAAATGCTCCCAAGTTAGAGAAGGTGCTGCTAGCACCTGCCCTGAACCAAGCGGTCCTTTCAAAAAGTTTGTTGCTGTTGCACTGTTCTGAACTTCTCCCCTCTATTCCCCAGGGGTCTGTCAATACTCTGTAATCAGGCTGTGACTTTTAAGAGCAATTAAAAAACACTGATGCAGGCTAAAACAGATTCATTCACTTGGAACTGGAGGTAGCACACTGGGGGAATTTCCCCAGAGCAGCACAGAGCTGCTTGAAAACCCTGCATGAACTTCAGAACGTTCCTAACAAAAATCCAGTTTCAAAATCTTCCTCCAGGCCAGTATCAGGTTCACTTACAATATCAATGATTAACACGCAGCCTAAGATACATTCACTGTATTCTAACTGTCCCTAAAGGAAACTTCTGGTTTAATATTGGAGGATTTTCTAGCCAACAGCTCCATTCATTATCTGCTCGCATGTTTCCATTTAATTAGGTTCTGATAATTTGAAATAGCCAGATCAGCTATGCACTGACAACCTCAATTGAGTAAGCCCTTAGCCCATGGCTAGACCTCCCACGATATTAGCCCTAATGCATTTTGGCGATACTCACGAATCTTCATTCGCTGTGCAAATTAAACATTATTGGGAATATTTTGTCACTTGTACATTTTAAGAGCTGTGATAGACATGGCATTCACAGGTCAGAAGCAAATTACCTAAATACTGTCTATTTTGAGATGATTATAGAGAGCTACGGGGGAAGAACAAAAAGTTGTTACCCTCAAGATGGTTTGGTAGCTTTTAGATCTACCTTTCAAGGGCCAAAAATAATACAAGGAGAAATTGCTAGTTAGCACTTTTTGTAGGACCTATGTTGTTTTAATACCTTCTATCATTTCTGCTGTTGGTGGTAAAGATTGCCTTGACATAAAAGAATCGGCATTACCTGTAGCAAAGTTAAGACACCAAATAAACTCCACTTAAGACCGCAGACAGGCAGAAAGGTGCTCCAGGGATGCGGCTCTCAGCAGTTTCCTTTCATCTGGAGCACCAGGAGTTAGGTAAACGTTTTGGAATTTGGAGCAGGGCATCTGTTTGGTGTCGCTGCCTTCTTCCCACAGTGATAAGATGACCCTTTCATGCCAGCTGATACAAAAAAGTCAGCTCTGATTCTACCAGCAGCTTTCCTTAGTTTCAAGCACCATTTCTAGCAAGGGTGCTCCTCACTCACTGTCAGTGACAAGTGATGACATGATGTCCTTCTCATGTCACTGTAGCTATGGGCCTGCAGAGAATATTCTCTTGTCTTAGTTTCTTTTCTCTAAAACAGAAAACTGATTTCTTTTACACCCATCTTCTCTTCTCTAGCACTTTGTATAGAGTATTTCTATGCATATTACAGTGTCAGCGCAGTGAGTTCTCAATACAAGTTTTTGTCTTTAGATATGGTGATAACACTCAGGGGCCCCGGCACTAACTTGGGGGCTCAGTAGCAACGGGGAGGGAGAAGGGCAGAAACAAGTTTAACCTTTTCCACTGTTTCTGGCTCTATTCCTTTTTCAAGGTGCCATGCGTGCTTTGTCCTTGCACCAGGCAAGTTCCTGTGAGGTTTAAACAGCTGTTCAGATGACAACCTGCAGTGGAAAGGGTGACACCTTCAAGACACCACTTACATTAGAACAACCAGTGAAACTGAAGCTTAGCTATGTACTTCCAGTAGATGCTGAAATGGTGATCTCAACTATATATTTAGCTCAGCATCCCTGAGACAGCTTGTTGTATTTTTAGAGGAGCTTGATAAATGTTGCATTACATTTAAGCATGGGTGACAAGGTAGGTACATTTAGATTTTTTTCTGTTAGCATAGCAGTGAAAAGAAAAAAATTGTCTTTACTCATGTAATTCTGTTTTCTTGAAAAGTGAGCTAAGCTAGCACTGGAAATCTTTACATCTCAAATTTAAAGATGTTACTTAAAATCCTACTTCCTGTTATAGCTCTTTTATGCAAACTAGTAACCTTGTCTCATATCACTGCCAAAGTCTTTGCATGAAGTGTAAGTGAAATATGTGGAGCAAGCTCTATGCATTTGCAATATGCCAGTGCAAGTCTCAGTGCTATCTTAGTCAGTGCTGCTCCCAAAGAAAACTGCAACTCCCTAACAGACCCACAAACATTCACACATGAACTTCCCAGTTCTCATATTTTTGTTTAGAAGAATTATAGGAATTAAGCCTTATGCAGTGCTGGGGATGGCAGCAGTACAAGACGATAGAGTTTCCTGGTCAGAAGACGATACAAGAACAATGTCTGGACTTTTTCAAAAAAAAAAGTTTGAAACTAGAAACAGAAACCAGAAAGAAACGTTGTTTTGTAAATATATTCTGCCCTCAAGCTTATTTTTATTAAAAAAAAAAAAGTACATGCATTTATATGCAGACAGAGGACAATATATACATGCACAAACATGTACACTCACTGGGGACAAAATGTTTTCTATGTATACACCCCATCTGAAACGGAGCAAGCAATTCAAACTTGTAACGATGATGCAGTCAAAACATCTCAATTTCTCATAAGGGCTTAATATAGGAGGTGAGAGACAGCAACGAAGGGCATCAAAAAAAAATGAAGCGACTTGGAGAAAAGCACTTTGAAACTAGACTCAACAGATGAACCCGGCCTGTAAGGATTTCTCTGCTTTGGCACAGGTTCCTCTTCAGAGATCATACAACTGTCTTGACAAGCGGCACCAGCCCTCATGCTGCTCGGACAGCCCAGCCCTCGCGTGCTGCAGGCGGTCGCACCGCGGCTCCCTCCTGCTTTTACTTCCCCACCTTGCTCCTCGCTCCTGCCCTGCTGTCTGGGAGCAGCCTCTGCAGTGCAGAATTAGGTCAGGCCCCCTACACAGATTCAACAATGCAATCAGCTCTTCCTCCACTGTCACACAGTTTCTCTGTTCCTCAGATGGACTAAAGCAGAAGAGCAACAAAAATGTGTTTCCCAGCTTAGAAACCATGGAAGTTCATGGATTCAAATCATGCAGGGAATGTTACAAATGGAAACAGACCCTGTGCATTATTTACCATATCTGAGTAACTGAGTAATGCACTGTAGCAGTTTTACCCAGCTCTCGCTTTAAAGGACAACAGTTGCTTTTAATCGCTCCATTCTACAGGATCGCAGTAGGGAGCATTAAACAGGTTAAGACATATTTAATAGAGTAATGCTAATCCAAGGGAAGAAATCTGTCCTCCACAAAAGCATCTGGCAAAGGGAGGAAGGAAGGAAAGAGAAGCCTAAGCTGAGTGGATGTCAGCTACTAACAGTACCTCAAATTTGACTAAGCATGAGCTTTCCCAAACCATCTCATTCATATTTCCAGGAACACCAGAACTGAAGAATGAGCGGTAGAAATCTCAAGAGACCATTAAAAGATCTGCGTAAGCAGATACATGCAGCCATGTATACAGGGAAAAACTGTCCTCCAGATGCTCATCTCTGCTGAGGAGACTCCTCAGTCTCCACATCCTTTTCTCAGACCTTGACACACAGGTGGTACTCTGATAAACTTACAGAAATGTTGCACAAATCATTTCCAGCTTTGGCATTCTGACCATGACACTTCTCTTTCTGCTCCCTCTCTTGCCCTTCTTCTTAATCGCATTGCATACCTGCAGCCTGCCCTCACTTCCAAGCCTGCCATGCCCTGCTTGTCTTAAATCTCACGCACAACTCAGAGAGCAAGTATTTCTCCCCTCCTAACGATCAGAACAGCTCAATCACCTTGCACTAGCATTCCAAACCTGGACTTTTTGTGGGTCCCTTTAGCCTTGGAATGGACTCCCCAAAACAGTCCACAAAACCATTTCATTTTCCCTGGGGCTTTCTTCTTCTTTGGTTTGAAAGAAAGTGCAAACTTTTGCTGAAAGGTAGCTGACAGGGTCACTGCTGTAACTGCCCTGCACCTATAAGCACTCTCTTTTCTACTTACACAGTCAGCTCTCTGGCACAGAGATTATGTTTCTATTTTACTTTTAAAGGGCCAAATGGACTTGTCTCTGATCCGCAGCAGTTATGAGCATTGCAGTAATAGAAAATAAAATAACACAGATGGGATGTGCTTGCATCTAAATTTCATAAAGCATTCCAGACAAGAACGTAAGCCTATACTGGTCTTTAGGCAGTAACGTCCTTGTAGCTCATGCAGCTCACGGAACAGTTGAATTCCCAGTTGTGGCATGGGTAAGGGGGACCCTCCCTCACACAGCACCACAGAGCAGCAGCAGACAGGACCTTCCCCTTGCAGCAGTCACCTGAAAATGTTTATCACCTGCGTTACGCAGAGCTAACTCCAGTCTGTTGGTTTACATTATTTGAGTTTCTAAATTAACCCCCTTACCAGCCAGCTAGAAGCAAACAAAAGCCACCAGTTAGTTTTCAAGTTAATTACAGCGTTCTCTAAGTCAGGAGAAATGGTAATTACTAGAAATGATAATTACTAAGTTAATCTAGGCAGCTCTGCGGGAGCAGGAAATCCACGCAGCCTGCAACACACCTCCCAAGGAAGGCTTTTTTCTCTCTCTGCCTTTGTTTTTGCTCCCCATCCATGCCAAATTATCTCCTTTCGTTTCAGTAACATCTGTCCTCATTACTGCCATGGTGGGCAGCACAACCATGACAAGATGCTCTCCCTATCCTCCAGCTCTAGCCTTCTCCCGAGACTTGGAGATCCCTGTGCACAAAGCCAGAGATGTGCCACCACACAGAACCCCACTGCCTGCAGCTGGCATGTTTTTCAAACACACTTAACAGCCAAACACATAACTCTTAATAGCTGCTACTATGCAAAAACTGTGCTTCGAACCAGTGGGGGCATGAACAAAATGCAGCTCTCAAGAGAAGGAACCTGTCAATGCTCCATCCCACACAGGACCACAAAAAAAAAGGGTGGGGAATGGTTGCGCTTTTTCTGTTCTCATAGGTACGAAACGCCTGCTGAAAAGTTCTATACAATTACAAAGAGGTCAAATTCTGTTCTCAAAGATATATATGTCACATTTATTAACATGAACCAGAGCTGCATAGAGATAGTTGAGGGCACAATTGAGCTCAGAGTATTTAGGTTTTTAGATTACTTGAAATAAATAATCCTGAAATCTATGCAAAAGTCACAGCAGGCCAGTAAACATCCAGTTGAGCCAACCCAATTTAACATTGATGGAAACAAAGAATTTTGATTTCATGGGTTCATTCTATTCTTAACCCTAGATATTATATCTAGATATGCTTTCCAGATATTATTGTCCTTTAGAGTCCAAGATCAGATACAGTCACCAAATCCTGGAAACACCCAGGATCTAAAATAGCAGGAGTTTCACTAGAGAGAGAATGTCTCGAATCTTTTGGCTTTTATGGCTTTTAAAAACAAATACAGATAAGAATAGCTGAAGGAATTTGATTACAGAATACAGACCTAAAGAGCTGCATACATCAGGCTTTTGTATTAAATTTGTAGGCAAATTCAATTATTCAAGTATTCAGTTTGTAGATATGTATGGGGAGAATGGAATGCATCTATCCTGGCATCTCTGACATTTTTTGAATTAATCGTCTTCTACATGCAGGAGAACCCAGAGTAAAATTCACCTGCCCAGTATTCAGATGAAGACGGCACTCAGTTGTTATGCAGTCAGACAAACATGACTCGAAATCAACATTTTATTGTAAAGGTTATTCTTAGCTTAAATACAAAGGAAATTTGCCGTGCTCTGAAAGCAGCATTACTTCCTTACTCTGGCAACCAAATTCAGATTTCTATAGTAGCAAGCACAAATCAGCAATGAAGAGTCTTTGCTAACACTGCCACTGCGTAAATCTCTGCTATATATTTACCCAGTTACCCATACTGAAGTAATTTCTCTCTAATGTACAATGTACAGCATGAAATATTTTAAGCTATTTTGCTCACAAGGTACTCAAGATGTTATGCTTGCTGCAAAGGCTTCTTGGAGCACGTTCCCTGCACTGCAGTAAGCTCAGCCACTCTCCAAATTCTTTTTGGGTGAATTATGGTAGAACTGGAGCACACTGAGAAAACACAGTAAAGACACCAGAGGACTACGCAGTAGGCTCACTGAAGCCAGGTTGCACCCAAAATTGAAGAACAGTCAAATTTTCAGCTGAGCTGTTCTAACCCAAATACTATTTGATGAGGTGGCAAGCTCAGGTTAACAGCATTACCATATTAGATTTAATGGGATTTTTGCAAGGAGGACTCACATTGTAGCTTAAGTGAAATAGTCTTAAGATACAGGTAATGTAATTCCTCCACAAATATACTTGCTCTCAGCTTTCAGTATCAGAATTTGCTTTATTTATCTGCTTTTACCAAATGACAAATAACTTTAAATTTTCCTAGGATATACCTGAAAAAGGATAAAGTAATATATTTCAAAGGGTGCAATTACTGCAGAATCAGTATCAGAACTAATATACTAATATAATTGTTTAAAATGAAGCCAGCTTCTGTCTCAAGAACTCACAAGTAGAGAAGATGGATTAAATATATCACTTTCATTATACTGCACTAATGTATAACATCCAAAGTAATCAATATATGTATTTATTTTTAATTGCTGCCCTTCAAACAGATAAAACTAGGAAAAGATTAAAACCCAAATCTTCATTTTCAAAAAGACCGTAAATTCCTCAGGAACTACTAGAGAAGCAGGCTAGTAAAATTCCCCTTTCTGCCTTTTGCAGCAAGGCATTTGTTAGAATAGCTGTGTGTGACCTAGTATATACCATGTACCTGCAGCAAAGGAAGCAAAGAACAAACAATACAATTGTCTCTCTGCAATACAAATATTTTCTAATATGTTCTGTAATATACTCCTTCATCTTTATCATGTGATGGCTTGACTGGAAAAGACTTCTTCACGAAGAATGAAGTTCCCTTGCTGTCTTGGCATTGGCAATATCTTATATGTATATGCGTGTACATATACACGCACACCCATGGATTTTATACCAATACTGTCAGAAATAAAGGAAGAATAGAATGAAAAATAATAAAAAAGTCAAAAGATGTAATGTATGCAGAAGCACTATGTTCTATGCCATGAGGAAGAGCAGCCCTGTCACAACTAATTTGCTGGCTGACAGCTCCTAAGAGGATGAAAGCAATGTTGAAGAGGTAATCTCTTGTGTCCCAGCAATTAGCGTGCACAAACACTAACATGGTTTGTTACTGGATGATGATTACTTTGTTCTTGACTCCCTGGACAACCACCCAACAAAGGGAAATAAGGCAATTTACAGTGATGGAAAGAGTTAAAAACAAAACAAAAAAAAAAACACAGCAGAATCTGATGACTGGCACTGAAGAGATGTTGGCCACCTACTCATTACAAAGAGAACTGGATTATGAACTAGGAGGTTGCTCCAGCTCAGTTTCAAAAATCAACAGCTTCTTCTCTCTAGGTTTTAGACACACTGGAGAGTACATGTGCTATACTGCTTCTCACAATATCTTTCACATACCTTCCAAACACTGTATGTTTCTTGTCCAGATATGCACAAGACCGGAATGTGATAAAGCTGGAAGGAATAAAGACATAAGGGTTAGCATATTATCTCATTGAAACTCAGCAATAGCAAGCTATGCTTAAAACCAGAAAATGTATGTAACAGCCCTCTGCAAAGAGACAGATTTCTCTCTTTTCTGGAGTCCAGCTGGCCAAACATCCTTTAACTTCTCTGTTTTGTGGGTTTTGTCTTGGATTTGTGGAGTTTGGACCTCTCATTTTTATGCCTTACCAACATCCCCAATCAGTACTCCAAACATGGTGGTTTGTACCATGTCCAAAAATAATCAGAGCATCTGCCTTCTTGGCCAGGCAGGCTTTGGAAAGCTCACTGCAGGACAGTGATACATGGTTCTTGCTTGAGGAGGACATTTCTTGTGCATGACTGGGAGCTTGTATCCAGCAAATGCAGTTATATAACACAACAACCCTCTGCCAGTGTAAACTTTTGTCTTTTCGGATATCTACTATTTGCATTTATTTATTTTTTTTTCCATTAAATTGAACCATCTATGACCCATCTCTCCTCTGGACAGAGCAAATTTGTGTTTTGGTACAAACATGGCAGAAGAACACTTGAAAGTGTCAGAAGCAATGAAAAGCTGTGTAACTTGGATTTTTAGTTGTGTGTGTTATTTTTAAACTTAAACACAGAAACTGAAATAAAAAATCCGAAGTAATCTTTACTACTAAAGCTTTTCTCTAAAGCTTAATGCTTCTTTGGGAGACTTGGACTAGAAGCGTATGAGACAGAGGTTTCCACTCTGTGGTCTGCAGACCACGATGGCCCACGTTGGCTGGACATGCAGTACTGGCTCTCCTCCCTGTCTCCATCTGTTACACTACATTAGAGACGGCTAAAAATATATAAACATTCCAAAAGCACTTTTCCATATAAGCCACTGCCTCAGGAAGTTATATGATTGCAAATAGGAGGGGCTGCAATCTACTAGACAATCTATTAAAACGTAGCTTGCCCTGGGAAAGCTTTGAGACACTGTAAATGCAAACTCCCACACAGGGCGTACATTACCACTTAGCCTTGTGCATGGGTTCTTTGCACCACTTTATTCTTAGATATCCAAATATGTAGATTATCAGGTGGTCACTTAAGATAGTATATAGTAATAGATATAGACAGTAATAAAAAAAAAAATCTGAGCAGAGGCAAATATTCTGAGAAAGCTCCTCAACCATCACTGCAGTCAAAATAAAATTAAGGACAATGGAATAAATATAACTCAGGGTCATCTGGGGAGAGAAGTCCTGAGCGTTACTTGAGCTTCTCTTTACACAGGGAACCCAGCTCACTCTGCATTGCAGTGACCACCACCTATGGGGAGAGAACCAGTTCCTAAGGTCACAACAGTCGCCCAAAGTCTCTAAACACTGCCTAGGAAGTTTTAAAAATACGGGCAGCTGGAGTCTCTCAAGGACTTCACGTGTAAAGGCATTTCATATTTCATTTGCAAATTTTAGGGAAGCATTTACAGCAGCAGATGATGTGACTCAATATGGCACATCACTCATGAACTGTCTGTGACTTGTTTCTTGAATTCCTCCCCACCCCCCTTTTTTTAAAGCCTCTACTCTTCCCTAATTTAGCACCTGAGTGCTGGCAGTAGCATTCAAATCCAAAATAAGCTCTACAGCAACTCAATCCTGCAAACTGCCCGACACGTGCTTAGCCTTAAGCACGTGAGTAAGCCTATTAAACACCTCGAGACAAGTGTTTAATTAAATTTAACCACACTATTGCATAGCTTACCAGCCATAATAATACAAAGCATCATGAAGACCAACACCAAGAATCCCCTCCCTTGCTACACAGTCCCAACATATAGCATTGTACACACACACACACGCACGCAGAGTCTCCTGGGGTTCCCAATAAAGGTACAATTTTTTTCTTCGCAGTACCTAGAGAGCAACCCAAGACATAGTTGGCTCAAAGTGACACAGAGCATTTTCATAAGTCTGCTGGCAAACATCCGTATTTATGTTACATATAAAGTAGGTTATTACAATTTTGATATTTTAAATTTCGTTAGTTGTTCTTTCTCCTTCCTCACATCATTCATTTTTTTCCACATTTTAGTCCTTATTCTGCTTTGTACGTTGAAAACCAAGTAATTTTCTTGTCTCAGGTTCTGCACTCTATCATGCTTGTATTCTATACATTTGTAGAAATCAGAAACGTTCTTATATATTTAAAAGCAGGCTACTAAAAAGAAGCAATGTTTCTAAGGAGTATGGTATGTATTGTATTTCATTAAGTCCTCAATAAAAGTTCAATATGGGACTAAATTTAAACAGAATGGAGAGGTACAATGATTTCACAGGGATAAGAGTGGGGGTTACATGAGAAAAAATGGAAACTACAACCCATAAAATAGAAAAGGTAAATTAACGATACAATAAACCTACAAGTCTTCTCGACATGCCTCATGGTGCTCTTAGATTGGGTAACAGCAGCTGTAGCACCCCTGATTTCAATACGCAGCACTTGGCAGAATATCTCACTTGACTGAGCTTTAAACAGTAGCTCATAAAATGTCATTTATTTTCTTAACGGAGCAAGACACAATGTCTAGAGGGAAACAATAAAATACAAAGAGCAAGCGACTACTTACAACTGTGATTTGTTTGTGTTAGGTCCTGAATTGGCCATACTAAGAACACCACGTCCTGTATGGGACAAGTTGGGCTTGAATTCATCTTTAAAAGGTTTTCCCCAGTAAGATTCTCCACCTGAAAGAAGAAAAGATGATAGAAATGATTGCTTTCATTAGTTTCCCATTGCATTCTATAGCAGACACTGACATTAAATTTAAGGTTTCTGGGACTTCTGATTGCTATGTATATAATGTATTACCTCATCCCTATCACTAGGCTAGTATCTGAGCATGCCCTTGAAATCAGATGTTTGTAACAGTCAATGCAATTCTGTGCCCCCACACCACTATCAACTGCAACAGATGAGACTGTTTATCAACAGCATTATATATTGTGTGCCAAAGAACTGTCAAGGATTTAATTTTTTATTGCTGGTCCACCACAATTTTTCTTTTTTGAGACATTAAATCTTTAAAAGTGGCTTCCTGACAAAACATAGAGCAAAGAATTACTAGTTTAATTGCACTCTGGATATAGCATTGCTTCCAAAAATAAAATATCAAGGAGATGAAATATGTTCACAGAATCCACAAAGAATAGGGACTATAAGCTCAAAAGCTTATTCCTGGCCAACCAATGAAGAATGACAAAATATATTCCTCCAAAACTAAAAAACAAAACTTAGATATTTTGGACTAGACACCTGGATGATGTAAACACGTAAATACAATGAAGTCAAAAGGATGATAAAACTTTGCACCAGTCACAGACCCAGCTCTCCAAGACTGATTTCTTTTCTGTGTCTGTGGATAGAAGGAGGGTCTGTGGATAGAAGGAGCCTCTCTTCCTGGCTGTCATTTTTACATTATTTATGACAGATCTGACATTTTCATTTGCACTTTCCTCCAGGATCATTCTTATTAAGAAAAATAAAGGCTGAAATGAATCATAGTTTTACAGTCAAATCCATAATCTTGTTTGACAAACCATGAAAAATATTTCACCTTAGGACAGTATTAAAAATAAAACAAACAAAACTATCCAGACAGGCAGCAAGACTGGTCCATCTGCAGAACTGGCTGGAGAACCCTCTAGAGTAACTGTATCACTTGCAAAGCAGGAGGTCAGTAAAGGATCTGCAATACTCACCAGCTATTTGCATATGTAATACAGAAAAGCAATTTGATGATATAGCTGCACAGGCAAGCTGCAAATAAAGCTGAGAAGAGTAAAACTGGCTCCTACTGAAAACTGTATGCAGAAAATCACAAGTGCGCGTCAAATGAGAAAAGAGTTTCAGATAATAGCATGAAAACAAAGAATCACAGGTGGACAGTTGCAAGTGCAAGAGGAACTAAGTAAGCGAGAAATTTTGGAAGAAACTGACCCACTTAAAAACCCAATTAATCATGTTCAAAAGACTTTATTAATAGAGTTGCATGTTGCCTGCTCTGCAACTTGACAAGAGGCAGCAAAAGGAGACAAACCCTGTAGGGGTTTTCTGTAATCAGAAGTAAAGAAGGAGTGATTACTTCAGCAAATCTTTGGCTATTAAATATTTTAAGATCAGCTAAATCACATCAGCTTGATTCTGTATGACAATCTCTTCCACTAGTGGGTGAAAGGGATATGGTACAGCTGCAGTCTGCTCCATTGCCTTGAAGATGAATCCAAACACCAGCTACTCTAGCCAAATCCAAACTGTTCAACCTATTACAAAACGTCTTACCAGAAGCCAAAAATATTCTTTGCTAATGAATCTCCTTGTGTGTTCCTGTTTGCTCCAAGAGGTTTACTTGTGTAGTGCCTGCTACCTGCCTTGTTCAGAAAAGCCACGTTCTGGTAGGTTGTAAATAAACAAGTCGGGATCAGAATGCAGTGGGGCTCCAGGTGCTGCCTGAAACCAGAAACACACCTGCAGAGCCTGCAGGCCCCTGTCAGCACCACCACGCTCTGTGTGCTGTTTCTCTCTCCCTGTTTGCCTTTCACAATTTCAGCCTTCCCTTTCAAGGCAGTTGGACATGGACTGGAAGACATACTCCCTTCCCACCCCCATTGCTCTGGGCCCTGCACTCCTCTCCTCCACCCCAGACAGAGCTCGTGCACCTCAGTAACCAGCTGCAGTCACATTTCCCTTTGAGAAATATGTAATATTGCTTCAAAGATCTTTTGAAGGAACTCCTCATTTATTGGCAAAGCAGATGCACTCACTATCAGTCCTAACCCAGAGGACTGTTTGTTGCCTAGAAATTTTCAGATAACATGCAAACATAAGCATGGCCAACTGAGATGGTACGCAGCAGCAAGTGGCCAAACCCTCGAGTCTGCTACACCCTTTGCAGGCTTTCAGCAGATGCTCAAATTACAGCCTTGTCAAGCTGTTGAAAGAGGGTGGACTCACCCCTGAAGCCTTTGCTGTAAGAAAAATAATTCAAAAGGCAAGAGAAAAACAGCGAATGACAGAGAGACTCTCTGGCACAACAAGCAACCAGACCCGAGCACTTGCAGACAGGAGCAATGAGCCATGATCTTTAGGTTTTGGAAGTGTTATTTTTGTATGATTTCATTTCGGCTCATACACAGAGGGTCAGAATTAATCTCGTATATATGATGGCTAACTTCGGTTCACTCCAGTTCTCTTGGAAATAAGTGCTAACATTTTAGTAGATAGTTACAGCGTTAGATCCAGTCCCTCCCTCCCTGTCTGCCATACAGCTGTTTCCAAGGCTAATTCTGTCTGCCCGAGAGCCGCAGGCGAGAGCAGAGAATGGCCTGTGCAGCATCCGCCTGAAAGGCCAGACGTCCTGGAAAGGACATAGCTGAAGTGCCTGCGGAGGCCTGGCAGCACGGGCTGGCGAGGGGAGGTGGAGACACGGTGCAGACAGTGAGCCAGCAATACAGGAAAGATTTTTATTTATTTATTTTTAAAGAACGACAACAAAAAAGTGTTCCCTTTAAATTAAAAATAGCCAGAACGTGCTGTTTGTCAAACTCCTGCTAACCTCTGGAATCATTCCAAGCTTCAAGTATCTGCTTGAAGCGGGCCCAGACACAGCAAGCTAGAAGATGGCGAGCTAAAAGCATATATATTTTTAATTACTGAAAACCAGAATCGCTTTCTCTCTGAAGATTAAGTACAAATTCCTCGTTAGTCTACTGGCATGGCAGCACAGTGCCTAATGCTCAGCCACTGGGGTCCGGAACAGGAACTTTAAACTCTTGCATTTTGCTTTCTACCGAAGAGCTCAGTGTAAACTTGGGAAAACAGCTCACAGGCTCCAAGCCTGCTACTAATAATTATGAGGCACTCTGAAGTATCTAACAGCTTTTACTGCATTTATTCTCAACACTGTTGGGAAGTGTGGATGTGCCATCTTCCTCACTGTCTGAATGCAGAGTGGATGCAGGCAGACACGGGAGGCGGTGGAACCACCGCGCTGTCTAGCCTGAGCCCTCTCCTGTTACACTCCCTGCATATTCCATACAGAGTGGAGGCTCCTTTATTCCCAAAATCTTCCTCTGAGAGAGAGCACGGATCACCAGTGACTATATATGGAGTCACACTGATGCAAAAAACTCACCCCAAATCTGACTTACCAGCTTGTGGAAAAAGCCTATGGAAAACAAAAATCACATCTAGGTGTTTGATTCACAGCAGGCACCGCTGCCTGTCACTCACCTTCCTCTCACTTTACTCCCAGATAAGATTATTTTCTGTCAGAGTGGAACTGTGTGCCTACTGGATCTGAAATGTTTTTGAGATGCTATTACAAGAAGTGTTGTTAAATATTCTGGGGGCTTCTTTACTAAAATCAAAGGGATTTTGAATGGGAGCAGACACATACCACACAGGTTCTGCTTGCTGGACTGGGGATGTAGTGCGGAATGGAGAGGGATTGATAACTCTGTACATGTAGGTCCCTTGTTTACACAAAGCTGGAAATGGATTTGGGATTAGCTACCGCAATAGACTAGCCTTCTTCTAACAGCAGCGTGTATCCTGCACTGTGATTGCACCCTGAAGCATGATTCAGCCTCACATCTGCAACTCGTGCTGATAGTGAAAAGGTGAATAGATACCAACTGACACCTGAAGCAATCACACATTAGCAACTATGAAGAAAAAAAACCACACATTTTCAGATTGCATTTTGAACTAAAAACACGTTTGGTAGTCTTTCTTCCTTCTAAAGACTTTTTTTTTTCCCAACAAGTAATTTTTTGGGGGGTGAATTTACAGAAGTTGTACAACTTTCTTGCAAAGAGCTGAGAGATGCACCTAAAGCTTCAGAAATGTAACATTCCAAAAGCCAGGTGTGGGCTGGGAATAATCATTCATGACAGTTGTGATTTTAAATAAATCCTTCCTTTTTCTGGCATAAAAATTGCTAAGCAGTGGTAAGGAAGTGGGAGGGTTCTGATTCACAAAAATGATGGCTTACTTTCTGTAATTTTCTTCTTGTCATTTGGAACAACGAGGTACATAATAACATCTGACACTTCTATAGAGCTTTCCAAGTGAGATTCTTGAATCATTTTGCAAATATGAAAGCCTTAGCTCATCCAGTAAGTACTTCTCTCCTTTCAGATAAGAGGACACAGTACTTTTAACCCACATATCAGAGGCCGGATTTTCCGAGGGGCTGCAATCTGAAAGGAGTATATTGCTAGATAAAAAGGTCTTGCTCTTGCCCTTTCACCAAACTTCAATCCTGCAAGAAAAGAGGTTCTAAAACTGGCCGCATTTTAGGAGCTTTCCTTGCTAGGAAATCTCATTGCGGAACTGACCAAGTTTGTCCATAGTGCTCTGTCTCTCTGCTACTGAGGGTTCAGAGGAGGGGGAAAAAAAAGTGCTTTGCTTTATACCAGCCAAAATGCAATGTCCACCTACCAGTGGTGCTTTATCTTGGACTTTTACAGATATTAGATGCCTCCTTTGTGCCTTCTTGCATTCAAAAACAGACAGAAGCACACTCAAACCAATTTATTACTCCAACACGATGCAAGCAAGAGTAGCTGAAAAACGCCTGTGCTGCTTTAAAAATGTAATGCCCTGCATATAGTTTTCCTTTTTCATACAAAGGGTTCAGGATATTAAACCTGTTTTTCCTACATGCAAATTTTCTTCTATTATTTGGAACACTGAAAATACAGAGCAGCTGTTCCACTTGCACTACCATGAGCTAGACAGAATTACTCACCATGTTCAACCACTTAGTTGTTATGAACAGCAGGAAAAGAGATACATCACAAATGTAAAATTCATTTTCAAATAATTAATCATTACAAAGAATGACCATGACTCAGCTTATTGCTCTGAATACTGCCTCTATGGGTGGTTATTTTGCTAAAGAAACGAAATAAGCTGCTGCGGCACAATAAGATTTCTCCCAGTAGTCTTATGAAACACGAAGTTGATGGCTGCAGAAAATTAGTTTGGCCCTCTAAATTGGTATCAAACCTACAGGACAGTATATCTAACTGCTTTGGCAATGCAGTTCTGCCAGCTAAGCTAAGCTAAAGCTCTATTTCCTCACTCTTTTCCTAGCGTGGTATCTCAATTTTTATATGCCATAATCCACATTTCCACCTTCCTCCTATCCCAAGGTTAACTACTGAGTACCAGCAGCCAGTTGTCCTTCACACACCAGCTAGGTCTTAGTTACGACAGTAAAGAGACTGATGGACACATCACACTGCTGCATAAAAAAGCATAAAAGAAAAAAAAAGAAATAAGGTTCAGTGCTGCTTACAGACAGAACTGTTCAGCTGGAGGAGCTGTGGAAGCGGACAGTCAGTAACACCCCTACCAGCTGGGCATTTTACATCTCTGAAATGCTTCCAAATCTAGGTGAGCTGAGCACAGAGTTGCCGTCTGTGTATGTATGACATGTAACCTTCAGTCATGTACTGGCTGTGCCCAAACCCACCCCAAAGCTGAGCAGTCCTGGGCTTAGTTAGTAAGGGAGTGGGTGATCATCTAAGCGTTTGGGTGTTGCAACCATAAACCTGACACCTGTTGCTGACCATAGGATGAATGTCAGATGACTGAAACCAAATGGTGGGGTGTTTTTTGAATAAGTCTGTTCTAGCTCATGAGCTGATGACAAGGGCTAAGTAAATAAACATAACAAAACAAAAATATATACAGGCTTAATGCACCCTCCATGTATCAGCGTAGAAAAAGTGTTTTGTTTTTGTTTTTTATTTTAGCCAGTAAATTTCAGTTAGAGCAGAAAGAAACAAAGGACATTCCTTTTGTCTTAAGTCTTTAAAAGAGTCTATAAAAGGCTCCAACAGAAACAATTCTGGCAGTTTAAAATAAAGAAGTTTAAAGGGTAACCCTAAATAGTCTTCACTAAGACCAGTTGAAACATCTGTGAAGAAAGCCCTGTTCTAGTCATATACTTCCCTGATATTAAAGAAGTCAAGCTGTTTACTCTCCCAATAAACTTCTAAAGACCATTAAATCTCTATGGACTTCTTAGCTTTCAAAGATTCATCTTTTCACTGAAAAGTGGTGAGTCAAGGAAACACTAAAATTGCTTCTAGCTACCAGAAGAAATCAAAACGGGAATTTAAATTACAAATAAAATGCAAAACTCAAGTGAAAAAGGTACAAATCACTGAAACCCAATGCTTTACTCCAAAACTTTCCTGACACAAGTTATTGTGATCGCATTAATGGACCAAAAGTCCATTACACAAATTAATGGACCAAAAGTTTTGCATTTTGGGAGCCTGGGAGAGCATCACTGCGTTTGCCATGTTCCTACACTGCTACCTGGCCACACTTTCCTCCAGCTGCACTACGGAGAGAATGAGAAGCCAGAAGGGCTTTGGTGGCTTGAAATACACGTGAAATGTCTGCCTTTTACAGAACTCTGAGAATAGCTACAGAGTAAAGCACATTCTTAAACTTATGGGAAACCTACCTGATCTCGTTGATCAGAGGTGCCACAAAGCTAAATTAAAGGTAAAACCACATCACACAACTGGAGATGTTACAATTAGATCCCAGCACCAAATATTGGCTAAATGATGCAAACACAATCTCTGTGAAGTTATGATGGCTGGTAGATGCCTCACAGCCAAGTGTGCAGGATCTGTCAGGTAATCAGGAGCACAGACTACCTCCACTCTGTCTAAACTTCATTTAAGTATTAAACACACAGGCATGGGAGTTCAAGAGAAGTCCAGTAGTTTACCAAACTGTCATTTGCAATATTTTCTTGGGATACTATTATTAGCATATTAGATAAGTGATTATTTTAAACTCAGCTATGTTCAAAACATTAAAACCATTTGGCGACCAGAATCTCTGAAAATCTGCAAGTGCCATACTTATCTGAGTGCAAACTGACCATTTTATTGGAACTTTAACAACCCTCACAGTTGCTTGCAAGATTCCTTGTCTACAATATATTCATATTTAATTAAGAATGACAAGGAGGAAAACAAGATGGAAAAGACTAGATGTCATTATGCTCTTTTTTTTTTAAATAAAAGAATATACATACAAGCTTTTTCTCCAACGGTCTTATCTGCATTTTACTTCCTACTTCGTCTGTCAGTAGAGTCTTGACCTTCAATATAGCTGCACTGCCAGTCTTCTGCCAACTGCTAATTGTGCTGTCTTACACTACTTTTACCATTTGCATTTACAGAGACAAGAATGACACCAGCAAGTTCATTTTCATTTCATAGCAAGATCTGAACTCCACCCTACAAAAGCCTGAAAGTTGTCTGAGTCAACCCATTAAGTTTCTCCAGTCTCCTGACACCTCTTTCTCATTTTAAAAGACGTTCCTTATTATGTCTTTTGGGATTTGAACCAAAACTTTCCTTCTAACAAAACAAAATCATATTTAACAGTCCACACATATACAGTAACAAGTCTTGTTAGCAGGCTTTTGCCATCAAAATCAGAACATTTAACCAGTCTGTCTTAGAGTATGCAACTGCTGAGGAACATGCAGAAGAAAAGGTGTTGGGCAACTCACACTAACATTATTTACAAAGTAAATAGTGCTAAAGTATTTAACAATTACAAAGGCATCTTTTTTGGATGATCTGTGAGCACACAGAGAATACAGTGCTTGTGTATACAAGTGACGCATGTATGAACTGGAATAAAAATGCACAGAACTCCACAAGACCAGACAA
The DNA here is from genome assembly GCF_964034855.1 of Anser brachyrhynchus. Lineage (NCBI taxonomy): Eukaryota > Metazoa > Chordata > Aves > Anseriformes > Anatidae > Anser > Anser brachyrhynchus. The sequence continues at coordinate 9,046,451 of NC_137710.1, read as the reverse complement.
GGAGCTGTGGAGGCTGGTGACACCTACAAGTGGGTAGATAAAAGGTACAAGTGGATAATGAGCAAATTTGCAGCACCAACTAGGAATATTACATGACATATCAAATGTGGTAGGAAATGCTCTGAGGATCCTTCAGCTGCTATGTCTCCTGACCATTTCTGATATGACTGTTTTGCATATCTCCAACACTTAGGGAGAAAGAACAGGCAGAAGAATTTAGTAACAGCAATACCTAAACATTAGAAAAAGAAGATTGGGCTTTACAAGACAACTAGCTGGGAGAACAGATGGTATCTGGCCATTCCCCAATTCAGAGGCAGGTCTCAAGTATTTCATTAACGCTGAATTTGAAAGTAACTTTGCATGAATGTGTTTCTTCCTTTGTTCTTTGCCCTGGAAGGCCAGCTGTAAAATCATTTTAATTTTCCTTTATTTATGTTCTGGAAGAAAAAGGAAGCAAAGACCCAACAAGAATTCTACATGGAAGAGTGCCCAAGTTTTACAATTAGAATATATGGAATGAAATTTTAAGCACAGTAAAAATGGTCATAAAAAATATAACTATAAAACCTGTACTTTAAAGCAGAAATACTCATGAAGTACCACAGATCATCATTTAGAAAATTTTAATCTACAAGGTATCTGGAAACAAATTTAACAACATCGCACATGAAGTGAAAACAGTTTACATAATGAAAACTCAATCTTACCTGTTCCTGTTCCAGTCGGATCACCTCCTTGGATCTGCAGAATTAAAATAAAATCAATAGGTTACACACATATCTGTATGAAAGACATTAAATGCAAGCCATAAAAGCCAATTCTACTCGTTTTTCTTCCTTCTATACTATGTGATGTTGATAAGTTAGCAACAAGGAAACCATTACTACCTATTTGGAGTTTCTTTTATCAGCTGGCTGTCATCTCCTACATTACTTATCCAAGAGCAAAATGACAGTTTTGTAAAAATAATAGGTCTGTAGGGGCTAAATAAGAAAACAAACAGACTCAAACGGGTTAACCAGATCAGCCTTTCTATTATGTGTTAGGGTGAAACCCGCTTTTTAATTGATGATGCATTGCCTTTGGAACAGAAAAGGCTTTACATTTCGCTACCAACCCTCCACATGATGTGAAGGCAAAATGAGGGGATGTAAAATATTCTCTGTATTTGAATCCACGTTTCACAGTATCCTCCTCACTGTCTGCAGTGGGAAAAATTCCCATCTGAAACCAGTCTTTTAGCAACAAAATTAATCACTTCATATATATGCGGGGTCTACAGAAATAATATTCCATAGCCCAACGACAGTAGAGGGAGCGTGACATGACTAGCTACACAGTAATAGCACACAAGCACAATTTTAATGGTGAGGTAAACTACGAACTGAGATATATAGTGCTGCCGGAAGAAAAAAGCTTTTTTTTTTTTTTTTTTTTTTTAAGGATGGCAGGATGAAATCTAACATTCAGTGATGTCCTCTGGAAGACGTGCACTGCCTTCAGGATCAGGTTGCTAATTCTTTTGAAAGGAACTTACAGTACAGCTACAATATCCTAAGCTGCCTGGACTGTACCTATGTAAATTAAAGGTCATATTTCTAGGCCTTCCGATGGATTGCAGTAGCAACAAGACGTCTCAAGGACTCGTAACATCTGGCAATTCTTGATATTAAACTAAAAATGCATTAGAAAATCTATTAACTAGGCATGGTGAGTAGCCAAATCTAAGTTTCAGTCCTGAGAATTAAACCTTGGAATTCAAAACACTTTTTCAGACTATCATGTTATTAGATACATCTCTCCCAGAAAGATGTAAAGAAAGTAAACCATTGCTGAAGGATTATATCTTGGTATCTTTATAAAAGCTTGATGTATGCTCAAGCATACAGTAGTATGTAAATACTTGCATACTCAAAGTTATGCATATGATTAAAATGACCATCCAGTTTGAATCCAAACTGTTCATCATTGTAAGATGGAGCTTCACTTATATGAGAACATCTCTTGCTTCTTTCTACCAGCTGTGCTCAATAGCATACGAAGGCCAATGGTTTACAACTATATATGGAGCTCTCTAATACAAGTTGAAAGCTTAGGTCTTTGACTACTAAAGTCGGCTTTCTGTTTCAATAAGTGCTCTTTAACTCCTTCACATCCTGGAGCACTGTCAGGAAAAGATGATGGGACAGTATCCAAGCACCACAACTTGAAACAAAAATTCAGCTGCTTTCTGACGTTTCATCTGAATATGCTTTCAACGGGCCACACAATTACATATGCAAATTAGCATCTCCCCCTCCCACCCCCCCATTCTGTTCATTAACCACCCACCCACAGCTTGGGGAGGCTGATTGCCTCCTTGCCAAGGCAATGACTCCCAAAGGCTTTGTCTGCAATGCCAGTGAAAACACTACTAAATGCAGTGATACTCTGTGACAGTATTAGTCAGAGACAGCAGTTAGTAAGACCAGTAAAGTACAAATTTAGTAAGTTAGGACAATCCTAGTTCTGAAGGTCTATTTTAACATACTTCTATTGCAAGTTGTCATGCACGGAAGAAGCTAAATAAGTATTTTGAGGACATCATGTACGTGCATTACATGGGATTTGCTCAATACTCACTACAAAATTACGAATTGATCTGTGAAAAATTGTTCCATCATAATAGTTCTTCTTGCACAGTTTGATAAAGTTTTCACACGTTCGGGGTGTCTGAAAGACAAACACAAGTTTTAATTAAGCAGTACCTTTAGACAATCAAATTGGTCATTACACTGTCTACAAGAGTTACTTTTCTACCATGAAGACCACTTGAAGAAACTTCAACCATGAAGTTACCTCTTCAACTCTTGAAGAGGAATGAACCTCTGTTTACAGAAAAAAACACACAATATATGCTCTTTTAAAGTGTACTGGAGAGACACATGCTATGATAAATGAATTAAACTTGGACCTTCCAATTAACATGAAGAAGTGTTGAACATGAACTCAGACAATGTGGACTCCTGGTAGATATAATAATAGTGAAAGTAGGCAAGCTCAGGCTTTCAGGTAACTTAGTTTCAAAAGTGTATCATAATTTTGTTGCAAATGGGCACCAAAAAAAGTTCATTTCCTAGAGTAAGAAAGAACCTGACTTCTCTGGTTTACTATGTCAACGTGAGCATATTGAAGCTAACTTGAAGAGAAGCATTTGATCCTCTTCACCACTTGGAACTGAAAACGGGACGGACTCCACAAGTCACTTTTTTGACAACTGGCCCAGTCACGGGAAAATAAATAATAATTTAAAAAAAGACAACCTTTTTTTCAAAAATCTGAAAAAAAAAAAGATGTTGAATACATTGCCACTTCTAATTTGCTTTTACAGTGTAAACTAAAGCTATTTATTTGAATTTATGAGGTAGGATATTCAAACGGTACCTTTTAAAAACCTTTACTGTCTACCTAGTTGTCTTCCCATAGTAATTCTACAGATACTCATCTCTACAATATTAAAATACCTTCATACGTACAAACAACATGTACAAAATATATGCACAGAAACAAAGTTTTCTGTACTTGGACATGTTTTCCGGCTCCACTATGGAGTATGTGCATAAATCTGTTCCAGCTTTACCAAAAAATCTCCAAACAACTAACTAATCTGAGTTGTTACAAACTGAAAATGCACTTCTTGTTATATGCACTTGCAAGCAAAGCCCCAGCATGAGTCATGACGTCTGTAAACAAATACATACAAGACTCTAAGAGTTTTTCTGAAAGAGACTGATTCATTTTGAATTGATAAGAGACTATTCTTGGTTATACCACTAGAACGGGAGCTGCAGAAAGAGAGAGTGAGACTGAGACTTGCAATTTGAAGTGGCTTAAAAACAACCAACCAAAACAATAAAGCCCACGGATATATTTTTAAAAATAAGGCAAGCCCAATTACAATAACTTAAGAGTGAAATAATATCTTTTTTTAAAAAAACAAAACCAAAAAAAACAGATCCATGCAATTATTCATACTGAACCATCCAGAAGTTCAATTTTCTGTAGTAATTTCTCATCTGAAACATTCTCACCACTGTTTAACACCTAAATGTCCCTTAATTATCCAAACAAACTTTACCCTCCTACATGGCATTTGAAATTCTTTTATAATGATTCCTTCCTAATTACTCTACAAAGATATAGATGACAGTTGTCAGCTACCATAACTGGGAAAATAAAGTTCTAATGCAATCTTACACCAACTATAATCTCAGATTTCCTATATACTTCATTTCTCAGTTATAACGGTAATGGTTTACGGTAGAATGACACTAAGACATGTATTTTGGTAGCATCTGGAGGCAACTTGTAAGTAGATATATTCCATAAAAACTGTTTCAAGCAATAGGAGAATTTCCTATTGTTTCAATGTTTATATTGCAAATTTGGAAACTTTTATTTGAACTGGACACATATCCATGAAAATAATCTTTGTACATAACCTTTCAAGTAAAATTAAATCCCTGAAGAATCATTTGTCAGTGTGTTTCCCTTATAAGACCATATTGTAACAACCTTGATCCTACAGTAGTGCTATTAGTTAGCACTCATGAAAAATGTCAGTAAGGATAAAAATAAGATTAAAAATTTTCTTTATGAATCAGAAATGGAATCAGCAGCTTTTAGCCTAAGGCACTTTATCTCTTGAGAGCCAAACAGTCTTTGCAGAGAGAGACATAGTTAATAAGTTCTCTGGGGGGAATACAGCAACCTGTAATTAATTTTTTAAGAAAAATGAAATCAGGCAAAAGACTAAGTCCCTTAGGGATATATACCAAACTGTTTTAAACTTGCATAAAGTTGATAACCCAATACAGTTTTCCTATTTATTTTCAATACATGATTTGTAAAATATACATCAAAAAAATTGGTCTTAGTAATATGTTTTTCCATGCAGGACCTGTGCTGACCCTTCTTTCTAAATTGTTTTCTAGTTATTATACCTTTTCCCAGAAACAGGCTTTTCAAGTGCAACTGCAGAAATATTTTGTGTACATGCAATAATCATTTCACTGCAAGGTTTTCTTTAAATAATTGCCACCAAATTGGTTCCCATGGTCACCTCATGCATCATACAGATACATTTGGCAGGTAAACAGCTCCTTAGCAACATTACCATTACCTTTTGTGGTGCTTTTTAGTAGAGACAAACATAAAAAGGTTTGCATTCAATCGGTAATAAACCCCCGTTTCAGTCATGCAGTTGATCTAGAATATCTGGCTCAGATTATCTGATTTATTCAAAGCAGTTAATGTTCTTGCCAAATCTCACACTGCCAAGCACATTTCAAGGACTGTTTTAAGCAGCATCCTGTCCAAAGCAGAAGGGCTTGAGGTTTCTGGGGAAGGTGTAGAACGAAGTTGGGTTCTGCACTGACCATGTAAACACAACCGTCTTTGAAGTCTTTGTTCCAACTACAAAGGCCGATGAGAAATATATGTAAACAAACCTGACTTTGTTACGCGAGTGTAAGATCTTGCAGAAGATGTCAGACTCACAGTCTTGGAATGCAAACCTGTCTACTTTTTCAGAAACTTCCTCCACACCACTTGCCTCACACCATTTCTGAAGAAGGAAGAGACGGTCAAGACACCTAGAAACGTGGTAAGTGCAGCAGACAACGCCACTTTTTTGTTGGCTCATTACTGACAATAGACTCCAGGCTCTCCTTTTACTTCTGGCTGTTCTTGTTTCAAATCAACAGCAACAGTTAGTTTCTCCCTCTATTCTTTTTACATTAATCAGGAAATTACATATATTATTTTATTATCCTACGACTTGGACATATATGTAAGACAGTCAGGGCAAAAATGCCACCTTATTTTGTAATCTTGTTGATTCAAAAGCCAGTAACAGAAAGAAAGGTTAGGCTGTAAATCTACTGCAATGGTTTCTCGGAAGACTGCAGTGATAGTCCCAAGAAGGCAAACAGAAAAATTGTGGAAAGCTGAAGAACATGGCAGGACAACCCTGAGAAATCCTCCTTTTCTTTGGTCAAGATAGGACGACAAAAGTAAACATGCCTCTGCATGATGTCCTTCAACTGAAAGACAACTCTACTCTCTCCAAGTGACAAACATTAAGAAAAAAAAAATATTTTTTATTCCGTTCCCACTTCACTCCCCATATATTTTGAAGATGCCATATAACTGTACTTCAGTTGTTGAAAACTCATGCCCAAGACAAGCACTAAAATTTTAATAAACCCTTAGAGACAGGAATGCAGAAGAATGCTTATCCACAGGAGGACCCAAATGCTGTGCCTGGCTCACAGACGGGTATATAATGGGGGTAACAACCCAGTGGTTTTCTAATAATGTTTACATCTCCCTTTAACTAACACACTTAGGGGGTAACTTGACATGGAAACATCAGCACTCTACCAGTCACTAAACCTAGACAAATTTCAGAATGAAAAAGATAGCTACTCAGGGTGACCAGACAAACACAACAGTGACAAAGAGACAGATTGTGAAATCATGGAAAAGGGGAAAATACTGAAAAAAGGTATATAAAATTCAAAAAGAAACTCTTCCTTTGCTATAAAGCACTAGAAAAAACTATCTTGCTCTTGAGTATTAACCAAGCCAATATTAGTTTCCTTTGTGCCAGCAAGGATTGTTGCAAACCAGGCAAAATTCACCTCTCCTGCTGCATCTCTAGACCAGAGGGGTAAGACTAACCAAGCCAGGTCACTATCTGATTCTCACTTTGCATCCCTCCTTTCTCATCTGTTGAAATGGGTCATTACAGTTGTAAAAGTTGGCTTAACTCAGAATTTGTATTGGACAGATGAAGAGCCAACCAGAAGTAGACTAAAAACCTGCGGCACCCCTGTTGCCAAGGTACAGGAGATGGGAAAAAAGAGGAGCTTCTGAGTTGTTGCTATGACTGCAAGGAAGAAGGCTTTACCATGTGAAGAGCTAATCATTTCAAAATGCTTCATCCCTTGAGGATCTGCATGAACCTTAAAGAGAAATTTCACACTAAGCATTCAGAAGCTGTCATTTGCACATCTGTAAAATTTCCTTGTGCTAATTCCACTTCCCTTTTATTTCTTTTTGTCTCTCTAAATTGGATGAACTGTTGTAGTTGCACTAAAACACAGAGCCTTGTCCATTAACCCTACGCTTCAAAGCAGAAATAATCTGCGATAATGAAAAGCTGATTCCTCATGAATTGAAATTGCATTCTACAGCCTTCATCTTATCACACAAATGCCAGAATCCTGCTATTAAGAGGCATGAACTACTGATGGAAATTTCTAAGGCTTCAAACTAAGCTTACTTTATTTTTTCCTTACATAGATCTCCTTTGGCAGATTCTCTATTGCTTTAGTCCATTTACATACATGCTTTTTTAACCTTTTTTTTTTAAAAAAAAAAAAGCCTCTAGAGCATTTTCACTCTTCATTCTAGCTCTTCTAGAATGAACGTTTCTAATGCATGAGCCATAAAGAGTTGATATGGTAAGGCTTAAACTTAGTTCTCCCCATCTCCCCACCCCTTTCAATCTGCAATCCCCACAGCCTATCAGTCCCTGAGTAACAAACTCACCCTAATAAAAGCTTGACTTTATTTAGGGCTTAGTCAGAGACAGTGTTACAACCGTAATAAAGCAGCAGTTTCAGGAATCACCATCTATCAGGTGCAAGCATCTGCTTCCTCCACTAAGTCATGGAAAAAAATTGGACATACAAATGGTTTTAGTGCATTTCAAAACAAAACACTGTACTAGAAGACAGATTAGGCTACCTACCTTATTTCACTTTCAAATGGACTATGAGCACACTCACTTTGTTTCAGAGCAAGAGGGACAGGAAAATCCAAAACTCCACAGAGCCCACTGCAAAAGCTCGGGGAGAATTCCAGTGTGGGAACTCAAACATTTCTCCTGCAGGAGGATTCATGATTGTAGACCCTGATATCACCCCCTGCCAGTTCTACTTTCCTTTAAAACAGTTCCCCAGCACATGAGAGGGATTGATCTGGTGACAGGTTATGGTGACAAACAACAGCTGCATGCTGTGGTTCAAATCAAAGAAGATGCAGTTCATGTACTAGAGACCAGTCTTCTCAATCTGATCATACACTGAGCAAACATTCAGATCAATTTGTGATCAGAAGAGCACAGATCCAATGAGATAGGAAAGATGAAAGCATCAGGGCACTGGGGGGTAAAGCACTTGGCTAGACTCGTTAAAAAAACACTTGGCTAGACTCGTACTGAAATTAAAACAAGAATCAGAACAAGCAAACTATGCCTCAGGTAAAAGATTGTTGACTTCATAGCAATCATTTGCCTATTTTGCTACCTCAAAGTTTTCTAAGAACAAACAGCAGAATTCTTGCATTCTCATTATACAGAAACCTACTATAATTTAATTAGCTATTTAGCAATCTAACAGATTGCTAAATTTCACTTTTCAGAAGCACTTTTCAGTTCTGACATTAATGATACTACTGAAAACTTTTCCAAAGTCTAAGTAAGATGTTTAGCTTAGACAAGACGCCAATAAAAAAAATGACATACTCCATTTCCCCCCCCACACTTTTTTGCAAGTAGGGACAATCAATCAGTTTAGCTGAGAACAATTCAAGTTAAACAGGGCATCTAATTCACTCATCTAATTTGTCAACGTTACCTGCTAGCTCTCCAGAGGCAGAGCCGTCATTCCTAGCTACAGTTATTACTTTTCCTAACTTATTTATTGTAGTAGTAGAAAAGAAAACAATCCTCTCCCCCTCAAATTTGTAAGTCACAGGAGGGCTGAGGAGCTTGTCAGACAGTGCAGTGCAAGGCTGGGCGCCAGCAAATACGACAGCATCACTAGGTACAGCTTAAATGAGGACCCAACTTTAATTGCTTGAGTAACCTCCAACAGCTGTAAAGTTTGGAGCATCGCAGGTCCCACAGCGGCTCCCTGGCATTTCTTCAGTCTGCAACTGGCACATAAATTCTGCATTTTAAGAAGATGCACCTCATAACCACTTCCACACTAGACAGCAAAGCTCTGGTAGCTGTCAGCCTCCCAAGGTCACCCTGCTCTCATCAGAAGAGCCAAGGTACAAACAAGAAACATGTCACAGGAAGATGAAGAGCAGCAGCTGTGTAACTCCAAACCGCCTACCTCATCCTCAGGTTTGGGACCACTAAGTGGCAGACGCAGCTGGTATGGGATTCCTGCATCGTCAAATGTCACAAAGCAAAAGAGAATCCAATAACGATCAATTCCCTCTACCAGATCCAGCTTGCCAGGGATGCTGAGGAGGTAGAAAGGTCCAAATGTGCAAAACATATTCCCAGTTACCCAAAGGCAGAAGCTGCCAGGAAACCATGCAAAGAAAGCCAAGGGCAGCAAGCCCCACGGTGCACAGGCAGGTACACAGGGAGTTGGCTGAACACCTTCCTCATTTCCCCGTTGAATGGCCCATTCTGGCAATGGGGGCTCCTATTGCCCCTGCAAAACAGAGCTGAGGACAAGGGCAAGATGGTAGCATCCAGGTAAAGCATTTCCTGTCCATATCTCACAAGAAAATGTTTCTCCTATTTCAAACATAGGTATCATGTCCCTGAAGTTAAGAATAATTTAAATATTAGTTTCTAGTCTCTTAAGAACAACCAAGAAACAACCTGCTAATCAATATGGCTGAACAGGGCCATTCTACTCCCATCCACAAAGAGCAAGAGATCTGTTTGCCACTGTAGCACTTTGAGGTGAAAACACACCAGGAAATAAAAATATCCTCTCTAACAAACATTTTTATCCGACTGTTCTCCTACTGGAAGAGGACAGTTTTGTTTGTTTTTAGCTTCTGTTGACAAGAACTTTCAAAGCTGAAACTTGCAGCTCTTTCTACAATGACATATTTTGTTGAAAAAATGTGAAATAAGCTATTTATAACCATGCCAAAACCACCATACTTCACGCCTACGACCATAGTACTGAGGGAACATGACACTGGTAAAACATCAGCCAGATATTTGCCAAAGACAGCTGGCAGAAATTGAGTTAGAATGGACAGTTAAATTGGAAGGAAAATGAGAGATTCAGGAAGACTGGGGGACCTCGTCATGCAAGAAGGTCAAAGGATTTTTTTAAGGAACTCACTTCTTTCCCACTGGAAATGGAAAAGAAGTCTACAGGCTTCTGATCTTTGGATCAGTCCCTCACACAAAAGGACAGATGATTTCAAAGAACAAGGGCTAGATTACACATTTATAGATCAGAGGCATATTTAATAGGTCAGAGGGCCTCAAAAGATTAAAACATCGCTGTCTGTAGAATAATGGCTTCTTCAAATAGTTATGCCAAGACATCATCATTAAGTAGAGTTTGCCAGGTCCTAAAACCTCAAAAAGCATTTGTGGAGTGCTGGATAGAGGTCTGAAATCCATCTCACATTCTTCTTTGTTATGCCAACTTGCCCTTAAAACTTAAAGTATTAAATCAGAGAGACACAAGAGAATTAACAAAAACTGCCATAGCAGTTAAGGATTAGTATTCAATTACCTCTATCACATGTGTTTAGCCACCAGATCATTACTGCATCGTGATCATTTGTATGAGAACTTAAAGCGGAGAAGGGAGATAGTACACCAAACAGCACTAAGTAAGAAAGCCTCAAAGCAACCTACAGGCAAAGGCGGGTATTTTTATTCCCTTTCACAGGTGCAGAGATCAGGAGTTCAACTTAGTCTGTCCATAGGTAGGGCTTCTGATTGGAACAGGCAGCCTCGGTTGTTTGTGTAGCTGCACTGCAGCAATCAGACATCGATCATACATATTATTGTCCAGGAATTTGTTGCTCATTGTGACGTGACAAATGGGATGGTACTGATATTTTTTTAAAAAAGTAATCTGTACCCAAATTACCCACATGATGTAGCCACATCATAGAGCACCTCAGTGGCAAAGGCACAGAATTCAGGCTGTTCCAGCTCCTAGTTCTCCAATCTATCCATCACACCACACTGCTTTTCAACCTCCACTTCCAAGTCAATTTGACTTTTTCTGCAGGGTAAAGCCTCCACCCTGCCTTAGGAGGTTGCTTCACCATTTACAAGGTATAACTTCATCAATATAGTCACTAATAGAGCAGAATACACACAGATGATGTAGATGACTGTTCCCAGAAGCATCCCAATTAAAGAAGCTAAAAGAACTTGAGATTAGAAAAATCACCATAAATAAAATACAATAAATTCAGCCACATTCATTGCCTTTCATCAACTATTTCTTCATCACTTATTTGTCTGGCAATGCGTAAGACTAGAGCTGAAAGAAAAGCATGTTGGATGTGTTAAATCTTCTGCATTAGTCATAACTACTACTGGCAAGTAGAATTTTGTAAATTTGTTTCCAATTAGTATATACAACAAATGTTGGTTATGCCCAGCTGAACTCAAGCTTCCTGGAAAATGTCCTAACAAATGGCTATCTGATTACATCCCCATCAGGGGGAACATACTGTATCTGAACAAGACGACTCGGAGAAAAACAAATGGTCATAAAGAGCAACACTCATACCACTGTGGTGCAAAGAGAAGAGAGAACAGTAGTGTACCTTTGCTCATTTGAGGCACAAACTCAAATGGTTGGAAAAAAAAAAAAACAAAAAAAAAACCAGCTTATCTTCCAAAGTCTCTATTGCCTTTTTCTCAGGTCAGTGACTTACACCACACATCATCTTTTTGGAACCTAACTGAAGTTTTCCGGTGCTCTGAACAAGTGATTTCAAACACAGAAAATACACCTGGATTCCAGTCTTATCTCATGCTCTTTTTCTGTATCCTGTCACAAGCTAACTGATGACTTCAATCACACTGCAGCACTGATTTCCTACCCTGGATCAATACTAAACTTTTCCTGATTAGGTTTTTGGTACTAGGAAGAATCTCATCACTATCAATTTTATTGATTGGCACCTTAAAGTACTAGTGTACGAAGATCCCTCCATTTATTTTTAAACAAAGGTCTCCACGTGTACATATAAACTGAACTGCAGACAATTCGTACTGCCATGTCACTCACAAAAACAGGGAAAACTGCTTCTGCTCCAAAGAGAACTCAGAACAGAAGAACTGGGGACAGAGAGTAAGAATCCAAGGAGCGGAGTACTGAAGACAAAAATGATATTGGGCAGACTTCAGCAGCAGTGCAGACCACTGTGAGGAGAACTGCAAGAATATTTTGTTTAAATAGACAGCCCATAGCCATGAAAATACAACTGAAGACTCCAAAGCAGACATCACTCTGTGACAGCAAGTATGTCACTTGCTGCTGTCTATTTCAGCAAACTTCACCTCAGAAATGTCAATTTAAATCTTGCCCATAAGACTATTTTAAAATGTAATTTGAATGTTGTATGTCCTACCTCTGGACAAAGGTATTCATTTATCGTATTTATATAGCAACTTCAGACTCAACCTTCCTAAAGCATTTCACAATCATGTATTTGCAGAACTCTGCAATGAAAACCACTGCTAGGATGGCTTCCATAATAACCTGGGCACAGGATGTCTGTCAGCAATTAAAAAAGGAACCTGTGGTTAGGTCGAGGCAACAACCAGTCAGAGTGTGCTCAGTTGTTGTTTTTTATTTAAAAAAAAAAAAAAAAGAAGCTAAGCACCACTATAACATAGCTCATAAATCATACACTTGCTCCTGCACTTGCATTGCTTGAGAGAGAGAGAGTAGATATATGAATTCCCCAAACCATACACATTTTGGCTGATTTCAAACAACAAAGAGAGTCTAATACTGCTATCAACTCTCTCATTTCCTCAAGTAGCACAGAACCGCATGTTGAATCCACTGGCCCCAAATCTGCTGGTGGTCTGAGAGGGTATCAGTACAGTGCCTTAGGCTGAAATTTGTTCCTCGCTCCTTTCCCTTCTGAAAAGCTGAGGTCCTACCCATACCAACTACACTGAAAGATTGTAAAGGCTGAAAAGTCATGCACCAAAAAGCCCATGCAACATTAATTTGGGCAGGCATTATGATACAGTCCAGCTCCCTCAGACTGCATTCAAGGGGCTTAGCTACTTGGCCAGACAGTGCCTTACCAAGACTCTACACTTCTGCAGAAAACTGAAATCCTGCATATGATCTCTTTCCTCTACAGAATTCCAAATACCTCCCAGAACTGGTTCAGCTTGTACACTGAATCAGGCAGGAGAGCAGATTAAAAAGAAATATCACGTGATGAAATAATTAATACTATTACAGTGCATATTCACAAGCAGAGTGAACTGAGTATTTGAAGGCCTTGATTTTGGGATTTCCCTATTTTCTATGTCTGTCCTTGCCATCACAATAGACCTGCTGTAACTGATCCATATATATGTGTGCAACTTATTTATGTATTATGCATTTGCAAGATGTTTGCTCTATTCTGCACTGTGCTAGCTTACATGCCTAACCTCAGTGTGATCCAGGAAAACCAAAATTAGAAGCACAAGCTCCTTATATAGTAAAGGAAACATCTCCAGGAAGAACTGATTTAATAGACCTCAGACGATGACCTAAAGTGGATGTTGTGAAAAGCTCCTTAAAGCAGCAAGTTTTTCCTACCTATTCTAAGTATATATCTTCTTCCTCAGTTAAGCCAAAGGTCTGCTTAATTCACACAGATTTAATCAACACAAAGAAATGAAAGAAACAGATGGCTAGAGACCAACGTTCAAGCAGGTTTGGTAGTGCAAAATACTGCACACTTCCAATGTGTACATGAGGAAGCACTGTGTGAAAGGGAAACGTATAGGGATTTAGCCAGAAAAAAAAAGGAAAACACAATGGATATCATACAAGAAGCTTTTAATGGGCAGCTGAGCCTGGGTCCTCAGGACTGAGTGATACTGATCACACGTGTGACCAAAGAAACCACGCTGATAAGAATAGCTGCAGCCAGCCTTCACTAGCCAGGAGCCAGTTTCAGAACATATGGCAAAACAAATGAGTCAATGCAATCTGCTCATTCTGCTGCTTCCCCCAAATATTGCTGTATTAACATCCTCTGCTTTTTGCCTTATTACATAGTGTTACTATTTAGGAGCATGGAAAACACCTGTATGGATGACAGAGGTCTACAGAATTACTAGCAAGATACACTTTTGTGAAAATTCTCATATTGTTTGCATAGATCAGCTTTAGTTGTTTACATGTATCTTGCTCCTTGCTTTTAGAGAGAAAGGAAGAGAAAGGAAAGCTGGCAGGACTGTCCTGCTTGCTCATTTTCCTTTCTCACAGCTGTACACACGGTTAGGCAAAAAAAGGATGTATTCTCCCAGTGCATCTCTGGATTCCACACCAAGCACCCCAGCTCCCAGCCAGCATCACTGAATTAGTTCTGTGAGGTCCATGACAAGAAGAAGATTCACCATTTAAACCCCAAAACATCTACATTCAGACCTATAATTTCTCACGCTAAAAATCTCAGTAAGCAATTGAAGGTTTGGGCTTTTTGCATTAAAAACATTTTCCTTTTATAGATGTGGCTGTACAAAGAAATAACCAAACACATCAGCAAGCAGTGTCTGAGACTTACCACGTTTATTATTGTAAGAGCCACAGATTTCTTGAAGAATCAAACTGTATTGACTATAAGAAAACTCTAGTACACTTTTTTAAAGGAATGTCTACCTCTTAAAGGCAAAGGAAAGACGTTTGAAAACTTGAACCTTAAATACTGAGACAGCAGGAGATAAAAACATATTGCATGGTTTTTGTTTAAATTTGCTCTCTAAAGTCCAGGATTTAAAAACAAATCTAAACATTTCTGGTGATCTTAACCAGGAGTATTCAAATTGATTGCTCTCAGTTTCACCAAGGTTCTTTTCCCGTTTCTGCCAGTAACCTGCTGTGTAACCTTGGATTATTCTCCCTTCTCTTTACTCTTCCTTCTTTTTTTCTCTCTGCCTTCCCTATCCAGTTACTGTTTGAGTCCCTATAAGATCTTTTGAAGCTCTCAACAGGTACCATGATATGTTGTAAATTGCCCCACTAAAATGTATGGGACTACTCATGAGCATGCTTATGCATACAGTAGTATAATATATAAAATAATATATATACATATTACAATAGGTAGCCCAGTCCAGACACCTACTGAACACAGATGCAACACAGACATTACATAGAATTCATGTGTTTGAATAGGTACTGACGAAGCAGAACAGAACAATTCTATGAAAGAGATCTACATAATTTGACTTCCACAATTTGATGTACAAATAGTAAACAGATTTTGCCATTTCACTGCTATGAGCTTGTTGAGAGAAAGAGTGGGACTGGCAAAGTGGGGTACTTAAATTTGTACTTGACAGTTGCTAAAATCAAGAAATAAAAAGCTAAAATAATTGAAGCTAGGTTGTTTGCACAAGGGTACAGGTAAGGTACCAGCAAAAGAGATAACACCACAATGCCGGTCTCAAGTCTCTTTTGTTCTTAAAGAGAAGAACCTCCACTCAAAAACTGAAAGGGAAGCATCCAAAAATCCCTGCTTTACTAATAAGTGATTCCCTTCCACACCCTCAAAAGATGCAAAATTTGTTCAACCATAGTTCAACCATTTTTTCCCATGAACTTGCATGAGATAATTTTAAAACTCCTCACATCTACCCCTCAAGAGGTAACCTCTGTTCACCTCATGCTATCTCTTCTAAGTAAAGAGCAGCAAAGGAAGTACATCCATTCCTGCAACAATTCCCTGGCTCTCTGAATCTCCTAGAGTATTTTGCTTAAAAGATGAAACTCCAAACGTGAAAACACACCAAAATCAGTGAGTTAATTATACTTTCCTGTATCTATTAAAACTACTCCTATCCTTGGACATTTCCATTGCTAGCTCTGACATATCTCTACATCTAGAGGTACATTAGAAGATTCAGCCTATGGGGCATACGGTACCATGTCACAGTGTAGCTCCAAGTTTAAGTCTCCTTTGTTAGTGTGGAGTCGTACATAGCCCTTCTTCTTCACATATTTGTATCTTACAACATCTTCATCAATAGCAGCTGTAACAATGCAAAAGGCAATAATTAGTTCTCTGGAAGTTTATTCATTGATCAGCAAACAAATTACTAAATTCTACTGTCTGACTTGTTCCTCTGGGATACTGGGTCTTCGGGGATTGCACTCGACAATTTATCTATAACCTCACATTAATCTCTGTGCAAAACACTTTCCATTACAGAAAGCCACCAGCTCCTCGAGAGCCAACAATATCATCTGCATTTTTGAGTCACAAAAAACGTTCAATATCACATACTATAATTTTCAAGTAATGTCTACCAATTATGGACATTACTTTGAAACCAAACTGGTTCTTGTCAAACTTGGAAGCCAAGTAGGTAGTCATCAGTCAACCACAAATTGCTGACATGAGAACCTACCCAGATCTGAAAACAAATAAAGCTAAATTACTGGAAACTTTACTGGAAAGTCAAACCAAAGGATCAATCTAGAATGTTTCCACTTCCATTGTGTCAAAATGTCCAGTTAGTCAAATACTTTCAACACTCAAAGATTCACCTGCAAATCATTGCAATTCAACAAGTTAAGGAATTGAACGTGGTAGACATGTAGTTTTGGCAAACATGTTCAATCTTTGCCAAAGTGTGTGACGCACTTTCGCATTTTAGTGCCAAAAGACAGATTTCTTTCTTCAACTGGGAATACTAACTGCTCAGCTGTTTAATCAATGTTCAAACTGAATACATTCTACAGATTTATGTTGAGGCTAGAAAATGAAATAAAAACTTTATATTATTAAACTGCATTTTTGTGTAGAATATAACTTCAAAAAGCAGGAAATCAAAAGTTATCACCACAAAATTTGCCATCATTCTAATCAATACCAGGTTATGTTAAAAAGGTGGTAAAGATTTTGTATGAAAATTAAGGAGAGATTATACTTTGCTGCTAACTTACCTAAGTGGATACCCCATTTTGTGGTCCCTGGTCATAGAATATACCTCATTACTTTCAGTTCAACATAAGTAATTGCCATTCAAAAGATGAAGCTAATTCATAACTGCTTCATTATTTTCAGAATGAGCTTACTTGAAAGTACGGATATATCTGCTCAGGGAATATATTTCCAAGGCATCATTACTGGCCAATTAGCAAGGCATTCCTTCAGTCCCCATAAATGTATGTGTGATAGGGAGTACTCATTGAAACTGGAAAGTAAGCAAGCAGCTTTTAGGTAGGTAGTTCTGGTACCTGCTTCGTGTGTAGTTTCGGGTACCATTGCAGTGGAGGTGAAGGAAGCACTTACTGCTCCAGTGGAATAGTGAGCCTGTTCACACATGAAAAAGCAAGAGAAAAAGACATTAGCTATTACAATTTATCTATTTAAGATACTAGATAAGCACTGAATACTATATAAGCACTGAAAAAACACAAATATCATGTCATCTTTCTGAAGGCAGACTTTCTGCTCTAGTTCTTACAGGAAGAAACAAATATCCAATGTAGGGATATTTCTCCATCTGTTACCCATAACATTTCCTCGATGAAACTCTAGTTAAGGCTGCCCAGGCACTGAGCTGAAGGGGCTTATTGCTTCCACAATGATTTAATACATTATTATGCAAAGATTTTATTATTAGAATTTATTTGTGTGTCCACAGGTAGAGATATGAAAGCAGTACTGCTGGCAAGACATCTGTAAAATTCTCCAACATTGCTGAGTAAGTGGAAGGAAAATCCAATGAACCGCAGAGACGCTGTAGAGGAAAACAAACCAACCCCCCTCCCACACATAGGCCCTTCTGCATGCAGAGGCACTGCCCTATGGCTCTATTTTGAGCTTTGTGATTCTTCTGCAGAAAAGAAATGTGAACATTACATGTGGATTTTATAGTAAATTAGAAAGACCTAATAAACCCAGAGATACTTATAGCAACTCCGAGGTAATGCCTGGTAGAGAATACATGTGTAAGTCACAGGCCAATGCTCTGTTCATTAGGTTACAGGGCATGCTGTGCAAGTTTATAGTTAACCCATCCACACGGTTAGCTAATAATCTGACTCTCCAACATATGTAGAGTTCATCATTGCTTCTTATCTCTTTTTTTTCCTCCCTGAATATTTTATTTTCCTATAATTCTATGCACCCTGAAAATGGGGCAAAGGTGATCCTACTCATACGTCACATATGTTCACTAACTAAACTATCAATAAGCCTCCTCATAAAAAGCCATATGCTGCATTACTATTCATTTTCATGTAAGTATAATCAAAGCATGGGGACACATACATCCCAGAATTATTAAAGAAAAATACTGTCTTGCTCATTTCGAACAGCCTTTGATGTAGGAAATCTAGATGCAGATGAATGCTCCCTTTGACAGCCATGAACACACAGTAACATGCACCTGGAAGAACATTCTTTAAAATATTTCACTAAAAATCCTGTGCTACAGTGGAAAAAATGGTGAAGCAGCTGTAGTTGATTTATGTATTTGCCCGCACCAGAAATGATTCACTTGCACTGCCCCTAAGGTGTGTTCTCTCTGCCAATAACTGCAGGAAGCAATGATAAACAAATTCAGAGCAAGAGATTGCAACCTGGGAAAAAAAGGTTCTGCCAACACATACATCAAAACCACATCAGAAAGATTCCTCCTTCTTATTGTGCTCCATTTCTAAAACATATAGGTTCATTTATAATGATTTAACAAAGAGAAATTCACTGACACATATATTTCTACGGAATCCCGATATGATTTTTATACCCTCTTCTATGAAAAACTTCCATGTAACAGAAAACATAAGAAGTGGTGTCTGTTTATACTGCGATATGGCATCCAAGCCAAAAAACATCTATTACTTCTTCAAGAAGTAACAGTGCTAAAGTATAAATTAAGTCAACTTACTGCATTCAGCTTATCCACTTTCTTCTTTTCAGGAGCCTTCATAGTAGCTGCTAGAATATCGTCACCTTTGAACTCCTTATAGAGCTCCAGTAAAGTCTCTCGTGTCTCAGCATTTGTATTTTTCAAATAGTAAGATGGATCTAACTTCGCTTTTTCTTCATCTATATAAGACAAAATCATTCAGAATTAAAAGACAAATTCTATATTGTTCTCATTCCTTTTACTACACACCTTGTCATACAAAAATCTTCCAGGTATTTTTAATTTTTTTTTTTTTAATAGTCTAATAACTATGTTTATTCCTGCAGAAACAGTAACAAGTAGCAATGCAAAACACTAAAGACAGGATAACATGAAATATGACACAATGAATGCCAATATGATGATATATAAGAAAAGAAAAATCAACTTCAAATCAATTACTGCAAAAATTTATTAGAAACCACTAGAATTGATCTAAGTTCACACAAGTCTAACCAAATTATTTTTATAGAACAATAAAGACAAGATATAGTTGGGTGCCATATAAATTTCTGTCCTTTGTCTCTTTACTAAATGACCAAGTCTGTGACGCAAAAATCCCAGAAGCAGACCTTTAATGCGACACCAGGGAGAGGAGGCTGGTGGAGTAGACTGTAGAATTTCATTAATTTAATTATATTTTTTAAACAAGTTTCACTTGTTCTCTGTCTTGGCATGCCTAGTATTTGCTGATAATTAAATATTCCATCTCTGAGATACTACCCTCCAAAAATAAGCGGTTAATACAGTTGCTTGCTTGCAGAATTAGTAGCTTTAAAGAGATGAGCACAGTAAGACTCAGAAAAACACACCATACTTAGAATCAGCAATTACACCTCATTAGAAACAGTTCTAAAAGAAACCCCAAGGACATAGGACAGATTTTTTTTTCCCTTCAACTACGTAACATTAGCAGATATCATTAAGCATTTAGTTATCAAAGAATCACAAAACAATTGTGAAGCAAATTCCTTAGTTGTGATATCCACAAAGAAAAACAAACAAGACATTTTATTTTTGATTGAAATAATTTTAGAAACATATATATCAATCTTTAACTTGGAAGACAGATATTGTTATTCAGACAGAAGGATGAACAGCACATAGTTGATAGAGGTAAACGTATGAAACAGCACCTAGCACACAGCAGATGTGAACAACCTACAAGAAGATGTAGGTTTCCTTGTTTTAGTTCTGGTACAAAGCTATTAGACTTTTTGGCAAATT
The DNA here is from genome assembly GCF_964034855.1 of Anser brachyrhynchus. NCBI lineage: Eukaryota > Metazoa > Chordata > Aves > Anseriformes > Anatidae > Anser > Anser brachyrhynchus. Next base: position 9,026,275 of record NC_137710.1, on the reverse strand, counting down.
ATTTTTCCTCCTCATCTCAGTTCTCTCTCATCTACTTTCTCTTAAAGGACACAGAAAACTTTCTCTGTCTGTATAGCACCCAGAGACAGTTAATGATTTCTCAAAGAATGACATCTTTCTTTCAAAATTTATCGACTCTTTTTGATGTGAAAGGGACAATTTGAAAATGTTTCCAAGAAGCTTTCAAAGCTACCATCAGCCTCCAAGAAATACCCATCCATAAAATGCAGTCTTTAGAATTTGCATATTTGAGCAGGTGTTTTCTCACCTACCTTCAATTCATCCTTACCTGGATCAATTACTTTTATGTTGTTCTTAACATGAAAGAAGTTAGAGACATTGAATTTATCCAAGTTTGTTGGATCCTGAAAACAACAATTAAGAATAACATCAGAGAGCTTCATAAGCACCCATTTCATGCAACAGATTAGTTTGAAGGGTAGTCACCACCATAATAAACCAACAGGGAGAGAGAATAAATACCATACTCTACAAACCACAGAAAGATTGAAAAAATATACAATTTCTTAAAGCAATCAACCCCAACAGGCAACAGCAATAAGCGTGTATAGTAGGCTCCTCAGAGAGTCTGGAATTCAGTCCCAAACACATTACACACATTTTGCCTACAGAAGTTGCTAACAATCCTAAACTGAGTCTACCCTATACTAGTGAGAAGAAAGACTGAGCAGCTGAAATCCCCCAGTTCTTTCCTTCATTCTGTGGTTTGGTATAACATCTAAGCAAATTCACATTAGTTATTTCCTTCTATTATAACAGTGTTCCTTATTTACACATGCCCTGTGAACTTTTGTAATTCATTTCAAAATACAAATAAACTTTAGAGCAAGTCTTTGCAGTCAGACCTGTGGGTTTTTTATAGTGAAACCCGTGCTTACACAATTACTTTAAAATATATACAAAATAATAAAAATGGCAACGAAAGTGGTATTATGAAATCTCTGTTCAATGACCACTCAAGATAAAAAGCAAAAATACACAGCCCATTAATTGTAAGTCTTTACACTATCTCTAGGCAAATTTCTACACAACTTTGACCCTTTCTTAGAGAGTGAGGCAAGGAATGCTTACTGGTGATCTAGGTTACCTTATACTATTACTAAACAGTCCTTAATCCTTCCTCTTACAGTGACTTCAAGGGCTTTTCCTCGAGCTCCTCTGTGGCACAGAAAGGTCAAAACACCAGCCCAAGAATTTCTGGAAGTTCCATTTTACAGAAAACAATTCAAGACCTAAAATGTCTTAATAATATGCTGCAGTTGTAAGTTCAGGATAAAAATATTGCAACATGTTATGCATAGGACTACAACACTGACACAAATAGCATTATCCCAAATAAACTTAACAAACCTTCTCAACCCACCCCTGTTGTTAAGAAGCTCTGACTATTCCATCTCTGGTAAAAGTAATGATTAATACAAGAAGAGCTGGTAGCTCCATCACTTATTAAATGATCTAATTATGCCTTTCATTCACCCCTGAAATTGTATGCTTCCACCAGAGAGTATATTTTTAGTTTTAGTGCTGGTAGTAAAACCAAAACACGTTTATAAACTCAAGCTGTGCTAGTCTGCACCCCAATGATGACCTCCTGGCTTTCTTTTGTTCCCTTTACCGATCACCACGTATGTAATCATTTTCCATTGTTAGCTGCCCCAATATACCCACTCTGATAGATCTTCATCTAGACGCAGGCAGCCAAAAAATGGATATTTTGTCTTGCAGTGGAAACAGATCATCTTTAAATAAATCTACTAAGCAAAAGGAAATTTGGACCTGTTCCTTCAACCATTTTTATATCCTCTGACACCTGTACTCAGCCATATTTCTTATTTTGTGTCAATAAAAGTAAGATCATCTTCACATACATTTTAATGTACGTATGAATAGAGATAATTCCAGCCTTGCTCTCTGACAGTCAACGAGACACACGGAGAAAGTCAGGACAAAGGGCTCAGCGTGTTTCCAGAAGACACAGCCCACCTCCTCCCAGGCATTCTGCACTAATCACAAACTGCAGCTTCCACTGACAGAAATCATCGCCTTGCACAGAAATGTGCCACCACTAAAGACGAAGAAAAGTAGACTGCTTCCCCTTTCCAGGAAAGGGAGAAAATAATCCACGTATTAATATTAATGCAGACAAATGGATTTATAGCAATCCACATTTCTGCCATTCATGGCAGAGCTGAAGGGCAAGACTGACTCCTGAAAGAGGCTGCTCAGGAGGTACAGACGAGAGGGGAGGGAGGGCAGGAGACAGCAGTAAAGATGAAGCAGATAACTTCACTATGTTCCTCTAAATAAAGCTTCTAGATTTACTGATTTATACTTTGTTCAAAAATAAATAAAAGTATACTGTAATTACCACCGCCTTAAGAAACCAAGTGTTTGTGCTCAGGGTAGTGTGACTCAGATTAGTTCAAACTGTTTCGCAGCCACAATTCATTCAAATGTTTACTGCCTTAACTAGCCTAATTGCTGGCATTGAGCAATTCAGTAAAAATGTTTATATTCTCCCTCCCTGCAAGGTATTTCTCAGACTCTCCAAATCTCCACTGGCCTCCCCACAGGCAACTTGCCCATTGCGGTGAGGTTGCTGAAGCCCACGGCGCAGCCTCCTCTCCTCGTGCACCACAGCTGTCCCACTGGGACACCCAGGACAACCCCAAACCACCACGACAGAACTGAGACCAAGGTCCTAAGCCCTGTTCTTCATCACATTCAGATGGGCTGCCGTGATAAAAGGTTTGATTCACAGTATTTTCCTTTGTTCTCCTGATTCCACAAACCAGGAGTCTCACCACACGCTGAGAAGGCAGACAGCCCGAATGCCTATTCCAAAGCCAGGTTGCCTCTGTCAGTGGAAAACAAAACACGAAACAGTTCCTCAGGTTGAAATCTGCATGTCATCTTACAGACAGCAAGTGGCTGGCTGACTCCTCCCTCTAAAATACAGCACTGGGCTACACTAGAAGCTTAATTACGACTAGATAAATGTGCATACTGAGCGTGACAGAACTGCACTAAATATTAACTTAAACACAGAATACCATTTGCTTCTACTGTCCCCAAGAGCAGAGCACATCTGACCAGCCCAACCTGCCTGCAGGGCTCACAAACCATTTCCTTACTGATGTTGTTCCTACAACACAAGATATGCATCTTTCAGGTAGCTTTATATAAATTCGCAAAGTGCACGTTTTTTTCTTCACTCAAGGAAGAAACTGTCTAAACATTAATAATTAGCCTGCCAAATCCCTCTCGTTGCATCGATGACAGTTACTGGGCACAGGATCATGACAGTCTAAGCAAGACTGGCATGCCGACCCCGCAGTGATGGCAGACTGACGTACCTGCCTCGTCAACACCTTGAGTTCTGCTGAACCAGCAGCCTCTCCTGTTCCTCTCCTGTTTGGTGAGAGGCCGGCCTCACTGGGGACAGAGCTCCCACGATTAAGGCCTAAAACCCAAAGGCCTAAAGAAGTAAGTTTTGTGTAAGTGCACAGAAACCAGAAGGTGAGACGAACCTTGAAGAATAAGTTGGCCTACTTTTGTTTGGTTAAAAATATGTACTCAAATTAGCACAGGGACCAGTCCCAGGGTCTTTCTTATTGAGGCTACAAACAATAAACTGAAGTTTAGCAAATTACTAACACAGATATAGACTTCAAAGGGTTGCTAACAATCACAACTATTTAGAATCTCATATTTGATGTTTTCCTGAAATCTGAGGTCTGAGAACAATCTCCAGTTTTATTCCACTATTCCACTTTTTTTTTTCTATCATTTTTTGGTTTCAATTTAGGGAAACAGCTCAAACCCCATCTATCTGAAGAACCATACATACAACCCCCCAAAGGAGCAGGTCAAAACTGGCACAGTTTTAGATTGTGTGATTTCTTAGAGGCCTGATTCCTCTCCTACCATTCAGCAAGATACACCATTTACTGAATTACCGCCAGGAATGTTACCGTCAAACGACAAAATTTAGAAGTATAAAACCCGTATTACCTTCCTTGATAAAGCCAGATTCCAGGCATGTTAAACTTCAGAGAAGCTTTCAATGTATTTTAACAAAATGACACGACTGCTTTCCTAACAATATCCAAGTGTCATTTAAATTTGAAAACTGTAGTTGTGGATAAAGGCACTCAGCCCAAGCAGGCAGCCTCCCCGTTGGCTGCAAGCAGCCTTGGACACAGTCTCCTCAAGGGCTTTGCCTGGACTGGAGAACAAGATGGGAGAACACCTATAGCTTTGGATTTTCACTCCAGATCGGGGCCATATTCACCCTCCTACCCTGTTAGCTACTAACAAGCAGCTCACGCAGACCACAGCCATGTCGCTACCAGCCACTCTGCACATACATTTGTGCAGGATTTGTTCTCAAAGAGCCCTCACGCACAAGGGAGAGAAAGGCTGCTCTGACCTCTGTCACACACAGCAAATGAGAAAGAGCTCAGGAGCGAAACATCAATTAACAGTGTGCAGCTCAGCTACCTCCAACTTAGTTCATTAGTTATGCTTCCTGCCACAAATGCCAATGGTGTTTAACAGCTTGTCAGGAACCTTGTCTTGTCCACGGCTGATTAGGTTGAACAGAAACAGTAAAATCGACACGAGGAAGCATGTAACAGTACTTGCCTTTTTTTTCCCCCCCTTTTTTTTTAAACCAGGAACAAACCTTTAAGACAATTTCAAAGTGAAATGATGAACAGCAACGTTATCCGAATAGGAAGCAGAAAAGGGAGGTAAGAACACTGCAAACAAGCTTCAACAATACCAGCCTTCCTATCACAGATACCCAGCCCCTACAGATCTCTAATTGCTTTACATCATATCTTACCCATTAAGTAGAACCAATAAGTCTTGAAGTACTTGAGCTGTCTGTCATCTGGAAGCACATTTATGACATTTGCAAGGAATGCTATGATGTTAGGATAAGCTGATCATCATTGAAGGTAAAAGTACAAATGCATTTAGAGTTAGGAGAAACATGGACAAATTATATCAACAATACTCCATTTAGACAAGAAATGAACCAGTACATTTGAGAGGAAAAAATGGCTGAAATACTGATAGTAAAGGGAAAGAACTTGCAAAAAAGTAACAGCTGCGCTGTAGAAGACGGAAAGCTTGACCGGAGTTTGTGACAAGATCACACACCTAAGAAAAGGAAAATACAGCTTGGGGGTAAAGAGCTTCAGTCTAAAAAAAACAAAACCAATCATACTAAGACTGATGGAGTATAGGAAGGGTTTCATGTGTAATAATATCATGTGTACTACTGTCTTTGTCAGCAAGATATTAAACCAGAATCCATGACATCTTTTGCCTGAATAACTACATCCAAGTTTATGTCAGAGTGAATTCCAATTTTGATAATTTATCTCGCACACCAGGACAGAGTATTATTCTTTACCTCCTGCCCTAAGCGGCTTGAAAACATTGCCATAGGTTGATGAAAAACTGCCATGCTATATGCCCCAGGACATTTGCATTTCAACAGGGAGCAAAGCAATTTCTGCGTTTGTAAGTGCAGGAAGCATTCTGGTCTCCTTTGCAAAGAGAAGCGTATCATAGACATAAGATAGTGGTATTGATAATTAAAGATGTGATTTTTAAGTTCCAGATCCAAAATAATTTCTTTTTTAACATGTAAACTTAAAAGCAAAAGGACACAAAAAACTACCACTAAAAACGAAACAGTCCAGCTGAGATGGTGCTCACCAAAAAAGATAACAGAGATGGGTTGTGATTAGTGTTTGAACAATGTTTATCACTCAGAATGGAACAAAAAGAATTTTATGCAATTATCTCTTTTCTGGAAAAAGCTTTTTTTTTTTTTTAAATTACATGCATTAGGAGACAGAGGTCAAGTTTGAGGTCAATTGCTATTCTGGTAACAGAACATCCCTAGCAGCTGTAGAATTGCCCTTTCTGTATCAATAAGGAAAAATGTGATCACACAAATAATCTGTAAACATACATTATTCAGATTTTCCATTTATCATGTTGTATTTCACTACCACACACAGGTACCCCATCTGCTTCCTAGGACGTTCAGAGTCAGACTCTGGAAATGCTACTTTCTATTGCTAAATACATCTGTTACAGACAGTCCTGTTCAGCTGTTATTTGCAAAGCAAGGAATGTTTTTATAGCAACTTCCTTTATATCTACCTTTCTGACAAACAGCAGGGTCAGTGTTACCAACTCACGCTCAGTTCCAGCTCTCTCAGATAGCACAATATTCAATTGACATGGGGGAATGGGAAAACAGCAAAGTGATACATTTCAACACAGAATTGAAAGTTGGTTTTTTTTTTTTTTTTCATAAAAAGCAGGATTTGTTATAGAGCTCTAGAGCCACAAATTGAAACACAACAGATTGCAGTCACGAACTCTGGCTAAGAAACAAAGCCACAGGTGGCAGAGCTTGGCAGTGTGAAGCCACCACACTGCCTACAGTGCTGTCAACAAGAGAACTTAGAAAGGGGACGCTGCTCTGTCTTTTAACAATTTATATGAAGAAAATACTATGAGAAAATAACAACAGGTTCCTACACCAAATATACACAACAATTTTAAAGCCCAGACTAGTCATCCCACTTTGGGTTGTGTTCTGTACTCAACTAAGTAAGCTGGGGTGGGGCAGCATTTGACTGGAACAAGTTAAAATCTCTGTATTGCTGCACGTTTGTAGTTGGTGTTGTGCAGTGCACTAAAAGGCAAAATGGCCAAAATCACTTCCAGTCCAATCCCAAAGATGGCAATGGCTTTACTTTTTCTAATCTAATTTGAGAAGAGTATACCACAAGATTGTACAATACAGAGGTCTACTTAACACCAATCTATAATGAGCATTTTACTAGAGATGAGCAAATCTATTTATGCACTATGAGCATCATCCTAAATGAATGTGTGAGAGGTACAGGAATGTGTGGCAGTGACCTTTGTTAGCAGCTAATGGTGATATTACTCCAAGCAAAAAAGAAACCCAACATGTCAAGAAGAGAATGAAGATGGAAAATATGGATAAAAATGCATACAGGTAACATCAAAATTTTTGCTAGTTACTGCATTTTGAGATTTAGGGGACTATAGCATATGTTTGCTTTTATGAAAAATAAAGCTAGGCATATAACAGCAACACACTCTTTATATATACATTCAATTCCAACCCAAAATATTTTTAAATGACTGCGCATTTCAATTATTCGTTCAAAATCATTTGGTTTTCCATACTGATGCACAGAAGTATTTTTTGTTCACTCATGTTGTCATTTTTCACTGTTCCAAATCCATTAGCAACCAGGCAGTTACATTCAAACAACATTCTGTTGGGAGCTTTCAATATGAAGAGCTATGTTTTTTGCATTCATTGGATTAAAAACATTTTACTTTGTAGCATTAGTTTGAACAGTCATAAATCCCAAAGTGAACAGGGGGGAAAATATTTATAAACCTGCTGTTCAACACAGGGGAATAAGGAAGAAGGGATACATTTCATTTACATTTAGACATAAATGAAAAATATTTTTCTATTCAAATTAGAATGTATTAGTCTTGGTTAGTGGCAATTAACTGCTCATGAGGGATGCATACTGACTCATGACTCCAGTAATAATAACACTTGATTTTTTTTTCCTATCTTGAAATCTTGCAAAGTTAAAAATGCTTGCTTTTAAACAAGCTTTAGACCTTATACTAAATTTCATCTGTAAATAAGTATTTTTAAAACTCTAAGATACTTCTGTACATTTTTACATTTACAATGCTGTTTTTAATTTAGGTTATGATATTGTTAAAAATCAGTTAAAAGACCAACAGAGGAATCTATTCAAAAAAACCCAACATTCTAAGCAAGCACATAAAATCCTGTGGTTTGCTGCTTAATTACATTTATGGAAACAGTCTGTAAAAAGTGCTTTTCTGATGCGTTCACTGTTTTAGGTATCTTCAGAAGATTTATATGGACAATCAACTTAAGTCCTAATATAAAGTCTTCTACAAATAAATTTCCTAAAAGTCTGTATATTTTACATTATAAAAAAACACGTCTCCTTTGGTAAGAAAGACCATGTAGTGTCAGCTGTCTAGAGTCGAAGATGATTCGGGACATATCTTTCCCTTTCTTCTATTCAGTCTTTTCCTAATGTACTTCTGTTAAGTCTCACTGTAAATCAGTGGTGTCACAACAAATTTTCAGGTAAGATTAAGAGGAAAAAACCCAACCCCACAACTTTATGCATGTTTATATAACTAAAATTTATTATATATTCTTGTATTCAGAGACAACGAAACAGTGCACAACTGCAAAAACATTTGTTAAAATTCTCATTTTTACATTGTATCATAGACTTTTTGTGCACGCTTCATTTTTTTCTTCATTTTATAAAGTTTAACAGTCTACTTATCTACAAGACACAAAAATCACTTTGTCAAGCTTTGTGTTATACGGAATCTTTGTGGCTCATCTGAATAACAAAGAAAACAGAGTAATTCTTTTTCTACCCCTTTCCAAGACACAAATACAGAACAGCATTTCTCTGTTCATTTATTCTATATTCGTGCTGTAACACTGGACATAATAGCATTTCATTATCTGAAAAAAATTGTAGCATAAGACATGTAATGGAGAGAAAAGTTTACCTGCAGTGTCACAATGTCTTGCCGAGTGAAGGGCTCATCAGTCAAGAGATCTTTGTAGCTCTTTGGTTTTATGTTCAGCTGCTCAACTGCCTAGTGGCCACGGGAAAGACACAGATATTAAAAACTGAATTATAATGTGTAAATATTACAAGTAAATATATGATACCACTCAAACCTTAAAGGACTACTGATAAATAAAACAATTTCATATTCATTCTCAACTGGCAGCTGCAATATTTTCATTGTATACTTTAACAGATGAAAAGCCATTTAATTTGTACGAAATTTAACAGCTTTGTGTTGTGATTTAAAAATAATAATAATAAAAGAACCATGCAATCTCAATTTCCTAGGTATACACATGATTTTAACCAAATTCATCATAAAAGTACCATCATAAACTTGCAGTTTTCTAGGTTAAGTATTTTACAGATGGTATAAGACAGGCAGCTTTAACAAGGGGTCAGCATCTCCCCCACTGTTACCACAAGTCAGACAACAATTTGTGAAGTTGGTCCATCTCCTAGTACTTAATTTCCTTGGCTGTAAAACAAGAATGAAACCTACCTACCTTTCTAAAGCTTTTTGCAATCATCAATGAAATGCATCAAATATAAAATACTAATTACGAAATGCAACAAACAACTTACCTCATAGGCAAACACGTTCCCAGTTGTCTTGATGGCCACAATATGGGAGTTATTGGTGAATACAGTAAACAGCACTGGACAGTGGTATTTACCTGATGGAGAGGAAAAAAGCTTGAATTTAGCATGAAACCCTTGCAACTAGTTTGAAATTGCTAATTTCTGTTATTTCTGTGAAGGTTGTTTACATTCTTTTTTGATATGAAGTGTAAATTCTGTGTGTTTTTAATAGTGTTTTAACTATGCTTTGATTTTTCAGTGCCAAACAGAAAAAGTAACACTTAAAATAATTCAAAACCAAGCAATGAAAATGAACTTCTGAAATCTACTGCTCTTAATTTCCCAACACAACTTTGTCCAACATGCTTAGTATCTATTAAGTATCACCATATAGTTGTTATTGTTGCAATTAAAGCTCTATTGAGAGCACCAGCCCTCTACCTTACGGTGCCCAGTGCTCTACTTTCAGTGTTGTTCACAGGAGTACACGGTTAGCTTATATGCAACGAAAGTTCACAGCAGCTGCTGTACTTTTAAGAGAGGAGAGCATTTTGTATTCAAATGTGGCAAGCAGAATGCCATTAAATCTGAACACGTTATTCAATAAGGAACGCAGCTTCTGCTCTAATCAAGCTGTGAATTTCCCCAGGAGGGTCAGCATAAATATTAAGCATGTCAACAACAAGCACACTGATGGAAGCCAATCTATGAGGAAAAAGGAAAATGTCTGGATGAGCTCAGCAGAAGCAATTAGAAGAAGGTTATTAATACTTGATCAGTTTGCTAGACTTGGGGGTTTGGGTGAGATTTTGAAATAGGTTGGGACTGTTTGGTTCTTTTTTTCCTAATTACCATCTGAAAATCAAAAACAGCAGGGAAACCAGAATAGAGATTGCTCACAGCACCTGCAAAGACAGGAAAGGCAAAGACCTACAGAGTATTTACCAAGCAACTCATTGGCCAGAGGAGGCACTCTGACCTCCATTGTGGAGGTTCAAGTAAAGGATGAGGATTTTTTCTGTTGATATCACTACAGTTGAAAAGGAAAGACATTTTCACAAGGGCATGAAATTCAGGAGGAAGATTAGAAAGGAATTTCTAGAAGTGGCATGAGGGTATGGCCTAGCTGATGGATGCAGAAACACACTAACGAAATGTGGAGGCTCAATCCAGCTGCACAAAAAAGAGCAAATCAGCATGTTCTCACTTCTAGCAAAAGCAGAGTGGCTGAGGTTACACTTGTTGATCTGAATAAATGGTAGTCCACTAAGGAGGGATCTTTAATTGGAAGAAACTGCAAGATCTGAAGACATTTTTATTGTATGAGTATGAACAGAAAGATTCTATGTACATAGCAACAGTTCTACATGTTGAGATTTAAAGAAAAGCTGGCTGATAGACAGAAATGCAATATTTTAGCCTCTCTTTTACTGCATTTTCCCTCGATTAGTTAGTGACACAGCACGTGCCTTTGTATGGAAAAGAATTAGAAGACTGCATAGCTGCTGTCACCCCACCCAGCATTATGAACTGGACTTCTTCAAGGAAAGCACAATTATTACAGTATCTTTCAAAAACCTTGGCCACAGTGACTACTGATTGTATTTAACATCCTGCTCTTGAGACAGATGGAACACGAAAAGCAGAAGAAATCCATCAACTAGAGTACAGACCTTGTAGTCCATAGACTGGTAAGATAAGGAGACAGACACTCCAGAATTTTATTCCCACCTAATCTTTCCCACTCTCATTTCAAAGAGATCATTACCTGCCTTGCAAAAGATAAATTCATCTCTACTCTTCTATTTTATTACTAGCATCCTCTCTTTCATGGCAGATTTTATATTGTTAATCCTGCAGAAATACAACTCGAGGCTGCTTTCTTGTGTGCCACTATTCATAAAATCCCATGTGTTCATTTAAGACTAATTAATTTTATAAACAAAAAGTTGCTCCAATCCAAGTGAACAGCAAATAATGTCACAGTATAGTAACTTGTCTGTTTCTGAAATTTTTCTTTAAAGCAAACACTACCTTATTCCAGTAGTAGCTATAGTAAAAAAGCTAAATAATTTACAGCTCCCCAGTACACAGAAAAACAGAAATGGGGCTAAAAATGTTGATCACAGCAAGCAGTTAATCTACTCAAGAAAATAAAAGCCATGATAAAGAACGCAAATTATGTAACTTCACCGTGGGCAAGACAAACCAGGATTTATTAAAGCATTCATTAAGAAAAAAAAAAAGAAAGAAAACCAGAAAATTAGTGTACTTACCTTCACTGTTTTTTGCAAAATTCAACTTTATAAGTGATTTGGCATCTAGTTTCTAAAGAAAATGAAGTATTAAAAAAATTAATGACAACAGAACCTAACCATGGAAATAACAAGAAACTGTAACATCAGTGCTAGTATTTTAATAGTATATAATTTATTAATAATACATTGCAAGTTGTCCAAATCTTCAGAACCCTGGGAATTTAAGTTAGAGACAGCGCACAAGAACAAGGCTCACGGAGCCTGAGAACTGGGATATGATTTATTTATGGTGTTGTAGTCTGACACAGCACAGGGCTAAACAAACCGAATAAGCTCGGGAGGTCGCACGACTGTCCTAGCACAAATTGAAAGGGGAGTCTGTATGAAAAGCAAGGAGGCAAAGCCTGTCGCTACTCATCAGATGAGACAATTTGGGAAGGACCTCTGATGAGGGTCACAGAGCTAGCGAGTTATTTGGGCAATTGAGCTTACTACCTTTTCCGAGATAATTGTAATTTTGCTTTCACATCAGGAAACTTGTTCACATGCCCGAAATGATACCGCTCCTTCAGCGACACGTCGAGGCAGGCCGACACATGCCGGTCATTCAATAGGGTCAGGAGGCGATGCGGGCACAGGGCTGGTGTTACGGGGCACATCCTGACCCCGCCGTGCCCCCAGCAGCCTGCCAGAGGCACCCGGACCAGAGACAGCCCCAAGCTTCAAAGCTGAGTCGGGATCTCAGATAGAAAAAACCCCACCGATGGTATCAGCTGGCAGAGAACGATTCACTGCCAAATTGATTGTTAAAAGCACACACTGCACAGGCCCTTCAGAAGAAGCAATCAGTTCTTTTCTCTAAACATGCACCTGAGCAGCTCGGGGAGGTTTTTATAACCCAGACAGCTCTTTATAAACAGATACGAGCGGAGATCTGCCAGCCGTGGGGCCGACACTGCTAGCTCCATCATTACGACAAACAGCGATAACAAAATCACGGGAAACCAAGTCAGTGGGGTTTTTTTCCTGCCTAATCAAAATTCATATTCTTGGTTCAGAGAGTACGTGTTATGACAGCTGGACTCTTTCATTTACAGGAAGGCACCTCTCAAATTCTTTTTAGCCAACTGGCAGGCTAATTTGCTGCCAGAAAGGTAACCATCTCTCTAATTTATTAGCAAGAAGTGTAATGTGGGCTAGTAGGAATAAGATGGAGAAGCGAAAAGAGAGGCCAGGTTAGGAGGTATTTAGTTAGGTGCTGGAAGACTGGTGCTGCTGCTTTCCTTAAGCAGATTCCCCAAAAAAACATCACCACCAATAAAGCATCACCTGCACACTGCTGGGTTACAAAGAAAGACAGCAAAGGCAACAGCAGGTCTGAAATGACTAAGGGAATGCAGAACTTTATTCATTTACTTATTTATCTTCTTACTAGAACAAAATTGTCAAAGAAGTAGTAGGGGAATAGTAGAGCTGCCAAAATGAACATAAGATCCTGGACAGATCTGTTCAACCTAAACAACTTATTAACACAAGGCAGCATCCATCTGTGCACATGTTGTGCAACAGCCCAATAATTATGTTCCAGAGAAAACTTCTTCAGAAATACCTCCGCAAACACCTATCGTTTAAAGGAAGGCTTTTGAATGATCTTCCTGGCTCACTTGAGCTATCCGAAAAACATGAGCAGATCATCTTTAAACAAAAATGGAAACAGTTTCCTAAGAAACAGTTTAGCATGGTTGAAGAGTCAGATTTAAACATTGACAGAAACTTAGCAGAGAAGACAGACTAAACTCCTGTACAGACTTTAAAGGCTGCAAAAGCTGCACTACGCTGTTTCATCTGTCAAAGTTAGAGGTGCTGCCAAGTCCTTGGACTCTTACTCTGTACCCAGGGAAATCGTACAGTATTTCAGGTCACCTCTCTCCATAATGGAGAACAAGGTTAGTTTTCAGCATCACTTACTCATGGTGCATCAGCTGCTCGTGCTGGCCTTTGCTCCTCACCAAGACGAGCTCTTATACAGCCTTACATGTCAACAGTAAATAAAAAAATAGCAATTTTCATATAAGAGTTGAAACATATGCACTGCCTGGAGTCTTTTTTCCAGGATGAGAGCTCAATATGATGAAGCGCTGCATGGACATCAAAGGGCGATGGCCTCAGACCGCCCTCCTACCAAACCCATACTAAAGAAGTGGCCTTGGCGTGTCAGCTCTTGAGCAGCACCGTGCTTCAGCTCAGCTGGCAACAGCTTCCCCCCGAGCTCTCCCCTAAATCACGAGGGAAGTTCCTCCTTCTGATAAAGGACGTTGTTTGTGCAATCTATTTATGGAGAGGCATGGAAACGGGCTGAGCCTTGTCTATGAGAAAATGTGTGAAAAATCTAATCAGGGCAACAGCTCAGAAATATTTTGAGAAGTTGATGAACGCATCTAATGCATGGAAAGACAGGAGGGAGATTTGTCAAAGGAAATCTTTGGAGCACCAGAACAGCAAAACCAGGCTCTGATTTGCTACAAGGGATTGCCATGGCCTACAGAGGCAGCTCGGTGCCCGAGACCACCTGCAGCATTGGGCAACTCCGCACAAAGCACGCTCGGAGGGGGAGCCCAGCCCGCAGGGCAGGACTTCCAGTAGGTCCAATTTCAAACGGTGTACACATCAACAGAGGAAACTGTGAAAGAACATGAGATAGAAACCCGTATTTTATCCCCCTTGCCCCACCCTGAGTTCTTGGTTTCATTTGAAAACAGGGTTATCTCACATGTGGGTGAATCTGCTTTTATTTGTTCTCCAGCAAAAAAAAAAAAAAGCCAAAGCTTCCTAAGCACTGCCAGGGTTTGTTGCCATGGAAATGACCATTACGCCACAAACAGGCACCAGCCCTCATGAGAAGAGACAGCAGGAGTGAATGAGCCCTTAAATGAGTTAAAGTACTTGCTTTCCTGAATTCCGTATTAGTAATAAAACGTGAGGGAGCTCAAATATTGAATACACAGCTCGAGTTCAGAACTGTTTCTGACCCGAGTTCCCCCCCACTCATCCAGTTTCAGTCAATTTCCAGTGAAGAAAGGAAGAAAAAAAGCAATGGTTATTAAAAACACTTGATCTAATTAAAATTCTAAATTCATAATAAAAATGAAAGGCCACAAGCATGCGCCACTTCCCCTAAGCAGAACCAAGAGCTGTATATTCGCTTCTAAAAATATTTTATGCAGGAATGCTGGAAAGCAGACGCATTTAACGGCATGTAATGCCAGCTGCTCCACAGCAAGGAAGAGCTAACACAACAAACCCAAAACCCATGCGAGCTTTTTCCTCGGCTGACTCCTCTCTCGCAGGCACACTTCCACAAAGGCAGCCAAGGCTACTTTTGGCCGTGACCTACTTTCTGGCAGCAGCGAGAAGCCCCACCGCCCCGCTCGCTCTCATCTGTCAGCTGACACCGCTCGGTCCTGCGGGATACCAAAGGGCAGCCTCCTTTCCTGATACCCAGCGCAGAGGTTATTAAGAAGCGTAGGTTAGTGGGGCACTGTGGCAGTTAGCAGATGAAGCACGCCGATTGTTTCGAATTAAATCATTCTTTGTCATCGCTGTGTCTCTCATGAAGATATGACCTACAATCCCCGTGCATCAATTAGACTCTCTGAGTCCCTTCGGTCTGTGGCAGCATGTTCTTTTTGTTAATGAGGCTCTGACCCCGTTGGATACACACCAGCCTGAAAAACAATCAAAATGGGCTCATTTGATTCTCTAACTGCACATGGTTAGAGTTGGTGACGTGCAGCAAGAGTTGTATTTAGTAAATACAGGCCTCACCACGCTGTCAACTTTAACAACGTTCCTAATTACTTAGGAACCGGACACCCTTCCTAATGGCCTCTGGCAGGAACACACAATAATCCAGTGAAGCTATCCCAGGGGAAAATTCATGTGTCACACCTGAACTTGTTGACAACATGAGGACAAAATCATCCGGTGCTGGCATGGCTACTTGGAAGGTTCTCATCCCACCAAAACAAGCAATGTGGAGTTACCACAAATAGAAAAAAAAAAGCCAAACCAAATACTAATAGCGAAACACAATGCTGCCTACCAAGTACCAAATTTAACATAACACAAGCAGGTGAATTTCGTATTAAATTCTTTGGTTCCTTTAGAGGTGACACTTGTTATTCTCTGCATGCAACTTCCCATTTCAAGAAGCCCTCATATAATTTTTCCTACTATAAAACCTTCAAGAAATACGGTAATATTAATTGAATGTTTGAATATTATTTGAATAACTCCATGTATACTTTTACTTATTTCAGATCTTGTAAATGGATTTAATGACGACAAAAGACATTGGAAATCCTCAGCAAGTCTACACATTATGGGATGGGAAACAGCAGTACTGGTTTAACAAGATAAACTACATTCATGTAGTTCAATGTTTCATGGAAAATTTTGGGTCTGTGGCCAAAAAGACAGAATAGTCTTCTGGTTCAAGCTACGGTTTCTATGTTCAGTTCAACAGCATAAAGGCTAGATATTTGTCATATGAACACCACCTACCAAGTGCTGAAAAGATACCCTCAATTCATGTTCTTGCATCAAACTGCTGTTTTAACCGTGGCTTTCACCCTACTACTGAACCAGTATGGAAATGGACACAAAAGATCCTTCGTTACCCACTTCCAGACCATTGAATTTCCATATTTAAATTTTAATTAAACTGACACCATATGGTCACCAAACCCTTGTCCATAGAACCATACAGATATGCTTAATAACACACATGGCTCGCAGATACTAGCAATAACGTTGCTGTATCAAAGAGCACATTAGCAGAAATTACCGTGAGATAAAGATGTGCTGTTTCGTGTGTAAGATTAAATCTGCAGCCTTATTGTGCTCAGAAGTCTATCAGTCCAGAGATAAGCAGCCAAATACAACATGGCTCATGGAAAATAAAACTATGCAGAAGGATCGAAAATCTAGTCTCCAATTTTAGTGAAAAATAGGCAAGCAGTGATCTGTGGGAACCTCATGCTGCATCTCATTTAAGGCTAGAGTGTTTCACAGTTGCTAGTTTTTCGAGTGTCACAATCACAAAAACCCATCCAATGTGCACACTTCCACCAAAACAAGGAAAAGGATAAAAAGAGACCATCTGTTCAGTCCGTAAAACCTAGATGTAAATACATTTTTGCTGTAAGGGAAATAATACCTTAGAAATAATGTTAGACACATTTATCTGTCTGTGTCCAGAGCTGGCTTACTGGATAAAACACTGCCTACCACCACCACAATCCCCATTAGCAAGGTGTGAAGGAAGCACAGCAGCTTGGCTGGTGACTCATGATACTGGAGGGTTTTAAACTGCTCCTTCTGATAAAGCACTTGAACAGTAAGTCTAGGGAAATCTTATCTTCTTTGCCCTCACTGTTTCCCAAAGATGTAGGCAATTGAAAAATAAATTCACCTTTCCGGACAGATAAAGGCCAACTGTTAGTGGTGCAGCATGCACTCCTGTAAAACACTGTTCCTCTTCCAAAGTTGTATCTGTCAGATATCCACATGTTCACCAGCAAGGAAGGAGAGTGGGAAAGTTTCAGAAAACCCAAAAAAGAAAAAGAAGTCATCTTTCTGGTTATCTGCCTGAGCAGGACCTTCATCCCCTTGACCCTCCTGTGTTTTATGACCATTTCCAGTTATGACACATGACTTTCTGATCATTCCTCTGGCAGGAATCATGTCCTAATATGTTTCTATCCAGGGGCCATGAAAATTTACGGTCACTAGTCAAATATTAACTCATTTAGACTGTTGACTAAAAGCTAATAATTTCTGAAGTAAATGAGGTAAGAAGACATGGTTCAGTTGCTGCACATGGAAGAGTTCATCTCATTCGGAGTGCATTCGAGGCATTTTGGCAGTTTGCTACCCCCTCAGACAAAAATGCACCTGGAGAGAGCTGTTCAATCAGGAGAGGAGGCTGTAACCATCCATTTCTGAAAAACCGCTATAGGCCACAGAAATACAGGCAACAGCATTCAACTGGAAACAAAAACAAGAAAAGGGTAAGCCACTGCTAATCCTGTCTAACTCTTATGTGTAAATAAGTATCTACTTCTGAAATGACCCGAGCTATAAAGAGAAAATTGCATCAAATGATGGTATTCTGACAGCACCCTTCCTGTCTTAACACATACTGAGAAAATGTTTTCTATCTTAAACTATCATCTGAAATATATCAAAGTATTATCAAAGTATTTCAGAAAAAGATTAGAAAACATCCCCAACGTTGTACCAGGTATTCGCCCAGCACTTACTGTGTATGAGTAAGATTACCTATGTTCAAAGATGAGAAATTAAACAGACGGGGAGGACAACTGTGACCATTTAGGGTACAGAGAACTTAAAGGATCTATTGGTTTCAGCTAGGATAGAGTTAATTTTCCTCCTAGTAGCTGGTATGGTGCTGTGTTTTGGATTCAGGATGAGAATAATGCTGATAACACGCTGATGTTTCAGTTGTTGCAGAGCAGTGCTTACACAGAGCCAAGCACTTTTCAGCTTCTCCTGCTGCCCCGCCAGCGAGGAAGCTGCGGGTGCACAAGAAGCTGGGAGGGGACAGAACCAGGACAGCTGACCCCAAGTGGCCAAAGGAAGGTCCCAAACCATGTGGCATCATGCAGAACAATAAAACCAGGGGTTGGCCAGGGGGGCTGCTGCTGACCAGGGACCGCTGGGCATCAGTCGGCAGGTGATGAGCAGCTGCACTGTGCATCACTGGCTTTGTATATTCTATTATTGTTATTATTTCCCCTTCCTTTTCTGTCCTACTGAACTGTCTTTGTCACAGCCCACAAGTTTTACCTTTCTCCCCCCCAACTGTCTTCCCCAACCCAGTGGAGTGGATAGGAGGGGAACGAGTGAGCGGCTGTGTGGTGCTGAGCCGCCTGCTGGGTTAAACCACAACAAGGCAAGAAGAACATCTGACAGGAAAATACAAGTCTCAGCAAGAAAATGTCAAGAAAGCATTAAATTCCACTGCACCAGATACACAGCTGTAAACACTAACAGGGAGAAGCACAATTCTGGCATCAATACAAACGAGAACAGGCTGGTCAAACCCCAAATTTACAGAAGATATCTATCAGATGAAAAACCATCAGAAGAACCTCTCAGCAGTCATAGCAGGAAAAAGCAAACACTAGTTCAAGACAGAGCATGCAGTTTGAAAAGCAGATTGCAAGAGAGCTGAAGACCTAAGAGAGTCTTCCAATTTTATGTTGCTGATCATTTCACCCTTCTTTCTGCAACACATGAAAGCCAACTAAGCTGGATTTGTCTGAATCATTTTTCAACAACAAAGCTCCCCTTGGTTTTATTTCTGTAAGCTTTGTTCTCTGCTCTGTAATAAGTTATTACTCACTCAGAACAAAACTGTATTCCCACCACACGCTGAAACTCTTCTTACACATAAACAAGAAAAAAACCCTCCTTCCCGCATTTGAAATGTACACGAAAAAATAATTCAAGTTTACGTAAAGAAAAAAAAAAGAGGAGCAATTGATATTTACACCTATGCATTACCTGAAGACCTGAGCTGCATCAGACAAATTAAGAAATGTACTTTGCATTTCAAAGCTGAAGATGTGCTGAGATCTTCTGACATGTATGTGAAGAGTGTTCCATGAGAATTAAAATTGTCATCTACATAGCAGTTGTGCTACAGCCAAATGAGACCTGAAGTTACTGATCGACCTGAATGATCACTCATTTTCAAAGTCCCAAGGAGAATATGTAAGAGACTACTGGGTCCTCAGGTGCTGTGCTCTGGTATGAAGGAACAAAAAAAAAAAAAAATATATATATATATATATATAAATAAAAGGGGGATATGTCATTCTCCTGAATTTTTCTAAGTAATGAAAAATACCTTGATTGGTCAAATTATTTTACTCTTCATTAGACAGTCCCAGCACTCTAGATATGGAAAACTGATGTAGAGATAGCCTGCCTATGGAGGGTTACACAGCATTTTCCTCTCAGTATTTTCTATCTAGAAAAGAATAAGAATGCTCAGAAAAAGCATATTCTCTTTGGAAACGGTGAGAGAGAAGAAGACTTTTCAAGAGAATAAAATGAAAAGCCACAAGAGAAATCTGACTCCTGCTGCTATATGCCATCTTCAAAATACCATCAAAATCCTAAGATAGCATCGCCATCATGTTGCAGCAAGGTCCAGACAAGCACCCTGAAAGTGCATCACATTGAACATTACCTACCCTATTACATTTTCCTGACAACGTATTTCAACAGCAGCTACTGCTACGCTGGCATGAAAGAGGTCACCTTCAAACCACAGACCCTTGTGTGGTGACATCCATTATCTGCTACTCATTATCTAGAAACACACCTGGAATAACACAATTAAAACAGCAATCTACAGTAAATTACCGCACATGCCATATGACTAGAGTTAAAAGCCATTATCACTGTTGATTTGGCCAATATGGGTCACATGAAACGTGAACTTGTCTCTCCCCTGCTCAGGCCAGAAACCTGTTCCACTCAACTCCTCCAGCAGTCCCACAATGTTGTTTGTGATCTTGATCTTAACACCTCTGACTCAGCAGCCTGTGAAGCTCATGCAACCCACTTACAAGAATCCACTCCTGAAACTCACGGGCTCTGTACTGATTAGCTGATAGAGGTGCAGAGCAATTTGTAGCAAATTAGAAAGCCTCGGCTGGAATTTAACCTGTGCTTTAACACCTGTTCCTACAATGCAGGATGACTTATTTCGTACACTTCTGACATGGTGCAATTTCTTTATTCATCGTATTGTAAGACAAGGAAAAAGACCCAAGCCCTCTTTCTTGTGTTCATTTCTCAGGTGAAGAAACCATTACTAGTGCAGCCTATTTGCTGTATCTGTGTTTTCGAAATATGTAAATGGTAAAAACACTTTAAGTTTACGGAAGTTTCACCTTTGCTCTACTTTCTGCATCCTTTTCAGGCAGGATTTCCCTTATTTAGACAGCCAAAGACTTTTTTAGCGCATAAAAAAAAGTGCTGTATGGTTGTTTGTTCATTTTTAAACTGGGATTAATACCTTTAGTGGTAACAAATGAATCCTCTCCTTTAACCTGGTCAGCAAGCATCTCTTACCTCAAGACCAGCAACCAATTTCCATGAGATTGACTGAAATTCTGTTAATTACATCGAAAAGAAAACATCCTTTCTCAATAAAATTAAGTAACCATAGCCACCAACGTTTGAGAGAAGTAGCAGCTACTAAACCTATTAAGGAATGTATTTGAGAACGACTTTCCCAAAAATTTAAAATAATACACTTGGATGCAATTTTTCTCTTTTGAGGGTAAAGAGTTATTGTTTTTGAAACTTCCTGTAAATATTCAGGCAAGCATCATGTAACTTACTTCAAACAAATGACTTAAAAAAAAATAAACAAAATAACGACACTGCCTATGTTCATACATGAGCAGTGCTTAATGTGATGTTCCCTACAACCTCTGTCATTGCTGCAGGGCATTGCAAGGCACAAGCCGTGCGTCTCTGGATGCCTTCAAAGAGTGGATCAGGAAGGCTTAGTGCATGAGGCAGGCACCTGTACTGCCTCAATTATTTAATCTTATTAGTCATAATCTCACCCCAAATCATTTTTGTTTGGTAAATACAGGATTATGAGTATGGAAGAACAAATAGCAAATATTTATTCTGTGCACAGAGCAAGACTTTGGGCTGAGTTCTCTCTTTTCTTAATTTTTAAAATTTTCTCATTTTACCTAGTAAGAAGCTAAAATCTGTCACTTAAGAAAAAGCTCTCTCTGGCCCGTAGGTCCAGATCCTAACCTTGCATGAGACAGGGCACAACACAAATTGTGCTCTGCCTCACTGGGACCAGAAGCGTGAACGCTAACCTCACACATCCACCATACAGCGTCTTCAGGTTTTTTTTGTTTGTTTGTTTTAATCTGTAGGCATATGTTAAACGCAAGCTAAATTAACTGACTGAATTCTGTTGGCCCTTCAAGACAGATACAAACATGACAACTACACAGGCGCATGTGGCCCTTAACATGAGGACTGTTTCTCTGGGTTATGCAGGATCACCAGATATACAGGTTTTGGTTTGCCCTGAACCATGTAGAAAAACTTCACATAGATGAGCCCTCTAATATGAGTTTCAGGACGGATGCACTTAAAACAGTCACAAAACTGACTTTGGACCAAAGCCTTAGAAGTAAACTCTGGAGATGAACAGACTTTCAACTGTCCAAAAGAACAAAATTCCTGCAGAAAAAGGGAACAAGGAACAAAGACCTCAGCTATTTCTGAGACAGGGAAAGAGAAATACTTTCCTAAGGTTACAGAGCCAATCTCAAACAGAGCTGAAGTACAACCACAGTAATCTAGTCTGCCCACGTACAGTTAGAATGTCAGTGAACCAGACTGAAAAAAATAGGTATTTACATCAGAAACATTACAACATGAAGAAGAAAAATAACTCAGCCCACATAAATCTATGCAACAAAGAACTATTTCCCTTGAAATTCCTGTCAAAAGGCATACTGCTACCTTCACGCGGATCTGTCATCTGTTCATATTTGAGATTCCAAAAAACCAGATACGATCTGACCAATCCCATTTCTTGGAAATAGGTACTCCTGAGCCCAGCTGGCTGGCTTGTGTGGGCATGCTGGTCAGTGCTGTCAGAACGCCGCTACATGAAACAACCTGGCAAGCTTGCAGCTATCTGCAAGGCCAAGAAGCCAAAGTGCTGTTGTCAGTAAAAAGGAATGAGCTAGCTATGACTTTCCTGGTTACTCTTTATTTTATGCAATTTTAGTGTAAACATAAGCGAGGGCAGTGTCCTGATAAAGCTGACAGAAAAAGCAAGTGAGCCAACACCATCTCACAGGCTGTAGTTCAGCTGCAAGAGATGCATCGTTTCTTCCAAAATCATTGGTATAATAACAAAAATTTTTACTGCAATGCACTATTAAAAAAAAAAAAGAATTTTATTATTTATTATTAAAAGAAGAAAAGTTACTGTCTGGAATAGCTCATTGGAAAATCTACACAAAGGTCAATGGTGATTTGTTTCTCCTAAATGGATACTGGTGGCAACACTTGCACCTCAGAAGGATGTTCAGAAGAGAAAATAAACCATAAAGAAGTATACGGAAGGAAAGCAAATTAAACATGGCAAAGAATGACTGCAATCTTGGCATTGCAAAATTTCTTTAAAAAGGAAGGCTGGTCCAAAAGCTTAGGACTTGGAAGACTGAGAGAAGTCACTGCCTACTTGTAGATCAGTTCACAAACACCCAATTAATAAAATACGAGCACAGTCCCACCTTGTGAGAGCACCGTGAAGATAAATGTGTTAATGATTGCAAAGCTCTCCCATGCCTCAGTGAGGGCCCAGAATTAAGACACCTAGTGAGAATTGGCAATTATCACGTGTGTGCCATTAGCAACGCCTTTTCTAGGTAGCCTAGTGACTTGTCTAAAACGTTTAGCCTGTAGCAAACCAGAACAACAGAAGTGCAGGACACAAGGGATTTCATTATCATTTTTAACTTGAGGACAAAAAATGGAAAAATTCTCTAGGGCGTCATCACCAACGACAAATCATCAATCTGTGCAAAGTAATGTCATAAAGCACCTTATAAAACACAGCACTTCAGCTGGTCTGGCCCAATTCCTTTTTAAACAAACCCACAGTCTTAAGCTTCCTTAAGTCACCAACACATTACAGTAGATATTTTCTGGCTTCACCAATGAGCAAGCTGTACAAGTAACAGAACATGCACACACAGTTAAATACATTAAATAGAGGGCAGTAAGCACTAAGCCAGGGGACAGTACAGTCTAAAGATGGACAAGATCCACAGACTCCCTCTGCTACCTACTCTACCTTATCAGAGCACCCCCATCCCCTTCCTGCCCTATGCCATCTTCCCCTTTAGAAAAAGAGACTTGGTCCTCTGGGGAACAAAGACTAAATTACATCCCTTTTCTCAAACCCACTCTTCCATTTATAGCTCCACAAGGCTATATTCAGCAAGACTGTATGCTGTTATGGACTGCAAGCACCTCCTTTTTCTTCCAAGTGGTCTGGAATGCCTTTGTCTCTGGACAGAGGCGTATAGCACAAGTCCACCACTGAAGAAAAGGGAAGGAAAAGGGTCTCCCCAAAACAGAGCAATACAGAGGAAAAAGGAACGCACATGGAGGAGAGCTGCAGGTGCATTGAAGATCAACCATAGAAACATAAGTCCAGGTAAACTAACAGATGTCAAAGTTAGACTTCATTTGAGCATTTATGGTTCACCAAGTATACTCTGCACAACCTCACTTTCTCTGTATTACACAGGACCAATAGACACACTACAGTTCTTGCATGCGTTTACCAGAAGTAATTTTAAACCACATCACGGTTCACAGAATGAAATGAGAACAGGTGTCATGGAGCTGATCTGAGTTTAAAAAAAAATAAAAATCTGGCAACACCCCAAACCTCCTAACCAATGCACAGAGCAGCAAGGTAGTAGGAGGCTGCCAAAACTAACTGAAATAGCTGTGATTCCATTCCCTCTGAACAACACATATTGGCCTCTTCATGTGTAAAGAAAGACCTTAAATCATCTCTTCATCATGCAAGCACACCTGCAGTTTGCTATAACTGATGATATTCAGTCTCAGACAGTCTGTTCACGTTTGGAGTTTGGAATGCAGCATCTGTATTTAGCTTCTCCTCATATCTGTCTGCTGCAAAAATCTTTAATCAAACACAAGATGTTTCAAAGGTAACCTCATACCACAAACCGATCTGTAAACCAACCAGAAATTCTGTGCAATGTCTGCCACCTAATGCTCGGGAGAGTAACTGCACTTACTGAAGAAAAAGACAAGTTTCAGTAAATCAAGCAACAATTTCCGTTTAAAATATATGTTCTCAGAAAAAAATTAGTCTTTGAACCCACCACAGAAAAAGGAAATATTTCCAGTATGTCATATTCATCTGGTGCTCTAGAACATCATGCTATTACAGAAAGTATTCCTTCATAATTAGTGCTTATGTGGAAAAAGGGGAGAAAATAACAGTAAAGCCCTGGTTACAGTGTGAAATCCCAGTCTTACAGTTAACTATCATGACAGAGACAGGACAAAAGCTTTCTGAAATAAATTGTCAAGATAATTCAAAAGATTTTGCACATTAAGCTATCATTCATCAGCATTAATATTAATCTCCTTAAGCTGCATGGAACCAAATATCCACTTGGTTAGGAAATATCACTGCAAGTTTTAGTACAGACAGAAGTGAGCTAGTCAGCATCTTGCTCTGTGGACTGGAATTCACCTTATACAAGGCAGCAGTACTGACCCTTCCTCATCGCCAACGAGTTGGGCTTTCTGGGCATCACTAGCAGTACCAAAAGAGTTAGGATTTCCAACTAGACAGACTTAAATTATGACATAAACATAAGAAAAAAAAAAAAAAAAAAAGGGAGTTTGTACAAATGAATTGCCAATTTCCTCCACAATATTATTTACAATCTTCTTTTACAGTGGAAAAGAAGAAAATATAATGTTCTCCTCTTTCTTCTGCAAACAGAGTGTGATTATTTTCTACTACAGAGATCATTAGCAGAATGACAGTAAGAGGACACCAGATCTCAAATCCAGAAACACCCCCGACTTTTTTACTCTTTTTTTCTTAAAAAGAGATCCCTTGTAAGTCTGTACTTTAATTTTACAAACTTGATGTCAAAAGTATCATACTTTATAATAGGACTACCATTCAGCTTGTTTTGCTTTCACTAAAGCATTTTTTCCTCCCACACATTAAATACAAAACCGAACACAATGAAAGCCAACACAGCATATGAATACAACCATCATTACTTACTTCTCCTGTGATAGGGTTGGTTCCATATTTCTTTATCCAAGGAACAATGCTCCTGTAAAGAGAAGGAAGAAAGTAATAAGATTCAAGCAACAACAGCAACCTCTTATTTTTTAATAGCCAAGATTATTTCTACCAACTTGCTAAGATTAAATGGTGAATACACAGCTGTAACCAAGCAGTTCAGCAACACAAAAATAAAGCTAAGTACAGACAGTAACTTACAGTATGTCAAAGACTGTCCCATCTGGCGTGCAAACTGGATATTCAAATGGCTGTAGAGACAAACTAGAAAAAAAGTACACGTTTTTAGCAAAATCAGCTGGAAATCATGATGATAGAAGCAAATAACATATCGCTGAATCACTTGCACATTAAAAGAAGGCCTATACCAATGAAAATACTGAGTGGCTGCCAACACTCACTACATGATATTCTACATAAATTACTTTAAAAACAAAATCTCTGAAAGGAACTGATGCAGTTCAGCACCCACAGCCATAGGGGTGAACGCTGTGGTACTCCCTAACATGCTTCTGTTGCCCCAGCAGGTTCTACCCACACACAAGATGGTTCAGGCAGGCACAACTGTCTTTGTACTAACACAGGTTAGGGAGTAATTGGCAATTACATTTGGTATTCCTTGTTAGGGATGTTTCCATAATCCATTCAGCATTTAGCCAAGCAGCAGTAGTTAGTAGTTGGGAATGGTACCTTCCTAACTATTTGATTTACAAGACAATATCTAACCCACCTCTACTAACTCACATATTTCATTCTAGTGCTTCAAGAATTAAACTAAACACAAAAAATTGTATAAACATCACTTCAGTCTATCTAATCACTGCCTCTGAGATACAAATAATTGCCCAATCATAATCTAAGCAGGAAAAAATAGACTGAAGTCCCAATTACACAGATTTCTAAGGTGGGAACATGCATGGTAACTGTTCTGAGTTATTTTATCACTTGTATATTCTTTTAGCCATCAAATTCAATCTCAGCAGACACTAAGGATGGGAAGTACCAGTATCGTTTCAGTTCTTATTGAAATTTTTCTTGCTGCATTACTATCATAACAGACACAAGTCAATGAAAGTACCTTGGAAGAACACAGCTTCAGCAATAGCTCAGATGAACAGACTGGTCATTTAATAATGATAATGTAATTTTATTGCTTTACCTGCAGTGATCAAATGATATACGTCTGAAATTAGTTCGTGGATGGTCTGTTTATGAGAAACAAAACATGGGATTAATACAAAGTATTCCAGATAACAAAGAAACATTTGAAGTTACATTGTGCAATCTGTGTGGTAGCAATTTACCAATGACAAGAATAAATACACTAAATCCTGCAAACACATAACTAAAATCAGATTCCTACTGTAGAGCACAAATATGCTCCTCCACAGAAATAACACAATCAGAATAAAGTGAACAGAGCTCTGACAGACTGACAGCACTGAATTTAAATTTGATGATTAATTTGTAAGTGCCTTCATGCTCTGCCCTACCGGTAGATGCAGAACTTACTTAAGGCAAGGATAGTTCATCTAGGCATCACGCCTCAAATTTCAGCAGTTTTCACACTGATCAGTGTCACCAATTTTAGGACCCCCAGTTACAAGGCTCAGCAGTTCAAAAGCCAATTCAGGAAGAGCTCAGACATCCCTGTAGCACCTGTAGGATGCTGTGCTCGAGGAGATCATTTCACCAGGCACCCTGAGTTACGTGACCCCATGCGAGAGCCCTCCCACCACTGGTCAAGCGAAGCAAGGGTCAGCAATTAGAGAAGGAACTCTGCGGAGCTCCAGGAAAGAGGAGACTGGAAATTTGAGTGCAAGCGTGGAGACAAGGCCGAAAGGAGCAGGAGGGCAGCCCGGGGGTGTCTGAGGAGAGCAACCTGGGGGTGTCTGAGGAGGGCAGCCCCAGCCCCGGCGGTCAGCGCGGCGCAGGGCCGCTCGCAGCCCGGCGATGAGCAGCAGCAGGCCCCCAGGCGGGGCAGCAGGGCCGCGAGGAGGCGCCGAGCACTCACCTGCCTTCTTGCCGCCGTAGAACTGCGTGTACTCGGCGCAGGTGATGTACCTGCGGGCAGAGCGGGGTCACCACACGGCGCCGGCCGGCCGCCCTCACGGCACCCGGCCGCCCCCCGCGCCCCCCGGCCGTTCCCCCGCCCGGCCGCCCGCCGCCCCCCTCCCCGCTGCCCCCCGCCCCACTCACATCTTGTCCTTCTGGTGCTGCCGCTTCCCCATGGCTGCGGCTCGGCCCAGAGGCCCCGACCGCCGCCAGCACCCGCACGGCTGAGGCCGCGGCGCCTTTCCGGGGCGGGTGCGGCGGCGAAGGGCCCCCGCCGGGAAACGCGGGCGGCGAGCGGTGTTCCGGGGCCGGCCCGAGGCGAGGCGGAGGAGCGGGAGAGCCTCGAGGGGCGGCCGCGGGGAACGAAGTGGCGGCCGCTGGCCCTGCCGGGGCTGGGGGGCTGCAGGCGGGCCTGCTGCCCCTCAGGGACACGGCGCCACCCGCTCGGGAAAGCCAGGCCTCAGGCACGGCTGAAGGCGTGCGGGGCTGAGGGAGGGCAACTCCCGCTCTTCACAGTCAGCCTGGTGGCTGATTCCACAGAAAAAGTAAAAAATAAAACCATTGTGCGTTTCAACTGGTCCACATCAGACTTCAGTTCCTCCCCCCTACACACACAGAACTGATTCCAGTTCAGCAAAGTGTCCAAATTAACTGGGAGAGCAGGTTTGTTTCTGCAGATGCACAGGCCTCCCTTCCAAAAAAGCCCAGTTCAAAAGCATGTAGCTGAAAATGGAAAAACGTAGCTTAAGACAACACTACCACCTGTACTATTGAACTTCTGGGACCAGAGGTCAAGGAAACCGGGGCGGCTCTCCCTAGTCGGAGGGTTTTGTTACCCTAAGGAACACATCTCTCCCTCCTAGGATCCAGACAACCAGGTAACTGCAGGGACACCTATCAGAACAGTCAGTCCTCATCAGCCAAAATCCACAGCAGTGCAGCTATTCCTTGTCATTGCTGCCTGGCATTCCTCACAAGGGTGAAGGAGATCAATTGTTTCTGCTAGAAGTTGCTGTACATGGCATGCACTACACCCCTGTAACAAAGGGGTAATTTTAAAATACAAAATACTGATTTCAATAATAATTTTCTTACTCAGAGACACTCCAACTAAGGCAGTAAACTGGGACACACCTAAATAGTTAGGTCCTGGCAATAACTGAAGACATACACTTGCTTCTTTCCCAGCACCAAGCATACTTCTGGGAAGAAAAGTTGACTGACTTGGTTTCAGTGCAATTCAAAAACCACTCCACAAGTGAACTGCTGGCAGAGCAGCAGCACTATTTTGTTATTATGGAATGCTGCACAAGGAACATTGCCATAACTGGATGAAGTTCATCTCTTCTTGCAGTACTGACTTCTTTCAGCAGTGGTTAAGGGAGACCTTTTTACTTTGGGTTGCCTAAGATAATGAGAACTCCCCACACAGCTCCTGCCCCTTCAGAGGAGATGTGGCTTTAGGATGTAGCTGCTCTAGCGTGATCACAAATACCTGTCTGATCATGCTTTTAGAGTAAAGATCACCCAGACTATATTATGTATTTCTAGATATGTTAACATGATTCAGCTTCTGTTGACATTTCTGGAGATGCCATTTGTAATAACAATTCAAGGCCACATTTGTGTTTTTTTTTTTTGTTTTTTAAACCAATGCAGTGTTCATTTATTTTTGTACATACAAAAAGAGCCATCCCATTATATCCCTCCCCCTCCCCAAAAATGCCTTTTACAAACATTTAAAAATTAAAAACCAGAAGATGACATGTTAATTTGGTAGAATTCTTTTGAAACATAGCTTTTGTAATATTAGAGTTATATTTCCTACAAGATGACTTCGTAGAGATAGCCTGATTACTGGCCAAATAAAATTCCATATTACAAGTTAGCAAATTCTAGTACAAAAATAGTCCATGTGTTAGAACAGCCTCTTATTATTATTATATTCACAGGAAAGAGTCTATTGGCTGTATAATATGTTAATATTTATGAAATTTCTTTTTATGTGGCTCATTCATCTAATTTAATATAGTGTTGAGCCTCAATAAATCCTCAGGCAAAAAACCCTAAACAGGGTTAAATATGCTGTTCAGTGTACTCTGAAGTACTGTGCTTTTCACAGGACATCCAAGAAACCCTACAAACAGTTCTCAGCTAGTTTTGATATCAAAATGAGATCCAGATCCAAAAGGACCCCCCTGAAGTACATATCCACGACTTTCCATAGAAACAGAGGCCACAGCTTCGATGGTTAAGTTTCACTTGGGAAACTATCTAGGTCATCCACTCATTTTCATGGATCCACTTGTGAGCTTCTTTAAAATCTAAAGCAGGTCACTCGTGAAGCATCTGGGACCCTTATGGCACTGCCCTCTTCAGCAGCGTTCCACACTGACCGGGCTCTCTCTCCTCTTCTGTCTCTGGTTAATGCTGTTCAGCAGTTTCTATCAGACCAGGCGCCTCAAGGAAAATCTGGGGAAATGCTACTTATCTCTCAAGATGTCTAGCTGCTCTTGATATTCTGTGAAAAGCCTCTGGAAGCGGAGGTTCTGTCCAATAACAGGAAGAAGTTCTTTCAATAGTTCTCTCTTTCGTAAACCCTACAAAACAGAAAAACACAAAAGCATCCTTAGAATGCATTATTTAATATCAAGAATAAAATCCATAGGACTGCAAGGTTCATGTCTTTTTTCCTGCTTGGAAGGAGCAATGTTATTTTATGTTCTTTCTGTGCTTACATGACTCCCAAAATAAAAACTGTCTTTACATTTATATATTCATTAAGCTGGTGCAGCCTTTGCACAGCTAGACTTCAGGCATGCTCTGAGGAGAGAAGACATTTTGTTAGCATGTCACTACTTCAAAGCTGCTGTCTGAAGAATGTGGAGACCTGAAAACTCAGCTCTACTCCCATCTGATTTTTATTCAAAACAGCACCGATGCTGAGACCATGGCACTAAGTATTTGTCTACAGTTCCACATGAAATAAATACAAGTTACAAGAATACAAAATTCCGTGAGAGGAAGCCTTCTTATGGGATAGGAATAGAGAATGGAAAAGGTCCCAGGATTAGCAAAAAATCATTTGTGAGTTTTTTTTGTCACTAAGTTTAACTGTATCTTATATTGTTTATTCATATTCTGTAATTTTCATGGGAAACTCTCCCTTGTTCTTTGTTAAACTATTATCAAGACTTACCATTACTGTTGATTCCCACTGACTTCCAGCTGAGTAATGGACTGGACCCAGTAAATCCTTGCATAATTCTCGCAAACGATATTCAAACCCTGAATATCATCAGAAATAAGATCACGTTCATAAGATTTATGTATATAAAACCTCTACAAAATTTAACTGACAACATTTTCAAGAAAGAGTTGCAAGTATCTAGAACAGGATAAGGACAAAATGCATGATTTCTGAAAAAATATATTAATATATATATATAAATATATTCATAGAAATTAATTAAGGAGCTCAACACTACTGGCTGTTGAAATTTTAAAATGTAAAAAAGTATAAAGTGCAAGTAACAGAAGCAAACTCACTGCCTTGTGCGCTCTGGTACAAAGCATCAAAGGCTTAGCAATTCTTCCACTTTTCAACACACCCTGATAATCAGTTGGTTGATGAACATTATGTGTTTTACAAGGTGTTGCTGCTTCTGAAATGTCTGTAGTTGCTGCCTCATAATGCATATGATATAACCTGTCAGACCACTGCACATTTTTTTTCCCCTTATCAAGATCCACAGATGGCACTGTTTCCCCAGACCATAATCTCTATGTAAGACCATAATCTGCATGTAAGAATAGGATTCCCAAATACCGAGCACTATAGCAAGCAACACCTTCAATTGGCTTTGTTTTTTCTTTAAATAAATGCTGAGTCCTGAAGCCAAGTGCTAAACAAGAGAAAATTAAATGCAGTCATACACATAGATGAAGTGAACAGAGTGTTTCTTAAAATACACAGTTGCAAAGAACTCTCACCTTCATTAACTAGGTACCGTGCATAGATAAGGAGCCAGTGGCGATATTCATGACTGGATTGTAATATAAGTGCTGCTGCTATCTGATTCTCCAGGTATGCAAGTGTTGTTTCTTGTTGCACTAAATGAGGCATGGAGAACAATCTGGCAGCTTGCCTTCCTGAACTACAAAACCAAAGAAAATTTAACATGTCAGCCATAAAATCAGATGTTAAGAAAATATATATATATATATATATATATTCTTGTAATACAGAAACTATTCTACACTTAACATTTAGAGTATATATTGACACCAGAAGGCTGATTTGTGAAAAATTAACCAATTATTTCCTTTTTGAAAAAAAAAAAATCTTGTTTTGTGTGTGATATTTAGTCTTTCTCAAAAGAGAATGTTGTTTGTTTGGATGTCAAATATTTTTCCAATTACTTTTTTTTCTGCCTGAAAGAGAACAGCAATAAAATCATACAACTTTAGTTTTATGTATATTCTTTTCACCAAAAACAAATTAAACTCAGACGTGACGGACAGAAAAAGCACAGAGAACTGCCTGGGAAACCTAATTTAAATCCATATCAAATCAATAAAGGTGACTTTATGAAATTCTTAGTTGATAAAAACATCACATGTACAGAATTGTCAAGTATTTTACCTATTCAATAAAGAGAAGACTTAAATAAAATGATTAAGTTTAGAGTATGCTTTCCTATCCCCCTGAACAATCTCAAAGTAACACTGAAATACAGACTACAAAAGAGAAAAGATTTGGAAAAAAAACATTCTATGAGCTAAGGATAACTTTCAGTACAATTAGCATCTCAAGAATTAACTCACTGATACAAGCACATGAATAAGTAACAGGGAAAAAAAAAAGACAAAAACGCTGATAAAATGAAGCTATTAAATGCATACTTTGATGTTCGTCCCTGTATTACAGCTAAGGGCCCAGAACACAGCATGGCTTCTTGGGATGGTAAGTTATTCCTGAAGTCTGCGCATTGCGCTAAAGAGTCCTGTTTGTCAGAAACAAGATTCCTGGGAAAAAAAAAGAAAGGCAAACAAATCAAAGACCAGTTGGAAGAGAGTAGGCAGTGATATTAGTTGATCCAGCTCTTTTCTCCCTCAAAGTCTGACTTGCATTTTCACAGATTATCAAATATACTACAGAGGTGCTCAGGAGTTGTGCAGATCACAACTGTTCTGACTCAATGTCCAAATTTCACTTAAGCTTTCATGCAAGTGTCCCTCCCACCTCCAAAGTTGTTATGATTAATCACATAATATAATTTAGCATTCATTTTGAAAAGCACAAGAAAATCCACTTTCCGTTTGTCATTTTACATCAAGCAAGAAGTCATACCCCAGAATAAAGACTGGAACAAACACACAAAGTAACGACTTTCTCATTGTGAACTTGATTTTATCTCAAGTCAGGTCCCCCCTACCCACCAGACAAATCATCACAGATCACACATTTAGATAATCTTTTCCATACATTACAGCTATTCCTTCATATTGAGGGAGCTGACGGTTACAGCTGACATTTCCACACCTAATCAAGCATATCATTTTCACTTGGTTTGAGATGCCAAGGGAATCAGCTCAAACCAGTGCTAAATTTAGACCTCCAGACAGCTCAGAGGTAAAACGGCACATATTTAAAATAACCTTCACTGCTTTATCATGTTTAAATTTGTCTGATGACTTAAGAGATTGCTCTTTCATATATTTCCAAAGCTGTAGTACAAACAAACAAAGACATCAAATCCAGAGTTCTGGCTGAGAGTTTGTCCCCTGCTCCTTAGTGTCTGGAAAATTTTATGTTCTTTATATAAACTGAGAAATCGTGCAAAGTGTTTTTTCCTTTCCAAAGAATTCATATCAAGTAGCTGACTAATAACAATTATTCTAAGTAAGAACTAAAACACTAAATCCTTTCATCAAGCACAACCATTACTTTAAGACTGCAGCATGTTTTTTGTTCTTACAAAGACAACAGAATGTTTTGCAGAAAGATACTGTATATGGGAATATACATATGTATATACCCATGGGAATTTTATATGGGAACTTATGCCTTAATAGAAGCAAGAGAATCCATGGGGAAAGAATTTGATTGAATGCATATCTGATACCCAATAAGGCACAGACTCTCCTTGTGTTTAGGACATTGGTAATGGCTCTTCCATGAGAATTCTAAAGATTTCTTCCCCCCTTCCTGAGCTTTTATCTTCTTTGAAGTTTTACATCTTGGAGACATTTAACTCTCTTCAAATTTAACTGAAACTGGTCATCAGAACAAAAAAATATTAAGGAATGATGTGGACTGACAAAGTCAAGCACACACACGTTCAGGATTGGAGTGCATAGGTTTTTATGTTTGTAGGAAAACAGACAATTGTTTTTAACAAGTCTGAACTCCCCCCCAAAATTATGAAAATTGTTTTGACAATTTTTGCAGAACAGTATTCTTTAACATAAAATGAAATTATAAAGCTAGATTATTTTTAATTATTACCAGCTGCTTCACAGATTCAAATGATGTACATCAACAGAAATGTATGTAGGTTGGTATTAGTTAATAAATATTTGTTCACAATACATGGTGTAGGAAGGGGTAATAAAGTAAACTGTATTTTAACTTTTTCATTTTTTAAATTTATTTTAAACCGAAAAAACGGTAAGAGTGTAAGACAGTAAAGCCTAGACACCCACTAGTGAACCAAAGCAAAAGTAAAACTAGGGTCCTATCCTACTCTGACTAGTCTTCGGAATGTGGAGTGAAACAGTAAACCAGAATACGTCAATTCAGCTAGGTTTTAAAAGCTGTGTATAACTTACCACGTAGAAAGAGAAGGATTAAAACAGTATGCCTTTCCATCAGACATGCTCATTACAGGTATACCATGCTGAGTCAGCAAGATCTGAGAAAGAGTTGCATCACTTCCTACAAATCAATTCAGACCAAGACATTATTTTTGGAGTCTTGCATAATATTCATCATGCTAAAAATGCCATCCACCATTAACTACTAGTCATAGAAACCAACTGGAAAAGCTTCAGAAAATGTTATCTTCAAAGACTAATAGGAAAATTAAGAGAAGACAATGATGCTGAGCACCAGGCTCAGTGCAGTTAGCATTCAGAATGCTCTTCTGCAAATACATTGTCTGTAATTTATACAGAACGTTGGCTTAATTGAAAACATTTTCCTTATCTAGGGGAAATCTTCAGCAATACTGCCATGTTTTCTGTAATCCCCAAAGCCTTTATCTTTCTTTTTTCCAGTTAAGTCGAAATGCTAAGAACCAGTATATTTAGAAAGTTGTACTCTCTATTAACAGTCGAAGTGGAATAGCTGGAGTCTCACATTTCCCAGCATATCCTTGTCCCAGGGTTTGTACATGTAACTTCTAATGAAGACACTTGCAAACTGCTAGTACAACTATTTCTCAAGTTAGTTTAGGTTAGTACTGCATGGATTAAAGCTAAAATAGAAGCTAGTATGCTCTGAGAAACTGAGATGATTCGTTGTCCATCGCTAAGATAATATACTTGCAGAGCACACAGAGGAATTGCTATATATAGCAGTAAATTTACATAAAATATTTACTTCGTGATTTTTACAGTACTGCATTTTCACACTCAGAAAGAAGGCAGAATATAATAAGCTACAGAATCTTATACAGGTTTGTTACCCACTGATACTCTCATTTCAGTTATTTCTACAGTATTTCAACATTGCCAGCGACTTCCATTCACTGCACAATAACAAAGAAGCAAAATTATTTGTTTAGGCTTTACAGATTTCATAAAGTTTCAGCATATTCATAAATACAACTACTATGGGTGGGTTTAAAGATTGGTAAATATATAAACCCTTTTTATTACCTGATAATATTGTTTGCAAAGACTCGTCTCTAACAATGACTGTCTGCTTGTGAACATCCCTAAAAAAAACACACAAAAGGAAAATTCTGCAGTTCACAAACAACTGAAAGGTCCAAAATCATTTAACAAATGCACTTTTTCAATACTTACGACTTTTTAAATTTTTGACATTTTCCTCATTGCTTTGAAAAAATCATTTTAGCAAATGATTGCCCCTTGCCCCTTATGGCAAGGCAGAATTCAATAGCAGGCAACAACTTTTATGTCCCTTTCTCTCAGGAAGCCTCATTACTGCTAAGCAAACACTGAGGATCCAAATAACTATTTTAGGAGTTCTGACTTGCATGCGATACTAGATTGAAATTAATAATTGCAGATTCTATCTTGGTATCTTAAAGATAGCTAGCGTACTTCTGACTCCAAAACACATATAACTCTACTGACCAAGTATGATGAAAGTTGGAAATATCCATATTTCTCCCCTCAACACCCAATTCATTCCATACATATGACAAGTCTACCCTCGGGAAGCAGTTTAATGATCAGCTAGAAGTTACTATCTCCCTTGAAGAATCAAATTCAATGTTATGTACCATCTTAGAACAGAGGAGAAACAGGATTCAAGTCTTGCCTAATTAACTCTTCATATTATATCCAAAAACCAGACTTGTGTTTGGATCTGACTTGTTTTAAACCACAGTTTCAACAGCAATATAAACTCAACAGTTGAACAGAGTAACCTATAAAAATCAGCCCAGCTAGCTGCTGCAGCCTAAAGTGCTACTTACCAAACAGAGAGCGTAGCAGCAGTGGTGAGAGCCATGATGTAAGAACCTGTGCAATGTAGGGTAGAAATGGGTGTATTCAGTATTATAGGGGGAAGAAGGCGACGACCACAAGCTGAAAATACTGACAGTGTTCGTTTCTCACAGGCTACACTGACGATCTCACTAAAAAAAGAACAAAAGGAAACATTTACATTTCATCAAATGCAAGCAGCATAAAACCAGATTGCCTTCTTAAGTTATCGTGCAACTCGAGCTAGTTCCCCAAAAGGGGGAACTAGCTTTTAACATAAACCTGGGTAACAACAGGAAAGGCCAAAACAGGCTCGGTAGGTACGTTCCACACCTCCTTGATTTTATTATAACAATGATACACAAGAGAAGGTCTGCATGCAGAAATGGTATCTTTCACTAGACTAAGTGGCATAGTTAGGAATACCAATAAAGCTTTAGGGATATACACAAGCTCTTCTTCAGGCCTGAACTTGTATTTCGCTTTAAAATCTGCTGCTTCTTTTTCAGACCTGAAGGAAGGGTTTTGTGTCTGCAAGCTTATCTAATTTTTTCAACTACATACGCTTGTGTAATAAAAGATATTGCTACTAGCTACATGTATTAACAACTTAAGGGCGTTATCAGAAAATCAGTGTAAAATTTGTGTTAAAAAATGTTTCAAAACAAGGCAGAAATGCTGAAAAATCTCGTCTCAGGCTTCAGAAAT
Organism: Anser brachyrhynchus; assembly: GCF_964034855.1. Classification (NCBI taxonomy): domain Eukaryota; kingdom Metazoa; phylum Chordata; class Aves; order Anseriformes; family Anatidae; genus Anser; species Anser brachyrhynchus. The sequence continues at coordinate 8,989,283 of NC_137710.1, read as the reverse complement.
GTATGTTAAATTTAAACTGAGGTTAGAACTATACAATTGAGAAAAATAATGAAAATAGAAAAAAAGTCAGGAAAATACTTCTATGTCACCTGACATCTCATTTCAACTTTTTCATTCTTTAGCAGTTAACATTTGAAGAGCCATAAACTATGATGATTTAGTCAAACTTAATGAAGAAATTTAAAGTGTAAATACACATGAAAAGAGTTCTAGTTGGCTAATAAGAATTTATGGTGCTTTAAGACTCTAAACATAGAGCTAATACTTAGATTGAAACTGGTTTCAAGACTCAAAGCAACACATTTTTATCCACAAAACATTTATTATGAAACACTGTGCAAAAATTACAATGACAGGAGTGGGGGATAGGAGGACCTGAGGGTGATTATACCAGCAAATAGAAGTAGTCAACAGAAATAAGTTAGCATCCCTACCAAAAACTCCACGGAGCATGTAAAAGTAGTGGTGTATTCGACCAAATTAGATGGAAGAGAAATGGGACATCCTGAGACAAGCACAAATAATCACATAAATCCCTAATAGAACTGATTCAGTTAATCAACTTTTTAAAGTGGATAAAAAATACTTATATAGCATCTACCTATTTGTAAAATGTAAATATATACACATTAACTTCCTCTAAAGCATACTTTTGTAACCCTAAAAACATTTTATGACCTTCAAGACTACTTATCTTCTTCAGTTTCCCACTTCCTCAAAAACACACTCTTACCAGCTTCCTGCTGCAGTGAGAATTCGACTAGTGAGGACTGTCTCCCATTCCTTTCCTTCTCGATTACACTTTAACCTGCTCAGCTTGGAACCTCCCACTGTCGTCATTTCATTCTCCACTTCTAGGTACATTGATGGATCTGAACTTACCTGAAAAAGGAAAAATATTTCTTGTAAGAAGAAAATAAGTACTCAAATAAGCATCAAATTATGTTAGATCCAAAACAATGCCAAATTTGAGAATGGATTGAAGCATGCCATTCTGTTTAAAATCACTTCAAAATGCAATGTGATACTTCAAAAGAATCAGATTGCTGAAAATCAGTCTTGGCTACAACACAATTTCTTTGTATTCCAAGCATTAAGAATGTCTGTGTTAGTCTGTGCTTCCTAATTAAGGGCATCAGATCAAGTCTAGATGTGCCCAGTCTCCCTAAATTCTTGTGATTAGCACCAGATTGACACTGTCTAAATATGCAGTAAAATTACTTTATAAATAACTACAGTAGTACTATTTGCCAGTCTATTCAGCTGTGGAGCACTTGCTCCACATCTCAGAGAAAACACATAGTTTCTCTTCATCAATGTGCTACCAACACAGCTGTAATAACAACGCAGCAGTTACTCCAGTCAGAGACTTATCTTTATGACACACTTTGATTCGCTAGGAGGGACTGATGAACCAGAGATATTTCTCTTTGAAGTTTACCTAGTTCAGAAGTGTCCTATTCTTAATTGATTTGCCATTAGCTTTTCCCATAGAGTCATACTCTTAAAAGCCGAAGTATAAAACCTACTTGAACACATGCATATTCAAGCATGTTAATTTATCAAAAGAATATCTGAATATCTTAAGAATATATTTATAAAAATAAACAAAATTTTTTTTAATAGTAAGCTTATTTTTTTTTCCTTGTAGACAACTTACTTGTAAAGTAAATGATTTCTGTGGGATTGGGGCTGGCAGTTTAAGTGCTAATGCTGGTGCCGAGATGCAAGCAGCATCTTTTTCAGGGCCCAGCGTAGCTGGGGACTGGAAAAAAAATATGCAAAAGTGGTTAGATTTTTTTCCGTAAAAAGTTTAATAACAAAGATATTCTATGATATAGATTGATTTGAAGGAGACATGTTCTTTTTTGAAATTCCAAGTAATGCCCATTAGAAATGCTCATCTTTTTGCCATTAGTTGTATAAATGCTAGTATTTTTAATATAGCTTCTAAGACTTAAAAACTAGATTTAATATTTAGTTGGAACTAATTAATGGAAATTCTGGTGTATTTCAAAGAGGAGCCAATCTTCGAATATTTAAAATAGAAGGATACATATTTCCTTAAATGATGGAAAGTCTAATGTAATTTACTACTTCACAATACCTAGGAAAGTCATAACCATTTAAGTTGTTATATCCACATGAAACTCTTATGCTAAGGGAGTTTCTTTTTATTCTATACAGTCATTTGACAGACTAAATCAATAAAATAAATCACATTGACTTGTTTACTAAGTGAACATTTAAAGTCATAATGAGTCTCACTTATTTCACCTGAACAGTTAAAGTCACTGGTACAAGTCTGGAGTCTTTTCGAGGCCTTCCTTTTTTCTTCTTTTCTACTGTTTCTCCCTCAAGTTCCAGTTTCCGCTTGGGTGCGCTGAGTGGTTTAGCAGCTGGAATCTTCTCTTCACTGTCACTGCTACTCTCCAGAATATCCTTGGGTTTATTGTCTTTAATTAAATTCTGATCCTTCAGTCTGAGCAAGTAAAAAACATATTTCACATTTTATATAGGCTGGTTCCAAAAGCTATCATACAACCTACCCACTGCATTCTTCTAGGGAAGACAACATATTTTTAGCCTTATTTGAGTGCACGCAAACGAGTATAAAGGCAACAGGACAAAGCTGAATAAGTACTGCAAATCCTTTGCAGAAGCACAACTTACTATATATACATATATATATAAATAAAATATAAACGATTCAGACATATTCTTGCTTTTAAAAGAACAGTGAATCAAACTAGCAGATAACAGTTGGAAAAAGCTACAAAGAATAATTTTATGTTAGCATTCAATTCCAATCAGTGCTCTTCTCTGGCTTGATACAAATAATTCAGCACTCTAAGAAGCAAGAGTTTCGCACCTTTTCCCCCTCCAACAGGCATTACGCTTTTTACTTAATCATGCAGAACTTAATTTGTCATTGCGCTGTCTATCCCCAAAACTTGCCCTATTTGGTTCTGTCTACTGTTAGTTGCATATCTACAAATCACATAAGTGGCTGCACTGCTCCATCATCCATTTCAGCAACACAGCAAAAGTAAAGAAGACAGTACAAATCCCTGTGCACTCTCATTAACCATTACACCCTTAAAAAGATCATTTAATCGTACTCCTCCCATTCCTTCCAGTGGTCATTCTGCAACTTCTAACAATGTTTTGCCACTTACTCCATAACCACTCCACTGCTTAAGAATATCTTCCTTAATACAAAACCTTTTCTTCTTTGGCATCTGAATTATGCCAAGTAATTCTCTTTTATCCGTAATTTTACTGACCACACTGGAAATAAGTGTGAGTAATTCAATATATCTTTCTTCTGTATCATAAGGTTAAACTCTTTGATATAAAAATGTTGAGATATTAAATATTTTCCTATCAACTGTTTCAGCGGAGCAGAAATACTTACACCAAAACACACCATGTTAGAAAAGCAAAAGCTTTCTTTCTCTTTTTATTTTTTTTAAGATCACACAGATCCATAGCAAAAAAAAAAAAAAGTATTTTCTCTGCATGCCTTCTAGGCATAAAACTGAAATCCATTTACAGCTGCTACGATGGTAGGTCCTCTGTAGACATGTATTACATTTATATTGAAGTAATTCTCACTGTTGCAAATAGATGGAGGCTAGCTATTTTTGTCTTCTAAAGAGCACAGATGCACGCAGCCACAGATGAAGACATGAACACACACGCAACCTCTTGTAACAGAAGTTTAACTTGGAGTATTTTGAAAAGTCTGCTTGATGCCGCTTGCCAGACGTAAGTGTGTAACAGGATAAGGACAGCAAAGAATATACCTATTTGCAGCTTTCTCATTCCTCCCAGTTTTGGCAAAGACTCAAGAATTTCCACAACATCAGAACCATGACATCCACACCAGACAATCAGTTTTTAAACTCTCCACATTAGTATCCTTTTTTTGCCCCCGGGCTATTCCTTACCTATCCACAACAGTCTGATTTGTATTTGTTACGACAGCAGTCCCTGAGGTGGCTTTGGATCGTTCCGTAAATCTAGAATCAAATGCTTTCATAGGTTCAATCTTGGATGGAGTTGTCAACACAGAGGAAGACAATGCAGGAGGAGCAGCTGAAGCAGAGGTAGCATTTACACTGTCAATAAAAGGGACAGGAGAACAAGGATTGAAAGAAATTTAGTATTTGTAACATGCGTTGTTTATAAGAACTAGATAGCATTTCGTTATATTGGCTAGAAATCATATTTAATAACTTTAATTCATGAACACATGAATCATTACATGCTTTTCCCCTTTTGCGTGTCAATATATTCTAAGCTTTGCTTACTCTCACAAGCTGTTTATGACACATCAGAACTAAGACCTTCATGTTGCTGCTTAAATACATCTAGATTAAGAGACAATAACTAGTTTGTTACTTATTTTTAATTAAGGAATTACTTTTTCAGCTAGTACTTAAGTATCCAAAAGGAAAGGTACACTATTTTAAATGATGACTATGATTTCCAGTTTTAACCATTGTTCAGGTTGCCAAATACTTTCCATTACGAGACTATATTCCACTGTTTATCAATTTGTGCTGAAACAATGCCAAGTTTTGATTTCGTTGTTGAAGAATCCAAACAATTTATGAGGCCTTTTCCAAGCACACTAAGACAGAGGAATACGTTTTCCCCACACTAAAGCATTCCAGGGATCTGTTATTTGAATAGCTGTTTACTTTAGAGATTTTCAGTTCATTCAGCGGAATGAATGACTCTAAGATAACTGATGTTTGTAATAAAAAGCAGTTAGAAGCCCATTTTCTAAAGAAAAGGAGACCTAGTTTTGTATGTCAATCATTTCTTGTAATCTACCCACTCACTTTTAAATCTGTGGCCAATTTCAATTAACTTTGATGGAGTGGTAGAGGTTCCAATAACATTATCCTCCAAATGCTATAAAAACACATGGAGGAGGAAAAACAAAAACAAGAAAGCACACACACAAAAAAGAATAAACTCCAAGAAAACAGATTAGCATTACCACTAATGGAAAATAAAGTGAAATTTAGTTGTTCCGTAATTAATTCAAAAGACACACTGGCAAATCAGCATATGTGCATTGACAACGCCAGTCATTATGCTCTTTCCCATCTGATGGGGTTGTTATGCAGGAAAGCATGTTTGAGGAGAGGAGATGTAAGGAATGCAGGACAGAATTCAATGGAAAATGGGCTTCATTACTTTAATTGCTGGAAAGACTACTATTTTTTTTTTACTAATAATAACCTGATATTCCATAAGCAAAGCACTTTGTTAGAGCACTAGCACACAGTCAACTGTATCCCATTGCACTTGGTTAATTTTCAGAACTATGAATGTGAATTTATTCATTACTGATTTATCCCTATGTAAAGTGATCAAATACTAGGAAAAACTGACATTTGCAGGGATGTTAGATTCTTGAAGTTTTGGGGTAGGGAAACTGCTTTAATAATTGCTTGATAACACAACTGCAGACAAGAATTAAAACCTAAACAAAGTCACAAAAATGAAAAACAAGACTTCTGCAAATACTGACCCATCTTTATTGGCTGCATCATCTGTTGGTTTTATACTGGCTGCTGTTGGCTCTACAGAAGGCTTTGAAGTATTAAGGGAATTTGCTGCATTAGAATCTAATGACATGAGCTGCTGGTTACTTTGAGAAGACATCATTGAGCCAGCCAGAGTTCCAGATATTGGGATGCTATTGAAAAATGCTGTAGAAAAATCCCTAAGCAAAAGACAAACAACAAACACATTTCTTCAAAACACACACACACACACCCTAAATGAACCACTGGTACCTAAATTCTCCAAGTTATTTCTCATATCCAAAGTTAGATAAAGCAAGTATTAATACAGATATGAACCTTCAACACCTTAGAGTAATGTTCACTGATCTACAGTGGTAAATAGCAAAAATTAACCTTATCTATTAAGATTATAGCTATACACAGGATATTAGTGCTCTAAGATATCACAACATTAAAATTCGTCAGTGTTCTTGGTTTGCATCAGAATAAGACAGATGAAGAGGTAAAGAAAGGTTTTAGAAACTACTTCCAAACATACCCAGTGTCCAGCTGAGCTATACAGAGAGGTGTGATCCTTCTCCGTCCATCTGCTGTCCGTGTTTCAACTTGCTTTTTTAAGAGATTCTGTTGGAAAATATTTCATCATTGTTTCTCATAAAAAGGAAGAGTTTTACTTTTCTTCCAACTGACAAAAACAGGTGCATTAGACAAGAGGTACTTTTCAATTAAAATTTGTTTCTGTATTGTCTTTGAACCCATTATTATTTCACGGATGACGGTTCAATCTACGGTTTTATTAATAAAAGTTTTTTAGCACCATAACTGTATTTTTTAAACCTATAGTACAATTGAATTCTAGTTGTGATTACTGCTTTCACACTGAACCATAGAATAAGTTATTTTTAATTCAGACAGACATTTCCAATTCCAGATCTATACACGTCTGTAGAAAAGACATCTTTTGGAGAATGCAATCTGTTGACTCTGATGTGGAAAGCATTTTCATCTGTGCACGGTGAATCCTTCATTAAAAGTTGCACTTCTGTGTTTATGAGAGAATTAAATGATATTTTCAACCTCCTTCATAGAGAAGCTGAAGCACAGTTAGACATCAGCTACCCTCGGTTTCCCTTCTGCACGCCCAGAATTTAACACACAACAGAAATACCCATAAACCTCTTTCCACAGTCATATTTCAGCTTAAAATCCTCTTAATTTTTCAGCAAGTCCTGGTAATGTCAACTGGACCATTCATGTATTGAAAGATGTCATTCAGTACGAATACAGATGCAGAAACTGCTTTTATAAGCATTTTGATATTTATTGATTTAGTATTTGACGCTATAAAGTGACTATCCGAAAACACCTACCTTTCTAATGTCCTCTAAACTCTCTCCATTAACCATGCTTGCCACTTTCGGAGCTGCCGTTGCAGCCCCAGACACCTCCCTTATCGATGCGTTCTTCTGCTCTGCCTGCTGTTGCTGTCTCTGTTGATACTTGAGCATCTCTGGATTCTCAATAATGGTGGTAGACAACTGAGCTTCAGTCATTATAGCTAGGCTTTTGCCATACGTGGACTGATGAATGTTGCTCTGTGGGCATTAAAAGCATACCACAAAGCAACTGACTACAACGGCTACTGTGACAATGATGTGTAAGCAAGTCAATGTTTTCCAAATAGACTTTCTTTCCAGAATAGAAATTAACATTGTAAATTCACTTCTCTTCTTAAATATTTTGTAAACTAGACAAGAACATATTTTTTGCAGTATGAAAATCAGTCACTGCACAGTTCTACACATATTCCAATATTTTAATTGAATCAATATATCTATTAAAGATGATTACAGATTTTTGGAGTGTTTACTGCACCTTTTCCTCCTCACTGAGTGGATCTCCAAGCTCGTCCTGGGAAAAGTCTAAAAACGCCACAGATCCATCCATGGAACACACCAAGATACCCAGTCCATTAAGCGTCCTGAAGGAAATAAAGATTCACTTTTGTTCTTTTGTCTTTTTCATTGATGCAAAGGGGCAATACAAAAAATTTTGCAATAAAAAACACTTAGCATAAGATTTATTAACACAGAAAATACCAATGAAACCAAAAAAGTGGGACAGCAAGGGAAAAGGGCAATGGACAGTAAGGGTCTGTGTGGTGATACTCAAAAGAAGGCAAATCAGAGACCGAACACGGGAAGGTAGCTTTAGAACAATACACCTATCCATGGCACAATCAGCACCATGAAAAGCTTTCTGTAGGGGTAAAAGAATATAAACTGAAGCATTCACTATGAGCAATGAGGAAAAAATAAATATACTTGCTTCAAAAGACATACAAAGAATTTGTGTGCTAGTGGAACCACATGAAGGGGCCTTCAGCAGATAAACTGATACACTTTTTTAAAGCCTTTTAATTGCTGTTTTGGGTTGTGTTTTTAGAGGTCCACAGAAGATGAAGCTTCATCATGTATGGGAAACAAATTACAGATAGTCTATCCCTAAAAAGAGCTTACAGTCTAAATAAACAAGACAGGAAGGAGAAAGAAAAAGACTAGAAGAGAGAAGCTATGTATGTTGGCTAAATACCTCTTCCTATCATCACTGTCTGAAGTGACAGCAATAAAAAGAAAATAAGATGTGCATTTGAGCAGTCCTAAGATCACTGCGTTTGGTAAGAGTGTATTTTTGATTTTTTTTTTATTTGGGGTTTTAAGCAAACTGCACACGTTTTTGTATGTAGGGATATACTGCACCACTCTTCCAGAGGTCTCAAAGGCTTTCTTGGTGGAAGAGAGAGGAGAAAGCATACATTGTAGCCTTAATGGCATTACAACCTTCCAATGGCATTATAACCTATTACTACACGTTGAAAAAAAAAGTTTTGATCAGTAACTTGCATTCAAAGACTTCAGAGACAGTGAGATAGTGGTTTACAGATGGTTTGTTATAGAGAATGAAAGACGAAAGGGAAACAGGCGGAACTCTCTAGTCCTGTCCAAACTATTCCAGCGAAGCTTAAAAATATATTACATGCATCATGGCTACAGGTGTTTGAAAACAGCTTTTTTGTTGTGGCCAGACTCTTCACACATTCAGAGGAGTTAGCCTCAGCACTGTGTAACTAGGTTAACCAATGCTATTCCAAATTAGAAGAATGATAAAGTCTTGTTTAGAGTTTTCTGCTCACTTAACAGATAAAATTGCTGAGCTCCTACTAACCTCTGGACCCTACTAATTATTACATGAAAACATAATGGTGCTCAAATATTATAGTGATGGATCCAAGTCTAAACCTCTCAACTAGAAACCAGAGAGCTATAACAAAATAACAGTATCAGATTTCTCTGAATTCAATCAGTCTGTTTTTAGAATTGGGCAAAGGACTGGAACATGTTTCTGGGAACATTCTGTATTATTGACATTTTAGCCATACATTTGGATTTGTAAACAGGATATAAAATAACAAGCTTCCTGATGAACCTTTGTCTGTCTCAAATATCCCACAAAACCATTTCCTCGTAAATTGCAAAATGTTAACCAGCTATTACTCCCGATGACTTTATGCCATTGAAAATGTGCAATTTGCAGATGAAGAATTAAAAAACACTTCAGGAAAACAAAGCTATTCAAAGCTATTGTACTACAACAGCAGTTCTCATGAAATACTCCATTTATTGGCCTTTATTAATGAAAGCAAAATGTTTTGGTTTTGAAATTTTTATTGTGCTTCACTGAGCTTCATGGCAAAATTCATGTGGCATACAGAAAACAAGAAGTTACACAACTGCAAGCCTAAAAATTTACAACATAAGAACACAGTGTTATAGCTACAAACGTGTAACTCCAAAAGTCAGGAAATGCTAGAATTAAAACAACCTATGTGATCAACTGCATTTATATTATGAAAAAGATTATATATATATACATACACACAGAACTCCCAATTCTGTAAATCACCTGATGCATAGGTGCAGAGTTTTATCTTAAATACCATTTACTGAGTAGTCTGATGTTTGTTTCTACCTTATTACTTAAGTCTTGCTGTGCAAATAAAGAACTGTTAACTTCTGCCTTTCTAAGGCCAGGCCTCTGATGCTCATTAGTTCCAAAAGTGAGGCAGACCCCACTACCTGGGAACCACTTCTCCACTCATCATCTTTTTTAAAAAAAAGGAAAAAAAACACACAAGCACTCAGGCTTTGATAAGTTATTCTGGAGAGAGAAAGGAGTGCAGTCTTGGGGAAAACTGAAAAGGGAAATTGCAACTCAAATGCTATGAGAGATAGGAGAACCCAGAAGATATAAAATTGGAAAAGCTAGGCAGAAGTCAGAGTCACTGACAGCCTGATACTTCACATCATCAATAGCAGGAGGAGTGTGAACAAAGGAACCCGGCCTACCTTCCCATCCCTGCTCCTCGCCTCCCCCTCAACTATGGTCATACCACCTCCTTCTACTGCTAGCAGAAATGGGGCCATGCTCCTGGATGCTGCAACTTTTTTCTTCTGAAACAGACAGCAAGAGCTGGTTCCAGCACAGCCAGGGTAACACTCAAAAAGCTGGTAAAGGATCTGCCACTACTACACCACCAAAAGGGGTCGACCTAAGATAGGCAGTGTGAAAAAGAAGAACTCTCTCTTCTTTTTTCTCCAAGGAAATATTGGCCTACAAGGTCCACTTGAATTTGTCATAACTGTATAGTGCAATAACTTATCATATATGTAATACAGGTAAAGCTCATCAGGTCCACCATATCATGTTATAAAATACATATGTTACCAAAAAAATTTGCAGAATCTTAACAAGTAGGAACTCATTCCACAGATAATTTACTTCATTATTTCCTAAACACATTAGTTTTCATTCAATTCTAATGCTACACAGCTTGAAGTGATCATATGCTAGTAGCTAGTGTCACACTACCAAAGATGTTGCAGCAGAACCAAACACTTCAGGAACCAAGCAGTGTGTTCCAACAGATGTAATCTCTACTATTTCAATTAATTTCCAGTTAGTGTCTGTAGCTAAAATTGATGATAACATTCTGGCTTTTCTAAGAAACAAACTTACCAGGAGATATCCATGATTGACTTGTCAAACAGTTCATGTATGACAACTAAAGGCCGTTTCAGACATGTGAGCTTAAAACAGAAGAAACAACACTCAGAAATTTAGAAGTTCTATGTTACCATAAATATTACCACATTAATACTTTCCCAGAGTCTAACAATATTCTCCAAACAAGAACAGGCCAAGAGATAGCTGTATACTTGATGATATGACATCTGAAGTGCCAGGTTAGCCTTTCCCTTACCAGCACAGAAAAGCTCCGGAGAAGAACGGCTGTCTCTCTATCTTCCCCTCCTTTCTGAAACAGGAGGTCTTAACCAACTTCACCTGTATATTGCAGTCCTCAAACTTTCTACCACTCAAAAAGTAATTCCACAGATGCTAAAGACAGCTTCTATTCTAAGTTTTATTGAGATAAGGATGTTGCAAACTGCCAGCACAAGAGGAAAGACAGAAAACAGATTAGGCTTCATGTCCTCATTCAGACAGCTTACCCAAGTTAAGCGAAGCCTGCCAATAGTAAAGGAAAATTAACACAATTATCCTTAAAGAGGATTCCTCTATGCTTATAGGTCAGCTTAGTAATAAGGAACTGAACATGAAAATTCCCTGTAACCTGTTCTAAATCAGGTGCAATACTGTCAATCCAGTGGACTTGATAACTACAGCAGATAGTACGACCAAAATGAACTACAAGTCAATGTGATCTAAGATGTTTCATGCTCATTAGTACACAGATGTAGTATGCCATCATCAGCAGTTATTTCTTTTAGTTATTTCTTTTCATCATAGGTCTGCATTGTATACATACCTAGAGCTCTTCAGGGTAATGACTGCCTATAACTTTGCATGTCTAAAATACCTAGTGTAACCTCGACAGGCACCCTACATGAAATCATAGTATAAATATAAAGTAAAATATACTGAGAGTGACACTTTGATTCGGGTATGCACTAGTAGCATTGCCAAAAACAGATATAGTGTTATGCATTTAACTATTGATGGATAAATATCATACTGGAATCTATAAATAGTAGACTGCAGTTAGCAATTGGTGTGTTCTGGCACACGTTTTCATCACAAAGCCTTATAACCAGTTAAACTTATTCCCTGCCCTTTGCAGTTGCCAAACAACCCATCTTGCATTTATAAATATGAGACTAGCTACTCTTCTCTCAGCCAGAATAACAATTTTAGTTTAGATTTTTGAAGTAAAACCCAAACTAGATATTGAAAACTTGAAAGTATATTTTAAAAGCTCATTCACTTTCACATTAATTTCCATAGGAAAGGCAGAAGCCAGGGACTGAAGCCAGAACAAAGCACAAAGATGAGCCATATATACCCTCAGAAACATCTGTGCCATGCCTGCTGTATTCTCTTTGTACCCATAAAAGCAAGACTAACAAAACTAGACTCTATGACTGATTAATGGGTAGGTGGGCTAAATATGGAATAACAGTATAGTCTTTCTTACAAGACTAACATGGAGATGGAGAACAAGTAAAAGACATAGGAAGGAAATAGGGTTGGATTATGTTTATTAGCTGTGATAACACATTACTCCCCTTAACCACAGCAACATACTCTATCACTGGCTTTTATCTGCTCTTGACTTTAGAATACTAAATTCCTGAAATGAACTAATACCATCCACTCCCTTTCCCCCATTTAAATCTCTAACAACAGAGAGAATAAAAAACTAAACATGAATCTAAATATAAGACCTAATTCTGTACACATAACCTTTGTGCTAAACCCTCAAGTTACCCAAATGACCACATTAGTCAAAGAATGCTGACACTTACCCAGACAGAAAGAGATCGATCCTTACTACCAACAGCACAACAGCAGTAGGGACAACTTGACTTGGTGGAGCTCCCATTCTTTTGTTTCTTCTTGAAGATTTTTGGATTGAATTTCTGAACAAGTGAGATGCCACATTTTATTACAGTAAGCAAATTTCAGTAGATCAGCTTTAAAAGCAAGCTTTCTATTTAAGAGTGAAAAAGATAAACGTTTCATGGAAACAAGGTCCCTAACCAGACTCTATAAAAGCACTAACAAAAGCCCCGTATGCTTTCTTAAGCGAGATTTTGAATACTTTAACAGGAAGGCCAAAGAACATCAATTTCACCAGTGATCAGGAACCCACTATAAACCTAAGTCATTGAACAGCTAACAATGTTGGTGTCTGGCATTCCTAACATGCTCCTGTGTTCCCCTCATCTTGTTCATCTGCATGCAGTTCTCTTATCATAAGAGCAAGCTGATTGTTTCCAGCATTGAAGTTGACATTTATTACACACTACCATGTGTTTGCTTTATTAACCTTGACACCTATCTCCATCTGTTGTCCCACTTACGCATACAATTATCAAAAGGAACTTCTTACAAGATTTACTTTAGGGATAAATTATTATAATTCACCCACCACTACTGTAACTGCCTTCCGGTGCCCTACAAAATCCATGTTGGTTTTCCATCCATCTCTCTCAATGATCTGAGCAGTAGGTCCAGAATTATTCATGGCATGAGCAGAAACAAGATAGTGACCATCAGGTGACCAGCTAAGACGCAACACATGTGTTGTCCCTCCACACTGATGAAATAAATGAAAAAACATACTAAAACTTTAAGCATATCTGGCAAAAAAACATTTTTAATGCAAACTACTTCTATTTTAGATTTAGGAAATATATGATTACTAAGTCTTCTGTGACTATACAAGAATGACAATACAATTCTCAGCACATCAAACATGTTTATACAGGCGATGTAGCATAACTCCTAACAAAAGGAGGAAAAGGAATCCAGAGTACTATTTTTAGAAGAAACAAAATGCAAGTCTTTTTGCATACAGAACGCTCAGTATTTATCACAGTCCTAGTTAGTGACATGGCTGCAGCATACCAACTGCTAACAATCAGACTTCAGGTTTCAACACCAGATCACATGTATTCAGGCATTTACAGTCTATTATTAAGAGTAATTGCACTAACCACGATACCGTAAGATCACTGCAAAACACTCCACTCACTAAGCAACAGCTTCTGTCCCCATAAATTTGACCTCCTGATTAAAGTCATCACACAAGCACAGCACTAGGATGCCAGACCAAAGATCCCTATCCTAAGTATTTGCCTTGTTTCTGGTAGTGGCCAACAGACAATGCATAGAAAAGAATGCAAGAACAATGCAGCGTGCCAATACTTACTCAGAACGACTTCTACATTTCCAGGAATTTACATGTTTCCACATCCCATGTATACCTTTGGCATCCACAACATTCAGTAGCAACAAGAGTCTCAATTTAATCATATGTTGTATGAGAAAGTAGCTCCCCTCCCACCCTTCTTTTGAATCTACCGTCACATAGTTTGATTTGACTTGGCACTGTTAAATTAATTAATGCCAAGTAACTCCAGAACTGGAGTTACTCTTACAATTTTCATTCACTCTATAGGAATTTACTTTGGTAAAACATCCTCAAATACCTCATCAAAGGGTTTTGTGATGCTAGTTTCCAATTGCCAGTCCATCGTCCGCCACACCTTCAAACTTCGATCATCAGCCTGAGAGGCAATATATTTTCCAACAGGATCCCAGGTCAGCCCTTTCACCAAGCCAGAATGCCCCTTTAAAGTGGCAAGAATTTCTGTATACACAGGCAAAAAAAAAAAGAGAAGAGAGTGTGGTTACTATTATCCCTTTTAGGACAGACTGTTAGAGAGCTCTATGAGATCTTGTTTAAACAGCATATTGAATGTAACCTCTTTTAATGTACAAATGACAACATAGCAACAAAACTGGAACATACACTTAAGCTTAGAGTGTACAAAAAAAGTGGTAAAGAAAACTGTTGACAGCGTAAGGGGTCCAAAACTCTTTATAAAAAATACATCAAAGCAGTAAGAGAAGACTAGCAGAGCCCAGACAGTTTAGAATAGCATGTTCAAGCAATGGAAAACAGCAGTTTAGCTGGAATTTTAATTAATATTCATCCTTTCCTCTGTACACAAGGATTATCACAACAAATTCAACTTTTTCAAAGTCATGACTGAAGAGACACACAAGCCTGGCAGACTCGGTAACCTATTTTCAGTCACTCTCTTGCTTATCAGTCTGTTAGAGAATAGGCTGAGAGCACTGCACAGGCTACACAGTTAGCTTGAAAGTATAAAACCTCCGGCATCAGTACTGGGAGCAACTCTAAAATAAACTGCAGTGTCTGAGCAACACACAATGGGAGTTTTAGCTTATATCAAGTTATGTGATAAGAAGCAGCCAAATAAAGGCACACGTTTCTTAACTGCCGTGGACCCTTGCAGGTCAGCTGGAGGCCTTGGGACTTAGTGAATTGCCAGCACTGCAGCAACGGAAGAAGCAAAAGGGCCATCGAATGTAAGACTGTAAAATGTAAATGCAAGAATGTAAGTAGCTTTTGCTACTGTGACAGGAGAGGGTTCTAAGGCTCCCCTAGCCCTTCCTTCTTCCCCCTCATTATGTAAGGCCACACTGGTTACTTAATATCAAGCTGAAGTTGTATACATTTGGGATACTGCAGAGATGGTAAAGAAAATGCACATAATAATAACCTTCATGTGAGATCAGGAGCATAATCTGAGTGTTACTGTAGTCTACAGCAGCATGGAATCCAATGCACACCAACAACCAAATGTGGAACAGGGACTGACTCACCATATTGCAAGCATGCCATCTCATAAGACAGACAACCCATTGTCACATAGACATTTTCACAGTCCATGACATACACCCATGGAGGGGATAATTTGTTCCAAGGCATTACATACTTGCACATCTGAAATGTAAGATTTCTCACCTGGAAATTTCACAGCATTCCAGATGACAACAGTGTTATCCACACTACACGATGCCAACCAGGCATCGTGTGGAGACCATGCTACATCCATGACATCTGTTTGGAAAAAATATAAGACATCGTCAGTAATCAGAGAATCCAAAAATCATTTTCAAAATAACTTGTGGTGCAACACTTTCTCCATCACTGAGAAATGACTATTTCTGAGTACCAGTAGAGTGGAAGGTAAGAAAGAATACAGCAAAATGGGATTGAGGTACTCCAATTTATAATGTTTAATGACACACACACATCCAAGACAGAATGCAGTATTTAGTGATTATAGGAAGTACTAAAGCCTGTATAAAGTACTTCATCTTGCTTTGAATGAAAAAGTAACAGATACTGCAATGTAATCACTTTATTCCAACATACCTGGACTGACCAAAGTGATTTTTAATCTTGATTTCATTCACAGTTCACATCAGCAAGTGGAAAATGCATTTGAAATTACCTGGCTTATTCATCTTTTGCATTGCACTTTAGTAATTTTTTCTAAATGAATCCTAATATTCTGTTTTACAGAACTTTATCTTTTGCCTCTCAAGACATTATAGTGAAATATAAATGTCTTAATTAATAGTTATTCTATTACACAGTTTGCCAGGAGTTGCTTGCCAAATTGGCATTTGATTAAAAATGACATTTTTGTTAGATTTTTACTGTTGCCACTAAAATTACCAACTTGCCGCTAAATTTATGTTTTGAGCATGAAAACGCAATAGTACACATTTTGAAAAACTAGTTTACATTTTGAATTATGCTCATTCTGCATCTGTTAACTTACCCCCCGAATGGCTTCTGAGAATTGATACACACCTCCACTGCTCAACATTAGTAAGTTTGCTACTAGAACCAAACACAGTGCTCGGTCCAATATATCTAATTAAAATAGAAACAACAGTTAGCAACAGAACCACATCATGTTTTTCACAGTTTCTTTCTAAAGAATATCAGCTGCACGGTACAATTCTACTTCATATTCAGTTATTCCTGCAATAAATAAATAAACAAACAAATATTTTTATAGAAAGTACTTCCAGTTATTAAAAAACCCTAGCTTCAGTAAAATTTATAATGCCCACCAATAGCAAAAAAAATCCTAGTATTTAAGCTAACTCTTCAAATCTCATCATGAAGTTTTCTTCAATGCCAGAAGAAAATGTCTTAACCCCTAGACAGGAATGTGAGTGCCCAGGTAGACACACACTCCAGCCCAAGAAACAGGATAATACACTAAATCTCCAGTATCAGTGATGCAATACCACAGGTTTCAGCTCCATACACCCTAATAGACTAGACAGTGTGATTTACTTGAAATAAAATACAAAATTGAGAAGGAGGAAACATGCTTACGCGGCTCGTTTCCACACCATAATCAATTTGTCATCTCCCCCTGAAGCCAAGTAAACTCCATTGTTTGACCATCGCACACAGTTCACACAAGCTGAAATGTAGAAAATGTGCAAAAGAGTTTATAAGAAGAAAAATGAGAACAGACCATTCTAGACTGGGGTACAGAATTTATAATAAGCAAAGATAGACAGGAGATGTTTAGGATTTACGTGTGCTTTTTCCTCTCAAAGCAGTTATTCTGTCTGCTTTAGATAAATGAATTGGTACTTATCTGTCAGGAACAGTTGAGAAACTTAGTTTTAAAAACTATTCATTATTTAAAAAAGCTTCACCAAAAGCGGTTCAAAAGGAGAAAGATTAATATTAATCTAAGAAAAGAAACTGCTTGTAGTAAATTAAGTGGGATTAAGAAGGAAAAGAAGAAAACAAGCATCTTGAAAAAAAAAGAGGGACAGCTTGTTCAGGTAACCATATTTCTTTTACATATAACATGCAAAAAATATGCAGAATATTCTAGAACTATAATTGATATACTGCATGTGTTGTTGCCTTTACATTTATTCTTTCTTTTGATCTTTCCTTCAGAGCTCACCAGTTTCTCAGAACGTGCATTATCAATTACCTTGTGGTCACTGCTGGAGTAAGTTCACAAGGAGATTTCCAACAGTATCTGTATATCTCTACACATTATTCCACATCTTAACGAAATTTTCTACTGGACATCTAAAAACGTATGTATACAAAATATGACACCCCTTTGCTGTATTTTATTTATTCTTTACCACTGGACAGGGCATGCTTTTTGTAATCACAAACAAATATAATGCTTTAGCAAATTACCACCAGTCAGTTAAAAAAAAAAAAAGATCTGTTACCTAAGTGATTGTCCATCTGACAAAGCATCTTGGGAATATTTTCATTCTTTTCATCTTCCTCTTTCAGGACAGGAGCCATATTCCAGATCACAACTTTCCCAGAATCCTGGCCTACAGGTGAACAAAAAGACCCTCGTCTTAAATACACGCAAAAGGCAAAAGAGCTTTTCAACTTAATATCTGTTCCAGAACAGTCAGATTTTGTCACTACTGCAGTGGGAACTTAGGAAATATTTAAATACAGACGCCATTCTGATATAATTACAGTCAGAAGCACTTCATTTTTCTCAAAGCTACTGGAAAGTAAATTACAAAGCTGTGTTAAAAAAAATCATACATAACGATGTAATGACTGTAGATATCAATGATACCAACTATAAGGATGAACTGTTTATAGTAAAATTGCATTTAACAGGAGAGAAGATGCATTCAAAATCTAAATTGCAATTATTGCAGCCAACAAAATTATTATTTGGGTTACAATACTGAATAATTTTGCATACATTTCTTGAGCTGTTCCATTTATATAATTGGATTTTCTTGACCCAATAGCTCTACTATTTAGCAGTTCAAAAAGCCAAACTTCACTTTCAGTTCCTTTTCAAATAAAAAAAGAAATTTGGCCATTATGAGCACAACTCAATTATCGCAGCCATTATCTCAGTGGATGTCCAAGAGGATGAGCAGATCAAAAAATGTAACCCTTCCTTCTACAGTAAAAATAGTACTTTTAAATACATATTAATGACTTAAATATCTGAAAAACAGTTGATTATGAAGTGATATGTTTTTAAAAGGGACAGAATGATTAAAGTGTTGTAAAGGCACAAGATCATTGTAGCCCAAAATTCTGGCCTCTATCAGTACGTAAGCATACCTTGTCCTCCTGTTGCAAACTTGGTCCCATCTGGGTGAATGTCCACTGAAAATATTGGCTTTCCTGAAATTTGAGAACAAGAAGGAACATACTGAATTGTTTTACAGTCAAAAGAATGTAGCAATGCCAACAGAACCATAAGTCTTCTGGTTAGTGAATAACCTTCTTCTTCCAAAAGCTATAGTCGTAAGAAATACAGCTGATTGAAAGAGTTGAAAGCAACCTGAAGATAAGAAGGACAGCCTATTAAAAGTGTATATGGAAGTTACCATGCCATAACAAACCAGTAATAACCAAGGAGACTTAATCCAGCAGGATATGCCAAATGCCTCAAAGCAAAATAATACCACAATACATGCGCCAACAAAGTAAAATTGTATTTGAGTAAGGAATTTCTTCCAGGTTTCTACAGTTCATTATCTGATGACCTGAAGAACGTTTTGGTTTGGTTTCTGTTTTTTTTCCCCCAAATCCTCTCCAATCACAGATCACATGTGTTTGTCACACAATTGCTCATCCCAAACTAAAATTCTGTTGTTATGAAATGCGTCTATGCAAAGCCTAACTTTTAACTTTATAGTTTCCATATTGAAAAAGGAAGACTAACTCCAATATTACTCTTCAAACCTTCAGTTCTCTAGATGCAACTTCTTTCAGAAGAAAACTAATAATTCTATAAAACCTTAAGCCCTATAACAAATAGCCAACAGAGTTGGGGAACAGCTTTGGAAACCAGACAACCCTTGCTCTCAGCTTATTCTGCTCTGATGCACTGGATCACATACCCTCTCCTATGTGCTCACCGTTCTTTCAGCCTTTGCAGAAAGAGAAAGGAGAAGGCAGAAGAAAACTTACTGTCTTTCAATGATACCCAAAAAGCTAATACTAAGGATTACTTGAGGGAACACATGATTTCCACATTCAAATAACTTCTGGCACCAGTCTGACCATTTCCAAACCAGAATGCTTCTGTAAGCAAGACCACACACACGTCAGTATAAGACAATTTGTCATAACAGCCAAAAGAACAAGTACCCACACACCAAAACTACTTCGGTGTGAATTTCCCATGGATGTAAATTCTTGGATTGTATCTTCATATGTTTAGACATAAATGATAAAACTGTAGAATTTATCCAGATCACCCAATCACTGGTTTGATACTGCAACTGTATCATTTGTATTCCTTGACATTAATCTGCTAACAAAACCCGTGTCCCAATATCCAGTATTTCTTACTTCTTTCAAGAGATAGGTATTCTGCTTCGTGTATTTTCTCTATGTTGACTTGTTTTAAGATTTATTTAATTTGGATTTGTATTGCAACACTGACATGTGATTCCCCTTAAAATTTTTACAGGCAGCCAAGCAAAGACCTTAACCAGAGTAAGATGGCACTCAACTTGCATTCCTTCCAAGTCCTTTAAACCACATAAAACACGAACTGAGATTTAGCTGTGTTTTTTCTTCAGATTGTTGTGTTTGAATCTATCTTTTATTCTGCTAACTTGAATGTAACATACATGGCTAAGCTGGATACTTTCAGAAGTGCAGGCAGGAAGCAAATGTTTTGCCCTACCCAAGATGTAGAAGTTCACTTAAATTAAACCAGTGCATCATTTAAACTACTTTAACCCACTGATAAAGAAACAGGTCATTCTGTAGACCTTACAGGTGGAAGAGGTTAGCTTTTTAATCTGTCAACAATCTTAAGCATCTTAAGCAAGAAGTTACTATGCTTTCAGGTCTACCATCAGACATGAGAGTACAGTGCTCCCTCCAGCGAGCCCTTTATCAAAGACGTTTTAAGGTCGTTAGCCAGGTACTAACCTGACTCATTTTGCCTACAAATCATTCACAGAAACGGGAAACTGTTCCCCAGCAAGTCAGAGGGAACAACCACCTCCAGTACAGGGGCATCGATAAACAGAACTATGACTTCCAGAGCCAACACAGCACCTATGAATGAAGCTTCAGAATTTATGCGGTTTGTAGTTAAACGATAGTGCATTTAAAATTGGTTTAACAGATGCAGCTGTCTCGTATATGAAGACTTGTTCTAGTAAATATAATTATATATTGACAGATATAACATCTTGCTTGCCTCTCTACCCTTCCTTCCCTGATCTGCTCTGATTCTACCACTCTGCCCTTCCCAAAAGCCTGCATTAAACAGCAGCCGTGACCAAAGCATGCACTGTTACATGTCTGACAGACACATCAGCTTCTCATTATTCACGCAAAACAGATATGCTATACATTCTAAATAACTGAAATAAGTCATTGCACCTGTTGCTTTGCAGAAATTACTGACATAATGTAGATTTATTTTGCCTTTACTGGGTCTTAAAACTAGCATATCTCTGATTTCTGCCTTATCTCAGGAGGACAATCCTTGAGAAGCAGTAACGTCAGCCCTCTTTGTTCTAGGGAAAGTTTTTGCGCAGATCCACAAATGGGGCTGACGATATTTAGCAAATTGCTTTACTTACAGAGTCAGAGGTAACTTGGATACAGATTCACCATAAAAGCCTAAAATTAGCCACATCAGAGAAAATGTCCTTCTGGACCAGCACTCTGTGTTCAGAAACCAGCACTAGATACTCCCCAGGGATCTGTACAACTGCAAGCACACCGTGCTTCTTCCCCAGGGAAATCTTCAAGCTCCAGAAATTTGCAACTTTCACTTCTTGAACCAGAGGCAGGATGTCTGCATTCAGCAGCCATCAGCCTTTTGTTCTATAAATTCACCAGGCCATTTCTCAGGTCCATAATTACCACCATCAACAGCCCCCGACACAGAGACCCACAGCTCAACCACAGGCTCTGAAGAACCACCTGCTTCCCGAATCCTGTACTTATGTCTGTTATTTCAACACCCCTTAATTCTTGTACAGGGAAAAAGTAAACCAAAAATCACTTGACATTCACCCCGTTTCTGCCACTCACAACTCTACACATACTCATTGCATCTCCAGCTCAGTCCTCCCATTCCTGGCCCGAAGAGTCCAGGCCTACCTGGCCATTCCTTGCACTAAAGCTGCTTCTCACTGCTGATCATTCTGGTCGCTCCTCTACAAGACTCCTTCAGTTCTCCTACATGATTTTTCTCACTAGAGATATTAGCTTACTAACCCCAGTTGCAGATTTCTTAGAGTTCCTACAAATAAGGTGCTTTCATTTTCCATATACAGGAAATCTGTCCAACTACACCCAGCCTCGGCCTGTCACGCCCTCTCCTTAACAGCCATTTTGCATTAGTCAAAATACAAACACTAACTGCAAAATGCCATGTCACATACTGGCACAGCAGAATAATTATATTGTCTGGATCTGGACAAAATATTATTTAGAGGCCAACCTGGATTTTATTTCAAACTGCTTTGGATTCAAGATAGGGGTAACGTAACTAAACAAGGACTGCTCAGCTGTTTGGAGCCCACAGCTTTTGGCCCACACCACTTTCACGAGTGCTCGTCCAGTTCAGCTATAACTTTTTAAAAGCGGATGAAGGCATAAGCTTAAGCTGTGGTGAGCAGCCCAGAGGGGAGAGCAACCACTGGTGAACCAGCTCAGGACCACGGGGCACCAGGACTTTGCTCCCGGCTCTGGCTGTGACCACTGCTGGGTGAGCACGAACAGCCACGCCTGGATGTCTGCAAGGAACAGTAGCTACTGGATGCAGAAGACTGAGCTTCTACCACCTGGGTGAAAAAAGATCATTCTCATCCACAGTCAGGCAGCAGCACCACTACACGTTTCAGCACCAGAACATGAGGAAACTCACAGTGGTATAAGCTAAGCTATACAGCACCTAACTTGGACCCCGTGGCTAACCTTCGGGCAGAAGCCGTAGCTTTACTACAGAAAGCAGCGCATCACTGCCACAAACGAATCCATTTCCTATTTAGCACAAATACCACACGAATTTTCACATCACTTTTGGTACAGTCATATTCATGAGTTCAGAAATAGGTAAACACACGTGGAGTTCACAGTGGCAATTCAAAGTTTCCCTGTTAGTGGTAAGGGGCATTAAGCTGAAACGCACTGACTTGGAAAGGAAAATCCTCCCAGCAACCTGTCCCAGAGCTGCGCATGCTCACAGATCCTTGGCTATCAAGAAGCACGGAGCTTGTCTTGATTAAATTAGATTACGTGGTCTTAAAAAAGGGAATCACTTGTAAGGCTACACTTACGAACGTATATTAATTCTTTTAAGATCTAAAAGGAATTCCTTAATGTATTTAAATCAGTGTTTGTTCAATACCTTAATGCCTTTCTATATCGCTTAAATAAAGATGTTAACTTCAACAATCATTAGGTTGTCAGCACAAGTAAGCCAAGACTTTTGCTTCCAGTTTTATCAATCAAGAGATGTAAAATGATTTTAAAAAGAGAGAGAAGAGATTACATGATTACAAGACAGAAATTCAACAAGATGCAGTCATTATCTGGGAGCCTTTTCCTCCCTTTCATGGCTATCAAGGCAATGCCATTTACAGTGGTGGATAACGGTCACAAGTTAAAGCTATAAAACTTGTTCCATACTACTTGTGGTTTATAAACTGATCGCAGATACTGGGTTTTTCCTCATTTCCTTCATTTTCTCAGAGTAACGAAGAAGCAGCCATTATTTAATAGTAACTGCTTCCTTTCCCGGGCCTGTGTCCTTATCTGATTACACTGTTAGATCCTGCTGAAACAAGCCATGAGGCACCAGGTCCCTCTTCAAAACTGACTGAATGCTGTCCCATGCTTGTAACTGAAGAAGTTTTGAATTTCATACAAGTAATTAAGCATCAAACTAAAATATAAGTGATGCTTAAATAGTAACATTAAATTGCAAGTGTGTTTTAAGATGTTTTTCCCCCTTTCCTGTCATAATTTCTAAAACAATTAGTTGACGTTACTGAAGTTCCCAACATCACATTGCATGAGGAAGCAAACCAGGTCCATTAAAACCAGAACACCTTCTGACAGACCAGATGTCCTGTTGGATTCTTTGCTTAAAGAACCTAAACACATATGATATGCTTGTTTGGTTTTTAACTTCAGGCTATGACCAATAAAATAAAATGACTACTTTACGTGAATTTTTGCCACAACATGAATGAGCTTCTATTTATTTTGCTTCCAGCCTGTCTCAGATACAACATCCACTATGACTCACGTATCAATTTAAATATTTACATTCCACCATTACAGCTTGAAGAGATAATAAACTCTATGCCTGTATTTAAACAAAAGCAGGCTCCAATTTCTACAAGTTGTTATACACGAACAGCACCTTAGGGTTTGCAAGAGTTTCTTGGAATTGCATAGGACTTCCTTTCTAGTAGGGCTAAGCGTTTGTCATCATCTAAGACCAGGGCCCTCAAAAACCTGTGTGCCAAATATGTCCATACAACTGTTGGATGTGTGATGCATCTTTACAGAGGTACTGAATGGAAGGAGAATCAAGCCACACGATCTATCTGCACCTTACAGTTGTGCCCCCCCTCCCCCCATTAGATTGCACTTATCAATATTCTTTCCTGCTCCAAGTCAAAGAAACAGTGAGGAGATGAACACAATAATGAGAGTTTCATGCAATGAACTCACATTAACAGTGTGAAAAGCTTACAGAAAATCCATTTGAAGAATAAATATTTCCAATAAATACTCACACAATGCAGCATTAAGAACTCCAAGACAAAAACCAGTCAAGCCAAAATGTGCTAAAGTGCTTTTATAGTAAATGCAGTGTCTCAAGTGAGCAGCATGAGAATCCCAGGTGCAACTTACTTGCTGCAACACTGACTTCTGTTGTCTACTATCTCATACAGACTGTATGCCTGTGAGCATCATCAAACTTGTTCTTGCCAGTTCAGTAACATACAAATCCCAAAACTGAGTGGAGGGGAAGGAAGAGGTAGGAATGACAGCACCAAACCAGTGCATGCAGAAGCCAGTCATGATCCGGACCCTTGCTCATGTACCAACATCAGTGAAGCAACCTCTTCTGACAGCAGGGAAAACAAAAAGAGTAAGGGCTACCAACAAGTAGTCCGCAACATAAATACTGACCCTGTTTCTGGAGAAGTATCAGAGCAAACATGTAGGCCCATTAACAGCAATGGGTACGGCTTCTATGCAGCCGTCCCTGCAGGATCTGGGACCTGGGTATGTTAAAATCGGCCAGCTAAACTCACCCGGTTTTATTCTGCGCTCCTTGCCCCACGTGTAAGAAGACATGAATGTTATGTAGTCCTGTAAGTGTTATCAGACCTTAAAGCATTTTAGAAACGAAGCCAGTGATGAATGTCTGTCATAGTTTCACCACCTACAAAACAAAGCAACTTGCCCAAACTCATCCCCACAGGACAGTGGCAGAAAAACAAAATCTGGGACTACCACAGCCCTGTCTACAGCATTATCCATTAAAGAAAGTACCATAAGCCTTTATAAATGGAACCTAACTGCAAATTGCTTGGCAGAAGATGCTTTTCTACAATTCACAAGCTGATACCTAAACAGAATACTGAAAACTGCTACATGTTTCAAACACATACCCATACCAAAAGGTACATGCATTAAAGAAGTAAGGAGAGAAGTTATAAGTCTACTAATCTGTGATCTGCACAGACTTAGGCCAAAAGGTTTTATCCAGCTGCTCATAACCGGGCTCCAGAGAGACAGAGGACAGCCTGCACACAAGCAGCCAAAGATCAAGATGCAAATGTTGCATTCATTTAGATTAACCAAGTAAAAAATATAAGGAACATTTCAAATAAAGCACTTCCACTATTCTTCCAGTCCACTACTACCTTTCATTAAGAGTCTAAGTTCATTATGGTCCATGGAGAGTAGTTCAAGTAAGGATGCATGGAAATTTCAACTTTAGTCTGAAGTTATTATTCTTAAAACCTGCAACACGATCACAAAGACAATAAAGCATACAGAGCCAGCTGTAAAGTTGCATCTATGTTTTTTAACTCAAAGCACATTTCTGCAGCTTGAATAAGCCGGCCTCCTGCTCAGTTTTATCTAGATACCAATCGGCCATGTGAGTCGTGCCACCGACATTTACCAAGGTATAAAAATGGGCAGTTGAGATGGAGCTGTATGCGTGAATGCGAGGATAAAACTTGCATGAACAAAAGTGAGCCCTTCACATGGGATTTCTTCTCCCTGCTAAACCAGGAACTATACGAGAATTACTCCGCAAACTGTAAGCAGCGTGAGCATGTATGACCAATGCTATCTCGTACCAGACACCTCAGGGAAGCACACACATCCCTCAGCCAGCACCAGCACTTCACCCCGAGCCTTCCAGCTCACAAAACCCTTGGGACTCCCCCAGGGGCAGCAGTCGGGACCCCCCAGCAGCCGGGGGGCTGCTCGCCCAGGCCCCCCCACAGAGCTGTGCCCCCGCAGCCCGGAGGGGGCCCGGCCGGGCTCTCAGGGGCAGGGCCGCGGCGCACCGCGGGGCCCGTCCCGCACGGCGGCGGCAGCAGCAGCCCCTTCGGCCATCTTCCGAGGGCTTTCGCTTTTGCGCTCCCCGGGTCCCTCGGCACCACGGGGCGGCCCCGTCCACCCGCAGCAGCCACTTGTTGCTCCCCCGAGCCCCATGCATCCCCCCAAACCCCATACGCGTTCCCCCAAACCCCTCGTGCACCCCCAAAACCCCTCACACACCCCCAAATTCCCCCCCCCACCGCCGGGCAGCGGCCTCCCGGGGCTCCCCCCCCCGGCACCTGCCTCTCGGCACCTGCCCCCGCCGCCCCTCACCATTGTGGTTGACCCAGGTCGGCTTCAGAAGCTTCATTGTCTCCCGCCCGGGGCCCCCCGCCGGCCTCCGCCCTCGGGACCCCAGGGCGGCTCCTCCCGGGCTGCCTCGGCCGAACGAGCGGCGGAGCGAAGCGGAGCGGTGCGGAGCTCTCAGCGGCCGCCGGTCACCGCCGCGGCCCCGCGCCGCTCGCCGCTCTGCCCGCCCCCTCCGCCGGCCGGAGCCGCCTCAGCGCCGCTCCATGCCCCGGCGCCGCCCGTGCCGCAGCCGCCGCCGCCCGGCCGCATCCCCCGCTCGGCTCCCGGCAACGCCGGAACTCGGCGCCTTGGCAACCGCCTAAGCGGCCCGGCGGGAAACAGCGGCCCCCGAGCCGCGCCGTTCCTCACACGCTCGCACGCCGCTCGGCACGGGGGGAGGCGCCGCCGCCGCCGCTCCGCCCCTAAGGGAGGGAGGGGACGGGCGGGCGCCCCCTGCCGGGCCCGGGGGGTGGCGGCGGGGCTGGGGGCGGAGCGGGGGGAGCGGCCCCTGGAGGGGGACGGGGGAGGTCGCAGCGCCCCCGCGGCGCGCTCGGTGCCGGTGGCGGCGGCGGCTCGGGGAGTCCCCGTGAGGAGCCCCGAAGGGCTGGGGCCGGGCGCCGAGCCCCGGAGGAGCGGCCTCGGTGACAGGCGGAACGTTTGTGGGCCGAAACAGGGAGCCGCCGGAGCGCACGGACGGAGCGGGAGCGGGAGCGGGACGAGCCTGGAGCCATGCTGGCGGCGGCCCGGGGGCTCCGCCGGGCCTGGGCAGCGCCCGGCAGCGCCGCGCTCAGGTAGGGCTCGGCCGCATCCCCCGGCCCCGGGGACGGAGCCCTTTGCGCCGGGCTCCCCGCTTCGTCCCCTCCGGCGAGGCCCGGGGCTGGTCCCGGGACGGGCCTGGCTCCCCCGGGGCTCCCCCGGGGTTCCCCCGGTGTCCTGGGCCTGCCCCGCCTGCGCCGCTCCCCCCGGGGCTGGGGGTTCTGGGGAGCTCCGGCCCTGTTTAATCTGGGCTGGTTCCGTTCCTCCGCAACTCTGAAACGGGCCTTTGCCTGAGCTCGAGAAAATTAATCAAACCCGCTCAGTAGACCTAAAATGAATTTTTGTTTCACCTCTCAGTGCCCTCCGTAGTCTCAGCACTGAAAAGTGCAAATTTTGGCTTTAGTTACCTCATTGAAGAGTTCATCATTTCTATGCTGATGCTATATACTGTAGTGAATTAAGTAGTAAGAGACTAGAAATTCATTATTGTAGCATACGACTAATAAGTATCTCTTGTGCTTTGCTGAATTAATGTGACTAAACTCAGTTTCTCCTAATGCTTTCTTTACGTTCCCTTTTCTTCTTTAGTTGCTGGCTGCCCCAGACGGTTCAGTTTCGAGGAAGTCACTGGGAGACATCACTGCTGGCGTTTAGGGCATCTCTCCCCATGAGGTGAGTGCAGTTGTCACTGAGTTGCGTAGAATTGTTTGCATCCTTAGGGGAATGTAATTTTTTCCAAGTCCAAATTAATTTTTAAATATAGATGTTTGCACTTAAGATATTATATGTAGCAGTTAGAGCTGGTGGCCTCTTGAGAGTTTAATGGTAACCTATATAATAATTATTGCTTTATGCTTGTGGGTAGCTGTATTTGCTTCAACCACAGAATACAGGTGGAGATGTTCAGATTCAAGCTGTGCTCCAAAACTCCCTTTTGAGCAACATTGGAAACAAACGCCCAGCTGAACTGAAAATACTTTACTATAAGGTGCTATGCTAGACAGCCCACGTCGATGTACGTTAGATTTTGGTATCCATGTTTTGTTCTGATGCAATTGGGTTTAAAATCCTGCTAGCTAGCAGCTACCCTCAGAGAGACCATTTCACATCCTGAAGGTTATTCGTGCTTCTGCAGGTTTGTAGTGTTGTGGAGATAACATGGCCTACGCTAGACATCTGAACACCGAACTGGAAACTGGGAGTTTCTGCATTCCAGAACTAGATCATGCAGTAGCACAGAACAAATTACTGGCCACCCTATAAACGTAGTACCTCAGAGTTCCTATCCGTAAAGCAGGAATGATAACCCACACGTCTGTGTTTGTGGAGCGTGGCATGTGTTATCTTGCACATAGTAGGTTTGTGTGTTAAGTACAGCAGTAGAGAAATACCTGCATCCTGAGTTTGATTCCAAAGGCGGAAATTTTAAAAGGATGCGTACAACCACCCTCTCAGAGCCTTCTTTAATGTGAGATAGCAGGAATATTTGTAAACATGTTGCCTGCCTTGCTGCACTCTGAGCTAGTTGGAACCAATTCCAGCTCTACGTTTCTGGAACTTCCTAAGTCATTCTGACTTCTAGCACAGACCTTGAGGTTGCTCTTCTCAGGCAGGTACAGTTCTGTTTGCAGAAAATCTCACAGGACGTATGACTGTCCCATAGAAACTATATTACTTGAATAAGCTAAAATTTCAATTAGGGACCAAGTAAAGCTATGGGAAGGAACAGTTCTTAAGAGGGTAAAGTGGATGTGAAAGTTGGTTGTGTTGTATTCAGTGACAGAGCATCTTTTTCTGCTCATGTAATTATTTATCTTGCCAGAGCACAACCAAAGAAAAAAAAGAAGGTGGATGTAAGGAGAGAGCAAGCACAGAAGGATCGTATGAAAAAGAAGATCAAAAAGTTGGAAAAAGCTGCCCCAGAACTGATTCCAATTGAGGATTTTGAAACACCACTTAAGTACTCGGATAACAGCAGGTAAGTAACACTATCAGCATGAGCTGCATTTGTGGTGCGAACACTTCTAACATCTTCCTCTGCAAAACTGCAGTACAGTGCCAGCCTTTATATAAAGCATTACTGATTTCTGCTAGGAAATGTGGAAAGCGAATTGTATTTGCTCCTGCTAAAAATAGTGAAAAAAATAGTCACATGAATGTCCTGTTGGAAAGGCCATGGAAAACTTCCAAGACGGACATTGAAGGAAAGAAACGTATTACATTTTTAAAGAAACATATTATTTTGTTTGTTTGCTTGCTGGTTTTTGGTAATTTGCTTTTCCGGGTGCAGTTGCAGGCCATTTCTCTATTACAATGCTATGTTTACTCTTCAACAGGGTGCGAAGTCTTCCCCCTCTGTCATTTGAGGAGACAGAAAGAAGAGTTTTACTTATGAAAAAGTGGTCTGCGTATAAGCAGAAACAAGACAGGGCAGAAAAGCAAGCAATTCGGAGCCTTGTAGAAGCCCAACAAGAGGCACTAAAGGAACTGCGCCTTGAATCTGAGGAGCTCTATCAGGCAGCAATCAGACGAGACGAGGGGCTTTTCCCCTTTGAGAGAGAGGGACCTAATTATACCCCACCACTTCCTGGTTATGATCCTCCCGAAGGAAAATGCATTGATATCACTAAAGTGTATACGCAGTGACAGAAGAGTTTATTGTTCATCCGGCATAAGCTGCTCATCCAACTGCAAAAGGAAAGAATGGAATGAAAATTAATTCCTTCTGCACGTTAAAACACTGTAGGTATGTGATGGTGAAAAAAAACATGGAACAGAATATCCTGTGTCTGCCGTCATTGTTTTTAAACTGGCTACCTATGGAATAAAGCATCCAACACAGCTAATCTACTTTAAATTTATGCCATATTAGACCAAGGCAAACAAGTATTTCACTGAGTATTTTCTCTTTCTGGCCTTGTATTTCTCATCTCTCCGTGTGCTCCTGAGCAGCAGCACTTTTGTTCTGCATGAACCATAAGTACAAAGGCATAGACTACAAAGACTAGCATGAGGAGAGAATGTCGTAGTCATCACAACAGAGACGACTAGCAGGGAGGCAGTAGCTGACTGTTTACTGCCTTTGCTTCAAATTTCAGTGTTTTTTCATATAATAGAGGGGAAATTGATGGAAAATGTACCTCGCCGATGCAAAAATTAGCTTTTTTTTAAATTTCCTTGTAAAGAGTGCATTAAGTCTCTAATAGTGTTTTCCCTAAAAACAGATCTCACTTCAGTCACTTGAACCTTTATTTTTGTAGTAATTTGAATACTGCCATAGACATATTTAAAAAGAACACATGCATTATTGTTCAAGAGCAGTTCCCCAACAGCAGGCATGTTTCAGGGTCCGCATCGTTATCCCACTGTATCAGAAGCTCTTAAGCACCACAGTACTGAATCTGGGTAGTGCCTTTTGAATGCCAGTGGCTGTGTCCTGAACTGGCAGGGAGGAGTCCCAGCTTGTTTTTATTTTCCCATCCGGCAGGCCCAGATGTTCCAACAATGCCTTCTTCCAACAATGCGCAACACCGGGCTTGTTGGGGAAGAGGTGCTGCTAATTTGAGAGTTTCCTGCTGCGTTGCTGAGATGAGATCCTAAAGCATAAGACAGTAGTAAAAGACTAAAATCAAACACCTCACTTCTTGTAAAAAACAGTGGGTGTTTATTTAAACTTTAAGTATTTTTGAATGAGTGCTAAAGTACTGGTGGACAGAGATATACGGCGCCGAGCTACAGGTGTGTAATTCTGATGTAATGCAATTAAAAAGCAGGACAGATGAGCACTGCATATCACATACTGACCAAACACAGCAAAGCGGTCGCATCACTTGGCATTGTCTTGGTCGAGCGGAAGGTACCATTCAGGCGGCGGGCTCTTCCTGTACGTCCACACCGGGGCGTATTTCTGCTTTTCCTCCACTCGGGCTCTTTCGCTCTTGCACAAAGCTTCCTGAAAGAGAGGCACAAACGGCGCCGGCACCGCGCTGGGCGCTCCGCTCTCACCGCGGGGAGAGCCCGAACGGAGGCTCCAGCCCCTTGGCTCCGCACCCCGGGGCGAGGCCCCGAGGCCTCCACACACACACGCGCACCCCCCCGGGCGGTACCTGCGCGGCGGCGGCGCGGCCGCTCTCCCAGGCGCGGCAGGCGGTGTAGTCGTCCCGCCAGCGGGCGCAGGCCGGCAGCTGCCCGTGCGCGTAGTAGTGGTGGAAGGCGTGCCGCAGCCCGCGGCAGTGCCGCCACTCCCACCAGTAGTCCTCGCACGGCCGCGGCGGCTGCGGGCGGACGGGGCGCGTCAGCCGCCACCGGCCGAACCCGGCCGAACGCGGCCGAACGCAGCCGAACCCGGCCCATCCGAACCCCGCAGGCCCCAGCCGAACCCTTCCGAGTCCCGCCGAGCGCCCCCTGCCCCTCTCACCCGCCAGCTCTCGCCGCCGGCCATGCTGCCCCCTCCTCGCGTCCGCCCCCAGAGGGCGGCCCACGCTCCGGCACGTGACCGCCCCGCCCCGCCCTCCCGGCCGCGGGTTCGAGGCTGGCCTCAGCCTGGTTCCGCCACCCACCCGCCCCGAAATCACCACAGCAGGCGGGCACGGTGGTTATTGAGGAACCTTTACTCCAGGATTCAAGCCATGACCGAGGAAGGAGCAGAGTTTTGCGGTTTTATTCAGCTACCCGCCGCCCCTCGCGGCTGAACGCAGCCGATGGCAGAGGTTCCTGCGGGCAGGGCTCTCCCTACGCCCTCAGGCAGAGCAGCCAGGTCTTGCCTCTCCCTACACCTGCCGTCAGATTGCTACAACAGGTTATGGTATCTCAACTATTAAAGGGCATGTTATTAATTATAAATATAAAAAGCAATTACAGGGGTCTGTGTCAGAGCCTGGGATTCCTTAGACTGCATCGTAACCCAACACCTGAAGCTAAGATCAAAGAGACTCCCTGCACGCCTAAGTGTTAGACTTCATTTGCACCACACCAAAAAGCTTACCTGAAATTGTGGCAAAACTTAGAGGAAAATATCAAGCACAGAGCAACAGGAGACCATCATCACTCAGGATATAAGAGGGTAGGATGTACTCTAACAATTAGACCTTTTAGTAAGGTAGAACTGGTTGGTTTTTCTTCTCAGGTTCATCCAAGATAAGCTTTCCCTCTTTACAACACATACAAAGGACCGCTTCAGAATTCCTAGAACTTAATTTTCAACTGAAAATTAAGACAGTCTGACAGCACAGTGTTCCTGCGTTGCAACTGCAATAACTAAGATCCAATATGCTGCAATTGTTATTTTATTTTCCTCCTAACTGACTAATGGTTACACAACTTAGGGCTTTCTTCCCTTTTTGCGCAGGGACTGGCCTTCTCCTGAAAAGGCAATAAACCGACTTCCAGATTCATCCTGAATAAAGGAGAGAAGAAAAAGATTGTTATCTCTTTGCTTGCTGCTTATGCGTGATCAAAGCTGAGTGATCATTATAAAGAACGCTCCAACACAGCAGCAAAAGACTGTATATTTTTCACATCCTTAATCTATATAATAACCATTTTTTTCCTGAAAATAAAACACGAGCTCTTCTGTGACCTTTCACCTACTTGGAACATGTATTCTCTGGCTTACTAAACTTACATTGGTCCTATCTTACATCAGCAAGCAAGGATATTGGAGATTGCTTTCATCTAAACCAAACTCACTAATGCTGCTTTGTAACAGAAGTACTCTGGGAAAAAATCAAGTATGGAGAGAGAAACCACACATTTGGGCAATGGTTTGAATGTTCTAACTGTGCAAAATTGGTAGGATCCAACTTCACTTACCTCTTCAACTTTCTTAACGAGTGGACGTGAGTTTCTAATGAATGTGATTCTACCAATCTTGAAGTCATAGTTGGGTATTCCTCTGGAAAAGCAGCATAAATACATTATGAAAGAAGAAATGTTACACCTACCTTCAGTGAAACGTGATATAGAACACAGAGAGACCTATCCTATGCCTTTCAACACTGTACCAATACTGGCTGCAAAATTTTCATTGTAAGTAATTCCAGATTTAAACCACTGAATTATTTCCTGGAGGTAGGCAAACAGTACATACAGTAAGTAATGAGAAACTGATGTAGGAGGTGGTCTGTAGGCATGTTTATACATAGCCTTTGGTTTCCATGGGGCCAAGGACACCCTTTTCCAAAAGGGTTTAAATTTTATTGTGACATGCATAAATAATAAAACAAAACAACCACATCCCTGCACACTTCCATTAAATCTGAATTTAGAAGTTTTTGCAAAATCACACGGCTTGGCACTGGTTATCCACTCATCTCAAAAAAAAGATTTCACTCTATGCCAAATTTCACATTAGAAAATTAACAGGGATTCTGTGCACCACTCAATCCAGCCCACCAGTCCAATCGATACCTGCTGCATTTTCCCTCTTATCTTCTCCAGAACCAGAGTTAGGAAAGTTTTGGCAACATTTATTAACTTAGAATCTGCACCTTAAGTAGTTAGAGAAGTCACAGTCTAAAAAGTAAGACTGTGTATTTTTAAATGCAAACTTTTAAGGAAATTAACTTGTTTATATTGTAGGAACATAAAAAAAATACACTCAAACACAGATCCTTCACTTGCTGACAATTGATAGAAAAAGACATACCTTCGAATATCTCCTGGTTTAATCGGTGATGGACTAGGCTCAACACCTTTCTTCTTGCCATCCAATCTGTTCCCAGAACCAGAGAATGCCTACGTACACAAACATGGGTTTTAATTTAACGGTATCTTATATTGGAAAGCACACTGCATAGAGATATTGCATTCTGTGAAAAACTTACTATCACCTTTATTTCTTTGATTCAGTATGTTTCTATTCAAAGTACATATAATAAGAGGATAAACCCTGGGTGTAGGAGTACGTCTCAGTCATCTGTTTATATAGTAGCCTATTAAGGACAGCAAGTCACACCATTTCTGGCTGTAAACACCACAAAACAGTTACAGACATTTGCCAATTAATAACAACCATGCCTCTAAGAGTTCTTAGAGGTACTGGTATTTTGCAGTTGTTTGGAACAACCTTCCCTCACGGTTTCACAACACTCAGAATAGAACACAGAGCACTTACACGAAATCCTACGTCGCTCACATATCCACTGTGGTCTGCTTCAACATCCTGTGAGGGAAAAAAACAAGTTACTTCATTGTGTTCATGTTGTGATAGGAAAAACAAATGAAAACTGTTCCGTATACTTCTTACCAAACAAAACTTTAGAAAAACTATTTCCGAAAATCAACAGTTGTTAAACAACCATCAACGAAGCAAAAGCAGCTGATCAGTAAAGTTTAGTCTTCACAAAGTCTTTCAGGGAAAAAAAAAAAAAGTTGGTGCTCACTGCTCCATCACAACTGAGTCAGATTACTAGAAAATGCATTTTGTAAAACAGAAGCTTAACTTACTGTGGTATCTTCATGCTGTGCACTTCTTTCCGGTTCTTTGTACCCCAAAGGAGCATCGAAATCCACCTATTTAAGTAGGATAAATAAGCATGACTGATATTTCTCTCTTAATCATATGCTATGTACTATTATTCCTCAAAACTCCACAAAATAACATTCCATTTTAATCTAGAAAGAATTAGGAAGAACCTAAGTATTGTTATTTTAATTTGAAAAAAAAAAAAAAAGACTAAGCCTCCCAGGGATGAATCTTAGCATGCAATTGAAACAGACCAGTAAAACAGCACCCAGTGCCAATGGAGATTTAATCAAGACAGGCTCTTAAATAAGCCTCAACGGATTGTAAAACACGTTGAATCTAAACATGAAATTCCAGACACTGAAGTCACCTGATGGTACATGAAGTGAAGTGCAGATCATGATCAGAGACCAGAGGTGTGGTTACACGGGTACATGGATTGCCTTCTCTATCCCATCTGATTCTGCCTTTCCTGCAGCACCAGACGAGTTTGGTGTGCAGTGCTACCACTGAACAAGATGCCCTGTCCTTTTGGGACGACACAGTAAAACCAGACTTCCCACAACAGTTTTAACTTACATTCATATCACATTCTATGATGGACACAGCCTTATCTGGTTTGGTCTCCATTACCCGAAGCTCATAGATCTGAAACAATTATGATAAATGTTTTAAGATCACACATCTTCAAATGGACGAAAGAGCTCAACTTACAAATAAGAAAAACATTGCTAAGCCTTTCCCTTCATTAAAAAAAAAAGGTATCTAAAAGAACATGACAACAAAGATTTAAATTTGATTGCTATTATGTTGGAGCTAGAGAACCTACACCTTACTGTACCTTGCTGTACTCTTGCTGCACCTTTATCTGCATTTTTTAATTTAAATTTTGGATTCAGGGTAATTTCTGTCCCATGATTTTTAAGAACGTCAACAGCATTAGTTTTTTTTCCACTCACGAGCCAAAAACTAGTAATTAAACATCAGCTCAGAAGGGGGCATAACTGACCCCCTTTTTTCTCCAATAGGAAACTGATTGTGTAACCTACCATCTGGGATTACTTGTCAACAATATTACACAGCTCCATGCTGATGAGTCAAGCACTAACACTCAACAACTGTGCTTAGTCTCCCAAATGATCAAATGTGTGTGCGCACTGCCAAAAGCTTTACCTACTAATACTCATCAATAAAATCTTTCACAACATGTAGTCAAAGTGGTCGCCATCTACTGAAATACAGAGTACTTTACATTCGACAGAATTTGTTTCATCAGATTGATGGTATCTAAAGGAAACCTACGTGGAATAGTGTTGTGTACCATACCTTCTCATTGTAGTTGATGGCAATAACGTCCCCAGTAGTTAGGCAAGCAAAGTTTCTCAATGCATTTTCTAATCTTTGGAGTATGTTAAGATGAAATGCTTGTTTTCAGTGAAACATCAAATCTTTCAAATTACTATTTGATAAAACTCTTGATTTGTGGTCTATCAAATATGCCTTAAAAGTCATCAGCACACAGACACCATTTAATAAATATTATGGTGTACAAGTCCTTCTGGACATGGTCTAACAGCCGCTTAACTCTTTGGACTTTCAGAGGAGATTTATGCTTCTTCACACTCCAGGCTATGCTTTGTGCCAGCAGTCTGCGACATAAGCTCTCCCCGATTTTTGTTTTCAGAAAGAGCAGTAGTAGTTACCTACTACTGGAAAAGCATGAGACACACCTGAAAAGCTAGCCCTGCATCATTACAATTTGGGAGAAATTCTGTTCCCTGCTCCATTGTTGAATTGAAAGGATACACAGCTTTGGGGTTGGTGATGTCAAGAAAATCAGGACTCTGTGGCTGAAATTTTGAGTAAGTAGCAACTTGAAGATTAACACTTTCCACTTGTACCAGGCCTCCCTCTTCCAGCAGCAAGTTCTGCATCATCTGCAAGAACGAAAACAAAGACGTAAACCAGTATGTTAACGCTACTGATGTTTTTAATTCTCTTTCCTTGCATATACTTATATTTGCCAGGGCCACCATCTTCCCTGAAATGCATCAGTTTACAAAGTCTTAATTTCAGGAAGAAAACAGTCAGGTGCAGCTTAAATAGCAACCTGCTTTGCATACTTGATTAAACTCCCACTGAGGGAAACCTGAGCTGTGACTGAAAGCTGCTTTATGAACATAACTAGCAAAGACATGCAATTTCAAGAACATTATGCCTCTTTAATATAACACTAGCAGCTCATTAATCCTGCTCTTCAGGTTTTGACAGTTCAGCACAAGACAACTCACCCAGTGTGGCAGGTAACATATGCCCTCATCAGCCACAAACTCAAGCACTCCACAGTGTGTCATTCGGTCTGAATTTTTATTGGTCAGCTTAAATAACATCGGGTAAGTAATATTAAGTCGGCCTAACAAGAGAGGAGAAAAAATATTTGTTAAAAGCTACTAGCACATTTCTGAAGTTTTCAGAGATTGAACACTAGCAAAAGCATGGGCCATAAGAGAAGAGAGGATTCCCCCCCACCGTTATTCCAACTTCTCAAAACTACAAATCCAGGAGAGAATGGAGATACCTGAATACTGTATTGCTATTGCACTTTGAGCTTTAAGCGCCTCTCCAACGTTTTCCCAGGCTCAGAGATGGGTATTTGCAGAGGAATCTATTATTCTATGCCCTTGTGGTATTATCAGTTAGTTCCTACCTATATTAACATCCCTGCCTATTTTAAGAATATATCCTGACTTACCAGAATCACTGTGAGAAATGAGTTAAGACTAAAACTCAGAGGGGGAAAAAAGCCTCAGTTAAAGAGCCAAGTAAACATCATTAACCCTACTTTCAAAGTTCATTTTCACTTATTGTTTTTTGAAGACAGTATTTTGTTTCAGAGAGCAGCATCCAGACAAAACAGATTGAGATTAAGAATCCACTGGACTAACTATTATACTGAGTATGCTATTAATACTTAATAAATATTGATTCATGTCTCAGGCAGCCTGACGCTTCAGATGTCTGTACTCAGACAGCCTCCCTCCACCCCTTTAATTCTGACAGACAAAATTCCTCTAAAATACATTTTCTGAACAACTGAGTCTCATAATCTCTGTTTAGATTGGATTTAAATAGATAACTAAACAACCGTGGTATTTGCTTATGCTTTTACTCATATTTTTAACAGTGTTATTCCAGAATAAAATATTCACTTACTGAGTTGATCCAAAGCAGAGGGTGGCATAATTACTGCAGAAATGAAAACGAAAGTAAGATTAGGAAAATTACAGCTGTATAAAGATAACATAGCATACCATTTCATCATTACATCACCTAGGATTACATTTGTTCTAAAAACTCCTGTAAGCTCATTTTTGAGCTAGAGATTCCAGCAGAATCCATCAGTCACAAGTGTATCTGCTAGCCCAGAGATTTCAGAATTCAATCACAAATAAGAGAGGTCAAGGTTTTACAAACTGTAGCACTGAAGGAAGCGCTTCCTAGATATAATTTTGTTTGTGGTTACAGGCGTTCTTGAATTGATGCCAACTCAGAACAACATCGCCTTATCCTGACAGCCTGAAATCAAGTCAGCCAATCTATTTTCTTTGTCCAAGCTAGGTGAGGTACAACAAGGATGGGGCAGAGTCTTTAAGTGTAAGTTTCCAGGGCTCACCATGGGCCCAGGAATTTGACAAGAGACTTTGAGAACAAAAAGAAAAGCGACTTCTAACGCTCGCAGACCAGGACTCGCTCCTTTGTAAGAGTTTTAATTAGACTGGTGCGAGAAAAGGCAAGCCCTCCTCCTTCCTCTCTCGGCTCCCACCCGCTGGGGCCCCCAGCCGGGAGCAGCCTCCCCAGGCCGGCGAGGGCTCCGCGGCAGCGCTCGGCCCGCTCCACCAGCACCCTCCGCCAGGTTATTAGTCAGAAGAAAACAGGCACATACTCTTCCCGCCTTTCTCCACATCTGACCTGTCATTAGGCCCGGCTAGCATGGACACCGAGAAGCAGCGGTACTGCGTGGAGAAGCGGTTCTGGAACACGCGGGGGATCGGGTGGTCGAACATGTTGAAGGAGAACTGCGGGGACAAACACACGCACCCCGCCGGGCCGCGGCGTCAGCACGGCTCCGAGCCCGGCGGGCCGTTACGGCCGCCCCGCGCCGTCCCCTGAGGGAACCCGTGAGAGAACCCCCCCGCTCCCCCCCACCCCCCCCGGCCCGGGCCTCACCATGGCGGCGGAGCGGGGCCCGGCGGCGCTGCGGGCGGGCGGGCGCGGCCGCTCTGCCGCCGGACGGGGCGCAGCTCCCCGCCTCCGCGGGCCGCCCCCTCGCCGCGGCCATCTTGGGTGAGGGCGGAAGGCGGGGAGGGCGGCTCGCCCCCGGGATGGCTGCGGGGGGCGGTTTCTGGCCTCTCGGTTCTATCTCGGTGCGGGGGCGGTGAGGACGCGCGCTCGTGTTTTTGTCGGGACGGTTTTAATGGCAAGGCGAGAAAGTTGCCCTCAGCAAAGATGGCAGCAGTGGCAACCCAAAAGCGGCAGGGTGCTTCCGGCTGACTTCCTCTTGTCATTGGCCGGCTGCGCGCGTCGCCACGCTTTTTCTCCAATCTCATTGGCGAACAGCGGGAAGGAGTCGGACGGCTCGCCCAATCCGCGCCGAGAAGGAGGGATCCCTGCTTTGTTATTGGCCAGCGAGCCGCGGCGGGAAGCCCAACGGGGGAGCGGCGCTGCTTTGGCGCCCACTTTGAGTGGGGGCGGCCCGCGGCTGCCGCCGTTCCCCCGCCGCCGCCATGTTCGTGTCCGACTGCCGCCGAGACTTCTACGAGCGCATCGTCAGCCAGGTGCGGCCGGCGCCCCCCGGCCCTCAGGGGTCTGCCCCGCGGCCCTCGGGGGCTTCCAGGCGGCGGCAGCTCCCTCAGGCGGCTCCCCGCGGGGGCGCCTCGTACCTCAGGGAGCGGGGCGGCTCAGGCTGAGGAGCCCCCTGAGGCGCCCCTGGGCTCGCTCCGGTCTCCCTCCGGTCTCCTCGAGGCGCTGGGAGGGCTCCGGGGGCGGGCTGGGTGCGGAGGCTGAGCTCACTGAGTGTTCGTGTCCGTCTTTTGTGCAGCCGAGACATTCCTGCATCTGTTTTTGTTTGTTTCTATACCTTTTTAATCGTTGTGATGTTGCTTGTCCGGACACTAAATCTTGTGTTCTGTCGTCTTTGGGGCTTACCTTGAAGTATTTTTTAGAGCTGTTTGCCCGTTCTCATGTTTTACCCACAGTTTGCCTTTTTTTTTTTTTCCCCGCATGGGTCTATATCCTCAAGCGGTAAAGCTTCTATTAGACAGTCTTCTAGCGTCCAGTGAAGCTACGTTACAAAATGTGCAAATGAAAGTATTTCCCTCAGCTGCCCTAATTGTACGCAAAAATCTCTAAAAACCCAAACAAGAGATAAGTTGTTCAGCCTAAATCAAGGTTATTTCAGGAGTTGTTTTGGTCCTGTTTTCCTACAGGCTTTCTTTAATCAAAGCTGTTTCAGATCAAATGCCTAAAACTTAGGCCGTTCTAGGCAAGTAATGAAAGTAGTTGCAGGGCTGACCAGCTTTGAACCTTCAAAATTATATGCTGTTCACAGGAATCTGAAAAATTACATTTCCACAAAGCAGCTGACATGTTTTAGATGTGATTTCACTGCTTTAAAGGGGAATTGTTTATATTTACAGGGATCCAAGTAATTAGTTTTATGTGTAATGCCTGTTCAGAAGTAATCCTGTTTTATGCTGATAATGCTCTATGCTTAAATTTCTCTCTTTCTGTTCTTACAGTGACTGTTTTACATGCTACTGCATTAGATTTGATGCCTACGCTATTAATACTATTCTTCTATTATTTTTGCAGCGTGTTCTTCTTCTTGTGGCTTCAGATGTTGATGCATTATGTGCTTGTAAAATTCTCCAAGTAAGTTTTTGTTCATTATCTCTGTAGACTAACGGTGAAAGAAAAAACAATCCTGGGATCCTTTTAGCAGGTTTGAACTGGGAAAAGGGTGAATGTTGAAACTAATTTTGTGAAGTATTTTCTTCACAAATCATAACATGGACACCTCATAAATCACACTCCTAAAGTTTGTTTAGATTGTTGTTTGAGAAGTTCTTGTGACAAACATTTGTATGAAATAGAATTATAGCATAGCTGAGTGTGGTAGAAGACATGGTTTCCCCACCATACCTAACAGCTTTTTTTTTTTTTTCAGGCTTTATTTCAATGCGATCATGTGCAATATACACTTGTCCCAGTGTCTGGTTGGCAAGAACTTGAAACTGCTTTTCTTGAGCATAAAGATCAGGTAAAAAACAAAAAAGTTAGCAGCTCATCTGATATAGAGGTGTACTTCCTCCCTTTCTCCAACTTAGAATGTCGGTAGTACTATTATTTGTTGCCTCAAAACAGTGGTTAAACTTTAATATACCAGTAACAAACTTGTCAAGTTCCTTACATCAGCTCATTTCTGATTGATTCAACTTAAGTGTGCTGCATTTTGAGATGTGAAAAGTGGTGGGTTTGGGTGTCCAACATCCCATCACAAATGTGGTGTGTTGCCCTACACATTTTTTGTTCTCTGAGACATCAAACAACAGGGAGTAAGTATTGGTTTTGGCAATTATGAGTGCTTTGGAGGTTTTGTAAAGGTGTTTTCAGTCTTCTGTGTTTCCTGCAAATTTAAATTAAAAGTTTTTTTTTTTACTTCTGTTTGCAGTTCAAATATTTTGTTCTTATTAATTGTGGTGCCAATGTTGACCTGTTGGAGGTCTTGCAGCCTGAAGAAGACACTTTTTTTTTTGTATGCGACAGCCACAGACCTATCAATGTTGTGAATGTTTACAATGAGACACAGGTAAACTACTCTTTTCTTACAGCATGTGTAATAAAACTGTTGGCATGTTTCCTGTTGTGGGTGGGTGTCTTAGTGCTTTCCTGCGTTTGCAACACCTTTTACAGTGCTAGCAGTAGGTCAGGTTGCACTGCTAATGGATATTTCCAGTAGTAATGTTCACTGTCAGAAAAAAAAAATACTTTTTTCAGTTACAGAAAAGTATACTGAAAGTAGAGTGATAGCTGTCAGCAGTAAGCACCAGCTTAGGCCTGTTGCTACAAAACAAACTGCTAGAAATTGGAAGATAAGCATTCTCTACAATGTAATATTTATTATTTCTCAGTATCTAGCAACAGCTACAATCTGGGCTTTAAGCGCAAATTATTTGAAGGCATGCCTTTAACCAACCACAAATAATTGTTTCAGTAATGTTCCAACTATAATCTTACTGATAAAGAATACGGGTCTTACTCCTATGATGCATAAATAGACGTGGTCTTGATAAAACACAAATAACTTCTTTTTAATACTAACAATGAATAACAGCCAAAATAAATTTTTAGTTTCTCTTTTTAAGTATCTGAAGCTTTCTTCTTCTGTCATTTGAAATATTTTCTAATCACTGAATAAGGTACTTTACTTTAAAATATTTTTTTTTGCTTGCTAGATTAAGCTGTTAGTTAAACCAGATGATGATCTTGATGTTCCTGCTTATGATGATATCTTCAGAGATGAAGATGAAGAAGAAGAGGAGTCAGAGGCTGAAAGTGATGGGTCAGAACCTTCAGATAAGCGTAGACGTTTTGAAGAGGTTTGTTTCTTCTGCTTCATTTTGAAAATAAATAAAAATTACATGTACTTACAGGAGGTTAAATCATGACTTTTGATTTTTAAAACTGTTAAAAAATTGTGTAAGATTAAAAGGTAATCTACTATGACTAGTAGAGTTTCACTTGCTTAGAAAGTTTATCTGAACTGCACAGAAATATTTTCTCCTTATAAAAACAAACCGAACTTGAAACTTATTATACATAATACTGTCTTTGTGTAATCAGTAAACTGAAGTAATCTCTCTCTCATTACGTGCTCAGGGCTTCTTAGTCTAGCAAAACAACCTATCTAGCTATCAACTTTATTATTTTTTTATTTTTGAAATAATCGTTTGAGGTTATATAATCTCAAATAATTTAGAAATATATTTTGTTTGACCTTTTAGTAGTAAATTAGCAAAAGTGTATTTA
This sequence comes from Anser brachyrhynchus, assembly GCF_964034855.1. Classification (NCBI taxonomy): domain Eukaryota; kingdom Metazoa; phylum Chordata; class Aves; order Anseriformes; family Anatidae; genus Anser; species Anser brachyrhynchus. The sequence continues at coordinate 8,946,571 of NC_137710.1, read as the reverse complement.
TATATAAATTCGTTATGTGTTGTTTGTAGCATATTTTCAATTTATATTGTTTTTATATATTATATATATAATATAGTTTATATATTATATATTTTATATATTTATATAGGTAGCAAAGGCACGAGACTAGCAACAATGAGTTCATTAAATGTAAAGACATCCTCAAAATTAATATAGATATCTTGATATTTTTCTATTGACATTGTACATTTTTTCCTACTCATCTAGAAAAAGTATTTACGAAGAAAAAACAAGTGCCGGAAAACTAAAGTCAAATCCATAAATACATTTGGATCTATTAAGTATTTCAGACAGATACTTTGATTTTTTCAAGATGCTGCTGCTGTTTATAGAGCTTAAATATACAGCAAGTGACTTTATTCTGAGTTTGATTAATTATCTCATTTTTATTTTTCATCAGTGTCATTGTTATGTTAGAAAATGGTAAGATGCAATGTTAATGTTGAAAATGCTGTTTACGGAGCCTTTTCCCACTAGATGTCATTAATAGGAATAATTCTTTTAGGTCTTGTTAGTGAAGATTTAGTCATTAATCTATCTGGAAAGTTGCTAACTTACTAGAGTATTTTTTTTTTTTAGCCTTTTAACATCTAAATTTATTTGCAGGAGGTAATTGAGAGAACGATGAAAAGACGCCAAAGAAGAGAATGGGAGGCACGCAGGTGTGTTTATGATTTTTTTCATGTTGCGTGTATCTTTCTCTTTGATATCAATCTTGATACTATGATGCTTGATTTGCAAGATGCTTTAGTTCTAATTTTCTTCAGCAAATGGAAGGAGATATATTAAAAAATAAAAGTTTTAAATGGATAAGAATTGTAAATAATCACTTATAAATTGAGTAGCAATAGGTTCAGTGCTTCACTATTAAGTAATCATAGTATTATCTCGTCTATCTTAGGGTAAAATTTGTACTGATATCTTTCTTTGTAATTCCAGTCTTTTTATTTGGAATGAGCAAGAACAAGTGATAAAATGGAGTATGAGGAATCAAGGGTTTAATAAGCTTGTCTTTTTTACTTTGTCTACAGTTCAGTGTGCCTTCCACAATGTTAGAAAAATCAAACTGTCTTGCAGAAAAAAATATTTAACCCAAGTTTTTTTCTTCTTAGTGCTAAAATGAAATTAAACTTGGAATTGAGAAATAATATTTTATATTTTGAATTGGATGCAATTAGATGCTACTTAGTTGAATGTTTTTATTCTTCTTTTAGACGTGAAATTCTTTTTGATTACGAACAGTATGAATACCATGGGACCTCAGTAAGTATAAACGTTTAATTTGCTATAAAAACACAAGGTGCTACCATAAAGGTAATTGGATAATAACTGATGTTAGAATATCTAATACCATTTATAAGTAGTAGTACTATATTTGATAAGATATGTCATATATTTGCAAGCAGTTTGACTTAGCAGTTTAATGTTTTCTGGTTGTGTGCATCCAGTTTTACTGTTAATAAATTAGATATGTCTTAGAAACAGTACTTGTTTCGAAGTACTTTGTTGATTGGGAGATTAGCCACTCTGACACAGTTGACAATACAATGTTAATAGTGGAGAAAAAGACGTAAACCAGAATTATTAATGTTTCCGTTGTTTGATATCTTTAATGCTGATATATATATAAGAAAAAGTTGATAGTGTCTTTTTTATTTTAATCTTGATAAAAGTATCCATACACAAAATACTTTTTGCAAAAAGATTTAAAGATGGGGGGAACTTGTTTGCCTTTCTAAGTTTTCAAAGTGTCAGGATATCTTAAACATACGAAATAGGACACCAAACTGCTCCTTCTGTCATCTAATCTCTTGTCTGATTACTTTGATATTTTAAGTGTTGCTTTATATACAATGAAGATTTACAGAGCTCTATAAGATATTACTCACCCCGCTTAGTATCTTAAAGTAAGATGGTGGCAGGTTACTACACCTGAGTGTGACTTCTAGAGCTGTAGTAGAATGCTACTACTTGGCAAATTTAACTGTTTTCTATTTGCTTAATGAAGCGAGAGCTTTGTGTTCATCTGTCCTCTCTTTTTGTTTTCTTTTCATGTAGTCTGCAATGGTGATGTTTGATCTGGCATGGATAATGTCTAAAGACTTGAATGACATGTTGTGGTATGTTGCCATTACCATCTTTATAGAGACTACTAGCTTTATTTAACAGTAAAAAGAGGCAAGTTTTTCCCAGACTGTTTGCTTTCAGTATGAGCTTCCGGTTTATTTCCTTAGTAAACTGTGTATGTCATAAATTGGAGGACAAACCTGCATAAATTAAGAGCAACCAATAGAGTTTGAGTGGGAACAAGAGGATGATACTATTATGTGTATGTCTGTTAAAGAAGAAATAATAGTACATAACTTTGTTACCAACTTCCAAGTGGAGTTGATGAATAGTTCTCCTGACCTGTTCTGTTACATACTAACAGATTTAAGTATAATATATATAATATATTACTGGGATATTTTTTTTAACTTTTTTTTATTTCTCCCTACCACCCCCACCCCTAATTTTAGGTGGGCTATTGTTGGCCTAACAGATCAATGGGTCCAAGATAAAATCACTCAGTAAGAAAGCTTTTTTTCCTTTTTATTTTTTTGGGGGGTAACTAAAAGCAATTAATAAAGATCAGGAGACATGGAAATTTAATATTACACATGATAATTAATAAACAAGGGTATTAAATATCGTAATGATTTAAATATGATCTGATGCCTTATAAAAACAGGAATACACATTAGAAAAACTGTTTTCTTTTCCTGATATTTAGAATTTTTAAACTATTCACGAAATTATAAAACAATCATTTCTTATATTGGAAGAAATGGTGTTTAGTAGTAGCTTACTTAAATATGAGCTTGATATAGTCAAGAATTTATACAATCGTTTTATTAAAGGGGAAAAAATATACATTCCAGCTTCCTTTCTAATTTTACTTGGAAAGTTTCAAATTTTCATTCACCCCCCTTTTCTTATCTTGTACTAGATACCAGCAGAATTCTCATAGTATACATGTAGATCTTAATCCTGGTTTTCTATTGTTACTTATATACTGATCTCTTATTAAATGTAATAAGTAACTGATTTCACTGGTCTGTCTCTTTTGGCTGGTTTTATTTTAGTTTTAATTGCCTGGGTATATGGCTGAATATTGAAAGAAAATTAATGAGTAACTTTATTAAAATGTATCTGCAGTTTTTTATGCTGCTGGTTGGCCAATGTGTAATCTTTAGGAAGCATTTTTATGTTCTCATAATCAAGTAGAAAAATACGCAGGAAGATACTGAAGTGACAAATTTATTTTTGTTAAAGAATGAAGTATGTGACTGATATTGGAATTCTACAGCGTCACGTGTCTCGTCATAACCACCGCAATGAGGATGAAGAAAATTCTCTGTCAATTGACTGCATGCGAATAGCATTTGAATATGAGTATCCTTGCCTAAGATCTGGAAAAACAAACTAGCCACTTGTTGAACCCCAGCTGAGTTTTTATCTAGGAAAAAAAAATCCCAAGCTTCTCTGCTGCTCAGAACAGAATTAGAAGAAATGGAAATTTGATGGCTTTTTGAACATAGGTCTCTCTTTCAATATCTCATGTGGCTTTCCTTCAGCTTAACCCTTCAGATTTAGTTGTGCGTCAGTGTCCCTTGTCTTGGGGTTTCATGCACACCTACATCTTTTAACTTTCTTATGGAGTATGGGTATATACAATAAATAAGGACAATTCAAGACACCTACCAGTTAGGGAGTTTGGTAACTATTTGTAACTTTAAAGGACATATGTTTACAATTATTTTCTATAATTCCTGTTCAGTCTGCGCCTGGCACTTTATCAGCACTGGTCTCTGTATGAAAGTCTCTGTAACACTTCATATACCTCTGCTAACCTTAAGCTTTGGTCTGTACAAGGACAGAAGAGGCTACACGAGTTCTTGGCTGACATGGGGTGAGTTTTAAAAATCTGGTTCTTAATTAATGGATCATTTTTCACCGAATTATATACAATTATTCAGACTATAGCAAAGATCTTTAAGTTTACAAGTACTCAATATGTTGGTTTTTAAATATGATTGTGGGGCTCCCAGTAGGTTGTGGAGTCTCTTCAAGTTGAATTGTGCAAATTGGGTGTTGCTGTATGTGGAATACTTCAGCTATATGCCTTTATTGAATAGTGGGTTTGCAAGTAACAGGCTTTCTCACATCTGCTCCTCAATGACTGAAGAAAAAAGAATGCAAACAAGCTTAGTCAGACTTCACTTGTTAAAGTATCTGATATCAACGTCTTGTGAGGAGTAGGCAGAATATCTGATTCTTCTGGCTTACCTAACAATGTATTTTTTCCTTCTGTTTTTAGTTTGCCTTTGAAGCAAGTGAAACAGAAGTTTAATTCCATGGACATTTCTTTGAAAGAAAATCTTAGGGAAATGATTGAAGAATCTGCAAGCAAGTTTGGGTAAATTGTTTTAAATACAAATGTTTTGTCTGAAAATATTTTTCAATTAAGTTTAAGTAATTTTATATGAAGAGGATGTAACATCTTTTAGAAGGTAGGGGGTTTAGATTGACAAAGTAAGAACATGAAAATAAATCGTATCTCAGCATTTGCAACAAGTTTAATATTAATGTCAGCGGACTGATGAGGTAGCTGATCAATGTTAATGTTGCTAATAATGTTCACTGGCTTTGTCATTTTGCAGAATGAAGGATTTAAGAGTTCAGACCTTCAGCATTCACTATGGCTTTAAGAACAAGTTCTTAGCAAGTGATATAGTTTATGCAACAGCTTCTCTCATGGAGAGTATAGAGAAAGAAGGGCCCGAAACAACTAATTTCATTAAAGCTTTGGACAGTCTCTCCAGGTACCAAAAATGTCTCTTCATTCTCTTATTATTTTATTTAGAGAACGTGGGTTAAATATCTAACAGATGCATTGATGCCTCATTAAAGAAAAAATGAAGAAAATATCCACATGGATAGTGTTTAAAGATGTCTCACTTATTTGTGGGAAAGTTGCATTTTTATATAAAAATGTTTATTTTACTTTCCTCTGTTTCAGGGGTAACCTGGACAAACTGCACCAAGGACTGGACCTAGCCAAAAAGCAGTTACGAGCCATTCAGCAGACAGTAGCCAGCTGTATTTGCACCAACCTTGTAATTTCTCAAGGGCCTTTTCTCTACTGCTCACTCATGGAGGTCAGAATTCTATTTTTCAGCAGTCTCATATTTGAGTGTCATATTTGGCTGTCTCATATTTGAATAACTCTGTTTTACTAACTGCTTGGCCCAATATAAATGACTTGATCAGAAATTCAGAAAGAATCCATTTATCTATATAGTACTGTACTCTGATGGCTCAATGTTATTATATACTCTGAAATTAGCAAGGGAAAAGAATCTGTCCTCAAAGGAGAGGGCTTGATATCAAACTCTGGTGGGCAATGTCAAACTCTTACATTGTAATGGTTCTTGTTAGTGTTCTTTGAGCAACACAAAACTTCTAGACATGTCAGTAGCTATTAAAGTTAAACGAATAAGTGGAAGAATCATCGTGCATTGTAATTGAAGTAATTCTCCTTTTTCTAGGGAACACCAGATGTGAAGCTGTTTTCCAAACCAGTGTCTCTGTGCCTGCTCAGTAAATACTTGCTCAAATCTTTTGTTTGCTCTGTAAGTAAATCGGAAGCTTCTAACTAACTTTTGGCCTGTGCAATGGTTATTGTTCTGTTGGATACTTGCAGTTGATTTATTAAAAATGTTTTCATAAAATCATAATTAAAAGTTTTACTGCTAAATGATTGGATAATTTTTATCACCTTTATGAATGCTGTTCCAGGAAAGATATCTGCCTGGGAAACTTTCTAGCAATAGAAAAATTTCATTACTAATAAGCTTGAAATATAAAACCTTCTTGTGATAATCTCTCTCCAAATCTACAAAATTACAAAATATGTACTTCAAAAAGTTAACCTGACACACACACACACAAAAGCAGCATTGCAGGACTGGTAATTGTTATCTAAAGATTTCTGTGTCAGTATAAATAAAAAATTCTGATCTTGACAGCTGATATAATTGAAATTAAATTGCATTTATCTTTTTGAACTATTAGTGACATAGTTTAGATTTTAAAGAATGAAGTTTTAATAACCTCTCTTCACAGTGAGCATTTCCTATTTTCTAAATGAAATTTATGGTGGTCCAGCCTTGTCAGATTGCATCTGCCTGTCCTTATTTTGAGAGTTAGACATGGTGAATAAACTAGCCTGCTGCTAGGAGAGGAACAGCATTTAAAACTCGCTATGAAACATTAGTCTTGAGAACAGAACACTTTAAACAAACTTCTATTTCTAAAGTATGTAAAAATGTCACTATCTTCATAATTATTTTTGGATTTACTTTTAACAAGTTTTGTAATTTACAGCTTAGTGCTATAAAACAATAGGGCAGGGACAATGATTTCTAGAGAAGACGGTCAATGTTTAATCCATTGAATTTCAATGTAAAACAATTATTGCAAAAAATTACGCCCAGTCCAAGTTTTTAAGGTGGTGGTGGTTTAAGAGCTTTTTTCATTGTAAATTTTATCTTCTCTCCATATCATCTCTGTGCTAAAATGGAATGCAGGATTGGAGAATTGACATCTGTTTGTCCTTAAAGAAAGAAGGAAACTAAGATTATATAAACAAACCATTTTCTGTTCAAATGAGTTATAGTTGTGTCCTTAGGTGAATAATAGTAATACTTTCTCACATATTAAGCTGAAACTAAATTGTTTCCTGAGTTTTGTCTGACAAAGGGGCTTTCTGACTTCCAGACAAAAAACAAGCGCTGTAAACTGCTGCCTCTGATAATGGCTGCACCAATGGATGTTGAACAGGGAACTGTGATCATGGTGGGGATTCCTCCGGAGACAGAAAGCTCTGACAAAAAGAAGTAAGGATGTTGTTTGAAAGTTCTGACTAAAGGCTATCCACAGACTTTTTCAGTCTCTGAAACAATTTCTTTCGTGTACTTACTTAATTCTGAATATGTTGATTTGAACTGTATCTTTCTTTAAATTGTGCTTTTGCATATTGTATAAGTGAGACACTTTGAGAAAGGATACAGGTGTTTCCCAGCTTCCTTGTACCTTTTTTTCTCCATCTTAACTATTTATTTCTTTATCTTAAAAGAGAGAGGGAGTTCGCTATACATCCTGTGACTTCATTTCTTAAACCCTACGATGTTAAGGTTTTTCACTTATTCAAGTGTATGTTGAATACATGAGACGTAAAAAATATCTAGATGTTTTTAGCTCTCAGCAAGGAAAAGTTCCTTACTTCTGCTTTAGCTTAATATGTCCTTTTCTGTAATGGTCATTTTAATATTTATTTTCCTGTGAAGATGAAGTTAGTTAACTCTTAATAGCTAAGTCCTGACTTTTCACAGGATCTGTCACATTTTACAGAAGAGCTGGGTAGTTATGATAGACTTTAATTTAATAGTCACTTCTAAGTTAGGAAGGGTAATCTTATTTGACTCTCTTACGCAGTGCTTAAGACAAATGGCCATCGTGCATTCTCTGTAGATGCTATGTGCTTGGAGGCAATTGTACGTACTTCAGGAAATACATGTTGGGAGGGAAAGTATCTTTTTCTTGAATGAAATACTTGAGAAATATCTAGTCTCTTAATGAACAGTGCCTTCCAATATGTGATTAACTCATGTTTCTGTTCATCTTTAGCTTTTTTGGAAGAGCTTTTGAGAAAGCTGCGGAAAGTACCAACTCCCGGACTTTACACAACCATTTTGACATGTCAAGTGAGTAATACTGTCTTTTGTTTCACTCACAACATAGTCCTTTAGGGGTCAGTGTTTACACAGCCTCCATAAAGCATAATGAGTATAGACAATATAGTCATTGGTATACGTCTTATATGTCCTTAATTTTTGCATCTATATTGCACACTGTTCCTGAGTCTAGTATAAACACAAACTGCATATTAGCTTGCCAGTCTTTTTAAGTGGTATTGTGCAAAAGGTATAAGCTACATAGCAGAGGTGTATGCATCTTTTTGAGACAACGTAAATTTTGCACAGAGTAATGATTTTCATATGTACACTGCAGTTAAAATCTCTGAGGTTATCTATGAGGGTTTTTATATGTAGCAGCCAAACCAAGTATGGTATTGATGTTATGAGATGTATTCTTTATTAACTGTTTGAAAAGTGAGATACTTATGCAATGAGACTTTCCTACCTTTCCTACCTTTGTTCTCTTACAAGAGAAGCGTTTTTTAATTCTATGTACTTTGATAATGTATGCATGTTGAACATAACAAACAAACGCGCCCTCAACACTCCTAGGTTTCAAACATGGTGACTATATCATGTATATCATGGCCACCTAGAAATCAGAGTTTGCTGAAATCTAAGAGCAAAGTAAACAATGCAATTTGCTTTTTGTCCAAATAGTTTCTGTTTTTCCTTCTTGAAGTTGGTTAGGACTATAAAAGAGTATACTTGGAATTAATATTTGTCAAGCATGACTCCTGATATCTTTCTGTTACTGGATCTTGTAATAAAGTATTTCATATTTTAGTAATTGAATTGAAAACAGAAGATCGGAGCAAATTTCTGGATGCACTCATTTCTCTCTTGTCATAACGGTAAGACAGTGTAAAAAGGATTAATTCAGAATTTAATCACAGTTCAAGTTAGCAACCAAATGATATTCATATATTATCTGTAGAATAATGCAACAACTTCCAATGAAAATATATATAGAGGGAGAGGGGAAAAAAGTTTCTTACAAAGGCAATTGTTTATCTTCTTGTGAGGAGGCAGACAATGTGTGAACAGTAATTTTTTTTCCTCCAGACATTTAAGTTTCATCATGAAGGTTTATAAGAAAGCTTTTCTTCATTATTATTAACTTTTGTGGCTTTTTAATTTCAACTGGAGAAGGATCGGCTGTTAGTGTTGTAAGAGGAGATGAACACACTAATTGTGATTGATAGTCTGTTATTGAATTTTTCTTTTAATTATGATGGCTTGTTTCAGCTCAGGGTAGAATCTTGGCCATAATATTACCATTCTTTGCTTTGAAGTTAATGTAGAATGTGCATTTATTTACTCATTTTTACTTCTACAGTGTTCAATTTTATGTTAGTGTGTAGTTTTTATCTGGAATAAAGATAGCCATTTAAGACCTTAGCTGTGATCATTTGCTTCACAGTAATTTGAAGTCTGTTTTAAAGCTGCTTTAGGGTAAGACAAACTTTACTCTAAATCTAATAAGACACTAGAATTGTTGCAGCTGTCTTCAAACATGGACTGCTTTTCGATGATGAAGTATTTTCATTGGTTTCTGTTTGTGTGTGCGTGTTTATCTCAGTGATCCATGGGGATAGCTTGCTTTCTCCCAGAGAAGAAGCTGAACTCTAAATCATTTTGTAATGTTTGCTCAGAACAATATGCTTTAGAAAGTATCTAAAGTAACTCCTGGTTCTTCTATGCCTAGACAAAGATCTGATCTTTAGTATTCACATGTGAAGTAATCTCAAAATGTTATCTTTATACCATGCATACAAAACAAAGGAGTAAGGTGAAGGCTTTGAGAGTCTGTGAATGTAGATAGGCCTAGGCAAATGACAAAATGACTTACCTTTTTTCAATGGGTGTTGAAGCTACAATTTTTCCTCTGTTCATTCAGAAGTTTGAAACAGTGGGTCAATAACTGCAGCTGTTTGTTAGACAGCATAGCCATTCATAGCTTCCAAGATTTCTACATCTGTTTATTTCTTTGTTTGTACTCTGACTACGGATCATTTCATATTGTCTTCTGTCCTTGTTATGTAGCAATGCTTTTTGGCTCCTCGTGCTGGAAGCTGAGGATCAGATGCTCTGAAAATGATTTCAGATATTCCAAAGTTCATGGTGCTGCAGTTGTGATGTTCATCTTGTTTTTTTCTTAAATGTGCTGATACAGGACTGTTGTTTTTGTTTCTTAGGAGGTTAAGAGGATTTTAATCTGAGCACACAGATATTTAATACTACTTTGTAAAGACCTAATCCTTGTAATGGCAAGACATGTCTATTTAGGAGTATTTGTAAATTGAGATTCTGTTTGTCAAACCTGCTTTTATTAGTAGAAGTGATGTTTAGATGTTGTGTTGTTTAGATGTTGCTTAATCACAAAAAATAGGTTTTGAAGTTGTGTATTTATTTTTGCGTTATATTGCCATTCACATGTTCTTTTAAAAATTTCTGGAAAGCTTTTTATCTATTTTTGTAAGAAACTTGTTGTAAACTCCCCTTGGACTTCTAGAGTATTGAAAATCTTTTTTTAATACTATCAGGTTGAGGTCTTGTACTTTAGTTGAAACAACTGTTTTGTGATACAGGTTTTATGAATTTTAGGGCTTTTAAAATTTAAGTACTAAGAAACTGTCAAGTACCAGGTTAAAACAAAAACTATGGAGTACCGATATCAGTAAAACTTTCTTAGTCATGGATTGTGATACTGTATTGTCACTTGTATATTGGCTTTGGGAATAATTTTCCTGGAAAGAATCTACAATAATATGATAATTGTGCGTGGACTATAGCATTATAAATACTGACAGACTAGATCTATCCATTTCTGTAACAAACTTAAGATTTCATATGATCAGAATGAAATTATTGCTTTTTAGACTTATCCTGCTTCACATGGGGTGGGTATGTATATGTGTATGTTTGGAATTCTTTTCGTTTTGCCACGTTTGCTGGAATTATGTATGACTTTAATACTTTCAGTGTACTATAATGGATATGTAAAGGTTATGTATCATTGCGTCATACTTTGTACAGACTTTTAATACGAGTTAATTTAATATTAAATGTGATTTAGATGTAGCCAACAGAAAACTAATTAATCTATATATTTTATTCAAACAAAAACATCTTTTTAATGCTGCCATTTTATCTGAGCAATAAAATCCCTGTGCCAAACTATGGTGACTAAAAAAGTTGTGCGTTCTTAGATATAGTGCTGTGTTCAATACATGGCATAGTTTTGTGACTGTTGGGTATTTTGGCAAATTATTACCATTATTTTCTTGTTTGAGGTTTTGTTTCTATTGTTTTTGCTTCATCCTCATTAGAAGCTCTGTGTGAATCCCTTCGTCTCACCTCACTAATTCTCACTTGCTGTTGTGTTCCCCCATCCCTTTGTTTTCTACTCCATTCCCCTGTCAGGGTATGTTTAATTTCTACTGCTACTGCATTTTCTTGCTATTCCGATAGATGCACATCTTGCCTTGCATTAAAGAAAGAAGTTGAGTGTGTGCATGCATGTTTATGTTAGTAGGTGACTATCACATCTTAAAATGGACAAATTTTCAGGCAAATTGTCCCTTTAGGATAAGCACATTGCGTTCTGCTGGGAGGATGAGAAAGGGGAGCTACTTTTTTTGTGCTGGGATGTGTTGTTAATTGCTTTACTGGCTGGTTCTTTGACCTCCAGATAGATGTGTTGAACTGATCGTAAGGCTATCAAATGTGGCCCAAAATCAATTGGTGATGCCGAATACTGTATTAAAAAGAAAGTTCTCACATCTGTGTGAGAATCTAAATATGTTTCTCCCAATAGGTAGAACTTCTAATGTCAACATTTTAGAATATCTGAAATAGTGTCAGATACTTCCTATACAGTTTATTTTATTTTATAGAATATGTAGATGGATACATTAATACTATTTATTTGGAGAAAAGTTGTATAGAAAGATCCAAACCTGTGGAGTCCCCAGTGTGCAGATATTTAAGTAGCATAGTCTAAGAGCAGTAAATCGGTAGCTTGAGTGGCTCATTGAAACTGTGTAGGCTAGTTAAATTGGTCTCCTCTTACAGTTAAGTGTTGGGCAGAGACTCCAAGCCAAGAACTCTTGACATCTGTTCATGAAGAGATTATCATGGGTTTGATTTATTTGCCCAAACATAAAGTGTGATTCTAACATGTCATTTTAAGAGAAATAGAGTACGAAGAAATCGGCTTACCCTCTTAGATGTATGATGACATTCCTCTAGCTATGTCTGAATGCAAGTAGAAACATTCCCCAAGGATTATATTTAAGCTGCAGTAACTCTTTTTCCTCCAGTGTATTTGTTTGCTGTAGTGGTACAGCAAACTAAATAGTTTCTTTTAATTACTTCTGTTTCTCTTACTGTTTTAGAGAACAAAAGTATGAAATAAACAAAAATCCTTCAAGATATTTTTAAGAAAATAAAGTAATGAACATTCTTGCATACCAAAGTACTGAAGCAGCTGAACAAGCTGACTAAATCATGCCATTCCGGCACAGTGATTCATGACTGTTTTCTTTCTGGGGTGATAAATTTAGACATAATTGAAATTGCATAGTAAGGACTTTGTGATTGGAGTTGAAGTGAATCTTTCCCCAGAACTGTAGTGACTTAATAGACTTGTACTTACCAACAGCAAGGTTGCATAGTGGTAAAAATAAATTCTTACTTCCTTTATTGTTCTTAAGAAAAGAGCAAGTATTACAGCGTTTTTGTACGAATGAAGTACTGGGTTTTTACCAACTTGAATGCAAAAATAGCTATGGGGGGAGACCTGAGGGCCATTTAATCAGTATTTTGACCTCTGATGTCAAAAGCAGGTGCTAGGAAAGAGTATAGAAACAAAGCAATTACATACGATGCTTCCTTCCACATGCAAACACAAGTACTCTCCCAGCCCTTGCACTCAAGGACATCCTGAACCAGATGTGGTTTTTGTGTTTTTGGTACCTGTCAGTAGTTATCTGCAAATCTGGATAACTTCCTCCCAAGCCCTTGTAAAATTTTATCATTATCCTGAGCAATACAGTGTAGTCAGCAGATCTGTAGATAGATGTTGTATGAAAACCTTCAATTTGTTGATTTTTTTTAACTTGTTGGCCTATTTTGATGCTGCATGGTCCTTACCCATTTCCCTTGTGTACTCATTTTGTAAACCTCTTGTATTCCCCACAGTCACCTCTTTCCAGTCTGAAGAGTCACAGCCAAATTTTTCCTTTTACAGCAGCTGTTCTGTATCTTGATTACTGTTGTACTTCTCTAAATCATTTTCAGGCAGGCGAGAATAAAAACTGCATGCAGTATTCAAGATGCAGGTGCACAAGTGTTATCAAAAGCATAATAATGTTGCCTGTTCTCTCTTCTGTTTAATAGTTCTTAATACTCACCTTTCATTTTTTAACTGCTACTGTGCACCAATCTGATGATTGAATTGATACAGCTGTTGCGACACCGGTATGTCATTCCTGACAATAGTCCAAATTAACATGGTTTTCTTGGCAGGTCCATCACTTTACATGCATCCAAGCAAACTCTGGTGGTGGTTATTTTTCCAAGTCAAAGCAAGAGCACAGTTAGTCTGCTGCACTGAAAAACTGATAGTAAGGAAAAGTGTAAGAAAAAAAGTGTCAGACTCTCCATCACTGAATGATGTATAAGTGGAGGCAGAAAGTACATTTTGGTAATTTGGCAATAAAAGATGGCAAGAAAGTGAAACAGCCTAATGCTAAAATGAAGATGATAAACTGTTTGCGATTTTACAACTGAAATATTTTTGGAAGATAATCTGTTTCTGTTCTTGTGAATGAAAGTAAAAGTCTCTACAATGACTTCTGAGCAAATTTATTTTGCAAATATTCACTTATTTGCTACCATAAAACTTTTATATAAGAACAGAAAATATTCCTGGGCTGAATAGTGGGCAATAGTAGCTTTTATTTTTTCTTCCTCCTTGATCTAGGAGATTATGTATGTCTTGCCTCAGACTTTTATGCTTTAGTATTTAGATGAAATTATGGTTGATAGTAACTGCTCTGGTTCTGATAACTGCTCTAGATCTTGAGCCATAACAAAATTAGCTGCAGTAGCTGCTATTTCTTCCTACTACTCCCTCTGACTGCTGTCTTAAGCCAACTAATTTTATGGCAGAAGCAGTAAATAGAGAGATTTTAGTTTGATTTAATCTAGTCTACCATCAACCCCAGTTTGTTAGTAGAGAACAATCATTGCATTTAAATCCGATAATGTGAGAGCAATAAATCATTGTTTTAACCACTAATCTGGAGTACACCAGTTTTAAGGCCTGAAAAAAATGGAAGTTTTAAAATCAGTCTCTTGTATAGTAGTTTTTGAAGATGACTTTGTCTTGAGTTGAATTGGCCACTGAGGGTGTGCTAACTTGCAAAGATGAGAGTAGAACAGAAGGGTACTTATAAAAAGGAAAGTGGAGTAATCAATAGGTTATCACAACTGAGGAAGAAACAAAACTTAAAATGTCTAGGACTGCTCTCAGGAGAGTAAACAGTGTCTACATTTCATCGTTGGCTTTGTGCATATATCCGTCAGTCACAATGGTTTTGGTTCCCCCATTGAGGGAATATTCTTGAAAACATTCCTCTGAAAGTTATTTTGAGGGTAAGTCAGGCTTGTTGAAGGGAAAGAAATGTTTGTTTCTCTAGATGGAAAAATTGAAGTCCCTCTTGGCTCTTGTGTACCATTGTTGGCTTCAAGGTGGTACTGAAAGTTCCCTTTGGATCAAATTCAAGGACTAAGGAAAAAATGCTGCCCAGGGTGGAGCTCTAAAGTACAGTGCCACCTTTATGCACAAGTCTCTAGGTTATAAACACTTCATAGGAGGAAATATTACAAAACACTCACTAGGGAAAGAAAATGATGCGAGCTTTTATTTCAAAATGCTTGAGGAGAACACGAATGCAATTGAGTTTTGTTATTCATCAGGTGGCAGAATTAGAGAAGCAAGACAATGGTCAAACACAACAAAGTAAGCAAGAGATCTTTTGCTCAACTGTACACAAATTCATGATGGTCCTGGGTCTGACAGAGAACAGGGAATGTGGGTTTTTCAGTCATTGCTGTTGTTTGAAAAAAATTTTATTTCTTTTGTCCCCTCAAAGCAGTTGTGTCTGCTGGGTAGCTGCTCCAACACTTGATACTTTTTCTTGCTACATGTTACTCAGTCCTGGATCTAGGCACCATACCAATAATGAGAGGTGATGCTAAAGAAGGTGTCTAGTAATTTAGTATCTCAAGCATTTAGCAGAGTCTCTGCTGTGCCCTGTTCTCAATGAACTGAAGGCTCGGAAGACTTCCGTAGATTAGAATTCAAATCAAGCTCTATGTAGGGAGCTTTCATATAGAAATTTATGGGCAAGCCTAATCGTACCTCATGAACTAAATGAAGGTAAAATGTATACACAAGCCAAATCACAACACAGCTCATTGCATCGCTGGATCTGGGTCTATTTAATTAAGTCTGGGTTTGATTTGGTTTTTAATTCCCCGGCTCAACTACATTCCTCTTCTGAAGTCAAACCACTTTGTGATTTAAGAACCATAGCTTATTTCTCTGGGTATTCCTTGATGTTAAGTAGGTTGCCTATATCAGATAAATACTATGATGTTCCGAGTCTTGTTTTCTTTTCTAAACCAGTTTTAATTGAGGTGATAACTTCCTGGCCCTTGCAAAAAGGTAATATTCCATTACAAAAAGAGATGCTGTCTTTTTAACTGAGTAGAGTGCTCAGTCACCTCTTCTCATTGTTGCAGCATGTCTGTTTTTTCAGTCCCTGTGGTGTTGGTGTCTCTTTCCACTGTTTAGCTCGGTGGAATTTACTTTCATTTAATCATTCATTTGCAGCATGTCAGTGGAAAATCGGAGGCACCTGCCATTGAATTGGAAAGAATTCACAGGGGCATTCGGCTCTTGATGTGTTTTTATTTGCTGAAAGAAGTCACCAAGGGGCTCCTGAAATAAGTATGGCATTAATAATTCTCTCCTGTCTGATCTGAAAGTCTAGCTGGATGGATCACTAGCCTATAAGGAATGGACATGGAAAATGGTATTTTTAAACGCTGTTGTGATCACCATAGTAATTTGGGACTCAAGCACCAGGAATACATTTTTCAGGCTATGTTGTCTTATAGCAACTACTTGCTGTTAAGATTCTGTCTGAATATTTGAAGCTGTAGCCCATTTTAAGAGATGGTTGCATTTCAAAACATTTGTGTAGTATGGTGCACTTGGCAGAATTGGAAGGAACACCGACTCTTGACTCCACAGAAGTTTGCCTTCAAATTGAAAACTGATACAGAGTAGAGTAAATGGAGGTGGAGAGAGGGACACAACTCCCTTTTGTGCTTTGGGAAAATCTCCCTTTTGAGATTCACTTTAGTGAATCTGTTAAAATAAAGCATCTCAGGAAACTGGGGAATAAACAGGGCTTACTTTACATTTTAAAGAAACAAACTAGCCATATCTCTAAGAAACTTGGTCTGTATTTTTGAAATAGTGTCTGAATTGGTTTAAACAACCCTCAGTATTTTTATTATTTTTATTATTAGGATGCAGTGATTTATATTATGTTTATCCACTTCTGCATTGAAGGATGACGGTGAGAAACTGTTGGTGCTTTTAAGATGCTGCTCTTTTGTATCTGTTCCAGTTAACAGAAATAGGTCACCTGTGAAGCGGTCATAGCTTTAGACCTAAGGTAGCTTGCAGGGCAAAGCTCCAAAGTGATGGTAAAGATTCTTTCTTTAAAAAGTATGTATGTCTTTCTTCATCTTTGCAAGGATCTGTATTTATGCCTGCAAAACAGTTGTTGCGAACAGCAGCACACACTAGGGTTGACTGTGCTCTGAGGTCTGAGATGACCTTTGTGGTCATCTCCCCTGCATTCCTCTCCCTAGACACATGCACTGTCCAAAATTCTCTCTTCCTATAGCACAGTGGTAATCATTAAATAATAAGCACTGTCGATTTTTACCTGAGGCTGCTGTGTTTGCTTCAGGAAAGTCTGTTTTAACTGGCAGTAGCCCTTTCTGTCACATATCTGGAGTTATGTATGAGGAATTCAGTTAGGGCTTGATTCTGATTTCCATTGCTGTGAGGTTGTCTGAATGGTGTAATCGCTTCTCCCCTTCTCTCCATTCCTCAGCAAATCAATATTTTCTTCTACAGCTTCCATCTCAGTCCAGACATGTACCCTACCTGAACATATCAGTCAACCTACACAGGCTGTGGCATTGTCTTTTCCAGCTCCGCCCTGAAGACAAGCTGACTTGTGTTATAAAAAGAGGTGCTCTTGAAGCAGTTTGCTGGTTTCCCACCATCACCACTACCACGTTTTTTTTTTTTTTCTTCCCCCTAGTGGTATCTGTCCAGTTCAAAGCAGCTCAGAAGGGCAATGTGCTACTTCTCTAGCTAATCACTCTGAGGGGTAGACTACATCCTGGGAACCGTTGTTCATATGAGCTCAAATTTAAAAAAAACACTATTTCTATACATTCTTGTGATGTAAATCTGCTCCCCAGGTTATTCGTCACGTCCTGTAAATCTTAGAGCACTTAGAAAAGTTCATCAATTAATGGAAACAGATCTTGCCCTTAACAGTTGCAGAACTTGTGCTGTAATATAATTCTGTAACTTGATACTTCAGGTGAGAACTCCTGGTGCTTTATGGTGTGCAATTTGGTATGTAACATACCCTTCTGTCTTGGAATAATTGCCTCCTAAATGGATCTGAAGGTTATTTAGTGCATTTATACTGTTGATATTTGCCTCAGATGCTCCTTGCTCACTAGGTTAAATCTAGTCTAAATCTAAAACTATCTAGTACCAGGCCAGTTCAGCACCAAATACAGATAGTGATATTCTGCTTAGGAAGTCTAGGACATTAAAGGCAACATCTGTCAATTTCTTTCATTTTCTCACTTGCTAAAATCTTCTTGACAGAACAGGTTTTCTAGTTCGTAATACAATGCAGTAAGTTCTTTATTTACACTTGTCAGTAAAATATATTCCCCTTGGTGTTAATGGCACTCTGTAAGTGTATGCTCTCACAATCATGCCATTTTTGAACTATTAAACTTTCAAAACTAAACTTTGAAAAATCAGGCACAATCCTTCAAATACCTATATGTACATATGGTAAAGCACTGGTGGAATTTCCCAGACATGCTCATTCTAGAGACGGAAATATTGTCTCCCTAAAAAATCTGCGAGAGAGGAAAAAAAACAAAACACATTATGCAGTTTTTCTCACTGCCTGCTTGTCTCTCTCCTTGTAAGATTGTGCTACCTGCACGTTATCTGTCTCTAATGCCAAGCTAAGCTGCCTCCCATTCTTCCTACTAGTGTTTGGAATCTCCCTCAAGATAACAGTTTAGGTTTCTTTATCCTGGTATTTGGTCATAGTTTGTTCACACCCACAGCATTGCATGGGAGTAGGTATACAGTTACCTGCTTTGCAAATCCAGTGTGTGCTGCTTCATGAACATGAAGAAGGGGAAGAGTATTGTTGTTTCAGCTGGTTCCGCTCGAAACGTAGCTATGGAGGTAGAAGAGCTGATATCAGTGTTAAGTACGGAGTAGTTAGAACAATAACAATGAACATATCCTCCGTGAGAGACTTTTTCCATGCTAAAGCTACTGAATTCTGACTCAGTCCTGCTGCCTACTATTGTAGAATATCCCTTCAGCAAACTCTCTGAGGGTAACAGGCTCTGTCGAAGGGAAACATTCCAACTGTTGCATGCAAAACTGAGAAGGGAACCTGAAAAGGACTGAAAATGACAGGGTGAAAGACAAAAATAGAAAATAAAGGCTAACAGGAAAAGAGAGACTGAGTAACAATAGAGGGTGAGCAGTAAATCCGGTTTGCCTTTCTAGCTCAGGAAAGTGTCTTGAAATCTGTATTTCAGGGCACCCACTGGGTGGTCACCAGAGCTCTTTTGAGTGTGTGAAATGAAATGGAAAACAATAGCTCGGCGGCAATCTCTTTTTTTCGTCTGATGAGGTGTTCCTTGAATTACCAGCATGACTCCTGCTTGATTTAGCAGTGAATACGGCCAGGCATTTCCTGAAATGACAGCACTACATGATGCTATTAGAAATGCTAAGTGAAAGGTTCTACTGTGAATAATGAAGGAAAGGGAATAGGATATGGGAGTGTGTCCCACTAAACTGTCTCTGCAACGAAAGGGGGAATGAAATGTAGTGCAGCTGAACAGGGGCCATCTACCCAGACTGAAAATCTTCATCTCTTCTTTGAACAAATGGATGATAGGAAGCAAGAAGATCTCTTGGGAAGAGATGTTTATTTTTAGAATGGTTAGAAGCTGATGCCAGCATTGTTTGCGTTCATCCTTGTCGGTTTTTTTCTCCTATTGTCTGTTAAACTCTTAGCTCAGTGCTTCTTTATGGAGACTTTTTGCTGGTAAATGTAAATATTGTTCATGTTCTTGGCTAATGTCCCATTTTGACTGGCCTCCATGTATGTATGTATTTGCTTACTCACCTGTTCCAATATCTTCAAATAACCAAAAGATGTTTCCTTTTTAGAAAGGGTTTCTTCTCTGAATCTTTCAAAGATAGCAATGCTGTACATAGCTCCAAGAGCACTGCACCACTGACTTGGCAGAAGCTACTTCAGAATTGCTACTCCTCCTCCTTGCTTACAGCCCTTAAGAAAAAAAAATGTGATGACCCCTCATTTTTTTGTTATTCAGCACATTTTTGTGGTCTTTTATTTCATTAAATTTCAAACTGTTTTCATTTTCTCCTTGCCTCACCTTCTCCCTTCAGCAGGGCAGATGTTAGAAAGACTGCCTCTGATTCAAATGGACAGGGAGACCCAAAAGGACATTACTGTGACAAAGTAATGAGTAATAGGTGTAATTTTTAATGTAATTTGTAATCACTAATTTGTAGTGATTATATTCACTACAAATAACTACAAATTAGAGATTACAAAACTTTATTAACTGTTACAGGGAAAAAGATTCATGTGCCATTTTACCTCCTCCTCCCACTCTGCCTTTACGGTGGACTTGTTTTCTACCCACCAGTGGAGCTCAATACTAGCATTGCAAACAACCAAAGGGCCATTTCTATAAGACTATGGATATATTTTCCAGGAAGTAATCAAATAAAATCAATAATCTTGTGCGAAAGTTAGGAAACAAAGGTACTGTTGTTCCCACCACCGATGATCAGCCTGTAGGACAGGTGGCAGAATCTGTTTCAGAGCACGAAATGCAGGTTAAAAAGAATGTAATCAGCGCTGAAGGAATTTGGGCAGGATGCCATAGATAATAGCTTTCCTTTTAGGAGGGACAATAAGAATGATATGGATGTCTTGAATAGCAGTGGTCATTAATAACCCTGAGTAGGCAAGAGGTCTCTTCTGCCATACTATCCAAACAGCAGTGTTTTACCACTATGGTGTGATGTTGGCTTCTGGGAAAATCCAGTACCTATTATTGCAGAGCAACTGTTTCAACAAGGCCTTTGTTGTTTCCTTTCTTGCTATACCACCCACTGGGACTAATCCTTTCTCTGAAATGATGCTCAATCCATGTTGTTATGTTGTTACAGTAGACTAAGATTATACTTATGGGGAAACTATTTTCATATATCTGGTAAGCTACTCTTATTCATGTGTCTTAAAACTTTTTGAATTGTTGAAGTTCCTCTTCCATGGCCCACACTACATATAAAATCTGTGGAAGTTATCTTAAGTTGTCATTTAATGAGACAAGTAGATCTTCCCAGCTGGGTAAGACAATAAAATCAGGAGAAAAATAATTTGGGGGTCCAAGAACATAGTGGGGAATTCAGAGCAGATATAAGATTTTAAAAACCTCAGTCTTGCATGTCAACATTTAAAAATGTCAACAGCATAACAAAAATAAAGTAAACAATTTCAGAAATAAGCACAGTGAAATGTATTATGTTGCTTGGATCTTGGCAGTCATCTCCAGTGAAATAATAGCAGGAAATTATAGAGAAAAAAAATGGTGAAATCATTCAGCAGTCATTGGGTATTCATGTGAGTCTTCTGTGTTGAGATAACACTTAGGTTTATTTGTATTATAGAATGAAAGATTGCTGTTATAAATGGAAACTGTTAAAGGTTTTGTAGCTCAGGCTAAAGGTTATCCAGGCTGCTGCAACAGATATCCTAATTCTAACAAAAGATATACAGTAAGGACAGAACATTATAACTGGAAGTAATCTAAAAATATACATAAGAAGAAGAATTTTGCCGTGCTAGGCACTTGTTAGAGCTGATAAGAATTGTGACTGTTGGTTTTTAACTTTTTCCTTCAAGTATGTGAAGCTATATTGAAACCAAATCATGCCTTTTTTGAGATTTCACATGGGCTCTTGTTAAGGAGTGACTATTTTTCTTTCCAGAGTGAACTCTTTTATGCCCACATATAAATTCACTTAAGGTTTAACCTTCTTTGGAAATGTTCTGATTGTGAATGCTGTTAATGAGTTATGTAGGGGTATAACAGGGGAATCGATTCAGGTTAGTGTGTGTGTGAGTGCGAACAGAGCTCAAGGGTACTGACATATAGTCTGATTAATTGCTATAGTACCTGGAATGAGATTGAGATGAGTGTTACTCAGACCTCTGTCAGCTAATCTGGGTGGCTGAAACTTTAGGAACGTATGAAGATGAAATCTAAAATGCTTTTAACCTTGCAAACTGTTTTTGCTACCAAACTAAAAATGTCATTGTAGGATCCATTTCTGTGTACCTCCTAGCTTTTGGTGCATTTGTCTAAACTATTAAAATCCCCCGTTATTAAAAACAAAAACAAACAAACAAACAAAACAGCCAGCATAGCCGTTTCAGTATGATGCTAAGACCTAAAATTTGTCCACATGTAACATACCACGTTGTGGGACCTGGCCAGCTACAACTGGTACAAAGTTCATGACTTGCGGTTTGGATCAGGGTCCCTTTTGAAAGGGTTATCTGTTGTTTAAAACAGCTGATTTTTACAGGCAAATATTTACTTTTGTCCTCAACTGTAAATAAACATGGATTGGCTTCGTCTCATCTGTTATGCTTGTGTATACCAGAGCACCTCCCTGCATCATGCAGACTCTCAGCCTGGCTGGTGCAGCCTGCAGAACCCACCAGCAGACATCCTCCCTGGACTTGGAGATGAGGTGTCCTAAGGAATGGATCCACCACTATTGCTGTACATAATAGCACCAAGGCACTGTAAGCCTGTCTAAACTACGCATCTTTTTCACAAAAGAGGTAGTGATTCGTGTGAATGACATCGCAGCTGGGCTTTAGGAATATCTTGTAACTGCTATGATCTTTCTGCCAGCTGCTGCCAGACCTTTAGTGAACAGCCTTTGCTAACCAAACTGCACCAAGGAGGACTGGAGTACAAAATGCAGATTTTTATTTTTTTGCCTGGTTTTCTAGATGGTCAAACTCCTTTTGTACTGTTCTGTCTTGGGTGTTGGAGGTCTTCTCTTAATTTAGTCTCCTATAATAACTTTGAGATCACTGTTTCTCACTGGCAACTCTATTGACCATGGAGTAAGGGTGCGTTTCTTTTTCTTCCTCTTGTAGATTGAAATCAGAATAGTTACATAGTGGTTGCAAGGCTCACCCTTCTTTTGCTTTAAGGATATCAGTGCTGTATTTACAGTTCCCCATGCTGTAGGACCCCTTTGGCTTTAGATTTCTGCTTTGAGGCCAGTAGTTCAGTAAACGCAGCATCTATTTATATTCAGGCTACTTAATGCCCAAGTTCATTGATATACTCATTTTGCTAGAGAACTTTTAAGACAGCCTCCTACTGATGAATATTTTCTCATTTTGGTCACATTTTAAGTGGTAAAGTTTGTGTGTTGTGAATCCCCATTATCTTGAGCTTATTTACACGGTACTGGTGAGAGTGTCTGTAAGATGTATCCAGTTTGGGTGTCCCCAGACAGTAGGGGCCAGTTTCAGCAAAGCTATACTTTAGGGCAATGTGAGAGTGGCTGAGGTGCAGCTGGAATGAAGTGTGATGAGAAGATTGGCACAAGCCCTGAGCGGATGCCTTTGATGTAACACATGTGCTTCCATGTTAAGACCTACTACTCATCTACTTTTTTTGCCGGAATTTGGTTTGAAGCTATGTGGTGAGCTTTGGGAGGAGAGGGAAGTTCAGAGTTGTAAACAAAACCCCCAAAATGTCACAGACAAAAGACACTGCTAAATTGATTCATGACAGAATGTCTCAATCTGTGTTTAAGAAAAAGAAAAGGTGAAGCAAGACTTGTGTATCCAAGCAACTGTAAAGCCTTTACAGTTGCCATGGGAGGTTTTATCAATGACGCATTGGTTGAAATTGTCCTTTTCTTGTAACTGAAGTCTATGGTAGGAAGAAGAGGGGATTTTCTAGGCAGATAGCCCCCCTCCTGCAGAGAATCAGCAAGGAACAGATTGGAGCAGAGTCACACACACAGAGATATGCACAAAGGTCTGATCAAAATAAGAATGATAGAGCTTGGTTACTTCCAAAATATAAATATGAGATCTCCCCTGAGGCTCTGCTTTTGGAACCATTTGTTCCCCCACAACCAGTGTACAGGTAAAACAGATACAGTATTTGCCATGAAAAGAGAATTCACCTGCTGTCTCTTGATTAATCTAAGCAGAAATACTTGTGGTGTCTTACTAAGCGGACTCACAAAAGCAAATCCTCAAGCATGTACTTAAACATTTTATTTTTTAGCACACAGACACACACAAAGATGCATTGTAAGTATCACCTGATGCTGAATGTCACCTGCATATATTGCTGAATATAGGCAGGAACATGGCATTTTCACGTGCAGCGTGGCTTTTGGTAGGCAGTATTCTCATTTAGCATTACTGATGCATGGATCGGTCTCAGACCAAGGAAAGTGGGTTTAATATTTACCTGCATTTGTGGTTTGAAAGATGGCCAAGCAAAGAGAATAAACATCTTGTATGGTATTTGATCAAGGAATAGATTTATAAATGAAAATCTGGAGTTACACCTACTTCTCACTCCCAGAGTAAAACTTTTCAGTCAGTTCCAAAGAGCAGATGCCCAACAAACATCTTTGTGCAGGAAAAGGAAATATTTCCTTAAACATCCTGCAGCAAACGTGACTGATTGAGCTTCCCTTTCCTTCTGCCTGGTGCATTTCCCTTCTTTGCACAGACAGGATCTAACCAGATTTGCAGGGTACGAACTGCAGGATACTTTCAAATTCATAACTATGAAATGGTTCGTTTAGCAGGACAAAGGCCAAGCCGGCAGACACCCTTTTTCCAGCTCAGCATGTGCATAGCAATGGGAGGGTGGCAAGGAGCTTTTGTTAATCTCAACCGAGCTGGCAAGAATGCTGCAAAATGAAGTCTTTGAAGATGTTTTTTTTTTTCTTCATTTTTAAAGCAACAGCTAGTTCTAGAAAGCTTGGAAATCTTGCAAAAAAAATTCCACAGAATATTGCAAGACCTCCCTGGCAGTCGTGTAACTTAGGCAAATTTCCCCAGTAGCAATTAGCCTCTACATTTCCCTTTAACAGCTATTTTTTCACAGGTTCTGTTCTGATGCAACTGTGAAAATGTTTTTCCTCCAGCTTGAATGCACTTTTTGAAAAAAAAAAAAAAAAAAAGCAGAGTGGCAGAAAGGATTAGGGTATCAGGTCAGGTTGGGGCTGATCCAAGCAGCAGTGGTTTTTTGTTTTTTTTTTTTTTTCCTTTTACTTTAAACTTGTAGAAATTGAAAGCTTAAAGGGCTTCATGCTTAGAGCTGTTCCCAAAATAGATGGGACTCAGTCCACTTCCTAACGTGCTCACATCACAAGACCAACCGCTGCTACTTGCTCTTTTGTCTGAGTCTCCAGCGGAGTGCTGGGATGCTGACTCCTTCACAAGGGAAGTTCCCACTTCCCCAGAGGTGACCCTCTCCAAGAGCTCTCTCCCCCAAAGTGACCTAGGTAAACGTTGTCCTGTGGCCACCAACATCACACCCCATCTTCTTGAGCCCAAACAATCCCGTGTATTTCACCAAAAAAAAAAAAAAAAAAAGTAACCATGTTCAGGGATTGATTTAGGTGGTTTTTATTTTTATGCGAAATCATAAATACAAAATAAAAATAGTAAACAAGTGCTATAGGTTTTTTCACTGGGATGAGGTTCAGGCCTGATCCTGAGCACTTCTGATTCTTAAGCTCCAGGACTATGTTTTGGTCTCGGAAAACAAAACAGAGCAAAAAGCAACTTACACCCTGAAGCCAGTGACGTCAGTAAGAGCATTCAATTGGGTTGTTTGTTTGGTTTTCTTTTAAAGCACAGCAACAAGTATATTGAAGGATGAGATTAAATATATATATATTTTAAAATGGGGCCCACTTCCTGCTAGTATTGTTGGGTGCTGCCCCCCTGACCTCAGTGAAACTTCGTTACAACAGCAACGAGCTGTGGTTTTGGTGGGGTGATGCTGTGTTTACTGGTACATACACAGTTAGCACTGGCTTCTTCCAAGAGGGTTTAATATGCAATTGTTTTGGATTTTGGTTATAAATGGACCCAGCCCTGCCATGACATGAAGCTATCATCTATCAGGGATTTTGGCTTGTTAAAAAAAAAAATCCCTTCAAAGTTTTGAGTTTTCCTCCCTCCCCCCCAGGATAGCCATTCTGATTGGATTCTAAATGCTAGCAATGAACTCCTCAGAAAGATTTCACCTTCTGGTAGACCCCAAATCCTGCAGTACTTCTGTAGGTTCTAGAGTAATGGTACGTGCTGGCACGTCTGCCAGGTTGGGACTTTTTCAAAAAAAATTCTTTACTTTGAGACAAATTCCCATTAAATTGATGAGATTTGTAAAAACCAAAGTGAAGTCTGCAGGAGTTGAGCTAATATCCGTTGACTCTTTTTGCTAGACACCAGAGGTCTGAGTGATGGTGTAACATACCAGTAGGTATGGGCTGGGTGACAAAAACAGTTGGACGTTACCATTTAAAATACAAATAAAATAACCATGAAACAAATAAAGGCACCAAACCATATAACAAGCCAACTTTGGTCATTTCTTGCAAAACATATGCATTTAAATACATTTACAGTTTACAAGGTTATACTGCTTTAAAAAAAAGTTGCAATGATGAAATACAGAATATTTCATTCTTGTACCAAAACTATATATCACATCACAACAACAATATTATAGCTTTTATTTAAACGTAGACAGTATAAGAACTGCACCTCTTTATAGAACAGAACTAGTTCAAGACATATTGCTCTGCTTTTGTATTGTCTGACGGGTTCAGACCCTGCAGTGTACGTGTTTGAAATGAAAGCAGTTACCTTTCAGAGGGTGAAATTTGTGCTCAGTATTCAACATCTGTATTTGCAGGGGCAAGGCTTTAGTCTTTCCTTCAGGTCTGTGTATGTGTTGATACTGCTGGGGTGTTAAGTTCGCTAAGCAAAGCCAAAACGCAGTCAATATGAATCTGTCACGACCCCCAGTAACGGTTAATCTGTAAGTCTCGGCATTATCAGAAACTTGTAGGAGTTAATACACAGTTTAGGTGTGTGCTGTATTGCTATGTGTTTGTGAGGGCCCCACGAGGTTGTAGCATTGTGCTCTGAGGAGTACTCACAGCACGTTTCCTCCCTAGCTGTTGGCAGAAAGCTCCTTATGACGGTAAAGATGCTGCCAGTCTGCAGCAGAAATCTGTGTCAATTTAAAGGTACCAGATTTTTTTTCCCTCTTGACAATTTGTGCAAGAGAGTATCACACCACCCTTCAACCCCTTCTTTAAGAAACGTTTGTCTCTACAGTGTAAAATGGAAAGGTGTGTGTTAATATTACGGGCTGTGGTGAAGTTTAACAGGTGCAGAGCTCAGAAGAGTTATGGTGCCCAGAGTATCTTCCTTACAGTCTGCAGTTACCAGGACACTATGGAGGAGCTACGAGGGCTGTGAGAGCCATAACTTCACATCTCCCAATTAGCATGCGTAAAGTCTCAGTCAAAATACTTGGAGAAAGTTTTCTAGCACTTAATTTCTGTCTGATTAGGTAAATGAAGGAAAGTATACATTAACAAATTACAGGGGGGAGTCAAGCAAGTGCATGCCCAACTGAACACACATGATTCAAAAAGGGCAGCAAGTAGTGCTCATCAGCAAGGCCATGAAAGCCTCCCATAACCTAACCATCAATATCCGGGGCAATATTTATGTTTCTAGTCTCCTGTAGTGCAGATAAGAGGATGCAGAGGGACACCCTGCTGGAGCCACGACATGCAAAGGTCTCCTAGGTCTCCAAACCTAGCCCTCCAATAATTCTGGCAACCTGCAATGAGTTCATATTCAAGTAAAAACAGAACAGAAGCAGTCAAAGGAGAAGGGATGGAGAACCTAGGACAATCTCTGTACTCTTCTAAACAACAGCAACTGTCTGAAATCACTTTCAAAAGTCTCAAAGGCACACAGACCAATGCACTCCTTTGAGGGACAAAAACAAATGAAAATCAATCACATGCCTTTCTCCAAATAGTTACTTGCTGCAGGATTAAGGACCAAGGTTAATGTCGTGCTTTAGACAGGAACTCTAGTTTAGTTGCCCAAACTGAAGAAGAACAAAAGAAAAAACCTTAACCAATTAAAGCCACGGCAGAACTCAGTCAGACGCAGGTTTTCAGGAGAGAACACGAAGCAGGGAAGCTTCTCCTCCGCGCCAGTGCACAGCCGTTGGCCTGTCCCTGCAGCCAGGCAGTGCCCCGAGAGGCAGGAGCAGGCGCCAAAGTGCTCCCAAAGCCTCCCACAGTAACGCCGGCCGAGGCTGGAGCTGCAGCAGGGGCCGTCGGGCAGATGGAGGCAGCAGCGGCAGCCAGGCTCGGCCCTGGCGGACTTGGCCACGGCTCTCCCAGGCTCCTCGGTGCCCGCTGCCACCCCGAGCCAGGTGGGTGCCGTTGCCAGCACAGCAGGCAGGTGGTAGCGGGGCCCAGAGTGGTGCTCCGATGGCCCGATGGGAGGCTGGTCTGGCAGGCAGAGGGGCGCTGCCCTGCCTAGGGCCGCCACTTGCCGGGGTGCCCCGTTAAGACAGCCTCTAGGCAGGGGAGCGCTGCAGCGCCTGGTCGGCCGAGCTGACCGCAGATGCTCCCGGCGCGGTGGGTGAGCAACCCGGGACTGGTCCCTGCCTGTGCCCCTGGCCAACAGAGCCCGGCAGCACCGGCTCAGAGCTGTCCATCTGCGTCCCTGCAGCGCCGGGGGAGCCGAGCAGCCCTGCTCAGACGTAGTTCTTCTTGTCATACTCGCCGTTGGAGGTGGGCCGCCGCGGTGCTGAGTACTTGACGGGGAAGGAGGTCTCATCGCGCTGCGAGCAGGAGCAGCAGCAGATGAGGCAGCCCCCGAAGAGCAGCAGGGCTGTGGCTGCCCAGCCGATGTAGAGCGCAGCCCCCATCTCCCGCTTCTGGGACGGCGGCACAGTGGGGTCGTAGAAGTCGCTGATGACGATGTTGGCGAACCAGCAGAGCGGGACGAGGACCAGGACCCCGCAGAGGATGTAGATGGCCCCGCCGGCGATCACGATGCGGGATTTCATCTTGCCGGGCCGGATGCAGTTGGTGCACTGGGCGCCCACCACGGTCACCATGAGCGCCACCAGCCCCAGCAGCGCCACGATGACCGTGAGCGCCCGGCCCGCCTGCACCTCGGGCTTCAGCGCCAGGATGGAGTCGTACACCTTGCACTGCATCTGCCCCGTGCTCTGCACCACGCAGTTCATCCACAGCCCTTCCCAGATGGTCTGCGCCACCACGATGTTCACGTCGATGAAGGCTGACACCTGCCACATGGGCAGCCCGCAGGCCAGGATCACCCCCACCCAGCCCAGGATGCCCAGCCCCAGCCCCAAAATCTCCAGCGCCGCCGAAGTCATGCTGCTGCCGCTGCTCTGCCCCAGCCTCCGGAGAAGGGGCGGCGGTGGCTGCTGTGCACCTCTCGCCCCCGGGCAGCTGCCGAGCTGGCTCTGAGCGCCGCCGGCGCCGGGCAGCGCTATATGAGGAGCCGCGGGGCGCCCTCCCACCGCCCTCCGTCCCTCCCCTGGCCCGGCCCTTTTTCCGCGGAGGGGGGACTCGAACCAGCCCTGGCCGCGGCAGCACCGCCCGCGCCCGGGGGGAGCCGAGAGGGGCCGGGGCCGGGGCCGGGGGCGCGGAGCTCCCCCGCTGCTCCCAGCCGCCGGCTGCAGGGGGGCTCCCGCCTGAGCTGGGGAAGGGTCCCTCTGCTCACCGGCACCCTGCCGCCCGCCCGAGCCTGGAGGAGCTCGCTAGGAAGCCCCGTGCTCCTAGGAAAAGTGTGGGGATAGAGAAATCGCACGGATTTTGCCCCCTCAGGTTTCCTCCTTTGAGGGCCTATATTCTTCTATTGCCTATTTGCTGGTAAAGCCCACAGCTAAACCTGCGGAGAGGACTTGCCAATGCAGGCACACAGCAGTATGGACGAGCTGATTATCAGAGCCTAATTAATAATGTTTCAGCAGACTGACTGACCAGCACATGTCAGCACATCTCCTGGGGACTGTGACAGGTAAAAGCGTAAGCAACCACCACCAAAATCCTTAGGAACCATCCAGAGAATGACAGAATTGAATATAATGGGGTCTGCACGTCATCTGTCGGTACCAAGTGATGCTTTAATGCTTTCAGCAAGAAGGTTGTGCCAGTCAGGAAACTCTGCTTGGTTTGATAGTGGAGCAAAGAGCAAGGCACCCCATTAAGATGTGTTGCCATAAGGATTTCAAGCTTCACTTTGCTGTTTTAATTGTTCAAGTACATTTTGAATCTTCACAGTGTCTCAACGAGCTAAGTGCCTGTGTCAAAAAGAGTTTTGCAAGAGGTTTCGTCATCGAGCCACACAGGTTGTGATTGATACAGCCTCTTCATGGCCCACTGGCATCCTGGATTGTTCCTGCAAACCAGCCTTGGTTCAAACCCTTGGTTCAGGCCAACAGCCTGCCTCCCAAGCAGTGCAAACCTCCAGGCTGGCAGATGAGGCAAGTGGTTGTGGTGCAAACGCTGCTGTTACAGCGGCAGTAGAGAAAGATCTCACCAGCTGCCTCACCGCACTCGCGAGGAGCTGCACTCCAGTGGCTTTCTGCTGGGTGCCCTGAGAAAGGCTTGTTTTGATTTAAACTGGGATTGTTTGCGTTTATCTTAAGTTAAAATGTTTTAGACAAAAATGAGAGTTATGTTCACAATGACTTTTGAACTGGTTTGGAAAGATTTGATTTTATTTAGTCCAAAGTATCTTTCTGCTACAGAGATCGCAGAGAGGAAAATAATGCATTCCTGCCCCTATGTAAGCATTTTTCTCTGCTGGGCAGTGATTTACAGCATGTATTATGGCATGCAGAGGTTTGTGATGGAAATACTAAGACTGGTATGAGTAAGATATGAATGGAAAAGCCCCTGTATGAAGCAGAAGCACAAGAAATGATAAAACAAAGGTTAAAGGGATCACAAGCATCAACAGCCAAGGACATGACTAATGACTTAACACTGAGCAATGCCCTGCTTGCATCCTGACAGCAGCACTGATGACTCCTGCAGAGGACCCAAGTGCTGGTAACAGCAGGATGGCAATGAGGTCACAGCACGTGGGACGTGGCCCTTCGCTTCTTGTTATTCCAACAAGAATTTATCCCAAAGACACCCAAAAAAATGAAACAAAAGAACATCAGCAGCTTGTGGACCATCACAGTGTGGACATGATAACACATGACAACTGCAGCCTCTCATTGATTATCTCTGCCTGAGGAGCTGTAAACATTTCTAGCATGGAAAATATCTTCCTAACACAGGCTGCCTGGTAAATGGAGTTAAGAGGAGTTATCTTCTCTTCCAGCTGTATATGAAATACATACAGTTTACTTCAATTATTTAAAACTGTAAATTCCAATGTGCAAGTCCAGGAGGAATGTGTGACTGGGGCTGTGCATCTGTCAAACCGTGGCTGCTTACAATAAGTCAGTAAAGTCCCTGGTGTCAGGGAGAGGAGAATGTGTAACAGAACCAGCCACAGAGACAGGGATATCTCAGAGGTGAACAGGAAGAAACCCAGAACACAGGCTGAAACTGAATAACATCTGTATTTATGATGATAATAATGATTATATAGAAAACACCACAGAAGAACAATTAAAAATGGGGGGAAGAAATGCCAGTTATCTTAGCCCGTAAGAGCAGGAAAGCCCCACCCTTGCCACTTGCCCAGGCGCACGGAACTCTGAGTTTCCTCCGATAAATGGCCTGTGTGTGCTCCTGCGCCAGGCGGGAGGCATCTGTGGGGCCTGTGCGGCTGCCTGGGGCTTCACGCTGAGAAGGGAAACCAGCACGTGGCTTGTTTTACCTCTGCAGCCCTCACCCCACCTTGCCTTGCTACATGTTACCGAGCAACTGATTCCTTCAAATCACTTAATCCAGGACAATTATTACCCTGGGGAAATGCAAGTTTAATAATCACAGGGAAAACCAACCTTTCTGCTTAAGGAGGAATTACCATTCTCGGTGTTTCAGCTTCTTGTGTTTGTTACTTCTCCTTACCCAGATATTGTCTGTTATCCTGGCCACTGGCACTAACCTCCACCTTTAATTACTCTGTTCCCTGATCCTGACGGTGAGCGTTAGTGCACAGACTGCCATTGCTCTCCGGTCTGGTTATGCTTACAGCTAACTTTACAGACACAGCTGCTGCGGGCCACATTGTGGCTTCTGATGGTGTTAATGTCACAACACTGGGAATTAATTTCAACTTCCAAAAATGAAGAGGTTCTAATTCCTTAAAAGTGAATGCAAATCAACATGGTGTTTTGCTTGGGATATTAATTAAAGTAATCACCACTTATAACTGAAATCCTTGCTGGTAAAGTCTGTATTCCTTTCAGTTCAAAGGCGTGATGTTCTTGAAGCAAAGTAAGTCATTAACAAATGACCATTTATGTCATTACTTCTATTACTGTTCCAGCTATGTATTTCTTAAATCATCCTGGGGGAGGATATATAGAGGACTTGGAGACCTGTGAAAATGAGCGGAAGTGGTATTCAAGCTGAGAACAATTGCATAGAAACCATACTATAGCTAGAGGGGCTTTGGGATTAGAAGTGATTGTGTTTTCACGCTTTTCCTGACATAATCGGGACAAATACCAGGCACATTCACTGGGAGGGCTGCTAAGGGGAGGGGGGTCCAGGCTCTTAGCAGCATTGCTTGTCCTGGTATATGAGCCCGGGGCCATGGCACAGAACTGCTGTGCCCAGCCCTCCAGTCTGACCAGGGCTTTGCTTAACCCCAAAGCATCCCACCAGCAATGTTTAGATAGATTTGCCTTTTGGGACCTGAAAGATAGTCTGCTGAGCATGCTTGGTTTATAACTTGTAGAGTGTCTCATACATATGTGCTTCTGCTCCTTCTCAGCCCTAAAACCATAAGCATCTGGAAGTTAGGAAAATGCCATTTAGTATCAAGCTTATGCACAAACATAGTATTGTTTGTGTGAATAAGACAGATCATGAGTCAAAAGATAAATTCAAAGCCCAGTGATCTCAAGAGAGCTTACTGATAGCTTTTGGATCAGACAGAAGCAAAAGTGAAGAATCAGGAATCCTATTACAGAAAAATTTTGTGCCATATTTTGTCTTCTAATGGGTACTGAAACAAAGGCAAGGAAATTTACAAATACAGAAACGTTAGTCAAGCTGTCCTTTACTTAGAAAGCTTAAGTTTTCTCCGTCAACATCATTCCTTTCTGAATTATCCTTTAAAATGCAACTTTTTTCCCAAGAGAAGAGATTCAGTTGGAGCTTGAGTTCACATACTGCATTTCACAGAAAAGTGGGCCTCCATGATGTTCTTGTACATCAGCAGTGCCAACAGATCTTCAGACCAGTGTGACACATCAGGAGATTGACACGTAAGGATGAATCCTTGTCAAATGAGCAGGTTATTACAAAATGAAAGTACGTAATTTCACCATAAGATTTATCTCAAGACTGTTTATTTTGGGAACAAGCTGAAGTGGTTGACCAATACCTTTTTTTTAGTACAAGTGTTGCTGCTACCCTTCAGGATTGAGAAATTGATGCGCACGCTATTCTTCCCCCTCAATGGTGATGGGACAAGACTTGCGTGGAAGAAAGGGAAGAAACAGATACAGTTGGAAAAAAAGGTGAAAGGGGTTACAGACCTGCTTCCAGCCTTCATGTATTTGCTGTGGTACTTTCCCTTTTAAACAAAGCTGTCCTGGCCCTGTATAGGTCTGTGTACTTTAGAGGCACTCCCTGCCTGGACTTTTTCTTGTGTACTGCCCACTGGCACTGCCAGGGAGCCAGCAGAAGGGGATTCTGGCTGGGCTGCACATCACGTCACATTGAGACAGTATTATGAGCCCTTTCCTGACAAAATGTGGAAATTAATTGTTCAAAACCATCATTAGGACTGAGTTCCACACCTCCTTACTCTAATTCCTCTACATACAACCGTCTAGATCAGTGTTTGAAACTTCCCCTTGGTCTGAACTATCTTCATGTCTCTGTATCTTACTAAAGCAGACCCCTGACAGAACCATTTCCCAGACACCCTGTCAGCACCAGCTGTGCTGCCCTGGGGACTTGAGGTGCACCTAACTGTTCGGCATCTTATTTTCTGAATTGGACTTTCCAGAGGACACTGTGGTGCAACCGGACAGCTGTAACTCTGTGTTAAGGATGTTTCAGGGCAGTTAGTACAATGAATGATGAAGGTCCCTTTCCCAAAGCTCTTCCGTAGATCAGTATCTGTCCCTCCTGTAGATCAATATCTAAACAGCCTGATCACTCCCCTCACCAAGAGGACTGAATGTATGCCTAGGTCATGTCGGTTCAAATACTTCTCATGTATGCTATGGACAGCTCTTGGGAATGTATTAAAGCTTGGACACGCAGGGGGAAAAAGCTATAGGAAATATACATTGTTTCATGCCCAAGAGTCTATTCTATGTTGTGTTTCCTATCGGGAGAACTGTAGTTTAATTTTGTCCTCTTCCAAAGTTAGCCTCCTTCCACGGATTGTGGTGTACCAGGTTTCTGGTAGATCTCTTTCCCATGTAATTGTTGGGAAATCACATCAGATGTCATTTTGTAAAGAACAGCGTCAGCAAGGACAAATGCCATTGTTTTAAATATACATTGCAGATGTTGAAAGTAATTAGTAAAAACATGACCATGGAGTTAACTGAAAAATCTTCAAGGCTAGTGATGGGAAACATGCTACATTTCTCCAGTGTCCCAGGAAATTAGAGTTCCTGAGAACATGTCAGAGGTTTGGGACACCTCCTCTTATTATAAGAGTGATTAATTCTGAGCAGCACTGTCCCTGTTCTCAACAAGATATGTGTGAGACAAACCTTGTCATTAAGAATAGCCTGTATGTGTTTTGTCAGGCCCGATTCCCTTCTTAAAAGTGAAGTTGGCTTCCAGTAATACAAAAAAATGGAAGAGCAAAGGAGAAAATGTTCACTTTTACTTAGAAATGTTACCTCGGGAATAACTTTCATTTTGCACTAGGGTTTCATTCTTAGCAGTATGAGCAGGAAACATCCCTGTGAAACAGAAAAATAGATAAGGAAATGAAGCCATCAGCAAATAAATTCCACCAGTTCTTCAGATGTTTGGAAGTACTTTAAAGGATGGCTGTTACTGCTGAAAGGATGTGAAATGTCTCTTATTCCAGAGAACGTTTTTAGGTAAAATATTGTTTCTTCGTTGCCATAATTAGCATCTTGAAGAGGTAGGCTTGTGTGTGCTTATAAACACAAAAGTAACAATTCTATTCCTCTGAGACTAGTATAATTCAAGCACAATCTTCATTTCCTGTAGCGCAATACTAAAAATGTATTTCTCTTTTTTGTAGCAAGGAAAAATATTTATCTGCTGCTGATTTTCTTCTAGGTTATTAAATAACTTGCAAATTAGCTTCTGTCAATAATTTCTGGTACATCTACAGATACTGGCTTAATGTTTGTATACTGCCAGTGCTCCAGCTCTGCACTGCACACTTTAAAGAGGCTCAGAAGTGAGAACAACTTTCAGGTGACCTGAGATTTCCAATTCCCAGTGCAGCATGTCTGCAAACACACAGGTGAAAACAGAAAAGGTTGAGATGTTAGAATAGTGTACCCCATTAGTTATTCGACAGATAACTAACTACTCAGAATAGCATTTTGATCAAATCACTGATTTACCAAACACTAACAGAAAATTGGAAGTTCCCTGTCACAAGTATGTGTCTCTACACCCAAATACTTCAAATTAGCCCAAGGAATATCTAAGTTACAGTATCTGACACCCACTGTAGCTATGTTCTAAGTACTTTCCCTTTTTTTCTGCTAATGCCTTGAAAGAGGATGTCAGTGACAGAATGCAACTGTTATGTATTTGTTCCTAATGGCTCTGGAAGCATGGACTGTAATTTAACAAAGTATACACAGATATTCTGAGTCTCAAACACAAACTTAAATCTCATGGAAATGAGAAGGATTTATGAATATGCTTAGGAATAAGTAGTTAAATCAGGACTTGAGTAATTTTATCTCCAGGGGAGACTGAGAGAGTTCAGGATGGTCAGTTTCTTATGGTAGTCAGTCAATATCTGCATGAATTGCCCTTATAACATAAAACACATAACAACAGCACAGCCATTGCAGCAATGCACATAATTTTAGGCTGAAATCCCAAGTATTCAGCTATGTGAGGAGAAGACACAATTGAAAGGAAATAAAGCTAAAAGGGATCTTATAATTGAAAAGAAACCATTTTATTACATCTAAGCAGCATATCTTCTAATTTGTTTTAATTTAACACAAATCATAACAAGGAACATGGGTCTGTTTTATCTATCAAAACACAATCCAGTCTTCAGTTATATGGTGGCATTTGCTTTATTACAATCAGTATCATACCATTTTCTATGCTAAAAAGCAGAACAAAAGATACTTTTTTTTTTTCTGAATGTATGAGGAATTTCTAACTTGCTAAGACGTGACTCCACACAAAGTTAAGATTTGAATTCAAGGAAGGACTCTGTGCTTTTGATAATATAAACCTAGATATACCAGGAACTTGTATAAAAGGCATTTGAGATTCCAAGGGAAGAATAAAACAAAATTCATTCAGAAATAATAATTATGGGAACGAGTGATTGATTCACAGTCAGACTGCCATCGACTGCATTAGCATTTCTAGACTAACTAACAATTTGGAGGGAATAATGTTCTTTAATACAAGGATTTCTTCTATTTGCACCTCTGCTAATACCAGTGTGAGAAATTACAAACATGCAGAATGTGTTTTGTGGTCATGCATTATCTGTAGGTTTCTCCCATGCAGCATTTCTCAATTACTTGCACCTAATAGTTCCAGTTCTGCTGCTCAGGGGTCTTGCACGCTGCAGTTTCATAACAAGTCTCATAACAGGTTTCAAAAGTGACAAAAATATATTTTCACAAAGTGCGTAATTACACTGTAGAACTCATTGTCACAGGATGCTCTTAATGCCAAAAGCTGAGATGGGTTCAAAAAGCAGCAAGAAAAATTCATGGAAGAGAAAACCATCAAGATAAAGCTTTTGGCTCAGGAAGTTGCTGAGCTCCAGATTGCCGGAAGCTGGGAGGATATACAGCCCCAGGACTACTTTTATCTTTTCCGAAGCATCTGCTACTGGGCACTGCAGAGGTAGGGCACTGACTACAGCTGATCTTTCCTTTCACCCAAAGTGCCCCTCACGTTACATGCTAGCACAACTGGATGGTTTGGGGAGGACTGCGACTTCCCTGAACACTTTGTACAACAGTTGGTCAGCATCAGATTCACCAATGACTTGGGGAAATGATTTATATGCCTTGGTATTGAGGCATTTTAAATGGCTTGAGAATTTTTCACCCCTAGCAGTAAATCCTGCAAAATGAAAGGAGTGACAATCATGGGAAAGCACTAATTTCCGCTAGACTTTGTGTTTGTGCCAGTCTGTAATCTGGCATTGTCCGCGCTAATCTCTTCTAGTTTATTCAGGTGCTAAATATTTATTTGTAGTGCCTATTTATGTGTGTGAAATACTTCATGCATCACAGTGTTCACATTTAGTGAAAGAACAAAAATTGCCACCGTTGTTCCATTGGTGATAGTACAAAACACCTATAGTGATATCCATGAAATAATCTAAAAGAAGACTTTGTTTTCTAAAGAAGGCTGAAATGCCATCCTTTAACTTCTCCAATAAGGCAGTGCGCAACAGTACTTTGTGTAATAACATTACACGTTGTCCTAGGAAACGGAACCTGGTTGCGCTTTCACTGGCTTTTATCTTGTTCTTACACAGATCACATCAATGCTTAATTGATGATACGAGCACAATGTGAATTAGCAAATAATGCCAGTCTGCCTTCTGTAGCATTTGTTTCACTTCCACATTTTCCTGTTGTGAACTGCAACCCTGTTTGCTTAATGGATGGAAATGCAAACAAAACAGAACTGTGCTTCTTGGTATTCAAAACTGCAAGGCAAAAGATTTGCTGGTAGACCACACATACAAACTCTGCCCTCTGCAACACGTTTGGATGGATTGCAAAATATTTTCTCAATCCCGTCCCTGCAGCTACTAGGTGGGAATGAGCCTTTCCCAAACTTCTGCTGATGTTTTAATTTTGCCAGTGTTGTATTGAATGCTTGAGCTATGTAACCCTGTTTCACTGTTTGAAAATGATCTGGTTCTGTAATCTGACTGCAGGTATCATTTGCACTCCAGGTTTATATGTGCTGGAGACCTTGATACCTCAGAGAAGTTGCCTGCAGTAATCCTACTTACCCTCTCCGTGATGATAACAACCAAGGCAAAATGGCTCTCGCTTAAACAGAAGGAAATGCAGTGATCGAAGAGAAAATAACAACAGGGTAGGTAAAACTAACATATTTCTTATAATGTTTTGGGAAGAAATTGCTTCACTTGTGGAAGCGCATTTGCAAACCAAGCAAGCTTTCATTACATGGTTAATTACAATCAAATACCGCAAAGTTTAAGCTCGATTTCCCACTGGCTATCATACCTATCATACCAAAAGCTTTCCCACCGTAAGGACTACCACTAAAACCTGCTGCAGACGGAGGCAATCTGAAAGCCCAAAGGTATTTGTGGAGGAACTAGGAGCCAAACAATTTGACAAGGGGATATTTTAAGCAAAATGGGCTCTGTGTTTCACTCTTTGACTCATGTATAGCTCCAGAGTGAGGCAGTTTTGAAGACAGAAGCCAAAACGTTATGTTTGCAGGATGTGAAGTTAGTGTCGCGAGACAGACTTGTACGATTTCAGTTCTTACTGCTCTTACACGGGCTATCATCTCCTGCGACTGGAGTGTAGCGACCTCTGAGAGGAGTAACGCTGGCAGTGTGGCTCTGAGATGAGCGTTTGTGTGTTCCTCTGGGAAGCCAGCAGGGTTAGGAGCTGCTCCTGTTGGAGCGGGCCTCTCATGGATCAGAGCGAGGGCGGAGGCAGCACCCACTACCGCTCATCAGTGTCTCAGAGCAGAGTCCCCAGAAGACCCTCGGGTTCCGCAGCCCAACGGCGCTGCTGTGCGCTACGGGAACGGGCAGGGCGGCGCAGCCCCGAGTGCTGGGGGAGAAGGACCGGGGGTTGCCTGGGAGAGCTCTGGGAAATGGGGGTCTACTAGGCTCCATGCTGATATTTTTAATTTTACTTTTAACTATTAAACAATAATTAATTGAGGGCGGGAGGGCAGCCCGAGCACGGGACAGCCGCTACCGGCCCGGGGAGCCCGCTGAGGGCCCGGACAGCGGCCCGGAGGAGCGCGGCCCGTCAGGCAGGGAGGCGCTCTAGCCCGCCTCTCGCTCGTCCCGCGGCCGCACCTCGCTGCCACCCCGGGAGGGGCGCGGACCATAGAGCGGCGCGGGAGGTAGGCTGGCGCTCTGCCGCGGGGGCCTGTGGGATGCTGGAGGACCGCGCGGGTGGAGGTGGCGGATCGCGGCCTGGCAGCCCGGCACCGGCGGAGGTGAGCGGCGGGGGCCGGGGGGCGCCTCCGCTCCGGTGCCTGCTCCTGCGGCCCCGTGGCGGACGACGGAGCGGACGGGCCCGGCCTGCAGCCGCCGATAGGGCGGGGGGGAGGCCCCAGGCCGGCCCCGGGGCCCCGCCGCGCACGGTCCGGGCAGAGCCGGCCTGCCTCCTGGGGGCCGGGCCCGGCCCCTCAGCGCCGTGCTGAGGCACAGCGCAGGCTGCGCGGGGCCCCCTGAGCCTGCCCCGGCAGCTGGGCACGGTGCTTCGTGTTCTATCGGTCTGGGTTAGTGCTGGCGTGAGGAGAGGGACGGCGGGGTGCTGGGGGCCTCGCTGGGAAGTGACCTGCAGTGCTGGCTTATCGCTGTTTCTTGTGCATTGCCAAAAAGGAAGAGTTCCTTTTTTTTTTTTTTTTTTTTTGGTATTAAAAGCAAAAGTGTCGGAATGAATATCTGTGCACAATTATAGTTAAGCTTTGTGGGTGTGAGGCAGAGCTGCCTGTGTCCTGCTGAGTGATCGTGGCTAATACATTTAGCTTGTTCACACAGAAAGCCTTCTGGCTTACAGGACTGTGTTACGGTATTTTCCTCTGATACACTAATGCTGGGAAAGCACTGTCAAAAGATGCTTGTGTAGAAAGCACACAATTGCTAAAACCAATCATTAATGTGAGCAGTATCACTGTCTCCGTGGTGCTTCTTAAGGGACCGAATTAATTGAAATAACAATAAGAAAGTGAATTGTCAAGAGTAATATGTTAACATTGAAGTGGACCCCTAAATAAAATATTTGCAGCTCTAGATTCATGTGTTGCTTTTTTTAAGACCAGAGCTATTGCAATGTTCTTTCCTCCTATTTGCTTAATCCTTGCCTCAGTTTGCTGGGGGTATGCATGCTGTGAAGTCACAGCAGTGTACCAGACTGCATTTTCAATGTGAAAGATGCTACACTGGTTGTTTTAACATCAAGGGGACTTCTAAAGACATAGAAATGTTACTAGTTTTGCTGAACAGTGCTGCATTCCTAATAACAAAGGTAACAGTATTGTGTGTCATTGATTCAAACATTATCAAAAATAAAAGTCTGTAGAACTTCTGAACACTGAATCTGGATTGACAGACAAAGCAGTGACATACACTTGAGTTGGTCTACCTGCAAGTGCTATAGTTGGGTTTTTGGTTGTTTATCCATATGCTGTTACATTCTGGACTCTGTGGTTGGTGAAGTGATACAGTCATTTTCCTGAGTAAGGGCAGAGCAGAATGTAATTAAATTGCCTCTGTGTAAAAGAGGATTGATTCCCTGGGTAGCAACTGTTTCGAAGGAGGAAAAAGGCATTGTCGGGGGTTGTTGGCAGAGAGGGAGTGAGCACTTCTCATTCCAGCTTCTGAGAGGGGGTTTTCAGTCACAGAGGTGAGGATGTGCTGCAAACAAAGTATGGTGGAACTGCTGCACCCACAGTTGTTTGATAGAATTGGGCGATTCATGCAAGATTGGTAACATAAGCGACAAAAAAGTTAACTGCTTTGTATTTGAATACCCCTGTTTCCAGTTTAGAATACAGTGAGAAAATTTTTAACTTTTGCGTAACTTTTCTTTCTACGTAAGACACTTGGAGAAGTTTGAGATCCTTTATTTATTTTAAATGTGTCTCAGTACTCGGCTGTGCCATTTCTTTTGTGGGCTTTTGTGATAAGAGAGAAACCAGCCTGTGATATTTTATTGAGATATTCTTGTTATTCCTCTGTCTGCTTTAAGTCTGAAAATGTGGCTTCAGAAAGCTGGTGTTGTTGAAGCTGTTTTCAGCACTCAGAAACCTACTGAAGTTGTTACTGCTTTCTGTGGTTCAGTATTAGGTTATTTTATACTTTCTTTTAAAAGGGAATCAAAGTTATATAATCTCAGATGAAAAGCAAGTTGACTCATTAGATGAATCAGAAAGGCTGTTCTGATTGTGGAGATGGTTAAGGTCACTGCAGAGCGATTACTTTCAAATGTTGTTAAATGTCCTTATATGGAAGCACTCCTTGTACGGTTTTCATAGCATTTTCTTTGTGCTCCCTACTGTTAAGAAACTCCCAGACTGCCTGTTCCTAAGAGTTTACTTCTTGCATCCTGACAGGAACAAAGGAAATGACCCATTTTCCTTCCCCTTTCTTTCTCTCTCGCTGGAATGTATTTTCCTAGCAGAAGACGGTAGGAAGGCATGACCTGGGCCTCTGTACTTGTAGGGAGGCAACTGCAGCTGGACTTGGTGGTCCGCTGCTTGCCCTTACTGTTGAACAGCACAGCATTTAGGATAAGAACTCATTGATCTCCAAACTGAAATGTCACAGTGATATCTGTTGTTTAAAATGTTAAATGTTAAAATGTTGTTTAAAAATTGAATTTGTTAAACATTCTTATACTCCAGCTTGGCTGTCCTTTTTTTTTTTTTTTTTCTGCTAGAGCAAAATGGGACCTACGAGTACTTACAAATAAAGTTTCACTGCTGATGAATTTGTTAATAAAATTTATCTTATCTTTGCATTTCTTTTTGAAATACTTTGTATACGTTGCTTTGTTCTTCTTGTAACAGTTGGGATAGTCCTTTGAAAATCTAAAGAAAGGAGAACAGCGGTGACTTGTTTTCCCTTAATCATTATTTTTTAGTTATGGAGAATTGATGGAATATCAACCATCACAATTTATCAGATGTGCAACTATCTGGATCGTTGTCAGACACTCAACTTCCCATGTTATTTTAATGCTTGACTGAGTTATGTGCAGACAGATTTCAGCAGTCATTGATGCATTGTGCAGTCTGATCCATTAGAAGTTAGAACGTGTAAGTGACGCTGTAAGTGCTGCAGGTATTTCAAGCTGCAAGAAGATGTAACATACAATGTTTAATGGCTAATTCTAAGATTTGGATTTGTAATGATACAATAAGGCTTCAGAAAGACAGCTCATGGTTTTCCAGGGAAGTTGCTTGATTGAATAATTTTCTAGAAAACCTCATGAGGGCAGTATTATGAATTAGAAAATATGTTGAGGCTGAAGGATTGAGGAGTCGTTTGAACCTCAGTGCCTCGTTTAAGCATTGTGGAATAGCTTTTTTTATTTTTTTATTTTTCCAAGAATGATGGGTACTTATGACAGTTGAATTTTTGTTCAGCTTGAACTATCCTAGCCCTTTGGATAGAAAAAAATATGCCTAGAAAGGTAGAAAGAATAAGAAGATATGAAAAAAGACTTTTTTGAAGCTAATTCTCTGATTACAGAGACAGCATTTCACTTTTAGTTTTGTTGATTGATGTTCAGTGCAAGCATTAATGACAAGGAAATAGACCTTCTAACCTAATTTACTAGTCAGGAAAAGTGTCCTGTGCAACAGATTACGATCTCCCAGAAGACTCTGGAGGTTCATAACATGACACGAATTCATTCCAAATCCTTTGTTGGTAAAACCAGCAGCACGCAGGTGTCACGTTGCATTTGTAGGATAGGACCTAAACTGAAAATTGCTCCAATTGTCTTAAACTAATAAGTACATCATCTTTACTTTAAGCTATCTTTAATAATAGAACCATATAAAAGAGGATGTGAAAACCTTTGAAGGGAACTTGTTAATTCCTAGTTTTACAGATTTTTTTTTTTATTCAAGTTATTTTATAGGTATTTAAAAAACACCTGTAAATTTAATTTCCAAAAGTCCTGTATGTTCATCAAACTGCAGTATCTTAAAATTAGGAGTTGATGAAAGATGATTGTAAATACCTCTTCATTTTGTACTTCAAATGATTACAGAGTACTTTGTGAAAGATTACATAGATACAATGAAGAATAGGAATTCTATTTGCAACTGTTGGCCAGAGTGATGCGAGGTGAATGTAGCTTGTCTGGTGGGATCTGGGAAAGGGCAGTGCCTCGGTAATACAGGTGCCTGGGGCAGTTTTAAGATTAAATCATTCTTGTAGGTGACTGAGTTTAGGTTATAACTATTTATTCCATTAATAATATTTATGCAAGTAAGGGTAATAGCTCATTTCATAGCTTAGGCTGTTATGTTAGGCCTATGGTTGGTAGTTTGTGGGAAAATTGATCATTTGGGAAAGCAAAGGTTCATGTGGGTTCAATTTTCAAGAATATTTATTACCTGACTTCTCTGTTTTGACTACTTCCAAAAGTGCCGGTTGCAGGAAGGCTACTTTATGATGTTGATAATTGCTTTCAAAAAGGCAGACTGAGTCCATCAACTCATTGGTCTTTCCCTTACTACATAATTAGGCCACGTTTGTAACAGTGGTGCAGTTTGTTAGTGATACGAGGGAGCCTCAGATGGCTTTTTTTTTTTTTTTTCAAAGGTTAAGAAAACATATTTAAG
Organism: Anser brachyrhynchus; assembly: GCF_964034855.1. Lineage (NCBI taxonomy): Eukaryota > Metazoa > Chordata > Aves > Anseriformes > Anatidae > Anser > Anser brachyrhynchus. The sequence goes on along the minus strand of NC_137710.1, from coordinate 8,903,236 downwards.
TCTTCTAAGAATGAAGGAAAACAGGCAGCTGGCGAGGGGTGGAAGGGAGGAGACTGAGGCCCCCATACCCAGGGGCAAGCAGCAGCTACAAGTGCCAAAGCTGGCATTGGAAGGAGCTGCTTTGTTCAGAGCTCATGTAGTACTAGATAGGGGGTGGTTCAACCACAAGGCACAAAGCCCACAGGAAACAGGCTTCGTAAGTTGTTTGTGGAATGATTTCTTGTACATCTAGCATTTTGGGAGATGACAGATGAATTTTGAAGCCAGGTGTTTCAAATGCAGTTGTCAATTTTGACTCTTTCTAATCATGTATCTTGAGTTAATGCTGCAATGGATGTGACTATACTGTCAGTTTAAAACTGAAGTTGTCAGAGAATTTACCATACATATCTAAATCTGAGTTGCTCCCCTCCTTCCTTTTACCATCGGCAGCTGCCCTGGGTGGCTCCTTTGCTTCCATTGCTGTGAGCAAACCGGCCAGGTCTGCCCATGTCAACACTCGGTGACAACTTGGGAACTTCTCTGAGCCTTTTGAATTATGTTACTGATTTTTTGGACGGAGGCGGCAACAGTGGATTCCAAATGTGGAAACAAAACTTGGACAAAGCAATGAGTTGTATCTGTCAATGAAGCTGTGACTGCATTTAGGGATCTGCATCACAGGTTGGCCGCAGGCCTGCATGAGCCTTTACGTCATGGTTAAAGAAAAATAAACTGTTTTTTCAAAGCTATTCTTAAGGGGTGTTTGAGGCTGTTTTGAGGAACGCCTGATTAGAGGCGGTCAGAAGGTGATTATGATCAAGACCTCCTGTTTTCCTAGTGGTGGATGTCTTAGGCTTTCATTAGCAAGCAAATGAACTGGGAATATGGAGAAAGTAGTTGGAGGAGGGAAAAAAAAATTCCTTGCTTACATGGTGGCAGGTGTCTACACAACTGGCAAGATTTGAAATGCCTGCTTCAGGGCGAATTAAATGTGTGTGAGCTGAAGACATGCTTTCTTTAAAACTCCAAGTAGCAATTTTGCTAACTTTGACTCTTCCTTTAGTCCAAAGCTTGGTATTTCTGTACGAGGGTTTGACTGTCAAGCGGCTGTTGTCAGAACCCGTACCATATCCTGCTAGAACGACTGCTGCTGCCCAACAGGAAAGCATTTATGTCTGAACACACAGGTGCCTGCATAGGTCACTTCCCTGCTTTCCAGGCCAAGAGCTGTGTTGTCAACAAACCAAGCTGTGAAGTGCTCCTTCCACTTCTTCATTTCCTGTCAGTGTTCTCTGGCTACTCTAAATCAAAGGGCCTCACTATTGCTGTGATAACTAATCTATAGCACAACTAACCGCCTCGGCCTCGAGTAAAAAAGATAAAGGCTTGCCAAAACCCAGCCTTTCTTGATGTCTGAAACTAAAGTACAAATACCTTTGGTGGCCCTTCAGGTCAGGGTGAATTTGCATGTCCAGTGTGGATTAGTCAAATGCCAGGGTTCTCCAGTGTTTGGTTAAAGTTTAGAGAAATAAATTTGAAGTGACTGAAAGTAATGTTATAACCTTCACCTGGAAAGCCAATAGGTGTCCTGTTCTCTGGAGCATTTTTATACGTGATTGCAGTTTTCAAATGTTACTTTTTGGACAACAGTTCCGTTAAGCTATTTGTAAACCAAAGAAACTTTAAGGAAAAATATAATTCATTTGTAGAAAGGGTGAAAATGAAAGGAAAAAGAACGTTCTTGTGCTATTCTGCATAGAGGGTTGGGAGCAGAATATTTGAATTAAGTTTTATTAGCTTCACCACAGTAAACTTACAAACAAACCAAACATCCGTAGGATGAATGCATATTCAGCATTAGCTTTCAGTAGATGGTTTTCCTTTAAAGACAGAATGGATGAAAGATCTTTAAGGATACTGAATTTTAATATTTTGAGTTTTTGAGGAGACTTTTTGCTCTTAAAAAACCAAGTATTTAAATGAAGTGTTCTGTTTTTGATAATCCTGCGTAGTTTCTTTTGTCTGAGTAGCTTCACAGAAGCAGCCATTTTGATTATGGCTTACTTACTCTGCAGCATATCTCTCTCAGCGTAACAATTCATTCTACTGAAACAAAATGCTGTGATTATATGCAATTAATCAGTTTAAAATTAAAATAAAAGTAATCTTCAGGTCACCTAACCTGTACTCTGAATTTTATTTTCCAGTGTCTGAAACTTGGAGTGGCGAAACATGTCTCAGTCAGGTGAAAAAGTAAAGGTAAAGAGATGACTGCATAGCCAAAATTCTGTGTTTTGAACCTATTCAACTTGTGAAAATACTTGTGATTTTACTGAAGTGTTAAAACAGTAAATAGATGATACCTTAATGCTTCAGATCCATTTTGTAAAAATAACTACTTAATGAAAACCATGCTTATATGTGATTCTAGTAATATGCTTTTGGATATTTGCCATGCATTCAGTGCTTGCTTGCATATTTAAAATGATGCCTTTACCTCAAGAAATTTCATTTAACAATCCTTTATTTCTAGTATTTTTGCTCATCTGAGTGGGTTTTAAAAGGATTGCTAGAAAAAACTAATTGGCTTTTAAGTGACTTCCCCTCCACCCCCATTGGACGTATGGCATTGCGTAAGAATTGTTTTCTTCCTAAGCTCATTTATGAAGAAACATTTGGTTACAGCTAGCTCGTATGTCCTTAAATCAAGTGGCTGCAGTTCTTTTTTAGGCTCATATTAAATATTCAGTCAATTTATAACAGATGGTGAAACAGACTGCCATTTTTATGGCTCAGATCTCTTATTTGATAAGTTTTTTCAGGCACATTTCTTTTTCCTGCTTTTGTGTTAGAAGTTAAGCGTTATGAAGATAGGTGAACAGGTTAACAAGCAGAAGGTGGATGTGTGATTGTATCTTGGTTATCTCTGTGTTACTACAGTGTTCTTGTTTTTCTACACGAGTGTACGCATTATTTATTATAGGTGATAGTAGCAGCGGATAACAAATTTGAACAGACATTTTTTGCCCTCTGGCTTAAAATGTTTGTGTCGTAGTTTTTTTGTTCCTTTGTTTATTTACAGCTTTAGATTATGGAAGTATGCTCTTGCAAATTTGTGTGTGTATTTATATTTTGCCTATATATATATATTTACCCAACGGGAGACTTCTGCTTATGGGTAGCCCAAGGTTCTTTATCAGATTTCTAACACCGTCAGACTGCTTGGTAAATGGACCTGTTTTATGGTCTGCCTTGCTACAACAGCAAAAAAATGTTTTGTTTTCTGTTTTGCTATGTGCTCCATGTGCTTTGTGTGCTTTGCTCCTGTGCAATTTATGGTATAGGATCGCATGAACTCTGTTTCAACTTTTTTGAGGGGAAGAGGGTCTTATTTGTATTCAACTTCTCTTTGTCTTGTCAGTTTTCTGACGGAGCAGGCTATGTGGGATTTGCTAATCTGCCCAACCAGGTCCACAGGAAATCTGTGAAGAAGGGCTTTGAGTTCACACTGATGGTGGTTGGTAAGTCACGTGTTTATATATTTTTTGACTGTTAAACAAGGAGAAAAAAAACCAACACATAGACAAGTATGTGTTCCTAGGTAGCAATTTGCTGGCATACAGAATTAAAAAGCTTCAAACCTCTGTACTCTATCTAGTTAAATCTCTGTTTGGTAATGTTAAAGGGAGTATTTGTAGTGATTAAAGAAGATGACTTTGAGCCAACAGGACATTCTTGTATTCTTGACTCATCATCAGATGTTAGGGATAGTTGCTTAGTCTTTATTTGACTTCCATTTCCACACTGAAGTCATGAATGCACATCATGAATGCCTTTCTGTTGACATGGTGATGCTGTTCTTGTGTTTTCTACTGTTCTATACTGACTCATTCTGATATCATAAATAAACATTTAATTTGTCTGTTCCATGAGTGAGCACCTGTAGGAGGAGTCTTTGATGGAAGGACCTTTAGACACAAAGCCGATTTAAGTGCTGTACTTGCATAGAATCTGTTTAGTGTTATACAAATGCAAAGGGAGTACAATATACTACCTTTCATTTTGTGGTAGTAGTTACCTTGGAATTGCATGTTATTGAAAAATGAAAATGAGAAGAGATGCATAATGCTTCCTTCTTATTCTGCGTGCTCTGTTGTACTGTTTGGGATTACTTGGTGACAGAGCATTTAGCAATGTCTGTAAGATAAATAGGTAATTTGAGATGAGTGGAGTTTTTTATTTAATGTAGTCTGATGTTAGTTACAGACAATTTCTCCGTCTCTCAGGTTGGGTTAGTAGAATCTAAAATAACACGGCCAATTGTTCTAAACGCTGATTACTCTGATTCCTTGTGTTAGGAAAGATAAAGTAACTTTTTGAAATTCAGATTTAGTGATTACATTTACAGGTTTAACTTTACTACTTTGATGTAGGGCAAAAATTACATGACCTGAAATTATAGAATGATGGAACTTCTCAAGAGAATTTTGAGTGATTTTCTTATAATTTTTTTTTGTTTCATATTTCATAGGATGTATTTAGCCTAACCTCGAGGGTGCAAAGCTCTACTGTTAATTTGGTATTCCTTTATTTATTTGCCTTCCTAACAATGTTTCATCTTCAATTTCTAGGTTAGGAAAACCTTAAATATCACAAACTTCCAACAGAAAAGCTACAGGTCCTGATTTCTTAAGCTTAAACAAACAAACAAACAAAAAACAACCTTTATTTCCATGAACTAAGCCAGCTATCTCTAGATCTATGTGGTTAAAGTGCTGTATGACTTTTCAGATTTTATTATGAAATCTATTACAGTAAGCTTAGCATTTTCATGTAATATTTATAAAAACACTAAAAGCTTGTTTTTCCTGTGTTTTAAAAACTGCTTAGCCAAACCTTTGATGTTTTTATCTCAAAGCTAGGGTGGATCCTGATGAACAAATTATTTTTCCTCTCTAATATGGGTTTGGGAAAGAGGAGGTACTTTAAAAAGCCTGGAGTAAAAGGTGTATATGCTTAATAACTTGAATTATTTTATTTACAGGTGAGTCTGGCTTGGGAAAATCCACTTTAATTAATAGTCTGTTCCTGACTGATCTTTATCCAGAACGTTATATTCCTGGAGCAGCAGGTAAATGTGGTTTTGCAGTTCCTCCAGCACATACGTCTAACCCTATGAAATTTCATGTTCTTCCAGCTAGCACTGCTTCATTCTGATGGTCTTCACCCACGAGACCCTTTCTTCACACTATCTTAATGTGTTTTAATTCTCCCAATTGCAGCCTTTTGAGATGTCACTTTCTCGTTTTAATTTCCTTTCAAAGACTCATTTTTTACTGTTTCTTCATCAATTTGTTTTGTTGTTGCTTCTTAATAAGAACACTTGTAGGTGTCAATGTACCTAAACATGGTTTTACTCTAATCCCTATTTCCTCTAATGTTTTTCACCTGTAATGTCTAAAAATCCCAATTAGAGGTGTAAATGCCTTTTGACAAAGAAGCTAGCGTGCTTCTCTGAGTATTTAATTTTGCATTTTATCATGAATAAATCTATTTTTGCGTTCTCTTTTTTTTTTTTTTTTTAACAAAGAAATGGTGTTAAATTTTGATTAACCTTTTTCTTTAAGGTATTCTATGTTGCGTAGGTTACAATACAGGAATTGCATTTCCTTCTCTATTATTCTCTCCTGCAGGGCTTTCTGCAGCATTGATAGACATAATAACAATTAAAATGTTCCTTTATTGTAGAGAAAATAGAGAGAACAGTTCAAATCGAAGCTTCTACAGTAGAGATAGAGGAGCGAGGGGTGAAACTGCGTTTAACAGTAGTAGACACACCAGGATATGGAGATGCCATTAACAGCCAGGACTGGTATGTGTGTAAATACTGCTTTGCTCGGTAGTTTGTATCTTACACAAACACTTCTCAACTTTGTCTGTCCATCTGTACTTAAGTGATTCAAGGTGGTGGTCTTGGAGAACTGTGATGTACTGAAAGGAAGCAACAGGTTCATCATTCTTAACGTTAATGCAGTATTACCTTGAATTCATGTCTGAGTATCTCTATAGATTTCTTGCATTTAAGCACAATTTTCTAAGCACTCCTAGACACTCTGGATGTTCAACTTCATATTATAACTGGCAAAATCATTTAATTTGAGAGAGCTTTAAAACCAAGTTTCTCTAACTTTGTTGTTGTTGTTGCATCAAATACAGATCTAGGAAAACTGTATTACTTAATAAAACTTCCTGTTTTAATTTTCTACCCACTTTTTTTAAAAAAGGTTTTGTTAATGTTCCCTAGGCTATATAGGATTTTCCCTTCAAAATTGATGGTTTTCCTACAGTAAGGTTCTCTGTGACAGCTGCAGTTAACTCTTTGTCTCCGTAGCCTGTCTGGTTGGACAGAATTCTGCTGGAGAGAAACTTTGTCTTTTACTTCCTGTGTAAGGAAGATAAGTACTTTTCCCTCTTCTTTGTGTTGTACTTCTAGCAATTTAGGTAGAACTGAATTTTATTTATGATGCAGTTACTACTTATCTCTCTCTGGCCTAAATATTACTGATGGTCTTTAACGGCTGAACTAAGTGTGTGCAGATGCATTGGACAACGTACACAATTGCTTTAGTATAATGATCATGAAGAGAGAAAATGGCAAAAAAGCAATGAAGGAACCAGGCAGTTTGTAACATAGGTTAGAATTAATAAGTTTGTTCACAACTCTAAGTTCCAAATCACCATACACTTTTTAAGAGAAGACTGGTTTTGTTGTAAATTTTTTTCAAATAAAATGAAATGTATTAATACACTTACTGGGAAGCCTGCATTATTCCAGTGCAACTAGAAGCTAAGATTTGAATTGCCATGTGTTTGTCTTTGAGGAAGTTCTAACAATAATTATTTTGCATAGCCTTTTATTTTTGTTGACATTTATTTTGGTGGTTGGAATACTAAGCCAAATGGTGTTACTATGTATAGAAAGGGAGTGTTAAGTTAACAGTGGTATAATAAGAGTTTTTCAATTTAAGTTAAGGACTGGAAAGGAGGCATGTAGATGATTATGAAACATTTTATTAGCATTGTAGATGTTTGTGTTTTTTTAGCTTTTTTTTGACAGGATACCGCAGTAGCCAGAGCAGAGTGAATAACATGTTTATCAGACATGATTTTTCATTTCTTTCTATGGCATACAGTAGAAACACAGCAAAAATTAAGGAAATAAATTTATTTAATGGTATTTGCATTAGTGTGAAATATATTAAATCACAGTTTGAGAGTGAAGCTGTAGCGGGTTCTTTATTTTTCTTCCACTTTTCCAATGTTATTAAGTTAAAAATAATGAAACTTTTAGAGTAACAGTAAGACATCTTTCTGGACTGTAGTATGGTCTTGCTTCTTTTGTGCACTGTCGACTAGAGCTTCCTTCCGCTGGAGCTAAGAGCTCAGCAGCCCATGCATTGTGTTACATAGAGCTCTTCCTGTTGATTGTGTTCTAATGCCCTTTGTTTATTCTGGTAAGATGTTTCTTAGAGACGTGCGTGTTCAGAGTTTTTCTTTTTGGAGGCTTGCTAAGTAGAAGTCATTCCGTGATGATTCAGACCCAGTAGAATAACTTGGTGTTTTATACTTATTTTCTGTAACAATTCTTAATCATCAAAATACATTACAGGAACAAGCATTACTTACGGAATGCAAAATAGAAATATGCAGTTAATGTTGGATTTCTCTCTCTAGTCCCATATTCTTGTGTAACGTATAGAGACTTTAACTGGGCTGTGGTGCATGTCATTTTGACAAACTCTGTTCTTTACAGCATGTCAGAGGAACTTGGATGGATGATAGACTCCTTGTTCAAACTATAATCAAGACTAACCGTATGCAAGTACCTTCTTTCAGAGGAAGCAGCAGGCTTGTGTTGTTAAACTTGTGTTTTTGTTTAGGAACATTTGCTGCGGTTGTTAACCAGTAGATGGTGCTGATCCCAGTTCAAATTTCATAAAACTTTTTTTTGAAAGCTGCAATTTATGCAGACTACCCATTTGTTAGGGTGATGAATTTTCCTGAGGTTATTTTTTGAACTGGCAAATCAAACTGGCACAATACCTCTAGGAGGCAGCAATAAACTAATACAGCTTCAAAATATTTTTCTTCTGAGTAAGTTTCCTATCAGGGTTTGACTTTCAAGGGTGGGAGCTGGAGGTCAGTTTTTATGTGCTCTTTATCACAGAAGAAGTGCTGGTAGTGGTTGGGAGATTATTGGATGGGTGGCCTGGATTGGAACCATAGCAGTACTGGAATGGGGAATGAGTTACCACTGAATGTGTTGTATCAAATCCATAAAATAGGCTTAAAAAAAGTCTGGAGAATAGCAAAATTCTTAATGGTGGGAGGATTGAAGCACAGAATGGGTATTCCATGTACTTTGGGATCATAAGAGAAATATGTTCTTGAAGTAATGTCTTTCATCAGACTGGAGAGAAATGATTTAAGGTGGGGAGGGAGAAGCTTCATGCACAGATTTGGGATTAAATCTGCCATCAAAATGGTGGCTGACAAAAAAAAATAAATCTGCAGATCAACTTATTAGATAGTGGTGATGATATGCCTTGTTTTGTCTTTGTTGCAGCATCCCAGGTCATTTTTGATGCTGCTTTCTGGCTGCTGCTAACTATTTATTTATCTTTTGTCTTTTTTACTGGCTTATGTTAAGTTGTATTTTGTGGGTTTTGGCAGCTTGGTAATATTGTTCATTTTCCCCCAATGGGCTTCTTAAATGCAATGGTTACGTTGTTTGCTGTTATAATACAGGATGTGCTATCTCTGAAGTAATGATAGCACAGTGGTATAAGCCAGGTGTTTCCCGGAAGTCAGGAGGTACAGGACACTGACACCATATTTATAGGGAAAATTATAGCTGTTAGAACTAGAAAACTGCACGTAAACTGATTACATTGCCAGAGAAATGTGTGATAGTTGCTTTCCCATTGTTTGTGCTTGGTTTCTGTCCTAATATTTGTACGTCTTCAGTCTTGTTACCTTTCACCAGCTAAAAGGATTGTATCTAAAGATCAACAGGAACATAAAACATGTTGTCCTTTTCCAACACACACAAATATTAAGATGCTAGTTCTTAAAGGCTTGAGTAGCACAAAGGTCAAAAAACAGCTCCACATTTTGCTGTGTTGTCTTCTTCTGTAGCATGAATTAAAACGGTGCAAATTTTGCAAAGATACAAATGTGTGTGGGTATAAATCCATAGTAGAATAAATATGTATATTCCTCCCAGATCCAAAAGCTTACTCAGATTTGGAAAATCGAATTCCCTTCAGGATCTCTTCCATCATGGCTCGTAGTTTATTTCATTATATTCAGTAATGCCACACACCCCGGGGTCGGAATTCTCTGCCTGTCACAGTAATTGCTAACATTTTGTGTTTGTTTTCCTGATTAATAATTCTTTTTATGCTCTCTTGTTTGTTTACTTCTTAAATTTCTCGACTCAAATTTACAATTTCCCAACAACACTAATATTTTTCAACGTAAGCTTTCTGCTCACTTCCCCCCCCCACCAAGTAGTTTAAGATATGCTCATGACACACAGTTATCTGCCTAATCTTATCTGCATCAGTGTGTTCATTTTCCTTCCCCTGCAGTACTTAATATAAAGTGTCCTTTTGTATTAATGTTGTTTGCAGGTGTCTACATGCTCTGGAATATCTTAAAACAAGCCTCTTAGTACTGCATCATATTTTATTTTCTGTCTCTAGTCACTGTTCTTTGTATCTGATTAATCTATATGATCAAATTTTGCGTTCCTTTACTTCTTTGCAGAGCGTATTTTAATTTGCTTTGAACTAAGTAGGAATTATGTTTCTTTGCCAACAGAAAAGGGTTCTGTTAGGTAATAAAAATAGCCTAGATCATGTGATACTTTGGTGCATGACTTTCAAATGTATTTGTGTTTAACTCAAATAGATTAGAATGTTAGAATTTTCATAAGTAACTATAGAAACCTAGCTGTAGGTCAGGGTTGTAAAGCAAGAGGATATCCGGGATATGTCATTTTTCAGCTGGTTTAAAAACAAATACTCACCACCTATCCCCAGAAAAAAGTAGACAGTTCTTTATTACTGTCTGCTGTCTCACCACTGAGTGCTTTTTTTCTGAGCTTGCACTTGAATTTTTTGTCCAGGTGGACTGAGTAACACCTGAAAGTAGTTTTAGGCATAAATAGACACTCGGTGGCTGATATGAAAATACCTTTTTGTATATCAAAATGCTTTTCTTCGGTAGTAGATATAATAGTACAAAGTTGAATTTTTGCAACAGCAAAGGTCTTAAAAGCATAATCATGCTCTCCTATCTGTTCTTATCTTTGCATAATTCATTTCTTGTTGTTTTAAACCTGATTTAAGATGATTCTTTTTTTTCCCCTTCCATACCACAGCTTCAAAACAATTATCCAGTACATTGACAACCAGTTTGAAAGATACCTTCATGATGAGAGTGGTCTAAACAGACGACACATTGTAGACAACAGGGTCCACTGCTGTTTTTACTTCATCTCTCCCTTTGGACATGGGTAAGAAAAACCTCTTGTATTTTAGGGTGTTAATGTTCATAAGTCTTCATTACTTGAAATGAAAACTTTTATGTTAACTGAGTTACTTCCCACAGTCAGTTAGCCAGTGCAATTAAAATGGTCTTGGGGGATTAACACTCTCCTCTGCTTTGTCCCCTTTTTGGCATTTAATATTGTTTTGAAGCAGACAGTATTACATTGTTTATCGCCCGGAAATGTAAGAGCTTACAGTACAGTAAGAGCTTACTGAATTTATCTTATAGTGATAATATTAATTGCAATTCAACCAACCTAATAACCAAGTGCTCTGGTTTAATTTATTCTGGGCATACTATTTATGTAGATACTTTGAAATAAATCGTTTCTAATATATTACTTGATTTTTATAAATCCAGAGCAAACAAATTCCACTGCAGTTTATTTTATTTTATTATTTTTTTTCCACTTGTTGGCAGGCTGAAACCATTAGATGTAGAATTCATGAAGGCTCTTCATGGAAAAGTCAACATTGTCCCTGTGATTGCCAAGGCCGACACACTGACACTGAAGGAGAGAGAGAGGCTGAAGAGAAGAGTAGGTCTAACACTTCATCGTGAAAACAATGTGACCCATACAATGTTAAAGCCAAGTATAAAGCAAATTCAGACCAAAGAGAGGTGAATGATACTGGCCAAGGAACTAATCTTCAAAAAGCCTGGGGTGGGAAATCTTCTCTGAAGTTGGATGCACTTTACCAGTTACACATGATAAGAATCTGTATGTTCTTGGCTTTGTCTATCCTAGCAAGCAGAGTACCCCAGTAGGGAAGGCTTTTTGAATGAAACCATTTGTAGTGAGGACTTGAATCATTCTGAAATACATGTAGTGCAGATGTTGTTTCAGACTAGTCCTAATTTAGTCCAGTGGACTGCATGCCCATTAGTGATGGGAGTGTGATAAGTATGTTTTAAGAGTATATCTTCAGATTTAATTTTATCCAAAAGAGACTTGGTTTGTGTGCTCTAGCTATGCTGTATGGTTTATACTAAAAACATAGTTAAGTTGGGGTGTCTGGAAATTTTCTTAGTAAGTGCACCCATGATACAAATGAGAACAGTAATACAGAGGTAGGATAGTTGGCTGATTTACTAGCAGGATGCTTTCTCTAGCTCCATTGTTATCAAAATGTGGGTGTTCTTGTGTGCATTTTTTCTAGTAGGCCATCTGTTCACATAAGGTGGATCAGTAAAATTTATTGATCGTGAGCATTTTTCAGGTTTATTGACTAAAAAGCAGAGCAATCAGTGTAACAGACTTGAAACCTACAAAGCAAAATGATACCTTCTGAGTTTTTACATATTTAGTAACTTATGTTTTGGGTATAAAGATAATCATTACTTCTAAAGTGCCATTTGCATTTTGTATCAGATTATGCAAACTTTTTTTAATGGTAAGATTGCCTTAATCTTTTATATTATTTTTTTTAAAATGCATTTTTGTACTACCACTTTTTGATTCTGATGGGGTCCATGGCTAATATTTAGATTGTGATCCTCTGGCTTCCAGTAGTTCTTTAGAATGGTTGTTTGATCTTTATTCCAAGTGCTTTTGTATGGGGGTATTTTTCTGGTTTGTGTCTTGTTTGTTTTTATTTTGGTTTTAAGGAAGTACAGCTTTATTTTAACTGAGAAAATAGTATAGATAGATATCCTTACAAAAGAGCACACTAGCTGAACTGAATTCAGCCTAAATTTAGAGGGCTTTTCTTTTTGGAGAGGAGCAGTGCCACAGTGAAAGGTGTGACTATGGTTTGTGTAGACTTGTAAGCAACCATAATTTAGCAAAGTAAGGTACTGCTAGTGTTCCTGTTGTGTTTGTATACAGCTTGGTGATGTAACAAACCTTGCCTCAAAAATTAATATATCCGCTGTCTTTGAGAGAATTTAAAATGGGGTCAGCTGTGGCTGTATGAACCTTGTCTGCAACATAAACAAACATTCACTGAAGGGGCAGAGGTGTTTATATGAATGCAACCAGCTTTATGATGAACTAGGTGGAGGGAAGGAAAACAAACAAACAAACAAAAAACATTCATTGACTTAAAAAGGATCTTTAGGTCTTGCTGAAAGAAATTCTGCCCAGGCTCCTGGGCTTTTATTTCATTCTTCTACAAATGCCATGGGGAAATAACAGGTACTGTGGACAAATTGAAAGAACTCTATAGGGACGTCACTCATAGGGAAATAACAAAGCAGATGTGTGGCTGCTTATGCTGTCTTTCTCTTTTTTTTCCCTTTTTTTTTCCTGTGGTTATACTGACTTGGTGAAAGATTTTCATCTGATATCAATACTGTTCATGGAGCTGCTGCTACTTATAAAATTGTATTTGATCTTTCAGCGGTGTACTTCAAGCTCAGTTTTCATAGGTACTGATTTTCCGGTTCAGCATTTGGTAACAGAGTGATGTTGAAAGAGTTGAAGCAGGCATTTAAGTGGAACATTAAAGAAATATTTGACAATATAGTTCACTGGGAATGCTGAATGTTCTGCTTTGTGTCAGTTCAAATGCCTAAAATAAGTTGATATAAAATGGCTTCTAACTGCATTCATCTTTCACAAAAACAGTTCTTAGGTGAAATGAAGAGGAACTTAATCTTACTAGGTTTTGTTGCTTGCTGTAATTATCTTGAGTTTTTCTTCTGTGCTCCTTTTATCTGCTGCTTGTTGGTCTCAGGGTCAAGCACAGTAGAGTGCACATGCTGTTAAACATTTGCTTCTGTGGGTTGTTAACACAGGGTTTTAGCTACAACATGTCAGTAGTGCAGGCAAATGCATTTCCTGATGTGAATTTGGAGTTGGTACAATTTTGTAACTGAACTTATATTGAGGGTTTTCAGTGCTTGTTTATTGTGGAGTATGGAGGTGAATTACAATTTACAGCCTTTGATGAACAGGTTAATTTAAAAGCAGCCTCTCTTGAACATATTCTGTGCTAATCTGTGTCTAGTTCCTTCTAGTTTAAAGCAAAGTTACTTTTAGTTAACTAGTCTTTAAAACAGTCTCTGCTTACACCAAGCCACACTTATGCATGGGCTAACTAATGAAATCAACAGCACTTTCACTGTAGTCTGAGGGAGCGGTTAGGAAACAGGTAAACAACAGTCTTCGTTATTTTTGTTCTGCTGGTAAAGGTCATTCAAGAAACTGAGTTTATACTAAGTCAAATGTATAATGTGGTTCCAAAGCTTTGAAAGTCTAGCTACTGTATATTGTTCTAACTCAAAGCGTCTCTGCTAACAGAATCTCTAATCAAGAATAAGAATCTAAATCCTGCTTTGCTGACGCAGCTTGAAGTATTTTTTTTATTTTTTTTTTTAAGATCTCTCTGCCATTTGGCCGTCAATCTAAAGTAAAATGTTTTTGTTTTGCTGCTTTGGACTAAGCAGCAAAATCAGTTTGTGGTGCTTGCAAAGGAAACCCAGCTTGGAGTAATTCCTGTTTGGTCTTTCTGGAATTCAAAGTTATTTTTTAAAACTCTTGAGTGGGAAGAAATGCAAGGGAGTTTCACAAGCTGTGCCATGCAAGGCTGCTAAGGAAACCTGCTCAAAAGAATGACTTCATGAGAGGGGAACTAATATTTTGACTTTTTTTTAATTTCCCATGGGAAGGCTAATCTTTAAGAACACAGAATCCTCTGAGGCCAATAAAATTGAGATTTGAAGAAGCAAAATGCTGTTTCATTGTTAGGACGATAAAATACAGTTTGTTTTTATTGCATTTCTTTTTCCTTTCAGGAAAGCACTAGGTTTAACAGCTGTAATATATTATTCTAGCACCCCTTGTTGTTGGCTTTCCCGCTATTGTTTCACTTGCATTTTATCTTCAAGATCTCAGTCAGGTTAAATGTGCTTTCTTATTTTATGCAGATACTTAAAGGCATCGCACTGCAGCACTGCCCAACCCATTCCAGATCTGTGTTTTACTATTATTTGGTGACAATTTAGTTATCTTCCATTTTGCAAAGTAATAATAACACGTATTGATTTAAATGTAATGGAGCTAACATAACTGTTATTTGCTTATTGACAGGACTTATTCCTAGTTCTCTTTTGTCTATTAAGAGTATTACTCTGTGTAGGTACGGGCTAATAATATTTTATTGTATGTGCGCATGTGTGGTTGTGGGGGACGTTTATATACCTGCCAAGAAAGCATTGTCATGGAAATAGCTGTGGTTCATACATGGTCAGTTCTAATCTAATGGTGTGAGGGATTGTTTTGTTTTCAACAGCTGTTTAATAACCAAGGTCTACTTGGACAGTTTTATTTATACTGTAGTTATCAGTTGCTATCACAGCAGAAGATCAAGGAACCCAACAATACTACATGGAGGTTCATTAAGACCTCTCGTATTTGAAATCTAGCTTTAATTGTGTTATCAAGTTGGTGTGTGTTGTTTTTTTTTTTGCCCAAACTTCACCGCAGTAGTGAGTCGTGCATCCAGGTCATTTATAAAGACACAGAAGAGAACTGGCCCTATAATGGAGCCCTGGGGTACCCCACTAGTGACTGGCCACTAGCCTGATGTAACCCCATTTGCTATAACCCTTTAAGCCTGACCCATCATCCAATTGTTAAGCCATCTCATTGTGTACTTGTCTAGCTGTATTCTGGACATTTTATCTAGAAGGATTCTGTGAGAAATGGTATCAAAAGCTTTGCTGAAATCCAGAAAGGGTTTAAGATCTTTATCTCTATTACAGAACAAAAATAGGCTAGTTAAGGTCATATGCAAACAAACATACGTTAGAAATGTCACAAAACATTTATTTAGTCAGTGAGTCTGTTTCCCTTTGAGTAGACAGGTGAGTTGTTCATGTTTAGCCATTTCTGAATCTGTAGATTGTATCACAGATGGATTAGTGTAGTACAGAGGTAATCTCAGCAAATGCTTTGGCTTTTTAAATGCCTGTTAGTAAGCTGTTTCTAAAGAGAGAACCTCTATGTTAGCAAATCTCAGCGATGTTCTTAAGATGCGTTTTTTTGTAGTAGCAGAATAAAATCTTTAAAATCCAAACGTAGTGTGGGTTTCTGTGCTCATTTTATAAGTGTGATTATTTTCCCACTTAGTATTTGTTTCTTAAGTCTCAGAACATGTAGGTTGCTGGATGGGTGCTTTTATAACTTGAGCTGTTCTTCTTAAGGTATTTATGGATTTGAGGTCTAAATCTGTCTGAATGAAGAAAAAATGAAAAATGTTATTTTTTCTTCATAGGCAGGATGAAATTAATGGAACGTAATATAGTCAAAGAATAAGTAATGGTAATTTCTGTTAATGGATTTTTAAATCATTTTTGAACTACTTAGAGCAGAAAAGCATGCTTTGAGACTTCTATACTTAACAGTCTAGTAGATCTATTGCATATATCTTTAACCTAATAATATATTTTCAATGAAATAAGATTTTACTATTTTCCTTCCTTTTTTTTTGTAAACTCCTCAGGTTTTGGATGAGATTTCTGAACATGGCATTAGAATTTACCAGCTCCCTGATGCAGATTCTGATGAAGATGAGGAATTTAAAGAACAAACCAGAGTTTTAAAGGCAAGTATCACTATTGCTCAATTTATTATTTTGCTGCAGTAATTATGCAGGCCTACTGTGTGCTAAAAATATTTCATTCCTTTATAATATATATAGAAAATTCAAGTTTTGTTTTCTTTCTGAACTATAATCCTATTTAGTCCATTTGCTTCGTCAGAGTTCCTAATGTAGTGTTACGACTTTTCGTTTTTAAATGTAAGCAACTGTTCACCAAGAACTGAGTTGCTGTCTGTTTTCTGACTCAAACCTTTTAACATGTAAGCAAAAAGAGAATGTGCAGTTACTACACTAATTAACAACTTTCCTCTTGTTAGAATAGATAAGGGTTTTAATGAAGTCATTTCCTCTTTGTGTTGTGATACTTACAAAGATGCTTGAAGAACATATCTGAAATTCTCAGTCTCTAGATACTTTAATCTGAATCTGAAGTATGTTTCTGTTGGCTGTTTTCCATGCATGATGTTATGTCAGATGACACGTTATGCCCAAACTGTATTTCAACAACAGTCAAGTGTTCCTAAAGCAAAGCGTCATTTCCTTTTGAACTTCTGTTAAGACAAACTGATCCTAACAAAACTGCAGGTATTAATAATGAGAGGTTGCATTGTTCAGAATAGGATTTGTTGTTTTTTCATGTAGAAGGGTTTTAGTAAAATACATTTGTCAACACTTCCTTTCCCTGTCTCCTGTCTGTTACTTATAATACCTTTGCGCTTTCCTTAAAAGAAAAAGGCAAACAACTAAACCCACAAAAAAAAAATAGCCAATCAAAACTCTACACAGTAACTTGTTTTGCTTTGTCTCAACTAGGCTAGCATTCCCTTTGCTGTTATTGGATCCAATCAACTTATTGAGGTGAAAGGGAAAAAAATCAGAGGCCGTCTGTATCCCTGGGGAGTTGTTGAAGTTGAAAATCCAGAGCACAATGATTTCCTTAAATTGCGCACAATGCTGGTGTGAGTAATGGTAAAATTATCCCATCCCCCTGTGGTAATGTAATTCTGTTACAACGACTAGAGAGTCATAAGAACCTATATTCTTGAATTCAGTGGTTGTCCTGATGACAGTGTACATTGACTTTTTTTTACATACTCCTTCTGCAGCTTGATTTACTTCTATGATCCTCTGATCTGACTTAATGCAAAATATAGAAAATATTTTCTTGTAAGATGCATGTAATAGCTTTTACATCTTACGTTAACAGATTTTATGGCTATACATGTAAATTGAAGTTTTCTTATAGTGCAGTGGGTGGGGCAGAGAGGCTTTTAAAATACGAAAATGATTGATTAATCCATGAAGATGAGTATTCTAAAGGAAAAGCTCAGTTTTCCTGCCAGCATGGGAAATCCTTTGTTAAATGTGATACCCTTCACCCTTTATGACTTTAGCTGATACAGATATTCTGCCAGTGTAGATAGCTTTAAGTAATTTTTATGACATCTTGCTATTGTTGCAAATTGAATTTGGTTGTGGATTTTGAGTTTTACTCTCTGCTGGGCAGGGATTGCCCTCTACTGGCCATCATTTCTAGCAAACATTTTTTTCTCTTCTGACAATTGAAAGTTATGCCATGTCAGCTGTTATGTTAGCCAAGGAACTCTGCCTACTTTTCAGTTACAAATTATAGCTAACGGCACTTAAGAGTCAAGAAATACTTTAGGAATTAAAATAGCTTTTTGGATAACAGTATTCACAAGGTTCTTGTGCTTCAGGCTCATGTAAAAAAAAATGCTATAAAGTAATGAGTGAACAAGAAAAGGACAGCATACTTTCTGTGTTTTAATAATATTGGTAGGAGTATACTAAACTATGAATTAAAAGACCAGTGAACATGAAAGCAGTATTCTGGCTAGCTTTATGGCAGACTTGGTGTACAGCAATTAATGTTCCAGTGAATACATCCATTATATGAAATGAAAATGGAAGATAAAAGGGTGTTTCTCTTCCCTTTGACAAGAAGGACAAAATGTTCAATAGCCCTTTGCTTGTTCTAGAACGCACATGCAGGACCTGCAGGAGGTGACCCAAGATTTGCACTATGAGAACTTCCGTTCAGAGAGGCTAAAACGAACTGGCAAGTAAGTATGTGTGTCCCTCTGGGCCCTGTTACTTGTGAGTCTCTTCTTTTTCTCTGTGGCATCTGACACACTCATCCTCCTAACTAATCCTCCCCTGTATCTCATTATTTCTCATGAGATTGCAGTCTATGGAGTTAGTGAAACGTGTGACTATTTTCTTGAAGAGTAATAACTTGCAAAGTGCCATGCTAACAAACAGCTGTTCTTGTTTTCATATTCATTCCCTTTTCTTTATGCTTTTAAATGGAATTATGCATAGAGAAGCAATGGGCTTGCAGGCAAGATAGGTTTTTATTTAATGATGTCTACCTGGAAAAAAATATGCCTCCTAGAGTTCGTTTTTATATAGGACACAGCCTATCTGGTTAGGTAGGATATTGCTTCTCTAGTAATTTCAAGACTGCCATGCTGGCTTTTTTCCTTATTCCTTCATGTATGGAGAGAAGTTGAGTCCGATTTTATGGTAATGTTTTTTTTTTTTTTTAAATAATTATAAAGCTTCTGTCCTTGGCAGATTTGATGCAAAAAATCCACAACTATTCAGGCTGCATCCTTCTTGATAGCAACTTTTTCTTCTCCCTACTTTCCTTGTTAAATATTCAGCTAAGCATTTTGATCGTAGAGGAAAGGAAATAGCTTAAGCAGTTATTTCACTGCTGCTTTTATGAATGATTTTGCAGTATTGACAGGTGGCAGAGGGAATCTTATGATTTCTTCATTGCTATAGGAATTTTTTGCTGTTTAATCCCATTATAAGAAACGAAAGAAGAAAATTAGAATGTGGAAATAACAGAAGGCAAGGTAGGCAAAGAACAGATAGAAGATGGCATTTTTACAAAAGGGGTGTAAATGAGTTTAACAATGTCTTCTGTTCCGTGTGAGAAGGCATGCATGCTTTTTCATTGTTATATTAACTGAAATATGAGCCTTCAATCTGTTCTTGGAGACTTTTTCTTCTGTATCTTAGACCATCAATGCATTCTTTTGTTCAACAGGCCTGTTGAAGAAGAAGTTGTAGACAAGGATAGAATCCTCCAACAGAAAGAGGCTGAGGTAAGGCAGAGCTTCTAAAACTTTTTGTTCTTTAATATAACATTCCATGGTCCGATTTCAGTGTTCTGCATCAACTACTGCCCAGAGACTGTAAGATGAGAGTTGTGAAAAATAAGACCTAATCTGAACATACAGGCTGCCCATGCAAAGTTAATTGCATACTATGGATAGTAGGTAGCAAGTGGACTCTTGGTTGTTAGGCAGGGTATTTTTCTTTTCCAGTGCGCATGCTGATTTTTCCGAAGCATAATTTCTATTTTTTGTTAAGCATTGAAGTCAATTTATGCTTAAAACAGCACATGTAGCTGACAAACATATGTTGGGGTAGACTGGTAGACTAATGTCATTTCTGATGTGCATGATTTAGTACAAACATGTTAACAATAAATTTCTCCGTGCGTCATGTGGCTACAGAGTAGAAGAAGCTTACCAAGTCTTAAAAATCCCATGATACAATTAGTGTGCATGTCTTTTCATTTTAATCTTGACTTGCAGCAAAATTCCTGATACTTCTTTTTTATCAGTCAATTTATGGATTTGGTCTTTTCAGTCCCTGATTTCTTACTCTGCTTTCAAGTTATTGCTAAGCCTTTCAACCTAGTATTTTTATGCTGAAGTTCTAAAGATTCAGAGATTGTCAGCCTAGTATTTAAATTCAAGTATTACAGTGCCAAGGCTTATGACTGCTTTCATTGTGGCAACACTTTCTGCCAACTGGAAGATAGTGGTTTTTTTTTCTATTTATCCTTCTTTTATCCAATTCAGCTTGGATCCAAGTCCATAAATGGAGGACGCATGATTTAAAAGGCCAATGCATACATGCAGTGATTTGGAGTAAGAAGTTATAAATAAAAATACAAGCAATTTTGTGTGTTTCTGAGATGAAACATTCAGACTCCAGTACATGGAAGGTTATGGAACATAGTTACTTCCATCTGTGCATTTCCTTTTTCCTTTGTAGCATCCACGTTTAAAAACAGCTAACCCTGGCTACCTGGCATGTTGACATAATCAGCTGTTTCTGCATTTCCTTTTAGGATGTTTTTTTTGTATTTATCACCATAACTAGTAGCTAATAATATGAATTATCAGAGATTAAATAAGATAGAGTAACTTAAAATTCTGCAGTGATAAAAATGCAGCTATGTTGTTGAAATTAGTTTAGGGCAGTGGAGCTTCAGCAAGTGCTCTGTACACAAATCCACTGCCTTGGATTTACTGACCTATGTGCAAAACAACAGCAGAGTACTAGATGCTGTGGAAAGGTCAAGAGCATTGTTTGGAAACACTTTTTATAATCCAGTGTTTCAAAGTTTCATGGGACACACTTAAAGAGTTTAAGTGATAACTGTTTCTCCTTATTTTATTTAAACTGTATAAATTATACTTGCCTAGCAGTTAAGTAGAAACTTAAGTATCTTTCTAAAACTATTTGTCTTCAGGTTTACACCTGAAAAAAATCTTCTATAACTGTTTCTGCTGGAAACTGTTGATACAGTAAGCACATTATCATATACTGTTCTATGCTGACCGTGCTGTGTGAATGAATATGTAGTATTTATATATATGTATGTAATGCAGTTCTTATATATTATGGCTAAGCAGGGGAAGTCTTGAATTTCTTGGAGGATGATCTCTGCAAGTTCCCTCTGGGACTAATCATCTCTGAATAACTGCTGCTGAAGTTGCGGAGGACTAGGATAGAACTTGAAAAAACAAGTAGATTTTTAAGCTCTGTGTTCTATTGTCTTGAAGAGATCAAGAGGCTTTGCTGAATCTTCTGTAGATAAGCTGGTATGAAATCCCTTCATCTCTGTATCATCCCAATGGTTCAGACTGGGAAAAGTCTGGGGAGGAAAGAGGCACAGAGGAAATGGGTTTGCATTCCATGGCCTTTGCAGAGAAAACAAATATCCATTTCCCCTCCTGTTTTGCATTCCCATCAGTAACGGTGCTTGAAGTTCTATTTACAGTTTTTTAAGGTTTATATAACCTTGGAAGGAATGAATGCTTGGGTTAGTGCCAGGATCATCATTATCAAGGCATCACTTTTAAGTGATCTTTTATTATGCCAAAGGAAGTGGTCCCCAGTTCAGCAATTTGGAATAGCTAGTCTGTCATCTTGGATTTATTGCTCAGTCTGGTAGTGCTTTTTGTTCATCTGCAAGTGATGATCTGTTTTTCTGAGCTGGGAAGTGAAAACGAGAAGAAAGGTATCCACATTCTTTCCTGTAAACATGCTACAGTTCAGATTATTTTGACATTGTGGTGTAAATGGGCACCCAAACTTAGGAAAGTTTATAGTGTTGTGCAATACTTCTCCTACCCTGAAAATATCTTGTAATAAAAATCTTTCAAAGTTTTTTGAGAGAGAATACTTCCAGAAAAATGTTAAGGCTGTGATTATATGAAAACAGCACGGAACAAAGTTTCTCTCTTTCCTCCCCTCCAGTGAGCTACCCAGAGACTTCAGGCTCCAGTGTCTTCAGAGGAGTTGGTCAGCAATTGGTTGAATACGAAAGAATTAATCACAGTGTTAAAATTGTTTTCTCTTTGTCCTTCTACTTCCTGAATTGTTTTTAGCCCTTTGGCAGTTGAGATCAAGAACTCTGCCATAGGTTTAGTATGGGAGCCCTCGCGGGGGCAGCCTGCAGTGCCAGGGTCTCGCAGCAGCCCTGTGGGCAGGTGAGGGTGTGCCGAATGCTTCCATGTGTTGGTAGCTGGCTGGAATTGCAGGTATTTGCATAAGTATTTTCATGAAAGATAAGGTGAAAACTTTTATGTGGAGAGGCAGCGTGACTGCTGATAAAGGCCTCCAGACCTGACAGAAATAGAAACACCTCTAATGTTTAATTTGGTTTTGTCGACCGTTATTACCCAACGTAGGGGGAAGGAGGTACACCTTATGCAGAACACTGCAGCCTTCCTCTGTGAAGTGAGTCCTGGGAGAACATCGTGAGAAGATGGCCCTTAGCAGATGATTAGCAATGGGAATCCCTTGGAGGCTGGAGTGAAGAATTTTTTTTGAGTAACTGCATTTTTTGTCCTTTTGAGTTGTTCTTTGAAGGAACAATCCTTGCTGCCCATGTAGCGTGATGGCTGTGACTATAGCGACTTCTGTTATTTATAGTGTCAGCATGTGCTATGAAAGTGTACGTTTAGCTTGATGTTAGCTCCTTTTCCAATGTGGCAACCTTATCAGGAGTATTTTTCTTGTCTTCAGTTAACAAGTTTAGTTCTTCTCTTTGGTACTGAAAGTATTTTTAACAAACAGCAGCTATTGTGGGAACATCCTAGTGTATTAGAAAATTCACTGTCTACAACTTCATTTTTCCATCTTGTTCTATTCTTGCAGCCTCTTCTGTTAGGAACTTTTTATGTAAAAGCATGGACAGAAATAATCATACTTGGTGTGGGGAGGAGAAGCATGTCAGTGGGAAGTAAATAGTGTTCAGTTCTTAATATCGCTTTTCCTGCGATATCTGTGGGGTTGTCCCTAAAGAGACACCTTGTTCAGACAGGAGCAGTACTTGTCTGTATTCTGGGCAAAACATTACAGTATGGATTCCATACCATGGTATGGAATTCATTAGGAAGCTGTGTGATTCAACTCTGTAACTTTCACTCTCATTTTAGAAGCTCGTGTCCTTTCTGTGTTGCTACAGGAGTTGCATGTAATAGATACCCAGTAGTTACACAATAGTTTAAACTAAGTTTTAGTCCTGACATAAGTAGTAAATAAGGAAGGCACAGAAGAGCCGATTTGTGAATTTTACGCTTGAGCTGCCAGGATTCATATTGTGCAAATGATTTTCTTAAGATATTTACGTGCATTCTCTCTAAATTCAGTTATTACTTCAAACTTCAGCATTGTAGTTGCGCAGTCAGGTTTTAGTGTGCGATATGTAGCATTACTCATAGGTTGTCTGTTAAGCATGCTATTATGAAATGCATAGTTGTGAGTTTGGTAAGAGCTCTTGAGAAGCTCCAGTTCTAGAACAAGAAACCATTCTGAATTGTTTGCATATCAAATGCTCAACAAAAGCCGAAACAAAACGCAGTGAAAAACACTGGTTGTCTCCAGTAAATAGATGTGCTTAAATGTCTTTTTCTTCTTCTTTTTTTGGGGGGGGGGGGGGGGGGGGGCAACTTTCCTGTATTAAAATGAAACACTAATGTCTTACTATGAACTAACATAATGATACAACAACGTGCTTAGTTTAACACGTTTGTGTGTGCCTGAACGTCTTCCTACTGAATTACGCTGAAAGCTTCAGCAACCTGCCATTATTTAACTAAAGGATGGAACTAACTCTTCACCAGTAGATCTCAAAAGCTCTACGTAAAAATGTAAAAAGAAAATCTTACTCAGTGTTGGAGCAGAGCAGATCTAGTTTTTTTCGTCCTGTCTTAGATTTGAGTCTTCCAGCATATGATTTTCATGGTGTGGGCATGTTTGTGTCAATTAAGGTTAAGAAAATGTGAGACTTGGTGACGTAATCCAGTCTTAAAATATGATGTTGATTATTAGCAGAATGCTGTGTTCGAGCAAATCTCCATAATACACATGCAGCAGTATCTTTCCCTGTGATTACTGAATGGTTGCTATTTTGGGAATATTTTGGGGCTCAGTTTCAAGTGCTCTTGGGAAAGAAAGTAGGCAAGCTTCCAATAGGCTAGTTTTACTCTGATGGTAAAGCTGTAGAGGGGAAATTCAAAAGACCAGGTGTCTTACATTTGTACAAGTTCATCTATGAAACTTTATTTTCCTGAACCAGGGAATCAACACAACCCTTCATTTCTGAGACTTTCTGCTTTTTCTCCTTCCTGCAACAGAATGTCGTCTTTTTGATCAGAGGCTTTTTGACTGTTTAGCAGAAAGCTGTAGATGGATATATAATAATCACTACAGACTTAACTGTACCACGCTGTTCCTGTGTGAATCTCCTTCTGTCAGGGTCTATCTATGCTGTAGTCACAGGAACCTGAATTAGCCTTTACAGACCTCTGCTGCTGCGTCAAGAGATGTGTACCAGTCTGTAAGCCAGCTAGTTCTAGGCAAGCTCTGCTACCTCTAGCTATGCTCTGAAGCCAGGCAAGAAAATGTGATATAGGCACCATTAGCTATTCTTTCCCTGTTCCATGATGTTTCTTTGTGTTTAAAATGAACAATCAAGACAGCTGAATGCTGCACGTATTTACTTGCACACACATTGCAGATTATTCTGGACTGAATGTAATGAAGTAACTAGTATCTCTGTGGCTAATGTGGTTGCCTGGATGAAAATGCAGTATAGTTGCTTACACAGTGCATTTTGAGTTGAAAAGTTTTGTCGTCTTTCTCCCTCCCCCCCCACCCGAAAGTTATCCTCTAAGTATTTATTCCTGAAGAATAAAGCTTAACGGCTGAATATTAAAACAATACAATTATTCTTAGAATAATAAAAATTTGCTACACAAGCAGCAGATCCATTATGTGATCTTCAGTTTGAAATGGCATCATCTTATACAGCATGCATGGAAATTGCAGCCTATTTTTTCCAATTTGTACGACAGAACACCTGTTTATTTGTATACCAAATTAGAGGTATTTGCATATGCATTTTGAAAATCTGCCTTGGTGTTTTTTATTCTTTCTTAGGAATGTTAAGAAAGAAAAAAATGGGAAAAAAAGCATGATACATAAAAAAAAAAAAAGAGGATAAAAAAAGGCGTGATACATAACAAGCATTTTTTTTATGAGATGGAAATGAACTTGTCAGCGTCCTAAGAAAATGCCTTTAAGAAATACAGTTATTTCCAAGAAAATGTCATCATTTAGATATTAAAAAAAAAAAAGTTTTAATATGCTTAGCCTGTCTTTCCAAATTTTATAAGCATCTTTCTGTTTTGCCTTTGAAGAAATTTTTAAATTCTGTCAGCAATTTTGGCTGTTACTGTTGCTAAAAACTTGTGTAATTATCTGGTTAGCCACAAGATGAGTATTCATGAAGGATAGTGTGCTTTGAGTACTTGTATCAGAGCAAAGCTTCTTCACCTCACTCAAGCATTGTATCTCTACATACATGAAGAGAATGTTTTTTCTTTATCCTAGAATAAATATTAATTCACAGGTCTGCAAACATTGCTAGCTTCAAAAGATCTGAATTTTATTGATTAATTCTGCAAAGTATTCGTACAAAACTCTTGTGAAAGCTGGATGTAATACTTTAAAGAATCTGGGATGGGAGAAACAAAGTGTTCAGTTATCTGGTTGAATTTAACATTTCTAGTTTAAAAGGATGTAAATAGGATCTGCATTGTACCATGGAAGAAAATGGTGTAAAATTTCCTGGATTTTGGACTCCATATTGAAGCTTAAGAGAAATTGTCCTAAACGTGGGTGTTTTCTCTTACAGCTGCGCCGCATGCAGGAAATGATTGCACAGATGCAAGCCCAAATGAGGATGAAGCCCAGTGATGATTAAGATGTTTAACATCTGGATGCATCAGGTATGACTTTTCTGACATTTTACTTCTCCTACATAAGATTTTCATAGTGATTGTTGTCAGTTTTGCACTTTTTTAGCACATCAGAGTGAGTGAAGAAATCTTGTAGCAAATACGGTTTCTTCAGAAATTCTGCTTTCTACAGCTTTTCTGGCATAATTTCCCTTTTAAATGCAAGAATAAAACATAGAATATGAGGAGTCTTGTTGCTTAATACTCCAGTTGTGATTGCTGGTCTTCTGGAATGTAAAGCTTGAATAAAATGGATTATATTATCCCTTATGACCTTGTGGCAGCTGCCAACATTCCAAGCCTAAAATAAGGAGATTTTTGTTGCCTTTATTTGAACCTTCAGTCTTCCTGTTTATATTAAATAAATAAATAAAGATTCTCCTAAGGAATAAGATTACTTACTGGATTCCTGTTTAAGCAGAAGTTGATGGTTTTAATGGTATGTGTACTGTGATCTTTCAGCAAAGTAGTTAAGGGAAAGAAGTCATTCAGACTTAGGTTTCTTACTCTTACAATTCCAAATCTTGTGGGTAGGGGAGTCTTCACATCAAGTCTTCCAACTTTCATACTAAGATATATATTCCCACAGCTGGAAATTTAAACTCTGAGGTTAATTTGTGGCTGACCATGCAAGCGTATGTGATATCAGTGTCTGACATAAAGCTCTCATTTCCTCAGACAGGAGCTGGTAATTATGCAGACTGTTAAATATTTTAGCTTGAACTGAAGGTCCCAAGATTTCATGCCGACTTTATCATAAGGCCAGACTCTGGCGTCTTGTGAAAAAAGCTGTTTGATGCAGGAAACCTTATATAGTGTAAATTACTATTGCTATTTGCAAGCAAGCTCAGTTATTTCTGTGACTTACAAATCATGCTTAATAACATGCATCCTTTAAAGTTATATTTGGTAAGAAAAAAGCACCCTAAATCTAATTGCCTTGTCTATAGTTGCTTGCAGAGCATAAGACGTCTGAAATTGGCATCTGAGGGCTCACAGTAAGGGTTAGCCGGCAATGGCACCAGATTCCTTGTGTTTCACAGCTTCTGGCAATACTGAATATGGTATTTATGAAAACAAATTGCAGCATGGTGTGTCCTGAGCTGAATTTGCAGCCATGGCTACATAAGTAAACAAATCTCTGAGCATGCTTACGTGTATCCAAGTGAAATGTTATTTTTTAGATAGTTCACTAATCTGGAATACATCTTGGATCACTAAATGTGTTAAGCAGGAAATCTTTCCAGGTTAGGCTATGTGATCTTGTAGTGTTTTAGTTTGAACCAAATCGAAAGAGTTTCCTGATATGAAATATTCAATGTGAAAAAAGTTAAGAAGGATTTGAGTGAGATCTTCATGTGCAAAGGTCCTGGTGGTTTTTTGGAATCTGCTAAGCTAGATTTCTGCAGCTGCTAGGGAAATCGTATTGTTTGATAGATTGCTTTCAGGAAAGTGTTTTGAAATTTTTTTGGTAACCCTTCAGATATTGATTGATAGACTTTAATATAACTCATTGGCTAATATGCACAGTCAGAACTGCAATTGCAGTCCTGCTAAACTGTAGTGTTGCTGTATGAGCCCGTTAGTAAGTTGAAGTGAATCCTCATCAAGAACTTATCCCTAGGGAAGCTTCTCTCATGTATGTTAACGGGCTTCGGATAAGGAGGAATGCTGATTTCAAGCTCCACTATTCCCACCAAATTTATTTGCAGTATTTTGTTGAATACATTATTTCCAAGGAAAGCAGGAAACTTGTAATTAACACAGTAGTTAACAGAACAAAAATGTCAACACATATCAAAATATACTTGATATCTTTTTGTTCTATTGCAGCTTATCTCGAGCATCTCTTAGGCTCTAGTTCTACAAGAATTTAAGTATTAGCCTATGACAGCACTGCTGCTGAAAGCATTGTCTCTCTTCCAGTTGCTTTTTTGCGCTTATCTTTACACTGAGAAAAATACGTAATTTCGTAGACAACATGTAAAGTAACTGTTCTTATTTTGGATGAAAATGTATTTATATATTTTCTTCAGAAATCCCTTAAATCTCTGTAAAGCTCACACAAAGGTGTTTGCAGTTATTTTGGAAAAAGAACAATGGCATGTAAGTGTCTTCATGGGTAAGAGCTGGAGAGTGAACAGTTGGAAAATTAAATGCGGTGATGTCCAAATATGTGAAATACCCACTTCTGGGCTTCAGATGTACTTTGGAATAGGGTGGGGAAGATTGCTGAATGTTTTGGGGCTTTCTGTAAAGGGTCTGGCATTGCATGATGATAAAGGTGAAATCAAATCTTCCCCCCAAAGACCAGCAAGTCTGTGTAGCATAAAATGCTTCTAAAGAAGGGATGACTGGAAGGAAGGTCTGGTTTATCTGGTCTCCTTTGAATAGGGACGTCTTTAAAGGTTTATGGAAAGAGTGAAGGGAAAATTGACTGCAAGCAGTTTCCTTCAGTTTCTTTTGCGTTCAGGCTAGTGTAAGAGAAGCACGGGGGAGTGCCATAGGTGAAGGTTGTATGCAGTGGGCTGTTTTTTTTTTTTTTGAGAAGTAGAAATCTGAGGGGAAGTGAAGAAAAGCGCTGGTGGAGACTGAGGAAAGGAAGATGATTTTGTGAACAGTAGCAACCACTGTGCCAAGTGCAGTTTTTGACACAAGTCTGTGAGTACTTACTATATATGATAGTGGTGATTAAGAACTTTTCAGAGCAGTTTTCCACCTAAATATTTTCTACAAATCGTACATGTAGAGTTGTTTGTAGCAGGCAGTGAGAGCACAGCTGACATGAGAATAAAGGTAGAATAAGCAGGAACCATTTTTCCCCTAACTTTTGATGTGCTAATCTTATGAGTCCATGTGAAGCACAATAAAGACTTCAAGACAAGTTTAATTTTCACATTTCTTGCTTACAAAAGGCAAGACTGCTGTAAAGTGGAGGGGCTTATTGCTTCTTATATTTGGCAGTTCAAATGAATGCTCAGAGAGAAAAGAGATGGAGGTCTGAAATGACCAGAAACTAAAACAAATGCAGTTTTATTTGTTGGTTCCAATATGAAATGCTTCTTGCCTGTTGAAATAAGTCTGCAGTAACCCTAATAGCATATTTACTAGTTTCTGAACCTATCTCAGATGAGCAACTGTTATGAAAAGCTGCAGTTATTTTTGTAAAGTGAGATGTTTATTGATGCTTTTCCCTTCCTTTTCTGTTTCTAAAAGCGTAGGTCTTTGCAATCTGTTTTCCTCTTGTTATTTTTACAAATCTGAATTGTCTGTCTGGTACACAGCTTCAAGATCATAGTGGGACAAAGCAGTAACGGAAACCAGGCAATGGAAAACGAATATAGCCAGCTGGAAATATAGTTATGGTTAGGGAAATGTATTTGGGGAAAAAAAAGCATTTTCAAATATCTGTAGGATGTTAATTCTTTAGTAAAGCTCATGATTTCCATGAGTATTTTAAAGCTTTCTGAGCTCTCTAACACTGTTCTGATTCTAGATAAGAACTGCTCTGAAGGCCCCAAACAGCTAGTTCTTTAGTTCTTTCTACCAGTGAATTGACAGCATTTAACAGAACACCACAAAGCATTGTCATAGCAACCAGCCTTCTAAAATGATGCTGCTGAATGCTGAATTGATCTGATGAGAAATGTCATTTGAGGAAGTAAAGATCATGTTGTAGTTTTTGGCAGCTGAAATTGAAAGCCTAGAGAATGTGGAGCTTTGGCAAAGTTGTACTATTTGGAACAACCACCTGGCACTGTCAGGGGATGTTTCTCTAGCTAGAAACTGGCCTAGAGGAGCGCTGCCATTCTCCAGCACTTTTCAGCTCTCTAAACTTCGGAGTTGTTCAACAAACCCTGCACTGATAGATTAGCACAAATTTTAGTTTCCCTTAGAGAGTTGACTTCTGATTTAAAATCAACATTTTTCCTATGCTACTGTACAGCAGAGTTGTACGGTACTAAATTGGTGTGGCTCCGCAGGACCTTGACGTTAGCTTGTAGAGAGATCTCAGCAGTGTCCTTAAGACCTGCCTTGGAGCTGGTGCCTGCCTGCCTTCGTGCATAATGTGAAGACAGCTAGGTGCACTTCAGGTGGTGGACATTATATGGCTTTTAATTCTCGTCATAGAGAACAATAAAGCTTTCATTTGAACTTGTTCATCTAAAAATATCTTACAACTCCCTATTAGTCCATACTTCTCTCAACTGGTAGATTAGTCGTCTTCCACTTGCAATCCAGGAACTTAAGAAGAGGTGATGTTGTGCTTGGATTGTGACCTTGGCTGTTCTACAGTATCTCTGTTTGTGGCTTTTGACAGAAAATAAACAGTTAAGCTCTTTCCAGTAGGAAATTAGGTAGGACTTTGTTAAAGTGGTAGTCTTCAAAACACTGTACAGAAAAAATACATATCGTTATTATGGTCGGTAAACCTGCTGTACCTAAATATGGTCTATTTAAAGAACCTTGCTTGGATTTTCTTCTCTGTACAACTTCTGTATGCAAAATTTCCTGGAATTTGTCAAGACCTATTTCAATAAGGAATAGAAATGGTATCTCATTTCTAACTCTTAGGATAGATGCATCTTGAAAATTGCATCCCATTGAGACCAATTTCCAGAACTACTCTGTTCCCTCTAGAGGAGAGCAGAGAGATAAATGACCCTCCCTCCTCCCCAGAACAAAAACAACCTCCATTTTGCAGATTTAGAAGCTTTCCAAGGAATACGATGAGTTTGCAAAATGTAAAATGAAAACAATTGAAACACCCAAAAGCAAATTTTCTGATAATTTCACATAATTACACAAAAATATAAGTAAATAGATTAATGCAAATTGCCTTGATTTTTGCCATGTGGTCCCTGAATAGAGAGCAGATCAAATTCCTAATGGGTCCCTGCAGAAATCCTGTTTTTGTGGGGAAATGTCAGGGGTAAGTGGAAATGCATTTATTTGCTTTTTACTAATGTGTAGATGCTTTGGGAAAGATTAAGCCCGCAGTGCAGTGACATGCTCAGTTCCTGTGAATACATGCAGTGGTACCTTGGATTCCTGCCTCTGAGAGGCTTGATTTCTCAGGAATGATACAATTTAAGTATTTCCACCTTTTATGGTATCTCAGTGACACTCTGCACTGGATGCAGAGGGTGAAGGGAGGTGTTCGCTGCCAGAGTTTCGTAGGCGCTAGTGGGCCAAGGAGGGGAGTACACAGACCTTTTAGGGCTATGCCAAAGCCTGACGTGTTATCATGGTGGGCCTCTAAATGCTTCAGGCAGCTTTTTACTCCATAAGCATTTTCAGAGAAACTTTTGTAATAGTTGTGGAGCTTGGAGCCTAGTATGTATATATGACTCAGTGCACATTAAGCCTATTAGCACATTAAATTAACTGATAAATGTTGGAAAACAGTTCAAAAGCCAGTTTTGTAACTGTATGGTTGGCTGATGGCATTTATTATGGAGAAATAAAAGGTGTTGCTACAGACTAGCAAAAGGAAATGGAACAAACTTGAAGCATGGGACTCACCAGAGAATTATAAATGTAGCTATAACCCAGATTGAGGTTGTGAGTAACAACATGAATCAAAACCAGCAAACAACAGGACGTCGGTTTTATCAAATAGTTAATGGTTTTGTTTTTCCAGGAGTTCTAACGAAGTTTCCAAATGTTTTTTTTTTTTTTCTGATACAGAAGCTCCAGGGTTTAACTATAAAACACAAGCCTTGTGGAAAGACTCAGTTTCTCAAAGCTCTTGCTCTAGTGATTGGAAAGCAAAATGGTTGTAGCTACAACATAAAATGGGTGATACTTGAAGAAGAAGAATTTAGGTCAGTTAGAAAATGTTACTGGTTATAAAACTTCCCTCCCTGGCAACTGAGGACTGTAGGGGGAGATATGTTAAGCTGCCCTGCGTTGTAGTGGTGTCTTTTGAAGCAACTGAAGGGGGGCAAAGCAAGCCTGTTCCTTCCTAAGTCTTTTGAAACCTTTTGAAACTAAACTTTGTTCAGTGTTCTGAACAAGTGCATCAGGGTGCACGTGTATGTAGTGCTAGTTAGGCTACTTGCTGATTACGTTTTAGTGGCATACTGCAGAAATGTATTTATTGTGGTGCATCAAATAACAGTGGGAATTCATGTTGCAGGTGGAGGCATTTAATAAAGACACGTATGGGGGAGTCTTAAAGTTAATGTATAAAAGTGGAGATAAAATCTGTAATGAACAGTGTCAACCTAATGTGTCATAAAGTATTGCATCATGAGGAGATTAGGAAGAAAGCAGTGAAGTGAATCCACACTGAAAATACACAAGCATACTTTGCCCAGTTATGTTCTACAAGCATAACAAACACAGATACTGCATTGCTAATGTTGGTAACACCAACACACTTGTGCTTATAACCAGAGCCTTCACGTTTATTGGAAACTCCAGTCTTTTTGCGAAATCAGTTCCCACCGCCTCTTGATATGCCTTTCATAACAGATTGAAGGTTATGCAGGCAATGGCAGGAATTTAGTTTCTTTTTCATATTTGAAGTAACAGTGTAGCATGAGGTTAGTTTTGCATCTGAATATTGAATGTGTTTGACAATGTGTGGACTCTGGCTTTAAAGCTTACTGCTGGCTTGCTTGTTGTGGTTACGTGAAGTGATGGCCTACTTGAGATGTTAGGTAATTGCCATTCTCACAGTGGGAATTTTTTTCAATATATAAACAGCAAAGGACCCCGATTGTCAGCTTCCTTTCCTTGTTATCCCAACTGTAATCAGCAAGTGCAGTCTGGATGGGTGTTGCACTGTACTTTCCTTGGCACAGCAATGTTTTCTAGGGTATTTCTTTATTTCCATCCAGATGAATGTTTCAATTAAGCTATTTTTTCCTCTTGTGAATAAGTACTTTTGGGCCTGGAGAACCAGAGGGGTCTCCCGACTTCTAAATCTGCCACAGCTTTTTTAAGCAGGGCTTAATTTTCAGGAAAAGCTGGAATTCTGCTTTCTCTGTAGCAGCCTTTTCAATTGGCAAGTGACTGCAAAGACATCCAAAACTGGTAGTCATTTCTGAAGGGATAGGTCAATATCCCTGCCTCCAGCCATGTCAATCAGTGCTGCTGTATGAAGGCTTGGAAAAATGTTTGCTTTCCTTTTTTACCTAAGCAGTGTCATAAGAGTGTTCATACGTAATGATTAATCTTGCTGCTTATTTTTAACCATGATTAGATGGTAAGCTTTTTTAAAATTCAGTTTTTGTCATCACAAGTAATGCTTCACGTAACAGGCGGCAGAGGTTGATCTCTTGTGTTACTGTTTAGATGAGCCCTAACACAGTGCTTGTGTTCTCACAGGCTAGAGGGAGTGTGGGTGCCTAAGAAAGTATGCAACTAAAAATAGATTCTTGTTTGTGCTTTTATTAGACATTTGTGATAAATATCTGGGGCCAAACTGCGTCAGGAACTCGCCGTTGTCATCAGCCAGTTCAGTCGATCCAGTCCTAGTGCAGGTCTGTGAGGCAGCAACTTGGTGCCCTGCTCCCTGTGTTACGCTGCTTTGCTAGGAGGGGGTCAGAATGCCAAAAATGCTCTGACAGTGCTGAGAATTTGTCCGTTCTAATGCTCTTTGTTTTCCACTTTCGTTCACAGCAGTATACACTTCTCTAAGTGGATGGGTGCTCTGTTTTCTTTGACCAAGTGGTAACGTTCAAATGCCGGATGCCGCAGATCAAGACCTGCGTTAAAACAAACACAAAGTCTGAAGATTGTGTTGTAAAACTGCTTGTTTTATATATTCAATGTTAATCAAGTTATATTGTATCTTTTTTGAGTACTTTGGTAACACTGTCTTCATACTTATCAATGTGTTTTTATTATCCTTCCTATACTTTTTGATACAGAAATGCATAGAGTACGCTGTTTGGGCTAGTCGTGCTGGGTTTAAGGAGCTAATCGTGTATCTGATAGATTCTTCTGAACAGTTTTGTGATTAATTCTAAAAGACTTTGTGGCCTGTTTACGGTAAATGTATGTGTGTTTGCACAGTATCGTAACTTTCACTTGCTATTTTAAGCCATTCTGTATTGTATCATGTTTTTCGTAACTTTCTCTGTGATCTGATTACTTTTCAAGCTTCCTCTCTGGTGATTTGTATTTGTGTGATGTATGAGAAAATATACAAAACACTGACGATACACCAGTGATGCAGAGAAGCTGGTTTTTCCAAATCATTGTGCCTTAAAATATTGTGAACACTATGCATGCCAGAAATTTCTGTGGATGCCTCTGAAGATGTGTCTTCAGGTCTCAAGTGTTGCTTCCAAGAATTCCTATCACAGGCATTTTTCTCTCAGCTGAGTGATGGCGTGTACCGAACCTTTTATATACCATGACACTAATTTTCATTGAGGTTTTGTAATAAATGTATGAATGTGGAAAAAGTTGAATTTTGGGGTGGATTTTGTTGTTTTTTGGCTGTTTTTACGAAGTCCATTAGGCATCTTCTGACGTTGCTTAGGTCTGTAAATACCTTGGAAAATCTGATCTCGCAACTTCGTGTAGGAATTCATGAATGTTGCTGTTTCCTGTATGTTGTTACATAGCTTTTTTGCATACTTCTGTAGTCTTGTGTGTATTATATACACGTAAGTGTAAATTATCTTGCAAATATGGGATTAAGATACTTTGTCTTCTGTTCTAAATTGGAGCGCCTTTCATGTAGGTATTAGCCGTAATTCTGCTGTCTAGCGATGGCTGTTTCATCAGGATAGACTTAAAAAAGTTTGCATCACAAGGAAGCGTATCTGGCCTGTGTTCAGAGTAAAACTGCGTAAAATGGACATAATGTTGTTATCTTGGCTACTGTACTGAAGTTGAAAGAAGAATTGAGGTGACAGATTTGTTCTGAGATGCAAAGCCTCTGCAGGTTTTATGGAGGTTTGAATTTTAAGCATGTCTGTCAAGAGGGCCAAGGTGAGAGATTTAATTGTGAATGTTTTTTTTCTCATTAATTGTGCACAATTATGTTTGCCTTTCTTGATTTTCTTCCAGAGTTCTGCATCATATTTTGCAACCTTCTTAAAATGATGCTGTCCATTTGTACTTGTGAAAGCCAGGACAGCCACACCCTTCCTGAGAAACCAAGACATTTAGTTGCAGACTGCAGTTTTCTGAGCAAAAGTAACATGAAAGGTTCATCTTTCAAGAGAAACTGGTACAATAGGGAAGCAGGCTTTCAAAAGCATCTTCTCTTTAATTTTATTAAAAATGGAGCTTTTTTCCCCCCTCTCTTTTCAAAGCAAGATGCCTAGACTCAGTGTCACAATTCTGCTGTGGGAAGCCTTACTGACCAGTAGCAGCCACTGGTACTGATCAGTCTATGCCTCCCTCTGGCTTGTCAATTCCAGCTGGAGCGTTTTGTCTCAAAACCAGACTCACAATGCTACTGATACCCGAGCGTTTTCCTTTCTACATAGTCAATTTTTATGTCATTTCTTTGATATTGTCTGATGGTAATCCGCAGTTACTTTTGAACTTGGTTTTGTTAAAATACTTCAGAGCTGAAAGGGAGAATGTGTTTGTTAAGCTGTCTGCTACTGTGAAGATCTCTGGAGAGATGGCTCTGACTAGAGCCTAATTTTGGACCTAACATTTGCACTCTGTTGGCATTGGCAGTGCCCCGGCTGTGGAAGACAAGTCCCTTTTTCTCTGTGAATTCCACCCAGGCCTTCTCCAGGCAAATATTTGCCAGCAGTGGGAGAAAGTACCTGCAGGTAACTGTTTTAATGACTCTGTTTAGGAGGATCAAAAAGCAGGCAACTGTAGTCCTTTCAGTCTTCATTAGTTTTAAAGCACTGTGGCAGACTATTATACAACTCATGAAAGGCCCATTGGATTGTTGGTGCCTTTAATTGTGTGGAGTCTCTAATGGTCTGTGGCTGTCTAGTACTTAAAATTGAGGAAATATGCTAACAGCTACATGAAATATTTTCTCTGATGCTTTGAATCAATGGCTAAAAGCAAGCTGAGAACAAACTAATGGGTTTTTAAAACATCCATGCCTTGGACTGCCAGCTTCTGCTTTGGGATATGAGGTGTGTTTTCAATGAGCAGGTGGAAGACATGACGAGATGCTGGGATGATGGTAGGGATTTGAAAAGTTAGTGTTGTGGCATCAGTGTCAGTTTTGTTCCAAGACAGGGCCCTGTCCTTGTGCTTGCACAGCCATCACCATGCCGGGGTTGTCCTGTCCTGTATTTAGAAGAGTTTCAAGTCTGATTATTTACCTGACCTTGAAAGGTGGAAGAGATGAGCCCTCTCTGCAGCTGTGGCAGCTGGTGGAAGGAGCTGGGTTTCCTGAGCCTTTCCATCCCTACGCTTGCACCTTCACAGTTCAGTTGGGGTTCCTTTGAGCTGTTAAATCGTGGGCTAGTACCGCTTTTGGAGCATTTTAGGTTCATTCCAGCTCTCTCCTGCCTCCTCTTAAAGCTGTACCGACAGCTTTCACCTAAAATAGCTTCCAGTGTTATTCTTAAAACGGCTCAGCAGAAAGGGACCACGTCGGGACTTGCGTATTATGTATATTTTGTGTATTACACCGGCTGCATTCGGTATTCCTCCGGTGGGTTTGCGGCGTGATTCAGGACTTCCCCCAGCCTTGGGAAACGCTGGATGCGGAGCCGCCTCCCCTCCGCTGCTTTTCTCCTCTTCCGCGGCGTCCCCGTGCCTGGCAGCAGGCACCGTTCCCGGGGGGCGCGGCGCTGCCGCGGGGCCGAGCGCGGAGCCGGGCGCGGGGCGTTCGCCCGGGGCGGGGCGGGCGGGGATTGGCGGGGCCGGGATTGGCCGTGCCGAGCCGAGCCGTGCCGAGCCGGGCCGGCCCTATCCGCGGCAGCCCCGCGCTGGTGGCGCTCCCGGCACCATGAGCACCGGCATGCGCTACAAGAGCAAACTGGTCAACCCAGGTGAGGCGGCGGGGCCGGGGGGGGGACGCGCGGCCGCTGTGCCCCGGGCCCCGGCGCAGCCGTCCCTCACGGCCCCTTCTCTCTTCTCTTCTCTCCCCGCTGCCGGCTCCCGCCGCGGGCATCCCGCCCTCGCCTGCCCCGCTCGCATCGATGCGCCCCGCAGAGGAGAAGCAGGTAGGTGAGCTCGCCCCGCTCGGCTCGGCTCGGTCCGAGCCCCCCCAACTCTCCCGGGGTGCTGGGGTGGTGCCCCGGCACCTGAGCGCGGCGGCGTTCAGCCCTGGCTCCTCTGAGCTGGGTTCATCCGGGGAACGCGCCTTTGCTTTGCTTTATCCCCCCCTGCTTTGGATCTTTGGATGGGGTTTCCTTTTTTCCCTTTTTCTCCAGTGCATTTGGGCGCGCCGAGTAGGTTTGGATGCAGAAAGGCAGCGCAGGGGCTGGAAAAGGCTTCTCAGCATTAGGAGCACGTTGCCCATCGCTCCCTCTCCCCTGCGCAGCACAGATGCGCAGGCACTGACCCAGTCGTGCCGCTCCTCGCTGGCGCAGCAGATCACCTCCTTGCAGGCAGCCCGAAGCTGGGCGTTAGGGAACATCTGCTTTGCTTTGCAAAGCAAATAGCTCTTTGGAGACATGTCTCTGAGTCCCCGAGAGATAGAGGGGGTGATGCAATCAGATGACATCGACGGTTGTTTTTTGGCTCATCATTTGGTATTTGGAGGGGTTTAGGGTGTTTCACGGGAAGAATTTTTCTCCGGTGGGCTTGAATGTCTATGTAAGAGGTAAGCAGCAGAGTGCCATGTGTTCCTTAGCACCCATCATCGTGATTATAGGCAATGTCTGCTGTAAATGAGCTTGGAGAAGCTTTTGTGCCTCACAAAGGTGGGGATGGAGGCGATGGTTGACACAGCAGGGCAGTGCAGTGGGGCTGTGCAGCAGGAAGGAATCCACCCATCCCCAGCCTGGCTTGCACTTGCTTTGGGGTCTGCTTTATTTCTGTCTGGGGCTGTAATTCCCCATGAAGCAAACACCTTACCTACCGAGGCAGTGGTACTGCACAGCCTTTCTGGACCACAAAGGAGGAGACTAATTTTGTAGCAGCTTAGGCATTCACCCAGGCACTGCAAGAAATGGTGTTTCCCTATAGCGCAGGCTTGGGCGCTTGTCTGTGAAAAGGCACGTGTGTGGTTTTGTGAGCTGCTGATTGCAGTGGTGAGAGGAACAAAGTAAATCTAGCGGTAATGGGATAAAGGGGTCTTATCAGGCATGTTTTTCCCAAGCTACTGGAATTTTACTAGCATTTTGTAGCTATTTCTTAGTGTATTGCTGTTATTCCAATTCTTTTTTATTTCTGGAGGGGAACAATGCAGGCTGTGTTCTGAAATTACAGAAAAATCAGGGTAAGCTGTGAACTGCAGAGGAGATTTGTGACCCAAAAATCACGCTGCTCTTTAGCTTATTTGTCCTTAAACAAAGAGGGACGAAGGTTATATAT
Source organism: Anser brachyrhynchus (assembly GCF_964034855.1). Classification (NCBI taxonomy): domain Eukaryota; kingdom Metazoa; phylum Chordata; class Aves; order Anseriformes; family Anatidae; genus Anser; species Anser brachyrhynchus. The sequence continues at coordinate 8,865,021 of NC_137710.1, read as the reverse complement.
AGGGCTCCTTTCTGCTCACTCCCCAGAGTAAGAAGTGTGGCAGATATCAGAGTACTTTGGTGTAGATGTTATCATAATTCCTAAAGGCTTTTGTCACGCTTTATAGGCAAGAGTGGGCTGGAGACTATACCCAAAAGTGTCTGTGTTTGCAGGATGGCATAGGCTCTTCTGGCACAAAAGTGGTCTTTCCTCAAGTCCGGAGGTGTGCACGTGTGTGTCCCTGTGTTTTATGCTGAGTGTAGAGCGGGTCTTGCGTGACAGAGCATGGTGAATTATGAATTTGTGCCAGCTGTATTACTTGCGGATGGTGGAGGGAAACCAAGCTGTGAATACAAAGCAATCTGCTGAAATGAGAGTGAACGTACTAAACCACAAATGATAGCCTTATTTAGCATGCTTCAAGAGCAGGGATTTTCTTCCTGTGCCACCTTTTTCCTATCCTCTTGCATCTGGCAGCAAGTACCAATTTTAAAAGGTTTACTGAAGCTGCAATTCTTGCCTGAAACGTTTTTTAAAAAATTGTTATAAAAGCTAAGGAGAGGGCAGTACAATAGGTTGCATATAAGCAGGGTAGCCTTCAGTAAAATAATAATGAGTTGCTGAGTCAAAAAAAACAGGAACAGTATGGTGTCAAAGAATGTGCGTTCATCTTCCCTCAGATAATAGTCAGGGCTGATGCATTGTCTGGGTCCAGGGAACTCTGATTTGTGGGTTTGGCTCCTTGTGGCTACCACTTATGAATAGAAAATAACAGTAGATTCTCTCTGTTTTCCAGTTTTCTCAGGTTCTTCATGTTTGATTTTCAAAGTGTGTTTGGCTCTGAACTCATGTGCCACTGAAGTCAGGGGAGGTTTGTCCGTGCACAGAGCACCCACCGTTCCAAGGGGAAGGACCCTGCTTTAGGACCCTGGACTAGGAGAAACCAGTCTCTGGTCCAAAGCTCTACAGCAAGGAACTTGGTGTCACCAATCAACCTCAGTTCAGCACCTGTCAAATCGGGATGGTTTCTCTCCTAGGAACTCATGTACTGTTGGAGAGCTTTCTAAGAGGGAAAGCCTCTTGTGGCGAAGCTGGGTAGGCAGATGAGGCTGTGGCTAATAACCCATACGCATAAGAGTAGGCCATGTGTAAGGGAAACCTAGCAATTTGTTGCAAGACTGTATTGACTTGAGTACCAAACAGGGCAGTGCAGCTTGAGGACACTCTGCCAAAGCCCAGGGTATCGCTGTGGGAGGAGTACAGGTGAAACCTTCTAAATACCCAGTTAAACTGGAGTCTCTTGGCACGCTCCTGCAGAACGTGCCTCCTAGCTCTTGTTGTTGGCGTGTGTTTGTTTGGGGTGTTACCTTGCCGTGTCTCTGGAGCTGGCTCCTGCTCACTCAGGCCCGTGTCTCTAAAGTTCTTTGAAGTCATTGTTTCTCTTTAAATCAGGAGGATGGGAACCTCTCCTTCCCAAGTTGATCTCTCCGCCCCATCAACTTGCAAAGCTGTTTGGGTGTGGGAGCAGAGACTACCTGGTGGATCCAGTTCTTTCAGTGGGTTTGAAATTACAGGGCTGTGCCTTTTGCGTTCAGCTTGGTCTTTTTCTCTTCTTAAGTATATGTTGAAGTGATCTGCACGTCAGTAAAAAATATATGTAGGGGGTACTGTGTATAAAGAGGATGCTGTGCAAAAGGTTGTTTGGCTAGAGGAGTGGTTTCACTGTGAGCCTGGGCATTGAGAACTCCTGAATTTGTTGCATTTGTCTCTGTTTTTGAGATTCTGGGTTTTATATCTTCAAAATGCGTAATTCCTTTGCTTTCTCCACAGGGGAAAAAAAAAAAAAAAAAGAAAAAATCAGTGATTTCCATTGTTACTGCGGCGGTAGATATATCACAAAAGCAGAGATGTCTCTCATCTAAAATGGCAACTGTGCCAACATAGAGCATCAATTTCAGGTCAACCTTCAACCTAGCCTTGCCTACCAGATAACTTTGGCTGATGGAAATCCCCCAATCCCTGCTAATATGAGCTGCCTTCTCCTTTTTTCTACTGTGTTTATGGAGAGAAAAGCCCAGATGGGCTTACAAGAACTGCGTAACCCCCCTCTGCGTAGTGCAGAGGTACCAGAGATACTTCTAGATGCTGCCTGTGACACGCTGCAGGTGCAGGTGGTTGCTCATGACAAAGAGCAGATTAGGAGGAGGGAGGAGTGGTGATTCCTGTGTCTTGAACTAGTTGAGGATGACCTTAGCGCGACCTCAGTTTCTGTGTACGTGTATGTGATGAAAATAGATTAGCTGAATTTTGTGAAATACCTGATGAAATGTACTGTGTGAGGATAGGTTCCCATGTGCAGCAGTTTGCTGCTGGGCTGATCTTGGCCTCCAGCTCTGTGCTGGAGCAGCCTGGAGGATTCATACCTGTGTTATGTGGCTGCAGCATTTTTATCTTTCACCTAAGTATTTTCCTTAAAATAACTCCTATTGTAATCTTGTGATGTGGGGAAAGCTCTGCTTTCTTGCACCTGTGCTTGTACAGAAAACACGGAACCTGGAAGAGAAACAGTTCTACAGGCTTTTTTAGTTTTCTGAAGGTTAACCCTATGATTTTATAGTTGTGATTCTTTGAGTCATTGGGAGCGTCAACAGGGATCTGTGTTCCTGTGCACGAGTCCGTCGTGATCTGTATCAATTCAAATGGGGTGGTTGTGGTGAGGGTTTTTTTTTCTAGGAGAAAGCAAAATGATGTTTGCATCTGGCACACAGGTGTTTCCCCACAGCTGGATCGTCTCTCACTGTGTCATCGATTGCTCTGGGTGAGGCTGCTTCGCTTTGACTCTGCATGTTAATGCTTCTTCTAACCTGCATTTTCCAACAGTGGTCTTGCATTCTGACCACCAATATGTGCCTGCCAGAAAGGGAGTAGCAAATTAGTCACAGAATCTAGAGCTAAACACTGGAAATGGTCTTAAAGCAGCACATCTCTGCTTGTGGTTCTGCTGTCCCAGTGTATCTTGGCCAGACGTAGCATTGGGGTGGAAGCTTTTACTTCTCTGTGAGAAGCCTTGTGCGTTTCATTCATTTTTTTTGGCCCATTTCAAAAGGTAAGGTTGGTCCTTTGCCCTCCAAACTGGGCAAGGGCTCAGTGCTCAACACAGTGTGTCAGGAGCTGGGTGGGACTGCAGCAGGTTGAGAGATTCAGCCCTACTTGTCCTTCTGCTGTGCATCTGTCTAAACAGTCCTGCTGCAGGAGGCTCCTGGGTCACGCAGACGGGCTATTCTGGGCTCTGGAGGGAGGTCCATCCTGGGCACTTTGACTTCTTTTCTTTTTTTTCCCCTTTTTTTTCTGCCTGCCCTTAGAAAAGGGCTGTAAAAGCAGGTCAGTACATGGGCTGCATGGTGAAACAGGACTGCTGGAGAGCTGGGCACAGTCTGCCTCCTGCTGCTGCTGCTCTCTCTCTTCAATTATTTATGCTCCAAATGGACGAAGTGGTCATCAGTACAGGGCCAGGGAGGGGTCCGGCCCTCTGTGTGAGTAGCAATCTGCAGTTTATGAAAAGGAGAAGTAAATGTTTCCTGCACACGGAATTTTTGTCCCTTGAATTTCCACGAACTGCTTGGCTACTTATGTGTGAGTCCAAAATTGTGCTGCCCTTGCGTGAATTGGGCAAGGCCGTTTTGGGCACGTTAGCCAAATGTGTAAGTGTGACAGATGTTGTGGTCTGATCCTTGCTGGTGCTAACGAAGTAGCAGTTCGTTTAACCCCTAGAGATGCTTGTGACACCGTTGCTCAGCTGCTGGGTTGCAGCCTGCTGGGGCCTTATGAAAGGCAGTTCATAGGTACAGAGGTGAAAGTGTTGCTGCTGTCTAAATGAAGGAGAAACCCAGTCCCTGCATGCTTTTAGTCTTCAAAGTCAAGGAGTCTCATACAACCTCCTAATGCTCTCAGGAATAATACCAACTGCACACCAATGCTATTCTCTGCCGGACTGTCCTGGCAGGAAATAGATGTAAGGCTGTTGTGACGGTCCTGTCCCGCCCTTCGAGCAGAGGGTGCTTTGCAGCAAGATCTGAGGGGAAGCTAGTCTGGAGAGGAACAGCCCGAGTCTGCTGTCTTCTGGAGCCCATACAGCTACCCTGTCTCGGCCTAAGTTGCTGTTCGTTAAATACCCAATGAAATGGACATCTTGGGAACCCAGCGAGGATTCCGTGTTCAGCCAGCTGGTTGCTCACTGTGCCAGGCCAGGTTGGGTCCTTGCTGTGTTAGAGCTCTGCTGAATTAGTTTTAAATACTCAGTCCAAGGGGTTTCCCCAGCAGTTCTGTGTCACCCCACTGCTGTAGCAGTGGCTGCTGTAGCTATGCTGCTGCTGTCAGACGGAGCCCACGTGTGCTGAACCCAAGCCTGGAGAGCTCTGCTCCATCTTTAACGTTTCAAGCAATTCTTGCCGAGATAGCTGCTAACTAAGCCAGGAGGATTTCTCTGGTTTCTCTTCCAGTTCAGGTGACTTCTGTGCTACTTTTTTTTTCTGGATAGCAGAGTACGAACTGGAGGGCACCTTCTTTGCTCACCCACACAGCTTTCTTGCCTGACCAACACTATGTCTTTGTCCCCTTCCTGCCCCAGGCAGAGATTTCCTTGGGACAGTGAAATCTCCTGGAGCAACCCTCCGTTACTTATGAAGGAAATATGCGACATCTCTAATACATTGTGTGACTTCAGATTTTTGTGAGGCATATGCAAGTTGTTTCATAGCATACTGGAATAATTCCATATGGGCTGGATTTTGTCTCTCTGTGTGTGTATGTCTACAGTGTGGTTAGCCTTGAAGCACAGGAAAAATATTTGTCGGCTGTTACGCATTCCTTTTGTCCCAAAGAATCGTCCCTGGAGCAGTGAAGAGATTTGCAGTCATCTTGTTCCCACAGGGATGTTCAGGAGCTGGATTTGTGTGTGGTGTATCAGAAAGGTTGGGATCACATCCCAGAACATGTGCTCCTCATCAGTGTGTGTGCTGCTGTTCATCCGTGACTTGGTATCCCAGGAACATCGTTTAAAACGAGTAGTGGAAGGTGGCACTGAGTGTGCTGAGGGGAAGGATTTGTATGTGTGACACTACCCAGAGGGGCTGGACTGCAAAAAGCCAAAGACATCTTCTGTTGCTCCCAATTCAAGTAAGAGTCCTTTATGTTTTGAGGCTTGAATAGATCAGCATTCTTAATTCCCCGTCTTGTAGGAGTGTGTTTCCAGCACATTAATTGGAATCTTATGGTTTGCTAACACTCAGCTGTAGACTGCAGTGCCTTCCCTCGGCGTGTCACTCCCGGCCCCTACCTACGTGTGTCACCCCGAGCGCTGCCACAGCAGCTATGTGCTGGAGGGAGCTGGGAGGAGAGCACCGGAGGGCTGCAGGGCCCGGCTTGCTGATGAGCAAAGCTTGGCCAAGTGTTGGCCAAGAGGAAGTGAAACCCTGCGCAAGCATCTGCAAGGGTGCAATGCCAAGAGTGGGAGGAGGATTGTTTAGCTTTAGTACAACTGTCTGCTTCTGAAATCAAAAAAAAAAACAAAAAAAAAAAAAAAGAGGGGGTAGAAGTTAAAGCTGAAGTTAATTTCTAGAAGAGAGATACAGCTAAGCCGTGCAGGACAGCACAACGCAGGGATGCTTGAGATGGCAGAAACCTCGCTGGGTGCAGCTCGGCAGTCTTCAGCTTGCATCAGCCCGGTGGTGTGCCAGAGAGGGCTAAGGAGGCTCAGGGTGAAGACTGCACAAGTCTGGCGTGCTGGAGGATCTCACGCTGCGGTGCGTACTCGGGAGTTGGAGGTGTGAGCCAGGCGCCAGTGGAGTTGTCAGGCAGTCAGAGGTGGGCAGCCCTTGGTACAAGCTTTACCTCCAGCTTTTCTCTTGCACCTTGGGCTGCTTCTCCACACAGCTGCGCTTGCTGACAGCAGTGAGAGCCTGTGGCAGGACTGAAGTGCTCACTGAAGTTAGGTGATGGGGAGGCGGGAGCAGGGTGGTGGCAGACCTGTCCCTGTCTGCCACTGCTGCGGCCCTGTGGGGTGACTGCTCGGAGCAGGAGAGCCGAGGTCCTGCGCTTGCCAGCTTTGTTCATCTCAGATCTTTGCTCTTCCTGGGAACTTTGGGAGTGCCCCGTTTGTTTTGAAGCATGTTATCAAGAGTGTCCAGGGTGTGTGCATGGAGCGGGGATGGCCTGTCTCCGCCTGACCCCACCCAGGGCAGCTGGTGCTGTTCTCCCAGAATGACTTCTGGCCCCGGGGAACCGGGAGCTGGGAATGCAGGCTGAGCAAATAAACCGCGGGATCGTGAGTGCTAGCTCCTGGAGAGCGGCCATGGGGAGCGAGCCCGTCCCGCTGACCTCTGGACGTTCTCAGTGCAGAAGCAAGGGAGGGGAAGAAAAGATCCCCTCCGCCTGTGGGAAAAGAGGCTTCAAGGGCTCAGCGTCTGCCTTCTGCTTTCTGTGAGGCAAAGCCCCCGGTGGTACAGACATGGTCTGTGCTCCAGTGACTGTTTCATTTTGTCTTGCAGACCCCTGATGCTTGGAGCTGTGTGAGCACACACAAGAGAGCCAGGCAGGCCTTTTAATGCTTTAGTTTGTGTTACAATTATTTTTAAGATCACTTCCCAGACAAGTCACTTCACTTCTTTTTTTTCCACGCATTCTGTAATGTCTCCTGGCTATTTCCTCAGTGTGGGAACTATTCTAATCCTGCCTGCTGTGCTGAGCTCATTCTTGCCGTGATACACGCACATGTGAAGTCCTTTTAAATCCTGCAGTCTTCCATCCGCCTTTATTTCTAAATAAATTACATACTACATAAAGTATATGTCCAGGTGAAATATGACTCACAAAGTTGGGCAGCTGCTGTCTGCCTGTCCTACCTACATTGTCCCCTGGTTGTGTTTTCTGTGTAGTTTAAAGCTCTCCTGAGTCTCTGCATTGGGAGTTAAGTGGTGTGAAGTACTGGAAATGTAGATGGACAGTGTTGGAAATGTCCATATGGACCAACAGTAATTTCTCTCTGGTCAAGGCCTGCCATAAAAAATGTCAGAGAGGTTTAAGGCTTTTAGGATCCTATAAATTCTCAGAGCTTCATCCTGCTCAGAGGAGCTGGTGCCAGCTGGTCAGGCAGTAAGAGAAGAAAAAGAAACCCAGGCTTTGGGGAGCTGGTGTTTGTCCTGTTTTCTGGGGAGCGGGCTGAATCAAGGCTGAGGGGGTTAAACCGAGTGATACAGCTGGCCTGTAGAAAAGTCCTGCCTCTGCGATTGTACAGTGCTGAGAGGTGAGCAAGAGCATGTCATCACAGCAGAAAGAGAGATGCTGAGATGCTCTCTTATCTCCAAGAGGCTGCACTTACAGCCCTGACACTGCCTAGGTGGTTTCAGCGACACGGCTGGAGCAGTGCTCTGCCTCCCTTGGCTGGAGCACGCAGAAGGGGAGCTGCTCATGCCTCGCTCCTGAGATTAATACCTTTGTTGTTCGTCTGCTTACTTTCAAGAGCTATCCTTCCCTTGAAAGGAGCCCTTGGCAGAGTGCGTATTTATGAGGGAAGCGGGTATTAGAGAGGACAGTTATTTAACAGGACTTGGTGCTTCTTCTGGGCAGTTAATCCAGGCACATGCTTGGGAAGGACTCCAGGTCCACCGAGCAGCTGAATGCTCTGGATCTGCTTGTCTGCCAGAAGCCTGACACTTCAGAAGCTCAGACCAGGCCCACAGAGGCGAGAAAGTCAGAGGTATGTTTTCTGTGTGCCCCCCAGCACTGTCACACTGATCCGTTTGGGATCCTCTGAAACATCGCTACTACGAGCAGGACGTGTTTTCAGTGCAGGAGCACGTCCTCTTGTCCCTCGCTTCACCTGGCTTGCCCCACCGCACTCAGCTCATGCTGGGTTCACAGCATTTGACTTCACAGGAGTTTAAATAAACCAAAACCAATTGGATGGAGCTCAGGGTTCCTCTTCTTAGTGCCTGCTCTGTTTGGCCTGCTGGTCCTCAAACAGAAAGGCTGCATGCCATCTCCTAGCTGTGTGATGGCATTATTTTCAGCAGCTCTCATTAATGGCGGTGAAAGCCTTTCTGTTTGAGCTGGTAGGGCCAGTCCTCAGCAGCTGCTGGAAGGCTCCAGGCAGTGCCAGGCGTTTTGCTGGCTAGTTTGAATGGCTGATCTGATCTGAACATCTTCCTGCTCCTCCCGTGGTCATACTGTCATGGGCAGGTGTCGGTCAATAGCAGAATTGTTCTCCTGGTAAACAAGTGATGGTGCTAGTGGAGTTGTTCTTCATGTAGCAGCAGTGCAGTGTGTGCGTGGGGTTGCTAATGAGGGATATCATGGAACTGGTTGGTCTGAAAGCTTCCTGAACCATCTTATTTTTCTCTGCAAAGTGTGTGGATGTTCCTTCGTGTATGTAACAGGCCAGCATGCATTTCCTCTAGTGGAGAAAGCAGGTCTTGCTTTTTATTCCTAAGGCAGTGGTTCGTAAATGAGCCTGAAAAGAAAAATATTTCCCCGCTTAGAGCAAAATTACATCAGAGAAGAGTCCCATCACAACTTCTTAAAGCTGGGCCCTGAATTTGATCATGCACAGTGGAAATAATAGTCTGTTCAAGTGATATGCAGATCAGGGAGCATTACCCTGTGCATAGGTCAGAAATGCTCATGTTACAGGTTTTGCTTTCCTCTTATCTCCCAAGACTGTGGGATTTGCTTGACTTTGTGTAGTCTGAGGGCACATGAGGGACAATGGGAGGAGATCCACCACAAAACATGCCTAGAGATCCAGTTCCAGGAAATAAATCCCAAGAAACCTCTGTTTGGCCTAGGGAGTTGAACCTGGGCTAGGAGCCCAAGAAAATCCCTCCCCGTTGGGCATGTAACATCGGTTCTGGGATTTGCTTGGAGATGTTTAGCCCTGGATTCTAACAAATACAGAGGTTTGATTTCGTGCTGTGCTGCAGGTCCCAAGAGCTATTCATGGCCATTAAAAGGCCGTGAGTGACTTTAGCTCTTGGCCTGCTGCGGCTTTCACTTGAGCTTGCATCGCACGGGGCGTGCTGTGGTTCTGTGAGCTTACTGACTGAGCTGAACGTTGCTCGTCTTGCCCCACTCTTCCTTCTCACCCGTGTGGCTGTTTCCATTGCTTTTGGGTTGCCTCATAGGAAAGCACAATTTAGCAAATGCAATTTTTCCTCTTCACTGCCTCAAAGTTCTTTCTAACGTTGGGTATTGCTGTGCTTTGTGTGTCCAACAACCACAGCATTTACAGTCAAATGACTTTGTCTCCTCTAATAACTTCTTTAGTCCAGTTTCATTTCTCTGGCTTCCAGAAATCCATTATAATCACTTCAAAGGTGACATTTCCATGAACTCTGCTCTTCCAGTGCCCATTCCATTAATGTCCCCCATCTTCCATCTCCTGTACTTTACCATTCTTGTTATTTTCAGGTGAAGCCCAGGAAAAAAAAAATGAAACCAACAAAACCATTTAAAAAAAATCCATAAGGGCGAGGATTTCACAATTAGCTGTTCCTTCAGATCAGGACTGTATCAGTGAGTCACTGCTAACAGTTTTGCTGCAGGGCAAGTACAGATTATATTGATGGCTCTGATTGGATAAACTGCAAATTATAGTGGAAGTCAGGACTGAAATAGCCACAGTAATGTTATCTGGAAAGAACAGATGTTATCGAGAACCCCGATTATTCTCTGTGATTGGGCTGTGTCACTGATAGAGTGACATTAGTTATTCAGGTTGGGGTGCTAACCTTTTTTGATTGCTTTTTCTCTCAATTTTGGGGAAATAAACTGTTACCTTAAGGTGGAAAGAGTTATAGGAGGAGTGGAGCAGTATGTTTCAGAATGTGTTTAATGACCCTCTTCAAGATTTAGGGCTTAGCTATCTGTCTCCTCCAGTCCAGTTCTGTGCTAAGGTTTGTCCCTAAGGCTGTGGTTTTTGATGACGAGAGAGGAAAAATGCCTTTCAAATCTGGTAGAAAATACCATTCCTGAGACTTTGTTGGGAAAATCCCAGTATTCCAGGTCTGTCCTGATCAAAGTACGTTTCCTGTTCTGGCCATGTTATTTTATACTGTGTTACCTCTGCTGAAATTTGCCAGAATGGCAGAGTTGGGTTGTAAACCCCCTGCCTCTGGGGGAAGATCATAAGAGCAGCTCTGATGTTCCCAGCGCTAAGCACAGTGGGGCCTTGTGGCACAGCGGCAGGGTTGTTTGGTATGTGTATGGCGATGGTGTCTGTGAAGCCCTCTCCTGGGCCACAGCCCTGCATCTCAGTGCTATGCCCCCGCCCCGGCTGAAGCGATCCCACCCGTGGTGCCTCTGTAGGCGTATTTGGGATTAACCAGGGAGCTGACGTGTTCTTCTGGTCTGGGCTGACGTAGAGATGGAAGACAATAGGATGAAACATCAGCTTTTCCACAAAGGCCACTGTCAAATATAGTTATTTTAAAGGCAAATCTTTTAGGGAATTAGCAATAAAATACAAATCTAAGGCCAGCTTTCTGTGAACGTGGATGAAAGTGACCAAGTCCTTTGAAACTGAGAGGGGCAAGGGACCCCCGTAGTTTTACAGATGCAGCCTCAGTGAGCTGTCTGCCGCTGCTCTCCCCCTCACTGCTGTAGCTGATCTCAGCTGCTGTGTAGCGGGAGCTCTCGCCATCTCCCGTGAGCAAGCTGCTGCTGAGGAGTTTACACACCTGGTGCCAGGCTTACAGTTGCCTTTCATGTGCTGTGGTCCACGGATTAGATCCAGGAAAGGGGTTGGTGGAGGAAAATAACTAGGAAAATACTGCAGGAGGTAGGTTCCAGGCTGCTTTGAATGGTCCTTTCATCTCCGTCTGAAAAAAAAAAAAAATAGTAAGAGCCATAGCTCTTGGAAAATGGCTCTGAAAGGATCAATCCCCACCCAACATATGGACAATTCCATACATCTGGAGGAGGGAAATGTAGTTATTTTGTGTTTCTGATGTGATAACCCGTTAGTTTTCTTGTATGCTTCAGATTGCAAGCCATCTGGGGCAGGAATGGCCTTTGTACTCTGGCTCAGGGCCCTCATCATGGGGATGTGCTCCCCAGGAGCAGGTAGCTGATTGCAATCCGCTCTCCGGATGATAAATTCAGGGCTGCAGAGCTCGGCAGTGCTTTACCCTGAGGCTGAAAGCTTCTGCATCCCCTGTGCCTGTCCCTGCTTCACCTAGACTCGTCACAGCATGGAAAACTCTTGTAAGCTTTTCTGTTGCAGATCTCCTCTTACCTTTTGCAGTATTGGTAATTGAGGACATTCTTGCCTGGTTGAACTCCTCCTGTGCCCTGCTCTTTCTGGATAAGCAAATGACATCAAGGGTGGCTGGGCAAAGAGTCTGAGAGAAGTGCAGCGAAGCAGCTGTTTGCTATAGCAGGAACATCTGTACTTAGGGGGCTCCCTGCAGTTTGGGAGTAGGTGCTTTCACCTTTAAAATCCAGTTCTAAGTCTATGTGTAAACACTGAAATAGGATCTGCTCCAAAGGGAACAGTTTGTATAGTTAAATCTAAGTATTACTGGAAAAGGAAAATACAGCCTTCGTCATCTCTAACTCTGCCAGGGCACTGATGTCCTTGAGTCTGTGGAATTCCTTTGCAGAGAGGAAGCCTGGTTTGCCTGGGAAGCGAGATTTTTCTGGAATTAGGTTACTTTCTGTTGATCTTAATAGACTAACAGTTCACAGCATCCCTTCCCTAGCCTCTAGCTCTTGCTGCCCAGAATGTTCAACCGTCCATGAGCTTAGGTTTGGAAAGTACAAGGTGTGTATTTGTATATTAACCTCTTATCTGTGAGTTCCTCAAACATGGCACAGTCTGATTTTTATTAGGCTGCACTGAGCAAAGCCTTTGCTTTCAGTCTGAACGGCGTTTACCTGTATGTTGAGTGAATGTCCCCCCAAAATCCCACCAAAACAAACATATATGAAATTTCTGAATCTGAATTTAGTGCATGCCTGCTCTCACTTGCAGAATTATTCATGTACAGCTGCTTTGAAGATAAAATGACTGCCTGTTCCTGCACACAAGGAGCAGCTGAGTATTGGAAAAGTGTGAAGCTTACAGGAAGCAGGAGGTCTCTGCAAACAGTGCTGGTGTGAGTGCCTGGAGAGCTCTCCAGGGTGTCTGGGTGTAGGGTGAAAGCACAACCCTTCCTCAATGCCTCTGAGCCCAGGATCCTTGATGGCTCGGCAGGATCCCTGGCCCAGCCAGGGTAGGCTTGGGTGCTCCTAGTGAGTCTTCCCTGCTGCTGTTAAAAGGTGGCAGAACTGGAGCCCAGGACATGATACTTCTGCACTTCTGTCTGGAGACCATGATCTTTAGGGATATGCAACAGCTGCTTTGGTGGAAGAGTGGCTCCACTCCTCTGTGGCTGAGTCAATCACACAGCAACTGAAGCTTCCTAGAGGCATTTGAGCCTCAGGAGTCCCCTTAGCCCAAATGTTTGACTTCAGGCATGTTTCTGCCTTGCACTGGTGCTCCTCAGGGCAGTGGGATTTGAAGCACGCTCGGCTCAGCTCACTGCTGATGGAGCTCTCCTGATGGGAGCCAGCAGGCAGTGCTGTGTAAAAGGGCTGCAACTGCTCATCTTCCCAACGAGGTGACCTGGCTGTTGGATATTTGCTTCCCCACTGGGTCCTCACTATGTTGATGGCTTCTGCTGGCATCTTACCAAGTTACAGATGTGAGGCTGGAATTGGCAGAAAGAAACTGGTGGGAAGGTAGCCGGGTGGGAACGTCTTGCTGCTTCCTTCACCAAAACGTGTCCATCCAACAGTGTATTTATTCCTAGTCTGTGCTGAAGAAGACCCACACGTACAGTCCAGGTCTCTGTGCCTGGAGCCAGAATTTAGAAGAGATTCCTTTCTCTGGTGTCCACCACTTCTAGAAAGGCTGAAGCCCGCAAGGGAGAAAGCTCTTGCTTTCATTATCTTCTTGGCTGGTTGATGTCCAGGGATGGACTCTGGAAGAAGTTTGGGGAACAAAGGGCTCTGTAGAAGAAGCAATCATGCTGTACTTCTCTGGCCATTCAGCTCCAGGGATGTTGTGTGATCTAGAGAAATCAGCAAATGGTCCTGAGTTCCAGCTTTTTATCTGCTTGCAGGAAATCCTAGAAATAAGTGCCATGTGATCCACAGCTGTGCACACGACATACTGTGCCCCTTGCTTCTCTCTCCATTGCACTTACTGCAGCTCCCATTACTGCATGGCAGCAAGAAGTTCGGCCCAGGGTTGCTTTAGCCAGTCGCTGCTGTGGCACACGTTCAAGACCAAGGTCTTGTGCATTTTCATGCATGGGCTGGAGGTGGTTTGGGCCTGAACAGCATATGGCTTGCAGCATCTGTATTTGCTCACAAAATTGCCCCTTCCACATTGCGGCTGCCTCTGCAATGGCAGACGGGGAATTCTGGAAGGGGCTGAGAAAACCTCGGTGCCTCCCTCTGCAGAGCAAACTCTGGGGTGAGGGGACAAAACCATGGCCTTAGAGGAAGGAGCTGTGTGACTGTGACGTATCTTGGCCGTTACTGCTTGAGGCACTGTTGGACACTGGTAAGTTTAGTGCTTCCAAGAATGAGACACTGATTCATCTGTGGTCAGTGGGTTTTTAAAATGATGCCACTAAACAGTCCCTCTGGTTTCTGCTGGCCAAGCGCGGCTGTTGCAAGGCTCTTTTCCTTAGGATGCCCCTGTGCTGCCTGGTTCCTCGTGGTGCTGGGTTCAGCACCGCCTGAGCTGGATGTGAAGTGAGAATCCTGTTGTCCCTGTGGCCAGCGTGGTGGCCCAGCTCACGTGAGTGGTGGTGTTCCAGTAGTTCACTGCAGCACTGACTGTCTGGAGGCCTACAGAAGTTTTACAGCCTGTTAGATCCTCAGCTGCTCGTGTTTCTGCCACCTCCTCTACAACTCATTTGGATCAGCCTGTGCTGTGTTCACTGCCCAGGTTCCCAGCACGGACCTGTCCTGAGATCAAGTCTGGCCATGTGTTCTCCATGGACACCGGAGAATGGGGCTGTGCTGGAGAGGCCGCAGGGCTGTGGTGTTTGTGTTCGGTGCGGATGGATTAGTTACCAGTACGGGTCACTTCAAACCACGTGCATGGGGGCAAAGAGTTGGGCTGCTGCAGGGCAGGCGCTTGAGGGTCAGCAGTTGGAGCTGGGCACAAGGTGGAGCAGTGTGGCTGAACTTTGTGGCAGCTCTAGGCTGTGATTAATCCTCAACGCTCTGCCTGGGTGGAATCTGGGGAGCTGGGGGTCAGGCATAGACCCATGCAGCTTGTGCCATGCCCTGCTGTTAACTCAGAGCAGCCCCTGCCAGGTTCCTTCTTGCAGGGGAAGGAGGGAGGGGAGGTGGTGGGTTCGGATGGCAGCTGACTGGGAGGCAGAGATTAATGAAGTGTTGAGCTCTTAATGGAGAACATGCTCTGTTGACTTGGGTTTCCCTCTCCGCCCATCCCACACTTTTTATTCTGTGGCACAGTCTTTTGAGCAGCTTGAGAAAGGAAGTGATTTCAGACTGGAGGTGACCTCATCCGTCTCCAGCTCTGAGGTGGAGCGGTGTTTGGAGCTACGACCACAGCTCACATCGCTCTTTGAACATTGCAGATGAGAGACTGGGTGTCTGGGGAGAGCCCGGTGCTTCCCGCTCAGCGGAGGGCTCTTGCCATGTAGGAGGTAGGATCTTACATCCCACAGCATGCCAGCCCCCAACCCCTCCTCTCCCTGTGAGGTGCTGGCATCTCACCCCATTTGCCAGGATTTAGGGCTGCTTGGCACTGTCTGAGCTGCCCTGCTGCTTGGGGAAGGGGTGTAGCTGCACGCTGGGCTGTGGCACGGGGTGCGAGTGTGCTGAGAGGTGGGGACGGCTGTGGAGTGTTTTATCTTTCTGGAAGGAAAAGAAGACAACACAGAGTCCAAAGACAGTTGGACAAGAGGCCCAGCTAGAAATACCATGTATCAGAGCAGTTCCTGATGAAGAGCTAGGCCCTGTCCTACAGAGCACAGGGTGGGGGCAGCCAGCTGAGCGGTCACCACCAGGTCCCAGGCAGCCACTGCTTGCAGAGACTACCGGAGGATTCTCCTTCCTGACACGGTAAAGGACCCTTCTTCCTCGTGCCCTGACGTCTGCTCCTCTGAGACGGACAGGATTTTCTCTTGCACACTTGGAGCCTAAAGTCCTTGGACCGTGCTAGTGTCCAGTGAGGCCAGCTCCACCCTGGCTGCTGGGGCTGCTCTGCCAAGCGCAGCTCTGGACTGCAGCAAGTGACTGTGTGCTCCAGGAACAGCAGCCTCTGAGCGCCGTCTCGCAGGTCATGCGGGGGAGTCCAGCCGCTTCCCCTTAAACCTAGTTGTCTTCTGGCTCAAACTCAACTGAAGAGATGCTGGGCTGTGGCAGACTGTGGCTGGGAAAACAAAAACAGTCTTGTGTCTCTGTGGCTGTGTGGCTGCAGAGGAAACTCCCTGTGGCTGGGTAGGCAGCACTGGAGGGGGATAAGTTCAGTGGAGGAATTTGCTTTTCTCTTGGCTTCATCCCAGGTGGTATCAAGACTCCTGCCTGGAGATAAATTCCCTCCCACCATTGCTGAATAGAGAGAATTTAACCCTTCTTGGGATCCAGCAAGAGACTTCCTCCTCCTCTCCTGCCCCTCTTGCACTGGGTGGGAGCAGGGGCTGGAAGCAGATCCTGCTGTGTGTCACTGTGAGGATGGCAGCTCACAGTCTTTTTACCTCTTTCCTGCTTGAGACTGGTCTCCGTGTCTGTGCACGATGGAGCAACCTGAAGGTGCATGGACAAGCAGGGGTTTTGCTTTAAAACACCCCCGTTGTGCCCTCTGCTCAGCATCCCGCAGCTCTGCACGTGACATGGCAGTGCAGTGGCAGGTGAGTGTGGCCGGCTGGGTGACAGAGGAGCTCTGCCGTGCCTGTGACAAGGGGTTTGGGTCAGCAGAGCCCCGAGGGAGGCTTGTGCTGCTGTCGGTGATGGAGGGCCTGCCGTGCTGGTGCTCACTGCCTGGCTGGGCTCAGGCCCTTGGCACCCCCCTGCCATCTGCGCCTCCTGTGAGCGAGCCCCAGCAGCATGCAGAGAGCAGCCATTGAGCCGCGAGCCCTGCCAGCTGCCCGTGTCAGTAGGGCACAATAAAGATGGTGTGTCCGGGCGGCAGCCTGGGCTGGGCTCGTGTGTCAGGAACAAAGGAGCTTTTGTAGCAGGCACTGCCAGCAGCGGGAGGTTTGTCGGCTCTGGAGCTGCGGTGCTAATGCAGGGCTCTGCGCCCAGCTTCCCCCGGCTCGGGGCTAACCAGCAGCCTGGTGGCACGGCCCCGCGCTCTTCCTTCGCTCTGGGTGGTCTGAGCAGCAGGTCGAGGGGGGCTCTGCCCGCTGGGCTGAGGAGCTGCAGGAGGCAGGACTGCTGGCCTCTCAGCTCGTGGTGTTCAGCAGCCGGGCTGCCCCGTGCCACGCGTGGGGCCCTGCAGGCTGTTGCACATGGACCTGAGGCCTTCCCCTGGGGTCGTCTCCCCTGGCTGCCCTCCCATTGCTGCATGCAGCTTCGGTGCCACGCTGGCGCAGAGCTCGGCATGGCTGTGGCCACAGGAGGCACTCAGCAGGGCGTTGAGAGAGAGCTGCACAGTGTGGTCAGCGGCTGGTACACGAAACCACCACAAGTGGGCTGAGAAGCCGGCGATGGGCTTGAGGCAGTAGGACAAGATCACGTTGGGAAGGATCCCCTCCGTGAAACTGCGCTGGATGCTCTGTGGCTTTGATTCTGGGTGGTTTTGTCCTGCGGTTGTCACTGCTGCGGTATCACAGCGCGCTGCTGCTGCCCGCGGTGCTCGTGCTGTGGCCTGGTGTTCCCTCCTTCCCAACCGAGGAGCGCTGTTCTCCAGGAAAGCTCTGTTCTGCTGGCTCTAAGCAAGACTGTGAAGATTTTGTTGAGAAGGAAAGGAGAGCTCAGTAAGTGCTCTGCCGTGATTGCTGCAGATACCGGCTCTTCCAAAGGGAGGAATGGCTGAGGGGAATCACAGGGCCTGGGCGGGCAGGCTGAGAGGAGCACGAGGTCTCTGCTGGCTCCAGAAAACACTGTGTGCTCAGAGAGGAAGCAGTAACCACAGGAAAAGGGTAGTTGCTGAACCCAATTTGCCAAGAATTAAGCAATCTGTTTCAGAGCATGAGATGTGTTGAGCAAGAGAACTGGTTTTCCCTCCTGAAGCAGGTGGAAACGGTAAAATGAGGAGGCAGAGTCCTCCTGCAGCTCAGCTGCCAGACAGGGCCAATCCTTCCCAGCACACAGTTCTTCTCCCTTCCCTCCTACTGATTCTGTTTTCAGAAGCAGCCCAAACATCCCTGTGCCACACGCTGCTGTTTTTATCACCACTGTTTGCTCTGTGCTCTTGTGCTGGCTGGGACTGCTGCAGCCACCACTGGCAGGTCTTGCCCCTTTTTGGGGTAGGTGGATGCCCGGTTGGCCCGAGTATACAGGAAAACGAATACGTGAAAAAGGAGTGGATAAAGATTGCTCTGCGCAGTGTGAGTCCTGCAGGACCCTGATACACAAGGAGAGAGCTATTAGCTTTGGGATCCTGGTTCATCAGCAGATCAGATTCTTTTTGGCTTTGTAGGGGGCAGACCAGGAGATGCGGGAACAGCTTGGTCAGCCCCTCCTCTGCTGCAGGACAGTGAGAGGTTCGTGCAGTTGTGCTGGCTGCTGGGAGCAAGTCCTCTGTGCCTGCAGGGAGGTGGCCTGTGGGTGGGTGTATGGCAGAGCTTGAGAGCAAAACCGAACTGGGAGGGCTGCCGTGCGTCCCAGGTGTGCCTTGGCACAGAGGGATGTATGAGGTTGCTTTGGGCAGACAGACAGACAGACTGGCTGCTCAGTCCCTGTCCGCTCAGGAGAGCAATGGCTCTCTGGAGTCCGTTGCAGCTGCTCCTGCGAGCCCGCACGTAAGTGGAAACAGATGGCGTCATCTCAGCGGTCGGCAGGAATCTCTCAGGGCTGCACAACCCCGAATGAAGTCGGGCTGGGCTGAGGCAGAGCGAGGCTCCCGTGCTGACGGGACGCGCTGGCTCGCAGCTCCCCGCTGGGGTGTTCCCACCGCCATGGTGCTGAGCTGCCCTCCCTGCGGCGGTGCTTCCCCTAGCAGGCTCGGGCAGGGTGCTCAGCTGGGTACCGCAGAGCCACCCAGACCTTGTTGGTGTCCGTCAGGCTGGGTACCTCATCCAAATGGGCATCCCGACTGTGAGCTTCAGACCTCGCATCACCTGCGTGATGGCAGGACGTGGGAAGTTCTCTCGTATCCAGCACAATCTCTGCTAAGATTCAGGCAGAGGGCCTTCTGCTCTGTCTCACTGCAAACTCAGGCTAACTCCTCATATTTTCCATAGTGGTCAGCATCTCTGGTAAGGAGAAGCAATGCTCAGCAGTCCCTGACTACTACTCTGAAGGCTGAAAGAAACTTTCTTTAAATTCTCTTTGACAGACAGCACAGTTTGATTTAGATTTTCAGTGACTTGAAATTTTCTCCCATCTCCACAACGTTTAACAACGTGTAAATCTCCAGTCATGCTCCAGGGCAGAGGAGCAGTGATTTGTGCAGCAGAGGTGTATCCAAGCTTAGTGTCTGCTGGAGCAAGTTGATGGGGAAGAAGGGAACAGCAGGTGTTGGACAGCATCTCCGTGTTCCTATTTTAATTATTCTGATGGCATCGTCCCGAGCTGCAGCCCGGTAGGTTCCCCAGCCTTTGTCCATTGGCCAGAGCTGAGGAAGCCTTGGGCTGTCAATTTGACTGTCTTTGAAGTGTGGACCTAGCACAGCCATTGCTGTTTTGCAGCCCTTGCCTTTTCTTCTTCTCTCATGCAGCCGACTGCCCGCCTCAATCTGTACATCTCTGGTGACGGGGGATCAGTAGGGAAGCTGTAAATCCCAGCAGGACAGCTCTGTTGTCCTCTGTTGGGTGGAGGTGTTGTGTCTGTGCATCTCTGCGGGTCCTGGGGATGCTTTAGCAAACATCCGGGCTTCAGGGACCAGCACTGCCTCCCAGAGAGCTGCTTGGTGGCAGGGCAGGACAGGCGTCCTGTGTGCTCAGTCAGAATCTCTGTGGATGCTTTGAGAGAGCGCAGAGAGCACTGTGCTGGTTTACCCAGGTTTCATGGTTCCTCCGTCTCTTCTTCAGCTTTTTGTTCCTGCTGTCATGTGCTATGATCCTTTCCCGAGAACGTCTCGCAGCACTGCTGACAAACAGGTGTGCCTTTCAATCCCTGCCCTAAAGCAGTGTTTTGCGCCACTGCTCATAAATCGAGGTGTGCTGCAACCCCAGCGTCGCTTATTGCTTATTCCTGCTGATTAGCTTATTGCTTCCAATTGCCAACACCATCACACTTATTTTAATCACAGTCATTTTCCGTGTCACTCAGGGAGAAGGAGCAGGGTGCAGGTGTGGGAGGGAAAGCCGCGTTTGCCAGACTGCAAAGGACAAATGCTTCTGCAATGAAATACTCCAACTGTTGCGCAGTTTGCTCTGTTGTTTATATTGAACCAAAAGAAACATCCAGGGGAGGAAGGGAGCAGAATTTCCCTTTGACTAATGTTGCTGGATCATGCAGGGCTGTGGGGAAATTGCCAGGCAGAGAAACCATCAGGAGGAAAAGGAAATGGAAAGGGAATCTAATTATCCATCTGCAAAGACAAACCTTAGTCCTGATGCAGGGCCCAGCCCGGGGCAGGCTGATGTGGGCTGCCAGGGCTGGGAAGTGGGGAGTCCTGGGGGTCCCATCGGGGATGTCTGGTGGCCAAGTGCCCGTTACAGGGAGCCGGGTGAGACCAGGTAACTGCCTTCTCCGAGGCAGTGCCCTGTGCCAGGCTCCAAGGGCTGAGCTTTGCAGCTGGGTACGACCGTGTCATGTCCTGGTGGAGCATGGGCAGAGCTGCGCAGGTGTAAAGGGAGGAGGGTGAGTGCCTGGCAGCCTCTCAGCAGGCTCCTCTGGCTCAGGTGGGCTGGTGGTACAAGCCTGAGGGTGAGGGAAGGAAGGCGGAGGTCCCTGTGCCCCTCTGCCATGTCAGTGAGCGTGCACAAGAACTGTGCTTTGTTACCACGGGGTGGCTGCGCGGGACAGCAGGGGGAGGGTGGGAGGCTGGAGCCAGGGGGTCTGGGGGCTAGGGGGAAACCCACAGGAGCCCCCCTGGGAAGGGGGAGGTGCTCTTCCTCCTTTCCATGGCGCACAGCAGTCTGTCTGCCCTTGAAGGCTGCAGTGCTTTTGGGGGTGGTTGCTCTCACAGGCTGGGGCTGGCATTCCTCTTGCTGGGTGCCTTCCGCGATTGAAGGTTACTTTCAAGCACTGCCTTTTTTCCCTTAACTAATGTAATGGAATTAAAAATGATCTGGTGAGCTAAGAGTGGGCTCATTCTCCTCTCTTGTGGGCATCAGCTACTCCTAAAGTTATGTTAATTGTAGCTGGGAGACCCAGACAGGGGTTGGGAACTGGCCCAAGATAGTTGTCTTGTGTTCTCCCAATACTTTTTTGGGAGCCTGCAGGGAAGACAGCATGTTCAAGACCTTCTTGAAGAGCTGGAAGCATCCCTGAGATGGGTGTACTGGGGATGAACCAGGAGCATCCCTGCCTAGGTCCCTTTTCCAGCCTCGTTTGTCCCCTGCCTGGTTCCTGCTCGGCGTGCCGTGCTGCCCCAGCCTGGACTGCCTTCCCTGCTGATGCCCAAGGGCTGGCCCTGCTGGACCAGGCAGGAGTGTCTCATGATGCTCATGGGCTGTGACGTCCTCTCTGGTTTTGGATTCAGCCTCTTTGGTAGGCAGGCCTGATCCTCCATCCCTTAATCACGTGAGCAGACATCTCTATTTCAGTGGGACTACTCTGTGAGTAAGGATCGCAGGACTGGGACCACTGCCTACAAGTTGAAAGTGGACCTTCTGTAGGGTCCTCTCCCCAGCCTTTTCCTGTTCAAGCACATAAATGTGCATCAACAGCTTCCAAAGCTGCTGATGCTCTTGGCATTGGGATGGACAATATGAGAGCTGGAGAAGCAGTGCCCTTCCATTTCTGAGGATAAGTCACTGTTATTTTCCACCCTCTCTCTCCAGAGAGCTCCCAGCCCAGCCAATGTCTGTGCCCTGGGACGATGTGTACCTGTTTTTCTCTCAGGCGTTCTTGTTCCTGGCTTTCCAGGGCTGGCAGGGCTCTGTGCTGCCTCTCTGCTTTTCCCAGCTGTGGCTTTGAGGTGAGAGGGAGGGAATCCATGTAAGCCCGATTCATGGCTGGAGCAGGGTAGTGCTGAGGGACTGCTGCAGCCCTTCCTGCACCGCCTGGTTTCTCCTCCGGACTGAACAGCCCAGCTTTGGAAATCCCCGTCCTTTGCTACGGTTTGGAATGCGCTCACAGCTGAAGGTGCTGCTGCCTGGGACCCTACATGAGGCAGGGCAACAAGGGCTGCAAGTCTGCTCCATAAATGGATTTCTGCCCGGCTCTGGTCAGGGGCAGCTGATGCGGGAGCTCCCTGTTCCTGCTGGCTGCAACACCGAGGGCAGCCAGTCCCCACCAGAGCTGCCTTTCTGCTGGCCGGCTTCTCCCTCGCGTGGATCGTGTCGGTACCGCACTAGGGAGGCTCTGCCTGCAAGTGGTTTTTCCTGTGCTTCTCCTGAGAGGATGGCAACGGAGCATTCATGGAAAAGTTCCAGCCAGAGACCGTGTCTGTCCAACCTCTTACATTTTACAGATTATCCTAAATGAAGAGCAGAGGAGCTGGGTGTGACAAGAGCTGTCAACTTGCTCCAGAGGGAGTCACAAGTTTAAAGAAGTGGGAGGGAATTTATGGTCCCTGGTCCTTTTTCAGAGCTGGAAGTGGAGGCACCTGGTGAGTCACACAGTGCCGCCTGGGAAGCCTGAGGTGCTTCAGGTGGGAGCAGGGAGCACAAATACCATTAAAATGCAATTTAATAGATTTCTGGAGGGATTATGTGGAAAAACAGCAGGGATCCTTCAGCGGAAATTAAAACTTGACCTGTGGAGTAGGTAAAAGAAAACACAGGAGATTTGGTTGCTGTGTTGATTGTGCTCGCGGCCCTGTATGTGCAGGAGAATAGTCCTGTGTTTTGGGGTTTCAGCAGAGCTCTGCTCGTCTGGTTTCTTGCTTTTTCCAGAGCATCAAAGGATGAAGCTCTGACACTTCCTGTGACCACTGACTTAGAGCCTTGCTTACAAGTTCAAGGTTTAATTCATCTTCAGAGTTTAGATCAGCCAGGTGTTTTCTCTTGGGTCAGGTCAGCGGGAGCCTCAGGGTAACTGTGCTGCTCTGCTGGTGTTGGAGCAGCAGTGTAAGCCTCGTGACACCCACGAGATTTACCTGTCCACAGTCAGCACCGATTTTCCATGCAGTGGGAGAGGAGAAGGCAGGAACCGAGTTGGGAGCTGGGGGCTGCTGGGGGGAAGGTGTGCGGGGCTCTGGTTGCTGTCCCTGGAGCCCAGCCAGGACAGTGTATATTTAGCCAAGGACAGAATTTCCTCTCCCCGCCTCCATTTCTGATCTGTTCTCTCCTCACCCATCCTCATGTCGTCGCTGCTCCTTGCTCGTCACACTCGCAGCGCTGAGCTCCTTGTAGCCGAGCTCTGCCCATCCCTGCCAGGCCCCGAGCGCTGCCTGGTCTGTAGTGGGCATCCTGCTTCCAGCCCCGCTTTGGGGTGCTGGGTGCCCTGCGTCTCCCTGCAGGTAGTGCCCCCGCTGAGCTGTGGCTCCTTGCTCCTCGTACGGGTGTGTGGTGTGGGTGTGCAGTGTGAGGGCTTGCCACACCCCCCCAGGGCTGATGTGCTGCTCCCAGGGAGGTTTTGTATTCTCCAGCCAGCTGTCCAGGGGTAAATTCTGCCTTCTGAGAGTTTATACCTAAAACCATGAATTAATGTGTTTTCTCTCCTCTTCTCAGAGACTGTCTTCAGCTCTGCAGGCTAGAAATCTCCTTTAACAAAGGGAAAAGTAGGACATCGCTCCCTCACCGCTGGTGTGCAGCCACAGCTCTTCCCACACGCTGCGTCCCCTGCCCAGGGCAGCTCCCAGGCAGCAGCCGCCCCGAGCCAAAGGAGAAACCTTGCAGAAAGCTGGGCACATGCCTTGGCTCTGCCCTGGCCCCCTTGCTGCAGGCACGTGCTCAACGCAGCAGCAACTCCGAGAGGTCAGGCTGTGCCTGATGGCACTGGTTGGTGACTTCTTGTCTATTTTGCTGTTGCAGTGTGACAAAGAAGGGCTGGTCTGTGAGGTGGGGCCGGCTTGGTACACCCTGCAGCTGCGTTTCCCTTGCTGCTGGTGGCAGAAGACACTTTGGTTTCGCTTTATATTTTGAAAGGGTGAAGATGTGCGTTTCCCTGCTGAGCTCCACTGCTCACAGCGTGTGAGATGTCCTCTGTGCTGTTTTTCTCTCTCAAGGGTGTTGTACATCAGGCTTCTTGTTGGAGGAGCAGGTCAGAGCTTCTACTGGGCACTTCCAGGGCCTGTGTGAAAAGGGAGGGGGGAAATGAGAAAGGGCAAAGACAAAATAAGGTTTGGCCTGGCCATCTTTGGAGGTTTGCACATGGACCAACC
Organism: Anser brachyrhynchus; assembly: GCF_964034855.1. NCBI lineage: Eukaryota > Metazoa > Chordata > Aves > Anseriformes > Anatidae > Anser > Anser brachyrhynchus. The sequence continues at coordinate 8,841,422 of NC_137710.1, read as the reverse complement.
TGAGTCAATGACTGGGTGTGCCCTGCAGCACGTCTGTGTGGCACAAGCCTGTCCTTGGCTCATCGCTTCTGCTTTGGTGACTCTGGGTGGAAGAGGAGCCAAGATGAGCATCTCCAGGAGGGGCAGAGGAGGCCGAGTCTGGGAGCCATCAGCCCTCCTTCAGTGCTTTGAAAGCTGTAGCGCTGGCCATGCAGTGCTCTCTGTAGCAAAGTCCTTCCCTTCTGGGCTTCTTTTCCGATCTGCTCTCTCCATTCCCAGGCGTGGCCTCCTGGCTGGAATTCCTCCCTGGCTGCCAGTCCCGAGAGCCGTGTGTGATGTGAGAGCTCAAGGCGCTCAGGAGACAGAAGCTCCTTGTTCCTGGCTGCACCATCAGCACGGTTCCTGGGGCCATGAACAACACTGTGGTTTTGTCGCAACCAAATCATTGTTGATTTCATCCGTGATCCCAGCTCAGAAGAATGCTCCCTTTGGGTGCAGTGGGATGGTGAGGACACAGCGTGCCTCCCTGTGCCCAGGCAGATGCTTGTGGTTGGTGGCCGTGTGGCCTGCGGTCTTCAGACAAGGGTTTTTCAAGCCATGAGAATTCGTGGAGGTTGGAGAGGGTTTGGTTGCAGCTATTGTGGTTTATGGGGTGGGAGGACTGGTGGAACCTCTGTGTTATTGCAAGTAAGTTCAGATTTGTTTCCTGTGTACCTCCAAGCCATTGCTCTCGCTGCCTGGTACAGACAGAGTGACACCTTCAGTGCTCCTCAGTCATATACAAGCTGCAGACTGTGGTGGTGGAGTCCTCCAGTCAGGGAAGCAGGAATCTTCCCTGTGAATTGTGAATCTATTGTGAATCTTGGAGAGGGAAAAAAAGTGTCATGAGTGTGGCTTGACCTACTGTTGAGCTGGGAGGACATTGTAAGTGTTACCTACCCCCTGAAAATGGACACAACCTCAGGGTAGTGGAAGAGCTGCCATAAGGGGGCAAGGCAAAATGCCTTGTTCCGAGAAGCGGCAACTCTTGCCACACCTGGATCTCAGTCCAGACCTGCTTGGCCACTACACTCAGAAATGCCTGGGAACAAACCCCAGTGAGCAGAACTTAAGGATGCTACCGGTAGGGCAAGGTCGTTTGGAAAAGGGCTTGGTGCATGTGATATCACAGCTGCCATAGGGAGGGAGTTTTCCTCTCTGGGATTGTTTCCCAGTTCTCCCTCTTATGTTTCTCAGCCTCTAGAACCTCGTGCCTGCAACTCCTCACCTTTCCTCAGCTTGCAGGATGGTAGTGTAGGTAAAACATCGTTCTTTTTCTGTGTCCAGTCTCCCCCCAGTACGGTGTGTGCAGAAGCCCAGCTTCTAAGACCTTTCTACTCTTGCAGCTGCTCCCAGACTCCAGGCCACTGGAGATCTCCTGGTATCTCTGTACCTTGCGGCAGAACCTCCTATCAGCCGCGTGGGGTGTGCAGCTGGGGCCCTGGGTTGCAGCATGAGGCTGAGCAGGGCAGCCCCACTGATCCTGTGCTCTCTACAGTTGCTGCTGGAAACCTGCGGCTCCCAGAAAAGCAGCAGGAGCTGGGGCTGGGAGAGAGGCAGGAGTGTAGCGGGGAGCCAGCATCCTGCCCTGTTTGTGGGCAGAAAGCTGCTCAGGAACCCGTGTGTCAAGTTGCAGGTTCCTCCAGCACCACCAGTGTTGCCCTCTCGTGTGGCTCTATTATAAGTGCCACAATATTAACCCCCAGATTCTGGGATCATGTGATTATATGAGATTAAAAGTGTTTGTTTCAAATAAATTCATGTTCAGTTTCTATGGCTGCATAGAAGAGCTGAAGTGCAGGACCTATATGTGGGTTCAAATCCTAAACTTGAAGCTTAAATGATTTTTCTGTGAATGCTAAGCTGTCACTAGGCTGGCTACTTGCCAGATAATGCACAGATAATTCTTTTTTTTTTTTGAATTTTCTCCAAAGCTGGAACAGTTGCTATAAGGTGCAGAACAGACCAGCTGCCTGTTACACGTGGATTCAGAGGTGAAGCTCCAATAGTGCCTGGACTGGACGATAGAGAGGGACTGGCACTGTGTGGAGGGGGACCCATGTCCACCAGGATTGGGGCCAGGGGGTTAAGTCTGGAGTCAGATTTTTGGGAATTTTCTGGACCCCTTAGTCTTCCATACACACAGCCAGAAGCGGCACATTTTTGCCAAGAGCAGTTTCCTTGCAGCAAACCTTTGTCTTGACTGTACCAGGACGTCCAAGAAACCCTCCGGCTGACCCGAGGAGTCAGACTCGGAGCTGGGACAGCAGCTGGTACGTGCAAAACCTCTCCGCGGGAGGCTGGCAGAGCGAGAGGCATTGGCTCTGGCCTGCAGCCGTGGTGGCTTTTGTCCTGTCCTCGCTGGCAGGCTCCTCCCGCAGCACAGGCAGAGGCAGGAAATCCCGGGCAGCTGCCGTGGGAGCCCGCTTGCCTCTTCTCTCCTCTCCTCTCCTCCGCTCGCCTCTGCTCCTCGCCTCGCGGGCCGCCGAGGCGAGCCGAGCCAGCCCTGCGTGTGTGTGCATGCGTGGGCGGGGGGGCTGCCGCATGGATTTAGCGAAGGCTGGGAGGGAACACATGGGTTGGGTTTTTTTTTTCTTGGCCTGCGGTGGCTGTCCGTCCTGCCGGCCGCGGTTATGGATTCGATCATTATTCAGGAGCGGTTAGTGGAGAGGCTGCTTTCCCCCCGGACGCAGGCACAGCGAAGCCACCCAGCCAAGCTGAAGGTATGGGGATGTATTTATAGCGCCCTGCGAGCCAGGGAGCAGCGGGGACAGGCGGGGGGAGGATGGTGCCCGAGCAGACGTGTGCGGCACAAGATGAGACCTCTGAGGAGCAGAGGAGCAGAAGGAAGCCGGTAAGGGGGAGATGGCAGGGGACAGAAGGACCCTGCGGGCAACTCCGGGAGGGGAGCAGCCCCACGGGTGCAGGGCGGAGGAGCAGGCTGGACAGCTGGGAGATGCGTGCCATATTTCTGGGCGGTTATCTCACACGGCGATTCCCTGCTCTGAATGGCATGTGTGCGCTTGGGGGGGCTCGGGGCACGAGCTAGCGCTGTGCGTGTGCCCCAAAGCAGCCTGGTTTGCGTTATGTTAAAGCCGTGCTTTGCTAGCCAGTTTTCTTTCTGCCGCACCGAACGCTGGTGGGCGGGTGGTTTGGCTAATGCTCCGTACTCAGCCCCGGGCCTGAGGAGGCAGATGTACATGGGGGATCCCCTGGGGGCTGTTTGTGTCATTAATTTATGCAGCTTTCCGATAATGAAAGGATGCAAAGGTCTGCCCCTCCTCTGGGAATGGGCCCTGCTGGTTTGTGCAGATGCGGATGTGGCGGCCGTGCCTGGCCGGAGGGGAACGGCTGGAGGAAGGGCGGCCGGGAGAGAGCTGGGCAGCTTGTGCTGTAACGGGCACAGGGCCCCGAGGCGGGGAACTGCAGCCCCCCAAAGTGCTGTGGCTGGCAGCACAGTGGCATCATGCTCTGTAGTGTTCAGAGGAAGGGTCTGAATAGAATATTTGGGGCATTGGTGGGGGCAGGTTCATCAGGACCCCATCACAAGCTTTACCATTTCTGGGGTTTGCTCCAGAGATAGGGTAGGGGCCATTCTTCAGATTTTCTGTAATCCTATGGTGTTTAATTTTAGCACTTTTGAATGCACTCTGCAAGCCTCATTTATCCCCAGGATAAGTGGCAAAGTCACATGAGATCTGGATCGCTTTGAGCAGCACATCCACAAGGGAGATGAGGAAAGAATGAGGGGCGATGGAGTCCTTGCTTCCTTCCTGCCTTTCTCCGTGGTAGTGCAGGCAGCCCCCAAAACACCTCGGTCATGGGGATTCGTAGACCAGATAGGAACAGGACCTGAACCCACCGGTGCTTTGTTCCTTGGCTTGACCTCACTGTGTGCCAGGGAGCCTCAGCGCCTCAGCGGGGTGGTGGAGGATGTGAGGACACGGCGTGTCACTGTGATGTTCAGCAAACCGTAGTGCGTGTGCTGAGGGAGGGCACAGATGTGTTTTGCTTGGCTTGGGAAGCTTTGGTTTGTAACAGGGCCCCAGAGGTCAGCCACGTTTTTGGTGGCCTCTGCTGCGGTGTGCGGGACACGTTCCCAGGCACGGGAACAAAGGCAGCATGAGGAGGGGGTGCTGGGGAGAGGGGCTCCGTGGAGCAGAGCACTGCTGGCGGGGCTGCTTCCTGACAGCTGGGGCTGGCGAGGGAAGCACAGCTCCGTGCCCAGCTGTCCTGGCCCCTGTCAGCCTGATGGGAGCTGCTCACGGGGGTCAGGAGCATGAGGAGGGCGCTGTGATGCCTCTAGGAGGCCCCTCAGTCAAAGTCTGCCATCTGATTAATGGATTTCAGCTTTTCACTACGCAGAAAGCCACCTGCCTTCTTCCACCAGCCCTCCCATCACCCTTTGCCCCCTTCAGGGCTCTGCATCCTGAGCACAGTTGCTCTGCAGCTAGCAGCCATGCTGTGCACTAACGAAGGTGGTGAGTGGCGCAGAGCCTTGAGGAAGGCAGGCACCGGGCTCAGGAGGGTACCTGGGCTCCTTACACACCACGTTGATCTTGGCACGCTAGTGAAGGTGGCTGTAACCCAGGTGAGTGTGCCTGTCACAGGTGCCCGACACGGCCAGGGTGGGAGCACACGCTGGGTGCCTCAAAGCCGGGGAAGAACCATGGGACAGGCTGACCGCAGTGCAGGGGCCGAGCTGTTGTTCCCAAGAGGATGGCTGTTAAAGGAGGCGATCACCCCTCTGTTGGCCCTGCATCTCTGGCCTTCCCCTTCACAGACACGCTGGCTGCCACCGGGCCTCCACAGTGTGTCTGTGGCTGATTGGAGGGGGGCATGGCGAGGGACAGGGATCTTCCCCTCACACCTCTGGCTGCCTTCCCCTGTGAGAGGGAAGCCCTTCCCTTGACCTTGTGCTCAGCACTGCTCTGTCTTATTCCAAGGGAAATGACCGCATGAGCCATGGGAAAAGGGCAGCATCCTGCACCAGCTGGGATTTGCTCACTTCTCGCGAACTGTCCTGACTCCACTGAGCTATGGGGAAGTAACTGGAGCTACAATAAATCCCCATTTTCTTGGTTGGGCTGAACAGAAACAAGAGATCAGGTTCAGCCAGTTGCACTTGGCTGAAGTAAGCAGGGTTGCACCAGAGCTCAGCTTCCCAGTATCTCCATTGTCAGCCTTTAGTCATCTAGCTTAAAAAGCAAAGAAACAGAAACACACCCCAAGCCTCAGCCACGGTTTTATTGTGTCTGCCTATTGCTGTTTGGCATGTAAAGTCACTGCAGAGAGCAGGTAATCGTTGCCTTTCCAAAGTCTGATAAAGGTTGGTGCAGGTCTCTTTCATGCTCTTGAAGCAAAGCTTGGCTGCACGAGAAGCACAAAGGGCAGGACGCTGCATATCTGTGCTGCTCGCTGCTCCATGCGCTGTGAGGCATGGGCTGTTACTTGTGCGCCTTGGTTGTATTTGTGATTGTGTTTCACCAGGAACCAGAGCAGCCAGAAAGGATGGAAGGGGGCCGTTTTATCTTCTTGTCTTGATCTTGCGGTGAACACATTTCTCTCCGTGCCTTGCACACCTTGTGTCTTCCCTTTGCAGAGCCTTTTGGGTGGCCGTGCAGTGTCTCCAGGCAGACATTGCTTTCCTGTAAGTGGCTGCCGTCACTTTTCATCCTGGGGCCTCACTGCTCGCTGTACTGCTGCTGTGGGATGCCAGTGCTTTTTAACTCAGCCCTTAGAGCTGTCAGGAGAGTGCTTTGGACACTCTGTAATTCTCTAATTTATTTGTGCTGTTCCTTCTTGCCTTTCTGAACTGTGGGGTGGTAAAGCAGCATTGCCACATTAACATGGAGGTGAGGTGAAGACCAGAACCCACAGTCCCTCTGTCAGGGCAAAAGAAACCAATTCTGAGACCCAAACCAAAGGTGAATTTCTAGAAGGCAGTGACAGTGTCCGTTGGCCTGAGTGCACCATGAGAGGTGAGAGCCAGCACTGCCGTAAGCTCGACACACAGGGCAGTGACTTGTGTGAGTGCGTGCCCAGGAATGGAGCCAGTTAACCTTGGGAACAGAGACCTTCCCCACCGTGCCTGGAGAACCAGTGCCAGAGAGCCGCAGGGAGGCCGGCTTGATGGTGTGTGACCAGTTGGGAGCCAGGGCTGGTTCGGAGGAACTCCTGGCTCCGTAGATTTGCCTGCGGTGTGAATCCCAGGGGTGTACTTATTCTAAGTGATGTTGAAATGCAGAGTCTGTGATGTCTTTAGCTCAGGTGTTTGGGTCTAGCTTGGAAAGCCTGTAAGAAGGGAGGTGTTTGCCAGGGTCTCTGTCCACCCTTCAGCTTCGATGGGCCCTGGGGAGGGGAACACGCTGCTGCGGGGGGAGCGGGCTGCGAAAGCCCAGGGGTGCTCAGGTGGAGCTGGCTGGCTGGAGCCATGCAGCCCGCAGGTACCTGCAGCCACCCGGGCTGTGAGTGGAGGACTGCGTGCTGAGCCCAGCGTGGGGAGTAGCTGGAGCAGGTCTGTGGACCCCGTAGACGAGCCGTGTTCACCTTTGGGGTGCACCCCGGGACGCGGCGCAGGCTGGGTGTTTTTTGGTGGCTGCAGGATGCGTGCTGTGTGCTTGGGAAGTGCCGCTGGACGTGCTGCTCTCTGCGTGCGTGTGGTGCACTTGTACGGGGCCCACAGCGGGCCTCGGGGTGGCTGCGGCTTTTTTGTGGTGAGAGAGTGCTGAGTGACAGGAAGCGGGGTCTGGGTGTTGGTAGGGCAGTAAGTAATCCTCCAGTAATACCGTGTGTAATACTGTCACCAAAAGCACCTTATCTAGGCAGAGATACTGCGCATCTTCCCCCATGCCATGCTCCTTGAACTTTCGTCTCTTCAGAAATAACACCAGAGATTATGCAGGATTTCCTCTTACTCAGCCAGGAGTGGCTGTGACACAGCAAGAAATAATCCCCTCCCAGGTCACGCAGAAGCCAAGCCACCGTGCCTTCATCTGGCCATGGCTCAGGACACCTCGAGCCCCTCTTGCTAATTACACAGAACCCTCCGCTGCGTGCTGCACGCCTCTGCTGGGAGAGGTGCAAGAATGGCTCTGAAAGACCCGGGGAGCGGTGACTGTGCAGAAGCAGCAAAGAGTTATGAGATACATTTGTCAGCAGCAGCCCCAGATCTGCTCTGTGGTGGGGTGGCAGGCTGTGCCTGGTCCCGTGTGCGGGTGAGAGCAGCTAATCCTGGCAGTGGTTGTGCGGAGGTGGCTCTCGGTGCCACCAGGCACTTGCAGGAAGGGCAGGAGTCCCTGAGCCTAGTCCCTGAGTCCCACACTGCTGCTGGGGCAGGGACCCGTCCTTCCTCCACCCCTTGGCTCTGCCTCAGGGCTTTTTGAATCCTTTGAATCCTATCCCCTGTTGCTTTGTGATGCTCAAGCAGGAGTGGTGGCACACCCTGACCTTCTCCTGCCTGCCTCTGCCCTGCAGGACCATGAGAAGCAGTACGTGGGCTTTGCCACTCTGCCGAACCAGGTCCACCGGAAATCTGTGAAGAAAGGTTTCGACTTCACCCTGATGGTTGCAGGTGAGGCTGCTGTGGATGGAGGAGGCTGGGCCGCACGGTGGGTGTGTGGAGGGGGACCACCCTGACCACTTGTAGCCCTCTCAAGTGAGCACTGAGCTTCTCCATCAGAGCGGTTGGGTGGGTGGTGAAGGCAGGACCAGCCAGGAAATGAGCGAGAGGAAGGGAAGGGAGGATGATTTTATACAAGGATTGAGATTTCTTGCAGCAAAAGGCCTCCCACTGCTGGAAAAACGTAATGCCCATAAACAGCTCCAGACAGCTCATATCTCTCACTTCCTCTGGCTCAGGATTCAAAGCCTTGTTCAGAGTTTCATTTGTAAGTCAATTAGTGGGTCATGTTGTTTGCTTTTCCCTCCTCCCCTTTGCACTCTGTCAATTAGGAGAGTCGGGTCTGGGCAAATCCACGCTTGTGAACAGCCTGTTCCTGACGGATCTCTACAAAGACAGAAAGCTCCTCAATGCAGAGGGTAAGTTGGGGTAAAGGGGGTCAAATGGGTTCTTGTATCCCCAAGTCTGTACCGTCCTAAGGACCAGTCCTTTGGCTCCTTGATTCAGCAGCAACTACAGCCTGGCTGGATCCCAGCCCTGGTTTTTGTTGCTCTGCTCTCGTTTACTGGCTGCAGGGACACTAGGATCCAAGCAAGAAGGGTTTGGCTGTAGGGTTCTTCTGCCCTATGAAGGGGAGGTGAGGCTGTAGAGCAGCACTAACCCTTTGGGTTGAGAAGTTGAGATTTGTCTTTTGTTCTTGGGTGCTAGTGTGTGGTAGGGATTCCCTTTCCCAAGTGACTGGACATGTTCAGAACAGCTAGGCTACAAGCAGTTTGAAAGTTTGTGTGCCTTCTCAGAGGTCTGTCCGCCTGCTGCTGGTCTCCCTCACCACCCCTGACGCTTCTCAGAGGATGGTCAAGGTTTTTTGAAACCTATGTTACTCCCTGTGCTGAGTGATAAGCGGGGAGCATCTCATCATGGGTGTGAGTTGGGATCCCCACCATCAATGGCTGGCCTTAACTCATGTATTCCTGTTCAAAGAGAGAATCAACCAGACAGTGGAGATTGTCAAGCATACAGTGGACATTGAGGAGAAGGGCGTCAAGCTGAAGCTGACCATAGTGGACACACCAGGCTTTGGAGATGCTGTTAACAACACTGAGTGGTGAGCAGGCCAGTGCTGCCTTCCTCTTAGTCCTTGGCCACATCTGTTTTCTGTGGCTGCTTCACAGGAAGGGGTTTGGCAGTGGGGACGGGATGCTGCTGCATCATAGTCCCTGGAGACAGTGTCCTGTTACACACATGCTTTGGTTTTGATTGAGTTCTCGTTCCCAGCTGGAAGCCCATCACTGACTACATCGACCAGCAGTTTGAACAGTATTTCCGTGATGAGAGCGGCCTGAACAGGAAGAACATCCAGGACAACCGAGTGCATTGCTGCCTCTACTTCATCTCGCCCTTTGGGCACGGGTGAGACACCCCGCTCTGGGATGGGGTATGACTCAGGCTGGGGGGAAGACCCTTGTGCCCCAGGATTGCCTCGTAGTGTGTTGTGTCCAGTGTCCAGGCTGTTGACACAGGTGAAGAGCCATCCAGCTGCTCCCCTTGTTGAGTCCTACACAGCCTCCCTCCTCGCTGACATGACAGGCTGCCCGTGATCAGGCAGAGCTGATCAAAAACAGGCCACAGGCCTGAGAGAGAAATCAGGAGAAGCAGTGCCACGCAGACGTGTATCTTCCTATCTACCTAAGCCTGACTGATGGGTAGGAAAGGGAGTTTTAAGCTGCCTTCAGTCCCTGCCAGACCTTGCTGGCTTGTGTCCCAGCCTAGCCTGGAGCAGCCGTGCTGGCTCCCTGCAGCACGGGGCAGCCAGGAGGAGGTCTGTGGCTGTGGCCTGGGCAATATTTGTTCTGTAAGGTGAATGCTCAGCCTGTGTCTGCATGACGTGTTTCAGCATCTAAAATCTGAGACGTCTTTCCTGAAGATGCAGCCCTAGCTGAGGGCTGCCCCAGACTCTTGTGACAGTGCTGTCCTTCTCCCTTCTTGCTGGGGCTGATGGGTGAAGTGGGAGAGGCTGGAGGGGGAGCTGCCCGTTGTGTCCTTGCTAACCACATCCCTCCTCATCCCTGCTGCAGGCTGAGGCCTGTGGATGTCGAGTTCATGAAGGCTCTGCATGAGAAGGTCAACATCGTGCCGCTCATTGCCAAAGCTGACTGCCTGATCCCCTCTGAGATCCGGAAACTAAAAGAGAGGGTGAGATGGTGTTTCTCTACAGGGGCATACCTGGAATGGTGGCAGGGATATGCTGAGGAAGGAGAAAAGCAGTATACCTGCAAAAAAAAAAGTGTGTGTGTACATATATATTTATAGTGTATGCGTGCGTGTATATATATATACATATATATATATATACATGTAGTACCTGCAGATCTAATTGCAGCAGTGCTATGTGATACCTGTGAGAAGGGATGTGGTGTCTGCATAGAAGCCAGCTCTACAGGAAACATGGCAGTACAAACAGGGAATAGACTCAGCATTTCTGTGTTGTTCAGTGCTGCATTTTTTTTGTTCTTGTCTTGCATGGACGCAGATCCGGGAAGAGATTGACAAATTTGGCATTAAAGTATATCAGTTTCCTGAGTGTGACTCTGATGAAGATGAGGAGTTCAAGCAGCAAGATAGAGAGCTGAAGGTAAGGAATCAGTTCATCCAGGGACTGCAGAGTCTGGCTCTTGGGTACACTGGTTGCTCTGGAAGGAGCCAGAGCTGCCCTGTGTGTGCCAAAGTCCTGTGCTGTGCTGCTGATACGCAGGAGGCAACCTATATTGGCTCACGTGGTAGGTGGCCTGGAGAAGAGGGCTGATGTCCTTGCTGGTGCCATGAAGTGCAGCATAAAGACACGGGACTTCAGGTGTCCTACCAGGCAATGTCAGTCTTTCCTTGGTCTACCCCAGCCTGTATAAGGTGGAGGCTGGGTTGTATGACACTTGTAAGCACCTATTTCTGAGCGAAGCCATCAGCAACTAAGAACAGTTTGTGGGTGAGGAGGCCTCATCCCTACTCTGATACATCAGTTGTGTGGGGGAGACAGCAGGATCACCCAGACCCGGCTGGAGGCCCCAGCAGCCCAGGCCTGACCCTTTCCTAAGCTGAGTGTGTGCATGGAGTATGGCCTTGTTTCTCCTGCCAGATAAAGGCCATGGGCTCTGAGCAGAGAGGAGCACAGCCTGTACTTCCTTGTCTGGATGAGCTCTTGACCTCCATTGTCCCACTTGTTTGATGTCCCAGCCTCTCTGCTCTGACTTCCTTGTAGTGTTTCCCCACAAAAAAGAGATGCAGGCACCTGCAGAGACAGTGTTCCTCATGACAGCTGAGAATGTCAGGCTGGGAATCAAGCTGCCTTCAGATCCTAGTGCCTGAGGCTTTTCTCTATAATCGTGTTGTGCTGTCTCATGCTGTGGGATGTGCGGATATCCCCGTGCCTTTCCTATCAGTGTCTTCATCCTCCTGTTCTGCTCTGCCTGAGCTCGGCCCTCGGAGGAGGGATGTGTGGGCAGCCACAGGCTCAGCGATGCCTCTCGTTCCAGGAGAGTGCTCCCTTTGCTGTCATCGGCAGTAACACAGTGGTGGAGGCAAAAGGCCAGCGAGTCCGTGGACGGCTGTACCCGTGGGGCATTGTGGAAGGTAAGCACAGTGCCTCTGGTCCTGGCACTGAGCACAGGGCAGGGAGGGACAGGCAAGGACAGAGGTGGGCACGTACAGTAGGGACTGCAGTGGGGAGTTCACCTCTGCGCAGCCTTGACCAACTGTTGACTAACTGTGCGACCTTTGGCACGTGGCAGGGGACAAGGTAGGGTACAGAGAGGTGCTGAGAGCTGCCTGCTCTGTTGCTGCATGTAGAGCAGTCACCCTGCCCCTGAAACCATGGTGCATTGTGCAACACACGTCCAGGGAGGAGCCCGAATGTGGTGCCACTGCTGTGGGGATGGAGCTGTCTGCGAAGGTTCCTTCAAGCCGCAGCGAGACCTAGAGTGGGAGGGCAGGAGGCTGTGCTGCCACGCAGTGTGTTTGTCCCTAATTTTCTCCCCTTCTCAAGGGAGAAATTTCATAGGTAGAAAAACCCCAGAATGGCTTTTGCTGCTGTTGCTGACTCCCCCGTGCTGGCATATTGCTTTAGATATTGCAGCTTTCAATCCCCAAATCCTCTGTGTGCACTTGTGGGTTGGTGTCAGCTGCTTGGGCTGCCCAGCTGCTGGCTCTTCTCTCTTGCTGTCTTCTGAGTGGGCTGTACCTGTCAGAGTGTTGGTAGTTGGCAGCGAGATCAGCTTTGTGAAACCCTGGGCTTCACACAGCCAGCTTCCACCAGCCCTGCAGAGAGAGAAATGGAGATTACCATGGCAAGTGCACAGCTACCAAGCACGTTTCCCCCCAGACTCCCACAGGGCTGCCTGGGGCCTGGCTCCCCATGGTAACAGCAGCTTTTTCAGCTCTCTAGTCTATTGCCTGCTAATGGCTCTGCACCTCAGGGGCTGATTCAAGATCCCTGGTGGAAACCATCCTGCTTACAGTGGCCTTTCAATCAATCCTAAGGTCTGAGGAAATGGCCAGTTTCCAGTCTCCAGCAGCTGCTGCTTTCACTGGGTTATAATAATGACATTCGCTGTACCTGGGAGCAGCATGCTCTCAGGGCTCTGCTATATGTGGTTAATTAACCCTCTTACCCAGAAAAAGTCCTGGGAACACAGTGACCTCGGCAGCCTGGCCTCAGGGTCGAGAAGCGCAGAGCTCCATCAAGGCCTGTGCTGGGCTCAGGGAGGGAGTCCCCAGCACTGGGAGGGAGAGAGTGGGAATGGATGGGGAAGGGGCCCTTGGGGGAGTTTTATTGCAGGTCTTGGTGCAGAGAAGTGAGAAGGGACTCCCTGGATGGGGCTGATGAGGTGTGACATCCAGGTGCTCTCCCGGTTTTGCTTTGTAGTGGAAAATCAGGCGCACTGCGACTTTGTGAAGCTGCGGAACATGCTGATCCGGACACACATGCACGACCTGAAGGATGTCACTTGTGATGTCCATTATGAGAACTACCGAGCTCAGTGCATCCAGCAAATGACCAGGTGGGTCCCCCACTTTGCCTGGGGGTTGCAGGGGTACCTCACTCTGTGGAGCGGGGACCACTTTTTCAGAATGGCTTCTCTGGGGAATGGCCCTGGGAAGTAATACAGCACATCCAAGCTTATCTCCCACAGCCTTAGCTCACGGTGAGGATGCTTCTGAGAATCCATGTTCCTGTCCAAGGATTCCCCACACAGATCTTGGGAAATAGGCCTGGCCGTAAATGCTCTTTAGAAGAGCTGTTCCGAGCACTGGGTGAAATACATCCAGCCTAATGAAACATGAGATAAACCATTTCTCTGGTGGGTTATTGCTATGTACATTGCCAAAGAAGAAGGCATTCTGCAATCTGCAGTTCTGTCCAAAAGACAGCATGACCCTTGGGATGCTGCTGTTTCTCAGACAATGGAGCCTAAGCAATTAGCAAGAGTCTTATCACATCTCCAAAGATTTCTCTGCATTATCTTGCTGTTGCATTAGATTCTCTGTAGTTTTAATCACAGAGATCAGAAAACAGAGAACACTCATGGGCTTTTCACTTGAAGGTCATATCTTTTCCTTCTCCCTTCCGTGACTGAAATATTGGTGACAAATTTTAGGTTTAAATAGGTTTTGGCTCTTCTGTTGTAAACCATCCCCTTCACTTCCTGCCTGAACTGGCTGGGTGACTGCATGCTGCCACGTTGCAGAGCAGAAATAGCTGCACTTCACCGAGGAACAGCCCAGCATGTGTGCAAATGTGCAGGTTGGCACGTTCTGCTCACACACGCTGTATCCCAGTACTTTTGCATAGCAGATGAGCCTGTCTTTTTCAACAGTGATAATAGGGAGTCCCAAAATAACCATGTGAAACACTAGAGATCTGTCAGAAGTGTCACAGTTGCTATTTAGACAGGCTGTGTATCTATTAAAAGAACAGAGTGATGAAAAAGCAATTGCTCGGCTTAAAATTCTGGTACTGTTTCTCACGCCGTGGCTGCTTCTTTCTCAGCGAAAACTAGCATGGCCGTTTCTAGCAGTGGGATACGGGTTCTTCTCTGAAGAAACTTTTGGGAGGAGATACCAAGTTCCAGAGCTGGAATTGACTCAATAATGAGCAAATGGTGACTCCAAGTGGTGAAAGCCAGAAAGTGGCAACTTGAATTCCCAGATTTTCTATGGATAGCTCCTCCAGCTTTTGGAAGAAAGTCACCTCCTTCCTCTGTCCCCTGCCAGCACTTTGTCATGCCTCCCACCTCTTGAGTATAGGGACCAGGCTTTGTTATCAGACTTGCAGCAGTTAAGCTGCTCCTCTGGTTTTATTTTCATTAAAAACAAACAAACAAAAAAGCACCACAACATGGTGTGCTTGTAGTGGCTTAGAGATACTGATAGTTAGATAGAAATTGGCTGTAAATGTCCCTGCTAAATTTTCCAATGTTGTTACGTAAAGTGGTCAGAATTGCCAGCTCTTTCTGGCTGTTTTTTTTCTTGGTGTAATCCTGGTTTGGGTTTTCTCCAAGTGCATCCTACACCTATGTGCTAGATTGCCCCCACAGCCCTTCCACGTGGCTGGGTGCATGCTGCCACATTGCTGGCAGGTCTGCCATCATGAGTGACAGCCATCATGTGGTGACACCAAAGCTGGACAGCCTGAAGCGTAACTGACTGTTTCTTCCCTCTCTCTGTCTCTCTAGCAAGCTGACTCAGGACAACAGGATAGAAAGCCCAATTCCTATCCTGCCTCTCCCAACACCTGACACTGAGACAGAGAAGCTGATCAAAATGAAGGACGAGGAGGTGAGACCCATTTCTGCCTGGGCTGCCTTAATATTGGAGCTGAAATCTGATTCTCCAGGATTGCCCCGCAGAGGCTGTCCTGGGGCTTCCCGCTCCTGCCTCCCACCATTGCGGGCTCCTCCTGGTGTGGAGGGCAGGATGTGGATGTTGTGCCCACCTTCCCCTGTCAGGGAAACGTGGCTCTGTTCCACCCAGACATTGATGCTTCTGTGCTCAGGCAGGAATTAATCTTCTCTGAGAAATCCCTTTGTCACCCCCAAGGGACTACCCCGTCACCCCCATGCCCGTTACACTGTTAATCAGCACCACTCAGGGCGAGCCTCTTTGTCCAGGACCTCTGTCTTGGTCAGCCACACTGGCTGTCAGAGGCCTGATGGAGAGCCTGAAGCTTGGCCCTGTGGCTTTGTGCGGTGCAGATGGGATATGCTGGGCTCCCTGCCCAGCTGTCCTGCTAGGCTTGATAGACTTGTCACCTGCTGGCTGTGGTTGGGGGCTGGGGGAGCCAGAAACTCATCTCATGATGCCAGCCCCCAGTGCAGATCACCAGCCCCAGCAGATCCGTCTTTGATCGTCTCTCTTCTGTCTCATGCAGCTGCGGCGGATGCAAGAAATGCTGCAGAAGATGCAGCAGCAGATGCAGGATCAGTGAGGTGCAGGTACTTGGAGGGCAAAGGGAATCCCTCAGCGACCAACCGAAGTCTGGCAAGAGCTGTGGACGTTTAAAAAGAGGTTTCCCGTTGTATAAAGACTTGTGGGCAAGAGCTGCACCCGCACCCTCTAATTTATTAGCAGCAATGCTGGCTTTGCGGTCAGCTGGGTTGTGGAGAAGGCTGTTCACTTAACTGTTTACTGATGTGTATTTCTTTTTTTATTATTCTTTCTTTTCTTTTTTTCTCATTTTGTTTTTTTTTCAAAAGGAACTAGCCTGGGAAGTCTTTTAAGGCATCCTAAAAAGGGGAAAAAAAAAAAGAAAAGAAACAGATCTCCCTTTCCCATGTACTAATCTCTTGTTTGGGAATGCTCTGGTATTTAAAGTCCTGGTTTCTCTGGTGTACGAACTTGAAGAATATCTGTGTCGATGCACGTAGATGTTTACTCCCACCTGAGGTGCTGTGCCCCCTTCCCCACTCCCCTTGTCCAGGGCCAGCACAAGTGTTGTAAAGGCAGATGTTCCCTCCTGGGAGTTCAACCTGCGCTGCCAGGGGCCAGCTCTGGACCAGAGAGCAGGGACTGGGGGGTTCTCTGTGCACTGACCTGCCCAGGGGGCCTGCTGGCTGTCTGGTTTCCTGCCCGGGTTATTTGGTTTGCCTTCGGTTGGTTGGATGGCCGGGTTTGTTTTTCCTACGAACTCCAGAACTTTGCACTGAGCGGCAAGGAACTGAGTCTGTCAAGGGGTTGGTTAGAAGAAAACAGCTTCCACTGCCCTCGGCTGTGTCTTTCTGGCAGAGAGGATGAGTTACTGAGGATTACCAGCAATGATGGGCGCGAACACCTCCCCAGCCTGCCAGCCGTGCTCTCCTCCCATGGCAGGCTGGAGGGGCTGACAGAAGCACTACAGCAGGGCGCTGCAGTGGCTGGGTGAGGCTATCTCATGGTTTAGCTCTGGTCGCTCTGAGCTTCTCCTGAGGAAAGGGGCAGTTTCTGAAGGCTCGTACCAGAGGTCTGCAAGCTGCCTGGCCAGGCAGACCGCTGTAGGGAGCCAGGGGTGGCAGGGGGGCCATGGAGAGCTGCTGTGGGTCAGTGTGGCAGGTACAGGAGTGTCACTGCACTGGGCTGAGCACAGCCCAGCAGACTTGGCCCTTCCTCCCCTGCCCTTCCCCTGAGACTCAGTCCTTCTCCCTCTCCCCAGCCCTCTTCTCTTCCTGTCTCAGTGCTGGGAAAGCTGGTGGATCTGCTGGGCAGAGATAAGAGCGCTTTTTTGGTAGCAGCTTCTGTCCTGTTTCTGCTTCCTGCAGTATTTTTAACTTCCAGATCAGCCAGAGGAGAGCCCTGGAGTGTGATGTGCCTGACAGGGCAGGACTCACCAGCAACGCTGCCGTGTGTGCAGAGAATCAGGGGCTGCTGGAGTGAGAGACATTTGGCTCTTCCCTCCAACTCCAGGGAGTGCTGCCATGGGCTGGACCCTTCTGCTCCTGTGGCTGCCAGCCCAATTTCCCTGTCTCCCTTCCCTGTTTGTATCAGCTCCTCCATCTCAGGCTTTCCCCAGCAGACCTCCCTGGGCAGGAGGCAGCAATGGCCAGGAATAGCCAAGCCCCATAACTGTTGTTAGGTGCTGCGTTTATCTGATTCCCCCTGTGGGGCTTTAGAGCTGCAGAGGCTGGCAGGTTCAGGTTATTCTCTGTACAGAACCTCTGTTCGACTAGAACATGGGCTGTAGGGGCAGGGGAGACAGCCCGACACAGTGTGGAAAGACAAAGCAAGGGTGAAAGCCCACTGACAGAAATGTGCAAGTTGGGCAAGAGCAGCGTCCAAGGCAAACCTCTCCTAAGTGCCCTTCTGCTGCCTCAGAGGGGTGAGAAGTGGGGCAGGGGCACCTGGGGTTGAGCTCAGCAGGGCAAGGGTGAAGGTAGCTATTCTGTCCCAACAACATTTTTTTTTTTTCCTTCTCCCCTGTATCAGGCTCATAAATGACATTTGACAGTGCCAGCCTAGGAGAAGGAAAGGGCTCAGCCTGTCTTCAGTAACATGCCAGGGCCAGGTGCTTAAGGAGGAAATATAGCCTTTCTTTCTGCAATGCGCTTGCCTGAGCGACGGAGTAACCTGAGGTAGGAGCTTCCTCCAGGTTTCCTAGAGCTGCTTTGCTGCTGTTGGAAGCAGGAGGACTGCTGAGTTCTCAACTTTATCCGTGGTAGTGTAACTGGAAACACCTTGCAGTACCTGTCCCCTCTCTTTTCATACATGAGTTTTGTCTGTTAGGAGGATGTTCTGTTGCAGATGAGCACTATTCAGCTAAAGATGTTCCTCTTTCAAACAGATTAACTCCCAGAAAAAAAAGCAGATCTTTACCCTTCAGCATGGACATAAGAGGGCAGACAGCTTTTATCCTGTGCTGCGTGCTGGTGAGAGCACAGGGTACTCTGGTCGCAGGCAGGCAGGATTGCTGAGTGTGTATCTGCCTTGTCCCTCTGGGTGAGGAAGTCTCCATCAGCTCAGTGCACATGGCTTCTAGATCAAGTTGATAGCGTCAGCTCTGTTCTTTACAGAGCTGAAGTCTTCAACTACCAGCTGCAGAAGATGGCTTGAGCTGCACTTATTCAAAATGCATAGGAGTGAGGCACTAGAGACACAGCTTCTACAGAGGGGCAGGGGTACTGTTGAAATTCACATCCCTATGTCAGAGGTTCCCTGCCCAGAGCATCAGAGTTGGGGGGCTGCCTGGCAAGGGATTAGGGACTGACTTTTTGGGGCACCAGGGATCCAGACTCTGGCCTGGAAGGTGACAACAGTTTATAAAAGGATGAATGTTTTATATTGTTGCATTCAGCTGCACAGTAAGCCAAGAAGAGGCTCCCGAACAAATGCAGCTCAGCCATTTGGCTTTGGCAGTGAGAAGTGGGGATAGGAAGGTAATCTAACACCTCCCCTCACACAAACCCTCCGCAGTCTCATGTGCGACCCCTGCGCTCCCAGGCCCATTCCCACGCCTCTGCCAAGCTTTGCCCTGCCGAGCTAGTCACTGCAGGGGCTGCGTCCCGCTCCGCAGAGCTGTCTGTCCTGGGCTGCAGCTGGGGTTGTTGGTACGTCTCAGACCTTGTGCCTGACTAGGGAGGGAGCTGTAGTATGAACTCCTTGTGTGCTGCTGCTGTGCTGGTCCTGCCTGTGTGGAGCTTCCTGCTGCCTCCCCGCATGCCTCCCCCCAGAGAAGGAGGGGGTCCCACGTTTCGTGCTGTGCAATGGCGTTCCCTGCTCTTCCTCACAACCCCAGCTGTGCTTTAACACTGGCTTGCTCCTACCATGTGACTTCCTCACCCCCAACTCCATTCCTAAGCTCTTTGTTTCCCGTCTGTCTGTTGGGTTATTATAATATATATTTTTTTGTAAATTTCTGTTTGAACATTTTGTCATTGTGAACAAAGAAAAATGAAACCTTTTAAAACATATCCATTTTATTAAATGATTATTATTGTTATTATTATTAATAATGTTTACTACCTGAATTGATCAGTGAAATAAATACATTCAAAAAACCAACCTCTTTCTGTTTGATTTTTCAGTCCCCTTCAGCAGCATCGGTGATACGTTATGGACAGGAGAGGGCAAAACTGTCTGTCCTTTTATCCAGTTCCATCAGAGCAGGCTCCAGGCAGGCATGGGATTTCTGGACTGTGTTTATGTCAGAGGCTAGACAAGATGATCCTGAAGTTCTTCTGTCTTTAAGCTTCCCCTAGGAGTGCAGTCTAAATCAGCAATGAGCAGCTGGGCAGGATCCAATCCCAGGAAATCCACTTTGTAAGTAGCCAAAGAATCACTGCTGTCTGCTGTGTGCATAGTCAGGCTGGGTCTGGCTCTAGATTAGCTCCATGCCACACCTGGCCTGAACATCTACCTGTGAATAAAGTACCACCCAAATAAGTGAGATGTGGCTGTGGCTGGGCAAACTTACCCCGCTGTATTAAGGCTGCTCCCAAGCATAATGCAGGAAAAAATGCGTTAGTTTGTTAGCCCAAGATCCCTTTGCCACTCTGCCTGCCTGCCACAGTGAAACAACTGGAATGATCTGCTCCAACCTACTAGAAGTGTAAAGCTTAATTGTTTTAGAGCATCACAAAGAGATTCTCCCATGGTTAGGGCCAAATTCCGCTTTTGTTTACACCCTAAATTCTCCTAACATCAGCACATTCAGGGTGTTCACTGTTTTTGCTCTGAACCACCAGAGTTCCCCCACGTTATGCTGAGTACTGGGTGCACACTGCAAGGCAATGGAGAGTTGGGTTCAGTGGGGTAACAGTTTCACAATGTAGTTCGGGTGGCCTTAGCCTGTAGGATAGCCAATGCCTAGAGTCAGGCCCATTGCAGAAAATGTCTGTGAAGGTGTGATGACCTCAAGAAGACAAAATTATGTCTACATTTCCTGAGAATATTTTTGACCCTTGGACTTATCTGTTCAAGTATGTGTGTGATGCAAATTCTGAATGAAGGATGTGGTCAATTTTTCTCAGTAAATGCAAGTTTCACTTGTTGAAAGCTGCCAAGTCACTTAGCTATCAAAAGACCAGTCCCTTGGAACACTGTGTTCCCCGGTCTGTTGTCCTTCCTGTGGAACCAATCAACTTTATTTTGGCGTAGACAGTGAAATGCTAAGAGTTGTATTTTACCTCTAATAATCAAGAAAGGATGCAAGAACATGGTGGATCTTTTTCCTTGGCTCAACCACTGACAGCAATGAAGCCTCTGGAAATCCATTTCTTTCAGCAAACTTTCCACTGCTTATTAGGAGTAGACGTGTTTCACTGCTTCAAGAGAAACCTCAGGGACAGCACACTGCGAAGTGCTAGGGCTCACCACTCTGCCAAATAGTCTTCCTGATGAGATGGGAAACCAAAGGCCACGGTGCTCATGGACTGTAGAACAAACCAGTAACATCACCTTCCATGTTGAAGTACGTTTTGAGTTACTACTTTGCAGTTGAGACTTGGTGATGTTTCTGTTAGAATGCTGTCCTACTTTGTCTCCTTGTCTGGCCTGCTTGGTTCTGTGCACCAGGTGTACGTACCCTGGCTCTATTCACAGTGAATCATCTTTAAAAGAAAAGGCCAGAAAAAATGGTGGAGAAAAGGGATGTCATGCAGAGGAAGTGACTCTGGACTAAACAAAAACGAGGTGCTTCCTCTTGCAGGTATTTTCTCTCCTTTAGTTCTCATCCTAGTGCTATTCAGGCATAAAAAGCTGCAGGTAAAGTGTGTTTCTTGAGCTTACTGCAAAGAGAAATAATTTCAGGAAGTTTGTGAAACTTACTTGAAAATTATCATAAGGCATCGCCCAGAGTTATCACATTCCAGCTGATTCTGAGCTCTATAAGGTCCACAAATTCCATGGCTCTCTACAGAAACGCTGCTAGATTCAGCGTGATCCTCTCTTATTCCAGTGCCCAAACTTCCTCCAGAGTGAAGGGAGAGGAAGGGTTCTTCCCCCTCACCAAACTGCACAGGAGCAAGGCTGAACAGCTAGCATTTGGAGCAGCCAGGACTGGAATTTCTGAGCAGATTCTCTGCATAGATTTGTTGTTGCTCTACATGGCTCTGAGGCTAACTTGGCACATACAAGATGCTTATTGTGAGCCCTGAGGTGCTCAACATAAGAAATTAAATTGCCTTGTTCCAAAGGGCCAGAGGACAAAGCAGAGCACTTGGACCCACAAGAGGATTCCTCAAAGGGTCTGTGACTTTGCTGGCTGACTGTTAAGTGGGCAAGTGCTAACAGCTGTGCTTTATCTCTTTTGTATTTCCAAGAGCCAAAGGCTCAAACCTGAGAAAATAACGTGGAGGAAGCCCTTCTCATCCACTTACAGTGGTGAAAGGCAAAGTCTTCACCCTGCAGATATTTTGCCTGTACAAGAATAACAAGGAAACACTTGGGCAGTATATTTTGCTGTCATCATCCTCAGCATACTTGAATGCATTGCACTGCTGGTCTACTTGTTACCTAGAGCACGTGGGCACAGAATCAGAGTTATCGGTGCTGTCAGCATCTCTGCCAGCAAACGCATTCTTGCAAGCAGTGCCAGCTCCCATTTCTTGGAAGACTTGCTCAATGAAGGCTCGGCTTCCGGTGACATGCAGCAAACTTGCAGAAGGCCTCATATGGGAGGTGTCCCTGGGATGAGCCTGACCCTTATCTTGTGAGCCAGCTGCAAGGGGATTATTCAGGGGTTCAGCTATGCAGCTGCAAACACTCTTGCACTGACTGGACTGCCTTAAGACCTTTCTCTTGTGTTGTAAAGCCAGCAAGAAAGCAAGGATTGATCTGCCTTGGTAAGTCAACAAAGCTCCCTTCTGCCCCTTCTTTCTTCCTTTCTTTCTTTTCTTTCTTCCTTTCTTTCTTTCTTTCTTTCTTTCTTTCTTTCTTTCTTTCTTTCTTTCTTTCTTTCTTTCTTTCTTTCTTTCTTTCTTTCTTTCGACAGATTGCATGAAAAAACAGTGCCTCATTGCAGGCACGTGTAGTATTCTCTTAAAGAAGTTATAGCAGGCTGTGTTCAGTGATGGTATGAGACTGCAATACAAAGACATGGGTCAATGAACTGTCTCCCAGCATGGTCACAGCTTCAGATTATGCATCTGCAGGAGCAATGTCTAGTGTGAAAAGCTCCACAGACCTCCTCCCAGTGGTCAGCACCCTCTCTGTTGCCTGCGGACTGTTTTATCGTGTCTATTCAAAACTGGAAAGACTATTTTTTTACTTGTGGTAACAGTAAATTTATTTCTGAATCTCCTCTTGCAGTTTACAACAGTTTTGCTTACAGATGTAATTCAGTGCTATGATAAGGCATGAGCAGTTTCGTATTCTATTTTTTTACTTCCTGACATGAATTTTCTTGGCTTCCCTATAAATTGTTCTGTAGTAATGCTGAAAGTACCAGCAGCTCTTGTATGCTTCTGAGGACTAGTAAAAATTTGATGGCTGCAACTAAGCCTCCCAGCATTCATCTGCTTATATCTCTGCCCAAGCTCATGTTTGGGAAGACCAGGAGTATTGCCTTTCTTGTAATGAAAGACCAAGATTTTTCACAACACCTTTTTTTAACTCTGTTCTTTTCAGATCTTTCTAGTCCAAAAGTCTGTGGTGTCTACTTGCCTGATCTCCACCTCACCCACTTTTAGTGGGGGAGTGTTTGCAGGTGAAGATGAACAGAAGGATTCTCTTCTTGCCCTTCCTTGGCTTCCTCCCACTCGTGATACCTACATGCCCTGTGCCATGCAAGTGTGCCACCAACATTATTGACTGCACATCAAAAGGCCTAACTGTAACAAAACTACCCGTTGCTTTCCGGCCATCAGCTGAAATTATCAACCTTGCTTACAATAGTCTCACCTCTATTCCCAATGGGCTCTTTGACAACCTAAAGAACCTCCAGACAGTCCACTTGCACGGCAACCCTTGGGAATGCAACTGTGACATTCTCTATTTGCGCTCCTGGCTCCAGTGGCAGCAGAACCGGACCTTTTACAGGGATGTGAAATGTGCTTCCCCAGCTCACCTTCAGGACCGGATCATCGCTTATCTGACAGAAGACGAGATCATTTCCACGTGCCAGCACTGGTACTGCACCCTGGCTCTCTTCTCTCAGCTCTTTTTGTTCATTCTCCTTTTAGTCCAGGCTATCTTGGTCATCTTCATCATTCTCTACCTGCGGAGATTTCGGAGGATGACTGCCGAAGCCCGGAGTACCACCCAAGATCTACACCAGCATGCAGATACCTGGCCCCTACAACAGTGATTGACATCAGCAGAGTGAGGGTCCCTGTCCCCCTTGAATGTTGCTATGCCAAAGCCACGTGGGTTGTGATACCCAGAGGGGACCGATTTGTGCAGCATCTGATCCTGACTGCAGTCCAGAGCAGGACTTGGAACTGATCAGGCACTTGCTGTGTTTCCAAAGAGCAGATCTTTTGCTTCTTAATGTTTTTTTTTTTTTTTTTTTTTTTAACTCTTCAGCATCATCTTCATTGCTTTGCTGAACTGGAAGTAATTCTGGTTTGGTAGACTATGGAAACCATAAATTACAGCAACCAGAACTGACTCAAATGGCTCACAAGATTTTAGGGGCTGCAGCACTCAGTCCCTCCTGTGCTAGCATATTTCAGCTGTGCTTTCCATGATGCTTGTGGTTTTACTGGGTCAGGCCAGGACAGAGGTGGACGGTGAACTGGATACTGGACTAGGACAACAGAGAAATACACTTTCCTTGGTGCTACCACTGAATGCTTTGGTAACTTTGGACAAGCGACTTAAGTCTTCTCCTGCCTCAGTTTTCCATCAGTTAAACAGAAAGGATGTTTCTTCTTGCCTTCTTCTTGCCTCATGCGTATGTTTTATTCTTCTGTGGGAGAGAGGGGGAATGTTTAATAGCCTACCTGTTTACCCCATCTTCATTCTTTTTAATCTACTGCTAGTGTTAATACTGACTTCAGCTGCCCTGAGTCAGAGCGGGCCCCAGTGTTCCTGAGAAAATCCCCCCAGGCCCGGAGCTGTGGCACCAGAGGCTCCTCGGGGCCATGTTGGCGCTGCCCCTGTCCCCACAGAGACCTGCTCGTTGGGGCTTCCAGCTGCAGAACCCATTAACGTGCCCACTGCCGGTTATTATGCCTCAGATATTTTTTGTAATGAAGCAAAACTGAAATAAAACAACGATGACTGATGCTGTAAGGGGCTTTTTTTTAAAATTATCTTTTCACGTGCTCTGCAGCGCCGCCGCGCCGTGAGGCGGGAAAGGGCGGGAAGCGGCGGCCGCGCGCGGCGCTGAGGGAAGGGGCGCTGAGGGAAGGGGCGCCTCGCGCCGAGCCTCGGCGGTCGTTAACGGCTCTTAACGGCCCTAACGGTTCCTTAACGGCTCCTAAAGGCCCCTAACGGCCGCTACAGCCCCCTAGCGGTCCTGGCCGGCCCCGACGGGCGCCGCCGGCAGCCTCTTCGCACCTTTAGGACGGGGGCTGCTGAGGGGAAAGCCGTGAGGGGGAGGAAGGAGGGGAGGGCGGCAAGGAGCCGGGCTGGCCGCGGGGCCACCACAGCATGCCCTATGGCGACGGGCAACCCCCCGCGCTTGGTAGCCAGGTGTGAAGGTGGAGTCTGAGGCGGGAAGGTGGAGCCAGGAGCGGCCAGAGCTGAAGGCCGAGGCCGGATGGAGCTGAGGTGAGGTGAGTGACATGGTGGCCTCTTCCCGCCCTTTCCTCTCTTCCCGTGTCCCTCTGTGCCGCCATTTGCCTGGCTGGGTGAAGGAGTTCCACTCCATTTTTTTTTTGTTTGTTTGTTTGTTTTTAAATTCTGCGGATTGGGCATTGATGGGTTTTGTAGCCAATGCACCTCTTGCCGGGGACTGATCAATATCACCAGCGACCACCGTGGCACAGCAGACGCACAGCTCTGCTGGGGGCCAAACCCTGAGGAGATGCCCAAATCGATGCTCCGTGAGGCCCCGTGACACTTTCAAATCACTGGGTTTTAAGTATGCTAGCATTATTATTACTTCCCTGAGGAACAAACTTTCCACAGGAATAGAAAGACTATTTTCCTGGCTTGTTCTTCTCTGGTGTCCTTTTCCCAGAATCAAGATGCAGATTCGTAAAGTAGTCACACAACACATTGTCTTCCCTCCAGCCCTTCTCTCTTTTTTTTTTTTTTAATGTTAATTATGCAGTTATTTTAGCTACCTTGTGCCTGTTGTCAAAGTTCATTTTATTTTCTGATCCATACAAAGTATGTAAAAAGACCTTTGCTTGCTTGATGCCACTGCCAAGCGTGGTAGTGAGGCAGGGTGAATCCCCAGTTTTGCCTGCAGATTTTCAGCTGCATTTACCTGGGCTGGAGGATGTTGATAGTACATGTGGGAAGGTACTGACAGTGCTGCAGGAATGGGCTCAGTTGCTGGGAGAGGCTGGACTGGGAGCAGACACGATCCCGGCGCTGTGAGTGCTCAGCTGCCTGCCTGTCAGCACTGCTGTGGGGTGCTGGAAATCCTTCAGGACTTGGTGTGCCCACAAAGGCAGAATGATTGCTGACTTCGGTTTCAGTTCCCCCAGTGTCCTGACTATGCGTCATTAAGTCTTGGCACGTGGAAGGTAAAAAGCCTTTTTGGCATCTTTTGCACCTGTGAAGAATGTGAACAGCCATAGCAATGTGATAATGAATGGCACTGAGCGCAGAGTGATTTGTAGGCCATGGCAGCATGTCTAATCCATAAATCTAGGGCCTGCATGTCTTGTCTTCTCCTGGCTTAGAAAGCTGCATGTCACAGATGCTTTCCTGCTCCACTGCCCTGCGGAGGATCTGCTGTGCTGCTGCTGAAGGAAGGGATTCTCCAAGGCTGCACAGTGGTCTGAAAAAACAGTGCTGAAATAGGGCAAAAATAGTTGCAAAGCTTCCTTGCGAATTCTTTCCTGGTATTAAAGCCAATCCAACACCTGGGCATGCAGGGTTGGTCTGCCAGGCCTGCTGGACAGGCTGCTGCGTTGCCAAAAGTTCAGGGTGCTTCAAAGCAGTGTCTTTCTGGCTGAAAAAAATGGGAAACTGAACCAAAATGTGTTTGCAGCCTTCATGGTGCAAAACTGTAAACCTGAGATGTCTACAAAGCAGGTCAGCACTACCTAAGGAAAGGACTAAATGGCTGGTAGGTGACTCAGTGGCTGTTCTTTGTTTTCAATGTGCTGGTTTTTAGGTATCTGCATGGTGATTCTTACATGGCTTGTAGAGCAAACAAGTCCTGAAAGCAGAACAAGCTGATTTTGGAGCCTAGAGAATTTTAATTAAAAATCCCACAGAAAATCAGTTTTTAAGTCCTTTCTGCTTACAGCAATAAGGTTTATGTTTTGCCTCAGGATTGCTGCAAGCATTTACAAATTGACTGGGTTTACGTGACACCTGGGAACTTACCTCTGTTGTTTTAAGTAGACTTTGATAGTTTTCGCACCCCTCGTTTGTGGGATAAAAATACTACGTTTGTACACATAAAGAACAATTTGCTAACATTCACTGCAGGGCCTGGTCATTGAGACAGACCAATTCTGTGCAACAGTCAGGAATTAAGCAGTGCTTGGAGATCTTGTGGAGGCACGTCCTGTAGAAGAATGGCATATTCCAGTCACACATAGTCACAGCTGTGTGCTTTCTGTATGCCCAAATGGGAACATTTAATAGATGCCTTGGTGGCAGCCTGGTCTGGGATTTGTTGCATTGCTTACAAATTGCAAAAGACATTTTTCATGGTCATTAATTTGAGGCTACCTGGTCTTCTTCAAAACCCTGACTCCCCTTCAGGATTGAAGTATGCAGGGCATCTCAGAGAGAGTGCCAAAAAAAGCAGTGGTAATTCAACATCATGGGACATCTCATCTGTCCTAGGGTACATGGGAGAAGAACTATTTCAGATATGTTTAGAAATGGCTTCTACATTTTTGTATATTTGCATATGAAAACTGAGGCTCCCTCAGGCTCACAAGTATTTTTATTATTATTATTTTAATTTATTTTTTATTTTTTAAGACTTGGAGAAGAATGGAGAGCACAAACTCTAAATTAATAGGTTTCTACGAATGATTAGCTGTCTTGAATAAATGCTTTGAAAGCATCAGGTTGCAGTGTTAAGGTTCTTTTTGAAGATAATGCATTCATACATACTGTATATCTAAATAAAGGTATATATTCTATGGAAGGATATGATAGAGCTCTGCTGGAAGACGTAAGATTTGAGTGGTTTCAGTCTAAACCAAACCAACTAACAACAAAAACACCAAATCACCCTCTTTAAATACACAAGTCTTTTTTTTTCTTTTTTTTTTTTTTTCATTTCTTTGTGTGCCTCGTGGTCTGCTTGAGTTCTGAAACGTCTGTGACTATGGGAACAGAATATGCTGCGAGGTATTTCTTTATATTCCCATACCACAGCGTTAAGCCGAGAGCTACAAACCAACACGCCAAGAACGCCCTCTATGGATAACTGTCCGTTTAGGCTGCGTAACATTGATCTGCCGTCCTCGTCTGTCATAGCTGCTGATTGCTCCTAAGCTGCCCTGTCACAGCCGCTTGATGCCATACAGTGTCATCTCTTTTGCATGGAGAGAGGGCTCTGCTCACTGAATAAATGACTTTCTCGAGATGATTCCCATATTGACATGCAGTTGGGGTTTGCTCGGAAGAGGGCAGCAAATAGCTTTTAATCTCCTGCTTGCTTTTATCAGCAAAACCAATGTGAGATCTGGGCTAGGGAGAGGACGAAGGCAGGTGCGTTGTCCAAGCAGCAGACACTGCGTTTTCAGCCCGTGACTACTGGTTGAAATAGTCCCTTTCTTGTTGGCATTCCAAAATACCAGACAAACTGTGGCAGGGAAATGCAGGTGTCATGTTGTGAAGGCTGTGAATAGTGTTGATTCCCTGGGTTGAAGTACCATTTAACACTGATATCGCCTGTTGTGAATAATAGCCCTCAGTTTGGTTGCCTCTCTTGTGAAAAGCTCTGCCTGAATTCGGTGAGCTTTATCCAGCAGGGGCTTTTACCTCCATCACTCTGAAACTCACCAAGAGGTGCTGCGGGTGCCCACACTTGCTCCATCTCCATTACCTGATCTTTCAACACAGTGTTAGAAAAATAGTTTTTTTCCCAGGACGAGACTTTAATTCCCTCCCATTGATCATGGCCGAAGTAGAGAGCTCAGTTGGAGATTTTATTCCAGAAACAATGGCCCCCTTATGTGCTGTGGCATGAGCTCTGTGAATGAACCTGCT
The DNA here is from genome assembly GCF_964034855.1 of Anser brachyrhynchus. Lineage (NCBI taxonomy): Eukaryota > Metazoa > Chordata > Aves > Anseriformes > Anatidae > Anser > Anser brachyrhynchus. Next base: position 8,813,527 of record NC_137710.1, on the reverse strand, counting down.
GGTGAAATGAAGGCTTTTCCCCAGGCCATTTTGTACCTTTCTCGGGTGAATCTTCATATTTGATCAGCTGCCCGGATTCTTGCAGGGAGAGAGAAGGGAGATAAAGCACCAAGTCTTTGTGTTCCAGGGGGTGTGAGACAAAGTGACAGTCACTGGGACTGGGTTTCATATTGAGTTTGCATAAATCACCCGATGCTGCAGCAAGAGTGTCCGCATTCAAACCTGTGAAGTGGAGGGCCACTTCCCTGTGTGGCTGTACGTGGTTTTCTGCCTGGTAACACCTCCCTCCAGGTCCAGTCCCAAGCCTCCACCCTGTGCTGCCTGTTCTCAAACCAATGCTGTCGTCATCCTTCTTGCCTCATCCTCAGCCCCACTGCCTATTCTGTTGGTACCTGCTCTTCCCCACCCTTCCAAGTGCTGTCAGCATTTCTCAGGTTGTACGTAAAGTACAGCTTGCTACTTTGCTGTGTTTGGTACTTTTCTGGCCAAACTGCACCACAGTGATTAATTTGATTATCCAGTGCAGAAGGCTTTGAAAGCAAGACACTGGTGAGCTCGTTCACTTCCTCTCCTCTCATCCCCTCTGCCACTATCTGTCAAGGACGACGTTTTAATGCTCCCATTGCTTCCTTTCCTCTTTGCCTGAGACCTGCAAAAGTGCAAGAAGCAATGCTGTACTTCTGTGCTCTCTACCCCTAAATGAAGGGAAATTCCCTCTCAGTGATGTACCTGAACCTCAGTTTGCAAATCCCCCTGTGATTTCCCATAGTACTTCAGGTAGAGCTTTTTGCATCTGTCCATTGTCTGTAATTTGAAAATAGATCATGCACCAATGCAGATCTGAGAGAAGGCTTTGCATGAAATGCAGCACAGTTTGAAATGTGTGGTGACGTTCACACTGTGCGAGAAGTCAAGTCACTCTTCGGGCAAGCCGCTGTGTGTTGCAATGAACAGGTTTTTATCCTAAGTGTGGAGGGAAAAAATGATGTGAAGATGCAGCTGCTGAAAATGTGTCTAACTCAAAGGCAGGGGAACTAGGGAGTGAAATCCTAGCCCTGCTCTGTGCTGCCACTGACTTCAACAAAGCCAGGATTTCCCGAGCCTTTGGAGGGTGCTGAAGAGGTGTGCTAGGCCCTGCTCACAAACTGCTGCGATGGCTCGTGGTGAGATCCAACACGGGAAGGCCCAGCTGGGGGGTGAGGGCACTTGGTTATGCACATGTTGGTAGTGTGACATTAGTTACGTACAGTAGGGCAAGTATTTCTAAAACCACCAAAAGTGTACAAGTGCTGTCAAAATGAGAGGAAATTGGGATGAAAATTGGGCAGCGTACCCCCTAGCCTTGTTCCAGCGGTTAACTAGCTTTCTTGTGGAAAAAAATGCATGTAATTGTAATCACCGCTTGTCTGTGGGTTTCCACATTCCTGCCTTGCCTTGCCTCTATCTGTAGGTGTCTGCAGGGCCCCACGTGCCAGGCACTCTGTGTTCCCAGGGATGGGAAATTGTGAAATCCTTGTGGGATGGGAAATTATCTGGGATGTTTCCCACCTTAAAAGGGTGGGGGAGGAGGAACTTCAGTACTTGTGAACTAGGAAACAGACATTAAACAATTCCACAGGCTTTTTGGTCCCCTGTTTTAAAAATAGGTACTTCTACCAATTGTTCCTTCATCTTGACAATTTGGTGGGTTCTGATGAAAATAATAATTCAGTGTATGGGTCCACCAGCATTTTACCTTGTGCAGTGAGGAGGGTCTGTCAGCTGAGGGGTGTTCTCTTGTGCCTGGCAAGACAGCAGAGGAAGAGGAAGTTGAGGATGGGGTAAATGATCTCTCCTGGTGAGACTGCCAGTGACCCCAGGGCCTGGTGGTCTGCTGCTGTTGAGGAGCTGTGGCTTGTGGTCCCACCTGGAGTGTTAATCTCCGTGGAGTTAACATTTCTGAAGGAGGCTGGGTCCGGCCTATGTCACAGCTTTATTTTGTTGTGCAGGTGGATCTGCCTGATGGAAGCAGCGCAGGGCTGACGGCATTTTGGGTTGCTCCCCTGGAAAGCACAGGGCTTTTGCTGCTCAGATGCTGAGAATTTATTAACGACAGCAATCCATCCACAGGTCTTGGAACAAGTCCCAGCACCCCTGGAGGTGCTGAGCTGCACGGGTTGACACACTGGGAGTGCAGGACCCACCATGTTCCTCCTAGTTCAAAGGAAATAGCAGTCAGGGAGGGAACATTTCCCCTGCTGGGGAGCAGCTGAGTGCCCATCACACAGCAGCTTTTGCTGGGGGAAGAGGGCAGGGCAGGAGGCAGCGTCCGAGGGGAGCGGAGCGGGCAGGGGCCCTGGAGGCTGACCCAGCCCAGGGGGCTTGGCCTTAGCACAGCTGAGGGCCTTGGGCTCCCCTCGCTGGGCGCAGGGTGCAGCCCCCAAGGGCTGGGGCGAGGGCTCCTTGGGCTGTGTGATGCTGAGCGCGGTGCTGTTAGGTGCTGCGCTCTGCCGGGTCCCTGCAGCCCTCTGTGCTGGCGCCAGCAGGGCGTGAGGGGACTGCTGACACAGACTGGTTTGGAATCATGTCGGTGCCCAGGACAAGAGGCATGTGAAGCTGCTGTCCTTCCTGCTGCAGGAGCCTTATGTAAACTCAGCTCTGGTTTTTAATGACTGCCCACGAGGAAAGGTGACACTTGGTAGAGTGCAGGGCACTATCCCATACCCCTCTCTGGAGCACTTCTCCTGAATCCTTGGGCCACGACTGGGCTGCCAGAGTTTCCTGTATCCAGCAGGACAGGCAGTACCCCACCTGGCACTGGCAGGGTTGGATTGGTGCTGCGGGGAGCCCCCGAGGGCTGCAGGAGGCATCCTCAGCAGCTGCCCGGGGTGGCCAACACTAGCCCGTCCTCAGGTCTTTCCCCTGCACAAGGGAGGTCTGGGCTGAGCACCCGTTTGCTGCTGTGAGCTGCCTGGAAGAGGTTCCCTTGCTCAGGTGGAGAGCAAAAACCTCACTGGGGTGTTCAGCTTCAGAGCTAGCAATGCTCAGAGCAGCCTGACAGCAAGCAGTCCTCAGGACGAAGTCCGTGCACACAGACTTTTGGGTGAACTGTAAACCAGAGAGAGAAGAAAAAAGGTGTTTTCCTGACAACAAGGAGCTCGGTCTGGACTGATTGCTGAGTTGCTTACTGAGTTGGCCTTGCTGTATCCTCGGCAGTTCCTACAGATGGGAATGAGTGGCAAGAATAACAGAGGAGGGAGGATCTGGTTACACACTTGGAGAGGAATGCCGGGATTTCCTTGCCTCTCGATGCTGGTTCACCTTTCTGGCTAATTCAGCCCTGGCTGAGTCCAGCACAGCAGGAAAGGGAGGTACTTCTGCTGGGGTTGCTGCACACTCCCAGATACTGTCAGTTTATGTCAAGTTGTACATAAAATAAAACATAAACTCTATGGGAACTGCTGCATGTGAGCTTGCAATGGAGAGAAAAGCAGGAGAACTGACTTGTGGGCTGCCACGAGGCATGCCTCAGCTTCACAGCAAAGTAGCTTTTGCAGGAAGTTTGTGAGCAAAAGGAAAAAGCTGAAATCTGTTTTACTGAGTAGAGTTATCAAGAAAATTAATCTCAGAAGTATGCTAAGTTTGAACATCTGTAAGCGCTTTGAGATTGGTGAGTGAAAAATGCTGGGCAGAGGGAGAGGGTGTATCTGTGGTTCAGGGCATGGGCAAGGATATACCTCCTGTCTGCAGCCTGGCCATACAGTAACTTCTGAAAAACTATTTCTTTGCTTTTAAAATGTATCTGACTGCACTAAGTGGCATGACGTTCTCAAAATGTTTTCCTTGGCTTGTCCAATGTCTCCTGGCCTCTATTTCTTCTCTCTTCTTTCCCTATTCTTTGCAAATAATTCAGTTTGAACCTTACTTTACTTTGTTTAGGTTTAATATTTCCCTCAAATATTTAAGACTATGATACTTATCTGGAGCAGCAAGCCAAGGAATCACAGAAATTCTGTGTTAATGTCTCACCCTCCTTTTGCTGCACAAAGGCTTCCCTGAGCAGATTTGTAAGCTCCCCAACTGCTGCTCATTGCATCCTAACTCAGCATAGAGGATTTGGTCTGAGTTACCTTTTGGATGGTGAGACACCTTAAAATCGCTGCAGCGCTGTTCATCCTCTTACCCACCTTGTGATGAACGTACTGTTTTGGGGGGGAGTTTGGGGATGTGCCTGCTCTCACGGTGTGTGTCAGCAGCAAAGCTGGAATTGAACACTGCTGCTTCTTGCATCCAGTTCCTGGGAACTGGGAGGGAAGGATGCACAGCCCAAGGTGGTTGCCTTGCATGTAGCTCTTCCTCAGCTTCTGAATATCTTGCACACTGCAGAAGAGGGACAGTGTTCCCCTGTTCTTCAGGTAGGTTTCCCCTTCTCCAGACCTCAGTGCCTGTGGTTAAGTTAGCCTTCAAGTTCCCTCTAGGTTTTGGTGTAACTGGGGTTGGAAGAGTTGGTGCTCTGGGCTGGCATCAGCATACTGGGGGCACTGCCTGTATTCAGGGCTTGTGCATGGAAGGGCACCAGCTGCCTCCTCGCAGAAGTTTCATAAAATGCTGTCATGAGGCTTCTGCAAACATTCATATCCTGGATGTTACCAGAATGACAAGGGGACAAGGGCATTTTTCAGTGCGTGCTGCAGTTGGGAGCTGCTATGTTGGGGTGAGATACCTTTAACTTTGGTCCTGCTGAGCATGAAATGCACCCTGCAGTCTGGCAAGGCGCAGAACTAGCAGTGGGAGCAGAGGTGGCACAGTGTCCTCTTTCAGTGGGCAAGAGCAGCCGGATCCTGCTCCCAGCAGGTCTGTTTGGCCATGAAATAGCTTTATTTCTCTGCTATGCTGCAACGATGCACGCAGCTCCACTGCGTCTGAACTATACCACCTGCTGAGGGCTGGGTCTTCAAGCCTCTGTCTGTGGCTCGTTCTTCCTCAGCCGTACTTGCTGGAGGCTGAGATACAAAGGCACTTGCAGAGCTCAGAGAAGGGAGGGCAGAGTGCATGCCTGCCCCATAAGATAATGCTTCTCCACCTACGCCTGGCATGGCTGTGTTTTTCTAGCTCTTTTGTGGTTCTGTTGTTCTCCCCTTGCACCCCGCGCTGGCTATAGCAATTGGATAAATCATTCTTGTGTTCCTCCCGCAGGACCTAGGCACAAAGCCGGCCAAGCTTTTCCTACATGTTTGCAGATGGACCTTTGCCCTTATGGTTTGATTGGCCCCCACTCCACCCATGGATAGGCACTTCAATGCATGAAGTGGACATTTTCCAGCCCTGAGCTGCCAGAATTAATTAACCTTCCGCTAAGGCCAGGCCAGTCTTTCTGGGAAACAAGATCCACTGGGCTGTGCATTCCACAAGCCTCTCTTTGCCTGGCGTCTTGTGTATCTGTAGAGGAAAAATCCATATATTTGTGTTCTGGGATTGGAGGGGGCAGAAGCCTGGGGAAGAGGGAAGGGATCGAGTTCCTCAAGTCTCCCTGCTGTCAGCAGCTGCCAGGAGCTTGTCAGGGGAGAAAACCCACCAAACGCTGCTGGAGATGCCTTGGCTTTTCCTGGGTGGACGTGGAGGCCTTGTCTGTGGATGCACACACAGAGTTTTCCCCATCTCCTCTGAGAAGGAGCCAAGCCTTTCCTTCCCTGAAACAGAGCTGTCCTTGCACAAGCCAACTGCCAGAGCTTCCTAGGAGTGCTTGGCATGACTGGGCACAACCCTGCTCTCCAGCTTAGCCCTTGTTCCCTCTCTTCTAGCTAACAGGCTTCCACTGCTTTCTGAGGGGGACAGGAAGACACAGGCTTTTCCTCTGAGCTCTGTTTAATTTATGTAGTACTCCTACTGCTCAGACCCCTGGAGAATGATGTTAATACGTTGTTGCCCTTTTGGGCCATGGGGCCCAATTCCCTTCTGTGCCTCGAGGTTTCTGAGGTCCTTGAGCTAAAATACTCCAAACGACACATGGGGACAGAGGCTGGGAATTGCAGCTGCACTCTCGCTGAAGTATGCTGGGCTCCAGTGGCCCAACCCCATCTGGGGAGATGAGCGTTCAGTTCTTCCGTGGTGGACTTTTATCTCCAAACAAAATACCCCTTTTCCACTGTGCCCAGTGCCTTTGTGTGTTTTCAGGCTCATACAACCTGTGTCCCTGTGCTTTGTCTCACGGCGGGTTAACACTGGTGCCAGAGGGAACAAATGCGGGGTTGTTCTGTCTCCTGACACATACGTGCCTGACTCCTGTTGCTATCATGCTGCATAAGGCCATTTGTCTCCTCTGTGGGGCAAACTGCTCCCTTCCAAAACCCCTAATCAAGCAGAACGCTGGCCAGACCTGTTCCTGTTAACTGAGCCTGTCTTTCCTTTTAAGAAAAAGGAGTCTAATAGTGCTGTCTTCCAAAAATAATAATTAAAAAGTGTAAGCTTGCATGAAAGCATGTAATGCTCCGGAGAAAGAAAGATAGGGACCTTTTTGACTTGTGATGGGGGCAGGATACGGATCTGTTTGCTTAATGTGAGGAAAAAAAAAAAAAACAGAATTTACCTGTATGGTCCACTCCTGTTGAATAGAGGCTGCAAATCCCCCTCCACCCCCCCCATCCAGTACTGTGAACTGCAGTAAATCAGGACAAGCTGAGAAGTTTTTTTTTTGAAAGGGCCTTGGTTGTCCAGCCATTTTTCTCCCTTGGTGCTGCTTCACGCCACTTCTGACTTTGATTAATAGGTCTCTGAATAAAATGTTAATCTAACTAGGGGTCCTTGGCCCACCCCCCCGCCCTCCATGCCCTGCTCCAGAAATATCAGAGAAAACACACAGAGGTTTTGTCTCCCTGCAGAGCACTTGTAGCTTTTGATTAATGGGTGGAAGGGCCCAGCTCCAGGTTCGTGGCATCTCTCCCGACTGCAGAAAAATAAGCAAAAAGTCACCAAACATGACACAGAGAAGGAAAGTCCCAGGAGCTGCAACAAGAAGAAAGAAGGGAGGGAGAACAGCTTATAATTCAAGATGTACCCCAGCGTAAGTTTTGGTGTTTGCGAGTCTGAGTTCAGACCCTCATCTCCACTTTAACCTTTCTTTATAATGAGTTCAGACTGCATTGCTGGATTCAGCAGTTCCCAAGCTCTGGGATGTCTTAACTTCTAATACTTGCATTGTGAACTGCTCTGCATGTTGCCCTGGGCTGACACTTCAAGTGCACGTGTTAAGAGTGGCTAAGATGGCTTAATAAAAAAATCAGCCCTTACACTTCAAACAGGACATGTGTTTCCCCTCTTCCCCTTCGAACTCCAGCCCATTCTCTGAATCAAACTTCTTTTGGAGCTTCTGAAATGATCAGAACCATGTGTTTCATTCCTGTTTTCTGGCCAGTATTGAACTCAGAATACTCTTGTATTGCTTTCATGTGGAGGCCAGACCTGCTGGGAGCTCGCTTTTTCTTTTGAGGTGCATGATTTGGTGGAACTACATATATTAGAAGCTGCTCACACGAGGGCTTGTCTACACTGGGTGATTAGACTTGAATGGGTAGGGAAGTTGAAATGAGCTGGCTGTGTTAGTCTGGAATAAGAGCATCCAACTGGAGGGCCTCGTCAAAAAAGCTGTTCCTGGGGCTAGCCTTAAGTAATGGTGTGGGATATGCATAAAGTATGAAGGAAAGTAAGGACTGTCACGTGTACAACCTTACAGCTCTCTTCCTCTGCATGTCTTCTTTTCTAGCAGGCAGTGCCCCACTACATTCCTTCGTTTTGTCATGAAGTAACTGGAGCAAAGGTTGCCACATTTAGCTGCCAGTCACAGAGCTCTAGAATCCAGACTGGGCTGTAAGGCAGGTGGGGTTTCTTGTATGTCTGTTCAAAGTTACAACAGTCTAACTAGGGAAAAGCGCACACCGTTGAGAAAAGAAGGGGAAAAATCCCATTTTGGTGTTCCCTGAATGTTTTGAGCCTGGATTTTTGGTCAGAATACATAAAGAGCTTTATTTTATGCAGTTGTAATAATCCCTTGTGCTAAGGAAACGTCCTGCATCCTCAGCCACTGGAGGAAGCTTTCAATTAAGAAAAATCGACCGTGGTACCATTGAGATGCTTCCTTCACCTGGAGGGAATCCGTGAAGCAGCGTGGCCTTTCCTGGCACGGGTGCAGAATCAGGACAGTCCCTGTATGGCTTTCCTTCTCCTCTTGGCATCTCCCTGGAGGCCTTGTCAGCCCTTGATGGGCCTGTCATCCAGCTCACTCAACAACTGACATGCCTGGAGGATGCAGCCGTCCCTGCTGACAACAGCTTTGTTTCCCATGTGATGGATGGCTTTGTGGCCAAAGCCTCACCATTGTCCGCTCGCCTGTGGCCTTGCTTCAGTGATTCTTATCTCTGCCCTGGGTATCCACTCCCTGCAGCGAAGGTGAGCAGTCGCCGATGTTGTGCCTTCTCTCTGGGTGCCTCTCCTGGATCGGGGTTGGGGGGAAGGACAACGGGCATCCTCTTGAGGTTGAGTGAAGCCAAGCTGTGCTGTTTGCCTGGGCCTGTGTGGCATTCAGCTCTTATCAGCGACGGGAAGGCAGATACGAAGGATTCTTTTCCTTAGTCAAACAGTTGGCTGTATAGGCAGCGTGGAAGCGCTTGTGTAATTACCATTCTCTGGCTCTCACACCCCTATCTTGTAAATCACCAATCCATCACAGCCCTCCTCCTTGTATTGTTCTATAATTAACTGGACAAACTACAGGAGCATTGTCATAGTTCCCCATTTACAGAGGAGGGACAAAGGCTTGAAGGAGGATTTTAGTCCCCTTCAGCTTTTTTCCTCCTCTCTTGAACTCTTTTTTTCTCTATCTTCTGATCCATCTTATGACTCTAAAGATGTCTCACCTGCTTCTTTGAATAAGCACTTATTTGCAAACCCATGATCATCACAGAAGGAGTGGCCACAGAAGGACAGACAAAAGGATTTTTACTCCTCTTGTTCCACTGCAGATGTGTGCACATGTGCTCAATGCACTCCCCAGTGCGATGAGTAGCTCAGTTCTTCTGAGCTGTTTTTAAATTATTTCCCATCACAGGTTTTGGTTAGTGAATCTAGTTTCTTGTCTGTAGGCCAGGTGAGTGAGACTGCTGGGCAATGAGTAGAGTTGGTTAAACTCTGCAGGAGATGAAGGCAGAAGAGTTAACTGAAACTTTCCCTAAACTGGGATATGTTACTTTGTTTTTTGGCTGTTCCCATCAGCCTTTGGAGAGGGTATCCTGCTCCGTTGCCCGGGGAGAGAATACTGGGATGTGGATCAGGAGAACTGGGCTGAACTTCTGCTCTTGCTGCTCAGTCTGGTTTTCCCTTCTTCCTCTCTTGCCTGTGTGAGGGATTTCATCTCTTCAGGGTGTTTCTCTCATGTTGGCGTAAAGCACCTGGCATGCTGTGGCCCTTTATTTGAACTGGAAGCTTTAGACACTGGAGCACTACAAATAATAATGCTTTATAGACCCTTTGTTCTCTTCCTCTGCAAATTTCCAGGAAAGGCCACAGCTCTCACGGCTGCTGCTTTAACAGCAGAATTTAGTCCTTTGTGTCAATGGTGTCTTGCAGCCAGCTTTGCTGACCCTGTGGGCAGCTCTCAGAGCACATTTTGGCTCAGAGACTAAAAATCTGCCTTTCCTCCTTATTTGAGGTGTCAGGTAAGTCAGTTGGATGCAATTTATGTCTCTGTCTTCTGCTAGGCCAGATCTTTTAATAAAAACCAACAAAGTTGCTTATTTAACCTCCATCTCTAAAATCCTCATTTCCAGCTCTTACGAGCTGTGTAAATGAGACCTGTCCATCCCATGGAAACTCCGGAGGAGTGACCTGAAGCTGACCTCCAAGCCATGGGGCACCTCTTAGCGCTACCCGCATCCCGGTGACCTGGTCACCTGTATTAATATCTGAGCACATTGGGTTCCCTCTTGTGAGGCCAGTGAAGCACAGGGTGTCTAAGCTCTGCTTGGAAAAAGCCTTTGTCAGTTCAGCACATTTGAATGGAAAGGGGAAGACCTGTTCATGTTTATTTTACAGCCCCTTTTATTGACTTGATTTATAGCCTGAGGCTGCGAGTTAATTGAGGTCTAGTCCAGGAGACGGCACCTGTGAAGGGGAGGTGCTGCTAGTGCCACCAAAGGGAGAGATCACGGGGAAGTGCTTTTATAAAGCAATATTTATTGTGAGCTCCAGCCCGTGCTCTGTGACAGCGAGCAGTGCTCTTGCCACCAAAACTGGTCATCTGTGCTCAGGGAGCATCCTTAGCTCACTGTGGGTGGCAAGGACTGGGGGCAGAGGTTAACCAAGAGAAGGTGCTTCTTCTTGGCGTGCCCTTTATTAAAGTGTCCTTCTGCCTGTCTCTTGTGGGTGAAACTTAGTCACCTGTATAAGTGCGACTGTCATCGCCCTCTGTAATGGAGCCCTGACAGTTGTTCCCATAGCCTGAAAGCAGTTGCCTTTCAGTGCACACCGCCTGGGCCTGCAGAGCAGATGCCAAGACCTGTTCTCTTTTGCTGCATGCCACACTTTAGGTGCAGATGAATATAGTTATATTTGCATGCAGAGTGTGTGGTGAGACAGGCAAGGAAGCAGGGCTCTCAGACAAGTCAGCTGGCTCCAAGACAGTGCTGGGAAAGGGCCTCTTCAGCCCAGTGCCACCTTAATGAACAAAGAGGAAATAACTGCTGTGGCTGGCCGAGGGCTAAGCCTGCCGTAAATTGGTGGATCTCTCTAGAGGGGCTGGTTCACTCCTTTCTATGTGGGAAACAACATTGTGGCTGTGGGGTTTTGCAAAACCCCTTGTGAAGGTGCCCTGAGCCAGCTCTGACTGCTCCTGAGCAGCTGGGGACAAGAACAGACTGGAGCTGAAGGAAGCCATAATCTCTGCTTGTTAGTTTGAGCTGCTGGGGCCTGAAATCTGTGTATCGTCCCTACTGAAGCTTTGCTAAAGGAGTATTTCCATCCTGTAAAAAGCCCTGATAGACCAGGGAGAAAGTTACAAAGCCTTCTCCTGCTAGGATGGCTCTGCCACAAATGCCCCTGTTTCCTTGCAGCTATTTACAGCATGCCTTTATGATAAATAGTGCCGTGCAGCCACTGTTTCCTTCCCAAGGAGACCCTTTCTTGTTCTAGAAGGGCCCTTTTCACCTGGCTTATTGCCAGGAGTGCAAAGCGAGTAGATAAAGGTACTGCCAGATGAACCAGGCGGCTTCCTTCCCCTCCCAGGCTTGAGTGGAGCAGGTACCATGGCTTCATTCCTAGCACCGTCACTCCTTGGATGCCTGGTTCAGTAAATTCCAAGTGAATGGGGTGGGACAGCCGTATGCTGAATGCGTGGAAATCAAAAGAAGGCGGGCTTGTTGAATGACGAATGTCCCCACGTCCTTACATCCCAATACTACAGGAAGGGATCAGCTAGCCCATCTCTCTCCTTCCACATGCTGCTATCTGAAAGCTTGGCTGGGTTTCTAGGGAGAGACAATATCCTTTTTCAGATGAACTGATACAGCCAGGAAAAGCAGAAAAGCTTTGAATGCATGAGCTTGACTTAAAATCTGAATACAATCTCAGTAAGCTTTTTCATCTGTAGGATATGCAGTCTCATTTCTGGGCCTCAGAGGAATAGTTTGAGGATTACTTCCTTTGTCTTGCACATACCAAATCCCCTTTGCTCCAGGAAGCCCTGTCCTGAAGGAAGACGCATCTCACAGATGCCCCACGTTCTTTGGGCCGTATTTGTACTTGCTCTGCAGCCCTGTGATCAAGTTGCTCCTTGTTTTGTTTTTGTTTGTTTTAAACTCCTTTAGGATGCTTTTCTGAGGAGTCCCTTTAGAAACTGGCCTTGCTGGAAATGAGAATGGATTTCGTAACTTAGAATTTGTCTGAATGGTGGAAAGAAATGCTGAGATCAACCAGGCCAGCGCGAGCAGAGCATATTGATCTTGGCATATGGCTGCACTGGCTCTTTCCCTACCCCAGAGGAGAGGTCCAGAGTTTGAAGGCTGACACACCTTTTGCAAAGAGCCCCTGTTCCTCTCTCCTTGTCCCCTTCATCAGCTTGGGGGGGAAGCTGCCCTGCCAGGCACAGCAGCAGTCCCCAGGCACCTCCCGGCTGCTTCTCCCAGCTGGCAATGAAAAACAGAGCCCACGGGAGGCTGCAGGAGGCTGCTGCTGGGCAAGGCAGCCCAATGTGTCCCTGCGGAGCTGAACCTCCCAAATTCTCGGCCGGTCGGCTCACTGGAGCTCTGCGGCAGGGATCCATGTGCCTAATTCATCACCAGCTGACACGGACAGGAAATAAAAGGAGCAATTTACCTTCCATTTCTCTTGTGCAATGAGCCTTTTTCGTTAAGCCATCAGCCGCTTTATTTTTTGCCATCAGAGTGGCCATAGCACGGCTTGTTTTCTTCTGTTTCTGGTCATCGCTTGAACTTTCAGGGCACTTGTTTAGACCTAACCAGATAATTCAATCCCCTCTTTCACTCCAAACAAACAGAGTGCTCGTGGGCTGTGCTGCTCTTCCCCTGTCCTATTGTAGTGCAGCAACGGAGGGGCTGAGGCACTTCAGTACGTGCTGAGGGGGCTGTTCCCTGAAAACAAACCCAAACTGAGTGGTTTGGGACACGGCTTCAGCTCAGCCCTGTCCTTGCTGACTGGGGAGGGGCTGGGAGCAGCGGGAATGCTGGTGTTTAGGATGGCTCTTGCAAGTCGTCCCTCGTGTGATTTTGTGGCACGTGTTGTCCCTTTGCTGCAGGGAACCTGGCCAAGCTGAGGAGCGGGAGGAAGTTTGCTTTGCCGAAGGGTGGGCTGGAGATGATTGTTGTATCTGAGGCCACGGGCTGGCAGAGAGCAGGGGCCTTCTTCCCCCTTGCTGCTCCCACCAGGCTCATCCTCCTCCCGTTGGTCGGCAGAGGGCACCCACAACTTGGAGAGTCCTCGGGATGCACTTGCTCGGCTCTTTCAAACAGCGAGCAGGGGAGGAAAACGGGACGTCCTGCGGGGGGGTGGATTTCTGCCCTTTGGGTGCCAACTTCTCCCAGCCAGACCTTCCCCTCCGGCTGCTCCTCGCAGCCAGCAGGGCTGGGGGAATGGCCCCGGGGGCTGCTCCACAAAAATGTCACCGAATCCTGCTGCCTGCCTCAGACATACGCGGCTGTCCCCGCTCATCTCTGCTGCCAGTGACCGAGGCAAAGGTTGTTGTTGACAGGGTCAGTGGCTGGATCAGAAATAATAGGTGCATGGGGAGCGACTGCTGCTTCTGCCTTTCCTTTACTTCACGATTCAGGTGGTCTGGAAATGCTTTGCAGGGAATATATCTCAGGGTGCAGCTCTTCTGCATTTCACCCCTTGTGATCAAGAGCCAGGCAGTTTAAGAGTTAGTGCTGCCTATGTTAGAGCTTCCTACGAAACCTTCACTGGGCTTTTTCAGACTCTGCTCCAAATTCAACTAGAAAAGCAACAGAGGCTTGAAAGATACAGTAGAGCCATTCCTTGGAGGTTTCTTTTCACACATGGAGATGTGGAAAAGAATCCCTATTACAAGCTATTTCTTTCCAGTCCTCTGGAAAATTCCTGAAGCAGTGCAAACACAATGTAAGTGACATTGAGATACATTGCCCGAATAAAACCAGGAACATTTGGCTCAGTGTTGGAAAAGGCAGACAAATTTGTATCTGTATTTAATCGCTGTTGACACTGCCATGCAATTTAATTTGCATAGGTAGAGAATCTTCCTGCCAGCCAGTACAGAACTGTTTATCTTAAATTCATTAATTTTATATAAATGCTGGATATCACTAGATGTGCTTTTCCAAAACTGAATGAAAGAGGCTTCTGTAAACTGCAAAAGACAACAGTGCTTCTGGAAAATTGTAGAGCCAGTAGGCTGGCAGCTTTGTAGTGTGGTCTGTATAGATCTGTTGGATGTAGCTCAAACCATGAATGTGTTTGTGGATGGCGTACGGGACACGAGAACCAATCACAGGTGGTTTAGGTTAAGGTAAATTTCTCTGCCGTGATTTAATTTCATGTAAGTTCCCCAGAACAGCTTTGTTTGATCAGGAGAGCAGGCCTGACATTCATATCTTCAGTACGGCACCAGCGAAGTCTGTCTATACCTCTCTTCAACTCTTAACTTACCATTTTTATTTTTGGGATCGATTGTCCCAGAACAACGTAGGTTCTTCCCTCATTACTGCCCTGATTTCTTTGATCTCCACACAGTTGTCACTGAACAGGTCGCCTATACTGTGGAAAGTTAAATAATCCAAAGCTTCATGCTTTGGATTTGGCTGGTGAAGAGCATGTGAGCTCAGAGCTGATATTTTCTTTTGGCACCTGCTGTTCATCTACATCTGGCTATTGCTAAACCTCTGACACAGGAAAGTGGTTTCAGCCTTCTGGGTTGGAGTTAATGTTTAGATTTTACAATTTCTTCTTCATGGAAAATCTTGGTGTAGGAAAAGATTTCCAGGAAATGGTATTTCTTCTAGTGCAACCTGGAAAGAAATAGTAGCATACTACCTTTGTGAAAACTGTGTTTGCCTCCCAAGTGAGACTACTATATAAGGTGCCTTTTACAAGGTAAATACTTCCCAGGATGTGATGCTGTCAAAGCAGATGGTCCTTTGGACTCTTGCTGTAAAACAGACTTACTGGATTTATTAGTACACGGTTTAATGCTCTACACACCAGGATCCTTTGGGTGACATTTTTTAATCACAGTTCAACTCAAGACCGTGTTAAAAACTCAAAGGATGCTTTGCTTTTACCATCATCATTTTAAATGCTGAAGGTTGTCTTGGCTTTATTACAGTTGCAGGAATTTTTTGGTTTAGGTGTTTTAATTTGGCTGTCTCAACTGAATGCCAAAGGGAGGTTGTGAAAACGCTCGTTTGATGTCCTCATGCTGTCCTGTTTTCACAAGTGGCTGTGCTAGGGGATGGACTTGTTACACAGGAATGACAACAAGAGCTAAGATATTACACGTTCTGCAGAAACAAGGAATCAAGAAGGATGAATTCTCAACTCCATTGCACTTGGTAGCGTTCCACAGGAGTCATTCTAGTTTGTATGGGCACTCCAATCTTAGAGTGGATATTGCAAAAGAGGAGTTAAGACTATGTAAGATTTTCTTCTGGTTCTGTCTGATTCCCTGGAGCTGTGATCTGCCGGGTACAACAGATGCAAGGCTTTGGGGAAATTTTGAATCAAATGCTGTGAACCCTGTGGCTTCCAAGAGTGTATTTCTTGGGAGAAATGTCTTCTCTGCTGGCCTAGGATTGATGGGGTTTGGGGTTGTTTTATGCCCAACGCAAAGAGTTCTACGTTCAGTTTTACGCAGCTTAAAACAATCTGTGTTTGTTTAAAATGGTGCTGCTGATACAACAGAGGGTAGGGAATGCAGAGCACTGGCCCAAAGAGAAGCCCCAAAACGAGGGCACTGCCCCAGAGGGACTGTGGGGAGCGAGGGCAGAGAGGGGGAAACAGCCCACACAGCTAATTGAAAGCGCATCTTCCCGTCAGTCATGGGGCTTGCCCATCAATCATTCTGGCACCAACAGGATCTGACATCAGTGGGGAATTAAATAAACTCCTCTCTCTTTAGGGACCTGCTGATGGAAACCCATAGGGGGGAAGTGAACAGGGAAGAGCAGGAAGCATGTGCGTGGGGGAAGAACAGTCTTGGCGGTCCCCTGGGATGGTGCAAGTCTGTGTCTTTCCTCTTTCTCACACCATCATGTATGGTTGAAGGGATTTTTCAGTGAGTCCCCGAAAAGGTGGATTTAAAGCTGCTAACAGGCTAGACTCACCTCAGTTTAAATAAACAAATTGCAATAACAGTATCCGATGGTGAGTGCCCTGAAAGCTGAGTGATGCTCTGTGCAGCTGAAAGGCTGTTTCCACCTTTGGGTGGAATCAGTGCTGTTGGACTGCAGTAACTGAGAGGTGAGCCTGGACCAGAGTGTCAGAGCAAAACAGTGGGAAGAGAAAGTGGAGTAGAGCAAAGGGTTACAAGTCAAGACCCGGGTTTCTATCCTGCTGTGGATCTGTATCTACAGTAAATTAGGATTTGATGTGAATTGGAATATTACATATTGGATCTGGCTGAACGCGGGGGTTCTGTGCAGACGTGGTGACTTGTTTCTCCACTGGCAGGGCTCTCACCAGTCAGTCGGCTGAAGTGGGTACGCGTTTGTGTGCGCACGTGTGCTTGTGCAGAGGACTGCGGAGCAGCTGGAAACCATTCGGGCACTGACAAGTCCCCTGATGGACCTCTACTGACATGGAGCGGCTTTGGTTTCAGGAAAGCCAAAGGGAACCTGTCACTAATTAGACACACAGCTAATTAACGAGAAGCAAACAAAGAGCAGCAGCTTGTGTTTTGGGAAAGCTCAGCCTTAGTAGCCAAGGACGTCTGCTCCTCCCTTTCAAACCATTTCAAAAACAAACAGAGCGGGAGAGACTTGCATTTCAAAGGAAGGCAAACACAGCCAACCTCAGAAAGCCTTCCAGAAGGGACGCCCAAAAGTGGGATTTAGCAGTGAAAGGAGAAAGGGCTCTCCAGGTGTAATGAGACCTTCCCTGTCCCTAGACTGGGGCCCTCTGAATCCCCAGTGTGCATCTCTTATCCATTAGCTTTTAATTTGTCTTTCTTCAAATAAACACTCCTGTTAAAATTTTGGGTGGGTGGATGGGGAAGAAAGGCAGGTGTGGAAACACGAGCTGCCATTTTGTGCTCTGCTGCTCCCCCAGTCTTAGAGGTGTGTAGTATTTCAATTTAAAAACTTTTTGTACACATTTTTATTGCTGTTGTATGATGTTTTGTTATCATAGGGTTGGCTGGAAGGATAGGTCAGTAATGTAAATAGGTTAAAATTACCTAGAACATGTAAACAGATGCCCCAGAGTGGATCATGCTCTGGCTGAGTGCTAATATCTTTTATAAGGGAAGTGTGCTTTCAGGACAGGAGGAATTCAAATCTGTAATCCCAGTTATGAGTCCTCCTATGACCCCGAGACAGCTTGCTTAGGGCCTGATCCTCCAATGAGTCCTGTCTGGGTCCCAAGTCCTGCCCAGAGCAATAATTTTTGACTGCCTCCAAATACACCAGTGGTTGCAGCATTTGTTAGCTGAGGTTTGCAAAGTGCTTTGAACATGAAACACAGTAAGAACGCCAAGTTATATTTGCTGTATTTCCTAGGCCACGCATGTAATGAGGGGAGAATCTCAGCTTTCAAAAATCAAGGCAGTTTCTAGCCCTCTTCATCATACCAAGAAATAAATAAAAATCTGTAAAACACAACTCAAGGCTCAGAAAGTAGGGGGCAAATTTAAAATAAAACAACAACCCAACCTGCCACGTTATGCTATTTTAATACTAGTCTCATGGTTTGGGGGACTAAATCATAAACTTGGGTTTGACACTATATGAGTGTGCCTTAAATATTTATTAAAATAAGATGTGTTGTGATCTTCCTGTACATTCAATGTAAAAATTAAGTCTTTATCACAACTGTCTAATGTGGAAATTCAGCACAGCATTTGTCCTCAGATCAGCCTAGCAGCATCTCTTTGTCTATTTTCTTCTTACGCCTTGGAGGAAGGATGGTATTCCCGGTTAGAGAAAAGGTTGGGAGTGGAGGGTTCAGTGCCACTGTTGTCAATAGCTTCCTGAATGAGCATCCTGTGGTCCTGCTGGGATCACAGTCCCCAGCTGCAGAGTGGAGCAAGGGAGACCTCCCTGCTTCCATGGGATGCTGCTGTGTTTAGCTCAGGAGTATTTGTAAAGCACTCAGCTCCTGGAGCAGGAGGAGTTACCAGAGCACCTGGCATTACACTGCACTAGTAGATCACCACATGCATTCCCATTAGATGCCATTTTTGTTCAGCATTCATCTGGCTTTGCTGTTTTATGGCCTGACTTGAAGCTGCCTTATACTCTGCTATCAGCATGGGTGTTTATTGCTGGCAGTGGACCTGTTCAAAGAACAAACAAAGCCACAGCAGGATTCCTTCTGATATTATTTTGGCTCAGGTCTCAAATATGTACCAGAAATTAAAAAAATTAAAAAAAAGAGAAAAAAAAAGAAAGAAAAGAAAAAAGAAGTCAATGGCTTCGGGTTACAACAAGTAAGGAGCATAGCAACTTTTCCAGATGCAGACTGATTTCACTGTGCCCCTCCCCAGGAATATCCTTAGCTTCTGTGAACGGGTTATTGGAGGCAGATACATGAACCACTTGATAAAGAAAACATTGTGTGACACTTCAATGCATCCTTCTGGGATGCTGCTTAGCTTTTTTATTACCGGGACACTGCAAAAACCCAGCAAGGTACAAAGCAGGGTAAGAAGATAATGAGAATTTTCTGTCCAGTCTCTGCATGCTGACTGAGGGCTGTTTCAGATGGCATCGGGTTTCTTTAGCCTACTCAGAGCTTGAAAATATGCCCTTGATTTCAGCCCACAGGAACGTGGGCTTGTGCTGCTTTATTGTCTAATGGATCTTTCACTTGATCTCCTCATACAAACACGTTGAGCATGTGCTTGGGTCACTTAGAGAAAACTGAACCCAGCTCATGTTCTTAGAGTGTAATCCCTTAATATTGATTACTGTGTTGCACAGGGGCAACAGGTAACAAAATCCATGTGGATTCAGGCTGGCAGCTGATCGTCCCACACGCACAGTTCAGCTGGTGAGCTGCTTGCACTGTTGGGGCTGCTTTGCCTAATCGCTTGCCGCTGATGTATGAAACACATTAATATGTTGGGATAGAAATACCGGATTGCAGCAGTTGTTCATGTGAAGTGAACAGATGCAATGGAGGATTGTACGATGGCCTGCAATCCTCTTTAGATTTATCTTGTAGGCAGCTCATGTTTATCTTTTGCCAGCTCATGTTAGACCAGAGTATGGTAACCTTTAAGCCAGTGCTTGAGAAAAGTATTTTGTGAAATGAAAGCAAGCAACTAATTATAAAATGTAAGGGGGCTGATCTAATTATTTCTAAAACCAGATTTCCACTGAGCAGAGCAACCCTTGGATTAAATTTCACGTGAGGTTAGGGCCATGTCCTCTGTTTCCTGGCATTTTTCTCGGCTCAGTGGAAGCCCCATGCTCCCCTGTGGCTTTTGCCACTTGTATGCAATTTGTAACTGTATGCAGTTTGTAATTGAAGTGATTTTCAGGGAATACAGCATATGCTCGAATCAAATGATAATTAGGAGTCTCAAGACCTGTTGTAGTTTGAGGCTGATTTCTAAATATAAAGTATCCTGAGATGATCTGTAATGTCTGAGTGTCTCCTTGGTTCTGTTTAATGGGTGCTCAAATGCTGGAGGTGTGAATCACAGGAGCACAGACTAATGGGAACCCTTACAAACACTTGGGTCAGGATGAGTGACTGGTTAAAGGTATGGTCTAGTGCTTGGTGATTGCTGGCTATAAAGGGGTATCTTGCAGGGGAAGGGTAGGAGATGTCAGCTGGCTTTCTACTCTGCCTCCAAATATAGTAAGTGCAGATTTTACACCCAGATGAGTAGAGCTGCACATACAATACTGCTCATGCAATCACCATGCACTAGAGTATGAAGGTGCAATCCAGGATACTTAGGGGAGATGTGTCCCTTAAGATCACTGTATCATGTTACTCCCAACAACAACAAAAAAAGAGAGAGAGAGAGAGAGAGAGAGATGCTCTGAGGTTCATCTTACACGAAGCATTTGCTAGTTCTCTACTGTTTGATAATTAAGAGTATTTTTGTTACAAGAGTTCTACACGTACTCTTTAAATGAGCCCACATTTTCTAAAAGTTGTGTTCCCAGCAAAAAAACTCATATGCTTTTGACACTTTCATTTCCAAGCTAGACACTCTGAGATTGGATTTTTCACAGCAATTTTATCTGGAGTTGTTTTGGCATGAATTTCAAACCTGAATGCACCAGTATCCTTAGGCTATCTCGAGGATCTGATCTAAGAGGCATCTTCACACTTACCCTAAAAGGCTGGAGACTGTGTGCGCTGTTAGCTCATTTAAGACCTACAGGTTTGTGGCTTGCACTTGCAGGTCACTACGGATCCCTTACAAGCTAGTGAAAAAATGACCTTGAGTGTAATGCCAAATGCTGCTGAGAATCACTGTATTCGTCTGGATACTCATGGCTTACACTTTATAATTGTGGTTTCTTTTAATGATCGTTTCCAAGATGGTCTCAGGAACAAAGTGGTTCCAACATGACAGTAAGTGATCAAAATGTAACACACTGGAAGGGCTTGTATAAATGGCATTTAAGGCTGACATGTTGGGAAGCTGGTATGTTTGTTGTTGCTTAGGATATGACTTACTCATTGTTAATCATTAGTACACTATTAGCTTTAGCTAGCTCTTAACTCATTTCTATTACATTCAGTGTGTAATATTTGGATCTTCATCCAGACTTAAACTTTCCCCCTCTTCTGACCCCCTCCAATGGGGATAGATTATGACAAGGTTTTTTCCTGGTTCACATTCTAACTTTGAGCTGTTTAAAAGCTTCACTTGTCCAGATGCCTAGGGAGAAAGGAAGTAAGTCACCAGCCAGCTGGCCATCTCGGCTACCCCCAACATAAAAAGGGTCGCTAGATCTCATCTGTTGATTCTGGCATCAACCCCCCTTAGGGATTTAGTCTTTTAGCTAACCAATTTTCAATCTAGAGAGCAGGAATTTCTCCATGTTTCTGGGCAAAAGCCTTCTTTGCCCAGATTTATACAGAGAAATTGTGCCACTTTTTTACTATTTCCTGAGCAGAGCAGTTATGGGCAAGCATTCCTTTAGATTTTGTCCTATTTGAGACATTTGCAAGATAAATACATACTGCCAGTGTTGCAAATGGAGAATTTGCGTCTCTCTGCATGTTCCCTTTCTCCCTGCTTCTTTCAAGCTTTGGCAGGTGTGGTCATACCAGGAGATTTGGTGTCTAAGTGACCTGGTTTACATGAGAGCAGCCCCATTGCTGGGCATTCAAAGACTCTCATTTCTGCAGCTGCAGTCATGTTTAGAAGCTGCTTTTTGATACTTTGGTTCCACTGTCCCTAAATCCTATTTTTCATACTTTATTCAGATAATCATAGTCAGGGGCACAGATTACAAGGATTTAAGTAGCTACCTTACAAAATGTTAGAAGAACTCAGTGGGACATTTAGAACTCCAATGATGTTGGAGAGAGCTGGAAGCAGAATACAGGAGGTGGATTTTGTCCTGGTAGGGTGTTGATAATTCCTGGTAGAAATCAAAATGAAGGACAGTGGGGTTGGTTTTGGATGGAAAGTGGCTTTGCATGAAGAGAATCTTTCTCCAGTCACAGGTTAACGTCAGAAGTTTCTTGCTTTCTGGAGGCCGTTACCTTTCCTGTTCTGCTTGCTGCCTGGGAAATGTGTTTGCAGACGCTTGCTCTCCTGAAGATACGCCACCTGGACGCAGACTTGCTTAGGCCCACAGGGCAAGCCGGGCTCTGAGGGAGATCCCAGGAGTGGTTGGCAGTGCAGCCGGGGTAATCATCTGCCCAAGGAGTCCAGCACTGCCCCCAGACCGCACTCCACTGCACCTTTGTGCCATGCCAGCTTGCCTATGAGTTAGTAGGACCAGGATGTGAGAGCTAGCAGAGCCCTGGGCCAGTTGTTCCCTGCTGACAACACTTCTTGCTCCTGAACTTGGGGATCAAAGCCCTGCTCCCAGGTGAGCGGGCCAGCAGCACTTTCTTTCCTCGCTGTCTTGATGCTCAAGATCGTTTATAACATCTCCTGTTGGCTATGACATCTCCTGATATGTACATCTCATCCAATGTCTTGAACCTTTCTGAGTTTTGTCCCTGACTGCTCATACAACTCTTTCATGCTCATCAGCACTGCTCTGCCCTGGTGCCTGCTTTCTGTCTGCTGCCCATGCCTGGAGACAGGGATGCACCAGCCCCAGGAGTTGCCAACAGATTAAAGCTGCAGCAGTCGCCAAACTCTGAGGCAGAAGGTTTCACCCATTGGTGCAGGTATCAAGTTCCTCATTCAAAGCCTGACAGCTGAAAATCTTGATTTACCAGTGCTGCCAGCTCAGCAGTGCACTTGGGCATGTGCTTAGCATTGACATTGTCCTCGGAGGGCCTTAATTACATGCTCCAACAATTTTCTCTACATCTGTGCCTACGGATGGCACAAATGACTGTACCACACACACCAGTGCTTTGGACAAATGGCTCTACTAGATGGGAAGGAATGGGAAGTCTGTGAATCTTATAATAACCTTTAATCAGCAGCAGGGTGGGGAAGGAAAGAACACTTGAATGATTTTTACATTAGCTTAAGTAAAACCATGTGAATTGATTAGGTTTCTTGCAACAGAACAATAGCTGGGTTTGCTGCTGGAATTCTGATGTTTCCCAAGCAATCTCTATGGCAGCAAATACAGCAGGACTGTGGTCAGGTGTGAGCATGCACACAGCCTGGATAAAGAAAGTATAGGTTGCAGGATCTGCTATTCAAATGTTCACCATGAACAATGTCAAGGAGTCCAGAACGCTGGAGATTCTTCTCCTTTTCTTGAAATGTAGAAACCCTTTTCTTACGGGGATGAGAAAGACCAAACACTTAAGTGTATACTGCTGTACACTGTGCATTAAGCATGATAAACACCCCCAGTTGGAGCTCATTTATATTCCTTGCCCAGGTTGCGCCTTTTCTAATGAAAAATGTAACCAAAACTCACAATATTACCTTGAGTAAGTGGGGAAGAGACTGTGTTTATCCTTGCATGGGGTGTAAAGATGAGGAAGCCATTCCCCAGTGACAGCATTGCTTTAGGTTCAGTCATTTTTCTTCCTATTACCTTGATCACATGTTTACCTTGTACATGTCTACAGCATAGATTAACTCCTCTTCACATGCCGGGTGCCTCCAGCAGGATGCAAGCTGTGGAGGTGCTCTTGCCGGGTTTTAAGTGCAGCTATCGAGTGTGTGATGCAGGAGGAGTCATTTCATTGCGCCTCTTTGTCTCTTCCTGTAGTGAGTCCACTCTGCACCAGTGATGCCTCAGGAGGATGATAACTGCAGGGTCTCTGACACGCTGAAATTCCCTTCAAGTGCCCTCCTTCTCCCACTGCCGGTTGGCTCTGAGATAGCTGTAGCAGATACTATCCAGCGAGATCCATCTAACAAGGCACGTCCTTTTATCCTGTTATTCCACAACATCCTTGTATATTGCTAAACAGTTGTTATTGTCTTCTCCACTGAAAACCAGACATTTATAAAGAACTTGCTGGAACTTGCATTTTGCCTTCTGAAGTTTGATGAATGTCAGGCTACCCCCTAGTGTTTCCTTCCAGAATATCAGGGCATGTGGGATACAAGGGATGTTTCTTCTCCCTCACTATCTTCTGTGTGGCAGATACTGCTTCAAAGAGGTTCACAAAAATAATCCTCCTTTTTTTCTTACAGGTCAGCTGCTTTCCTTCAAAGAATGTAAAGCTGCAGTCAGATATAATTCAAAGTAGCTCCTCATTTTGATCAGCCTCAACATTTTGACCAGCCCACTGGAGTTTTATGTACATTCCAGGCATATTCAGATGACCTGATAGGTTGGTTAATGTAATGCAAATATCAAATGCTTGCATGTTTACTGTGATGTCCTGGTTATTTCTAGTTCTTCAAAATACCTGATGATCCTTTGGGTTGTATTAGCAGCTAGGAGCCCCAGAATTTTATTTTGCTGCAGCTAAACAAACATATCACAACCTACTTGTCAAGTACAGCACGTGCTTCTTGGTGTGTAGAGTCTAAGTACTTACGGAAATCATCTGTTTGCTCTTTACTCAGAGAAGATACTCTGAGAAGTTTTGCTCAGTGCTGTCCCTTTCTATAGCCAAAGGGAGATTGTTTGCTTGTCCTTCCCAGAAAAGGATCTCACTTTAAACCTGTAAGTTTTTCTAATTCACCGATATCCATATGAATTTTTCAAGACAGTGTGATGATTATGCGGCAATGAGGATTTCCATTTTTGTTGCAGAAGGCTTTTTGCCAATTTTTTTAAGCCTTAAGAGAAATTTTTTTGCAGGGGCTTGGTAAGAAAATGTTCTTTATTGTTTCAACATGTCTTGGGACAAATACAAACTGGTCCTGAGGCAAGACAGTGTTCAGAATTAAATTAATTCTCTTAAATATGTTATTCCAAGATACTATTGATATTGATGTGTTTCCCAGAGTGTGCATGGAACTGCTGGCTGTGTCCCCTCTTTTAATTGATATTGCCTTATTCACTAAAAGTGACAGTGGAATTTTCCCTTGATTTTATTCCCTTCTGACAGTAGCCTGGAGATAATATATTCTATATACTTGGTATTTATTCTGCTGATTGTATTTTGTAAGCTTGGATTCACCTAGCCCATACAGCAGTATATTATTATCACTGGGCTCAGTGCATTAATCCGAAGTGACAAGGCACAGTGGTGCTTGAGCTTACCAGCACGTGGAAGAGGTGAGTGACTCGCCAGGTGCCAAGAGGTGAGTGGCAGGAGGAGACTGTAGGGCTGCCCCGCTGGCTCAGAGCACCCCGTGCCCTGCACTACACGTCCTTCTGCTGAGCAGCGCTTGTGCTGCAGAGTAGCACCTGGGGCTTAGCATCCCTTGCCGGTTAATCTCTGGGCTCTGTGTGTGCAGCTGGGATTCCTCAAAAGCACAAAGCACTGAGGAACCCCGGGCTCTGCCAGTGTATGGGAGAGAAAAACACACAGATACCTAGGAAGAGAAAAGAGGTGTCTGGAAGAGCAAGAAGAGAGGCTGGGAAGTTTCCAGAAGGCAGTTCCAGGCTTGCTAACGTGTATTCTCCAGTGTGCCAAATAGCTCTGTAGAAGTCTATGGTTGCAGCAAGGGCTGCTAACAGATATGGCTTGTGGCTCTATTCACCTGCAATGCACAAATGTGGTACGAGGTGCTGCTTTGTAAATTGGATTACAGGACTGGGAAGGTTTGTTTGTTGTGCACTGCCAAGTCCCAGCTTTTCACTCTCTTTGCCTAGAGCGGGGAAACTGTTCTGGGGGGACAGTGCAAGTCAACTACAAGGGTGCTTGCTCCATGAAGCGCTGAATCCTGACCCAGCCGCAGGTGGGAGTCTGGCAGGATGAAGTGATGGGGAGGAGAAGGTTAGCTGTGCGAGTTTAGTCGTCTGCGTCTAGAGGAACACAGCTCTCTGGATGGGCATTTGCAGATTGATGGAGCTAGATAAGCATCGGTGAAGATGAGTAACGATGCCACACAAGGTGAAGGAAAACTGCTTCCAGGATCGTGAGCTGTAAGAACACTGAAAATAATGTCAGAAGTGGTGTCTCTTCCAGCCCTGTAGGTATCTGGCAGTAAAAATGTATTGATTAGCTGACATTCTTGCTAACAAATGCTAACAAAGACAGCCCGTAATAGACTATTTTTGTACTGAATCATGGCTTGTACATTGGAGACTCCTGGAAAGAAATTCTCAAAGCCTCATGTTCATGTGGGCCCTGCTCAGATTTTTCCAGCTGAATTTCTCTTACCTGGAAGGGCAAGCGGGGACAGCACTTCCTTCTTCTGCCACTCGGAAATAGGGGTCTACTCTTTTCTCTGCAACCCCCTGGCTCTGCACTTCCTGCTCTAGCTCTTCTGTCTTTAGTGGCCTCTGTGGAATATACAAGCTTGTGTGTCAAAGGAGTGCCTTTTCCTGGCACTTCCTCTGTTTGATCTGTTAATGCTTGCTTGTGCTCAGGTGTCACAAACCCCAGTGACCTAATGAGTGGTCACATTGCACTGCTGTGGGCCCCACTCATCGCTGTGCACCAGGAGCAGCAGGTCTGCTCTCCGGGCACAGCTGGGGCTGAAGGAAAGAACCAGAGAGAAGTGAGGACAGGAGTGTTGTAACTTTCCTCCTGCCCTGTGGCTCAGTGCGGCATGTTTGCTCTGAGTGGCGTCACGCAGAAGTGACCATGGAGCTCCTTTAATTCAGATTTTGTCTGTATCCATCTCTGGGTGACTGCAGATAAAAAGCTCTCGTACAGAAGTTGTCTTTAGAGGTTCTCTGACTTCTTTCATAGAAAAAGAAGAACTTGCTGTTGAGATGCACTTTTCTGTCAAAATTCTGGAGTATACAGCCAAATTCTGCAGCAGTTCTTCGAATTAAATCCCCACTGCAGTCACTCTTTACTCTATTAAGGGGTGTGAAATGGTTCCCTCTTATTCACGGCAGCAAAACTGCTTAATCCCTGGCTGCTCAGCTGATATTAATGCTAGTCTTTCATTTGCATTCAATACCGTTTTGACTTTAATTCCTCTGAGGGATCTGTCTCTTAAATGCCTGAAGTAAAAGCCCAATCCCTGTGTCAGGTGGGCTTCTGGTGTTTTGTGGGCTTGATGAGAAAAGCAGTTCTTTATGGAGAAGACAAATCAAAGCTGCTTTCTTGCCAGGTGTAGATGAATTGGATGGGTAGAGAAAAGTGGCTTTTTAATGCGGAGGTGTGTGTTAGCTTAAACAAACAAACAAGAAAAAGAACAACTAAATCTGGGCATGAATTATAGCCTGTTTTAGATTTCTGTGTGTCACGTTTTGAATTGAGCTGGAGTACCTATGGCTTTTTTAAATTGCATTTGAACAAAAGTAAATACAAAGAGAAAGAAACCAGGACAGCAAAAGCCTGCAGGAAATTCCTCTACTGTAAACAAAGTCACCTTATGATTGATGTGAATGTACAGCCCCTTGTAAACATGTCTGTTTACTTGCAGGAAACCAGAAAGAACCCACATTGGGTGCTGCTGATTTTATCTAGCTTTGCTTAAATGCTTTTGGCTTCCAGTAGTCACTCTAGAGAGAGTGCAGGAATGATGGCTGCTCCCTGGAAAACTCAAGTCCACTGTACTTTAAATTCTCTGGTAAATACTGCAAATGGGCAGAGCTGCATGGGAAATCTTGGTAATAGCATTTTGTGGCAATCCCGAACCTCAGTGCTGAAAGCTTATTAATAGTGGCTGTGAAGTATTAATCCTTTGCAAAGGAGCTCTACTTTTCAGTGCACCTGATGAGGGAATTTTATGCCAATAAAAATGTTGTAATAACCCAGATCCTACACCATGAGGTTCCTGTAGGCTCCCACCAAAAATTCGTTGTGCTAACATTGTCAGTGCTTCTGAGCCTGCCAAATACTGTGTTGATGGAAAACATTGTAATTGTTTGTGGGACACTTTGTTTTTATTTAAAGATTTGTTCCTGTCTGAGAGTGAAATCTTGTCTGTGCTGAAGTCCATCAGAAACTGGTTATGGCCTTCAATGGGGCTGCAAGTCATGGCGAGCAAAGCTGGATTTTTATGATGGATATTTCAGAGAAATGATGGGTGATACTCATTGTCTCCGCTGAAGATGTGACACATAGCTACTGCAGAGAAGCCCAACATTACAGAGACAAAGTGGAATACTTGGATGGTGATTTAGTTATAGTCTAGAAATCCCCCTTGCCAGCTGGTTGTAATCTGCCTCCCAGGGGTGAGCACGTTGCAGGGATCCTCCCAAAGACCTCGTTCTGCCTGTACACAGGCAGAGCTCTCACTGTTTTGCAAAGTTTTTTTTCCTCAAATAAAAATTGCAATTCTGAGATGCTCTCCATTCTGCAAACAATTACCAGTAGCAAAATGCATTAAAATCTGCAGATCTGTTGCCATGGGAAAATGTTACACCTGGGATTGTTCACAAAAATGTGTCTCTGGTTTGCAAAACGCCTTGCCATAGAGTGTTATATAGAGGCAAAACAGCGAGGGCAATGTTTTTTCCATTTGTGTATATGGATGTGGAATTTGAAAGAAGCTTTACAGATATTTTAGGCCAACAATCATGTTGTACCATAAAGCATCTAACAAGATGTTGGCCTAACAATATCTGTGCCTTACACATGGATCATTTTTCAATGAAAAGTATTTACGTGGGTAGGACTGTTCCCAGGCAGTGTTAGCCACGAAGACATTACTGCATCATGCTACAGATCAAGAACCAGTGCATGAAAGCAGGCTCCTGGAAGATGCCAGGACAGCTCTTTGGAACAGTGTCTCAGCAACCCTGCTCTGCTATGAGAAAGGAGTTTAGTCTCTTTCAATCAGTTACTAATCTACAAGAGGCTGTTTCTTCTCACCCGGTAACAACATTAGGAATCTTTGATAAGGGAACTTCTAGAAAATGTAAACAAACAAACAAGCAGACAAAAACCTTTGAAGAATATTAGCTAGATCATCCTTATCCTTAGCAGTTCCCACTATTTTGCTTGGTACAAAGTCCAAGTCTAAGTACTCCAATTCCAGGATCACCCATAACTATGTGTTTAGTGAGCAGACATCTGTGATGTCCAAAAATTTAGTTCAACATCTTGATTAAATGTGATATTTATCCACTCTTTGTGAAGACAATCAGACTCCCCCTACAATTATGTTTTCTTTTTTTGCTGCTTTTTGACTGTCTCTGAACAAGTTGTGATCAAGGTTGTCGTCTTGATTGGCTAGTTGAGAAAATGGTACTAATTGGTTCTACTTAGGAGTAGTAGTGTTTATAGACTGAGTTGAGATAAGAACAAAATTGGCTTAAAGTTGCAGCTTTATAAGGAAAGTCCAAGGCCTGAATATTGGCTCTGAGATGTCTGCCAGGCACAGGAGCCACATCAGCCATTCCTGGTTCCCTTCAGGGTAACGCCAGGTGTGAAATCCTGGCACTGCCGAAGTGGAAGATGTCAGTAAGAGCAATGAACTGAAAGTAAAAGGGGAGTTTGAGCTAAATACGGGGAAAATAATGCGCATCACAATTAATATAGATGATAGCCGATTAAACAGTTGTCTAGAGGCTGTTAGAGATTTCCTACTTAGAAGTCAAAGCCAAACTGAAGTCAAGGTCCGTGGGTGCAGGGTGAATTTGCTTTCTATGCTGAGACAGAACCAGACCCTCTGAGCAGGAGCCCCTCGGTTCTGCAGCAGTGCTGTTTCAGAGGCAGCATCCTCACCTAATTAGCCAGAAGTATGCTGTTTTCTGACTACCGGAGCTGCTGAGCAACCTTTTACCTTTTTAATCACGTCCTCTTTTGGTTTGTTATGCTGGAGAGGGCAGAATAAGAGGAGAATTTTTGCCAGACTGAGAACAAACATTGCCTCATGTGGGTGGTTTTATACCTTGGAGGCCAATCCCTCAACTTTCTGACTTGTTTGCCCCCTTCTTTATTTCTGATGGGAAAACAACCCAGCAGGATGTAAATCATGATGCAACTCTCTCCACCCCATGTAGAAGTGAGAAACTGGATCAGAAGGAGCTGTCACATGCGTGCAAAGAGAGCAAAGAGGAGAGACGGCAGAATGAATTTCTTCTTAATAAATTTGATGTGGAGACTGGGAGCGTGTTTATAAAACCTAACTGAGAGTAGAGGAGGGTTTGTATCTTTGTTTTTTTAAAGTGCAAAATCAGGGCTGCTTTATTGGACCCATGGGATTGGACAGTGTGTAGAAGGCCACCCATCTGGAAACCAGCTGATCGCTGCCGAAACTTTCTTCCCAGGCTCTGGCCCTTCTCTGACAGGGTGCTAGGGTTTTATGAGAGGCCGACAGCAAGCCTTTTACAGACCATAACTCCTTGTCTCAACAAAAATTGCTATAAATTAGCTGGAGAAAGGACCTGAGGGGATTGTCCCAATCTGGCTTGGGGTCTCAAGTCCAAAGTCAGCAATTTTAACAGAATAATCTGAGGTTTCAAATCAATTGTGTCTGGAAACAACCTTTATGGGAAATGGGTGAGTGGGAGGCAGCAGGCAGTAAAAGGGAGGCAGGGAGTGAGACGAGGTTATTTCTAGATGGTGAAAATGTAGACCATGTAAGTCTCTTTTCCCCAAAGACTTTCCAGGGTCTATAAAGGAAATCAGTCACAGTTCCTCAGGAGTCCTTATTTCCTTTGAGCATAAGGCAGCTTCTATACAGAACTTGGAATTGCTCTCTGAGCCTGAGCATTTAAAATTTTGTAAGCATTCAGAAGTTAATCTTGGATATGATCTTCCCAGTGGTTCCGTTTTTCATAACAACTTAAATCTAACACACTTTGAAGCAGTCCATTCCCATATGAAAGATGTGGCCAAAATTCTTTCTTATCCAAATAACTGATTTGATACTAGGCTTGTATACCATAGTGGGTTCACAGAAAACAGATAGTTTAGGATGGAAAGAGACTTTCTTGATTTATACATTGAACCCAGTAGATAACTGTCTGGTCCTGTTGTCTCTCCATGGAATATGGAATCAGGAGGATGATGCTACAGAAAGCAAGACAATGGAGGTTATGCTTTTCCAAAAAATTAAAAAAAGAAAAAAAAAGTTAAGAACAAGTTAAAACTTCAATCAGTTTTAAACATTTTGTTCGGGAAATTAAGTATATAATTTCATGTACTGTAGACAAGTAGTTGCCTATTAAATACCCAAACAGCGTTTCCAGGTAAGTAGGCTGGATACTTTCTAATTAAAACTATGCATACATTTGTTTTGGAACTTTTGAAAATATCAAAGAAATAGGAAAAAAAACCACCACCAATAACAAAACCAGCAAGAAACAGTATTATTTTAGTCATTTGCCATTAAAAAGGATTATGGAGCAATTTGCTTGGATTGAACAGAAAAATTGCCATAGCAAACTTTTGTGGTGTTCTGTCACATTTTATAGTAAACTGGGTGTGGTTTTACACAGATCTTATGATCTTGATTTTTGCTTTCTAGGGTGGCTGAGTGACTGAGCCAAATGGTTGGGGAAGAGGATGGAAACCACTTTGATGACTTATCTTGGAGGATATCTCTGAGATAATTGGGAAAATACTACTAGTAACCAGGGATAACTGCAAGAAGCACTGCTAAGCTGGAGGACAGAAGGAGAGGAACCAGCATCTTGCCTGGATGTTAGCACAGCTAATGGCCATGTCCTGCCTGGAAGAGACAGCAGATTACCAAAACACGATCATCAGGAAAGCGCTTGCTCGTCCTTTCAGACCCGAAGACAGCACCAGGTAGGCTGGAGAAGGCTTTGGATGGGGACACGGAGGGAATGGGGCTTTGGAACTGCTCTGTGAACTCTGTAGAGTTTTCTCAGTCATGTCATGGGGCGTTAGTCTGAACTTAGCCTGGTTTATGGCATGGCGAGGCCAGTCTGGTGTAAGCCACCCTTGTGGCGTTTGGATGTGCTAATTCTTGGGTTTGGCTTCGTATGAATCAGCCGTAACTGGGGCACATGGTTTTAGGATGCTTCTTTCCCCAGTCACAGCAGTAATGCCCATTCTGCTCTTAGCTAGAATGTGTTTCACTTGTGATTCCAAAGGCTGCTTGAACAGCAGTAATTAATGATTACCAGGTTCAAAAAAGAGTTTGGCTTATAGAGCAATGTGTCCAAAGACCCATCTAGAGCATAAACCAGACGGGCAATATCTCCATTTGGTGCTATCCTCATGTTACCTTTTGGGTATTCATATCTGTATGTGCTTCCGTGTGTGTAAGCGCATGGGACTGCATGCTTATGCTCTCTCTTCCACAAGCTACAGCTGAGGAAAGGCAGGGAGCGCACAGTCTTGGATATACAGAAATTGCAGCAATTTGAATGTGGAGTAGGTTTCTTAAGCTATTCACAGGAACACTTGGGGACTTTCAAAATGTCAGAGAAAATACACACTTCCAGTGTGTGAAACGTGCTGGCAGAAAGCTTAGCACAAAATTCCAGAAAACAAAACAAAACTTTCACCAACTTCCACCAGCTGGAGCTGTTACTGTAGCTGCCAGTCTGCCTTGGTCAGAAATTACCTACTGCTGGTTGATCTGTAACGCTGCTTTGGTTGAAAGATATAGTGAAAGGGAACTCTTTATGTTCTCAAAATGTATTACATGTGAAAACTTTGAAATATATTTTTAATTTGAAACAAAACTGTTGAGAATCAGTTCTTTTGCTGTTTGCTTACATGCCAAGACCTCAGCTTTCTCTTGCAATAGTTAATCCTATAACTTTGTCTGCGTGGGGCTGGTCTAACTCCTATCAAAACCAGTGGAAAACTGCTGGTGGAAGCTGTATTGGGCTCATCTGGTGCCCTGATGAAATTTGTGGTGATATACCAAAGCAGAACAAAGATAACAGCCGCAGACTGTAAATTCATTGGGGCAGGGACTCTCTGTTTGTATGCATTGTATAGTGTTGAAGACATTTGTCAACACCTCAGAAATAATGAATAATGCCAGTGTGAGGAGGAAATCTCTCCACTCAACCCTAGGTGTTTCTGCCGCTAAGTGTTGAAAGAGGAACACAGAGCCCCAAACTTTGAGGACTTGGCAGGTGAGGAGAAGGAAAAATCTTTTAACTTCCCTTTTAAATTTAAACTTAATCTGCATTTATTGGGTCTGGTTGAAATATTTGAGCTTTTAATTTAATGTTGTTGTTTTTGGGAAAATTTCTTGGGATGCATGGCATGAAAACGCCTTAGATATGTGGCAAGGTTTTGATTTAATTTATACTTTCATCTGCTTTCCATTACAAACCAGACTAATTGCAGTAACATTCTCTGTGGCAAAAAAAAAATACTATGAGAAGTGTGAATTTGGAAGTTTTCTCACTTTACAGTACCTGTAAAAACATTCAGCAAACAGGTTTTAAAATGATAGATTATGGGAGGGAGCAAAGACTGGATGTCTTCACAGTAGCAAGATTTCACTGACACTATCAAGTTTTCAAAACTGTCAAATTCAATCTATTCTTCTTTATAGAAAAGCTACTTTGCGCACTTGAATTGCGTTTACTCCTGTTTTAGAGACCTTTAAAATTCTAGCACAAGTTGAAATGTCACTGGTGTTTGAAGTGCCCACATAAGCATCCACATTTTGCTCTTCAACAGCTGACTGATGGGTATGCTCTTGAAAGAAAACTGCTTGCTTAAAAAAAACAAAAGAACAAAAGACATTTCCAGGGGGATCTAAAGAGTGCTTATGGAGGAGGAATGAGGAGGAGCAGGACGAGTCTCTTGGCATGATCTTCCTGCATGCTGTATCAATAGGGTTTCCCCAGCATGCTCTTGGCTGGACTCCCTTGCCTGGGCACTGCTGTAGAGGCTTGGTGTTACGCAGCGCGCATATTCCCCCCTCTCTCCTCTCCCTAACTGCTTGTGCTATAAACCTGGTCATTGAACGAGCCTGATTTTAAAACAGTGCTCCTATAATAGTGCTCTGGGAACAGGGTGAAGCACTGATGGCAAGGATATCTTCACTGCCAAAACCGGTGTGCCATCAGTGTACCGCCTCGGTGATGCCGTTCTTCGGGTACAGACTTGTTGCATTTTTTGTTCTGTTTCAGGTAGTGTCTTGACGGGCAACCCCAGTTTTTTGAGCTGTCATAACATGAAACTGGCATTAAATGTATCCAACACAAAAAATAACTTTGGTTTTGTATATGGACTTTATTTTGCTTTTTTGTTGTTATTGCTGTTAGAGAAATGTTCAAATCTACTTTTCCACCGAGGAAGATAAGAAACTGAAAGACAAGTAACCTCTTGAGAACGTGATAATTTTGTAGGGAAAGTCTAATAGGACTGAGATAAGCTGTCACCATGCACAGGTTTGGTAACGTATGCACATACAGAATTCTGGCTTGGGGTGTAAATGCCGTTCTTTCTACTAGAATTATTTATTCTACCTAATTTTTAATGCATGCAAGTCTGCTTTTGGGAATCACCCTATGGACACAGGCTCCTGTGCACTTCGTGCTTATCTGCTCATGATAGACTATTGTTCTGTATGTGTTGACAATCATTTGTGTAGCTGTTGAGAGAAGCAGGAAGGAAACTGAAACGCCAAGTGAATTTCAAAGTCGTTATCACCATGTGGAAGAGGGACAGTTGTCAGGTGAAAAGTGACAGAATTGGCAGGGCTGGATCTTGCTGCTTGGTACTTCTGAAACACCAAGCAAGGAGCAAACGAGCAGTTAAAGAGAGATGCTGAGAAATGGGATGTCACATTTACTGTGTTCAGACTGACTTGGGATCCAGGTTCCCCGTCTCACAATTGGCACTGCTGACTCTTGTGAGAGCAAAATCTGTGCTATATTGCACGTCTACTGACATGCTGCTCTTTCTGCAACATCTGAATCGGTGTGGCTGGTTGAGCCTCAAATTTGCATGTTAAAAGGTGATTACTGATCCTTATGTAGTGGAAAGCTGGGCCAGGATTGTGAAGTTTGAATACATCTATGGCTATGTCCAGATTTGGGATTCTGTAATTAAGAGGTTTTGGTCTGTGCCTGTTTCTAACTGTAGCTAAACATAAACCTCCTCACTGTAAACTTTCTTTCTCAAATAAAAACCCCAAAGCATATAAGCCACAGAAAACCTCTCCAGGTGACCTAGCAAGTTGTCATCAGGAGGTGATGCTTCGCCATTGGCCCTGCTTCTTGTATGGCTTGGACTTAAGCTCTGTCAGAAAAAAAATAATGATTCTGGTACTAATTCCTGTATCCTGAAGGACAGAGCCTGTCCTTTTGGTGAATGTTACACCCTTCTTCCCCTGAAGAGTTAGTCCTCATACAATAGGGAGTAATGCTAGTCTGGCAATGAACTAGATCAGCTGATCGAGTTAAGTCCTTTCTGAAGTCAGTCTGTGATACTGCTCTACTGGAATGTGCAGAAGGAGCCAAGAAGCAGTTATGGGAGAGTAAAATTGCAGTGTTTGTTCTGGAGATGGGCAGAAGTAAAAAAACACATACAAAGTGACCTTTTTATAGTGTATATGAGAAAACAGAAGACTGTTTAAGTACGTGATGTGTTTGATTACATTAAAAATCCTTGTGCTCCCTTTGCTTCCCTTACTTTTTATGTTGGGTGCTTTGCTCCTGGGATGAGGGATGTAGATGGGATGTTGTATTTCCAAGCCTTCTTCAGAGCTGAGCAGGCTGATCAACTGCTTTTTCATTTGCAGCTCCCCAGGAGCTGCTTGTTACTAGTTTTGAAATCCCCTGCTGATCACAGGACCTGCAGAGACAGGAGCTCTGCTCTATAACATGCTCTCCCTGCTCCATGCCCTTTCCTGGGGCTCCACTTGTCTGTACAGAGGATGTGGAAAATTATTTCCATCCTCATGGAGAGAACTGCTTGTGGTTAAGATGATTTGCAAGTGTGGTGTTGTGTGGTTACATTATTGCTTCCTCCTATAATCCTACATGCTCTGATGCACAGGGTGTTTAACAGCATCCTCAGGTTGACTCCACACAGACTAATTTGGACTGTTTAGATCCTTCTGGTAAGCAGAGTGGTCAGGACTGATTGTAGGCTTTAGTGTAGGCTTCTGAAATACAGCCTTCACTTTGTGATAGAGCAGGTGTGTGAGACCAGACATCCTTCAGATGAAAGCAGCAAAACCATTCATCTGTGCCAAGTGGTGACAAGCATAGACATCTCCAGATTGGCTAGCGGCCCACCATTTTTCCACTTCTGGATTTAACTTGTAGCCATCAAAAACCTCCAAAGGGACCTTCTATCGTGGGTAGTCATCACATTGGCCATTTTCACCACTGCAAATGCTGGTCCTCAGATGGCATTCTGAAAACCACTGGTAACAACAGCCTGAACAAGCCTTCAGTCCTTGTCATCTGTGCTGTGAGTCCAGCAGCTGCTGCAGCTCTTTTCAAGCCGGGGCAGCATGGCTGGCTCTAGTGACATTCGCAGTGACTTCAAGCAGAGGAACATGCACTGGTGTCATTTGAGTTGTATGTGATGTAGAGCATGTTTGTACTGGCTGACTGCAGAAGTCAGCCTGTGCACACAAGTCAGCTGTGTCACAAGTCACTATGAAGTCAGTTGTGCTCTCCCCTGCCTGCCAAGGTGGAAAGAGGAATGCAGCCAGGCTTACTGCCCATCTGCTTCACTGCAGCAACCCCTTGTTGGCAAAGTGCGAGTACAACGCCCACTTCTGTCTGCAGTTTTCTGAGCAGCCGAGCACATTCCCCTTCAGCAGCACAGCCGGAGTCCTTCCTCTCCCACTGGCAGATTGGTAAGGAGCGATTTTCTTCCTCCCCTGCGAAGTGCTGCTCTGATTTACTGCAGCTCTTCCTCGAGCACTTCCGGAGGTCAGAGGGCTGCAGACATTAGCCCATAATGGAAGACCTGAGGTCATTTGTAACCAATACGAACGAACCTGGGTGCTGTGCAGTGCAGCTGGGAGTAAATAAACCTGTCCCCTGTCTTGCTTTGTAAAACCTCTCGCTAATGTGATGCAGAGAGGAGGATGGAAGAATAATGGATGGTTCTCATCAGAAGAAATATAGCGCCCAGTGGCTTGGGAAGCGTGCGTGTTTATCTGTTATTCTTGTGGGACGCTACCAGGCAGTGCAGCTGGACTCCCCGTGGAGTTTCTGGTGGCTGCAGTGGAGACTGAGGGCTGCATTGCTCGTGCCCAGGCAGCATTTCCTCAGCCTAACTTGCTTCATCATTGTTATTTACCATTTATAATGGAAATTTAAAACACCTCAAATTATAAGATTACTTTTTAGTTCAAAGAGCACTATAAAAATCCTGTACTGCAGCAATGTCGGTCTCCATTGGAAAATCTGGGGTCAATTCATAATCTGCACAAATTAACCCGGGTTAGGTTAGCTGTCATAAAATTGCTGATGGTCCTTACTCCAGTAGTGTTTGGAAACTGCCCAGCTGCAGTGACTGCTGATAGAAGGAATTAAAAGCGTGGGTGTCCTGCAGGCAGAAGTCCTGGTGGAGGTAACTGAAGGACTGAGCACCATGTGCAGTGGAGCAGACCCAGACTGTACGCACTGCTCTATGTGCAAACGCAGAGACTAATCCTAAAGGCAACGAAATTTTCTGCATTTCAGTGCAGTAAATCCTGCTAAAACCCATAGCAGGGCTCTCAGAGGCTGACTGTGTGGCTTGGCAGCTGCACACTGTTATTCCTGAGCAGCACGGCTGAGCAGCTGTGGTCTAGGCTGGCCGTGGGGCTGTGCATCTGAAGGGGAGGCCTGAGAGCCAGCCGTTCTTGTGCTTGATCCAAGAGCAGAAAGTGCCCAGTGCAGAGGGGAGAGGAACTCGAATGGGGACGGAGGTACCACTGGCAGTATTGGTTAGGGCTGGTGCTCCACAAGTCCGTGCGTGGTGGTGCAACCATCATGAGATGGCCTCTCCTGGTGTGCTCCCTCTCACCGTGTGATGCTCTCGAGCTGACTGGCTGCAGCAGTCATGAAGCCGGCAGTGGGCAGTGAGCCGCTCGTGGTGTGAAAACAAGCTGTGCAGTGCCACCGTGAGAAGGGCAACTGTTATTTCTGGGTGCCTCCAGGAAGCCATTCCAAGCAGAGCTAGGGAACCTTGCTGCCATCTAGGAGAGCTGGGAAATCCCACCTTTACTGTTGTGTTCAGAGTAAATACCAGGCAAGCAGATGATGTACTCACACAAGGGAACGATGCTTTGTATTTTAGTTAAAGTCTTCTTCAGGACACACAAGAGAGTGGTGAACATTCCCCTGTTTGTTTTCTTCTGCCCGGGTGCTTCTTTAAAAACCTGGCACAGGTTCTACTGAATTACACCCCCCTTATAGAAAATTTACAGAACTGAGTAAGGTGGCATGCCATCCCCTGCACATGGAGCCTCCAATGGGCTCTGTGTTGAGTATGTGATGTGAATAGTTATCCAAAAATCCTGTGAAAATGTATTTGGCTCAATTGGGTGAGGTTTTTACATCTGAAGATGGGAGCTCAGAAGATGGGAGCTCAAAAGATGGGAAAAGGTGTTTTTGGAACTTATGCTTGAAAACAACGGCCATGCTTAGCACCTCCATTCATCCAATAGTACCATAACAGAACCTTTCATCAAGTGCTACTCAGACCTGCTCCTGGCTACTCCAGCTTCATTACTAGAAATTAGGTCTATTTATTCTGCTTTGAGTACTCCATGCAATTCAAGTCCCGAGGAGAAAGACAAGCTCAATAGGCCGAGTGGTGTTTGTTTGTCTGCGTTTATCACCATCAGCAAAGGAAGCAATTTTCATAAGCAGCAGGGAGCAGGGAGCCCTCCCCGGCGTGGCTGTTGGCCGTGGCGGTGGCTGTGCCGCAAGTGCCCCACGGACTGCTCCGCACCTGAGGCCTGCCCTGCGGCACGGAGGTGATGACAATAGGCCTCTCAGATAAACAGAATGACTGAATAAAACGTGCTGAAAGCCAGCAGCAGGTGAACTGCTCAGAACAAACCCCGCACACCCATCATCCTGCCCACGAGGCAGGCTGAGCTGTGGCTGGGCACAGCTTATCACTTAGGTTAACACACGGTCCTTTTTCCCCCTCGTGCCCCAACACCTCCCTTCCCAGCTTTCAACAACTGTTTGATTACTTCTGTGATACAGCTAGAGAGAAAAAATGATCAGCTGCCCCCCGTCGTCTTTCACAACAAAGCAGAGGAAGCAGCTCGCCGGGGCTTTGTCCAGCCGCCAGGTGCTGCTGGGTGCCTGGTCACTGCGCTCTTCAGGAAGGTAAATATTGGGCTAGAGATTATTGCAGCTCTGCTCAGAGCAGCACCGCACGGCAGCCCAGTGCTCCAGTGGGCATTTGCATGTCTCCTGCTGAGCCAGCCCTTGTTGGCGCATCAGCAGCAGTAATCAGCTCAAACCTCAGGGAAATGTTTAGCTCCGTTGGTTGGAAAGATGGTGCACATATGGAGGTACTCTTAGCAATGGGGGATGGACGTTTGTCTTCTGCTCCAGCCTGTTTAAAGGCAGCTGCATTAGGAAGTGAGTAGAAAATCCAGCTGAGGTCATCTGTGCACCAGAAAGCATGGTTGTCAGTGGGAATCTGCTCACTCCAGCACTCTCTGGAGCATGTTCCTCTTCTGCCACATGCTACCACTTGTTTTCTTCACTTATAATTTCTAGCGAAAGAGAAATAGAGAAACTCTGGATGGATTCCCCAGAGGAATGCACTTCCTAATGCACCTCCTGTCTAAGATGCCAACCGCATCTGGCTGCAGAGGCACTGGGCACCAGAGAAGGTCTTCCCTGAGGTGCAGGCAGTGATTCCTAGGGATAAGATGTCAAACATTGGCAGGACTCGTGTGTCATGCAGTCTGTGCTCGTTGGGCGATGGCGGTGTCTGTACTTGCTCTCACTGGGTTTCACTGTCTGCAGTGGAAAGACAATCCTTCGCTGGATTATGAAAAGTCACGCAAAAGCTGGCTAGCAAATGTTAGTATTAGTAAGGGAGGTATCAGGGCCTGTCTGTGTCATCTGCGCCAGACTCCAGCAGACATACCCAGCACGAGGAGCTGGCAGGGTAAACAGGGAGTGAAGGGAGTGGTGAGCTGGGGAGCAGAGGCACAGAGATGAAGTAACACGGTTATGGGCACGCACAGGGGCAGAGGTGGGCCGGACTCTGGGTCTTGCCGGCCCCAGCTCCATGCACCGCCCAGTGCAGCAGGCAGCTCACACACTTGGGTCTACATCAAACACATCCACCCTCTGGGAGATACGTTGCTGTTTTAACAGCTGCAAACTGCACAGGATAGATTCAGATTGTGCGACGCTTTCTTCCAGCTTTTTAGTAAGAAAATCAAGGTGGCACAATGGAAATTCAGCATCTTTTTGGAAGAGCTTGGAGTGGTGTTGAATTATGTTTCTACTTGCACAACACTGTTCACACAATCTAGAATTTCGTGGAAGCTCAGCAGGGTCACTGCATCACAGCCCTGTAGGTACAAGAAGAGGAGAGTAAATGTGGGAGACAGAGAGGTAGCTGGGGCTTCCGTCGCTCCAAATGGACCTCAGGGCTGGCAGGGCAGGGAGACCTTTTTATATTTCATCCCTGCCAGATACCTGGGTGGTATTGCCCAAAGATGAAGGGAACAGAGCGGGACTCATTTATCACCTTTTCTGTTTTCTCTTTTTATTTATTTTTCTTTTAAACACTTAAAAAAATTAATTTAGTGCTGGAGAAAGGTGACAGATTAACAACCCCAGAGCCTTCAGCCCTCTGTTTATCCACTGAATAGAAAGCTGTAAGCACATTCCCGGTGCTCTTATGGCACTGTGCCCCAGCCCTGACCTTGGGGACCAGCTCCCAAGGGAGCAGCCACCCCAGCCCTCTGGCCCACCCGACCCACTCAAGCTGCAGCCCCTCCAGCGGTGCCTGGAGCGGTGCCCGGGCTGCAATCCACCCCATTGCGCTGCACGGTCTCACAGGCACCGTGGGGCTGTTGCTCCTGACCCCTGGGACTGGCAACATGCTTTGAGGTCTTGCTCTTTTGGTGCTTCTTCTCCAGAGAGGGAAAGGGCTGTTTTGTGAGAGCACAACCAAGAAGGCCTTTGGGATTCCCAGGTGTCTGTGGATGGTGCATTTCACCTAGCGGAAGGGCACAGTAGGTGATGTTCTCATACTAGCATGTAGAGCAAGACAACCACGTAGCTAACGTGATTTGAAAGCGGCTGGGCATTCACAGCTTCTGGGGAATTTTTAGATGCTCTGTAATCGAAACATGCCACATGGATCCTAGCATTATGTTGCTGACTTTAAAAAAGTTAATTCAGTTTGTTCCTTATAGTAAAGGTTGGTTCCTTACAGTAAAATCCATCCCCCATCCCTCCAGCCTTTCTCAGAGACATGCTTGGGTGGATTTTGTTGAGAATTCTCCCTGTGGGTCATTTCAAGTTCTCACTGTACAGGCTTTGTGCATTACCTTTTTCTTCAGGTCTGGTGTTTGGAGTAGCCCTTTGCAGACTAGGTATTTTCCTCTGCCTTGAAGCTGGAGTGTTTGGGAGAGGGAGCATCCTTCACAAAGCAGTCAGCGTGGGTCGGGACGGGGTGCCACCATGGGGGGTAAGGCTTCCCAACACACACGAGAGACCTCCTAGTAATTAGTAATGCCACTGCTGCCCTCTCCCCTCACTTGAGAAGTGATATTCCCAGGCATGTATTTGGCGTTTGAACTACTCCGTCTCCTGGACCTAAGGGACAGGGGCCAGGACGGCTCTGTGGGAGGCCCTGGTGTTGAATCCATTTGGCTGGGGTGCCCAAGGGGCCTTCCATCATCACCTGCCTCCGTCGCAGTGAAGACGTCTCCATTCACTGCACCAGGTGGTACTCAGGAATTTTATCCAGCGTGAGTTGCCCAGGGAAGAAACCCCTCCTTTTCTGTTTCTGCCTGTGGTACTGGAGGGCTCACCCCATCCCCCCGTTTGCTGAGGGGGCAGAAATTTGATAATGGCCATAATTATGCCTGAACGTTAAGCGAGTGCTCTGGATCGTTGTGGCTGTATCCACTTGTCCATAATTACCAGCAATGGACATGGTGGCTTCAAAGGCCACCCAGTTATCGTTTATGTTTACTATAAACACAGCAGCTGTTTGGGGTTATGAGGGTGGCCATTTTCCTGCAATCTGATGAGCCAGACCCTGAAATTCTCACCTGACACCAGCTCTCTCCCTTCCTTGGGAAGAAAATTCAGCTCAGGAGTAGCCCCAGGGGCTGTGGTTTCCCCAAGCTGCCTCCAAACCCCAGGGAGGCTGCTCTGCATTTGTGGGGCTATTCTGAGTTGGCCGTGGTGTCTCACCCAGCAGCACTGCCGTCAGCTCAGGGGCTGCAGGAGCACCAGATGGTGATGTCAGGACAGCACAAAAGTTTAACGAGCCCACGCTTGGGGACGGGGGCCCCTGCCTGGCACATCACAAGCAAGGGTAGCTCTGGCTGGGAGGATGGAACAAGCCGTGCAATTTGTAATTTGCACAAGGCACTGCAGAACCGAGAGGTAGCTGGGGATGCCGGGGCGGTGGGACCGCCGGTGTCGGTTACAGCCGCTCCTGCGAGGCAGTGTGACACCTCCTGCGGGAAGGGAGAGCGGCTGCAGGGTGGGGGGCTGGAGCTCAGCAGCGCTAACCAAAGGATAAGCCCAGCAGTTGTTGCACTGTCTGGGGGGAGAGGATTCATTTCTCCTCCCATGGGCTCCACAGACCCGCTCGGTGCACAGCCTATTTATCATGCTGTGCTCTGGGCCAGGGTTTGGGAGTCTGCCAAAGTCACCAAAGAGCAAATTCCTTCCTTACAGACACGTATGGATTCACAGGAGTGTGAAACCCTAGGGCAGAGAAGGCCGTAGACCACAAAATGGAGGGCGACCATGAGAAACTGTGACCCACCAGGTGTGGGGGGGAGCATGGCCGCTCACTCCTGTGGAAGCAGGGGGCTCTGCCTGCTGCTGGAAGCTGGGCCCTTGGGAATGAGCCGGACAAGTCCAGGCTGTGTAAGCCAGGGAGTCTCTGGGGAGGTGTGAGATAGAAAGCTGGGAGGCTGCTGTGGCCAGGAGGAAAAATGTGGAGGCAAGTCATATTGGGGCAGGCAGCAAGGAGGCACTGGAATATGTTTTAGTTGCATTGGAGTCAAATCTTTGTATCAGTTAGTGAACATTTGCGTAGTCTGTGTTTGCCTATGAAAGTAGATTGGAGCAGAGCAGTTGCCTAAATTCCTGCATCAAGGACCAGTCTTTAATCAAGTGGCCAGTCGCCTAATACTTAAAAAATGGAGGGCTGGATTGGGCCAAACTTTACTAAAATGTTAAAAATGCCTGGTAGCTATTTTTATTCACTTTGTGGAGTAGGTGAAAATCCATCTTGCACTCATAAGAACTGATGTGTCTTATGATGTGTAAACCACAAACCTCATGCAAGGTGGAGCTCTGGATTACGGAGTGGGGCGGGTGCTGTGCTGGCCCCACGAGGACATGCGTTGTTACCTGTGCCACCAAGCACAGGTAATTTTGGAGATTTTGAGAGTTTAGGACAGGCTTACGTTTCCCATGACATTGGCATAATCTGTAGAAAATTATAAGTCGGTAACTCATGCCTGATGGCAAGAGCAGGTTATAATTTATGAACTGCATCTCCCTGCCTTTCGTATCGGCGGGGCGGAACATACAGTTGCTCACAGTCATTCGGCCAAAAGACAGGATGGGAGTTTTCCAAGTTTTTCTCCTAGTTGACAGTCTTCCATCTGGCACAGCCTTTAGAAAATAGCATTGGAGTGGGTTCTTAACTTTTTTTTTTTTTTTTGCCAATGTGTAATCCTTCCTGATTTTTTTACTTTGCTTCTTTTTTTCCCAAAGGAAGCTAAACTTCAGTGATTACAGGCTGGGTTTAAACACTGATGGACTGAAAGTGAATGAAATGAAGGCAAAATATTTTGTTCCTCTGCTAGTACCATTTACAAGAACTGAGTTATAACGTGGGGAAACACCTGGGAAGTGGACTACCTCGGAGCGGTTGAGCAGAGTTGCTTACTTAGCACAGCAGCTGAGGGATGTGGGCTAGAGATGTGTGGCAGGTAGGCACCTCCAACCCGACCCCAGGTAACGTGGTCTGTCTCTGCTATTCATCTTCACTGAAAAAAGATGCTTCATCTTATCTCTAAAGGAAAGAGCAAATTGGCTGGTGTTTGCAGCAGATAACACATATCAGGGTGATGTATTTATAAGGGGAGGAAAGAACAACACAGTCAGTGCCTGTTTATTTATTGTTTCATGAATTACAAAGGCTAAATAGACTAAACACTCCTTCAGTCCAGAAAGAAAAGCAGTGCCAGTATGTGTGATTGAAAAATTAGACTTCCAGTAACGTTCAGACCATTATACTGTTCTCCTCCCAGTCCAGAACTGACATACATCACAGCCTCAAACAATAACACTCACAGAAAAGCCTGGAACCAGGCAGTTACGAAGCTAGCCTCGTGGTAGAAAACCCTTCTCTAAGACTTTCTAACAGAAACATTAGCTGATGCTGTCATGCTGTGGCATGTATGTATGGTCTGTAATCCGTGGCATGGAGGTTGTCGGCCCTTTGTGGGTTGTCAGTATTTGCAGAAGAATGTTTCATGTAAATTGAGAAAGATGTGTTACACATCCCAGTGCTGCGTCAGGTCTCCTGTACCCTCCAAGGCTTTTTGGCTGTGCCCTAGAGCCAGGGACAGTTCACATTTTCATGTTCTCAGGGTTCATATTCGATTCCCCAGAGGACTAGAGAGGGACAAACAGAGTCAGGTTCTCATATACAGATAAACGTGCGAGGAGTACAGGGAATAGGGAGCCGAAAGGATTGATTTGTAAGACAAGATACTAAAAAGCAAAAGAAATAAGTGTCTAGCAACATTGTACTGAGAAATATACTTACAGTAGGAGAGAAACATCGGGGAGGATAGGTTGCACGGGGAGAACATAGCACAACAGAGAGAAGGGTCCAAGGGGGAAGTTCTTACAGAGGGAATTCTAGTCTGCATAGCAGGAGATGTTCAATAAAGTGAGGCACCTGAGACTGGAACCGGGGAGGCACGCTCTGCCTTGGCAGCACAAAAGAAGGGTTGCCCAAATGTTTGGGCTTTTTCATTTTCAGCTTTTGCAAGAGCAAAGAGCCAGATCAGACACATGAAATGTTACGGTTGTTCTCAGGACCTGGCCCACCTCTCCTTTAGCCGTCAGCCCTCCAGTCCTGTCAAATTGCAAAGGACCAGCTGGAGCAGGTGTCAGCAGAGATGTATCAGTGCAGAGTTTTGCTTGGGTTTCTCAGAGCAAGTGGCAGGATCTCTTTTATCACACTGAGCCTTCTCCTGTCAGCAAAGCAGCCGGA
The DNA here is from genome assembly GCF_964034855.1 of Anser brachyrhynchus. Classification (NCBI taxonomy): domain Eukaryota; kingdom Metazoa; phylum Chordata; class Aves; order Anseriformes; family Anatidae; genus Anser; species Anser brachyrhynchus. Next base: position 8,768,842 of record NC_137710.1, on the reverse strand, counting down.
TGAAATTTCCTTCTCTGGAGACCCCCTCTGTGTGGCTGTGTAGCCAAAGGATTTTGTAGGCTCCTTTACTGTCTTAATTCTCATCAGATTTGCACCATTATTCAGGCCTGGAAAAGAAAACAAAACAGAACAAAACAAAAACTTAAAGCCAACTTTAAAACAAAAATCCTTCCACAGAGACCTCACCAGGGACTTCTGACTTCAACGTGTTTGAAAATGTTTTGGGATGTTTTGCTTCTGAGCATTTGGAAAATCGCTGGACTGAGCTGTTTCGCCTTAACTTTTATAAATGCTAAACATCTGCTGACATTAGCTCAGGTATTAATTCTGGGTCATTTAGTAGAGAATGTGCTTGAACTCAGAAAGAGTAGAGGTGTTTTCTGTATTTCAGTAGACATGCGTAAAATGCAGAACCGCATCTCATTTCAGCCCTCTGTAAAAATGAGGCTGCTCAGAAACTTTGAGCCATGTTTCAGTTTGCTTTCTGAGCGCTTTCATTTTGGAGCATTTTAGTCTGGATCACTTCATTTCCTACCCTTTGAGACTAGGTCAGAGGTTGCTCAAGTGTCCACATGCTTTGAATGCCAGGTTTAAATCCTCGCCCGTGACCTTCATTCTTTCTCTCAGGTGATTTGTAGTTGCACAGCTTACATGGCACGAAAAGTCCAGGTGTGGGAGGGACAGTAAATTACAGTAACGTATTCAGCAATCAGCTTTCAAAAGGGAACGAAGAAGACCAGAAGATGCCATGTTGGTAATTCTGAAGTGCTGCTGCTTCCTAGGGGTGCTTTTCTGTGGTTCTCATTATCATAAAGGAAAGTAGGTGTTTTTGGATTATACCTGTTTATAGACATAGTTAAACACTAATGGAAGACCAGAAGAAGATCACATAAATCACAAAGCAAAGCATCCTCAGTGCACTGCAGTGGTTAGCTAGCAGGACCATTGTGTTTCAAGGCTGTAAAAATAACTATGAGACAGCAGGACTGAGCTGGTGTTCCACAGAGTCAGCCCTGCCGTGCTTCGTCTGGGATGCTGAATTGCATGCTCGTGTTGCAATCATTGCAAAACAGTGCAACAAAGCATGTCAGCTACTTGACAGGACATTAGGCCTGCATGAAGGAAGTCTTGAAAGGAGAAGTGCCCCTCCCCAGACTGGACAGCTGGCCAGGCCTCGCATACGCCAAGGGATCCGTACAGGACAAGTTCAGCTGCGTGTTGCTTGTTGCAGCCCACACAGTCTTGCTCTAGCGTTAACAACATGCAGTGCTTTGTCATGTTTGTAGAGCTATAGCCCAGGCAGGAGGCCCAGATCTATGGTATCTGTAGTGCCTCCTTGGCTGGAGCCATGCAGTCGCCTTTGGTTTGCAGAGGGCCAATGGATCCTGCAAGGAGAGGAGGACTAGAGGGAAGGCTACAACATTCAGGCAACAGGGATTGGCTGGTATCCATTTGATTTATCGTCTTCTCTTCCATAAATGTAAGTTACGAAATTCTTGCATAAATTAAAAAAACACCAACAAACACAAGAAAAGCAGCAAAACAAACAAAAGACCACCTTTACCTGTCTATCTTGGCATCAACAACCACAGGGCTTCCTTTGAGAAGCCATCGAGGGGTATTCAGACTAGCTGAATCCCTGTCTAGAGCTGGTATACCAGGCAAAAGAATTGGTATTTGGTATATGGAGGTGTTTGTTAAATGCTTGTGATGGCAAAAAGAAAATTAACAACAATCTCTATCTGTTAAAAAAATGGATGTTGTACCATTAACGTTGTGAAATATCACATAAGGGAATAGCCCCACAGCCCAGCTACAAACCTTTGCAGCCAAATGCCAGGGTAGTCCCTTGAAACGCCAGGGTTGTTAATGTGTGGGTTTCATTTAATGTTTTAAATGTAACTTAAAAAAAAAAATAGGTTACAGTAGAGACAATAAGGATGCAGAAAAGAAAGCAAAATTAAAAAGAAAAAGAGAAAAAAAAAGGTTAACTGGAGCATAGGATTGAGGTTTGTTTATTGGGCTGTGTGAGACCTGTCCAGCTGGAATCGGCATCAGCAGTCACATTGACGGGTGCTATTCAAGTGATGTCTCTATTCAGCTGGGATTAGACGGCTGTCTGGCTGCTGGCTGAAAAATCATTATTTTTAGTGCCGTGTCCCTCTAGTCGGTTTTCGTTCTCCTGACAGCGTGCAGTTGGGATACATTTTAACCCCCACTCCCCCCTTGTACCCAGGTTTTGACTAAACAGAATTCTCTCTGGTTGTTAAGCAGTTTTCTCTGGCCCTTTTTTCTCATTCCCTACCAGAGAATGATGGATTTGGTCATTTCTAAGGACCTTCCCAGCTGTTTTGGACATGAAGACAAAAACAAGCTTGGAGAGATTCATCGATATTACGGAAGATTAGCCTGGGGGTTTAAGGCTTTCTTTCAAAAATAAAACTTTTTTTTTTTTTTTTCACTTTGGCTCTTCCCTGGTGTGCATGACTAAAACACCCATACTGTGGCATCAGTGCAAAGACCCAGGGATCTAATTCTCAGCTGCTGTAAGCCAGCAGTGCCCGGTAAAAATCAGTAACAGCTACCCAGGTTCACACGTGCTGGCAAACCACCCGCGACAGATGCTGTGCACTTCTCTGGGGCAGGGTAACATGCACAACGTGGCATTCGCTACCTGATTTTGCATCGAGAGCCAGCAACCCGGAAGAAGGCAGCATCTTTTCCTTATGAGACAGAGGTCCGAGTGTGGCCGCTAGTTGGTGGCACTTCTGTTTTCCCTCTACCCCCTCCCCTGCTCCCCGCAGAGCCGGGCAGACTCTCCCAGCAGCACTCGGTCTATGGTTGGAGGGCATAGCTGTCATACCATTAGGCTTGGCTAGGCCTGCGTTAAAGCGTGTCATACAAATTGAGGGGATCCAGCATATTGACAGACAGATATTTAGCATGTAATTGCACTGAAAGTGCTGCACAAAAGCTCTGGGAGGTAGGAGAGCAGAGGATTTGGATTGCATGAGATCTGGTTGGAGTGAGGTTTGGACTTTTTTTGCAATGCGTGTTTGAGCTCCATAACAACAGGTGTGATGGCGAGGCACAAATACATCATCCCGCAGCCACTGAGGTAGTGTGATAGTGCTCCCCCAGCCCGCCCATGGCCCTGAAGAAGTTCTGTTTGAGGCAGTATCTCCTACAGAGCAGGCAGAGCTGTCCCCCAGGTTGGTGCACAGCTCCTGCACTTTCATGCACAGATCCGTTTCTCCTAGAAAGCTATCAAAATTCAGCACTGACTTTTGCAAAGATGGCTCTTGCACCCAAGTCATTTTATTTTTAAAAACTTTGCACTGAGTGACTTAGCATAATGCTGTCAGCCCATGGCAGAGCTGGGATGGTGCTGCTCTCACCTGCACCTGCCATTCCTTTCCTAAATGTGTTCGGAAGGATTGAGCATCATGTCTGTGGACACTACTAATGAGCCCAGGCCATAGCAAAGCTAAACTAGAAGTCTCAGAGTGACTTCAGAAATCCGACCTGAATGGGAACATACCCAAATAATCCCACAGACACCCAGTGGCCTGAGACGGCGGGGGATGTCTAAGAGCCTTCATTGGGAGCGGCCGTATGATGTGCCCAAAAACCAAAGGGGTCGCTGGCTGTTTCATCTTTGCAGTAGGACAGCCACAGATGAAATTGCTTGTTTCAGCTAATGGGGAAAGAGGTGGAAACTGGTGGCTGGAGCAGCAGTGGGAAAACTTACAGTGCTTTTGGACTGCCTCTTTGAGCCATATCTCTGTTTAGATGCTTAGGTGCACTTTCTCCAAGCATCCCTCAGATTGATTTTGTTAAAGGTAAACTTGTGAGAGGGAGCTTTTAAAACAGGCTGTGGAGATCTGATGCTGAGTGTAAGGTCTGTGGGTTTGAACCTAGCCTGAAAGGAGCAGGAGAGAGGTGCGGAAATGGTAGAAGGACTTTAATTAACATTCAAGTTAATGTTTAGTGAATTCATGCTGTAAAGGCACATTAATAAAATTAACTCAGCTGACACTCAGGAGATCCCAGTTCAGTTTCCAAGTTCTGCTGCAGACTCTGTGGGGGTGTTTGCCCGCTTTCTTTGCCTGCTGAAGACGAGTACCCCTAGCTTCAAGGACACAGTTTTCACTGAGGCTTTGGAGACTTCAGAGACAATGACCAGGCCAAACCCTAATTTAAATAATAAATTTGTGTGAAGAGCTACCTTTGCTCTAACTCCTACAAGCAGCTGAGCAGTGGCAGCATTCCCCAGCGGTCAGAGCCAGGTCTGGTGTGGAGGTGTGCGCTGGGGCTGTACACACGTGTAAGAGGGGAATGTTCCTGTCACGCTGCAGCCGATGCGGATGATATAATATTGTAAGGAGCTGAGTGGAATGTAGCAACAAGCAGTGTGATTGATCATTGATGATAAGCTCTTGTCATGTTCACTTGATTTAGATAGTTTTAAGTGTATCATTTACCCATGTACCATTTGCTGTCTCTGTGAGAGACAGGAGATTCCACAAACAAGATTTTGTGTAAAAAATGGGGTTGGTTGGTGCTTCCAGTTTTGAATGCCCAAACTGAGGATGTTTAAAGAGATCTGGTTTCTACAGGTAGCAAGATGTCCAAAATAGGGAGACATATTTGAGGATCTAGGTCCACAGATCTCTTCCTTGCTAAAGTGCAGCTCTCTAAAAATTGCAGAAGAATTGCAGGTGAAATAAGATGTGCAGAAAGTGAGCGCCCACGGGGGCACGTACCTGCAAATAGGGAAGACGTAAACAGCAATGGGATGCACCCTGCTCCCAGCTTACACCGGGTGAGTTTGCAGCAGCTCTGTTGACTGGGATGGCAGGACTCAGTTTGTTCAGGTCTAACTTCGGTCAGAAGGGGGCCTGGAAGATTTCTGCGGTGCTTTGAGACCATCCAGAAGGAAAAGTGCCAAGCAAGTGGAAAACACACATTGCTAATCGGGTGCTGTTTCTCTGCTGTTTGCAGCCACACCTTCTGTACGCTTCCTCTTTGTACAGCCCAGGTCCAGGTCGCTGTCAGGGAACATGATAAAGGAATAAAGCTGCAAGTGGGATCACGTTTCCCTTCGCTCCTTGTGTGTATGTGTGTGTGTCTTTGTTTTTTCTGTGCTGTAGCTCAGGGGGGCTCGTAAATCTTGGAGACGACTGAGTTTTTTTTCTCTCCCCCTGTATGACTGATGGTGCGAATTTATGTGTGGTATTTCTCTCCCCCAACCTCGTTCTGTTAAAACGAGACAGGAGGCCAGTAAATCTGCAGTGGGAGCTGTGCAGGGCTGAGGGTCCCTCACCCCTCCTCCTTGCAGCCCGAGGGCCAGCTGTTCCTAGAAGATAATGATTTTGGGTTTTCAGCTGGGGCGGGGATGGGGTTGACTTAGTTTGGCTGCATGAGCATGCTTTGACCCTCTGCCTCAGCACCAGGTGGTGTTGAAGAGAAAGGTGCTCTCGGGATGTGCTCTCCCCGGCTGGCATCCCGTGTGGAGAAGGGGAAGATGTTGAGGTGAGTCAGAAGGAGGCATCCCAGGGCAGAGACCCAGCTGGAGCAGTCTGCCTGCCTCACTGTGCTGAGATGTGCACGGTCTGTCCCATCTTGCCTCTTCTAGCTGCAGTGGCTGAGTGAAGGAAAAAAAACAGTGTTCCAAAAGGCTGTTGCATTACAGGAGGGAGTAGGAGGCTTAAAAACTCTTTAAAAATGATTTCATAAATATATTTGTGTCCGCTTCTAATTCCTGACTCATCGAGGACCCTTTTCTCAAGCAGGTCCCCAACAAGAGGCTAGCGCAGCACGGGGTGGCTGTGTGCCAGGGGCAGGGCAGAGGCTGTGCTCCCTGCCTTTCCGAATGCCACCTTGAATTTGAACTCCAATAGGGGTATTTCTCTTGAAAAATATGTCATCCTTTTCAACACATATTCCAGGTTTCTTCCAGTGATAATTGCTTTAGCAGTAGGAGCAAGACTTGGAAATTTTCATCCTGAATAGGCTTGGTTAGGAATTCTAAACAAAGATGAGATTTTTTAGAAAAATCTCTCTTTTTTTTTTTTTCCTGAAACGGGACTCTCGGGGTCAGGGTGGAGTTTCCAGGGAAGACAAGCAAGGCTGAGCTGCACTGAGCGGCTCAGCAGCCACAGGGCTCCTATGACAACGGGAGGAATGGGTTCAAGTGGCCTGTCTCCGTCAGGGACCTGCACCTCTGGTGCCCTCCCCTCCCAGAAGCACCCAGATGACTGGTCTGGTGGCAGCTCTGCTGTCTGTCTTTGCATATCTCCTTGCGTGACTGGTGAAATCTCATGAAATGGATTGGCCTGGCTATTCCCGACCTGCAGCTTCCTCTATGTTTTACCTATCCTTGAAATGTTTCAGCATACTTCTTCCCAGTGGATACTTGCCGCTGTTTGTAGGTGCCCCAGGCTTCCATCACCAAAGGAGCCATGTGAAATCAGTAGTTTTTGGGGTGTTGCTGCATAGCCCGGACCCTGGGAGCACTGCAGTTCACAGGAGAGCTTGCATCCTTCTGTTGCTGGAGTAAATGCCCAGCTCTTGCCATCGGAGGAGAGCTAGAGGGGTCAGTCCCACGAGAGGCTAGGGAGTGCACAGCCAGCTAAGGGCAGTGGGAGTGTAGCTGACGTGCAGCAAATTAAAGGATTGGCAAAACTCTGGAGGTCTGCCAGCCCATCACTTGGGAAACAGCATCTCGCCTACACTGAGTTCAACTGAAAGGGCGTTGAAGGTTCCCCTGACAGTGCTGACTGGAGCCTGCTGTACTCTCACTGCTGTAGTATCTGCACAAGTAATCTCAAGTGCTTATTCCTTCTGTGTACCATTTATTGTCAGTAATGCAATACTTTTTTCCACACATAGCCTCACTGCCTGGCTGTTTTATACCTCTTCAGCTGCCTGGCATCAGTCTCCTCCTATGCAAACAGAGTAATCCAGGCCCTCCCCTGTACAGAGGAGCTCCTGCTCCAACCTGAGCTTTAGGGAACCTTCAGTATTAAGATTCACAGACACGCCTCTGGTTTGTGTTTAGTAACAAGAAAATGAAATACATTCCATTAGACTATTTAAACAGTATGTAGATCAACAATTTTGGATGAGTATGGGAATTACTTACTATTCTAATACAACTGCACGTGTCTGTGACCTAGCTACTAAACTCGGAAGTACGTTTTTATCAGTTTGTCTTTTGTTAATACGCAATAAATATTTTTTTAAAACCAAGCTGAAAGCTGAAGAGCTGAGGCTAAGAGGTTACTCAGCGTTTCATGTTTAAAGCTCTTGTATCTATAAAGACGCATTATTAAAGGCAAAAGAATTCAGGGACCTGACTCACAGCTGAGGCATAATTTTCATTGTGTGGTTTTCCCCCATGGTTTCTAATATCTTTATCAGCCTGAGTTGGCTTTTCCCTGCTCCCTGAGTACAAGAAGCAATACGAAATGAGCAAGCAGGGTTAGAAATGTTTGCTCTGAGGCTGCTGACGCTGTGCAGCTCTGTGCTTTCTAGGCTCCTGGAGGAGGCTGCCCATCACAGCTTGGAACTTCGCCTTCCCCCTGGGGGGTCTCCGACCTGAGAGGTAAAATAATTGTTTGCGGTCTCAACTCCACCTGAAGGGCTAGCCACGTCACATGGCTCAGTTTAATCGGTTTAAAATGTTTTAAAACCAATCTGGTTTTAGCTAAGCTTATTAAACACCATCAGTGCGGGGCTGGCAGAGGGGACAGCAAGTAGCTGGGCACCGCTGGGTGGGACGGGGGAGATGTGTGCCTGTGCCTGTGAAGGCTGGGCTGGAGCACTGGTAGCTGTCAGGGTTTATTGGGAGCTCAGATAACACTGCGTTGGTTTGCTGGGTTTATTTTTGTCCTTCATGTTTGGAAATAACAGGGGGTTGAGGACAAAACCTAGAACCTTTGTCCTGCTTGTTGGTGCCTTGTTCCTTCCACTAGGACACAAATAAAAACTACCTAAACAAACATTGTGTTTTATACTAAAACACCACTGTGAGGGTCAGAAATGGGGCTGATAGCCTCACAAACGTGTCGCTGTATGAACCATGTGCTGTCTCTGTAAATCCAGAGATCAGGCTCTTGTCTTGGCTGTGCCGTGGGTCTGTTGTTGGGCTGTGCTCTGTCCCTTAACCCACTGACTGGCATTTTAAAAGGCACTTAAAGCCCAGCCACAGCTGAACATCTGGGCAGCAGGGACTCATGGGGCAGCTTTCAGCCTTGAAAGCATGAGGTTAGCAGTGCTCTCCGGCCAGGCCAGACTGAGTGACCGTGGCTGAGCTCTGTTATCATTCCAGAGGGTGAGGTTCACCTACCCTGAGCAGTATCTGGTTGCTGGAAGGATCATCCAGACACCCATAAATCTTTGGCTTCACTCTGCTGTTTATAAGCAGCTTTGCTGACAAATTGGCACCCACCTCCCTCCCCGTAGCAAAGTGACTCAGGGCTGCTAAGAGCTATTCCAGACCCCGGAACAAATGAAATATTCGTCTCCCCTTTGCCCTGGTAGTTGCCCCCAAATTTCCCCTCTTCGTGCCATCATTCTTCATTAACAAACCATTCCCTTTCTATGCCACATGATCCAGAAATGTCTTGATGCTCTTTGGGTCTCTTCCCACCCCTGCTCCCCAAGAGCTGGGGCACGCAGGCAGTGCCCCAGGCCAGAGGAGGGGGTACTCTGGTAAAGGGAACCTCTAAACTGAGTGTGCTGGTGTGAGCTGTGTGCGTGGGTAGTAGAGGAACAGAGAAAGAGGAGATTATATGTAGTCATTATTCTCCATGCCATTGCCAAACGCCAACTGCTAGATAGCATGCAGAATAAAGACAGCAGAGACTGATTTTCTTTGAAGCCTTTGCTTTGGCTATTTTTTTTTCCTTTTGCTGTGCCAAAATGCTCTTAGACACACATCTGTCTTAAAAACAACAATCTCTCCTTCCATTAGCTCAGTTAAAGCTTTTCTGCAAGCTTTTAATTTTGAAGAGACAAGGAAAACCAGAGAAAAAGAATGAGCCCAGGACAATCAGATATGTGGTTCTTGTGACGAAAAAGTAAATTGAATTTTAGTCAAGAAATGTGAGACATTTAGAACAATACAGTAAGTACTTAGTGGAATAGCTGCCTGACAAGCAGGTAAGACCAGTGTAATCCTCCATCATTATGTAAAGCAGACACAAAACAAGAGCAAAGAAAATACAGAGTAGGCTCTTCGCTTGACAATTTAAATCCTAAGGGTACAATAGCTATACATTGAACAGAATCAAGCACACAGCAATAGTCATGAATGACTGTGTAATAATTCTTGCCGTGGGACGTGGATATACCTTACACCAGCCAGTGTCAATGCGGAGGAGGCCATGAAACAGACTTCTCTTGCTGCTGCGCCTGTGCACGTCTTGGTACTGCATGGCATCAGCTAAAGCTTTGGCAGAATGGGGGCAAATGAAGCACGGCAGAGTTGACCAGGTGCAGACAGCCCTGCAAGAGGCTAGGAGTGTTGGTTACAGTATTCAGAGTTTCTTCCTTTCTAAGCAAGTGATGATTTGGAAAAAGTGAAGAGGCTGCAGCCCTTCACACTGCTCTCTGTGCTGAAAACCTCTGGTGCAAAACCCCTCTGAGTTTCACTTTCAGAAGCCACCTGGAAAGAACTTGTCTTCACAGGAAGCTGTGTCGGGTGAGACAGCCATATTACAGCTAAAAAGCTACGTCCCATAGAGCCAAAGAGTAAGAAAGAACTTCAAGTTCAAAGAATTCATGAGGCAGCCAGGCCAGCTCTGGTTTATTTAGCAAAAAGTATTTGTTTTTGCAAAAGAAACACTGCATGTCTGCCAGGTTCTTACGAGGGGAACCCCAAGCTAACTCACAGACTGGCATGTAATTCTCTCAGGTAGGATGATTTTCTGCACTTGCCAGTCATTTTAAGCCTCACATATATGGCTGGCTGCCTTTGTCTTCCAAGTGCCTGCTTGTACGATGAGAATTACCTGTTGTGTTATGACAGACAAGTGATTAACCTGAGAAAGACAAGTTGGATCTGGTGCTGAGCTTCCTGCATATCTCCCTTGCATGCCCTCAGAGACGTTTCCTGGGAAGCAAAAGGAACTACCTGTGCTCCTGGTTACTCCCAGAAAAAACATTTCTGATGGAGTTTGATCCAATTAGACAGAATTCTTGATGGTCTCTTCCTCTGTTGCTACAAATCTCTTGCAGAAGGACTGAGATTTCCATGTGGGCCACTAATACACACAGTAACAGTGCTTTCACCAGCTGTTGCCCTCCTCTGTGGCACGTTTGCAACCAGAAAAAAAGTTTGGATTTATGCACCATGCGAATGATGTGCTTTGGTACCCTACCTTCTTCCACAGTGTTCCCATGCCTGGAGACCTTGCGCTATCCCGTCTGGCAGTAGTCCTGAGATCAGCCCCAAATGAGTAACTAGGATGGCTACAATCCTGTGAGCGAGGGAGCAAACATCTCTGGCTGCCTGGCAACTGAAAGCAGACTTTCAGATGTGACTTGGTGGTCCGCATGGCCAAGCCAACACTGTTCTTCAGGCTGCATGCATGCAAAGACTGCAGCCGTGCTCCTGAGCACCATGGTGAGAGGCAGTAGGCACTGGGGATTAAGGGCTAGGCGCTCGCTCCAGCCGTGCAGCTCTCCAGTAACCAGCTCTGTTTGTCATTGTTTTCCCTTTCCACGTGAGCCCTGTCTTACTCCGGGTTGCCCAATGAATTACATGCTCATCTGTCTCCGGCGCTGCAATGAAATGTAACTGATAAGTCTTTTTTCCAGTGAATGAAATGTAACTTGTGAGTCAGACGATCATTTAAGTAGGTGCTTAGTTTTTTATATAAGCATTCAGGCTTCCCTATTGGGTAAGGATTCTTCCCTGAACTGGGCATTAATTTGGACTGTTTTGAGGCTTTATCAATGATTTTCCCATTCAGATTTTTTCTACAATGACACACACTTTAGTGAATCCACTATTATTATTATTATTATTATTATTATTATTATTATTATTTATCTAGATTCATTGGTACATTCTATCATTTAGGATTTATTCAAATTTTTATATTTTTATAATGATGGTGCTTTACACTTTTTATACAAGAATGTCCAATGACTTTCACTTAATTTCTTAATAAGCCAAAAATCAGTCCAGATGTACATGACATCATGTATTATCATCTCTTTTTTAAGAACCTAGGAAGCAGAGGAAAATAAATTAAAAAATCAGGTATCGAGCCAAACTGTGCTGGGGACAGGACCAGAGGGCTGACGTCCCATTGCTTCCAGGCACCCGCTGCCCACTGTGGCCCCACCTGAGCCCCCGTGGGGTCACAGCCGAGGTGGCACCTGCACAGCACTTCCACCGCCCCAGCTCAGCCCCTGTCTCCCCTCCCGGGGCCGTAGTGATGGAGCTGCCATTTGCCACGAAAAACAAACAGCAGGCTGTGGGAATAGGAACAGCTTCCTTTTCCCTCCAGCCCCGTCAGGCCACTTTGGTGCCGGCTGCGCGAAGCGCTGGGACTGTGGGGAAGCCCGCAGCAGCCCGGGGCTCGCGGTACAGCGCTGGCAGCCGGCAGGGATCAGGAAGTTGGGCAGGGCAAGGTCACCTCTTGTCCTCCTGTCCGGCAAGGAATGTGGCTTGCTGCCGGGCGCTAGGGAAGGCTTTGCTGCTTTCTGCGGCTTGAATTCCCAGTGGTTTCTGATGGGAAGAAGTTTACAGCACAATTTTTATTTTATTTTCCCAAAGGGTTTTTTAAACAGGCAGATGCCAATGAAATAGTGTAATCACCAGAGGGCTTTGGAGAGCAACTGGTCGCTCAGTGGGTATAGGAAGGCAAAATACTATGATTAGTATTTCGTTATGCTATGTGAAGCGCTGAGGTTTGTTACTGATCTCTGCAGGACATGACTATAAGCTTTCAAAATAGAATGCTGTAAAAACCAAAAAAGTTGTGTTCCAATTCTTCTTTAAAATGATGTGATTCCATTGCCAATAAGTGGCACCCATCAAAGTGAGAGGAAGGTCAGGTCCCTGTGGGTCAGTCTCAGTTCAGCTCCTGTGATTGATTTTGTGTCTCTTGCCCACTGGGTTGTCAGAGCTGGCTGGTTTAAACGGAAGGAGGGGAGCTTCTCTGGTCTCTCTGACCATATCTTTTATATTATTGCAAATCTGCCTATACCAAATCTATCATGCTGAACTATCACTATGCAAACACTAGAATACATCATTTAATGTATCCCGCACAGATTTTTGATAGCACTTTTTAGCTCACAATATCATAAAGAACTCACTGTAGTGGTTTATAGAAATAGAGGTGATGATGAGGGTTACTTCACTATAGCTGTGTTGTCCTGCTGTTGTCTGCTCCATGCCACAAACTGTTGTGTGACATCACAGTATCACAGATTTCTAGGTTGGAAGAGACCTCAAGATCATCGAGTCCAACCTCCGACCTAACACTAAGTACTCCACTAAACCATATCGCTAAGCTCTACATCTAAACGTCTTTTAAAGACCTCCAGGGATGGTGACTCCACCACCTCCCTGGGCAGGTGGTGGACATCTGCTGAAGGGTGTGAGTCTCCCTTTACCTGGCGCTGCCTGACACCAGTGCTCACACCATTCCTACCTCAACTGCAGAAGCTTAAAAGGACATGTCATCAATGCTGATTTATTTGGGTTTGCTATCTCCAGGAAGGGGGAGTTGTTCCACATTAAACATTGAGCTAGCCTAAAATAAGAGTGTATTTAGTTTGAATCAAAGAAAGCTCGTCTCTTGATTACAAAGTTGGAAGCACAGTTACAAAAGGAAAACTTGAATAAGTTAATTCAGACTGTAAGCAGAGCAGAAGCCTAGCAGCGGCATAGTGTGGCTTCGTACAGCTCTAGCAGGGGAAGAGCCATCACCAGTGGAGCTGCACCTCCAGGAGACTGCACCCTGCAGCACACCAACTTTTTGGACTCTCCCATGCTCTTCTCATACCACAGGATTACCACAACTGTTGTGCCTAAATGACCCTTCATAGCAGCCATCCCCACCCACAGCCATTCCTTTTTACTCACCAATTCAATGACAATTATTGCTGAACTAGCTGCTTGGGGAGTGCTGCTTATTTGTGGATGTACACAAAACTTTGCTCAAGTTTGTCTGGAGTTCAGAAATAACCCTGCTCATTCTAAGCTTGTCCTTGTTTTGCTCACTAGGAGATCACCTCGGTACTCTCGCGGATGGCATGATGAAGCACGAACTACCTCACAGTGTTTTGCACTTTAGCTTTAGTAGACGTGTTCGGTGTCCCAGGGTTGCTGCAGCACGTCCCCTCAGGCTTCTCACTCGTCTGGGCTCTGGTCCCTGCCCGCAGAAGCTACGGCTATATTTTTGCTCTATTTTGTGATATGCTAGATGTCAAATTACATTTCATAAAGATAGACCTGAAACCAAACAGCCTCACAGTGCCCTTCACCTTTCTCTGGGCAGCCACTACCAAGAGGACAGTCCTTGTCCCCAGGAGGTAGGCCCAGAGGATGTGCCCCAGTTTGAACGTACAGCCGAGGTGGCTGAGTCAGGAACCTCGGCTCTGTCCTGCATGGGAAGAGAAGAGCTCCTTAGCTCCTTTTGATTCAGCCTCTTGGCGTCCTCAATTACCCTTTCAATGTCTCAATTTCACTCTCTGGACTAATGATGGTGACGGGAATGGTTGGGCTGGGTGGATCGCAGCTTTGATCCTCCGCTGGAGATTAGGAAGCGTTTTCCCTGTGCTGGGCTGGGTGAGATGCTCCGGTAGGCACAGCCCTGAACTTTGGGAAAGTTCATAGCTGAACTTTGCATCCAGAGCCAAGCCATCCTGTCCAGACGTGCACCGGGAGAGAGTTTGGTCAGCACCTGAAGGGCCTGGGAGGGGGTGGGGAGCTCTTGAATAAAATGATGATGATTAATTATTATTTCATAATGAGGGATTATCACAGGCTTTGCAGCTAAATAACACAGTACTTAGCATTTCTGTGCTGTGGCACTGTGCACGTTTAGTTGCTGTACAAACAGCAACTAAATTGCTAAAATGAGGAGATTATTTAATAGCCATGTCTTTGCATTTCTCAGGAAAGGGTGGGGAGTGTTTAGAAATTTGCCCTCGACATTACCATGTAGTCACATTCCAAGATTGTGGCTCACGTTGCCAGGCCTATGATGTGCCTGTTTGGCTTCTATATTTGGGAGACTGTACTTATGAAAATAAAGCTAATAGCCCAGGCTTCCCCCTAATGCCTTGCCATGGGTGACTGGGTGCAGGATTCACAGGGCAAGCTCTTTGGCCTGAGCCATGTCAGTGGGCAGTCTGGCCCTAAAACCTGTGACCATCCAAACATATCTGACCCAGCACGTCCCTCGTGCTCTGTCTTGCAGAAACACCCTGTGCTGCCAAGTAGTATCAGATTAGCTCCAGTGATAAAGTTTGGATCCCATCGCTGTGTCCCACCGTCTCTTCTGCAAGAGTTCTCCACAGCTTGCAGGGAGTTCAGTTTTACAGACTGCACTATTTATTATTCCTGGTTTTGTTCTATATTGCATTGTATTCCTGGTTTTCTCAGAAGGAAGGGGATTTTTTTTTTTTTTGGACACAACTTTACTTATTATAGCAGCATCATCTCCTTTTCTCCCTTTTTAAACAGGAGAGTCTTAACTGGGAAGAAGATCTTGAGGATACTCCATGAAATAACTCTATTTCACAGCTCTGGCTCCCAAGAGCTGTATTTCATCAGTTGCCCCCTATGTTAGCAGTGTGTTTGCGCAGACATCTTTTTTCTCAGCCATGCTGGTCTACAAAGCTATTAATGGAACAGGGACTTTTGAATCTTCAACTCATTTGTTTCTAAGTCAATGAGCAGCCAGGAAACTTTATTCCATCTCACTGTTTGCATTTCCTATCTTTGAAGTGTTTGCGTCAATTCATACAACTCTGTGTTTAGCCCCAGTTGATGTGGAAAAGCTCATACAGAATCAGAGCATATTGAGACTTCATTTATAACGTTTCTTCCATGTCAGCTGGCTGGGGATGGAGTTACCACCAGCAGGGAGAGCAGGAAGGGTGAGAACAAGCCCTCCAGAGCCTTTGCAAAGCCAGGTACGTGGTCAGGAGGAGACAAGGCATGAGTGTCCTGGCCTTGCTCAGAACAGACTTACAGAAGAGGAAGCTATTTGTGGCTAGAAAGTCCACTGCTAACGTCACCTCTGTGCTCCCTTCCTCCCAGACATTGCCTCCTCCAAATTGCAGCAAAAACTAAAACCCTCGAGCTATCACAGAACTCAGCAGTGCATTGCTTTCTCCAGCCCCTTCTCCTGTAGCAGTTTACCTGTTGTGTGATTTGCCGTCCTCCATGGATGCTTTCAGAGGGCTTGTTTTTCTCCTCAGTACTTCTCGTAAGTAATATTTTAGGGTCTGCCAGATGGGTCAAACTGTGGTAGCCATAGACCAGATGAGTAGGAGGGCACACTGCAGTGATACCTAAACAGGTTAGATACAAAACAGCTTGGATTTGGATGCAATCTGGTTGCATTAGCCCAATAAATCTCAGGGTTTACTAGCGTGCATGCAGGGCTCAGCTCATCCAACAGCATATCCAGACATTGGAGGTGCTGGGCTGTGCTGAACCTGAGCTTGCAGCTTAGGTCTCTGTGGTCTCCAGCATCTCTCCGTGGCTCAGAAGTGTGCTGTTTCTCTGTAAATCTTCCATGCCTTGAATTATCTTTTGTAAACCATTAATTACTTCGGTTTGTTTGGGGAGTGAGGTTCATCCTTATGCAGAGCCTGCGGTAACTCCTCACACCACGATGCATCTGGCTGGGCTTGCACCTTTTAATGTTACCTCGGTTTGTAATCGGGATTTTGTTTGACACTAGCACAGCTAATGTATTGACACAGAAGTTGAGGTATTAACATAAAAGCATTGCCATTATTTCCTACTTAATCCTGACAGTAAGTGCTCATCAAAAAGTCATTATTTCAATGACCCTGTTGAGGGGATTTGCTTAGCAATTATAAGTCTTTTGTTCTTGGTTTTTTTTTTTGGTTTGTTTTTACGCAGCAAAAGGTGCTGTTACATTCCCGAATTGCTGAGACCTGGTGAAAGTGTAGGATCATGGTTATCTTTTCCTATGAGGGAATGCGTTATCAAACTAAGTTTAAAGAACCTTCTGAACTTGGCTGATAAGTAAAAGTATCTCTGAAGCTCTCTCTACTGAGCCTAATTGCTGCTGTAAGAGCACACCCAGCCACAGCTCCTGCTTGCCTGGTGGAGCTGGAAGTGCTGACAGCTGCTGATGCAGAGGCTGGATGGTTGGTTGGGGCCCTATGAGATGTTAGAAGTCCCATACACATTTCTTGTGGTGGGCTTTCATACATTAATCCCATCTGCTCTTGGCCTTTTTGGAGGATTTGGCTCTTGGAGTTTGGTTCAAACTCCTGGCTTGCTGGGGAAAGAAAGGCAAGGTTACACCTTAGCTCTGGGTGCTGATTGCCACAGCTCCAGGTTGTTTTCAGCTACTGAGAGCATTAGCACACTAGAACACTGGGAACAAACAGTAGGGTATTGCTTTCCCTTCCTTTTTTTCTAGACTGAACCGCTCCTTAGAGAACATTCTCTTCTGAGCTCTCCACTGTGTCCAGCTGGTCCATGTTGCGTTGATGCCCAGCATCCACAGAGGGGCACCGCCTGGTGAGAGGGGGTGAGGTGGTCTCACCGGCCTGCCCCTCTTCACACAGCCCAACCCTTTCGGCAGGAGCAAGAAGCTCCTGTCTCAGACTCCCCCTCAAGTTCCCGACCCCAGCGTGGCTGGAGGATGCCTTTGTGCAGAGCATCCTTCCTGCAGCGGAGTGGCCCCAGGGCCTAATCGGGATCTGCTGCCAGTGCTGCTCCAGGAGGCCGATGCCTCCACCCAGCCATGCTGTGAGTTTGGGCAAGTCCCTTGTGCCTCACTTTCCCCACCAATCACTTTGAGAGTCTAAACAGAAAAACCACCTTTTAAGTGCTCATTATTTGTTAAATGCAATCAGAATGTAGGAGAGGGGTGGTAGAAGATTTACGTAGCCATAGCAAAGAAAGAGGCCTCTCAGCTCCAGAACAGAAATGAACCATTGTAATTCTAAGGGAAGATTTTGACCCTCTTCATCAATACTATCAATAATTCTCTTGTAGGCAAGGTAGGCTTGGGCTTCAGAGTTTGAGATTACCAGTGTATCAATATCTTTAGGAAAATCAGGTTCTCACTCTTGTGTAGACTTGATAATCTACGAAAAGTAAGAGGAAAATATGAGAAACATAAATGTGGTCCTGTGGCTGGTGATAATTATTATTTTGTTTTGATTTATCGTTCACAGGAATTTTTTTATGAGAGCCTCACAGGCATAATTCTTTCTCGTGCATAGTTTATTTTTTGCCAAAACGACAAGAGGACAGGATATTTAGCAGAAGATGTCTGATGGGTGGGTGGAGAACAGAGAGGATTTGGATTTGTGCCAAACATCGGGAAGGCAAAAGAATGAAAAGAACCCAGCTTATTGCAATCCTATATTGCTCTTTATCTTGGAAAGGGGTATTTGCCTGAAGTGGCACTCCTAAGTCATCATGGGATTTTATTACAGATGCTGGTCTGTACTCCAGCTCCGCCACAGCCTCAGAGGGTTCTTCAGCCTTTTGCATAATTGCAAAAGCCCCAGTGAACAAGGTGTATGCAGCAGGCCAAAAAATCAAGACATTAAAATATAATCTTCATTTTGGCATCTGAGCCTTTAGGACACGTTTGTTTTGCATTTTTAAGCATTTCCCAGTAACCGAGAGAAGCAGCCAGGTACTCTGCTGCACTGGCTCCTCGATCCAGCAGCTGAGACTCAGGATGGAAACAAGCAAAAGCCATGGTAGCCACAACAGAGCCACAGGGGTTGTTGCAGTGCCTTGTCATGACAGGGAGTCATCAGATGTTATAGAAATAAGCACAGAAGTGACTGTGGAGGTTTTCAAAGGGGCACTGCTAGGTGCCAAGTGCTT
Organism: Anser brachyrhynchus; assembly: GCF_964034855.1. NCBI lineage: Eukaryota > Metazoa > Chordata > Aves > Anseriformes > Anatidae > Anser > Anser brachyrhynchus. The sequence goes on along the minus strand of NC_137710.1, from coordinate 8,750,754 downwards.
TGGATGGGCTGATTCTTATTTTGGCTATTGAAATAGAACTTCTAAACTTTTGCGAGCTCTTTTGAAAATATTCTGCTTGCATTTAGCAGAGTGCAGTGCCAGCTGTCAAGAGCACGAACTTGTGAATAAATTGTCTCTGTGCCAGGTGAAGACTCAGCTTTCCAACCACAGCATTGTGGCTACAACTTCTCACCTTGAAATGGTTTTAATCCTGTATATGAGGTGCATAGGCAGTTATGGGATTAATGTGTGCAAGGGAATTGTGAGGCCTGCCCTTACTTGCAAAACCAGAAGAAAAATCACGTTTTGCTCACCTGCTCTCTGATACCACAGTGACCTTAAATCACTGGAAAATGAACATGTTCCTTATCACTGCTGAGCCATCCTTTCTCCTAAAGTGAAACCCATTTGCTGGAATGAGTTCAATTCTGTTGATGCAAGCTTGTGAGCGGGGTTAGGGGAAAATCAAGTTTATTAGAACAAAATAAGGAAACAGAGCAATAACTGAATGCTTTTATTCAGTTTCTAGGTATTATATTATCCTTATAATTTTTGTATTCAGAATTTTTTCACTCGACTTCTATATGCATTCCTGAAAACAAAGGTGAAAGAGAACAAGGAAAACATAGCTCTTATGTTATGAAGTTTTACCAGTGATAGCAATAGTAAGCTCCTGCCATCGGTATGCCAACAAATCCTTTCCAGGGTTTCCATCTCAAAGCCATTCTTTCTCAAGTTGGTGCATTTCAGGAAGCTGCAAGAGGCATTTCCCTCCCAGAGAGCCACCAGGAGCTCCACTGAGAGCGTGCATTGCCCAGAATCATTAGCAGAGCGATCAGCTTGCTGGCAGGAACAGGCGCGCCAAACACATCACCTTGGCACGCAAATGCCGCCTCCAGGCACGGCCTGTTGCATGTTGAGCTTCGGTAGGGATTTTCACCCTGACTGACAGCTGAAGGCCACAGCCTGGGAGTGCTGAGCACCTCGGCTCCGGTGCCTCAAGGAGACCTGAAGGTGTTCGGCACCCTCCAGGCTGAGCCCTGGGGGCCACGTTTTCAAAGGTTTGCAATGCTGAGCGCCTTGGGGGTACTGCACATTGCTGAGAGCAGGGCCATCCTCAACCATTGCTTCCTGAAGGAAAGGAATTACCTGTCGAGGCTGTTAGTAGCTTCTGTAGAGTTCCCTCTACTGCTCCGTTAGAGACTGAGGCCAGAATCTCCAGAGCTTGCACACACCTGAGCCTAAAGTGAGTTTTTACCTTCACAAAAATACTTTCGAAGCGGGAACTGTGTCGAGGGATGGCCTCAGGGTTCTGCCTTGCACTCTGAAAAGGGATCAGCACGTGACAGTAAGGAGGGGATTGTAGCACTGAGTTACACCACTGGGACTGGTGCTAGGACCTGCTGGTTGGCCCGTACCTGGGGGTAGCCCCATGCTTTTAAAACAGGGGTTGTGGGACAAGGCAGAGCGCAGGGAGATTACCGTCTGGTGTACCGAAACAAACTCTGAGAGGTGACTTGGGTGCAGTGTATGAGCATCTGTTCAGAAGGAAAACAAACGTACTAAAGGCTGTTTAATCTAGAGCAGAAGGGCGGAACAAGAATTAACAGCTGAAAGTTGAAGCCAAATAAATACAAAATTAGACACTTTTTAAAATAATTAATAGAGAATAATTAATTGTTAGAATAAGGCTACATGTATATTTTTGCACTTCTTGCTTGTCTTCAAATCAAGAGACCATGCTTTTCTGGCAGACGAGCAGCAGCCAAGCACACGGTATAGCACTCCTCACAGAGGTACCTATGTGAAGTTCTGGGGTAGGGAACGGCTCAGATCAGAGTCCATGATTCTTTCATTTGGATTGAAACTTTCTGGCTCTATAAAATTGCCATCTTCTGAAACAGGTCAGCGTTCCACAGCTATGTTTCAAGCACAGTACATGGATTTAAGGTGGAAAGAAATGGGACCAAGTACCATATGACAGCCTGAAGCACTGAAATGAAGCTGGCATGGCTCTGCCTCGCTGAGATGGGAAGGCACATGCACAGCTGTGCAGCCTCAGAAATTCCTGGTGATTCTGCAGAGGTCAGTCCTTCACTCAAAAATGTGTTTCTGATTACATTCTGCCCCCTTGCAGATAACAATGCAGTCAGTGACAAATCTGGGGCTTTCCGAGCGGCTACCATGCATTTGCCTTCCACTGGGCTGACACAGCTCATCTGGTTTAACTTCTGCATGGCAGTCGGGCGCCAATCAAGCCTGTCGCGGCTTTCCTTGGAGAGGTGCAGTTCTCCTCAAAGGCCGTATGGCTGCTTCTTCGGGGAAAGCACCGGCTCTTCTCTCGGTAATACAACAATTACTTATAATGACTGATTTCTGGGTCAGACAGATAGGAGAACTCTTTTGTGAATAAGCAATGCATTTCCTCTGTAGCCAAATCACGTACAGTACTAGGCAGGACAAAATGAAATGGCTCGTGTAAAATGATAAAGCATGGCTTTATCTCAGAGATCTCTATCTGATATTTTATAAAGCACGGCTGGGTCCTCTTAAATGGGGCAGAAAGGCTTGGCAAAGACACTTACAAAATGCAGCTGGGCTCACTGAGTCTTTTACCCTCTTTTCTGGGAGAAAAATCCTGTCTTGGACAGCTGTAGATGGAGGAATGGATGATACAGCAATTAAGACCCTGCTTGAAGAACTGTGCGACCTGGATTCAACAGGTCAGGTCTTCTGTCTGGCCCTGGGCCGGCTGCTGTGATTTGTTATGCCCCCATTTTTCTGTGTAAAATGGGGACAGCAGGATTAATTTGTCTAGCAGAGGTATTGGGGGGTAGGTGGTCAAGAGTGCCGAGATAGAAAAACTGCCGCGATCTCAGAAAAGCAAAGCTAGAGCCTCTGCTTGAGAAAGACATTGGGTCCAAAATGCAGCCGATGAGGGCAGCAGCCCCATTGCAAGGGAGGCTAAAGGCGTTCGGCAGGGACCTCTGCAGAGCCCACCCGGCTCTCCTGCTCGCTGCCTGCCAGCGCGTGGGGCTGTGATAGCAGCCAGGCAGGTGGGCCAGGCGCCATGCCCGGCTGGTCGCTCAGCCGCCAGCCTCGCAGAGCCACTAGGTCTGGGCCAAGCGCAGTGCGGGGCTTTCTCCACGGCTTGTGGCTCCAGGATGGTTTGGCAGGCAGACTGACCGCCAAGATCCAGAGCCGCGCTCACTTCCAAAGAGTGTTTCAAAATGTTTTGGGTTTGCACTCGATCCAAAATGCAATATCCAAATCCTCCACAGAGGAGCATTAGCATTCCTGTGCCGCTCTTCTAGATCCTGATCAGCTCTCAAGTATATCATTTCCACTTTATAGTACTCATTCTCTTTTATTTTTTTTTCATTCACAACCAATTTTATCTGGAGTTCAGCCTCAAAAAGCTGCCAGTTTTGTTCTAATTATGGGTGACTCTGAGCCAAAACCTCAGATATTATCATGTGTGAGCGGGCGGGGAAGTCAGCAAGGAGAGCAGCATGCAGGCTGCTTGCCTCAGCCTCTCGGCCACAGGCAGGCACGGGGCCGGTGGCAGGAGCTGAGCTCTGACCCTTGCTCCATGCTGCCCCAAACACGCTGCTTCAGAGCACAGCTTCTGCTTCATTCCAGGCCACAGCACCATCATTGTATTTGCACGCCTGTAACTTGCATCTGAGGAAAAAAAGTACTTGAAAATAAGCCCTTAGATAACCCAGTGTCAGGTACAGAGCAAAATGAAAGGCAGGGACGTAGAGGAAAGGCTACTGAGGAGAGAGACAGAAGGTCTTCTACAGAAAGAGTACTGTGTGCTAAAGCCACACGAAATCAGATCACACAACCTTTCCATACCAATCCCTGCGGGAATTCTCCATCAATTCCCAGTTGTCTCATTCCCTAGTTGATCATATTTGGGATTTTTGAACCTTAGTTTTATCTGCTCTACTTCTCTGCCTTTGGCCAAGCATGCTGACAAAGCTCTCCGAGCCATCAGTTCCCCGCTTTCTTCCCCACAAGATGACAAAAGATGGTTGAAAGCTCTGGGGTGGCTGATGCTGTTTTATTTTCTGCCTTCATTGGGAAAAAAAAGAACGCGAAGTGCATGGAGCGTGTCTGCAGTGGTGACTAATGACTATTAGGCCCTTACTGCTGTCAGGTGAACTAGTAGCCAAGCCTCAGACATGTGGTCATTGTCAAGAGGAATTTTTGACTCCCCTCTTCGGAGCACCTCCTCCTCCCCTCCCCAGCCATTAATTACTTCCACCATCCTTCCAAACTGCCAAGGAGTGAGGAGCAGCAGAGCTGGAGATGAAAGGAAGCAGCGGCTGCCCCGGTTTCCAGGTCTTTCAAATAACCAGTCTGTAATAACTTCCACAGCCGAGGGAAATGGCGAGCTGTGGGAGGAAGGTCAGCGCTGAGGGGAGGAAGGCTCTCGTGTAGCAATGATGTAGTGGCTCCTAATGGAAGAAACCTGTGGAATTAATCAAGCGCTGTGCCTCATTTGTTAATGACAGCATGCCTGAAACGTGCACCGGCCTCTTGTCGGTGGGTAGGTGGGACCCTGGAAGCCTGGCCAGGCTGTCAGCATGGGGACTGGGGTCTGGGAGTGATGGACAAGCCCGGTGGCAGTGGATGCTGAGGGTGACAGGGCAGTGGGACAGCTATCTGTGGGCCTCATCTCTCCAAGCCGGCTGCGAGGGAGCTTGGAGTAAGGCTGGTGCTGACCTCCCATGCTTGGCTTCCAGGCTGTCATGCGTGAAGTCAGTCACGCTCAGTTTCCCCCAGATTAGTGCGGGGTATTGAGATGACATTGTTCTGGCTTGCTCGCTGCGGAAAGCAGCAGCTCTGTGGAACCAGTTAAGGCGGTTTGGGCCCAGTTTCCATCTCCTCACCCCTACACATGCTCCAGAGTTTGGCCTTGATTTCATGGGCCAGAGATGAGCAAGAATCAAAGTGGAATAATTACTGGCAGTGCACGGGGCAGGTCCCCAGCCCCACGCCCCCAGCTGCCTCCACAGGGCCGAGCACGCGGACACAGCAAGCGGACTGTGCTATCAGGGTGCTCCCCCACCGTCCTGGGGAGGGGTGCCAGCAGCAAAACCTACCACAGCTTCCTGATTTACGGGACAAATCACCAACGTGGTTTGGAGGAGCACCTAAAGCTTGTGCATCCTGGGATCGGCACCCCAGCAAGGTGCCCTGGAGGCTCCTGTGCCTCAGTGTCCCTGTAGCAAACTGGCCCAGGGGATGCGTCTGGGCTACCTGCATCACGCCCTGCCCCACTGCTCCCCAGCTGCACTCTCCCCTCTGGCAGTGAGTAGCTGCTGAAGCATTGCTGAGGTTGCTGGGGGCTTGCCTGCTCCCAAAGAAGGCAGGCAGAGAGCCAGGGAGCAGACTTGGCACCCTGACACGCCGGCCCTCCCGCGCCACGCTGCGCTGTGCGCTCCTTGGACAGAGATGAAGCTTTGGCCCTCGGTACGTCTGATGCAGTTAACATATTAGGCCTAGGCAATTCCGTAGAGAATGGCAGATATGAATGGATAGCCAGTAATGAGTCTTCTCAAGTATTATAGTCTTCCTATGTATATAAAAAATAACGTACAGTCTCGTTATAGGAAACACATGTGTCCTTTCTACATAGGCTGGGCAGATTTCTGTTGGAAGAAATGACAGTCTGGCCAAAATGCCAAGCTCCATACAGTATCACGTTACACCCAGGAGAGGGGCTGCATTTTCTGAACCTAAGGCTCTTTTTAAGCTCCAATCCCCTTCAAAGGCATGCAGCTGCACACTGCCTGGTAGGGAAGGGTCTTCAAAATATCTGCGAGGTCACTGTCTGATCTTGGATTAGTCATTTAACTGCCCTGTACCTCAACTTCTGCACTGGTAAAATTGAAATAATACCTACTGGCCTTTCAGAAGATTTTCCAGACCCACTGCTGAAAATACTACAGGGCAAAACCACAGTTGTGTAAGGGTAGATTTTCTTGTTCTTGTCAATAGTCCTGATTTCTTTTTAAGTAACTACATTAATTGATTCAGTGGGTTAAGAGCTTTCAAAAGCCAAATGGTTGGAAATTATTCCTTTGAAAGGTCAGTGCATGGAGGAACTCTTTCAGATGCTGTAACAGAAGTCCCTTAAAGTTCACTTATTTGTGGCCCAAACGTTGCTGTGTAGTGCTAGCACACTTGAGAAGCTGAAAGTGAGATTTGCTGGCTTGCGTTCATGTTTCCCAGCCACACAAAATGCCACAAAGTAGATAAACATCCTGTCCGAGGAAGATGGGAGGTACTGAGCTCTGAACCCCATGAAAGCCTGCCCTTTAAAAGCCAGCCAAATGCCTCGCAGCATTCCTGTTACTGTAATACTGCTGGGCAGGGCTGGTCAGTCCTTTGGGAGCCATGGGCCAAGTGCCAGTGATGGGGCACCTTCAGCCACACACCGCCCCGCCACGCAGCTTGTGGGCTGGGAGCCTGGGCATCTGCAGGTGCACCAGGAGACCCAGTTCGTCCCTGGGCTGACCTCACAGTGTGCGTCGGACAGCCCAGACAGCTCTGAAAAATCTTCTTTGGAAAGAAGCTAAGGTACCACGTACCTGTTAATCTGACGACCTCTAGTTACGCTGAAGTTGTAGGCAGGTATCATGGAAAACAAGCTCAGATCCCCCGAGTGCACAGCACGCTCTGACCGACGAACCTGACACCCCAGGATTCTTTCATAATTGGCTGGTGTGTGTATGTGCATCTCCGAGGGAGCCCTCTTCTTTTTTTTTTTCTTTTTCAGTCCAGTGATAAATTAAAGTCTTTAGTCCCATTAAAGTATTAAATTTTAGTTAAGTCCTTAATTAAGCCCTCCTTGCTTTAATTAAGGCATTAAGGTTTAATTAAAAGTTAACACATTGGCAAAATCTCCTTTCTGTTCTGCCTTAACTCCGCTGAAGCAGGTTGTGGCCCCAGATGTCAGCTGATGCTATAAAATCAGAAGAACCTCTCCGAATGCTTTCTCCCATGTGCGTGAGCAGGCACGCCAGCACTTGCCAGCAGAGCCCCGAGACCAACTGCTGCATCCAGCATAGCTTTTCACAGCGCATCAGCACGGGTGCAGCACGCTCCTCTCTGCCCAGCACCTTTCCTCTGGTCCGTGAGGCTCAGCTCACCCGAGCCAGCCTGGGCAGCGTTCTGCAAGGCACACCAGGGAAAACCTTCACGTGCAGCTCTGCCCGCAGCCCCTCCGGGGCACTCAGTAAGTGCACATTCGCTTTGCTGGGCTTGTCACTAGCCTAAGTGCAGGTGTTGGTCCCTAAGCTGGCCATGCAGATACGTTTCCTAGCGCAAGGTTTTAAAAACAAAATCTTGACCTGTTCCAAAAGAAATTGTTGCTGTTCACCTGGACGTGCCCAAGACTTACTTCAAGTCCCAGAATTATTGAGCACAATTTTGTTTTCAAGTGGCATATCATAAGCCAGGCTTTTGGCTGCAGCAAAGACCAGCAGTTGGAGCAGGGAAGCGTTGTCTTTCAGCTGGCCCTGGACAGCCTTTGTGCAGCTCCCACAAGGATGTGTGAGAGAGGGAGCCAGACTTGGAGGAAATCCCACCCTCACTGTAAAATTAAAATAAAAACAGATTTTTTTAGCAGCAAAAGATTTAATTCTAGAAAGTGGTACATAAGTGTGAGAACATGCTCTGTAATAAATCCACCACCTGAAAACTACAGTGAGTTACAGCAGCTGAGGAGATCAGCCATGACACAGCTGGCTCTGCTCCAGGCTGGTCCAGCAGAAAGCCCAACGGGAGAATACGCTGGAGAATTTATCCGAGCAAACATATTCCACGTGATCTCCTGGACTCACTGGTGTCTTGCTGTAATCCAGCATGAGTTTCTTGACACTTCGGAGCACCCTGCCTCTGTGGTCTCAAGCACCTGTGCAAGGAAGGTGAAGGCAGTGTACTCCATATTAGTCTTTTAGTCATGTTTCACTTAAATCTTCCATCAAAATCTGCATACCCTGACTTGTCAAAACCAGCTCATCCTGGCTGTCATTGCAAAAACACCTTTTCTTGGAGCAGAATAGAATTGGCAAAGGAGAAAACTGCATTTTTAATAGGTTGCATTTCTCCAGTACTTCTCATCCAGGGATGTCAAAGATCTCTGCAATGCTAATGACACCCTTGCAGGTCATACATTACTACCTTGTTTTCAAGCTGAGGAAATCGAAGTGCTCAGCTAGAGCAACCTCCCAGGCACTCCTCAGCACCAGAAGCTCCCAGCATCTTGTTTTCACAGGGACCCAGCTGCTCAGCTGCAGAGGCATGAATTCAGCCAGCAGCTGCAGCACGCTCCCTCGCTCCTGGCAATGCAGTGGGTGATCCCCTCGCAGTATTGGGGAAAGAAATTGCATGTCGCTGGGTGCGTGCTGGGAACATGCAGACCTGTGTGGCATTTTCCGTATGGGAGAACGCCTCAGCTCTGATGCAGTGTCCTCCCCCGTCTTTTTTCTCAAACATTAAAAAGGAGAACAACTTTTCCAGCCTGTCCTGAAAACCTGTGCAGAACAGGAGGCTGTCCCAGGATCACCCGTGTTTTGGGCTCCTGCAGTAGTGACAGCTTCTTGGATACTGACTTAGAGCATCTGCTCTGGCCAGCAGACTTGTGCATCTCCCTGCCCTTGGCCTCCTGCCCAGCTTGCTGTGCTGCTGCTGGGCTTTGGGTGCTCCCGAGGCCAATGCGTACGTTCACTCACCCCATTCGCGCTTCTGCTTTGACAGTGACTCTGGGGGCCAGTGGGCTTGGACAGGGAGAGGGAGTCTGGCACACTGCGTAGTCACAGCTGCCAAGTTCTTCCTCAACAGAGATACTGTGAAAATCGTAATGCTTTTTACATTATCTTCCTATATAATTGCTTTAAAATCCTGGCAGAAGTAATTAAAGGCTGTGTTTGAACCAGCACAAGGCAGCAAGGGCCCTGAAACTAGATCTGCAATGTAGATTTTTCAGTGAAAATGGAAAAAAAAAAAAACACCACCATTACTGACAGCAGGAAACCTGCGGCAGGCCGGGGCCGGGGCCGCGGTGCGGTGCGGTGCGGTGCGGACTGTGCCCGCCAGGGGTCCCCCCGGGCTGGGAGCTGCCCCGGCCGGGCCGGGCTGGAGCTGGAGCTGTGCGGGAGGGAGGCTGCGGGAGGGAGGCTGCAGGCTGAGCCTCCGTGGAACAGCACGGAGCGTCGTGTGTGCCAGAAGCCGTGCCCACCTTCCCTTCCAACACCGGGCTTCTTCATCAATGGGAAGGGAGTTCATTCATTTCCTAAATAAGCTGGAATTCATACAGAAATGTGTTTAAGTGCTGGCAGCAACCTTGGGAGCCCAGAGGTGGAAAGCACATGAGAAAACAAGTAGCTAAGAGCATTTGGAGACAGATTAAACCAAACAGCCCATTGGCTGAGACCTGCAATAACCAGCCCGACAGCCTATGTTTAGCTTGTATCCAGCTCTGTGCCACGCTGCTTGGTGAAAACACCTGAATCAAGGCTTGAGGAAGCCCTGCATGGGGGCCCTGCACTGGCTCTTGCTGCGGGATCCCAGTGGGACCAGGGAGGTGGTGGGATGCCAAGTGCTGCTCTTCTGGACTGCGCATATACGCACCACAGTAGGAGCACCACAGTGTACACAGTAGCAAACTCAGCCCAGGTACATATCAGCAACTGCTTCTGGAGAAAATCATAATGTTCAGGCACTCTCACATGAGCTTGAAAAGGGCTTGGAATCTGAGACATCCTCGTGCAGCAGCACAGCTTGTAAATATGAGGCCTCCTTGTACTGCACTTAATGTGGCACTTCTGTTCCTTGTAGATCGTTATACCTCAGGCAGAGCTTGCACCAAGGCCCCCAGGTTGCAGGGAGGGACCCCACACCCTGCAGGCACCTGTTTGTCATCCTGAGGTGTCCAGGCGTTCACAGCAACCGAGGAGAAACCCGTGGCGCTCTGCTCCCTCTTTGCATGGGATACATACGATGATAGGAAGTGGGAAACTTGCCAGGGTATGAAAACATCTCATCCTTAAGGAAATAAGTCCCTGCAGGGAGCCATTCCTAAGGAGTGGGCAAGGCAGCTTGGGAAGCGAGTCCAGGAATGCAGGACGCCTGCTTGCCAAGGAAGCACAGCGTCTGCCGGCTCAAAAGGGAAGAATTACTGGAATGTTTGGGGGATCCAAGCTATGTCATTGTGAGATAGGAACCGACAGGATTAGGAATAAACCCTTAATGGAGAAAGGTTACAAACTACCCCCCAGTCAGTGATCATGGGAACTTGGCAGGCTCTGGAGGAGAAGAGCCAAGATTTACAAGTGATCTGGGGTGTTTCAGTAAGTTGGGCACTCAGCAGCAAGGCTGGAATGGGCCGGAGCTGTGTGGTGGCAAGCCAGGAAATCACACATTTTTATAGCATCTGATGTGAGCCCCACTGCCCTGGCTGCCTGGTACAGCTCTTCCAGCTAGAGGAGCTGCTATGCTGGGTGATGGACAGCACAGGGGCAAAAGAGCCTTTTTCTGCTGGTTTAGCTACATTTAAACCAAGTCTTTTGCCAGTATGTCTAAGTGACCTGATTTTTTTTTCACGTCCAAAAGCAATTCCTTGGTGTTAGTGTGATGTCCCAGGGTAGGCAAAATCTGGGACACCACATCACAACAGCCTTTGGGAAACATTTCCAGCTCCATACTCAGCAGAAAGACCACAATACCTGGTAACATCCCCACTGCAGTGTTTCAGCACTGACTCTGCAGCAGTTCCACGTGCAATTTCTTGATTTCAGTTGTCCAGAACTTGAAGCCATGTAAGGTGTCCTGTAGCTGGGCACTACAGAACACCCTGGGAACCACTCAGCTTTGCAGGCTTGTCCTAACAGCCCCTAGGACCACCAGGAAGTAATGATGCAAAAGCACACTTGCTGTATCATGTCACTTCTGTGCAGGTCTGACTTCTAAAGCTACCCGTGATCTCTGTAAATACATTTGGCTGGCTGCGAGGGGCACAGGACTCTGCTCTCACAGAGCAGTTGTGGAGTAAGAGCAAAATTTTGCTTTGAAAGTACACCTTGATCCTTGGTTTGAATAGCGTGAAAAGGAAGGAGAAGGATTAGCAGGGTGAGCTTTGAATTAATAGGAATGAGAGCTTGCTGGATCACAGAACTGCATGTCAGTTCTGAGACCCAAGCAGAGAGCAGGTCCCACCTAGTTACTAGATATGAGTGTGCTTAACTTTTTTCCTACGTTGGTTTTCAGGAGTTTGACCTCAGTTTCCCCACCAGGGAAACCTGTTTTGGGCAATACTCTTGGATATATCTCAAGAGAGGGCAGCATGGTGGTGAGGATGGCAAAGGAAGAACTTGAGGATACCTTCACAAATGGTAGCTCAGCCACAGGACAGTGGGGATTTCCTTTGTTAAGAATAAATATATCTGTCCTGGCTTCTCCTACCCAGACACCTTTGATGTAGTCATCAACTTGCAGAATAAATTCCAAAGGTCTGTGGGGATTAGTGTGATGCTAACAACCCAAACCCAATACTGGGGTAAAGGATTGGTTTCAAAGAACCTAAAATCAAATGTTTTGGAGTGGTTAATATGTGACCAAATACTAGGACAGCTGGATGGAGAATTCCTGGATTTAGAGTTCAGTTCCTAGAGCTGTGCCTGTTTCCCTTAGAGTCGTGGTGTCTGCCTAACGAACAACCTGACGCATAGGTGGAATCTGAGCCCGAAGGCTTCCTAAGACTTTGGATTATGGAGCACCAGATGTTAGGGAACCACAGATACCAGCTTATTACACATTCACAAGTCCAAAGAAATTCCTGCTTTTTGGCTTTCAAACTAATTGGTACTCAGTTTCAAGACTGACCGTGGAAGATGAGAGGTGCAGAGCCCTGGGAGCAGGAGGGGAGTGGGAGGTTAAGAAGGATGGGCTCTGAGAGCTGAGAAGAGAGACAGAGGCTTGTCCCCTGAGAGCCACAAACAGGAGAGCATCTGGGCAGGCGTTTGGAGCATGAGGAGGCAGTCAGGTTCCTGGGGTGCAGGATGATGCTGAGTAGAGGCAAGGGGAAAGCTGGGCATGGAAGTTTGGGAGGGAAATGGATGGGTTTTGGTGGGCTGTCAGTGCCAGTCTGCAAATATCAATGAGGGAAAATGAGGAAATTAACTTTCAGTGGTCAGCATTATACTATAAGTTGTTTGCTACGAGATCTGTAATTGCTTTGGTTTCCATAACACACCTAACTCTTCACTACTTGACGTCACTGTTTACCACAGCGATAGCAAAATTCCCAGACCTAAAGCAAACAGAGAAATAAAGTGACTCATTCATGTTTCATCAGTGATTCTCCAGCAGGTGATGTGGGGTGTGAATTCAGAGTCACAAATACAATTGTATTTCATGTATTAATGATGTGTATTAGCATAAATCTACATAACAATTTGATGCACTGAAGACTAAAAAGATACACCCCAAATTATTTATTTTATTGAGGTTTTCAAAGAAGACTGTCTAAAAAAACTAAAGTCTAGGCAAAAGGATGTGACCTCTGCTCAGGAGAGGTTCACCCAAAGACTAAAATTCTTCAAGTCATGGCCATCTTGAAGCTTGTAGGGAAGGGATAAGAGAATGGAGTTTGAAAGAAAAAGAGCCCCTGTTTGTTAGTTTTATTAGGAAGGCATTTTAATGATAATTTTCCCCTCTGTTCTTTCACAGAGTGATAAGAATCTCTTTTCTTCTTGTTTCTTGGAGGGCACTGGAAGGCATCATGGGTCAGCTAGGCTGCCCTTTATCCTTTCCCATCCATCACGGGTCTGGCTGGTGATGGGTTCAAGGTGTTGCAGGTTTGAGATCCTAAGCAGTTCCTAATGCCTCCTCCACACACTGAAGCCTGCCTTGTTTTTTCAGTAATCCAACCTTTCCCCTTCACCCACGAAAGAGTTTAAAGCATCTGCTACCACAGCTTTCTGAAGAGAAAGGGGAAACTGATAAAGAGTTTTCGTTGTGCTTTGATTTCTAGGGGAAAATTTCATCCTAATAATAGTGTCACACTGACATATTTTTCTTAAAGGTTCAAAAGGAAGCACAAAAAAATCCCAAGAAAATATTTTATGGCTGACTTCAGTGGTATTATACTGTTATAAAGGACAAATAGGGCACAGTCATAAACAGTCCCCTAAAAATTATTTTTCAGGGGCATAGATGAGGCACAGAAGCAAAATTCTACCTTGTGCAGCCCAAGAACTTCATGACCTCTGAACTGCTGTGTCCTGGTATAAACCAGGACTGCCTGCACTTCTGCACCTCCAGCTCAGGGTGTTTAGCTCAGTCCAAAGGGACTGAGAACAACTGAGAATGAATTTGTCAGCGCGTTAGCACCGAGGCTTCTTAGAGTTAGTCAAGACAGTTTTTTTGCCTCCCAACCGTGCACTGCTGTAACAGCATGTGCAGTTTGATGTGGTAACAGTATGGGGTGAAGGAGAGCTACTACAGGAGCATCTGGGAAAGTCGGGGACAATATCATCCTGAGTGTGTTCAGTGCTAAGCATCACACCCTTACCAGTATTTAACTTACCTGATTTTCAGCAGGATAATCGGTGTTTAACATCTGTATTATACATCCTCCTTGAGGACGGTGTTGACAGTGCTGCCTCAGACACAGCCTGGATGGTAAATACGCTGCGAGGTGCCCTGCCCAAGATAGAAATCTCGGATCTTTTCTGCAGTTGCTTGTTTCCTCTCTGACTGAGGTGCAATTTCTGAGTGAGCTGTGAAACGGTGGGGTTGCTGCCATAAATGTGGGCAGACAGAAACACGTGTAGATGTTAAGCAGGGAGAGCTTGCCAAACAGATCCTTGACATTTATGCCACCGCCTTGAACTTAATGACAGTGAGATTACAAACCCAAGTACCCCGGACTGCCAGCTACTTCTTCTGGGACCAAGCGTGCTACATCTGGCTCAACCTGGTCTGAGGTCTCAGGGAATTTTTGTGAAGGTATAGTTAAAGATTTTAAATGCAAACCATTGTAGGGACAACGGTATTGAAATTCCTCCCTGTTCCTTGAATCAATCCCTAGACACCAGGCTGCCAATGGTCGGAGCTGGCAGGGTTGGAGAGGCTCCATAAATCTCGCTCACACCTTCAGAGCACCTCCGCTCTCAGGCTGCAAAGGGAACTTTCTTCAGTATCCCTTTGTACAGAATGCGCAGACAATGACATTTTTGTCTTGGTTTTCATTTCATATTATTGCACCAGTTGTCCTGGATAAGATCATAAACTTGTCCTCACTGGTAATGTGCTTTCACAATGTCTGGAGGAGGCAGGGGGAGTTTAAAATTAATGCACCTCCTAGCGTGAAATTATTCATGGCTCAACACTTGTAATTACCAGGGCCAGTTTTAGGAAGCCCATAGTTATGAGGAATTTGATATTTTAAGACTTAAAACAAATGTTTTACAAGCTTTATCCTTTGCCTACTGCAGAATACATTACGGCCTGGTAAAGCTGCAGTGTGGATGCCCCATCCCCAGCCATGGCCATCAGCTGATCACACCTGCCAGCCGTTCATCACCAAACCGCTGCCCCTCGATGATAACATTCAGCTAGGGGGGAGGCGGAGGCAGCCCGGCCATTGTGCTAATTCCCCACCCAGAGCTGCGAGGCTCCTGCAGGCCCAAGGCATCCTGTGCAAAGTTCAAAGCTTTTAGAAAAAGTAATAAGATCAGACCAATTAGGGCCTGTCTGCCTACACTGACAACTGTGTCAGGAGACCCGTTCATCCTATTCCCTCCTGGGCATGCCCTGACCGCATTGCTGCCCTGGCTTCGGGCTCCTCTCGCCATCCCAGGCTTGTTCTGACATAACTCCATTGCAATTCTTCCTCATTCATATGGATGCAGGAGCAGAATTTGGCCCCAGTGCCATCTTATAGCAAAGAAAGGACCGGCTGCAGGCTGAACAGGGAATGGGGCTTAATTCAATATTTAATCCAAGTTCTTAAATCATGGATCACATTACCACCTTTTAATTCCCGTTGTTACTCCAAGATTTGTTACGTGTTCTGGGGCCTCCCACACAACCCCTGAGTGCTTCTGCAGCTGAGTCAAAGCAATTCCTGCTCTGGCTGGAGACAGACAGCATGCAGCAGCGGGGTTCACGTTGGTGCGCTTCCACACCAAGCCCCGAAGCCTCTTCGCTCCATGCAGCAGGCAGCTGGCTGGGCCGGCCAGCTGAGCACTCACATAGTGCTGCTCTGCTTCCCTCTGCCACTGGTTCCTTTGGTGAAAAAGGGTTGGAGCTCGGTTTGTGCTAAGAAATGATGGCATTACATTGCTGTCAGGTAAATAAAGACTTCTGACCTTATTTAGCAGCTGAAGGACCTGCGTCTCTCTTCAGGTGTCCCTTTCAGGTTCTTCCTACACTCTCAAACCAGGAGATATATGTATGTCTTAGGTCTGTCTGTAGATGTTAATAAATCAATTTTGAACTATGTGTTCCAGGCTACTGGAGTTCTGGCAGCAGCTGAAAAAGTCTCCAAACTGCTTTGCGTGTTGTGTTAGAGGTTGTTTGCTTCATGGTCGTGATTTGAGCAGCGAGAGGGAAACGGGTTGCAGTTACTGTTCCTACATGTGGATCTTGGGGTCTTCAAGGAGATCCTACAAGTTAGAATAGAAGATTCCTTAGCCTGCAATATTTATTATTAGGAAAAAAAAAAAAGAAAAAAAAAAAGGAAAATTTGGATGTATTTTGAGTTTTCCTTTTACAAATACAATGTAAGTTGTTACTGAATGACCAATAGGTCAGTTGATTGTTAGTGCTTTTTACAGAGTCCAAGAGGTCCTCCAAAACATTGTGACATCTTCCTCCCATCTTGTCGTAACCATTTATAATAGAGCCCATTCATATGTATAAAATGTGTGGTTTTAAGCACTTACCCTCCCTTTAGAAGTCATTTATAAATGAGATCTTCATATGACACAGAGCCAAAATGACCCAATATTACGTCTAACAAACCAGGCCAGTATTTATAGAGAAACCACATCCATTAACAAAGTCAAGCTTTTAAGGGCTGCTTGGTGTTCCTGGAATGAAGACGGAAGCGGGCTGGATCGCAGAGCACGGAGCACGCTGCAGTCACTGCCAGCCTTTGCATGGAGCAGCGCTGCTCTGCCCCTGGGGAAGGGCTGCTGCATTCTTGCTTTGTAAATAAGGTACTCTGCTGATCAGGAAAAATCATCTTGCCCTGCATTTTTTGCCAGTACTCGGTTTGCCACAAGTATAAAATTCAGGTGCTATATGATGTATTTGGATATCACAGAAAAAAAGTCTTATTAAAGCATATACTACTGACACATGGGGAAAATACACCAGTGCATGGAGCTTTTAGTTCCCCAGCCAGCGCAGTAACTCAGCCCCTCCCTGGGCTCTAAGGCCAGAGGCCGGTCTGCCAGAGCAGCATACGCAAGACATTAACATACGCCACGGAAGGGACAGGATTAAAAATGATTTAAAGCAACATGTCCTACTCTGGCTGAGGTACTCTGAGGGCAGTCAAACAGCGTCACTCGGAGATTTATGTTATTCTAGGAAGGACAAGTCCTGGAAAGTGCATATGAGAACCGCACGGGCAGACAAACACAGTCCCATCCAGACATTTTGAATTAATGCCATGGCCAAGTGTTTGGATTTTAGAATGCCTGTCCCAGTTTCAGGCTACCAGATGCCAGCTCCCATCTTTCCAGGAGCAGGACCTGACCCTTTGTAGGAGGACCTGTCAAGATCTCTGCTTTAATCATCCAAATGGACAAAAGAAAAATCAATCTATCATACCGAGAAAAAACTTTTGAGATCACCCCTCAAGGAGGATTGCAAGTAATCCCTGTGCAAAGGTCCTGTAAAGTGATCTCTTTCAAAATCATATGTATGAAATTAGTTATAATCTGCATGGTAACGACCCAAATTTTCAGCTTGACTTGCATGGCACGATAAGGAGAATACAGATGGTTCTAATGGGGGTTTCTACATACCGTTTAATTTGCCATACTGAGATCTTCTCAAAGACTGTCCCATGAAAACCTGCACAATAAATTGAGGCTGACTGTGTTTTTCTGGTAGAGCTTGACCCCATGCCCTTTGAAACAAGTGACTAATCTCTCACTAATTTGAGTGGTACAGGATTAGCACTTCATAATTTAGGACCTAATTTTTGTTTGCATGAAGGTGCTTTTACATTCCCAGCCATGAAATCTAATGTCAAAGAAAATGCACCTACAGCAGGTAATGCTCAGGGAGCCCAGCCCGCCATTGCAAGCAGGTCACCAGAGAGCTTTCATGCTTGCTGATTCTTTTAGTTTGAAGTAATGTAATAAAAGCAGGCTTTTAATTAACATTCAGAGCACTGCTGAGGTATAAAGTGCAGGGTGATGGGGCCCAAGCAACACAGCACTGAGCCAGGGATGGGAACATTCACAGAAGAAAATATGAAGGCATTCAAAAACAGGGATGGTGGTGTGAAAGAAGAAATTGCGAGGGACTGTTGGACATGCACAGGGCACACAGGTCTATGGACACAAGAGAAATACCTTTTCCTGGATCCCAGTTGGGCTGCCCAGCAGCTGGGTTTGCTGGTCCTGGACTCATGCGGCAGCAAGTCCGTGGTGCACGAAGCCCAGTTCCCCACCACTGATGTCTCATCACCACCGAGATGACAAGGGAAGGAGAGCCCTGTCTAATTGTGTGCCTGCGGGGCAGGAACACACCCTCCTCTCTTGGGGGAATCCGAAGCTAAATCATGAAGTTGCTCTTTCCCAAGCACAAAAGGACTCCACAATCCATGTTAAATAAACGCTTAGCATATAAAGAATGGGGCTTGGGATGAAGTGCAAGTTGTCCCATTTGTTGCTGTCACTATCAAAAACCGATTACCTTGACCAGCATCTCTGCTGAAAGAGATAAAGCAGAGGACTGTAAAAAAAATGCAGTCAAAACAATCTAGAACCAGGATGAAACAGATCTAAAAGAGAAAAATGGAGCAGCCGGAATGAGGACTTCATAGGGAAAATGCGCTTACTGAGAGGAAGAAAGACAACCTGTTAAAAAAAGTGTAAGTGAAAAGAACTTGATCAGAAAGAATAAAATGTTATCAATTTTGTTTATAATATTATCAGAAAATTACAGCAACAGCGAGGGAGCTTTTCTAAAAGAGCTGATAAGATAAGTGGTCTATCTCCTCCACGATCTGACTGGAGCACCAGCGTTATGTTTTTGCTAATAACCTTATCTCTTGCGGTCTAACGTCTCTGATAAGAGGCAAAGCAAACGCTGGGGTTTCTCCTGTTATGTTTGCAGTAGGCAAGCAGCTTGCTGAGCTTGTTGCCTGCTCTTCCACGGACCTCAGAAGTGAGCATCTCCCCAGGAGGAATGGGGAGACGTGGACAGCCAGCTGAGGAGGGTTAAATCATACAAGTAGGTCTTGGGGCATGTGAGGACCTGTCCCCGGTGCTGCTGTCCCAGACCTGCTGGGTGACTGCAGCCAAGTCCCCCCACCTCATGGTACCTCTGTTTCCCTTTAGCCCACAGTAGAGAGTTTCTGCAGGGCCTGACACATCAGGACTGAGATCTTGTACATAATACATCAGAGGAACATTTGGGTATCAGAGGAGGTTTTATCCCCCTCGCTTGAGGGCCACCAGAGAGTCAGGCAGGAGTACTGCAGCTCTGCCCACCATGCCCTGTTCAGAAAGAGAACCAGGAGTCCTGCCTCCAACTTCCTCACTCTTACAACACTGGAAATATTTTATGTACAATCCTGTTAATTAAAACTTTGCTAGTAGACGCTTGAAGTAATGAAAACCAATACACACCTGCCAGGTCTAAAGAAATTTTCTTCAGAGAAACTATTAGATCAACATACGTTAAAACCTGGCCTGTAAATGTTTTGGCCCCAGGGCTTTTCTCATAGTACATAAAAAAAATGTCAACCCAAGTTAATCCTCCTCCTAACAGTTGGTAGATATGGTTTATCTGATCGAAACGACAGGACAAAGGGATTTTACTGACTTTATTTTCATTATCATTAAAGTAAATGTTTTCGCATCTCTGAAAAAAAAGCTTATTGGAAAGTTATCTTGAGCTGTGGAATAGAAATTGCCCCATGCAAATCTTGATTCAATATTATTATACACTACTGTAAATAGCATAGTGTTGATTCACAGAGATCAGCACGAAGGTATATTTCAATTAGTCCGTTCGTTTGTTTCCAGTTCCTGCTGGGGCAGTTGAATTCCAGCTGCTGGCTTTGCTGGTGACGCTACCATTTCCCTGGGCCTGCAGGCTTTAAGGTCAAGCAGAGCTGCTAAGGACATTCTGTGTTTCCTGGCTGTTGTCTCCTGCCCCCTGGTTTGTAATCCCATCTCTTCCCACAAGAAGGTACAGCTAATGAGACAGTGAAACTCATCTGCCAAAGCTGTAGTGGATTGATGACTGAGTTGGTCCTAGGCATAAATTAAATAGGTCCATTCAGCCTTGTCCAGCCAGGAAAATAGTGCAGTAGATCAGTAAACCACTCTAATGCAATGTTCTCAAGAGCTCTGTTGGGGAAAAATGTCCTGCATAGCAGTGACCTTGCTGAAAGGTTAACCCTCCGCACTTTGCCCTCATTAGGATAAAAATACGATATTAATGAATGAGAAGCAAAATCCCATTCATTTCCAAAATGTGAAGACATGGCAATGGGCAGCTTTCTCAGGAAGAGACTGTTCAAAGTAGTCTAGTATCTAATTTAAACCTTTCATATTAACCTCAATTAACCTTGAGGTAGTTGCCCATGGCCTTGTCCTTGTTAGGATTTCACTGCTGGCACGGATACCCAGGGATTAAGCAGATATTAATCCCCTCTTCCCGTTAGCACTGGCTGGTGCAGACCATACCCTCTGAGACTTGCTGCATGGCTGTGTGGCACAACCCAAGCGAGAGCCGAGCCTTTCTTCTTAGCGAACACAGCACAGCTAGGTGAAACAGGAAAAACGCATAAATCCTTGCAAAGCATGGGCATGGAGGGCAGGAATGGCCCAGTCCTCCCTTTTAGCACTGTTTCTTGGCCCCATAAAAGGGGATCACTAACAAAAATCCCTTGGCCTCCCAGGCTTATCTCTCTCTATAGGGCTGTGTTTAGGAACAGAAATGGGATCTGGCAATTTTTAAAGATTCAGATTCCTTAATCATTCATGGTGTGAGAATGTCACTGAATGGGGATCCGCACGTAAGCCCCCAAGATGGGAAAATACAGGGAGCTTTCGGTTGCTAAGGAATAAATGAGGTTAAACAGAGCAAATATCCTTTCCTCATGCAGGGCCTGTCTGGTGGGAACGAGCAGCCCTGAGTCTGGTATGCACTGGTTTGGTGTCTCTAGAAACATCTGGACAGAGAGACAGGAGTGGGACTTTGAATATTGTTCGGCACAATTCTTGCTGCAAAGCCCTGGTTCCTCCCGTCCTCTCCGCATGAAAATATGCCTCCTGTGACATGACGGGGAAGTCACCTTCCAGCGGGTTATGAGATGTATTTCACAGCTGCTCGGACAGAGGTGTAGGTAGGACACGCGGGTGCCCTTGTGGGGCAACGGAGCCCAAAGCACAGCTACTCTGTGCACACCTGCTGTGGGACATGCGGGAGGGTACATTATCTGTCGTCATCAGTGACAAAAGACGTCCCAGGCAGGCACAACCTGCCTCTCAGTATCCAGCTCTCCTCTGAAGGCTGTCCCCCTCTCCCAGGCTCGTCCTGCTCCTCATGGTTGGGCTGTGCACAGTGTGAAACCACAGCCAGGCCTCCACGTTGAAATTCAGGGAAGGTTTGCAGAGTCCCTGCTGTGGAAGGCAGCTCCCTTCTCATGCCGATCTGGATACCAAACACATGTAGTGCTGCGGCAGGAAATTGGCCTATTTTGAACCCAAATGTGTAGATCAGATTTCTGCTTAGGAATACTTAGAGGAGCAAGCCAAAAATGGTGGTGTGGAAACAGGAGAAGCAATACTACGAGGCAGCTATCCTTGGGGCTTTCTCTTCCCTTACTGGTAGGTTTGCCTCTGGTTGTTCTCTGTGTAATCTACAGCTGTCTGAGTCTAATGAGCTAAATGACTGTATGAGCTGCACTTGGGTGCTCCTTGGCTTAACAGCTACAGCTGCACACCGGGGAGCAGCGAGGGCTGAGTCAGGGGTTTTGCAGAAGCAGTGGCCCATGCTGGGATGGCTGGGCTGTGCAGGAGGGGTTGCACCAGCTGCAGCCCTGTGGCTGTGGGAAAGATGTGCGGGGAGGGTGAGGCTGCTTGGGGCTGTGGGTGTGCAGAGGGGGTTGAACGGGACTTGTAGCTGTGCGTTGTTGGATTTCTCTGGAGACTTCTCCAGAGCTTTTGTATGTCTTTGTGTGCAGTTAAACGAGCTTTAGACTTTCTTTGGTATAGTATTTGTTGATATCAAGCTGTTGAGTGAATTTTAGTTGTTGGCCAGGCTGGGGAAAAGTGAACGTGGAATCCCAATGCAGGCTGAAATGACAGGCAGTTTCTGGGAAATGGCATAAGGCTATGGCAAATACTCATCCAGACTTCCACAGATTGGGGCTTACTCTTCAGTGCCTGCAACAGGGAAGTGTTATGCAGTACTGCCTGCGTCCCTGTGAATGCTGAATGTTCTGTGTGCACGCTGATGAAGAAGTAGCTTTAGTCAGCACAACCTGGTAGTACATGTGGTAGGCTTAAACAGTAGAGTCCATTGGGAAAAGGGGAAGAAGATTTTATTATAGACCAGATGAAATGAGCTGGAACTAAGGTTTCCAGTGAGAGCAGCTTCTAGTGTCCTCTTACAAGGCACAGGTGCACCCAAGGACAAGATGAGAAAACAGACGGACATGTGCTTTATGTGGATGGCACCATTAGATATAAAACACATCAGTGATACTCAAAAAGTGAAACAAAATATCAAACAGCAATAGCTTTTTAGTGATTGTAGAAGGGCTACATCAGGAACCCTGTCATTTAAAATACTACAAAAAAACAATTGGAGCAGAGCAAAAGGGATGATGGAAAAAAAAATACTGTTTTCATATGCTTTAAAAATCTGTTTTTATTTGCAAAACTGGAATAATAGTATCTTCAAATGTTTATGGAGCTGTAATTTGAATCAAGAGCAAAGGTAGTTTTGTTTTGTTTTGTTTTGTTTTGTTTTGTTTCCCTCCATGTACATGTACTGAAAATAACAAGAACTGAAGAGATCCTGTTACGCCAGGGAAGTTTTTGTATCAATGATCACTTTGCCTCAGTGAGACCACACTTACAAGAATATGTAGGCTTATCTTGTAAGCTAAGAACACAGTGCCTGTGGAAAGAGTAAGTTGGAGACATTTATTCTGCCTCCCCCCTGCTGAACTTCAGCTGACTTTCAGGCAGCTAACAGAGGGGAATAGTGCTAGCTGTTCACAGTGTGTTCAAGAATATGAATTACAGCAGGCAAAAGGCTGGATATTGAGGTATTCACTTCAGTGCCTTTCATTAAGGCTTTAGACGGGGTATAGATCACTAGTAAATGTGTATACCCACTAGGGAACAGGTAATAGTGCATATGGATCTGGTTCCCTGTTCTCCAATCAAGTTTTTCCCCTGATTATGATTTTCACCCTGGAGTCTTCCCCAGGACCCAGAGAGGTGGGGGAATCTGGCGCCAAGCTCACTGGCTTCAGTTTGCTTTGCTGTCAGGTGTACAGCCTCACAGAGGGAACTGGGAGGCCTGTCAAGCAAAAATGGATGAAAACCATTGTATGGGACTGGTAGGTATAAATGCAATCCATCATCAAAACGCGTCCGTAGACGCAGTGTGATCTGCAAGCTCCAGTGGGAGGCCAAATTTCTGTCGGTTTGAGCAGACAGGTGAAGCTGGGAGGAAGGAGCCATAGTAGATGGTCCCAAGTGGCAGTGCTAGTTCAACACCAAGCAGGTGGATGTCTGTCCTAAGAAAAGTTAGAAGAAGCACAGCAGTCAGCTAATCATCCCAAAATCTTTACTATTTAACTGTAACCAAGTTTAAAATTGGCCACCTGGCAACCGAGACCTAGAGATGTCTCAATATGCTTACTACAGAGAAGTTGAGGTGGGAAGAGGGTGGCAGAAACTCTCTGTCTGTCCTTGAAAACACGATAGAGGCCAATGCGACGTCCTCCAAGCGCCGGCCTGTCCACCAGCACCGCTCCTGAGCTGCAGGGGGCTGGCTCCTCTGCCATTTCATGGGAAGGCTTTGGGATGCTGAGTCAGCACTGCCACTTCTGGTAGGCCTGGGTTTTCCGTCGATGGTTCCTGTGTGCTGAGCAGGACTTGTTTATCTGCTGCGGCCCAGCCCAGCCTGGCAGGATTGCGGGCAACATGAAAAATAAACAGGGGATTCTAGCAGCGTTATGTCACTCCGGCCGGCCCGAACGCTATAGAGTCGCTGCCAAGTTAGGTCACTTAAGCAAATAGTTTGAATGTGTTTAAGAGACAGCTAGACATTTTTATGAGGAGAAAGGAGATTTGCAGATGCAGAGACAAAGCAAGGAGGTGCGTTTGAGATAAACTTAAAGGGCTAGACTCGTTGGGCCAAGTGGCCGTTTCCTGCCTTGCAGTTCTTTGCTTCCTCGCGTCTATTTACAGACTCGAGTGTGCTGTGGTCCAGTGAGTAGGTAGTGCTGTGAAATGTGCCTGTGCAGAGCACAGAGGGATCATTATAAAAAACAAAACATATTTCTCATGGACGAGATGGCTGAAAATGGTCAGTAGGACAGTCTAGATGCAGCCAAGGTTGCTCCTCTAATTGTCTATCTTACGAGTCATATGAAAATTCCTCGCTTTCTGCACTAGAGCAATTAAGGACAAGATAGCGGCTAGGAACAAGGCACCAAACCTGTGAGCCCCTGGAGGAATCGTTCCTCGTTGGATGTGCCCAGAGGCCACCAGGGAGATGGCATTTTCTGGCCTGGTGGAGGAAGAAGTGGTGGCACTGGATGCCTGGGACTGTGTAGCTGCATCAAGGCCACCACAGAGTGTCTGATAATGGTATGAGCCTTTAATTTAGGAAAGATTCTTAACTTTATGAAATGAAATGGAAGATCCACTACCAACTGCAGGAGCTTCTGTAAACCTTCTCTGTGAAATCTGGTAGTAAGGTGGATCCCAAATTGCCCAGCATATCGCAGCAGGAAGGAACTGACATGCTGGCTACATACTTTTGATAAAAGGGAGGAAATTACTTGTGGAGCTCAATTTCTGGGGATGGAGTCTGGATTCCCACTGCATCTAACCCTGCTCACCTCACTAGAAGTCTGAAATACAGGATTGTCAGGCCTCTGAGACCTGTCTCCTCATTCCTCTTCAATTTATGGCTCCCTCCCCTCCAAAACACCTATTACCCCTGAGGCAATGAACTCTCACAAGTCATACCTTTTTCATAAGATTCACAGCCTATTTTCTAGACAAATGCCGTTCTCCTCCAAACCTAATTTCTTAATCTTCCCTTTTCCCAGCCATAATAATAATCAGAGCACTTTGCATCAAAGAAATTCAACTCCCTTACAACATTAATTAGGCCTTACAACCCCTCTGCCGTGACTGTTCCTGTAATTGCATCAGTGTCATTTTTAAAGCTGGCAGTGGGAAGAAGGCATACTGTAGGGATGTCTCAATTTGTTTTCCATTGCTGCTGCCCTTTGTGTCTGGCAGAGCCTCCCAGGCCCAGCCCAGCAGGATGCCTCGCAGGCCTTCAGCTTCCAACTCTGCACATCTGCTGCGAGCCATCTTGTTCTTGTTCCTGACCAACAGTGACAAGTGAGGGGAAAGGAACGATGCAGTATGGTGCCACAGAAAATAAAGGATACGCCCATTTTTTCGTTCTATCCTGTGTTCATGTCATTGTCTACAGACTTTGTGTCATATGCCTCCACGGCTTTGGATCAAGGAGCTATGACCTTGTATTTTGATAGAGAATCATCTGCATGTCAATGGTGCTCTTAAATAACAATTTTCTTTTAGTAAAGAACTACAGAGGCATAAGATCAGCATCAGAAGTGTTGCTAATGCTCTCCCCTGGCAAGGACCTATCTGATAGCTCCTGCTGGGACAAACGTGATGGGCAGGGTGTTTGTGTCAGCCTCCCTGCTGGCCCAGACCAAGGCAGAAGGAACCAAACGTGCCTCAGAGTTTGAAAACAGGGGAGTTTACTTCCCATCTTCTTCCAGCTCCTGCTCACTATGGTCAGACCTAAAGCAGAAGTCCCGAGAGGTTGTTTCCTGGTCCCTGTGTCCTGAGCAGAGGGGCAGCCTGAAAATAGTGGAGACTCCTGGCAGAATCTGTTCCCAAGGGATTTCTAGCCCAGACTTATAGGCCTGGGCAGCTCAGACAGGTTTGCCTAGTTTTTCTGTCTCCAGTTCTCTAAATTTCCTGTGGATTGTCCCACCAGTTGTTTGCTATGTGGGAAAAATTCAAAGCCCTTTTCCCCCGTGAGCTGACCCAGCTAGGTGGTCTGTCTGCTCTGACGTTGTTACAGGTTCTGTTGGCCATTTCTAAGAAAAATTGTTTCTTCTGCTCTTTGAAAAAAATGAAAAATTCATCTCATGTCGGAGTGGAGGTCACATCTTGGAATAGTTCCTCCAACTCCAACAGAAAAGGACACACGTACACACACAGGCAAAAGGCTCAGATGAAAACAATTCATTATACGGCTTGCGTGAACTTTCTAACTTTAAGCTCCTTTATCTTCTGAGCATGTGTCTCCAAGGCAACCACTTAACTACCGTGGGTTTTCCAGCATGCCGCATTTCACATAATCTATCTCTTTTTCCAAAGTTTGAGTTTAGATCCTTGCCTAAATACCTCAGAACTATTTAAAGAGAGCAAAGAAAAAGAAAATAACTGTGTTGTACTGTTAGCAAACAAGCGGTACTTACTTACATGGCAGTGCTGCGATATGCTAAAAACCTCTGACAGTAATCACTTGGGTAGAAGTAATTAATTATTGATACAGGGTAAAATGCTGGAAATCATTGAAATAAATACTAAACTTGTCTGACCTATCCTCTCTTTCTGTGTCTCCTGGGTCTTCAAAACTGGGCTAGAAGTCCCGTGAGGACTGTAGATTTCTGGTACTTCCCACTTCTGATGGAGCTACAAGTAACTCAGGATGAAGTGTGCTGCTCTATTCAACATTTTTGTTCCCATTCTGTTGAAAAATAGATGCCATAATCTTTTTAATGAAAGTACACCATGTGATGAATAACATCAATTAGAGAAGCAGCATTTAGGAAGACCCTGATCTGGAATCAGCACACGAGGAAAGCAGGCAGGGCACGTGGCAGTGCATTGGGCTGGACAGACTGCCGAGCGCCGAGTCTCCCTGGCAGGCTGAGCGGTGTCTCTCACTGCTGCAGAGGGGAAATGCAGGTGTTTGTCTGTAAAGTAGGACGGATTTTGTACATTATTACCATTAAACTGGGATTGTATGGTAAAGCTGGGATGTGACTGCAGTCATCTTTCTCTTCTTCGTAAAGACAAAAACTTAAAACACTTAAAGGGCATTTAAAATGAGGGAAAAGCTTCATCTAGGCAGAGTGGATAAAAACTTTACGTACTGTAACTAGCTATTTAACCTCTGCAACCTTATCTGTCTGGAGATTTCAGCCCACATTAGTATCCATGAAATGAAGGCTTCAGGCAAATGGTTTGTTGAGTTTCTGTGCTGATTCTCAGATGTACAGGAAACATCATGAGACGTACAAAGGCATTGAAAGCAGAAATGGATTTGTAGAGAAAGGGACAGATCTGCCAAGCCCCCTCCCTGGGATGATAAGGTCTGTTGTAAGCATCATTTCAGTTTGCAAGAACAGAGACCCTTTTTATTACACCTACCCACAAATGTCCCGTAATGACAAAGGAGGTTGGTAGGGAGGTAAAGGCACTTTGGAATTTTCTTTGTTTTCCATTCTCACAGATGTTCTTACTTGGGCTTTTCCAACCATCACAGATCCTCCTTTGTAGATCTGATCAAGCCAGGGGCACCCATTAGCTGAAATCCAAAGAGGATTTTTGATCACAGAGCCTGGTTTTTGTTCCTTGCAGAGGAAAAGCGCTGGCTGATTGTCTGCAGTTCTCGTTCACATCTCAGTAATGTGAACAACTGAAACAAAATCCCATCTTTCACATAAATTTGCAAACCACCATGTGCTGTTGATGGTGCTTTCACAGGGTAATAACCTCACGGGGAAGGGGGAAGTTACTGGTGTTACTGGGAAAGATATCAAAAGGAAGCCCACTGCAAGCTGGGGTCACGTGTACAAATGCTGCAGCCACACACAGCTTTCCCCACACGCAGTGGGACGAGCGGAGAGCAGGGAGCTCTCGTCAGTGCTCCTCCATCAGCTCTGCAAAGTGGCCCTGTCCCACCCAGGCTGTGCGGGTGTGAATTCATGGAACGCAGTGAATGTTCAGGAGAAAATTTGGAGAGCAGAACTTGTCCTGACAAAATGCAGGGAGCATCTGCGCAGGATGAAACAACCAGGCAGAGCATCTCCAGCCGGACTGGGATGAGGATAGAGAAGAACCAGAGAGCACCATGCCTCTTTGCCACCCACACTCAGCCCCAGCCTGCAGTGCTGGTGGTCCCAGCTCGTAGGTGCGCGTGGTGGGGATGTGAATGGGCAGTGGCACCCTCTGGCACCACCGCTTCCTGCAGCAGTCGGGGTTTTATCTCCCAGAGCTGGGAGCGGAGCAGCTGGTCAGGCCCAGCCCGGCCGACCTCTGGGTTGCAAAGGGCACTGTCTTGGGGACATCTCTTCATCTCTCCTGGACTGTGTGGTCGGGAACATTGGTGGGGAGCCAGGTGGCACACCAACAGGCTGGCCAGACTTTTGGCACGTGTTTGCAGTGTGCTCATCTCTGCCTTTTGCTTTCATGAAGCCTGGTTTTTGATTGTCTGATTGTGGGACAGGTGTTCTTGTGATCCGTGTTCAGCAGAGATTTGTCGAACAGACACTGAGTCAGCTCACGGGAGGCAGGCTCCTTCCCGTTGCCAGCAAGCCTGTCTCAGGGAATTGCCTTCTGTTGGCTGCCTTTCTTGGCGGCCCCTTCCCCAGTCCGTGCGCAGGAGCCACTGGCAGATTTGCAGCAGCGAGAACGTCAGCGCTGTGTGTCGGCAAGCATGGCAGAAAACCCAGCCAGCTGAGTCTGACCAGCATGCAAACCAGATCCCTTTACAAATGGGAAGAAGTCATAAAATCTGCTGTGAAACCTTAGTCCTAGCTTCAGCTGTTAGTGACTTCAACAGCAAAAGTGCCCTGTCTTCGTTGTAAGAGCCTTTTACTCCGCTGTGGGATTCCTCAGGGGACCGGGAGCAGATTGATCCCACAGTAGCACTTGAACTAGTAGCAGAGCAATAAAAAAGGGGGAAGGAATAAGAAAAAAATCCCTTGTGCTGAACAGTAGCCACTCTGCTGCTGGCTTTCAGCACAGGCAGGTGCTTATGGAGTTTTCAAATCTCCTTTAAGGGAGTGCTGCAGTAATGCTTCTCTCGGGATGTGCAGAGCCCTCAGCCAAAGGGAGACCTGCCTCTACCTGTAGAGAGGAAAATAATTCCTGCTCCTCAGTGACAAGCCAAAATTCTTCACAGGTATGTGCTAGGAATTAAAGGCCCAGCCCTATTAAGAGCAATAAATTTGTACCAGGGATGTTCTTGGCCCAATAGCAAGAGTAAATTGACACTTTCTGGCGCTGTAGCCTCCTGCCAAAGGGTGGGAAAAAGTAACCCAGGTAATAATAAAGTGATCTCAAAGGGCTTTTTTCTGCAGCCTGGCTTTCGGAATGAAAGCCAAATTCTAGCCTTGCGTGAGTCTCTCCAAAGTTTCTTGGAGCTAAAATACTGTGTTTCATTTATTACAAGCTGATCAGAAGTGTTTCTTGATCCAACATCAACACCCTCAGAAAGGAAAAGACAGAAGGAGGGAGCGAAGAGCTGGAAGACAGACAGAGCAGCCTGCAGACAGGCGTGTGCAGCTCCCAGACCCTCCCGTCACTTACTGGGACTGATCCAGTCCGAGCCTGTGAAGCCAGAGGTGCAAGCACAGAGGCAGTGGGACAGGTCCCATCCAGCCGAGGTATTTATGCAGTCCTAAGTTCTCCCGAGTGGCAGTTTTCCTTTTTCTTTTTTCAAGGAAGTTTCTAACCATCAAGGTTGCAAGGAGTCGCTGTCTCACCGCAGGCTGCAGATGCACCAGCACCGATCCTGCCCAACTCCAGGGACGTGCCGCAGCTCTGCTGAGCGTGACCTGTCTGTAAGCTGCACACATCTTTATCAGCTCAGGGTTCCCCCGCTGACAAGTGAAGTGGAATAGAAAAGGGGCTGCACTGATACTGGAGAGAGGTGACAGCTGCTGCAAGGACAAGCACAGCAAAGAGAAGAGGCAGCTTTCAGGGATGGAGATGAAGAAGAATGGAAAGTAAGAGGAAGAAGAAAGGGGATAGAAGCAATTGTGGGAGCAGAAAAAGAGACTGAAGAAATGTAAGGGTTAGGTTGTCACATAGAAGTTATTTTCTTACCTTTGAGCTCAAAAATGCTTGTGCTGACAGCCCACCTAGGGCCTGAGGGAGAAGTGGGTAGCTCTGAATGCACACCCCAGCAAGTGCCACCGCCTGAGACTCACCCTGTCCTATGGGGGGGCCCTGGCCCCTGCCCCTGGCAGACCTCCAGAGAGAGCCATGCATGCTGAGAAGGCACCCATGGTTACTGGGAAGTCATTATATTTTATTAAATGGCAATGGAGGGAAAAAAAACAGATGGTGTTCGGCATGCCAAGAGATTGCCCAGTTTTACTGCTACCCACTTGGCCAGAGGACCGTTCAAGCTTACAGACTCCTGTGATGTGAGGTCAGAAAAGTCCCAGTTCATCTGCTGAAAGTACAGGACATGGGCAGGGCCCAGCTCTGCTCTGCACCTGTACCACCCAGCGCAGCATTGCCAAGCCGGTACAACGTGGAGAGCTTTGCCTGAGAGTGGCATTTCCCAGAGAGCCACCAGCCCGAGCCTGCAGCCAGACTGATGCTGGTGTGCACCAGGGTGGCTGCCATGGCATGGCCATGCAGAAATAAAAAGGTGCCTACAAGTAGAGTGGGACTCACCGCACTCCTCGCGCCAGAAGAGATGTCTTCACAGTGCTGCACGTGCCTAATATTAATCTCCTGGTGTTTTGAGAAGGAGCTGTTCAAATATTTTGCTGGGAGCAGTTCTGCGGGTGTGAAAACATGCAGCTTGAGCAAGGTGGCAGGGCGCTGAAGGCTGAGTGATCGACCAACCTGCTGACAAGGGGCTGGAGGAGGACCGACGGGTCCTGCAGCCTGTGTGGGGCTGGCAGGCAGCTCAGGGAGCAAACACCAGCATCCTCCTTCCGATCGGGGGTTAGGGAAAAGACACCCCCCCCCAGCTCCTGTTTTCTCTGGATTAGCAGCATTTAAATTCTTTTTTTCCAGAGGGCTGAAGTCTGCTGAAGCCCCAACAGCTGAAGGGGCTTTGCATGGTGGAGTTGTGGAACACGTCAGTTTGATAGCCAAGGGCCTGGCTCTACGCGTACGGATCTCAGCAAACCTCCTTGGGAAATATGGCACTACTCCAAGTCGCAGGGCTGTTTCCCTCAGTCCCCCCACACCTTGACCCTCATCCTTTTGTGTCGAAGGCAAAGCCGTGGTATCACTTACACGCTGGGATAAGGCAGTCAGGAAACAGCTGTTGTGAGGGTATCTCACTGGGTTTGGCATTCGGCGGGTGTACGGAGCCACAAGCCCTCCCACACCGCAGGGCTGCCCTGCAGCACAGGAAAAGCACGGAACAAGAGGACATGAAGTGTGGTGGCATCAGCCCTCAGCCCTCCATCTCCACCTGCAGCCATCTCTGCGCCCTCCCAGGACTCCAGCAGAATGCTGGCTGGGGTCACTTACATGCTGCATACCCGACAAGTGCCAAATCGCAGCTTTGCCACACGTACACCTGTTTTCTGACCAACACGCACCCAATGTGTAACTCACACCGGGTTTACGTCACCTCCGAATTTGCTCTGAGGTGTCAAATGCATTCAATTCATCATCTACTGTCTGTGGAGCAGATGGGAGGGAAGGGGGAACCCACAACTCACGCCCCAGTGGCAGAAGAGTCTCCATCACATCTGCCGAGGCCCACAGCTTTGTCAGGGCAAGGGAGGGAGAAGGTTGCAGGACAGGGGCCCTGCAGTCAAGGCCCGTTCGGTGTCTGAGCCTTCCCACAAGAGAATTCCCAGTGTCTGTTAAACTGGTTGCTCTCCTCGGCTGCAAATACCTGAATGCATGGGAGAGGGAGGGAGGTGGCCTGGCCATACTCACAGACCCCATTCTCCTTAATGCTCACCTCTGTGTGACTTCCTTCTCTGTTCTTGTTTGCTTCTCTGGTGTGACTTTACCTTCTGTCTGAGCAAATATCACAGAGGAATCTCGTGTAAACAGGGCGACATGACATTTTTACAAGCTGAGAGTTCGAGATGTATGCTTTCTTATTTGTTTTGGAGCCCCTACAGAGCTGGACACACACTGGATTACCCCGGCCTTTGCCTGCAAAGGCAGCCGTGCTCTGCACAACCTGGCGTGGGGCGCGCGGGCTCGGCTCTGCCATTAGATTGGCCCAGACCCGTCTGCTTTCCAGTAAGGGCAGCGCAGAGGAAATCACTCTGAGCTCACCACACTTTGTTCCTAGAAGCCACGCAGCTCTGTGTCCATGTGCAGGCAAACCAGCCAGGCCACCATGGCTACCTGCTGCAGCTTTCCACCCAAATTCCTCGTTCTGGTTGAGGACATCTTGTGTGGGTGAGGCTTTGGTGCCAGGCAGCACTGAGTGGGCATCCTACTTCTTGGTTGGAGCAGGAGGGTAATGGAGCAGAAAATACGCCTGGCACCCTGGCCTCCTGGTTCCCCTGTCACAACGCCGCCCTCCTGGAAGGGCTGAGGGGCTGTAGTGACTGATGGTGCTTGTTAGATGGGTTCTCCAAGGTGTCCTTGGAGCTCAGGGAGGGCTGTCTGTCCAAGCACCAGCCTTGCGGTTCCTCTGGGCTTGCACTGTCAGAGCGGTTGTTTCTACCAGCTGTAGCTTTTCAGGACTCTGGTTCTGGCTTCCCAGTGTCTCTCTCCTCCTGTCTCCATCACGGGATTTAGCACTCCAATAATACTGAAGATACTTGAAAATCGGATACTTCCCTGGTGTGAGTAACGGCAGAGGGGGCAGGGAGGAGCAGTGAGTACCACACTGAACCAGCAAGCTGCTGGGTGACCTGGAGCGTCTTCCCACTGCTCCCTGCACGGCTGCCTCCCTTACTCTTCATCCATCATTCCTGTTTAGGGACGAGCCAGTTCCTATGAGGAGGCTGTATAATCCCAGCATAGCAACAGGCAGACTTTCAGCGGGGACACAAAGTGCTACTGAAGTATGAATTCTTTGGTTTTATTGATACTATTTATTAGGCTTGTATGTAAACATGCACAGCAGTGCTGCTTGTTGCTGGAGTGCGTACAGGACAAATAAACACCCTTTGCTCCGCCATGGGGCCTGCCAGCCCAGCCCCTACAGTGCCTTCAAAGACCACGTACCTTCAGCAGGGCTTGCTGGAGGAGAAACTGTTCCTTTGTCACCAATGTCATAACTCAGCACAGTTGATTTATTGCTTCCTGATTCCCTCTCTGCAGTTCCACAGTGTTATCGTAAGTGTGTGCTCCCCGGCAGGGTGACTGAAACCAGGGCCAGTTCCTGTCGTCTGCGTCAAAAGGATCGGGATCAGGTTTTATTAGAAACAGCATGTGGACAGTCTGAGCAAAGCCAGCATTACGAGCACGCCTCCGATGGCTGCAGGCTTGCAGGACGAGGCGCCCAGCGATGCCCGGCACGCGCCCGCCGGCTCCAGCTGAGCTGCGGGGGATGTGGCTCCAGGGCCAGGCCAGCTCAGGGCACAGGCTGGGGTCACAGGGTGCTCAGCACGGGGAGGGAGGGGAGAGACAGAGGCAATCAAACGTGAGGTGGATCAAAAATTTGATGTTTATGCTCTTTTAGTGGAAAATAGATTTTTTTCCCTACCTGGAAATACAGGAGGATATTTCTTTTTGGGCAGCAAATCGACTTCCTAGTAACTTCCAAACCAGACACTTTATTAAGCTGCACTTCTCATCACAGCATATCACAAAATGTATCTGTGCAACAGTACCGGTGTCTTTTTATGGGTGGGGGTGACATTCAGTGCCAATGCAAGCACAAAGCTCATCTCCAGCAGAAGAGCTGGCAGCTTACTGACACATACTGATCTCACTTTCACCAGGGTTTGGCTTTATATTTCTTTCCTTGGAGCTGACAGCTTTTCCTGGTGGGGTGTCAAGTGTGTGTTTAGTGGTCCTGCTGCGCTGGGGACTTTTGTTTTGGCATGGAAGTAAAAAAGACAAGAGCAGACGGAAGAGGGGCTGAAAGCTCCTGGTAGGTTCGAAGGGATGTGCAGTAGTTAAGGAAGTTAAGTGGATTATATGACATGGTTGTCTGCGGCTGCGGAGGACTAGACTCAACACGCAGGGGATCTTTCTAGGCCCAGCTGCCAACCTGGGCATGTGATTCGGGTTCGGCTGCAGATGCAGCCCCTTTCCACACCGGTGTCTGCCACCAGCCTGCTTGGGCAAGTCACGTCCCCGCTCAGAGATGCTCGAAGAGGGAGCTAGATTGGCTTCAGCTGAACTTTCTTTTTATAACCAGTGTGAGCTCCCGTGTTAACAGCTGAGTTTCAGTGTGCCCTGTCTCCCGGGGACACCTGCACCAGGGGCTGAGCCACTTGGAACTCAGTCATAAACTGGTACCTGACGTGGTGCAACTTCCTGAGGAAGACAAACTTCAAAGCCAGATCTTCCCCACCTAGATGCCGTCTGCTGAGCTGAGCAATTGCATATGGGACTACTCCCAGTGAGGCTTTGCCAGACTTAGACTTTCTCTAAACAGCTATTTTTAGGGTTGATGCCATAAATCCCACTCTCTCCCTCTTGCTGCTTCTTCTTATCTCCTTAAATCATGCAGTAGCAGCTGCTTGGCTCTACCTCTGACTTCTCCCTCCAGAGGGCACGCAAACTATTTTGAAATGAAAATCCTTTCCCTCTTTTTGCGGCTAGGAAAGACCTGACCTGCAAGAACTGGGCCACTGAGGTACACCACCTTTCTGGTACTTCAGCTTGCTGTGCTGCCCATCCATGTTTCCCTCACCTCTGCCCTGGTCCCTACAGAGGTCTGGTGGCAGTGCAGGCTCTGAGCACTGGGGCTCTTGGGCCAGGCTGGGAAGGTCTGGATTTGACTGTTGAGGTTCGGAGGAGTTACGGGGTTTTGGAGGGTTCGCAACACACGTCGGAGCTCGGCCTGCTGTGTCAAGCCCACTGTGTCACTCCGGATATCGAGGCGGGTGCTCAGGTGTTGAGCCACCGTGGCTTGTTCCTCTGGGTGTCAAATTAGTTATGATTCATGTGTTGCCATGACTTCACTTCCCATTAAAAAGCTGGGCTAGCAACCCAGCTCGTCTGCCGCCAAATCAGCTGGCAAAGCGCCTGGCCGCCTGCCTCCCTTCCGCCAGCGACCCGCGTGCTGGCGGTGGGACCTGCCATCAGCCCCCTGCACCTCACCCCGACACGGGCTGGTGGCTCGCGAGGCAGGCGCACGTGGCTCATGCTGCCCGGGAGAAGAGCTCACGGGGGGTGGCTCGCGTGGCACCGCCTGCAGGGGTTGTGTGCGCAGGGCAGGGGGCTGAGGATGGGTGCATTTCTGCAGCGCCCTCTGCTCTTGTTTGCTCAGCTAACACATTTGCTCTTATTCAAGAGCAGAATCACAAGGGGATAATTTGCAAATAGCAACTGTATGTTAAATACTAATTTGTATGTACATGTTTGGGTTGCTTTCCAAAGTCCATTTATCATCTCAATCCCCCTGCATCTGCTGCTACAAGGCTTTCTGCCAACTCAGCAGAATGGGAACTCCAGCTAATCCTGCTTGCACTTGTCTTGCTCCCAGCACCTCCGGATGAGAAGTGAACATGGCTGGATCTGCCACGGGATTTCTCCCTCAGAGCCATACCAGGGCTTGGAGAGTGTTAGGGTTTCTATCCAACAGAAAATAGGAAGCATTTAAAGTTTATCTGGGCTTGCTGGAGTTTCCACCCACCTACCATTGTTACCTTTCTAAACTTCAAAAAACAGCCTAGAAGCTGGTAGAAATCACGAATTTCTCAGCTCCCCTAAACTTGGTACAAATTCTGGATGTACAGACAAGGCTGATGTCTGAGATCTTTGGCCCATGATTGCACGTCAGCTTGTAGATGTGCAGTTCTGCTTCTTTCCACCGGAGCTCCCACCAAAACTCAGGACTCCATTCATGCACAGCACAAGCCCAGAGCCACCCACCTGCCCAGAGAGCTTGGGTGCTACGTTATACCTGGACCAGTACCTAATCTGGGCAGGTCATTTCAAAGCTGACCATGAGAATTAACAGCCCTGCTAGAAAACAGATGGAAGAGAATTTACTATTTCCTACAAACCACTTAGGATCAAATCAAAACAGTCCCTGCTGCCCGTGGCCATGCAGGTGGTGAAATCACTGGCACCACTATTTGCACGAAGCAGATCGGTGCAGCTGAGCCCAGAGCCCATTTTCTGGGGAGGCTGGCATTGTGTGTGAGCTGGAATTTCCTGTAAACCAAGTGCCCCTGCAATAGAAAGAAATGGCCAGGAAACAGCTGCGCACATGCAAAGCACTTTTACTACTTGCCTGATGTTTTCCTCAGCATCACATTTTCATATTTTTTTTTTCAAAATGCTTAAATCCTGTGCAAACAACCTTTTTCTCACCAGCTTCCTGTATGACAGTAGCCAAGAGAAACAGCTTCATTTGGGGTGATCTGTTTAAGCCACACACCATATTGTCTGGGAATATGGGGACCAGGGATTATTCAGTGGAGGCTGAAAAATGTTAATATTTTATCAGCCACAGAGTAAACAGATAAAGCGGAAACCACTTTATATTTTTCTGAAATGTTAATAATGGGCTGATAATCTCCAAAGCCTACATACTTCCTGTGATTCAAAAGGCACTGCGTGTACTCAACATTCACAGTGCAGCCCTGGCACAAGTTACACACCCTCTCCAAGAAAGGACAGCGTTGGTCTCATTGGGAACGTGGCACAGAAGCCAAAAGCTGCTTTCTGCAGTTTCTTAATGGCAAGTGGAGAGCCACGGGGAGGAGCACCCCTGGTGAAAGCAGCCCTCCATACCGGCCTGGAGCTCGGCCTGCAGATTTCCTTAGAGCTGGCGCCCAGCAGCACAGGTCCAAAGCCTAGAAACACCTGTAAGTGGCTTGGCACCTATGGAGAGATCATCTTCAGCTGTTGACATTTAGAATTATGGAGGGACTTCAGGATTAAGGCCAATCCTGAGGTACTAGAACGAGATCCACAATGAGGCCCAGGTAAGGGCATCGCACCACACATCTGCTGCAGGAGGGTTTTGGGTCTTCCCCCTCGGCACCAGGCCATGCCGGGACCTCTCACCAGAGCCCTCCTGCACTGCTGGGCTGGAGCCAAGAGGCCAGCTTTGATGGTGACTGGGGTTTGCATCCCACACCTAGCTCAAACGCAGAGGTTAGCCCCTGCCCATGTGAGAAGGCAGAAAACACACAAATACCATCGTGATACCAGGCTGGAAGCACTGCCATGGAGAGGGCAGAACTGCACGTCTCCTTTGGCTTGTGCTTAATGACAGCTGAAAGGTCAAATTAGACTTTTCACAAACATCAGTGGCTGTAAGTCAATGCAGCTTTTAGATGCATCTCCTAAAGTGTATTATGTTGGTGCCTATAAGCTACAGGCTGGTATGAGTACAGAGATGTAAGATATGGCTCCAAGTACCAAGGACTATTGACATTGTGATTGTATCAGGTCTCTGCAAAGTTATTCAGCTTTTACATCCAGAGTGACTGTACTGAAATCAAAATCAAATTCTTATATTTGTTCTAAATATATCATTTCTCTGGCTTTGTGTCTGGGAACCCTGATGCTTTTCTGGCAGATGTTGAAAGTTTCTGCCATTTACAGACCTGTGCAGAAACTGACAGGTATAAAATTCCTTTTTTGTGCCAGCTTAATGCCATTTTTCTTTTGCAATCAAGGATCTAAATGCACACACACACATTTTCTACAACTGTTGCCAAAGCCTAGGGGGTGTTGCAGTCTCCCCTTTCTCCAGGGTTTCACCGAGGCTCGGCATTTCTTGACAAAGGGTAGTGTCATACTGAAAGACTGGAGCCTGAGCAGAACAGCCCCTGCAGCCCTAACTGGCAGCACAAGCTGACCTTTCCTTCAGGTTAGACTTTGTCTCAGGTCTCTGCATGCACATCCCTGTATCTTTGTTCAGGATGTACCCACTGCCAAGTGCAACAGATAATAACTACTCTGCTGTATTGACGGCTCTTCCTCCAGAGGTATCCCCCTTCCACGTTAAACAACAGAGACAAGGGGACCTCACCTAACTTGTTGGTATACGTGAAGCAAATAATGTTCTTTGGAAATCACATCCACTGCATTTTCTTTCTTTTTTTATTTTTTCAAATCAAAAATGACTCAAATATAAAACTTATGGAATTTTCCCATGTCCTTCCTTGTAATTAAAATCCAGTATTTCCCCAATGTCATTTAGGTTTTATTATGCAGCAGGTATATATTATCAGCAGCAATAAAGTTTAAAAAATGCTGGGCAATTTTTTTTGTATTACTCACTGCAACTTCATTTGTCACTAGCGTTTAATAGGTCTTCTTAGCAGAAGTCTTTTGAGAACTGTCTTTGTTATCACTGCATTTCCAGTCAAGTTGCATGTAAACAGGGGGACCAGGTGCCCAAAGCTGCATTGCCTCGCTGCTGCTGGCAGGTGGGCAGATCCCTCAGGCAGTACCCACAGCTGGAAACACTGCCAGGAGATGCACAGCCCACGAGCATCATGTGCATTGCAGCAGGGCAGGGCAGACTCATAAACTGATGTTAACAGTCACAGCTCCTCTATGTTAGCCTCCAGCATCTAACCAAGGAAGCCTTTGAATTACACCAGTTTGCCGCTGCAGATATCACCCACCCAAAAGCAGAGGCGATACATCTGTGAGTGAGAGCATGGCATTCTTCCACATCCAGCACAGCAAGCCTCACATCCCTCTTCATTCTACACATCTCTGGTCCTCACCACCCACCCTCAGCTCCAATCCAGCCCCTCCAGGCCCAGGCATCAGGAGAGGAACTCCTCCCAGCGATGGTCAGACTATCCCGTAAGCCCCGCAGAGAAGGGGAAGTGGTTGGAAACACCACGGCTCTGCTGCAGCATTGGCCCTGGGTAACTCTTAAGGGCTGCTGTTCCCTGCCTGAAGGGAGCTGCGTGCACACGGAGGATGCCTGATGGGATTCCCAGACGTTCTGGCTCCTGTTCTTGCCCACAGTTTCACGTAAACAGTTTGGTACCACTTCCCTTTCCAATTCCTGTTTCCCTTTGCAGGCACACGGGCAAAACAAACTCACATTCCTGAGTCAAAGGGGCAAGTACAGCCAAATTGGTTGGGCCTTAAAATGCTGTTTTCTTTCCTCTTTTTTTTCCTTTCCCTTTGTATGCATCTTGCTGTTTCCACAGCAATGACTAAATATTGACAGGCAATATTCACCAAACAAGAAAAACAAGCATATGAATAAATATGAGCTGAAACAGGGCTTTCCAGTGGCGGGGCTTGCTGGCCTGCTCCAAAGCAGAGGGTGGCAAGGCAGCGCCTGCCCTCCGCCACCTCTCCCTGTGGCAGGGCACTGCCCAGGCTGCCAGGCCTCGAAAGCCAAATCTGGCTGCTGGCAGCACTGTAGGTGAAATCACTGGGATTTGGATGCTGGGGATGCTACTGGGATAAACTGATCCTCAGGGAAAAGCCTCCCCCCCTTTCTCCCTAGGAATCCATGTGAATAGTGTGAATTTACAGTATTTGCAACAGCCTCCATCCATCCACTCGCCTGCATTCCCCAGCAGGTGCTTTCACTGAGTTATTTTTTAGAAATGTGTATTTACCAAGCTCGACTGAGATACAACATCTGTTTTCAGCAAGATCTTGATTTTTGCACAGTTCTACAGCAGGGCTGGGGGCTGAGGGAGTTAAACGACTTGCTCAGGTTCAAAATGTTGGGCAGGGGCTTTGGTGGGATTAGAGCCCAGGGTGCTCCCAGCTTAGTCCTCGCTTTCTCTAGCCACTGCTCAGCCACTTGGCCTCTTTGGGTGCAGGGAGAAATTGTTCATGACATCAGGGTGTGTAATTCTGTAGCTGCGTGCACCAGCAAATGATTTATCTAGAAAGAAATGTAATCAATCTCCAGTTAAAGTTCAGTTTTATGTTACTCTTAGCACAGGATTCATTAGCTTTTAGGGGCACTGTGATGAGAACAGCTCAGAGAGCAGAAGATCCATTTCATGAAAGATGTCAGGTTTTAAAATTTGGTTTCACTCCAAGCAAAAATGGACACTGAAAATGTTGCAGCTTTCGTCACAGCCTGCTCTCAGCTTCTCCTCAGTGAACTACATAGATTACATTCTAGAAGCCTTTCATTACATGTAATACTTTCCAAACCTCGACTCATTTAGATATACATTTTTGGGATTTCATCCCAGTTTTCTCCACATCCTTTTGAAGGGCAGATCCACGAGCAGAACAGAATATTCTTGCAAAGGTCTCGCTAATTCCTCAGGCAAAGATAATATCACTTTCTTCTCCCCCAGTAGTCTCCTCTTTGAAAGTCCAAATGCTCTTAGTCATAGTCTTACACTGCTGTGTCTGTGTTCCCCCAGTCTCTTCTAATGTTTTCAGGGCTTCACATCTTAGAAATGGGACCTCCAATTTTCACACAGTCTCTT
Source organism: Anser brachyrhynchus (assembly GCF_964034855.1). Taxonomy (NCBI): domain Eukaryota; kingdom Metazoa; phylum Chordata; class Aves; order Anseriformes; family Anatidae; genus Anser; species Anser brachyrhynchus. The sequence continues at coordinate 8,710,718 of NC_137710.1, read as the reverse complement.
CGTTTCTTCATTTGGTCAAATTCAGTTGCACAATGGTCAAATGAGCCAAAGCTCCCCAGCAGTCTCTGGAGCTGCTCTTCATCTTTGTTACCAGCAGCCACATGGAGCCAGTTATAGGCATCATCTCTTGATAAATTTACTTTTGGTTCAATATCCTTAAGAGAGAAATTGGCTAGCATTTGGTCAAGGGCAGTGCCTGCTAGGGCTCTACCAGACGCAGCCCCATTTCATCACATTTCCTCATTTGCATCTATTCCATGTTCTAACAGTTCCCTAATTGTAATCAGCTTTAGAAATGCTACACTATTTTTCAGAGTGCTTACAGTTTTTGTCAGAATGTCTTGCAGACTAAGCATTATGCCTTACAGGAAACTCTCTGCATTACATCAACACAGACATTTTTATTAACGAAGCTTGTAATTCCATCAAAAAACAATATAACATGAGTTTGGCAAAACCTGTTTTCCACAAAACTACGCTGACTGGCATGAAATATGCTACCTTTCAATTCTTCAATGCTTGTATCCAGTATCAGTCTTTCCACAACTGGACCCAGAATCAATATCAGATTAGCTGGCTTAATACCACCTGGGGTTTCCCGTCCACTCCTGTTCAGATGTTGGAACAATTTGCAATTCTTTTCAGTCCTGTGGAATTTCCCTCATGTTCCAAATTTTCCTTAAAACCAACAGTAGCAGGTCATACAGCTCCCGCTTCTGCTGATCTTAAAAATATATCACTTGACTGATTCCTGTTGAAAGTTCTCCCTGGTTTTGAAGGACCAGAAAGGAGGACATTATCACTGAAAGGTATAAATATGCCACTTTTCTTTCTATTCAAATTCAAAAACCAGAAATAGGTATTTGTGAGACTGCTTCCTGAGTGATGGGGTGGTCATACGTGGCTTTGATGGGGTTCGCTACTTCTGGATATGTTTCTTGTAGTGTTCCATTGCTTTGCTTACTTTGAAAGGCAGCTTTTACTTTCCCTCTCACAGTGGTTATTTAATGCACTCTTAAACACCATTAAACTGGAGGGGCTTAGTTTCCATTGCAGTTTGTCCTTAAATAGGTTTTGATTAAGCATATGTTTAAGTACTTAACAGAGATCTGAACAACCTCTTAACTCCAAAGCATCGACACCAGTGAGTGCTGAAGTCATATGCAGAATGAGATCGTCGTGTCGGCAAAACTAATGCCCTGTGTCTGTGCGCAGTGGGACCCATTATCTGATCTCTGCTGTGCAAACATCACCCGTGGGCTTCAGGAGAGATGGGACTCCCTGCCTCAATTAAGTAATGTTAGTGTCTTTATTAAAAGTTATCATACTTTATATAGTAAATACTTAGCTTATATGCGCCACTTGAACTCTCCATTTCAGGTGCGGATGCTAGTGAGTAAACTTTTTGTCTCACCGCCAGATCTGTGGGTTCGTACATGTCTGGGGGGATGTAAGTAGGATCTGGCTGACTCACGGGAACATTTATTTTCATCTGATAACCGACATGGAAGCCCAGTATTCACAATCGGTTCTGTTGGGTGCAGAGAGTAGTTATCTGTAACAGGAAGTTTTAGGCTTGCCAAACCAAGGATGCTATCTCAAGCTTATCTCATCCATCTCTCAGATCAGATTTGTATCTGTAAAGATGTGATTTGCCTTTGTCAGCTCGTGCCATAGCATATACATCCACGGGGACTCTGAGCGATGCTTGTCAAGGAGAGCTGCAGCTGGACTCGGCTTTGCCTTTGTGTTGAACGCTGCTATCGGTGGTGCCCGTTGAAGACTTACCAGGCTTTGCAGAAGTGTAAGCCCTTCTCTTAGTCTGGGCAAAAGAAAAGGGCAGAACCTTTGCCTTTTGCTGATGTAACCCAGAAAAAAAACGGATTATGGTTTATTTGCAAATGGCAGCATGTGATTTGCTACCTTAGTTCCAATAGTTGTTTTGCTCTGCCCGGTTAGTGACATTGTTTCAAAAGGGAGGATATCCAGGGTTGTTTGCTAATAAAAGTCATCAATAATCATGTGTGTAAAGTTCATGAATTTCCTAACACTTGCCAGTGCTTTCACATTAAGCCAGGGGCTGTCCAAATTCTTGTAAGTAATAAATCATACGCCTCACCCTCCATACAACAGCAGAGCCAAGTTTACTGAATAAAATATTCACACGGTGCCTGTTCATCTCCTTGTGGTTAGGACCCATTCAGGTGAGCACAGGAATCCAGTCGGTGCCTGGCAGCAGTTTCCTGGCCCAGGTGGAGGCAGCCCGGCCATCCCACTTCCCACATCGCCCAATGCCCCGCTGGCCAGGGTTTCCTGATGCCTTTATTCACATGGCAGGGAGAAGCCAGCGACCCACCTGTGACTGCTCACTGGCCTTGCACAGAGCTTGGCTGCCTGGTGCTGTCACAGGACGTTCATCTTGGGCTGCAGGACCTCTACAGCGACCCTGTGTTCAAACACAGCAAACTGCTTGTTGCATCCCACAAAGCAGACTGTCACAATAAAGATTTAACAAGAATATTAATGTCATTGGCTAGAGAGAAAGACGCTGTCTAAATGATTATTTTCCTTGAGTATTTTAACAGAAGTTTTAGTTCAGCGCAAAGAGCAGCTTTGCCTCCTTTTATAAGAATTGGCAGGAAGAGGTAATATTTTAGCTGACGCGTAATCTATCTTGACTCTATTGCTTTTTTATTGTTTGTCAGAAAGGCCCTGGGGGTAAACATTATTTCTTTGTCTGTTTGGGCCCTGGCTTCATGCCAAGGACTCATTTCTCACACCAAGCATGTTTCTGCATACCGGTGGGGGATAGACTGGGTGAGGACAAACTACCAGGTCTGCGCACAGGCCTCGGCGATGCCATTTATACATCTGTGGACAGGTCACCAGAGTCTGAGGGTGTGAGAGGGAACGGGCTGCAGGAAGCTTCCCTCGCTCCCCTGGAAGTTGTCAGCAGGCGATTTCAGTCCAGCATCTCGCGCCTTGCTCCCAGCACTCATGTCTGAAGAGTCACAAACCCCTCAGCCCGCGCTGGTGGAGGCCGGCCAGCCGTGCTTGCTTGCACAGAGATGAGCCCAGGCAATGACTTAGCAGTGATCTGCAGGTTCAGGTGAGCCTAATTCTCTCACTTGATCTCCTGCACTGTTCAATAAAGAAAGAGCCGACTTACACTCTCAGCAGCTTTACAGTCTGGAGAGCTCATTTCCCTAGGTGCCTGTTCTGGAGTCAGTTTTCCTGGGACACCGAGTACATAGCAATCACTAGAGTGCCTTTGTTGTCATCCGCACCTAATAAAAGCTCACAATTGTACGCTCTTCCCTGTCTCACCATGTCAACGTCACCTCCTCGGCGAGTTGTTGAGATGCTAAGTCCCGTGCTTTTCTGGCCTCTTCAGTCCCTGGGGCTTGTATGGGCAGTCCTCTCTATTAAACTGAATGCAAACATCCCCAAGGCATGGGGCTCCCCATACAGGAGACTGCTATTGCTCTACTGCTAAAATCCATCCCAATTCCCAACTCCCCTATCTTGCAGCTCCCACCACGGACATAGAGAGTGGCCTGATTTGACCCTCTCCATGGCAAAACCAGCTGTTCTCTTCCTCTTGACTGTAAGGAGGTTTCTAGACCAGGTTTGGTTTATACCTATTGCCAGAACCAAGTTAGTTCCTGGTGTCAGCCACCAGACTCGCTGGTTTTATAGCTGTCACACTTAGTCTCAGCATCTGCTGTGCACAGGACAATGCTATGTGTGGAAGTGGGCGGGAATCCCAGAGAACAAGTCCCTGAGATGGTGTCCACCACCCAGCCTCCCCCATAGACACCAGAGCTCTGTGCAGCAGAAGAGCTGGAGTAGAGGCCTGATCATACTGAAATGTGGAGTATTAACTTGATAGTTGTAGTCCTGGACTCTGCACTGCAAGAAAACTGAGCACAAAGGAAGCAATGAACAGCTGGGAGGTGTCAGTGAAATCCTGGGCTTTCAGCAGGGTCAAGGTCTTTCATCCAGATCAGAGGTCCCAGGGATCCACAGCCTCTCTAGGCTTCTTCACTGAGCAGTGAGAAGCTTCTTGATCAATCGGCTCAAAAGAATTTGAAACAGAGCCAGCCAAGCTATAGGAAAAACAGGCTAGCAGCATACTCCTGATGAAGGAAAGGGAAAGGGAAAGGGAAAGGGAAAGGGAAAGGGAAAGGGAAAGGGAAAGGGAAAGGGAAAGGGAAAGGGAAAGGGAAAGGGAAAGGGAATATTTCTTGTTAAGACTTGAGACACATGGACACAAGTGTTGGTGAGGAAGGAGAAAACAGAAACAGTTCAGGTGCTATGAGCTGCTCATCCAGCAGGGAGCTGTCAGGGTCTGAACAGTTTATCTGCCTGGGCTGATTTTTGGATGGTTTTGTCTCCTGCCACCCAGAGCGCGGCAGGCCAGCCAGCTGCCCCCTCCCTCTTTGCTGCTTTAGAAAGGCTCTGTCTGTTGTCTGGCACCTGTCCTTCCCCTCGCCGAAAGAACTGGGGATCTCGTCTGGATATATCCAGCTTTCCAACTTGGCTCTCAAGGCTCATCTAGGCTGACAGTAAGGAGAGAGTCTAGGACACTCCAGCTCAGCAAGGGGATCCAACTACCCCAGCTGGATTCTGCTGGATGGGTGGGTAGTGCTAGAAGTGCTGGGCACCCAGCCTGGGAAACTCTGACAGCAGCTACTGTGGCACTTTTGAGTCCTAATGGTGGGATAGTGTCAGCTGCCTTGCTTGGAAATAATGTAGAATTAAATTGCTTTTTCATTTCAATTAGCATCTCAAATTCCATTGCTTAGGATTGCTGAGGGGCAAAGTTTAGAGGAGAACAGAAAGATCTAGACAAGGCCCTTTGGAAATGACTCAATCTTTGTTTTAAGATTCGATGGCTCCTGTGGGTGACATACAAGCTGAACCTTCTGTCCAAACACAAGGACAGAAGGGTTTGGGTCACATTCTGTAAAAATCATCACCTGTACATCACCTCACAGGAGTCTCAATAAGACATTTCCAGCATCCTTCTGAGTATCTATTCAGTACCAAGAAGTATTAGGAGATTAAAAAATACTTGGTTATTATGAAGCTCACACCCCAGCCATGAATATTCTTCATGATTTCTGCTCGCTATGATTTTTTTCTGATCAAGTCATTTAGGGAAGTCCCTGACTTTTCACAGTAGAGATGGCAACAGACATTTTATTAGGAATCTTCAAAGGTGAAGAAACAGTCATGCAAAACAGAAACACTCATCCTTCAGACCTGGGTTCAGTTCCTTGCTGTGCCACGGACCCCCTGGGTGAGACAGGGTCTAGCCCTGCCCTGTCCTCATGTGTATGCCATGGGTTCTCCTGTCGTCGCTATTCAGGCCATCAGGTTGTTGAGGAAGGGAGCTTACATAGCCAGTGCATATGTAACATCTACTCGGTTCCATCCAGAACCTGGTGAGAGGCCTCTGTCTCATGGGCAGCCTGTGCTTTACTCCACCTTGCAGTAATAAGCTGTCCTCGAGCAGTCCCACTTGACACGCTAGCAGTGCTCTGTCGAACAAGAGATCAGGCGTTGCTCATTGAAAGCAGGCGGCGATGAGAGTTAGCAGGAAATGGGCCTTAGATCAGGGGTTTTCCTTGCATTTCTTTTACTACATCCATTAAGCTCACTTCCCCCACATCTGGCATGTTGGGGCCTTCTAATCCTTAAATCAGCTAGAAGAGAAAGAATGGAAAAGGAATTGAAATTACAAAGGAGAATGTGCTCGGAGCTCCTCCTTTTGTAGGGGTAAAAGCAAGGAGAGTGAAGCGGGAACAGATTCTAAAATATTTGCTCTTTCAGGGATGGGTGCAAGTGCTGGGCTGTTGTTTTTGTTGAAAGCTCTGGGGGCACAGAGGTTTTTGTCAATGTTTTACAAGTCTCTGGATGACGGTTTGAAACTGCAGCAAGAAATGTGATTCCTGGCTTAGCAGACAGGTTCTGCAAGTCAAGCTTTCTGTTTATTTTAATATTTCAGGGATCCTTCAGTGCGTGTCACATGGACAAAAAGAAAGGGGGAAACTCCTCCTCCTGCATGAACACGGCCACAGAATTGTCTTAAAGGTGCCGAGTTCCTGTGAGCCGCGTGCCAGCACGCGCTGTCTGCTCCCCAACCCGACCGTCTCAGCAGGGAGCTCTTGCTGGGCCAGCTCAGCCCACGGATGCGCCTGCGTGGACTTGCACTAACACCATGAGTACCGTCACGCTAAATAATAAGCTAAAACCAAAAAATGTCCAGGGGATGGTTTCTAAACATCTTCCAAGAGAAGTGAGGGAAACCTCCTGTCCAAGACACGTAAGGCTCTGCTGGTGCCAGCTGCACACAGGAGTGTAAGACCGGGCTCTGTTCTCGGGGACCTGGGGGGACACATAGACACATCTCTGTTGTAGGTGATCTCCTGAATCAACTGCCTAAAAACTCAAGACCCAACTGTAAGAATGTAGAAAGTTATAACTTCTAGCTCTAAGTGCTTCTATCTGCTTCCAACGTTTGTAGCATGCAATTGCTGAGAAGAACCACGGAGGGTTTGCTCCAGCGACTGAGGCTGCATTAAAGAAGCGTGCATTAACCTAGAGATGTGAATATCTCCATGGGCAGCCCTTCATGTTCCTACATGCTTGTTTTCCCTGAAGGCTCTGATCAGACGGATGGCTGTATGCTGGGCTTCTTAAGCTAAATTGGCCAAGTTTTCACTGCCCAAATCCTTGAACTGCTTTAACAGCTGGGAAGGTGTTCACTGGGTATCCCACCATTTCGGTTGTGATTTCTCCATATTTGATCCATAAATTGCTTGATTGGTGAGCTTCTTGTGAAATTCACCTGTCTTTGAAATGGCTTTCGAAAGCACAAATAACAACTGTGCAGCTGGCAATTCTGTATTTCGATCAGAAGGAAGAGAGTATATTTTCTAAGGGAGTAGTTTATTTTTGCGAAAAGATTTTGCCCCAGCTCTAATCTAAAGAGGCTTCTTGGGTTTATATAGGTTTCTGCAGTGCTCCATGTCTCTTTTGCCTCCCTACTTTCCTTCCACACCAAAATGTCCAGTATATTTTACACTAATCACTGAATTTTGAGCACATACCTGCCAAAATGGAGCCATTTGCTGTGAGGGGTTATGGATCCTTTTCATACCAAAGGGAAGGATATGATAGCAGCCGTTTTTTAGGTGATGCCATCTGAAAATTAAAGATAAAGGAAGGATAGGAAAGTTATGCATCAGTCTCAGAGAAGAGCAGCAAAAATGAGGCACAGACCTCGTAGGAAAGATGAACCAGTGAAATTACAACCTAGGTTCTTCCACCTTGCCATGTGCGTTTGCTAGCTCTGAGCACCTTGTGTCCCTGTGGAGGAGGTTTTTCTTTTGGACTCATAGCACTGGAAGATGCCACAGTGACTCTAAAGGGACGAAAGGTATGACCTGAGTTAAAGGAAGCATGAACACAGTCCCTGTGCCCCAACCAAGCCATTCCTCCGTGGCAGTGTGTGACTGAACAGCACTATGATAAGGGAAAACACGGGTTGCAATGTTTTGAATAGCGAGCGGAAATGTCTTTAGCCTTGATTAATCTGAGTGCGTTCCCAGTTTGGAAGGGAACTGGAGGGCAGACCCAGGAATTTTAATCAAACCAGGGAAAAAGGAATCCTTGTTCCTAACAGGTAATTAATTTAATTTTACAGGAATGTTGATACTTTGCACCTAGAAGTGTTCCTTCATAGCCCATAAAAAAACTCCCTGGTGCACAGATGGTTTAGTCTTAGAAAAACAAAGAAAAATGTGGTGTATTTGGTTAAAACAAGCCTCCCTACTGAGGGGAATTATATGACAATAGAGCAGAAATCTGTTAAACACATAATCCATAACTAGAGAAAAGCAATAAGCTAACTGTTTGTCCAGTAGTCCCTCTTCCATTGTGTGTCACATTTTAATGTTTGGACATCATTCCTAGAGGGAGTCCATGCCTTCACTGGGCTTCCAAGTCTGGGGGCAGTTGAACAGTTTTGACATGAAGCCATTAAGCATGCCAGTGTTCCTTATCTTGGCTTTGCAGAAAATGTGGGTGGATTGACACAGTGCTGGACACGTGGCATTCAGCCCTCAGTTTTGAATGTAGACACACCTGGGTGGGTCCTGGGCTCCCTGCAATTTAGCAGTGTGCAGCTCATCTAAAGCCTACTGCAAACAGTGAAAGACTTCTTTGCTGACTGTCCCTCCTGACTGGAGGACAAGGAGAAATTAACAGGAAAGACTGCTGCAAGCTACTCTCCAGAGATGAAACGGTACAGTGGAGACCAGGAATATTGCTAGGAGAACTAGCACAAAGAAGGCTCAGCCCATGCCCAGGTCCTTAAGACCATGACAGACAAAAATGAAGTCCTGAGAGGGGCTTGAGGTGTTTTCCAGTTTGAACCTTCTCAAAGGAGCAGGAAAATGAAGTCACTGGAATCTTATCTGCAGCTGTTTGGGGTGCATCAGAGGCAAGTGGGACAGACCACCAGAAATCTGCATTCATCTGGAAGAAGGCAGGAGGAAGATCTGACAGCTCCCCAAAGCAAGGGGCAGGTTAGTCTGCCGTAGCCCATCTCCCACACTGAGCCCCAGCTAATTCATATGGAAGGTGCTGAGATCCAGCAAATTGTTTGCAGACTTCAAAGAAAACAGTTTTGTGCATCAATTCGTGGAAGAAGCTGCCAAGAACAACACTACAGCTCGGGGATTTACATACATATCAAACCATTTATAACACTCTCCTGCGCAGATTAATAGCCTGTGTATGAGTGAATGGGTGATGGGAGAGCAGGTACCACATCTGGTCCTCGTGCTGAGGTGCTTCTGATGACAAAGAAGAATGGGAGGTGTTTGGAGCAAAATTTGGATATCCAAATAAGATCAAACGAGAATATTTAAGGTCAGGAGAGAGCACGGGCCCACCTACAATACAAGAGCAAGCACAGGGGCTTGGCAGCCAGCGTGGGTTAGAGCAGCCCGAAGGTGGCTCCTGTCTGCGTCAGCACCTGGACAGCCTCTGCACCCTTCCAGGCCAGGAGTGTGCAGCCACGACGCGGTCGCTGTGCTCCAGCTGCCCTGCCTTTGCCAAGCCAGGGGCTCTGAGCTGCGGGACTGAGACACAGGCTGTCTAGACTGCACGTGCAGGATCATAGGCTCTGATCTGGGAGTTGGATGACAACATTTCATAGAGGCAATATTTTATTTTCTCTCTCGCCCAATTGCAACGGCTCCATGTTGGGAGGACCCTTGTGGGGGCAGCAGGATTCCTGCGGGGAGAGCAGCAGAGCCCCTGTGGGGGATTTCCCGCGGCACGTGGGAGCACAGCAGGCTGCCCAGAGCCCAGGATCCTGCAACCACAGCCCGTCCATCAGCACATTGCCCCATGTGTGATTACAATGGTTTTCACCACCTTCACCCCTCTCCGTCATGTGTTTATAATCACCATCATTACTCTAGAGTTACAGAGCAGAGCAAGAGCATCCTATGCAAATCAGGGATGCCAGTCAGCTAATGAATTGGTTACACCCCTTCCTTCCAAAAAAACCCCAAGCCCTTGAAGGGATACTCCCTGTGTACCACAGGAAAAGTAAATGCAGTGGAACCCGTGAAAAGCTGAGTCACTATTTTTTTCATAGCATGGCTTTGCCCTAGACAGCTGAGTTTCAGATGCAGGAGCATACTGGGTTGCAGTGAAATCATTTAGGAAAGCTTTGCTTGATCTCACAGTTACATCCTTCAAGTCTCTCTCAAGAGGTATGGGCTGGCTCCTGGCTCTGCCCACACTGCCAGCACACCCGCTGTGTCATCTCAGTTTGCCTTAGTTTCTCTCATCTATAACCTCTAGTAATAATAAAAGCCCCTTTTCTCAGGGATAGAGAGGCCACCCAAAATGTAAATACAAGATCTAGTGCCAGGACAGCCCCAGCAATGCTGTTGTAATTAAAATGGTAGATATTTTTGTTTCGTGAAGTTTTAGGAAAGTTGCTGCGTAAGAAACATAATAAGCAGGACACCATTTTCATTGCCCCACTTCTTGTGTTTCTGTTTCTGAATCTCAACTTAGGCTCATTACAACTCTGTCCTTCTAATAATCAGCCCAATCCCAGTGTGGCAGTGTAGGCAGAAGTCACCCCAAGGGCCGCACAAAAAGGGCACAGTCCTGCTGCCCGTGCAGGTAAAGCAAGTTTCTGTGAGATGTGTTGTCTTACCAGAAAAGGTGGGATACACTGCTCAGGACACATTAAACACAGGCTCCAGTTAATTTATGTGACCTGGCACTCTGAAAACTAATAAAAAACCAGTTTATGCTTTCACTTGCACTTGATTAATGGGAGAGCTCTCCATCATATATCACAGACCGTGCCCTAGCTGGGACAAAAATATACAGATTATGGGAGAAATTGGGAATTAACAAAACAGCTGTTAGCTGAGCTAGAAATACTCTCCCACATTGCTGCTGTAAATCAGAGAATCACCCTGTGACAGTTCTCCCTGGGCTGTTCGGAGCAGGACAGGCAGATGAGAGCAAGAGGATTCCCTTGCCCAGGTCTCAGGCTGGTGTTTCAATGACGGGACCTGCTCAGTGCGCGGTGCTGGGTGGACCCGGGGCAGCCACATCGCTGCCCTCCAGGAGCCTGCGACCGGGGCAAGGGAGGACAAAGGTATTCACTGCACAGGCGGGTGCTCCCCTGGGTCTTGTGAGTGTCCTGAGTAGCAGTTTGGTGCATAGCTCTCAGATCACAGTTAATCTGCAGTAACATTTCATATATTTATAGAGATGCAAAGAAAAGGAACTTCCATTCTCAGAGGACAGGCAGGACGCAAGGTGCCAAAGTTACACGAAGGGCGCTGCTGTTAGGGTCGCTCAAGGCAGAAGCAGGTTTCCGAGAAGAAAGGGCCGGCTGCTGGGATGCAGTGACCCACAGTCCCTCTGGATCACAACAGCCAGACCCACGGGATCTCACAGTCCCAGAGCACTTGTCCTGGCTGACACACGGTGCCCATCTTGCTGTGCACATTCAACACAGGCAGCTCAGTAAAAGCCTGCCTTCCTGCCACTTTCCAAATTAGTTTATTTCCTGACCTAGGCAATATCACTGGGGCGGCGAGAAAAAACACTGGCAAACAGGCACATCCTTTGCCTGAATCTCTGAGGGCCAGAGGCAGACCTTGCCCAGCAGGATGTGGGGAGCCAGGGCACTGCAACTGGTCACCCACTGCCAGCAGAAACAAAACAGAAAAGATGCTTCACAATAGTGAAAAATAAAATAGAGAGTATCGAGAGTATTTATGTCATTTCCTGATGGGCAATCGTATAGCATGATAACAGGATGGGGTCCCACTGTCAGTTCCTGGAGAGCTCAGGCTATTTCCCATAACCCCAGTGACTAAATAATGCTGCGAGGTGAGCCTGAAGCCCTTGATGCATCCTGCTTCCCCATGCGGATTTCCCCAGGCACCGCAACCGGCACCTGGTTCATGCAGGAAGCCAGGATCCATCCCACAGGGGTCAGATGCACCCTGGGAACCACGAGCCTTTCACCAGCTTTCAAAGAGAGTCAAGAGCAAGTAAAACACCTAAAACACGCAGCTCTGTGAGTATTTACCCAGCAAATGTCGTGGAGTACTGGTTCCCACCGGCTCCCGTTGGTATCCAGGGCCCTGGCAAGGTGCAGCAGGCAGGAACCAACCACAGCTTCGCCAAAGCCCACCTCCTGCATCCAGCAGTGGCCAATGCCTAGGGGAGAGCGGGGCAAGCTTACACCAGAAACAGCCCTAAAGCTCAGCCATCTGTGGCTCAGACTGCTCTAATTTCCCAAGCCAAAGGTTATCTTTGTTCAAGCTGTGTTTCTCACCTGAGTTAGCTGAAGGGCTCCTTAGACCTTGGGGGTTGCTGTGGTTAAGGCTTACAGAAGGGTCATGGGAAAAGGCAGCATTTACTGTCTGTGGGCAGTGAAGACGCATGGTCCACATTGTGGCTACTCAGGAGGCTGGTCCTTCACATCCTCATCATTTTAGGAGCAAATCACTTTGTTGCTCTGAACCTGGCTTGAGATGGTCAAAGTGGCATCCTACAGCCATCAGCCTTCAAACACCCACCCATATCCAGCAAGGAATTTACAAGCTCTTATTTTCTAGTCCTATTACCCCAGTTAGTTCTTTCCAGTAGTTTGACTGCAGAGAGAAGCAGCAGTGGCCTCTCCAGCCACCCTCAGCTGTCTCACAGCAGCAGGCGCCCCAAGCAGGGCAAGAGCATGTGGAGCCACGCACAGGCTGTGCTGAAGCCGGCTGCCTGCAGCAGAGTCCTTGCTCTCTCAGCAGGGTTGCTTGATGGATCATCTGGAAAGAAAAACCAATTAAAGCTTTCCAAGGATTCAAACAAACTCCTTACAGCCCATCAGGGGATCTCCCCTTGACGTGTTTGTCTGGATCATGTGTTTAAGTCATCATTTTCTAGCCCCACTTCCCAGTTCTGTGACTTGCTGCTGGGCCACTGTCCATCCTTAGACAAAACCTGCTGATTTGCTCTGCTGAGACCCTGCAGGCCCCTTCTTCAGTGCCCATGAGCCCTTCCCTTGCCCCTGGAGAGCAAAGGTGTGGGAGAGCCTTACCCTGCTTACAGAGCTTTTGCTGACGTTGTCCTGGGAGCTGGTTGCTGCCCAAGAGGTACTCTGCCAGTTCACAGCAGAGTTATTGACGAAGAATCTATCTTTGCGTGAAGGTAACAGGCATTGATAGCTTTTTTACAGAGACTTTATGGTGTCCAAAATTGGAACTTCCTTTCATTAAGACATGTCAGCCAAGGTTTTATAAGGTCTGAAGTTATATATGTATTTACAATGCTTTTCTTCAGTTTTGGCATGGGTGTTGTTTTGTGGCATTAACTGAAGGGCAATTAGATGCTATTTCAGTCACAGAACAGGTGATCTGCTCAAGAAATGAGCACATATCCTATTTGCTCTCAAATCGTATAGTTCAATCTACTCATAAAAATTCACTACGAGCTGTACAGCCTCTCACCAGTAACAAAAGCCCTTTACCAGCAACGTTGGCATTTTAATAGCTGCAGAGATACTAGTAAAAATGTTCGTGGTTTTTTAAAGTTGTATTCCACCGTTTCTTTAAACACTTCTCTTCTGCACGGCAGTTACTAGAGGACTAATGAGGTGATTCTGGTTGTGCAATTGGTATTATTCAGCACTGTAAGACTGATGGCTTTATGACCTACCACTGAAGTCTGCCTGGCACAAGGAATCGCTGAATACGGACTGAAACCCCCAGCTCGTGGAGTAGCAGTGACAGAAGGGCCCCAGGTTGGGCTGCACTGGAGCCCCCATCGCTTTGGCCTCCCCTCTGCTCTGAGGCCGTTTCTTTCCAAACCTGCTGAAACCAAGTCCTTCGGTACGGATGGGCAGGCACTGCCAGCAGCTCAGTCTTGTCATTGCAGCCTCGTCCTAGAAGCGCAGCAAACACAGCGTGATAGTCCCCAGTGGGAACGGCATCCCGTGCTGGTGATGATGAAGAGAGAGGGCACGAGTCCTTCTCCCCTACTTTTATTTCTACAAAAACAGCTGGACCAAAGCAGACTGGTTCTCGGTCAAAAATAGGAAAGGAATTTGAAAGCTGTTTTATTAGGATAAAAGAAAGAATAAGACAGCTCATTTCTTCCTCAAACGAAAACAGACTACTGGATACCAGCGTTTTCTGTGCCACCTGCTGCAGAGCAGCCACTGTGCCCAGAAGATGCTGTTAGCTCGGCTCTGCTGGCGGCTCTGGCCCTATAGAAGGATTTCCAGCCCTTTGAGAGACAGATTTTTTTTTACCTCGTATATGATGTAAAATCAGTTTCATAATACAGGCAAAATCTATCATAATCTCTTCATGCTCAGTGCTTATTTCAGAGCCAGCTGCAGCTGTCACAGCCTAATACTCTCTGCTTAGGTCGGTGTGTGCACAGCTGGCTCTGGCCCGAGCACCTGCCCTCGGCCCTCAGAAGCGAGCCAGGATCCCCCCGTCAGGTCTGGGCGCCGGTACTCGCCTGCTGCTTTTAGTTTGAACCCCCCCGTCAAAAACGTGCCGAGGGGAGGGTGCCCGATTCCAAGAGAGCCTGTCCGGATTATTTGGACTTAGAGAGCAAAGTGTCAGGTTTGTGTTTAATGAATATCTCCATCAATCATCCTGGCTGCCCGTGGAATAATTACCTTGCTGAGCCTACAGCAGCAGGTAAACGGTTGGCTCGGAACACAGAGTGGGCTTTATTAGAAGCCCCTGTGTAACGCCCGCTGTTACTATCGTTTGCCTTCAATTATGTTCATGGTTGGTGCTTTGCAATAGATGGCTATTTATTCCTTCTCGGGGCTGCTTCAGCAGGTACCTTACATTCCTGCGGTGTCGCTGCGCGTGGGTGCTCACCCTGACCTCTGAGGCACATAAACAAAACCTGCCAGAGGTGTAAGTTGCCACCGTACTTGGTGAAGTGCAAACCAGAAGGAGCTCATTTGGGGCCTTTCAGTGTATCTGCTGTGCTGACCTGGAGCTTTTCATGCTCACGTATCCCCACGAGGATGTAACTAGCACTGAGCGGCTCTCAAGAGCTGCAAGGGAGACAAGCTAGGCTAATTTTGTAAAGGTAATAGTTAAACAATTACTAACTCATTCCCTGCATAACCTCCAGTGCCTGCAGTTACCTCAGCAATGAATTTGGCCCCTTTCACCTCTGCCCTCGCTGTCCTTTATCCCTGAGCATCATTAGGCTGAAATGCCCAAGCTGTGGGCTTTAAAGGACTTTACAAGTTCATTTACAAGCTCCATAAAATTACAAATTCTCCCTCCCCACAGCAGAAGTACCTTGTAAAACATGTCCTGTATTGTTTCAGTCTGACGGGACAGGCAGCAAAGGCAAGGCAGCGTCTGAGTGGCAGCAAGCAGCGGAGGGACCACGTCTGGTGCAGAGCAGGTCATCTGGCTGGGAGAGCAGAAAGCAGGCAGTGGGCATGGTCAGCAGCAGATAACAGTAATTCCCTGCCTCTGGCTTGTGCTCTGCTTTTATTTGCCAAGGCCCTTCTCCTGGGAAAGCCCACAGACCAGTTCCACCTTTTCTTTCTCCTCTCTTACTGAGCAGTTACCTACAGCATACATCCTGGTCACTTTGCTTTGGGCTGTGACGTCCATAAGCACCTCCGCACATGCTGACATGCTAACCGAGCCTCGGGACCCCGCGCTGTACCTGGGACCAGGCGTCTCAGTCTTTGGGTAAGCATTTAGCGCTCTCAGCAGACTGCAGTGGCCCTCTGCTGCAAAATCCAGGCACTGAACTGGCACTGGCAGCCCCCCTGCCCGCACTTCAGGCAGCTCACACTGCCGATGGCATGCCAGCAGTCTGCAGAGGTCGTGTGCTCCAGCCTGCTGTGTTTCTCTGTTTAGGTTTGGGTTGCCTTGAATAGCATCAGACAAGAAAGAAAGCGAGCAGCAGCCGCGGCACATGCACGCAAAGCACTCGCACATCTTGCACTCATCTACACCCTGAATTATTTGGTGTCAGGCTGAGCACAATGAGTCATGGCTCACCTTTTCACTGGAGCTGGAAAAAATACTCTCGACTTGTTGCCAGCGTCAGCACCATTGCCAATATTTTTAGCGTCCAGGGAAAGTGTTAGTCGAAGAAGAAAGCAAATAAGGTCCTCCCAACATCAGCTGAAAGATTGCCAGCAAAGGATGGAAAGAAAAATTCTGGGTTCTGCTGATGGCCTGTGCCAATCCATCACGTCCAGAAAAACACCCGCGGAGCTGTCAGGCCGGCAGGGCTGTGCCAGCACACGGCGCCAGTCAATCAGGGCCGGCCGCGAGGAGCGCGGAGGCATCGGGAGGAACCGAGCAGCCGAGGCATCTCCGGCGGGGAAAGCCTGAGGGAGCAAACGCCGGGCAGTGTACGAACGGGAGCCTGTTACTGGACACAGTTTTAAAGATGTCTCTTAAAATACACTTGTTGCCAGATATGATGACAGGTAACACAATCTCAAGGGCACCCTGAGAAGAAAAAGGGATGGGAAAAACTTTGCCAAGTCAGGTGGCCTGCAGCTGCCCCCCAGCCCTGCGGTGCCTGGTGCTGTGACCCTTGCAGCTCTTTCTGGAGGGTGACAAGCCCCGGCTGTCCTGGCTTTAAGATCTTGGGTCAGGGCTGCAGAGCCTGCAGGTGTCTCCAGGGGTCACAGTTCAACAGCTTCACGCAGCGGGGCTGAGCTCCCACAGGGACCAGACCATTTCGGGCTGGGTAGAAAAGCAATAATCCTTCCAAAACCCAGAAATCCTTTTATGCAGTCATGTCAGGATATAATTCTGTCCCTATTACCATGCAGGGAGATTATTGACATCTTTTTGCAAGTTTTCTGCCTTTGATAACAACCTCAGCTGGCTCTGAGCAGGGACTCGTGGTGGAGGGGAGGACAGGGAAGGACCCGGCTCTGTATCTGGTTTTTGGGGCTGGGCACTGTGAGGGGCACGGGGTGTGGGGAGGGGGGCAGCACCTGGGTTCCAGCCCAGCTCTACACCACCTGGCAGCCACCCGAGCTTTTTGTAGTGGGACACCAGCTTTTCCAAAGTGCTCGTCAGACCCAGCCTTGCCTTTTCACCACAAAGCACTCACCTGCCCTGCGATGTCTTGGCTCCGACCGCTCGTATCAGCCTCTGCCTCCTTCCTCTCCTAGAAAACCTCCTCGTTCTGGTCCCTACCTGGCTGCAGGCTCAGGGATGGATTCCAGCCCCAGCAGAGGCAGCGAACGCCCCCGGCCAGCAGGCACCTGCGGGCTGTGTGGCCGGAGGCACAGCGGCTGCCTGGTGGCTACTGGCCCTTTAGGCTGGCTTCTTAAATCTGCAGGGGCAGTGCCAATGTAGCTGCAACATTTTTTAGATGTTTGAGAGGACAAAGTTGATATGCGATTCCCCAGCTCACCCCCCTGCTAACTTTGGATGCAAAATGTTTACAAACAGCTGTTGTAACATCCCTGAGGTCCAAAGAAAAATACTCTGCTAGAGGGAAAAAGATCTTAGCATGGACTTTGTCCAGGAATTCCATGAACAGAGCCAGGAGCTTGTTCAGATGTTTCCCTTCTAGGCTTTGGGTTAACAGGGTCCGTGGAGATGAGCGGGTTTATCATTTGGAACAGCTGTGCCTGCACTGGGGCCGCGATATGGCCTGGCACAGAGGACAGCCATCAGGGAGGGTGGCCTTCGGGGAGGACAGTCCCCAGGGCCCAACCTGGCTTTGGGGGCTGCAGCAGCAGCAGCCGCCACGGACAGGTGACGGCAACTTGTCCCAGTATCCCTGCTGCCACCTGGGGCAGGAGGAATGCGGTACGTGGTCCCTGGGGTGCCGCTGGGCGTCCCAGCCAGCCCCGCTGGCAGCAGTCAGGCTGGCTGACTGTGTGCTGTATTTAAGAGGGAAACCCTCGTGTCTCCCCGTCCCTTTTTTTCCACAGGTCGCCCCTCTCCTCTCCCCGCTGCCATCGCTTTCCGCGGCAGGGTGGGCGCAGGGAGCTGCTTTCTCGCCCTGGGGAAAGCCCTTGCTCAGCCACACAACAGGGAAAACAGCTTGTGAAACAGAGGCAGTCGGATCCCTCGAGCTAAAGTTAACTTTTCTTTTAAAGAGTATCCCTTTCGGGAAGCAGTTTCCTGCTTTTCTAAGTGGCATTTCTGAAGGGAGAGAAAGAGATCCCTGTTCCAGAGGCATTAAGCCCTTTAAAGGTGCTTTAAGTAACAAAGCAAAGATTAGAGAACACAGATCAGATGTTTTTCCTATCAAAGCCTTTTCTTTTCTTTCTTCCTTTTTTTTCCCCTGCTGTGGATGCTTGAGTCTCTGCTGGGCCGGGCTTCATTAAGGCTGTTAACATCGCGGCGCTGATGTCTCTGCCCAGCTCACGGTTTGGGTGGCCTGAACTAAAATCTCCCCAAGGGCTCATTACAGGTGGTAGGCAGACAGGGCTGGAGCCTAGGCCACACCACATAGCCCTGAGAGAAATGTGTTTCCCTGACCAAAAAAGCACAATATTATATTCTTAAAACATTCCAGCCCTGTCTGGGTGTTCTCTGCATGCATTCCTGTACGTGGGATTATTATTGTAGAGAATTTATAAAGTCATTCATTTCTCTGGAAGTGTATGACACGGGTTTTGGTTGAATGGGCCCAGTGCAAACTGAGAGCCATGTGGTGCTATAAAAACACAACAGTAAATAAATCAGCAGGGAGAATTTACACTTCAGCCTTCTGATTGTTTTTACATTCAGAGGCTCAGACTCGGAGCCAGAGTGTAAAATAAATACCTGGAGCACCGAAAATGCAGCGTCACACTCTCGCCTGCGAGCAATCACACCAGCAAAGCCGAGGTACGTGCAAAGCGAGCGTGTTTACAGCGAGCCTGTGGTGACCTTTTTTTCTTCGGCTGCTTCCTATTTTTCTTGGTGATACCTCAGATCTTTATTATGGTATTGTCGGCCCCACTGCTCCTGCGGGTGAAGGTTGCGTCAGGCCCTCGAGGATTTGAGCACTTGAGCTTTTTTTTTTTCTCCCTGGGGTTATTTTTATCACAGCTCTTTAGAAAAAAAAAAGAAAGAAAGAAAGAAAGAAATCACTCCAGGCTGAAACTTGCCAGCTCCTGGGTGTTACCAGGAGGAAATCATTCTTTTCATCTGCAAAAAACAGGAATGGAAGGAGCAGGGAGATGGCCGTCCGGGCTTGGCGCTGTCACGGCCCTGCTATGGCACGGGGAGCTCGGGCTGGCAGAGCCGAGTGCCGGAGGGAGCCGCGGGGCCCAGGCCCCCCTCGACCCTGCCCTTGGTGGGAGCTGAAGGGACGCCTGCTGGCCAGGCCGACAAGGTGGGGAGGTGACAAGGTGACCCTGCGATCCAGCGCTCTTCAATTGGAGGAATTTCTGCTGCGTGTGTCCCTGCATAACGTGAGAATGTCACCCAGCTGCAATTTCACCCCTGAAGAGGCAAAGCGTGAAATCATTGTTGATGACATCAAATTGTTTTCGGAAAACCAAAGCTATTCTGAGACGGGTGGAACTTTCCTATACTGAAGCAAACCTTTTCCGGGCACAAAAAAGGATCACAAATACTGCAAGGCAGTAAAACAAACCCTGGCTTAAACTTCTCCCTCGAAGCCCCCCTGCATACCCCAAGGTTGCTCTGGTTGAGTTCACCTCTGCTGACCATTGCACAAAACCAGATTTTTGCTCTACTGCCAACAAAGCACTGGGGTTATTTAGCACCTCAGAGCTGGGGCCACTGCCAGTTCCGATGGACCATTTCTCGTTAGCAATCAGCATCTATCAGGGCGCCGATGTCTCCTCCAGGAGCGATCCGTAAGAACGCCTGCTTTTACCTGTCAGCCTGAGATCACCTCTTCCCACACGGAGCAGACACGGGGCCATGTGCCGGCAGTGAGGTGACTCTGAGGCTACCTGTGGCACTGCAGGGCTGCTGTAACCCTCTGGCTGCTCTGTCCCATGGTGGGGGACTGCGGGACAGCCCCCGCAGGTGGAAGCTGTGCCACAGCTTCTCCTGTGGCTCTGCTGTGCTGTCCTGCTCTGAGAGCCTGCTGTGCTTTTTGTACGCTGGAAAAAATAATGCTGCTTGTGGAAGTGTCTGAGAGCTTAAGAGAATGTGGAATTTGGCTTAGTTAAGGGACTAGATTACTGGCATTTGCATTTTCTATATTTTCTTAGTAAAACAAATCTCTGGTCTAACAAAAGCGTGAGAATTAAGATAGTGTGGCTCCAGGCCTTTGGTGAAAAGCATTTCTTACACACACACTCCTCAAGTACCCAAAGCATGCTAGGCTGAATGGGCCACCTCCCTGGGCAGGCTAAGACCCCAACAACTCTGTTTTGGTGGCTGAGATCAGATTCAAGCTTACAATCCCAATGTATGTGCAAAAATGTGAACCCAAACTGTGTCTGCAAGAGAGATTGTCCCCACCGGCATGCTGATACTTTTAGTCTCTCTGAAGGCACAGAAACTCTGAAAACTGTTCAGCACATCAGTCTCTATGAATCCATTATACTAGCCAGACTCCTGGTATCTTTAATAAGGGATTATTTTTGTTAGCTGGCAATAGAGTTATCGGATAGAAAAATGGCTGCATTTTCCTCCGGCGGGTCCCAGCATGCCGCCCTCCTGGAACAGCCGCCCCCTCCGCTAAGCCCCTTCCCCAAGATCGTCCTCCACTGTGCATACACTTTTCATGGGTGAGGAAGATTTTGTTGAGTTTTTGGGTAATGGATCCTCTATGCTCACTTGCTCTCTGTTTGGATTGTGAAGGGGCCATTCTGGCAAAGCAGTATTCAGTGGTGGTCTCCAGGAAAAGGCGTTTCTTGCATTAAAAACAATAAAAGGCCCAATGTTTTACAGACAGATGTCCATCAACAGCTGGCGCTGGAGTGGGAAGAGAACACCGGATCTTCTCCATCGTCACAGTGCTGGGGCTCTGCATAGCCACTTGTTTATTTAACAAGCTACATTATTAAACTGGACCTTGGTTTGGGAGTGGAAAAGCCACACAGATGCTTTGATCGTTTATAAAGACCTACTTGAGAGACTGTGCACTTCACCAGGGCTGCAAGGAAGAAAAAGGGGAAAATCTGCATTTCACCAGCTTTCACTTAGCTGGGCCATTGACTCAGCTTGCCTTCAACTCAGATGTCTCTGGATTTAGTCTCATTTGCAAAATTAACAGTATCAGGATCACATGGTTGGGGCAGCGTGCTGTGCAAGGAACCCTGACACCCAGGTGTAGGGAGATCTCTCCCCCATCCCAAACCACGTACCCTGCTGCTGGCAGTGCTTTGGGCAGTGATGGCCCCTTCCCCAGTCCTGTAAGTCCTGCTTGCACTTGCCTTTGAGCCCTTCTCTCTCCCACTGCTCCCTCCCCATCTGGGCTCAGGTTCGAGCTGTACCAAAGCCCAGGAGCACTCATGACCGGGCTTCCTATTGCCGCCACGTACCTGGGCTCGAGTGGCTGTGTGCCACCGCTACGTCTGCCCTCTGCTCGTGGCAGCTGCCCCCAAGTTCGTCACAGCAGCTGTTTCCCAGGGCATGGCAACGCTTCCAGAGAGGAACACTTTATCCATCTGAGACTGGCCAGCAGTTTAAATGGGGAAATGTAATTACCCACACTCAATTTGGCCGTGGGATTGTATCCGCTCTCTGTTTGCAGTGAGCACCCATCGCACTGCATGCCAGCCCTGCCTCGCAGGCGTTTCACCCGCTCGCTAGAGGCAGTGCAAGCACTTGAGAGGTCTGTGCCCAGAGATGCCCTGACACTTCAATGCAGAAGGAATGTGAAGGGGTGTGATTAAACCCAGATTTCTCAAAATATACTGAAAATCCATCGCTGCCCCAGCTCGTACCTGTTCTGCCATCACTTTGACTTGGCAGCATCAGCTGTGCCCCGAAGCCCCGCTCACTCCACAGATGGTCCAGGCAGACGGATGCCCAGGCTGCCACACAGACCCACCCTGTGCCCACCACATGCCTCGGACAGGAGATTTTACAAGGAAGCAGATTTTCAGTAAAGGAGCTGGAAGCTGACCCAGTACCCAGGCAGAAGGAAAGTTTTGTCCAAGCCGTTGGGCACAGAGTGACCACACAGCTTTGTCAAAGATCTTCCTCCGTGCTCGACAAGGGTGTGTGCCACAGCGAAAGCTGCGCATGTTTTCCTGCCTCCACTCGCCTTCCGAGCTGCTTGCCTCTTCTGGCACAGCACAGCACTTCACACTGCGCCAGGCAAAGTGCTTGTAGGTTTGTCAGAGCATGAAGTAAGGTGGAAATCGCTAAAACCCGGCATTGAAATGAAAAGTGCTCTCAGCACAGGAACACTGACAGAAGAACAGGTTCGGCAGATTATTTTGCAATGACTGCACACATTGATTGTTTTATGGAGATTTTACATTTAGTTTTTTCTCCTGCTTAGCCAATGTATTCTCTGTCCATGTTTTCAAGAAGCCTAAAATCACTACTGCACAACCCAGCCACTGGGCTGAAAATGTGATATTCCCAAAGCTGTTATGTAGTCCTAGGCATTTTGGACTACTCCTAACACAAGTAACAAAAACAAACACACGGAACAGATATGTAATTTTAACTAGAAGCCAGTCTAAGTTTTAGGATCATAAACAGTACAATCATTATTTACGCTTGACTACCTTGTGTTTCAGTGAAACCTTAAAGTTTCTGTTGCATGTTGAATCAGGTTGTAATTTCAGGTTGACCACTATATGCCTCTGCTAAAGAAAGAAAATGGAAAATAAATCAGGCTCCAATAATGCAATGAGGCAGAATGCTTCAGCTTCGGATACAAAGATTGTGTTTACTTGCTCTGAGCCCAAAGTTAATCCTGTTCAATACGTCGGCTGCTCTACTGTAAAGGTTGCACTGGACAATTCACTTTATTGGATTAATAAAGCTTAACTTCATGCGTGAAGAGCCACCAGCAAGCCTCAATCCTGGGAATTTCCATTATCCAGCACTAGGCCTGCGTTGCACTTTCTCACAGTCCCACATTTCTCTTTTTTAGGTTTTATTTTTGACCTACCCTCCGAGTGGTTTTGATCCCCTAAGCAGCAGGTGCTTGTGCTGTGCCCCTTGCCCCTGGGATCCTTGTGCCAATGGCAGGGACGCGAGGCACCGTGCAGAAGTAATGATGCTGCTGTGAAGATGGGCTGCAGCACCAAGCAGGGCAGCCCCACGGGGGAAAGGAGCTTCCCAGAAGTGAAGGGCTGAGAAGAGGCATGGGACCTGACACGGGTCAACACAGCAGGTTAACCAGTTACCTCCAGCAGCTTTGCTGCTCGAGCTGCCGAGCTGCCTTACGTGCTGCTGCCTGCCCTGGGGGAAAGCACCTCCAGGGCCCCTTAAGAAGTGCACGCTTTTGGGCTGGCACTCCCAGAGTCATTGATGTAAGAGCATAAATTCCCCTGAGAGTCGGTGGGACTTAGGGTAGCGTTGTCAAGAGAGTCCAAGCAATTTGGCAGCCTGCATCACGTCTTCACAAGTGTGTAAGGGTCCCTGGGTAGTGCAGAGAGTGCTGAGGGAAATTAATAAGCCCTGTTAGGAGGCCAGGACCAGCATTGCTCTGATTTACTCATCTTTGCTGGGCTTTGTTGTCTCTCACCATCACCAACCAGAGTCTGAATACCTCCAGATGGCAAACCTGTGGATACTCTGGGACAGGCGCTGAAGTGCTTTCTCCCCTCTGAAAATAGGACTCCTCCTCCTGAATCACTGCAGCCCTGTAGGAAGTAACCCAGCAGGTGTAACAAGCAGAGCCCCTGAGTCTGCGTGGAAATCAATGCAGCTCTGCTGACTTTCAGCGCTTCAGTAACCTGTCAGCTGTCCCACACTGTAAGCAATTTAATTATCATCACTTCTGCTGTGAAGCATGTAATGTCACAGCCAGACACATCCATCTACATGAGTTTATCACTACCAGCTCTTTGCACACTTTTCTCTGCTGTTCCAAAAGACCTACCTGCCTCAGAAGGAAACTCTGCCTCAGAGAGCCCCGCAGTGACCATCCCCACTGTGAGGAGGGTTTGCAGCTTTCCCTGGAGGCTGAGCTGTTAACGGGGAAGTCGCTAGGGCTCGGCCTCCCGGCAGACTCACGTTTCCATCAGCACACTCAGGCTGCTGCCGAGTCCATGAAGCTTCAGGCAGATTTTCTGTGCGCTGCTCGGCTCACACATAGCAGAGTGATGCCACACAGGGGTGCTAAAACTTCTTGTATAAAACATCTTCTTGCAAACCCCATTGTTCGGTTATGGGAACCTGCCCCTGTGTCTGGAGGGTAGATCCAGCAAAGCTGCTCCAGGGCTCCTGCCCCGGGCTGCCCCGGGGCTTGCTTTGGCCCCCTTCTGCAAAAGAGTCTGACCCCACACCGGGAGCTGATGCTGGCACGGGGACCAGCACGGCAACTAGTGCCAGTACTGAGAGGTGTTATCTGCTTGTGAATGTGCCAGTGTATAATTTTGCATATCAATATGTTAATTAATTTCACCATAACATAGCTCAGTGTGCTATCTCGATCCTTATTGTGCAGGGCTGTGTGCTTCATTACCCTAATGCGTGAATCTATTTCCCGCTGCAGCTCATCTGCCCGCCCCATCCAGCACATCCCAGAGGCAGCGCTCCCTGCTGTCACCAGCCTGGGGACCGTGCCACCCGCTGCGGTGCTCCTGCCTGCTGCCGGGGCAGGACCAGCAAGGAGCGGCACCACGGCCACCCCAGCCCTGGGCTCCCGGCCTCCAGCCTCACGGGAGCAGCGCCGGACCCCGAGGCTGCTGAGCAGCTGGCCACTGCCCGAGCCGTAACGCGAGCCCTGGCGATGGCTACGATGGTAGACAAATAGTAATAAATAAGCAGCAAAGCACTGTGACTTGACAAGCCCTGGGCATCCCTGGGGATTTGTAATGGGATACGTAGGTTTTCACCTCCTGCTCTCTAGTTCACATTTCAAATCCAGCCCCGCTCCATAGTGACCAAAGGTCATTGCCAGGCTCAGTCGCCCGTGTGAAGACATAAATGGCCTCATTTCTCTAATTCCTCAAGCAAGGCTGGGAGGAGGACTGAATTTGTTTGGGTTTTGTGATGCTGGTGGTACAGAGCAACAGCCAGGCTCTGCACCTTTCCGTCCCGTGCCGTCCTGCCACAGCTGGCACCCACTCACCTGCACGGCAGCTCCCAGGCACCGATCCCAGCCCTGGCCCATGGAGCGCAGCAGGGCTGGCACCGCTCTGAGTTCTGCGCCTTGTTTTATTTCTACCATCTGTAAAGCTAAGCCAAAGTGGGAATGTCTTCCCAACCTGGGGAAGAGCATTTATGACTTCCCCAGCCCTTTTTCACTCTGTTGGCAGGGAAGTGGCCAGGATGGGGTTGTCCCTGCCCTGTGCCCTCATGGGAGCACGGTGCCAGCGCTCACGTCTTGTACTGGCCCTTTGCAGTGGCCCCTCCAGCCCGCGCATTTCCCATACCATTCAATGAGGTACAGGGTTCGTTTTCCCTTTGTGGCAATAGCCAGAGCCGCTCGTGGCTGGCAGAGGGACCTGCCTAGGTTTGCAGATTGCTCTGGATTCCCAGGCACGGAGGTCTTTTATAAATATCCCCTATTATTATGGTGCTCTATTAATAACCACCTTGGGGAACAATGGGAGCACGCAACAGCTTCGGTCATCCGATGCCAACCAGCCGAGCTTCTGTGGGGCCATGGGACATTCCCAGAAAAGCATCTATTTGGGGAAGCGCAGCATTTGAGCACAAGCACAGGGGATGTGCGAGGCCCTGGAGGATGCCAGGCCATGGGGCAGGCTCGTGGCAATGCACCGGCTGGCAGCCTTGACCCAAAGTGGGGACATGGGGACCTGTCCTGTCCACAGAGCAATCCTCACCCCGGAGTGAGCGATGCACCAGGTGTGACCCTGGGAATCGGACCCTACCCTTCCTCCTCCCCCACTGTCACAGCCATGGTGTCTGTGAGGGCATGTCTCAGGATGAGGCAGCTTTGGGGCAGCCCCAATGCTCAGTCAAAAGGCATTTTTGGGGGAGACGGGTGGTAAAAGAGGCAGGGTGAGACCTCCCTGCTGGCCTCCCCACCCTTTCCCCAAGCTCATCGCACTGGGGGCACGGCAGCGGGGTTTGGCAGCGGAAGAGGATGAAAAAGCTGGGGGAAGCCCAGCCCTCGTTCGCCTGCAAGGGGCACAGGGAGCCCTGCTCCCGCCGGGTGTTACAGACCTTGCTTGGGACCCCGCCAGGTTCACCAGGGAAAGCGGTGCTGGCTTTTTTTCACATTGTTCCTGATGGCCGGGCACTTCCTGAGCCTTTCCAGCATTGCGGGGAAGGGGAGCGAGAGGAAAACGGAACCTTTTTTTATTTTCCTTCCTTTCGCAATTTCTCTGCGATCACAAAAAGCCATATTGCAGCTAATTTTCCTGCCTCCGTTCACACGGGCATTTTGCAAGGGCACAGGAATTCCTCTATGAGGGCCGTGGGCTCCTCTGATGCCCCGCGGGCGGCGCAGCGCCTCACTGTGCTCCCCGAGCCACCGACTTATCAGCTTCCTGCACTCAGGAGCACGGGCGCAGCGTCGGGCCCCGCATCCCACCCTGGCCCGTGGTGGCAGAGGCATCAAGCGGAAGCAGAGGCAAGCGCAGAGGCTGCGGCCACGGGGCTTTTGATGGGACAGAGGTGGGAAAGCAGAGAGGCAGGGGAGAGGCTGCGCTGCCATCCCCACGGGGTCCAGGGGCGGGACGGTGCTGAGAACGGACATATCGCACTGAATCGGCACTGATTTGCCCCAGCTAAGGAGAGAGGCCTCAAAATATGAAGGGAACCAGAAGCTGCAGAGCGCTTTGTGCTCTCTGTTCATGCCCAGCTCACTCAGCAGCTGTATAAGGACGTCGCAGTGCTCAGCCGGTACCTAAGGGGTCTTTCTGTGGGATGTGGAGATGAAAAACCTTCCAGCCCATCACCGCTGGCAAACAGAGCTTTTGCCTAACCTGAGCGTTTCCAGGGCTGTGACAGGCATCGAGCCCTGTGCTCAGTGTGGGCAGGACATGGTGTGGATGCTCATGTGTGGCCGTGCTGCAGTTTGCCAGTGAGAAAAAAGCAGTGGCCCCCAGGGCATTTCAGCAGGGCCTGGGCTGGGAACAGCCTCCCTCTCGCCCCACGCGTGGTCAGAGCCCTGAGCAACCAAGGGGACCTGGCTCCGAGCACCCACCACCCCCTAATTCCTCGCCGGTTCAGCTTTCACCCGCTTTCCCTTAGTAAGGACATTCTTTTTCTCTTTACCAACTGCAAGCTAGGGAAACCTAATGCCAGTATTAAGAAGAATACTTTTCAAATTATCCTTTAGTTCCAACAGCTTAATGTCCTTACACATGCTTAGTGTGGAGTTTCAGCCTCATCTGTCTGCAGCAGGAGAGCCCTCCCCGGTTGGGAGCAGCAGGACCCCTTTCATGTCGATGTGCCGGTCCCCGGCCAGCTGCGGGGAGGAGCGGCCACGTGGAGCATCGGGTCCTCCCCAGAGGAGCCTCCCGACAAGGGCTGAGCACGAATAGCTGGTTGTGTTTTGGGGCTGTTATAGAGCTGTGCTGGGAAAGATGCAATGGGCAGGATCTGGTGACCTCAGCATGGGCAAAGCCATGCTTCGTGCTCCCTGTGTACGGCACCCAGCACAGGGAAGGACCAACGCACAGCACAAGCCTGGGGATTTCATGCTTGCTTGGCTCTGCTGGTTTAAGGGTGACCCTTCCTTAAACAACACAAAATGCAGCCGAGCTGGTTCATGGTGGGGGCGAGGCACGATGCCTACCTCTCTCGCCTGCTCTGGGTTCTGCCCTGCAGATGCTCGCTGCAGAGATGTCCACCCCTTGGCACCACAGCCCCGCAGTGCTGTAGGTGCGTGGGTCATGCTGTCCTTCCCAAGGAGCTGGTGGGGCAGATAGCACCTAAAGGTTGGATCCTCTGTCATTCGGTCTGGGACTAGACCTGGAGTTTGCCGAGGGCTTTGAGCTGGTTATGCAGGGCTTGGTGCTGACTCCCTCCTGCTCTCCCCATGGGGCAAGAAACGATGCTGCTAGAAAGGAGTGGGGGGGCAGCACCTGGACTGCCAGGAGGGAAAAGCAACGAGCGAGCAGTGGAGTTGCCTCTTCTTCCTTTTACTCGCAGAACCAGGCAGAGGTTTTCTCATGGGAAGCCGAGCTGCCGGCATGGCCGGGCACCCTCGAGCCCACGCCGCTCACCTGGCTCGCTCGAGGCAAGAGCGGGTGCTGGCGGAGCCCGCCCAGTGGTGTGACACCTCGGGGCTGGGGAGGGCCACGTGGGGGCTGACTCAGGGAAATGCCTGGAAAACGCTGATGCAAGTCAGAGCCGAGGGAGGAATACGGCAAATGTTACTGCTGGAGGAAGGACATGGCGGGGGGAGGCTGATGCACTGGGAGCAGATGGGCCATGGGGCAGCACCTGTGTGTCCCCACACATGCCCAGCACGGGTCACTGACCCTTGGCTGTGCCCAGTGCAGAAATGAGAGAGTCAAATGAAATGGATGGATGGCCAGGCCAGACTAGGGAAAAGGCAATAGCTCACAGCTGGGGGTGGGCGGGCTGCCACGAGGGGTGTCGCTGCAGCACCCAGTGCCGTGTTCCTTGCTATGCGCAGCCGAAATCCCCTCCACCAGGCTTGCGGGGAGGGGAGGTGGTATGTGCGGGGTGGGTCCCTCAGGGAAGGCACTGCCTCTGCGGCACACAACAGCACACATGGGACGTGGCCACCTTGGTCTCTGCCCACCAGGTTCCCTGGCTGGCAAAGCGCCCTGCGACTGGAGGGTCTGGCACAAGCCTGGAGCCTGAAAAACAGCCCCGAACAACCCCCCTACTCCTCACCCCCCTCCATCCCTGCTACCGCGCGTAGAAATGAAATCTGGCTTCTCAGAAGCCTTCGCTGCCCCCGAAAGGGGATTGTTTAGCTAAGATTCACGTTCACACAATGAGACCTTTATGGCTTCTAGGCAAAGAAAAGGCACCAGTGGAGTCACAGTCTCTCGGTAAAACAAAGGGGTTGTTTTCAAGTAACCGAGCCTGCTTCTTACCACCGCAGGAAAATACTAAAGCTTTAGACAAAAACTAGCAATTTGGGTTTTGTGAGCGTGGCAGAAGAGCCCCAGTTCAGCCCGGTGATGTGTGCACGAGTGCAGGCTGACACACGGTGTGTTCACGCCGTGCACCTTGGGCGGGTGGCATGGCTGGGAAGCGCTGGAGAGACGGGGAGGGAGCGAGCGTTTCTGCAAGCTGGGCAGAGCTTCGTGAAGGCGACGTTATACTGACCTGGGGCTCTGGGGTCATCCTCCCAGTGCTGGGTCCTGCCTGGTGCTGTGCCGGTGGTGGGGGCAGCACCTGAACTCCAGCTTCACTCTTTCCCCTGGGGGACTCTGAGACACCTTTGCAAAGCCTCTTGGTGCTCCAGACTCATGGCATGTAAAACAAGCAGTAAGGCTGCACCGAGTGCCTTACCCCAACAGGTCTGTCTGTCCCACATCGTGCTCTGGGTTAAGCAGTCCAACCTCGCTGGGAAAAAATCCAGAGATGGGGACAGCCCTCGCTGGCCCAGGTCTGCCGCAGAGACACCTTGAAGTTGTCCTTGGCACAAAGTTCATTAAGCCAAGAGAAGGCTCCAGGTTTTGGATCCAGCCCTAAAGTGAGGCCCCGGTAGCAAACACCCCCCTCTCCCTCACCACCGTCTGGGTGCCATTCCCTGCCCACCGCTGGGAAATGCCCATGCCTCCCCAGCCTGCTCAGCCCCTGCCCATGCAGCTCCTCCATCACACGGCCATCCTGCTGCCCTCCCCGAGGTTTTCCGGGTGAGGGACCGCGTCACCCCAAAGTGGAGCTGCCCTCCGCTCCCTTCCTCTCCACAAATAAATAGGGAGGTGCTGACAGCGCCAGCCTTGCCCAGCAGCCTTTTGACAGACGACCGAAGCCCCCCGGTGAGGAGGGTGAGCAGGGGGGGGTGTGTGCTCACAGGGAGCCAGGAGCTCAGTTGCCCCAGTAAAGGCACTGGGCCATCCTGGTTCTACCTGGGCCTGGCCCGGTTCATGTCGCAGAGCCCAGTGAGACCTGGCTGTGCCAATAATGAGCAGTGCCGCTGGGCTGTGCGTCCCCACCGGGGCTGTGGCACTGACATTGCGAACAGAAATACCCTGAGAAGGGTGTCTTTGTATTGTAATTTTGAGTTTAAAAAAATAATAAATCAGTAATTTCCTGGCATCTGGGGAAGCCACAAACCACAGCTGGAAAATACCCCCGCAGCCCAGGGGAGCCCGGGGCTCTGCCTCCTCCAGGAGCCCCAGGGGCTTGTGCTGCCCCGGGCCAGCTGCGGTGTCCTGGGCACCCACCTCGGGTTCCCAGGCTGGCTGTGCTTTTCAGGAGTGGAACCAGCACCACAGCCTTGGTTTTCTGTCTCCTCCCCTCAAAAGCACCATGGCCATGGGGATGGAGGTGGGTAATTGAAGCAAACAGGTTGTTCACTCTGACATTTTGACATTTTTAAAGCAAATGGAAATAGCAGCCTGATGCTCACCTGAGTGGGGAGAGCTGTGAAAGCCCAGCCCAACATTTAATTTACTTTTCTTTCCTTTTTTTTCCCCCTGAAGTAAGTCATACGTAACATCTGGCATTCATCTTTTCTTTCTTTCACAGGCACGGCAGAAACCCTGGTGTGAGTCATGTCCATTTAAATATGGAAGCACATCATAAAACCTAATGGAGAGTCCAAAAGGTGAGCTTTTATGTGGTTAAAACTCATAGAGAGGTCAAGATTGTTTGGTTTAAACACGGGGGGTCACTCTGCGCGTGAAGGTGGTCCTCTAAACCTTTCGGAAGGCTTGTTTGCTCAGCACGAGAGCTCAGCTCAGCGCCCGCGGTTTTGCTGTCTGGCTCCCGACGGCGCTGCGGCTGTGCGGGGAAAGGCAGCGGCACTGCAGCGCTCCCCGGCCCCCAGCCAAGGGGAAACGCGGGCACGGGCCGCATCCTGCAGCCGGGGGGGCACAGCCTCAGGGAGGGTCCCCAGCCAGCAGCAATGGGAGCTGGGGCTTTGCCGCTGATGGGGTTTTGGGGTTTTCAGAAATGGTCTTGCCTGTGCCACAAGAGCAGGGAAGCTTTGCATTTGCTCATCGCCTGTAAAACCCTTCCTGTTTTATGTGACAGGGAAGAGGAGGAGTGTTAACAATTCATTCTTCCTTGTTAAGCTCTCTCTCTGTTTTATTGACTCTGAAATAATTTTTGGTGACCACTTACTACTGTTTTATTGGCTTGTTTATTGTGACTAAACATAAGATAAAGCAAACCTTCTGGTCCGGGCTGTTGTAAAGATGCTGTTTGATCTCCAGTCCTTTCGCCTGCTGCACGTTACATCGAGCCAACACCAGGCATCTGCACCCCACCAGGCTTGTCCCAGCGACTGTCCCAGCCATGGGCAGGAATGAGTCCCAAGCTGGGATGGAATCTGTCCTTCTCCTGGTGGAACAGACCAGCCCAAAGGTCCAGGCTCCTCCTTGCTGATCACAGGGATGATTTTTGACTGTAAGCAAACAAGACTTCAGCCTGGGTTATTAAACCTGGACTGGATCAAGGTGGATGACTGGTGCATCCAACACCGTGCCCAACTCTGACATCAGTGCAGTCTGGGCTGTGGCAAGCACCAGACTCGTTCCATCCCCTGGATGCTGTCCTCAGACACCTGCTCCAACCAGAGGCTGCAAACTTAGGATGCAACTAAAATAATGACAACAAGGGGCAAAGCCCCTGACATCCTAGAGGCATTAAGCACTTAGGGTCTGCTCCGTGATCCTCCCTCCCTCCAGCCTTGTTTCCATTACCGTTACAAGCTCTCTATTTACTGCTGGTGCCCCTGGTTGTCTAATGCTAGCAAGCCGTGTGTCTTGACTAGGATAAACCCCTTCCTCAGCCGTGTTTTGAATTTTCCACCATTTAATCCCCAGTTGTCAAGTTTGGGCTGGATGGGATGATTGGAGGCTGCACATTCACCTCTGAGAGGGAACGAGGAGGTGACAGTCCCCGCCCGAGACCCACCCCTGCCCCTGAGCCCTGCCCCAGCATTGTGTGGCCACAGGGGTCGGCACAGACGGGCTTTGGTGTGGGACCAGCCTTTGAACTGATCAAGGAGCTCCAGCTGGTCGCCGTGGTGGTGGGAAAACCCCAGGTAACCAAGCAGCATGTCCTGCTCCTCGCCCCAAGTCCGGGGTCTGGCTGGCAGAGGCTTGACCTTCCCAGGGACCCTGGGGGTGCCCTTCACACCTCCTGCTCCTTCCTGCAAACCCAGGGGAAAAACGATGCCCTCATCCTGTGCTAATCTGGCTCTGTTTCCGCGGCACACGTGTTTATCCATCGTTACCCGCCAGGTTGCTCTCGGGGAGAGCAAAGTGAAGCTGGGTTTCTACGCTCTGGCTGATCTGTGGTTTCTCCTCTGCTGAAGACATTTCCCAGCGCTCGGGAGAAGGTGCGATTTCATTTAACGTCGCTCTGTCCTGTCTCTCACTGCTTCCTGCCAAAAAACTGTCAGTTCCAGCCAAGCTTCCCGTCTGCTTGTTCTTTGCCATACCATGAAGTCTGGGCTCAGTTTGTAGCTCCTATAACTGCAGGAAAACAAATCCATCCTGCCCTTGCAGCCCAGGGCTGTGCCTGAACTTCCCTAGGCCCTGAGTTTGCTCCTCCACGATTCCTCCTCTGCCAGCCTTGCCTCAGCTTGCTGCTGAAAGGCAGAGAAAATGGGACCTCGTGCTGACAAACAATTCAGGCTGAGGTCTTGTTTGAAAGCAGTCAGAAATGGACCCTGTAAGCTCCAAGAAGTGGGTAAGTGTGAACTGGGCTGCGTTTGGACCCAGACTTGTGGACGAGGGCAGCAGACAGCAGGACCGACACCAAACCCCATTGCTGTAGTTTTGCATCAGGGCATGATGACGGGATTCATCTTGTTCCCTTGGCCCCGTTCCCCTGTCGGTCTCCCCTGCACTTTTCTCCTTTCCAGGTATAAGGTCTGCTGGTCCTTCCAAGGGGTTTCCATTCAGGTCTGGCAGAGACGCTGCCATATGTTTTTCATTTCGATGACTCCCCTATGGTGTCTGTTATCACCCAAGTCTCTATTAAGATTTATTCCTGTTATTGTAGCAGTCATTTTCCCCAGTACATGTGCATTGTATTTGGAGAGAGCCATAACCACTCTCCACATCCAACAGATGCTGTAGTCAGAGCGACTCCTGCTTCCACTTACCAGACCTTTCTACTAATATGGGATTTCACCAATAACCGCAAGTGCTGTTCGCTCCCCAAGATTTCCGCACTGTCATTTCTTGACTGTGTTAGTGGCAAGGCACTGATCAGAGCTCCAGCTCCGCACAAAGCAAAGCTGCAGAAAGGTTTTGCTTGGCTTTGCTTTTAGCCACTTTTCCATTCAAAGTGGCGAGAGGCTCCTGCTCCCAACGGCTGCAGGGCTGAGTGTGAACGGGGCCTCAGGGTGGGCAATGGCTTCTGTGAGAGGGGCTGAAGACTGGTTCTCCTCACTCCTGGGACCTGATGAGGACAGGCTGGGGAGGGATGGGACTCGCTGGACCTGGAATATTTATTTAAGAAGGGGTCACAGTCCGTTGCCTGGGGCTGGATGCAGGCAGCAGGGGTTGGGCTGTGCTGGCATCGAGTTGGTGCATGCTGCCCCTCTCCAGCCTCACCTGCTCCACCTGCCCAGCAGCACCAAGCACAGCCCATCCTGCTGGTGGGCAACAGAAAGGCAGGAGCTGTCTTGGAGGACAACAAAATCAAGGGGCAGACAGCCTGAGGGCAAACCAGCACAGCCTTCCCCTCTGCAACACTGCCTTAGCCTGGTGAGTCCCTTCCCGTGCCCGCAGCTAGCACAAGCGTGCCTCAAAGTTGCTGAGTAAAACCAGTTGTGGGGGGCACGGTGCTGTAACAGTGCTGGGGTGGAAACCAGGGGGTGGCAGGGTTTGACTCCGTCCCAATTTCAAAGCACCCGGACTCCAGCCAGCAGCTCCGTCAACAGCAGAGCAGGGCTTTTGGCAGCTGCCATCCCCACCACAGCTCTGCCTCTTGGCAGGTGAGTGGGAATGCAGTCCTCCCTTCCCTGGGGCCCAGCAGTGACCCAGCCCTGGTCCCCATCGCAGGCAGCAGCACAACGTGGGCTCCTGCGTGAGGCTGCCTGCCCACAGCATCCACAGACCCTTCCAATTTGCCCCTCTTTCATCCCGTAGCAGTTTGGTCGGCTCGTACGGAAGAAAGGAGCTCCAAATGCTTTCCGGGCCTAATAATATCCATCAAAGCGTTTCCAGGGCTGAGGCGAGGATATACACTGCAGCACGCAGAGCAGGAAACGGGCTCGGGTTTTCCAAAGCTGCCTCTTCCAGCCAGAGCAAACCACAAGATCACGGGAGGACAAGAGCGCTGCGCTCGTGGCTTTGTTTGCCCCAGAAGGAATTGATTTGATGAGAAAGGAAATTGGCTTTCTTTAATCTGTCCTTGTGCAAATTCCGCAGAGGAAGGACTGAGCCGAGTTGTGCTGGCAAGGAAAAGATCAGCCACTGCATCGGCAGTTCCTGAAGCCGAGCCACCCCTCAGTGCCACTCGGTTTGCACTTTTTGCAGGGCTGGTGGCGATCCCCAGACCGTGGCCCTGGGAAGCGCCCGCAGAGCGCAGCGCGGTGGGTGGCAGAGGCGCAGAGCCCTCACCGCAGAGCCGGCAGCCGCACAGCTCGGGCCCCACAGGTTACAGGTTCCCCTACACGTGCCTTTCTCGGGTGATGGGGATCTTGCTGCTGGCTTCACCAGGGCCAGGTTTTCTCCTGCAAAAACTGAGAGGAAGGAAACGGCTGTTTTCTTTCTCACCTTTGGGAAGCCTGACTGTGCATCTTCATGTCCATAACCTGTCCAGGACAAGCAGGAGGATGTTCCTCACGCAGCAGCCCCCTGGTTGAGAACAAGTTGGATTCAATCACCCTTTTCCATTAAAAGCATTATTTGAAAGAATCACAAGAAACACAAAAATCCATGGGAACAGCGATTCCTGACCGGTTCCAGGCTGCCATTTCAACTATAAAGTGGAAAGTCAAGTTAATGAGTAGGAAGAACAAGATTTAACTAAGACGTCATTGGAGAAGAGCTAGAAATGGTGCAGGGTTATTTTATACAACAAAACCTAAAAATACAATAAATAAATTATACAGAAGCCTAGGCCAAAATTATCCTGGATCTCTTTCAATGCCAAACAGACTTCTCAAGGTAAGTAAACATCTTTGTTGTTGCTTACATTGAGCACATCAAGATGCAGCTAGCAAAAGGCTTTAAATTAGTGCCGAGTGACCTGGGCACCCCACACCAAACTTGTTTGAGCCACGGCTGAGGCAGGATTGGGAGTGCTGAGCCTTGCTCAGCTCCGCTCTGCTTCACAGCGGTGAGGTAGCTCAGTAACACGCCATTGCCCTTACCAGAGCTCGGGCAGCGATTACAAAGCCCATTGTGAGGGCCTTCCCGGCATCTGGGGAGGTCCCTGCCCCTTCCTGCCCATAAGGCGCCTGCTGTGGCCTGCCAGGTCTCTGTCCAGGACTGTGCCAGCAGGAACATGCAGGGCGCGGGGCACGTGCGAGGCCACGTGTTGCCCACGGGTAGGGCTGAGCGCCCAGCTGGCTGGTCCCCCTGTGTGAGCACCCTGCCCCCAGCACCCGCAGCAGGACTGCATCCTCCTGGGCTGGTGGCGTGGTGGAGGCAGGAGCCAGAGCAACGGCCTGAAATCCTCACGTGCCTTGTGTCTGGGGACGGCTGTGCTGTATGGTGTGGGTCAGCAAGCAGGCAGAAGCCCCTGCCTCACCTGTCCTCCCAGTAAGGTACCCCACTGCAGCGCTCCGAAAATGGGCAAGGTGTCCCACGAGGGACAAGGAAAAAGCAAATGTTGCTGAGAGCGACCCACTGGTCACAAAATCCTCTGAGGATGGGCACATGTATAGGTGGGCAAAGGGAGACGGAGGAGGAGGAGGAGAAGGAGGAGGAGAAGGAGGAGGAGAAGGAGAAGGAGAAGGAGAAGGAGAAGGAGAAGGAGAAGGAGAAGGAGAAGGAGAAGGAGAAGGAGGAGGAGGAGGAGGAGGAGAAGGAGAAGGAGAAGGAGAAGGAGAAGGAGAAGGAGAAGGAGAAGGAGAAGGAGAAGGAGAAGGAGAAGGAGAAGGAGAAGGAGAAGGAGAAGGAGAAGGAGAAGGAGAAGGAGAAGGAGAAGGAGAAGGAGAAGGAGAAGGAGAAGGAGAAGGAGAAGGAGAAGGAGAAGGAGAAGGAGAAGGAGAAGGAGAAGGAGAAGGAGAAGGAGTGGAGCAAGCTGGTAGAAGCCACGCTGCCTTTATGAAGACAGATCTGGGCTCTAGGAAGCATCTCAGGCTCATTTTCAGGTCTGGTTTGTGCTCCCAGAGACTGCACTCTCCTGCGTGCTGTTAACATGCGCAAGCCGCCCTCAGTGACAGCGCAGAGCCCGGGTGCCTCTCAGCTGGACGCGTTCCAGAGGGTACAGCTCCAGCATTGACGCAAGAAGAAAAATCTCTGAGATGGAGTTAGTCAGTTTTTATGCTGGATTGGATTCGAAGAAGCAGCTGACGTTGGCTGAAGCATCCGTTCCTTATGGTGCTTGGGTCAAGTTTGCAATGTGTCCAATTAAATAACCGGCAACGTGGGGAGATTTATCCCAGTGGGAGCCCTGTAGATTGTGCAGCCTCCCGTTAGGACGCTGAGCGCTGCTGATTATTGTTTGTGTTAATTTGTTTGTGCTGGCATACTGTGTTATGTCGGTGATTAATATATAGCATCATCTGCCTCACCAAATCCCCGTGAAAACATGTGAGCTCCAGAACAAGTGACAATGATCTGCTCTTTGCCGTGACAGGGAACAAGGTGGGACAGCAAGGAATATCAGGTATCCCAACAGAAAAGTGGGGAAGTCCTTGCAAGGAAAGAGCCCTTACGGGACAGTCTGCGGCAGCTGCAGGCAGGGAGCTCTGGGGACACCGTGTCTCTGGGTGGTGGCTGAGTTCCACTGTGCACGAGGACTGTGCCTGCCTGCCCGCTGCCCCGCGCAGGATGGCTCCGTCTGGGCCCTTCTGCTTGGAAGCAAACCAACAGGCAGCCAACCTGTGTGGCCAGCGAGGCTCCACCAGCGCGGAGCTTTGTGTGGGTCAAGCCTCAGCGACTGCATCCAAATGCGAACCGGGCTGGCTTTAGCCAAAATAAATGTCTGCACAGGATGCTGCTCAGGACTGAGCGAATATAAACCTTCGGTGCAACAACCACCGAGTCACGGAGAAATGCTGCCCTTTCCCTCCGGTGACTCGCTTGCAAGTGGAGGGCTTGGAAACATCTCTGCCCCCCCAGGGGGCACCTAGAGAGGAGTGATGCAGTCGCTGCTTTTCCTCGGCTGCAGCACAGCAGTACTGTCCTGCCCCGCAGAGCGCAGGAGGGGCTCCCTGCTGCTCTGCCCCAAACTTGCACTGCAATAAGGAAATACGCTTCAGTTGAACCCGTTTTGGCACCTCAGAACCGGCGAGGGGGATAGGGGGATCCTTCCTTCAAACTAAAAGCGCCTCATTTCCCCGCGGCTGCGGCCCCAGTTCTGTGCTCGGGGCGTGCAGGCAGCCGGGCAGGAGCTTCCCCCTGCTCACGGGGCTGGGGTGCGAGCAGGGAAAGGGCCAGGCTGGAGGGGACGGGCACAAATTCACCCCCCACAGAGCACAGCACAGCAGCACCCCTGTCAAGAGCTTTCCAACAGCATTTAAGAACAGCACACAGGAGGGGCTGCGAAGAGTGGGGCAGGAGCTGGGGAAAGCCGGATGGGCAGCCTGTACCATGCGGCGCCCGACTCCGCAGACATCTTGTTTTATTTTCTTTACGAGCTTCTGATCGCCGTTAGGATACATTTATACCTTTTCTTGTGGGCTGCCAAGGGAGCCTGCCTGGGCACTGGGAGTGTGCAGGGCTGCTGACAGGCTCTCACCAAGGAAAGGGGCTCGTGGGAGCCATGTCTGGAGCGGGGGCAGGACAGAACAGCGGGCGTTGAGCTGCTAATTAACACTGCCCCTCCAAGCTCCAGCTTCCTCTCCGCATCCCGTCTCACCCTGATCATTTTCCAGCTCCACTCAGGGCCACTTTGCCCTTGGGGACTCTGTCACCCCCTCCACAGCTGTGGGATGAGTGCCGGTGCACTCACAACCAGACGAGCTGGGGTAACCCCAAATGCCAGGGCCCTCGGCCAGGCCAGCCCCAGGCACCCCAGGAGCTCCGGGGCTGAGCAGGGTCCTGCAAACTTCGTGGTCCCAACCCGTGGGCACGCAGGGCAGCCGCACTGCAGGAAGGTACAGACGTTGCTCTGGGAAAACACAAGCTGTTGTCAGAGGGAAAAAAAAAAATAAGGAAAAAAGAAGGAAAAAGGGAGAAAGAAGGGGAGAAACCCCGCCGGCTGCATGCCGGCGGTGGGTGGCTGACAGCTTTATTTCTGAGAATTTCACTGTGCGTGATCTCTCTGTTGGGATCTGCAGGCAAGTGACCCCATAAAACCAGCCCAAAATCCCCATAGCAAATAACGCGGAGCCAAGGCTGGCAAGCGGGAGCCAGTGGGGGGGTGCGGGGGTGTGGGGTGCGGGAGCCAAGCCCCACTCCCCGGCCCCACGGACCCCACGAGGGCTGCCCTGTGCCCGGCCATGGAGTCAGGCAGCCCGTGGAGCTGCTGGAGTCCTGCCTTCCCCGGGCGCATCACTGCCTTTCTGCGAGAAAGCCGCGGCTGTTCGGGAGGACTGCGCTGGTTGTAACAATAATTATTTGTTCTTGAATTTCTTCTTCTTCGGGGCTTCTCTCTCTTTTTTGTTTTTCTTTCGTTTTTGTTCTTTTTCACAATCACTTTTCGTGGTCTGCCTCTCTTTCTATCCTATTTTCTTTCTTTCTCTCTTTTCTTTTCTTTTCTTTTCTTTTCTTTTCTTTTCTTTTCTTTTCTTTTCTTTTCTTTTCTTTTCTTTTCTTTTCTTTTCTTTTCTTTTCTTTTCTTTTCTTTTCTTTTCTTTTCTTTTCTTTTCTTTTCTTTTCTTCTCTTCTCTTCTCTTCTCTTCTCTTCTCTTCTCTTCTCTTCTCTTCTCTTCTCTTCTCTTCTCTTCTCTTCTCTTTCTCTTTTCTCTTTTCTCTTTTCTTTTCTTTTCTTTTCTTTTCTTTTCTTTTCTTTTCTTTTCTTTTCTTTTCTTTTCTTTTCTTTTCTTTTCTTTTCTTTTCTTTTCTTTTCTTTTCTTTTCTTTTCTTTTCTTCTTTTCTCTGTTTCTCTTTTCTTTTTTCTGTTTCTTTTTGTTTCCTTTTTTTCTACTTTTTTTCTCTTTTTTCTTCTTTTTTTCTTTTTTTCTTTTCTGTTTCCTCTTCTCTCTTCTCTTCTCTTCTCTTCTCTTCTCTTCTCTTCTCTTCTCTTCTCTTCTCTTCTCTTCTCTTCTCTTCTCTTCTCTTCTCTTCTCTTCTCTTCTCTTCTCTTCTCTTCTCTTCTCTTCTCTTCTCTTCTCTTCTCTTCTCTTCTCTTCTCTTCTCTTCTCTTCTCTTCTCTTCTCTTCTCTTCTCTTCTCTTCTCTTCTCTTCTCTTCTCTTCTCTTCTCTTCTCTTCTCTTCTCTCCCTTTCTCTCCATTTTCTCACCTCCTGCCTTTCGTTCCCAGCCCGGGCCCCGGCCCAGACCCCCGCAGCAGCCCCGTGCGGCGCCCGGGGGAGGCCGGAGCAGGACGCGCTCCCGGCTCGGCCTCAGGTGCCCGGGGCCGGGCCGCGCACCTGCGGGGCCGGGCCGGGCAGGGCCAGCGCTGCGCCCCGAGGGGAGCGGGCTGGGGGCGCCCCGGGGGCAGCAGCGAGCGGCGGCGGCAGCCCCGAGAGCGCCGGGGGCGGGCAGGGCTGCAGGGCCGCCAGCCCCGGGGCGAGCAGGGCTGCGGGGCCACCAGCCCGGCTCGCCGCCTCCCCTCGCGTGCTGTCCGCTCGTAGCGGTCTCCGCGGCGTCGTGGGCGCTCTCGCTTTCTTTTTGCTTTCTCTTTCTGTCTTTGTCACCTTTTTTTGCTTTCTTTTTTTCTCTCCTTTTTTTGATTTCTTACCTTTCTTTCCTTTCTTTCTTTCTTTCTTTCTTTCTTTCTTTCTTTCTTTCTTTCTTTCTTTCTTTCTTTCTTTCTTTCTTTCTTTCTTTCTTTCTTTCTTTCTTTCTTTCTTTCTTTCTCTTTCTTTCTTTCTTTCTTTCTTTCTTTCTTTCTTTCTTTCTTTCTTTCTTTCTTTCTTTCTTTCTTTCTTTCTTTCTTTTCTTTCTCTTTCTTTCTTTCTTTCTTTCTTTCTTTCTTTCTTTCTTTCTTTCTTTCTTTCTTTCTTTCTTTCTTTCTTTTCTTTCTCTTTCTTTCTTATTCCTTTCTTTACTTCTTCTGTTATTGCTTCAATTTCTTTTCTTCTTCTCTCTCTTTCCCTCTTTTTCTATCTTTATGTGTCTTTATCGCTTTCTCGTTTCCTTCTTACTTTGTCGTTCTGCCCTTCTGTCAGTCTTTCTCGGTGGCTGCTGGTTAACGACACGTTTGATTTTTCGATCCGTCAGATAGATTCGTTAATTTCGGTTCCTGTAGTTCAAGCAGCAGTTGGAAAATAATCCTAATAGTCGCCGTAGTCGGAACAATAACGATGTTGGCTGTGAGAGAAATAGCAGTGCACATCGATAACGGTCCCAAACCCCACGCCAGAAAATCCCCGTTTTCCCCGGGAGCTGCGGGAGCTGCGGGCTTTCCTCACCTACCGACACCCCCGGCTCTCCCCTCTCTGCCCTCTCACAACGAATCCCGCATTCCCCGCGGCTCCCTCCAGCCCAGCGCCCCCGCGGTGTTGCCGCGGTGCCGGCTCCCGGTTTGTCGCACCGGCTGCGGGGACGCGCAGGGACCGGGACCGGGACCGGGACCGCTCCGCTCCGCTCCGCTCCGAGCGCGGGGCTCGCCCGGCCCCGGCCCCGGCCCCGGGGGTGTTCTCCTCCGGGCCGTGCGCGGAGTGCGGGGCTGCCCCTGCCCGGCCGCAGCCCCGGCTGGCTGCCGCGGCCCCCCACCCCCTTCACCCCCCCACCCCCCGGTATTTATGTGCTGCTCCCCGAGCCCCGCAGCTCGGCGGGGAGCCGGGGCTGCCGCGGCAAGCCCGAGCCGGGCCGTGCGAGCTCCCCCCAGCTCCCCCGCAGGCCGGGCTCGCCGGGGGCCCGTCGGGGCGCAGAGGTGAGGGGCGGGAGGGACAAGCGGGGCCGGGCAGGGGCCGGGGGACGAGCAGAAAGGAGGGCTGGGGGGGACGGGAGGGGAGCTGCGGGCGGAGGGCTGAGCGCTGAGGAGCGCGGGGGCTCTGTCCCCGCCGGGCCCCGGGAGCGGGCAGAGCCCGTCGGGGCCGCACCTGCAGCGCAGCCCGGCCGCTGGGCACGCGGGGACGGGCGGCCGGGGGAAGCCGGGCACATCCCCAGCCAAAGTGCCGCCGCCCGACCCCGGGGCTGGAGCGGAGTGGGGGCCCCCGGCCAGTGGGGAGAGGAGCCCGAGGGGAAAAACCCTGCGAGGAAGGACGAAGGGAGCTGCCCGCGGCGTCCGGCCCCGGCTCGCCTGAAAGGTCCGGGACACTGCGGGCTGCGGGGCCCCGACGGGGGGAGCCGGCGGCGGGGCTGCGGGCAGGCGGCGGGGCTCGGCTCCGGGCCGTGGCGGGGCTGGGGCTGCCGTCGGGGGGCCGCGGGGACTGGAGCGCCGCGTTGCCTTCCCACTGCCGCCGCTGGGTTTTGCACCGCCGAGGCCCGAGGATGGCGGGCCACCGGAGAGGGGTGCCCCGGGCCGGGGGAGGACCGGCCTTTTCTCGCCTCTCCCGCAGCGCGAAGCCGCTCCCGGTGGGACAAGCCCGGGCTGCCCCCCCCAGCCTGAGCGGGCGGGGTGTGAGTCGGGGGGGTGGGGGGGTTCAGAGGACCTCCAACCCACCCTTTCCCCGTTGCCTTTCCGACAGCCCCCAGGCTCGATCCGTTCAGCCCCGGACCAGGGAGGGCCGCAGCGCCGGCGGCAGCGCGGTGCCAGTCCGGCGGTGGCACAGCCCCGCGTCGAGGCTGGATTCGCTTCGCAGCGCTCCGGCGAAGCAGAGAGGCCGGGGAGCGGGACAAGCGCCCGGGGGCTGGGGAGACAGCCAGCAAACGTGGCCGGGGACTTTAGAGTCTTGGTGGGGGAACGGAGAGGCCGGCCTGGGGCTGGGACTGGGGCCGCGGGGGCTTGCACGTCCCAGAGGGCAGCAGCGATTAGGGGGCTGGAGGGGGGGGGGGGGGGGGGGGGGCGGCCCTGCGGCACGGCTGGAAGCCGTTCCCGGCAGGTCCCCTGCTCCCGGAGGATCCCCTGATCCCTGAGGGCCCTCTGATCCCGAGGGGTCCCGTGCTCCCGGGGGGTCCCGTGCAGCCCCCAGCGAGTGGCCAGGCCGAGGGCTCCGCACCCGGGCTGTGCCCGACGGGGCGCCTCTTCCCGCTGCGGCTGTAGCCACGAAGCAGGGAGGGGGAAAAGGGAGAGAGCCGGGAGAAAGGGAGAAAGTCTGGGCAAGCAAAGCACGGGCAGCAA
This sequence comes from Anser brachyrhynchus, assembly GCF_964034855.1. Taxonomy (NCBI): domain Eukaryota; kingdom Metazoa; phylum Chordata; class Aves; order Anseriformes; family Anatidae; genus Anser; species Anser brachyrhynchus. The sequence goes on along the minus strand of NC_137710.1, from coordinate 8,668,495 downwards.
CCCCTTGGCAACCTCCTCTGCTGGGGCGCTGGGTTCGGGGCCCTTCTTAATTCCCAGATATTTTTACCTCCCGCGGGAGAGGCTGCCCCAGGGCCGGGCACGTCCCGGGGCCTCTTTGCTGCTCGCATTCACGGCTTCTTCGTTTCCCCCCGCACCCCGGGAGCTTTGCTTCGTGGGGTCCTAACGAAATCCGTTCCCCTCCTTCGTTGCTCGCAGCCAGGTAGCAGCGCGGGGCCGCACCGGGACACCCTGTGCCCCTGCTCCCGGCACCGAAAATGCCCCGGCCGGGAACCGCAGCGGCGGAGAAACAACCCCCCGATCGCGTCCCGTTCTGCCCTTGTGCCTTCAGCGGCAGGAACATATGCTCAAATATGTACGGGTAGTCTAGATTTTTCTCTGCAAATATTTTTACCGCATCCAAAGATAATATTTCAACAGAAGAATCAAGCCCCGCAGGCTACAGACAGGGCAGCTATATATAACCCGCTTGCTCACTCGGGCTCTCGGCGCACCGCTCGGGTTATGCAAGCCCCGGTGCGGCGGTAGCCACCGGCGCGCCCCACGGCTCCGCCCGCCCCGTCGGGGGCAGCTCCCCCGGGACTTCGCTGCGGCCGCCCGACGGAGGCACCGGCACCGGCACCGGGGCTGGGCCGGGGACAGGGGCCCGGGGCCGGGCCCGGCGGGGCGGGTGTGCCGCCTGGCCCCGCGCCGATGCGGAGGACGGGCCCGGGGGACGCGGCGGCTCTGCGAGGGGCCGGTGCCGGGCGGTGAGTAGCGCCTCGCCGGGACAACGACGGGGACCGGGGACAGCGGCCCCCGAGCCAGGCAGGTGCTGCCGACACCGCGGGCTCTCACGCAGGGCCGCGCAAGGGCTCGCCTTGTGCCCCGCCGCTTGCTTTCCGTTTTCTGCGCTTTTGAATTTTATTTTATTTATGTTTTTATCGGCGAAGGGAACGCTCCAACGCCTGCGTGCGATTCGGGGCTCTGGTGGCCCGGGGCTCGGGTTCCCAGGGCTCCCAGCCCGCACGGCCGGGGCTGCCGGCGGCACCCGCTCCCGCAGCGCACCCCGACGTGCGGAGCCCCGCGGCCACCGAGCCCCGGGCCGGGCCGGGGCAGCCCGGAGCCCCGCGGCGGCTCCGTGCCGGAGGAAGGGAGCAATCCCCTTCTCGTTCCCGGACATCCGCAGCGTGACGCCGGGCTCGGCTCGGCCCGGCTCGGCTCTTCCCTTCCCGTCGGCCGGCTCCCGGCGCCGTGATTGACACCGGCGGCCCCTCCGCCCGCCCCGCAGCACATCCCGGCCCTCCCCGGCGGCCGCTCGCCGTGCCCGGGAGGCGGGGAAGGGCCTCCCCAGCCCTTTGACACCGTCTCGGCAGGAGTTTCACTTCGCTTTCGCCGCCGCCGCCGCCGCTTCTGCAGGCAAACACCCCCGGCTTCCATGTGACGCCTCCCAGCCGCTGAACGGGGGAAAAGCGCCTCCAAGGGAGCCACTGTCCCTGCGTGCAGGAGCCAACGGGGGGGGCAGGGGGGGCAGGAGCAGGAGGTGGTGGTTGGGGGGAAGGGAAGAGAGGAAAGAAATTAATAAACGGCACAGAAAGAAGTTGTGGGGGAGAGAAACTGAGACCCCGCGGAAGAAATTCGGGGGGTTATTTATCCCCCCCCCCCCCCGCCCCAATCCCCTGTCCCCAGCAGGGCTCGGTCCGGGCGCTGCAGCGCTCGGCACTGTCCGCACAGGGCCCCGGGGCAGTTTTTTGCTCCTCAACGCCCTTCCCGAGGGGGGGCAGAGGCTTTGGGTTGTTTTCTTTTTTTTGTTTGTGTGTGTTTTTTGTTGTGTTATTTTTTTTTTAGCTCCCCTCCCCCCTTTGTGGAAGGAGGGGGGGTCCCGCTCGCACCTCCCTGGATGGCGCGCTAGAAAGGAGGGGAGTGAGGGGCGGGAGGGGGGGGCTCGTGGTGGGAGGCTGCCGCGGCTGCCGCTCCTGCATTGGTGTCTCCCCTATGGACGAAAACAGCCCTCTGTCTCCCAAGGCAAATGCTTTCAGTATCGCCTCTCTGATTTCAGTCGCCGCCGCCGCCGAGCGAGCAGGGAAGGGAGCGCTGGAGGAGCGCCGCGGTGGCCGCAGCGCGCCCGCCGGCCCCGCCAGCCGCCCGCCGAAGATGCACTTCAGCACCGTCACCAGGGACATGGAAGGTGAGCGCCCTGCGGGGAGCCGCGACCCCCCGACCGCCGCCCGGCGGACGCTTTTAACGCCCCCCGGCCTGACGGAGGGGCCGGGAGCCCGGCCTGCCCCCGCGGGGCCGCTGCCGGGGGGCTCGGAGCGGTGTCCCCCCCCGGCTCGGCGGGGACGGGGCCGAGGCTGTGCCCGCGGAGCATCCCCGACGGCACCGGCCGTGCCCCGGGCTGCGACGGGCCTGGGCTCGGCTCCCGCCGGCTCTGCAGCCCCTGCCCGGCCCGGGGGCTCCGTCGGAGGTGATCCCAGAGACCGCGGGGCCTGGAGGAGCCTCAGGGCATCGGAAGGGACCCGGAGGAGCGCCCGTCCCCGGGGCGGCCCTGTGCTGCGCCGCGGGGCCCGCTCGGGCCGGCGGCCGGGGGCTGCGCTCCGAGGCCGTGCCGGGGGCCCTGGGCCGAGCCCGGAGCCCTGCGCTGGGCCCCGGCCGCCCCCAGCTCTCGCTCGGGGATGCCCACACAGGGGGGATTTGCCAACCCCGCTCCTCCTGCCCCTGTCAGCCACGGCCCCGCAGCTCCAGAGCGAGGGACGTTACCTGCAGCACCGTCACTACACGGAAATAAGAACCGGTTTCGTTCTTTTTTTCCTTTTTTTTTTTTATTTTTTTCCCCTCCTCCTTTTTTTTTTTTTTAAAAAAAATACATTTGGGGGAGGGAGGGAAAGGGAATTTGCTTTGTCCCATTTCGCGTGAGGCGAGGGAGGCCTTCTGCAGAGATAACACCGGCAATGCACCGCCGCGGCTCTTGGCAGATCTCTCGGGTTTGCAAAGAAAAAAAAAAAAAAAAAGGGGGAAAAAAAGCGCCGAGGCAGGCAGGCAGCGGGAGCAGCGAGCTCCCCGCCTGCCCCGGGGGGAGCGGGGCCGGGGCCAGGCGAAGCGGGAAGGGGGAGGCGCCCCGCTGGGCCGGGCGCGGGGCAGCGGCGGAGGCGGAGGGCACCCCGCGGAGCGGCGCGGAGCTGGGGGGGAAAGCGGTTGCCGGAGCGGAGCCCTGACCGCCTGCCTGTTTTTTGGAATGATTTCAGCTATCTCCAGCCCCTGGCTCACCCAGCTGTCCCATTTTTGCGATGTTGCAGCTTTCACGGCCAACAGCCTGAGCAGCCTGAACGCCTCCGGGGGGTACCACCTCTCCCCCTCCCCGGGGGACCCGTACGGACAGCATGAGCCGCCGCACTACGAGCCCTGCACGGCTCAGCAGCACCCGCACCCGCCGCCCCAGCCCCAGCACGGCTACCCCTTCGGCGGGGCGGCGGCGGCCGGGGCCAACCCGCCGCCCCCCGGCCCCGAACCGCCCGAGGGCGCCGGGGGAGCCGCCGCGGGACCCGCCGCCGTCTCGGGCTGCTCCGCGGGGGCGGCCGCCGCGGCCAAGGCGCCGGTGAAGAAGAACCCGAAGGTGGCCAACGTGAGCGTCCAGCTGGAGATGAAGGCGCTGTGGGACGAATTCAACCAGCTGGGCACCGAGATGATCGTCACCAAGGCCGGCAGGTCAGTGAGGAGCCCCGGGCGGCCGCAGGGTTGCCGTCGGTTGACCTTCGGCCTCTTACCCGGGGAGAAATTTGCGAGCTCCCGCGGCCCGAAGGCCTCCGGTGCTGCGGGGAAGGGGCGGCGGGTGGCGGCAGGGCCGGGCCGAGCCGGGCCGGGCCGTGGAGGCTCCGCCGCGGGGTTTCGCCGCCGCCGGGAGGGCGCCGGGCGCCGGCTCTCGGTTGTCCCGCTGGGGATTTAAAGGCGGCCCCGTCCTCGGAGGACACGGTCCTTCCCGGGGCGGGCAGCAGCAGAAAGGGAGGGAAAAAAAAAAACGAAAACACCCGACCCGCACCCGTCAATACCTGTAACTGGACAAATTTTTAGCACGGGCACAACTTTTCCTTTCGTCGGGGACTGCAAACAGCCGCTCAGGCGGTTTTAAACCTCAAAGCGCCCTGCAGGCCGATCGCATTTCCCGAGGATCGCGGAACGAGCGCGGCACAGCCCGGCTCGTCTCGGCCCTGCGCGGCCACGGCGGCTCCGCCGCGCCCCGGCACCGGGACCGGGAGCTCGCTCCTGGCCGGGCTGCAAAGGATGGGGCCGCGCTGGAAGGGAGCAGAATGCGTGGGGGGGGGAGTGAAGAACAGTAATTGCGCTAATTACTGCGGTTAATTGCGATCGCCGGGGCCGCTCGGGGAGAGCTGCGGAGGGCTGCGGGCAGACGCTGCCTCCTGGGGGGCGAGCGCGTCGTTCCCGTGATTTAAAGCGATCCCGGCTGGGGGGAGAAAATAAAAGAAAAGCAACCAAATTAACGAACGCCCTGGTGGCTGCTCCCCGTGAGCCCCGGGAACGGCTGCAGCGGCCGGGGCCGCTCGGGAACGGCCCAGCCAGAGCGGCCGCGCGTCCCCTCCGGCGATGGGGAGGGTCCTGGGGGTGCCCAAACTTAAATATATTTATAGGCAAATATTTGCGTATTTTTTAAAAATACAGCAATTTCCTCAAACTAAACAAACTAAACAAACCACCGCGGCGCCCGCCGGAGGAGCAGCCGCCGAGGGGCCGGCCGGCGCTGCGGGACCCCGGGCGGCATTTCCCGCAGCCGGTGGCCGCCCGGCGCCGGGCCGTGCAGCTCGCTGCCGCCGGGCTCGGCGCTGCCTTCCTCAGCGGAAAAGGTCGGCCAGGCTCCGGGCGGACGCTCTCTGCAAACAGGAGCCCTTCACTCTGCCTTTCTTCGCTCTTCCGAGCCAGCGGGAGGGTTGCACATAGCCGACTCCGAAAGGGCCCCTGAAGGAGCGAAGTCGATTTGAATCGCGGGTTTTCTTCCCCCTTCTTCTTCGTTTATTTTATGACATCGACAAATATCCAGGCAGGCGGATAAAAACAGGAGAAAATGGGGGTAAAACCGGCAGGAAAAGGCTCGGGGAAGGCGCTGCGAAGCCTGTTCTCTCCCAGCGCCTCTGGGCTGGCCCTGCTGTTTGTCTAGGTGGGTCTTATCAACTCGGGTTGTTTGTTTTAAAACTTCGTTTTAAAACAAGAAACACCGGAACTGGAGCTAATGGGGGCTTTTACACCTTTAAAAATAATAATAACAGAGGAAGCTATTGGAAACGTCCTCCAGAGTTTCCTAAGGCGTTATGGAGAAGGAGACCCCGCTCCCCGTCCCCGGTGCTGCCGGTGGGGCCGTACCGGGGATGCCACGGCCGCGGGGGAAAGCAGGGGAAGGCAGCCTCTCCTCGGCGGCAGGGAGCAGTACGCAACCAAAAAGGTCCCGGGGAGGTGCGCAGCAGCCCGGCCGTGCGCCCCGAGAGAGAGCCGGGGGGGACTCCTGGTACCCGCTTTTGATCGGATTGCTTCTGCGGGCGGCGACTTCAGTTTGGTTTTTCAACGACTGCAACCCCCCTTCCCGAAATACCGCCCGCCGCTGCTCGCTTTGTTTCCTACTCGGGAAAATCCTCACGGAACCAAACGGAAGCCGCAGCCAGCGCCGAAGCTGGGGCGCATCTTCGGCGTGTCCCGGTGGGGAACTGTGCGCCCAGCCCGGCCCCCGGCCCCGTTCCCCCCGCAGCCCCTTGGGGGAACCGTGCCCTCCCTGAGCCCGGGAGCCGCGGCCCCAGCCCGGCCACCTCCCCGGGGGGCTGCGCGGAGCAGAGCGGGGACAGCCCCGGGGCCGCCCTGCGCAGCGCCCGGCTCCTTCCCGCTCCGCTCCTGCTGCGGAGCTGCAGGGACCGGGAGGGGGCTCGCTGGGAGATGCCAGTTGCCCTCCAGTTCCTACCAGCCTCGGGGCTTCGTTTGCCCCTCCGGGCTGGGGGAGGTTTTGCTCTGACTGTAGGGGCTGCGCTGCTCTTGTGGCTGCTGCTTTAAAACTGCACCAATTTTGGAGGGGCAGAAACGGGAATTTGGTTCCCTGCGGTCACCCGCAGAAGGGCCCGGCCATGCCAGCCCAGGGCCCTAACCTGGCTCAGGTGTGGGTCCAGGGTAGGGGCAACGCCTCGCATCAGCCTCAGTTAGGATCAGCTGGAAAAAGGGGGAAAATCCAGAGCGGGGAATTATGACCCTGCTCTCCTTTCCCCAGACGTGGGGCTCCCAGAGCCAGCCCCAGCACCCCCGTGCTGCCCACTTCGGGGCTCCCTGTGGCCCCTCAGCTTGGCTCAGCTCAGCTCTCCCTTCTCTCTGCTCTGCGGCAGGCGCATGTTCCCCACCTTCCAGGTGAAGATATTTGGCATGGACCCCATGGCTGACTACATGCTCCTCATGGATTTTGTCCCCGTGGATGACAAGCGATACCGGCAAGTACCCCTCTCCTGCCTGTTGGGACAAGTTTTGGGTTGCCCCCCCACCCCCCCACCCCAAGCTTGTGCACAGTGACTGCAGCACCCAGACACAAGCAGGGCAGCCAAAAGCATAGGGCTCAGTGCTGTCCTGCCCAGGACAGCCTCCCCACCCTGCTGCTCTGAGCAAAAATCCCCCCAAGGCTCCTCAAGCGCCCCACCGGGCTGCTTCTGCCCGCCGAGGAGCTCGCCCGCTGGGTGCTGGGGTGAAGAGAGCAGGTTTTGTTTGCAGGGAAGGCACTGGCTGTCCGAGCCACAAAACCCTCCCCTTGTTTCCAGCGGCAGTGTAGGAAGGCCTCAGAAATGAGTGAGTTGCAAGGCAGAGATGCGGTCTGATTTGCAACCCCTTTAATTTTAAGACAGTGAAAGGCGCATTATGTATTTAGCTTCAGATCAGGACGCCGAGCAGGCAGTGCGCGTAGGAATCGCAGGTCCGATATATAAATATTTAGACAGATATCCAAATTCTCAGGGCGTCCTAGAAATGTTTGCTTGTCAAGGGAAGTGGGATATATAACATCCAATTGAGTATATCTTTAAAAAGTAATGTTTCTGCTCGAGTCCAATGGTGTCTAATTCCCCCTGTGCAAACACTGGCTTTTAAAGTAAACACGTGTATAGAAGATTGGTTTCTCTGTTTTAAATGTTACTGTTGAATACGGACTTTGAAAGAATGAAACAAGGCTGCTAAACTGTGGACCTGCTATTAATCTACACATAAATTTCCACTCTTCGCTTAGAGCCAGAACATTACTGTATAGAGAGCTCCCTTTCACTTTTTTTTAGAAGAAGGGGGAGCTTTTGTGGCTTCTCTCCCAAATCTGTACAGGTAGCTATAAATTTCCTGCGTCCTGCAGATTTCTCTCCCGACGGCTCCATCCCCGTCAAATACGATTTCTCCCCCTGCAACCCAGCCGGCTGTCGGGAGCCTCTTCCTCTTCTTCCCGGGACCAGGGGCTCCCTCCCGGGATGGGCTCCTCGGGGGTCCCCAAGTGCTGCAGCCCCGTGGGGGGGGGGGGGGGCCGGGAGCACCGCGGGCCGTGGCTGACGGTGCCCCCCTTGCTGGCAGGTACGCCTTCCACAGCTCCTCCTGGCTGGTGGCCGGCAAAGCCGACCCCGCCACCCCCGGCAGGGTGCACTACCACCCGGACTCCCCGGCCAAAGGGGCGCAGTGGATGAAGCAGATCGTTTCCTTCGATAAGCTCAAACTGACCAACAACTTGCTGGACGACAACGGGCATGTAAGTGTTCCCGAGGGGAGGCGACGAGCCCCGGGGGCTCCCCGCGCCCTGGTTCCCAGGGGGCCGCTGCCCGCACCCTGGTGTCCCCGCGGGGCTCAGCACCCTGCCCTGGGCAGGGGGGACCGAGGGCTGCGCTCTCCTCTCTCGAAGCTCCGCCTGGATCAGTTATTGTCTCCTTGCTCGTTTTATCATTCAGATCATTTTGAACTCCATGCACAGATACCAGCCGCGTTTTCACGTGGTCTACGTGGACCCCCGGAAAGACAGCGAGAAATACGCGGAGGAGAACTTCAAAACCTTCGTCTTCGAGGAGACGCGCTTCACGGCCGTGACCGCCTACCAGAACCATCGGGTGAGGCGGCAGCGGGACCGGGGCGCCGGTGGGGAGCCCCAGAAGCGCAGGCGGGGGAGCTCGGGGCCGGGGCAGCGCCGGGAGCCTGGCAGGAGCTGCGCCCCGAGGCAGCGCTGGCCCCATCGCCAGCTTCCCTGGCCCGGGGGCAGCTCCCTGCGGCTGTAAACCCGAGAGCCGGGCTCGATGGGAAACTGGAGGCTCCCCGCTGAGGGACGTCACTCACAATTTGTTTGGCTAAATCTGTGATTTTGCTTCTCCGGGCTCGGTCTGTTCGCGCTCAGAATACAATATATTTAAAACCGAACCAACCCGCCCCCTAAACTGATGCGGATTTCTGGGCAGCACTTAATCCAATTGCTCCTCTAAATCGCAGCGTAAGGAGCAGGAATGCTGGCTGCAATCACAAGCACGGTTCCCGAGCGGAGGCTTTTCAGCGGTGACCCGGCTCTGCGCTGATGCCACAGGGACTGTCCCCAGGGCTGTCCCCGAGCAGCCGGGGCCGGGCCACGCTGTGCTGCCGCTCCGGGCATGCCGGGGCCCCCGCGGGATGCTGCGGCCGGGCCGGAGCAAGGCTGTGCCTTTAAGGGGCTCCGGAGTCCCTCCCCGGCTGGCATTTGCCTGATGGCTCCGGACAGCTGCTCTTTCTCTCCTGCTTTCTATCAGTTTGACCTCTAAGGCTGGAACTGTCACGGAGGGGCTTAAAGTTTGTTTTTCAACCCATTCCGGAAACTCACAATCACATACTTTATCCGTGGATTTGCTTAAATATAGAAAATGTCCTGCCTTCTCCCCGCTGAATTAAATAAATACATAAGTATGATTTATCCAGTGATTTGTCTTAGCTGCTCCGGTGGTGACCCATATAATGTGGCATTCTCTTACAAGTGCATTTACACAGCTTTTGCAGCCGCCTCTCCCTTCGCCTTGAACTCGTATTAGGTAGCGTCCTGTCCCGTGTTTTCCAATGGGGAACGCACGTGTTTGCGCTCTGTGGCAGGGAGCGCCTCGGCTCCATAATACCGGGCACCACGGGCTCCTGGAGCTGCTCAGAGACACGCTCGCTAAGGGAGGTGCCCCATGTGCCACTTTGAGACATTTCCCATCTTCTCCTTACAGATCACGCAGCTGAAGATCGCCAGCAACCCTTTTGCCAAGGGATTCAGAGACTGCGACCCTGAGGACTGGTACGGCACACAGCCTTTGATGTGTCTTTGATTACCGCTAGCCCCCCTCTCACCGAGTGTAGCGTGCACCTGCCCAGTGCACCTTTGCACAAGACTTTTCATGGTGTTTGGGTGCCACTGGGTCAGCTGTGTTTGCTGGCAGCAAGGCTCTAGGTATTCACTTGGCAGGACCACTGCCTCCGTATTACTTCTCCCTTCCTTCTTCCAGGCCCAGGAATCACAGACCGGGGGCCCTTCCTCTCATGAGTGCTTTTGCCAGATCGCGGAACCCAGTGTCCTCCCCTGCACACCAAAACGGCACAGAGAAAGGTGAGCACTCCCCGTGGCCGGGCCGACACGTGTGCTTGGGGCCAGCCTCGCTTGCCATGCTGGTGTGCAGCTGCCTGCAGCAGGCACCGCTCCCTTGCTCGCGAGATTTGTGCTACTGTGTATTTTTTAGACAAAGCCAGCCACCTTTTTAGCTTAGCTCCCCCTTCTTAGGTGTAAAGCTGTTGTGCTTAAACAGCTTTGCTGCTTTAGAGAACAGCAGCCTTTTATTTATGTAATGAGTCCCACCTGGGGCTCCTGGGCTGCCAGCTCTGCTTCTCATGGGGCCCGTGCCCTCTCGGCACACCCCAGCAGCGTGTCGGGGAGCTGCCGTCGGGTCACCCAGCTCCCCCTGCCCACCGCCCCCCTCCCATTACACAAACAGCCGAGCCAACCGCGGGCCCCTCTCCCACCCCCCTCCCGCAGACACCAAGGGACGCCTCTATTTATTCAGCGTTGCACAACCGCGGCGATGCCAGGCGTGTCGCGGCCCGCCAGCCGCCGCAGCTCCCTTTGTGGCGGCCGGGAGGTCCCGTCCCACCCTGCGGGGGCCGGGGCCGGCCGGGACGGGGGTGGTCCGGGGGGGGGGGATCTGCCACCTCCGTGCTGACACTCTCCGTGCGTGCCCCCCGCAGACGCAGCCGACGCCCGCCGCGACTACGAGCGGGAGGCGGCCGCCGGGGCCCCGCTGCACGCCGAGGCCGCGCACCAGCAGCTCCTGGCGCGGGTGCTGAGCCCGGCGCTGCCCGGCGGAGGAGCAGCAGGAGGAGGCGGCGGCGGCGGCGGCCTGGTGCCCCTGGGGGGCGGCGGCGGGCGGCCCAGCCCGCCCCACCACGACGTGCGCCTGGAGCCCGGCGAGGCGCTGCAGCAGCACCCCTACAAGTACCCGCCGGCCGCCTACGAGCACTACCTGGGGGCCAAGAGCCGGCCCGCCCCCTACCCGCTGCCCGCCATCCGCGGCCACGGCTACCCGCACCCGCACCACCCGCACCACCACCACCACCACCACCCCGTCAGCGCCGCCAACGTGTACCCGCCGCCCGCCGGCCCCGCCGCCTACGACTACGGGCCCCGGTAACGCCGCCCGCCCGCCCGCCCCCCCCCTCCCCCGGCCCCGCGTGCCGCGACCGTTAAACGGCCGCTCGCCTCAGCCGCCTCCTTCCCGCCTTTCGCTCTCGGCCCGCCCTGCGCGGGAGCTGATAGGTCGGCTCGGGTGATTGACAAGCGGTGGGGCCAGTGGTGGGGCGGAGCTGCGTCCGCTCCGCCGTGAGGAGGCCGGGCTGTGAGGGGCCGGGGGATTGCCGCCGCCGCCTCCCGGCGCTAAGCGGAGCCCTCGGGCGTTGTCCCCCCGCTCCCCGCTCGGAGGCTGAGCTCCCGGGGAGAGGGCAGGAGGCCGGGGGAGCGGCGAGGTGCCGTGCCCGAGGCCGCGCCGGGCGCCCGGCCCCGAGGACGGCGTGAGGCCGGCCGGGGCGGCGGCGGGCCCTGGGAAGGGGCCTCGCCTGCACGAACTGCCGTCAGCCACCCCGGGATCCTCGGGCTCGCTCGCGGCTGGCTCAGGGGGCTCTTGGAGGAGCCTGTCAAAGGACACAGTTTAACTTAAGGGAACACTTTGAATCGTCACTGTAAGAACTACACCTAGCCTGTCCCTGCGTCTGCCCGGGAGCGCTGGGCCTCACCCGGCGGTTCAACCACCACAGCGCTCTGTGGAGCTGTTGAGAGGAGGCCGTGGCCATGAAGCACAGCCACGCGCAGCTCCCCGCTCTCACAGCAACCCGTACCAAGATGTAAAAACTAGGCTGGGGGTGGTGGTGGGGAAACCCCGCGGTGTGTTCTCAGCAATAGTTGGTGAACTGGCTGCTTCCAGAGGCAGCCTTACAATACTGCCTTCCTACATCCTTCACTGAGCTCCTGATGCTCTCCCACTGAGAGGTGCCTTTTAGAGGAACAGGGGAGTTTTTCCCCAGCATGCCTCACTCCTTATATTTGGTTGACCCAAACTGCAGTAGCTCCAAAGCACCTATTCTGCATCTACCTGCTTGCTGCATCTTTCCTCTTAAAGCTGGTAAGTACTTTTTTCTTAACTATCTCCTTCGGTAGTCTTTCCTTGCATGTTGGAAAGCTGGGCCTGTTCATCATGGTTTACTGCAGCGATGCGTTTTGAGCAGTTGGCTTGTGTTTTTTGTCAACTGCTTATCGAATGTCAGACATTTTGTCTTCAGAGAAGGTATTGAACAGCTCCTCAGCTGTGTTGGTATACAGTATTATAAACACTTTCCCAATTCTTCCACATGATTCTGTGAAAAGAAGAGGGGATATTTTTCTTCTTGTAAGTCCTCTATTCGTCCATATTTGTGCATTTTCACTACAAACTCTGCAACTGTTTATTGATATCTTTTAAAATATAATCCCTTGCACAGGTGGCAGTGTTAATAGTAATGTTTATTCCGTCTCGCAGTGGGCATTGGGCTTCCAAAACGTTTTGGAAGGATTTAAGAAGGGGTGCAGGATAACATGAATATTTTATGTGTATTTTTTTCTGTTATAAAAAATATATCTGGATCCATGAAAAAGACTTGTGCAAGAAATATGTATTTTATTTGACATTTGCAGTGAATTGTGAGCTTCATAGTGTCTGACTAAACCACAATTAATGTTCTCAGAAAGGTTGATGTAAAATAGCCTTGTGCTTATTATTGGTCAGTGGGAAAAGGCTTTCTGATGTGCTCTGTTGCTTTGCCACTGTTATTTCAGAGTTTTCAGTTATGATTTGTTATGTGTAAACGGATTAGTGCCAAAGCTTTGGTCAAACGTTTAATGAAGTTGTTATATTTATTATTTCTTTCAAAGATTATACAAATGCTTTTTTTCTTGTTAGTTCCAGAGTAGGGAAAAAGTGAAGACAACCAAAGAGTCATAGCTGCAAACAGTGTAGATAATTGTAGATATTTGTAGATATATGTAGATAATCTTATTACGTTTAAATTGAAAAGACATTGGACAGTGACGTTTATAAATGCTTTTCCTCTTCTTTCCTTCTGCCTTTTTATGTTTGGTTACTTGTGTTTGTTGGTCAGTTTGCTCTGAAGTCTAAACCTCCCCTACCAAATGAGGCCATTTAAATAAGGAGGGATGCTAAACTGGAGTTTGAGTTGTTGTTTACCCTGAGCAAACAGTGAATCTTCCCAGCGATTGCTCCCTCCCTTCTCTTCCCCCGGCTGCTGGTGATCTGTCATTCTGCAACAACATGCAGGGTTGGGGGCTCGAGTTGGAATGGATAAAGTGCGCTTCTATTTGTGTTTGTTAGCACTTGTTTTCTTTAAACATACATAGAGTGCAGCAAGAAGTGCCACTGGCTCTCAGTACACACCTTTTCAAATCTATTTCTCTGCGAGAGCTGAGAGGACTGAATGACCCAAGACACCAGGACTAAACTGTGCTCTTGCAGAAAGTGGTGCAAGGTCCCTGCCTTGGCTGTAGGAAACATAACTCCTTTAGAAGAAAAGAAAATCACAGAACTTCTACTTATGGCTGTGGGATCGCTACCCTATCCTCTGGGTTAGAAGAACCACTACAGGGAGTCCTGTTCTGAATGGGAAGGAGAGAACGTGCAACTGTGTCAAGACTCACAGTTTTAACTGTGAAAATGATATTTCTGCCCCTGTGTTTAAGCCATCAGCTGGCACGGTGCTTGCCTGTATTAGTATTACACTTGTTAGCAGTCCTTTTTATAACATATTTTAGTCCCAAAAGCAAGCTACCTGAGGGCTTTGACTAGCATTTTGTCCTTTCTACACCTATCTCATTGTGTGGGAGTGTTCCAGAGGTGGAAAACATGCAGGATTATTCTTCTATCACAACAAACACAAAAAAGCTCGTAACACTGCACATTGGGCAGTAGAAGCCTTACGAAAATCACAGAAAAGCTGTAATGCTTTAATTTCATGTTCCCTGTCAGCCAGTTAGTCAAGATATTTCATGTACAGGCCATGCCTTATTCGTATGTATTGCAGCTTCATTTGAAAAATGACTTTGTATGATTTGGTTACATGTATGTTTAAACTTCACTTAGTACATGCGGTCACCGAGATCCACAGCACATACTTGAAAGAAATCTGCAGCGTTTCCAGACAATACTTCCACTTACGGTTGCCTCAAGTTACACGTAACACTGTATATTTAAAAGCTGCTAGTAAAACAGGCCCAAGCACCAAGGTTACAAGCATCCGTTGTTTCTCCCAAAGAGGGCTAGGGAATAAATTAGCCGTGTGGCTCCATTTGCCAAAGTTACAGGTTGAATTTACTGATTGCTCCAAAGGTCTGAAAAACACATCACTCACTCCAGTGGGTAAATAAAGAATTAGGCACTCACAGGTGAAACAAGGGAGATGTTTCCTTGATCACTTACCCAAACAAAGGGGATACCCTAGGGTTTGGGGGATTTTGTTGTTTTTCCTTCCTAGTAAATCTGACTAAATTAAATGTAGGATTAAGAGTGTGGGGGTAAGGCTTCAGTGTGCTTGCAGCGTTCATGCATACTGTTCACATGCTTCATGGATGTTGTTTTTAATTTTTCGTACTGTTCAGGGGGACCCTAGAAATCCTCTGGGTGAATGGTGAAGGGGGTCACCAGTAGGTGCCCCTCAGTCTCCTCGGGGGCTGGGATCTCTTAAGGCAGTTTCAAGCACCCACACGCATGGCCATTGCCAGGAGAGCACCTACTTTGCTTTCCTCCATGCCGCAGTCTGCGGAGCGACCCAAGGACAGCACTAAGAGTGAAACAACATTTTGCAGCCAGTGGGCCAGGCTGTGTGAGATGCGGCCTGGGTTTGGTTTAGTCACTGTTTTCTCTGTACGACTGGGGAGCCCTGCAGGTTTTTTCCCAACCTGGTCTGATGGTGAGATCCAGATATATGGCCACAAAGAGTAAATATTCACCTGCAGAATCATCTTTGTGTGTGGTGGGATTCGTGCTTCTCACGGAAGCGCTGATGGTCTTTATGCCCAGACTTCTACCCACCATGAGCAGAGCCCTGCCCCCAACCTTCATAGTACTTAGATATTCATGGCTCTTGCTGGATTTCTGTTTATTTCTTTACCAGGATGCAGCAACCCTGGAGTAGCTTTCAGTGTTGCCCTGTCTCTGCTCCATTCTCCCAAATAAAGACATTATAAATGAGGTCCTCTCTGCCCCCTGCTCCTGCCATGGCTTGCTCCCTCTGTGGAGGGAATGTGGGGGGCCAATGCCATGGGACGACTTCCTGCAGCAGCCCCCGCAAGAGGCAGGCCAAGGCCTGGAGCAGAGCCGTGCTGCTGCCCAAGTGGGGCAGGTGCACTCTGCTGGACTGCTGACGTTCCCCCACAGTTCCTCCATTACAGGCTCCCCTTAGCTCAGCAGCCCCCTGTAACCCAGGGCAGGTGTTCTGGAGGACAGGGAGGGTCTCCCACGTGCTGGGGACGAGCTATGGTGCGTGGGGCTGCATGACTCTGGGTCGCCTCTGCTGGTGCGCAGCCCCCCCAGCAGGCCAGCCTCTCCCACCCCAGCAGATGGGCTTCAGCTGGTGATGCGTGGGTAAGGGGCAGTCACCTGGATCTCATCTGAAAGGAATTGGAAAGGCAAGTTCACGTGCAGTGCAAATTCTGCCTGCGTAAAGGGATCCCTGTAGCCATCAGAAGTAAGTTAGGCAGCCATGGGTTGGGTTGGGGCAATAGACGCTGATCACTGCAGCCCAGAGGAGTGTTGGAAGAGCTAACACAGCTGTACCTGCACATCGTGTTTTTGCATCTCTGCCCAAGGAGCTTAACAAGTTGCTGTGAGCCTGCTGAACGTGGCTGGGCTGGAGGGTGGTGAAAGCGGGTGCATGTACATATGTTCTGGTTCGTTTTGCCTTTCCTCCTGTTGTTTGGTTTCGCGACGGGTTTTAAACAAAGTTTTTTGCAGGCGGAGCTGGTGGGACAGCGGGTGCGAGGGGCTGCGGGGTGGTGGGTGCGGGCATCCCGGCACCGCGGCTCCGGTGGCTGAAGGGCAAGCTCCCTCCAGAGGGAAGAGCTGTGCATCGCACGGTTTAGACGGGGAACACCTGGAAAACGAGCCCTTAAGAAAACATCTGCCTAAACTTGCAAATGGACAGCCAGAGAGAAAAATACCGATTTGTTTTGGAAAGCCA
Source organism: Anser brachyrhynchus (assembly GCF_964034855.1). Taxonomy (NCBI): domain Eukaryota; kingdom Metazoa; phylum Chordata; class Aves; order Anseriformes; family Anatidae; genus Anser; species Anser brachyrhynchus. The sequence goes on along the minus strand of NC_137710.1, from coordinate 8,652,739 downwards.
GGGTTCTATCCTTAAAGGACACAGGCACGAATAAGGAAGTGTTGTAATCTGTGGGTTAGAATGGGAGGCTAATCAGCCAGCAATAATTCAGCTGTTGCTATTAGCCCATGTTAAGTCCAGCCAGCATAGTGTACAAACTAGTATGTATGTAACGCTTATCTAAACACATACATTTTTTCCTCAATTATTCCAATTCAGTTGATTGGAAAGATATTTAATTTACAAGAGTGTTTCACACTAGATAAAAGCAACCATACTCACAGATTTCTATTAATGGCCTTTATCATAAACAGTGCGTGCTTATAAAATGTGTTCTCAATTAAAGCAACAGACACCCATTGTCTGTGAGAAGGACTAGTTAGTGTAGCAGAGGTTTGCTAATCTCCAAGCACATTATTCCATACTTTGTTTTTTGTCCAATGCAAAAAGCAAGAGCTGGTTTTGAAGGTATACATCAACGAAAAACGTGGACATGTCCTGTATTCACTATACATGTACATGTGAATTCCTGCTTTTCAAAAGTCCATCTCCCTTCAGGAAATCTATGCAAAGTCCTATATGTGTTGCATATGCTAGAAAAATGCATTTACTCTGCCCCATTAATGGAAATGACCTATTGTAAATTTACCAAAGATACTATAGTTTTATAAATTGGCCACATATGTCTGTGTAATATATTTATTATATCACATTTCATAGCATTTCTGTTTTATAAAATTCGGCCTTGAGTATGTCACATATGTTTTGCATATATGTGCAATAGTCGGCCAAGTATATCCGAGTAAAGTATGATAAATGTGTTCTTTCCATATGGGAAATTAAATGTTTTTCCAGATTTAAAAAAAAAAAAAAAGTTTATGAAGAGCAGCCTATACAAAATAATTACAATAAATCACTCACTTCTATTTAGGTTGAAATTATAAATTTGAACTTGCAACAAAGTGATTAAGAACAAAAGCCAGATAAGTCACATTTAGGACTTAATTTGGTAAGGATACCGAGCAGTGCAATGGTAAAGGGACTGTATGCATTTTCTGGAGTACTTGCTCCACGGTGTAAAACTGCTGATGCCTGTATAGCAACTCCCAGCTGATGCTCCAGGGGGATGCTGTAGCTGGTAAAGGCCAGCCTCTCATCACCTCCTTGAGAGGATGAATGTTTCGTGGGGTTTACCTCCCTGAGAAATCAAGTGCCCCTGTACGGCTGCTCCAGCCTGAGTTGCAGTTACAGCGCTGTGCAACTCCCGTAGGAGCTGCTCGTCATGGTCGTTGGGCGCTGCGGGAGAAGGGGGTATGCTTTACTGCCGCCAGCTATGCACTCACTAAGGCAGTTCCGTCAGCTCAGGAGGGCAGCACGGTTCTGACGCTGTCGTCGTGCCCTGTGCCTGCCAAACAGGCAGTTGCACAAGTGCCCAGGTACTCGGGCTGAAGTCCCTGGGCTGTGTCTGTAAATTGCAAAAGGAAGTTAAAAACAGAATAAACGACATGTAAGACTTACTGAAGCACATTCATCTAAGGTGCTCGCACTATTAGTTTTTTCAATGGCCTCAGCTTGGCTGATGGACAAGGGCTCTGCTTTGGTGTTTGCTTTCTTGTTCTGCTTCCTTAGTGCTCCCATTGTCCCTCGTTCTGCTGGGCAGCCGCTTCCCCTTCTTTCTGTGCTCGTCAGGGCAGCACTCAGCAAGCAGGCTGTGGAAGGGCGAAGCCTTCTAGCTCCCAACATCTTAAAAGGGCAGGGGAGGGCCGGTGCGAGGGGAGCACAGCAGCCCTCCTCCCAGGCTGCTTTCATTTGAGCACTGCCTTACACTTTTATTTCAGCAAACATGAAGTGAGTCTTTCATTCTATTCTCTTTCCTGCTTGTTGTCAGCTACTTCAAACCAGATGGGCTCAGGAGATAACACTATAAAGACCCAATGTCTCTGTTTAGTGTGATGTCAAGTCTGCATGCCATCAAAATATCTGAGCAAAAGTATCTTAAAGGACAATACTTACCATAAGTATTGTGTTAAAAGCAGCCTAGATGCTTTTCTGTGAACACAGTCTATCCATGAATCACTGAGATCTCATATCGGCAACTTTTTAAGTTACTATCAAGACAAATGCCATGTCCACAAATTCTGCCATGTTTAAAGTTGTAAGGGAGTCCCAGTGCACCAGCCTTCCTCCTACCTATGTCGGAACATGTTTATAGCAAGCAGCGCAACGGGTGCCTGGAAAATGTACCTCCGCGTGCATGAGACACCAGAGCTACGGAGCAGGTCTGGCTCAGCATTTTCATATCCTCTCTATGTTCCCTGATCTGGACATAATCAGGATCAATCATCCCCGCAGCTGGTAGGACAGAGAGATCATTGCTGTCTAGAAAGTGCCACAGGATTTCTATAGTTTTTTTGCTGTTCCAGTTTATGTACACTTTGAATAAAAACTGGGAGGAAACAGCATCCAGCTGTAATCTCAGTTTGATGTAACAGCTTTTTTTAATTAGAACTTCTAATCGAAACAGACAATTGTTAGAACAAATATTTGCATTGCTGTGTCGCTCTCCTGTACGGAGTTGGTCAGTTCTGCTCTGGGCTGGTTCTTCTGCAGTGCATGTGGCTGCTCCGAGAACTCAGTCCCTCCTGCTAGTATCTCCAGTGGCACTGTAACGTTTGGCATTGTGGCTGTTCATAGTAGAACAATAAATATATGCTTCTCTGGGTGAGCACAGGCTCATTTAGAGCTGCAGGTTGTTGTTTACGGGATTTCCTAATGGTCCAACACCTTTTAAAAAGGATGGTGGGAGGGTGACAGCAAGTACGTCTGAAGCTGGTGTGCACGATTCACCTTCTGCTTGTCTAGGTACTTTCCTCCACACTGCCCTTTTCCCAGAAGCTGTCTGGCACCTTGCTGGAGGGGGTTTGCTTCAAGGGTCTTCGTGCGTTTGAGAATCTTTGTAACACCTAATTTTGTAAGGGCATGTTGCTGCTTCTGCTTTTTGCCCCCTCTTCCCATTTCTTTCTCTCTTAGAACACTGAACTGCAAGTCAAATTCCTCTGAGAGAAGTCAGAGTAAGGCAGTTACACAGTAATGCTGATAGAACACACAGATACATTTCATACCACTGATCAGATGAGCACAACATTCACAACTGAGAAATTATGTTGCTATGGCCCCCACTGTGTGCTTTAATAATACATTACACTGTCAAAGCTTTTGTGATGGATTGTATTGATGGTGTGAGTCACTAGTAAATGTATTTGGGGGTTGTCACTAATCTGGAAAAAAAGTTGTAATAGGCTGAGTAAATGTAGCCAATGTCTTAAAAATGCATAGGGGAGTGGGTGGCTCAACCCAAACCTGTTCTTCTGTGCTGTTTGGTAAGGTGGGTGGTTAAAAAAAAAAAAAAAAAAAAAAGAAGCAGCATGCATAAGAGTGGACGCTGGTCATGTCTTTACTGAAAAGGATGGGAGTATGTGGCGTGGTCAGGGGACAAAGAATCTGCCAGCTTGCTCTGTGCTTCCTTTGGTATTGTTGGCAAGTCTTGCAACTAGTGTGTTTTAATTTAAGTCTATTTAAAATGTGACATTTCTGTCTGCTGTATCTGGTAGGGCAGCACATGGTTTTTGTTGTAGCTAATTTCATACTGTGAGATCCTCAAATGAATTGCCAAAAAATACTATGATCTTAATTCTTGTTAGTTTTCTTCACATTATAAAATAAACCTCCAGCAGCATGCCCCAGAAGAGTAGTGCATGCATTAAACACAGGCAGGCCTACCTGGAAAATTAGTCTAGAAGGGGAATCCAGATTAAAATTCCAGAATACTACAAACAACAGAAAAAGCCATTCCTTCTTTATTCATTGCCATCGCTTTTCTGTTAGCACACGGAATGGTCATGCTTAAATATCAAACCTTATGTCTCAGCGGTGCTTTAACATTGTTGAGTATTAATACAGGCAGTCATGTGCCGTGTTTTATGTAATGATCCATACTTTCACACCACAGACACACAGCCAGAAAAGGAAACACATTGATTTAGCGCTCAGTAATCCCTGTTTAATCCCTAGTCCTTTGGTTTACATCACTAACGTGGCTTCTGCAGTAGTCAGTATTCTATCTTTGTTCTTGGCAGACTGAATTAAAGAAAAGATTTATGAATTTGTAAGAAGTTGGCTTTGTAGATGCATCTTAAATGTGCTAAAAACCAAAGCAGTCCAGAAGCTATTATTGACTTAACTATAAAAATCTGCTCCTTGAAACTCAAACCTTTGCAACAATCCAAGTCAAGCTGCACAGACCAAATTTCTTGGTCTTGCATGAGTAAACCAATTTCTTGGTTTACTCATGCAATTGCATCATATACCGGCCTAAATTTAACAACTGGCTTGTTGCAGGCCCTCAGCCTACTTCCTTTTTCACTCATTATTGGGAATACAATTAATCTTCTTTTCCCTTGCTCATCTACACCTAGGACTGCAATGCTTTATGGCCCACGTACTGATAAGAGAAAGGGGCTGGAACTAATAGATTCATTTGCAGAAAATGTTAGTGGGTCAGAGATCACCATTCATTCCAGTGGTGATAAATATTCCATGTAATTGCTGCACAAATGCTAGTGTTTGGGATTTATTTCTATTAGTTTATGAATACTGGTTGCTTTCTTCCCTCTCACAGTGCCAAAGACAGTGACTCTTGGGAGGAAGCCTTTTGTAATAATTTAGCTGTCATCACCTTCACTCCTGAGTCCTTTAGGCCAGGTACAGGCTAGCCCTATTCCTTTCTGGCAGGTGAGATTCCAGAGCTAACTCCAGCAGCTTAAGGTGGCTCTTTACTCACAACCTTCCTGCTAGCAAGTCAGCTGAAATCTTGACAGATAACCATGCTCGCGTTACAGTTGTAAAGAGCTTAAACTTTTTTTTTTTTCTTGAAAATAGTTTAATTTTCTTGATGCAATCAGACAACTATATTTTACAGTCTGTATAAACATAGACTGTCCTTCCTGCTGGAAATCATTCTGCTTTGGGAAAGTCCAGGTCAGCTCCTTAAGCAAATAAACTTCTAGAAAACTGTAATTCACATTCAAACTATGGTATTTAGGCGCAACTCTAAATCAAACTAACGTAGTCTGGTTGCTCATTTCAAGGAAACTATAATGTGAAAAAAAATAATTTTCCCTTTACTGTTTAAAAGACCAATAGTGATTTACAGTGATAATGAATTAATAGATATAACATGCAGAAGTATTATATGGCTAGTGCTTTGGTAATGGGAAGGGAAGCAAGTAAGTACAGGATGGGTCTGTTCTTGCAAGCAGATCGACATACGTGTCCTTCCTCTTGAAGCTGATGAAATTCTTTACCTGTTTCTGTCTGCTAGTAAGATTACAGATGCAGTTCGTGTCCTCATTTTCAATTTGTGCTTGCAGGACCGAGTTTATTTTTAAATCTATCTAGTCAGAGAAACATAAATATTTAACCCCTAGCAAAGGGCAGTTATTTAGATTTGAAAGCACATAGCACATCTTCCAAAAGAGCTATTAGTAAATCTCGGTGTCCCTTGTGAATCTCTGTAATTACTATACACCAACCATGACAGTAAATGGCATTTTTTCAGAGAAAAGAATATACTCAACAGTTTCTAACTCTGTGGCTGTGATCTACTAGCGGTCTTACTAAGACATGGGGTATTAATCCAGTCTTCTGGGGAAGAAGGGAGGTCTGCCACCATGCCAATATTTGCGTCAGAAGTTTTTATAAATGTGGCTGTAAGGTGTGCAGGCCTTCATTACAGCCCCACTTTACATACTGTTTTGAGACCTAGAACTCATGAGGGAAATACTTCTTGGGGTGGCTTTGCCCCAGCCCATCAGCCAGCTGTGCCAGGAGCAAACGCCAGGCTGGGTTGGAGGCTCACGCAGCCCCGTGAGCATTAGGTGCTGGTAACTGGTGTTAAGAACAAGGGGTGTGTTCTGAGCACAGAGCTGCCCTGAAATGCTGGGAAGGTTTGCATCCTAACACCCAGTCCAGTCCTGAAACTGGCTTCTTGCTGCTTGCAGTGCTCTGGTGGCAGAACTGCCCTTTCTTGTTAACAGGAAGGGAGGCGAGAGCGCTCTTCCTTCTCTAAAGGGAGCAGGTTTGGCCATTCTCATTGCCTGCAGTAACCTTTCACTCAAGATGGGCAAGCCCTGGATTTCCTTTCCTTGTCTGCTGGATGAGCATAAAACCTACGGCTGAATTCTGCGGAAATTGCCCAACATTGTAGGCTGCTGTTTGCTGCCATGGAGAAGAGGAATGCTTGCTCCCTCCAGGCTACTCCCTCACCTGCAGTGCTGCTGTGGTGCAGCTCTCAAGTCCATCAGGAAGAAGGGGGGGGGGGGGCGGGGGGAAGGAACTCTTAATAGCTAGGGAGAGAACTGAGTGTGGGTTCACAGTGCAGGGATTTGCTGTGTGTCCTCAGAATTGGAATGTTTGTGTTGATTTCTGTTGTTGTTGTTTAGAGTGATATACCATGGAAATAAATTTTGCTCTGTAGCTAAGTTTTTCAGCTGATAGTCTAAAAGCGTGTTAGCACAGAACAAAAGGGAATAGTTCAGTTGCAGGGGCCTTCAAAGATCACCAAGTCCAACTGCCTGACCACTTCACAGCTAAAGTTAAAGCATGCTACTGAGGGCATTATCCAAATGCCTCTTGAACACTGATGCTGGGCTCCAGCATCGAGTAGTCCTGTGCCTGTTGTCCAGGTGTCCCAAGGTGGCATTCCTGGCCGTGCTCAAACACCCTGCAGAATGACTGCACCAGCTCTGCCTCTGAACCTCAGGCAGCAGAGGGGGCGGGAGATAGGGTGTAGAGTGCTAATTTTTGACACAGGACACTTAGAGTCCATGCTAGAGAAGGTGCAAAGCTGTCTTTTCACAGCTCAGGACAGTGCCCAGCCACCAGCTTGACAGTAGTTTCAGGGCACAGGCTTTCATCATTTCTCATAGCAAGGTTGTTGATAAAAGGGTGCAGCAATTCGACAGGTGAGAGCAGTGGGCAGGGTGCTCTCCTGAGCAGATGGGGACTTGGGTTCTAACACATCTCATGTGATTTATTTATAATCTAAGTGGCAAGGAGACTAAAACTTAAGTGCTTACCACTGGCTACATGCTGTTAAGAATTGTGAAAGCATTCTCATACAGCATAATTGAACTGCGTTCTGTATACAGAGCATGCCCCAAATAGAAGAGGCAGCAGTCTATAGGCTGCCTGACAGGCTTCACATGCGGTGCACTACAACGTGGGACAGCTGAAAGGAGCTCTTCGCAAACACACTATGACAGGTCCCTGGACTACACACGGCAATATTTTCTGTAGTTATATATTCTGTGTATGCATTGAAGTATCCTATTATATCTATATATAGTTATACGCTTAGATTCTGACCAACTTTAAGAAGGGATGGGGGGTGTGTGTGTGTGGGAAAAAAACAGGTTTCTTCCTGCAGCAGGTTTGTGGAGACTCCTGTGTAGTGTAAGCAGCCCCTCCTTTCCGCAGGAGGTGGGTGAGTGTGGAGACAGTGCCCTTATCATCCACACAACTGTGTCTGGTAGAAGTAATGACCACCAGCATCTCCACTTGACTCAGGTCACTCAAACTTAGGCTTTAACTTTCAATTGCAGTGTGATCCTCCATGCAGCTACTTAATAGTAAAGAAATAATCAAAGAAACAAATTATTTGAAGTGTCATCAAACTACAAAAGGTGTAAGGCCAAGTTTTATTTAGAAAAGCCTGGTAACAGTATGCTGTTTCTGTGTTGTAATAGCAAGAACGTCAGGCCTGGTGCTTAAGACTTTTAGTTCAACCCTCTGCCTGCAACTCACAGCTGGATAGCAGATCCAGACCTTAATTTGCATGTGTTTTCCGTGAAATAATTTCTGAAATCTTTTGATGTTGCTGTTCGCTACAATTCTCGTGACTTTTTCTTTGATGTCCAACCCTGTACAGAGGCAGATTAAAAAATGTTTCCAATAAAATATCAACAGGGCACAGCCTGGACACAAGACACTCCGGTTTGTAAAGCTGTGTTTTAGTCTCTAGAACACCTCCTTTTAAAATAATGCCTTCAACAAATTGGCACTTGCTTAATTGCTTCAGTTGGACAATTGCAACTGCAACTTTGTGACTGAATGCAACAGTAAGCTATCCATGAACAGACTGTCATATGTCTAGTATGTTTTGAAAGAATGCTAATGCTTCACGATTCAGAAAACCTTCTTCATGAATGAATTTCAGTTTCCATGACTGTAGAGATGACAAGTTAATGGATCCATTTGCACAGTGTGGATAAGGATTTATCCATGAAATTCGCCTAAATGCTAATGTGAGTTGTGTAGCTGAATCCCAGACTTGCCATGCTGAAACTTACCCCTAACTCTCCAAGGAGAAGGCGCTAATTGGATTGCTGAGTTTAAATCCTTCAGCTAGTCAGTCTATGGAAAGGATTTAGCACTGGCTCTGTAAAAGGCTTTACATAGCTTTGCAGTGCAGTGCAAGGGAAGGTTTTTTTTTTTTTCCTTTTCTTCTTGTGATTAATTGTGAGGCTTGAGGTGACAGGAGACATAATGAAATTCATAAATGCCAAAGGCCGTCCCTAGTCACATTCCTAGCTGTTGGTTTAAGTTAGAAACTGACAGAAGTGTGAACAAATCAAGGTTGTTCTGATAGCCTTTCAGTTACAGGGAAGAAAAAGTAACTGACGATGAGAAACCACTGGAGGTGGTTTAATGGGTATAAATTCTCACAAAAGTGGTATTTTACAGTGATTCAGATTCCTAGATACATAAATGACTTACAAACAGACATATTCTGCCCCCACAGCTGTCTGAGAGATTCCAGTCCTTTTTCCAGAAATTGGCACAAGTTATTTAAGCAACCTGCCAAAGAAAAGCTGTTGCAAAAACCTGTAGCAGAACTTAAAGTGACTTGTCCTGTGTCTTTGTTCAAGACTGGCATTGTTCCACTTGTTATAAATTTTTTAAAAAAATAACTCCCCTCTATGGGAAACAAAACTTGCCACATGAACAAGCAGCATAAAAATTAATCTAGCAGTTTCCAGGGACTCTCACTTTAGCCTGGAAATACATTCTACTACTTCCCCACATCCAGGTTTGAATTACAGTGATTTTCTTCACCAATCTTACTCTCCTAGGCCCTGATAGCGCAGACCATGTCACGTCTGTGTATATATTGACCAGATACTTATGCGGTGATCTTTTGAACCAGCTGCGAGCAGTCTCTCACTGGGGTTTTTGTGATCTGAGAAGGACACACAATGGACAGTTGCCGTGTGGTAGTCAAGCACTGCTAAGGGCTTCAGTTTTTTCCAGCCGAAGACCCTGATGCGATGATCCCACCCTGCTGTTGCTAAAATCTTCTTGTCTGGACGGATGATGATATCAGATATGCCAGCGTTGACAAGTCTGTGTGTTGTGTGAACCTGTGTGAGAAAGTTATAGATGAGCTCTGTTTAAAACCAACAGAAAACAGAACCTTCTGGGACTTCTGAAGGCAGAGTACCCACCCGTATACACACTGGTATCATGCAGATAGTAGGAGCTTTTCACCACATGGTGGACAATGTGTTAGTGAGAACAATTAACTTAACTTGAGCCTATCTATCTCCAGCACCATTCCCTAAAAACAGAAGCATCCCTTTTATGTTTTTTAATTTATATCGCATTTAAAGCTATTCATGTTTGGTCACAAATGAAGCTCTGAGTCAGGGGTGTGAGTTTGAGAATTGCACTATGTGGCTTTGCCTTTCCAGTTATTCTTGCATGAGCTGCCATGTTCAGAGCTATGGCCATGCGTTTTCCCTGCTTTTGCAATATTCCTATGCTGAGATTCTGAGCTGATGTTTAAACTACCTGCTACTTATTTCTACTACTGTGGCCCCTCACAAAAGCCTCAATAAGCTGTGGTAGCATTTACCACAGTCTTGAGAAAGGAATGCTTCCAGGAATTATATTACAGTGTCAGGAAATCTGTAGTTCTAGTACTGCTTCCCCAGAGACTTTTATTTACACCAAATTCCAAGAAGGGGATTACGAACAAGTTATTGATTTCAATCTTGGAAGCCTTTTGTTACTGTTTGGAGACTACTGGGGCACAAGCTTTTGAGGGGCACGATTAAACTGGAGGGCATTTAGCTTCCTTCTTGAGGCACTGGGCACAGGACTTAGCCCTTGAAAAGAAAAGTTTCACTCAGTCATGAGCATCCCCTAAAGCACAGGAAAAACTCCATACAATACAATTTTGCTGTTCTCACCTCAGATAACGTACATTCGTCAGCAGTCTCTCTCTGAAACACATGTAGTGTATGCATCACACTGTGGGGGGGTTGAAATAGCCTAGCTTTGTCACAGTGTGGATGACACCTTTTGACTGTATGCTGATCTTAATGTGCTGTTATTTATAAGCACAACTTAAGATTACAATTGGCAATGACAATTGGCAATGACACATTAATGCTGCCAACTACTAAAGGCTGAATGTGTAACTATCTTGTACCAAAGCTTAATATAATTAAGTTCACGTTTTAATACACTGCATGCTGTCTGCCCTTTTCCTGTGGAGAGAAGGGATGGGAAAACACATTTTTGTCTGAGTAACTTTCCCCCATGAGGGACATTCCATGACGCACAGTTAGTACAGGATTCTACAGAATATATTAATTGCAGACTGTGTTAACTATAATACTGAATCTAGAAAACTAAAGACTCCAGAAACATACGTCAAAGTTGGTTTCAGATGCAGCTGAAAAGATCTTGGAATCTTTCAGGTACAAAGCTATAAGCAGTTACTTTTCAACTATATAACGACTCAAACAGCAAGAGATGTGCAAATTCCGTCAGAAAAAAAGGCTAAATGAAACTTGACATGCTTCTTGCCTGCTCCAAACACCCCTATTTTAAACACAACCTGACAAATGTGTCTTCAACCAGTTCAGAACAGGGGACAGCAAATTATGCCTGATGTCTGATGAGCAGCAGAAGGCTGCATGAGGGCCTGGGGAGGGGGACGGGTAGAGGGGAGGGATATTTTAGAGTACTAAAACTTGTGCTTTTTGCTGGTGTGTATTTTCTTCCAAACTCCCCAGTTACTGTATCGCAGCATGGTTTCAGTAGGATTTTTGTTGGCATATGTGCACTAGCAAGCAGAGTATCTGTTACATCACCAGCCTGTCAGATGGAAGTAAGATGGGCCTTACTCTGTAACTGAGATTGTTAGCTAATGGCTATAGCCAATCCTGGGTGTGGTGCTTCCCATCATTACTGTCAATTTGGGCAAGATCCATACAGCAAAATCAGGACAACTGGGAGAAGTTGCATGTCATCAGCGTGCTACAACTTGAAAATGAGGCCTATAATGGTAATGCCTTTTGGCTACGGAACATGAGGGAACAGTGGGCATTTGTGCATGATTTGCAAATACAGGAGGTGAGAGACAAAAACAAAGCAGAACAACTTGCTCAAGATACTTGCACCCAGGTGAAATCCTATTGCCAGGATTTGGCCATCCAGTCAGTAACAGCCAAATACTGTATGTAGTCAAATGCATACCAACACTGTTTCCTAACTAGAAAACCAACTTATAATTAAGCAAAGAAAGGAAAAAGCAGGTGACCTGCTTTCAGGCAGTCATGACCAAAGATGCTTACATCTACCAGCAGATACTTTAAGAAATTTTGACATGCTGAAGCCAACAGATAGCCACCTTGCCTTCCTTCCTTAACACATGCCATCTATGATTTTTCTTCTTTATATCTCTCTCCCCCCTACACCCAAATCATATCTTTAAGCCCTATTCTTTATAGAAAACTAGCTGACAGAGCAGCAACTTTAGCTTTAGCATTGGAGGGAAGAACCTCAGCAACCCAACCAACTGAACTTGGGTACTTACTTATATAAATTTCTTTCTTATATATATGTAAAAAGGTGCTTCCGTGATTATCAGATTTCTTAGTTCTCCTTTGTTTATTCACCTGTAGAAGCTGTTTACCTCCTATGTTCTTCTACCACAAATATCATCACTTAATTATACTATCTCAGCCAAATCAGAAAGCTCATAACCAATCCAGTCATTTGCTGACAGTGATGATTTCAGCAATTTTCTTGTAGAAGACAATACACCAGCCTTTCCCCATAGCGATAAACTATGAAGTTACCTTCATCATCTATTCATTGACACACTGGAACACTGCCACTGAAAACAGAGCTGAAGTACCATCATTGCGTCATTATTTCTCCAACGGCAGATAGCTATGCACCACGTTTACTTATTAAAACCTTTTAGAATAAAAATAATGTGCCACTGAATGGCTTTCCAACATCTACCATTACCTAAGGTAACTGGAATGCCAGAAAAAAATTCCCCATCTGGTTTATATTATTAATGCAATAGTGGAGAGAAAAAAAAAACTTAATCTATGTCCTTGACAATCTCTAGTGCTCATATGAAAAATGCATTTTATTAGGGAATTCACACTATACATGAAAAACAGAGACATTACTTATAGTTTATAATACTTGGAATTTAAATTTCTTCTGAGAAATGCGACTGGCTTTCAGTGTGATGTGCTGAAGATGTAACTGACTCTGCATATCCAGGGAATGTGAACACCCTGTGGAAAACAATAACTGGAATATTTCAGGTGAACAACTTTTTGTTTTTCCCAGGAGCATACCTATACCCCTGCATTACACTTAACTCATAACTGTAATGTGCTGTGGAGAACAGTATTTTCTTTGAATTTAGGAAAATGCCATGCTATAACTAATATGAAGGAACAGCTTCCTTTCCAACACAGTATTTGAAGCCTTAAGGCTATCATGGTGTCCGATTTCTGACACCACAGCCGTAGGAAACTAGTCACAGTACTGAGTTTTACTTAGCTGCTCACCTTCCTCCTCCTTCCCTGAGCTATGGCCTCCACGTGCAGGTGGGTGCCAATAGGGACAGAAAGGCCAAGGGGCTGCTGGGGCAAACGTGACAAAACCAAACTGTGACAACTGTGTACCGTTCTTGTTAAACTCTTCATCACATTTGCTTAGAACTGCTCTACTAAATTCAGAGTCTAGAGTCCCTCTTTTACTTCATGTCTTATTGCATGTTAAAGTTCAGACTTTCTCCTCAGGACCTGGTGAGCACTTTGTCCTCCAAACTTCATCTTGGTTGCATACGCCATTCATACACCATGAACTGGGGTCCTACTGGCAGACTGAGCCTTAAGTGCTAGTTCTCTGGTGATACCTAACAGACCATATGTCGTCATAGTGTCCCACAGGTGATGTGTCATTGTCAGCTGCCCACGAACTTGCATTTTTTCATGTAACTCTATTCAGAAAATGGCATTAACTCAACACACTACCAAAAAAAAAAATCCCAAAAAGCTGCAAGCTGTAAGAGCAATTATTTTTCTTCCATGAATTGGTATATCCAGTGACTCTCTTCTTGAGAATGATACAGGGGCACACAGGGGCTGCACTTCATGTCCTCTTCACTGTGTGTTATGGGGACAACTACCACTTAAAATAAAAATTAAAGCACTTAGCAGTAAAGGGGCTATGGATAGGCCATTTTCACTTTCATGAGCCTTTATTTACACCATTCATTTCCACACCTAGTTAAAACCTACTTAACCCCTTGGCACTGTTGGAACACTTGCTAAAGTTGTCTAGATTAAGTGATATTTATTGCCATTCACTAGCATAGACTGAACTGGTAATTATGAGACCTACTTCTGAACCAGCTATTCCAGGTATGTGTAGCTGAGATATAAACTGATATATCCAATTAACTCATTTTCCCTGTCCCTGGCTAGGGCTCTGCAAGTACAAAAGGAAGCTAGTTGCCTAGACCTCATGCCCTCTTGGTGCTAGCTGGGCTATGCCTCCTCTTTTTGTTTGTGAAGTATTTAATGGAATATTTCTGTCTTTCCCACAGCAGAAGGAAAGCTCTATCCATTCAAGCAGAACCTTTGGAAAAGTAATCCTTTGTTTCTCATTTTTATAAGTCATTTATAATGTTCAGGACATTCTGAGAGCTGGATACTACTAACATGATAAATGAAGATATAGAGGCAATGCCATGAGTAATGCTAGGCCTGTGTGCCTGTTGCAACTTTGGTAAAACCAGAAACATGTGAGAGAGGGTTGGTGGGTTTTTTTGTGTGTTTTTTTTTTTTAAATCCTCACCATCTTTTGCTAAGTCTAGTCACATAGCACAAGCATTCTAACCAGTCTGTGATTAATTAGCCAGAGATCTGCAACAACTCTTCTTCATGACTAAATATTTTTTTTAGTCTATCAAACTGTTAGTGCAAAGTGGGATAAATGACACTAGAGGGCCAATGATGCTGACCTGGAGGTTCTGTTGCTCATTGAGGCTCCAGATGCTGAGCACCTTTTCAGATGAGCCTGAGATCCCCTTGGACTTCTCTGAGTCAAAGTCAAGGCTCATCACTGGTTCCTGGTGGCAAAAAAGTTGGCTCAACACTTTTCCCATTGACAAATTCCAAAGGACCACTGATCCATCTTCATAGCCAGACAGAAGCAACGGTTGGGAATCACAGTTGATCTGATAAAGAGAAAAGTAAAATTGTTTGAAAAGTGAATAGTATGTTAAGAAAATTATCACCCCCAACTAGGTTTTAGTTCAAGCACCAATAAATGAAAATGCTGACTGGTATAGATGTGAAAAGTTTAGAAACCTGAATATTAATGCTACCATTAATGACAAATCTTAGTAGTCCATCTGTGTTTTTACAAAAAATGTTACCAGGTAACTGCTAACATGCACGTATGGCATCTGTATTTATGTATAAACTTACCTATTTGATACACATACTCTGTATCTAACATATACATATATATACACATACAGAAAATTACTGAAAATCCAAACTATTGCCATTTATATCACCTGAAAAAAGACTCCCTGAAGTCTTCAGAAGCTTTCTTCATGGCCTAAACTTCACTTGTGCTCCTTAAAAAAAAGGAATTATTTATTCATGAAGTAATGATGCTCTAAGTACAATTTATTTATTTATTTATTTTTGCTATACAAAACCGCATGGCCACTACAAGAAATGCCATGCTTGAAGAGTCCAGTTTCACATCGCCAAGGGTAGGGTTACTCATACGGCTCATTTACCCAAGTGCACGGCAGTGCTTAAAAGTAAACACTGATCCGTTCTTCAGGAATCTCTGGGTGAGTCACCAAGGGGTTAACAGGCTCCCAAGTCCCACTGTAACCAATTGAAAGCTATTTTGATTAATGATGTCACAGGCCAAAGGGCATGGCACCCTGGGCAGACACCTAATTTATTTAAGCCTCTGAAATAACTCAAAGAAGGGAACATTACTGGATTACATGTCACACTTAAGGAAAATATTCATCATTGCTCCAGCCAAAAGACTAATGACCCTGTAAGCAGTAACTGGTTATGTGAGTGAAGATGCAAATCTCTAATGAAAAGAAACTAAAAAATAGCCATCTGTTAATACCAGTTATTTCTTTAACAGGAGAAAACCCACCAAAATAGACAGTGGGACTACAACTACCTCTTGCAGGGACATCTTAACCTAAGAATTGCATCCAGTAGCTTATTCAGGTATTTCCAAACCCTGTCTGATCCTACAGGGTTCCGTTGTTTGGTATTCAATTCAAAATAAAGTTAAAGGATGTTTAGAAAGACTTATTTTTTACTAGCATCACATTATTGAATGAGGTTCTTCAAACCGACTGGCTGTCACTGGCATGACACAAATCTGGACTGGCCAAAGGCGTACTATCTCCATTACTGGTCCAGACCATTCTCCCACTGGTTATTATTTGTTCTAGGGGGAGTTAAACTAACAAGAGCTGGGTGGTCCAGGTAATACGACTGCTGAGTAAAAGCCTGATGTTCTTTCTCAGATTTATTCAGCCCAAAGAAGTGTTTGAATGAGGAATGTATCTCACTGTGTGGGGAACAAAATTGCTCCTTAAAATGAAGAAACAAAGGCAAAATCCACATCCTTCTAAGCAGGTCTGCCCACACCTTGAATCCTGCATGAGCTTCATTCGTTACTTGAAGGTCCCTTTTCCTTTGAAATGGCTGGGACCTCGCTTTGGCTAGAAAGGCCCTCAAAGGTCTTTCATAACGCACAGACGTGGGCACTATCTTTCTGTCAAAATAATATAACATCAGAGCAATGAATATGTCTCAAATATATGTGACTTAAAATGTTAAATCATCAGCTATTTTACATGGAGTGTTTTTTTGTTGTTGTTTTGTTTTTTTTGTGTAATGTTGGGGAATTGTATTTTTTTAAATCTCAATTAAACAAACATTCCAGATTTTTTTCATACTTACTAAAGGTTAAAACCTTCAAAGCAAGCAAAGTATTTCATATGTACTTTAATTAAGTTTAAAAAAGCCCCAGATTGGGCAGAAAACCAAAAAAACAATTATTTGTACTCTTTTTCTGTGAGCTTTTTCTGTGAGCTTTCTGTGAGCCTTACTCCTCCAGGGCCCTGGGGCTCTACAGAAGGTAAAGCTTTCATTTTCCAATGAAACAAGATATGGATGGGCAGGGTTGGGTCCTCTGCCTCAATTAAAACGGGGTGGCCACTTTTTTGTAGATGCTCATAACCCAGCAGCCCTCATTAAGACAAGAGTGACAGGTGGGTGCTCAAGCATCATGGCAAATGCCAAGCAAAATCATTTTTTTTTCTGCTGTGGGCATCTTAGCTTAGATTTGAAAAGCGGTAATTTGAAGATGAGATGTAAGATTTGTATATCTTGAAAACAAAGTACTGTTTTCTGTGAAATCAAGGTCTTCCACACTTCTCCTTCCTGATTTATCCAAACTATATGAAATGTACAATAATTTAATGAATACATATACTTGAACTTAAACAATAACAGCTATTGAAAGATCAGGGAAGCTCTCAGACTGATGCCTGGGCTTACAAAGCAGTGGTTCACAACTGCCTATTTATTTCAGCTGCTAATAATGAACGCTTCAGGAGAAAAGTCTTCACCAGCCATGTTCTGGTTTCATTGGAAAATTTAAATTATAAATCATTGTTCTTCCTAAGCAGAACATTTTCTTGTTGCATTTGGATAACTGTCAAGGAAGGAAGAAAAGGTGATGTGCTGTCAGCTCAACAGGAATAATTGGTATAGTTTATATAAAGTAATAACTCTGCATTTCCAGTTTCTACATGCATTGTTCATGTTGAATTATTTTGTTTGCACCATTACGCAACATGATGCCTTCCCCAAGGAGTGCAAAAAATTTAAGGGAAGACTATCCTTACTCCTGTAAATCCTACCCCACCCAATTAGTAATAGCAGGAAGGTGTAAAGCTGAAGGGATGATGTATTTAAGAATATGAACCTTCACAAGGGAAAAAAAAATGAATGAACTAATACATTTAAGGACAGACCTAGTAAAATAAGAGGGGAAAAAAATTTACAGACAACAAAATAAACTGCTGCCAGCTTCTTAACTGCTTAGAGAAGGCTTAATCCACAAGTCTAACATAAGCTGCAGCTTCATTCCACTCTATAGTGAAGTTTCTAATTCAAGCTGCTGCTAGTAAGGTGTATTGTTTCCCTGGTACATAGATCTTTTCTACTGGAATGCAGAAAAATATGATGATACACATGGCTGTAGTCCCCAAACTCTTGTTGGACAACAACCCTGAGTATACTTACTTCAGACCATTATGCGGCTTTCTCCATGTCAGCCTCTGTTTCAACTTGTTAATTTACTGTGCCATAAGCAACATCAAATAGTCTCTTAGGCAACGTATTGCCCATAAACGAAGGGTTGGGGAGTTCTCATCTCCTGGATATGTCTATATTGCCCAATGCAGGAACGGAGAAAAGAAATCCTGAACTGCCTATATTCAGGAAGGGTTGCAGCTGGGTTAGCTGCTTTTATGGTTTCACTTCAGTGAAACCACAAAACAGAACACAGAGCATCACTTTGGTGTACCACATGTAATCATTTGCCCTTAAAAGTATCCTCCTCCCCCATGCTTTTAAACTGAGTTGCGCATATTTGTAAAAGAACAAATACAGCTGTGAGACTGTAAGGGATTATCTGTCCTTGCCTGTTGCGGTCTAGGAAGTTGCGGTGACTTCCCAAAGCCAGAATCTGCATGGAGTAATTTACCTCTCATAATTCCCAGTCCTCTGCTTTATCCCCACTGGCAACAAAATTAAAAACTAACTAACTAAGACTCTCCACCTGCTCTGCTTCCTAGAGGAATAGCAATGTTACTGCTCACAGAAAAGACGGAAGACAGAGGACTTCTTATACAGGCTACAAAATCTTCTACACTGAATATTTCCTCAGTTATCTTCATCTTATTAAAACATGCCCAGGAAACAGAAAGCCACATTTATTTCGGTGAGTACTGAACACTGATCGCCTTTTTAGAATAAACAGCTTTCTGTTTAATAAAAGCCTAATCAGTCTATTTAATTTGCTTTTTTCTTTTCTTTTTTTTCCTTCTAGCTAATTACACCATGGGACCTGAACTGTGGCCTCTCCTATTTTTGCCTGAAGTCAGCAACTGAATTCCTCTGGACTTCACTCAGTTCCAGGACCTTGAGTGAAGACACTAATGCCTCAAATTCACAACTGATTTGTACTTTCTTCAGCTGAGACGAATACAAATCTTTGGACAAACCTGCAGGAATCAGCTCGGATGATACTGCAGACCTGTAGTATGTGTTGGGAGTTAAAATAGGGAATCAGCTTTGCAACCAATTCTTTCAAGAGTTAAAGCCAATCACAAACTCCTTCCTCCCTCTACTGCCACCTTCTTGTATTACTTGCCTTTCACTACTGGCACCCCATAAACATTATTTGCTAAATGCTCTGCAAAAGCTTTTTGTTTTTTTTTTCATTAACTGTTTTCATTTACCTTTTTGTCCAAAGCCGATACAATCATAAATATTTTTTTCCTACTGTATGCCTGTAATAGAAATGTTCATAGAGTGCTTCCTTATCCTGAGGGCACTGCAGTGAATGTAACCTACCATTAAAATCACTGTTTTTAAGTAACCCAATCATTTCTCATCATTCTTAATACAGCGAGAAACCATATCAAACAACTGGCTTTAGTAAGTCACTCATTTTCTTCTTGATTGATGCAAAAACTGTATCTATCCTAAGGATATAAAGCTTTCCCTGAGTATTTGCGAATCTTCCATTAAGGCTTGGAAAGCTCTGAAAGTTACATTAAGGATGTTCACAAATCTTTCCCCCCTTTAATAGTATAATTACTTGATTGGTTTGATAATAAATCAAAATCCAAGTGAAGAAAGATTCATGTGCTTCATATAAAATGAATCACAGGGAAAACATTTCACAATTAGCAGGCACTCTTGCCTTACCTGCCATAACTTCAGACACATGGGCATGCCCAACTTGGCACCCGCCTCTGGCTTCAAGGTACAGACTGATGTCTTGGATGGCAGCTCCAAAACCTGAACCTGACATCAGGAAAACAAGAGAATTTGGTCAGGCTCCAGGTCAAAATTCTGCTGCTAAAAACACAAGTCTTTTAAGGTGATTAAGGCTAGTGTAAGCGCTTCCAGTAAAAACCGTCTGGAGGAAACTGGGGAATACATGCTAAGCTGGAGCGGTAGGGGAATCTACAGCTATCTAAATAAACGCATTGTTTAATGAAAGACCAGGCAGAACTGCTAGAACGCATCCTCATCTTCTGCTCTTCTGTTTTTGTCTGTATTTTACAGTCTTCTTCACATAGACTCGATGATGCTATGCACACAATAGATAATATTGCAGACTGCTTAATCTGAAAACACTTCCCTGCTTCCTCTCCCTTATCTCTTTTTATATCCACACAGAGCTTGTGTGGATACATAGCCACTATTTATCTAGCTATCTATGGTGGACTTCTTTATTTACTGGCTGAATGCATGAGCAAAATAGCAAAATTTAAACCCCAGAATCATCTGCTAATGCAAACTGCAGCACTGATGGCATACAGGTATTTTTACTACAATATTGTCTGACCCTGCTTTGAAGGGTCAGACAATACTGTATTTAACACCTGCTCTCTGTCTACATAGCAGCCTCTACTTTTGCTTGCGCAGATGGTAATGAATTATGGCTCTGTCTTTTTTACTTTTTTTAAAACACGGGGCAAGAAGTCCTTCCTCTGCCAAGGAAGTAGCTCATTTCCACCTCAGGATGATAGCAGGCAAGATCAGGGGAGTCTGCCTTTGCAGTTTGGCACTGGAAGGTTTTGAGTCTCTTGACAGACACGAAAGTGTCTCTAGGCTGATTCTTGAGCCTGGAACTATGGAGAAAGGTAAGTTCTTAGTTATCAAAAACTTGCTTCCAGGAACATTTCTTTTTATATTGCTCTTTCTCAGATGCATACTTAATCACTCAGGTGATGTTTTATTTTAATTAAATAAACAATGGTCTGCATTATCTCATAAAAATAAAGGACTTCAAATATTTGATAAATCCAGCATCACCAGCCATCCTGGGCTATTTCTGAATGTGCAAAAGCCCAATAGTGCTGTTGAACAGCCCCAGTCATGCGAATTTCCTTAAGCATCTGAGATGAGGTATTACACAAATATGGCTCCTTTGGGAGCCATCAATCAAGACCACGGCAGTTGCAATGGCTTTCCAATCCTATACCTTTAGTTCAAAGCTTGCCAGAACATCTTCCTATTTCTAGAGGTTGTCAGCTAGCCTGCCAAAAGCCAGCTGCACTCTAGGACTGCAAGTCGACAATGTACTAAACACAATATACAGAACACTTTCTAAAGCCAGTTAGCAATGGAGAAGGAAATCATTCTCCAGATATGAGGGCTGGGGACTACAGCACAGAGTCATCCGATGTGTAGACCAAACCTATTAACAGACCAAAGTCTGATCACCTGGGAATTCTGGTTCTTTGGAGCTACGCTCTTAACAAAAGATTTTCTCTTGGCAACCTTCTTGCTATCAACATAACGACCAAGTTAGCTATTACAGGAAATGGGCTATAAATATGAAGATGACCCGCTCTCATCTCGTGTCTTTCATCACTGGCTCTCCAAAGGGCATTGCTTGCTAGATCACAAGAAAACCAAAACTGTAACTTTTATGTAATAAGGAAGGGTAAACACAGGGATAAATGCACTCCTGCAGGTTAAAAATAAAAAAGCCATTCCTTTGCTTTATCTTGATTCAAAAGGGAAGAACTGGTACAAGGGCTACAGTTGGGCTTCAAAGGACAAAGAAAAACACAAAGATGAGAAAAGTTTTTTGCAAAAGGCAGTCAGGCATGAGCTGCCTGTGCTAGATTGACAGTTCCAGAGATTGTCTGCATTAGAGGCAACTGAGCCTTAGAAATAAATACTATTTCATATATTTTGACAACTGTAACCTAAAACTTGAAGTTCTGTGTTTATATTGGTTTTGCTTAATAGGAGAAAGATTTTCCTTTGCCTGAGGTTAATAGTGTTCCTGGGTGGCTAAAACTGGCCACAAGGAAACACACCCTTTTTCTTTTTCACATTAATAAAGCTTTTAACATGTTTCTGGCAAATTGGCAAGAAAAGTGCGTGTAACTCATAATTGGTGATTTAAATGCAATCATGAACAAATAAATGCCTGTTCAGATCTCATTATTTATGGACTGAACCTGCTTTAAGACAAAATTACTCTTCTTTGGGCACCAGCCAAACATAAACACTTATTAAGTCTTAATTTTAATCATAAGCTGCAAATGTACTGTGTCTCACACAGTGCTGCCTATTTGGAAGCACTATATATTATGGGAGTATGTGAATTTATTGAAACCTGACACAGTTCTAATGTAAAGCTTCATACACAGAGTGGGATTCTTTTACCTCAGGAGACAGCAAATCATTATCAGTTTCCAGGACCCAAGTGAACAAATGAAAATAAAACAGAGATGAGCTGTAAGAGACGTTGGGGTAAAACATCTCCTCTTCGGATTAGATGACTATTTAATTCTTCATGAACAGAACATGTGTGTACTCTTTGCCTGAAACAAACGCTTCTCCACCTGATACAAGAGTGCACTTTTCAATTTTGCTAAAGTTAAGTATTATTGAACACTTCTGTAAAAGGGAGGGTAGTTCCTTGCTCGATCACAACAATATTTGGGCCTTGGAGTAGTTTTATTTACAGATACAGTGGTTGTTTTTATGGGCTTACTCGGTTCTGTAAAATGCTGAGCATTCTGGCTGTGATCCAACAAAGTACTTAAATATATGGTTAGTTTCTGAACAATAAAAAGTTCTTATTTTCTTGCAATACAGGCATCATTCCCACATATTACTTAGTATATAGAAAGTGTAACGTTCAGTTTCAAGATATGCATCCTAGGGTCCAGAAAAGCTCGTGACTTTTTACATTCACAGACAGCTTGCAATAAGCTACAATATTTCTCTTATTTATTTATGCCACTTCTTTTTTTTTTTTTTTTTTTTTTTGTATTTTTGGTATTTTGATGTCAAGCATCTGAATTATTTTATTTTTGCAGAATGTCCTCAAATAGTAATTCAAAGAAAACAAAAAATACAATTTCTACAAAACAGAAGTTGAAACTGCCAATAAAGCTGTCAGTCAATGATTGGTGTGATAATGCGTATTAGATGTGGACTTATCCAGTAGGAACTGAAATGAACCCTACAATTATTTCAAACCATGCAAACCTCTGGCCGCTAATAGTAATTCAACTATTTCCAGCCGAAGTACCAGTTAAAGAATTAGCCTGAGGTGAAAGACCACGTATCGCATTACAAATCACCTGCACCTCCCCTTTTCTCACCAGACACGACACTCAGCTAGAGATGGAAGATGAGTACCGCCATCTGATGACAGACTTTCTGACCATTAGTTCCCCAGAAGGACTGTTCTCCCCTTTAACAGCATTCAGCAGCAGCACCAGAGGAGTTTTCAAAACTCCTGCACATGAAAGACCAGCAGCAGCTGCAAATACTTAAATGCAAATACTTAAATTGGGGTGGTATCCTTGTTATTGGAGCATGAGTTATATAATTCAGTCATCTTCCTGGCAGGTACTAGTGATTAGAACCCCTGAAGGTTCCTTGTGCTGCCCTCTCTTGAGCAGAGTATTTGAAAGCAATGAAGAACTTCCTGAACTTTCTTCAGAATTTTCCAATTTAAGAAACAAAAGCAATCTCCCAAGCACCAGAAAAAGAAGTATTTCCTACCTCGTCCAGGGCTTTGGCTGCCATGGCCATTAGCCAGCGTCCCTGTGCCACCTTTAACAGAGAACATCTGCAGAATCCCACACTCTCCGTGAAGACAGAATCCATCACTGAAGTCCGTCCCTCTGCTAAGTCCCACAGACAGATCCTCTGGTCACGACCCTGGCTTTTACAATAAAACAAGTTGTTCTGTGAGCAGCAGGACTGAGAAAACCTGTCTTCCTGTAGGTTGGTATCTCAAATTTGGGTCTTCAACATGTAGTAAGGGCTGAGCTTAATACAGCTTCTGTAGGTCTATTAATAGGGTCTTTCATGAAACGTGTGCTAACTCGGTATCACTGAGACTCTACGCTCCTACTGGCTGCAAAACGGGACAGTAGGTTTTAAAGTTACCAGCAGGAGGGAGGACCTGAGTCAGTCAGATACATGGCAGTCACAGTTAGCCATGTTTTCTTACAAAGAGACACTTGATCAAACACAGATATGCTATATGTACAAATATTTATCATTTTTTTATGATTATTTGAATATTTTCATTATACTTACATGTTAACATTGATTAGAACTAATTTAAAGGGAATCAAAAGTATCCACAGAATAGCACATTTAATATTCTTTCACCCTAGCAATGAAATGGGATTATCAGGCATGTTGACAGCTGAAAGACAAATAGCAAGACAAGAAAGACCACAAAGGTAAATGAAAAGCAACAGTCATTCAGTGGTCAACTTCCACAGCCACAGGGAGGGCAGAGAAGACTGCTATAACTGTCTGTGTATGAATACACAACAGGTGAGGCACTGGCAAGCAGCGGGAATTACACAATAAAACACTGCAGCTGAAACATCCAAAAAAGAAAAAAATGGTGGCTGCAGCGGCACCACCAATGTACGAGTGCAGCCCAGTCAAGCACAGACTCGTGCACCCCTCTCCATGCCACAGAAAAGTCCATGGGTTGGTCCCAAGCAGTAAAGCCAAGGACGCCACTCAAAGGGCGCAGCATCAGTTGCTACATATTTGTGTGATTCCACTTCTCTGGAACAAATTACCGCTGCGGAGAAGCTCTAGTTTGCCCAGTTCACAGACTACAGTAAGTAGCACAGGATGCCTATCCTTGTGTCATCACCTGGGACAAAGAGTCATCAAAAATCCCTCATCTATTTCTTCTTTTAATTAGCAGCATCACGTGACAGAAGTATGTAACTAAAACAGGTAGATGCGAATCTGACCAATTAGGGCTTCTTCAACATCAGTACAGGAACTCCCATCTGCTGTTCAGCTGAGTGACAAACTGAAAACATTTGTGGTACTGGGCATACAAACAATGTGGTACTGCAAGAAATTGTGGTGATTTAGTTTTAGAACAGACTAACAAAAAATACAGGTAAGTGCTGTCCTAGAATTGTACTGCTATGTGAGCTGTTATAAATATACACCAAAAATAGAGGTAATGAAAAACTATAATTATACAAACAATGCTCATTCAATAGGATTTTATGGGGGAGAGTGTTGATAATTGTACTTAAGTAGATAAATATAAATGCTAATGAGTTCCACTGTATATTATAAGAGATGTCTTCTCTAGATAAACATGTCAGAACACCTCCTAGTCATACAGACGCTTTGGCATCCACTCTACTCTAGATCACCTGTCTAATCCAAAGTACACAAATCTTCCCAACCTTCCCTCACTAAATGAGAACGCAAGACATTTTGCAACACAGGCGTGCAACTCAGCATTCTTGCTCATTTTCCACCATTCCACCTCTGGTTCTTCTCTTCCTTCCCTCCTTTTTCTCCCTCTCTCCTCTACTTATAAACTGTATCAAATTTGATATTCCCTGAGAACCAGTTGTGAAGCACTTAACTTCATATCCAAGTTCATTTCTTTTACCCAGAGACCTCACATGATCTCAGTACAAGGATGCTACAGACCCAATGAAACTACAATGAAAAAAGGATAGAATTAATTTCTTTATAATACAGGTGTAGCCACATGCGTAAATAAAGAAATCAATTGTATATTTTTTTTCCACCTTTGGTTCTTCATCTTTTCTGGATTTTTGTATTTTTGTACATTTTCTATACGCGTTGAACAGACTCCAGAAATAAGAAATTCCTTTTTTTATAACTCAGGTACATAACAGAAGCAAGAATAATTTCCATTGCTTTTTGCCTTTGCTAACCTGAGGAGCCTGTCTTTACCATCCATCGTTTCCACCCAGCAGACAGATTTTCTTCCATGGCCATCCAGTGCTTTGTCTACTCTGCGTGTTTTTAGGTTCCAGACGTTGATAAGCCCATTCTCAGACCTGCCAGTAACAACAGATTATTTTTAGCGTGACCATTGCACACAATCTGATAAGACTATCCGATATTTTCCTCCCCCCCCACCTTAATACTGAAGTTGTATATACAAATATAACACACCCATCATTCGCCAGTCATGCATTTTGTTGTTTTCTCCAGATATAATTTATCTAAATAATATACTTTATTTTCAAAAGACACGTCTGTATGATGCTCAGCTTAGCCAGAAATCCTGATTTACTTACCCAGAGAAAAGAATGGGGACATCAGGCTCTTGGCCTCCACAGGAAAAATGCAGAGCGTGGACTGCAGCACTGGTGCCTCGCAGCACAAACTGCGGATCCGGAGGTGGCGCAGCCATCCATGCAATGCACTGGGGGAGCAAGATGACACAGGTATCATAGAGGGTAAGACAGCCTAATGTGAAATTGTAACTCTAAATATATTCTGACGAGGACATTTGCTTTGCTTAGTTAGCTTCCTCTTCAAATTGCCATTATTGGATGCTATTTCTATTTCCCATGAAGTTCTGTGGAAGTATTTCCTCCTAACTCTGACTGATCAAGCATCTATCAAATCTGCTTTTTGACAGTAGGTAATGATTCCCTTTTAAACTAGCTAAGTGCTGAGCTGTCCCTGTGTATGCACATACTTGTAAATACAAAATTGTTCAGCTGCTCTCCCTGCTGCAAAAAGGAACAGGTACTAAGTGCAAGAAACTGGATATCCAGAATTTCAGTGGGCAAGCAATTTATCATTCCACTTAGCCTCTTGGCAAGTCTTACCCTTTCCACCCCATAAAATGCCATTTCTCAGCTTTGTACCCACAACCATTTGCAGAAGATCACTGCAGTGAAAAGAATTTCAGATGAGATCTGAGCTACAATCATTTTTACACAGGATTGCCATTCTTCTCAAGTGCTTGAACTTTTGGTTCCAAGCATGGTTACTTGAAGAAAAGAAATGCATTATTTCACCCTCACTTGACTACTGTGTTATACATTTTATTCCAAGGGGTTTGTATTCCCCAAAGAATCAATAGAGATGGATGCTTTCAGCTTTATGTCATTGGTTCAAATGTGGCCCAAGTCAGCAAAGAAAACGACAAGCATTTGGGGAAGCACGTTGCCCAGTCTAACATGGGAAATGTGAAGAACAATGTATTATGAACTAACAGAGATAATTTGTATGATCTGATTAGGCACACTCTTACTGATTTGGCACCTTTACAAAGGATTTCTGCACCAGAAAAAAAGACCATTCACGTTTGGATCTCTGCAGGCAGTTCCTGCACAGTCACCAGAGGACAAGGACAACTTCCCCGTGTTCTGACTAGCGACAAATGACCTTCCAGACTTGTGCAAGGGCAATGTAACCAGCAGCTGTTACAACTCTAATTTGCAATTAATTGGAAATTGCATTATAGCATGCATTACAAGAAGAGTTTTCACCTTTAAATTTTTTCTGCTTTCTCTGTGAATTTATTCTCTGTGCCTATTTGTGCTTCTACCTTTCTTACCTGGCTTCATGCAGAAAAGGGCAGCTTTGTCACAACTGATGCCAACTCTAATCACTCTTTCCCATTCATGCATATATTGGACCAGGTTAAACAAGAAGTTTTCCAAATCCAGTAGGGTAAGATCAGCAGGTGGTTTTATGCCTGCTGGCTCACAGCAAAGGAATTGGAGAGAACCATAACAGAGTGGTAGAGCTACAAGTTACATGGTAAAAGCTCAATTTTCAATTGTCAATTCACCTCAGCAGCTTTTGAATTGTGTTTAATGGATGCACTTGCTATTGCACCTCATTTGCACGTCTACCTTTAGTGTTTATAGATCACTAATTGCCATGGTATCTATAGGTCCTAATTAAACACAATTATGTTTTAGGACTAGTGATGTGGATAACCTCCATGTTTTAGTGCCCTGACTCATCTGCTTTATGATAGTGTCTGATGATCAAGATGCTCAGCTGGAGCAAATTTTCAGATGATTACATGCTGCACAGGTTTGCCCCCATGGTGAGATCCAGCTCCCACGTGCCTGTCAGTAACATGCTTCACCTGTGATATAAACCTGTTGGATTACGAGTTTTGTCACCAGAGGTCACCTTTTTGGATGCTCCAGCAGTATGCTGTCATCCTCAAAATGACACTTTGTAGAACCACATGTAGTAGCTAGGTGGCTTGTCAGAGAAGGAAGGTCCCTCTTCACAGTGGAACGATCCTGCGTTACTGTACTAGCAAGGAAGACAAAACAAAACTGAGTCAAACCAAAGGCTACCTGGGATAACAAGGCAGGTTTTTAATAGCATTTTCCTAATTACTGACACAAAAGTTTTTGCTGACAGATACCAAGTGTGTGCCTGGCTATGGGGAGGGTTTTACCTGGCATGAAACAGACACTACGAATGCATGTCTTTACAAGGATAGTATGTCAGAAAAATCTTCAGACTGGCTACAGGAAAAGGAAAAAACAAAATCGCAACAACAACTATGAAAACATATTTTCAATCTATAAGCAAATCAAGTGACTTTTTACTCCTTGCAGCCTGGATCTTTGCTTGCTTTTTTACTGATCAGAAAGGCAAATCTTGAAAGTGAGCTTAATATTAAACCTATGTTTTTTTTTATGGGACATATGATACGACATGTTATTACTTCCTATCATGAGTCAGCAAATGAATGGCAGCACAACAGTATTAAGTGTCTCATTTTTCTTCCTGCAACTATAAAAATGCATCTCTGCTGCCTTCCATGTCCATGGATGTAGAAGCTTGAAACAAGTCACTTAAGAGCAAAATTTTAATAAAAGTTCTTAGGTACCTAAATCAGCAAAAAGTCCCCGACGGACTCAAATGGATGGAAATTGTGTACACTGGTCCCTTAACCCCCCCCGAAAAAGCATCAATCTGTTCTTACTGACACATTAGCCGCCTCAGAAATAGGACATTTAGCCTACCTTCAACCACCAGGCAGCTCACTGTCTCCAATTTACTTTTATGGATAAGGAACTACACTGCAGTATACTAACAGACAATATTTATACCATGCTTTGCTAAGACAGACAGCTCCAAACATGATAAATATGATGCCTGCGTAAGCATTAAAGCCCCTGGGTAAATTTTTCAAAAGTGCCCAAGTGATTTAGAAGCAAAAGACTTATTTCCAAATAAACATTCAAACCTAAATCTCTAGGACTTTTTAAAGTTTAACCCCAGGTGTTTGAAAATGAGTTCTCTAATTAGCACAACATTTATTTTCTTGTTAACTCCACCTAGCCTCAGGGAGACCAATCTGTTCTTGTTAACTGGGGATATCTACAGCAAATTTAATTAAATGAATTTACTTAGTATTTAGGCTGGTCTGAGATCAAAATTTGGCTCAAGGGCTTGAACTAGCAAACTGCAACCTACAGAAGAAATTTCATTTAAAAGCATCCTACGTTTGTGCCTGAGATATCGTCATGCTCTGGTTCCTGCCACCTATGTAAGCACATTAAAATATATGAATGGTTTTGCTTAAGGCATAATTTGTTCACAAGAGGAAATCACCAGTAAGAGATGAAATA
Organism: Anser brachyrhynchus; assembly: GCF_964034855.1. Classification (NCBI taxonomy): domain Eukaryota; kingdom Metazoa; phylum Chordata; class Aves; order Anseriformes; family Anatidae; genus Anser; species Anser brachyrhynchus. Next base: position 8,623,605 of record NC_137710.1, on the reverse strand, counting down.
CCCCATCACCATTCTCTTGTCTTGTTTCTTAAAAGATGTCCTACTTTTGATTTCTTCTAGCCTTCCCTGTGCTAGTAGCAGGATCCTCTTTTAGAGGCTAAGCTACACTCCAGTATGATACAAACTACTGAAGGTATTTTTCACAAGGTGTGCTGCAAAACCCTGGGCTCCTACACAAATTAAATTGCTAAGCAAGCCACGAGTGGAGAACCCAGCCGTTCAAATCAGCATTTCAGTTAGCAAATGGCTAAACACAGCAAACATTGGGCACTAAAAGGGTTTTGTACAGCAAAATATGCTTCTGCTAAATGCCAGAACATTTAAAGAACAATTCACTATTAATATCCTTTATGAAGCTTATTTCGTTTAGGTTGCAATTGGAATAATCTTCAAGCCATTTGAATTTCTATGCAGTGGTATTCCAGTATCATCACTTCAGCATTTGATATAAAAAAGTTAAGCTTTTATTTAATGAGAGTCATTTAAAATATGTAAATGTCAAAAGGATTACCTTAGAAAAATCTCTCAGAGAATTAAAAACATTAACAGATTCCCACAGGAAAAATTCCAGCAGAATTCAGCAACTCTCCTGTTCCCACTCCTGTCACTAGCATTTCTATCACACATCGAAGCAAAAACAAATTGCTATTAAAATATCATCCAAACACCCTCCTCCCCCTGCAAACTCCACAGTTCAGTTTGAGATACCAATGGTTCAAACAAAGACAAGAAAAAATCCTCTTTTTCTGTAGGCTCATTCACGATAGCACAAACTCCACGGTAAGAACTTTTTCAGGTATAGGGGAAATAAATCTCTCTAGGCATGTCTGGCAAACTGATTTGGGACTGAAACCAGCAGGTGTGCAGACATAATTACTACTGCAAAAATTCAACACATCCAGGTGTGCTCACAACCAGATATATGAAATCCCTGTTATTTTTTGAAAATTCCTGGTCTACCAGGTGCCACCCTCCCAAAGGAAAAATCAGAGCAAAGAATGAGTTGGGAAAGATGTGAATAAATTGATCTTCCCCCTTTCCATGCTGTTTCTTTTTCATTCATACAAAGCCCCTTTTTAGCCTGCATTTCTGCGTGTACCTGCACTCACTCAGAGGTTTTGTGACACTCTGCCACGTTCCATAGCTTAGTTCTAGTGCGCAGCTGTGTTTTCAGAGTGGGTCACTAGCTGTGCCTGTAGAGGAAGTCAGTGGAAATAAAAGACCCCATCAAATGAATAATGCAGCACAAAAAATTTTGTTCATTCCATTACATTTACAATCTCCAGTGTTAAAATACAGCAGGCAGCCCTTACAGTATGAGCTTCCCAAACAGTTTTCCCAAGTTTCCAGCCACTGCAGACAGCTGGGTTTCACTGCAGTGAAACATCCTTTGCCCAGCAAAAACCCTTGTAAGGGCTGCCTGGGACCACCGTGGCCACTCCCTGTCCAGCCAACTATTGCCTTGCTGGCGAGCCAGAGTGACAGGCGTCCCTGCAGCACCCGATGCGCCGCACTGGATTACAGTGCTACAGCACAGCCGGTCTTGGAGACATCTTTGACATCACATCCCTGGTAGCTGCAATGTAGGCAGCAATGAAGAAGGAACTTGCAAGACAACTTTATGAAGAAATCTGTTTGCACCTGGGTAAAAAATAACTGACTGTACAAAGAAATGCCTTTTTGTATCGTGTAGCAAGCTAGCACGTACAAAACATTTAGGGAAAAATGAAAAGGCCAATTAAAATCCCAAATCAAAAGCCAGGCAGCCTGATTTCTGAAAGGGACCCCAGTCCTGAAACACATGATATGTCTGTTGTGTGCAAAGGCTGAAACCCACACTAGTAAAAGCAGAATCAGAGGGAAATCTCATACAGCAAGTGCCTGCACAGGTCAAGGGATGTGAGAGTGCTACACAAACTGTTGCATAGGTCAGAGCCTTGGAATATATGTGAAAATTCACTCATCAGTCAACTAACACCAGCGTTACTCTTTCAGTTTACAGCTCCATTTGCAACCTTTGGTGCTAAATGTAGATATAAACTGTACTGTAATTTAATGATTTCGTTAAGGCTAATTTTAAAGAAAAAAATATTTAAATTGGAAAATAGAAATCAGTAGATATCTTTGAATCAATAAATTGATTTCAAACAGAAATTAGAATTTGTAGAAAATTCTGATTTAACCAACAAGAGGTATTAATAAAGCACTCAATTTTTAGAAGTAAGAATAATCAATGTTTTCTATTAAAATTGGTTATTTTTCCATATTACTGCCTCCTATCTATGACAAGCAAAGGAGCAATTAAGCATACTGATGTGTATTCGTAATTGTCTTTGAAACCTAACACAACAAAAAAAATCACAAGAGTGGACTGGAAGCACTCACTAGTGTGCCTGCTCTGAAGAATATAGTGTCTACACAGTGTAGACAGATTTCTAGATAGAATGCTTTTGCTTGCAAAACTTACAGAGACACCTCAGTGTCAAAGAGAATGCAAAGTATACAATCTTCTATTAACTGATATTATAAGCCTGTTGCCACACAGGCAGCATTACAACTGACAAGAACCCTGTCCTACTTGGGCTACTAGGCTGGGAACACTAAATGCTGTCAGAGCTTTCATTCTACATGGTCACCAAGTCATTTCTAATGGCTAACGATGACTGCCTGCTCACAAACACACTTCAAGAAAAAGTCGCATTTTGGGAAGTGCTGAGAACCCCCATTTCCCATTGACTTTGAGGGAGGTTAGGAGTTCATCCTCTCTCAGGAGCTTCCCCAAACTTGCCTGGTCTCCTAACATTTACACAATGAATGATGGAAGTTTCCACATTTTAATTGTAAAAGTCAATGGACAGATAGAAAACAAAATTGCTTATCAGCAATTGGTGATATGCCAAGAAGTCTTATGGGAGCAGAAAAGAAAATGACTAATAACCATCTTGCAATGGAACACATTCTTAATGATTTCCACTAAGATAATAGCTCCTCACAAAGTGTTTGCATCTTTTTTGTCTCTAAGCATCCCTTAACTGAAAGATGCTAAACCACAATATATTATGATTTTAAGTAATGAAGTTTGCAAGAAAAATGTATATAAGTGTCAATGTGCAGCCTTCAGGAAGACTGAAACCTAGGCTTTTGTCTTAAGGTTCACTTTCAAATACTCCCATCTGCAATTTTTTAAAAAGTCACTGTATAATAATTATCTTCCATATGAAAACATAGATTCAACATGGGAACAAAACTAAGAATGACTGTAATTATTTGAAAGACACTGAGTTAGCATATGGATCTCATTGCCACTTACACATTTTGGTCACTGAAACAAAAAGCTATTAATCAATATGTAAAAGCCATAAATTAACATAAACATTAATCATTCTAATACTCCCACTGTGTCGGACTGATAATTTTTTTTCAGTCTTTCATTCTGACATATTCGCCTTCAGCTATCAGCTGGTTGACCTTTTTTAACACAGTTAAACATTTTGGGCACTGCAAATCTTACTGAAGTAAACATTTTGGAGACAGCAAAATATCATGGATACGTTTATGCCAAAAAATATGGGGACTGAAAACATGAGAGCTCCTGCCTCACAATGTCATTGCACTAGCTTTTAATAAAGGAGTCGAAAATACATCATCGAAATACAGCTGAAGCAGATGAAATTCTAGTGTTTCATAAACAGGTTCACTTTGCAGACAAGGGAAGACACCCATATGTTTTACTTTCTGAAACCATTAATTGCTTGATAAAGTGCGGTGATGTAACTACAGCCAACCTTGTTTGGAGAAAGCAAGCGGACACAAAAGCACACAGTAGTTGAGCTCTGCGACACACCCTCCCATAAAGGTATGGCAAAGGAAAAAAAAAAAAAAAAAAAACATACAGGACTACAAATGCCAGATCTGAAGAATGTGAAAATGCACAATATAAGAAGGATTGCACAACATAAGAAGGATTTATACAACAGCCTCACTGTACCATAGCATCAGACCTAAAATGAATTTAAGTTTGTACACTCGATAAATCATGGTAACCTAGCAGAAAAATGATAAGCCAAGGACCATCAAAAGCGTGTTTTGAGTAGCCTCTAGTTCAGCCATGCATAGCAATCTGTCAGCCACAGGGCTCTGTCTGCCCTTCCTCCTTAATTAGGGGTGCTGCTTAGTGCAGCATCAGCTACAAATCTTTTGGTTCCAAGAGCTAATAATGTCCTCAGATAGCATGGGCTTAATTAAACATCTTCCAGACATTTTAGCAGACATTTCCTGCAATAATCTTGTTTAGTAACAAACTATTAAAAAGAATTGACAGAGAAGAAATATATCAAGTTGTTACAGCAACTGAAGTTATTTGGGCCAGAATTATGTGTCTGCAATTAAAGATTCTGTAACTCTGAGCAATTAAAATATCACTTTATTTGAAAACTAATTAATTCTAAACACATATTTTTCCCATGACAAACTTGTATGATTATTTAATTTATTCTGTTCTAATTACTTTAATTAATCTACTCTTGTATAATATTATACTGTTATTCTGGCATTTGACCAATGAAGACAATAAATTGATTGCAGTTCTGTTGCGCAAGAGCAGAAACTGTCATGCCAGTTTCAACACCACGTTTATTTATTTGTCTGTTCTATTACTTTTCTTTTCCTCCCACAGGGCATAGGAACATGAAACACAATACACATCAGATGACATTTTGTCTTCTATACTTTTCTCATCAAAGTGTGAAATATAACTTAAGAGGTTTTGGAATTAAGGAAATGTATATGTAACATGATATTGCATAATAAAAAATAACCTATAGGAAATTAACCTATACATCTAAAATACATCGCACATGACTTATCAATTGATTCCTGATGTACAGGACCAAGTCCAGAGTTGCTAGAAATGGAGTAATTTCCATTGGCACTGAGTTCTGCTCGGGATCTGGCCCGATACAGTCAACAATAAGGGAGAAAGAGGCCAAAACCCATTTTCATACTTATCTTAAAATTACATTCATTTTAATTTCTCAGTAAGTTTTTCAAGACACTGTATTTTAATTTTGCTTCATTACCTTATATTCAACTAAAACCAAAGAACATTAAACCATTCCTTACTCTATTCTGTTTGGATTTAACAGTGGTAAAACAGAAACGCATACAAATATTTTATTGCACACGGAATTATTAGAAGTGTATTTTATTTTGATTTGGCCACACCTGAAGTAAAAAATACTGCCACTTACAGTTAGAAGTCCTCAAGTTTCTTTGAACAAGAACGTCCCTGAAATTCAATTCTTGCATTTTTGGTGGGAGAAAATGCTCGGTAGCGTCTCTTATGAAGACACAATGAAAACAATGTACTATTTAGGTACTTTTTAAACTACTACTTGTTGTGTTTGTGTCTGTACGCTTTCTAATGCTTGTGAAGTAACTCCCTATATGCCTTACCTAGAGTGAGACACCTCACAAAGGTAACCAATTACATTAAAATGCATTGCAAGTTGAGCTCTGACAGTGCTTTCTGAAATACTTCCTTTTAATTTAATCAGGCAGTTTACATTTCATAGAATGAAAAAGAAAACTATTCACCACACTCACAAAATGCATGTTCATTAAAAGAATCAAAAACGATTCTGCGCTTACCTGACCAGGCTAAATACTTTACCAGAATTGCCACAGTGGGAAATACATTTATATCAGAATATTGTACCTGTGTCCACCCACCCTCCTTTGTTTATATTCTCAATACGTGTTTCACTAAAGACCATACCACTTGGTACATACATTTTATTTTTTCCAATAACCTTTTCAATATAATATTTAAACAAAGGAAAGCCTAAGAGTTATATATGTGAGTCAGAGTTACACATTATGAAGTATTTTTATGCTATGAAATACCCCCCAAAATTCAAGCCTGATTAATAACTTGTTTATTAGGATTCCAACCCAATACAGTATAAACAAATGTCATTTGGATAAGCCAAGCTATTGGAGAGAAAATTAGCCCTAGAAATCTAGTAAGAATCGCTATAATTCCAGTGCAAACAGGAATGACATTTACAAGGCAAATATTACCTGAATATCAAATAAAAAAAATGTTTATTTTAACAGTTTAGGCTAAGCTTATGCTTTAGATAAAAACCCACAATTGCTCTTTCATGCCAGTTTGATCATGTAAGTCTATATCCATTTTGCATAAGCATGTAGGATGCATTAATTAAATATGTTCTCATCTCCAACACTCTGAAATAAGGCTAATCATATATTAAACAGTTAAATTATTAAAATGTGAAGGATATCAGTCAAAAGCTGGTCACAAGTTGAACACCAGCTGAATGCTGATGATGCTCAGTTCCCAGTCTCTATTACTGACTGTTTGCTATGTGTGCGATGTTCTGATCAGTTCGTCTCTCTGTTACAAGGAATAACAGAGATGGAGAAAAAAAAAAAAAAAGTTCCAGGACAGAGTTCACACGCTTTACATACGTAACTTCAGACTACTCCTGACATCCAAGATAAACTACTCCTGACCAAAAATACAGTGAAAAATGCAAAACTGTTTCACCGCCTTAATTTGAAACTTTGAACAATTCTGCAGTACCTGAACTTGAACTCCCAGACTTTGAATGTGTGCTGAATAGCCCCCCTATTGTACTGCACTTTTATTCTGTCAGGAACTGAAGTGTCAATCTTTCATCAGATAATCAGATTATGTCATGTTCTGACCAAATTCATTAGGAAAACTTTTACCAGCCCTATTATCTCAAACCAGAAAATCTAGATCAAAGTATAACCGATTTTACAGCACAAGAAAACTGTTATAAATATTTAAACACTAATTAAAAGGCCCCTTTTGTTAAAAAAGTAAATAAATAATTGAAAGCTACCTCATCTTATAACTGCAATTCAAGGCAAATGTATGTATCTGGTACTTCTCAGAAAAAACAGGACCTATATATGGTGGAGGGTGGGAAGAAATGCACTTGAAGTGGTCATCTGAGAAGATGGAGGGCTGCTGGACTTTTAAATCATTTGCCTAAAGTAAGTCACGTTGAGCACTCATTCTAGTGACAAAGGATTAACCCCTGAATGTCTCTGCTAACTCCATTCATATCAGATACACACGTCTACTTCATCCAGATGTACTGCATGGACACCACCTCCTTAAGGAGAGAAAAAAATACTTTTTAGGAAATCCTACATCAATGAGTAATTCCTTAGTAAACACAATTATATCTGTAATTGTTTTTCTTCCTAAAATATCTAGGATCTTGTCTCCTAAAAAGTAAGTAACTGTAGTCATTTGACAGACGTATTTTCTGCTGAGAAACAGATATGACATCTGCATAAAACAAAGACAATGTGAGAGATCACTAAGTATTTTCCCTTGTCTCGTTTTCAGGTGGATAATAAGCACAGCATAAGAGGGAAACAAAGGATACATATTAAGATTATTAACAGAGCAAGGAACCAAGCATAGGCTAATCCATGAGCAGGAGCAGCAACAACAAACAACAACAGGACAGTCATCAATATTGATTTCACTTATTTTTCAAGACTATAATCAGATTCTCCATCTGTAACTAAAACTTTAAAAGTATGATAATTTACAGAAAGGAGATTAATTTAGCCATTTTGAGTCAAAGACGTATTTCATAGCTTCATCCCAAATCCTGTATATTGTTAGGATCCCTTTCCCCTTTGAAGACTTAGTGAATGATTGAAGCTTCTACTTTCTGAGAAACAGATAACACAAGACTAGTAATCTGACTCTAAGCCACTGGATAAAGGCAGTTTGTTTCCTCTTAGCCCATCTGTCAACACCTCTTCAGTAATTAGTCCTAATTATTACAAAGGGCTAGCCTCCCATTCGCATTATTAAATCAGAAATAGTATCATAGCCAGGTATCTTTCAACGCCTACCAGACTGGCGACCTTCGATTTCATTGAATCTTCTATCAGTATCCGCCTTTGGAAGAGCCTCGGCAGTAATTTTAGCATCAGCTTCAAAGATGCAGATCCCACAGTGGAATTCCAGGGATGCATTCATATACACACCCACATCATGTGACAGGAGAGCAAGCAACACAATTGACCTTTGCATTGTTCTCTAAACTCCCGTGATATAAAACACACATCTCTATTTTATACAATAGAACTGTTTTTTTGCCTGCATGCTTAGAAGTGCTCCTTTGAACTAAAGGCTGATAGGAAAATGGTGAAATTGTGTCTGTAAAGATGAGGGTCAAATCTTTGCTAAGAGAACAATACATCTGAAACTTTTTTTTTTCACATCAAGATAAATTTGCAAACAGTAAACAGTGACTAAAATTACGCATAAATACATTTAGGTGTGAAGAAGACTTAAAAGGCTTCTTTAGTTTATTTTTGCCCTACAGCTGAAGTACCTCCCCGGAAAACTGGAAAACAAAAAGGACAATTACATCAAAATGCTCACAGAACCAGGACTCAGTTAGCTGAGGTTTTAGTCAGACAGTTTTAAGCTCTTTATTTGTGTTAACATTTATTTAACTGAAACGGGAAAAAAAAATACTTTTAAGAACCAAGCACCCTGTTTCTCTTGATTAAACCCCAAACATGTTTCCAAACAGCACATCTGAGACCACTAGTGCAGATTTCTTTACACTGGATTTCTCATTAACAGAACACCACTACCAGTTTCCTTAGACACAATGAACTGACCTGAACTGCACCGGTATGGCTTTTGTAAGAGTCTCTACTGAAAGTGTCCAGAGTAGAGGAGCGACACAAATACTCAAAAGTCTGCATGTAAAAAAACACCCCAAATCCAACACATCCTCTAATTAAAACAGAGCATATTTTTGTTGACATGCTTAACGTTTCAAAAAGTTAAGATATACACAGACAAAACTTTTTGAAGAACTTTTTTATATACTATACTTAAATGAATTAGTGTTGTTTTACACTATTTGCAGGTCCCCTCTAAATGCTACAGATGTTGATAACGAAGTAATATCCAAATACATTGATATAAATAATGAAAAGACTAGGTACTATATAAAAAGCAGTAGCCTAAGTACTTTGGCTTTGACTGAGTGATCAGGCGAGGGGGCAGGCACCAAACAGTGCGTGAGGAGGAAGCCCCAGCCCACAGGGCTGCACACTGCAGCTCTGTGGTGGCACTAAAGCCCAGGGCCTGGAATAGGGACCAAGTCCCAAGCTCTGGGCCCCACCCATGTACGTGGTCAGCCCAAAGTCCCTCTTCTGTCTCATCTTCACAGCTTGGCCTACTTCAAACCAGCACAAAGACATCTCAGTAGCACACAGTATGGCAGCGTGAAGGAACTGCTGCTACTCAGCTTCCTGCATACCTGTCCTGCACACCTTCCTGCTGGAGTACTCGTGGCACCATACAGCTTCACTGCACCTGGACGGCTTTTCACTTCACAGATAACTAAAACTCACTGCCAAGAAAAATAAATAAACTTACATACAAACTTAAAATTCATTTTCCAAGTTGTACATTTTCCAAATAAATGCCATGTTAGTAACATATAGTAGCAGGCAGGCATTTGATTATCAATGGATCAGACTTTGAAGCACATTAATACTTCAGGTATTAACAATGTAGTATTAACATGCTTGCTACCAATTTTTCTTGATTATAAGAATTTGGCAAGAAATCAGAGCGTTCAAAGGAAAGCATACAATGGTGCTAGCATTGCATAAGAAATGCCCGGCAGGGTCAGGCGAGTGGTCTGTCTAGCCCAGCATCCTGTTTCCAGCAGCAGTACGGTATTTAGAGATGCTAGCTAGGGAAAAGACAGAAGCCTGACTGCTTGGTAGTCCATTCCTCCCAGGCTTCCCCAAACACAGTTGCTACATTAACGAAGTTACAAGACACTGTAATTTTACTGTCCATTTGTAGTCCTGCTGTCCGTGAAATTGTCTAATCCCTTTTGAACCTGCTGATACCACCACTGCCTTCACTACCTCCTGTGGGAGCAAATTCACTATCTGAAGTTTCAGAAAATTAAGGCATATTTTATCTTACTTGTTTTAAACCTGATCTCCTACTGGCTTCATTGAGTGCCCTCTAGTTCCTGCATTGCAGGATTTGGAGGTCAACAGTTTCACATTCAGCTTTTTCATCACTGTCATGATTTTGTAAACCCCAGTGATAAATCTGTCTTTCTCAAAACTGGAGTACCAGCCTTTTTTCTCTCTCCTCAAATGACAGTTGTTCCATTCCCCTTGATCATTTCAGTTGTAATTTTCGGTATCATCTCTAACTCCACTAAATCCATCTGGAAAAGCAAAGAATTGAACATAGTACTTCAGATGCAAGCTCACTGAGGCTTTCCTTAGTAGCAAAACGATACCTTGATGTGATAAATCTTCAGTGACCTCAAAAATCACGTGACTTTAAAGAGAGAAGTTACTTCTTTCTTCAGAGATGCAATTCTGTCTAATACACCTGGCAGAGGAAGCTGTCTTTGCTCTCAGTAGTTTAGGATTTCTGCTGTAGGGCAAGCCTACAGAGAAAAGGCTAAGTGTAAGCATACTGTCCAAGGACCTATCTCCGGAAGAAATATCACCGTATTTTAGGAAAGCACTTCCTGAAACACCTACACTTCCTAGAATTACTAGTTTAAATCCCAGAGGAACTGATAGTGTTCGCTGTCCATCTAAGCCTAATAGACTGCTTCCCTACACAACTGTGTGTTTTTCAGAGAAGAATTTAAAGGTCCTATCTGTTCTATATCCTTGCTCAGTAGCTTTGGTCCATTTTTGTGGGAATAAACTCTGTAGTTTCTCTTGCTCTAATCCCATCATGGTAGCAGCTCTTCCTCTCTATTCCCAGGTACATGCATTTAAGTGGTATATTTCACAGTTAACCAGATCACTCCCTATTTTAAGGTTACTTTGTACTATTTGAAAAAGTTGTAGTAGCAACAGGCTGTTTATTTTCCCTTGATTTTAGTATCATATCATTAACTTTCATGGATATAAAAGTGTTTGGGTCAAAAAGAGACAATTATAAAAGCACATACACAAAATGTAAGCTCAAAAGAAAAAAAATAAATCATATCCATCTAGAAGGAAATATATCTTTGTTCCAGCTGCATGCATTGCACAAGCATTGAGGAGATGGTGCCGAAATCTCCCCAACACTGGGCACAACATTGCCACAATACAACCTCAGCCCTGCTTTGGCCTCACTTCTGCCACTGCATGTCCAAGTCTTCCAGCAAAAATCTACAGGACACAAGAACCACCTCTCCCTGTGGATTTTAAGGAGACTGCTCACATAGTGAAGATGTTTACGCACATCCGTGAGCAACAGCCATGGAACAATAACTTACTGTCTTTAGCGCTCTCAAATGCAAAAGTCTTCATAATAATGTGTTTTCTATAAAACCAGATTATAATTTAACCTGCGAGGTATGTTCCTTTTTCAAATCTGCAAGTACTAATTTCAGGGGAGAAGTCTGTGCCAAAGCATATTATACCTACTATAGCAATAAATTCTTCATGGATGAGGTTTTATACATAAATTACCTTCATTTACAGTCTCAGAATGCTCTTCTAAATTTTACAGGATAATATGAATTATGAGTACCCATGTATTTTTTGTAGGTATAATGTGAGACATACTTTTTCTCATATATGCAAAAGATTATGCAAGTGAGTTGTACTCTACACCTCTCCCTCTCCGCCCCTTGTTGAACAAATGCGCTAACATAGACCAGTCATTCGCTTCTGAGAAGTGTACAGCCTGCTATAAAGATATGTATGTATAAATTAAGTCTAACCAGGATTAAATATGAATCACATGGTTAAATAAAAGCAATAAAAATATCTGAAAGTTTTTTCTAAACCTTATAAACTTAGATTTCTTAAACTGCTATTTCTTTGGTTTAGTTATTGGTACATTTATGGTTTGGCAAAATAACTCCTTTTAAGTAAATTGTACATTGAAAGTGCACGATTTATATTTAATTGAAACTACCATTGTAATCTTTACAAAACTTGGCTAGATTTCACTGGCTAAGCTTTAGATATTTTGCTGGTTCTGCTGGATTTTTAAAACCCTAGAGATGTGGGAATGGAATGAGTCTGTTCACTATTATTAGTAGTCTCTAGTAAATACAGTTGGTAACCCACTGGAACCTAAATCCCAGCCGTTCTCCACATATCCATTCAACACTGGCTGCTTTGGACTCGGTTCATACACACTTGCCTCAGGAGCAAAGCACCAGGTTTCCACAGGAGCTCTCCTTTCAGGCTATCACAACGAATGTCAACTGGCAAAGAGTACCATGACCCCAAGTCTGCAAACCACTCTACCCATAGCATCTGAGGGGGCTTAGAAGCTCTAAGACCAGGTTTGCAAGACCAGGTCCAGGATCAGTCATTTTTCTACAAGATAGAAACTTAAAGAAACTACAAGGTCCACTGTATTAAGCAGCAACACTGCCAACGATGCTCCAATGTACCCGCTTGCTGCCACTGAAGCAAGAGGAGAAACAGAGCAGGAATGGCACAGATGGTGTGGGAAGGCTTGCTGGGCTCCCACAGCAGTGGGGGAGGATCAGGCATGAAGTATCATCAACAAGATCAGACAAAAGAGAAGACACTGAATCATATTAAAGTAATTACCAGAAAATAAGACTTCTGTAAAATATTTGCAATCAGCTAGTTCAAGCCTTCAGGCTCAGTCTTGTATCGTGCTGCATGTAGTGGCACCACCCCAGGAGGCGCTCCAGGAAGAACGGGTGACTCAGAGACACCGTTTCTCCCTGGCTCCCTTCCTCCTTCATGGGAGAACAAATAATTTCACCCGTTCTGAATGAAACGTACTCCCACATCACTCCTAGCTAGCTCCGTAGTACAGGAAGGCATGGCCCTGCTCCCCAACTCTGCGTGCCCTGCTCATAGCAAGGGAAGGATCACGCATGAAGACCCCATTGCCTCTCCTTTCCTTTGTCCCCAGACCCAAACCTGCTGCCCAAAGCAGCCATATGGGACACATTCATTTCCCACTCCTGCCCCGAGGTGCTTCTAGGGACAGGAATAATCTAGCACGAAGATAGTATCGGCATGAAAGAGGAGAGAATCCTAGTTAGGAAGAACATATGTCGTCACTAGATAATGATAACCACATTTAATGGGCACAAGCATGAAGACATGAATTTCAGAGATTTTGCCTGTATTTTTAAAATAGAAGGTATTATAAAATGCCCAATTACATCATCAGCCACTATGCAGTATTTATGGCCTAAAATAACTGTAATTAAATGCTAACTGTTGATTTCAATAATTTAGCAATGGAGCAATAAAATAAGCAATGGAGCAATAAAATAGGCAAGTGCCTTTAAGATGTTATTTCCGTGGAGTAATCAGACAATCCAAGAGGGGCTAAATGACCTGTCAGGACGTTAAATGTCCCAGGGTGAGACATGAGATTTAAGGTGCAAGGATTCTCAGGTCCAGGCTCTGCATCCCTCAGATCTAATTTTTTTTTTTTTTTTTGCTGCTAGTTTGTAGTGCAGCTGGTGGCTAGTTTATGGCAGAAGAAAAAGTGAATTCCTGTCCCATGTAGGTCAGAGTTACCATGTCACTTTAAAACTAGCCATTTGGGAAAAACAAAGACTTATATAGAGACTAACAATATTAAAGAACTGAAGCAGTGAGATAGTTCAGTCTACCTCAAATTAAACTTAGTCTAGACAGGGGCTACATCTGCACACGTATCTCCACTGACGGACGAAGGTTATCTGTATTAGTGCTGGAAAACCTTTCAAGATTGTATTTGACAAACAAAAATATTTTAACTGTAAAATGAGTTCCAAAACATAACCTTTATTGAGAAATAGCATCCAAACTATAGGAAATTAAGGATATTCCCAGTAGATATTCTCAGTAAGCTGTCTGTCATAGAGGGGGAAAAATACTGTAGTATTAAATATTAATAATTCTATCTGGGGGCTAAATAACAGTCCTGGACAAACGGTGATAAAAACTTTCAGCAAGCAGGAGTAAAGCCCTGGTAAACCAGATGCGGCACTGTCCTTAAGCAGGACGAAGTGCATGCGGTCCTGAGCAGTGATGCCCCTGGAGAACAGTGAAGGGGAAGTGTCCAGGCCACCTTCTCCCATTTTGGTGCAAATGATGTGCCTTTCGGAAGACCTCCAGCACAGATCCTGGTTTGCAAGGCTCAAGTGCTGTTGTTGTGCAAGACGCATCCAGACAGGAGAAAATCATGGGTAGATGTGGAGCTCCTACAGCGCCTTCACCCCTCCTGCATGCCTTGCATAAGTTGGGATGGATTATACTGAAAAATTCTTTACATTTGGCATTGCATTAAGAAACTTTTGTCAAAAAACAGAATGCAGCCCACTTCCACTCATGTTTCTGATGAACTCTTGTTTTTCTAAGTAGACTTAGAGCTGAACAAAAACTGATCTGGAAATGTCCAGTTCAAACTAAATGTCCTGTAAACAAAACATGGCTGATTGTTCTTTGCTACCTTCCATGCTTTTCCTTTACTAATAACAAAATACAGTTTGTCAAAAAATACATTTCCAAGTAGGAACAAACACCACTTCCAATCCCACAGCCCCATTTTTATAATTAAAAAAAAAAAGTCTTCCATTAGCTTCAGTGGTTGGGAGGGAGTGGGAAGAATGATGTGTTAGGCTGCCGTGGAGGAAGTACATAGGCCAACTGGAAAAATGAACTATAAAAAGCTTTTCTTACATAAACACAGGAGGAAGTAACCAACACCCTCAATTGTTGAAGTGAAAGGTGGGGGGCCTAAACAAACTGGAAAAAAGGAGAAGAAATGAAAAAATCCTGAATGTTTCGCATGTTCCCAATTATTCTCAAATTTGAGTCTTGTTCAGTAACGTCAAACTGTTACCAACAGCAGACCTGTCAAATCTCACGCAAGGAGCATAAACACTGTGTAACAGTACCATGCCAGAAACGTTTCTGTACCTAAGACTGCATCACACATTTACACAACACAACACCAGAGCTCTCTCCCTCTCTGCAACCTACTTGCGGCTTGGTAGCGAGCCCTTGGCACCTGGGACATGGGATCAGAGTGCAAAAGGCAGACCACGGGGCTTTGCTCACAGTGTATGCCACCATGGCAGGCCACCTCGGCTCCAAGGGCCGCTGCTAACCAGCGGGTGCCCAGCTGCACGCCAGGGATGCTTTGCCTCCAGGCACTCAGGGGCTGCTCCCCCAGCCAGGAGCCAATCTGGCCGCGCCTCATATGTCAGAGGACGAAGGAATCTGAGGGCCTAACGCAGGTGTTAGGAGTCAAAGCACAGCTTCAGTCACATAGGCCCATTGCAGGAGAGAAAATGTATTAGATCAGATGGCTAAACTGGCAGGCCAGAGATGTAAATCCCAACATGGCAGGCTGCGCGGAAATAGGGCAGCAAAGCTGGCAGTGTGATGGCACCTCCTCTGCAGAGATTGCTACAGGAGCCGCTGCGGTGGGCAAGAACCAACAGGAGCAAGTCACCACGGATACAGGCTCATGCATTTCCATGCCCCAAGCAGTGCCATACACCAAGTACTCTGATCCGTAGTCTCTGAGGGAGATATATCCAAAAAAGAGCTCCCATGATGCTTTACTGACACTTCAGTAGTCTCGTATTTTTCCATTAAGGCCATTTTCCTTAACTGTGAAAATATATTGGTTCATGGCATTCAGCATAGTCATAATCTTCTGGTTACAGAGCTTGAACTAATCAACGATTATTCAGTGGGTACAAAGGAGCCAGGTCAGAATGTAGATAAATGGTACGTAGGTTCTACCAATCCTGACAAAATCATTCAGTCATTCTTTCCCCAGCCAACCACGACATAAAAAAACACAGAACTGACCTCAAATTAGGCTGAAGTTTTCTTCTACAAGATTTCTAATGAACTTCAAGTTCATTTCACTTAAAATTTCTAACACGGTTCTGAACATCTACCATTTATAAATGCCTACAAATTAAAAACAGAGAAGACACCACAAAATATTGAAGTGGAAACAGACAGACCACATCTTCTCCTGCCCCCAGAACATGTCAAGTTGTTTTGGAATTTTTGACAATAACTATTAGAAACACACCAAACACTTGGACAACACAGACCTACCAATCTGGGATAAAACTCTGTTCTTCCTTCTCTTCTTCTTACTTAGGGAAGGTGTCAGCGTTGCCTTGCCCAGAACAACAAAGATAACGAGCCCTGACACAGCGTAGCACGTTAAATACCAAGAGCGCCAATTCAGAACTAGCCAGTCTGGTTTGCCCCTGGTATAAACGGCCAACACAAAATGGACCAGGATGCTGGGCTCTTTAATGTGTTTTCCTGATTCTGCAGAACACGCAGAAGGAGTTTTGTGATAGGCCGTTCTCCCTCCTGATTTCAAACTGAGAAACCAGGGCTTTACCTACAACCGCAGGCGCGGTCATGGCTCAGCGCAACCTCACTCCCACTTGCCTCCTATTCTCCCACATCTACGTGCGTGCTCACTTTACCACTCTGTCTCATTATGCTTTTTTTTTCCCTCCCCCAGCGTGTCCACAGGTCTTCTCCAAAATTGCATTCTGCAAAACCTACTGATCCAATAAAGCACAACTCACCCTGTGAACACTGAAATCCTTGTTTGCAGCTCGTCTTCCCCCACCTCCTAGCACTAACTAGGACTTTCCTTCCTCAAATCATCTCACCACTTTCTCATGGCAAAATTGGCCCTGTGGACTTCCAACTGATTCCTGCTGATCTATTTGTATGCATAGAGCATCCTGCAATTTTATAATGTGAATTAAAAAAAAAAAAAGTGTTAAATGCTTACACAATTCTCCTGTCTCTAGTTCTCAAGCAGTTACTTTTTCGATACTCAAACTCAAAACCTGATGATAGAAACTTGCATTTTAGGGAGAGGGACATAGAAATTCCTCATCAACTGAACAAGTTGAGCTATGCTTCTGGGTATGTATTACAATATCTTTTTTTGCATCACACCTAGTCTACTAAATATACAAAACACTGAACAAGTGATAGTTTTGTCAGCCACCAGCTAATCAAATGAAAAATGATTAGGCTTAGAAAAATAATAAAAGCAGAAGCCAGCTGTGCATTTGTTGGATGAAAATCCCAGTGTCTCCCATGTTAGCTCATGTGCATTTCAATTTCTGGGAAGAAAATAATGGGAGTTTCTCCACCCTTTCTCATGTGAGCCATAAAACAGATTTATTACCTAGGATATATTCTGTGTTTTCTCCTGAGGAAAAAAAGAAAGTGGTGGAACAAGTTCATTTTTTCCCTTCTACAACTAGGATTTTCTTTATAATAAACACAGAGCTAAATTTTGGTATCATATGGCCCTTCTATTTAATGCTCTCGTCACACTTTTTACCTTTCTAAATCTTGAAGTGTAGCATTTTCATTTCAGTGGGGAATATACAGCTGCTCCAGCTGTTTGAGTGTGAAAAATCTGTCCTAAGATTCCTATCTGGTACATTTTAAAGCAGAATCCTTCCCTTCCCTAAATCAAATAAGCTTAAAAACAAAACAACAATAACAACAAAACCTGCCTCTGTTCTACATTTCTTTTCAAATAGTTCCTGCTCAGCTTTACCTTACACCCAACATTTGCTCTGGAAAACGTAACACTGCAAACTCAGAGGTTTAAGACAGGGTTGAATATCACCTGGGAAGGTTTTCCTGTACATTTTTTTTTTGACTCTAACAGTCACATTCTGACCTTTAAAAATAAATCGTGAGAGAGTTAATTTGCTGACTAGAAGATTTTTTGCTCCTAAGACTCCTAATTTGCTTAGTGTGATATAACAATTCTAAGTTTCTCTGAAGAGCAGTGCTGGTAAATCCATTTACAGTGGTTTTCCCTGTAACTTCCACTTTTTAGATGCAGAAAAGACTGATTCATATTTTAAATGCTTCTGAATCACGACACAGCCCGGATTCTCCAGCTTAGTGGTCTGGAAACTGTCAAGGCTGATATATGCCTTTTTAAATGATATCCAGTGATACCCCTTTAAGTAAATCTGCGGACTCTAACATTTGTCACCTAAACGTGACCTACAATCTACTTTTGATAACAAGCACCTATTGTTTAATGAGTCACTTTTCTCAGCACAGCAAACCTGACATCCCTCAAAGTACCAGCTCTTTCAAATAATCCCACAACATAAGAACACTTACACCAAGTCATAAATGCCATTGAAACAATGCTGGAAAAGATGAGCTATGCCATCATTAGCTGCATATAATTAAAATGTACCATAGGAAGTACATTCATTACTGTTGTGAAATACATATATATGTATATTGCTTAGGAAAAGCAAAGAGTCCACTTTTTATTATACAACTGTGCCAGCACAAGGCTCAAAAGGGAGCTGTTTTGCTTGGGCAAAAATTGTGCAGGTTTTTTTGCAGATTTCTTTCTTTCTCATTGCTTTGTGATCACTTTTACTGCTCCACAGAGACCAATATTTTCAAAAAAAACCACCAGTAGTTAAAGAAGTTTTCAAGCTATTACTAATTTGAAACCCTTCATTTGTACTACCAAGTATATTCTAGTGAGTTAAACTGCATTCATACAAAGAAAACATAAATTCATCCACACTGATTTTTTTTGGTTTTGGATCCAAGTGCTACTATAGCCACTCAGCTGACCTTTTCTCTTTGTAAGACATACCCACAAGCATGTAATATTGTGCTGAGGTTCAAGTTTGTACAGAAGTAACGTATCAGTACCACAACTTAGAAAAGGTATTCAGAAAGGAAAGTTCAACCATTTTTTAATTATTACTAAATTTGTCTTCACGACCTCGGAAATCTAACATAGATCTATAATCCAACCTATCTGCAAGAAAACAATTATACAAGAGTAGTCACAGTAGCTATTTTCTGCAATGAAGACGTTTCACAGACAACAAATTGGTAAACGAGAATCTTCAGCATTAGATTCCCCATATATGCTAATTAGCTACAACTGACTGATTTCCAGTTCTTACTATTCCAACAAAATGTTATGTTGTTACAGCTGAGCTTGCAGAGAAATAGTGCTCAAACGAAAAATAAAAGGTATGCAAACACAAAACATAATATAGCCAGATGTACAATAGGATACGGAGCCAACAGACGTCTCTTTCGAATGTAAGAACATACACGGGTCAGTAGTTAAGGGCTGCATTGCAAAAAGAAACTTGATGCATTCTAAAATGATCAATAGATTCAGTAAAGGTATGGCCATACTAAGTCAACAGATCTGCTTCTTAGTACGTTCACATTCTAATGCTGTATGCAATTCTAATACTTAAAAAAATCTTTACACCAATTAACCAAAACCAGACTATTTGAAATTAGAAGCTGGCAGCTATTCCAGTGCATGCACAAACATAATTTCCATCTGCAGAATCTGTATAACTGATAATGATACATCTGAGCCAGAACAAACCAAGTTAGATTTCCTGATCACAGGATATTTTACACGAACAAGAAAAAACAAGCTTACCTGCAAGTCAATAAAAATGTTAACAGGAATAATTAAAAAACACAAGCAAGTTAAAAAAACAAGAATAAGTTATGCCAGTAGTTTCTTTAAAATATAGAAATTTAGTTAGAAAGAAATAAAACATCCTCTGCATTCCATGTAACTTATGCAGACAAGGCGAATTATTAATGAAATGCTTCCCAGTCACGGAGCCCACTCTAAAAGACTCAGGGAAATACTGCTAAAACTCAGGTTTGGTGGAGGGAGCTTTATCTGAATGACAGGTCACAAAGAAACTGTACTAAACAGCATGCAGAAATGCTCTTCAAACAACTTGCAGAAAGAGAGCAGAAGTTACCCAGTGATTTTGATCTCTCGTGTCCTTTATTTTTTCTAGAGCACTAGAAAACGCCTTGTCTGTTTTTTTACCTTGTCATTTCAAAATGAAGTTATTGCATCTGGGCATTGGTTGATTTTCTATTGTAAAGTGGCATATAATGGAGTTTTATAAATTTGCTTCATTTCAAACAACCACCACAACTGAGAAGAAAAACGTATAATAAAAGAATCCAAGTTTCAGCTATCAGCATGCAGATGTCATCCAAACACTGCAAGATTACATTCAGAATGACAGCTAGGCCCACAAAAAGCTTCACAGAACACAAAGTGCCCATGCTGAAAATATCTGTAACAGACTACGTCCCACGTACTTTATAAATTTGCAATAATTCGCGGCAGAATCAGGCTGCCAGTAGAGGGAGCAAAAGCAAGTAAAGCCTGCTACCCAAAACCTGAAAATACTGGTGCTGCCCCTCAGTGAATGAGGAGCAGCACACCCAGGCTAGGTACTATGCAAAGACTAATGAACGGTGTTGATTTTTTTTTCTTTCCCCTTCAACGAAGCAATATGTGAAAAATCCATTAAGGCAAGATTTCCACTCTTTTCTGACAGTAAGCAAAATAAAACCTCAGGGACTGTAGTCAAACGTGTTTATAAAAAGCTAGTTCTGTAGATTTCTGCAGGCTGTCTCTGAATTAAAGTTTGCACTACGAAATGATGATGTATTAAATATAAAAGCCTCGGGTCACTCTGGATGGGAGGGATGTCAGGAGGCCTCCAGCTCACAGTACGGCCAGCTATGAGACCAGACCACGCTGAGCAGCGCTCTATCCAGGCAATAAATAGTGTATTATTTTTTCGTATTACTGTATGTCGTATTAAATAACAATACCACGGATTACTTTAGCAAAAGCTTTCAACTGAAGGGCGTTGGAGCACGTAAGAAAACGACCCCAGAACAAGGCTCCCCGGGACAGGGCCGGTTTCCATGCGCAGCAGGCCGCGCTCCGCTCACCGCCGCGTGCCGTTAACCACCTCAGTAACGCTCCTTTTTCTGGCCACAAAGCCGGGTTTGGCTGTGCAGCAGCCCACAGACGATGCGTTACGGTTACACAACCCCCCTTCCAGCCGGCCGGGCCGCTTACGGCTCGCTGAGGCGAGGCGTTCCCTGAGGTGCGCGGGGCCCCCCTGAGGCGGTCGCCTCAGCGGCCGTGCTCGCAGCCCCTCACCTCACCTCACGCGCCGGGCGCGAGGCGTTGCCATGGCGACGCCCCCGCGCAGACGCACTGCCCCTAACCCCCCCTCCCCACCGGCCGCGCCGGGCCCCCCCCGCGGCGATCCCCCCCTCCCCAGTCTCTCACCGGGAGGGGAGGGGTGGGGCAGCGGCACAGCGATGACTCGGCGATCCTCCGCCGGCTCGGCCTGCCGCCCGGGGACCAGGCAGACGCAGAGGAGCGCCGAGCGCCCACGTGATGCCCCGCTGATGGCGGGGGGGGGGCGCGCATGCGCTGTCCGCGTTGGGGCGCAGCGCCGCCGTTCTCCTCCCGCCGTAGGTGTGAGGGGGCTCGCTGAGGGGCGGCCGGCGTCGCGGCGGGGAGGCCCCGGCTGCTCCCCAGCTGCACCCAAACTTGCTCAGGGGAAGCAAAGCATCACCTGCCTGTGGCACCCGGCCGGGAGAGAAAAGCTGCATTACTTACGACCTTCTTAGAGGGCTGTGCTGCAGTCAGTCCAGCTAGGAAGACTGATAAAACATAAAACATCCTTCACAACTTTTCTGTCACTGTTGACCGTGGAGCCAAAGAGCCTTTCAAAGCTAAATTACACCCGGAGTACCACAGTGCTATTAAATGCTTACCACGGTGTTATTACATGCTATTCTGTTCTGTTTCTATTGATGAAAATCTCACCGAGTTCTTCAAAGTAAATCCAGAATTTGTATTTCTATTCAAATTATCTCAAACCCGTCATCAGTAGGAATGCTGATTCTCGGACACAGCACACTGAGTGTATGCCTCTCATTATGGAGAATGTCCTAAGCACCAACAAATACCTTCAGTATTTTATAATGCATAAATACAGCCCCCTACTTCTGTACGTGTTCTGCTGAAATGATATGAATTAAGAGATTTAGAACAGCAGTTCATTGCTATAAAATGCAATTCCTAGTGAAACCACATGTACAGCATACTTTCAGGTCTTTAATTTGTTAGGAGCTAGATGTTTATGAGAATATGGTGCAGTTACTATTCCCTGCAGTCACCTTGAAAATGAAATATCCCTTTCACAACATAAAGATAATGAGCTATATGGCGAGATAAGGTGGTTACCAGAATTCAGGAATGACAGAATCCAATTAATTTAACATGAATTAATGCAAGATCAAATTTATTACAGTTGGATGCAATTTGTAATTGAAAGTCACATTACAGTGCACGTTTTTACATGTTATCTCCCATCAGTAAGAGATCTCAAACACTCTCCATTTTGAACAGCAGCAATGTATTTATTGTATCACCAATAACTCTTCCTTACATGTCTGCTGTGAAGAACATCAGGGACTAGCAGTCTGGTTGTGCGCCAGGGGCTTTGCTATTGCTCTTTCTCACAGAGTTCCGTGACTGAGGCTTAAACAGAAACCCAGGTTTCATCTTCTTTGACTGCCTGTTACTTGATCATCCTTTTTTCCCCATTTTTCACTCCTCTAAGTGCTTACCTCTCTTCTTTTTTGGGTAGGAGGGGTGGAATCAGCCCTCTCATTAAATAAACCTTTCAAACTCCTATCTTTAAAATAAACACTTTATTGTGGACAGTCCAAGCTCCTTAGGTAAAGCTTTAGGTCTCAAATCCAAAAGATACACTGTGTCCTTTTAATAATTTCATAGTGGAAACCCTTTATTTGCCCATTCCTGTGGTGTTATGGAGGTTTTCAATGATTCTGGTTTAGGTTTCGGGATTAGGTGAAACCAGAGTGCCTTAAACCTCTTTAGAGGTTTGGGATTAGGTCTGCAGCAGGCCTAATATAGCCTTTCTGTGCAAGGCTAAATTAAATGGCAGGAATATTTGTTGTGCGCTGATTCACAGGTGTTTGGCAAAATACCAGAAAACATAAAGGAACCACTGGAAGAATCATGAAGGCAAAGCCATCGAAACATGAGTATTAGCTAAGTACTGCAGTATCACTTGCAACTGTGGGGTCTTTCAGACTGCTTCTAAGTGATTTTAAGCATGGATATCATTTTTATGTGTGTCTCTCACACGAATGTGAGTAAATTGAAGATCTGTCATGCAAATGGATCAAGGATTTTTATTTGGGTATCACATTCTGGTAATTGCTGCCTGTTTTATAGCAAATATATATTAAAGTTCATCAAACAGCTGATATCACTGAAGCTCTATTGTTTTATTGTACACATAAATTCTACTCCTTCTCTGAGGTATGCATTGCCCTGACAGCATATGTTAGGTCATGAGGAGAGAAGCACAATAGATTTATGCCTATTATTAAAACTCCACCCTGTCTGGGTCAGGAGGCAGAGACATTTACCTCATTGATGACCATAGACTAATTGGAGGAGATAGTTTAGTTGTGTAGGCTGTCTACCGTGAGGCTTTTCAGCAGCTTTTCAGTACCTGTCTCTAGTATGGATATTTTTCCTTGACGTGCTCAGCTCCACAGTCTGTAATACTGGCACGGCCTGTCTAACTGGCCATGCCTGTGACACACAGGCTGAGGTGAGCAGATTTCATCAAGCAGAATGAAGAGCAGCTCAGCACTATGGTGTGAGAATCTCTGCAAAATTCAGAAGCTGGTTTAGCTGCATTTATAGGGAAAACTGAGCTTCAGATGCCTGGCTCTGTGATACCTGGCCCTGGTATCAAGATCAGCAGGATACATAGTTATGCTGAGGCAATGCACAGAGCCCAGTGTTCGCTCATACAGCTGTCCAAAATGGGTTACTACTTGAGCATAACTATCTCCTCACACTCCTCATTTCTTTCACTGATGATGAAAGGCCTCTCAGCCCTCTCCAGTGAATTGTATTTTTAATGCATTTCTCTCCCCAAATAACTGGATTTCAATTTCAACAACTGTAGACTTACCTATTTAGGAAGTCAGCCACATCTCAGAATTACAGGGTTTCTCTGATGTTTTTTTCCACGCCAACGATCAGTTCTCTTGCAGGCAGCTTTTTTGGATTCCTACGGCAAGTCTTCCAATTAACAATGCATACAGCCAGATTGTATCTTCTCAGGGCTGCTTGCAAAATCAAAACAGAAATAGTTAAGACAAGTTTCAAAAGAGTATGTCCGCTCTACTCCAATGAACTGTAAAAGTAAGAGGGAGGCAAACTGGAAGGTTTTAATAATCTTAGAATCAGTATAAAACATTATTTACAGCTTAAATCTAGACAAGGTTTGAGCTTTAAATATAAGTTCTTCCCATCCTTTATGGCGCATGTAAGGAAGAACAAGAGAGAAATGTTACTAGTCAAGGACAAAACCATAAAATAAAGAGCAGAAGAAGAATTAAATGAAAGTATTAGGGGCCAAGGGAGGCTTAGTGGGAGTTCGCCTTCATACACGATTGATCTATACTTGAAAAGAAAAGAAAAAAAGACACCCTCCTCATCCTTAAATGAGATGTTATTTGAGCATAAATAACAGTCTCATGTCAAACACACTGCTATTTCCAATGGAGTCTTTACACTACAAAACCACAACATTCTCAGCCCTAATCTCCCTCAGATAAAACAATACGGCTGGTGGCTGTGAATCAGCACTTTGAAACCAACCTTTGAAAACGGCAACACATTCGGGGTAAAGAGAAATGGAGGAGACAAAGAGCTGCTGTTTATAGAGCACTGTGAAGCAAGACCCCTCCTTTCTTGCTTGGAAACCTGCTGTAACACCCGACAGTTGTTTTTCTCTGTGTGGGATGTGTAGCTTCATGCAGCTACCTCTAGGGACTGTGGGGCCCTTGGCGTGTCTGGGTGTTCAGACCCACATCAGGCCTAGCTGTCACTGAAATCAGAAGCAGTGAAACACCTAAATCCTCCTGGTTGCTTGAACCTTGGATTATTTTACCTTTCAAAAACAATAAAGGGCTCTGGCCAGAAATCTGAAGAGTTCTTGCATTTTTGGAGCTTATGAAAGGCAATAGGTGATCTCAATCCAAGGGGGGGGGGGGGGGGGAAGGGGCATGAAAACACCACGGACTTGCTCAGCTCCAGCCTGAGGAGGAAGGGTGTGGTGAGAACGAACAGCTGGGCCTACCCAAGGGCTCTCCATGCCAAAAAGTGCACTCCTCCTTTCCCAATCCTTTTGCAGCCACATGGCCGTGTCCCCTCCCTTGTGCTGACCCTAACATGCATCTGAGTAGCATGAGGACTGATGCAAGGCAGGAACATGGGGCAGGAAAGGAGAGGGCCTGGGAGGGAGAGCAATCGCACTGGAACAGACCTGCCCTGGTTGGTGGCACCCAAAGGAGCAGGCCAGCTGGGACGCAAAGGTTTCCGGCCAGCAAATGACACCTCACCTTAAGCAGGAAGCTCATTTCCCTCCACAGCCAGTGAGTAAAAACAGACTTAACAACATGGGAACATCCCCATCACCTTTGTTTCTGATTCCACTGTTTCCTAGTGTAATGCACATAAACAACAAGCTTTGAAATCCAGAGGTGGCACCCCATGGGAAGTGGAAGAAGCCTTTGGTCTCAGCACAGCTCCCAGCGCTGCCGTGCTCTGACTGGGAAGACCTTGTGCTGATGGTGTGGTGTGGGGGGGAGTCCTGTGGCATCGAGCACTGGAACAGAAGAAAATGGGGAATGCTGTGCCATTCACGTTTTCATGTGGGGTACAGGAGCCTTGTCTATAGTTCAGGGAAATTCCTACAGATCTTTCTGAGCCCTTCTCAAAAAAAAAAAAAAAAAAAAGAGAAATTAACTGTGCTCCTCAAAGGGATCATTGGAAAATGGCCTGGGGACATTGTCCAGGGGCATCAGCTGTATGACCACCCCACCAGTGCTACTCTTGCAGCAAAACTGCTGAGGCTGAGAGCCCAGATAAGAAAAGGATACTGGCAGGATGCAAAATCCAAACTAGTCAGAAAAGAGGACCAAGGCACAAACCTAAATCTAGCTCTATCTGCAAAAGCCAACGTTCTTGTTATATCTGAAACAATCCCTTTGATACAAACATCCCCACTTATTACGGATTCCAAGGCAGAGTGAAAGCGCAGCAGTTTCACCATAGCATGAAACACAGCCTCACACATTTGATTTCTGAACACAGATCATTTTTCTTGGGGTGGGGTACATGAATAGCAACGGATACCTCATGTCTGGTTCAGACAGACCAACCAAAGGGCTTAAGTGGACACACACACACACACACTACCAGCAGCATGTGATGGGATTTAGTGCAAGGAAATCAAACTCTCTGTCCCACCTCCCGAGCTTATTCTTTAAAGACCAGTCCTATGCTCACAGCTGGAGTTTATGTGAGTCCTGCCTTATTAATTAAGTGTAGCCAGTGCCTTTCTACCCTGAATTCCAACAGCAGCAATTAGAAAGCAGATACTTCACACATAACAGCTGGTCCATTTAACACCCTCCCCGTGCTATTTGCTCCCCTCCCCCAGCCAATGCATGTCCTCCTTTTCCATCCTTTCATGTAATGGAAAAGGAGGGTAAAATCAAGGTGGCAAAGCCAGGGGCAGCAGATAACCATATTCTTATTAAAAATCATCTAGCGTAACACTGAAAGCGGAGGGGTGTTGTTGAGAGCACGTTTCTGAGCAAGGAATCGTAACATTCACCTACCAGATGGGAAAAAGTGCCTTGGCTGTCTACTGTGTCCTCCTTAAAAGGGGATCTGTATCAAAGTAGCAGCATATTTTCTTCACCACAGGCTGTTGATGTCATTAGAGCAAGTCTCATTTTTATTTAATGCCAGAGTTAAGAGTCACATAAAATTGGCACAGGTGAAGGCACCAGGCCCATTAAGTTGTGCAACGTGACTCTCTGGGAATTTTTTGAATGTTCATGTACCTCCAATTTATTTATGCTTGGGCAAGTCAGCCCCAGAGCCTCTCCTCCCTATTTCCCAGTATGAATACAGCCTCAATCCTGCCATTAGACCTGTAAAAAAACCTACTCAATCCAACTAAATTTCCTCCACTCTCAGGGAAGATCCAGTTACAGGAAAGGCAGTTCTGCCCCTCTCTGTGTTACATGCATCACTGGGAGATGCTGTGGACATAAAATTAAATTCAGAACCAAAAAAAAGAAAATAACAACAACAACAACAAAGCATCAAACCAACAACCCCAAAATAAAAAATGAACAGTGTAGCAGCAAAAGTGAAATCTGCCCTTACCAAACAACATTATGTGCATGTTCTACTCCCAAACAGGTACTTTAGAGACCACCTCTTGATTTAAGGCAGGTAGAGCTTTTCTGAGGGAAACCAAGTTAAAAGAAATGGAGATTCATTGGCTTCTGCAAGACACTTCTGAAGCAGGGAAGTAATTCTGTTGTATTTCAGGCACAGGGCCTCTCAACAGTCACAACATTTCTCTTCCTAGCATGGCTGGCATTTTTTAAATGTAGAATTTATAGGAAAAATAGAAATCCGGTACTAAACAGGTCATCTGGTCATGATATCAATAGGAATAATAACAAAAGAATAGACAGCCAAAGTATTCCAGTTCTGTGAGATTTTTCTGGTGGGTTATTTCCCACTGATCCTGAAATTAGGCATCACAAGGACATTTTTAGTTATAATATGGGGAGGATTTAGCTCCAGCTGTAAACTTCCTATTTCCTTCCTCAAAGGGTGTTGGAGAGGCTCCTATTGCAGCCAACCCCCCATATATTTGCTATTTTTTAATCAAATTTTCACCACTTCTGGTGGTGCACCACTAATATACTCTATGGAAGCCTGATGAAGCACCTAACACTTATGTTACAGACAGGGAGAACAAGTTAGGATGGATTAAGTGATCTGCCCAGCTTCCCACAATACAGCACAGGTGTGGCTGAAAATAAAAAAAAAAATCCCTACTTTCAGTCTTTGGTGTTAAACTGATCTGCTTTTACGCTTTCCCGTAAAAACAAAACAAAGCAATTTCATTAACCTGTTTGGTGGTAACTAGCATGGGTACTCCTAATTAAACAGAAAGATCTGCATATTCTCAAAACTGTTAGAGCTAATTAGTCAGCTGGACCCTTTTCTTTCTTCTGGACCCTTCTAAAAGAGAAAAATAAAAGGACAGTCCTTTATAATTGCCAAGGCTTCCGCTAATGAAAGCAGAAATGGCATTTTATATTTTGGCAGTTAGTAGTAAACACTATTATTAAAGCTATAATAAGAACAGCTAACGTTTTATGAAATATTAGTGATGTCTAAGCGTAAAGTAGTGCCCTCATCTCTTTAGTTAAAATTACAAAATGATTAACAGCCCAATTAAAAACATTTTTGTTTTTGACATGATAAATTATACTTTATCTACCTAGCTGTAGATATAATTGATTATTTTATCCATTTGCTGTTGGCTGTCATTAAAAAAGACAGATACCATGGCTTTCTGGCCTCTCTCCCGCTGAGAGAAAGAACAAATCCTGCTATTAACGACAGACAGCATCATTATGAAAAAATTCCATTTGCCACTAGGCAACATAGCCGAGTTCAAGTAATTATTGTATTAGTCAAGCCGTTGAGAAGTTCCATAAAATGGAGAGAGTTTTTAAGGAGCATTCAACATTATTTGGCAACTTTTGTGATGTAACAATTAAAACCATGCTCCAGGCCCAAAATGTGCAGCAGATTGTCAAAATCAGATAAAACCCTAGAGGGCCCCTGACTCGCAAAGAAAAAAAAATCAAACTGTTTACTTTTAGGATCAGACATTCATCAACATTTGGCTTTTGTTTCAGCCAGTGTCAGATAATAACAGCACCACGTTTTCAGTCAGCTTCTAACAAAACCCTACGCAGTTTGATGTCAGGCCTCTGAGAGTTTGAGGCTGACACTAGCCTCTCCTCAGGAAAGGGAAACTTTAGAGACAGCTGATGCTACCAACTTTGCTTGGTAGATCAGACACCTGGGAGCACTCAGCAGTATGGTACCTTCTGGAGTGAATCACGTCTGTTTTCTACCAGTGAGCATCAGGAAATGACTGGGAAGAAGTGCAAGTTATTCCTTCCTTTCACATCTAGGAGCTGAGCCAGGCAACACCTCAGACTGTCACAGCTCCAGGGGATAAAGCTGAAGTCTCCTGTCCATGTACCCCATTAACCTGTCAGAGAACTGTTGGAAAAAATAAATAAATCACACTTTAAAACTTCTAAGGGAAATTGCTACTGAACCAAGTTATGGCCAAGTTTATCATCTACCTACTTCTCTACTGAATAACCGTTAAGGAATGATGATTTACAGTACCAGAAATGAAGGTACAATATCACGCTTCTGCAGCGGAAGGTGAAGTTGGGTACAAAATGCAGACTATAGGAGTCACTTCAAGAGCACATCTGTTTGTACAGGAGTTAAAAGGCATTCATCTCCCTTCACAGAATAGTGTGCCCAAGTCAGGAAGTCTTCACATATCAAAGAACTTTGATGGGAGCACTACTTTTCAGGGCAGTCAAACAGAGCTGAGATCTGAACCCATGACAAGGAGCCAGGATACTGCTGTTGCCATTAGGGAACAGCAGGTTTTAGCACTAACATCTTGCCAGTCTCTACCTGGAACATGCCGTACCAAGTAGGACAGATGAAAAGATACACTGGAGCCTGCCATAATATGGCCTTTCATCACACAGCTTCTGGATTGGAGAACGTTGCCAACTGTTAGGACCTGCTATTTAATAAAAGAACAAACCCAGAACCCTCAGCAATCACAGCTTCTACCTGATTTAAATGGGAACAGCAGCACACAGCACTACAGGCCAAAGGCCAGCCACCTGTGCTTCATGGGCAGCTCTTGAACCATATTATCTTGACAAGGAAAAGAGAGGAGCTCAGACTTGTGAGAGAGAGGGTATGTGAAAGCAAAGCTGCTGCTCTCTCCCTATTCCGAGACCGATCTTGCTGCTATGCAAGGCAAGTAAGCCTGAGTCCCATTAAGCTCAGGAAACAGTAAATGCTGGAAGATACAGCCACATTTCCCAGCAAATTTAACTTCTAACTTGAGTCTGACAATTGCCTGGGTGTGGTGAGATGTGAAGCTATAGAAGTATAAAACCCTCAATAACTAACCAGCTGCTTTTTAGGAAACAGCATGGCCACGCAATTTTCTTCAGCAGAGCTGAAGCACATATTGTGACAGCATTCAATTTTATTGCCTAGTAGAGCACGTGGAGCCATCAATTTCAGTGAAGCACCCTAGTCAGCTCAAGAACATAGGTTAGTATCTGTTAGCGTGGAAAACAAATAATTCAATCTCTTATTCTTGAATTATATGAGTTAATTGTACCAAATCCTCAACATCTTAGACGAGTCCCAGGTGAAGGCTTAGGAAGATTTTTTAATAAATATTCTCTATTAACATTAAAACTTCCATTAAAAGAATTGTTACAAGATATGTGTGAGATCCATCGAAGCTTAAAAAAATCATCTGAAAAAGCTGCATTCCTAATATTTTTGTTAGTCTCTTTGGCTTACAGTTCATCTGAGCCATCAGTGAAAACAATACAAACTCCAGCACACAGCAAAGAAACCTCAACGACAAAAAAAGGGAGAGCAGAGCAGATTGACAGTACAGCATTTGCAGGTATTGCTGAGAACAGGACACTCACTGGAAAAAAATACATATATTGAAATTTTGGGCATTTCTGAATCAACAGCTACGAAGAAGGCAAAACTCCCTGGTTCAACCAACTCCTTACAGACCACTCCTACAGTTTCTCTTTGGACTGGAGGAACAAGCCTGTACAATTCAAGCAGTTTCCATGCCAGCTTGTGCTGTTCAGGCTCTAGTTTGTAGGTGCTTGCATCTTCCCCAGTTGTGCCAGCTGGCTGGTGCTGCTGTTCAGAAGGATGCCAGATGGCTAGTGCTTTAGCCAACCTGGTTTCCAGATGACCGATTTTTTAGCTGCCACTTTAAGTAAAATAAAACATACATAAAAAAACCACAAGTTTATCACCTAACACACGCCATTGGATGTCTCTTGTTCAACTGGTGTGCAGCAGACAGAGCCACAGACTTCTCTTCCACACCATCAGCATCTCCCCCTCCAAAAAATAAAATCAACCCATCTGCTAAAGCTATCAAGCCCTTTACGCTGCACTGTACCACCTCCTATTTATAGGATCCAGTGCCCTCTACTGAGAAGAACAAAAAAAAGCATTAATGTTTCCCAGGCCCTGCAAAGTTGCTGTTAAGGTACAGCAGTATTAGACCTGGAAGTCTACCTCTCCCTTGCATGCACACACATGCACCCATTGACCCATCTGCCATCAGTGTTGCCAGGTTATTACAAAACAACACATGGAAAGTATCGAGGAACTTGCAACAGCTACAGAGCTGTCATAAGAGTAACATGTCACTTTCTGGAAGGGGAAATCCATGTGGACATATGGTAGTTGTGAAAGGAGCTCGACTAGCAACCTTGGCAAGCTCAAGTCGAACAGAAATGTTGCTGCTTTGCCTTGATCTTTATTTACAATAAACGCCTCGGCTCCAGCTCAGCATTTTTATCTGGGAGCAGCCGCCAGCATTTCTGTGACCATGTTCCGTCTCATTGGTGCACTGACATATTTACACACGGGCCGGGGCTTGGGCAGCTGTGAATAAGAGGCCATATATCAAGAGAGGAAAAAGGGATGCAAAGATGAATTTTATGAAATATTTTCCATTTTTCTTTGACTTGGTTGTGCATTTTGCTACGGCCCATTGGACGCTCACTCAGCACTTGGACACTTTGCTCCATGAAGTCTCGCCTACATTTCTAGTTGTGTCTACATGCCAAGCCTAGCCCAGTACCTGAGGCAGCCCACAGGGAAAAGGAGATTTAAAAAAAATAAAAAGGTGGGTGGGAGGGAAATTTCCTGCCTTTCAATGGCGTGTGCTACAGGAAAGAGAATGATGTCTTGAACGTCACCAAGCAGTCTTGTCTGATTTCCACATAATACAGGCTGTTACATTTTATTTCTGACTGCCAAAGCAAGAGAAATTATTCCCACTACTTTGTGAGAAAAAATAATCACGTCCCTTTTGCAATTTAAGGAGGTCATATCATCTTTAACTTCTTCTTTGGGCAATGGAAAGGGTTAATTCCTTACAGTGATGACTAATCCTTTCCTTTTTCCCTGTGGCTGACTAATAGTTTAGACGTGTTGACTCTGTTTCAAAAGACAAGCTTTGGACATAATATTAATGATACCTTATGTGCAATAACATTAGAAAACAAACACAGATGCACCTGGGGAGTCTGAAGGCATCTTCTGGCCTTTCTGGGCTGACAGGACAGAGTGGCCCTCCGACATTTCCACGTGGAAAAACATTGTCTATGAGAGAGTTTACTTTGAGTGACCCTCTTGCCTTTCAAACAATGAGAAGTCAGGACCATTGTGAAGCTAAAAACTTGTTTCATAAGAACAGACCATCGCTCAACCAGCTGAAGAGGAGAAAAAATAAAAAAGGAACCCAAAGAAACAATTGGAAAGAAAAACTGGGCATTTGAATGGAATAGCTGCTGGTGTCTTTCCTCTGGCATTGACAACCTAACAAAGGGTGAGAGCATTTTTTCCCTTGTTTTTTTTTTTTTGCAAGGCAAAGATGGGAAGAGAGCACCGTTTGTTTATTCATTTGTCTTGGAGCCACACTAGCACAAAAAAGTCGCTGCAAACACTTACCCAAGGCTCAGGTTCATTCCACTGGGATGCAAGAACTCCATACTCCCTTGATAGCTTATGTGAGATCCAAACAGCATGTGGAAGTGCTTATTTCCCTCTGTTGTCTGTTTAGGAGATCTAGGGGACAGAAGCATTAATTCCAGTTACGTCACCTTGACATGGTCTAAAAACTAGGTAGGCCTAGCTGATCAGCTGTAGATATTACTTACCACAGGTGTACGCAAAGCCTTGGCACAAGTCTCACTTGAGAGACTTGTTATGTCTTGTGTAGACATCCCATCCTAAGAGTCATAGCGCAAGCAGAATAAACCAGATGTCCTATTGCTGCCAAACCATAGATAATTCTGGTACAACTGTGATTCAAGGGAGCTGAGTCAAGGCAATGTCACCTGGAACAAGGGGCCAGCGGGTCCCAGGATAAGATTATCTCCACTAGTGTCAGTACTGTTGAAGAACCTTCTTAGATGATTCCTTGGATCTCTCCTCTGAATGGTTTCATTAGCTTCACTGCAGCAGCTGAAGTTACAGTGAAAAGGAGCAATGGAGGTCCTCAGGTATGCCCAAAGCTCTGCAGGAGACCTGTAGGGAAAAAAACAACACCAGTTTTAACAGGTACTTGTATGCCCTCTGCCATTAGCACAGGATCACTACTTCAAATTAAGACGTGAGGATCATTTAGTGACTCACCCAAGATCATACATATGGTGCTTACATCAAGAATTTGACCCACCAAGCCATCCAACACCTCTGAATTGTTCATTGAGGTTTAGGAGTCCATTTTAATATATAAATGTAGAATTTGGAGCCAGGAAGGAACAGTAAATTAAATACTGAGGAATTTGTCACATCTCTGTTCAAAGAATGCTAGCATTTCATGTAAGGAATTACATGCTACAGACAGTTGCAATCATCTTCTGCACAAATAATTTAAGCTTACTTGGTCTGTTTTATTCTGATTTAAATTTTTATTAGAAATATAAATACCTATGTTGGTCACCAAACCAAATAAAACAAACATATTGAGTAGGGTCTATTATAGACTAATATGGAAACAAATAATCTGCAAGTCTGGTTTTATTTATAAGCTTATTTGAGTCTTTACCCTAGGCTCATATTAATCGGGTTTGTGGTTTCCACATCTGTACTGCTGATGCCCAGTGCAGACAGCATGCCAAGTCAGACCTGGGCATCCTCCAAGCTCTAAATGGAAAACACATGCTTCAACTCTAGCTACCTCAAGACAAGCAGGGCAAGCAACCTACCAAATAACCACAGCGGGTACAGCAGGCAGAGTAAAACTCTGGGGAACTTTTTGAGGTGCCTGCTTGAAAGCTTCTTGCTTCTGACTTGCTCCGGGGGCAGTCAGGCTGCCGCCTGTATTATATTTGCTCTCTCTGATGATCAAGAGATACCAATTCCCTTTGTAGCCTCCTTTTCCTCTAGCTGTAGCTAGAAATACACAGGCTGGACCAGTTAGTTCCCAGTGTCAACTAGTAATACATATTCTA
This sequence comes from Anser brachyrhynchus, assembly GCF_964034855.1. Taxonomy (NCBI): domain Eukaryota; kingdom Metazoa; phylum Chordata; class Aves; order Anseriformes; family Anatidae; genus Anser; species Anser brachyrhynchus. The sequence goes on along the minus strand of NC_137710.1, from coordinate 8,589,384 downwards.
GAGGAAGATGGAAGAACTCCTGCAGATGATGGCAATGCAGTATGAATTCTTTCCAGAACCCTTGATTATTTTTAATATTTATAAAAAGCATTCTGAACATTCATGAGAGCCATAAATATATATATAAAAAAAGTCCATGCCCCTTGTCAAGCCAAAATGGATCCAGCTGTTCTGCGGTGCTGGTCTCTGAGTGCAGAGAATCCCTGTATTAATGAAAGATGTATAAAGGGAATCCCAAACTAGAAATATGATCTCTGCTAAAGACTGGTTAAATCAACTATTAGAGAATATTTCAGGGAAGGATGTAAATACAAAGCTGATTCTCAATACAGCTGAGATCCAGTTCTGAGAACTTATCTCCATGAGAACATCTGTACTGCCTGTAGACAATTTTTAGGGCAAGCTGATTCCACACACACTATGCTTTGTTCTGGCATGCTATCTCCCAAGTTCTATGCCAGTATCCTCACTGCAAACTCATCCTCTAGAGTCCAGCAGAAACAGCACAGTATGAATGCCAGACCTACTTCTTTTTTGGGCAGAGGATTGAGGCCAGTATGTGAGCTGTAGCAAAATGACATGTGAGCATAGGGGGAAAAAGTGAAGCAGCATTGCTGGCGTAAACACCAGAAATTTGGCAAAGGCAGTCAAATTTTTTCCCTATGTGCCCTATAATGGTCATCTGGCAGCCTCTGCCACCTGTAGCAATTATTGCTTTCCTGACAATTTCGACAAAAGTGACACACAGCAGTGTGATAAAATGTTTTTTTCAAGTTACCATTATCATCATCTGGGTGTGCTGTTCATACAGTTATATCATGATTCGTTTTAAGAATGCACAGCAGGAAAAGGGTGAATATGGGGAGACAGAAAAAAATTAACCTCAGTGCCCCAGCTATGTCGAAGGGAATCACTCTGTCATCCATCATTCTCCTCAGAGGACCACTTTGCCCAACATGGCTGCTCCACTGGCTCTCAGGCAGAGGCAATTGTTATGAAACTGAGATGGCAAAAGAGCAGTGCCTGATAACAGAAGGGCAGATCTGTCATCAGCACAGAAGGCAGTCACTCCTTGTGGCAGGGGCTAGAGAAAAGAAGATGCAATTAACAATTAGATTTGGTAAGAGAAGACGGAACCCTTAACACAGTTCCTACTGCAGGAAATCAAGGCACAGACTTAGGAATTAATGGTTCAAAGTTCTGGTTCTTGCCTTGGTACATATACTATAAGATGAAAGAGAGAGTGAATTTCTTTTGCCACTTCATTCTGGCTAGCTAAGAACCGGAGCTTAGCCATGGAAGAAGGCCAATCTCTCAATAGTTACAGGAAATGAGAATAGCTTTGCAGCATTTCCAAGCAAATCCAGCACACCTTCAGCTTTATATTTTAGGCACAAAGTTCAGGTTTCTCACCCCAGAAAGCAAAATGGAAGCGTTTCAGTGGGCGCTGCACTATTTTCTTGGCCCTTCTCCCCCTCACAGCTCCCCAGTTTCTGATGTTAGAATTGAATTCAAAAAAAGCTCTTGGTGCATCCAGCAGGCTTTGCTTTCATACGTTTGACCTCTGAGGTGCATCTTCCTTCTCCCAAACTTGTTTAATGGTTCTGGAAAAATAGACACAGAAACTAAGACTGGAAAGGTTGTCATACCAACAACATTGTTCCATATGCATAGCCTGAAGGTTTATCTACATTGCTTGCTTCTAATCGACTCCCTTAAATACTGCTTTGAGTGCAGCCCTAGCAACAACTCACCCAAAAAGCTGTGTCCCCAGGCAGCGAGTCCAAGCTATGCTGTTGTATCTGGGCAAACCAGGTGGGATCTCCCTGGTCTCCAGCAGCTCAAGGGAACACACTGGAGCTACAATCCGTGGCACAGCCTCTACTCGGAAGTATGACATCTGGGTCAGACAATACAGCAGCCACCTAAACCAGTCGCAGCGTGGCTCCACTTGGTGGTTCAGATAACTCCCATAGCTGCTTATACCTGGGCAGAACCCTCCGGTACTGATCTTGCACACAACTACATGGGGCAAAGACACAAGAATTTCATATGTGTGGCAAAAGCAGAATGCTCTTTGAGAAAGCTGTTTATCAGTGACTGTACTAAAGTGAAGATGAAAGCAGTCACTGCTCTGAATGCTATTATTTCCCACTGTCAGTAACAGGCTTTGTAGAATTTGGCAAAATGAAATAAAGCAATATAACACACTCCCATAATCTCTTTTACTGTCAGTCAGTACCATGGGTCCTGCTATATGGGGAGGGGGCTGTTGCTAAGGAAAAGACGTGATTCAGAGGACAGCATTCCTATACATAGGTCACACGTGAATTGTCAGGTGCTGCCTCAGAAGGATGGACTAGACTCTCCCCTTAGAAATTCCACTTATAACTTAGATCTGCTGGACTTCATTTCCAGCAAGACCTACGTCCATGTAATTCAGACTAGTGATTCAGATCCTATCTTCCACAAGCCAGTGGAAGAAAACAATTTTTTTCCCCCAGAAAACAAGCAAATAGGCTTTTTTTTAAAAACTGAACATACAGAAAACTTTGATTATTTGTTGAGAGTTTTCATAGATAAACGTATATCTAATTATACTATCAGTGTTGCCCACTTGGCAGATGCAGCTTGGGCACAGCTCAGTCTATGTTGGTGGCCAGAGCTGCAGATTCTCCTGGAGTACCTAACTATAAAAAGCCCCATGAACATGCTTCTGGTAGGGACACAACTAGAGATGTGCAAGGAATGCCAGTAAATAACGCATGCACTAGAAATAGTGCTTTTATGCAAAGAGAAGCCAGGTATCTTCTTCTCTGTATGACACGTTGTGAGTAGATTAATTGGGACTCTCAAATGACATAAAAGAACTACCTTGTTCTATGATTTCATAGTCCACAGGTGCAGCAGAAGAAATCCAGCACAGCCTATGGGCTTAGCTCAGCATCCTTGTACATCATTGCCAGCTGTTCTTTCCTCCTCTTCCTGACCATTTTGGTTGTGTCTACAATAATTTCCCCTTCTATACTCCAGTTTCTTTTTTCCTTTGTCCATAGCACACTACAAATTGTTTTTGCTTGTAATGATTAATTTCACAACTCACACCTAATTTGACCCTAATAACTTCGGCTGCAAAGAAGCAAAAGGGGCAATTTCTTGTTGGTCCAGACAACTTATCACCCCCTGAACACAATAAAGGCAGAGCTGGTTATCAACAGGGAGATGCCCATTAGTATTTTTACAGGCAGAATGCCAGGAGCTCCCTTATCAAGCAGGGAGAGTTGGCATGTACTCCAAGCACACAGCGGGAAGGCAGACTGCTTTCAGCCTGCAAGGCCACACAATATGGGAAGTGGTCGCTTGAAAGAGGAGTGGGAAGAATGACAGATGGTTTGTGCCTGTGCGTTTTTTTAGAGGACACTGGGTTCCTGCCATGGGAACAGGGTGGACAGTAAAGGCAGTGACTAGACGTGAAGAGTGACAAAGCAAGTCAGGCACGGACGGGCCGTAGGAGGCCAGAGGAAATGCACCATTAGTCAAAGTTGGAGGAAAAATAAAATGCGATGACAACTAGGCCATTCATGTGCTTCCCCTTCAAGGACTGACCAGATCCTTCACAACTCAAAGGACTCAAGTATCAGCTTCTTTTTCTCTTCATCCAGGCTAATGTGCACCAGCACCGGCTGAGAAACTCCCTTGTCACTTTTATTAATTCTTATCTTGTTGTTCTTGGCTACACTTCACTGAAGTACAGTGAGAGAGAGTGCTTCAATCAATAATGCAGATCCAAGTGAGCACCCCCTTCTGCTGTTCTTAGCCATCAACTCAATAGCTTAAAGCAAACGTTCATCCAACTTGTGAACTTGAGAAATGTTAGGACTTCCAGAACCAGAAGGCAAGACAAGGAGGTGGCTTCACAAAGAGGTTTTAGCCCCACATGCAGACAATCTTAGTGCAGTCCAGGGTACTTCACATGCTTCAATATTTTGCTACTTGATACAAAAAGTGTAAGACCTTAGAGCTCTCAATAATCACAGCGACGGAGAAAACCACCTTGCATTTTACAAGCAGATTTCATCTAATGCTCCATTCTGCCACTGTCAGGCAAACCCTGAGGCACTGTTGTCACAACCTGTGAATCCGATGCATTTTGTCATTAAGGAAAGATGACGCCCTTCAGAAGGTCACAATATAAACACTCTCAAATGGATGATCTCTTATTCTTCAACAGAGACTACGCCACAGCTAAGGGCAGGAGTTATTTAGAACTGTCTCCTCTGATGCTGTGGCATTACCAGGTTCAGAAAGTGCAAGGGAGTTAAAGGAAGGGGCAAGCAGAAAATCCTGAAATGCTCTCTTAAGAATACATTGGACGCTTTGGACTCCCATCCAAAGGGGATTCGCTCATTAACTCTTGAATGGGACTAAATGTAACTAAATGTAATAGAATGAAAATCTTGCAGAAAGCCAGAAAAAAAAAAGAAAGACATTTAATTTTATTCCTCTCTACTCAAGGACAAGATCAAAATCTTGACCCAAAACTTACATTCTACATATGTCTGGGATATATGGCCAGGAATCAATGCAAGCAAAATCCGAAGTGTCAAGAGAATTGTCCTTATTTTTCCTGTGTTTGAAATAGGTCTAAAAAATAAACTCAATAAGAACTTGAAGAGGCAAAAATCAAAAGGTCTCTCATGATTTAATTAGATCTCAGTCTGATGTAAATTAATTAAATCCTTTGATAATCTGAAACCCATTTCTTAAGTCTTCAAATCAGCCTGTGTCTTTTAAATTACTTCCTGTTATATGGTTAATAATCTCTGCTTTCTATATTACTGGAATCAGGAATCATTCATCTAAGCAAGCTGAACTGAACAGTGCTATCAGAGTATGAGTGTCCTGCCGCCCAAACTACTGTGCCCAATAATTTAGGAGTCTCTTTCCAGCAGAACATTAGTTAATGGCATCTCTCTAAGGAAAATCCCTGTATTTCCTGATGTTTTCAGCTGTGTTTGTACAATTTGCCTTCATGTGAAAATTAATGCACTTCCTCTTCATCCTTTGAGACACAAAAAGGAAGATTACCAGGATTTAATAAAAATGCCAAAGCTCAATCCTTTGTCCCTGTTGAAAAACTAAATTTGTTTAAATAAAGATTCCTGAGCATCACTAATTGTGTTAGAAACTCTAAGGCATCATGTAAGACAGCTCAACCTCCTGCATAAAGTTGAAAGCTGCAACATAGCTTGTTGCTCTGACACTGCGTGAATAGAGTATTGTTTGGTTGCTTTCAGTTCTGACTCTGTTTTGTTAGAAGTACACAGTGTAATAATTTGCATTTGAGCATTGTCTTACTGTAACATTGCAAAGAAGGTGAAGTATTAATGTATTTTCTTGATATTTTTTTTTAAAGCGTAAAGCCTAAAAGCTGTCTTTTCTTTTTTCAGTTTTCTTCCCCTTGGTATTTTAGAAAATGTTAGTTATCTCCTTATTTTACTAAAATATTTATTTAATACTTTAATAAACATAGAATAAACAAGCATCTATAGTAATTTTGCCTTAGATTTGTTACCACATATATAATTCAAAATCCTAACACAGCCTTGGGAAAAAGAAGTCTTCTTGTGAAAGATTTAAGAGGAATCTTGTTGTTCTTCTGTTTTCTGCCAAAACAAGGAAGAACAAGTCTGATTCGCAGGTTGCTTGAAGGTAAGGGAAAGAAGGACAGAAAAAAAAATCCACACAACACTTTCTGGTCTTCGTATACGCTGAAGGAAAATGGGAGAGGAGACGCAGAAAGGGTGAGTATTCATCTTTCATGAAGCACAGAGGGTTTCCTTAAATTATTGTATTAATACATTAGACATACCCTATCACAAACTGCATAGATTTTTGCCTGGAAAAATTTTCCCCCGCCCCCTCCTTGGAGATGCTGGTTCTGACAGGCTGCAACTCCCAATACCTCTACCTAGCTAACAATGCAAAGCACCTTGTTCAAACAAGACTGGTCTCCATTTCACACAACACCCCCAGGTAATATCCACTTTTCTCTTCATACTGTATCTTTCTGACTGATGCAATCAGATTCTGGAAATGTGCCTTATTAGTTTATATTCCAGCTTCTAAGGGATGATGTTAATTTTCCATAGTAGGACCAGCAGATTTTAAATGTGCTAGATCTTGTCTATAAGAAACAACAAGAAAATGGCACACAGTACTCAGATGCCATGCTTAGAAATTGACTTTAGTGAACAGCACTGCTTTCAAAGATAGGGGTGAAATCTTCCTAACTCTAGTAGAGCTTGAAACGAGGTATTTTATAATCACATGACAAATAAAGACACCTGCCTTTTCCTTCTTACATGAAATCTTTTGCTTAATTTCTGTACCTATCCACCAACCTGTTTGCTTTCTTCCTAGACCAGTGGTTTAGTACTGAGCTTACATGCTGCGATAGCCTAAGTGTTCCATTATATCCTTTAGAGATTTCATCATTTTCTTTTGTTTCCCACAGCAAACAGAATCCCATTCATGTCCCAAACAGAACGTCAGCAGTTGGAATGGTGTTTTCTTAAGGTGCATATAAGATTAAAGACTGAAATCAGATGCAGCGTTGCCAAAGCCTTTGTAATATGCATGTTTTTCATGGCAAGATGATTGACAAGAATTGCAGTAAGGTGCTGAAGGGGATATTTCACCTGGCCCATCAAAATTCAATGTAGAGGATTAGAACTAAGAAGAGCTGATAATATTGACTTTGAGTGCCACAGCGGAAACATAATTAGCTCTTTGACATGCAGTGGACAGAAACATTCAATTTCTTAAAAATCAGATAGGGTAATTACACCAAATCTGTTGCATGCTGCCCCAGCAAGCAAGCAAACAAACAAACAAAAATACCCCAAACCAAAAAAGGTCTGCTCTTCTTTTTTCTCCCCTCCCAGTAAAATTCAGGTTTGGCACTAGAATAAATGTATGCAAACCTAGCCTTTCTGCTGGAATAACATCAGGAAAACTTTGTGCATAAAACGAAAAAAACTCTCTTAAAAGAGAGCACACATCTGAAAGAATGAAAAAGTCAATGAATTTTATACAAGTTTACTTATTGCAAAACAAACTGTCTGCACTATGCTTATTAAAGGCATATTTCACTGCCTAATCATAGATGTCTATTGTATCTTTTATGTTTTGAATCATAATTGCAGCCTGTTCCCCAACTGTAATAATGAAAGACATTTTGGCATATGCTTATATTGATTCCCCTTAAACAAAGCACTTAAGACACATGCTTGCATCCCACTGAAATTAACGGCTAACATTAACTTTTAGTACATTGATTTCACTGGGATTTAGAAAAATGGCAATTTAGATGGACACAAAGTTGCCTCCTTCGTTGGATAAGCATTACCCTCTGAAAAGAAGCCTTCAAACTTGAAACTGTACAATGTTTAACTGTTTTGGTTAGAAATACACTTGTTTGTTAGCATGGTTACTCTGCTAACAACATAGATCCATACTGCAACATGTCTGCTGCACTGAAACTTTTCTAGCTCCTGATCTGGAATTATCTGAACTGTAGAAATGTTTTCCAATAGGTATAGTGGCATACAGTACATGCATATGTAAATGAAAATGCATAACAATGCAAAACTTAAATGTACAGAACAAGCTATCATTATGTATAAGTAACATGGTATGTTCAATTCCCAATTTTATAAATTCATGAAGATCACTGTCTATATACTTGTCTGTTATTCTTGTTTGTTGCAAGATTAAATGGTATATGAAAATACAGAGAAAAAAATCAAGAACATTGCTTACCTTATTCCCTTTTTAGCCACTGTTCCTAGCTATCCTAATTAGTTAGAACCTGTAGTGAAATATTCCAGGAAATTAGAACAGAGTAAAAATGTAGAAGTAAAAATAACTTTAAATGTAGTTAAGTCCATATTCCTTCTCAGTATCAAATCCAGGGAAGCTACTAAAATAACGTTAAACTAGTCATTTTCAGAAGCTCAGCATCTCCCAACTTAATGGGAACTTCTGATCAAAGTAACTGAATGTAAAGAAAAAAATCTGAGATTAATTCAAACAATGCAGCCCCCTTCTTTTCTGACAGAAATTTCTCAGAGTTTTTAAACTTATATTGCTAGCATTTCTTCATTCATTTTCCAGTGTTTTTATCTATCAGTACCCACAGCTATTAGTTGGCTTTGCTGTAACGTATTTTTTCCACTATGTTTTCTAGTTTAAAACCCAAACAGCTAAATGTATAATAGCGCAGCCCTGCACAACACTCTGACTGCACTGCATTTCAGGGGAGTTTCCAAGTTACCTCTTGATGAGTCTTCACAAAGCACGTCAACACACATGGACTGTGAACATACCTGTTAGACCTCATTAGTTGGAATAAATAGAATATTTGAAACCATATCTACTGTGTCCAGAGGTGCTCTTAATTTAAATTTAAAATAGTTTAGAAGGTCACTCAGCCCAGAATAATGGATATTCAGTTTACACATCAGAGAAAAACAGGTATCAACATTTCCTTATTAACAGGCCTGAGTCTGCCTACTACTACTAGTTTCCTTAACATGTACTTCAACCACGAGAAACAGCGTTAAGATCAAAAAATAAATCTTTTACAAGCTGAAGCCATATGTGCAAAATTAACCAAATACAAGCACTTACTAAAAAATACAATGTTTATTAATTTGTTAATTCACATCACAATAAATATCAGGATAATACATATGAGGGACCCAGCAATGCTCAGACTTGTTTGCACCATGCTGTGGTTTGACAAACAAAACTTCATCAGCTGGCATCCTGAGAAAAAGCCCGACTAAAATTATTTTTAACTTTCACATGTAATAATAATTTGTGGCATACATCAGCCATTCCAATTGACATTAGTCAGGCTTTTAAAAACAATTCTTAAGGACCATCCCTGGAGAGTTCCTCAAAGAATCCTTCAGGAAAAAAAGCACAAAGCATACTAGTAGTCATTTTTCTATCTTACTGTTGATTCTGACATTAGGGTTCTGTAGGTGCGAATGTACATTTAGTTTTACCTCAGTTGGCAACATTTTCCACTAAATGAGGAAGAGAACTAGGCTGCAGTTCAAGATACAGGATCAGTTTTCATGCAGTCAACATAACAATTCTAAAACCAAGAGAGTTCCTATTATTTCAAGTACGTTGACAGGCCTTAGTTTCAAACACCAAATATATTGAGGACACATTTCCTTGAGATCTCTTTACTAGTTGTCTCAAATCATTTTCAACTTTATGATGAATGAAACGAACTCATCTTTCCATTGATATGTCTGTGGGGCAGATAAAGTCTACTAGATGCATTAGTAGGACAGGGAAGAGAAGCCACTTTCACATGACTGACCACTGATATTCATTCAGGGGTGCAAAAGGAACTATGATAGGTAATCAGTAGGAAAAAAATATCTTGCACACATCACATTAGAGTATAGTCAGAGGTGGGATGTTTCTCAACACAAAATCTCTGTAGTCGGAGATGCTCAGTATCTCAATGTTTCAAAATATTATAAAATTAATTTATATTTTATAATTTATATTATAAATTATTTTCAAAAATATAATCTACTACAAACATTTTTACAGCTTGGAATTTTTTTTTCCTAGTAGGGTTTTCATACCATTTCCTCTAAAGGCAATATTTAGGTAGTATTGTGACTACACTTCCACTCAAAGAATTTTCTTTTTCCTATTACAAGCTTACTGATGATTTCATAGGAAAAAAATTGCAACAGCACATCTGATAGGGAATGCCACTTGCAGTCAAATTGCATCAGCCTTTCCTTTTTCATGGATCAGAAATATAAGGAAACTTTGAACAGAAAACATTTAGTATTTCTTTTGTCACTGTTAAAGTCAGAGCAAATCCTCAAAAACAGAGTATTCGAGTGAAAACAAGAGCATGATAAATGCTATTACTACGTATTTTAGAATGTCTGATCAATTTTTGTGCAATAGTTTCTCTGACAAGTACAATTTTCACAGTAAAGAACTATTTCACACTTGAAATAAATCAATCAATCATGCTGCAATCTGTAGCAGCAAAATAGTCAATGAAAAAATAGTAAAAGATATGCATGATCAGCCTGCTCTTCCAAAACGTGTAGCAAGCAGAACATAGGACAGCTATGAAAACATCAAATTACACATGCAAAAACACTGATATAAATTAATTGCTAGAAGTATACATTCTGATCTCTCCCTTTCCTACATGTACAATTCTACTATGCAAGAAACTGACTATGCATGTCAACATGATGGCAACTGCAACTTAGACTGAAATTTAATGAAGTTTGTTTTGTGTTGTGGCTTTGTCACGCTACCTATTTAACAGGCTTCCGCAGAACAAGTTTCACTATCAGTTTTGTTTTTTCCTTGCCACAAATTAGCCAGCATCTCCCCCTTGTGGATAGCAGGAAAATAATCAGAAACTTGCATTAAGAAACTTGCAATAGATTAATGCTTTCTTACTCTGGCCAGTACTCTGAAAAAAGAGTTTGCAGATAATTATTTTCCATGTGTGTTCTGAGCAGGGCCATTTCTTTTTGAGTTCACTGTTTAATATAGTTCCCTTCAGTAACATATGCTTTTATCTAAATCCACTTAAAAGCAGAAACCAGCTCATCAGTTAGACAGTATTAAAAACAAAACCAATGAAAATGCACCACTTCATCGGCCAGACTTCCACATTCTAAAACAAACACAAAATGCTGCATGAGCTGGATTATTAGTGGCTTTGATTCTACTTTTCAACATTGCTTAATATACAGTGTTTAAGCAGTAATTTGTGAGATATTATACTACATTTTGAAGGTTAAAAAAAAAAGATGATTGCTTACCTATTGTTGCGTACACTGGGAACTCGTTCCTACTAGTGAGCAAAAAGATTCAATGTTCAATATTAGGATCAGTAATGAACTATCCAAGTACTTAGGAGATAGGACCATCAACAAAATTCTAAGGGAAGCCCGGTCTGATGCCTGGCATCTGTACACAAACAGTGCGAGGAAATTCTGTTGGCAGTCAGCCATACCAACATAGAAACTCAGACAACAACTGCTTAAACTTAAGAAGACCTCAAGATGTTAATGATTTCAGATATACTTTTATACATAAAGCTGTGATTATTCGCAAGCTCCTAACAAGAGAAGAGTTATATGCACTTTGGAAGAGAGATTTGTCACAGCACGACTGCATTGGCTTTAAAGCTGGTGTGAAGACCATTTCTTTGTCTGCCTGTGAGAAAAAGCTGTCTACAGGAAGAATGAGAAAGATTTCTGGAACTCAGGCCATTGAGTTTCATTGAGTCATCTGTTTCAACTCAAGTGTCCATTTTCTTTTCAGATATATTTTGTGCTTTTTTTCCTTCTTTCCAGGGATGGTATTTAACCTCAGCACCCTGTGACTGTTGCATCCAAGCCAGAACGTTTTGTAATATGCAACTTGGTAATTTCTTCAGCACAGGTAGGGTGAATGCCAATTGTCTTCATTAGTTGAGGGTAGGTAGCACCACATCTACCAAAAAGAAAAAAAAGACCCACAAAGTCATACACTGTTCACCCTGAAGCAGGTAGAATGTCCTAAAACATCAAGCTAATCCCACTCTTGTCAATTTTATCAGGTAGAATAGCATTTATTCTTCAGTGCTGTTTATTATTTCTTAGGCACTTGCACAACAAAATTTAAATGCACTACACTGTTAAGCACAGAAGAGTTGTCCTAAGAGTTGAGACAGAGAGAATTAAGCAATTTATCCCAAGTAGGAACTGAGCCTATGGCAAAAACATATGACAAAACTGCAGCCTTCAGCTTTTCTTGTACATAGATGTGTTTCAACAACTCCAGATGGAAAAACATACATACATATCCACGCATACACAGGAAGAACATCTTAAATTAGGACTGCAGGCAACAATCTCATGAAGGAAGTAATACCAGAATATTCTTCTATGATTGTTAACAAAGTCTAGTGCTTACACTGAAATTACCAATGCTATAGGCAGGAGGAAAAATTCCATCATCTGAGAGAACAAAAAGCTGAGCTAAAAATCCCACTAGCCTAATTCCTTTCCTTGTCCAATAACATTCTTAGATTTGATGACTTTCCTTTGAGCTGCTATTCCTGGCAGGTCATGCTGTAAGAATAGCTGAAATGGACTTAAATGTGAAAATTATTTCAAGCTGTCTATGGAATAATGTACTCTGTCTGTACAAAATACAGGGAAAAGAGTCACAGAAGTCTTCTGGTGTCCCACATATATCCAAAAAAGCACCAACAAGCGAAAAGCACCGCTGAGCATAGATGTTACCAGAGTGCTAAGTGGAGAGTGAAGATGAAAAATCATCCTTTGGAGAAACAGAAGTGAGACCTAATATTTGACGATGGAGAACAGCAGCTTTTACAGTGGGTGTTCCACATTGAAAACTCTGGATTTGTGAAATACAATAGAAACCAATACAAGAATCTGACCTGCTGAAAACCTCTTACTGTGGCTAAAGCTTTAATTTCCCTCAGGAAAGGCAGAAAAGCACTCCAGTTTCATATGCTTCCTTTTCACTGGTTATTTTGGATAAAACTTCAAAACAATGACATCCTAAAAAATGTATTTCTAGAACCTATACCACTGGCAATTAGTGGACTACAAACACATGTTGAAAATGTGTATTCAGGGTACACTGCAATCAATGATTTCCAAGATATTGCTCACATGATAGTTGCGGTCCTGCCTTCTTAATCCTTTCTGCTTTTCATTTATGCTAGTCACTCACAACTGCACGAGTAAAACTGCAGTAAAATAGCGATGATATTTAGGACAATGAGCTAGTACCACAATTGGGAGGGCATTTCTTGAAACCCAGATTATTGTCTTTAAAGATGAGTTTAAAAAACTATAATAATGTAAATATACAAATCCACATTTCTGAAGATGTAAACCAGCAGAAAGAAGGGAAATGAAAAACAAATAAGTCTAGCACACAAGAGAGCAAAACAGCTCCCTTTAACCAGAGAGGACCTGGAATCATTTCTTACTCCTTCAAAGTGAAAATAAAGATGTACAAGTGAGGAAAAGTGCACTCCTACATTCAAATCTGAGTAAACTCTGGAACCAGATCAAAACACAAAAGTTCACCTACTTGGGTACATTTCTTTTTGGAATTATCAGACAGTTCCAGACAAAGGTACCTCCCTCTCCCATCAACCTACAGATACTGCTTCTTACCTTATCACATACTGGTTGGTTTATACACAGAAGCTTAAAATTCATGCAACTCCTTGCTGAGTTTTTAAGGAGCAAATCGTGCACATTTAAAGATGAGATTAAAAAAAAAGGAAACGATCGGCAGGTGTAAGAAAGCTTTTAATGGAAAACACAAATATCCTTTTAAAGGGACTTGCAAAACTATGCAGCAATTTCCTATCCTGTGCACAGGATGCAAAAGCAGCTACACTTCGAGAAAACTAACATTAGTTTGTTAATGCACAATTATAATTTTTGCTTTAATGATACTGAGCCAACGATGTATTTTCATCAGTTGTTCCTTAACTATATCCGGTATTACAATAGCTAAATCCAGTATATCTTAATGAAGAACTGCAGTATTTTTAGTAGAAATATGTGCAATACTACATAAAGTAACAAAAAGCAAGGATTCTTTATAGTGTTGCCAAAACTAGGCAGCTATCTTTTATAATCTTACAATAATTTAAAAAGCAGGCTTTAGAAACTAGAGACATTCTTTTGTACTTACTTGATTCCAAGAGCAAATCCTTGAATAACTTCGCCTGCATTTGGTCCAATGAAATGAAGGCCAAGGATTCGTTGCTCTCTCTCTCGTAAGCACACCATCTGAAAACAATACATTACATAGAAATCTTTTCTTAGAACATCTAAAGATAAGGCACGAAGTTGAATTAAATGAAATTGAAGTGCCCCGAGATCCTAGTTCAGCTGTCGATTCCCACTGTGCCAAGAACTTACGCACTTGCTTAAATCTTAGTGACTTCAATAGATCTTATGCTTGTCCCTGAGCAGTTTCCTGAATCAAAGCTTTATTAGCATATTTCTTTCAGACTTCAGGGAGCCACTGACAGCAACAATTTGTGGTATATTGAATACTTTTCTGTTTGTCATTTGTATGAAAATTTCAAAATACCTTCATTAGTTTAATTGCTACACTACAGGCATCTTGACACTGAAGGACCACCTTCAGTGTCTGAGCTTTTGCAGGTATTCTTAGCAGCTAATCAGCGGTATTTCCGCAGATGACCGCTACCAATTATAAGATATTTTGTGCCTTTGTAATTCCTTACACTTACGGAAGCTTGCTTGGCAAGACGCTTTTACCACATCAGCCACATAACCTAAACAGCAGTCAAGTCTTGGTAGCAAGCAAAGATGAGGGTGAGTAACTAAGCATTTGTGAAGGCCTGAGTCAATACACACTTAACTTTTATCAGAGAACTGACTAAAAAAAAAAAAAATTGTTCCTATAAGGACATCATGTTTATCGTTATGAGAATAAAATCAGTCTATCCCTATACCATCCCATCAAGCATTACATCATCACTAATCTGTTTGGTTCTGCTACTCAGTAAAGACTTGGATATTGTCATTAAGAATCCCAGTAACAGCAGCAATTCTGACATGGCAGTTTAAATAAAGTTTTAAAGAAAAAACCCTCTTGCACTACAGTGTTAAATTCTAAGTTCAACGTTTGTTCGTTTGTTTGGGGAGTTTAACAAGAACCATATTCAATGCCATCCAACATTTATTATGACATTACTATTTTGTTCTCAAATATTCACTTTCATTGACACAATTCAAAGGGAATAGCTAAAAGAATTAGCATCCCCTTAGCTGCAATGGCACTTGGGATAGTTAAGGCAAAGTTGCTAAGCTACTTACAAAAGTCCAATGTGACAAAATATTAGAAAAACTGGTTACAGCTATTAACAATGGATATTCCTTACTTAACAAAATCAGAATAGCATAATAATTTGTGATTCACATACAGCAATTATTACATTTATTCCAGTAAGACAGCTCCCTAATATTTAGGAGAAAAGAATGAAAAAGAAAACTATGATATATTCTAACAGTCAGATACATTCACCTTATTTAAGATTCTCTATTATGGGCAAGTGTATCACAGAACTTTTGAAGAGTGAAGAAATTGGATTGCTCTAGAAGACATGCTTCAAATCCAACATTTTGGTCTAAACCAGGTGGTTTTTATTTTCATAACTAAGACAGGGAACAGTTATGCTAGTTTTGTTAGCCTTGTGCATCTTTTTTTTTAAATGGTTGTATACTTTCATAAGAGATGGCCTCAAATATTACTAGAGCTAGTTAAGAACTTCACTGGGGGAAGCAGAGATTGATCTCTATGGAAGTTAGAATATTTGTTTGGACCTTAACAGCAGCCCATAGATGGTATCAATCAGTAGAACATCACTTCTGAAAAATGCTAATACCTACAAAGCACTTTCAAGATGCAATGGAGTAAGTAATAAATATTAAATATTTGAAGTTACGCTAGAGAAACAGGCTATCACCAAAAAAGATCTCAACCATTTCAGAAAGTGCTCTTTTTTTTTTTTTTGCTAGACAGTCTTCCTCAAAGCTGGCTGTACCACGTATATTGTTTTAAGTTAAAAGCAAGTTAAATGCTCACAACACTCACTTTCATATAGCATTGAGTTGCATCTCTTTCAGCCACTGTAAACTCTAAAGGTTTATAATATGCATGGTATACCTGGTAAGGAAAACAGTAACATTTGTATTAGAATGTACTATTACATTAAAAAATGATGTTTTATATTATAACCATTACTATTACTACATATTTGATAACGTTATAGAAAAAAACATTAATTCATGTTCATTATTTTAAACAAAAAAAACAGGTAACAATTCTGGAACACTCAAGTATAAACTTCAGGTATATTTCAAAAGCATTAAAATCAGAACTAATAACAAATTGAAGTAGAGTACTGCACTTTGTATTTCCATAAATTACTGCATCATATACTGACATTCTTTTTGATGAGTGAATAAAGATAACATAAAATGTCTTTTCAAGTGTGATTTGTTTGAATTTTGTCTTATTATATAGTGATTATGAATTTCTTCACCACACGTACCTTAATCTCATCCTCATATCAGAAGGTTGGGTGTGAATATATGGCATATCAGGTTTCTTCATCAAAATGCAATGCACACACATCATATCAAGATATTTCAGCCACAAAGATAACATTGAACAACCTGTGAGAATGTTTCTGGGGACATCCATAAAACTTAGACTAAACAACCTGACCTGCACTTCTGACAACTAAAAGGAACGTAACTGTTATTTAATGATGCTGTGCAATATCATTTATTGAAATGGCAGCTAGGTTAAAACCATCAGACAGCCAATAATTTTAAGCCCACTAGGTAATAGTTTCCATTATGACATACTGCAATATTTTTAAAGTCCTGAGCTCTTCTGAAGACACCAACTCCCTAGCTGCAAATACAGCATTTGGGGGACTTTTATTTTTTCCATAGTGCAACTCTGACACAAGCTATAAATTAAAAATATTTTCATACCTCGATATTATCTGATCCGTAACACTGCACGGCTTTTTCTTCCGACAGCCCAACACAACCATATTCCAAGGGAGTGAAAACTGTAGTAGGTACCTGTTCATCAGGATACAAAGTGTTACTGTGAACCATATGAAGCAGCTGCAGGGGAGAATTTTGCATGACTGAGAAGAGCAGCTCTGTCACACACATCTGTTTTGGCTGTCAAAACTAGATTCCAGATGGAAAAATACAATTCCTTTAAATACCCTTTTCAGAAAAAAAAATAAAAAAAGAAAAAAGAAAGATTTGTTTTTATTACTGAAAAAAGAAGTAACTCACATTGTCATAGTCCATCAATTCTGAAGACTGGCCAAAAAGACGCTGAGCCAGCAGTTTTCCTGCAGCTATTGCTGTGGGTGTCAATTCAGGACGGCCCTGAGAAAAGAGCACAAAGCTTTGTTTTACCTAAGAGAAGTAGCATCCAAGGATTTCTCCTGGGACAACGGGCAGAGGAAGGCCAAATCTTTGGAATTCCAGCTTAGCAGCCAGTGCTCCAAATGGAGAAGGCACTAATAATTTCCGTCCAAACATGCATACAATCAATGTATAAAAACCTCACATCTTATGTCACTCCCTGAAAAGCAAAGGATGTTAACATGTTAACCATCCATTTCACCCTCTCTTTCCATAGTAAGCCATCGGTAAGCTTACCAGATGGTCTTTTTAAAGCAGGAAAAAAAAAAAAAACTCGTATAAGGAACAGTGTTTTAAAATCTACCAGAACTTTTTTTTTTTTAAAAAAAGTTGCCCGATGCATTTTTACAGAACACGGAGTCAACAGGCGCAAACTTCGCTATTTGTAGACATAGACCCTCTATGTTGGCCCTGGATTGGGAAACAGGAACACTATTTTGCCCACGCTGCAACCTATAGTTTGAATTGGTCCTAATCTCAGGCTCTGGTGTTAGGGAGAGGCATGAAAAGGATGTTCTGTGGGCAAATGCTAACTTCCTGCAAATGAAAAATGACATAACAGCAAAATATGACCAGGACATGCTTCAATTCAAGCCACAAGTCCTGACTACTTTTTACATCCAAACAGGTCAAGCAATGTGCCAGAATCCTAATTTCTAGTGCTGACACAACGCCACTGGAGCATCAGAACTCCAATGCTAGTTTTAAAGAAGCTGGAAGTTTTTGCAAACTGAAAAATGGCATCTTCAAAGCAAGTTTTTTGAAGCCTGAGGAAGAATAGTCCATTGAAGTTGATAAGCCAGAGAAAACTTCATAAATCTAGTCAAAGAAAGTTATTTAAGAGTTCATCTAAGACTGTATGAAGATGCCTGTCTGAGATTAGGAAAGGGGTCACAAGTCTAGAAGGAAAGATATGGAGACATAAGAAAGCCATAACTGAAAAACAACACCTTTACGGGACAATGAGGAATGCTTTATAAAGACTGTGAAATTTTGCTTCATACAGGTCCTATCTAGATCCAACACTTGCCGCATTTATGCAAAACTCCATTTTGGAGCTGGTCATTCAGCAAGCCCTCAAAAACAGCCTTCAGCAGAAAACAAAATAAGGATTTCCCACCACATACATTGAAGTTTTTCAAATGTTTCTTCATTAACCTGACTTTTTTGAGCATTTACTGGAAACCATTCTTCTTTCCCAGCTTCTCTTTTCTTTATATTCCCTTAAACAAGTTCTGTACATGGTGTTAGCTACCGTTTACTACATTACACATACTGTATCAATTATCTGCATATTAAAACACATTTGTTTTTATCTATACTAATAACCCCTTATGCTAAAACTTTCATTGCAAAAAATAAACCGAAACATTATATCTAACCTGTTAACAGACACTACTATTCTGTTTACAAAGACAAACCTATTTTTCCCCGTAGCTCACGACAAATGACAAAACTGTAAGTCTATGCCTTTTTCCCCTAAGATACATCGTCATGGTTTTTCAAAACCAGCATTTTGACTTTCAAGTCTGTAAATGTCATTTAGCAGATGAAATTTGCCATTTGTTTTTTCTTGCACACATTTGCCTGAAACATGGCTGCCAATCATTTCTGTAGCAGGAAATACAGATGTTGTTTTGGCATTCCAGAAATGAATAGAAGATTGGAACTAGAGATAAAATTGTGAAAGCACTGCTATGCATTCCATAAAACCCAACTAATTACAAAAACATCCATGCAGATAAAGTCCAATTTCTCATAAACAATGGCTTAAAGACTTTCCCTGGTAAATATTTGAAAAGAACATTCACTTTGCAGTCATGTGTAGAACTGCCCTCATGATTATTATGGATACAAATTGTTCATAAGAATCCTCTAATGTATTATACATTTAAACAAGATGGCTCCTAAGAGAGTTTAAAAAGCTTTGAAGTACTGTGTATTTGTTCTAACACGACTCTTTTTTGGTCTTATTTCTATTCAAAGAAACATACAGTACATTCCACCTTCTCTACACATCTTTGTTACAACACCCTTTGAAATATGACAGATGTATAGTGGCATGCACATATGATAAACCTCCTTCTAAGAGAACTTCTTCATGCTGTGTGCCATGCTTTTCAACATTAATACCACTAGAAGAAGGATTTTAACAGACAGAACTTATATTATCACTGAAAAAAAAATCACATTAAAATTCCAGCCTGGTCATCCTCATCATGATTACAGAAAATGAAAATGCCTAAATACAGTTTTACCTGTCAGTTGAAAACATCTTTTTGCCGAAGTCTGGGAATCTTTTTTTTGATGGTAGACAGACTGACCAATCTCTGGGAGGTTGTATTTTTTCCCCTTCCCTTTCTCCAGATGAACAGCTTGCATAACATTAGGATTTATTTTTTCATACAAGGGTGCAACAAGACACCCATGCACACATAGTTTCCCATTTGTGCCAGATGGGTATGATTGCCAAATGAAAACACTCATTCTAACCATATCATGAAACTCCCCTTTCCCTTCTTTCACTACTCCCCTTTCAGCCAGGGCACTGAATTAAAAAAAAAAAAGTTTTTGCTATTCAGTAGAAATTTAGTGTCTATTCAGTATGGCCTGGTAAAGGAAGAAGGAGGAGAGGTTGAGAACTACTTGCAAACATATAAGCAATAGCACTTTATGATAGCAAAGAAAATCCGGCAGGTAGAGAGAAGAACAATGAGCGATCCTGAGAGGGACACCAGAGACTAAATCCTATTTTATAAATAATATTAGGGATCACAGATGCTCATTCACAGGGAACAAAATTCCCTTTCCTGCCCCTTGAGTGGTCTCACCCAGACAATATTACATGCCAAGCTCTACAGCTTTGTGGTTCTTAAAGAATACGCACAGAAGAATCAAGTGTATCCAGCTGAGATGTGCACCAACACCAACAATGGGAACTTTGTTCCACTGCTGATTCCCATGCCAAAAAAACTTATTATCTAAATCTATTCTGCTTTTACAAAAGACAAAATTCATTTGGATATTCAAACAAAATAACTGTATTGCTTACCCAGTGGAATTACATAGCTCATATTGTAACGGAGTCAGACAAGATAGTTCCTTCTATCTTTAAACTCTATAAATGCGTAAGTACTATATTGTGATTCCCTTAATTCCCTATATTTAGCCCATATGGAGACAAAAGCTTGAGAATATTTCTACAGAGCACTGATTTAACTGTCCAGTTTTCCCAACTGTACACGGTATAAAAGCGTGTTGCTGTTCTTAACACATTTAGAAGTGCATATTACACAACTCGGGTTCAGAAATCTGCACTACTAAGAACAAAAACAGGAAAAGGAAATCCAGGTTTTAACAACAAAACGAAAATGACAAGTAAATGTTGACCTGATTTTCTAGATGCAGAATAGGAAAGATGAGAGCATCCTGACTCCAACTTTATATTTGTAACTCAACTAAATCCTCAAAAGGCAGAATACAAAAAGCACCCAAACGGAAACGACTTGCCCAAAATAACACAGCAGATTGGCAGCAAAGGGAGCAACAGAACTTAAGACCTTGCCAGCACTGCCTCTAACAACTGCTAATTGGATTAAATTAAAAAGAGTAGTTATGAAATTGGAAAGCCTAACCAAGGCATATATCAGGGATGAGCAGGCGTCTTAGGTCACTGAGAAGAAAGTGGACTTCAGGAAATATCCCAGAGCATGAAGTGACAAACACAGAGGGCACCTCTATGTGAAGAGAGAAGAAAGGAGAACTGTACATAACCCCAAAGCTCTCTCTGAGTGACTGGATAGTACAGAGAAGTTGTGGAGAGCAATGAATAAAAGGAGAAATAGCTGAGCAGGAAAGAGTTTTCACACAGTTTAAAAGGAAATAGCAAGTCATTCACATAAAGATGGAGACAGACAGGAAGACACACGTCTACGAAGAGGTAAAGAGGTCAGGAATCGCCAATAGATTTATGAGATTTAAGTGTCTCCGACTGTTCCAGCATCCAGTCAGGGATCTGCAGGCTATTCCAAGACATTATGTAACCCGTTACATCTCTTCAAAAACTCATGAACACCTGGGAGCTTTATGTGTGGCAGAATGAGAAATCTTTAAAAGATCTCTCAAATCATACTATATATGCGGTTTGGGTATCACCACAGTATTTAGATTTACCAGACTTTCATAAAGATGGCCTCACTATACATAAAAAGCAACTTTAATAGGAAGGGATGTGCTCATTTCCATTAAGTTAAGTGACAGATATGAGAATTCTGTATCTTGTGATGCCCAGTCTCTATATTCTATATTATTGCCCAGTTTCTTTGGGAACAGTAAGCAGCTGATGAAAACATCCTCCTTGTATCTGTACAGTTCAGAATCCAGCATACATTATATTATAACATTGTCAAAGATTCCCAACTTAGAGTAGAAATTCTGAGTTCTTCTGTAAACTAAAAATTTAGGGATTGAAAGAATTTGAGTGCACTTTGATCAGGGAAAAATATTCTTATTACAGATAACTGTAGATCAACAAGAGTGCTAGACTAAGGTCACAAAATTCTGGTTTTGCACCTGTAACAAGTAGTAAATTGTTTTGCTTATGTTAATAATACCTTTTCCTTTTACAAAAACAAAGGAACAAAAACAAAAAAACAAACACCACCACCACTAATGTTTACTTGGCATAAACATTCACAAGTCATGTGAATCCTTTGACAGAAGTCAACGCCTTTGCTTTTGAAGCAATGGCTTTTTCTTGTTCTAGAGGCATATACTTTTGTCCAGACCACGTTATGTCAGGAAGCAGAAATGCTATCATATGATTAATCTCAGCAGAATTGTTGTGGTCATTCCCCAAAAGTGTATTCAACATCAGAAGGTAAGAACTACTTTCACTCAGCATTAAGGCAGCATGAAGTCATACACCTGAAGTGATAAAAACATTATTAGAAAGATAACTGAAGTGATAAAAACATTATTATGAGCCTCTGACCAATGATACATTCCCTGATAAACATCAGTAATAATCTCTAATGCTGATATTTCACGAGATCCATGTGAAGGAAATTACTGACCCAGGTGGCGGGCATAAACACTACAGCTGTACAAAATGAAAAAGAGCAAAACACTAAGATATATGCTAGAGCATGACGACATCTGGGGACTAGTTATTAGTCAGGAACAAAGTTGGCTTCCTGTTATTGTAAAATAGTTTATGTAGACTCAGTACCTCTGTTATGTCTCCAACTGCGTAAATGTGAGGAACAGAAGTAGCTTCACGGGCATCCACAATGATCTTTCCAGTTTCAGAATTAGTTTTCACTCCAACTGTCTCCAAATTGAGAGCTTTGGTGTCAGGAGCCCGACCTTAAGGAAAAAAGAAATTAAAATAAAAACTACTGGAAAACTTCAGCAGTGTTAATCTAAAAAGCTGGCATCCTCCAGTGCACGTTTCCAAGAGCTTTGTGCGATTTGATAGTCCAAGTAGAAAGAAGACAAAATGCATCTGACACAGAAAAAGCCATAAGAGTAGAAAGTACGGGTATCAATTTCTTTGTGAAAGCAGATCTATTACTATTGCCTTTGCTCAGATTATTTCAACTAAAGTTATTCTTTAAAAATATGCAGGACACCATCCACTGCACAAAGTGCAAAAAACCCAGACGGTTTAAAATTTATCGCAGATTCTAAATGTGCAATATTTGCTTAAGTACCATAAATATATATGTAATAAAGCAACTTTATGCTGAAAGTTTCTAATAAACACTAACTGAATGGCACTCAATATTAACAAATAGCCTGTTGTGCACACTTGCGGATACAAATGATTAGTAATTCCATTCAGTGTCAAACATTCCTGAAGTCCTCTTTTCTTGTTATCTGATATTTAAAACCTTTTTTAGTTCCCTCAGTCTGGGTGATAAAGTTCATCAACTTTGCTCTCAAGTCCTTAATGCTGAAATATTTAATATTTAGCTCAAGCTCCATATAACCATTCTGTAGAATTTAAAACTACCATTTCAATGTATTTATAAACCAAATTAGGCAAAGTTCTACTGAACTTGGATTTTATTACAGCTTCCTCTTCCAAAGATTTTAAGTTATATCTCTTCCATATGACTATTCTCTCTCTAAATTACTTTTCAACCTACACATCTTCAAAAATATTTTCATAGTGTCTTCTGCATAAAGTCTTGATACAAACTCTACTGAGCTGTCTACAGAGTATCTATTTGATCCAGAAATTGAATCTTAAATAAAAATCATTTTTTCAAGCGTATTTGAAGGTTAATAAGCACAGTGAAAATATCAGATATTCGTTGTTAGGGACACACAAGATTGTATAGCAGAGATTATCTGAATATATCCAAATGAAGGAAGCTTAATAACATTGCACACATTTTTAGAGGCTATAAATGCATATGGACATATCTAAATCTACATA
Organism: Anser brachyrhynchus; assembly: GCF_964034855.1. NCBI lineage: Eukaryota > Metazoa > Chordata > Aves > Anseriformes > Anatidae > Anser > Anser brachyrhynchus. The sequence continues at coordinate 8,565,834 of NC_137710.1, read as the reverse complement.
TATATATCTCCGTTGTGTGAGTCATGATTTTGTGTTTGAAGTTAATACAGAGCTATGGCAAAGCAAAACAAAAAGGGAAATGTGTTTTCATTATAAAAACAAGCTCTTTGATGTTAATGTAGGAAATTATTAAACAAAAGGAAAACCTGGCTTGTCAATACAGACCTAATTATATGTAAACATATGATTCACTGCTTTATACATCTGCCATATAGGCAGGCCCCCCAAACAATGTCACATCTGAATGCCTCTGTAAAGACTTCTGTGTATTAATTTCATCTGGTGAAACCAACACTTCCTCTGGGAGTACTGACTGAAGCTGTCGGCACTCAGCTATCTGTCTGTCTTCCCTTCTGTTGTCCCCATGGGATGTTGATCTGCTGTTCCTTCTCTGCCCCCTGCTCCCCAGTCCTGATGCTATCAGGCAACAAAAATAATAAACCTCCAGGACCTTATCTTGGCTCGGATGTGAAACAACTTCCTACCGTTGTATTTCTTTGTGTATTGAGAGTAAAGCCTGGATATTCTGCAAATGGACAGCTAATGGGGTTTTCTAGTTTCCCCTTTTTCCTGCCAGGCAGAGCCAAGCGAACGCTTAGCACGCAATGGAAGGCACTGAAATAGGGAAAAAAAGAAAAACCCGTCAATAGAGTCATTTAAAGACTTGTGACAACAACAGCAACTGAGTTTATCAAATCTGCAGGATAACACTTAACCTTTCAATTCCAATCTATTTTAACATGTGTACAGTTTGGTATTAATAGCTAAGACTTACAAAAAGGTGTTGCTATTTAGTGAAATTTCTCATCTTTACTGTCTAAATATTATTTTTAAAAGCAATAACAAAACATTAAAATCTAAACTGGACCTTTATTGGCCTTTAGACCCACACTGGATCACATCCATAAAGCAAGATTACAATTACTGGTCTTGCTTCACCTCAAATTCACTAGCTTAGGTTCATGACTAGCTGAAGTGGCTTGGTAAGTTTTAATGCCAAATGTAGGAAATTCTCAGATTTCCCAACATTCAAGTACATGTGTTGTAGAATCAGTTCTCACCATTTTTCAATAGTATTGGATAAAAAGAACATTTGTTTTATATTTTTTTTTTAAACAGTTATAGCTTCAAGAAAGCATGAGTTTACAGCTTATTCCTACAATCCACAGGGCAATACACAACACAAAGATACTTGAACAGTTCTGGCTTGAAGATGCCCACTGTCCTGAATCTCCTGAATAAGGAGCGTATGATTATTTAAGACACAAGACTAGCTTTAGCTTTCACTCAAAACAGCAAGGTACTATGCCAGGGTTACCTGCCTCTAGCACTTTTAATACCACATCATAATCTCATACCTATACAATAGACCTATACAATAGCCACAGAGCTACGAAAACCACACAGAACCCCGTTCTAGGGGCCTGCCCTCATTTGCTTAACTTTAAAAGAAAAAACAGCTTTTAATCTGTTTTTGTAAAACCTAGCAACATGGCTTCTTGAGGGGGCTGTCAGCCAGCTTAGCGACAAGAGACTCACTAAAGCACATGTCTCAGACACAAACCAGGCTGGTTGTATTGTGATGTGACATTTCCATTCTATCATCTGTGGAGTGGCTCTGGTAATCACGCTTCCACACAGACTAAGTTGAAGACAGTATCAGGCTACTGTGACCTTCAGGTGCAGGACCTACAATGGTAGAGACTGAAGCAGCTAAACTGAGAAGAAACCATACGACTAGACATAGTCAAATATCAGCAGTAAATGTGTGACAGTATACTCCTGTGTACAGTAAGATCTCCCAGGGTGATAAAGGTGCAGCTGACAGCAACTCTGTAGAATTTTATAATAGGTCTCTTGCAGTTTCTTAATCACAGAAGCTGGAATGTCTGCTTGCCCCCCAGCATTTGAAAAATTCAAACTAGAGCCAACTGAGTATTTTCGCATTAGGCATGATACCACAGATGGCTACTGTCAGGATACCGCAGGGTGGCAGGATGGCTTTTCTGGCATAAAACCTAAGCCCAAGCCTTCTGCACTTCTCCCCTATACATTTTCATTTTTACACATCACTTCATAACTTTACCAAAGCTGACCTTGGTTTGACCTTAATCAAGATGTGATGTGTTCCCAGTCTTGGTGTTCTCTTTCATCTTGTTCTGGGTGCCTGACACATTCACCAGAACAGTTTCAAGACCACTACCCCCTCCTCCTTCAAATCCCTCCTGAAAACCCAAGGTGTTCACAAAAACACAGCTGATAACGACAAATAAAGACCAACTCAGCATAAGCTATATTCCAATTACAAGGCTTCAGAAAGATTAACTAGGGTTAAAAAAAAAGTTCAGAACCCATACTCCCGATGATGGTAGAGTGTACCAATTTTACATTTCTGAACATTTCATCCATTAATAATAGATTCTCAGCATGTCTGCCACAGTTTGGAAAAAAAAATCTGATCCTTATTCAGTGCTGGGGCAGCTAGGTGCTTCACTAAGTCAGGCAGGCTGTACTATTTCTAATAGCAGGAGAAAGCTTGTGGGAGCCCTGGGCATTAGTATCCAATGTACATCTGAAGTTACTTGCAATGGTGACAAAAAGCCAAGGATATCTCACTTGGGTCCTACCTGAACAACAACAAAAAAGCAGCTCCAAATGCTGTGTAACCACTGCAAGTCAGTTACACGGGTGGCTGTGAGGTTTTCCTTACAGCATTAGGCAGACTTCTAACAATTGTTACTTGTTTTGTTCTCAAGGTCCCGTGCAAGGTAAAGCGTGCTGGAAATACTTCCTGGAAAGAAAGCTGCAGTTCATCTTTACATCGGTTCTCCCACAGTAAGCTTGCTGTAACCAAAGGTTTTGTGGAGCCTTAAAGGCTGGCTCTGCAGTTTCAAAAACTAGGACCCATCAGCCACTGCCAAGTGAGGTCACTGGTTTCAAACTCTCCTACACACTGATGGGTGAACAGAACCTGTATTCTGCAGAAATAATTATACTGGTTACATAAAATTACTTGAAGCTTTTTCTGCCAATTTTTTGTTTACTTATAACACCATTCAGGCAAATGCTGGCCATCACATATCAACTAAAATATCACCTTATACTTCAGGTTCCAAAATGTTCTCTCATGTGCAGATTAGAGGCATAGCCTAATGTTTAACTTTTCCTCAACATGCAGAAGTGATTTTTGTAGTCACAAGCTGCTAAAATAAGCAGCATTTAAGAATTACATTCAAAGTTTATGGGTGGGTTAAACAAAAACCAGAAGCAAAACATACATTCACACCCCTTTTAGTGCAAACAAATTATCGGCACATTAAAAATAGCCATTAAGCAAGGCTGACTGAATGTCAGTAGAACTATACACTGTGAAAAGAACTAAAAGCACTGGATGATGTAACAGGAGTGACTACTTTCATTAGGACTGCAGAAAACACATCTCATCAAGAAAGTCCTGGATTAAAATTAATGAGAAAGAGACATGGGGAGTTCAGAACAAAGAACCAGAGCCTCAGCAAACCACACCACATTAGCACTAACCATTTTCTGAGATCGACCAAGATGTGTTATTTTTCACTGAACAGTTCAAAGGTTAAAAACTGGATGGCAAGGTTTTTTTCACAAAGAGGAATCTAAAGCCAATCCCCTTCCTACTGGGGCTGGCAGAGAGGTTCTCACATATTTCACCACGTGGGACTTTTCAAAAAAAATCTCCAAACAACATTTCTGTTTTTAATTAATCCAAACTGATTTGGTTATAAGATTTCAAGAAAACTACTATAAAAATGCATATACTTAACCCTTTCTTGATATTCAATAGTGATGATCTTATTTTACTGCACTGCAAAATAAATCTGCCACGCATCTGATCTGTCACAGAGGGCAACATGCTTCATACCATGATGTGCAAAACCAGATACCTGTTCAACTTTACATGGAGCTAAAGGTATATTTCTTTTTTATAGCAAAGACAATATTATTTCAAAGGCATAGTGGCTTTCCTCTAAGCCAATGATCACAAAGGAACTTAAGGGTTGTTCCACTGCCCTCATCAGGGAGACAACTCTCTTTTGTAAAGCTAAATTTCAGATCTATTGCTGGCCATCACTCTATTAACAATTTACTAGTATTCTATCCCACTTTCTCTGTCAAACTCACTCCAGAATACTTTATAAACGCCTGCATAGTTTAATTATCAGTTCAGTGATGCTCCTCCACGCTGTCAGACACCAGTCAGATAAACAGTAATTCAGTATGTTTACTAAGGACTTTGTGAATAATCTGGACAAATTCCAGCTACAGCAGTAATATTTTGCCATCTATCACAAATTCAAATGGAAATATTATTTGTCCTTTCCTGTTATATATTAGCTGTGTTGCAGCTGCAGAACTCAATATACAGGTTTTAGTGCTCCAATACCTGAAACAAGCACTCTGTACAAAGTTTGATTTCCTGCAACTTCGCCCTGCAGATAAGCAGTTGCATCTATTTATAAAGGTGTCAGTCTGTACCCTTTTCTTTGGGCAAAGACCCTACATTCCATCTATATGTGCACAAACTTACCATTGCTTTGAAGCTCAGGTACATCAGACATCTATCATATAAAGTTTTTTTGTGTCCTTAAGAGCAGGAGCAATACTATATAATATTAAAAGTTCATTGGTTCCATAAAGAAAAAAATACACAGAAGCTTAATTCAGGAGAATTCTCACAAAAGTAGAAGACAGAGCACTAGTAAAAGACAGAAGGACATTACATGACAGACAGAACCAAATAAAGGCCAAGAAAGAACTGTTTCAATGACCTGGTGCATAACTGAGTACAGTCATTCAGCAAGGTAACACAGTCCTGTAACAGTAACCCACAAAAGCTTTGGATTTAAACTTTTAAGTTACATTAAAAATGTATCCAAATCATTTTGTTGCCTCAAATATTTTGATTGGTTTGAAAATCCTATTAATTATAATAAATTCCAAGTAAAATTCCAAGATGTATTGACAAAAATTAAGGAAATACCTAGTATAACTCAGCCTACAATTAGTTAACAATAGTGGGTGCTTTTTAACTAACTCTACAAGCTGACTTTCTTCAATCAGTATTGTAACTGGCACATCTGCAGACAGGAAATCCTCAACACTACCCAGTTTCCCAGTCTATTATCTGAGACACCTGGTGTGGGTGTGTTGATACAGAGAAAAACAATGAATCATACCGACTGCACATCAATTAACCAGCTTTAACCGTTAATGTGTTTAATCCTTAAGGATAGAGTGCCAACTTTAACACACACACAAACAAAAAGTCCACTAAAAAAAGACCACAAACCAACCACCCAAACTGGTCATTTTGCAGTTTCTAAATATGGATTGTAATTATATCAATGTTTAGGTTGCTGAACTTACGAAAATGGTTGGCCCCGCAGAACACGAGGGAGCTTCATTTTCAGAATGCAAAGGATTACAAATAAACAATAAGATAATCAAGTTTACCTACTGCCCACATCACTGTGTCAAAGGAATCCGTTTCTTCTGTGCCTGAGTCAGTATTTTTCCAGGTGACTTGTAATCTGTTGCTTTCCAATTTTTCAACTTTTGTTGGGATACATTTCTTTAAAAATTTTGTGCCATAAGATTCCATGTACTCTGTTACTAAAGATGCCATTTGCTGTTGAGTAGGGGGAAAAATTTTTATTCTTAGATATGACCTTTTTAATGCAAAACTTTAATTCAGCTGTCTTTATGAAATCCAGTAAAACCATCAAGCATTTCAAACATTCTTTGTCACTTAGCTACTGTGCATTGTCAACACATGATAATTCATTGAGCTACTATGGCCTGCAACTCTATTCCAAGAGGTATCTGCATCTGAATATTCAAATTATTTTCAAGAAACTGAAATAGTATTTGAATAAAATGGTTGCTTATAAGTCATTTGATTCATATATAAAAATAGAATCTAGAGCACATTCAGTTTAACATTACCTTAATTACCATTTTCTGGCAGCTTGGAGAGAATTAAACACTTTGATAAAGTTAATGAAGAAAAGTATTTCCCTTTGCCATGACACCTGTCATTTCTTTGCTGTGACTATGAATCACTATGAAGACTTCCTGAAAAGTTCTACTACCAAAAGGAAATAATGCTTTTGTCCTAAGAGCTTGTTTGAAATAATGCCACACTACAGTTGGTTAGTAAAGTGTTGCATTGACAGGTTTATCCAAAGATATCATTGCTCCTGACTGCAGAAATTCAGGTCACACTTTGTCAAAGGATATATTTATTACTTAAAGGATATTCTTACAAAACCACTCACACAGAAGAGCTACATGCAAGGTCTTGACTTACACAACTTTATTTCTGAAGTTGTTTTTAACTAATACAAAAACAACAACATGGTTATATCTCTTCAGAAACATGACAGCTCACTAGTCAGTTTCCATCAGACTCAGTGTGGCTACAGACTGAGTAAAATTATTTTTTCTATTTCTTCTTAACCTTGAAATTTCCACTGTATTATTTTGCTGCCTACAGAAGATCATGTTCTCAAAGAAAGCCCTACTGTTTTATGAAGTGCCACCCACGCACTCTTAGCACTATTCCCTGCTTGCTCAAATCTCACGCTGTTCCAGGTGTAGATTTCTTCAATGATGAACACAATTCCCAAGACACATTCTTAAACAGTGTTTTGCAAAACGGGTACACATACCACTAGCTTTAAGGAAGAGACTTCAAAGTGGGAGTAGCTGGCGTGCAACCAGGAGCTGTCACTACCTGCATTGGTTACTTATCACTGCTGCTTCTAACAGTAAAGTTCCCTCCTCAAAAACTGTGCTGTTACACATTAAAATATTTTCCTACTTTCTGCGTATGCAAAGCAGTTCTTAAAAACAAGCCCATAGGCTCTATCACTCTTTGATCAACTTTGGCCTTTAAATGTTTTGCAGTATTGCAATTTAGCATTAAAAATCACACTCTTGATCCATGCTACCAGGAACAATTAATGTGCATTCATTTCAACTCTGGAAATGCTGTTTTCAAGAGATTAACAAGACAGAGTCTTCATTCTTAAAGCTGAAATTTTCCAAAGTTATTTGAGAAAAAAAAATTATTAGAAAATTAAAAACAAAAAGTTCAGTGCAGCTGTGAGTGAAAACCCGTAACTCACCTAAGAACACTACAGAAACTTTTCCTTCAAAGTAACGTTAGTATCAAGTCTCGCAGGGACAAAGATCTACAATCACCTTTAAAACAGTTTCCCTGCAGATTTAGGGAACAAAAGGACCATCAAACCAACCAATAGACTATCTAACTGGTAGAAAAAAGGCTACAAAAATCACATCCAAGTAATGCCTTTACTAGATCCAATAATCTGTCCTTAACCTAAGCCTGCTATACTACCTGTTATTGCTTATTTAAGCAACTCTATATTTAACACAAATTCTGTATAAAAACTTCTTTGGTTTTGCTGCTTTTTCTCATTGTTAATTCTATTCTCTTTTATTGTCTTTATACAGGAATGGAATTCTAGCCAAAACTGTTTTTTGCTTTGACAGCACAATCACGACCACTCACACTTGAATAAAATTCCTCAAAATTGTTCTTGATCTTGAAACACAATCCTTTCTCTTAACGTTTCTCTTTTGCTTATAATTTTCTCCAGCTTGATAGCTCCACCAAAATCACTCACACTCTTTCTATATACCTTTTTTTTAAAACCTAGTTATAACTGCCACTGTTATGAAAGCAGTAAAGTCAAGATTTCCAGTTCTTATATCATTAAAAGCTTTCAGCTTAGTGATTTATTTATATTTGTCATAATGAACTCCACATTGAACCACTCCATGTTACGTTCAGTAATTTATTTTAAAAGTCATTATCTGCATCTCTTAGCAACTCTAGATTATTTTAAAGAAATTGGCTAATACTTTTAGCAATGGCATAATCCAAATCTCTCCCCTGCTTCCTGATCTTTTCAATCCTGTTTTGAATTAAGTGGAGGAAAAAAAAAAGGTTTAATTTTCTGAATACAGGATCAAGAGATATAATAGGAAAACATGAGCTAATATTTATTTAGTTACTCTTCAGAAACTGTATGCCAGGAAATGTTTGGAGAAGCCAATGCCACTTTTTCTTTAAGAGACAAAACTGATCAAACATACCTTATATGTGATATATAAGGAAATGCAAGATGTTCTGCACTGACCTGATCAAACCCACGAAGTGGGATACTTCTCATCATGACTGTAGTGTCTAGTCCAATGCCAGTTAGAAAACCAGCACATTCAAGTGAAATATCTGGTGAAGTATCAATTAAAGAAATATAAACAATAATTTCACATAAACGCAACACGAAAAGGGTAATATACAAGTGGTGTTTCTATCTAGAGATACCAAGTTCTCCTCACACATCTTTAGCTTGCTTTTATTGTACAGAATAAAAATCCAAAGCCTTAGAATACTTTCTTAATAGGTAAGAATGTTTTCAAGATCCTGAGAATTCATCCTCAGCTGACCTTAGTTTCCTACAATGATACTGCATATAAAACTCTTCCTGTTATATTACAACTTATATTAATTATAGGGCATGAGCAAAGGAATTCAGAAAATTAAGTTTTCATAGTAAAGACAACTACGCTGCTTATAATCATAAATCACAGATTTTTCAAAGGATACAGCTGGCTCCAACAACCAACCTGTTGAATAAGAAAGAAAGAATAAAGCAATGGAATGAACTTGCGCATACTTCTGCATAACCAACAAATTATTTTTTTAAATATCTATAGTTATAAGATCACAGGTTTGAGCAGTGGATCTGATATTGTTAGGTAGGAAGAAAGAACGTGGCTTGTCAACTCCAACAAAGACAATCTTTTAACGTTTGAGCTTATTTTATTAACAGAATTAAAAACAAACAACAAAAAAAACGTTTATAAGACAAAAGGAATTGTTTTTATATTGTAAAGAGACATTTAAACACGTATTCTGAAAGACAAGGTGAAGAAAGCCATGGAAAAACTCAGAACAACTAACAAAGTTAAGAGGCATCACAAATACTTCAGCTGTGCTCTGTGATATATACCTCAGTTGGAAGCATTTGGCGTGGAAATTGACACTGTTCCTCCCCCCTCACCCTCCGCACAGTGCCTGTTCCTTCTGATTCCTCATTTTTACAGGGCCTCCTGACACCATTGCCTCTGACACAGTGTACAACATATAAACATACAGACATGCAGCAGTCTTACCAGAATTAAAAGTATATCTCAAAATCTCTAGATGTATCTTAGCTACAAAATAACTTTTCAAGTATTTTTAAGAAAACTTAAGACATTCAGAAGTTAAGTACGTATTAAATTCGTCATTTTCTTATCAAGTAGATTATAGTTATAAGGTTATAAGGTTATAAGGTATAAGTTATATTATAGTTATATATAAGGCTTTTGACACCGTTCCCCACAACATTCTCCTCAAGAAACTGGCTGCTCGGGGCTTGGACTGGCGTACGCTTCGCTGGGTTAGAAACTGGCTGGATGGCCGGGCCCAGAGAGTTGTGGTGAATGGAGTCAAATCTGGTTGGAGGCCGGTCACTAGTGGAGTCCCCCAGGGCTCGGTACTGGGGCCGGTCCCTCTTTAATATCTTTATCGATGATCTGGATGAGGGCGTCCAGTGCACCCTCAGTAAGTTTGCAGATGACACCAAGCTAAGTGCGTGTGTCGATCTGCTCGAGGGCAGGAAGGCTCTGCAGGAGGATCTGGATAGGCTGGAGCGATGGGCTGAGGTCAACTGCATGAAGTTCAACAAGGCCAAGTGCCGGGTCCTGCACCTGGGCTGCAACAACCCCAAGCAGAGCTACAGGCTGGGAGATGAGTGGCTGGAAAGCTGCCTGGCCGAGAAGGACCTGGGAGTATTAGTGGATAGTCGGCTGAATATGAGCCAGCAGTGTGCTCAGGTGGCCAAGAAGGCCAACGGCATCCTGGCCTGTATAAGAAGCAGTGTGGCCAGCAGGTCGAGGGAAGTGATTGTGCCCCTGTACTCGGCTCTGGTGAGGCCGCACCTCGAGTACTGTGTTCAGTTTTGGGCCCCTCACTACAGGAAGGACATGGACGTGCTCGAGCGAGTCCAGAGAAGGGCAACCAAGCTTGTGAGGGGTCTGGAGAACAAGTCTTACGAGGAGCGGCTGAGGGAGCTGGGCTTGTTCAGCCTGGAGAAGAGGAGGCTCAGGGGCGACCTCATCGCTCTCTACAGTTACCTGAAAGGAGGCTGTAGAGAGGTGGGGGTTGGTCTATTCTCCCACGTGCCTAGTGACAGGACGAGGGGGAATGGGCTAAAGTTGCGACAGGGGAGTTTTAGGTTGGATGTTAGGAAGTACTTCTTTACCGAAAGGGTTATTAAGCGTTGGAACGGGCTGCCCAGGGAGGTGGTGGAGTCACCATCCCTGGAGGTCTTTAAAAGACGTTTAGATGTAGAGCTTAGGGATATGGTTTAGTGGAGTACTTAGTGTTAGGTCGGAGGTTGGACTCGATGATCTTGAGGTCTCTTCCAACCTAGAGAAATCTGTGAATCTGTGAATAGTTCCCAAGAGAACTTATAGATTTTAGTCATTGCTAAATTTCAATTTGATTTATAACCATCTGCTTTTTCATCATGTTATTCAAATGCCAAATATTTGCCTTGCCTAACTTTAAAAGATTGTGTACACAGCTACAGATGATCTGTTTAATAGACTTAACTACACTACTGTTTACCAAATACATCCATTTGAGATCTTGAATAAAACTCCGGTTCCCATCTCTCCCTGTATTTTATGCTCTTTCAACCATGAATACCACTAAAGCTGTCTGTCCATCAACACTTCTAAGTTATGAGGTTTATCAGCTCTCCAGCACTGCAGTTTCTACACCTGTCCCCAGATGCCTATACACTGCAGCACTTCTCTCTCTTCTGACCATATCCTCAGTTCCCTGTGTGTGCTGGGTACCTAAAAGCACTCAATCCCTGTTCCAGAGGTAAAAGTGGGTCCAACTGGCCAGTCACTGACACAGCCGCTGGACAAGCTGCACTCACATTTCTTTGCTACCCATGTATTATTCAGGCTTGTCAAAATCTCACAGCTTGGAGATGCATTCCAAGTAGTACTTCCACCCACAGGTAAGTTTTTCCTTATATTTCTAAATTAGGAAAAACATCATTAAGGATCAACATTTCTAGTTACTAAGAGGCTTGTATAGAGTGTTAGGCTCTTTCTGACTGTGATCTTCAGATATGGAAACATGCTTTAGAATAAACTTTCATTCACTTTTTGGGGATTTTTTTTTTGTTCTTAAAGCAGGCCTCTCTCTGCTATATTCAAAAGTTAGAAAAATGGGGTTTGGGGTATGGAAAAAGTAAGCTGCTAATTCCATTTGGAAAGCTATAGATTTTAGAAAATTACTTAAATTTAGAAATTACTTTAAAAACTCAAATTACAAAGTCATATAATCACAGAGTTTAACTAGGTTACTTAAAGTCAGGAGCATAAGCAATGAAGCACAAGCATTATAAGCATAAGCCACAGAACTTTCTCGTTTTCTTTTATCCATAACAAGAGGTTAATATCTACCAGTTTCCTGGTCTGGGCTTTATGTTTGGCAAACAATTTAGCACAGTGGGAAATAATTTTTACAGCATTAGGACATCTGATTCATCTGTGAATGGATGAACATCCCCTCTTTTAGCCTCTAGCTCCAGATAAGTGCTGCAAAAGGCCACATACTGCCCATAAATAAATATCTGAGGGGAGTTACAGGGAACAGAATAAGAATATACAAAATTTATGCATTCTTTTGCTCTTCTTTTTCATTAGATAAAAAATAGCTGCCAGTTGGCACCCACTCATAACATCAGCAGCACATTATTCACAGTTTCTTCTACAAACTAAAGGGTTCCTGGGCATCGTCAGAGCCTAACAGAAAAGTTTTGAAAGCAGAACCTAACATTCACCACACCTGTTCAATCTCTCACTCATTCTGAGCATATTTCAAGGCAAATTTTCTAATTCACTCTGCCAAAATCCTTCATCTCAGTAGCAAGAATTTCATCAGTGTTTGTATATCTAAGGGACTTTTAAGTTGGTTAACGGTTGCTCGGTTAACGGTTTGCCTTTTAAGAAAAAAAAAACACACACGTGCTTTATATGAATAACTGCAGGACTGACAGTTCTACAACCCTCAGCCATACAATTCGCAGCTGAGATATGTACATTTGGAGGGGAATGGGAAAGAAAGAAGTAGAACACAGCTCAGACTAAAAAACAAAAGGTGTTAAACTGAACCTTGGGAGTATTTATAACAGCAACAAATCCGTCAGAAACAAACCTTTAACAACTCCCTCCTTCATTTGCTAGGACACAGCCTGATAAAGCACAGAAATGCTACTGTACCCCCTGCGGGCTTATTTTGACTAAATCTTAGGAATGCAACATATAAACACTAGACTCCCACATTACACTGTTACAACTTGCATTAGCAGGGACTGGACAAAAGCCACATTTTCACAGAAATGTCTTATAGGGATAATTTTTTTTTTTTTAAATAATTTCCTCACATAAATCATGCTCTCAAAATTCAAGAGGTGACTGATATACTGCAAACAAATGGAAATTTAGTTGCCTTTTTAAACTGTACCAATGAACCCCTGTTTTATCTACTTGATGTTTAGCTTAACACACATTGCAATTTTATATTAGCAAATCATGGCCATGAATGGCAGCTCTATTTTCTTTGAAAGCACCAGTATTTTTATATATAAAAGATACTCGCAACAAACACAATTTCCCTGTTCAGAAATATGTATTTAAAAAACATACAGATGTGTTTAGGGACATCGTTTAGTGGTAGACTTGGCAGTGCTAGGTTAACGGCTGGTCTTGCTGATTTTAGAGGTCTTTTCCAACTTAAATTACTGTGATTCTGTGTGAAATCCTTGATCTAGGGACACAGACTGCAACTACAAGTCAAGTAAAAATAGACTTAACTGACTTTCACGCTAGCAAATACGCATTTCCTATCACAGTTATTTGCATAAAGAAATTGCTTTGTAGTGCAGCGTTGACTCCAAATCTTACTGTACTGTGCACTGTAAAACACAGACTGTGGTAATTTCGTATTTCAACTAAAAACAATTTTCAGTATTTTAGTTAAACAATAGCTTCCAAGCCATAAGAAAGGGCAAAAGTACCCTTATTGTCTCATCAGATTTGTTCTCAGTAGTGCCACCACTGAAAAGAACATAAAATTATGCCGGAGTTTCTACCTGAGAAGTAATTTCACATATACCCACAGCAACGAATAGGGACAGTATAAGGACAGTAGAGCCTTCATTTAAGTTTATGCTGCCCTCTTGTGACTTCCAAGAGGAAACAAGGAACTTTGCTACAGCAAGTAAGTCACCTAACCTAAGGTAAAAATTTAAATATAATTTGATTTTAGACAGGAATAGGAATACTATAGGGGAAAAAAGTATTAGTTACTTATGAAGATTAATAGCATGATGTTGCTGCATGGCAAAACAGATTCTCAAGAGGGAAAACACAAGGAGAGAAAAACTGGTATATAAAAGGCAATTTTGTACATTTTTCACCTTGCTGTAAGGAAAAAGTATGAATGACAGCATATATTAAAGCCATTGTAGAGTAGCTTACGTTTTTCCAGGAGATTCTTTTAACCAGAACAGGTCATCACTTGTGATTCCATACTCCAGTGCACCTGCAACCTGTGAACACACAGGTAAGATCTTGACTGTAAAATGCCAGTGCTGGCAGCAAAGAAAGCAAATAGCACCTTGGATTGTATTAGACGTGTAGCCAGTATACCAAGGGGAGCAATTACTCTCTTTTACTCAGCACTAGTTAAACCTCAGCGAGAACACGGTCCAGTTTTGGGCCTCCTAATACAACACAGAACCCGACTGACGGAAGCAAGTTCAGCAGAGGGCCACGAAGATGGCCAGTTGGCTGGAGCACACTACCAGTGAGTAATGGCTGAGGGAACTGGGGTTGTTCAACCAGGAGTAAAGATGGCTAATAATAGCTTTCCAAAGCTATGACGACTATGACGAAGTTATCAAAAAAAGACAGCCAGGCTTTTCGCAGTGGTGCAGGGCAGGATAAGACACAGCAGGCAAACTGAAAGAGAAAAGGTTCGAAGCTGATAAAAGGTATCACTACCTTTTACCTTGGTAGTGAGGTGGGCCCCTCACTACCAAGAAGGATGTTGAGCTGCTAAAGTGTGTGCAGAGAAGAGCAATGAAGCTGGTGAAAGGAGTAGAAGACAAGTTAGGAGGAGTGGCTGATGTTATTTAGTCCAGAGAGGAGGAGGCTGATGGCTACTCAAAAAAAGGTTGCAGCAAGGAGACTGTCACCAGTCTCTTCTCTCAGGTGACAGGACACAAGGAAACAGTCTCAATTTGCACCAGAGTAGGTCCAGATTGGATATTAAGAAGAATTCCTTCATGTAGAGGGTGATCAAGCATTGGAACAAGTTGCCCAGGGAAATGGCAGAGTCCTCATCCCTGGAGGGATATGAGGCGTGTAGACGTGGCATTAAGGGACATGGTTTAGTGATGGAACTCAGTAGCTCAAGTTGATGGTTCAATTTCATGATCTTGAAGATCTCTTCCAATGTATGTGAGGATTCCATGATTCTAAGAACATCAACATACTAAATTAATTCAAATTGTTTTCTAGGGAAGCGTTTTTCTGAAAATTTTAATGCAAAAAAATATTTTTTCACACTCATCACAAGTACAGAAACCCCTTGTGTTACTTTGTTGACATCCTTAATCCTCTAAACATTCATTCTTATCTGGTACAAAGACAGTAAAGTCATTGGAGTTGTCAGATGGGAAGCGTAACTTACGTGTATAGGATATTTTGGTCTTCCTCCAGTAGCAATGACAATTTTTTCTGCAGTAAGAATAGTCTACAAACAAAAATACAAAACAAAAATCAAGCATTTGATATCCTTTTATCTGCCTTTATATCTTAGCTATGTACAAATGAGTAATATGTGAGAAATCTGGCACTACCATCTGCTATTTATCTGACATAATAAGTACTACATTAAAAAAAGGTTGGAGATGAAACAAATGAATACAGGCAGAAGGTTTCTCCTACACATTCTCTGTCACTTTTCATTTTAATATTAAGCTTACAATTGTTCCTATACTGGACAAGATTCTGAGGACTACTTGCAAACAACAGTTGTACACAAATAGCAGCTTATTAAAGTCAGTTTAGCTTAGGACAAAAAACAGAAATCACACCAAGCGAATTCTGTCTCTAAGGCCTAGAGTTAAGGTACCTCAAAAAGGACATGTTTTTAGACAATGCTAGGCATTTACCTCAAGAAACTTTTGCTCTCTCAGGCTGATATTAACCAGTAACATTATATAATTACCCTCAAAAAGACATTAAAAAGGCATTTTCAGTCTTTTATTAAATATGCAGAAATAGTCACTATTTTGTTACTTGACCTGTCTGCTTTAAGTTAAATTTGGTATTCAGTATAATTGCTTCCCACACACCACTTTGTATTAGAAAGCTAAGTGCCTTTACAATTCATCTGAAAGAAGAAAACTTCTCAGACTGATTTAATGCCCAGAGCAGTAGGGAGATTTTGGTTTTCTTTACATCTCTGTCGGTATCCATCAAAGCAATTTGACTCTGAATACAACGAATTACCCTGTGTCTCAGTGTTTCTGTCTGCAAAGAAAAAGTAACAGCACCTAACCTACAGGTTAGGGGCTAAGGGCACAGTAGGCAATGGTCAAGTTCATAAACATCTCCTCTAGACGGAAAAAAATCTCCCTCACTGGAACAATACTGAATACCTAAAGCAGTTTGGAAAAGTACTGTCTAGATCCCAGCCAATCTGAAAACCAACACAAGAAGACCTGAGATGCTTGAAGTGAAAAATACTGCAGAACTGAGGTGTGCTGTAAAGCAGCTCACCTCTTTACCTCCTTTTGTTAAACCACGGATTGTATGTGGATCTGAAAAACTCCCTTTCACGTTGAAATATTTCACCTTCCTGTTTGGAAGAAAACAACACAAACGTACGTTTAATGAAGAAGAACAGGAATGAAATAAAAACAGCTCTTCTTCCCCTATTTGAACTGCTAAAAAAAAAAAAAAAAGGCAAACAGGCATAGAAAAGTAAAAGGAAGGAAGCATCTCTTATCCTAAGACAGTGTGCAGCTCTACCACAGACTTAATTTTTGTGTCACAGTTCATCCCTCTATACAGCAAAGTATATGGCATGCTTTGGGAGCAGGTTATTGACCTCTTCAATTGATACATGATCCACTATCCATAGCATTACTATTTATAACATTACTACCACAATGCTCCTTTGAGGGCACACAAGAGTGACTCAGCACGAGTCATAAGACTAGTATCTGTAAAATTAATATGATCTCTCTATAAAGGAACTGCATGCTGAAAAAGTTGGAACAGTTCCTACACTGAAAGCAAAAAAAATCAGCTGTTCTAGTGTAGTGTTATCTGTGGGCTTGTAAGCAGGGCACTAAGTTTTGGTGGACAAGCCCAAAATTATGTTAATAAACCCAGACTACTTAATATTAATACAAAACCTTTCCAGATTAGAGAGAACACTCCTAGATCACTATACTGTTAGGAAGTTTTCTCCTGGGGTCACTTTTAACCAACATTTTCCAGAAAAGAAGACGGGAAAAAGAAACGTGTGACTTACATTGGTAAGGGCACCTACAGTCCTGAGAAGAAAGGACTTACAAACTCAAAATACTAATTCTAATGGGAAATTCCAAAGGCAATTCAACAATTCTACAAGAGCTCCTTGATTACAGGAGGAACGATGAACTTCAAGTCTTACTTACTTGTCTTGTAGCTGTATTCTGTGTCCCCAGTTCAAGGACTTCACATAATTCTGAACAGCTTGAGCCATCTCCGACCTATCACAAACCAAGAAATTGAACATAAAATCATCATGTTACAAATTCAGATAATGCAACTCAATTTACAGGCAATTGCTAGAAATTACGAATGTTCTGCAATACTTTTTGTTATGAAAGTAAGTTAACATGTGCAAACTAACATAATATCTGCCCTGATAAACTGTTAATTACTGTTTTGTGTTTAAAACAAGGAGTAGCCTAAAAAGCTTAATCCAAAATTCAGTTCTTTAACTGGCCGTAAAAAAAAATCAACAGGAAAAGGTTTTCATATACATTTGCAGAACATAGCAGCAGATAGGGACAATATTCTTTACCAGTTATGATGAACAGGGTGGGCTATATTCCAGCCATAGTGCTGGGCATCTTTAAGGGCACTCCCTAAAAGGGCTGCTTGATGCATGAGTTTTTTAGGAATGCAACCAACATTCACGCAAGTTCCACCAAGTCCCCATTTGGTTCCTAAAAAAAAAAAAAAAAAGTAAAGTAAACGAACTATGTTAGTTTAACTTAACGCAACTGGGTTATTTAGAGAATTAGATTATTCGTGCAATTAGCATTAGAAGTTCTGAAACAACACACAGTTTACTCCTACAGATCACCTTTTGACTATGCCTACATTAACATGTTTTGATAAAGACCAACTCTAAATATTTTTCTTCTAAAATTCAAAACATCTCAAGATTTTTCACAGGTTTCAGAAGATCCAACTACTACACTTTCACATTTATTATTTGCAGATCTTATTTTACACATTGTGTATGAAGAGCCTTAACACAACGTGATTTGTATGCTTCAGAAATTGTAACGACATTTTGACAATGTTTTCACACATTTAAGTCCAAAGTCCATCACAAATCGAACACTGCTAACAACCTTTGCATGCAGGAAAAGCAGGTAGAGCAGGGAAGGAACGAGTAGTAACAGCAAGCTCGGCTTAAGGACTTTAACTGCAAGCAAAGCATGCAGCGTGGCTTTGGCCAAGTTGCTGCCTGCATCAACCTGCTCAGCCAGACCATGGCTTTATACACATATCCAAATATTCTAGTATTTCTCTTCCATACCTGGTGGAGAAGGTTCCACATAATCCAAAACGGCCACTTTCCTTCCAAACTGAGCAGCTTTAAACAAAAAGCAAGAAAAGGTATTTAGAGGAAGAAGAAACACACAAATTGAAATACATTCAGTAGCACAAGCACAGATTAAGAATACAGGAGATGACAGTTGGTGGTTTATGCCAATTCAAGATACCAGACTAAGAGCCCAGGCTACCCATGTGGTCAGCAAATTCTCCAGAAGGTACTTAATAATCCTTACTAGAGCTTCCAGCTTCTGCCAACCCTAAAAACACGATTTGATGCGAAATTAGATGTTTAAGAAGCTTGTGTGTTATTGAACACATTACATAGGGGTAACGCATTACAAAGAGAAGGTTCTCTACAGAAGTTAAACAATTCAAAACAGCCTGAAGGTACTGTTGTTTTAACTCATAAATAAGAAAAAGTATAAGTAACAAAGAAAATCTATGGAGGCACTCAGAGGCACACAGTAACAGTGAAATAAATGTTTATTAGATTTTCCTGTGGTAACAGAAGAAATACTTTTAAAAAAGAGTAGCTGGAAAGCCAAATAAGATCACCACACCTGAGGGTGTGAATAATTTGCAGATTAACTGGATGGAGCTGAGTTAATGATTAACGCGCAGGGCTTATGCACAGGATACTACGTTCCTTTAATGTTTTCAGCATTGCTTCTCTTAGTTTCCATAAAAACCACTTAAGCTAAAAGAAAATTTTCACTTATTTATGTATGCCAACCTTCTTTTGCACAAGCCAGGCCTCCAGATCCTCCACCGATTACCAGAAGATCATACTCAGGCTTTCCTGTGAAGATGTGAAAAATGTAGGAAAAGCAACAGACAAGAAAGACAAGGAGAGGTATGTTAAAAGGCAAATATAAAAAGGTATGTTTTTGTTTGTTTGTTTTTTTACAACTGATTATTGTTGATTTGTGTTTCCTTTACTAGGGCACTGTGTTTCCTCAGTGTCCCAAAGCACTTTCCAAAAATCATGAGACTGATGAGGCTGGTTTTGTAAATGAAATGCAGGAAATAAAGCAATCCAACAGTGGAAAATAATTAAATTTTACGCAATATCCTAAGAAGCTCTTCCTGCATGCTTAGACAGCTGCAGCTGGAGTCTGGTATGGGCCTTCCCTTTCTGTGTTACCGCAGCAGTTTCTACCCCTACATTTTTCACCAGTCACCTTATCGGTCTCGCAAAGCTTCAGCTACAACACAGGACTTGCAGAGGCGTGGTGAGGCTGAGGGAAGCTGGCCCTTTCTGCTGCCTCGGCCTCCCCACAGCTCAGCCCATTCTAACGGAGCGGTTTGGAGGCGGTGGAAGAAATGCCAAGGTGAGAGAGAACTTTCTTAGTGAGGGCAGGAGGGCTTCCAAAGAGCTGCCAGCGGCTCGGGGAGGGGGGCAGCCAAGGCCACAGCAGCCTCGAACCACCTAAGCCACTATACGTTGAGTGCAGGGTGGGGACTGTTCTCGGCGGTGCAGCGCGGGCAGTCACACAGGGACGGCTGACAGCCCCGTCATGTCGGGTTAAGTCTAAAGCGAAGGCCTGGCGGTCAGTTGTGCCGCCTAGGGACCTCCCCGGGAAGCCAAACCGCAGGGGGCAGGAGGCCTCGCTTGCTTCAGAGCCACCTGCGGCCGGAAGGCTTCCTCGGCAAGGCAGGGGCCGAAGGACGGCAGCCGAGAGCGGCGGGGAGCGGCTCCGAAAGCCCCTGAGGATGGCAACAGCCCGCCACTCTCCCCGGCCGGGCCGCTGAAGGGGCAGAGCGGCGCCTCAGGCGGGCGGCGGCCCCCGGTGTCGGCAGCAGCCCCTCAGGTAAGGCGCTCGCGGGCCTCTCCCTGCCTCGGAACACCGTCTCCGGGCGGCGGGAGGAGAGGGCAGCCCGCTGCCCGCCAGGAGAACCAAGGCAGAGGCGCGGCCTCCGCCCGGCCCCAACCCAGCGGCCGCACCGTACCTGAGAGGGCTCGCGCTGTACGGCACAGCCCCGCCGCTCCTAGGAGACGCCGCCGCCTCCGCCACAGCGCCGCCATGCTGTACGGCAACGGGCCGCCGCGCCGCGCCAGGCCCCCGGAGAGGCGGCCGAGCAGCGCCTGAGCGGCGGGCGGCGGGGGGGGGGGGGGGTGGGCGGGAGGCGCTAATGGTGGTCCCCTGGCGAGCAGCCCCGAGGGGAGGCTGCTGCTTCCCTACCCGTGGGGCGCCCCGGAGCTCCGGCTTCTTCAGCTGCTGCGAAAGCTGGAGGGGGCTTTTTAGCAGGTGGACGCAGACTCCAGTTAGAGTTAAAATCGAACTTTTTGGAAGGGGGAAAAAAACACCACTTTCTAGACTGGCTTGCCGTTAACATAAAGCTGCAAAGGGGGGGTCAGGAAAGGTCTTTCAGAAAGGAGGAGGAACACGGCTGCCTAGAGCTGTTACCGATATCCAGAGTCCTGTTTTTTTCCTCCTCTGAAGCTGCACATCCCTTTGTAGCAGACATGAGGGGTGCGGGCTGTCAGAACCCCTTCCACAGGTGCCTCAGGTGCTGTACACAGACTGACAGTTAAAAACCCCTAAAAAGGTGGCGTGAATAAAGTCCTTCCCTCCCACAAGGCATTACAGTCAAGTCGCCTTGTTGGTTCGGGTTCCTGTGACTGAGGTGCTTCCAGCATTGTGAGCAGGAGCTAGAGACTCCTGGCTGAGAGAAGAGACCATCCTCACCCCAAAATGGTGGGGCTGGGCCCACACCACACATCAGTGAGGGAGACCAGCACCAACAGCTTTAGTGCAAGGTTTAACAGCAATACGGCAAATGTCCACACAGGACAGCCTGGCGGAGCACCACCAACACTTCGCAGGCTTTGGATGACCCTTTTGGTGCCCCACATCTTCTGTTGGTTAAACAAGGGTGAAGCTGCTGACCTGCTTCAGATGGGAGATATTAATGCTTGGAATGTATTTTGATAGCCTAAGGTAAAAGGTTTCATAATAGGTATTGATCAAAACCATACCACAGGGAACAAGGTTGTTCTCATTCAGAAGTGCTGGCTGTTGGTCTTTACTGCAGCATAGTAGTGACCCTACCTGCTGCTGTACAAAGTGAGTCGTGTGTAATAAATATCACCATGGTCAAATCAATTTGGAACAAAGAATCAGCCCCTTCCTCTTACTGAGAAGGAGCTGGTGACAGAAAACAGTCAAGAGCAAGGAGCTCACCTCACAAGGGGGCAGCATCTAACCATTTTGTACCAGAACCATCCATCTGATCCATAGTCCAAGGAAGACGGCAGTAAATTCTTAAAAGGAAATTTTTGTATAACTAGTATCACCTCCTAGTATAGGTCAGATTATTATTTTTTCCACTCGGTTAATGTTTGAAAATACATGAAACTGGAATTACTAATGGTCAATGAGTTGTCCAGTATCACTGCTGGAAAAAAAGGCTGAAAACCTTGTATTCTACAGCAGTAGAATCAATAAATCACTAAAGATACTTTTTACCCATTGCAACAGCAGTAGAAAGACCTGACTAGAGCACACTGAGAGACCTGTACATGAAAAAAAACCTCAAGCATATTGAGATACTAATGACTTATGTTCTTCAGGTATGTGCATGCAAAGTTGTTTTAGCTGTTCAGTTTAGCCACTATGCTGAATTGAATCAGGCAGTGTTGAGCATATACTCTTCACACAGCATTTAGTTCAGCTGTAGTAGGATCAAGGGTAGAATTAAATCATCTCAAACACAAAACAAATTTATGTGAAGAAATGTTCTTGCAGCATTATGTTATCTTGTTATTAAGAAAATGCCTTAGATGTGGCAAAGCTGTTGATATAAAACACTACCTTAAACAGCAACATCAGTGGCAATTTAGGAGAGAATTGCCAATAAATTTGGAGAAGTGCTTCTAAACTGTTTAAGGAAAGGACTTGGCCAAATGCCTTGTGTAACAGCCACATCATATACTAGCATTCCTTTCATTCCTGGCTGCTTTTTATTATTTTAAAGCTCAGAATCTGTATGAACCGCAGCCTACACAGTGGTGGTGAGTTTCTAGCTTTTTTAGATGTTTATCTTTTCCCAAGCACGCCCACTCTTTTCTATTTTAAATGTGAGTCAGTTGCTGCCACTTGGCACCTTAAGTCATCTAGGAAGCTATCCGTAGCTGCTGCTGTGCTGCTAACAATCTGCATGAAGCTGGGATGAAGCCCTCTGGCTGTATCTCACAGCTCATGATAAAGCACTGTGGAGTTCCACAGGCAAAGGTTTTCTCATCAGCACTGCTGTCTTCAAAAGAAAGAACAAAGTTTGTGTAATGCCACTCTGCTTGTTCTTGCACATTCTCACAAATATGATCACTGAGATCAAAAAGGGCAAATAGCAGCAGTAGTGAGTAGGTTTTGCCCATGATCACAGTATCAGTAAGTGGAGCAGCCAGAGATACTTGCTGCAGTCAGCACTGAGCAGGTGTCTGCACTACAAGAGCCTCTCAGGGACCAGAAACAGGTTCTGTTGCTCTGGTATGGCTTATAATGTATATTTGGCTCATCTCCTACTGTTTTCTATTCTATTCTATTATTTTAATTATTTTGTGGTTATCATTAAGCTGATCAGAATAACTAGTGATATACATATTTTATATGTGTATTAATATGTGTATATTAAGAAAGCAAGCATGAAGTCCTTTAGTGACAAATTCATTTTAGTATAAGGAAACATTTACACAAAGTATTACGTTTCTGCGATGAAATAGTATTTTTTAGATACTTGGGTTTAAAAAAACCACAACTCTTAGAAGATAGCTATCAGACTATGTTAGTTCTGTGGAATTGTATCAGTTGTAGCTAGCAATATTTAATAAATTAATTTCATACTTTAGAATCATAGACTATCCTGAGCTGGATGTGGTTTTGTTTATTTCTGGGGGGGTGTTTATTTTGTGTTCTGTAAACAGTGTGGTATTAAGAGGGCAAAGGAAATGCCAGGGTGATATGTTTCATGAATGTCTATAAATCTAGTCAACAATAATATGAGTTTTGGAGGCCATTAATTGGTTCTGTTAACAGGCAGACTTTCTGCTTTTGAATTTATTGTAAGGAAAACTTGAAATTTTCTACTTAATTTTTCTTCATAAGAAGTAACTTTTGTTACATTTATCAATGGTTTATTTAAGTTCTTCCTCATGAAGAGTAAGTGAACACAACCAGGATAAAACACCTTTCTGTTTAATATGTTAGAAATTCTGACTTTTCAAGCACTTTTTGTCTGTTCTGTTTTTCTTGGCATGGATTGCTTTATGTTTAATGTTCCCAGATTACGGACCTGGCAGGGTGGGGAAAAGTGAGAGGTGTCAGGAAGATGCCATCTTTGAAAGTCATCACATTGTTTCTTTCTTAGTGGGTGGGGTGAGAAATGAATTACATCAGAGGCTGCATTTTGTGGTGTGACCTAATTAATCATTTATGGCAGTGTCAATGAACTGTACTGGATCACTGTTTGAACTAAGAGGTCTCTGCAGTGAGGTAGGACTTTCTCGTTTCATTCCATCTCTCTTGTGATTACTTTTACCCTATTTTTTTTCAGTTGTTCCTCTGCTAGTGTATGACATGGCATCCTTATCATTAATGAAGAAGAGGGAGGGAAAGAAAAGCACCATGGAAGAAAGGCATGGCACATGGTTAAGACAGAAGTTGAAATCGTGCCACAGTCCCTGGCAATTGAGAGAACTGCCTGCCAGAGCTACAAAAAAGACACAATCAATGGTAGCAGAGGAGAGGAGGGGTGGTTAACAGTTCCTAGACTTTTTCCAAAGCAAGTTACAACCTTATCACAAATCAAGTTGCTAAGTACATGGAAAGTATTCTTGCATGGGGGTTTATGCTGACAAGTAAGGACACTTGTTCGAAGACATAGATCCTGGGTAAACAATAGATGTATTTTTACCACTGTAACAAGGCTTCTTACCTGACTTCTGTAGCAAGTGTTTTCCAATATTACTTTTATTTGGATGTTGCTTTACACTGGCATGAATGAGTCTGTGATTGTTTGCTTACAATCAAACTCTGATGTACCTGAAAATAGAAAAGCTTTCTGTATTTTGGATATCTTTCATTGAGATTCTGATTTTAAGAGTTTTGACAAATCGGTCTTCAAAGAGTTGCAAGTTAAATTGGTAAGGGAAGAAAATGACTAATTTTGGTTTATGAGATCAAGGTGGAGATCAGATTTCCATGTGAAGTCTACAAAGGTTACAAGATTGTGTTAACATGGGACAAATATCACGTCCTGTTAGTTAGTATTTTTTTTTCAGTGTAAGGCCTGAAAATATATCTAAAACAACTACATTAAGACGGAAGCTAAGAAAAGCACCCACATCACAGAATTACTCTAAATAAGGTCATAATTTAAATTGCATTTTAAAATGCTATTCTAAAAGGAAAACAACCATTTTAATATATGCTAAGCACCCCAAAAAGACATCTTGTCACAAATAATCCATCCTTCAGCTAACAGTATTTCCTCTGCTGGAAACATTTGTGCATAGATTCATAAACCAGCAAAAATGGTTAAACATTTCATCTTTGTTGCTCTTTTACCCCTTTGTTTTCTTTTTTATTACCATTATTTTCAGAAATTTGTCTGAGAGTAAGACTCGTTTTTCAGAAATTCATCTCTGCCATTTTTTTCCTTCCTTCTCTAACCCTACAGAATCTTATGTTCATAGTTTGTCCTAAACAATTAACTGATTACATGTGACAAAAAAACAGCAAGAAGCAATAAAGCTTTAAGTAACACAAATTCTTGATTTCATTCAAATGCTTTAAGGTATATTAAAAAGTGCATTGAGAAAATACAGAAATATGATAGACTTAACAGAACGCCAAAGTTTTCATGAGGAGTTACACAGTCACTGAAAGCACGAAGCTTTCTCAGTCCATGTGGTAACCCTTTATGATACACAGTAAACGCAAAGTAGCCTAACTGCTCGTAGTATCTGTTAAATTCTAGACTGTGACTTTGCTGGCCCTCGTTCTTCTCTGTTAGCTGTTTCTTATTTTAGATATCTCCAGGCAGTTTCCTGATTTGTACGAGTAGTGCTTCCTTTCTCAAAATTCCTCTTTTGCATGTTTCTCAGCAAGAGAAACTAATTTGACTGTGGAAAACAGCAAATGCACATAAAAGCAAATCCCTCCTGCTATTCTGAAAATGCAAGCTCAAAAGAATTTTCTTCCGCTCAGTGTTTCACATGATCTGTGGGGTTTATGATGTGCTAGCTCTCCTGTCTTCTTTTGTTAAGGCTTTTAAAAAAGTCTTTGGCCAGGGTTGTTAGAAGCAGGGAATACCATTTGTTGTTATGCCAGGCATGGATTTACTGGGAAAGCTTTTGCTCCGTGCTATGCACAGTGGGGATAATGCTGCCACACCGCATCATGTGATTGCAGCTGTGTAGCCTCTGTTTGAGACTGGAAGCAGCGTTCTGGAGCAAGTCCAGTCAAGTTTGTGCAGACAGCTCAGAGCTCAGCGCTGTCACTGTCTGAGCAAGTCAGTCTGAACTAGCCAGTTATTCTTACCTGCTGCCATTAATGCGGTGCTGCGCTCAAGCTCAGACATCTGGGTCTACATCTTTGCATAGATATGCCCTGTGAATGTAATATCCTACTGCTCTACAATACCACATCTATCTTTTAAGATCTTGTCCCTACATTTGTCTGTGGCAAAAAGGTAAATTACAGAAAGGCGTAAACCAATATCTAACCATCCTATCAAAGAAATTTCTCTTACGTAAAAAAATATCCAGTAATAACCTATTACAAGATTTCTACTGCCTATTTGCTGCTACTTGGAAGCAACTTACGGACTTTATCACACGGTTTGGGTGGTTTAACTGAACCTATAGCTTTACCTAGTTTTGCAGTTACTGTCATTCACAATTTTTTTCTTACATAATGGAATATCTAGACAAGAGAAAGGGTTACTTTTGCAGGCATAGTGTTTATCATGCAAGTAAACAGTTGTGGGCAGGCAGAAGCAAATTTGCTCCTCCCATGCTCCTAGCCTGAAGAACATGATTCAGCTCAAAACTAGAACTTCTTTTTAAGTGTTTACATGGGACACTACTCAGTCTGGTAAGTCTTGGCACTGGTTTGTTCTGCTAAGTAGAGTATGGGCTGATACCACCCACCAGTTCCCAACCATCGCTGTTTAACTGCAAGGACATTTCCAAATAATAACTCTGTGATTACTGGACTAGGTCAGGGCACAGAATTAAGTTTTACTGTTTTAAGGTCTTTTCACCACAGCCCTGCACTTAAGGAAATTCTCAGTTAAAATTAACTGTGGGTGGCATCAGGGATTGTGCAGAGACAACCTGTCATGTTTTTTGAACTAGCTTTAGACCAGGCAGGAAATTACTGTTGGTGGAGCTGGGGAATGCTATTGCTTTTTTCATTCTTTGTTCTGCTTGATGTTTAGATTATAAGAAAATATTTGTTGAGCTAAAGCTCTGTTATATGTGGAAAGGATACTTCAAAGTTATTCTGTATTGACATTGGGCACTGTGCTATATTGCAGGGTCTTAATCGTGTTTTGTTTAGAGTTACTAGAAACACTTTCATCCTCACTTACCTCCTTTTCATACAATTCTTTATTCACTTCATCCACTTCATATTTTTATTCTTCTCTTGTCATGCTCTGAGGCAGCCCCTAATACTTTCAAGGATCTCCTCCCTCATATGACAAAACCTGGTTTTAGTCCTTCATTTCCAGCTGCTGCTGTGTTTTACAGAAATCCTTTCTTTGAATCCTTTAAATATTTTCTAGGCTAGAGCTTCAAACACTCGCTGACTAGGTCTGAGCTTAGTGTGAATACAGCAGAGAACTATTATAATTGTTGTTGTTTTTTTTTTTTAATCTCTTTTATGGTATAATCCATTTGCAGATTGATTATATTGTTTCCACCTTGAAGGTGACAAGATAGACAGTCAAGCCAAAAACAAAATTTATTGGAATAAGCCTCTTCTATAATACGGCTGTTAGTTTAGTTTTTTTTTTTTTCAATAAGAAGCTATAGAAATTCAAATATACTATTTATAATGTATTGATTGCACCTCCTTCCGTAGCTGTTGTTAAGCAATTTGCTGTACATATCTCCACTCACCTCCCTCCAGCAGCACTCTATATTTAACCCACATGCTTAGGTCTTGTTTCTACAACTTCTGCACTGGCCGTATGTGCCACGTCTGAGCTGAAAAAAGAACTAAATCCCTTGGGCCAAATTCATTCCTGGAGTTGCTTGATTGAACACAGTGCATTTACACTGAGCACAGATTTGGCTCATACCTGACTTTGTCAGCATTCACTGTGCTGTAACTAAGTAACAAGAACACTGTCATTAGGGGAGAGACAAATAGCTTTCTTTAAGGTTATTAGAGCACTGAGCACCTTTAAGGAGTGAAAGGAGGAGTTGGGGAAAAGGACACCGCTCCTTTTAGAGCCCGTGTAACAGAACCGATAAGCTATTCCTCTGATGTGATTGAATGTGACTGAATACTGCAGGCTCTTGGACTCTTATTCTACGAAGCCCACATCACAGCAGCACAGGAAAAGATTGGAGGGAACAGCTTCTGCTGTACCGAGAAAGGTACATATTTATATTTTTCTATTTCTCAGACTTGACATGATTTGTTGTGTTAGATAATGCCACTACTTTAAACAGTGCCGAATATGAAAGAAGCAATGTTTTCCACATTTTGACTGGTACTCATTGTCAGGAAGCCAGTCTGTGGGCAGTTACAGCTTTCACAGAGAAAGAGTAGGACATATTTGTGTGTAAGGCATTTCTACTGCATTGTAAACCTTGACAGCTGAAAGAAGTGAGATGAGATAACCCCAACTAAATTGGAAAAGTAATTTATGGCTATAAGTATGCTAGAATTCGGTACTCATTTGTACTCAAGAAAAAGCTGAATGCAAGTCAAGCTTCAGTTTATTCATATTTGACTATGAATAGCTGCTTTTATAAATGTGTTTCTGCAGCTGTATTTTATGGGGATTTAAATTTTCAATAGGGAGTTCTGCAACAGCAAAATGTCTGTGAAGAAGTATAATGACAAAAGCTAGTATGCTAGCCCTGTTGCTGCTTATAGAGTATCTTTCTGATGCCCTTTATGGACATCCCTTACCTTCTGTTCTTTAAAAAACAAACTCATATTTACTTGTATTGTTAACAGCATGTCAGATTGGTGATCTTTATAAACAACCTTTGCTTCATCTCTGCACTTAAGCTTACTTTTTTCTGCTTGGAGGCGTGGACTCCCCTAACAAAGCCCTCAGATTCAAAACCTCATGCATTTGCACAGCACTGCAGTATTTAAATGAGAAAGAAAAATTACCTGATTTACAGCTTTAGTTTGCCTAAGTGGAAAAAGAGCTTAACCACATTAACACAGCAAACAATTTACTTGTCATTCAAGTTTAACAGTACTTCTTAGCAGCCTGGAGCTGGTATCATGTTTATCTGCCAGTCCCACACTTTCAGCATTCCTTCAGGATCACTGGAATTGGAACTGACAAGGAATTTTCTGAAAAAACACGATTCTGGCAGTGGTCATTGAAACCAAATCTTATTGTGTGAGGCCATCCATACCAGTTTCGCTAAAACTCTCTCAGGAGGGATTTCTCAGAAGGCAATTTCTAGCTGAAGTATGAGAAACTCTGCCCATTCCAGCTACTTTTTTTTCTGGGGCTATTTACTCAGGATTTGAGACCAAGGTCCCATGCCCTGCTTTCTGTGAGGCTGCCTCCTCCCATGCAGTGCTTTGGTTACCTGCTGTGCTGTGGTGGATCCCATTGTGCCTGGACTGTTAGAGCTGTTCATTCTCATGGATATAAACCTTCATCTCAGCAGTGATTTCCTTGCTATTCTTTCAGATCCCTCAGTGGGTGTCTTCAGTACCAGGTTTCCGTCATTCATTCTCCCTGGCCAGAAGAGCAGCTTGTGCAGAGCAGAAAGCTGTGCTGGTAGAGAGACAGATTTACACTAGATTAGCTGGTAGCCTTGGAAGCAGGACAGGACTGTGCAGTAGGGATTTGGGACACTGAGGATTCAGCCCTTGGTCCTTGTGATACAAGGAGAGAATACAAAATAGGGCTGTCACAGGTGATTATGCTGAAGTCAACTAGCCATTCTGGTCTTTCCTCTTTCAGCCCTTTCTCCATTTGGGGGTGGAGGGGTCAGAATCATTCAAAAGGAGCTTGTTTCACCCCCTGGGCAATGTGAAAACCTCAGCTCAAAAAACTTTCTCCAGGCCAGCTCACAGCGTGCTGACAACGCAGAGTGCTTTGTTCTTTCAAGAGTCCACTGCCTCCCAGGTGGGATCTGTACAACTCAACTGGCTTCAAACACAGGTAGAAATAGTACAAACAAAGCTAGTGCTCGGGAGCGGGAGTAAGGACTGTCAGAAAAAAACACTACCTAGGGGTACTTGAATGGAGCTTATTCCTGAAAACTAAAGTGCTTTTCCTATCATAGAATTCCCTCGCTCCAGACTTTGGCATTAATTGCTCACTGTGTTCATTAGGCCAGTCTGAATCGGAATTCTACGGATCCATGTGGGCCTTCCTGCTGGGTGGAGATGAGTGAGGCCAGTTTGTTCTAAACCCCACTCTGTTTTATGGGGCACATAACCATTACATAAACCTTGTCCTTTGGGTGAGTGTACTGACTACCATTCAGACAATAGCTACGGTAAGGGAAGTTTTAAGTGCATACTAATTATCCTAATTGAAGTCTTTCCAGGGAGAATGGAGTTAAACACCCTCATGAAGCTTAGCTGATGGAGTCCCTAGTAGGCAATAGACACTTTTCTGTTCTTTTCCTTTCATTCAGTAACAAGAAACTTGTATTTGTTACCTTTCAATGTCAGAAGAGATTGAAAAAAAAAACAACAAACAAACAAACAAAAAAAAACAAGAGGACCAGGGAAAAAAAATAATCAGAACTTTCCATTTATAGAAGTCTGAATTTTTGTAGTCACAGTAGCGAAGCTAAATTGGAGTAGCTTGAAAGAGCCTAGGGAGAGAGAAATTTAGATTTCATGCAAGAAATACTTAGTGAAAAATTATCTAAAGTCTGTTCAGCTTGTTTTCATGATGTCAGTGGAAAATCTGAATGTTGAATGCCCAGACTAAGTTTCCATTGAAATACAAGCTATTCACATTTGGCAATACACTGATTATTCTTCACAGTGTTGCTCTCAATTGAAAATACATAAACAATACTGAAAGAATAAGAGGTAAAAAGAATATTTTTTTTGACCTTTAAAAGTCCTAAAATATGAAGCTGTTGAATTGCGTTGCCTACAGCAACAGGGTACAACATGTTTGGCAGAAGTTAGTTCAGGCTTTCTGATCAAAATACTCTGCCTTTCTTGCTCTGGGAAAAGATCAAGAAAAGCAAAATGTCACAGAACAGAAATTGCTTCAGTCAAGAGAGCACAGGACAAAGAGTCAGGAATTCCTGTCCCTGTCATGGCGCAGCACAGATCTCCTCTGACCTACTGCAGGGTATCAGATTTTTTCTTAAATGTGTAGAAATGTGCCAACTCTTCTGCATTGTTTTTTCAATGCTTCTTAAACAGATAATATATCTTCACTAATATGCAAATCCTCCATGTACTTTAGTGCATCAGATATTTAAGGGCATAATTTCAGCAAAAGTGTTTAAAAGGTTTGAATTTAAACCTCCTGAAAAATGTTTTCAACCCTTTTCTAAAAATAGGGAGTACTCCCACCTCCTTCACAAAGGTGTGTGTGGAGGGGTTAATCTGTTAATTTGCATGGCCTTAGTAGAAAAGCTCTAGAAAATAGTTTGTTATTACATTCTCTCTGCAGACCTAGCAGCAGTGTCTCAGCAAGGAGTTCAGGCCCCATTGTCCCCAGGCACTCTACTATTGTCATCCATTTCTATTACCATCAACATCATCAGACTGATGGAGAGATTCTTCTGTGAAGAAAAGGTTGAAGGGTATAAATTTACCAAGCACTCCCCATTCACCACGTTGTGTGAGCTAATAAAATCTAAATTAGATTCTAAACCCTTTGGTATCAGAATGCTAAAGTACTGTCTGGATGCTTGGAGACCGGTAATAAACTCTTGAACAGCCAACCAGTACTTGGCAGTTAGATCAAATGCATGCAAAACTATAGCAATGTTGGATGTAACATCATCTTTCCTCAGAGGCCTGATTTGTCAGCAGGCTGAAATCACTGTAGCAAGATGTTTGAAGCACTCTTTGTTTCTACGTTTTCCCTGTTTTTCATAAACTCAAGAACAGCAATGTCGCGTAGGTGTTTGCTACTTTGGTATCTCAGAATGGATCTGTCTAGTTAACACAGATAAAATCACTTTGTGCTTCCTTGGGTGTTATCCATATATCCATAGCACAGACTTCTCTGACAAAGATGAATTCAGCTTCACAACACCTTGAAAGTTACAGAAGTTGCAGTAATGTTAACTTATGCGTGGCAGCAAAGGTGTAGGTAAGACAATTCCCACAAGGTCAGATCAGGAAACCATTGCCAAAATGAGCCTCAAAGCTAAATCCCCTGACTCAGGATCACAAAGTTTACTCTCATGGTAGTCCTGGAGAATGGTAGTCTAATGTACGTGCTGTCTTTGTAGAAGAGACTTTTGTGATTATGTTCAGGACTTCATTTTCAGTATGAAGCAAAGCAGTATCAGTTTGTCCTACAAATACGCTTGTAAGGATTCACCTTGATTAGAAAAATATTCTATCCAATAGTTTTCAACCTCCCAAGTATTTTTAATACCTGCCAGCTCTTATTTCTGCATCTCTTTTCTGTAGGAAATGAGTTCCTGTTAATTATTCATAGTATAATGAAATGAGCTTCAGACTAGTTAAATAATCAAATTCGATACTTTCTTAATCCACCAAGTGCGATGCTCATTAAGGCACATGTCCTTATTAAAACTCAAGTATTTAAATGTGCTTACTTTCAATATGTTTATTCTTCTTCTCAGTAAATATATATATATATTTAGCAGAGGGAGGTTGTTTCAGAATGTGAGAGAGAAACAGCAGCAATCAGTAAATTAGATCAAATCCCCATACACCTTGCTCTAGCACCCTTAAGAAGACTTAATGCAGTTTTTATTGAACACTAAGAAAAATCTCAGTTTGAATTCACCATGTTACCTAGACTTACCTTAAAAATTGATGTTACCAATTGTTCTAACCCTTATTTTTTTCACTTCAGGGAATAATAAGACCAAATAGTTTTTAACAGTACTTGGAAAAACTTACCAGGACTGATGAATAGTATCACTGAAAGGCCCTTATTGTAATCTGTGGTGAAATGGCAGGAGTCACCTGTGCAAAAATCTGTAGGTGTAGAATAGGATGTATTGTTTTGTGCTCCATCTCACAGGTATTTTTATATTTTTAGAAAAATTGGAGATCCTATAATAGTGGTGGGGGTAGGAATCCTGTAATTTAAATATTGCCATAATAATAGATCTTTAAGTCTGAGCCAGTCTCTTGAGAATTCTTTTATAGCCTTTGGAATGACTTAAGTATACTATATTCAAGACAGGTAAGGCAGGGAAACAGAGTCCCACAATTTTGTTTGCTACTTTCTTTGAAAGTATCTTTTTTTTTTTTTTTAATCCCTGTAATCTGAAACAGAGGAATTCACATTTAAATGCTGATAGCTTGATTACAGTTTGTATTGGGAAAAAACTACTGAACTACTTTGTTGAGTTATGATTTGGTCTCATGAAGCCCAACAAAAAGAGTTAAGACTAAATGCAGAAAAAAATAATGCAGTGCCTTAGAAAGATTTGCCAGTAGTTTGACAGGTTTGGGCCTGAATTTTTAATATGTTTCCTTTTAAACTCTGTCTTACTGAAAATAGATGTAGTTATAAGTGTTACTCATCCCTTTCCATAATGTTATCCATTCAGTTTTCTGTTTATTTCCTTCCTCAATTTCACATTTTTCAAAGGGAAGGGTCATATTATCAGGACATTTCTAATGCACAGAAGAGGTTGCAGTGCTAACCTGTGTATTTGGAACCTCACTGATTAAAAAAGCGACTGTCTTGTAATAAGTGGTAATGGGAAGCTTGACTATGCACAAGTTCAGTTTTATTGAATATTTAATGAATCCCATGAATCCACATTAAAGTTAAAATTACAGTTGCATTTTCTAAAGCTGTCATAAGACTGTCTCTTATGTAGTGGTAGCTTTAAACTGGTTGAATTATGCACTTAATTTTCATATCAAATATTCTTCAGCTAGGAA
Organism: Anser brachyrhynchus; assembly: GCF_964034855.1. Lineage (NCBI taxonomy): Eukaryota > Metazoa > Chordata > Aves > Anseriformes > Anatidae > Anser > Anser brachyrhynchus. The sequence continues at coordinate 8,532,490 of NC_137710.1, read as the reverse complement.
TATGAAAGCAATTACCTATTTTGGTACATTTTTTCCCCTCTTCCTGGTGCATGACTATCACTAATGCATCTTGCCTTTGCCAGGCTACTTTTACAGTTTACTGCCATCACTAAATTTATTTTTACATCCAAGAAGACAGAAATTAAAGGAGGAACCACCTTGGAAAAAGAAGCAGTGTTCAAAAAAAAAAAAGGAAAAAAAAAAACAATAAAAGGAACCAGATAAGTCTGGTTTCTTTCTTTTTAAAAGCTAATTTCCCTGGAAAGTTTTTTTCAGTATAATTGCCTCCTAAAGGAGGTTTTTTTAAGAACAACTGAAATTGACAGTTTAAGAAGGTGCTGGGATGTTGTATAGTAATTAAAAGCAAACAAAGAAAAACAATAACTGAGAAACACTCCTTGATACAGCAAAACAAGTGAACCGGTCTAATAGAAGAAAAAAACAGTATGTACTGAATAGTTTATTGCTGCCAGTGAGTGTTTAAGGATCTGTGGAGGCAGGTGGGCTCTGCTGTTGCGGATGGGAGCATCAACTAAGGGATTCAGAAGTCCAAAGATCTGACTGATGCACTGTAAGAAATGGATCCTCCTGAGCACTTGATCATAGGAATGGCCAAGGTGAAGTTCCTCCTTATTTTAGCTTTAGATCTAAGATCATCCCCAAATTATAAACATTTGGGTTTACATTTATTGGCTTTTTTTGTCTACTCGACGAACGTTAGACAAAGTTTGCACACAACTCAGTGCTAACAGCCATTCACCAGTCTAGATCCATTATGACATGAAGAGAAAGGCAGGTCTGTATTTTGCCTTCCAGGAGGATCCTTGGGTAAACTGCAAGCAATAAGATTTCAAAGCTGAAGATATAAAATTTGTTTTGTGGGTGGTCCAGCAGAACCAGCAGTTGTTGTCCTTACAGACAAGCTGAAAAGACTGTTAGCCTACTCATATTTTTGAGTGAGGAATGGCTAGAAGAGACAGAAGGCAATGGCTCACTGTGTGATTCAGAAGTATATCCCAAAGTACACTTTTTTGTCAAGCTACTTGGTTCTTGGTATCAGGATGTCACACTACAATACCTGCTAAGGGTGGCAGCAGCCTACATACAATCTATGCCTTTGAAAACATGTCATATATCTCTGAAACGAGGTGTCTTGCTCTACACCACTAAGTTCACTCTCTTAAAACAACAACATCTTTAAGAAAATACTGCTGTCCAAGTAAGCATGAAAGTGAAGTGTTCAAGATCAGATGAAGTTACTGAAAATCAGCAGGCCTAATCCAAGCTGTTTTCTCTGTACTGGGTAACAGAGATGTGTTATGAAATAGCATTTCACAGGCTATAGATGATGAAGAAGCTGCCCTTCCTTAATACGTGGGCTTTTGAGCTTGGGATGTTTTATAATTTTGGTGTATAAAACCTGTATCAGTGTGGGAAAGTAAGACAATGGAAATCTGGTTTGCTGACTTACCCTATTGCATGCCTGAGAAGCAATATGAAAGGGGAGGGACGGATTTTTACCTTCAAGCAGGTTCGTTTTGTTAAGGTATTAAGACCAAACCAAAACAAACACCACCAACTCCAAAAAATCCCACAAACTAAGAAAATCAACTCTTCACAGTAATCCCAGTCCACCAACAACGGCCATCCAATCAAGTAAGCCACGAAAGTTATACAAAGACAAGCCAAGTAAAGCTAGAGAGAGATTTTTCCTATTAAACCAGTGACATTTTCATAGCCCAACCCAAATCTCTAGAGGACAGGTCATATGGAAGGAACATCTTCATGTAGAAGGACTGGAAAGGCCATAGAATCATAGAATAGCCTGAGCTGGAAGGGATGAAAAAGGATCATTGAATCCAACTCCTGGCTCCACAGTGGACCACCCAAAAATCAGACCACATGTCAGAGAGCATTGTCCAAATGCTTCTTGAACTCTGGCAGCCTCGAGGCCATCACCACATCCCTGGGGAGCCTGTCCCAGTGCCCGACCACCTCTGGGTGCAGAACCTTTCCCTAACACCCAGCCTGACCCTCCCCTGTCCCAGCTCAATGCCATTCCCTCCGGTCCTGTCACTGTCCCCAGAGCAGAGCTCAGCGCCTGCCCCTCCGCTCCCCTCGTGACGGAGCTGCAGGCTGCTATGAGGCCTCCCTCAGGCTCCTCACTTCTGGGCTGAACAAACCCAGGGACATCAGCTGCTCCTCATGTGTCTTGCCCTCCAGACCCCTCACCATCTTTGTAGCCCTGCTCTTCCTGAGCAGAAGTCCTATCTGGAAGGCACAAGACAGTTAGCACTTATAAGTCAGCAGAACTACTAGTGCATAGAAGGGAAAAAGAAAAACTGACATCTAGACCTTCATGATCCTGCTAAGGTAAAGAAGCAGGTTCCTACTAGCTAGGAAACAAAATTCAGAATGCCCAAGAAACAAGATTTTCATGCGCTAATGATGCTGGTGAGCCCTGAAAAGAAGTGTCAGGTCAGTCTTTGCAAAAAAAGCATTATAAAGGAAAGTATTAGCATTGGTGACTGTTTGAAAGAAATAGACTTTTAACTGCTCCAAGGAAATTATACTTGCTGTGCCACTAAGATAAGTAGATGGGTGAACAAACATCAGCTGTACTGCAGGTTGAGCATGTCTCCATGGCAACTCAGTCATCTTCTGAACTCGGAATGTGTTCTGCATGATGATTCAAAATTCAGGGAGGTGCTGCAGATTTTTCCCATGGGTGATGTGTGTGCCAGGTCCCACTGCAGAACAGAGGTCTGACCACGCATAAAATTTAGGACTTTCCTGGGACAATTTTGGGGGAAACAAACAAAAAAAGGAAGCAAGAATAGGTAGGAATAGATCTAGGGGAATCCTTGCCTAGGCATGTAGCCCCTTTACTTCTGGTCTTGGCAATTTAGGCAAAACTTTTGAGGATGTTGTAGCTCCAGTTGCAGCAATGGTTCTGCTGAATGTTCCACCAGGTAGGTGGAACATTAATACAATTACAAGTGGAAGCTGTTAACCATCTTTAGCAAGCTGGAAGAGGAAGAGTCATAGTAGAAAGAAGCAGAGACTACAAAGTGTTGAGTGTCACGTTCTTTAAAAATAACAGTTTAAAAAACACTGCGACTCAAGCCAGCATGCTGCGGTTAAGAAATACTTTCTGAATCCTTTAGACCTGTGCTCACATGCCAAATCAGACTTCAAGAACAAACGAACTTGGCATTCATTCATCCTAATGCTAACTGCAGTGCATTCCAACCTGTGCTGCCCTCCCAGTAAAAAACTGTCAGCTCCTGGTTGTGGGCAGCAGTGGAAATGTGGTGTTCTAAGGGACATCAGCAGAGACGAGCCGTGTTTTGGGATGGATGAGAGGAACTCCTCATACAGAGAAGCCTCAGGCGACTCAGAACCCTTAGTTTGGCACTCTTTCAAAGGCTAAATCAATACCTTAATTTTAAGAACCCTTACTTACCACATCTTTTGTGCTGTGACTCCTGCATGGAAATAAATGCACCTTTCTTTATACTGGCTTGTCTGAAATCCATCAGAGTAAATGGCTTTGACAGGATTTATTGCTTGAGCTGTACAGGGTGACATGCATCCCATCTGCTGAGCTTTACGTTCAGATGCCCTGAATTCAGAGAGACGAACAGAAACTTGCACACACGACCCATGCTGTGCAAACACAGGCACTGGCAGCTGACACTAAATTTCAGGGGGAAGAATAGACACAACTCCATCAGATAATTTGAGCTGGCCTGTCGGAGTAATAGAACGTTCCCTTCTCTTACATTTCTCGAATTGCATGAACCTGGGCTCTTCTCTGGTTCAGGGATTTAGCTTTACATTTTTTATAACCAGTGATAAAACTTCTCTGCTTTAGAAAAAAAGCATCTTTTGTTCTCAAAAGTGTCATATTGATGGTTCGTGTCAAAAGGTTTATGAGCAAGAGAAAGGCAACCATCTTCTGTGAACTATTCCACCTGGGTACCTCTGTTGCAGGCTGTGAGAGGAGGGAGGCAGCTCAAATCCTTCTGAAACGTCCAGCTCAGCTTCACTGCAGAGCACGCCAGAAGGGCAGGCGCTAGCAAAGGGGGTCTGCATGCCACGGAGTAACTTGACCTGCAGTCTGATTTCAAACAGAATGGTGCCTAACACTGTCCAGTTTCTGTTGATGCTTTGTTCAAAAATAAAGGGTGAAAAGTTCCATATTTTCTTACCAAGGCTCAGTAGTTTTCCAGTGTTTAAAAATGACAAGAGTGAGATCGCATGCAGAGTCTAATTAAGATTTTGAATCCTTTGAAGACGGTTAGAACAGATTTGATGCTGAGAGGCTCCTTGTGCAGTGGCATGCTTGGAGCCAGGACTGAGCAGCTGTGTGGGGGAAGGGACCAGAGCATTAAATAAAGCTACTTGTTGACTGCCTGTAAAATTGGCTTCTAAAGGGAGTGCCACAGAGCACCATCCATTATCGAGTGACACAATCATGTTCAGCTTCTCTGTACAATGTCATAATTAAACTGTGTGTGTTGCTGTTCGGGGTGGTGGGTTGTGGGTGACTCAGCTTAATATTCACAAAAAACAATAGCTCTCTCCTGGGCCACCTTAACTCTGGGCTGTTTTTTCTCTTTCCTTCCAGATGCTGGAGAGCTCTTCAGTCCCTTTGTTCATTGTCTTCGTCCTGCTTTTCATTTTGTTGCTCTCTGTGGTGCTCATCAGGAGAAACGGCACTGCTGCCCTTATCTGGAATGAAATAATCCGGGAGAAAATAACTAATTTCATCATGAACCAGAGCAAAGAACAGAGAATTTTAAATTTTGTGCTGCAGAATGCAGTCCGAGGGGACCCCTGTAGCGTGATGGACGCTATAGATAAGTACTGCTCCCAGAAAGAGTGGGCCATGAATGTTGGCAATGAGAAAGGTAATTGCAGCAGGGATCAGCACTTGGAAGATCCTTCAAGACTAGTAGATTATAGGACATTTTATTGTATTCATTTGGTCACTCCCATCCGCTGGGAGGGAAAAAAAAAAATCACATCCACAACAGCCTTGTGGTCAGCAGAGTAGTTCTGTAAACAGTAATGAATACTTGTGCAGATGTCTTTGAGGAGGAGGATCTAGTGAGTAATCCAGGAAGTCATAGGATCAAATCTAGTTTTGTGTGGTGCGTGCAAGTGTGTAAGCAGAGGGTGACAAGTTATGGGAAAGAATCTATGATTATGTTGTGCCTTATTTCCCATAAAGGGTGGCCTTGAGGAATAATTCCTTACATCAAGGACTTTTAGATCCTTAATAGAAAGATACTGAATATGAAAAAAAACAAAAACAAAAACAACAAACAACCAATCATGGGAAGTATTTTAAACTATATGAATTTTGTATCTGCAAGTATAAATTACAAGTTACTGTTGAGGGGAAAGATCCTACCCATGTAATACACAAAAGCAGCTATCAGGTCTTTTTGCTACTAGGCAAGTAAATCATCTTTTTCTTGTCTACAGGAAACTATGTGGACAAAACATTTTTTTTTTCTTAACCGCAGGAAAATGACAGTCTGTTCAAAAAATTGTAATGGCAAAATGTTAACACATTCCCTTATGAATTAGACACAGAAGTACCTCTTACTAGGAAATTGCAGGGAAATTTAGCTTAGCCTGGGATTAATGCACCTAATGAAGTACAACTGCAAGTGCTGTAATAAAAATGCTTCTCTGTCATGGGGTACATTTTTTGAAACTAGCTTCTCTGCATACCAGTCGGGGGTAGTTAGGGCAACAGAACAGTAGGTAATGGCCAAGTAGGAAATCCTAAAACTCTAAACTTTGAGCATTTGGGATTATATTTTTAATAATTTCACTCTAATTTTGCTCTAACAAATGAAATTTCCTCGGAGAGAAGAGCCATCAGAGTTAATACACCTTTAGTTCTGAAGATTTCTAGAAGAACCACATGATCTCAAGATGCAAGCATTATCATCAGACTATGCATAAACAAATGACACCTAGGAAATTTCACATATGAAATGTGTACATGCCCTGAGCAAGTCCATGGCTCAGAGTAAAATCCCTTCAGATACTTTTAAGATTAGCTATCTAGTTTCTAAGCATATAAGTAAAAGCAGACAGCTTTTGAACAATTAAATTCCTTTTTTTTTTCAGGATTAGATATAGCACACCGTCACTCACTTTTGAGAATATTTTTTGTTAACAATTAAGTATTTTATGTCCCACAATTCATCAGGTGAATTCAAATACTTTGCAACCTATAACTAGACTTTTCTTTTTCCCTTTAGACAACTATTTAGACTGAGACATTTTGTATCAGACTACTGCATGTAGCACTGCAACAAAATACCAGCACTTAGAAGTCAGGATTTATATATTTCGCAAACACCTCCAGTTTCTGCAATAAGTTCTTGGGAAAACACATTGCATTTTTCCCTTGTAACACTATAAATATTTTAGTTAACTCAGGCACTTTCTCGCTTATAAATATTTAAAAATTGTGAAACTAAGGAAGATTTTTTTAGTTGAAAGTGTGCCTTTTGAATCTTAGAATGTCCCTGATCAAGTTAATCATAGACAAGCCTATTTGCAGAGGAAACAGTACACAATTTGACATCAACCCTTATATTTTTAATGTCCCGAGCACCTGAGTGCATGGACTTCGCAAATTTCTCGTCCCTAATTTACCCATCTGCATGCAAACTAGCTTGATTTTGTCCAAAGTTAACCTGTTTTCATTTATTCAGGTTTAATTCTAGACAAGACAGTGGAAGAGATCAATCCATCAGTTGCACTGGAGCTGGGAACATACTGCGGCTACTCAGCAGTTAGGATTGCTCGGCTACTGAAAGCAGGCGCTCGTCTTCTCACTGTGGAGTTCAACCCAGAATTTGCAGCTATAGCTAAACAGATGATTGAGTTTGCTGGAGTACAAGATAAGGTAAATACCATTTTTCTCAGAAAGCAATACATAGAGAGTGGGACTTTATGCACAGAAGCAACACGAATAGGTTTAAATTTGTTATTCTACTTGTCAAGCAAGTATAGCGCCATAAGTGTCTGGGAACAAGCAGAGTAACCTTCAGGCTAGATAGCAGGGAAAAGCTATCATCGTCCATACAGAAGACCAAAGTCGTCATCTCTTTTGCACGGTGGAATTGAGCTAAACGTGTGAGCACCAGTCAGGGGCCCAAGTATGATGCAGACCCAGCTAGGGGTCAGGGTTAGGGTTAGGGTTAGTAGAGTCTTGGGCTTGTCAAGGCTTGTCAAGACTACTCACTGGTTATTGCAATAGACACGCCATTTGCTGAGAGCTACTTTCAAAGCTCATGGTGACTCTAAGAATATGGACCTGAAGGGAGGCTCCTGAGTCAGTTATTTCATTTAATACAGTCACAGGACATCAGCACACACAGTTCTTTCCATAAAATTAGCAACCACATTGCAAAACTGGCAAGATTTACTACCATTACTGAACTACTAGACTACCCCACAGGCAACTCCTCCTGATAATCAGGAACCTTTCTATGATTTCTATCCCACATTTATTCATAGACGTTTTGTTTTCTTTTACTCGTGCACCAAGCTCTTATTAATTTAACTAGCTCTGTGCCTAATTAGTCCCTGACCTCTCACAGAAGTAGAACTTCACAACGTTACCTCTCAAAAGCTAGAGTATTGGTTTTCTGTGTGTAAACTAAAACCTTCAGATCAGTGAACACTGATTACTGAATACAAAAGAAAATTAAAGTATAGTCTAATTTGTTACAGAATCTCACAGAAGAGAGTTGCATTATGTTATGTGCAACAGACTTCAGAGAAGATGTATTTGCCCAAAACTAGTTGGTCACAATATACATATCTAAATTTTGCAGTGCAAGGTGTCTCAACTCCCTGTACAGTTGGCTGAGCTGCAGGTATTTTCAGTCTATAATCCATCTCAGCCCAGAGCAGACATCTTCAGCCAGTCAGGTCTCATGCCTGAGAAGTGCCTCTCTACTGACTAACCAACTCACTTCAACACATATAAAACTTGAAGAACTAAATCCCACCATGAGATCTTCAAATGTGTTTGTTAACTTTTTGATGAGAACCTGAAGTAACAGTGACATCTAAAATTGCATTTCTCGCATCTGATTAATCTCCTGATCAGCTGAGTCATCAACCAGACAGATTTCCTTACTACTTTTTTCCTGTACTTACAGAATATGGCAATTGCTTAACAAGTCAGGGTGCAGCAACTTTTTGCAGTTTAACAGTACTTATGCCGTTAAACCTGTAAGGGAAATGTAATAGAGTCTGTCCTGCCTCGTCTACTGGCCATATCAATTTGACATACAGTAGCTTCCAGCTGTATTCTAAACTAACCTGTTGTTTCTTCTGCTTCCCTTTGGACTACTTATTTAAAGTGAGATACAACTACAAAAATAATAAAAGTTCTGTTTTCAACAGAAGATTCCCGTGTTTCCACTAAAAATCACATTATCCAACAGAAACAACAGACAACTTTTTTTTAATAGTAATAGAGAAGAAAAATATTTTGGAACACGTGTGGATTGATTTGTCAAAAAAAGTCTGCATGATCCAACTCTACCAGATCAACTAAGGCTATACTGAACTATAAAAAGGATCACTGATGTCTTCCCACAATTTGAAATGAGGGACATGTGACTTTTCTTTATGGCTCACAATTCATCAGGTAGATTTGCATTTCAGGTAAAACTCATAGAAGGCCCTTCAGAGGAAATTATCCCTCAGCTGAAGAAAAAATATGAAGTGGATACTCTGGATTTTGTCTTCTTGGACCACTGGAAAGATAGATACACACCAGACACCATCCTGCTTCAGGTCAGTTTGCACAATTTGTCTTAAAAGTAAAGTAGCAAATACCTAGATGTCTGTGAGGCCTACATTCTAACAGAAGAACCTCATCCTCTGTAAAATGAAGAACAGCAGCCAAAATAACAACCTTATGAAAAAAAGAGGATTTGAGGACAGGATCCCAAACCTTTATCTGGGACAACTGCCCACAGTACACAGCTCAGGACTTGGCAAATAGTGTTAAGCCATTTTGTTTACTGAACAAACGGGTCTGCAGTAGAAATCCCAGCTGCAGGAGAGCAGGGTGTGGATGTTACACTCACTGGAGTATCTGCATGGTCACTAAACTGGAAAACTTGACCCAAAAACATCCTGATCCTGGGAGCAGGTGAGACTCAGGACCCGCATATCCCAGCTCCACCTCTACAATTTCCTTTTACTTTTCAGTATCCCTTTTTCTGCCTGGTTTTGCTACGCCAGCAGAGCCTTTTGATGACATACAATTTGGGTAGTGCAGCTGGGTATCATCTTTCTGGGAGCCTTTACTCCACCTAATTAACTGGCTGTAAAGCAACCTTTAGAAGAGTGCAGGCTGCCCCAGTCAAGCACTTGCTAGAGAAGTGCTGTCAAACTATCTCCAGCCCTACATGTGGAAAAATTGTGTTAATTTCTTCCCAACTCCCCTTAACAGTTACTGCTAGCATTACAAAACAAGTTGTCCATAACAGCAGTAGGCAGTGATGGGTAGCACTGGACGTGAGGTAACTATATTCTAGAGTACTCAGGGAAGGGAAGATATTTTTAACTGTTAAATAAATGAGATTCACAGCATTTGTATGTATAAACACAGCACACAGAGATACTCTCCTAACTTTGGCACTGCAGACTGATAAAACTTCTTAGAACTGCTTATTTGGATGGAAGTGCCATTTTGCAATTATTTTCTTCACAAATAAATCCATTTTTTTTTGAGGCTGCCTCTTACATTAAGAGCCCACCATCTACTTCCTGACCCCTGCTTGAGGCCTATAACAATATTTTCTCATCCAGGCTCTCCTGTTTTTTAATTTCACCCCTGTCTTCCTGATAGCTGTTTGAAATCTGGGGTTCAAATTTCCAGTATTGAATTTACACAGAAGTAGCTGAAGAAAATGTTCCCTCCCCCCAGTTATGTGTATCCAGAGAATGTTTTCTTTTATACTGGCTGTGTAAGGATGACTGAGCTCTTTCCAAGGGAAGAGATATCTGCACCCTTATCAGACCTTAACCTTCCCAACACAACCAAAACAAACATGTAGCTTAGCTCCAAGTTTGTGGTTAGTCTGATGCAACTGTGACACAAAGTTGCTTTGCTTAAAATCTTACGAAATTCAGAAGAGAAAGATGACAAAAAAGTCCCCATGCTTTCTCAGATGTTAACTAACTTGCAATTTTGGTATGTATTTCAAATGGCCCAGACAGCATTCCCCTTCCTGCATGTCTAGAAAAGCCTGACATCCTTATGACTGGTGGGAAATACAGCATGTTGTCACCTTCAAGCTTCTGTAAGTTGCACAATAGAAACAGACCAGAGGATATTTGCCAAAAAATCACTTCTGTGTGCTGACTGGTGTTCAGTCACCAGAGGCATGAGCAGTAAGCTGAACAGCCTCAGCAGCACACTCATCAGCAGGACTTATCTGCTGGGAATAATGCTGGCAATGACAAAACCCACCATGTTCCAGCTATAAGTGCTGCCTGTTACCACAGGGTAATAACTGGCCTGATAAACCTCAAAATTCCTGTTCTAAAAGAGCTGGTTAACTCAGATAAGCAACTTCTAGTGGACAAAAATACCAGTAAAAATTAGGATTGTAGGTTTTCTGAGGATAAACACTGAACTTGAAGTGACTATTGCAAGATAATTATGCCTTATGGAAATCTGTCAGTGATCTTCCTTGTGCACAAACTCTGCTTCATGCCCAGCTCCTGAACAAAGCAGCAGAAAGTTACACAAGATGAAAGAAAAACAAGTTCAGAAAGTCTCATTTATTCAGTTAGTGGTTCTGAGACAAGCCAAAGCAGACTGGTACATGCCAATCTCTTGGGTGACCTTAAGAGCTACTACAACATTTTAATGTATTAAAAAAAGTGGAAACGATATGAGCAGCATGGTTGGAAACAATATGAGCAAACTGCACTCCTCCACTGCACTTGATTTGTTATTTCAGAACCTGAATGACCTAATATGTTATCAGCATCTCTGGTGTTCCACCGACTGTGTTAACAGAAAAAGTCAGCATGTTAAACATGACGACAAAGGACCGGATAGAGTTTTTCAGCTTTTCCCATGTCTTTTCTTCCTTTTACTTCCAAAGTACAATGGGTTTTTGGATGCAGGCACTTGAGTATGATATGATTAAGACAAAAGCACGTTACATTCAGGCCAATGTCCACTTAACAGCCACTATGAAGCAATTTTTCTTCTTTCTAGGAATGCAGCTTGCTGAGAAAGGGCTCAGTTCTTCTGGCCGACAATATCATCGTACCAGGAGCTCCAGAATTCGTTAACTATATCCGCAACAACCCCCGTTTCCAATGCACTAACTACCCATCTCATCTGGAATATATGAAAGTGCAGGATGCTATGGAAAAGGCTGTGTTTTTGGGATAGAGAGCCAGTAATACTCAACCTTTGTTTCAAATAACGTAAATGTGACTGCACAAGTTAATTGTCTATGCTTTAAATTTTGCCTTTTTTTTTTTCTTCTTCTTTTGGAGCCTGTAATTAAAGCAAATTCTAGAGGAAATCACTTTAGACCAAGTGGAAACCAAGATCTGAAGTAAGTAGGGTGACTGCTCCAAGGCCTGTTACACACTGCTCAGCAAACCCAAGGTAATGCAAAGTGCCTTGCCTTGACCAACACATTGTCAAAACATAGTCTGTTACTTAGAGCTCAAACCCAAACAACCACAGTTTGGGGTTAGGGCAGGGTGGAAAAAGTCACTCAATTTTTGAAAACTCGTGTCCCAAAGCTAAACTGACTAATCACTCTCCAGAGTGAAAAAAGCATGCATGTTGCAAGGAGAGCACTTCAGGAGCACTGATTATGCTAAATTGTTAGCATGCCACTTCAAGCAGTGAAAGTTCCTACAGTGATATCAGATGCATTTTTTCATTGTTACTGCAAGAGTTAATTATCTCTATGCTGGAGAAAAGGGCATGTACTGAAAGAAGAAAGACCCATGCAGTGATAAGAAAATGTATCAGAACTTTGCATAGGACAAGGAAACAAATTTGTTAATCTGCACGTGCAGAGGTAGAGAAAATTGAAGAAGAAAAATTAAAATAAATGCAGCGACAGATAACAAAAGCAACAGGTTCTTTCTAACAGAATGCCAAAACAACAAAGTCACTGAGATCTTGAGAAAATATTGTTTGTCCTGTTTGTCCCTTTATTATGCTTACTTATCCCCTTATTAGAGAGTGTATACATAGTGTGTGCTTTTTAGAGGCAGGGCAAGTTGCTTACTCTAAAGTGCTGTGTATGTTTAAGAAACAAAAATAAAAACCAGAGAGAATGGGTTTTTATCAGGTGGGTCCTGGTTTACCTGATTGTTGTACTTAAAATTATGGAATACCCACTGGTATTCTCTGCCATGTTTACTGTCATTATATAATGAGGCAATGGTTGCATTTATAAATAAAATCTGAAAAACAACAGAGCAGGCAAGTGACTTCCTTTGTTTCCCATGGATTCTGCACCGCACTAAGATTTCCATCCTTGGAACAACCACAGAAAGACCCAACAGTTGAAAAGTGGGGATAACCGTTTCCTTGTCTTTTCCACCAGGGATTCTTTCAGACATGTTATCAGCTTCTTCCTTTTATAGACCAGACCACCTTACTGAAGTGGCATATCAGCCCTGGCCTTGATGAATTCATCTTGAGGACACCAATTATGAACATCATAGAAAACTGCTCCACATTATAAAAGAAAAATATAACAGGCTAAGGTGACACAGTTCAAAAGTGGATGAGGAAAACCATGGTGACCCAGCTGGCTTGTAACGTGTGCATTTCACAGGGATAAGAGAAGACAACATTATCAGAATTTCTTTAACAGTTTAAACTCTGTCACAGTTGGGAAAGACACAAGATTTTCTATGCGGGATTGGATCATACAGAAGCAGCCTCTCAGCCTCTATTGTGCTGCTAAGGAGCAGTCCCTGTGTTCTGACACCTCTATTTTATTTTGCATTGTAAAACAAGTCAATGATTTATTCTGTAAGCTTGCTTAGCACCAGGTCCTCTTGGTATTCATGGTCAACTCCATGTCACTGAGATTCCAAACAACTTTTGTAAAATTTGCGAAGAAGAAAATCTTCAAGCCAACTTGGCATACACAGTTTTCTAGAGCACAGTGGAAACTAGATACTTGCAGGTGACCAGATTTTTCTTCTGTGCATCTAAGGCCTTGTCTCCAAAGAGCCCTCTTTCATTTCTAGCTTGACACACCTTTGCACCCAAACAGACACTCTTGCCATAGCAGAGAACTTACCACATACTAGTGAACAAATAAGTCTCATAGATGCACACTGAAGGATGCCTAAGTATGGGTAGACTTTCTGCACTTTACAAGAGAAGGTCAGAAAAATAAACTTCTACTGCTAGTTAATACCATTATGTGTGGCCAAAATTAATGAGAGACCATCAGGAAAATGAGGAATGGAGGGAACCTACAGAGTTGGCATGGATATTTCAAAAGATGTATTAGTGAATAATGAATGTGCAATATATATGCAAATGTAACAGCCACCTTGTAGTATAAAAAAGGTATCTCCCACATGACAAGATGTAAAAATAAACACAGCGTACGTATCATCAGATTATTTAGAAAATTCCACATGCAAGATAAATTTTTCTGCTTGACAACACTTCTGAAATGCTCTTAATTATCAGTGGCAAGGGATGAAAAAGGAAAAAGCCTGACTGTTTGGGTGATTGACAATTAAAAAAAAAGGCTTTTGGTCAGTTGAGCAAATGTGATCTTGAGTCACTGACATAAAAATCAGAGATCTCCAAGGGAGAAGGGTTACTTTTTAAAATAAAGTCATGCTTTGAATTCTATGAGAAACAAAAGGAAATGGATCTTCTAATTCAAATATATTCTGAAAACCTACTAAGTGTTACTGCAGTATCAACCTATTGTAATTAGAAGACACAACCTATTCTTGCATAACCCACGTATGAAACAGGGCACCTGGAAGTACGTAAAACAGACTGCTAAGAGTGTACCATGGATAAAAAGCACCCAATTGAAAGATCTCTCCTAGAACAAAACCAACAGCCTTCAACACATTCTTGTAACTCATGTCACAAATGATTGATCCCACCAAATACCGTTAATTAAGATTTATTAGCCAAGTGACAGCTACTCTCTAGGTAGTCTTAGGGATTCAAGCAACACATGAAAGTGAAGTATGGTTTCTGCCACAGCCTCTCTGTTACCTCAAAGGTACAGGATGTTTTTCAAAATATTGAACTGATTCTTTATTTCGGTGTACAAGGGAGGTGGAGGATTCATGAAGAAGTCAAACCTACCCCTAGTCCCTTTTGCTTTCTACTTTAATACCAAATTGAGTGTAACAGCACCCATGTAGCAGTCCTTACAGAGGAAATTACTCACCAGAGTAAACAGCAGTCACATGTTTGTATAGGGTCTACTGCTTTCTCCCACTGGTACAAGGAAGTGAAAGCACCCCACTGAAAAATTTTGACCAGTGAGTCATGAACATTAGATGCAGTGAACATAGAGAAATCCCTGCAAGAGCGGCAAGAGATGACTGAGATTTGACCTCTCCCGACAGAGATGGCACCACAGGGCTGTGATGTGTGCTTGTTTGGTTGATTTGAGCAATCAATTAAGAATCAGTAAATAAAGTATCATGAGTAACAGCTTACTGTTTGCTTTGCACACATACTAAACATAGTAAAAGAATGTTAGTGTCTTTGCCTCTGCAGCTCAGCTGATGGTCTAATTGTAACACAATAACTTCCCATTGTAACAAATCCCCCACTGTCAGCCTGTACCACAAGATTCTGCCATTGCTGTGCTTCAGTAACACAGAGATGACACTGGGGAAGGGAGCAATGATGACAGGATGTTCCCCTAAGACACTGCTGAAACCTGAAACAGACAAGGACTGTGGTATTTCTTGCCCGTTGTTACCAGGTCAACCTTTCACCCGCAGGACTCACTGCTTCCATTTGCCCAACCTGTGATAAGCTGGACACAAAATCACTTTGACAGCTATAAAAGGTCAGCTGGAGAAACAACATACTTGTTTAAGCTCAGTATCTTACCTATAACATCTGCTATTCATTGTCATATTAGTGCACCCACAAAGAAAAAAAATCAGATTCCTCATTGCAGTAGAACGCCAGTGATGATACCTAGCAGGGAGACTAAGCTCAGGAGCCCACATCTTACCACCAACGCTTGTGAAAATAGATCCTCCAGCTGCAAGAACACAAACTGTTGATGACTTGACAAAACTCCTGGGGATACACTCAGGATATCTGAAATAAGGAGGGAAGGCAAGCTGAAGACAACCTTCCCAGTGCTGTCAGCAAGCATCCACAAGTAAATGGAACCTTACAGTCCTGTGAATGAATAGCACAAGCAGGCATTAACGTATGGCAAACTCTTGTGGCCAGCAATGATTCAACCACCTTTAAATCACAGAAAAACTGACCTCTGCTCTAAAACCTTGCACAACACTCATGTCAAGATTTACAGGGTTTTGTCATAATTCACAAAGGCGTATCAGTTAGCATGGTATGTTTAGGTGATCGGTCTCTCTACGAGAGGCAGTCCTCAGGAGAATCGCCCAGGAAAGATTTGTCACTAACTGGCTGTTTCTTGAAATACATGGCTGACTTTTCAATATCGTGATTTTTTTCCCCAGCATGGCAACAAATGTAAATTATTTGGCACATCCCTGAAATAACAATTTCTCATCTTAACCAAATCTCATACATAGCTATGACAAACTTAAAGATCTTCTGTTATTCTTTTACAGTTATATTTCTGACAATACTTGCAGGCATTTCAGAGATGCGAAATCTTTGTAAAGTTACAGAAATTTTATGACTAAATTGGAAAAGGTTAATAGCTTCTCAAATTGAAAAACCATCAGCAAGTTAGGCTTGTGGTCCTAAATGCACAGTCCTCTGAACAATGTCAGAGATTTCTTTCTCATAGAAATATGTTTATACATTGAAAAGGAAAAAAAAACATGACCTACAGTCCAAGGCCCTTACAGGACTTTTTGCTACTACTCCACCAAATGGCAATGAATCAAAAATTTTCAGCTGTACTAGTTTAAAGGATATTCCAATTGCCCTCATTACCACTGACCTATTACTAACACAGAGTGCTGACCTCAGCTAGCGTTAAATAATTCCCTGCCACAGAAAACTGCTGTTGCAAAGCCAAAGAATATTTGAGATACCTGATGTAACAAAAAGATAACCAATGGCACATGTATTCTTTCCAGGCATGGTTTATTGAAAACACACCAAATTGTTATCCTACATACCTGGTTTCTAACAAGCATTCTACTTGTCTGCATTATGGAAAGATCCTATAATAGTAATACATTCTGTCACGGTAACATTTGTTCTATGAAAAGCATAATCCACCTTTTTTTTTCCTCTCCATACTGGTAAAATCAAACCATTCTAAGTGTTTCAGTTTATAGTACAGTGTAAATACAATGCAAAACCCCACCAGTCTAAACTACAGAGAGAATGTTGAGTAGTATTACAGAAAACACATTGTTGATTTGTTTTTATTCTCCTACCATGAAAATTTTAAGGCACATGATAGTTACAAACACATTAGCTACTAATTACCAGTAAGCTTCTTAGTCTAGTTACTTTGCTTTTCTGAACAGTAAGAACCAGGTTGGCAGGCCTTGTAGTATCTTTACTATCTTCCTCCTCACCTTGCAATTGGACCTAACATCCTACCCCGATGTAAAACGAGACAGAATAAAAGAGGTTTGTAACACCTTTCCCTTTAAATGCACTAGATTAGTTACTGTACCAATAAATCTGAGAATTTCTCTGTCAAAGAGAAACCAGATTTTAGGGGCATGAAAACAAATGAACTTAGTAAGAAACTATGCCTATATAAATACTTCCAAAAGCGGTGAGAGCAGGATCCAGCCCCGACAGCACAAAACTGCTGTCTGAACCTATTGGCACACTACAGTTTTCACTGAGTGGGCAGTTAGCAGAAGAGACTATAATCAGTCTCTAATGTGCCCGTTTGACTTTTGAAGCTTTGCTTACTCTAAGGGTTTAAGATGTGCCTCTCTCGCAGGTAGCTAAGCCTATAAGCTCAACTTTAAGGCAAGTAACAGAAGGTAACTCATCACCTTCAAGCTCACAAAACCTGCTGTAGGAGTGAAAACTGCTTTGCCCAGCATAAACCACACATGCTAGAAAGCATCTCTGAAAACTACTCCTCAGAACTGGCAAGAACGTACTGACTGACTCTAACAAGCATGCCACCCCTGCCTTCTTGATGCATCACCTACAGCAAGTCAGGTCCTAGTCCCAAAGTCAATCCCTTTTATGATGTCTTGGCAAAGGGGACACGATTTACTTTCCTGATGCACACATTCAGAATCTGCATGTCTGAGTGCACAAGAGGAGAACCAAGATAGGCAGGTGTTTTGCCCATAGGACACGGAAGATCGGGACCTCTTGTTGCACAAATCGTTCCCTGGGGAGCATTTCAAGCTGGCAACACATCTTTGATTTGTCAAGTTACACTTTTGGCTAAATTACTATTTAGCTCCAAGACAGAAACAAAATGTTCTAAAGCCTTGCCTTTGTTCTGGATTCTGCACAGGCAGACCAACCTGGGAAGCTGTAAGCACAAGCACAATTGCTATGTATTCAGCAGCCAAACTTGATGCTTCTCTAGGGGAGTCTTAACACATAATGGCCCCATCAGCGTTAAGTGATTTTGTTGTTTTTGATTATCTGTTCTTAACCTCCACAGTTCATTGAATATACCTGGGAGATGTGCAAGCCACCTCCCTGGGATGAAAGTTCTGCAGTTATTATTTGCCATCAGATGTCTCTCCCCTCCCCATGTTATCCCAGCCCTCACTGGGCCATCAAATCTCTTCCTCCTCTTTATTAGGAGTCTTGCAACATCATCTCTTCCTTCCACAACCACCCCTCCTAATAGAATTTCTTCAGGTAGAAATCTCTTCTACCCCATCCCTTTGCAGGCAGATTGCCTCCAGTTTTCACAGTGGAGCCAACAGAAAAAGAGGAGGTCACATTCCTGAGCCCTAAAAAGCGCTGCCTGCCTTTTAGCAGGAGGCTCTAGACCCTACTGCAGCTTTAGTCACACACACTGCCACTTTCCCTTCTTAACATACAGTCCCTGCTGCCAAAATAAACTCAACAATTACTGGTTTATTTACCCACATCCCAGAACAGCTCAAACGGCCCAGTCACACTCACATCAACAAGGGGAGAGGTAAGGGCATGCGTGGGCACACATCCCACCAGCACCTTCCAGAAGTGAGCTTGTTGCCACAGATAACAAGGGCATTGGATAAATCACCAGACCTGGTTCAACGAATCTTGCTACAGATTTTGGCTGGTGAGCTGATAATACAAGGTGATCGTCTCATATGCAAGTCACCCCTAGTCCATTTACCTTCCTCAACATCCAAACAACAGTTTGGTGAGAAGAGAAAAACACAGTAATGTAAATGATGGGTTCTTGGTTATTGCTACATACCTTGGAATCAATCATTACTGTAAGGCATGGGAAGGGTAAGGGTAAGACGTGATTCCCAGGGGAAGTCTTGGCACATGGATTTGGTATTTCACCTCTTGGTACACTATCCTCTGCTTTCCTGTTGCAGTAAACCATGTTGTCAACTCTCAAGAACCCTGGCTGCCAAGAACACTTATCCTAGGGAAAAGAAAGAAGAACAGTTTGCTACAATGACCCTGGGCAGCCAATTCCGTCTCATCTGATAGGGAACTTTGTTTGCTTATCACAAGATGCAGTATAAATACGAAAAGCACTTGGGGGGGAGGGGGTCGGATAGGGTCTGAATTTGCTCCTTCTCCTTAGTGTTGGGCTCATTAGTGACAGAGCCCATAGTAGATTCCCAACCAGATTTTGAATGTCCCTGTAGTGCCCCACTGAAAGCCACATGGTATCTGGGATAGGAGGTTATGGACATCATCGGCCCCTAGTCACGTCACTTCCCCCTTCCTGCAGTTTTCTATTAACCTCTTGCTGGCTTTGAAATATTTGTACAACCACTAAATCACAAAGTCTTGGCAGAGACTCCTTTCAACAGTCAGGTCTTTATTTTAAGCGAACTTTTGCTCAGAATCCTTTGGTAAATATATGGTTTGAAGTAGATCAGGGACAGACTGACAGCACGACCCTTCTCTTACACTGTTCTAATTAGCTACAAAGCAGGTTCCATTGCTAATTACTGAACGTTTTTAAAAAAATCCTTTCATATACAAAAAGAATACACCAAATACATAACCAAAAGTGATATAAAACGTTTCTGTGTAGCTTGGTTAAAAGGGTCTCCGCGTATTGGCAGAACAAGTATGAAAAGAGCACCATTGATATAATTAATATACAGTCAGACTATGTTTCTGGTTTCATTGCCACACTTTATGTCTACACACAGAGAGACACTGCCCCTGACACAAATGCAGATAATCACAGACGCATCTCTTTGTTTCCCTTGATCTGCTAAGCATCTTTGGTCCAACAGGACTCTCATGCAGGTGACCCTCCCCCCCCATCTTTGCTATCTTAATTTGCTCCAAGCGACTTCACCTTCCCTAGGATCCCGAAGTGACCACTGTAATATACATAGAAGATGAGGGTCAAAAGGGAAGGGCCGAAGGAGCATGTGTGTCATCCAAATCACTGACAGCTTCTGGCATCAGTCTTTTTCCCTGAATCAACAAATGCTTCCCTCTCCTGCAAACTACTTTACACAGTTTTGTTAACCTAGCCTCTGCACAACAATATATATATATAGATATATAGATTTTTTTTATTTATATATATGTATTCATGTCAAATTTAATATACTCAAGAAGATACAAAGCTCTTGGTACTTGCTTTTTTTTTCCCTTTTTTTTTTTTTTTTTTTACAAAAGCTTCAGACATTTACTATTACAGTAATATTTTGGGTGATGCACGGTTGTTGAATATTTCTCCTTTTTAATTACAAAGGAAACAGCAGGCACTGAAAACCCCAAATGATGTTTGCTAGGTTCAAAAATGTGCTTTCCAGTTGCACCATTTTTAGGAGCTTGTTTAGAATTAAGTGTGGCATACAAGAACAGCGGCAACCAAACAAAACCAGCAAAAGTCCTCTGATGCTACTAGTGAGACACTTGGTTCTTATTCTCTTTTGCTGCCCTCCCTTGACCAATGCCTGGAGAAAAATCAGTGATCTGAAGTCACTTAGTTCGTTGTATTACCAGATACGGTATATGCGGCGTATGTTCTCATGAGGTAAAAATTCCTCCCTGTCCAGAGCATGCCATGGCATCTAAGAGGAGACCTTTTGCACATGGATGATTTTCATACCAACTAAAATATGTAATCTCAAAACAAAACCAAAGGAACACAGAAATCATGATGACTTAAACGCCAAACCAGTTCCCTTTGCGGCATTTTTCATCAGGATCCACAGCCCAAAGCAAACATGGATCTAACAGTGATAAATTTACCATCAAATGTAAGTGACAGACCCATCTAAAACTTATAGCATGTTCAAAATAATCCCGCAAAGAAGCTCCTACTTCTTCCAATGTGTTAAAAGCTATGGCAAAAAAAATTGTTAATTGTTATCAATGCAACATTTAAAATGTATAAGCTCCTTACTGCAACCTTTGAGAACAAGAAAATAAAAAATCAGCCAACTCGTCTTCTCAGCATAGATTTCTGAACCGGGGACGCTGAAACCTTCAATGAACTGTTTTCCGTATGTGGAAATAAAAACAGAGCCATTACAGAATTCAAAAGGCAGAAGTATTGTACACCAGATTATAACGATAATATAGCACTGTGATTGATATAGCTTACTCTAAAAGCAGATTATACAG
Source organism: Anser brachyrhynchus (assembly GCF_964034855.1). Classification (NCBI taxonomy): domain Eukaryota; kingdom Metazoa; phylum Chordata; class Aves; order Anseriformes; family Anatidae; genus Anser; species Anser brachyrhynchus. The sequence goes on along the minus strand of NC_137710.1, from coordinate 8,511,498 downwards.
CTTGCATCAATTTTATCTACTCTCCAGTTCCTTTGACCAGCATTTAATAGTTTTTGTTCTGTATTTTCTCTCTTCATTGAAATTCAATAAATCCAACTCAACATTCCTGCACTTCCTGTGGAAATAATGAAGAAAACCTCAACATTTTTCAAAAACTCTTAAAAAATGTTAGATTCACAGTTCAAATAAATCCCCCAAAACAAAAATAAAACAAAACAATGAGACCCAAAGCAGAAAAGTGCTATTATCTTCATGACTACACCTATGATATTATTTCAAATATTCTGCAGTTTCTCTTTCACTTGTGAAGCTGTCCTCTTTGCTGCTGCGTGACCTTCATCTCTCATACTCGCACCATCCACACATAAGAGTCACCTAAGAGTGCAGGCAGCTAGATGGAAGCTTGGATTCTCTTTTCTTGCATGCTTTCTTCTTGCAGGAGTGGGAGGGAGGGGGGAGGCGGCTATGTCTGGTGGGAATAAAACTGATTTAAAAAGCAAATTCATCTCGCTGTAAGGCATGGTGCTCTGGGGTTGGCAATGGCAGTCAGTTGTGTTTTCTCCCCACATCCTCCTAGAATCTGCAGCCTTGTCAGTGATGCAGCGCCCTCCAGATCTGAATGGCAGTGGTGACTGATGAGATCCTCTGTGTCAATTCAGTGGTTTTTTTTTTTTCCTCCCCCTCAATTAAAAAAATGTGGTTGGACTCTAGCCCTGCAAAATAAAGTCAGAACTGATTAATACCAACAAGTAACATGACATTGGTGATCTCCATCACCCAGTGGTAGAACAATGGCTGGAAATGCCAATCTATCCCCAATATATGGGTTTGTTGAAGGGTATGACTGGGAGAAAACGAGCACAGACTTTGTTTGTCAAAGTTCCACCCATACACCTTCACTGCTAAGAGGAAGAACACATGAGTAGAAGTGTACAGGCACTATTTACACAGATTTGGCTGGGCCCACAAAGCTGAGCACACAGCACTGACCAGCTGCGGGAAGCCAGAAGTGCTGGGTCTGCTCCTAGCTACACAAGGGTACCTGGTGGTGTTGCAAGACTGCTTTGGCTAGGTGCTTCCAACCCAGGAACAGAAACAAGATGCAAACACACAGCACTTTTACTAGACTCTTAAAAGAAGAAGGGGGGGAACCCCAGAAGCAAAGCTCCAGAACGTACTTGCTCTAATGCGAGTAATTTCCACATACAATTGCGGGGGTGGATGATGCTTCACATTTTGGAATGCAGGCCTTAAAGGCCTGTTTGTATACTCTGTTGGGAAAGTTGCCCAGCGCCTTCACAACTGTCACTTTGGTATTCTTTTTGTCATAGCCAGGGGCACAAAACCTGCTGCTCCAAATGGGACATCGCATCTCCACTGACAGAGTGATGGAAGTTACAACCAGGGCAGAGGGCTGCCTAGCGGGACGGGGGGAGACAGATGAGCAGCGGCAGGAGTAAAGAAGGGCTAGTGACATTACTGAGGAACTGGGCACATGGCAAAGGCTGAGGTCTATAGAGTGACAAAAAGGTGCCTTTTAAAATAACAACGACAAAAAAGAAAGAATTGGGAAGTGGGAGTTGTAGCTAAATGGTTCTTGTGTAACCAAAATCATCTCTCCTTGCAAAGTAACTGTACAGACAGCAGCTTTCCAGCAGGTGGGCAGGGCTGTGTAATTCATGGGAACCTCAGGGAACATCCATGAACAGTCAAGGATACGGTTTTCCTTAAGTCTCAGGCTAGTCCTTACAATGAGTCTGGAGGGGAAAAAATGGTTGGAATCAGGAACACACTATTCAAATTCATTCCCATGGCCTAACGAGGAGAAATTTTTCAAGTTTCAGCTGACAACCAATCATTCAAGATACTAATTTGCTGTCTGGTTATTTGACAGGTTATTTTTTAATCAAACAGTGGTGTTTGATTGCATTAAAGACATGCTGAATAATATAAACACTGCTTTTTCAAATGCATTATCATTTGTCTGAAAGGACCCAGTTAGCAGTTAGCCTTGAAGGGATTCCACAGTGATACAGATCATGCACGAGACAAGTTAATCACTAGCACCAATTACCATTGAAATAACCTACCATGCATGCAAATTAGACCCAAGAGTCAACAGGCTGGGGTTTAATGTCACGGGCATCCACCAGATTCACCGAAGCCCTGTTACTCCTGTTAATGTTTTTCCTATTTGTGTCATTCTGCAGCACAGGGTGAGGAGTTAAAGGCAAAACAGAGCGGATTAATCAAACAAAACCACCAAACAAGTCAGCTCAAAGGAGCACAAGGGAAAATTAGTGGTAGAGAAAGAAACAAGATCAGCAAAGGCACAATACTGACAAGAGCACTTGCAGCAGCCAAAAGGCTGCACTTCCCTGACATCATTATTCACAATTCTTGGTCACTCTTGAGCTTCAGAGCTCTGGTTATTGAACAGTTCACAAGCCAGAAGACCCCACAGATATATTTCTTTTTCACAGGATAGAAAGAAGGAAGAGTAGCATCTACTCAGGCTTTGCTCTAACTGAGGACATACCAGTGCAGACCCCTGAGGCATACAACAGGCTGAATTCAGGCTATCCTTTATCCTTAAAACCTGGAGGCAGTACAGACTGTGGCAGGCACATCACTGAGGTGAAATATTTTTTATTCCTTTCTTATGAAAGCAAAGCAGCTGCTCCCTGGAGCTCTGGGTTGTGCTTCACCTCAGACATACACTGGGAGTTTGGGCTGAATTACACAATTTTGAGGATTGTGTTAGACGACTTTCATGAAACAAGTGGCAAAAAACACAAGCATTTGCTAATTCTTCTTCCTTGGCCTATTTTCTCTATAAAGTCATTTTCTGTCAAGCTCCTATTGATCAGAATTCTTATGTCGCTTAGTGCATCCACTCTCACTGCATCCTTATAATACATTAGAACTGTGATGAGGGGACTAGAAAGTCTGTACCATTAGCACTGGTTCAAGCTGGGCTATCTCTTGCCAGTTCAGAGCAACACTGGAGCAGGGAGGCATGCTGCAAGCCTTGAGTAATCAGCTCAGTTGTATCAATTCCAAAAAAAAAAAAAAAAAACAATTGAAAGAGCACAACCACTTCCAAGGGGAGTGGTGAGATTTTGTTCCTCTTCTGTCTTCACTCCACTTTGTCAAGCAGAAATGGATTGGGAAAGTTTAAACAGAAAGGTTATTGCTAGGGGATTCCTTTAATAGGTGTCACCACATGTCCAGACTTTGCAAAGGAGCTGCAAGATGACTAAATGGAAAAACTGTAATGACTGTTCTCCTGCAAAAAGCTTTTTGGGTGGCAGAGGCCTCCTAAACAATATGCAGCCATAATCTTCACTTATTTCTAGAACTGGTCAAAGGAGAAAATAAGTGAGCTAGCAGCTGAAGCAAACAGGCCAGTGTTTCAGATCAGCCACGTTACTCTAGGCCATTCACTTGCTGATTCAAAACAGGAAGCTTTGGTTGGCACTATGGAGTTGTCACGAGACAATTAGTGATTATATTAAAAAAAACTAACTGGGCAGCCTCCAACAAGGTGCAGTTATAGCCAGAACTGGCAAATGGAAAAAGGGTGATCTGTGCTTAAAAGAAGTGCATCTGGATGTAAGGTATTCTCCAGGGTATACCTTCAGAGGAAAGGAGGACACAGCAGGTAACGCACAAGCAGGCAAGTTAACACAGGCAGACTGATACAGCAGGACCTCTTCCTAATTCTATGGAAAGATTTTTCTCCAAATCACATTTTCATTTCCCTTGTTCAATATAGTGTATTTTCCCTTTCAATTGACTGAAATTTTATTGTTTCCACTGAGCACGAATCACCTGGATTTACGGATATTATCAGCAACATGCTGAAGGTTATTAAGGACAGCTTTCTAGAGACTAACAACAGCGTTTCCTGTAATGGATTCTTGGTTCACTGAAGGAACACCCCCCTCAGGAATGACCTACCCAGGAGAAAATACAAGCTAGTTTTCAGGCCAGGGAGACGTGATGGCCACAGCATTGTTAGAAGCATTAAGCAACTTCTAAAATAAACAAATCTACTGAAAAGGCATAGCAATGCAACAGAAATTAAACAGAACCCACTAAGCGACATTTGCACACAACATACAATGCAAAAGGCTTTGTGAAGTTGTGAAGTTTTTTTTTTTTTTAAACTAGAAGGTTGTCTAAATTTTGTTTTTAGAAGGCACACACTCCTAAGTATGCATGCCTCTCCCTCCCTCTCCATCTTTTTGGCCCATGCCCAATGTCTACTGTCAGGACCCTGAATGCTGGTGAAACGAATGCTGTTTGCCACCCTGCTCTCCTCAGACACACAAGTTCACACGTACTTCCTGTGGTGAAAACAATAAAGCAGTGTGACGGTTTGCAGGGACTATTCTCGGAATAAAGTCTGAACACAGTTATTCACTTTAGGGCTAGGGAATGTTGCCTGCACAAAGGTGACAGAACAAACACTTCCTATTTTTATAGCCTCATCCATTTACAAGAATATATCAATTACCTGCATTTTCTCCTGCAGTGGAAAACAGCTTTTTGTTTTTATTTCTAGTTATCCAATTAATTGCTGAATTACAAAATGGTGCCTTTAGCTTAATATCAAACAAGCAAAAAACACACACACATATACACACAAAAGAACAACCTTAAAAGTCCCCTGGTAATTAACTACCCTGTATTTTTTGTGGAGGACACCAGGCTCTGTTTCTTTTACAGGGACTAACTAGCACTCAGCAATAAGAGGAATCTCACTTTTAAAGGTTCTTTCTCTGAGGCATCTCCTGTGTTATCGCTGGTCTTATACTTGCGCTCCTTGTCCCGGTGATCGATGGTGGAGTACCCATCTGAGGAGAAATAATATGACAATCAGGCATGACGCACTACTAAGAGCAAAAACAGAGCTGATGCTAGCAGTATTCTTCAGCAAAGAAATGGGAAAATAAACCGTCAACACCCAAAGATGCTGGCAGCCTGATTTTCACACGTGCTCCAGCTCTGAAATTTTATTTTTACCAGCTTAAACCAGAAAAGTCTTTTTTTTTTTTTAATATCACTGCCAGATGCTGGCATTCATTAGCAAGCAGCACTGTTTTCATCCCAGTCTGCTGCAGTTTTGTAGTGTGCCCAAGGAAAGCAGCAAGTTGTCATCTCACGCCCTGTGGCTAATGAGCTCCAAATTCAGCTCAAATCTTGTGTTCCTTGCTTAGCAGCCTGATTAATTGGCTGTGTTCATTCTCTGAATGCTCTGCAGCATGTTCCCACTCTTCCTGAGCCTGACTGCAACCAGGACATAACAGTAATTTGGAATAGTCCCTTTCAGAGCATCGAGAAAACTGAAGAAGAAGACTGTCGAGCTGGAAGAAATCTTGATGTGAATTCTGCTGTGCTAGGACTGTCTTTCATTACAGAGTAGCACCTGTTGATGTTTTTTCTCCTGACAACTAAAAACAATATTAAACTGCAATTAGCACACAGAGGAGAAATGTGAGAGGGTATTATAAAGAAACAGCTCTAATTATTTCATAACCTCTGCTTTGAATCAGTCCGCCAATGCAAATCTTAATTTATTTTCCTGATGCACCAAATTTCCTTCATTATCAGTAACGAATAGATCCTGTCCTGCTCTGCTTTTGCAACATTGTAATATGGAGTAAAAAAATTCACAGCTCCCCATAGGCTTTTTTCTCCTATGTAACTGAGGGATCATTAGTGTTTTCATGTTCTGATGAACTAGGTTCTTAGAATACCACCAAAAGGTTTTTATAAAGCTACCAGAATGCTCATCTTTTGGTGTATTACTTGCCTGCAAAAGGTCATTAAGAAAAAAATAAATCAAGTATTTTGTGGGGCTTCCTTGTCAGAAAGAGGCTTCACCTGCCTGCATGACAAAAGTGCATGCAGCTACTGTGACTTGCACCAAACAGTCACAGCACAGGGTCCTGAATGGCGTTCGTGCTGGTCACAGTCAAGTTAGGTTTAAATGAGCTCAAGTTTTCCTACATGTCTCGTGAATCAAAGTGCACACAGACCTGCAAGAAGCACCTGGGATAACGTATATATATGACATCACAGATAGTAGCAGATAACTTTCCCATGCTGCCTAAAAATAACTAAAGAATTTGAGTTACACATGTAGTACCCAGATCTTAAAGCATAAAAATCATTGCTGCACAGAACTTCACTTACAGTTATATGTTGACAACAAAGATAGCTAACACTCTTGGCTTTTCCTTTTGAACAAAAAAGAAGAAACGCAAAGCCTTCCAGTTGCATCCAGTCACCCAGCCAGCACATGTGGAGGTACACATGACCAATAATTAAAATGACTGGCATGAATGTTGCTAGTAAGTCATCTACTAAGGATTCATCATTCATTTAGGAGTAAATAGTTCACGTATGTCTATGTTTAAATGATGGAAACATGCTGATTTCCAGCAATTCAAACTCTGAACTGAGAGGTTGCTTTTTGCAGTCAGATATTAATTATACTTACAGTGATGTAACAGATCACTTTGCATTTCTGTACTGCTATCATGGCTCATCCCAACACGTTTTTAAATGAACTGCTAAGATACGAAGGGAAACCTTTAACCTGCCCCCGGAAAACTATAGCTACTGAGGTAAAGTATGGCAGCTGTAATACATCCCAGCGAGCAAGGTCAGAATAAGGGATATGTAATCACAAAAAAAAAATATAAAAGCACGACAGTCTCTTAATACTATCAAAAACAATGAAAAAAAAAACCCACAACCCTGCTTAGCCATGGCAGCAACAACAGGAACACCACACTTTTGCACAGTGCCAGGAATCTCACAAAGAATAGTCAAGAAGTTTGTTTTTCATACCCAAATTCCAAGGTATTTTGCAGTTAATACTGTAAGCCCACTGTTGTGTGGCCTATATGCTGATGGTGCCACACACATCACCACTAATGGATTCTGTGTTTCTGAAAACCAAGCTCTGTGCTACAACTCTGTCAAGATATGCAGCAGCAGAGATAGGAATTTCATGTTTAGACCTAATAAAATGAGATAAAAAATAAATATCTTGGAGGCTGCATCAGACAAGTAATACCTAAGGGCCTCAAGGACCACAGCTCTCCAATGAAACTAGCGAGTATTGCTTCTCCCAGGTTTCAAATTCGTTCTAAGTAAGTTAATAGAATTACCTCTGTTTCTGTGGCACGAAGGAGACCTGTGCTGATCCTACTGCTCCACACTATCAATGCATTTTTCTGAGTTAATACAATGCAGTTTATAGACAAGTTATATTTGGCAGCAGAGACACTTCTCGTTCTTGGCTTTTTTATTCCTCTGTCTCAACTTTTTCCTTGTTGTCTATGTATTGCTTTACTGAATAACTGCCATTCATTCTGCAGTGACATTTTTATATTATCACAAATGACACGACCAAATGCATGCTGAATGTCAGTCCATCTATGCCCTCACACAGCTCTCAACTTTTAAAGATCAAACCTCTACACCCACCAAAGAGAAGGAGAAAGAAGAAGTTATGCCTAAAGACAGGCATCTAAGACAGGTGCATCTGAACTTTGCGTCTCTGTTTTGAACAGTTCTCACCTCTAAAATGCTCTCGTCTGACTGACTGTAGGTTAATTACGGCACAGATACAGTTTTAGAGAACCAAGGAAATTTGGTATACAGCCTTGAGATCACAGTTCTGCTACTTCTACAGACAGCTCAGGGTCACAGCCACCCCGAGGCAGCACTGTGACAATATACATTGATGATCTTCAGATTGCTGTGCACTGAGTCACTTGTCTGGAGCTGATAAAGTCTGACAGACCTGAGGAATCTCTGCACTGGGCTGTCTACTGCATCCCACAGTAACTCATAATACATGCTTTTTCCATCGCTCAGGATAACCAAGCTCTGGCCCAGGCTCTCCAGCAACAGGAAACTGACTGGCCCAGTACTGCCAGCTGATGGGGAACATATTCTTCTGCCTCCCTAGCCACACTGATTGCAAATTAATTCCGTTTACAGAGAAGGATGAGTCCACGGCATTGGCAAACAAGCTGAGATCACAACAGCACACTGCTTCTTGCAGTCTTGAAAAAGAGGCAACATGGGTTAGCAATAAAGGCCCAGGCACCCAGAGAGCTCAACCATAACAAAAAGAGGCAATATAAGAGCAGGAGGAAGATGGTCGCTTTCTGGAAGAAGCCTGGTCTTCCACAACGCAGGGGAGGAGGATAAACACCCTGGCTGGAAGGGCCCAGCTGAACAGACAGGTACCTCTAACGTGTGCACAGCATGGAAACCCACTGAATTCTGCAGTGGCACAAGATACTTTTTTCAGCTACAAATAGCAGTATATCAAACTTTGATTTGGAGGCATTCATATAAGTATTTAAATAAAAGTACTATCAACTAAAAGAAATAAAGCAAATTCCTAAGAACATACAGCACCTAATACAGCACCATACACACATACAGCACCATAAACCTACCTAAGTAAAGAAAAAAAAAAAACCACTCTACAAGTTGTAAACTGCAAAGTTTATCAATCTGAAAGCATTCCATTGACAGTAGCTGTCTGTTCTCTGGCTGGAGAAAAAGACAGGCTCACTTAAGATGCAGGTAAATGAAAGGCAGAGACCGGAGTATTGTACGTACTAACATTTTTGTTATTACCTATAGAAAACAACGGCAGAATGGATTTAAGTGTCACGCCGAAGTAAGTTTTCAACTTTTTCCTTCTGCATCTCCAGGTTTTCAGATCTGTAATATGGAATGCAGCTGCCTCAAGAGCCAGGAGACAGAATGAAAGCTAGGACAAGATTTCTCCATTCTATGCTTAAAGTAGTGGAGAAATTGGTGTGCACACAATAGGTGCATTTAAAAGAAAAAGAAGGAAAAAAAAAAGTGAAAGTGACCAATCTTTTGTAAGGTAATGTTCTGTTTTTAAATGTCAGCTTTATCCATTTGAAAGAGTATCACCCAGAGAAATAGCTGAACTTTCCTTGAGTGACAGTGTGCTCTATTGAAACAGACAGAGGGTTTGATCTATGACTGAATTTACCTGGGCCAAGTTCATCCATAGGTATCATATCACGACTCCCAGCCTTCTCGTTATCTATAAAACAGAAACATTGAAACTACCTGAGTTATATTTGCTTTTTCTCAACACCTGGTACTTGTATATTAGTCACAGAACAGAGAGGTCCATAAAGTACTGAGTAGTCTTTTACAGTAAGCCTGCAATCAACTGCTATCCATTCAGAAAGGTAAGTTTGATTTAAGCTCTCCAGACAGCACATGTAACCCTTATTTTCTGCTTTGGCACTGCAATACAGAACTCCCTCTCTCCACGTGATAACAGAAACGCCATTTCTGCTGTGGATTACCTACCACTTAACAAGCTTCTCTCTGAGTCACAGAAACAAATCAAGCAGCCTGCTGAGCCAACAGAAAGCTAACCCACAAAGAAAATAAAAAGTTTACAATCCATTTGCAGATCTGGCCATAGTCATTCTCCGTCTGCATAACCTGCCAAATTTGATCAAACAGACAGAAGGTGGCAGGACAGCGTGTCTGTCTTTTTTTGCAGTAATCTGCAGTTAAACAGGGTTAAGAGCAATATGACACACTGTCATAGGGAGACTACAGATTTCCTAACAGAAATTTAGATGTCTGAGTATTGGAAACCAGAACTAGACTCAGAGACAAAGCAGTCACAATGAAACTAAAGTTGAAGCTTTACACACCCTTGTTGGTACAGCTGTGTCAGGCCCGATGAACAAACAACAGTTAGGTTTAGCTAGCGTTTGGATAAACCACCTCAAATGAAAAAACTTGCACAGTAGAGGAAGAAGCGTTGCCAAAGCAGCCACATTTATTTAGAAAGGAAAAACTCCAGTACTGAGATTCCAAGCCCACTGCCTGGCTGAAAGTGAGATTTACTAATATATATCGTGGTTAAAAAAAAGCTGTTCTCCTCTGTATTCCATTTCACATCTATCCCAAATTCTCCTAAGAAGACTTAACTGATCATGTTGTTTTCTCAACTTGTATGCAATATCAGTAGCATGCATTTCACAGGGGAAGGAATACCACTTATATCCAGCTAATAGGACTGATCATTTTTTGACTGCAGAGTAAAAAAGCACCACATAAATAAAATATGTTTACCCCTTCACTCCTTGCCCTCCTTTTCACTTCTACAACAGACGTGGCAAATTCAGCAAGCACGCAAGCAAAGCACAATACAAAAAGTGATAATGAGCAGAACTGACCTTGACTTTTATCCACCAGAGGCAAAGTGCTGTCGTCATAGGCAGACCTGCCAGCAGTACCCTTGGAACCCTTTGGAGTTGCAGAAACAGACTACAAGAAAAAAATCACATAAATATGAAATTGCCAGTCTGGGAAATGGAACAAGAAAAAAAAATCAACTAACCAACAGTATGGAATAAGATCATGGAACGCTGCAAAGTCCCCCTTCTGTTGATAATATGGCTGTGGAGTATTTATTTTTTATTATTATTTTCATATAGATTTGTTGTTGGATTTATTTATTTATTCTTGCATTATCTACAAGGCTGCATTGTTGGTCTGTAAAAGGAGCTCAACCTTTTCACAAAGGAAGGTGAGGAAGCTGCCCGTCAAAAACGGGTGTATGCCCTATGCTGCTGAATAGAATACATTTCAAAGGAGAAAAGACATGCTAATTCTTGAGTAAAGCATGGGCAGTTGGCCTATACAAGGTGGCACACTTCCAAAAACTAAAAAGCTCCATTTCACAGACCACTGAAAAACCTACTCAGCAAGTATACATGGATGACGTTATGACTGAATAGATTACAGTATATTGTTCGATCACCTAGAGGAAGAGAATCAAAGCCTGCAAAATCTATCCGACATCAGTATTAGACTAACTTAGGACACGTTCCACTCAGGTATTTCCATAACCTAAGACCCAGCATCTTTACCTGGAAGTGTGATTTGTTCCAACCATCCTTCTGCAAGGCATTTCGTAGTTCTTTGTAACTCCAGATCATCTGAAGAACGTGAGATGCTGCTTTTGTTTCTCTAGGAGACTGGCTGAATTGCAAAACAAAATTAGTGTCAAATATCAAGCAACGTAAGACTATTCACGTCTACCTCTTTGCACCAAAACAAGATCCAGGTACCTAGTACTTCACAGAGCTGTTCTTAGAGCCGATGAGTTATAGGATGTATGTGAAATCATTTAACGACTTCTTCACATATATGGGTATTTGTTGACAAAAAGAAAAATCCAACAAGCCATAAATTCTGCAGATCTCTGTTTTCTCAACATTGCATTCCTGGGCAAGCACTGAGGCCAGGATGACCATTTTGTTCTGTAGTTGCCATTAACAGAAAATACATGGATTCCAATTCTATCTGGATTTATTTAGAGAACACCCTTCCCCGTCCCCCCAAGTGTTCTGAGCTGCTTTTCAAACCTCCACATCAACTTATATATATACACCTCACAACTTGATGAGGTTGTTTTACCTTACAAAGCAATTTAGGTTAGCAAAATATAAGTCAATTTTAATCCCCAAATGAATTTCCAGCCATTCATTGCTAAGTCAGTACACAAGCAAGCTCTATAAAATAATCCAGGGCTAGATATTTGTCTTTCTTATTTCATAAAAATACAACCCAGCAAAGGCTTCAGTTACTCTCCCAAAAATTTCCTGAATACGTATCTAAAAAATGAGCTTGTGTCTAACTGGCTGAACTAAATTTGTTTGTTTGGCTAAACAAACTTTTCTGTAAAGCAGTCAGAACAGTTTTTCAACAATATACAGAGAAAGTTTGTCACTTTGAATTACCACCACCAGCCCCTTGGCCAGAATAATTACTGAATATCATTAAGCATTTTATTTAAAAGGAGCAGATTCCATCACTGGCACTCCTGGAAAAGAATGGTGCCATGTTCTAACATGTCATGTCCTAACAAGACAGAACCTTTCACCCAATTCACTTTTTTTGGGGGGGTCACAAACCTATTAAAGGTGTGACTTTATGTTGTGTATATATTAATTGCTTTAGTTACACTTCTGAAAGGCTAGGATGCTCAAATACTTCTGCAAAGCAAACCACTGCTGTTCACAGCAACATTTTCAGGTTTGCAGTGAGTTCTCGTGCGTTTTGCTTTCAACTGTCACTTACCTTGACTTGCTGATAGCTACCAGCTTCTGAATGCCCTGTGTCTGGATCAGAGACCTTGCATTTTCTGAGCTGTCAGTAATGATTTCATGGATCGTATTCAACACCGCAACCACTGTATCCTCTTCCAGGTTCTTTGCGGATCTCTGCTGCCTGCTGGGCAAATTTCTTACCAGTTCACCCATGGCATAACTACCTAGATAAGGGGAAGAGATACCATTACTCAGCCCTAATCATCATTTCAGCTTCCCATCCTGAATGATAAAGTTCAAGGGTGCTTGCCAGATCAAAAAACTTAATAATGCAAGTGTTTTGAACATCAACACTGTAACTTAATAGTGGTTTATCATTCATTATTTCAAGGTGATTGAGAGTTGATATCCAAGACAAACTCCTCCATCATGAATGTTAAAAGGTAGTGAGGAGAAAAAATGCAGTTTTTATTGGGATTTTCACAGCCAGCATCTATCATACTTTGCAGTGCCTGAGGCAAAAAGCATCCAGTAGCTGCTGCTAATGCCACATATTCATGCTAATACACGCACACGGTTTACTCAACTTAGCCTTGTAATAGGCCTTCTGGGGCAAGGTGTGCAGCCACGCATTTATTAACCTTCATCCAACAAAGGTAAAAGTATTTCTTCCTGGGTCCAGATAGTCTTCACATTGTATGGTAATGGAGAAAAAACAGGGAGCCGGGAGTTTATCACTCCCAGGTGTTGGTCTGCACCATTTGCCTAGCTACATCTCTAAACTATTAAAAGAGAAACTTGATGTGTTAAGGCAGGATTCCATGTTGCAATTTGTTAGTATCAACTTGGATGATGGCCCTAAATATGTCCCAAATATTTCCTTGCCTAACAAGGTCACAGTTTAAACATACATCAATTAAATAGAGGCATCCAGAGCTGAATCCTTCTGAAAAAATGCGTATTTACACCACTGGATAGGAGCTAGTGAACACTGTTGAAGAACTAATTTGAAAGAGACTATCTCAATAGTAAGTTGTTTGGTATCCAGCTTCTACAGCAGCTACCACACAGAAGGATGAGGAGGGAAGAAGGACATGAGGAAAAAAAAAACAGGGACAACTTGAGAGCCCAATGCATTGCCCCAGACAAGCTCAGCACACCAAGTACAAGGCTGCCACTCTATTTCTAATAGCAGACCTGAGGAACAACACACCTGTAACCACCATATGCAACCAGGAGCACGTGCCATGTCAGCCGGAGCTAAGGAAGAGACAAGTGGCCTCTTAACCCACCCAGTCCTCTGCATAGCTACACACACACTCCCTTCTCCTGCAAAACTCCACATCTACTTTTAGACCTGAGTTAGAAATCTCTCTTTAACCATAGCTTGTTTGAATGGGCTGGAAATACATCCTGAGTTGACAACTCTTCACTTGGTGGCTACACAGAGTAATGAGCACTGATGGAAACTGCATGCAAAATGACCCCTCAAACTGACAAAAAAAAATGTGAGGTCTCTCAAGGGTATCCAAGATCCCAGCCTGGTAAGAAAAGTTCAGAAGATACCTATAAGATCTTTATTGCGGCGATCCATAGAAAGATTTCTCAGAGCAATTGATACAGCCCTTACAACCTTGTCGGAGTCAGACTGGAGCAGCTCCACAAGCACTGGTAAGCCTCTCTCCTTCCGCACTGTTGCACGGATGTACGTGGACCACTGATCAGAACACACAAGGAAAAAGAAACACAAAGTATTGTGAGTTCATGTACCCACCCTTGCCTTGCCTCTGGCATTTCTTTCAGTGCTGTAATTCATTTTTTTTTTCCTACAAGGACTATCTAGGAGGTATTGTGCTGATGCATCTACAACTTAATGCATCATTCAAATTCATCGAACACCAAGACGAAAGGATGTGGAAGTTCACCTTGCAACTTTGCAAGCTGATGGAGAAAGAAGACAGAAATAGAAAAAAAGGAGTATCATCCACCAGCATGTGTTCTGTAAACATCTCAGTGTGAAAACACATCCCCCTGGGTTAGGAAAAAGAGGTCATTTGGAGGGAATGGCAAGACGTCTGAAGCACACTATCTTCCCCCACCTCCACTTAAATGCTTTTACTCTTTTTCATGGTTGATTTTAAAATCAACTGTATGCAAGAAAGCTGCAAAGTGTCCCCCTCCTGATCTTCAGGCTGCTGCTCAGTCCCACTTAGCCATAGGGTTCTAGAAGTAATCAGGCATACCTTTGAGAACTGCCTGATTAGTACTAGGGATGGCTCAGAGAAAAAAAAATAAAAAATCAGAGGACACTTTGGAGTACAGTTTCCTGAGCAATCTGACAATCCAATGAATTAAGTATTCACAACACAAACATCTAACAAGCTTTTCTGAAGGGATGTGGCAATGGTTAAGTGGTTTAAGTAGTAAACCCAGCTCATGGTTAAATTGTCATGAGCTAAGTGACACTATGTAAACACCATCTGTCCAGAAGTTGCAAAGCATCTTAAGTGGACAAATAAAATGGAAATAATTTCTTCAGGGTTCCCACCTCCCTCCTTTTTAAAGGACACGTAAATGCACAAGGTTATAGTGCACTTGCAATGGATGTAGCTTTGTTCTTTGCTTGCACAAAAGATATAAAAGAGACTAAAGAGAAGACTACACTCACCGTCCAGTTGCCAGCACTGAGGTTCTGCAAAGCCCCCGCTGCGGCTTCCAGAGTGTTGAAGTTCTGACTTTCGGTGAGAATGGAGAGGTACAGGCGGACCACATCTGGTTGGTACAGTAATTCAAAGCCTGCAGGTGGGGAAGCGGAGAACGGAAGCAAGAGAAGCAGAGAAGGCATGTCTGAATGAACATGTAACTTAGCTTTATTTAATCACATAAGAGAACAGCCAAGAGAAAGCTATACCACAGAAAGAAGGGCTTCTACCACATCCATTCTGTTTTACCCACCCTTGTTGAAAGCAGCGCACATGGGAACTCATCTACAGGACGTTCAGCTAGGCTGAAGGTCCCTTTGCTCATCTACAGGTGGATAATTGTTTCTGTAACCTGTGCTATTCTGTATGACTGTCTAGCAGGGTGAGTATATGCAGGTAATAACAAGGTGACAAGAAACAATGACTGTCTGCAACAATTCTTACTTTGCATCCGTAGCCTGGGCTGCAAACTTGCACTCCTGTTTTCATTCGAATTATCTCAGTTTCACAGTCACCAACAACAAGGCCAAAGAGAGCAAGCTACAATCCCATCACCCACCCGCTTCTTACAACTCCTATGTGAGGAAAAAAAGATGCAGGATGTCAAAATGACAAGAATCCCCAGTTGGAATGGGCAGGGAGAAATGCTGACTCTATTTCAGACATTAGGTAAAGAAATACACCAGCATCGCACTGCAAGACTGCAACAGACACATATTAACTAAGTATCCCCAGTGTCACTGCATCGGCTTTGCAGTTTAAGCTCGTCAGGAATGGGAGCTATTCCCAGCTCTGCCATTTCCTTCTGCGATGCTGAGTAACTGACAGGAGCATCCGTGTCTTAATTTCCTCATCTCAAAGGATTAGGATTTACCCATCCACCACAGTAGAAACAGGGCCCTGCTTTAGGCAAGGACACATCATTAGTAGAAAGTTGTTGCACATTTTGAAGCAATTTTATCTATCTTTCTTCACTAGGTGTGTCACGATACTGCGCTGATGAGGGAAGAATATGCCCAGTTACCAGTATATACCCAGTTAGAGTGCTTGCCAGACAAACAAGATCAAGGAGATCATGGTGCTGTTCAGATTACGTCAACAACAAATTAATCCCCCTAAAAACGTTTTGTTGAATACAGGAAAGCATAAACAGCCTATGGTCAACAAAGACACATCTACAGTGACTGCAGCTGGAAGGTGTTTCTGGATTGATGACTTTTGGAGAGTTTGCGATGAGCAGGCATTATCTGTGAAAACATTTCTGGAAAAAAGGATGTCATGGAAGAAAGCATGAAGGTATAAATGAGCGTGGGTAAGGAGGAAACATGAAGCTTGTCTGCTAGTAGAATTAAAAACAAGATATTTGTAGACACAAAAAGAATGTTTTCACATAATAAGATGCTGTCCCAGAAGCGTAGCATAATCCAAAGTGAGTTTTCCACTAGCAAGACAAGAAACCTACAAACACAAATCACTCCCTCTCTTCAGTACTCTCTTCTAAATCAGCCATCTCTCATACACATATTTTTCAGCACATATCACAAATTATCATATTTCAGACATCTCAAAGCCAACTGAAAACTGAACAATGCTACCCTATCAAATGGATATCCTGTCAGAATTTTTCTTTTAAAAGTTGTCTGTTGCTAAGAAGGATAAAAAGGCCTTCTGAAATGAGAGCCTTACATTTCATCTCTGTTTTTCCCTGGTTTTCACAGTAGGTATAGCTGCGGGACTATGTGAGCCAAGATTTCACAACTCAGAACTCTAAACCTTGTGTACCACTAACCATAAACTCAAGGCCATGTTACCCCCCCCTTCATATACAGGGCTCATTTATCCCATTGAAAACACACTTCATCTGCCAGGGGCTTCTTTGCTCCATACCAGAAAACTGATCTATGCATGAGGATCCCCGAGCTCCGGTGTGCGGTCTCACACTCTCCCAGCTCAGTTCCCTCACACACATACCAGCACACATGCATTCTTTTTAAACTACCGGATAGTTAACCTGCTCCACGTCTGAGACTGGCTTTAATGCCACCATTTGCTTGTTACATGACACCTACAGCTATGTGCAAGCTGCAACAGGTGGCAATCCCCAAAGGCATCCTGCCAATCCATACCACTTATTTTCCTCTTCTCCAGTGTCCTCTCCTTGCCCTGGGATCATTGCCCCCTACATTGAATGCTGAGAAAAACTGTAGTTACTTAATACATGAAGCATGAACAGTTGTATAGCTCTTCACCATTCCTTGAATAAGTTTGTGATTATCTGACTCCAGTATGACCTTCATATCCCCTTTCTCCTCTGCCACTTCACAAGGTGAATTGGCAATCTAAGAACTCCTCAAGAAAAAGCACTGCTGCCTGAGAAGTGTGTAGTATTACTTTCCGGAACACTAATACTTAAAAAAGTCTTAGGATAGCTTACTGGAATTTGGAAACTGTGTTATCTTTTAAGGAAGCTTTGCTGAAACATGAATCAGAAGGTAAGTTCATCAGCTGAAGGTAGGTTCATTAACAGAATATTCATACAGAACATTCAGCGCATCTGTATTCGAGCTCAGAACTGTGTGTGACTGAACAGAAGGCAGTTCTGCAGTCCTCTTCTGATGGCTTAATTTTAAATTGCCTAGTCATAATTGCAGCACACTTGGAAACATCCCCACAAGTTCACCCTCTTCTGTGATTTCAGTGCAGTCTACAATTTGCCCTTTCTGTCAGTTTGTATGTTCCTTTTTGGCTGGACTTTGGCTGGATTCCTTCTTAGTTCTCAGCACCTTCCTGGGTATGAATACTCCGATGCACACAGAAGCAATAACCCTCTCACCTCCGCTTACCTCCTGCGGTCTGAGCTGCATTCCAGTCACGCACCCCCCACCTGCCTGCTGTCATTACTTCTCTTCATGCATGAAAGCCTCTCCTTTTTTCTACTTACCAACGTAAGAGCATCTCAGAAACGTCTTCGTGTCTCCCACCTTCTCTGTTCAACAAAACACAGCATTTCTTCTACCAACTGCCAGTACATTTTTGCTTTGGGGCATAATCTCTTAGGGCTGTTTGGTGGATGATTCCCATTTCATTCCACACAGCCCCATTTTCCATCTACATTTCTGCCTCTGCTCCATTAACACCTGTTTCAAAAGGAGTTAGCAAGTGCTATGCACCATATACGAGATGTTGTCCTCCATCGTGTCATTGCCCCAGCTGGGGGCTCCGCACCTGCTGCGCACTTCCAGCACTGCAACACTTCTGTGTAAGTCTGGCTATACCAAAAAACTGCAGGAATTACTAAACCAAAGTATTAGGAATGCCCCTCATGGATAGCTGCTCATTAGCAGAGATGAGAACCTAATAGCAAGAAACTTACTCCTGCACCGGAGGGTTTTTCCCTCACTGACGACAAGCTGACACTTTTCATAAGCATTACAGTCCCTTAAAAAGAAACAAACAAGTTTTGTCTTTTCTCCATCTGCCTCCTGTCCTAATGAGTCCAGCTCTGCTATTTATAGGATGCAATTTATCTGAATTATTATACGTTCCCTTCCAGTGTTGTGTGGAGGCCTTGCACATTTTTCCACGAAGTGCTTTAAGCACGTTCCTGGGAAGCACAGCTGGTCTCACCTCCATTAAACACCTGCTTCTCTTCTAAACTGATTTCCTTAATTTCAGGATCATCTTAATTATTTTTTCAGGTAATGCTGCTTTTGTGCAATATATGGCTAATTGCTTATGTCCATCTTTTAAATGGAAATGAGAAAAGAGGGTCATTAGCAATAGGTAATATATCAAATGAGAAAAAACACCCACTGTTTTTCTTTTCCTTTAAAAACTGTTGCAATTATAGCCCAGATTCAGCACTGCCTTTTAAAAAGATAATTTCTCCCAGATTAAATGAGCCTTTTTCCAGAGGTTATAGATTTGTGCTGAGTTGCAATCTACACTTGGGAATAAGCCATTTATTGCTCACACACACATTTGCAAAATGCAAAGCAAACAATTTGGCTCTACGAGCTTCTCCCTTTTAGAGAAGCAGAAAATGCCCTGGACACTGATGTCATTGTGAGTGTCAGACATTTTACAGCATCTACGCATTCCCCCCAGCCACTGGCATGAATATTTACACAAAGAAAGATCTTGCACATTAGACTCATCTTCACCAACATGCTGTGGTTTCAACCTTTGGAAAAAAAGGAAGATGAGCTTCTTTCCATCCAAGTTGCTCAAGACTGGCAATGGGATTAGCTCGGTGTGAAGTTCACCCTACCAAATGCTGCCAAGTGGATTATCCTTTATTCACCCACAGAACAGTAACAGCACAGACAGTGATTTCAATCCTGCACGGAAAAGACCTGAGGAATTAACTGAATAGCCATCTTGATCCATTCAGTGCTCGGTGTGCTGAGAATGATGCAGCACTTTGTGGATCATCTCATCCACTAACTTATTTGCTTTCATCTTGGCAATGCTGATACCGTGCCTACACTTAGCTACATTCTGGCAATAACACAAATTATTGCACCAGGTGCCTCTCTCTGATATACCAGATTAATCTCAGATTCAGACATCTCTCTTTGGAGCAAGGTGGCCAAATTGAATTCCCTTTACCTCTCACATCATTTAGGATTTATTGTCGCCCTACAGGCATGGGAAATTATACACATGCATACATAGGTCAGATTAGAGTCCTATTGCTGGAGCAGACATGCTGCTTTACTTCTATCTTGACAAAAATTCTGACTTGCTGTTTAAAAATAGAAGCAAATTTCATACCAAGCTAGAAGGATGCAGGGAACACCACCGTAAGAAAAAAAAACAACAAAAAAAAACCCCTTGGCTCCAAAAAAGCCACTAAAATGAAATCTTACAGTTACTTGTTCTTGCAGTGTCCACAGGCACATTTACAGTAGTGTTTTAATTCAGACCCCTTCTGAAACAAATTTCCCAGTTGCCCTGCACTTACTGCACTTTGGTTCCCAACACAGAGCAGTCAGAGCACCATCTGGACTCATCTTGGGATGAAACTAAACCAGCAGATGCACTCCAGGACCACACTGAGGGTGTGCTGACCAGCAACGTGAGGAAGTTCAAGGGCTGATCTACTCATACACAGCTGCACTACTTACTAATACACTCATCCTCTGTGCCGGCCAATTCAGGGCGCAAGATGTGACAGCTACCAGCAGATGGAGCGAGTGGAGCCCAAACTGCAACTTCTCTGCAAGGTCATACGCTAACAGACTTTGTAGAGAAAGCAGCTGCCTAAGCAACTAGGAAGCTATGAGCCAAAAGAGAAGACTCATGTCAGTAAAAGAAACTAACAATTGAATTCTGCAAGAAAGAAAAGATCCACACGTCTCAGACTCCTGCCCTCTCCTGACAGCGGGCTGGTAACTTTGTTAAAAACTATGCAATTCATTGTTTGCAAGTTAAACAGCTATAAATCAGAATTCATAATCATTTTCTACAGATATATTTTCATTACTACGCAGCAAGTCAGTCTAGCAGCTCAACACCTCCCATTCCAGGAAGCCTCACCCTGCAGATTCATAGTATGCTATATGAAAAAAAACAAACACAGAAGGCAGGGGGGAGGCATCTGGTTAGTTTATAAAAACAGTAATCAGATCCTTAAAATAAGATAAAATAATAAAAAAAACATCAGCTCCATTCCATCTGTATGCTGTGCTTCAGCACCCGGTGCACAGCTTGAATGCCAACATAAACTTGCAAGATTATTCTAATTGAAAGGCTTAACAGCAGTGAAAACACAGCCAGCTCCAACAGAGCCAAATGCTCGGAATAATCGATGGCGTATGCAGCTCAATACAGATACACGTAGAATACTGAATGTCATACAACAGAGGCAGAGCAAATTTCTCCAATGGATGATGAAGAAACAATTGGTGGAACATGATGAAGAGTCTTTCTAGCTTTCACGTCAGGGTAGAGCACAAGTCAGGACAGGTATTATGCTTATTGCAGAGATTCAGCCAAGAATGCACCATCGACCACTGAGCAGGAGCGCTGAAGAAAGACAGAACTGCCTTTAAGTACTGTTGAAAAGAACAACCAGAATAATATGGGACACATGAGACTCAAATCAGGCTTGAGGGAATATTTAAGAGGAGGTTTTCTATTTAGAAAATGAATACAGCCATAGTGTGTGACCTTTCCAACTAATCTACCAAGTCACTCAAGTTCTAAAATTACGTCAGCTCTTCCCAGTTTACCACCTACTCCCCCAATGAAAAAAGCAATGGCTCACGAGTTCAAACGGGAAGCAGTCCCCCAGCCCTGCCAAGGATGTAACAGGAATGCTCCCAGCACTTCAAAGCGTGGAGGTATGCAAAAAACCAAGGGGCTAGTCTCAGGGAAGGCAGAAAGGCAGCGAGAGGAAATGGGAGGGCAAGGCAGCACAGGAGAAATAAGGATGCCTGAGAAAGCAAACTGTCTTTTGCTGTTTCTGTTATTCTTTAGGTTTCCCAGGCTCCATGAGCTGTCATCAGGGTATCTCCTCTTACAGAGATTGCTTTGTATGAGATTAGTTGTATTCCGTTTCATATCAAAGAATATGAAATTTAACAAAGAGACGGCTCAATTAAACACAACCCATTTTGACCTTGTGTGAGTTCCAGCACACTGTTTTCTACCAGCAGATATTTTAAAGCTACCACAGATCTTCCTTTCCAAGCAACCTGCAAGCAGCATTTCTCCCAACAGCTTCTGACACACTGCTCAACAACAAAGGCTTTTTTTTCAAGCCTATGCAGCGAAGTCTCTTGGCAGCTGGAGATACTCAGTTAACAATGTTCTCTCCTCTGTTCACTAATCAGTAGAGAAGGCTCTGGAGGACCAATACTTAATAAGGATCTGAATGCTGCTGCAGATAACTAGAGCACTACCCAAGCTACTAGTTGAAAAGGGGAATGGGATGTCCCCGAAGGCTTGGTACTGAAGGGCAGGGAATACCTGGCAGCAGGGCTGACGCAGAGAAGGGAAAACTGCTGAAGGTCTCCACTGAGAGGGAGAGCTGGTGAACTGCACATTTAAGCATTTGTAGGTCACCTCTGGTGTGTTTTTTGAGAAAAACCATCGTTACAAGCAACAATGCTATGGATCTAAAGTTAACATTAAACCCTTGGGCCGAATTATTAAAATGGAAGGTGCATGTAAATAGCTTCCTTTACGGCAGACCCAGAAGACTTGTATCTGACCTTGAAGGCTTTACACACAGTACATGAAATGTCAATACTTCCTTTTTTCACTACTTCACCTGATCCAAAGTTACTATTTACTTCACAGAAATAACTAAATACATTTTCCTTTAAAGAGAATGGACAGGCATGTTATTCCAAAACCAGTGTGTTTTGAAATGCAATTTTTACCTAAAATCACCCACTAATCATTCTCTCTCACACATGCCACACACCTTGGAGTCTCTTCTTTATGAGCTACAGATCAAACACTATCTGTTTGAAAGCACAGGTTCCCCTTTTTCCATGGAGTCTGCAAGCCCCAAAAAGCACTTCAGGCCCTGCAACACCAATGCCAAATCTCAAACTGGAACTTGGTTCACATGTGCAAGTGAATCCTCATTCACATGTGCAAGTGAATAGGAACCTAAATCTCAGCAAAGCTCTGCCAGCTCTGCAGGGTTTCAGAGCGCGATGCTGCTACCCTTGCAGGGTAGTGTACTCGTCGTAGCTCAGGCACACCTCAGACTCAAAGCTGCAGGTGAACGTTTCTCTTCCCTGGGGAGATTCTGTGCGTTTGTGGTAGTCTTACGGGTTACAGCGTACTCTTGCTTCAACTGCTTCGTTATTGGAAGACGGAAGACAGATTAGGTTTATCAGGCCGGTGATCTCACTGACAGCAGATCGATGTGCTAGGAAAGCAGCAATGCAAATATTCCTAGATGCAGACAGTCTTGCTTGCTGCCTCCAGGGAAGCTTCTTCCTGAAGCTTTCAGGTTGGATGCGTGCCTCCAACAGCTGATGCCAACAGGACACTGGGCACGGTGCTGATGCACATGGCACTGGGGACTCCTTAAACAGACAGCAATTTGGCCCAAGCACACAAGATCAATATGAAGCGTGTCATTGATCATGTTATGTTTCCCTGGGAGGGAAAACCTGACTTTCTAGATGCCGTCTGCTACATAATAGGAATATTTGAACAACAGTGGACCAAGTCAAATGTCCATGCTTATTCTTTTAGATCTCAGAGGTGCTGCTGCTACCACGGGTGCTTCGGACACATCTGTTCCTGTCTCCACCAGGGTCCAGAATTTCACTTGAACTTTCTTCCGCCCTAAAAGGGCCCAGATGGTAGAGCCTGGCGACTGCTCACATGCCCCGAGGGGTCTCTCCTAGCGCGCGGTAACAAACAGCTCTGTTTTGTCACCCCTCCTGTTCACTCACGGATAGCAACTGCATGTATTGCACAATCCAAGGTAGAAATGAGAACATTGCCCAGTGTGTCTGGCTTCTGGGCCAGTTTGCATGAGTAGAAAATGTGGAAGCCCAGGGAGGTGTCCACTTAATGTCCTCAGAGCTGTAAGGACAAGCCACGAACATGTGGGGATGCCACAGCAGTCAAGATCCAAAGCACAGCCAAAGATGGTTCCCATTTGCAACTCTGGACAGATGCAGCAATGAGGGGACATTACAGAAAGTCTCATTTGATACAAGCAGGTGTGAAAATGAACCACGCTTCTTAATATATGAAGCTTTTAAATGAAGGAATCTCTAGGCTGGAACTTGCTTACTCTCCACTATGGGAGGGCTTGAACTCACTGCTTTTCGAAGCATATTGCAAAGGTCTTTTCTATTTAGCCAAGCTTTCCCAAAGGAGCAAAAGGAATAGAGAGATGGCTGGTAAAGCTAATGAGGATTGGAAGCTTGAGGAAAATTGTTACTTTTCACATTATATAAGCAAATGTGGTTTTACAAGTGCATATTTGTGTGTACATGCCAGAACATGCATGTTTTTAGGGACTTGTCCTTAAACTGGAAAAAAAAGCCAAAACAGGATAAAAATATTTTCCTTACAAAACCCACATCCAGCTCAGTAAAAGCATGCCATTCCTTTTCATACCATAGCTGCTACGTGATGCAGCTGAACAGATGTGAGATCTACGACACTTTTCACTGCCTTCACTACTGCAGATGCCTAACAGTCCAGCCCAACTGTCAGAAGGTTTGAGCTTACTGCATAAAATGTGTTTCTTAAAGAGAAAGATACCGAGCAATTCCCTGAAGGAACACCCATGAAAATATCACACCACAGCTATGTCCAATAATAAAATACAACATATTGCTGTTAGTACCTTATCAACAAGTTCAAGAACCTCATAACAGAAATGTCTCAGAACTCGACTCATCACTGCAAATTAACAGCACTGTTAACGGACTCCTTCCTTTGCCTTCTGGCTGCCTGGACCTACCATTATCCTTCCCCTAGTTTTTGGTGTGTGTTTAACGAAGGATCGTGTGTTCCAAATTGCCCTTTTTTGGCCTTGAGCCCCTGCCCAATTCAGCCTTGCAGTTCCAGATGCTAATCAGATGCTCTGACTCTAGGAAGCTAATGAGCTTTTAGCTTCCTCCCAGCTCAGTAGTAGAAACTTGTTTGCAGAAAAACACTTACTGCAAAAGGAATCGTGGACTGGATTCTGGTATTATTCAGAACTGTTCAGATGTTGAAAAGCTTTATAAACTTACTGTCGTAAAATTCCAGCAAATAGGCAAGCATGGAAGAAAGGGCAGAAACACTACAAAAGACAGGTGGAAGGCACCAAAGGAAAACAAACAAAAAACCCAAAACAATATGGTAGTGCTTATTTAGTTGAAATAAGTAAATAATCCACCCTCAAACAGTGAGCACTGAGTTATGCAAGAAAGGTGGAAGGGCTTGGCCTGGATGCAGCAGCCACAGGACCTGAAGAAACTGATAGCCCCACTCCTCCAGGCCTCCATGGATGTGATTCCTGTCTACCAGGCCTGTGGTGCATTGGTGTGGGAAAGACCCGGAGCACCCTTTCGGATCAGGCCCTGACTGCTCTTACACACAGTGGATGCTGCCACTGAATCTTTACCAGCGAGGCAAAAACAAATCCTCCATCATTGGGGAATTTACAGAAATTGGATTGCTTTGTCAGGTATGGGACTAGGGGGGTTTCCGCTGACGGTGCTTCAAAAAAACGTTCTGCTGCTGAGGGACTTCCAGCTCTGGTTTGAAAGCCTGCACATCCCTGACAAGTGTTTGGATGCATCAGCAACGGGTACTGGTTCAGAGCTGCGACAGACCGGGATCGACAGACAGTATTTCCACTTGGGCTGGCAGCTGTCAGGTTCTCCCCTTCGTAGTCTGTCTTTGCAGAGTCTTATCTTCAGTGCCAAGGGAAAAACAACTTCAAGAAAAAAAAAACACAACAAATCTTTCACAGCTCACACACTGAACTACACTTGGAAGGCAATTTGAAAGCTTTTTTCTGGGTTAATCATGCTTCACTGAGTCTACTTATTCTTCCACTTCTCATCATGATTTTTTATATAAAAATCTCATAAATGGTCAGAAGCCATTACACAGGTATGGTTATTCTTATTAGTCCAGGTGCTTGCTAGAGGCCTGTCTGCTTAAGGCAGTGAAGGGCAGCAGAACTCCCTAGCTTGACTTCCTAGAATATGAAGGAGGAATAAATCTGTCTATTCTCCAGTGTACGTACCCTCACGGAAACGTCAAATACTTCAAAATACTTCCCAGTTAGAAGGATATATTTGGGTATAAACGTCTAACCTTCCTTGGGGAAAGGTTAGCAGTATCCAAGCCAAGAAGCTAGCAGATCCAATCTCAGCCTAGAGAAATAGAAGGTCAGTGATTCTTCATCAGCAGGACTGACATGGGAAGCCTGTTCAGTTCATTCCAGGCATAGTCCTGCAATCTTGTCAAAGCACTTTATAGGCAAGTACCATATGGAAAGACTCTCTCACATTATTAAATAATTTATTATATGCAAACGCAAACACATCCCTCCAATCCTGTTTGTGTTCTAAAATAGCTAATTAGCTCCTGCTGCAGCTTCCAAAGTCAAAAGTGTGTTTCAATTTCTCTCTCTATTTCATGAAAGCTGCCACATGCACCCAAAGGAAGCCCAGTGCCTCTAATCTGTCTCAATTACAGTCACTATGCTGCTGTCAGGCAATTCAAACATCTCCCAAGCATCCAAGAAAAAGAACTTGATGTTTTCAATGTCAACTAAATGTCAGGCCAGAGTGGAAGCAGCACGAACAGAAGGTTTTCTTCAAGTTCTCTAACACAAAAATTGACCTTGCAGCTCAGGTTTTCATGGTAAAGCATTTGGGTAGTTAATTCTCATGGATTTCAGCTGGAAAACCTAATGCCTTCAGGAACAGAGATTTTCCAACCACCCTCAAAGCACCTTGTCCATATCCAGTCCAGGGCTACAGATGGTGAGAGGCAAGAGAAGGTGCTGCTGCTGCTCCTCCCTCACTGAGCTGCAATACACAACACTAAAGGTGTGGAGGGAGGTGATAGTCTTTTTTTCTGCCAACCACTTGCCAACTTTTCAGAAAAGCAAGAAAATTTCTATTAAATGTAAATATGTCTGATGTACTGACTGCCTGATAATCATTGGTAGAGCTGACAAACAGTTTTGCTCATAAAATTAATAGGTTTCCTGGAAACACGAATCTTGCTATAAAAGTTGAATTTGGACTAAATTGTGAGATACGACAACATGATCTGGACAGAAGTAGCTCTCTGAAGCCTTAGCGGCCCAAACACATTTTACAACCACAAATAAATCTATCTGTAAGTAAAAAGAAAATAAAAAAAGATTTGGGCCTCAGCTCGTAGGAGGCAATGAATGAGATACTTAGTTGAAATGAATAGAGTAAGCACTGAGACATTTTTCAAGAGACAGCATAGGAATGTTAGATAGCATCCAACTGCAGTCTGTCCCCATTTTAACCATCCTACAGGCACGGCCCACATTCACAAACCACCAGAGTCATATGGGAAATTCCACATCAATGCAACAACAGACACTACCTCAAAGCAATTCCAACAGCTTCCTTGAAACCACTTCATCACTGTTAAAATAACGAAAAGATCCCTAACCCTGGAAAACAGGTCATTTAAGGCAGTTTTCAATTCCAGTGCAGCTTTCTTATGATAACATAATGCAATTAAAAATTGAACTTAAAACTACTCATGGAAAGTTTTCAAGCAGAAGCTGACACATACTGTGGAGGTTGTTCATGTCTATGGAAACTCTGAAAAGGTCAACATAAGTGCAAATGGGGTGAGGTACTTCTTCAAAAGTATCGAAGTCTCTATTACTTTGCAGCATATACCCATTTCTAATCATTCATATATGCATGACAGTGTTCTTCTCTAACTTCACATAGGCCATCTCAGCCCACAGCTGGATCTTGAAATAGGCCTCCAGACTGCAGTGATGTTTGGGACACCAAATTGCAAGTGTTCAGGAAAGCTGGAATCATCTCACGGAAAACTGTCAATACAGTTTCATTTCATTGGGTTTAATCTCTGTATCGCTTTCAGCAAGCAGCTATGTAGGACTTGTAAAGAACCTGCTTTTGCTGGGATTTAGCTATTAAGCAAAAACTTGCAGAACTAGAGTCATACATGGCTTTACCAAATATCAATTTTTAGATACTAGCAGTAACCCAAAGGGAAGCAGTCTCCTAGAAGTAACCCTCTCTAGATGTTTTCCTATTCATGTCCCCTCATATTTTGTAGGGGTTACATTAGATTAAATGTTCTTCCTGGCTTTGTTTGAGACGGACATGAAGAACGGACATTTTGAAATGGAGTGGGTTTTCTACCTCGCTTGTTACCTTGAGCCAGTTGGAAAGAAATGGCTTCAGGAATCATGAAACAATCTCTCTTCTGAGCTCTGCCACTGAAATGCTCTGTAACTCTGCACAGCTACTTTAGCAATCTGTATTCTCCCTCCCACACGACTTCTGTCTTGCCTATCTAGACTTGGCCTGTTCAAGTACACTGTCATAGTGTCAGGCTACTGGTAAAAGTTAGAGACTGAAGTTGCTCTAAATGGCTCCTACAAAAGCAACAATACATTCAGTAAAATACGGAGACCTCAAGGCACGCAAAACATGACTAAACTGGATGTGAGATGGAAGGATTGCTCTTTCATGTCCTCACTCCAGATAAGCCTCAGCCATAGTCCATTCCTAAACAGACAAATAACATTTCACTCTAGTGTAGACTTCTAGTTTTCCCTACGACCAAGACAGAGAAAATTCAGGGCTGAAAGTAATGGTCTGAAAGGCTGAAATAAAAATGCTCTTTTTTCTTCCACATACTGATCAACATTCACACAGATCATCTGAAAACGCCTGGGTCAGCAATCAAGCTCTCAGTAGGTTCAGAGCAAATAACAGTTGGATTGACATTGCTTTCCAAACCACGCAGAGGTAAGATTGCTCTCCCACTCCCCTCCAAAGTTGACAGGTAAATTTAAGTGTCTACTGTATGATGTAAAATGCCTGCCTCGTAGTTCAAGGTCATTTTACTTCAATCCACAGTTAGATGTATATGGCATATTAAGTCATGTCATTGCCCTGTCATGATGGAGAAGAGGGGAGCTTTTAAGCCTGTGTAGAGCACTCAGGGTTGTAGAAATAAATATGGCTTTGAAGAACAGCTTTCACATTCAAGATCTCAAAGTGGTTTACAAAGTACTGAGTCAGATAATATGACTGCAGCAACTGTGTAGGTAAATGCACCAGAAATTAATGCTGAGAAAACAGAAGTTAATTTTTCGCATTCTCTCTATTTGCCTTTCTGCAAAACACATCTGCAGCTTCAACCTGACTAATGAGCACCAGTAACTTCTGTAATTTAGAATTCACAGGTTATATATGACATTCCAGTTTATTTTAATTTTCAGATTAACTCCATGATTAAAGTTTTCCATTAACTCTAATAAATACTGCTCAAGCAAAAGTGGAAAAATATTAGCCACCTTACTGCATGTACTTCTGTATTGGCTGTACTACAAGACAGGCCTCCTTGGTCTGATCTCTAGTACCTCAATTTGCAATTAGTTCAGAATCACCCATCTTCCATTTTTGTTGTCCCTTTCTCTCTCCTCCATCATTAGCTGTTAGAAGCATACCATCAATGACTGATTAACAGTGTTATGAGGAATCCATGGTTTATTGTGCCGACACCAGAAAAGTGCATATTATAAGTAAAAATAGATTTTTTTTAAAAAAAGCCATACCTTGAAAATCTGTGTATAAATATGTATATAATCAACCTGAGAGCCAACAAATAAGAGGCATTTTGCATATTATGCTCCTTTTTCCCCAAGTGCCCTGAGCAAATGGGCTCTCATATTTCTTCCCTTCCGAGTTGCCTAGCTAGCTGCTGGGGGTTAAGCCATTTTGAAAAACACTTGTCCCTAAGAAAAAGAAATACACTGTTTCTTTGCATGCAGACATTTTTTGGCTGACTTGGTAATCAGTTAACAAAAACAGTCACAGAGAACAACTATGATGATAAAGAGTGTGGGAGGTGACGTGGGCTGCCCCCTGCTCAAAGCAGGCTCAGCGCTGAACCAGAACCAAGTTAGTTCTGACTTTGTCCAGTCAGGCCTTGAAACCCAGCAAAGCTTCTCTGTGAACCTGTTCCAAAGCTTAACCTGCATTTTTGTGTACATGAGTACTAGACACGATGGTCAGGCTATCCAAGACAAAATTTTAAGTAAGATTCAAGAGATATCAGGCTAATGTTGAGTTTTGAAAACACCTGAGCCGTGTAGGCCTCTGAGAAAGCCATCATCCGCCTATTCCTCCCCTGAAGGCACAGCCTTCATAACACTCACGCGGAGCTCTAACTACTCCCTTTACTTACACACACACATTATTTCTGGAAATCTGGCCAGGGACTCAAACCCCACATTATACCAGTTTTCTGCCTCAGCTGCTCAAACTTTCTGCCGGTCCCTTACCTTGTCAAGTAGCTTTGTCAGCAGAACCTTGCTGCCTTAACTTCTGACAGACACCAGAGACACTTGTAACTTGTGCAACAAGGTTTTTGCGATTGATTTTGACATGAAACTTCATCTCTAAATTCTGGCCAATACTGAGTTCCTCTTTCTTGTTTTTCACAATAATACTGGCTAGGCAGTAGGACAATTTTCTGATTTGCACCTCTCTTCAAAGTGTAATATCTCATTTTTTACACTTACGCTAGAAGGGGTAAAAAGTCTGTGAGCTTTCATTGCTGTTTCTTAACCAAAACTGAAGAAGTCATACAGCACAAATTTAACATAAAGCAGCAGTTTTGAATGGATGGATGGATGGATGGATGGATATCTCACTGCAGCGACTAAGTCCCAAGGCTGAGGCAGTTCAAGTTATGTGAGATAAACACTGCCCCATCACAGAATCACTCAGGCTGGAAAAGAGCTCTAAGAACATCTAGTCCAACCTTTAACTAACTTCTGCTTTTGTTTCTGGCAAATTTTCTTGGCATATTCTCATTTTATGAATAGTCCTTGATCAGCATCTGTATAACGAGTTATGCTCTGCAATAACAGACATTTTGTTTCGGAGTAACAGTTTGCATTGCTTGTCAAATAAAAATGCAAAGTGAGACATACAAAAACATACGCACAAACCAAAAGCCTGGAGGGAGAAGAGTACTAACTATTCTCAGAACGGGACAAACAGTGCAGGGAAGGTTGTGAGCATAAAAAACATAACTGAAAAATAACACATTCCAACATCAACTATTTTATCCTGAGAAATGGTAGCCAACATGCAAGTCCAGTCATTGATTCAAGGATTAAGATCCTGTTAGCTGCCTCTGAATCTCCAGATAACGCATAGCTGAAACTAAAGTAAATGCTGTAGCTGGGCTGTAAAACTTGCTGAGTTTTACAAGTACAGTAACAGCAAGTTATGTAATGGTTTCTCAATATATTTATCTATGCAAAGCATCATAAAAAAGGCAGCTGAACTTCATAAAAATACAAAGCGTGGCATGAGTAACAAGAATACTAAGCAATTCCCAGTATTATGTATTTTCAAACCACTCTCTGCACTGGGAAGTCATCACAAAATATTCCAATTTCCATTCACAAAACATCCCACTGGAGTAAGCTACTACCACACACCTTGAACAGAAGTTGTTTTTATTTAATATTCATATCACTGCAGTGCTAGCAACAGTTATGATACCCAATACTTTGGCCAAATTTGCTGTTTTCACAAACACATCATGTACACTCATTCTGCACTGGTTATCACAGCAGCAGTGATAATACCAGTAATTATTCTACTGAAGGCAGTGGAATTAGCTAGACTTCATGAATGAGTCCACTACAGCTCTGGCATCTGAATGCAATTAACTCGCCTAAGGCCACTCAGCAAGTCAGTAGCAATGCTGGAATGTGAAAACGAGACTTCCTTACTTCCAGCTCTGTCTTTGCTGAAACCTCAAATCACTCGATCTCCTCAGTAGCTGCCATAATTACTATGTGCTTCAGTGGAATTCTTACTGTTTAGTTTTTCATAGGCTATTTTATTATGCAAGTACGTATAGGCTGTTCTAGTTGAAGATGTTATAACCACATACACTGTAAGTCTCATTTCTGTGCATTTGTAACTTGGCCACAAATTCCTAACAGGCTGGAAAGGGAATTTACCACCAGGGATTCTTGTCTTTTGAAGATACAGCTAGTTGTTATAATAGATCTATAATCTTGGGTGTCAGCCCTAGGCAAGAAGGAGCTGGAAACTGACTACGGGAGTTATTTTCAACCTAAAGGACCTAAAGATGGAGAGGGACAATCTTGTCTCCAATTGCCAGCTTCTCCCCTCCACATGCTGAGGAAGTCTAAACATTCAAGAATGCAAGGGAAGGATAAAGAAGAGGAATAGTTGTGGATGTTCATCCACTGTTCCTGGGATAACCAGGGACCTTCTGGTGTGTCAGTTTTTTCTCGTTCAGAAGGAAGAGTTTTAAACAGTTCAGGAAGCAAGTTGTCTTCCTGACGCATCTCGCATATTCCCTCTAGCTGCTAAGACAGAGGAAGACGAAGGGAAAAGGAGGAGCTCTAGAAGTAAACAAGTTATAATGAAGCCAAAAGTACTGATGGACATGAAGAACCCTGTCACGATTTCATAAAGATGTTCACATTCTCAGCTCTGTATAAATATAGAACTGAAATAAATTCCCATATCACTACAATCACTCCTGTTCCCTCGCCCTTCCAGCAGTTGTGTCCACTGCTCCTCAGCTTAGATTTCAAAGCTACATGATCTAAAACTGAAAAAGACATTCGTGCTATGAAGTGTCCATATTGGATGTGAGGAGAAGTGATAACATCCACCTGCTTAAAGCTTTGCCATGGCGATCTCTCACAGACAGAACAGGCCTCAACTTCAGAAAGAACCTTTGCAGCTGGAAGCATGTTCTAATATGGCACGTTTCAAATCTTCTCAAAGCCCTTGTGAGGACTAATAAGAATTGACCTTACTTACAGTACCCTTCTCAAAAAGTTATGGTCCTCACTGAGTGCCCACATGCAGGGTTAGAATCGAAGACAGGATGACAAAAATAATCCATCTGTCCACCTACTACACCTACACAGCAGCAGCTGTAGAAGATAAAGTACTGGGTGTCAGAATTCTAACTTGGCCCCAAAACAAAACCCTAAATATACTTTCTTTTGAGATGAGGAGCTGGAGAGCAACAGTGAAGTCAACCTAGCCTTCCTTTTCTCCTGAAGGAGAAATCCACCAGAACTTGAAGCCAGCTTCTCACACAAGCACAAGTAAGAACAGAATGCTATCACTCCTGGACTGTAAATAAACAGGTGTTGTTAAAAACCCCAAAGCAGGCACTGTAAGTCTCACATACCTGATATCTGACAGCTGTTATGCAAAGGTACAGAGATAACAGCATGAATACATCCAAACCAACTCATCTGTTATTTGTCCGCTACTAAACATTTCCTAAAACCTCACAGCTAGATGCAACCACTTGCACCTGACTTGCCCCTTCCCAACCCAAGGCTCCCAAGACAATGCAGCAATATAAGATATCAGCTAGAAGAGTGGTGGCTTTTTTTTTCCTTCTATTCTCCACTTCTTATACCCAAGAGCTGCTGCATGTGTTGTCAAATCCATGTATTGCTCTCTATTTTGCACCAGAGTATCAGATTCCACTGACTTCCCACTGTCATCTGAGTAAATAAAAACAGACAAGAAAAAAAGCCTGTAGGTACCAGTAAGCAAAACAAGATACGTGGGGAAAATCTGCCACATTAACTACTAAGCCAGTTCAATACCTGTTGAAAAATAGGCTGGGTCATATAAATATATATAATTTTAACCTTATGCTACGAAATTATGCAGAAAGAAACAGAGGTTGCTCCATGGACAAAAATCTTTATATTGCCAGGCTGTTCAAGGTTTACCAGCTGTACAATATAGCAAAAAGAAAAGAACAACCCTTAAGAGTTGTGCTAATGATTTATTTTATGCAACATCTGTGCAGCAAGGTGAGCTTATCACAAGGTGAATCAGTAACTGCCAGGACTACTTTAACAATGAAGTCCAGCAGCTGTGAGTGTGACAAATCCAACAACAGACAGCAAACAGATCCTGGCAACAGACAGCAAAATTCAGAATAGCAATCAACAAGGGACAACATGGCAATGGAGCAGCGTTGGTTCAACAGGTTTCAAAGCCAGCTACTTCTGCAAAGACACAGACCCTTCTTTCCACTTCTTTCTTCTACCTTTTTGTCCTACATAAAACTTCTCAAGCAAGAATTAAGAAACATTTCTAATCAGGTACAAACCTACAGCAAATTTCCTTGTAGGTACCCTGGAGCACATACTGGGACCAAGACAGAGACAGAAGTCAATGAAACACCTTCTCACCACTGCAGTCGAGTCACTACCACCCATCAGTGCTCACCTCATCTAGAGTTTACAGAGAACTTGTGCTGTTTGTAAACTCTTAAAAAAAAAACAAAAAGCCCACCACACTGTTAAAAGAAGAACACTTCTACTGCAACAGTTTTCTGTTTTAAGAGTTTTTTCAAGTTAAGTACTGGAGACAGGATTTTGCACTTTATTTAAAATCCATGCTAAGAAAGTAGCCATTAAACCCTAAACGCGTGTCAGGGCAGGTTACAACTTTCAAAGGCTTTGGCCAGGCTACTTAAAATTTAAATATTTTTTCTATACAGCACTTTGTATTAGTTAAAGTTGCTTGCATTGTAATGTCAAGAACAATAATTTATTTCAGATTGATTTGTTCCATTGGTGGAAGATGTGTCAGGGCAGAAATAAGATGCAAGGTCTAACAGTGTCACCGTAACCCACTCCTGGACCTCCAATCCACATTCCAGCTCCAGCTCCCCATATGATTTTTCAAACCCTTCAGTCTTAGCCCTAAACTTAAGATTTACATTCTATAAAATTAAACCCGTTAAGATCACAAGAGTTTCCCTCTGTAGAGCACAACTCAGAAGACCAGGAAGCAATCCCACAGCCATGCTTCGCAACCCAGCTTTGATCAAACAAGTGACTCAACGTAAGAACTGTAATAGATGATGAAAATAAAGCAGAATATTCCAGAACAAGTAGACTTCTGCACTACAAAGAGGCGGTTACAGAATGAATGTGCGCACAAGAAAGGAAAAAAAACCAATCCACTGGTGTCCATTCTGAATTCCTAGCAGATTTAGGGAAAAAGGATTAGAATTTATAGGTACAAGGCTGGAGGAAGTTTGGCAAGGGCAGGCTGCATAAGGGAATTTTTCTATCCAAGCTAATAAATTTTCTCTGACTCAAAGCACTGGAACACAGATGAGAGATCTTTCACTGCTTTGTAAATTACAAAAAAAAACCACAATACCACATGGTAGCAAAAAAAAAAAATTTACTTGGTAAAGCAACAGAAATATAAAATACTTAATTCTGATAGGAATTCTATCGCCATGCATGAAATACTTCTAAGATGTTAATACAAGAACATGTTACCTGCTCTCACAGAGGAGGTCTTCTCAGCCCCTCAATTTCCACTAGCAGGCACAGGAGGGGTGTGGATGTACCATTAATCAAGCAATTCCACTCACTCACCATACAACAATCAAAATTAATGACTGAAGGGAGATGGAAAGGGCAGGTGAGAGTTTGTGTCAACATTTAAAGATTTCAAGAAAGCAAATTAAAATGGCATTGAAATGAGAACAGAAGCTAATCTTAATTACAAACAAAGTCAGAGTAAAGCTTCAGTGAAGTTTCCTCTCTCCCCCACTACAGCGTTGCCTATAGCTGAAGACAAATTGCTAGCATTTTGGTAATCTACTAAGTTAAAGTCATTACCCTGACAGTTCCAGGAAGTCTAATTTCCTGGAGCAGTAACACACAGATTTATAAGTGAATTTAAACACTCACCTTCTGGAATAGAAAATCTATCATCAGCACTGGGCTATGTGGAAAGTGACTGAGTATTTGAGATAACAGAGAAAGAAGAAATTCACCTGCTGACAGAAGTTCATGCAAAATCTCATTCCCTACGTACACAGGCTACTGACCAGGGTAAGTTTACGCACAACGCTGAGCTTCTGAATATACGCAGCTTTTCCTTCAGGTCCCTGCTACAACAAAATGGATTTGTTCAAATATAAGCAGCTTTATTGCTAGCCCAGTATTTCTGCTCTACTCTATTCCTATGCTTATGTTCCCATTAAAATGCAAGTAAGCTTAAATAATCAAAAGAGAAAAGGAAAATTAATAAAGACTTTAACTGATTTATAGGAGAGAATGAGTTAGCTTATCCACCAGGCTGAAATATACCTGAACGCATGTCCTTTTGGCTGAAAAATTTCAGCTCCTGAATGAGACGAACTGAAACTAGAACTTAACTTCATTTTCAACACCCAAAGCAGCTTAGAGCATCCACTTTTACGCTATTAGATATATGCAAGCATAAGAAAGAAGCCAAGAGATTTGTCTAAACTAAATAGCATACTGCTTTGGACTTAATTAGGAATAACTGACCAATTACATACAAAGAGCAGACTTGCTTTTCTGATGAACAGAGGTGGACAATCCAGCACCTTCACATCAGGAGGATCAAACGTTACAACCTTCATAACATCTTCAGAGGGCTGACATATATCAGTGCTGATTCTTTTCAGAAAACCTTATCTCTCAATCTACCAGTCTGCCATCTGAGACACTGCTTTCCACTGCACAGATATGATTAATCTTGATCTTTTCCCTACTGTATGAGCCTCCTGTCACTAGTCCTGCTCAGAAATAAGGACTTTGCTCACAAAGCCAAAGAACTGTACTATGCTACGTATTTAACGTGCACACAGGAGAAATCAACATTCATACCAAGGTAGCGCAGAAAGAGCAGTCTGCAGAGGAGTCAGCCAACGCTGCTGTCAGTGACCTACTTTATATTGGGGAAGGGATTTTAGCAAGACTGTTTTTTCTCCCAGAAGTAGGAATTTTTTGAAAGTACTAAATTTAGCAAGGTCCTAAGGACAGCATTTATAATTTCTTGTCAGTGCTGTCCCCTTCTCATATGGCTCTATGCAAGCTCTTATTGTTTCCCCCAAATTTATCCTCTCTCCCTTTCTGTCAGGAAAAAAAAAATGGTCCTTTCAACAAAGAGGAAACAAGAAGTATCTCTTTGACAATTCTTCCTCATGAGGACAGCAGTACTCTGGATGCTGCCGGAGCATATATATTTATTTTTTTAATATCAGATGAGACAGCTTCTGAAAGCATTACAGGATCTCTCATCTGACATTATCCAGTTTACTACAAATGATAACCCTGAACTGGAAGCATCCCCTGCCAGAATGCCTAGCACATAAAGTTATTAAAGGTTTAGAAATGGTTTCAGGGCTGCTCAAATGCCGTGCTGCACAAAATCTGATTTCCATTAAAAAAAAAAAAAAGAAACAAGAGCAATCAAAAGAAAGAGGACTCTAGATCATCCCTTAGTAAAAAAAAAAAAAAGATGGCCTTCATTCATTCTTTCCTCTCCAGAGCAAACAAATTCCAGGAAGAAATTACTAGTATTTAAACCAGGTAATAACCCCAAATTCCCTTTATTCTATTCAGGACATGAAAATGTTCATAAGCTATCTTGAAAGAGACTGAACAAATCTCTGCCATACAAACAGACATTTACCTGTCCCATTACCCCACAACTAGAACTCCTAAAGGTTCTGCTTTTATGACGTTCACCTATGCGATAAGCAGAGATTCGTGTAATTAAAGTCATTCTGAGACCAAACAAAATTTCCAGAGATGATAGAAAATAGGTTTAAACTAGCTCACATTTTCTAGATTGCAGTTTTTCAAGTGATCATAAGCACAGTGTCAATTTAGCTCAGTGATCACATCTAAAATTATTCTATAAGGAAATCATGTCATCAGCTTCCTAAAGCCTGTTTAGATTCACCAGATAAACACCACGGATGTTGACTCAAGATTACAGGAAAGTTAACAACACTGCATCCCAAGGTTTAGTTAACTACCACAATGTTCATTTGCTGCACTGCATGAACAAATCTTATTACCCCAGTTTCATTTGCCCACAAAGATTCCAGCTGAAAACTCACTTTAATATGGCTTTAATAATACATGAAAGAGATTAATCTATAATTGTTGATTTTTGAAATAGCACTTCATTGTGTCACTCAAACTGAGTGCTTTTGATCATTAAAACTTGCATGATTTTTCCATCTTAGTAACGAGGTTCTGCTTCAGCTGAGAGCTGATCTCATCAGAACCAATTATACTCTATGGCATACATCTGACCTGAGCTTTTAAGGGTTTTGAAACTGCAATTTTATTTTCCTTATCTTACTGAACAATTCCAAGTCCTAGCAATCTTGTTAGGACCTTTAATATCCAGGAACTCTCATGTAAACTAGATGCTTAGCAGGAAACTGCTGGTAAAGAAAACAAAAATGTGTCACAATTTTTGTCTGCCCTTTAGGCACACAAATGAATAGTTCCTCATGCCTTTTCCCATGCAAATGGGCTTCTTTCAAAACCGGGGGATTAATCGCCTAACCCAATCTAGTATGAGATATGTAGACAGATTACAATCTATTCCATTTAGATTAAATTAGGGTATCTCCAAAACTGTCAAACAAACCTCTTCAAGAGTGTGCCATTTCTAGCAATTGAATATGATAACAAGCTGCATAAGTTCGGATAGCAAGACATAGCTCCCATCAGACACACTACAAAAATTCTACCATTAGCAAAGCCACATCAAAGACTTAAAACTTATTTTAAATAAAGTTATTCAAGATACGTTCCTTTGCAGAAATCCTTGATATCCGTTTTTCCTTTACTGGCACCTACATTCCAATCACGTTTATAAAACAATTAAAGAATTGAAGCCCTTGCTATATTTTGACACCCCTCCCCCCCCCCCTTTTTTTTTTATTAACACCCTACCCTTAAGAAGTCTCCTTGCTTTGCAATGTGATCAGTGCCCAGCCCTGAATTGAAGACACTGAAGTGAAAGTTGGTTAAGAGACGTTTCCTGCAGCTCCCATAACACGATGGCATTGTACCTTATAGGAGGCGCCTTAGTATTTCATGCAATAATGCACCAGATGGAAATCTGTGTTTAGACATCAGCCTAGAAACTGTACCCATTGTAGAGGGTGTCTGTAAATTAATTAGATCCATCTATATATTAGGATTAGTTTGTGTATCATCAAAACAGAGCTCCACTGCCCATGAATTTAACTGAGTGCAGCACTTTACATGTGCAATTATTGTGCCATTACTGACCATTATTACATCTCTAAGAATGTTAGATACTGCCTCTGCTGCTGCCCTCAGTTTACAGAAAGGAAATTGAAGGACAAATCAGTTGATTTGATCAAGGTCACTGTGGTGGTAGAATTCAGGTATCCAAAGAAAATCCAGAGATGTCTTTATACTCTCTGGAACTGTATACGTGATACAGGAAGAATTCAATTTTCCTTTGGAAGAATACTCTGGTAGTCCTCAGCATTTACAGATCGTTAAGGTGAGGGTGCTCTAGAAGAGCTTCTCCTGCAACGCCAGGCTGACAGGGTGGCACCACAGCAGTTGCCACAACAATGGTTGGATCTGCAGTGATATTGCACACACTTCAAAAACCCGTAAAAGTTTCAAAACACTGTCCAATGCTGTAAGAAGCCTGACGAGACCCAAATCATCTCCTAACCTCCAATCAAGGAGAGAGCACCACACATACAGGGTGGGATGCAGATTGTCTGTACAAGATTTCACCTCTGCCAGAAGCTGAAATGCAAAAGCACAATGCAGAGAAACTGAAGAACTATAGAGATGCCAGGAAAGGGAAAAGATGAGTGATAAGTACACTCAGCTAATGCATTTCTTAATTCCTTACATTCAGGTTCAGTGCAGGCAATTTGCAAATGGAGTTGTAAAAGACAACCACATGCATTTACCCTTCTATGGAGGTATACCACCTAATACCAACTCAGACAAGCCTCTTTAAGATTCTCCCCATTTAGCAATTTAATATAAAAGCTGCTTATATCCAGTATTAAATACTAAATAAGCTCTGACACATCTATTATTTCAATTAACTGAATATAAAAAAAAGATCAACCTGATATGCTCATGTCTCAAGTCCCTTTAAGAGCCTCCAGCTCCCATGCTACTTGTTATTTCCAAAAGCACAAACATTAGCATTACCTTTTGCTGTTTCAGACCGCTTAGGCAAATCAAGTGTATCAAAATTCCTGTCCAAATCTCCATTCTTCTTTCCTGTGCAAAAAAAAAATAAGACAACAGATGGTAAAGACTATCAGCGTACTGACAGGTAAGTTACTGTCATGCGCATCTATGAGAGAAGATATTGACTCAGAATATAAATCAGACTATTACCAGAATCTGTACATGTGTGACCTGCAATCCAGCTGCATAGCTGTGCTTTTAGCCTGAGCAATTTCAGGACAAAAATCTGTGCAACTTTCAGGTTGATCTGCTAACATGAGAGCACTGGCAATTCAGCGGGCCTTAAGAGTGCTTAAAATCTACAAAAAAGGTGCCACTTCTCTTCTTTGCAAAGCTGCAGCCCTCCCTCAGAGGCCCAGGATTTCTCATTATTCCCACAGAGAAGTTTTGACCTGAGGCTTAGCTGAAGAAGAAACAGAGCAGCATAGCAAAACACAACAGGCTTGCTTAGCAGCCTCTGTCCTCACTGTGACTGCCAGGTAGGGAGGCCTAGCTTTAACACAGTACAGACAGCAACCAACAACTTAACCTTCAGTTGCCCTTCTATCAATGAAGTGCAATTTTGGCTATTTAGTAGAAACTGATGGAAACAATTTCATATTTTTTGCTAAGAGACAGTTTTAAACCATTTCATCAGCTTTAATTTGTACAGTCCTTCACAGAAAAGTGGACTGCCACCAGGACTTGAGTTTTAGGCTAGGAATGCAAGGTTATGTACACAGCTGGGGAGAGAAGTGTTAATTTTCTCTTCCCCCACCAAGGGGACACACTGCCTTGGCTAAGCACACTTGAATGCTGTGGGAGAACCAAGCTCCTTGTGGTTGGAAGTCCTGAGAGCAGATTTTCAAGGAAGTACAGGAACCCTCATGGCTTCTGAGGACAGCATTGTGCAATTTAGCTTTTCCAATTTATTTTAAGGGGAAAATCCAGTCAGTTATTTAGTCCCCTTTGCACAAGAGCAGGGGAAGAAGGTGCAACAATGAGTGATGAGATGAATTCAGAACAACTCAATTTAAGCTTCAGGGGTGGCTTCTGAGCAGGGACCCTACCAGACTGTCACTGGAGGGCTACAGGAAGGGCTAAAAGCTCCACCAGTCGGGATGCTTAAAAGCAAACAGGAAAACAGTCCTTGGAAAACCTAACATGGAGAGTTACAAGAGACTCGTCTTGACTGGGAATAGGTCACAAAACAGGAAAGGCCAATCCCTACCCCACTATAGGAGGGAGCTGGCACAGCTTCTGCATGGTGAAGTCAATGGGCTGCTCTACCTTTCTTCCTGACAAAAGAACAAACATATGCCATATGGAGTAGAAACTGCTTTTAAATACCAGTATGAACACTTAGAAATGACAGTAAGAGGAAAGAAACTAAAACCTGAGGCTAGCAATACATTCCCTCCCTTTATTTGGAAATCCACACTTTAAAAAACAAAACACACCAACACCACCTGTAAATACTGAACAAAACAAAACATGTATCTGGAAGTTCTGTTCATCTGAAGTAACTTGGTTAAAGTATGAAAAAGCCCATCTTTCTAGACTGCAGCCCTCCATCTAGATTTTGCTCCGTGACAGAACCAGAAACATGTTGCTCGGGGAACCGAATACCAGAAAGAACAAAACGCACAGCGAAGGACACTGCATTTCATAACGACAGCTGAGCCCTGCTGCTGGCTCCAAACCCTTGCTGACCCTCAGACCATGGAGAGGAAAAAGCAGGCCAGAGGGATTAAAAAAGGAGCACAGGAGGAAGGAAGTCAGTGTTTAGGAAAGATTACAGACTTAAAACAAACCAATAAATGTGACTGCATCTTATCTACAAGTATGACAAACTTTTTTCACATGCCCCCAAATTTCACGTCTCTGGCATTAGCTAGTTAAAAACCTCAAAATAACTGCACTGAGAGCCAGACTTGACTCAACTATTCATTTCATAAGTTCTCCCTATAATTTTAAAATCTGAGTTGGTTATTTTTACCAGCCCTGCAGAACTGAGATGGCGCAGGAAGAGCCAGACTCCTTCTTTAGGGTGCACTGGTCAGCGAGCAGCACGTACTCGTGCAGCACTTTTTAAGGGACTGTCCAGGAGAACAGTGCAGGCTCCTACAGCTTTTGAGCTGGCAGCACAGAAGCAGCTGCCTGCTTATTAAGCCATCTTTCACTAAGACAGCACGCTCCACCTGTGTTTCGTGAACTTCATTTCCAGTCTCACAATTTCAGGGCCAGGCTGAATGTACCGGACTTGTTCTGTGAAACCTTTTCTGGTTTGTCTCGCAGCCCCCAGAGGAACTAATCCAGCCCTTAGGCAAAACCACATCTGTTTAAAACAGAAGCTGCCAGCTGTTTACAAATGGAAGAAATTCAGAAGACAGAGTTCTGACCATGGGGATCTCAACTCTACAAACTGTTTAATCAAATTGAACAAAGGCCAGGTTCAGAAATACCCGAAGCACCTCCATTTTGCAGAGCCTTCCTACAGGGAGTGGATTAGGAACATAAGGAATAAGCTGTAAGATGATTCCAAAGAAATCCATCTGGAAGACAAAGGTGGCCCAGCTGCTACTTTTCCCATTTAATTTCCGTGAGACCCACAATATTGATTTGGATTTTCTAAAAAGGTGACAGAATTTAGCAATTTCAAGAGCCTATCAATTACACAGCTCTCAGCCATCACCTAGCCTGCCTGATACCACAAGAAAAACAGCTTCCCTGCCAGCCACTGGAGCGCTGAACATCTTGCTATCCCTCAAGCCAGCCAGGATCACTAGTGTCCAGGGATGCTTAAATGACCACACTAGCAGTTAAAAATTTGAAAGCACTGGTTTTGGACATCTCAGTTTCTGTTGCTCTATGTGCCTCCCTCCTCCCCAAGTTTTCCTGACCTAGCAACACTAGACAAAAGACAATGCTGTTGGATTACAAACAGAGCTTCGAACTTGGCCAAGAGACAGACAGCCCTGAATGTGCCTGCTGACAGGTCTGTTTTATGAAACCTGGCTGTAGGAATTGGCACTGCAACTGGGTTTGGGAAAACAGCCTGACACGAGACTTGCTTGTACAAGATGCAATTTACAGTCTCTGAAACAGTGGGATTAAAATTCTTTGCCTCTCCCCCCACTAATTCTATGTGAGAAACAACCAAAACATGACCTTTTGCATTTTCATTCTGCCAGTAAGACTCTGAGGTGTGACCCAGTGTTATTAACCACTAATGTTGTTTATGATCTTCCTTAAATGTCGTTCTGTTTTCCTGGATAATCAATACAGCTATTCAGCTAGACCACTCTTGCTGAAGGATTAATTCCCAAACGCTTCCTTTCTGGTTAAAGAAAATAAATTAAAAGCAAAGAGATTTGTTCATGACACCAGCACCATCCCCAGCAGTCAATACCGTGCTCGTTAATACACCCACTGAACTGGACGGTGGTGGAGTAACAGAAAGCAAGGGCTGAGCTCTGCCTTGCCAGCATGCCCACCCTCCACAGGCCTCACCAGTCACAGTCAGAAATCAGCATCTCACGGAATGCTAATGAGCACCTTTTGTTGGGGGGAGCAATTTTTTCAACATTTCTTTTCTGGCTCAGCTCTCCAGACCTCATTGATCTGAAGCAAGTGTCACAGACCGAAAACGAGCCTGTCTTTACCCCCAGATCAGTATCAATAACACAGTGCACCCATCAATAACTCCAGGACACTCCACAGCCTAACTGAACTTGCCAGCTGAAGAGGGAGGGAGGGAGGTAAGCTTGCACATTTCAAATGCACTTTCACCCTATTGTGTTAGGATGCGAAACCGAAGGGCGTAGCCCCCAACAATTTACTGGAGGTATCTTCATCTAGCTAGTGTGAATGTCAGTAATAAAGATGCAGCAGCTAAGGCACCTGCGCCCAGTCAGACAAAACACCAAGGCTCTCTGAGAATACTCATCCAAGCTGCTGAGTCTTTACAGTTATCGCTACCTAGGTGAGTTAGCAAAGCTGTACTTTGACATGACAGGGTTGGGAAGGCAACTCGCACACTTACCTGTGCCCTCCCTCATGAGATTATCAAGCCAGTCACAAATCAGTTCTGTTATTGCACTTACACCAGGACTGAATAAAAATGTCTTTTCTATTAGCAATGTGAGAAGACCAAACATAAAATGCTGCCTCAATCAGACAGCGGATTTCCATGCCTGCTGAAATGAACAGGAGGATGCACTGGGGGAGCAGAGAAGGCGAATGAGCAAGACCTTGATGTCAGCTCTTTGCCTTGCATGTAAAAGCAGAACAATGCAGATTATGGTGATGATAAAAAAAAGTATTGCAAAGACTCACCTTGATTGAACCATTCCTCTAATTACCAGAAAAGCAGCAAAAGAAAAACAAAAATTTACAGGGAGGAAGAAAATACAAAGGAATAGTCACAAAGAGGCAGAATTTTACAGAATAGGTTCAAAGCCTGAGATTTACAAGGAACTTCCTAAAACTAAAACAACCCCAAAACAAAC
The DNA here is from genome assembly GCF_964034855.1 of Anser brachyrhynchus. Classification (NCBI taxonomy): domain Eukaryota; kingdom Metazoa; phylum Chordata; class Aves; order Anseriformes; family Anatidae; genus Anser; species Anser brachyrhynchus. The sequence continues at coordinate 8,467,313 of NC_137710.1, read as the reverse complement.
CCACAAAAAAAAATGGATATTCTACTTAAATCTCTTTTGTTCCTGCTGAAAAGTCTTTCCCTGTAGATCTTTTTTTTTCCCCCTTCACTTTTCATTACAAAAAAAGTGCTCCAGGAATTGAGGGGACGGTGACTAGCCCTTTGCGGATGTGTTTGAAATGCTATGATCAATGACCATGAAATAAAATAAACATGGAAACACTGCAAGATTAAGTGAGCAAGAGAGGGAGGGAATTGAAGTGACTTATTTTAAAGTCCTAGACTGACAAAATTAAGACAGTTTCAGCCTAGGTATCCACATAAATTTAGTAATGGGACAAGGAATTATCTATTTATGACTTTAAAAGTGTATTTACACACAGGGCCAAACCCAGGCTGTCACTGAGTGCTGCTTGCTGAAATCTGCAGGTTCATCCACAGTGTCACATGATTTTGAGATCAATTAATCCAAAAAGGCACAATCAGATTTTGTGGCTGCTCAGCTGAAGCTATCAGGGTGTACAGATGCAGAAAATACAGGAAACTGGCAGCCACTTGACAACGGGCAGCCACCGGAGAGCGCTGTCTTTTCAGTCATCAAGAGGATGAGGACAGTTCTCTATCAGCACACTCCCCTCTTCCACAGTGCACACACACAGCTTTTACGTAAAACAAAACAAAACAAAAATTTAACTGACTGCATTGCTTTCAAGCAGCAAAACAACATGGACAAATGTCAGGAAACTGGTTTGACTCAGCACACATTCAGGGTTTCCAAAGGGTATCACAGTATAGCTTTAGTCATTCACTGTGAGAACAGGTTGGCCAGGCAGCTAAAATTCTTTTTCCATTTTTTCCCCCAGTCATTAAAAACATTCCCCTCAATCCCTCGATTAATTTTTTTGGTTTTTTAGACACATGTTAAATCTCTCTGGTGACAGACTAGTCTGCAATAGCAAGTTCACACTGTGATAACTTTATAACACATACGGAAACAAAACATTTTAATAACATGTACAGGTCACATCAGAGGAAGATTAATGTACAGCACACAGTCCCTCAAGCTCAACCAATTCCTTGTCTGCTCTTCAGCATCATAACCTTCCTTAGACCCTGGGCATAAACAGTAAGCCAGGATGTGAGTACACATGAATGCAGAAAATGGAGCCTAGACAGAAAACTAACTTTGTTATCTCTGAATTCATAAGTCATTTCTCTAAAACAACAAAGAGAACATATATAAGTGTCTTTCACACTCAAACACATTTAAGTGTCTCTTTTTAGAGGGAAGATGGAATGGGGGTTACTGAGACTATTAATCTTCTCTTGTAATGAAACTCATTTGCAACACTCATACCCTAGAGGAAAGAAAAGGTCTAGAAGCGACTGACAATTAAAAGCTACAAAATCCTGTTTGCAATTTAAATTATTGAGTGACAAAATTGGGAGGTTGTATGTTTTGGCTGTGGGTGGGAGGCGTTGGCTTTTAGTTTGTGTTCAAATGTGAGAGACTGAAGGCATGGAACAGACGGGACTACCATGCACAGAGATGAACACATGCTGGCCTGGCTTGCAAGGGCTGTGACACATGCTGTAGAGCCGAGCAAGTGGACTAAGCACAGATTTGACAGATGCAAGGACGCAGACAAGCAGAGGAGAGGCAGAGCACATACACTGCTGCCCAACAGCAGTTTCTTACAACAGCATGCACCACTTCTATTTAAAGCCAAGCAGAAGGATAGCAATTGCGGAAATACTTCCCAAATACCTAGCAGTATTACAACAAGGGAGATGACCACAAGCCACAGCACTATAGACATGTACTTCCACAAACTACCTCGCTCTAACATGATGAAAGAGCTTTCAAGAGCAGGACTACACTGAAAATTTACCCACAGATCCATTTCCAGTTTTGAGTTCTCTGCAAGACATACCTTTAGCTTTTTTTCCACCAAAACAACCAGCATCATCTTTCTTCTTTTTCTGAGAGCCGCCTGTGCTCATAGTCTGACTGGCATCTAGTTCTTGATACTTATCAGCTCCGGGGACTTCTTTGTGGACGTGATAGGAAAGATTCCGCATGATGCACACGCAGTTCTCCACGGACTTTAACAAAAAAAATAAATTACATTACAAGTAAGTATTGAACCCTCCTATTTGCAAACTGTTGCATCGCTTAGTGGAAGTGTGTGGAGAGGGGAAAAAAAAAGGAAGCCACCCATACCAGGAAAAGAATGTAGATCAAGGAAATTTTGTCAAAAATACCCTAATTTAAGGTTCTTTCTTGTTCTAAAACCACTTCTTTTCTCCTAAAAGTGAAGTGTTTTATAAATAGTACCCATTCAAAATGAAAACTCTCTAATCAAAAATAGCATCCAATCATGCATAAAGATGACAAATTCACCAAAAGATCAAACACACAGCAGAAAATGATCATTTAAGGTTCTTATTTTAATACAGTGCTGTAACACTCTTCCAACCTTTACAATCCCCAAGAGACCCTACTTATTAAACTTTCTCTAGGTCAAAACTAAGGGCATGTGAGGATTTCAATGAGAACGCTCATTGTTCTGTAGTAATAGCTCATTCATAGCACTTCAGGTTCTGACAAGAGCAATGCTCTGTAGGTTGCAATGGAAGCCTCCAGGTGGTTACAAAACCACTTCCAAAATTATCTGATTAAGTGACAGGGCTTTAGAATTCCCTTGTACAGTCCACCACATGGTGGGACTAAAAAAGAATAAAATAAAGATGCTTAAAAGCCTCATTGGTGTTATAAAGCAATAGTATGCTCTTCACTTTTTAAACAGGTTAAACTTAAGATATTTCGTATGCATAAAAATATTGTTTTAAATACTATAGGATCAGACGACAATCAGAACAGATGAATCATCATTTGTACCTACAAAAAAAAAAGCCACAATGTTTCAGGTCTAAAGACATCTTAATGTCTTAGCACTACATCCTTTTAAGATGGTGTTGAATAAAGTCTTTAAGATGTGAATCAACTCCTTTGCTAACATTGTGCAAAGCACAACACAATGGGACTCAATTCTGATTTGCAAACTGCACTTACAAATGTCAATTAAGTAATGCAGAACAATAGCAATAATGCCACCGGCAGGAATAAAAGACTACTCTTCCCCACCCATCACAGCCACTTGTCTTTACTCACCTCAACAGCCAGACAAGGCAACACAGCAGCATTGTGCTGATAGCCCATCAGCAGAACCATCAATACCATGACAGAGGTGAAAGGAAGGTAATTACTATATTTTCTGAGGCAAGCATAATCATGTTCTGATACTAGCAAACAGAAGTCAGACCCCAGTGCAGCACTTCAGCTTAAATTAATGGAAACAACCATTCAAGTTCTGATACTCAAGTTCACCTTATTGTCCGTATCCTTCTTGCCCACTGCAGACTGTAGGGCATGAAGGAGGGCATCCACCAAGCCGTCACACTCTCTTAGTCTTCTGCGTGCTTCTGCTCCATCTGAACTTACGTTCCTAATAGAAGAGATTTAAAAGAAAATTTAGCCCTCTAACCTTCACTGCAAGGTTGAAGGTGTGTTGATTTATACTACAATTATTAAGAACTCATTATCTCAGATCAACAATTTGGAGGCAAAGAAGCCTGACAAACTATTATACCTCAGTAAAACACGGGCATCCGCAATGACCCTAATCTGAACGAAAAGGGAAATGCAGTTGCTGAGGTGCCTACACACATTTTTCTGCATTGCTAGTAAGTTCAGCAATGTACCTTGAACTGGACAGGAGTTCTCATAGCAAACAATACCCAATCTAAAAATTTATTTTCAAAGCCAGAACTTTTCATCTGAAAAATACTTTCACCTTTTTAAAAGAAATTACACGTGGAGGCAAAATTACAAGTCAAATGCATAGTCAGGCACAGTTAGTACAATTTACATATGTATTATATAAATATATATAAAAAGTTACTTTTTCTGAAGCTGAAGACTACTCAGCAGCAGTATGCTCCAGGCCACAGAAATTGCAAAATGCATTTTGATTTCATGAAAAAAATTAAAAATAGATATTCAAAAAGCTATAGATTATTTAACTATGAACCTGCCATGTTTTTGGGGGGAATGAACTGACAAAACAATTCTCAATAGTGTTCACTGGTAAGCCTACACACAAGTTTTCTCAAAGTTGAAATGCACAAATTTTGACAACACCACAGTCAACACTACAGCTTTCAGGGTCTTTGAGTTCTCAGATCCATGTAACGTTCGCTCTCAAAAGCTCAGGACACAGCGATTACCTTCTGCTATCACGATAATGTGGCCAATTTTTCTTTTTACCTAACTATAGGGACTGCCAATCTCAAAGTAATAAACAAGCCAACCATGGTCCACCCTCCCCATCACCCAGGCAAGCTTGTATGTTAATTGCTTAACTAGAAAAAAACATTTTCTCAGAGACCTCTCAAAATCTGAAGACACTTAACTGTGAGCTGGTTGCTCTAACAGCACATTAACTTGCAGTTAAGATCACAAATGAAATACACAGATAAACGAGTCCTTTCCCTAAAACCTAACGCAGTCTCGCCTCTAGCAATGGCTGATACAGGACATGTAAAGTGGATATTAACATATAATTACACAGGATATATGGAAGAGAATTCTACATGCTGTGTTCTCATCTTCTGTTGTACTAATCCTTTAATATCTAAAGCCCAAACGTGAATTTTAATGTAAAGTTTTTATGAAAATTAAATTTGAATTAGAATTCTGAGATATCTTTCAGGTATTATGATAATAAACAACAGATGCTCAACCTCAAAGTACATTTATTAGAAGTCAAACATTACCTACTAAGCTTGAGGGTGGCAGAAATGCACTAAAAATGGTCCATGTCGAGCTGTATCAGATTTCTTATTCACTCATTAAGTCTTAGAAATAGCAAACTAAAATACATGAGAAACACTCTCAAACTTCAAGAAATAAATAAATCAAATCTTGCAAAAAATGTTCCTTAACACCTTTCTTGCCCTCAAGGCCGATACACAAGAGATTCTTTTTTTCATTTGTGCTCCCACACATTTAACAACGTTTGTTTTATGGCTTTGGTTATTGACTGCATCACAGGATTTTTTTATCCTGCTGTCTTACTTCTTGATCTGTTATAGGATTAATATTAAGGTAGACATGGATAAGATCATAATTGAAAGAGATATTATGAAGTGCATCAATAAGTGTGGCTTGCTAACCTCACCTTCTTGCTGTATCTTCAACTATAGAAAAACTTAATGAAAATTAATGCCTCAAGAAAAGATTCCCACGTATATCAGACATAAATGAGCATGAAAATTCTGCAGGATCAAACTAATAGCTAATTAATACTGTGTATAAGCTACCCAGGCATCAAACTTAGCAGTTTTAATGTTGCAACTAATACACTGGAAAACATCCGTGTGAGCATCTTGTGCAGAAACATCAGCTCTACAAACACCTGACGCTCCTGGGATTTTGCTAGTCCTCCTTGGGTGACAAGATTCCTGCAGCCCATGGGATTTACCTAACGTGGAACAACAAAACCCATTTCCCTGTCTGTAAGTATAACCCAGACATACCGGAGAGCTCAGCCCACATCCTTCACACACAGAAGTCTGGGCAACACAGACCTCAGAGAGACTACGTCTAGGGAGATTGGTCCTGCCTGGCAGAACGTGCTCTTTCTGCTGCTCTGACACTGCACCAGGCAGCAAAGAGCTCCCTGTTTCCAAGGGAATACTTGCATTTCAGATACATGCACAAGTACACCAAACATCCGTAAGCACCAAGGAAAGGTGGGCTTTGAGTGAGCTGTTATCTGGCAGTCCCTGGAGAAGAGCTCCCGGGGTTGGAGTTCATCATCTGGAACAACCTTGGAAAGCTGGTTAACTTGAGGCTACGAGACCCTGCTGAACTCAACAAAATGGCCAAGGGGTCCTGCAACCCAGGAAAACGCCAGTTTGCATTTCTGCCTCAGGATGTTAATACTACAGTCTGCCTCCTTGATGATCACCTAGTCATCATTGGTCAAATTCACACCTTGGGCATTCAGGAGGGACTGCAGTGCGCAGGCAGAAGCGATCACCTGGGCAAGAGCTAGTGCTGGAAGGCCTGTGATGTTCTGCAGGCTGCTCGTTAAAAAGGACACCATCAGCTCCTGCAAATAAACAGCTAAAAACAAAGCATACTCCTCATATGACAAAGGAGGCACCTAGAAAAGCAGGCACCTAGGCAAAAAAAAAACAAAAAACCAAAACAAAACAAAAACAAACAAACAAACAAAAAAACCCTCAGACTAGATTGACTGATGGTCTCTTTTAGCCTTCAAAATTAATGAACCCCCTCATAGTCTTGGGTGGAACATTCACCTCTGGTGTACTATACAGTCTGCTTCTCTTTGTCCCCAAGAGAGGCCTCCCCTGCTTTCCCTAAGACCCACTTCTGAATACTTTTCCAAGGGTCCATTACATGAAAATATACTTTAAAAACAAGAATAGTATCTTTCTCACATCGTATTGCAAAGGGTAACAGAAAGCTGCCTAGTGTGTTTGCCATAAATATATACAATACACTCAAAAAAAGCAATTCCAGGAGCAAGAAATGAAATTACTGTCCATATTAGTCAATATGTAGGATGGAAACCAACTCTATGACTGATTTTATGTGAAGCAGCAAGGCACACATCTCATCCAAAGATTTGAAAACCCCAGCCTTTAGCTGGGCAGAGTACCCTGGATTCTTCCTCGAATTCTTGCAGTCCAGCCTGTAGGCAGGACTAGTGAAAGAAGATTTGCAAGGATGTTTAAATATATGCTTTCCCTGGGAAAACAAAACAGAGGGCTAAGTAAATGTTAAATAAAAGCAAACATCTACCAGCATGGAAACGCTTCAGACTAGGAATCCAGTCTGTTGGCATTAAAGACTTCAGAAAATGGTGGGGAGCGTCTGAGAAATCTGTTCATACTTTAGATAAAGTTATCATTAGCACCAAATAGTCTTCTTAATGACATGCAAGTCTGAATGTAACATTTACATTCACAGAACAGGCAGCATGCATCACCTCTAGGATAGGCGAGCCATTACTACGGTCAGTGCTACACACCAAAATTATCCTCAAGAGAGAAGATTTAAAAGTAATTAAATGCATGGCACTTAATATGCAAGATTTCAATGCAAATCATGTAGCAATGCCCCCACTGTGCTTTCTCTAACAATGCAAAAGCTGAGAGCTTGCGTTTTTGGTTTTGTGTGTGTTCTGATTTGTTTGTTTTTTTTTAAACACAGAAACTTGAAAATACAAGCACCAGGGAGACATTATTTCTTTGAACACTTAAAACTTCTATTTCCCAGACTATTGCTATGTCTGCCACCTGGCTGGAAAGGGCCATCAGCTGTTATCCTACCATTCTGCAGATAAAGCCGAAAGCCAGAGGTTAGAGCATTACCATCCCACTTCGGTTCTCCAGGCACAAAAAGCACTTTATTTAGAGACCCAGCTGGGGACAAAGGCAACAGGCTGGGGACTATGGGGACTGTCTTTTTTTTTTTTTTTTTTAATATAAACAGCTGAAATGGAATTTTTTTAGATATGTTTCTAGTAAGATTTTCAGCTCTCTGGAAGAAGCATGGATAAGCTGAAGCTAGCTCAGTGAAAAGCTCTTTTCAACAGCCTCGTCGTGCATACCACAGGGTCCAAATAAGTTTTACTACTTTTTACAACTGTAACCAACCTTCCAATAGTGATTTTTGTATTGCCAAGCCAAGAACGAACATTGGCTCCTATATAGACCATCTCAGCACTGGTGAAGAAGGTAAAGAAGGTGAACCCCTGTGATCATTGAAAGCCATAGAGCTCCAAAGCACTGGGGTTTCCTGGCAGGTTTAATGGGAGGCACTTCACCAGGGGCCTGAGCTGGCAGACAGCACACACGCCTTGCTAAACCTTGACTACCACTACCACTTCGGCTTCCCTGACCAGGCACTGAGTTTTCTGCTTCATCTGATAAGATACTGTACGGCTTACCCAAGTTTAATTTAAATATTTTAGCTGTTAATATCCCACCTACTCTGACAGTCAAAACCCTTGCTATAAAAGCACTCTTCTGCACTCATGCTTTGCTTCATTATTAAGAATTTTTTATTTGGATGTCAGCCAAAGGAGATCGATAAGTAACAGCTGCAGCAGACATATTCTATTTCCTAGTGCATTTCTAGGTACTGAATGTCCCGAAGGAGGAATATAGAGCAGTTTAAAATCATTCCATCATTTCATGCAGAAATTCAATGAATTCCATACTTGAGTTCACATGAAATACCAAAAAGTTTTATTGCTATTAAGTTCATTGTTCCGAAAATAAGACAGAAAAAGCAAAAAGCTGCCTGTGACATGAAGATAGCCTGATCCAGGCCACACTGGTAAAAGAGACCTATACAACACAACGGAGTTTGGCAGCAGGCAGCTGAATCAGAAATCAAGCAAAGCAGATGAAAAGTCAAGCAAAGCCAAAGTCCACATGAAATGAGCAGAAAAGAGAGGGGAGCTCTACTGATGGTGATGCTTGGTAGAGAGCAGCTGTTCAGCTGAGAAAAGGTGCATCAGATCCGGGCAGGTGATCTTACTGGAGATTCCTGCTCCATTTAAGTATCGACTTACTGGCCAGACCCAAGAAACAAGCAGAGCAGCTCTGACTGCCTTGCATCTAAGCCCCTTCCAGATACTTAAATAAAGGGATTGGTTTTGTTTAATTGTCCAAATGCCTACAAGAGAACATAATATAAGCCACCCCTGAAAACGGTCTTCACGAGTTTAGCCTGTGCTCCAGGAAAACACTTCTGTGGAGCAGTGCATCTGTAAGGCATGCTGGCACATCTCAGGATCACATCAGGATTGTTTCTAAGATCCCCCTGCAATAAGCCAGGGCTCAACAGCCAGCAGCAAAGTTTAACAAGATACAGACGTGAATTCCATCCTTTGTTAGTTGTGGCTTTCTACATCCAAAATACCATGTAATGTCTTTTTAGTAAAATGCTGACTGGTCACCTCCTGCATGACCTACTTGGAGGGCCTTAGTTTGCTCTCCTATAACACAAAGCCATGCAGAAACGCAATAGACAAGAATTCCACAATACCCAGCAGCTACTTTGCTTTCAAATAATTTCAGTCTTTGCTTGGAGGAAAGGCTGATAGGCTCTGCCTGCTTTATCACGTATTCTCATAGCAATGTGAAAAGAATCTCAAAAATACAAAAATAAGGTAGCAGTTATCTAATAGAGGATCACAGCTCACATGCCTTCCAAAGCAAACTACGTCCTTTACACGCAGTATGCCTTGTTTCGATCTCACTCTTCATCCTACCACAGCAACAGACATTTTTGCCTATTTCCTTCATTGATAGCCCAGGGGGAAGGGACCTGCATTTTTTCCTAAGGAATGACAGAAGGCAATAAGCAAGTGCACAACTTTACACTTATACTTCAGATTTGATTGTAAAGCATTAAGGTTGCTTGTAACTAGGTTATGTCTCTGCTGCTAAAATCTATGCATAATTTATTTATATTACAAGCTAAACATCAGGAACTGTCAGGAAGAACCCTAACGGCTCCTTACTAGCACGAATTAAACGCTCTGCTCATCATATAAGCCCCAGGACAGCCATATGCTGTGATCCTGCACAGTTTCAGTAAGCTAATTAAGAAACTGCCTTCACTCACTCCTCTATATTGAGAGGTGTGGGTTTTTAATTTGAGTTGTTTTTTTCCAGTCTGGGTTGGGCAGATAAGCTTCTCCCTCTTCTGTGCTGCAAAATCAAGACTCACAGGCAAATTTTTGCTCCATTTTTATCTTTCTAAAACTATTCTTTTGCTAAACGTCCAGTTCAAAAGTACCTATGACGCAGCAAAACACAGTATCGTTAGCTCCGGCTTCTGGAGCAGCAGCCTCCCAAAGGCTGTACCCACATGTGAAGAAGATACCAGTGCAGCAGCCCCAGGCACGGCGGGTGGGTGGACAGAGACGAGGCAGCATCTGCCCTCATCTCCTCCTGGTGGGGGGTGAGCTCTGTACCAAGTCCTGTTCAGGACTTCTTGGTTAAATGACTGCTGTACAACAGCATAGAAAAGGATTACTTGAACTACGATAGGCAGGCACACTAATTAAGAGGAAAAGTCAACCAAATGATTTTGTCAAACAATCTTTTCTAGGGTGGGGAGGAAATACAGCTGCTCCAAGAAGACCCTTTGTGCAGCGTGACAGGGCTCCATAAAAATCCTGGACTAGGTAAGCTCGATTACCAATTTACTGCTGTCCCAAAGATAAAACTAAAAGCCAGCACTTGAACACTCTCATTTAGTACCTTCTCAGTCCTGCCTTGCTGCAGTCACCAAAGTTCCCCTGACAGGGAGGGCAGCTCAGCCAGTGGCACTGTGGTGGCATCACCTGAGCTTCACCTCCTGTGCCCTACTTGTAACCAGGCCGTGGATTTGCACTTAGGTGCCTCCTTTCTTCAGTCACTTGCAGGTCAAGGCTACCTCAAGCAGATGCGAGTGCAGGTAGGACAAATATTATGTGACTGTCACCATATCCTGCATCACAGCAGCAGGATTTAAATGTGGATAGAACTTGAAGGTACTTCACTTCAAAAGCTCTAATTCCCAGGCACTTTTCTTCAGAGGAAAGCTATACATTAATCATTAAGAAGAAAGAAGGGCATAGCTGTCTGCTTTTGACATGGCCTTTCTTGCCTCAAATTCAGCATGCAGAGGCATGAGGAACCCTGACTGAGACAATGAGGGGAAGCAAGCCCCAAGCCTTGCAGCCAGGACGCAGGAGGCCTTCAAACAGCACCGGAAACACAAAGGCCTTAGCACTGGCCCTTGCTCTAGCAGCACTACTAGATCCCACAGATTGCTCTGACTGGAGGCATGGTGACTTCAAGAAGAACAGAATGCAATATAAGGGGATTCTCATTCCCCACCCAACTAAGGTAACAGTTTTGAAAAAATAATACTAATAAAAAATAATAAGCTTCTACGTAAAGCATTCGTCCTCTTAGACATCTACTAGTAAATATCAAGCAACACAGAAACACAAGCAGCCAAAGTCCAAGCCCACTTTCTGTTCGCAGTCCCTGTGAATTTTCAAAAAAAAAAAATATCCAAGAGGGACTGCAGGAGTAGAGATGGGAAGAAAGAAATGGGAACACCACTGTCACCAAGAGCTATTCAGACCTCTCCCAGGTACAAAGGGAGAACTCTTCTCTCAAAACAAGACCACAGACTTGGTTTGACAAACCCTATTTACCTCTGCATGTCTTACAAGTACACGCACATGCTCCAGTGTGTATTGGAGGTATGCACACATCTATTTGCAAGTATATACAGAAATTGCAGCTTGAGGAACGAGCCCATTACCATTAAGCAGTGTTACTTACATATGACAGAAGCACAGTAAATTATATCTGCAGGACAAGATGTATGTGCACGTACACTGATGCTCTCTGTCCTCTTCAAAAAAAGGTTTAAAACGTGCTCATATAAAAACTCTATTTGGCACATCCTACTTATTAATGATTCACTATCAAGCTTCTGTGGTCCAATTTCCTCTGAAGTAAAATAAAAGTAACAGGAGCCTGCACACACTTATACATCATTTTCCACCCTAGAAAGATATATTTGTTTTGGCTCTGAATCTACTGAGTCCTTATCTCATGTCATCAAACGTTGCCTCACACTTACCATAATTCTCAGGTTTTGATTTTACAGGACAGCACTCTTAATTTATACCTCCAGGAGGTATCTATTCCCAGTTCTTGTCGCTTGGACCAACCACTGCACAATACTTGAACTACTGGCATTTACCATCTTCATGGAAAGGTAAAACAGAGGTGCAAATGTCAAGACAGGAAAAGTGAAGATGAAAGACTGAATTCCAGATCCACTCAAGCACTCAGGAATCCAAATCTCACCCAAATCAAAAGAAAGCAGGGCTATTAAAAATTAGACCACAGAAAGATTTATACAGTTAATCCTGCCTGAAGTTATGTGAGAACAGTAGCAGAACAGCAATTAAATTCATGCTTCTCAAGTCCCTTGTCACAACTTTAGCCACCAGGTCATCCCTTCTCTTCTCAGGAGCTGATGTTGGGCAAGCTGTTATATGCAATTTTGATCTGAAGGATGCATGTTTTTAGCAGAAGTCAAGTGGGTGCAGTTTGTTTGTGTTTGTACACCCACGGCCAGGTCTCTGAACCTTGAGGCTATTTGTGAATGTGAATTTCTGTGTACTTGGAGAATTGTCAAGAAACGCTGCAAGTACAGATGGTACCCTGGAAAAAAGGGGCACTTTGCATCTGTTTACTATGCAAATTAATTCATTTAACATTTTTTGACAGCAGGTCAGTTTAGAACAGGAATCGGGCTAAAAAGTTGGCAATTTAGAAACCAAGTTCTACTCTGTCCTCTACAAAGTGAAAAAATCCAAGAGAGAATTAAAAGTAATTAGGCAGAAAACAGCAATTAAGCTCAGAATGATTTTAATTTTTAAACTGTTAATCCTTGCTGATTCTGAAAAACTGATAATCATGGTGGATATCTACACAGAAAACAAAAATGGTGATGTGACTGCAGCAGTGCTCTCTGACCCACAGAGCAGCACTCCCACACTGAAGCAGGGAGAAGCACCTTGGGAGAAACCAGAACTGGATGGAAGTGAGTTAGCCTCACCCCCAGCACTCTCACAAGCAATTCACCTCATTCTCTCCTCCTTCATGTCTTGGGGAGAGTTCTAGGAAGGATCACAAAATGACCTTGTTAAAAATGCACCAAATCATCATATTAAACTGGTGGAGAGTACAATTAAAAAGTGAATGCTTCTGGATTGCAAACCCCAATAGGGATTTAGGGGCTTAAAGATAAAAAGACAGTAACCGAAAAGACATTCTCTGCATACCTAAAAGAATAAAATACAAAGACACAAAACTTGTATTCCAAGTAAGATAAAGGAACACCTGTGAATAGTTGATGATTTTTCTATCAAATATCTTCCCTACTTCTTCTCTAGTCCTACTTTTCTAAAGCCAAAAATCCACTTGATTTCAATAAATTAATCTGTGGGTTTTTTTTTTTTGTAAGTTTGTTTTTTCTTTATTGCTCCCTTCCAAATTTCCTACCTACCTATTTCTCTCAACAGCTTCAACAGAATATAAAAACATCTTTACTTTATAAAATTACACACGACGTATCATCTATCATACGACACATGACCATTTTAAGAAGTAAAGTGATTATGGGCTTTGCAGATCCATTCATCAAGGTATTGTAGACAAACTAGGACTGGAAGGGAAAATGGGATAGATCAAGATTCTATGAAGAAGCAAGGACAAATTAGTTTTTTCTTGGAAAAAAATCCTTGTTTTCAATTATTTTGAAATAAGTGTTTCCAAGACTCCATATTATCAAAGAAGAGACCTAGATGAAGAACAAAGTAAAGATCAGAAAGCAGTGTAAAAAAAAAAAAGCAGCAGTTCATGCTGTGAGTCAATGAGTTTGAAATCAACTCGCCCACATTTGTTGACAAACTTCATTAAAGTTACTGCAAAAAAGATACTGAAATGAAAGCAGTCCTGCATGTGTAACGCCTGTCTTGTGCTTGGATATCCAAACTGCAAAGACATCTGAAAACTCAGAAGTTCCAAAAGAACTGACAGCATCTTTGAAGACAACGTAGCACACATTTTCGGATTGATTCCAAAGGGGACAAAGGAGGCTGGCACAGCATCAAGAGGACTAACCTCCCAATTAAATATCAAATTGGTACACAGTTTGTAGTTCGCAGTAAGCTCCATTCATGGAAAATTGAATTTCTGGGACCTGCTACTGTGTGAAAAAAAAAAGAGTAGGCAAAGGATTTTTTAAACACTGATGTCTGTTAGACAGATGGCTGCAAACATTTCTTCTCTACTGGCGTTAACTGTCTTATCTGAAGGGTGCTTGTAAGGATGAGCTGCAGAGGATTTCAACAAACAACAGAAAAATATTTCCAACAGAAATAATGATAATTACTTTTGATATGTTCTTTTCTAACCCTAGACTTGGAAATGCTCTGCAAAAGATATGTAGTATCACCTACCTTGCAACACTAAGGGCAGCTTGTATCTCTCCTACTTCTGCATCTCTGCTGTCCTAGACTGGTTTTAACTCACTTTCTCTTACAGAGAGGAGACAGAAAAGGCAACTCTCCCCCTCCCTACACAAGGGGTTGCTCCCTCCTCAGCATAGCAAAGACATCAGTAAAATACCTTTTACAGATTACCTTTTCCTGATGATCTGCCAACACATTTCCATTTACCCTAAGCAGCCACTTTCAGGCACAAAATCACCTTGCCCCACACCTGACTGAATGAAGCTCCGAATTTTCCGCAACATGCTTAGTCCCCTATGACTAAGACAGCAGAGACTACAGACATCTTCCCTCTCAACAACAGAAGCAGTCACTGTTCTCTAACTGCTGTCTTGATGCTTTTGAAGTGACTTTTTTTTTTTTTTTTTTTAAAAACAGGACACTTGAATTATCAAAAGTGGAATTCTCTAACTAGCTCTCTCAGTACTGCTGTTCTCTGCATCCCTCTTCATCAGCCTTTGGAAAATAACTTGGCCGAGTGGTATGTGCTATTTTCATGTCCTGTAAAGCCAATGCCTTTCTTCATTAAAAAGTTTCCCGGAATTTAGAAGTTTGAGTGGATTAGGGCACTGTACAGACTAATAAAAATTTATGACGCGGATTAGGTTAGTCTGCTAATGATCGATTTATTGTCTACACTTCTTGGAGAATCTCACATTCATTCAGATAAACCTTTTATCCCCCAGCACGACTAATTTCCTCTTGTGGAACACCATTAGAAAATGGGACACAAGTAAGGAAAAACCTATGATGTCTGGAGCCTACTTAAAGGACCTTAGTCTCCAGTGGGACTGCAAATAATTTCAGTAATGGGCCCTTTCAGAACAGTTTTCATTACTTCCTTCATTTGTGATGTTACTCAGGGGAATAGTTATTGCAATTTAGAGACCACAAGCCCAAGAAACAGAAATGAACCAACTTCAGAAGAAGCATTAATCAGTAGAAGTCTGACAGAAGTATACTTCAGAGCAACAGAAGGAACAATGCCAAATATTTATTAGCTTCATTCAAACTAATTGACTTCTTCATGAAGCTGAAGAATCTAACAGGACATCTCCGCTATTTTATCTCAGAGACAAGCAAAGTGAAAGAGTCAGTATTTAGGGCACATGGTTCTTCAGGTTTTTCTGACTTTACCTGACCCCAGCTTCTAGCACGTATCATCTGACTCTTGAGGTGCCCTCAAATTCAAATACCATTTCTAACCATAAGAAAATCCTTTTCAATGAATACCAGTAATATTAGAAATGTTCAGTAGTTTAGGTCCTTAACTGATTTCCCATAGGTCCTCAACCACTTGAGCTTAGAATAGGAGCATATCAGTAACTTCCACAAAAGCATCTGTCGCTAAAATTGGATGCATGTTTCAGGCTAGGTATATTTCCATAAAATCAGTTTCCTAGCACCTGCAAAAAATGCCTTTTGATAGCAAGAAACCCAAGAACAGGAAGGGAACTGTTTGAAAACATGCCTTTAAAATAAATAAAAACTGCACCATTGGGGGAAGCAAACAACATACTCAAAATTTATAGAAACATCCCACTAATCACAGCACAGTAGATAAATGAAAGCATGATTCGTGGTACTTATGGCACAGGTTGCATTGGAAGATGCTTATTCTGTACTCAGTTTGGCAGTTAACCTCTTAACTGGGTCACTCCCCATTGCATTATACACCTCACTACAGAGAGCCACTCTGCAAAACCTGCCTAAATCACCTACTCTTCATACAGACCTCACTGGACAGACCTACATTGGCAAGGTTCTACAACAAGAAACGATGGCACACTAAGTACCTCCAGCATTGCTATCGTGGCCATTGAAATGGGGGGCTCTTTGCAAAAACAGAAGATATATGATACTTGATTTTAAATCAAAAGAATTCTAAGAGAATCCTAAACACAGGATGTGGTGAACAACAGATGAATATTTCCCAGTTCTGCCTTACCGTAAACAACCAGAAGTGTTCTTGAAGACAGTTGTCCACTCAGCATCGCGAGGCTTCGAGTCCTCGTTCGGCTCACTCTCCCAGCCCGAGTGGGGTATAATCACCTCGTTGGTGAGCGTCTGCAGGCCGTGGTTGATGATGACCATCTTCAGGGGCTCGTAGGAAGACAAGTTCCATAGGGTGCCTTCAGGAGAAACAGGTATAATTAAACCAATAACAAGAGAATAACAACTATTTTTAACTCTAGCTTAAACAGAATCATGAGAAGGTTAAATCACAAAACTAAGTGATCACTTGATGAGGGGCCGGACTACACAGACAGCTCAGGGAAAAGTCCACAGTTGCTGCAATGGAAGCATTTCCAAAGATACAGGATCACTTTTACCACGATACGGATAATGTTGAAGTCATTAAGCTGTACAACAGAGTACATACACGTGATGTGGAGATGAACAGGATATTTCTACTACATACAAATGTTGATGTTGTTACACTGTCAAGCCCAGCTATGCCTCAAAAAGCAAAATTCATCCAGTGAAGCAGACAAGTATATTAAGCAAGCCTTAAAAACAGGGCTGAATTTATGAAGGATTATTGATCTTATGTTTATCCTCTGCACCAGACAGTATTTCACACAAGACTCCTCTGTTATTTACTTTCACATTCTGCTGTCACAGACAATATCTGTGTTCAAATCACAATGCTATAAGCGTACAATTCCTTGAAGAAGCTGCAAATCAGTTCTCCTTCTCAGTCCTTCCATTTTTACCTTGCTTATGAGCTAAAATAGACAGATGTCAAGTATCAAAATAACAGAACAGCCTCACAATTGTACAAATACCTGGTCTTAGATACACGATAAAATTTTCCATCAGACCTGTAACACTGTCCTGGTAGTTACTGCTAATGAAGTTTGGACTAAAACAGGACATTTGCTTCAGGGAGAATTTCTGCACAGGCCCAACCTGCTAAGGTTTAAAAACAGTCAGTAACAGCACTTGGAGGGAGCTAAATGCACATTTTTGACCTCCACGGAGAAGTGTGACGATGCACCAAACTTCAGATAGACTGCATGGAAAAGCAAGATTCCCCAGAACTCAAAGGAAATCTTTTTTTAAGTGAATTCGTGCATGTTACAGGGCAAGTTGTAGATATTTGCCTCTTAGCCATATTTGAAACAAAACACAAAAGAAAAACAAAGGTGCAACCTTCTGTTTCAGTCCCTTTCAACCACTCCAGGTTTTAAAACCTTCAAGCTTCAAAAATGCCTGGAAAAAAAAGTTGGATCTGTTACTTTTGTTCAATAACCCCATTGCCTCACTGAGCCCTGCCAGCCACCACAAGGCGCCGGCGGGCAGGAGAGCACCACGGCCGCCTCTGGAGGCAACAAGGCGGCTGCCCCGTGGGAACTCTCCTAGCACCCGAGCTCTCACAGCTACAAGCTGGAAGCGCCAAACGCCCAACGTCCTATTTTAATATCAGAGCATTATCCATATAGGGTCATGGCAAGCACCGTGTGAGAAAAGGAATTTTATCTGCATGTGAGCAGTGAGTGGCACTTATATGATAACCTCAAAGGCTGGTGCTTAGCAGAGCCTCCGAAGTCTAACACTGGGCTGTCTCCTATTCCCAGTGGGCTTTACAAAAGCCAGGTGTCTGTTCAGACTTCGGAAACTACAAAATTTCAGAGGCAGACAACAGAATGAATGCCACAACATTTCTTTACTTTCAGACTCAGAAAAAAAAAAGACAAAAACACAAAAATACTGCTTTTTTCTTTTTTAACCTTGCCATTCGTAGATATGCTGAGATTTTTCATAACTCTTTTTTAAGCTTTCCAACTAGACAGTATTGGTGAAGCGTAAATTAATTTTCTCTTTGTACCCTTTATAATAATTACCCTTTGTCATTGTGAAACATGACAGACAATAAAAAACAAACAAACAAAACTAAGCTGGAAATACTAATTGGTCCCAACTTGTTGTGGAAGAGCATCTTTAATTTTCGTAACAAATTGGTCTAAGAAACAAATGTAAGTCAATATTTATAATAAGGCTATAAAACCTGACACGTAAGTTATCAGATTAATTTTAAATACTTCACTAGACAGTCTTTCTTTAGTCACTGTACACCAATTCCTTAAGCATATCAGACTCGCTGACATAGAAATAATAACTACAATTGGATCCCTAAATGCATTGCTGGCTCAGTACTTCTGAAATTCAGATGCAAAATCAGAACATCTAGCACTGAACTAGATAGATAAATCCCAGAAAATTATACAGTGTAAGTCAGGGCTCCTCCACAGGAACATGGATGAAGCATTTGCTGTTTGCAATGCTCCAAAAAAAAAAAAAAAAAAAAGAAAAAAAAAAGGCAGGAAAAGAGAAACTGAGGAACCTCATACGGTGTTTGTAAGGAGCCTGCATTTCTGTCCTTTTGAAATGGAAGATATTTCAACTGGGAACAGTGTCAGGATTAAAAGTCATCTGTATGTGGGAAAGTTAAGTTTTAAAATCTGAGAGCCCTTTGTACGTGCATTTCAGGAAGGAGCTCTTACATGTTTCTTCTGCATCTGAAATGAGATTCTGCCTTTTCCTCGTTCCTGGAGGACTGACAAAATGTGTTGTCTGTGTTATGAAACTACAAAGGCAAATTTCAGTGCTTAAAAACAATCAGGCAGATAAATACTTAAAAAGACAAAAATACCTACAAAATTTCCAAGAGCTCTGAATATTAAAGAACTATCCAAAAGTTTTCCAGTGCTCAAATCTTTTGCTTGTTTTCCGACTTGAAGATTTGCGTCTAGATTCAACCTTCAACCCAAATCTGCAAAATAAAATCATCTCCTCCAAACTCCCTTTCTTCCACGTTCTCATTCACCAGGAGTTATTTCAAGAGACTAAATCCAGCTGGGCTTAGTATTCTCACTGGGTTGCAGAACTGAAGCATCGCGATCCTGTCAATCTACACCACGCAAGTGAACCTCATCAATGCCTGCGCCTAACAAAGGGATCTCCTGTACATACTCATCCTGAATTTTTAATAAAAGACTGAATACAATTTATGCAATAAACCATTCAGAAGCAAACACATTTTGACTGTCAATCTCCTTGCCCTCAAGTGGCTACGAGACAGCAGGGATTGACGTTAAACAGAATGCCTTTCCTCCATCTCCTCCGAAGAAACAAAAAACAGTTTGCAAGCTTTTCAGTTTCTCACCCACCTCTCAAATGTTTCACAGAAAACACTAACAAACTAAGAATAAAAAGTGTCTTCTTATGAAAAATATACAGCAGAAAACTCTTCAAATTACTCAAAAAATGTCAAAGCGCTTATATTTATAATGTCCTCCTTGACGCATGGGGAAAACCAAAGGAATTTGGCTGTTGAACAGCATTCAGTGAAGAAAAATGCACAGCAGCTCTTCACAGAAAGATAGCCCAAGATAAACAGTGATGATGGAGTCCTGTGGTTCCAGGGGCAGGGGGGAAAAAAAAAAAAATCAAATTCAAGCTTGACTTTATGGGGAAAATAGTCCACAATAGGAGATAAAGATAATAAAAAGCAATAATACATTTTTATTATTCAAAGTTACGAAACAAAGATCTAAATCCCAGCATCCTTTCAGCTCTTGAGGAAACGAAACACATGGTAGAACTATAGACAGTGACAGCCACATAAACTCCAAAAAAAAAGTGAAAAAAATTCTTATCAGACTGTAGGTTTCAGCAGTGCAAGGAAATCTGAGTAAAAAAATCCCTGTAAATTTGACATTCATCTTGTAAAAATCACTCCCTGCCTCTATTAGCATAACACACTAATGATCCAACAAGCTAGAAACACCGTTTTTAAAACTCTAATTTTAATCTATTCAAACGAATAGCACTCAAGAGAAATTAAGTCGCTACCACAGCAGCAGAAGGGAAATGAAGTTATCTAAATTTTCCATATGCTTTCACAAGTATTTGCCTTTTTGACCAGAGGTTGAATGAATTTTAGGACTTGACAAAGAGCTATTGCTTTTCAGAAGATGATCACAATCACGATCAACTCTATTTTATTCATAAGCACTATTTGCAATGTACTTAATATAGTTCTAACTGTAATCATTACCTTACTCTTTCAGCATGTTAAGCAGGGACAATAGTTACATATTTTTATTTCAGAAGTACTGATTACCGTACAAATATATCAAAATTACTACAAGCTATAAACAGCTATACAATTTATGTCATATTAGAAGCGATTAGAGCCACGGCCATAATTTTCTAAATCTCCGCCTCCTCAGAGCTAACTCTGTAAAGAAGATCTCTGAAGGAATTCTGCCAGAGCACAATGTTGCTATTACCTTCCAAAATCCAAGGCACATCTTTTCCTGCTGTGCTTGCTTACTTGCAAAAATCCAATGTCACCACAAAATTAGATCATGAAGCTGTTTAACTCTTTGTCTCTGGTCCATTCTAAATCTTTCAGCATGTGGGAAAAAAGCACTCAGCATTACATTCACCAAGAACTTCTTGTTGTATGGTGGTCCTGTACGTATTTACTGGACACATATAGACTTGTTTGCACCATTCCAAGTCCCAAAGAGTGGAGCTGGGCTTCTTGGAGTTGAATGATGGTCAAGCTCAGAACCTCAATACGAACTACTGTGTTGCAGAACACACTTGGAAAAGGGACATTCTTCTGACAAGCCTTCCCATAGAAAATACAATCAGAAAGTTCAAGACAGCACAGTACTTCATCGAGAAGATGGTGCTGGATCAGCTCACAGCATCTTAGCATACATGAATTACCAGCAGTTGTGAATTCTGAGTGAGCTGATCAATCAGAAAGATTCTATTATAGTTTTAGATCAAAATACATCCTCCGCAGAGCATTTTGAAGGTCAATCATTTTTCAATTAAAATCAGTTTGACAATATACAGCAGTAGGAAAATCACGTTCTGCACCACTTAAAATCTGTGCAATGTCATTAAACAACAAAATTACTTTCAACTTTCCCACAAAGAACAAAATTATTCATTAATGCTACCAACTTCTGATTGCTTTTAAAGAACGTAATAGAATTTTGGTCTTGCATATCTGATAGGAACATTTGCTCCAAAAAAACCTTATCGCTCAAGATAAAAAAACTCTTGCAGCTTTCCCAATCAGAACAGATTTCATTCCTTATCAGCTTAATCCTCATTTCCCTCCATTTATCAAGAAAATGATCCACTGAGAGGGATACAACAGTGAACTTTGTGGAATATTTCTCAACACGATGCTACTTGTGATTTACTTATGGACACTGACAGTTAAATCAAGCTTCCCTTAGTGCAGTTGATGGAGCCATTTTGTAACTCCACACATTAAAAAGCAAGAAAAGGGAGATCTGTGATACCTTATGATTGTATCTTGAGTTTTAAAAGTATTTTTTACATGCCTCACGAATTTGTATTAGCCTGATGTACATCAGTTTAGTGCCATTTGCAATTATATCAAGACCGACTGGTGAAACAGCTGTGACATTAACCCAGAGGTTCTCAATTCCACCAAAAACTGCATTATCGGGGGTGGGGGGGGATGCTACAGACTTCCTTAACCTGGCAGCAGTGCTCTATCAGTATACTCAGCCTGCTTCCAAAATTCCATTTAACTTATGTTCTCCAGGAAGTATATTCTGGGCAATAGTCAAGTAAACACTCTTCTGACGTACTATTCATGATCACGCATTCAGCAGTGGGCATCACACATCCAATTCCTTCCTCATGCTTCCATGCAGCTGCGTCGACTTCTTCTGCATTTTCCCCACTCCATTAACCCACTGGCCAGGCCCAGCTGGCTGGCCAAGCTCATCCTGCCCTGGACAGCTGCGGCTGCTGTGTCAGATCACTAAGTTAATGAGAGGTCCCGGAGTTGTACTACAGCCAAGGACTCTCACAAATGAGAGAACAATGCACACTTCTGCCAGAAGGCACCCTCCCCAACTGCAAATAATGTGGCTTCTTGGATGCTCCCATGTACCTCTTGTCCTCCAGGCAGGCAGTGCCCCACACCTGGAGAAGCAAAACTTCAAGACTGGAAGCGCTCTTGAATTCAGGCATCTAAATTATTTAAATCTCTTAGGAAAGCAGGATTATTTCATCGGCCATCCACATCTGGGATAACCAGCTGATTACGACTATCCAGCCTTCAAAAAACAGCCAGTGCTGAATTACAGAAATAGCAAAGCACAGGAAAGGCAATGCCTCATACCAAACCTCAATGTGCAGCCTTTTAAAAGAAATAAACAAGCATCCTCTGTATGCAGTTGCCTTTTCTTCCATTTTGATCTGAAAAAGATTTTTTTCTTTGCATGATTGCAGAAGTCCCCAGAGATTTCACGCTAGACAGAATGAAAAACTTTCATGGCAAAGGTAATCTTTGGTTTATCACTTGGGAAAAGTTCCCTGATAGGAAGTCAAGATTTCTACCACGAGAACACCAGAACTGTCACCTGAATTTTTGAGGCTGCAAAACACCATCTTTTTGTAGCAGCCCTGGCTGAATGCTCTCTTTGCCTTTAAGGTGGCTCTTGAGTTTCTCTCTGCTGTCCTGTGGATCTTATTTCTGAGTGAGCAATTCCACATTATCAGCTGAGGCTTTGAACACTGGCTGCAAAGTACACTAGCATCAGCCACACAGGCATTGTTGGAATACTCTTCTCTTCTATACTGATGCTTCAATGTCTCACACCGGATCTGGTGATGTTGTTTTAGAAGTGGAATGAAATCATTCCTAGTTAGGTGGAGATTAAATGCATATCATCTGTTGCTGGACATCTGTTTAGGTTAATGCCCTCAGTATTCCTGGTGTTTCTCAGTAAAAAGAAATAAAGATCTTTAAATAGCATAAAATGAAGTGGAACAAAAATACTATATTTAATTAGCAGGAGGTATTGCCAAATAAAATTTATTTGAACTATAAATCTAATTAATCAACTGGAAATCAAAGCAATCACCATTTAGAGTGAAAAGGGAAAACATCCAGTTTGTTTTTGCCATCTCAAAAGTGACTGATTACCATTTAGCATTATAATGATATTCCTTCAGAGTAAATTACAGACTGGTTTCTCCTTTCTTGAATCTACAGAAGTAAATTTATTCCTTCTCAGCACTCCAGAAATGAGTTTTGAGTAAACTAGAACAGTAGATAAACAGAAACTCTTTATTTAAAAAATAAAATCAAGTCAGCCATCATACTAAATGAGTGCAACAAATGGAACATAAATACTACCTACAGAGCTTCCACGCTAGGAGACCAAGCACACACAGCAATCAAGGCAAAACCAAAACACGCTACACAGAGCTCTCCTCTACCAGCTGTCTGGAAAAGGACTGCAAAAAAAATATCTAGTTTCTATATTGTGTATTTAGACCCAGTATTCTCAATATGCTATAATGGTGGGGGGAAGAACAGTTGGAACATCCCAAGCCACCGTTCATCTCAGAGAATTTTGATTACCAGTAAAAACCTGGACAGCTGCCATATTTTTGAGGCGATTATAGAATTATGATGTTTACTTCAAATGGCTTAAATCACACTGCAGTAGGGTCTGCTTGGACAGTCCTAAACTGATAAGGTAGCTAAAATGTTTCAGTCCTGGACCCATTTTTGCATACAAAAAACTTTCAAAAAAAATCTTTATTCTGGCACTGAAATCCACCACAGCTCCCCTGGTTTTTCCCCTGCTGCTTCTGAGAAGAACTAGGGAAATCCATTTCACTCCTCATGAGCTACGAGAGACTGAAGAACAATATATTTTCTCCTTAGTTTAGGAGATGACATACTTCTCCACCCTCTTCCACTTAGTGGCTGAACTTTGAAACTTGGCATATACTTTACTACTCCTTTTGGATGATGTCCAAGACTAAGTTCAAATAAAAATAGGTTGAATAATGGAGTTCTAAGTGATTGAAAAATCCCTGGAAAGTGTGCAAGAGCTCAGTATCTTCAAAATATAATTCTCCCTTTTCCGATTGTAAGGGACAATCCACATGTCCACCAGAACATCTTGCAGCAGGCTCCTTAAATTCTTAGCATTTCCCAACCCTCAGCTCCAGGAGTGCTGCAATTTATGTACAGCCTCAGACGCACCGGCATCAGGGTAGGAAGCGCTCCTGAGGAGCCTGACTGTTCTATCAATATAAAGGAGTTGGGACACGGCAGCGGGATCGCTTTATGAGAGATTAACAAGGAAAGTTTTAGATTAGCATATCTTACCTCATGATTATAACACACTGAGGGCAGGCACAGTACAAATTACCTGTCAATGGAGTTGCTATAACTCATTTCAGCTTCAGTAACTCAACCACATGCAGTTGCAAGCTACATCCAAGAAGCACCATCCATCTCTCAGCACTCAGGAAAACCAGTGTGTGCAACATATACAGATGATCTTGATTTCCTCCTAAAGGGCACATTTGCCTTAGGCTTTCTCATACCACAAACACTGAGCAGCCTAAAAAACAGCTGCAGCCAGTGATCTAAATTCAATCTTCTAGTCTCCAGAAATTCTTGCTCCTGAAACTGAAAGGACTCCTCTAAAGAATAATTTATTAAAGAAAATGTAGACACTGACCTGTAATCAGCTCTCTGACTTCCATGTCATTTGTTTTTCGCAAAAGTCTGATCAAAGCAGGGATGCCGTCACAGTTCTTTATAGCCACCTTGTTTTCATTATCCTTCCCGTAGGAGATGTTTCTGAGAGCCCCGCAGGCCTTACGATGGACCTCTGGCTTCGGATGGTCAAGTAGGCCCACCAAGATGGGTATCCCTTTAAGGTGCCTCACGTCCTTTTTGATTTTGTCATTCTCATAGCACAGGTGCTGCAAGTAGGCCGCGGCGTTAGACTTGACTGGATCAATAGGGTGGCTGAGCATGGCGATGACTTCAGGGAGGTCAGGGTCCCTCCACCTGGGGTCTTTACGAATGCTGTCAATAGAGGGTGAGCGCTTCCCCAGGCGGTCAATACTAGCCATGCTTCCTCTCTCTGGCTGTGCCAGCGGTGCTGCGTAGCCACCATGAAGGTAAGGGATCCTTTCTTCAACCATCTCTGTCTCGATGGGGTCATCGTAGCCCCTGTAAAAAGCAGCAGTCCCAAGAGAAAGAAAGAGGGGGGGAAAAAAAGCACATTTAAACATTCTGTGCCCCAAGTCAGTATGGAGATTTCAGCTGTGATCAAATCTTTTAATATCACAAACATCATTTGGAACAACATATTTGCACTTCCAAATAATTTATTTGTAGTAACTTGAAAATTAGGCGTAGCTGAGCATTCAGCAGTGATGGGACTACAGCACTGTATTTGTTTGGCTAGCAATGAAATGATGACAGGAACTGCAAGTCATCAAACAGATTGCTTTCATTTTGGTCACTTAGCAAAGCAATTATGATAGAGCTGGAATACATTTAGTAGGAAACACTGAGCTTCATTAATGCCGCTAATTCTGCAACAAACCAAAACTCTAATTAAAGGCATTCAAGGCCTGGGCTGAAAGACACCACAGACACTTTTCAGCAAGTCTGAGAAGATCCACTGCACTTCCATGAAAGAGCTGATGCTCACACGAGCATACTGAATTCATCTACAGAAATAAGGATTTGTCAAAGATGACTGAAAACCTAAGGCTTGAATCCAAGCGCATCACAGAAGTCCGTCTTGCATAGAATCAGTTGGAATAAAGGTAAGAGACTGATGGTCAGGAGAACTGCGTCCAACTTCTAACACCACAGTAATTTGCTGGACATCCTAAACAAGTCCAGAACTCTCAGCTTTCCTCCCCTTTCCACCTCAGCAACCACCCTGGATGTTAGACGCTGTTCGAATCATTTGTAGGGTTAGAATGAATGGCACCCATCTTGCTGTGCCTTCCCTGTACTTAACTGAGGTAAGGTCAGCCAAAACCAGTGAACACACCTATTTAAGATATGGCTGTCCTTGTTCATACAAAGAGCAAATTTAGTCTACACAGCTGAAAATATACAAAGGCAGTATATTCGCACACAACAAATGTCCATATTAGCTACGAAAAATAAATAAATCAGTGTTTGCCAAATACAATCTTCTTGTTCTTTATTTGCAACCACTGCAACTATAATCCTCAGCCTTCAGAAAAAAATCCACACAGATCACTTCCTACAATGAGCCACTAAGGCAGAACATTTCTGCACAAGATTTATAAGGAAAGAAATTTACAACCTGTGAATTTGTTTCTGAGACCCACTGATATGCTTGATCCTTTATTCGAAGGGCATTGTAGTTATCTCAGTCAGGTAAGTAGCTTTAATCGCTGCAAAAGGACTTATAAAACTTTCATTTTAAGCACTGTCTGATGTTACTGAAAAGTTTCTAATGTTGTACAGGAGATAGAGACCATTAGAACTCAGGGAGAAAACAGAGCTTGCAGTCATCCTAAAGGGACTGCTCATTCAACTAGACGCGGGGGAGAGAAGCAACCGGAGGTAGAGACTGGACTTAGTATTGCACAATTAATGCTTTTAATGTTAAAAGCACCTCTACTGACCTTAAGTTGCTTTAATTGTTGTTCTAAACCATAAACTGAATGAAAGGATAAAATGGGCCAGTATCCAAAGCTCAGAATGAATCTGAAGAAGTCCTTTTATTGGTGCAGTTATTTGTGTATGTATAATTCAGTACTTGCCCTACAACACAGTAATTTCCAACGTCTGGAGAGCTGTTTCATTTTGTGTTGCAGAACAAAGCTGCTTCCATCATTCCAAAAAGAAAGTAACAACACTGCAAAGATCTACTTTGTGCATATACATAGGGCAGAAGTAATAACAAAACCCCTAAACTGCTACTCAAACTAAATTTTGTTTTTATATAAGCAAATTAGGCACAACCAGCGTTAAAATTACAACAAAAAGAAATTGTTTTCTCAAACAACTCCTAAAGTTAAATTCTTATTGACAGCACAAAAGTAGAAGATTATTTTTGGTAGTTGCCCTCTGCACAGCTGTTGCATGCTTGACTTGGTAACTTGCAATTCAGCACTTCTCAGCCCTGTCTGCAAGGTAACCATACACTACCTCACTACACCTGCACAGTTAAGTATCTCTCTCCTTGGCATCCATTCAAATACACAAAGATAATTAATGTCTTGGGATGCAGTTTGTTTGCATTACTGTGATGAAGCCTTCCAAAAAGAACCATGCAGATGGGTCCATCTCCCTTATGCCGTATCTTCTCCTCTGCGCCACACAAAGTTCTGTGGTTCTGTAACATTTGCTCAAAATAAAACTTCAAAATTAGGATTGCAAATTGTAATGCTGTCATGACATGAGAGAACACCACATAACTCTTATACCAACACTACCTTTTTTCTTTTTTCTTTTTTTTTCTTTTTTAATTGTCAAGCAGGTTATTAAATATGAATGTCAAATACCTGAAATAAAGCATCAAAAAAAAAAAGGATCACACCCAAACTTTCTGCTTACTGGAACAAAAAAGTTTCTCCTTCCATTATATCAATACAAAAACTGATGCTTTGATGATCCCTCTCTGATGTAGTATCCAGAACACAAAGCTGTGCTAGAACAAAATATAGGATGGTGACAAGTGTTTCATGTTGCAAGGAAGAGGCTGCATTCCTGAGTGCTGTGAGTATGGATGGTTTAGGATGAATTGCACAGGTGACGGAGAGAGCAGCACTGCTTATAACCCACCAGGTACTGCCCTGCTGTGAAGTGTTGACCACAACACGTACTCCTGGCCCCAATCCACAGCAGAGGCAAAGTGTCCTCAAAGAAACAGAACCTGAACGACATGGATACTGACGAGTGACTTAACAACTGTTGTATTTTCAGCTAGTCCCATTCTTATGTGAACTGTTCACTACTAACCAGCTGAGCAGCTATGCTGGAAAGGGAAGCTACTTGACACAGGAGGAGGAGTAACGAGAACCTCAGTAGATAGTCACCTGTGCTCAGGAGGCCAAAGGCTCTTTCTTTACTCTTGGGACTGAAGAGATCTGGTAGTGTGTCAGGGTTGCTGACAATGAGCATCTTGCCTTCCATCTGTTTGTAGCAAGGCAGCTGAGTTTATAGGATGCTGTGGGTCTCACTGATCACCTGTCTCAGGGAATTGATTGAAACACATTCTAGCACAGATAAAAACTAGGAGAGCACTTGTGGATTTATCATCTTCCTTGTGGCTTCAGCACAGGCACATTTAAGTAAACAGGTGAAGGATTTACACATTTAATTCCCAGCAATTTATACATGAGTTACATTCATCACAGTTTGCAGCTGGTGTCTGCTTTTGGATATAAGACCAAAAAGGCTTGGGATTTCAGTAGCGAACTTTGTGCCAAAACACTGAAGAGGAAATCTAAAGGCTTTGCAGAATGAGGTCCTGCTTCTGCCAGCCCCTGTTCCCTGATGGGAGGACGTGCAAGAGGATTCAAAAACTGGATTGAATTTTCTGCTGAGACAAGTCCGAGTTACAGGCCATATGGTTCCAACACTGAAATCACCTTGACTGGAACCACCTAAAAGCTGCTAATGGACGAGCTGACTCAGACTGCAGCTGCCACAAAAAACTCAGCCATACATCAGTCTTCTGTTACCTGTGTCCAGATCAACGAACTCAGATCAAACAAATTCACTCTAGGGAGAAGCCTCAGAGGAAAAAAACAAAACAACACAAAAATTCTCGAAACTGACTGCATTTGTGCTCCACCCCATTCTGCCAGGCGTGTCTGCCCCAAACGAGACAGCGTCCCAGCATTAACTACACCCTGGCATTACTCCTATAGTTGGCTTCTAAATCAAAGAGGCTGATTTACCGTGACAGACGTTTCCCCAGCTTTAAGGGTGCCTGCACAGGTGCTGCTGGGAGCCCAGAAGCGGGTGGAGTTAGGCCAGAAGTGCTGACAAAGCTAATCTGCAAACATAAACCTTTATATTCTAGATTAAAAAGAGACTACAAGTAGAATGTGAATAAGAAATGTGTGGTACCAATATTCTTGCACTATCTATACATAACAGAAGCAAGAAAGACCTAGTGTTACAGTTACTTAATCTAAAATCTGGCCCATTTCCTACTGGTAAAAACTTGGATCGTGAAGTAACCAGCAACAAATAGCGTTAGTCTCTTAAATCAGGCCTCTGACAGAAAATTTAACAGCAGAAAGCTGGTTTGTCGTTGATTCCCATTAACATGAAAAATTCCCATGCTGTCTAGTCTGGAATGCACAGTAGCAATAGCTGCTCCAGAGTGTGTTTTTGTTTGTTTGTTGTTGTTTAAGGGAAAAAAAGTCCCATGGATGCTAATACAAGTGCAAACTGTAATGACATGCTATGGAAAGAAATCACTACAAAGGCAAAAGAAAAGTAGTTGAACAGAAGATGATTAAAAAAAAAAAGGATGAATTATGACTGGCCATTTTTTCCTGCTCATTTGTATTAACCACAATGTAATGATCAAAAATATTCAAATAATATTAGGGATGTCTTCTGTGAATGAAAAATATTCAGTAATTCCTGCTTCTCTTTTAAAAAGGGCTGTATACAAAACACCTATCACCACCATGAGACTACGTATTTTTAGAAACTATAATAAAATACTTGTTATTTAATAAAGACAACCTACCCAATGAAGAAAAAAATGACACAAACCCAAGTAAAGATGTGTAAATACCTTCACAAGTAAATCTGAGCACTATTAGACCAATATCATACACCCAAATGCCTTTCCTCTCACCCTGATTTGTTATGCAATCTGACTTAATCCAAATCAGAGCACATGCTGAGGACAAGAACAACAGATGCCAGGTATTCCTCTTTCAGAAAATAATACAGGTTACAGCAGAGACTCAATATAAAAGTAATGAGAACCAAAGCCAGCCACATGCACTGAAGAGCAAACAGATGGAATATTTGCCTTTGTGCACTTGTCTGGATTTGTAAATGCTGGTGAAGAGACATACTTTCCCCCCAATTTAAAATGAAACATAAGTAGCTTAAAATGAGGCTGGTGATGACAGAAGACCACAATGGATACTCATCTCTGGAATCAATCAGGTGGAGCAGGAAAGGAGCATGAAGAACAATCTGTAGTTGCAGTTCCCTTGACTAGGATCCCCTACAGACGCTGCCTATCACATACAGGTGAGAACTTAACTGCCTTGGATTTGGATGAGAGACTTCCCTCTGTCCTCTGAGACACAACACCATCACAAGTAGTAATGGACAGGAAGGATGCTTTTTATATTTTAAACTACAGGAAAGTGAGAGCATCGTATTGGGAAGAAAACTTTTTTAAAGGAAGAGAAAGAGAGAATAACTTTAATTTCCACAGCAGTCAGCTAACAGAAGAATTCAGTTCTTTCCCAGCACCACTCGATGAAGTTGCCCTACCTGAAAGTCAGTGTGAGATAGAAGACCTTCTAACAGTGTTATTATTATACCTACTCTACATAAAATCTTTTTACAAACAAAGGTTCCATCAATTTATCGCATTCATTTCATCATTTTCACAAGTAATAACCTCTTCCAAAAAACCTAGGGAGAGAAATAATCAAGTAGTAATTACCCTCCCCTAGTACAAAGCGTTATTTATTGTCATTAGTTTCTGGCAGATCAGTAGCATATCTGAAACGCAGGTTTATTGAATTGTTCAAGTATTTCTTTGAAATGTCAAAAAGTAACTACTTCTGAAGAGGCCCCTCAAACAATCTTCTTATGTGCTCACAAGCTAAAGTTTGCTGCCACAGTCAGGCTAATTACTTGTCAAATCCTCTTGATCATATTAAACATGGAAAAACTCACAACAAAAGGAATGTAAAACAAAAATTGTGAATTGGTCCTATCCAAACTGCAAGGAACAATAAATCAAAAGGATGCTTAAAAATATATTTTAAAAATGCAAATAGGCAGGTTCTAAGAATGCATTCAATTATTCATCATGCATAGTGTCAGAAAAATGTTAATAAAAACTTTAGAAGTCCTGTTGCCTGACTGTCTTTAACTAGCACTGTAAACTTTGCTCAGATGCAGGAAAGTAGAACCTAAAGTTTGATAAATTGATTAGTGTTTTGGCACCCACTGTAGCCCTGCAAAACCTCAACATGGTCCCAGTTGTTAGCAAGCTGGCAAGAGCAAAGATGACAGAAGGGACTTCCAGGAGGTTTTGGCAGATACGCCTTGCCGCCTTGTGGTTTTTTCTTTTTTATACAGATGGCAATTTGCAGGTGCTTGGTGATTCCATTTCACTTGAGAATGAACTTCTAGAAGTGTGAAGGAAGACAGAGCTATGAAAGGGTGAAAGAAGCCATCAGCATTGTAACTTCTCCAAGCAGGAGAGCTGCAAGAAAAACAACAAGGAAAAGGCCCACACAAATCCCACCATGGACTACTGCTGCTGCTGCTGAAGAGAAGCCTCTGGCCAGAGGTGTCATGTCTAAGGATGACCTACAGACACAGAGGCTGGTGGGTTCCAGCCACTCTTCACAGCTCTGGAAACTACCCTAAACTACAAGAAAATCATTTGAACTAAATCCATATCAAAGCACAAATCACGAGGCTATGACTTCGTGCAGACATATGCAAAATTTGAACACTGCTTGAAGAACAATAGAATTTTTTCAGGTTCATACAGAGAAGATGATTTTCAGCCAAGTAATAAGACTACTCCAAAGCTTGTTTTTTTTTTTCCTCCAATGCAAGAGCTGATAGCTGCAAGCACAGCATAAACAACTAATACCAGAAAATATGGCACAAAATAGAAATGACCCTTGGGAAGGGACTGAACCAGAAGTAATTTGTGACTGGTCTCTTCAGTTACATTTAGGGCAACACAGATGTTCTCATCTCCCCTTTATTTAGACTGACAGGATAAGATAACAATCCCATCTTACAGAATGGTTGAAGTACTTCAGTGAGGTTCTGCACAGCCTTGTCACACAGCTGAGGGTGTACGATAAACACAGGCCCAGGAGCGGAGGCTGTCCAACACCTCACAAGAGAGCTTTTATATAATGAGGCATCCCCTCATCACCAGGTATCAGCTCATCTGCAACCAAACAGCTGTTCTAATTTTTTGTTTGGCAGATGCGTGCATAACCAGACCTGTCAGAAGTCTCACAGGTTACAATTCCCTTTTTTTTACCTTGCTAGTGTGGGACAGCAGTGGGACAACTCAGGGCAGTCACACTTCCTTAGGAAGAAAAAATCACCGAGCACTCTTCCAGATTGTTTCTTTCTTGCTGAATTAAACGTACACTAGAATGGTCCAGAAACATAGTGAAAGGGATTCTGAGCACTACACTCACTCCCTTCTGTACTTCATGTGCATTTTGCAGTTATTTATTGGCTAACGGAATGACGTATTCTACATTGTTCATAGTAGGCTAGGGAGCTCTCCCCTTACCTAGAAGAAAATTCTTCCTCAAGAAGGCCAATCTGTACTTCCCACTCTTATGTTTAGGACATATTTTTTTCCTACACTTGCTTTTGAGACATGATGATCATTTCCCTAGCCAAGATCACAAGTGCATTGCAATTCCAAACCAGTTTATTTTTTGTGTCTCGTGTAATGCCCTTCCCACTTCATCTTTCAATTTTCCCATTCTTAAGATTTTAAGATCTTTATTTCACTACAGTGCTTATGTTGACCATAGCCACTGCATTTTTTTTCCTGACAATTAATTCCTGAACTTACCAGGCCATTAAGAGTTCAGATGTACATGTTCAACTAAGCAAAACAACCACAGACAGCTTTGCAAGAAACATGAATTTTACCTTCCTTTATGAGGTCTTCCTCTCTCTGACACTCCTGCAGATGTCCTTCGGTTCACAGTAGAATAATCAGGATCCAGTTCATATCCTTCATCATCTACTCCAAGGCTGCGGTTATCATCCTCCAGTCCGTAGGGCTCTGGCTGGAAGCGTTCTGGCTGAGAGCGGTTCAAGTCAACGTTGCTGCCCACTGGCACCTGAGGCTGGGCAACTGGACCGTAGTTATCCCTTCTGCTTGGCAAAGTGAAGCTACCATCGTCTGGCCGGTAACTGTTTCCTGGCACGTAGGCGTAACGAGGACGGTAGTTGACACCACGGGACAAGCTGCCATAGTTGTCTGATAGATCTCCATAGCCATCGTGACTGATATAAGGGCGATACTGGCCTTCGTGGCTGTCAGGGTAAGAATCATTGTAGCTGTTGTAAGATCTGGTTAACGTGGACGATGCTTGTGGCGTGATGTACCTCTCCCCGTTCTTCATGTACCTTCTGTCGATTGAATCTGTGTAGCTGCCCATGGGAGACGAGCCATCCATTGACGGCAGACCATCGGGTCCAAGCGGGACCTGACGTACTGTTCTGGTGGTGACTGTTTTGACCATTTTGGTAACCTGTGAAAAAGTAGTGAATAAATACGTTAATTTTCTCCTTGCTGCACAATGTGATGAGACATAAGGAGAGCCAGATCAGTAAAACTGGGAGAAAGCACCACAAAACATACTACAATGACAAACCTGTTGAATAGAAGTGCTGGTGTACTCCTATTACAAATTCACATATTACATTTAGTATGCTGTATTAATAGTGTGAAAGTATCTCTATATAGAGCTGAAAAGACGGGTCATAGATCCAGAGTTGAGTGCATTCTGGGACTCTTAATACCAAATCAAAAACTCTGCAGCCAGCTGACAGCACGAAGAAGCAGTACAAATGCATCAGACCAGATTAAATTTGCCCAAAATATTTTCAAGAGATATCTTTCCTACAAAAGACTTTATGATGTGGAAGAGCCACAGCCCATTCCCCCTATTGGCATAAATACTATATCACATTCTCTAGTCTGAAACAAAGAGTTATGTGCTCCTGCCTGATCCAGAAGTTTGTCCCATGGGGTAGCGGTTGAAGCTCAAACTTGGCAATAATATTTAGGAAACCATGACCTAGAACAGGCTACTAGCTTTTAGACAACACAACCACATTCCCTCTGAAGATCTGCTCACATCCAACCATTATCATACAAACCCAAAAAGTAGTTGGTTTCACTCCATTTGGTGCTGTGAGTCTTGAAACTAACAAATCTGAACAACGAACACGAACTTCACACAGCTCTTGCAACTGCAGTTACCCTAACCATACTGGCCTAGACAAGCTTGTTTAAAGTATTAACGAAAAACCTGATCACAAATACATCTTTATCTCTTTTTCCTGTAAAGCATGTTTCAACAGACAGAATCAGACTAGTTCACATAACTGACAAAAGCTGCAAATGAAGTGTCCAGAGGGCACTGTGTTCAGGATTTCTTGCTAAAGGGTAAGAAACAAAGATTCCTCAAGAGCTTCCAAGAGCATTCTGCCTTCATGGGAAAAGTCTGGTAATCTGCGTAAGACGGCTCTGGACAAAAGCCACTGCTATTTACAAGCTACCAACGAAATTTCTGTTTTGTTAGATACGTGGAGTCCACCAACTTCTGTACTGTCTTCCACAATGACCAGCAAAAGCTGCTTTGGGGAGAACAAGAAATCCATCAGGAGCCAAGCTACCCTTGGTTACCCCCTTACAAAGTTACCTTTATGTATAAGAAAGGTTACCCCAAGAAAATGCTGACTTTCTGTCTTACGTAAAGCACATCCACAAAGATGAGAGGGAGAGTGAACACACAAGAGTGGATTATGCACAGGAAGGGAACACACAACACAATTACTGACAGTTATTTTGGGTTTCTAAAGCAAGTATACAGAGAAATAGGCATACATAAATGACACTTTTCTTCACAGAAGCTGCAGAGTGAAATGCGTACATCAGGAGAAACAAGGACTACTGCAGGTATTCCTGATTGCTCCCTGGGCCTGAAGCCCATGTAGATACCTGGACCTGTAGCCTCTGATTTAAGCATACAGACTGGCACCGGATTAGCCAAACTGCCGCTAAACAAAATAATCAGGGTACATCTCTTGAAGCAGCTCCAGACATGTCCTCTAGCCAGATGTTTTCACACAGAAACCCCAAACAATTTCACCCAAACAGTATTTCTTTTCTTCGAGGCATCTGTGAGTAAATGATACTTTAGCCTAATGAATCAATGAAATCCTGCAAGAGTGCAAGCAGCACAATGGCTCTCCACCAGCAGCATAATTAAGCAGCATCATGATGTCGAATAAAGCATAGCCAGGTACCAATGTAACCTTATTGCCTAATTTGGGCCACAGCTGAAAGTTTTCCTCTTAATCCCAAAGGGATTTCCTTACCAAGTAAACTTCAGGAAAGATGCTAGTTCCCATCCCTCCAAATATTCCTTTTGAATTGAAGGCACACATTATAATAACTAAAATAAAGGGACTGAAAGCTAGAAACAAAAAAATTGTTTTGTGACAGAATCCAACAGTATTATTTGCTTATTACCTGTGCACAATACTCCAACTTTCCATTCAGCATGAGCATGACGACTGTCATGGCATTTATAAAACTAGACAGCATTTAGGGATGAAAAAGATTTGGGGCAGCTTACAGTGGCTCTTTGTAATGTGGACATAAACAAGTGGAATACAGCTCAGTGTTCTCCTACTGAGTTTGAAACAAAAGTTTCATTCAAAGTAGTGTGCTCAAAAGTGATCTTCTAACAGTCGAAAAAGCAACATTTCTCAGGCCTGAAATACGCGAGTTTTGCAAAGCCCTGACAAGACTGGACACAAAGTGCTGGGACTTTGCATTCTTGAATTGGGGAACCAGTAACCTGAATAACAGGAAGTCAGGTAGCATTTCTACAGTTTGATGAATCAGAAATTGATACTTCTGCACAGTAAAGAACAAAAAAGCAGCTCTCCCGATGCCAAGAAGAGGGCTCGCGTATCCTCACAAAGCTCTTTCTTTCAGCGCTATTCAGCAGAAGCCAGATATCCTAAATCTAATTCCGAGTTCCTATTTTCAAGACACGTGGTGTAGTGCATGTATAGTTTGTCAGGCAACTTTTCACAAAATTTTCTAGATCAGACAACACAAGATACCTAATTTACTGTGTATGGTTGCAGCAACTGCACAAAAGAAGGAACAAGCTTTGACCTGCAAGATCCTCGGACACAGGCTTTGCAGAGGAGCTACCACTGCTGCATGTCTTCAGCCACCATTTCTCCTGCCAGTGTGGACGCTTGGTAATTTTTACCTGTTTCATTTTTTGGACAATCATTGTTGCTGTCAAACAGGATGGGGTAAAACAACACAGAAACGCCATAGGGAGGACAATTGAGTACAGGAATTTAGTACACTTACACAAAAGACGACAAAGTACAAAATCAGAACTTTCTGAAAAACAGTTCCTACACAATTTGTGACTTCAATTTGTGACTTAACTGTTACATTTAATGGCACTTGAGAGTTCTTCACCATGCTCTGGTGCTCTACAGAGTACAGAGATTTCTATCATCAATACAGAATACAGGAGATTCAGTTGCAATTTCTTCCCAATTTGCTTCATTTTCCTCTCTTTGAGCATAGACTAGTTTTCCATGTCTGTGCTAGTCAGAGACACAGCATCAGCCAACACCCAGGAGAACATGCTTACACCATTAGCACAGCTTCACTTCTGCCACTTGCTGAATGCTGCCCCTAAGCAGAAAGAATCAGCAAAACCAAAAACCCCTTCTCAGACACATAAAAAGGAACATTTCACTCAAGCATTAAAGTACACATTTCTCCTAGCATCAAAGCATTCAATAATGCTACAGGTGTTACAGTGGGGGAATCAAACCGAGTCTTCCTACTTTGAGAGAGGGAGTGTTTGCACTACGCCTCATTTGTCAGGGGCAGGCATCAAAACAGAAGATTTATCATCTGATAAACAGACATCGTTGCCTACAGGACAATAGAGGGAAGCTTTTTGGAAGCAATTAGCCAGCACACAGAGGAAGGTCCATTTATTAGGCTTCCAAGCAAAAAAAACAATAAACCTTTATTTCAGTAAACTCAGCTCAAGGGAATGTTTCATTTATATTTCTTAAAAGGACAGAGGCACTCTTGAATAGCTGACAGCACAGTAATCTTCTCTCCCAAGATTTTTGTGGTTTCCTAATACTGATGCATTAGCCAGAGAAAACGAAGCTGTTCCAAACGGGAGTCCCAGCAGTGTCTTATCTGAGAGACACCTGATCCCGCAGATGCGCCCAATCTCCAGAAAGATTTATTAGCATGAACTCTGCACCGCAGATATGTTCTAATGAACAATTTAGACATACAAGTTACTTGGAGATATTGCAATTTGACTTGCTTTGTTTATCTAAAGAAAATCCATTTAAAGAGGTTTTTAGCCTGATTACAAATCAAAGAGTGCTCAATTGTTTCACTGCCATAATCCCACAGATTACCAGACAAGAGCTACAGACTGCTTCTCTAGGAAGAGATTATTTGAATATGCTTGAAAAATATTTGTAGTTGTGTATTTCCTGTAAATTATATTAAGGTTTCGGCCACAGAAAAAAAAAAGTTCCAAAGTACCAATTTATTCAGGCCCTCTGGAGCCAAAATCCTAAAGCAATCAGTCTTCTAAAGGAACAGCATGTGGGTACTTTCAACACACTCACCTGCCCCCCGGACAGAAATATAACCACAATGCAGTTTTACTGACCTCATCATTGTTCCCCTCCAACGCCATGCTGCAATTATTCTGTTAGGTAATTACCCTACAAGCTCCGTGATAACATTAGTCATTAGTTCCATCTCTGGAAAGCCATTTGCCAACAAAACACAAAGGAAATATTCACACATTTGAAGCAGCTTTCATATTTTTTTGTCCTTTATCCTTCTATTTTTCTTCAAGTGATGGGAAAATAGTGACTTGACTTACTGGATGCACGTCCAGCTGGTACAAGTAGGTTCATCAAAGTGCACAGCGCTCAGACAGTGGAGAAAGACAGTACTGAGATTTCAATGGAAGTGTGCTGTCATGGGCAGATGCTGTCAACTTAACAATGACTCCTAATTCCTGCCTTCCGTTTCATTACTGAGAGCTTTTGTTTTTCAGTTATGTTTTGTCCCCCACATTTTTTTCCTTTCCTTTTTATTTTATTTTTTTTTTTGATGAACTAAGTACTTTATAAAAGTTGACAGGGCTAAAAATTTTGTTGAGACTATGTCATAAAACAAAAACAGATGAGAAAGAATGTGCAAGGATAAAAGCATTCTGACATTTCTGAGAGCTTATTTTTGAACTATGGACTGTAAAAATTAATCAGCTCAAGCAGGCTGAAGCTATTTTCTTTCTATTAAATGTTATGTAAGAACTCACCCCATAGGTTTTCAAAACAACAGCTCAAATTTCCCCCCTTCAATTTTAAGCTTAATGTTTCACATTTTCAAAGGGCCCTTGACTTCAGCTGAAATCCATTCCTGCTCCATTATCTAATTCCCTCTGAATTTTCTGCAAAGTTTCAAAGAACTGCATCCCGGGTTAACTGGCACCAACACAACTGAGGAGTTGAAGCCACAAGCACTTTCCAGTCACTGGTGCTAAGAAGGGAGAGCAGCAGGAATCACTGTAGGGAAAGACCTGGACTTTGTGAGTATTTGAGAGTGCAAAGCAAATGGATGGACTGGAAATAAAAGAGCTTTGTATACAGATTGATTTCACAGTTTGTCATCATAAAATATCACTTTCAATGAAGAAAAGTGACCTAGATCTCTCAAATCTTTCAGCATTTCAACAAAGACAAAAATAAAAGGTGCCTAAAGAAAGAAAAAAGCAAGCATTAATATAAACATGCAGAAATCTCGTCTGTTTTACTCCATTCTCTTCATTTACAAACATGTTCCCTTTGACACATGGCAGCATTCCAGCCTTCAGTCGAAAAGTGGTAGTCCTGTCCCCAAGGTGACTTTCACTGGTTTAGCACGATAGGTATTCGGCTTCCAGAGAGATTATAAAGCTGAAATGAAGCATTATCTGATATGTTTTTTGTGCAGGGAATGTTATATAGGGACTTAGCCAGCACAGTACTAAGATAATAACAGTTTGGGGAAAATTACTCAGATATCTCATTTTTGAGAAGGCAGATGTTCTCTATTTAAAATATGTCAAATATTAAATTCTATTATGCCTTCTTCCTGCTTCACTGCTACAGGCATCATCAGAGATGTGGGGGAAAAGCACACCAAACTGTCAACGCTTCTGCGTTAAAGTTGTTTACTTAATGTATTATTGGAGAGAATAACCTCTATACATAAGGGTTTGGAGGGGAGGGGGAGGGAGGAAGGGAAAGGAAAGGGGGAGAGGGAGAGATTTATAACAGAAAACAAGGAACAGCAGCATACAGGAGCATCCGCATTTATAGCTTTTGCTATGCTCTAGTTCCAGTGCAATAATTTCGTAGACATCACTCCAGCAAGCTAGCGAGTTGTACAACACAGCAAAAACAAACAACAGTTTTCTTTTGATGCGTCCAAAAATACACAGAGGGTTGACTAATCCCCACATAAGCTATGTAACAAGAAAGTATACCTTTGGAAAACTCCTCTGGTCTCTTGATCTCTTAAAAATATGACCTGTGTTACTTTGACTGAGGAAGCAACTTGTCTTGCTTTTTAAGACAAGTAGGGTTGGAAAACGTGACTGGCACTGTCCAGAAGAACCATCTGGTTACAGACCTAACAGAGAGAGGTTCTAAGGCCTTCTCCAAGGAAGCCCAGAGCAAATGCAACAGTGTAGAGCATAAAAACCTTTATTTGTATGTTGTCCTAACTTGCTTTAACTGATTGCTCAAAAAAAAAAAAGCTTAACATAAAACTAAACTCCCAACATTGAACAAACGCAGTGTGACTATCCCAAATTTAACTATTACCCTTAGTAAGTAACAGATTACATTGTTACTGTAAATAGATGTTAGGATTCCACAGAAAATGCTGTTCCTTTACAAAGGTAAAAAGCAAAGACAACAAAAGCAAGGCCAGATTTATGGTGGTTTTTTTCTTCTCTCTTTTTTTTTTTTTTAAATCTGGGAGGGAACAGGCAGAGAGACACCAAACAGCAGTTTTAAAAGAACTTACTACCGAGAGCATCACCAAAGAACTCATTAAAATGAGTCCACTGACAATACAATTCCCACTCTCTCCAGGCAGCAGCATCTTCCCTTTCAGACGTGCCTTGGTCAGCCAGCAAACCCACTGCACCCAGGGCATGGGGACAGACCCCTGGCATCAGCACCACAACTTCCAGCCCTACTCCTGCCAGTAGGCACATGCTGCAACTTGCGCCACTGGTTTCTGAAAGCCATTGTGTATACAGCCATACAAATGAACAATCATTAAATAAATCTTAAAAGGCAAAATTGTAACAGCATTGGATTCTTCTACCAGGCAGATTCTAAACTAGGAGAGATGACATTTTTGCCTTGAAGTAGTATTTTATTGTTGCAATAGAGTGGCAATTTATCTGAGATAGCCAATTTCTAGGTAGTCAAATTCTGTAGGTCCCAACCAGCAGTTAATAGGGTACGTACTGATTAGTGTGCTTGTTTACAGAGAAGCAGCACTGGCCCAGGGCGATTAAAATTGCTCAAGTACTCATGCGCTTGCAGCAGAGCACCAGGACGGTGCTGATCAAGTCATACACTTCAACTATAGCCCCATCTGTAGCCATTAGTCAAGAGGAGAACCATTGCTCCTGCAGCAAGCTGCATGCCCAGGGGACACGTCTGCATCTCACAACCCACAGCAACTCTCCTTCACTGTCCTCACCTGAGCAGCAAGGTCAGAATTTTGCCACCACACATGATGTACGAGCAAACTTCATTTTCTCCGTAAGGCACTCACATGTAATAGTGTGACCTATAAAAGCACCGTGATGATACCTATTAGAAGTGATAGGAAGTCAATGCCAATTAACTGCAGGACACTTAACCAATGCTATGGAATTCCAACGATAACAGTTTTCATTTTCACATTCACTACCAAAAACAAAACACAAGTTGAAACCAAAGTGATTAAAAACAACACAAAAAATCTGACCTCGGATTCATCTCTAAGTGCTCTTAAATTTACACTACATTATCACAATAAGGAAAAGTCAAAACAAAACCACTCAGACAGCAACAACCTCAGCAAAGACCCAGTGTTTCTTTCAACAGTTAGGGCTAAGCCAGCCCTGTCTGTGTTTAGACGTTTCAGAGCCACTTTCTCAACAGCTGGATTTTTCTTTATTTATTTATTATAGAGTTGCTAAATAGACCAATGAAATACTAGGAAACATCTCCAGATAGTACATAAGTAGGAATCAGTGGAATTATTTGAAACTACATAAAACCACAGTCTGACAACTGTGCACTCTCCTCCTGTTCTTAATGCGTTTCAGTGCCTGGAATGAACTAGAGTTAACAGAGAAAAACATTGCTCTTTGAAACGGAACAGCAGTTGTAGAGATGTTCTTTTTACAATTTTTCCCCATATGCAGACATAATTCCTTTTTTGGAGCTACCACTTCCCTTTTCTGTGGGAAGATGGTAAAACAACAGCTATACCACAAAGGAGAATAACACACCTTGTCTGTTATGACAAACACGCAGATTTATCAGCGGCGTGACTATTTCAGACAAACTATTTCATTCCATGTGGTTCCGTTATCTAGGGACTACTACATGGCCTCTATTCTATTTTTATAGTCATAGCTATCATTTTATTCCTTTGCATAGCTGCGCTTTGTCCTAAAAATATGCACTATTATTAGTCCATATAAAAAGGTGTCCATCACCACTGTAAGTTTATCACTTCCTTCCTGTAAACAGTTGTTGCTGCCACTAGAAAAAAAAAGGATTTATTTCAAATAAGTCACAAATGAAATACAGTAGATTATTTGATGAAGTAATCAACACGGGTTTTGTTGTCTTGTTTTTATTTTTTAAGTCCTTCATTTCCTTCTAAGAAGGAGAAAATAGGCCAGTTCAATCTATCTTTTAACTAACATTTTAAAGCAGATACTCAGTTTATACGAATGCGTGCAGGCCCTCTGATCTCAGGAAACAGACGTTCCTTCACTCTAACCTGAAACTCCAGTGTCCTCTGCAAACCTTAGAGGACTGCAATTCTGGAATGTCAGTAAAAATAAACACTGATATATGCAACAACCTCCATTAAACTCCTCCTGACACGGAAAGCAGCTGGACAGCCTTTATTTAAATCAGTGCTGTTTACAAGTTTTTAAAAAAGGAATCACCCTTGATCTTCCACAAGACCAAAACCTAACGAAGATGTCAGCTCAACTCAAGACCCAAACGTCACGTCGTATTACTGTTCCAAAAACCGAACCCAACAGCATGCAAGGCAACCATGAACATGCAGCACCTGCTCATCAGAGATTGCAAAATTATCTTACATGAAGCCTAGAAAAGGGAGCAAAAAGACATCAGGAAAAGACAACATGCAGCGTCTAATCCAGCGGAACCTGCGGTACAGGTCGCTTGAGAACATACCCTACTCATCACGAGTAAAATCCCATTCACTGTATTGGCGCAGAATGTAGATGTTGTGGTTTCATTTAAATGGGATGCTTCTTGTCCTAAAGGACAAAAGCATAACTGCATATTGTTATTACAGATTATAACTAATTTGAAGACATGCTTCCAAGCACATTCTCCTTGGCTGCAAAAGTCTTTTATTCCAAGCCCTTCTATTTCATCTAATTCTCACATCACTGTACATGTTTACAGGGCAATTCTGTGAATCGTGTCAATAAAATAAAGCGAACCTTAAAAGAGCAGTCTGGGAGTGGGTGCTAGTATTTCTGTTTGGTTAACCCGGATAATTTTTGCTGCTCAGTTTGCAGCTCCATGAACACCTATGTCAGCACAACCAATTGGGAGCAATCTGGACATAGAGACAAAACTGAAAAACAACTTTAACTCAGCTTTGCTGGCAAAGGCAACATACTCAAAAATCACTGAGGATCAAAACAGCATGATTCTCATCGCTTGTGCTAATCCCTGCTATTTTTATTTTGTGATTAGGTGGTGGTTTCCCATTTTCTTTGTCGGTTATTAACCTCTCACCTTGGTTTCAGTTCTCCTTGTGGTTCCATCTTCAGAAGTGACAATTGACACATGGGAAGTCGGAGTGCCTGGGTCTTCCTCCACAGTAACTGTTTCTTCCACCATTTCCTGAGGTTCTTGCATCATTGCAATTGATGTCTGGTTACTGGGGCTTTGTTCCTAAAGAAGCAGGCAAAAAAAAAAAAAAAAAAAGAATTTTTCACTTCTACCATCATGGTATAAATATTTTATTGATTTCAGCTTTTTCAACTGAGTAACACATTCTACCCAACAACTTGCAAATAGAGATTCAAAGAAAGAATAATTTACTGCCTCATAAAAGCATGCTGTAACTATGCCGGTATGACTGGGCTCAGCTCAGTAAATGGAAATCATGTGAAGCAGCTATAATGAACTTCATATTTATAGGCAACCTATTACAGACTACCAGACTACTGCCTTATATTTAAGCCTGCCTTAAGCTTCCTCTTCGATGCC
This sequence comes from Anser brachyrhynchus, assembly GCF_964034855.1. Taxonomy (NCBI): domain Eukaryota; kingdom Metazoa; phylum Chordata; class Aves; order Anseriformes; family Anatidae; genus Anser; species Anser brachyrhynchus. The sequence continues at coordinate 8,423,682 of NC_137710.1, read as the reverse complement.
CGGTCTAGGAGTGGAATTTCTGTCCAGAAAAACATTTATTCTGTTCTGTAGCGAATGGAACCACGGGGTTTCAAAGCAGTTTATCTTGCACATTATTAAAAGTTTATTTCCATTTAATAAAATCCACTCAGTTGCAGACTACAGAAGGCTATAAAGCATCAATACCTACCATTAAACAGACACCTGTCTCAAACTGTCCAAAGCAATGATAATCTAAAAAGGACAGCTACAGATTAACAGCTGCATTACGTGCAACGCCACCCTTCTGACATCTTCCCTTTGCCAAGGGGTTAAGATCTAACCAGCTGTAAGCTCGTTTAAAACTTGTAACAAATAGACAACAAACAGAAACACTAAACAGAAAGAAACTAGATCAAAGGCCAGTTCTTGCAGGAATACTGCCCAAAGAGAATGTTTCTGCTTCTCGCCAGCACAAACGTCTGAACTTTCCTTTTTCTTATGCAATTGTGTGTCTCAGCACAGAAATCAGAGAAGCTCCCCTTTGGTATATGAACGTATTTTAGAAGTTTCACAGCAAGTGGCCAATAAAGACCTGGCTTACATACTGAGAAATAAGACTTTTCTCCGGCATTATGAATCCTCAACTATGTGAAATGAAATGGCAGACTATTCGTTTCATTATAATTCCTGAAGCTATCAGGCTACACAAGCCTCAAAGCCAAAGAAAGCTTTGCTCATCTTGTCTAACAGGCATACAAAGAGGAGCCTTTATTAAAGAACATATATATGCACACACATACACTTTTTTTTTTAATGGAGAAGAATGACACAGGGCCTTAATTTGCAAAGTTAATACACTTTTTCTAAAGAAAACACCATGGGCAAATTCAGTATATGTTTTCACATCACAGGAAAACAAAATGATTGGGATGAAACTGTTGCCATGTGGGAATCGAATCTAATCACCTCAAGGTTTAAATACTCTGTACTTGCGAGAAGCCTCATCACCATGGAACTACAAAATTTTATTTTGTGAAATTTTATTTAGAAAAAGTGCATTTCATTCTGATGAACTTTAGATTGCCCTCTTTGCTGTGCCACGGTTTAGTGTAAGCTCTGAAGGACATTATCGTTCCAAGTGACTTTTTACCAGTGAGCAGGAACAGGGTACTGAGGTCTCATTAAGCTCCACAGGGAAAACATGTCATTTAATTCCTGTGTGATCTATAATTTCCTTTGAAACAAGCCAAGATGCCCTTGTTCAGTTTCCTTTATTTACAGCTGTATTCTGACATTCTGGAATGTGGGCTCTAGTAAGGCAGCTGCTTTCATTTTCAGGTAAGTACTAATATTAACCAAGACCATGACAATAAGCCTTCAGCAATCATCTCAGCCAAAATGCAACAAGGACAGCCTTCAAAGGTAGCACGTGCTAGACCACCAGAGGTGATATAAGCAGGCACTGCTCTCATTTTTATTGAAATCAGAAAGTAACACAGGCTACAGAATTTATCAACAGAATAAGGCTTTTGAGATCCTAATGAAAATCACCCCTTTCAGTCTGCAGTACTTCATTGTTACAGCCGATAACTCAAGATGCACTGAATCTTTTATGGTACAGTTCAGATGTCAGATGGTGTCTTTTGCCTAAAACTTCAGGAGGGGAACTAGCTCCTGAGATACATACCTGAATCCCTTCATATTTTTCCTCAAAGATAATAAATTCCAACTGCAATTCAGTTTTCCCCACTCCACAGCAGAGCTTCCCTTTAAACAGAAGGATTTACACAATATTGCAACACAGTGAAGGCTCAGAACTTCCATGCATCTTCACACAAGCAGTCTGGCCAACATCAAAGACACTAGTTACACAAAAATATTTATTCCATTACATCTCGTCCCTGTAAACCTCCTTGTCATCTCTGTGGCATCAAATGCCAAAACTGATTCAGGGTGCAACTTGCTCACTCCTCTCACACGTGGACGTGCATAGACGCATCTCATCCACCTTGCTCATTTCTACCTGCACCTCGAGATAACTGCATGAATTCACATTTCTTCCTTCTCTGGATTCTTCAGAAGCAAACTCTGCTCTGCAATAATAAATCTGAGGAGATGGAAGGTGGAAAAAAGTATTTTGCTCTTTGTGTTTTTGTAAAACTTTTACTTTATGAAAAAAATAGCATCCCTTTGTATTCAGACTGCCTGTAGGCAAAGCAAACCTTTAAAGCTGGGCACTTAAACATGAGCAAATTGCATACTAGAGCATATTGACTTCAAATAAACACCAAGCCAGGTTTTATCCTGTGGCTGCTCCTAAAATGAAGATTCAGGTACAGATACGGTACAGATCTGCAGGAGAAAGATTTGTTAGCAAGAGACTGTCCTGAGCATCAGACAGAATAAAAGCTTACAAAGTTCAAGTTGAATATCCCAACACAGACAACTAACCAGACCGCATTTTCTTCTATTTTCCTTCTTACTACATGAGCTACTGAGGAATGCAGTGAACGAAGAGGACAGAATATCATCCAGTTTACTCTTTCCTGAATCAGTTTAAGGAAGTGGTTCTTTCATCTCCCAAACCAGTATTTTCTCCACATTGCTAACTTGTAGTTGTCACAAGCTAGCATTAATAGAGAAAAGATGCAAAGATTTTGTTATCTGTTTTTAGTTTCCATCATTATGGATTTTAGGTCATTGCAAATTGCAGAAACTGGGACACATCACCCCTTTCAACCACCTTCCTCTGTGCTCAGCTTCTAAGGCAGTATCTAGGACGCATTTGCTAAATACATCTCAGCATCTCAGATTCCAAACATTTGGCAGTTGAGCCTAATTATTCAAAGTTAAACACACGTTACCAGATAGAGCTGGAATATGAGACTCCTAATGAATAATCCTATTGGTAATTCCCTGCCTGCTAAAGGTAGGTAATTCCAGTTTGGAACAGCTTTCCAAGCAAAAAGCAAGATGGCAACTCCTCTTTTCCTACCACAGTGGCCAAGTCCCTCTGATCTACCCCCCCCTCAAACAAAATGGAGTTCCCCAGCACAAGAAGGATCTGCCATGCCACAGCAACAACTATACTCCCAGCTGAGCATCTGGGAAAACTAAATCTGAAGGGAACTTCTTTCCAGTACTCTTCAACGGGGGGACTGTCAGGAATCTTGATAGATGCTGCACATTGGCTCCCTCCTCCTCTGGGGAGGCTCCCTTTGAAACAGTTAAGCAGAAAAGCAGAATGACAGAGATTATGGAACAGTAAGGGCCAGCAGCTCCCTGAGGGACATGGGAGCTGAGGTGGGACCCCATGGATGACAGGGCAGGGGCCTTGCCAGCTGGTGCCCAGACACAGCACCCAAGTGAGGTGAGCAAGACAGACCTGGAGATGGCAGCCAGGCCTGGCCAAGAGGTAGTATCATGGTGACGGTGGAGGCTTGAAGCCTAGCTGGGAAGTAAATCTGCAGGACGGGGTTAGGATTAGGTCCAGTGATAACCAGGCAGGTCCACAGTGACAAGGCAGGCATGAGGTCAGGCCAGGAAGGCAGTCTGTAAGTCAGGGTCTGGATCAGCTGGGTTCATGGCCAGCCACACAACTGAGGGCCCAGAGCCCAGGCCTCTGGGCTGAGAATGTGGGTGGAAGCCCCACCTGAGGCTGGTCAGAGCCACTAAGGCCTATCAGTATCCTCGGGGCCCTGAGGGATCCCACTGCCCCTGTAAAATGGCTACAGGAGATCTCTTGCAATAAACAAACACGTCAAGTTGCTACCTCCCAAAAATTAATATGCATTAGCTGTGAGGTCCCCTTGAAATAATGATCTTTGGCTCCTTCCAGGAAGATCACAAGACAACACCAGGTTATAAGAACAGATTGTAATTCAGCTAGTGCATAGGATATCAGTAGTCATGGCTTTTCTCCCTGCGTTTTTTGAGTATCAAATGAATCCTATGCTGTTGATCCGTGCTACCATCTCCAGCATGCTTTAAAAACGCCAAGCTATTTAAAAAGCAAAACAACAGCAACAATCAATTTATCCCCAGCCTGTAAAAGTTAAGTGCAGATGAAATAGCTAAAGACCTTGTAAAATAAGCAAGAATCAAAATAATAGTAATTCCCGTTTTGTTAAAAAACAGAGTGATTTGCCATTTAGGGCACATACCTCCTAGGGCTTATTTTGCATTAGAACGCTACAGCTTCTATAATCATCACCATCTCAATTCCTAGAGTTATATTTCCATCAAAGCAGCTATTTTATATCTTTCTTAATAAAAGAATAACCTCCCCTAGGAGGATCAGACATCCTACTTTAAAACAGTAAACAAAGTTCTTTATTCTCTGCCTATGAAACAATTTAAAACAGTCTGGCAATAATATAAAATTGCAGTAGATTATTACTTCCACTAAAACAGTCCCTCTTCAAAAACACGGAAAGCATGTACATCGAATCATGATTCTCCCAGACACATCCTTTGTTCAGCAGACTGCAATGCAGGCTATTCAGGCTACTGCTTACTCCAGGCTACTGCTAGACACCGAATTTGAAGGGTTTTGCAAAGCACAAAGGCTGGATTCTACATCAGTGGACATACTTGTCCTCACTTGATCCCAGCATAGACAAAGCTCAAATGTATCAACTCCTGTGAAGAACATTAGAAGGCTGGGTATAATTAATGGCGTTGAATAAGAGCACTAATTACAGCAAATTGGGATTCTCTCTCCTCCCCTTCTCATACTTTGTTTAAATTACTTATTAAAGCTTCAATTTCTGCAAAGCATGAGATAATTTACAAGTACAAAGCAAACAAACATCTATTTTGTCAGAAACAAGTCTTGGGTTGATGTTCTGCCCCACCGGTCTCCTTCCAACTTAGGTCTGCACTTCTAGCTCAGACATCCTCAGGCTGTTATTTGCTGAAGGCATGTGGAAGAGAAAGGAGGAGGAAAAAAAAAAAAGGCAAATTTCTAGAAACACATCAGTCCAACAAGCCTTGAGATCACCACGTTCCTTGTTTGAGTAAATATATTAGATCGGTATCCCAGTAGGACATCACAGAGCAAGAAAGTCACTGGTGAAGCTTGCTTGGTACTTTTGTGGCAGACCTTTCTCCAGTACAAGATCCAGCTACGAAGCAGCTGTCTGATCATCATCATATTCCCCTGACACGTTGAGCTCCCTTTTCTCTTATCCAAGCCCCCAAATCCCTGCTGCACCCTCTGCCCTGGATTTGTGCAGAGAGCTTTTTGTGCTTCTCAGTAGCGCAAGAGCTGAAATCCAAGCTCACTAGCACATGCACATCACTGAGCCTCTGTCATCTGAGAGGCAGCCACAGAGGAGACTGTTCCTGAAGCATGATCAAAAAGGGATGAGCAGACAGAGAAACAGGTAAGCCCTCACATGCTAGCACTACTATGACAGGGCACCTCCTCATAATCAAGGGCTGCCACACACTGTTTTCCTCCAGTTCCAAAAGACACAGCAAGATCCAGGCCATCAGCCCCAAGCACAGCTGCTCAGTCACAGCTATCCAGACTCTTCACAATCAGGGGAAATACTGCTGTACAGCTGGGATCAAATGATAACACATCACTCAGGCAAAATGGATCCAGAACAACAGAAGTACATGGATTAGGCCATACTGAAACCAAAGCAGTATATGGCATCAGAAAGAGTTTGCAAGATGGACAAGGATTTCAAGACGGGAATACATAAACATCTACGTTGCTACAGATAAACTGATCTCCTCTCAGTAAGCTTACTTCTCCAGTTAAATATCATGGGAAACAAAATGTAATATTTTTATACATATCAGCTCACTTCAGTGTCAACCCAAACACATTAACCTATGACAAGCTTCCAGCGCTCTGTTGGAGCTCTCACACAAGCCCTACCCTGAGGCTGGGCAGTTCTGAACATAAGGAAAATGTTAGCCCTAAATGAAAGCAGGCTGTCCTGGCATGGGGTACCAGAATGAACTCAGCCGCACACCACAATGCCCTGGCTGTTTCCTGAACACTTACACACTTCCTTTGTCCTTTAGAAACACACACGACAAGCAACTAACAAATAATGCCAAGAGCTTTTAAAGCACCAAGGTTAAAAAGGAACTTTTCAGCAACTGGAAAAAAAGAACACCACCCTTTACTACAGAAGTTTTGAAAAGCCACAAACCAGCTTTTTTTTTTTTTTTGCAAGCAGGCATGGTAATTCACCATCTGAAGGCATCGCACCTTTCAGGGAAAGCAAGAGGCGGAGGTGAAGGAGAAGGAATCAAAACGCAGACAAGGCCTGTAGTAGTAATAGTCATCCCTCAAATACTGCCAGAGACACTGGGGTTCTGTTCAGCCACGCGGTAACTGCCCATCAAGAGGGAAATCCACAGTGCCTGCCCAACGGTCAACAAAGAGGGCTTTTATGCTATTTTAAACAATCTGAAGTGTCTCAGTTAATGGAAGACCGGGCAATTGGCCCTCAACTATTTCTAATTGACTGGAATGATGGATGAAGCTAAAGGGAAAGCTGACCCACTGAACTTTTCCATACAAAGCTAGAAAACTGAGGGAGATTGTAAACAGTTTATAAGAACGAAAAGTGGGAGAGGCCTTGCTCCTCTCAACCTGCTGAGAAGTTGTTTTAGACTATGGAAAACAAAGACCTTCAAACTCAGGGCAACAAACAACAAAAAACACTGGGGTAGGCCTAAACAAATAGGGTATTTTTCCCATGCTCTCCTCCCCTTTCTCCAGTAGCTACTTAGCTCTGCCATGCAAGCTGGTCCTTTGAATCAGAAAGGGCAATTTGTCACTTTGACAAGTGAGACGTCTCTCAGGGCTCTGCATTGCTTTGCCCTGCTTTTCAGATTGACCGGGTGTTAACCAAAGATGTCTTGATATCGACATCCCAGTCAGCCTCAGCAGAAGCGATATGATATATACTTAAATATTACACGTTAAGCAGACCCACTACAAAATAAAGGTAATGCTCAGCAAATCAAGCATACCCACCGATTTTCAGAACCAAGCAATCGCTAGTAGCTTTTGCACTGCCGAAGGATGATACAACTGCACTTCGACAGAGCAATCTGCTGACCCGAAGAGTTCCTGGGAGGGAAGAGTGAGGACACGCATCTTCCAGGTAGCAAAAGAGGTACATAATAGCTTCAAACTCACATCACCCATCTTCAGGCGGCTTAGCAAGGTACCTAAATGCACAACAACTTAATTCTTCCTCTCCCGTCTCCATTCAATAAAGAATTGGAACTTCAGAGAACAAATCAGATCTTGCACAGACTAAATCGCATCCTGGGACACATCCAGCTCTTGCTACCAATTCTGTAGGGAATTACATCCAGCCTGTGGCATTTCAAGAAAGCATTAAAACTGGGGGATCCAGGCCTCGGAGCCCAGGTAGTAAAACCCAGAATTGGATGAGAGTATCACAATCCATCAGTCAATCCCTTAGTCACAAGCTCTTTTTCCCCAGCAGTTTGGCAAGATCATGTAGTAAAACAGAAGCGTAAGTCCTACATTTAATACGAACATGATAAAGAACAAAGAACAAACACTTGGAACACATGTTATGGGTGGCTTTATTTCTCCTAGCTGCCAAGTGTGTATATCAGGAAAATCTGTCCACCAGGAAAGCATACTAAATGAGGAGGAAATGACTGCTTCTCACCGAGATTTGGTGCAGAGAGTTCACTACCATTTGCAGTAATTTAGGTCTGCAGCTTTTTAGTCAATACACCTCCCAAAAACACAACAGAAATTTGTGTGTCTAATCTTTGACCAAACCCAGAACAGATCTGACTTGCTTCCTCTCTGGAGTCTTTTAGATGAACTAAGCAAGGCTAAATTAGGGAGATTTTTAGCGGGATGAAGTTACATCATGGATTACAATTTTCCAGCAAGCTTTTTCCTCCATCTCCACCTGCTGCCTCTACAATGCTGGCATTAACGGTGGTGTGGGATGACTCATTTGTACATTCCTTTCTGCAAGACAGGCATTCATTTCTCCTTGACCCCGCAGAGTTTTGGTCATAAATTAAACTGATGCATGTATTACTAGATATCAACTTACATGCACATAGGAGTCAGAAGTACAAGCTAGGTCCTTCATCTAAAACAAAAGAAAGAACCGTCAGTTTAGCAGAGTACAGCAGAAAGTTTCTTTAAGCAGTCTGTGTGTCCCAGACTTTACCCCAGCCACCTAAACACACCACTACTGTGTTAAACTAAAATCTGCTAGACCAGCCCATCAGTTTTCGGCTAACACATGCACGCCTACTTGCGCTGCTACAGAGGTACCTTAGAGAATTGCATTTTGAACTTCAAGGCAGATGTAAACCATCTCTGCATTCTTCAAATTACAACCAAGACTGGAACATTATTTTGGTGTCCTAGCTGCCATATCAGATCAGTGTTAAATGTAACTAATCTTCTCATCCACCCACAATTTTGCCTCTAGGTCTGAACTATGCAACAAGAATGCTTTTGTGGCAAAACACATGGCTACAACACAAGAAACAAAAAAAACTTCCATAAACTTGAGGGAGATAGAAAGAACAAATTGGCCACTGATGAATTTTTAAGCCTGAATTCCAAGAAAGTGGCTTCTAAACTAAATTATTTCTCATTCTAGAGAATACAAAAGTGATTGACAATAAATCTCATCACCCATCTCATAAGGAATGTGCTTGCCAACGTCTCCCAGTATCAGGCACCAAGAAGCAGGTTTGCTTGGCATCAAGACAGCAGGAATGCTTTAGTCCAAGCAACTCCCCACAATATTATCCCTGTTAAATCAATTCTGTTTCCCTCTGTACCTTGCCCCACTCCCTCCCAGCCCCACACCAAAAGTCATTTTCTAACTAAAACATAGCAGAAAACCTGGGAGTGGCTTCTAACATAGGCCCGGCTCTCAGTATCATGTATCCCCAGAGACTAAAACGTGACAGCAGGAAAACTTTGCGGGAGGTCTCTGATGACTACAACTCCATGTGAACACCAAAAGACAAAAACAAGCCAACAAAGCCAGAGGCCGCTCCATCTGCCGTAAATCTTCCCAACAGAGGAGATTACAGCAGAAAGGCAAATTTTCCCCAGTGTGGTGCAGTTACTGTGTTATTTCAACTGCCCGAGAGAGTTCACTGACAGCTTTTTTTCAGTAGTCTGTTTACTTCATGCATTCTCTGTGCATTTCTTGGGACTGAGCTTACACCCTTACTTGTACATGGATAGTCTTGGCAGGGACTGGAAAGACGGCAGGTAGACTTCCTAAGTCGGTGTTAAACTAGCACTAAAATGTAGATAGAGAAGGGGAAAAAAGCAAAACATTGGGGAGGAAAAAGAACATTGTTGAAGCAAAGCTGAGGAGATTCCCAAAGCACATTTTGTGAGCATGGAGCTCCCTGTTTAACAGAAAGGCCAAAAAACCTGAACAACATAAATCCTGAATATTAGGGAAAATGCTGAGGAAGAACATTGCATCACCTCTCTTTGGCATTTGCATAGCCATTGCTGAAAGAACTCTGTTTGGGCCTTGTACGCACAGCGTGGAAGGACGCAGATATGCTGTGATGGCTTCAGAACACAGCTGGCGGCACAGTCTTACGAAGAGATCAGCGCAGAACAGCTGAGAGATCAGAAACGTCTCGCACCCAGCCCTAAGGTCCGAGCTGTTCACCTCAAAAAGAAGGTCAAGGGGTGATCTGATCATAGCTCAAGTGCCTAAAGGAGTAAGGGAAAGCTCAAAGAGAATGCTTCCGACCCACAGGTAAAGGATTAACTAGTGCTACTGACAGGAAGCTGAGGATCTGCAAGATACGTATTTTGGTTTAATTTTTAGAAAGCAAGAGTAAGCAGCGCAATGAAAAAAAACTTTCATGTTAGAATTTCCTTCACTGATTAAAAATTAAGAGTTCTAACCTTTTAAGCAACATGTTCCTCTTTAATCAGAAACCTGATAATGGAGAGGTGCTCATGTCTCTGCACACAAGTACTCATACTTCACTGTTACACCCCTCTGAAGGTTTTCCAGTCTAAGAGCAAATTATTTAAAGCTTGTGAAAGACTTCCTCCATCCCAGCCCCAGAAAAATCATACTTAAATGCAGTAAAGGGATTGTTGTCAGCAAAGGAAGCAGCTCGGAACAGGTTTCCTAGTCAGCAATGGTTCTGCCTCAGGGACATCTCTCTCTCCACACCGGTGAACCATCGGGAATCCCCTTCTCAGCAGTGCCAGCAGCACTTCAGATAAGGTCAAGTTCCGAACCAGAGCACTGTGCGAACTCAGCTGGGAAACCCCTGCCACCGAGGCATCACATCGCTGCCTGTCCCATTCCCCAGCCCTCGCTACCTACATCATAGCTCCCCGAACCTGTTGCGTCAGCCTGAGATGGCTGCATAACAGCAGGAACAAGTAACTGAAGGGAAAAAAGAAGAAATAAGCACTGTTCATCCAGGTACTGCCATCAAGAAAATTCACAGTAAACAACTGTGTACACTCAGTGGCAAAATAAGAATAGTGAAGGACTGCTATTCCTGCATGATGAGCATGAGTCCCAGAAAGGGAAAGTCATTTAAGCTGAGGTGGAAGTCACATGCCCAGATGAAATATCTTCTTAAAACTAAAATAGCTTTTTTTTTTTTTTTTTTTTTAAGTTAAATGTGGGTTTTGTTGCCCCTCCCCACTTTACATCAGCTATGGCAAAGCGTTCCACATGCTTTCTGGAAACGAACATCTTTCTGTGGCCACTCATATTGGCACTGAGCATACAGTCAGCACTTCTGGATTAAATGGGATTTTACAATTCAAATGCTTTGCCAACCACGCAAAAATTTACATTATATATTTTTTATTATTTCTGTTGTGCATGCATTTGGCACTTCGTAATGGAATTCAAATGCGACAAAGATTAAGACAAGACACTGCCCTAGAGCTAGAGATCTAAGTCACTTCTCTCAAACAGGTTCTCAGAGGGTGTTTCAGAGCCATTTCTCAATTAAGCATACAGATAACAACAAGACCTCATACAAGATGAAATTAAGGACTTGCTATTACCTAGCATCAGCCAGAAAACTAGATTCATATTCTGAATGCTGCACTTTCGTACAGTTAGAAAGACAAGTTGCGACACTGCTGTTCCAACCCAGGAACAGGCCAGCTGCATTTCACTCTCGCTCTTTGTTGTGGTTTTATGCCAGGAAAGGGAATCTTTAATTTTCCAGAGCAACCCTGCAAAGCTGAGGCTGCAAATAGCATACAGTGTGTTAGCAAACTCCTAGCCAGCTTGCTCATACCCTGGCCAGAGCTTTTCACAGTGCGTAATTCCCTGCGTACATGCTGGCAGCAGCGACTGCCTTGCTTTGATGCAAAGAAGCCTCCTCTGACAGTCTCCTTTGTTATTTAGGATCGCACAGAATGAACCATTTTCACCTGTTTTGGCAGCATAAGCAGCGGCCAGGTATCCAGCCTTACCTTCTTGCCTTTCTCTAAAGGGAACTGCCTCCCTGAAACCCACCTCCACCACTAACGTGTTGGCAGAAGGATGCCGATTCTTACAGCACAGCTCCCGTAAGTGCATCACAGAGGAACAGCCCGCTCTGGAAAGCATTAGCAGTTCTTCTATCAGCTATCTCTCTCAGAGTTCAAATGAAGTTGTTTCATTTTTCTTCCAACTCTTCAGGAGCAATCCGAAAATAAAGTCATCCCACCCCCCTTTAACCAGTCGGACAGATTCAGTCAGCACAAACTCGGCAGCGAGCCCACAGCCCGCCATGAACACCCTGCCATAAACACCGTGCCTGCCTCCAGGACTCATTCTCATTTGATTTTTAGCTTTCAGATTTGCCTCTTCCAGGAAAAAAAAAAAAAAAAAAGAGAATGGTGCCTTTTAGTACCTTCCTGGAGTCCCCAGCAGGACAAAAATACCTCCAGAAAGGTACCACTGAGCCAGCGAGACAGGTTTGGTGATTCGGACTAACCCATCACTCATAATGATATTCTTAAAAAACGATGCAGGCATCTTCAAAAACAGTCTGACAGAAATCCATACTATTCCACAGCTCCATGTGTTCAATCTGTGAGCAGCATAGCTACCAACAGCTAACATAAGCATGGAAGAGAGAGCACGTTGGGCAGAAAGGAGATCCTAAAGCAGTGCTGGGAGCCAGAGGCACACCAAGAAGAGATGGACAGCTAGGAGCATTACAAAAAGGCTTAAGTCTAACCACAGAGGGGAGAAACAAAACAAAAAAGCACAGCAGGGAAGGAGCAGGGGGAAAGCGGGAAAAAAGGAGATAAGACAGAATCCATATGTGCGAGAAACATTTCAATCTTTAATTCCAGCGTGTTAACACTGCTTTAGCTCCCCATATAAATCATTTGACAAATAGCAGCTCTCCCCACATACTACAGCATAAAGATTTTTTTTTTTAAAGACTTCCCAAAGAACACAATGTCATTCTTTGGCTTTTTGCTTGGTTTGCCTAGCCTACGTTTTTGCTGCTCAGGACTCATTAGATGTGTATCTTGTCCTGGCACTTACAGACAGGAGAACATAAAACACAGGAAACCTAAACACAAGCCCAGCATTCAATCTTGCACAAGTGAACACTCATAAGCAATAGTGACATGCCTGGGTTGCAACTTAATGGTATTTCTTCTATATACGTTACTGTGTTGTAACATATGCCAAAAAAAGGCCTACTGAGCTGCACTCAGTCAATATGAGAAAGAGAGAAGGCACATCTTTCTGTTCAACAGTGCTGCTCCAAAAACACAATCAACTTTCTGAACTTCCACAAACATGCCCTCGGGTGCATGGCTGTAGCAAGACCTGCTTCCATTTCACCAAACCTGACCGCATCCTTGAAGTCAGACTCCCACCCTGAATTACAGGGCTGTTGGGCACCACCAAGTCAAGAGGATTTTGATGGTGGATGAATTAATTGTGCCTGAATTGTTCCGTACCAATATGTGAGCAACTCATTTAAGAGAGGTGAGAAAGGGTCTTTTTCAGAACTTACAGAGGGAGCACAAATCAAGGTGTATCTGCCACACCAAAAGCCCACGTGGTGCCAGACACTGCTTCCAGCCTCCCAGTGGGCTGGCTCGCTGCATCTGACACACTGGCTCAGGATCGAGGAAGAGTACTGCCCTAAGCCACAAATACCAGGCAAGTGCAGCAACAACACACCACAGACAGAGCCAAATGAATAAATCTTGCTTACAGGGGATGACAGCAAGTCAGGAAGACCAAACGTAGCAATCTAGCTATCTGGGTGGAAAACAAAGATACCCATCCTTAACAGCAAATGTTATAATGGGAAAAAAAAAAAAAAGACAACACCCACCAATGAACATTTCATACACCACAGGTGGAAGGAAGACAGGACTGATTCTACACTTAGTACAGGTATCCATGTCAAGTGACCAAACACGTCAGTATCTCCATCTTCCCACCATTTATCAGCTCACGTGTGCATAAATTAAATCAACTTGTTCTGAACAAGGAAAAGTTAATCAGCAAGAGCTCAAATCACAGAAAATAAACAGAACAGTATGCTTGCCAAGAAATTTAAATTGAGTACAGCTCTATTTAGAAAATTAAAAACCTAAGGATAACTGTGTCATTCACTAAACAAAAGCCACCCAACAAATTCTAGCAGACCATCAGTATATATCTAAAATGTGTTTGGAGACCCAGAGAATATGCCAGATAACCTGCTCTATATACCCTCAGCAGTAGACGTTAGCTAGTCTTAATCCTAGCTTTGTAAACCTTGTAGACATAACTCACTACGCTTTTGAATCCATAATATTTTGCAAAGCACTGCAGTTTGCTGGCTTATAAGCATGCCCTGCTGGCTCACTGGATAGAAGGATTTCTGCTGACTTCATGTATCATTTCAGTTGCATTCATAAGGGATTAATAATTTTCCCTGCTAAGGATATAGGCTGCAAATACTGAGTAGAAAAAGGTTATGCCTGTGTCTGACAAAGACTGGTGGCATTTTAATAGGAGATATTTGACTATAGCCATAAAGACATTCTAAATAAATCATACTAATGAAAACCAAGGTCCTTCATTAAAGACTGAAAAGTACATAAACAACCCAGAAGTGACTGAATATTGCACAGCACTGCTTAGAACTCTGAATCATGTTCTGAAATAACCAAATAATGCCTTATTTATTTACTATTCACTATTTATAAGCTTATTTAGAGTTTTTGCTTTAGAAAGGGAAACTGGGCATGCATCAGCTGTTCTATCATACTAAGTTATACATGAACACAGATAGTCAAACATTAATAAAAGATGCTTTATTCTCAACTAATTAATTACATAAATTCCAAACTTCGACAAGCTGCTGAAGTAAGTCCTTCTCCAACCCAGATGCCTGCTGTTTTTTCGAAGATGAAGCATTTTAACTCAGAGCTCTACTTTCTCTAACCCATCTTCAGCAACCTCAAGCCATGCTGTGGTGGCATAGCTTCACGTCAGCCCAGACACCTCAGAACAGGGGCAGGTATAACATACGGCTACTGTTGGGAAATGTGCCTCTTCATGCTGTATTTGCATCCAGCCCCATTGCCTCCATTCCCTCTGTCAGTCATTTACACTACAGGAAAACAGTCCGAATCACAATTCATTTTACCTGCAATAGAAGACCAAGTTGTCCAGTCCTAAAATGTTCTAAAAATCTCCAAAGAAAAGCTGACAACAAAAGCCATATAAAGACATAGAGCACACAAGCCCTGAAGCATTTCACTATTTCTTTCATCGAGTTCAAATAGGCTATTTAAATACTAATCTTCTGGAAATTTTGTTGCTTTTTAAAGCCATAATTGATAAAATAGGTTTGTTATCATTCACATTTTGTACTCGTAATTTCTCCAAGTAGGAGGGAGATCCTCAGATAAACCTCTGTTTTCTTTGCAGTCTTTCCTGAAGAAATTTCTCCTTTTCAGAGTTGTACGCATACCACAAGAAACAAGATTTTTTTTTTAAAGAAGAGTACAATATTTCATGTAATAAGAAGAACATAAGAAATCATAACGGGAGATTAAATTAAATATTTCTGGCCGAATCCTCTACCACTAAGGTCATATCTTCAGCACGTTGCCAATTCTGAAGCACTGCCATATTTTACAATGAAGGTGATTTTCCGTCATCAGATATTTGCATTCCAATAATAGGTTTCTATCTTTATACTCAGCAGAAGGTAAGCAAATATCAATACAAATCCACATAAGGAGTTTAAAGGATTTTTTTCTCAGTTAAAAAAGCACCTTCAGAATAAATCACTGAAGGAACTGCTTCAGGAACATGAGCTGTACCTGCAGCAACTCTGTGGCAGAAGATACCATCAGTGAAATCCTTTGCTTATAGCATTAAGCATTATTTGCAGTTTCAGCAATCAAGCAAGTTCAAATGGTCAGTAGTAAATACCTTTTGTAAACCATTTGCATCTTGTTACTACTGAAACAGATTCACAAGAGAACTGATTAGCTGTTAAGGACCAGGTGGAGAGATTTTTTTTTTAAAGATCTTCACTGTCAATCACCATACTACAACACAAGCATTACTCTACTGTTCTCTCTAGCAGAGCTACATGATCTTGATGGCAGACCAGCAGACTTCTTTCTAAAAGCAGATAAATTAAGTGGAACCTTGTCACTCAGCTGAATCGCCCTGCAGTGTCTATTACCCACTCAGTCTACAATGCTCAAGTCAGCACAGCACCACGCAGACACAAACAAAGCTGTTTGATATCAACAGGAAGGCACACTTACAATACATTACCCTTTCATGGAAGAGCTCTTTTTTGCAAGTGTTTGTGTATGCTTTAACAGACAAAATAGCTATATTCAGAGTCAATAATTCCACATGCACACCACAGATGAAGTGTGCTTCTCAAAACAAAGAGCCCATAGACTGCCAGGAGCTCGTCAGACTCAGCTTCAGTAGTCCATGGGGCAATAGTGAAAAAACAGTACATGTTAACATCAGCTATATGTGAGAAAGCTGGTGGCTGAGAGACAGCTTAAGCAGTAACTGCAGTCTACTTTCCTAAAAGCCTGGCAGTAGTAGTCTAGAGGAGGCACTCCCCAGCCTACTGAGAGAAATAACAAGTGACAATCCAGGCAGGCACGCTGACTGTCCACTCATGCATGTGTGATCTTGGGCCAAAGAGCTGATGTGCTAAAAGGTTTTCCCCAGAGGACAAGTGTTTAATTAATATCTGCTGAATTAATTGGTTCCCCATATGCTCTGCTGTGTTTGTAAGACTCCGGCCCTACTGATACAACTGAAAGGTGTCAGGTGTGGTGGCTACTCAGGAAGTTCTTCGGGACACTTTCATTAATCCAAAACTAATTCATGTTTCCACTTTACCAAATTCCAAGTGTGTCCATCTAAGCAAAGTCATGTAAAATGCATTTAAAATGCCCAACTCATAATGATGTAAAACAAAAAAGCCTACACGTGCTCTCATTTCAGACATAAGCATGGCATATAGCAGTGAAACAGAAGGAAAGAAAATGCCCATCTGAGGCCATCCGCTCGTTGGCGAGCACATTGCCTGAAGGTTGCCTGGTGCTCCCTTCACACTCCCTCCAACGACCTAGTCCTAGCAGCTGGTGCCACTCTTACCAAGCTTACATCCACCTCATCCTCTCCTCCTCCTCCCTTTCATCAGGGCAGGAGAGGTATTTTCGGACTCTGACTACACCTGGCACAAGCCTGTACAGTGACATCAGTTTTCCAATGTTATCGATCTCACTGAGAGACTTTCCTCACGCCCCCAGCAGTGGCAGGGTGCGCGGCTCCTCTCAGTTGCTTGCACAGGAGCCATCCTCCAGCAGCCGTAAGCCCAGGCCACAGAAGCAGAGGGTTGGAAGAGCCATCCCATAACCAGCCTCTCATGAACTTGCACTAGCGCAGGTTATCTCCCTGTCCATGAGGGCACATTACTCACCGGGTCCCCTCTCTCTCTCAGTTGTGGTGCCACCTCTCCCAGCCCCTCTGTGAACATGCGCACCTACACCATGACTGGGCCAAACAAGCCCCGTGTTGGCGTAAGGGAGGACGAGCACCCATTATGGCAGGCTAGCAGGCTGATTCGAAGGCCTTTGATGTTTATTTAGTCCAGGTCTCCAATTTCAGTATTCCCTCACGTACACAATACCCACTTAGAAACTCGAATACCACCAACTATAATTACCACACCCAGTGGTAAGCGCAGACTGCAGTGACAGCAGCGCAGCAGCACCCGTAACGCAGACCAAGCTAGCTCCCCAGCTCCCCGTCAAATATTCTAAAGTCAACATTTACAGAAGAAAAGCACTGTCCCAGCTAAATTAACACACTGCATGCCAAGGTTTTGTTACTGTGCCTCCAGTGTAATAAAACGCTGTCTGCTGCAAGCTGCACAGGCCCAAAGAGCAGATGTGTAACCACTGCCTAGTCAGAAACTGTTCTCCCAACATCACAAAGGTCTGGTGCAGCTACAGCACCGCACTCAAGACACCAAAAAATGAAGCTGAAAACAGTCTAGTATAGAACTTCGAGGCAATTCTGCTGCAGGAAGCAGTTAAAGCACACCACATTTGTCAGAATACACAGGTGTGATTATAACATGTTCAAACCTTACTGCCTGTGGAGGAAGCTGCCACCGGGTCATGCTGGTAAAGAAACAGAAGGGACTGGAGAGAGGCTTAAAATCACATTCCTAAATCAGAGCCCTTGCTAATAATTGTTTCTTTACAAGTATATGACAACTATAAAAAAATAAAGTTAGCTTCAGGAAATAACATTTGCTACGAAGCAGGCTGCAAATTAGAGACAGCAGGATCTATGCTACCTGTCTGGCAAACATATTTTCGTTTTATACTGGGCATATGACAAGCAAGCCTTTCAAAGCGATCAGTATAAAACATTAGCGTGCAATGCACCACTTGGAAATGCAGCAAATAAAAAAGGTGGGAAGATTTCTCCTGTCTGGGAGACGAGCTTCAGAAAGATTTGCAACGTGCCATGTGGAACTGGCTACGGCACTTCATCTTTCCAAGAGCTGTCAAATCTTTCTCAAAGCTATGAACTGCTCCTATTCAAGTCATAATAACTGCCCCATCCAATGATTAAATCCTCTGACATTTCATTTAGGAGCAAGTATTTCTACTCCAAATGCTAGTAAAATGCATAAGACAACAAAAATGATAAAGGTTCAGTTTCCAGCCATGAGCCTACACAAAGGATTTCAAGAAGCAGAAACCATAGTACCCACAGCATCAAGTCAGCATAACCTCAGTCATCCCCTTGCACACAGACTGATCTGCTCCTAGAGGCACCAATTTGCTCTTTGAGGATTCAGGCTTGATGGGATCCTTTCCAAGCACATCACTATGTTTTGTTTCACTACCTTGCATGCAGATATCTAAGACTTCATAACACATTTGCTGTCCACCTGGAAGTCATTAATGATTAATTTCTGAGAAAATCAAATACAGAAAGCTCTTGGACTTTCTTCTGTATCTTCATTGTTTTCTTTGAAGAAAAAGGAACAGAAACATCATGTAAAATCCAGCTGAACATAGTAAAAAAAAGCAGTATTTTTCATTCTCCATACAATAGCCAGGGAGTCAAAGTTTCTCATCAAAACCCATGGATTCGGACAAATGACTTGAAGTACACAAAGCACCTACCAGCTCAAATCACATACGATGGGAGTCTTTTGTGTTCTCTTACAAAAGGTGACCATTACACAGTGGATGAATTTGCAAACCTTCCTTTAACTGGGTTTTATATAAATCAGACAGGGTAAAAAGATATTAAGTATTGATCTGTACTGCCACCTTCACCCTCAGCAGCACAGACACCAAGGAGCAAGCGCAGAGCTGACATCTATGCTGAAAAAGGCTCTGCACCCAGACACAATTCAGTTGGTGGTGAAAGATTACGTCCACCATGACTGCTCACCCAGTCCTTAGAAAGATGTCATATTTATTCTTTCATGTCTGCAACACAGCTCTAGGGAACTGCTAAATATAGCCTAAAAAGCAACTGACAAGAGAAGCAGCACACTCACTTCATTAAGAGCCGGTTCAGCCCCTTACAGACAGCTCTTGCTCTCAAGGTATTTCAGAGGAACCAACCCAAGCAGTCCATGAGAAGCTAATGCATCTCAACCGCCAAAGCATGAAAGCATCTGACAAAGGGAGGGGGGGGAAATACCAATTAGGGATTTTTGAAAAGGAAAAAGGCCACAGTTACTGTTTCATTTTTCTATAAACCCACGATTTGTGCTGTCAGTGGAATCAGCCATTTGATTTAGATTTACCTCCCCTATCAGTCTCTCTGCTCTTGAAACAGAAAATATTGTTCAGGTTTCTCAAGACAGAGTTAAAAACAAATTCCCACAGAGATCTCCCCAGACAAAAAGTGACTAGTGACTTATTGCAAGATATAAATATACCAAAACCTCTCAAAAAGTTTCTGACTCCAGCTCTTGCTTTCACAGTGCAGGCTGTCAGATGAGTTCTTGATTTCTTTTGTAGTTGTGGATCACCTGGAGGCTGTCTGTACAGAAAGAAACAACTACAGCTCCTCAGAGTAATTCCTCAGGCAAATACTCTGTCCTGAAGGAGAAAACAGTGCTCTTTCAGAAGAAAATAAAACCACTGGTAAAACAGAGCAATTACTCTGGAGTGAAGCCACTTTTAATAATAATAAAATCCATCCAAGGACATCTGTAAAGTAGAAAATTTACACTGAAATAAATACAGATCAGCACAGCTATCCTAATATGTCTGTCTTTCTCCAAAGTCACGGGATTTTTCCTTAGCATCTCCCCGAATGCAACAGCAGGACAAAGCTTGCAAAGTAAGGCTTGCAATAGGAATTCAGGAGAATATACAGGCAAATCTTCCATAGTATGACGTTCTATATCCTATGTATTAAAAGACTGGCTTTTAAGACAACACATTATGAACACCAAATTCAGTTTGCAAGAAAACAAAATGATCAAGAAGCATGTTACAGATCATGCTTAAACGCTTTGCTTCTTGCCTGAAATTTGCTTCCTCATGGACCAATCCAGACAGACAAATGACCAAGTGGTTTTCCCATCCAATTACCATTCCAGATTTCTGAGATGTGCTGGGAACAGTGAAAGGTAACAATCTTAGGCAGAAATAGCTTGATGACTAGGGAATGCTGAGTACCAAATGGTTGGAGTGCACATAATGACTGTTTCAATAAGAAAAAGTCAAGTGAATGTGTACACATTGAATGCAAACAGAAGGTGATAAAATTACCTTGGTTAAAATGGTTCAGCATGGCTCAAAACCAAATCACGACTAAAGATTTACTAAAAATGTTTTTACGAGATAGGCTTCACATCTCCACTGCATTTTATATCTCTGGTAACACCTTTAAAATAAAACCAAACCATGAATAGAGTACCTACAGCAGCATCCACTCCGAGTACCAGTACATGCAGTCAAAGGCAATTTTCTAAGTCTTTTTTCTTGTTCTTTAAAAAAATAAAGGGGAGGAGGGGGGGAGCACATTCATTGCATATCTTAAAATATAAGAAACTCAGTCAGCTTTTGCAGTAATCTGAATCACTCCTCTGAATTCCCTTGCATTTTCTCACAACACATATGAGTCTTGCACAGATCGGTTGCTGTATTGCAACAGATAAAGAGAAAACCTGCAGAACTGAGGTCAGAGGTTTTCACCGCTAGCTGGTATTCTTTTTCATCGGGAAGTCAGGGAGCTACATGTGGTATATGTAACAGAATGAAAGCTAAACTAAACAGCTTGCAAGTCTTGCTAAATTATCTCTACTGAGTAAGAATCATAAAAGCCACTTAACCCACAAAGAGGCTGACTATTAGGTTTAGTTATACCAATGTACACTGACCAGGAAAAGGCCTTAAAATCCTGCCCTAAATCCTAGCATGAAGGCTCTCCAGTTTAGGAGCCAGTCACCGGGGTGAAGTATCTGAAAGCCCTACAGCTGACTGGGGAATACAAGAGGAATCCACGAGCATTCAAGTGTAAGCAACTCTGCTGACTGAGGGAATAAAAATAGCAGCCAGAGAACAGCAAAAATGCAGGCCTGGCCTCTACTTGTACTCTAACACAATACCTGGGAAAACTGTTATGGGCATAATCTAACTAGACAATAAGTCATATATTGACATTTGATGAGTTAATGATCTCTAATACTGTATCAAAGAACTTGGGAACATTTCTTCATCTAAAAAAACAACAAAATATTTTCAGAAGTTGCACGTGAGTCACTTCAGAGTCTCTGATGTTTTCTGTCCAAAGGACGCAGACCATTGTGCTGTCTTTCCAATGAGTGCCACACTAATTTTCCGTATTAGTGGTGTTTATTCATTAAAGAGAAAGGAAAAAAAATCTTTTTCTAAGGTGCAGCTAATAACAGAATGAGCTACCTCATTCATCTAAATAAAGTCAGCTGTAAAACCTGCAATAACCATTTAAGTGTCTACTTCGTTAATTATTTCACTGTTCATCTAATTCATTATAAGCATCCAAATAAGCTCATTCAGTGTATGCCGAGTTCATAGAGACACTGAAGACACCTACTTGGAGAACCCTACACACTGCTCACTGCGGGCTGGTGCCCTGCAGCCGCACGCTGCAGCCTGATGGGCTCTGGCCCCTTGGACACTGCTCAGCACAGCCCAGCACTGTGAAGTCCCCTGTCTCTTCAAACATTAGCTCCTCTGTAGCCTTCGCGTGTGCTTTTGGGATTGTTACTTCTGATATCCCAATTTTATTTCAGGATAACAACTGGCCTTCTACCACGGACAACATTCTCCAAGGGAGAGGACATAAATTATTATTAACCCACTTTCCTTTTCTTTACCTGTATAGCTGCAATAACAGCTATTCCTCTGAAAACCAGGATTTTTAAATATACATGGTAGACCTCAGTTGGGAAACAAGTGCAACGCACCTTCAAGAGGGCATGAGGAATTGCAAGTACACCCGCATACCCTCTGTTATATTCTCCATCCACTCCTTTCAAAAGGGCACGGCTCTTGTGATTTCCTTAAGAAAAAGGCAAAGTTCATTTCACCTTTCTATGCTTCATCTCAGTTTGGCATTTACATAGACCCAGAAGATAACTACCTCTTTTCTGGTAATTTTAACACACGTGAAAGCACCCCAGCTTGAGGTGCACTTAATCCTTTCTTGAAGACAGTAATTAAAGTTAGCAAATGCACTGGCCTGAGAAGTTATATTAGCAGTCCACTGCTCTCTTTCACTACTGAGAAGCACCCTAATCTTCAGGTAGAAGACAATAGCTGGAGCTTGGAGAAAAATAAAGAGTAAAGTGACTGTGAGCCTTTCACTTGGACAACCCCATGACAGCTTCACTCCAAACGGAAAAACACAACCGAAACAAACAGAACAAAGCCCCAGCCCCCCTTGAGTTCCTGCTGAGGGAGTGGCGTTTTCCTGAAGTGTTTCCAAACAGCAGTCAGTGTGGGTGGGTACGAGGAGTCAAAGCCTTCAGTACTGACTGCTTGTTTAAATAAACTCCTCTTCTTTTAAATGTGCTCCTCTGAAATGTCCTCCTTTGCACAGAGGTTTTTAGCCCTGGAAGCATTTGTGCTCACAGAAAGGGTGAACGTGCACCATTGTGATTGCAATTACAGTGCAGTTCCTAGCACCACTCTCCTTACATCTCACAAATAAAAGCTTCTGAAGCTAATAATGAATTAAAGCATGAAAAAAGCAGTGAAACGCATCTTCCACTTAGCGACAGTTGAGGAAGTAACAAGCAGTTTGCTCTTGACTATTTACTGAACACCTGAAATGCTGCAGATCAGCACTTCCAGCCAGCACCAGGGATGCCAGCCTGAAGATTTACACAGGAAGCAAAACCGATGCTGTGATACAGCCACAAACACACAATCGTGCAACGTGTGCCAGCTCGATATGAGACAATATGCTCCTCTCAGAAATTGCAGCCATTTGGGTGTGGGAGAGCAAAGACTAAAATCTGGCCAGATATTGATAGGACAACTGTGAGAATTCACATAGCACACCAAATGCCAATTAAAACATTAAACAAAAGCTAACCATCTTGGTCTGTAAATTTTTGCCTCCCAACTGCTTTTTAGGCACATCATTTAGAGAAGCTGTGTTATTAAAAAAAAGCTCTTATGCACACACAATTCTATGCAGGCCTTTGAACTTGCAGGGGAGGACTCAGCGTATGTTTGGGCCAGCAGAATCTACTTGACTAGCTTCCCAGATTTAGCACAGAGAGGAAAATTCATCTACAGCATAACTCTATTAAATGAATGTGGCTCCATTTAAGTCGAGAGCCAGGTCTGGCTCATGGAGCCGGCACACAATTAAATTACACGAGAGCTGAATGTTGGAAGGAAGAGAATTTTCTAGATTTAATGTTATAAACTGGGATAAATAAACCCCAGTGACAAGGGGCACCTTTGAATTACAGCTCCACCACAGTGAAGCCACAGATTCTCAACCATTGCACAAAACTGAGAAAAAAATGCGATCGGCTCCCATTTTGCAGATGGGCAGCTGCACACCGCATGCTATGTCAGCAGCAGCCCTCCGAGTCTTCTGACCCACTCTGGAACCCCACATTTTCGCCTTTCCAAAAAGCTAAATGTTATGGTACTCAAGGGATTTACTTTCAGTCTAGTTCTCATTTTAACAAGTCCTTTAGTAACCTCTAGCAACCCAAGTATGGCCAATACCACAGCAGTTATCCTAAAATGAAAAGCCTAACCTGAGCGGAAGGGATGCAAGATACCTTTCAACAGGAAACCTCATTTAGCTTTTACCTATACTAGGTTGCACCAGGCACAGCTCTGCTGTATTCAAATCACCACCAGAATACAACTGAAGGAACAACTCACTGCTTCTGCTAGGATAAAGACACCAGAAGAAAACAAAAGCCAGGGGGGAAAAAAGAAATCTAACTAGATGCTTTTCTAATTTTTTCTTTCGCCTGATACTTCTTTCTCCCAACCCAGAAATGGTTCAGGAACTCCAGCTTGGTTCAGGAACTCACACAAACACGCTGAAAAACATATTTGGAAAGACAGAAGCATATAACAGAGTTTGCCCTGGAGGCATAGAACAGAACTGGGTCAGAAAACTGGGTAACATTTGACTTGCTCAGGCCAACACAATCAGGCAAAAAATGAAGTTTTGATTGGATTATGTCCACGTTGGCTTGAAGCAGTTATCTCCTACGCTGACTTCAGTACTAAACGCCTTGAGCAATGACACTATCACGTTCCACATTTGGAAGGGGATGTGCTCGGTTTCATCCCTTCGCGTTTGCACATGCACAGCATCCTTTACTCACCCACCAGCAAAGAGGAAAAACCTTTCATAACCTTTTCCTGAGCTTAACTAAAATCACCTGGTAGCTGTCAACAGAAGCAAGAACAGAGCAGGTAAATACCATCCTCGGGCAGGCACATGCCCAGCCTGACTCAAACCTCCTCTCTTCCAACACCCGACTTTGCCAGCACAGGCATTGCCACGCTCCACCACGTCACAGACATGAACAGAGCCCTGAGCTTCCCGCAGCACTTCACTAAGTCATTTCTAACAATCCACAAGTGTCTTAATACAAGGTGACTTCCCAGTACGATTAACCTTGCACTGTTTCACCTGTTCCAAGTTCACACTGATTCGCTGCTACTAGAAAGATTCTCAGGGGTAGAAATTCTCAGGTCTGCTCCTATGCACCATTTTTCTGTAACGGGCTTTCTAGCTCCTTTGTTTTTGTTTTTGTTTTTGTTTTTTTCTCTAATAGAAGAAAAGAAGATTTACTGCCCAGAACTTTTAAAATAAGACAGCTGAAGAGAGGAAAAAAATAGAAAGCAGTGGGAGGGTAGTAAAAGCGGATAAACATGGAGGTGAAAGCACAGGGGTGGGACCCCGCTGGGAGCCAGCGTAAGAGCTATTAACACCATGCAGTGAAAACCGTGTTTAGACGAACCCTGAGGATACACATCTGGATGGTATTGACACAAGTGACCTTGCTGCAAAGTAGGGACAGCAACAGCTCTTCAGTACTGCAGGAGACGTCCCAAGCAAACAAAGGCCCTGTTTTTATTCACACTATATAACTTGCAATCATTCAACAACTCTGCAGTAACATTTTGCAGTTCACAATCAGGATGCAGAGATCTACACCCCGAGAATTTCAAAAAGTATTTAAAGGTCCAGATTTCACAGAAGAGGAAACCAAGGCACAGACTAGTGACGGATTGTCCCCCAGTGTGTCAGTGCCCCCAGTTAGGCTGAGCTTACAGGACACAGCAGCTCTCAGCAACAGCAAAGCAAGATGCAGGTGCGTCAGTGTCTGGCAGAAACAGCCTCCGGCCTCTCCTGTAATCCTAATAGGAGACTCCAGTTCTTTACCTTTGCAGGCCACTGAAGAGTTAGGCTGGTCAAATTCTTCACCAAATGTGCTGTACAAAAAACGTCCCACAAATGGAAGGTTGCCTCTGGAACTCATTTATTAGGAATTTCAGCAATGCTCTACACAGATGTTGTGTATCACTTTAGACTGCTGCTGTAATGCAAAATCTCATTGGAGTAAAATATGATGGATTAACTATACAGGGCTTTAAACTGCAGAACTCCTGTGAACACTGACCACAGCTCTTTCAGGGCAATGAGAATATAGCAGCATTAAACAGTGAAAGAACCAAAGCACAGAACTCTATAGCATGACACGCCTTCCTAGGGCCCCTAAGCCTTTTATTATCTTGTCCTTTTCCCCTCATAATTTTTTCCCTTCCATTTAGCTACAATTCAGACATACTTGTTACTTCTCTTAAGCATTCCCCATGCCAAAGCCTTGTTTTCCTCCGTATCTAGATGATTTTCTCAGATTCCCAATGAGCTACCCTTTCTGCAGCACTGCAGCTCTAATCTCCTTCGATGTTTTCAAACAGCATTCGCCCTTTGCTTCTTTATTGCCCATCCTACCTTAGCATCCGATGCTCAGCATCCATCCCCTTCAGTACGTGCCTGAAGCACTCAGCTTCCCATTTAGTAACTCTGAAAAGCCAGCTCCTTGACCAATACATCAGCATGAGCCATTCCTTCCTCCCCTTTCACAATCTTTTACAAACATCAAATACAATTCAAAGGAGCTCTGCCTCACAGTTTTTATTAACAGTCCCTTTCAATCTAAGGCACCAGGCCAAAATAAACCATCTCACTTATTACTCCTGCAACCTGCTGTCCATCACAATTCTTAACATACCTGGGTTTTCCTTCCACTGTACTGCGGGGACTGCTCATTTTAAGAAAGGCGTACGGAACAGGATGCCAAAGCAGGACCCCTGCCTCAACCGGTGGCAAAATGGAGAGTGTAGGGAAAAGGGACGCAGAGTGACTGACCCAGTGTCACCCATCTACAGGGCAAGTAGCTATACTTATCTTCTCTGCAAGAAGCTTTATGATCTGTAACTGGAAAAGCACAGTTCAAGTTGATGTTATTTGTAGTGTCTTAGTTCCACAAAACCTAACCTTGATTTTTGCTGGAAGCAGCTCTATTAATAACAGCTTCTTTCCTCCTGGGAAGTATCAACACAATCATCTCTAAGATTCCGGAATACGAGCTAACAACAAAGAACAGCAAACGGCAAACAACAAATGAAATAACAATATAATTTAAAGAAGTTCTCACCTTTTGGTTGGCAGGCAAATGAAAACTCCGCACCTGCAAAGGTATATCAAGTATTCCAGAAACACTCCCTGTCCCTAATTTCTTACCCTACATACTGAGAGAAGCCTTTTCCACTGGATTAAAATCCTGCAGTAATATCTCCACACTAATATGAACTTCTAAAGTATTTTCTCCTCCTGCAGATCATCCCTGTGCTTTTAAAAAATCTTGTCCTCCAAAAACCAGAAAGTGCTCCTTTAGTCTCCAAACTGAAGCCAGCTCTCCACACCCATAGGTCAAATCCCAAACCCGACTACTTCTTCACACTGACACGAAGAGAAGTATGGCTGTTTTCACAACTACAAACCCTAAAGAGTTCTCCCAGTCACGTGAATTCTGCTTAGACAACAGCTGGAAGACACACCACCACTCTGTAGATTTTTCTAGCCTTACAGCTAAATTTGACTGCATGTCGTACACGTGCTTCAGCATTTCTCCTATGAAGACTCTTCTAGCTATTTTCATAGCTCACCAGCTCGCTGGTGCCTTTCCTTTAGAGTAATCCTTCTGGGGAAAAAAAAGGAAAAACAAAAAAAAACAACACCATTTTTTCCTCTTTGCATCCTCGCTGCTGATTTCTGTATTAATTAATCAATAGCTGGGGCTCACTCTAAGCAGTCATTCCTTGCTACTACACGGCTCGCCATGGCACTGGTCTCGCCATCTGCTGCACTGGTGAGGCTGGCTTGTGCAACAGGATCTGCTGGCAGGCTGCAGGGCACACAGCCAGCTCTCTGCTGGCCTGACAACGGCGCCGTCCCTCTCCGTTACAAACACCACCTCCTCCTCCCACAAACACAGAGCAACTGTTGGCCAGTCGGGCCATTCACAGCACCCTGCCACCTTAGCACGAAGGTGTATGCCAAACTTTGAAACAAGCTGATTTTGCACGTCAAGGATACGCCAAGGGCTACATGCAGAAGCCTACTCATGAATTTTCCTGCACCGTGGCAGGAAAGCCAAGGGCAGAGCAGCAGTCAGTCTGACAGGCTCACGGGCCACCACCAGTTGTGTACAGCAAAGAGCCGTTTTGTTGCTCCAAGGGGTGGCTGTACAACTAAGTTATTTATCTACTGGCTGAATGATGTACGTATGCTTCTTGGATTTGATGCTAATTTGATGCAGCTGAAATAGTCACTGGGTAGATCTGGTTTTACTGGCTTGGTCTTTTTGAAGCTTAATTTATTTTTTTTTCTAATCTGTTGAGCAACATTTTCTAAAGCACCTAAGTTCTGCTGATGCCCAGTATTTCTCTCACTAGTGTTGAGAGATGTACATCTGGAAGGAACACAATCCTGTACAACACAAAAGGATTATCCTACTTGGAATAAGAAACCAAAGAAACCTTACAGCAATGAGAGATTTCATTTTCTATGCACAATACGGGGCACGAATAGGGCAACTACGGTCTAAGGAAGTGATAAAAGATGGAGCAGAGTGTTTAGGAATGAGCTTACACAACAGCAGCCCCCAGCGACTTATATGCACAAGCAAACACGTGGCTGGCACCCAACAGCATCAGCATAAGGTTGGCTTGTGCTTCAGCCAGCTTCTGTACAAACACATCCAACAGCAAACCACTTACTAAAACACATAATAATCATCTGTTGTTCCCAACCCCACATGGGCCAGATTGCTCAATATGGCCATACAAAGATAGTATAGAGGACAATGACTTTTTCACACTGTATCATCTTAATGCGACCATGTTAATCAAACACCCTGGCCACTTTGTCCTACAGTAGCACCAAGTACTTTCCATGAAGACAGAACAGCCTTCCAGTAGCAGAGAAAGATTTCAAAGGGAAAATATATATTTTTTTCAGTTTCTAAATAGGAAAAAAAACCACAACCATTTACATATATACTTATGAAAAATGATAGTTGAGAGCATTTCTGTTGTCTACTTCAGAGACCTTTAAAGGGCATTTTATAATTTCAAGCCAAAGCACGTTAGTCTATCATAGGGAGGGAAAAGAAAGGGAAGGGGAAAACAGTTTAATTTCCCCTGCTCATCTAAGCGTGCATCAAGTGAGCTCTTCAATAACCTCATAAAAATGTGCAAGATGGACAGAAAATAATTGAGGACTCATTTAGAATTTATTGACTTGGCCTGGGCATACATTTGATAACGTAGTTTGCTGTTTGTATGGCAAGTGGGAAAAATAAAATTAAAGCTGATCAGTGGAAACTGGCAGGCTTACTTCTAAATGGAGCTTAAAAACAAATTCAGTCCCTGAACCTCTCTTTGAAAAATACACTCTAAACCAACTCCAAATTATCTATGCTTACTTTAAAGTTTCATTTACAGGAGGAGAAGCACTCAAAACTATCTAGTACTTCAAGTTCCTCCGGTGTCAGTTTGCCTTATTTATTACCTCCCTCTGGAACAGGAAAAAGTCACAATATTTTGTTTGGGGGTGAGAGGGTAGACACTAACTTACTTGAGCGGTGGGCACGTGCAAGCCAAGAAGTCTGTTTAAATTACAGATGCATGATCACTGGCTTTCTAATATGCAACTATTCATGTTTTCCCAGTCCTTCTCCACCACATAGCCAAGACACCAGCAACTTTTCCACCACGACAACTTCTGCAGCAAGAGTTTTGCATAGTCAGGACGAAGCAATTTGCTGCAACTGAAAGGTCATCTGCCCTTCTTAGGAGGGCTCAATACTCACTTGAATTATTCTTGAACAGCTTCAATTAGCTTCTATCAAAAGGTTCAAAAACAAAAATTTAAGATCTCTCAAGGCTTAAGTGCAGAAAGTATGTTAAGAGAGAACAGATGCTTTAATTTCTTTGTGCTGCTGTAACTCTTATGACTTAAGTCAACTTTTCTTTTGGACCCGGGTCATTTCTGAACTCCCATGTTGCCAACACAGCGTAAGAACCGACACACACCAGGAGATCTCTGCCTGGGGAGAAGGGAAGGGCACAAGGAAATCCAGACATGCTGCTCAGTCTCTGTAGTTTATATCTGGAGTAAGTCATCTGAATGTGACTGTTTCAAGAGAAACAAATGAGAACACCCAGTGCCTTTATTATTAATATTTTTATTTAATTGTGAATACACTTGTGAGAAGAGGGTGAGGAATAAGCTTCACGTTGGAATGGGAAGCTTTTTGCCTTACAGCTAGAGAGAAAGCAATCAAACCATTTATAAAAAATAAACACAGCAGAGTACAAAAATAGCCAAAAGCTCTTGAAAACTATAAAGCATGATGTTTCCTTGCTCTCCCTCTTGATTAAGGAAGAGGTTTGGGATGCTTCAAAGGGTACAAACTTTTTATTGAAAAAGCCACCACCTCAGCACTCAGAGCAGGAACAGCAAAGCCTGCACAGGGTTCAGTGCTTAAAGGTTTCAGCCCCAGCGACCCATCCCCGGGGGATTAATTTTGTAGCCTCCTATTGAATGCTGTTCAACACGCTACAGCACCTATTTTAGCTGCTAATTCAACTCTCCAGTCAAAACAGGCAAGAGAAACAAATGGATCATTTATCCCTAGACCTTGATTTTAAACCTACAATCATTTATTTATACACATCAGCGTTCACACATTTGTCCCCAGCAGCCTCTGAAGCACAAAGCTCAGTAATCTAATATGGCTAGCACAAGCCTACATACACAGATTGAAGTAGGGCCTGTTTAAAAAACAAGGCAGTAAGCTACAAGAAGCACGATGATGTTTCAAGGCACATAGCAAGGCTCTCTAACTGATCACTATGCTAGTTTTTCAACTGAGCCCCAACTGAGATGCCAATTTATTAAATACCTGTCATTTCAACAGGCAGGACCCCACTGCACCCCATGAAATGTTGCACCTCTGCAGAAAGATAATGCTGTGATCATTGGGTGGCTATGATAGCCAGACTGTTTTGCAATTACAGTTACAATGAAAAAAGCAATTTATACAGTAACACACTGATGTACTGCCAAGCCTCTGTCCAAAGGGATTAAATAAAGAGTCTGACACAAGCTACAGACAGAAAAATGTCTTCAGCAAAAGGTTTATGAGCTTCCCTAGATACTCATATTTCTGTGCAATGTCCCTTAAACACAGTATTTTGCATTTAGTTTGCATTTAGATCTGTTTCAGGTAACAGAGCTCCAACACACAAACAAGGAGTACTTTGAAAATTCTCTTATTTAAAGAAAAGCAAAAGCATCTATGAAAAGGAAGGGTCACTTCTCATTGCTCTAGAAGGCACACATCAGGAGCCCCAAAGAGATTTATTTCTTGGGTTAAGTGACAATGGTCAAGGAAGGCCATAAGTGATTCTAGCAGCTCTTGGAGAAGTTCCTGCTGCAGCAGTGGCTTTGATGCTAGAATACCTTGCAAGCCCTTAGCAGGGAATACTAAGCAGCAACTATGGCAGAGGACAGCTAGATAGGAACAGTGTGGATAGAGAGAAGGGTTCACAATGGTGCTGAAGGTACAGTCCCTGATGTTTCTGAAAAAGATCTGCTTAACAGAAACAACTCACATGGATAAGCCACAGGTAGCTGGGCAGGAAGGTGTCCTTCCAGAGTATGCAAAATCCAAATGAGGGGGGAAAAACGTGCTTCAGAAGACAATTTCAGATCGTTGAAAGGCAGGGCAGATGAACATTTTTACAAACCACAGAGCTTTTAGCTCTGGTTGATTTATTAAATGGGTCGTCCTCTTTTTATTATCACTTCAGGCAACAGTTGAATTATTCAATGAGCTCCAGTTGACTATGTTGTTTCTAAAACACTTGGGCCACCT
The DNA here is from genome assembly GCF_964034855.1 of Anser brachyrhynchus. Lineage (NCBI taxonomy): Eukaryota > Metazoa > Chordata > Aves > Anseriformes > Anatidae > Anser > Anser brachyrhynchus. The sequence continues at coordinate 8,392,188 of NC_137710.1, read as the reverse complement.
CTGGGAGAGGAAGACAGAAGGCAAGGGGAATAAAAACATGTTTAAAAGTTAAAGAATTTAACAGAAGTGAGTCCTATCCTTTTACAAGAAGTCTCAGAGCAGGGAAGGAGTACGTATTTCTGTAAGCTGTCTGCTAAAGGAGTTACATCACACAGGCACAGACACAAACTGGAGATGTGCAGCTCAGCTGTAACGCTAGCAAAATGAAGACAGCCTTGTCTCCCTACCACCAGTACACAAAGGCGATAACCCTTCTGCTGCTCCAGCAAAACAGGATACATTACTTCAGCCCTGGGGATACCAACATGCTTTTGGAAATAAACACATGCTTTTCCCCTGGAAGTTTCTCATCCCTAACAGAATTGTCAGAAGAATTTCTCCCGCAGTCCCCCAGAGTGACAAGTTGTTTTCTGACAGCCCTTTGGAGCTCACAAAAATGCAGAGCTTCTTTGCCAGCCCAAGCCTGGCCTGACCCTAACTGGTCAGAACAAGAGAACAAGCACAGAGCCAGGTCTCTAAGTGAAGCAAACAGCAAACCATCAAGCTAATGAAAACGTTCCCCTGAATACACAACTGCTGATAGCTCACCAGTTCCAGGGCTCAACTTCACTGTTGCTTGAATTGTGAAACTCATAGATGCATTTAAATTCATGAAAACACTGTGTGATGCTCATGTGATCCATGGCTGGCTTCCAGATTTCAGCAGCAGAAGTGCTTGGTCATTAAGTAGCAGAACAGGTCTTGCAAAGCTTTTCCTGACCTAGCAAAGAAGATGCATTCACTCCAGAAAAAAGGCATCTTGCTGGAAGAACGCCTGTTGACAGCAGGGAACCCTGCTATCATTTGTGCCTTCTCAGTAATCTGAGCTGGTTGCAGGAAAATGCAGGAATCAATCAGCACGTCAAGAGAATGGGGAATTAACCAAATTAAACCACACATACAAAAATTAACATCATCAGAAATGTGGAGGGCCTGGCAGCAACTCATTGAAGCCAAAAACAAATAGACTTCTTCATTACACTAAAACAAAACAAAATACCACCAACCACAAACTGCTGATAATTTACTCCCTTATGATGCAGTATACTACTGCTCCCAAAGAACAGCTGCCTTGCAAACCAGACATGTATATTTCAAAATAACACTTCAGTTATTTATGGCCTCTTTCCTCTTTAAGGATTACAAGAAATTTATGTGCACGTGTCTATATAGATGTGATCAGAACATTACAACCTGAGCAAGTTACGGGATTCCACTGTGCCCAAATGGTTATTTATACTTACTCATAGACATTCTAAAAAGGAATAAATGCTGCACCAAGCCATATAAATACTCACACCCGTCTTCCTGCGAGGTAAACAGATGCAAGGCAACAGCCAAGCCTGCTCAAAGACAGAGAGGGCTCAGATGTTTGTCACTTACTTTCTCCAGCTTGGTTTGCTGCTCAGAAGTTAGTCCACAAAGTAGCAAGGCTTGACACTTTGAGGCCATCTCACAGGACAAAAAGTCAGCCCAGGAATCCAAGGGCTACATAAGGCTCCCTCTCAGCTAGAAGGTTTTTGTTTTGTTTTCCCATGTAGAAACTATAGGCATACCGAAATGTGACAAACAACACTGTATTTTCTAAATTGCTGACCATCCTGATGAAAGAAAAAGCTTCCCAGCTTACTTCTAAAGTCAGCCAATCTTTCTGGAAATCATGACCTTGTCTTTAGCCTTAAAGAAAAAGCCTGGTTTTTTTTTGTGTTTGTTTTTCAAGTCTGCAAATAGCTATAATGCCAGAGAAATATCTAAAAGCCAATGAAGAAAGCAAATATTTCTCAAGAGCATATAAAAATGATAAATTACACCAGCAAACCTAAGAGTCAGAGACATTCAACCGGGGCCCAGAACCTATAACCTGATAACCCTACCACGTACCATGGACCTTCTCCAATACAATACCCAGAGTGCGGTGTACAAACTGCAGCCATGCTATCTTAATAGTGTCCGGAGGTGTAGAAAAATGGCTATTGCCTCAATTTTAATTAAAAACGCAATGCCAGTGCTTGCATAATTAAGCCTGACAGATACAAGAGCAGGTGGATTCCTGTGAAACATAGTGACATCCAGTGGTTTACTGGGACTAAGCTGAAATCTCTTCTTGGAAGTATCCCATACCGTATTTTACACGAACATATTAGGTAAAAGAAACATCCTGAGCTAATGAGCTAAAATACAGATAATGGGATGGCATCATATACATCATATGCTCTCAGAGAAAGAATACGCAAACAGCCATCGGGTTTTCTGTAGCAAACACGTCAAAATTAGCAGGACTTGCTGTAAGAACATGCATACCCACAGAGACTGGTTATCGAATTACATCTCTGCCCTCAGGTTAGATGGAGATGTAATAGTTTATAGGTATTGGAATTACCTCCCATGAAGTATTCCCATTTCTTTCCATTTCATCTTGCACCAAAACGCTCCATCCCAAGTGCTGCATTGTGCTGGGATTCCCATTTGCTTCTTCCTCCTATATCCTACATGTTTTTGATCACAAAACAGGCAAGATCCTTTTACAAAAATCTTTTCATCTTCTTATTAAAAGCTCTTTCTAGCTTTTCTTTTGGTAGCCATTTATCTTTTGTACAGATGAAGCCTGTCCATTCCAGAAAATACAGCCTCATTATTGCAGAAATAGCATTGATGCAGGCATTTAAAAAATGCATTTTAGTTTGTGCACGCTCATTGGGATGACTGCTAATGCAGTGTAAGAATTATTCATTACAATGATTTCAAAAGGATGCTTTAATAGCCTCTACGTAAAAGAAAGTTCAAGTTTCTGAATCACCTATGGAAAACAATCAAATCTGCTGCTTTTTATTTATTTATTTTGTACTAAGAACATAGTCTTTTTGTTGTATTCCAGTAAAGCTGCTTCATTGTAACCACGCATATTACACAATACCAGTTTTCAGGCTCGAGTGTCATTGGGAAATTCTCACTCGAGTAACTTCCATTCAGTCCTAGCCAAGAGCATTAGAATATGTATAAAGCCAACATGCCACTACACAGAAAACAGCACCCTAACCAATCCATTTCAAACAGTCCATGAAGTTTATTATACGCACCAAAAATACAGTATCAAGGACACATCTTTGAACTCTTCCAGAAATCATCACCAGGAGAAAACTATCCACTTGAGTTATTTTTGCCTATTTTAAGTACACAAAAATTGACAGAAATTATGCAACAGACTTTTTGCTTATTATGCTTATATAAAATGCCTTATGTTTGCAACAAACTGAGAGCATTTGATATTTTCCCCCTCTCCCCTTTTTTTAATATAACTCTACCTTTCTCAGCTAGGGCTTCCAGAAACATCATTCCATCACACAGCTTCAGGGAGCTCCACAAAAAGATGTCTTGGATTAAGCCAACTGTGCAGCACCAGCAGATTATCCTCTTTCACACAGGGTGGCTATCACGTTTTTATTAACAAAGAGCACGGGGGCAAGAATCTGCTCAAGATGCATAACCTCTCTGGCAGTTCCCTCTCCACTGACCAGTTCCCTCAACAAGTCACATATGGTCACATTTTCCCCTTCTGGTCTTCAAAGAAAGAAGGCCAAGACCCGCAAAAGACCCTGACATGGCAAGCAGTTCTGTTTGAGGGAGAAGTTGCCTCCCATCAGGCTGGGAGCAGAAGTCGCACGCAGAAGCTCCGTGACAGCCAGAGAGGAACTGTCACAATCCACTCACTGGGTTCACTTGTGTACCTACAAGTTTCTGCAGTGTTCCTGTTTCTGCCTCATCGTCCAAGGCATGCCTTCCAGGAAACCAGGGGACAAACTTGACAACAACTGATCATGCAAACAAAGCCCCATGCATTAGAGCTTTAATACACGTATATTGTTAAATAAACTAGGAAAATGGAGAGGGCAGAGGTACTGCAGTACAGAGCAGCCGCTACATGTCGAATGCCATCACGGCCTTTTAGAGAGAGAGGAGAAAACCCTACACTCATGCCATTGCTGGCTCATGTACTTAAGATGTGCATGTGTAAAAGAACAACACACCTACAACTTCAATACCATTGACAATGTCAACAATCCACACAGCAGTAGTTACAAAATACATTACCTCAGTTGAATGCTAGTACGGGGTGTTTCGAACAAAAAGCCTAGCCAGCAGCAGTTAGGACAGTGACCTGACACCATCTCCACTAGGGTATCTAAAAACGCTGTACAAGAACAGGGCACAAGAACAACCTCATAAATATTCCCCAGCATTCAGGCGACAAACCAGCAGCGCACAGAAGAGGTGTGCTCTTGGAGAGCTTCATACAAGCTGCCTGGCCAAGCCAGGACTGTGAAATTGCATTTAAAATCCCCCTGCCTTCCAGCCCCTGAGTTTGTTCCCTTCCCCTGCTTCCCATTAGGACTCTGGGCCTTTCGATGATTACCAACATACTTAGAAGGCCAGATTCACCCTCCCGTCACTCCAAGGAGGAATCTTGCTGCCTCCCTAGGTGCAGGGAGGCACGGCATCCAGTTGAGAGCAGCCCAAGACAGGGGCCACAAGCGAGCCCTGAGAGCCAGTGCTTGCGCAAGGGCAGCCTGGGGAAGAAGCCAAAGTCTGGGGTAAGAACAGATGAAGGAGAAGCAGAATAAGGAGTGGCAGAAAAACAGTGGAAGAATTCCAAAGGGAATAGGGGAAGACTGATGACTGGAAGAGCATGACTTTGGATTTATTTTTTTAAAACTAGCCAGCAGTCGGGTCATGCTCCAGTTGCATGTATGTGCAAAAGCTCTATAGATCTGCACTTTGTGGGCAATGTTTACTACATGTGTTTCACTTGCCGTGTCTCTTACCACCTAGTGAACACACAGGGACAAGCATCTGGAAGCATCACTGATGCTGGCAACACAGATGCAGCTAAAGGTCCAATCTCCAGCCCCAGAGCCATGCTTCCTGGCATATCGCCTGCTTTCATCCAAACCCACACAGGGAAGGTATTATTCACTTTGCCAGAACGTTCAGCGACATTTAACCTGCCCAAGGACTGCCCTCTATCAGCTTGCCTCCCTAGCAGGGAGGGGACAGCAAGCAGCTGAGCCTCAGGCTCCCTGAGAATGATTAGAGGCCAAGCAGCTCCTGCAGCTCCACTTCCTCTCGGCTCCATGAGGAACCTGCCCGGCTGAACAGCTCCAGCAGGAGCAAACACGCTGAGCTGCCTGAGGTGACAGGAAGGGGCAGTGAATGGCGGGGCCACCTCTCCTGGTCCAGCTCCTTGGCATTATGGGATGTACAAACATACCCCCCCCTTTATATTTCTACTTCCTTAGGTTATCTAGGAATTCTGAAGTGTTATCTGGAATTCAAGTCAGCACACTTGGTACTTGTATCATTTCAGATTTTGCAAATGTTTCAAAAAATCACATCACTCATTGGGAAAGAGAAAGAAATTTTTAAATAAATTTATCCCAGACTTCAGAAGGTAACTTTTCCTGGATATTCTGTTCTCATGGAGACAGTCAACAAATACGCAGTACACCAAACTAGCTCCCCGCAGTCACCTTAACAAACTTTTCCATAAGTAGCACACCAGAGCAGGGCTCCCCAGGATGAAAGCTGGTACCAAATTCTTCTTCGGCCCCATAACAGGCTCTCAGAGCTGGCACTCAGCAGCAAAAGGGGCTCTACTCTTAATTAACTACATGTGGATTTTTTTACCTTCCTTTTGTTCCTATAAGACAAAAATAAGACATACAACATGGAGGATGGAGAGAGAGGGAGAACAAACCAGATAAGCCCAGGATCCTTTTCTCAGATTATTTCTCTAGAAAAATAAATAAAACCAGGGAGCCTTATGGCACAAGAGGTTCTAAATGTTCTTTGTAGACCTTCCAAGTACAGGAAAGAAAAACAAGGACATTCATCTGGGCGGTAACAATGCGTGTGACCACATTACAAAAACCATGGTGCAGTTAAGGTACCTCACTGTTACATCAACATCACGCTACATCCTCATCACGTCGGATGAGAAATGTGGAGCTGGAATTATTCAGAACCACTGGAATGGAAATCTCACATCAATTTCAGCAACAAGCAAAACAAGTCCAACATTTCTCCACCTGACCAGCATCTGTCACGTCTTAAAGGAAGACAAAACACTTTCTGTTCCCTTAAACTCTGGAAATTTCACAGGGAGCATTTCCCCAGAAATGATCCTCCTACACTTGGCTAACTCATTTGCTGCCATTCCAAATGCCTCTGGAAACAGCAGTGGGATTCGCATTCCACAATTAAAAGCTGGCTTGTACTCAACCACACTGCTGAACTACGAAATGTTTGTTCTCCAATTACTGTTTAACAATCCCCTCTGCAAAAAAAGCCCCTCGAACAGTGCACGCCCCAATTGCAGGGATGGCAGTTTGCAATGGTTGTAACTAAAGGCATCACTTTCTGAACCGAAACAGTGAAGTTTTTCTAAACATACTAAACCTGTCTCTGTAAAACCTATGGCAATTCTGATCCAGTTTCAGCTTCAGGTAATTTAATCAAGACATTTCTGAACAGAAAGGTATTTTATCACTCACACAGAGTTAAGAGTTTTGCACCTGAACTCGTTCTGCTCCCACGATAAAGCATCAGTGCTGACCTGATAGCCTTCAATGAGAACCTGTGAAAGCCTGAGGAGATGGGCCATGGAACAGTCTGCTGAGGACAAAATGGGGTCAACATGATAGATACTAAAAGAATTCAAGATGCATTGAAAACTGTGACTTGAGAATGCTTTGGTTAACAGGACAACGATTCTTCTCTCACTCAAACAGTCCAACAGGTATCTATCTATCAGAGGCACAGTGAAATGGTTTACCCTGCCACTCTCTTTCTTTCTTACAAGAACAAAAGGCAGCATTTGGTTTTAAAGAAAACACCACTCTCATGGATTTAAATCAAACCCTTATGTCAGTTACACTGTTTCAGAACTGAAAACTCAAGATTAATCTCCTTTTAATTCTCATTGCCACTAAAAATAGAAGTTGAACTTAGCTTGAATTTTCTGCCTTGGCTTCCAACCACACTTCACAACTCTATTCTAGCCTGTTTTGGTAGTAGCAAATCCAGATTTAAAATTCTCTTTATCATTCTCTAGAACAGTATGTAAAACATTCAGTTTTAATTTGGGAGGGCAGGAATCTTGATAAATACATGTTAGTTATTCATATTCAAATAAAAAAAGTATTCCACATCAGACTTTAAGGCACTGATGACATCCACCTTCACAGAAAGAAAGTCACTCAATGACTAGCTGATAAAGAACTAAGCATAAATCTTACCAAATACGCAGCTTCATTTTATTTGTCATCAAGATAAAAGGAAGTGAAATCTGAGAACGATGTCTACATTTTGCATTTTCACTCATTTGCACCTTTTTCCTGGAAGTCTAAAACGATGGTGTTCAAAGCACTTAATTCTTATTCTGTTGAACTAGAAAGAAATTTCAGCATCCTGCAAGGATTTATAATTTAACAGCCAGCAGTTTTCTCAAGTTAGTAATTTAGTCTTCCTATCTTGCTGCTTTTTCACACACCTACAAACAGTTAGTGAGGTTTCAGGTGTCCCAGAATTAGTCATATTCTCTCCCCATTTGTACCAGGTTAGAGAAGAAGCAGCAACACCAGAGCTATTTCACCTCGTGGGGTTGCATTAAAAGTCTTCATATCTCACAGGAAGAGAATGAAAGGTTCTGGAAACAAACAAAAAAACTATCAAAATCAGTAAATGGTTTGCTCCAAGCAGCATGAAATAAACAAGCATCCTTCTAAAACAGCTTATTGTTTTTAACAATGTCAGCTGAGCTTAAAAATATCTGGTGTGCATGTTTTAGTTTTTAATTAGGCCATGTCTGAAATTTTTCAGCATTTTTGGCATGTTCACAGCATTGTTTTTAAATGTTTCAAGCCAAAGATTACTGTTTAAAAACAACATCTAAATATATGCTGAATCAATTTCACTTCAAGTTCAGCAAGTTTTACCTTAAGTTTCAGTTTCAGTTCAACAAGGGGAAATGCCAAGTCCTGCCCCTGGGGAGGAAGGTGCTGGGGCCATGCAGCTGGAAAGGACCTGGGAGTCCTGGTGGACACCACGTTGAATGTGAGTCAGCAATGTGCCCTTGCAGCAAAGGCAGCTAACAGTATTCCTGGCTACATCGTGTAAACCATTTCCAGTGAGTCAATGGTGGTGATCCTTCCCCTCCATTCAGCACTGCTGAGGCCACACCTGGAGTACTGGGTCTAGTTCTGGATTTCCCAATTCAAGAGAGACCTGGACATACTGGAGACAGTTCAGCGAAGGGCCGTGAAGATGGTTAAGGGACTGGAGCATCTCTCCTATGAAGAAAGGCTGAGAGAGCTGGGACTGTTCAGCTTGGGAAAGACTCAAGGGGAATCACAACAATGTGTATAAATACCTGAACAGAGGGTGCAAAGGAGAGCCAAGCTCTTTGCAGTGGTGCCCCATCACAGGACAAGAGGCAATGAGTACAAACTGGGACACAGGAGGTTCCAGACCCAGGAATCAGTTGTTGACAGTGCAGGTGACTGATCAGTGGCACAGGTTGCCCAAAGAGGCTGTGGAATCTCCTTCCTTGAAGATACCCAAAAGTCATCCGGGCTCGGTCCTGAGCAGCCAGCTCTTGGTGTCTCTGGTTGTGCAGGGAGGTTGGACCAGGTGACCTCCAGAAGTCCCTTACAACCTCAGCCAGCTGGTCATCCTGTTTTAGCCACCAAAATACATCCTACTGTTTTTGAAAGTATAAATCTGCATTTTAATTCCTCCTGAGACAATTCCCACCTAAGGCAAAGCAACAGGAAAAAAAAAAACAACCTCAAAGGCTTTCTGAATTGCTTCCCCTACATTCAAACCTGCAGCAGCTATAAATGTACACATAGCAATCATCATCTTTACTTGGGGCTAAATAAAGAGTCAGCACTGCATTCTTAGCAAGACACAAAAAGACCATGAGCTTCCTTTTGCCCATCATAAAGCCAAATACAGATACAAAAATAAGGAAGGAATACTCTGTAACAGTTTGTCTTCTAGATACCTACTCAACTCACAACACATCTGTCCAAATAATGATGTTAACGTGCTATAAACTGAAGTGCTATGGATTAAGGCATTAAATTCACCTGAATACCTGTTCCACACAGTTTAAAGCACATCCCTTACTCTTTCTATATGCTTTAGGTAGGGTCTAAAAGTCAGATTTCTCAAAAGCCAAAAATACTGAATTTTTGCCTCAGATAACCATGAAGTTACATCCCTTTATTTCTGCACTGCAGAGCACAGCTCCCAGGACTGCAACACTCTCCTTAACAAAGCGTTGAGCATTCCCTTGCCTGAAACAGCAAAAGGATTTTTTAAATTTATCTTTACCAGGTGACCAGAAAAGTGGAGATTTCCTCAAAGCCTGCCCATTTTCTTATCTCCACTCTCACCGGCTGCATCAGGTGGCCTAGCAGAAGCTGTCTCAGCACACCTTCAGACTGCTCTGATCCTGCTAACACGATTGCTGTAAGGAGCCAAAGAATGCATGCATACGCTCTGCAATCTCTCTTTTAAAAAGCTCCTTAAAATCCACCAGTTCATCAATCATCATTACAAACCCTCTCCACTCTCTGACCCGACTTATTTAGAGAACAGATTTCAGAGGCCCCAGTTCTACAAATCAGACCCTTAAATCAGGTACCTTTAATCACATGGTCTCAAACGGTGGGCTAGGAGGCATGGTCTCATTTTTTTCAGTCTGCAATATATTCTTAAGACTATAACAAATACCTGCTCTGTCACACTCCTTTGCATGTTTAACCTTTACATCACAGTTTTCTGCAATTAATTCCCTATCATTTCTACCAGGCTGTCTCCATGATTTTGACACGTTGCCCTATATTATTATACACCATACGTAGACATTCTCAGCCACTTCATGAGGAAAAAGGTCGTCAATTAGATTTTAAATCAGAGCATATTATGACTACTATCGTGCTTCTCACTAAATTGCTCCTTGTCATTGTCAGACACAAACATGCAGCTGATACATTGCATACAATCTTCATTCATCACATTTCAATCCAACTTCTCTAATAAGGAAGGACTGAATTCAAAAGTGGCACCCTTATCGCAAGATGGCTGAAAGTTCATCTCAGCACCAGCAAAAATAACTTGCTGTGCCATCAACACCTTCCTCTTAACAGCCTCCTGCTATTACTTTGGTAGCAAGTCACTGACCCCCAAAGATAACCCAGAGCCTGGATCTCCTCTGACAGGCTGTAGCATTTAAGCCACATAAAGGGCCTTTTGGACTGCTAAGATCATGTAATGTCAAGCAAAAAGAATGTCTTCAAAACACTTCACTCCCCAAAAGGCCTTAAACATGCTACGTGTGCTTCCAACATTAGCTTTTCCACTCAGTGGTGATTTCAAGGCACAACAAATTCTGGTGGCAGTTCCCACTGGGCAGCCATTTTGAAGTCCAGAAGAAAACTGAGGAAACACTTCTTCAAACGATTCATCATTATGTTTTATCCCTGAAGAGAGAGCCCAGAAATACCTTGCCACTGCTAGGGATTCATTTGCCTCCCAAAGACAACCCAGCAGGGTTACAGCTGGCTGTCCTGAAGGGTCACACTACTTCCGTGGTCATTCCTCAAACATCACCACCGAATGTGAGGAACAGCAGAGCCTCCAGGCCCCAGAGCTCCAAAGTACTTATGTAGTCGTGTGGATGACTTCCAGTTCTGGAAAGTTACAAAGAGAAATGAAATTTTAAAAAGTATATTACAACAAGGCTGGTACCCAATAGCTGTCAAACTTCGACAGCTGCCAGCTAACCTTCTGCACTTCAGAAAATCCAATGAACCAGAAGTAGAAATATTTGGCTGTTTGTATTGTGTTGTCCTTCCAAACTAAGGGGCACCAGACCGTAGTGGTTTATCTTCTCTAAATCTTAATAGACAGCTAAATATAGTAAAATGGTGATTATTTCGCACATCTTTAAAGCAACAATTTCCCTCCCAATTAATTTCCAGTTCCTTCGATTAATTATCTACTCAAATTTTCTTGATTCACACACTGCAAGAAGCTGAATGCATTTCCTGTAGATTAAATTGCCTTCAGAGATAATGACTGACATTCCTAGAAGAACTTCAACTAAGCAAAGAATCAAAAATCCATTCTATTGAATCTGCCTGGATGGGCAGAAGGGAGAAAAGTGAAAACCACTGCCATGAAAACCACTGTCTCCGGAGACTTGTGAAACTCCGGAGGTCGAACTCGAACATAAGCTGTTCTCACTTGCCCTCAGAGTAACGACCCTAACATAATAACAAGCAGCAGTTCTTCATTAGCCCAAATAAGAATGAAGTGCAACTCAGACAAAAAAAATCTAGGGACAATCCCTGTCAGTGGCAACTTCAGCCACTGTGGACCTGTACCCGAGGAGTCTTAAGGTCTACTGAACTGCAAATGGTCCAGAGACCTTTTACTGCCATGTTTAGTGACAAAGCTCCTGTAAATTTCTGCAATACTTGATTGGAAATTTCAGCAGAGAAGTGGAAAGCAGACCATCTGGAGAGATGTCAAATAATTCCTGCTGTCAGACCAGAAGTACCAAGCTTCACAACTGTATGCTGTTGCCATGCAGGAGCAGGGAAGCACAGACCTTTGTCCACCCTGAGCCAGGAAAAGATTCAAACAGTTCCTCATTTTTTCTTGGAACGTCTCTATTTTACTGTGGGGCCTGAACCTAGAAAGAACGTTGCTTCTAACTCACAGAACACAGCACAAAAGTCGCCCAAGCCCAACACCTGTCAAAAACCCATCACTAAAACCTGCCGTTGTATTAAAAGCATTTTAAGTGGAACAGAAACCACTGGTTTTACAAGAAGGTGAACAGCACCAGGTGAACAGCTTCTCCTTCCCTGCACAGAGCCAAGTGAGCAAGGCTTCCCGGTACCAAGGAGCAGCCTCCTGCTCCACGAGATGCTGCAAAGGCACCAATGTCTCGCCGCAGGACTCTGCCCTACTCAAACCCCAAGTGCAGGTACAAGATTACTTCGGCACTGTACAGTCAGAATATGAGGACAAAAAAGTTTCTTATTACTCAAAGCTCTGTCATTTCAGCACAACGAAAGGGAACTTTCAGAACAAAGCATGCCTGAAATTAAGTATCTGCTAAAAAGCATACACATTTCAAGCCTGTCTATCTTACTAGCTAGGTATAAGTGGAAATCAGACAACAGAAAGAAGGCAGTGTTAGCCTTCTATACACTGACCTTATAAAATATTTAAGCAGAACATGTGACCATTGATAATATGCACCTTAACTGAACAATAGGCAGCACAAAACCAATGATTTTTCCCCCAAATCTCTAGTATATGAGTATATATGAGTGGGGGAGAGAGAAAAGAAAGTTTAAGAAGTAAATCAAACCGTATACACAGGGCCACAAGTTTTTACGGTACAGCTCCTGAGAAACAGATACAGGTACGCTAACAGATTCTGAATCCTTTCCTTTTTTGAGGAAACACACACACGAGAGATGATTCTGCTGAGAACAAAGCTCTTACTCACCCCTCCAGCCAGGAACTTTAGCAGTCTGGTTTGTCCAGCATCAGTGCAGAACCCAAACAAGTCTGTGCTTTAATAATTGATTAAGATCCCACCCTAGCCAAGGTAGTCAGTCAGCTGTACAAGAGTACAAACAGACTAAAATGCAGCATTTTTAATTCAACTGCTTGAAATTCAAACAAAAGATTTTTTTTCCCTAATGGAAGTAGAACACTAAAGCAAGAAGACCTTATAACAGAACCGCACGGCTGATCCATTTGCTATATGGACAAAAACAGGGAGCTCTGTCCCCTGATATTTAGGGGTGTTCAAGTCTTATCAGAAAATAGCCATAAAAAGAAACACTAAGCCTTTTGGTTAGTCTCTCCCCTTCTGGCTCCTGCTGAACAATCTCATTTTGTGTTTAAGTGAGGAAATCTACGTGAGGAGCAATGCAGACTCACTAGGATGGGTAACACACAAAAGCTTACTTCAACTTCAATACGATAGGAACAATAACGATACAAAACCACTTCCCATGTTAAAACAATACAAACCCCATTTAGGCTTATGTGGAAAAAATGAACACTTAATTAAAAATTAAGAGTGCACCACATGATGCCCTTTACCTGTCATTTCCTATTTAGTCTACCTACATTACCACAATCAATCTGGAAGAGATGAACAGTGGATATTATTTTAAAAAGCTAAAGCCTTGAAGAGACTTCAATTACTGTCTTTTAGACTGAAATATTCTCGCACTGATGCAGTATGCCTGATCATTATACTTCTAATGCACGGTTTCAGTGATGGAGTTGACGTTACCCAAAAATTTGTGAGATAATAAGATTCAGTTCTCCAAAATGATAACTACGACATGTTATACACTGGCAAAATACTGTGCCAACAAAAGCAGCCATGAAGACACAGAAGATAAGCCACATAAAAACATAGCTAGAAACAAATCCTACACTGGAGACTTACACTTTGAAGGCATTTAGACCTGTAGCTCTAACCCTACCCTTTCTAAGCAGAAGTGGCAATCAAAGTTTGGATTGCAGTGAAACTTTCAACGGTCCTTGGTGAGCAGATTTACCTGCAGTTGTCCTCATCTGCAGGTTAAAAACAAATTTAAAACCACAAGTTCATGTTCTGAAGCACAAATTTTTCACTGTACTTGCAATTATTGTGTTTAGGCTCTGCCATTTTTGATTCTTGAAACCGACACCCATTTCATACAACGCAGTCAACACCTGTAAGAATAGTAATTAATTTCTGGGATAAACCCAATGTGGGACAACCACAGAACTTATTTGGGAAATATAATCAATCCTGGAGATATAAAATATTCATCAATGTTTCATGGAAGTATCTCTACTCTTTATAACTACCTAAAGATGGAGTTGCACAGCTCTGCTGCTATCGCTGGCTTTAGAAATAACTGGATTTTAATTAAACCCAGAAGAGGAATGAAAAATTGATGTTACACCAGCACAAGTTTCTGCTTATTTTGCTTTCTTTCCCTAATAAAGGTGGCGCATTGATGCCATTTTTACAGCCATGAATAGAACAATTACATTTCTGTTACTATAGTTCTACAGGATACCCCTGTGTCTAAGGCAAGGCGCGAACACTTCGATGAAAGCATCACTAACTGTTCAGCTGGCATCCACAGCACCGAGGGAGAGACAGACAGAGGAAGAAAGGAGCAGCTTCAGGTCATTAAGCTGAAATTCCCAGAGGTGACCAACATCTTATTTAGGGAAAGATTCATTCAAAGTTTATAAACCTAGTGAGTGAATAAGTTAACTAGAAAGGATGTTGGTATCAAAAGGGAAATTAATGATGACCTGAATTTAAAACACAGCAATTGCCCACATTACAGACACACTGACTCACAAACCATCCCTGCACTGTAAGAGATTCATAAGAGAAGGTTGCATTCTGGGACATGTCAATTAAAATTAAGAATGAAATAACTCTGTGCAACGGTGCTGAATGGCATTTTCTTTCAAGAGACAAGTTCAAATTGAGATTTCAGCTCTGCAATCAGATTTTCCTTCTTAACTCTTTCGTTTCCAATGCAAGGGATTGGCTCGTGACAGTCTTCTCTTCCACTTCAAATTTTCAACTAAATCCAAAGAGAGATTAGAGAGACCCGTTATCTGCCTGAAGCCCAGACTGCGATAGCGCTCCTACCAGAATTGGCAAGACAAGTTCTGCCCAAAAGGCATAGCAGCTCTAAATTACCATGAGTGCTGTTAGCAGGATTCAATCTAGAGTTTCAGGGACCAGTTTAAAAAAAAGAGAGAGAAAGAAAATCCAAAAGTGCATTTAACAGTCTGCTGTTACAACTAGTCAAACTGAGTGAAAATTTATGAGGAATTTGTTCTCACCATTTGCCAGGGTCAATATTTAGGTTATTTTGTCCAATGAAGAAGTCAGTTCCATCACCACACACCATCTCCACACACTGGGTGCAGCCCACTGCCAACCACGCTTCCTAGCACAGTTCACGAGGAGATCACCGACTGCGCTCATTCGTGGTGAAACCCCAAGCCCCCGTGATTCTGTGGGCATTCAGTGCTGCATTGCCACTACTGCTATGGTAAATACAACACATCAGAACTGCAAAACAGTATTTCTGTTGAGTACACACTGCATGAAGTGCCAGAGCTACCTTGATATTTTTCCTCAGGAGAATATGAAGTGGAGTTTTAAGAAGTACATTTTCCCAACTTCTTAGCCACCCGGAAGTATAGTCTTTGGGATCCACTGCAAACATTTAAAATTGTAAATAAATGGGTTTAAGCGGCACGTTTCCGTCACTACCTTAAGATTTTAAAGACCTCTTTAAAAGCAGTTACCTAGATTTTAATACCCAGAAGAAAGCTAATTCTCTGCCCCTTTAAAAGAAAACTGTGGGTTTCAAAAAATAAAATAGAACGCTTCAGGGAATTTTAAGTACAGGAAGGAGGGATAAGGGCATGGGGGAAGAACCCATCAGTCTTCGTAAATGTTTTTGTGACTCCAATTGCCAAAACAGTATCCGCATAATGCGCCTCCGCCAAGTTTCTTTGAAAACAAGAAAATTCAAAGAGCAACAATTCACGAAACACACCCACACATTTGCAGTATATTTATACAAGCACACATAGCACTTCAGCTGCTGCGGACACTCTTCCTTCAGTATCTTGTTGTACATGGCAGATGTTGATTCTGCCAGGGTCTCTTCTGGAAAGCCTCTGGAATGCAGCCAATCCCGGAACAGGCATTATGGAATATTTGCTATACCTCTTGGTAGAAGCAGCGAAGGAAGAAAATCATGTTTTATCTGAGCACTGAAAACTCACACTATTAAGCTGAATGTTTCAAGTGTCAGCTTAGTGAAAGGAAGTAAAATAAACAGATTCCATGTAACTAAAACACAAAGATGATTTGGAGATCCAAAAACCAAGCGGCAGAAAACTATATATGCACCAAAACCAGCAGCCAGATCTTTAGAAGTGTTCAGTGGATTACTGCAGCCCTCCTGTACGCTAGCTTGTTTGAAATCTGCTCCTCGCTTTTGGTTGCCTGTACTGCAACAGTCTTCTCTTTGAAGATTTGGTCCTCAAACAAATATTATAAAAGAGTATATTTAAAATCCAACATGTTAAAAAGGGTGATGACCTTTTCAATAACTGAACGGCATTCTCCCTCTCTTTACCTTCTCACAGAGTTGATGGAAAATACTTCTTGTGGATTAAAATATAGAAGCTACAACTGCAAGTACAAAGATCTTTCTGTTGCTGTTACACAAATAACAAATTAGCACTTCTTTGCACCTCTTTCTACTGTTGCAGCTAAGGGAGAAGAACACAGTCACCTTCTGTTTGCTTCATATTTACTGAACATTTTTGAAGGAAGCTCTTTTTGCTGTCTTCTACATCTAAAATGACTGATGGCTGCTGGTTTTGATGTAATTACAAATGTCTCTTCCCCCCAGAAATAACCTGCTAAAAAGAATATCATACATTAGAAGCAAAACATTACCCTTAAAAATCGCCAAAGGTACGCACTACTGCACAGCCCTGGTATTACTGTGCCACTAGCTGGTGGCATGACTGTCACTGATGGCTGAAATGCTGAATAGGAAAAAGAAGAGAGATGGGATGTGATAAGATCACATCATAAAAAACAAGATAAATGTGTCGCCACAACTAAGACACATTCTAACCTCAGGTAGTACAACACCATGTCATGACAGGAAGAGAAAGAATGACCCAGATAAGATGAAATTGCTAAGGACAAATATGAAATGTTCCTCATCATGCATACATTTACATAAATTCACTTCCATTTACATATGCTAATGTGAGCAACACAGTTTTTCAGAAATCTTGTAAACATTTCTTAGTCCATTCCTTTTGGGCAAAGGGCAGAATGAAGCTCCAGAAAGTACAATAAGCTTATTAAAACCACGACCAAAGGAGAAAAAAAAAAAAAAAAAAAAAGATGGGAGCCGCAGCACTAGGTTCTGACACTGTGTTATTACTAGGACACGATCACCCTGCAGAAGTGAATTAATGCCCTAACTATCAGACTTCAGAAAGACTCCATATGTTTTGTTCAATACCTAGCAACCTGCCTGCCAGTGTGAGAAAGCAAGGACAAGGTTTCCACCTAACAGATTGACTAAAATTTCATCCACAAATCCCCGTGTACTTAACCTCACCCAACCACCCAGTGTTCCTTGGAACCGATCCCATGGCCCAAGCTTGCTGCCTCCCTTCTTCCAGAGGACAACTTTGCTTCCCCTCCTATTTCCAAACAGCCATGCTGCTTCTCGGGGCAGGCACCACTTCACCTGTAACAGCACACTACAAATGACACTGGTTTTGAAGACCTAATCATGCCAATGTAGGCTTCCATGCACGTGTAACCAAGACATTATGTACATCTCAAACGGTTAAGTCTGGGAAATGTTTTAAGTACTGCCATTACGATGCCCCAGGGAGGTGGGAGGCCTACCACGTTGTGCTGCTCGGGAACAGGACAGTCAATTGCGGCTTCACGAGGGGCTTTCAGCTGCTCCCTTTCTTACCCGAAGAAGATCACCCGACGGAGGGAAACACCTCACCCCTGAAGTCCAATCACCTCTCTCAGGAGCATTCAAGAATCACAGGAACGCTCATAAAATATGAATGCAATTTCTCCTCAAATACTGATGATAAGACTGTACTTATCTAGTAGCAATAAAAGGAAAAGCAACTAGACAGTAAATTATTTCTTTTGCAGCACCTGATTTCAAAACATTACCAACACAACAGAAAAAAACTAAGGCATGAGAATGCACAAGCCAAGCAGCACTTCACGCAAGTAACAAAACTATATAGCTTTTGAAGTTACAAGCACAGAAATAACCGTTTGCTTTTCATTAAGGGCAACTGTTAATATTATTAGTTACTCTTAAAAAAGAAGGTCTGCCAGCAATCCAACAGTTCAAGGGGACATCTGATGGACAGATGCTGTGAAAGCAGCGAGAGTTAGATTTTATAGTCTTAAACAGCATCAACATGTACTTTACAAATAAGAACTGCCATTTACAAAGTCACTCTTTCACAACATCTAGCATTAAAGTTGAAATCTTTTACAACTCTGGAAAAGAGTATTTATAACCATTGCCTCATTAGAGCGTCATAAAAATGATCTATAAAGAGCTGCACTCTTAAACTAGTGAAAACCTTATCTAGGATCCATCAGAGACTTGAAATGGCGAAGACATCACCAAAAGAGCCCAACTGGGCAACACTGGCATCCCAAAACATACTGCCAAGCTCTTCCAGATGAGCTGATAACCAGTGTAATTGATGTTAGTAACCTAAAACATCTGCTGGATTCAATTTAAACAACACATTCCTCCTAATTTAAAGTACACCAACAATAGGAGGATTATCCTGGTCAACATTGCTTCTATTAAGAAGAAGGTTTAGGAAGGACAACACATTAACACAAATTAACTAACCACATACTTGGGAGAACACCAGCAGGACTTTATGCAGAACCAGAGCAGTTGCCCTACAGAATTTATGCCAACAGAAAACAGTGGGCCCATGAAAGGGGGACTTCTAGCCACCATTTCCATTTAAAAAACTAGGCTCTGGTTTGCTGGTGATTAACAAGGATTCAGGGAGGTGTTAACAGAAAAATACAGCCACCTGCATAATCTGTTTTACAAATAAGTCATTTTGTCCATTCAAAACCATTTGTTTCGCATTATTGTAATGCAGTACTGTGCAAAGTCTTATATATTGGTTTTAGTCTTATATACCAGTTTTCTTATCCAACCTCTCTCCACGTCTACTTGGACTTTAACTCCATCTCATTCAAGCTTAGAAAGCTCAAGTTTTCGCATAATGTTCTGGTACAAACACTGGTTTATTTCTTTGTTAAATGCATCGCAAAACAAACCAGCTAAGGTCCACATGCTGCTATGCCTGGAAGCCAAAAGGGCTTTTATTCCCTGAACACTGAATTCCCCTGAGAATCATTTCAAAGAGAAATGCAAATAGCTTCAGATGCAAAACTTGCTCAAATAATTTGAAAGAGTTTACAATTCAAACAGCAGAATAATCCTGATCGACCATGGAACTGTTTACATCTCAGGGCTCTACCATCCACAAACAAATTGTGCTGCATATCTTATCAGCTCCTTAATAAATGGCGAGTTTGTAAGTTGAAAAGTCTTCTGAATGTTCAGGATGATTCTGATCACTGTTACACTGCATACATCCAGATTAATACTACTTAAATATATATTGCTGCAGCCACAACTCCCCAAGCAAACACGTTATCTACAATACAAAATTAAGCCCTCACATTCTGGTTTCATTTCAGGCTTCCAGGAACATCTTTCTCTGAACATTACAATAGTTTGGCTGTGAAAGTTTTACTAAAAATAAGAGTTCAGAGCTGTGCCAGGAGATTTAGCTTGCAGAGGCAGAAATTCCCAAGCTCAAACATTCTCCACATTTACTTAGAACAGTTTTCACTTTATTTTTTGAATGCCAAAGAGAAGAGTTGTGATGTGAAGGATAGATGCGTGGGATTAGCCAAAAGGGAAAACTCAGGCATTTCAATTTCCTGCTGTAAGCAGGTGTGGGCTTGACTCATCAAAGAGGCAGAGAACACCACTGGAAGTAATGAATTTTCACATTACTGCAGTATACAGGGAGCACCGAGTCCATGGAAACACCACCCCTTAGTAAGGGGGAAGAGATCTTGCTTGCACATTTGTATAGATAAAAAATTACGATTCCCCGGAGAAAGCAAAACTTTAGGCTCTATGTGCTCACCAAGCCTCTCTCGGGTACTGTTACATTGGTTCACTGTTTAGGCATGCAGACAAGTGAATGAAAGAAAAACAAAGCTGGGTAGCAACCTAATGAAATACATGAGGCACAAAGGACGCTGTGAAATTTAAAACTATCGAAGTTTGAGTCTCAGTTTTCCTTTGATCAGTCATTTGTAATACTCTTTCTAATCTCGAGATTTAATTCAGGGACTCCATTCACTCTTGGACCCTTTTTCTTGCTATTTATTCCGTGGTTGGGACGCAGGGTAGAATCATCATTTCCCCTCATCCTTAAAAGGCAAAACAAAAAACAGGCAGACCTACAAGCAAAATTCTATGTTCCATTTTTCACTAGAAATAAAACCTTTCAACGTAAACTAAACATCACCTCTTACTATCCTAACCTTATTACTACTACAGCTACTCCAATGCTAATTTCCTTCTCTTACGTTCTGTAGCATAAACAACTCTGTGCATTGCTATGACAAATACTGAAGCCTAATATAAAATAACGAGGAAGACTCCTGTTAATAAAAATACCTTGGAAAGAAGAGTTAAAAAGAAGCAAGTTCCCATAAAAATTACTTAAACCATCCACTATCAACCCTTACATGCAACCTTAACTTCTGCCACTTTCCACCAAGTCACCATTGGACACTGCTGAGCTTTGCTGGGCAACAGCAGTCACACAGAGGACGCCTCTGGAACAACAGCAATTTTCAAGACCATGAAGAACAAGCTGTTTTTAACGCTCCCCTCTGTCCTTGGGAAAATCTGACCAAAGCAAACATATGCAGAACTCCCAGGCCAAGTCACATGAGATATGAAACAACATCAAGATAATATTTAATCAGAAGGAGTAGTTACATGAGATCCGATGTGCATGCTTTTGCCCTTTTCTTTCCCCCTCCCTATCTACTTAATACTCTGCCCCCCGGTGATTAAAGACAATTCTTCTTTTCCTAAAGTGTGTATGGCTCACTTCAGATTTAAAGCTGGACCAGTTCACTGGTCTTACCCACAGAACAGCCCTGAAAACATCTGTGCTCACAGGACTGAGGGCAACCTGCTGTGTAACTTGGGAAGCCAGCAGCAACAAAGGCCAGGGCCTTCGTTACCCAGTGAAGGTAAAACTCCCGTCCCCCCAGCCATACCCACAAATGTTTCAGGCAAGGAGAAGAACAACTGGCAGAGTTTGTGAAATTTTAGTTTCCTTAGTAAAATCCACATTATCTCAACAATTTTGCTTCCGACTCTCAGAGAAGTGTCCCGGGGGTAGGAGAAGGGCGGAGCACTTCCCTGAATTAGCACAGGCTATTCAGAAGATCTGCAGTAGGAAGATGTGGTAAGAGAAGTATGTTATAATACGCACACTACATCTTTATGGCTTACTTCATACAAAACAGGAGTTTTTAAGAAGTTTCCCTGCATGTAGCTGCACAATTTTGCTTTAACAGAAGAAACTACCTTAGAATAACGGAGGAACAGATGCAGCAGTGGACAGACACATGGAGAACACACTAGATTACATTTTCAGAAAAATGCCGTATTTAACATCCAACTACAGAGACACCTTATACATGTCACAACTGTATTCATTCAGTGGCCCTGACCCCACTCCCACTGAAGCCAGTATTAAAACCCCAGGTGGCAGAACCGAACCCCTCAGATTGTGTTTGAGAACAGCCTTGTTAGAAATGCCCAGCCCATCCAGTTTCAAATGTGACATTTAACTCCATGCATTTTCTTTCCCATTTCATCTACAATAATGGATATTTCTAAGTTATGAAAGACATTCAGTGTACATGCCTTAAAAAAAAAAAAAAAAACTTGTATTTTTAGCAACTGCAGGGCTACTTAAGCAAAAAAATGCAGATCTCCCAATGCTGCCCGTGTACCAGCTCACCTCACGGCCTTTGGGACAGGTGGCTTAGGAACCACAATCACTGGAATGCTGTGCCTGGAACACCTGTTGCTGTTACGAAGCTGCATTCACACGGACAGATACACAAATTGGACATTATGAACCTTTGTGTCCCAACAGCTCCAAAAGCACACAACAGCACTTTTATAAGAAAACAGCTCATGTCACAGCACGTTCAGAACAAGAGCACCTCGGTACTCCCAGCCCACGCTGTGTTGTGCTGCAGTCACGAGAAAGGACCTGGCTGGACAAACGCCTGTGTTACGAGGCAAAGGCACATCTGTGCACCTGAGCCCCCAACCACCCTGCCAGCAAGTGCCTGAGGAGTTGCAACACCCGCTCTCCGGCAGGGAATGCCTGCCTCCGCCGCAGGGCTGGCAGAAAGGAGTGTGTGCCTCCGCTCAGTTGCTCCAGCACATCATTCAGTGTCTCTGTAACTAAGTCATGGCAACACGTTCCCCCTGCCCAGCTCTGCTACACAACTGCTGGCACAGGCTTTACTTCGGGGACCGGGGAGGAGTCAGCATCAGCCTGCTGCAATCCTGCACTCCCAGGTACCAGAACACAGCAGAGCTGTTTCAGGCCTACGCTCACACTGGGCAGCCCATTCTATGTGAGTCCATGTGTGAATCCATACAGCATCCATGCTGAGCAGTAAGCTCCCTCCTCACTTGGTTTTTCCAGTACGATTTGCCCAGCTGTTTGGAAAGTGATGATGCCTTAACATGCTACACCTCTAAGAACGTTTCTTCCAGAAGATTTCCATCGCTGGTACAGGCTCCATCAGGTATGTCACTAATGCATTATCCAATTTTTCACCCTGCCAGATCTACGATTTCGTACTTGCTCACATCAGTATCATCCTCTAGCACAATGCTTCAGGGACAAGGTGCTGAGGAGGGGCAGCGTGGTGCCTGAATTAGTAATGCTCACAAAGCATATTCTCTGAAGCGGAAATAACACAGAACTTTTTTTGGCAAAAATCACTAAGAGACTCCTTCCCTCTTCACAACTTCAGGGCCCTGAGGCAAGCCAGTATTTAAAGTTTCAGATCCAGATCAAAGCTGTATGACATATAGTGGACCAAAATATCTTTAACAGTCCCAGACTTCGACATCCTTCCAAGTTTCATGAACTCTGTTGTTACATTCAGGCCACTGAAGAATTCATACTGCAGATACTAAGGACGAACTTCAGCAGTCTTCATCCTTGGTCAGCTCATCAGTAGAAGAGGAAAGAGCCATGGGATAACATCAAGAAGGAGACACCAACCTTTACTCTCTTGGCCACAACAGTATTTTTTCAGCACACATTTCTTCTACCAGTCTTCTGAGACAGAAAGCTGCCCTTGTGGCCCAGAACTTTAGGAAGTATAACTATTCTCAGGAGAAGTCAAAAGGATAGTTAGAAGTTACTCTTGGTTCTTTTTAAATATGCTTCAATAGTCGTCTTTTCTCAGATTTTAATGCAAGGAGTCTCTGAAGGCGTTGGGTCTTCCGTTAACGTGGCAGAAATCCCTTTAGTATCTCTTCAGTTTTTGTCTATGTTGGCTGTGTAGATTTGTCATTCACCTCAGTCATTTATCCATTTGGCTTAGTTTTACTTAATTGTGATCATTAAAGTTAAAAGATTACTTTCTAAAGGCTCTGTAACTGCACAATAAATTCCTCTGACAACACAGTTTAAAACTATTGCCTTTCATTACGCAAAGCCTTCTCTAATATACTACTGCAGCTTCAACCTGATAAGTTGAAGAATACTGCAGAAAAACCTCAGAATGAATCCAGAACCTATCTTCCATCAGAAAAGACAAAATAACACATCTCTGTTTGATCTTCTGCTATGACAAGCAGCAGGAAGATTAAAACCATGAGATTTTTTCTTGTTTTGTTTTGATATGGCAGAGAAATTTACAAATTAACTGAAATGCATGACCTAAAGTGATTAACGGTAATCTTCCACTCACTCAAGCTTTTCCTCCTATCCAAATAGAAAAGCCAGAAGACAAGAACACAGCTCTACTGCACATGCCAAATGCATTAGACTTTTTTTTTTTTTAAATACAGTTAGCATTCTGCTCCTTGCCTCATTTCTTCTTCTTTTATTGAGGGAAAAAAATAGTCCAAGAACCCTGCTGATTATTTATGTATGCAAAATCAACAAGCCTTTGCATGCAATTTGACAGGTACAGTAACTTCAGGCCAGGCAGTATGACCAGGCCCACACACCCCGATAAAATCCCTTCCTCCCTAAGAAGCCCACAGGTCGCACAACGTGCAAACAGGCACCCAAACCACCCCAGAGCTCGGTAACCTCGAGCAGCAGGGCATTAGCTACAGGGACCAGCTACAGACAAAGAAATGACCACACAGGGGCCCAGCTGAAAGGGCTACTTTCCCCTCCAGAGAAACCAATATCCTATTTGCATTGAGAAATGGCTCAGCCTTCTGTTACTGAGATGGACAAGTTGCACACACCACGATTAAAGCAAACAAGCACCTCTCACAATTGCAGCGTGCTGAACTTACACAAATCCATGGATGCACTATCAGTGCATTTTACTTTCTTCTCCCAAAACACACAGTTTTAAATTAAAAATGTGGAGAAGAGAAAGGACGTTTAAGAAAAACTATAGCACCTCACCCAAGTTTGAGGAGCAGCTGTACCCTGCTGCCACTGCATTTACAGGGTTTCCCAATGCTTACAAGGTAGGTGAAGGGGGGTTAACAAGGTAAGCACCTCTAAATTACTGGAACCTACGTGATCTCTATTTATTTATATCTAGCCTGCAACAGCTTCACTCTGCAATGCCCAATGACGCTCCAAGGTAAAGAATAATATTTGAAATCTTTTCCCACAGTACTCTCAGTCCATTATGGTTAATGAGGTGACAGCAAAGAGAGCTTTTTGTTGAAGATAACATTTTGAGTCAGAAACTGAAGTTATTTCCCTCCTATGTTCAACAAGAAAATCAAAGAGAAAGCACCGGCGTGCCGTATGGGAAAGGCAAACACTTAGCAAAAGCACAACAGCAAAGCTCTGTTTTTAAAAAAGCACTATTTCTAGCTATGCCCTGTCAAAGAGCTCTGCAGATATATTGAGCAGGACGAGAAGGTCAAAGAAAACAATAGCTTGCTTTTTTTGCGTTTCATCAGTTCGCCCAACAGAGACAAAAGCAGAATCACTCCGGAACGCTCCGGCAGAAAAAGCAGCCCAGGTTCCCTCCTAGTTCCCAGCTCCAAACTGAAGAGCCCCAGGAGCCCGTGCCCTCCCCGCTCACCTGTTGGAGCTCCGCCGGCATCGAGGCGAGGGGCCGGCTCCCCAGCCCGGCACTGCTCGCCTCCCGCCGACCCCCTGCGGACCCAGCCTCCTGCTCCGGAGCCTCCTTCCCTTCCTGCGCGGAGCTCCCTCCTGCGAGCCGAGCGGCAGCCTCCGGGGGACGGAGCCGAGGCGGGGCGCGGAGCCCGGGGCAGAAGAAGAGACGAACGGAGCGGAGCCCCCCGGCTCTCCCGGCGGGGCCGCGGCCCCTCACACGGCGCTCCCCAGGGGCGGGACCGGCGGGCAGCCGGGGTCCGGCCACGCCCGGGGGGAGCGGGCAGAGCGCGGCGGGTCCGGCGCGAGGGGGGGCTCGGCGGCCCGAGGAAGGCTCGGAGGCGCCTCAGGGGAGCGGAGCGGCCTCGGTCCGTGCCCGCTGCCGCCGGGCGGGCGAGGAGGGCGGCGGCGGTCCCCGGAGCTTGCCCGCCCCTGCCGGGGGCTCCGTCCTGCCGCGTTCTGCAGACAAAAGAGGGAAAATGTCACCCGGCCGGGCCGGGGAGCTGCCGGGGCTGAGGCGGGAGGCCCCTCACGTGGCGCCTGCCGCCTGGGGAAGGCACGGGGAGGGCGAACGGGAGGGCGCAAGGAAGGAAAGCCGGCGGCTTGTTTACTTTTGGCACTTCGCTCAGAGATTGATGCCATCCCTGCTGCACCAGCAGCGCAAAAGGACGGGCTGCAGGCACAGCCTCCTCCCTTTCAGATCTTACTCAGAAACGGTGAGGTTACAGCTCAAAGTCCTACCGCCTCGTTGAGTTTTTTTTATATCGTTCACCTGCCTTCAAACCTGTCCCAGATCCACTAAAAGATGGTCTTGGTAAATTATTCGTTAGCGAACTGAAGGGCACCTTGCACCCACCCTGTTCTGCACCAGCCCCCTGGGCTTCTCCGCACAGTGCCCCCAGCTCTCCTGGCCCCCACTGCTAGGAGCTGGTGGCCAGCTGTGGCCCTGGGCAAGGAAAAGAGGCTCCCTGCATCCCAGCTGGAGGCCGTGAGCCTTCTTTCTGCTTCTGCTGAGAAAGTGCAGAAAGGGGAGGTGTTGGTAAGTATAGGACAGCGAGTTGGGCAGGAAAGAGACTGAGGTAAGTGGGTGTAAAGCAGCCCTAACCAAACCTGCAGGTTTTTTCTTGCTCTAAGCCTTGCCCCACATCAGGGAGCAGCTGCCCAGCCCTGACAGACCAGCACTGCTCGCCATGACCAGGCAGTAGCTACCTCCCCTCTCCTTCATGCTACGTGCCAGCAGCAAACCCAAGCAAGGAATAAATCCAAGCCTCTAACAGCTGGTGGCTGAACAGTGGTAATTAGGGACTGAAAGCTACTGGAATCAAATTAGAGACTGTCCCTGGAAAGCAGGGATGGTCAGAGACAGTGAGACCAGCCAAAAATAAAAAAGGAAGGTAGATCACAATCAAATTTTCTATAATTTTCATAATAGGCACCTTTGCACAAAAGGGTCTTGGCATCCAGCTTCAGGTTCCCTGGAAATTCTAAAACACACTCCTCAGGTCAATGCAATTACTATGTCATTAATATCAATCCTACAGAAAAAAAAAATACATGAAAATGGGGGCATTCAAGACAGGCAGGAATGTGTCAGACCTTTTTAACCCTAATTTCAGCTTTCCTACCACTGCCAATGGCAGAGTTCTAGCTGAATGTTAGAGCTAGGGCTCTGTAGTTTAGGGACAGAGGAAAGGGCAGAACTGTGTTACCCAACTCTGATCCTAATTTGTTTAAAAATAAATGTTGTAAAGGTTGACGAAACCTACAAGGTTTAGCTGAATAAAGTATTTGCTCCAGTGGAGGGAAAAAACATGCTCTGAGTCTATCTAAAGTGGAATAATTTAGAGGCAACTGGTAGCGGCCCTTAATGAAATACTTAAAAGTCAAAGCAAAGCGAAAGGAATGCATTTTGTATGAGGCTGCTATACTTGTCCAGCACTCTCCCCCCCTTCTCCTTGCCCAGCTTTTCTTCAGTTAACTAACTAACATAGCTCAACTTTTGTTGAGGCCATGCTGGCATAGAAAAGTACCATTCAATTTAGGCATGCACATGGACATGTGCCAGACCTTTATACGCTGTCAAAGAAAAAAACATTATAAAGTCTATATCCATAGGGCACTGAAGTAGCTACTCTTGAATGCAAAATGATGAAACTGAAAACCTTCCTGGATGGACTTGCCAATTCTTACTCACATAAGAAGTCTCTCACATTGTAAACCCACAGGTGTTTTTGCAAGCCATGCAAGATTAGCATTGTTGAATTTTAGGGTCCCACCTTCTGGACTCAGGTTGTTATTTAAAATGATCATTTTCCTCTCAAAAATATAATAGATGCTTGTAGGACTTCTGGCTATAAAGTAAGTTTTGAAAATGTTTAGACTCAAAGATTTTTTTTCCCTATAAAAAAAAAGGCACATTTCACGTTCCCTTATTTCTTAGCCACTTGCAATATTTTAGAGCTCATATGATTCTGAATGCTAGGGTTTGGCAATGCTGAAGTAAAAGAACTATTTATCTAAATAAGAGTTATGGATTAGATCCCTAAGGTTATACTGAACTTCTAAATTCTGGCAACAAACACTCTATCCATTAGTATCAGACTGCTGACTACATCCTAAACTCTTTTTTTTTTCCCCACCACCATTTTTTTTAGCTGAACTTTGATTTCATAATTTGTCACATTTTTCCCAGCTGCAACAGTAGGGCGAAAACCATCTTTTTGCTCTCTGAAAAATTAACAATTGATAAGTAGGAAGGAATTTAATTCTCTGGCTGAGACACTATACCAGTCCATCTTCCAAGTTCTCTTTTTTATTTTCTTCCATTACCCTTAAAAATTTTCCATCAGTAGTGCTGCACTATAGATTGATCTGCTCTCAGAGGCAGTAAAAACGAAATGGTTTACAGCTCTGCCTGGAAACATAACATATGGCTTCAGTGATATGTAACTTCCATAAAGCCAACAGAGCAAGAAGTCACAAGATGAATCAAGAGTCCCAGATAACCATATAGGCAAAGGCCCAATGATCACCCAATGCAATTCTCACTATTAGCCAGCCTATATTCATATAGGTACCTTCCATGCCAAGGGTATTTTTATTGTTCTATGAATTTCATGTAGCAAATGAACAAGGTAATGAGAGTGCTAAAGAACAGTACATCACGATGTGTCACTGTGCCTGCCATACTGTAATGGTTTTAATAGGGGCAGATGAAAACAGAAAATTAGATCCCCAACATAAATTTTGAAATCTTCCTCTGTTACCATTTCCATCATTTTTAAACATTTTAAAAATTACATTAACCTTTTCGGTGCATCCGTACTTGGTCCAAAATTGTTGCATTACCCTAGTAGGATACTGCAAGGTTAGAAACAGAGATCAAGCCAGATAGCCTTAATCAGGGAGTAGGTTGTGTATAAATGGAGGGGTTTATGTCATTCTTATTTAAGAACTTAGTATTAAAGAGGAGGTCTAGAGGATCACAGAGCTGAAGACCAGTATGACAAAGAGGAAGCAGCCACACACTGTAGAGGGAGACAGAAGGCACTTCAGTAAGTTCAGAGGATTTCATTTGTATACAAACAGCTTCCATCGTGCTACATCTAATATCAGTCAACTCCATTTCATCCAAGTTGTCATATGACAGGATGAGAACAAGGACAGTCTGATGACAGCACTGCTTACATTAGAAATAAAGGACAAAGGAAGCTACGTGTCACTGCATATAGGGCGCAGCTGAATGAATGACCTATGTTTCTTCCCAGCAGCTTCACTTAGATAAGAATCAACCACATTTTACAAGCTTAAAACTAGAAAAAAAATCACTTCCTATTTTAAGAAAAAAAAAATTAAGATATCATTACATTTATAACAGAATGACAATGGCAAGGAAAACAAATCAAATTTAAGGCTGGTACTGTGGCCATAATTTCATAATGTAGTTACTGGAAAGGAATACCAAGACATGTATGAAAGACAGATTCAGGATTAACTATTTTTCACTATTTACTTTTTGTTGCTGTTGTTGTTTTCCCCCTTCCCACCCACCCCCCTTCTACCCCTGGATTTTCTAGATGATTTGTGCCATATTTCAAGCTGAACATTACCATTATTTGCTCAGAAAATATAAGATCAACTTATGGCATTCTCTCATTCAGAGGGGAAAAGGTGCTTTGTCGTTACTGGATTGATAGATGTCTGTACAGTCAACCCTTTTTCTGATACTTTTTGACTTAATTATGATCTTCCTCAAACCAAAACCTGAAGATGTTTTTTGTTGTTGTTGTTTTTGTTTTCATTTTTTTCTGAAGAGAGATTTAAGGTCTCTTTGTATTTGAAATTTTATTCCAAAGGAAGCTTCTTGTATTTGAAATATATATAAAATAAGACTGCAAGAAGAAAGAAGAGCTAATTGAGATGGGTTAGAAACAAGGAGAGTATAATTCTTTTCAATCTTTCATGACAGAATTCTAAAAATACCACCCTGCCAGCAGCTGAAGATACATTTTAGCTTAAGTGCCTAAACTGAACTCACACAGTAACCTACAGCACTCCCAGTCATAGCTATGGTTAAAAAATATCCTTTTCAGATAGTAATTTGGTAGCTTAAAAAGGGAAGCAGCTTTTATACATATATATATGTATATATAAAGCATAAATTCTAACATTCACTTAAATCGAGGCTATAATTATAGCTGGCACTCAGCCTCGGGCAGCCTGTGGCCATCTTTGGCCATTCTGTTCTCAGTCACACCGACGACTTCAGTGAATTACTCCACAGTTGTGACAAAGCGAACAAGAGCGTAATTTGAACCATTAACAGGATGGGCCTAAACTAGCAAAAGGCTCAGTAATTTATCAATGTCATCATAATCCAGCATTCATTCTCGTACTCTTTCAGCGTTAGTTCACCGAGTTTATAGATACCGCAGACAGCAGAAACGGAATTGTAGAAAATTTGGGCTTTTTAAAGCCTCGTCAGGTCCCAAGCTCAAGGGGATCAGGGGAAGAAGAAATTACCAGTTCACTTGCAAGTTGCTTTTAAAGTTTCTCCAAAACATTCTTGCTGCTACATGTGGATCAGGAAGGGTAGCGGCTTATGAAGACTGGCTGACTACAGTGCGATGTCTTGTAGGGATAAAGGTCTGCCTTGCTCATACATGCAGGATCAAGGCCTGTGTTAGTAACAAAATCTTTTCATAAAATTGAGAGAGTGCAAAAAGGTTCTGTGAGGACTTAAAACCTTTTTTTCCTTAGTTGAACTAGTACAGTAGTATGCTTGGGAACTGAAACGTTGAAGAAATAAAAATCTTAAAAAGCCAGTACAATTAATCATGTTCTGCTGTCTGAGCTGAGAAATAAACCAGCAGCAGAACATGAAAAATAAATCGCAACTTTAGAAGGCAAGATGCTTTTCATGTTAATTAGCAAGAAGCCAATGTGTTAAATGTGACTAGAAAGTTGTTTTTCTAAAAAATCCTGTCAAGCCTGATATTACTCTTTAATGTTTTAATGTTTACATTTGAATGTTCCTGCCTTTTAAAGACATATTTAATAATTACTTGAAGTTATACTGGCTGAGCTTGCAACAGAGACATTGTGCAAAGAACAACTCAGATGCCCCTTTACCTACAAAGGTGCACAAGGCAAGCCGAACTTATTTTTAATGTGTTTCTCTTGTATGTACTTCTACAAGAAAACAGTTCTGTTGGTAGAGCAATGGAAAATTAAGGAAAATTATTATGAAACTGTGAATTTGTCATTCAAATTAAATGACTTTGCTTTAAACCTTGCAAAATTCCAGGCCCAAAAGGTTAATAGGTGTGGAAAATTATTCTCACTTTCACACATCTTGGCAAACAAAGAAAATCTTTGCCTTTCAGTTGCTTCCAAAACCTCATTCAATAAAAATTCACACAAAACAAAAGAAGGTGAGGCTTTCCAAGTCAAATGAAACTGCAAAAATATTTCTGAGATGATTAGGGAAAATGTGGTCATTGCTTTGCACTATTGTAATCATTAGCATAAGGCAGTTGCTCTCCTTCTGACAGACATTAGATGGCACTTTGGAATTTCGCAGTTCCCATACAAAGTTGCAGAGCACGCACTTCAGAGAGGAAGTGTGAGACGTGAAGGTGGGTTACTGTTGATTATAGAGAGAAAAATGAGATATTTTGCAAAGGCATGTATCTTTAAGCTAACATAAATTTTCAACCACACATATAAAACTATAAAATAACATGTAATTGAATTTTGAAAAAAATAATTCTGTTGGAAAGAATAAAATAATTCCTTCCTTACCAGACAGACGACGAGTTTCTCAGTTGCTTGGTTCCCTGTTTTAATTTTTAAATGATTCCTTTGGGATCTACTTTTTAAATTAGCTTTGCAGACAAAGTTTTAAACAAACACTTCTCAGATAATGCATCAACTTTTGAGTGAATTCTGCTCCATGCCAACTGATCTGAGTCTCTAACTCTAATAAGTGGGGTTTAAGTGTTCCCTTACCAAATCCTTTCGGGAAGGAACATCACAGGTTCTGATGGATTTGGTCAAATCTTCTTAGCTGTAGCTGAAATTTATGCTAATATTCCCATTCACTTTTATATCCATGTTTTTGCCATCTAAGGCTTTACACATGAAGACTGAAGAGCAATCATAAGGGAGAAGCTATAACAAGAAAAAGAAGAACCAGGAATCATAAATTCTCACAGAAATACTACTTGATTACATCTTTCTGAGGCTTCCAACTGATCTACACCACGATGAAGGCTGCACAACCCCTTTTCTTTTGTAGCCTTGTCCCATCACATTCCTCCTGCAATACTGGAAGCAGGTTCTATGATTTCTCTTGGAATTTGGCTAATCCCAGCAAAAAGGCAAACAGCAGGAGTTTCTTGAGCTCACAGGAGTGCAATAAGTCATAATGTCACTTTGGAAGCTCTGCCTTTCGAACACCTGCACTAATTCCAAGAGAGCTAGTGCTCTGGCTGAATTCCTGGAAGATGCAGGCTGGCTTAGCAACATTGTCGTAAGCAAGCAGCAGTACTTCGCCTCTGAGAAGCAGCATCTGATGCTCCCGGTTTCCACTGTTGCTGAGCTATCAGCAAAAGATCCTGACTCACTGTAAACCTGGATCTGCTGCTTTCACATAGATGGGACAACATCCATACAAAAAAAAGGAGGCAAAAGCTCTGACCTCCAAGCTAAACTCGATGATATTGTTCCCAACACAGCAAAAGCCGGCTTGGGACCATGCCTCATGCATGGCAAGAACCATGCTCCCCTGAAAGGCAGCTGAGTAAAGGCTTGTGGTTCCTAACTGTGCTGGGATTCACAGGTACAGCAATTCCCCCCCTCAACTCACACTGAATTCTGACCCAAGAACTCAAAGACTCATTCTCCCATGGGAATCATATTCCCAAGTCCCCACCCCCTGCATCCTCTGAATAGCTGCACATACGCAGAACCTGAAACCTGACCCTGGTCATTCCTAGAAGTTCAGTAAGACTACTCATACGTACTGCATTTACAGGATCAGGCTAACGGCATAGCTAGTGCATGCATAACTGCACAGTGATATGCAGGCCGAAAGAAATCAGGAGCTGAATTACAGAGCTAGAGGAGCAAAAAGACAGGGCACCAGCAGCTGGCTGGAGAACAGTCGTGGCACATCTCTGACACCAAGGTCTGTCCCATCCATACCACACCCCCAAATCAGAACTTAGATTTCAATGGTCTCAGCTGGATTTATAAAAGAAATAGGACTATCTGTAGAAAGTCTTTCACATTTGCGATCTGCTCAGTACCAGCACAAGTAGAATGTGCACAGGTTAACTACTGATGAATTTTTTCCAGGTATTTGGCATCATATTGGGAAATAGCACTGCAGCACCAGGGAGCTGTCATGAACCTACAGCATTGTTGTCTGTACCTGACCTTAACTGTAAGGCAAGCAATGCATGTCATCTTCCATGCTGTCAGTCCCTTAATATGAGCACAAATACGTTATATAACCAAGGAAAAATTGCTCTACAGCCAAGAGGCACTACAAAACAAGTAATTAAATAGAAGTTTATACTCTAAGCAAAGATGAAACTGCACTCTGTATAAGCTAGAGAGGGGAAAAAAAGAAAAGTGAGGACTTATTGGAGCTCAGAACCCATTTTTCTTTCTTCTCTGCATATATTCCAACATATGTACAATACTAATGCATGCATGTTCTTACTGTCAAAGCACTGAAAATGGTCTATATGTTCTAACAGTCCACATTATGTCAGTGTGGAGCAAAGAATCTCAAACAAATCTAATAAAATACAGACAGAAGAATTATTGTTGCCCAAACTGTAACTTAGAATGGTTAACTTGACAGTATTTTCTTAGAAATGCAACTTGAGCTAATCTTGTATTTTCTTTCATTCTCACCATGTGTTCTGCTGTGCTTTAGACTTCACCTTTTACTGGAAACTGACCCTCAATTCACAAACTGTCATTTTTGGCAGAAGTCACAGGTACCTCAGATTAACATACAGATTGAAGAACACTGGTGCTTGGTTATGGCTAAGAAATAACTCTCTAAAAATAATAAAATAAAAAAATAAATAAAGGAAAATGTGTTTGACAGTTTTTAAAGAGATGTTATTTTTCTGGAAAGTAAGTTGAAATATAAAGGATTCAAATCTTAACTATGAAAATATTCTGCAGCTTTGTTCCTTAACTTGATTTTCCTTGAACAGCTATAATCACATTTGCAAAGCGAAGAAAACACAAATTTGGTATTGTTATTAACTTGGTGAAATATTGGCATTTCAAGATGTCCTTCTGGGGTATTATTTATTGTGAGGATGTCTGTGGGTTTTTCTTCTCACAAGGGTGTTAACAGAAAAAAAAAAAAAACATTACGTAATTTCTTTCAAGTTTCCTCATTCCCACTCCCCCTGTCTGCCTTCCTTTCAGCTCTGTTTTGTTAATACCTTGGCTATACACAAAGTTACACATCTGCACCAAAACTATGCATCAATTCATGAAGAATCATGGTCATATATATACCCACGCTGGAGAAACATATGGAAAAGCTCTTATCAGTGATAGAGTTAGGACACTAATTAAATAAGATAGATAATTTTTAGCCTGTGTTTATTACCATACCTCAAAATGAATATATAATCAACGCAGCAATAAAAGAGACTGATTCAAAATCCTCAACACTTGAATTATTTAAATTGTTTTCTCCTGGTCTGTATTTAAACAATATTTTATTGTGTGTTTCCTTAGTTCAGAAAGAACAGCTTTTGCTTTGTTCTAACTTCACCACTTGGAGGATACCCATCTCTAAAGGGAACAAGGTTTTTAACGGTATGTCTGGCTTTACCAGGCATCATACTGATTACATTATTTCAGTTTAAAGAACAGCAGCAAGACCAAACAAAACCAACAAAAAAACACACAACCAAATTTGTCCTGAAAAGGTGAAGTTAGTACCAAACAACTGCAGAGCAGCCTTTGGTGAATCATGAATAAGCTTTTATAAATGTCATACCCACAAGCCCTATTTTGGAAAAATCTGTCTCAGTCACATCTAAGGGACCAAATAACTGTGCACAGTATTACAAAGTACAAACAAGCTCAGATCTGCATCCAACACCATATTCATGACCTATTAACTACTGCAATTGCACAGTCACACCCAGAGCTGTCTGGCTTTACAAGTGACAAGCTTGTATAATAATGTACATTACTAGGCCTAATAGCTAGAGAAATATGAGATATTAAGCTATACTCACCAGTATCACATCATGCTGATTCAGCTTGGTCTGCTTATTAGATGTTTCAGCCCATACAACACACACATACACACAACCACTAAGAATCTCAGCAAGCCTGATTCTTATGCAGTGTGAAAAAGCACATCAGATTGACAGGATGAAACCTTCGAAGCTGCTGGCCTGAGTCAGAAATTTGTCAGTGAAGCTGCGTGGATTGAAGTTTGAAGTCAAAACATGATCCAAAGTTTGTATTTCACTTTTGGAAACAACATAAGCTCCTTAGCCACTCCTCTTAGGGAAAGAAAATGGTCACTGATTTAAAATTTCTTAAACTGATTTAACTTGGAGTTACTGTCCGCGGTCTCTTGACACATGCTGTTGACTGACAGACCCTCTAGAATGCATATCACAAAACCTACAGCCATCATTCAGCCACTATTAACTCCTCAGCAGTCTTTGCCACTTCTGGGGCACCACTGTAACGCAGCTTTCTTCCTGTGGGCTGTACTGGTGAGTGTAGGAGTTATTCCATCAAGTACAGCAGAGTTCTATGAAACTTGCAACAGGACTATCAGCTTAACAACAGTAAGTTTAAAAAAATATATAATCTAAAAAAAAAAATGTACACCAAGGTGAAATTATGCTGACACTTTTTTGTTTTAATAACTGGCTTTGTAATAAACATGTTAAAATCTATATTATACTAATACATGCACACAGAGAACCTCCATTTTGGGTTTAAACTATTCAAGTACCTACTAAGACAAATATACCCTGTCATCTTAAAAAAAAAATACACACAAAACCCAACAAAGAATGGGAAGTAACAGTCAAATGATTACATTTTTAAATTATCGGACAATTTTTGTCAGTGCAAAGACTTGTCAGATGAACTTATATTAGTTCTTACAGGCATAAGGGTCAGTTTGAAAAGACTGCACCAGATTGCAAGGGTCTGTAACACCCACAGTTTTCCTACCTACAAGAAGAGGAATAACTACTTTTTTTTTTCTTTTTTAAACAGTGATTGGGAACACCTCTCAAATCCCTATACGTCACTTCAAGATCACTGAAAGCACAATTTTATTGTATTTCTTGGCAAAACAGGTTTATTGGATGCCGTACTTTATTTTGGTTATGAAACATTAACAGGAATGGAAATTGTCAATGTGTACCAATGGGGAAACAGTCTTTGAATGCCAACATTTTTGTTCAGCTCCCCAGCTGACCAGATTTGACAGAGCTTCTCTACAACGCATGGAGCCATGCCAGTTTAAACCAGCTCAGGATATAGCCTTGTGTTTAATAAGTGTCATGTGTCTGATGTTTTAATAAAAGAAAAGACAATATTCTTTATTACTAAAAAGTTATGCTTGGAATGGCTATCCAGTGACAATATCGCAGCTTTGAGCATTCAGCCTCCTATAGTACATACCCTACCCATGCACTTTCATATCTTCTCCCTGCCCAACTTTAGTTCCCACTGTGAAGAGCAGCAGAAGGCTGATTTGGAAAGAAGTGAAACAGAACCAGGCAGATTAAACTAAATCCCTCACACATGAAGAGTATTAAGATTTATCAAGCTCGTAAAAACATCATCAACCAGAGACTTTAATATGTAGAAGACACATGATAGGTGCTACTCACCGGTGACTTAAAAGCTTATTGGCCTTTGCATGCACTGGTAAGCTGATAAAAAGGCAAAGTCTATCTGTGCTGCCAAGACTCCCACTGCTTGGGATACTATAACAACAAAAATATATTTATTTATTTTACATTGGTTTAGTGCAAAGTTTAGGGAAGCAAATGCAAAGACACATTAACAGACAGCTCTGCTCTTTTTTAGTATAGCCAGGTTTTCTATTTCAGAAACTAAGAGTGATGGCCAGCCACGTGGCTCCCAGCACTCAAAGCCAGAGTGGGGAACAAAATCAAGAATGTAACTAAAGAATAGAAGGATTTTTAGAAGATTTTTATTAATCTGATAAAAGCTCTCAGGTTAAAAGATCATTACATATTACATTTTCGGACTAGTGGAAAGGTTTTTAGTAAGCAACTAATGACCTGTTGTCCAATGGGTTCTTAGCCTGGAAAAGCACTTCATCTGCCCACTTCAAAATCTGCAGTAAGGTAGATTTCCCTAGAAAGCACAGGGCTGGGGTCCACATTTCCAGTTTTGGCTTTAGATCAGTGTTCCTACTACAATGTGCATCTGCCAGAAGTTTAAGAGTTAAAGCACCCTAATTAATGTCACTAGGTATACACACAGCAATACAGGATAATTGAAGCAATGCTTAAAGTCCATGTAAGGTACACAGGACAGATTCACCCAGTTGTTCAACAGCATTAACAAAATGCAGCATTTTGCTGCTATTAACCAGAAACAATTACAGGTTAAAGCTAGCTGTGACATAGCAGTAGCTAATTACGGCCTGTTGCAGGCTGGGGAGATGGGTACAAAACATCTGCACAGTCTGAAGGTTTGGCAGGCACTCCTTCTACAAAGGGCTACGAAAACACAAATACTTCAGCTGCTCTATCACTAAAAGATTCTCGCTGATATTAATGGGAGACATTTCAGCAACATTTAGCACCTCTAATTGTGATGACAGTATCTCCCAGAAATCCATCCTCTGGAGGAAAAAATCCTATTAAGGAACAATCCCTGCTATTTCTAATTAATATCTGAACAAACCACTTATGATTTGTTTAGATTGTCCAACAGTGAATTTATCCCGCTAAAACAAGAAGATGCTTTTCAGAAAAATCCTTCACACCTTCTTAATTTACAATTAAAAAAATAAATAAATCTATGCACAAGTCTTTTGGCAATTACAGAGCATCCCTGACCTTATTTGCAGATTTGACATTTCTTGTGAAAGGCCAAAAGACATTACGTTGTACACAATCCCAGCAAACAACATGGAAAACTGATGTCCATTTGCACAGATCATTAAAGATTATTCAGCACCCTCATAAGATGAAGTTAATTCTCAATTCTAGCCCAAATTCTAAACAGAATAACTAGATTATGTATAATTACCCTCACCACTTCCAAATGGAAAAGCTCCTACTGGAGTGATTTTGTAATATCGCTTACAACATAAGGGTGAATAGGGTGATAGGCAGAGATTAGTCAGTCTCTACCAAAACACAGCTTCAGAGAGAGCTGTATTTGACTAGTGCACGAGCAATCCCTGCAGGGAGCAGAGCATACAGTACCTTTTGCTCTCTGTACTCTTGACAACGAAGTTCAATATATAATAGTAAAAATATAATCACTATATATCCTGCGTAAGACTGAAGGTACAGGTTTCTTCCTTCATTTAAATACTAATTAATTTTACTAAATCAGGAAGGAATTTGGCCCTCAGTACATTTTATGAAAATTCCCTTAAATAACCTTACTTTAATTCTTAACTGCATATTTAGCTAATCAACCATTTTATGTCTTATACAAGCTACTCTAAAAACCTCAACAATGTTCATGTACTAAAACCTTCTCTCATCGCCACCACCCCACCCTGCTCCAGAGTGACAAGGAGCCAAGCATACACAGATTCAGTTTGGTGTCACCTCCAGGGGCTGTTTTTCCACAAGAGTCACGTAGACGCTGGTAACTTAAACTCTTTTTATTAAGTTTTCTAGGAAGTGGTTAGACCTTAAGCCATAACTGCAGAAAACCCATGCTTCATCAGTTTTGTGGATAAGGAATTTCATTCTGAAGCTATTAATCAGGCACTTTGCACAAAGTCATTCAGAAAAGTGAAGGTGAGCTTGTCCTTTTCTATAAAAAAAATCTGTAAGTACATCTTGCCCCTCCCCAGCCCAGCTGCTACTCAAGAGGAGATAATGACCTACAGCTCCTACCAGCTACTGTCATACTTTTAGGCTAACCAGTGCAGGCTGCTCCTTTCACATGAAGTCCCACATTCAAGCATCTACACGTACGGAAGCATGGCAGCTATTAATAGAAAAGCTATGCTAACTTAATATAACACCAAGTCCGCCTGAATGCAGCTCAATGCAGGTATCATTGTAAAGCAGTCTAGGATGACTGGGAAACAACTTTCGGAATCCCCATAGCCTGGAGTCTCTCTCT
This sequence comes from Anser brachyrhynchus, assembly GCF_964034855.1. NCBI lineage: Eukaryota > Metazoa > Chordata > Aves > Anseriformes > Anatidae > Anser > Anser brachyrhynchus. Next base: position 8,353,143 of record NC_137710.1, on the reverse strand, counting down.
GAACTGAACAGTGTTTTCTGAGGAAACAGACCTTCGCAAATGGTTCTATTGCTTCTGCACGACTTACCTTGCATGTCAGAGGAATTTGCTAGTTAAAGTAATTTAGAGATATAAGTAGTTTATCATTGCAGTTAAAGAACACAAATCAGGCAAAACAGTATCTGGAAATCTAAAGCTACCACGAAGCTTAAGTCTGCATCATTAAAATAAAAACCGTCATTTCAACAAATATGGAAAACAAATTATGAAGTCCTCCCTGCACAAACAATGAGACTTTGCAGGAGGGCAATCCCTGCTTTTAATGCTGTTCCCCCTGTTCAACGCCCAAGCGTTTCTAATGGAAATTTTGTTTGCTCTAGAGATTACGATTCAGTATTGTTTTCCAATCACCAGAACATCACCATACACACAGACTGAAAGGGGGCAGTGAAGATTTCTGTTGACGGTTTAATACTCAAGGATGCATACATTTACACAAATATCCCATGAGCTAAGAAGTAAAGCAACATCTAAGCCATGGCTCTGAAATCTGAGCTATGAAACTAATCAATGAAACACACCGTCACCGGGGTATCAGAAGACAACCTACAGAATGAAATGCGGATAACAAACACGATGCACCTGACTTTCAGGAATGGGAAATTCTGGATTAGGTGAACTCTAGCAACAGGTAAAATGAGCAGGCTGTTACCTGCAGGACAAGCTGCTGCCAGGCGGTTGCCAGTGGCTGACCATTGCCAATGTTGCAAATGCTCATTCGGTCTGCTGGCTGATTGGCACGCTCAAGTTGCAAGGAGACATTGCGCCGCTCTTCCTCAAGTGCCCGGGTAAGCCGCTCGAAACGAGCTTCTTGCTCCTTAACAGATGCTAAAATGCTGGCAGCAGACCTGATATCATAGTCATCCATGATTGTTTTCAAATGCTCCTGCCTGTTAACTGACATGGGCAAATGGAAAGGGTTAGGTAAAGGGGTGGGGAGGGCACAGGTCAGAGGTTAAGAATAAAAATGCACATTGTTAGTCACCCTACTAGAATAGCGTTCAATCTAAGAAGCAAATTCCAATGCTCTTTGAAAAGACTTCCTTTCTTTTCAATGATTTGATTTTAAATTAGAAGTAATTAATCTAACGCTTCCCTGTTCAAAAAGGAGAGAAATACATGCCCACCTTGGATAGAATTTATATTCAATTCCTTTGATCTTTTTGCTAAAATTGCTTGACAGAGGTTTTCATCCCTCTTGCAGAGCTAATTTCACTGTGCAAATAGTAATGTACTTAAAAGAATTATATTAAAAAAATAAGACTTAGGAGGGGTGACAAACACAACCTTTCTTGCTACAGGCACTTGCAATTTTTCACTTTATCAGCATAAATGAGAAGTCTAGCATTTTTTAAAGACAAACTTCACAAGAAAACAATTGCATCCATGGCTTCCAAGTGAACAGAAGTCCCCCAGATTTAGCAGATAGTAGCTGAAAATAGTTTTAATTTTGAAATTACAGGAGTACACTGTAATATGGAAAATATTTTTAAATACAGACAGTGCAATTGCAGTTGAAATGTGCTGGATGGTTTCAGCATGGTAGCCAATGAAGCCAATGAAGCAGTCCGTCATGCAGCTGTTTGCTAATAATGTAAATGAAAAAGCCCAAATCAAGCATCTTCAATGGAAAACACACAGGACTGATTGTCTCTCAGTGCAGGGCAAAAAAAATCAGAAAATAAATAGTTGGGATACATCTCCCTCATTTCTTCTCTAGTAGGGTTATGGAGAATTTCATTTAAAACCCTATTTCCCTCTGTATGGTGTGTGCAGCAAAACTCCTCATTGGTTCCACAGATCTATCATTTGAACATCAGTTAAAATGTTTTCATATGAGTATAAAGTCAGCAACGTAATATAAGCTTAAATACTGGCTTCAACAGAATCCTTTCACTAAAGCTAAACAAATGACTAGTTTGCTACCGTGTACTAGTAAACTACTTAAGGCACCTCTGAGCTGAGTGCACAGAGGCCAGATTTTCTTCAGCTGCTGTAATTCAAGAAAAGTTCATACTCTGTGCTAAGAGTTATACTGTCTAGAAATTGTCCCTTCATGTGCAAATCAGGAGCAATACTTCCTGCTGCCACAGAGATTCTTTGTTTTCCCCATCTATTAAGAAGGATTTCCATGACCACTGGTGATATTAAACCCTAGTTTCCAGAAGCTTTGCATTTTGTCATTTGGTGCATGCTCTGAATTGATTCATTTTCCATGACTGGAACGTTATTTACCAGGTCTTTCTCCTGTGCTGATTCTTTGGTAGCTAATGCTAATGTGGTCACATGCTGTGGTGTTCCCAAAAGAGAGGTGTTAGCTGATATTAAGTTGTATATTTTCAGTTTGATGGAAACTCAGAAGTAACCCTGATGTCTCCATTCTTTGTCATATTTGGTCAAAATCATCCAAGAGGCCCAAAAGACGCTGAAGAAGCAGTACCAGACCCCAAAACAATGATATATACTTTGATTTCATAGGAAATAACCTGCCATAAGCTCTGCAGCTCAATGTTAACTCCTAAATAGTTGCTTTTGAAAGGAATCAGGATGGTAAGAAATCAAGTTGCAAGGACTACTATGTATTAATTTCACAGTGTTTATTTACCACCATGATTTAGCCTTTCATGCTTTCATACCGGTAAGCAAGTGTTATACAATCTAAAGACTTTTCTTATTTAAGCTTTGACTAAATTCCTATTGAGAATCTGAAAGGGAACCAAAAACCACCAAAGGATTTTCCAGATGCCACATCCTAGTCAAACATAGACCAAGCTGTCAACTTCGGAGATCTTCCATTGAGAATCTTATTTTGCAATGCTAGTTTATCAACAGACCACAAAACCATCACTGTGTTATGGTTTCTGCAAAGGAGATTCACCACCATCTAGAAGGACAGCGTAACTCAAGAAGTGCATGCAATGCAGGACGGTACTGCATGACTCACCTGCTACATCTCAGCATGATTTAGCCCTGGCACAGCTACACATAAACACAGCCAGGCTTTCTGGACCTAAGCTGGCTCACGTGCAGCCTACTTGCGTGTTTCTGCTTTTGTGCTTCCCTGCTTTGCACAGATGGAGACAGCTCTGTTTGTCGTCCTTCCTCTCTGGAGTGCAGACATGCTCCCAGGATCCTTCAAGGGAGACTGAAGGAAGGGGGACTGCACAGCCCCAGGCATGAGCCGTGTTTTGGGAAAAACACATGTCGGGGTTGGGGTGGGGGACATTTCTAAACACATATTCCAAAAGACAGCTACCTGACTACTAATTATCATGGCCTTCATGCTACAGCAGAGGAACAGCCTGACTAACACATAAACCCAATCCCACCTTAGATGAAGGGAAGCTCCAGGCCCAAGGAGAATCAATCAGAAGGGGCCAGGGATTAATTAATGGAGAGATGCTCCTGAGAAGCGTTGCAGAGCAGGAACTCAGGTTTCCTCAGTCTCTCTCTGCAGGGGCCCACCTTTCTCAGCCAACTATCCATGGAGACCTCAGAGGCCAAACTAGCTTGGCTAACTAAGTTAGGTGACAGAATTAGAGGGAAGAAGATCCTAAGGGATCAAAGGTACAAGTCACTGCAGAAGTCTAGGACAGTCATGGCTACCTCTCTCTATAAAATGTGAGCATACTAGAGGTGGAATCATTCTCAGATTCACATCAAAAAGAAATGACTTTAGCTACTACCCCCCAAAAGTCCAACTTCTCTACTACAGCTGCATTTTTTTTTCTTTTCCAACAGTTGACAATGTATTGAATAAAGTTTAAGAGCTTTAAGTGGCTTGTACTTTCAAGGCCTAGCTCAGAGCAGATGAGGGTGCTGGGTCCATTCTCAGCCTGACAGTGGGAAAAGCTCTGGCTTTCTCAGTTCCAAACTCGGAGGCTGTATCCACATGTTCTCTCCAGCTGAGCCCAGAGGCCATGCCAGCATAAGGAACAGTCTGAACTCCACAGCCATTCCATAGCTGGTACTGCGATGACATGTAAGGTATAAACTATTGTTCCTTTCATACAACTTCTTGTGTATCTACTCAAGACCAACAGTCCCTTTTACAAACAAAGAATCTGCATTAAATGGGAAATACTACATGGAAGAGAACTGAAACCCTACATGCAGAAAGATAAAAATACCACCCCATTCTTCCAGCTCTCTTAAATGCTAGAGGCCCAGTGCAGTACAGCCATGTGCAGTGCTCCCTGTGCACAGATGAGAAGGACTCAGTAATGCTACTCAGTAGCAGGGTCACCTCCTCTTGCTTACTGTAGGTAGTTCGTCCGATAAGCCAGGACCTCTATTGTTTTCTCCAACCTTTACTATGCCAATCTGTTATAAGCATTGCAGAACAGTACTCCTCCAACGTGCAGTGTAGCAATCCTTGAGCTTCAATTTTATCTTGAATGTATTCGTACCAGGTGAACCTTTGACAAAGCTCCAAGGCAGGACGAAATGCTTCTGTTGTAAGTGAACAGATCAGAAGACCCCTCTGGAAATCCTAATAAGTAGTGGATTTTAGGCTAATAGAATTTCCCTCAAGAGAAAAAAAAATCCACAGGTCAAAAAATGGCTTATATGTCACAGTAGTAAGCCCGTATATACACAACAGAAAGAAATAAAAGCAAAGTATAGAAGTTTTCAGCATTCCTCCAGGTTTTTCACCTCAGGAGAAGGTCAGAACTGAGCTCTAATAGAAAGTTATCGCTGCAGAGCTAATCATGTGTGCTGTACCCATCTACTGTGTTTCTTTATGGAGACCAGAGTTTCACCTCGAAAGAAAAAAACACTATAAATTAATCTGCCTTTGGTTAAACTTCAGTGTAGGGATTTAGAAGAACTCCCACTTAAAAGAAGAAAATAATCGAACCTTACCTGACAATATGTAACTGCAAACATCTTTTGTAGTACCTTCAGATTATTCAGGCAATTCATTGTCTGCAGCTAAAATAAGTTTTTCTCACCTGTGACTATGAGATGGGATAGCTGTTATCTTTTGGGTACCCAGGCAGCTGGATATTTCTATGTACTAACTTCAAAACGTGAATCAATTCGGAATGCAGGAAGAAGATGGCAGGATGTAAACCACAATAACTAAATTCAGAAAAACACACTCCTTTCAGAATATATATTGCAAGTTTCTGTTCCAGGGAAGAGTATTACCAACAGCAGCATGTAAAACTGACAAACACCTCCTCTAATACTGATTCTGAAGCAGTAACAGCTTGAATAATAAAAGCTGCAGTTGATGACTTAGCTGATGTATAACTTTCAAGTCACATTCTGAGAATAAGACGAAGATCCCGTTCTGAAAATTCTTAATGAGGTGTAAGAACTTGATGCCACACATGAGAGATCCTAGAAAATTTGGGTTCTATAAATGGTAAAGCTCTCTAGAGAGCTATAGAGATCTCCATGCAGAAAATATAATGTTAACCTCCTTACAACCATAAATACTGTGGTTCTTTCCTCTGTGCAAAGAAAAACATAGGCAGAAAATAAACTGTATAAATTTTCAGATGTACAATTAGTGACCATTAAAATCCTAATTCCTATGCAGAAACAACAGCAGGACCAGTAACTGCCTTTTAAGAACAGTTGGACAAAGACCGACTTCTGCATTTCAAATGATTTATTAACAGATAAATACTTGCTTGCTGTTGATTGCACTCCCAATTATTTACCCAGGGTTTCGACAATTTACATTATCAGCAGTCTAGACCAGAGGAAGAAAATAAAAGTACTGACTCATGAGTTACTTATTCAGGCTGCCACTTGCAATTTGCTACAATTTGTAACTAAATTAAAGTGCATTGAAAAGCCTACAACTAGATGAAAATATTAGACCTATAGCAGCCAGGTAAAGATTATTCCTTAGGCTGCACTTCTAAACACAGCAAACGCTTGTCTACATGGTATCAAAGGCTACGCTGACAGCAGCGACTCTTCTCCCTTCTGCCTATGTGACTCTAAATATATTATTGTGTTGCATTAGACTTAGAGCAAAGACGATCTATTTTTTCTGACTGTTCATATAAAGAACTAATGCATCAAATGGCCTCCTGTAGGTCCATACAGCTTAAGTGCTCAATAGGGATGAACACCACCCCTGGGCGAAGAGGCCAAAATCGGGGCCTATGCACAGCTAACACCCAAACTCATGACCAAGTTTGAAGGCTCTTAGAAACATTAATATGCCTAGGGTTACTTGGTCCTCTGCAAAAAAGTCAGTGAGCTCTGCACGCTAATTTTGCTAGTATAGGATGTAGCTGACGGTCAAGAGCTGTCAAGAGAGCCTTGTGACTAAGGGGATAGAGTTCTGGGAGCTTTGGGCATCTAAATCCTAACAGTTCTGGAGAATCTCTAATCCTCTGCACTTCTCAAAGTATTCTGCTTTTGTAAGGCAATCAGGTTCTTGAGTGAGCTGGATTTGAAGAGTGGAGCTGTGCCCACCAGTCAGCCACAGAACATTGCAGAGCCTTCTCTCCGGGGGAGGGGAAGTGTCTCTCAAAGCACACAGGAAATTTCTCAGCTCCCATAGTCTGAATACTGAGCACAGAAATTGCTCTCTCCCAGCCCAACTCAAGTCCACTAGGTCCTACTAACAAGAGATGGTACTACAATGAGCAACAAGAAGCTTGTACATATAGCAAACTGGCAGCTGTAGGAGCAAAATGAAAGCCTGTGAGCATGCATGGGAACAATAGCTATGTGCTTCTACAGGGAGTAAAGCCATCAGAATAAAAGCAAAAGCAGGACTAAAATAATCTGTGGAACTGAAGCATAGCACATGCTAATAATATTTCACCCTAAAGTGCTACAAAAGATGAGCAGCACAAAATGACTGTTATCCCCCATGCCATATCAGAAAGCATGCAGAGAAAAACAAGCAAGATACACACCTAGTGGATTACTGGGGTCTGAATGTCAAAGATGCTGTGACATCACCCGCTAAGACTAGAAAAGTATTGACAAAGTAGGACAGCAGCCTCAAGCAGAACCAACTATAAGAGAGAAGAAAAAGAAGACAGAGTTAGTTAACAAGGTATTACAGCCTCTTCTGCTCACATTTGTTTCCCATGTTCTCCTTACTTTGTTGTATAAATTATTTATCATAGATAATTACTTATCATAGATCATTTATGATACTGTTTTGTTCCTAACAGGGAATAAAAACAAACAAAATTCAAAGAAGGCAATCTTGAGACTGCTAAAGGAAAGGAAGAAAAAAGTTAGTCTGGTTTGTTACCAGCAGTCAATAGTTGTGTGCTCTAAAACTGGATATTGCAGCCAAACATTTTAGAACACAGAAACCTAACATGAAGCTCTTAGAAATAATAGTAATTATTTAGGCACACAACTTTAGGCCCCCTGTTTTATGCATGAGCCCTGAAATGGCTCAAGATTGTTTCATGGATACTTGTCAGAGAGGGTAAGTTCATTTCTGAAAGATGCACACAGCACAATAGTTAGCAACTGCTTTGTTTATTCTCCCTGTTTGTAATCTAATCCTATAGGAAACGCTAGTGAAAGTAGGCTCTTGGATATTAGGTCTTCTGTTTAGCTCAGTAAATCTTGGACTTGTTTTGTCATAAAACATTTAGCATGGAACTTCTCTGGGTCAGTGGTTGCAAATTTAGTACCTGTTTTTGCTGGATAACATACAGAATAGAATCCATTTCACAAAGGCATGGTTCCATGAAGCAGCATATCCAGTTTTAAGCCACCACCATGTAAAAATGCTGCAACCACATGGCACGAATGCAGAGCCAGTACAAACTCACTTTGCTGGTTCAAATATTTTAGAACACTTTCAAAGAGTAATTTTGCCCCAGCAGATTTTATGCTTGACCAGGTACTGTCTGCCTTCTTGATGCCAGCATAAACACTGTTTCTTATGTTTTGGCTAAAATACCAGAAATATGATCCTTTCTTTGCACTGATTCAATCTCAAAAGGCACGGAATCACCACGTGAAAAAAATCATTTTCTTTAAACTAACAGAAGTAAATTCTGTGCTCAAAACTTACTAAAGTTAACAAAACTGTGCAAAGATACATCCAAAGATGAAAGTCAGGAGGTAGAGTGAAAGATTAATTCTGAAGTAAATGACCCTAGGGAATAAATTAAGCATAATTCAGTTTCTACAGACAAAAGAGTAACGTTGTGCAAAAATAAATGCATGTTAATTGTAACAAAGTCCAAATAAACTGCTTCTCAGACCTTATGGCGAAATCTGTCTTGGGCCTGGCTCTTCTCGTTGCTGCTCTGGTTGACTGAGTTCTAATCTGACCCTTACGTGACAATCTCCACCAATGAATAGCAATGAGGAATTCACAAAGAAAGCTATTTCAATATAGTTCTCTCATGGGCACAGACAGACATACTGTGTTGTGTCAAAAGAAACAAAAAAGGCTGGTCAGGGGTTTTTTTGTTTCTTTGGACAGAAGCAGTCTGTGAAACAAGGCTTCAACTAGGGAAAGAACAAGGGAAGAGGAAATGCTAACAGGAAAGCTGCTTGAGAAGGAACTTGGGATCTTAAGAGCATAGCAATGAACAAACGCTACAGCCCACCAGTTCTATTATTACAGAAAAATGTCCATGTAAAATATTTGAGATTTTACATCAGTAAGAAATTTCAATCAGAAATCTAGCAGGAATCATTTTGTAGAAATAAGTACGTTCTGCAAACAAATTTGCAGAACAGCATCTACAGTCTGGCCTTAGCAACACCACCAAAAAGAAACGGGACACGCACACATCACTGCCTGCACAATGCAAACCCAGCACTTCACTCACTAGAGAACTGGCTCTGGGCAGCAGCACCAGAGTAACTCAGATCTTACTGTTATAACAGTTATGGTTAACAGTTATTGGGCTGCCTGCTATAATCCAATCCATTAAAGAGAATTATTAGACAAATTAACCTCTTAATTAAAAGCACCTAAATTGTATTCTACTAACTTACAAAAGATATGATTCCCAGCAAAACAGACAGTGCATGACTTGGATAATCAGGTTTTAAAACATCTTTTAAAGAAGGCGTTTGTCTAGTGAGTGGGGGACAGGGAAATGGTGTTCTTAAGCTTTGTTTTTTTGGGGGGGGCAGAGGGGCCGGGGGGGATTTATTTTACACAAAGCTTATAGACACATGAAAACACCAACAGATACATATGCAGGAAAGCCCTGGGCAGGTCACAACATCTCCTTATTGGTTCGTCCAGCTACAGCCTCTCTGGTGGTAGGTATTCATCTTTGTAAAGCAACTGAATGGCCTTGATCAAAGAGGTTGTGAGTAGTATTTATTTATATAAATTATATTAATTGAAAGCATTTCTTGTGTCTTTCCTATACACAGGATCTCAAAGAGAAAAACTAGTACACAGAACCAAGTACTCCTGGTATACAACTTTGCTGGCAAAACTGCTTTTTCCATCACAACTGTAATTTGCCTGAACAAAGCAAATTTTACAGTTCTACTAACAACTTCTATTTGCAGCCATAATCATTAGTGCAGATATCACCTTAACTGTATTTTTAAATACAAAAATTTCTTATATCTAATCTCGCTTGGATTCACCAGTGCACGTTTAAATTATACCAGTCATGGTCTTTCTACACCTTCCCTGGGGAAATGATTCATGACTTCAGCAGAGTTTGCTACTAGATTTTTTTTTCTGGTTTTCCTTCCAAAATTTCATGCAGTGTTTTCATGGCTCGGTGATACAGTGTGCCTACACAGCTTTAATTATACTGTAGCTCAATTTCTTTAACACCCCTTCAGCACATCTTACTACTACAATTTTTTCTAGTTTTCTTTCTAAAATTTCATGCAGTGTTTTCAGGGCTTGATGATACAGCATGCCTACATGGCTTTAATTATACTGTAGCTCTGTTTCCCTAATAAGATATGTTTCTATTGCTACTGTATACTCCCAAATGGAAAGGAAAATAAATTAGAGCAATACAGAACACCTTTATAACAACCACATACATACAATAGCATAAATAATTCAGCAAACTATTAAACTTCAAATTGAAATATTTTTACAAGGGTAATTTTTAAGTAAATGTTCTAGCCTATGATTAGTTTTACCCAATATAAAAATTTCCATTTCATCTTGAAATTTATCATTTATAGCCCAGAAGAGCATGACAGCACCTTTCTGAAGAAGAGCTCTTGCTCTTCGGGACCTACGAACTTGCCTACACTGAGAAAGCTCAAGCCTTCAATCAGAGAGCATTCGTTATGCCACACTTCCCTCAAAGATCAGTGTTTGTGTTAATTAAGCATAAAATAACACAGCAAAGTGGCATCATGTTACCTCACACTTACTAAGTGTCCACACTAAGGTTTAATGGGGTATGTGATAGGCTATAAATTCACACTGTGCACTGTAAATTCTCTGTGTAAATAAACCCTCCTCCTATATTTTCAAATGAGTTTCCAGGTTAAATATATATTTATTTAATCTTGTACATATCAAAAGACTGAGCAACGTAGCCATGGCTAAATCCTGACTTCAGTACGAGTCTGCATAACTTGAGTGTGACAGTTAAAATCCTTTGCTATTGTTCTATCTCAATGAGTGTTAATTCCGTCAAATTCAGCCAAGACCATGGAAATACTAGCATCATAAATCATTTCATTCCCTACATAAAAAGAATCACTGATTTGCACAACTTAATTTCTGTTTATCTATTTTACGCAGGCAGCATTTGGGAGACAGCACTTTTTTTCTCCCATATCAAGAAGCCAAGTCTGGAATACGAATAGCAAATTTGCTGCTTCTCAAACCTCTGACACCTTTTCTTCTTGCCTTGGAACTCTGCAAGCATGATTGCTACCGGCTTGATTAGTTCACAGGGCAATCACTTTAACACCCTAGAACACATGCCATTGCATCCTAAAGCTGCTTCATGTCATTGATTTTTGAAAGGTCTCCCCAACTGAAATCAATAAGGAGCTCTACTTAAAAATGGATTGCACTTTGTGGTCCTTTTCTGATTCATGTATATGCAGGTTGCAGAGTATTCTCACAGCTGCCTTTAGCAGAAGCTATAGGTACTGAGCTTCAGCACTTCCTCTGACCCCAATCCAATTCTCACTGACATCAATATATGCTTTAACCTCTGTGCTTCCACTGTGAGCACAAAATCTGCAGCTACCTGTGCAAACTTTTACTTAGTACAAAATTCCAATTGAAAATTGGAATACAAATAGGAATAGGAATCCAATAGAAAATCACCATTTTACCAGAATACTCTCTTCCACTCAGCTAGGAAAAAACCCTCAAGCAGTGCAGCTTATGTGAATGCAAGATAGCATCAGGCATTAAATTAACTATCAGTGCACTGCATACAAGCTATCTGCATAGGATTGTACTGATGGACTTGGTCTGATCTCAATTTCAACAGAAATACTTTGTTAATAAACTGCACTACCTCGCCAGGCTACCCTTGCAAGCAGTGCCACCAAAAATCAGTAAAGTCTATTCTTGGAACAGGGCTACTTCAGTAAGAAAAAAAAAATCAAGATCAAAAGCAGCATATTTCATAACTTCACTCTTTAGCTCTTCTGCTAGTATTTTGAGGCTTCCCTTCATCAATTTAAAGTCCAGCTTGGCCATACATAAGCCCATCCCATGAACAAACTGTGATTACACTACGTAATTACTTCCACAGAATACTTAAAAGATTTTGCCAAGCAATACACAACTATCCTCATTTTTCTGGCCTCCAGATTTTGAGTTTTGGCCAAAGGGCTTCCATTTGAAGAGAAAGGCTACTTACTGATGGCAAGGCAATCTGAAGCTGTCTATGTGCAGTGAACTACAGCTGAGAACAGCCATATATTTACAACCATTACATCTCCATTTTGCAAAGTGCAAGAACATGAGAGTTGGTGGGTAGGCAGCGATTTCCATTGCCAGGCCAGTTTCTCATTAACAGAATGGAACAAGTGAAATATTACAGCAAGGCTGGAAAATCTTGCAGATGGTCATAATCATCCTTTCATAACTGATATTATTGTGGTGTCTTCTAACAGCGACAAAATAAATAACAAAATGGCAGGCAACAAAGATCAGGACAGCTAGGCAGTTAAGCAGATCAACAGCCTGCTTCATCTGTTCCAAACACTACAATAACAGTGGCAGCAGACAGCGTATTTAAACGAGCTGACATTAGTTAGAAAATGGTCATTTTGCTACACAGTTTGAGAGGGAAAAAAATCGAACCGTGACCCCACAAAACAGTGAGTGTTTAAGCTCAGCAACAGATGTGTCAAATGACTTATCCCAACCATGAGGAGTTAATTGATGCTATAAATAGTACTCTGAAAAAAAAAATCACCAACAAAACAAACCACTTAATGCTTGTATCTAAAGCACACAATCTAGCTTTTCTTATCTGTAAAATTATTCTCCTTTTTTAAAAAATAAAAAAAAAAGTGGGCTTGGGTGCTTTACATGGAGATAAGCACAGACAGATAATTTGATTTCAGGCTATTGAGAAATTTCCTTCCTTTTATGTTTCAGAAGAACAGGGCTGCATGCAGCTAAATGAGATCTGTAGATTACAGTAGAAGAAAGGCTAATAAAACTGCATAGCTACATTCCTGGGTAATAACAAATGTTTTGTAATTCTATGGCTCTGATCTCAAGGTTTATGAGGGCATTTCCCATTAATGCTTTTAAGATTAATGCAAATAAACGCATCAAAAGGAAATAGATCTTTTAACCCACCTGAATCAAATACTTAGTATGTCTCTTAGTATTTTACTCCAATAAACAAACTGCCATGGCTAGGAAAAAATCACAATTCTGTTGTTTAAAGCAAGCATCTTCCTGTGGTTTACTTGTGGCTTTCAGGAGACAAAACAAACAACAAAAAATAAACCCTCTCCTGTTTTGCTGAACATATATCTAGTTTAACTCTCACTGTCGTATCTATTGGGTTGTGTGGCTTCTGCATTGCCCCAGAAGGGAACTGAAAACATTAGTTTAAACAGGGAAGAAAAAAATGTCAATATTCATGTTTAATTCTTGAAGGTACTAAATCAACCAAATTTTATTAGCTGCTGCTTACCAATCAATCCTAGTGCATTACTCCCCCATATTTCAATCTTACTAAAACCAGCCAGATTTAGACCTTACATTGCTTTAAACCAGGAATAGTATCAACGAAGAGGAGATTAATACAATACATAAAGAGGGAAGGAAAAGAACAAGGCCCACTAGCTCTAATTCTCTCTAGTAACATCTGTCTCATTCTCAATCAAGTATTTTTTTTCACCAAGCTAAATTTGGAAGCCTGAGGCACTAAGAAAACCTACTCTGTTAGACCAAAACTATAGATCTGTTTTCCGTAATTGTATGTGCAGATTCAAAGGTGGCATCGATAGACCCTTCACTGTTTCAGCATCTGTAAATTTAAAATGCAATCCAAGTTCCTTTTACCCATGTAAGTTTAGGACATAATCCAAGTTTGTCCTGGTTAACACCGCAGCTTTTTAGTGTTACAAGACAAACATGCATCTGAGCATAATAAATAATATCTGAGCAAAATAGAAGTATTGAGCTCATCTGATGTCTCGAATAATCATCCAGTTCATGCATAAACATATAAAGGCAGGAAAAACAGATACATTTTAATGACAGTCTCAAAGAGACTCATCATTCCATATGACGGATTTTGGCATGTAACAGCTCTAGTACTGCCAACCGAACAGTCTTTGTTACACATGGCAAAACATCCTGCTCTAGAGCCTTGCTGTCTGAGTGGCAGAAACAATGTCACAGGAACTGCCAATTAACTTTTCTGTCTTCAGGTGCAAAACATTGTCGAATCTTCAAAGCAGAAATCTTTTATCACTCAGAAACATTTTCTATTCTATCTGACAAGCATATTGGCTTCTTTAGGGTGGGTTATGCTGGCAGCCAAAATAGCCTTCAGAGACTAACGTTCAGGACTTGTCTTGTTCATATCATCGGGTGAATCAAGGAGCCATAGTAACCCCATTGATTAGCCCAGACTCAAAACGTTCTTTACTCATTTAGATCTTTCACTTGCATGAGACAGAAATGCAGTGCTGTGCTTAGTCTGCAAAGTGTTACATTCATCTATTTATCAAAAATGATTTTTATTGCATCACTGTAAGTAGCAATTTTCACAGCTAAGATTGATTCTTTACTGTAAGAGCTTTTTACACACCAGCTTATAACTCCATCAAAATTTGAACATTTGGGCTGAAGTTTTCCCTGATAGGTCTTTCCTTCAGGCTTAATTTTTCTTTTAGGAAAACTTCAGCTAGAATAATTTGACTGTTTTTCATATCATTTAAAAAAATAAATAAAAAAGTGCAAGTTTTTTCCACCAGTGGCCTAGAAGACACAGTCAAGCAACTTGCTATCAGCAGCAACCCTACGGCTGCCAGCACAGTGCAGAGATACGCAGTCTCTATTGTGCTCTGTATGAAGCTCAAAGGTTGGCAGAGGTCACCGTAGCTTGTAACTAGCAACGTAACACCCATATTGAACCTCCAGCTATTTTCCTTCTTACCTGTTCCTCCTTTCCTGCCTATAAAACCTGCTCCAGATTTGGCCTTATCATAGGCCTCCACCAAGACCCCATTTACTCTACTTCTTCTGTGTGGTTGCTCCTCTTGGGTCTGCAGTTCAAAAACATGGACGGAAACTTGATGCTTTTGCTATTGGCATCCGAGTAAATAGGAAGTGGTATCTGAGACATGGAGCAGATGAAAAGTAATGCAATATGTATGGCCCAGAATACAAATTAAGGTCTTCAGATAACCCTAACTGCACCATATCCTAGTTTTTGCAATTTACTTGCAACACTTATAATCTAAGTGTCTTCATTGCTAAATTCTATCCCATCATAGCAATGAAGAATCAAAAAGCCTTAAAAACAATCACAGCCCCAGGAAGAAGTGATATAGATAGCTTTTACAAATGGCCTGCTGAACACAGTAAAGATTTTTTTTTTCTGTTCTCCTAATTCAAGACAAGAAATCCAGTAGATACAACTGAACGCTCTGCTACCACACATGCAAAAACTATCGATAGCAAAGGTGGTAGAGATCTCTGCATTTAATTCTTTTCTAAAATCGTAGAAACAGTTGTGCATCACAGCCCTAAAGTCATTCAAGTGCATTTGAGTGCTATGCTTGAAGGTACTTCTCTTGGCTGCCTACACGGACTCAAGAAAGCATCCGATACAACCGAATCTTGGCTTGAGGTTGAGCCTAATACAAAAATCAGTTGGAATTGGGGAAAGTATTGAATTTGGGGGGGCGTGAAGGGGAGACGTTATTGAATGGGGGGGGGCACTAGCAATTGTCTTTTGGAAAGGTTGCTTTCTTCCATATAGCTATAATTAGTCACTGACCTTGTCCCTTCCAAGGCATTTCTTCTTTTGTATCTTTAACCAAATCTCAAGGCTTTTTGTAGTTTATGTTGCCCGTCAATAATATTTCCTCTTTCCAGGAATGCACTTATCACTATTGCCTAATTACAGTTATTTGAATGCGGAAATAATTCTTCCAGATCATTAAATATCTTCTCCAAGAAACAACTTTCTATTCAAACATCCCTTTTTAATAAACATTCTGCTGATGACTGCTGAGTGGGAAAAATTATAATTTTGCTTTAACTGTCTAGGCACTTCAAATATTTAAACAAGTTCCCTCTTTCATATCACAATCTTGCACTGTATAAGTAGAAATATCTTCCAGCTATAATAAATACTTTTAACTTAGTTTATTAAGATTATATAAGAGATAAGTAGCAAAGAATTCAGACAGCAAGTACAATGTAATCTCTGTTCAGAATCCTTCCCACAAACAGCTTAGCAACTTTATATGGGCTATACACACACCTTCAGTTTTGACTTATATAAATGTGACAATGTTCAATCTAAAAAAATGAAAGACCTTTATAAAAAATTAGTAACATGGTACCTCTAATTCAGAGGATTATTTTAGATGAATGCTTGGCTAAAACTACAATCCACCTACACTGAGAAAAATAAAGCAGTACACAGAAGGGAGTGATATTTCAGGAAAGCAAACAGTACTGTAACATTTAATCCCATTATTCACTGCCGAAGCCCCAGGATTAAAACCAGACACATCAAAGTACTGAGGTGAAGTCACAGCAGCTGAAAGTGCTTGTGGTCATCCTCAAAGCAACCAGAAGATTGGCCTTTTGATCTCAGGAATGGCTTAGACATAGTTGGCAGGGTGGGAGCAGAGAGCAGGAGACATCTTAAGAGTGTGACCCTTACTGCAGAAAGAGGTGGGATGCACGACATACTCACACAGACTTTAATCTAGCTTGCTCAGGTACAGAAAAAAAATCAGGAAAGTAGGAGCACAAGCTGAGAACAGGCTAGCAAGTGTCCACCTGCTGTAAATGTAGTTGAAGGCCAAAGTGACATAGTAGGAGACACTTCCTGCCCTGTCAGGGGGAGAAGGAAACTAAATGAGGACTTCCATGGTAGAACAAGAAGAGAGACATCGATCAGACATAGTGTGGAGCCCCAACAGAAATACTGTCATCCCTCTTTTCAGTAAGCAAAGACAGAAATGTTGTCACCTAGCACTTAAATTTCACCCTCACCATAGACAATACAGAATTACAAAGGTTCCTGCGTAAGTTCCACAGTTTTAATATTTATCACCTGACCCCTACTTTAAAACCAATTTTAGTAGGCCTTCAACAGCATGAATACTAATGAATTTCTGAGAGGTGTAAAGATAATATAAAAAAAGTGCAATGGTTTAAGAAAATACATAATGACAAAGCAACAGATTACTCAAGAGAGACTCTGTAAGCAATTACAGAAACATTATACCTTTTACAGTGTTCCTTTCTTGAACTGGCTTTAAGATAGAAATTCTCCCTTGGTTCAATGACAGCTCTGCCAGAGAAACAACGAAACACAACAAAAAAAGACATTCCATCTGGGGGGTTAGGAAGAGAGGGGTATATTTAAATAACTGATAACATTTACCTAGTACAGGGGAAACTTATTAAATGTACCTTCTCTTGACCTCCCTTCCCTTCCTGAGTCATGCTGTTGTCCGAAGTAACACAAAAGTGTTGTAATCTATTCCACCATTACCTGAGAACCACAAAATCCCACAGCATAGAAAGGAAGCTCGATAGGAAGAGCTCTTTTGGCTAAGGAGCTATTCTAATCCTCTTGGTTTCTGTCCCAGCACCACCCATATGTCCATGATCAAACAGTTCCCAACTTAGAATTTAATCCAAAGTATATTTAATTTCCTATTGATTCATAGATTTAAAAGTAAAAAATGCTTCCTTCATAAGCACACATCATAGCATTTTCAGCCATCCAGGCCTAAATACCATCTAGTGACTCTAAAAATGTCAACTGTGGCTACATAAATACATCTCATACTGTTTGACATTTTACCTTCTAGCAGCAGGAAATATGAGAAATTAGGACAGGAAGAAATTCACCTTTGAAATTCACCAGGAAGAATTCAACACTTTTCAAGATCTCCCTCTTAGTTTGAGCTTCAGGTTGCATTCTCATTACAGCGTTCCTTACCCCAGAAACTTCTACAGATTACAAACAGGATGCTTTGTCTCTGATTCCCAGGCTCCTTCCCTGTTCATGAGACCAAGAACATTCCGAGTAGCTGATTCCTGCAGCTTATCCTTTCATAGCTCCACTCAGGAAGGAAAATTTACCTACAGAAACAGACACTGTCACTCCCCTTCCACTTGCAGCCTGCAACTTGGCTTCACCATTAGACCCTTTCCTCCAGCCCTCTTTTGGCTGGAAAGTACACCAAGTCCAAACCCAGGCGGTCAGTAATGAGAAACACTTCAGCCCTTCAGACTCACTGTAACCAAACAGCTGCTAAAACAAAATTATATATTTCTGAGGTAACATAAGCATTTCTTTGAGTCCTGATTTCTTTTAGTGTTTTTCGCATAACAAGAATACGACGACCTCCTCTGTGTAGGTGAATTTTGTGTATTTTATTAAAATATGCTCCATTTTAAGAAATGAAGTAATTCGTGATTTACGTTTAGTGCCACCTGGAGCAGCCAAAACCTACTGAAATAATACCTTGCTTGATTTATCCTTCCTTCTTTCCCACCCGTATTTTTTCTTTTAACTGTCAAGGTCAAGAGGACATGCGGCCTAAGGCATTTGTCTTCAATTGGGACATCCTGGTTAAGACCCAGATCCACTGTAGCCTGCATGTATGGCTGGGGGCTATTTAACCTTTTTGTACAGCATAATCTGGGAAGAAACTGCATTCTCCTACTTCACAACATCTTATTAAATTTATATACAAAATATCATGAGGTATCAGGTACTTCAGAAGAGAAGCACCCACATTATTACCAGTCGTCTTCTAGTGAAAAAGACGTATTTGTATATTCTGAAATTTATTGTTGATTATCAGGAAGACTATTTGTTTTTTTCAACAGAGATCTGTTTTATTTTATTCTTTAAACAGATTTTGTGTGAAAACACACAATAATTTAAGCAACTAGAAAGTTTAACAATTAACACTAGTAACACTAGTAACATCGACCTCTCCACAAGAAACGTGACCACATTGCTTCCTGGTCCCTTTCTTTCCAATTCACATTTGAGAGATTTATCAGATAGAACAGGAGTCTTAAGAGTTTTAACTAAAATTTAATGGCTATATACTTGCAACTAAAGGCATAAAGAATCACAGTTTCTTTGCTACAAAAGATATCTAGAAAACTTACTCTTTTGCTAGGATCCTCTCAAAAGTCTCTGCATAATTTCCACCTGCAGTGAGACTGAACTCTCCGATGTTAGAAGAAGTTCTGAGAAAATTGTGACAAATTTTCATTCTTACTTTATTCTACTTTATTTTTTTTATCCTCCCCATAATGCAGTGTTTTCAGCCCCTTGTATTCTACACAGCATCACCCTCCTAACAGGCTGGCCAACTAAATACTTGCTCCAGACTAACATAGTTGTAAAAGCAAGTTGACTCTGAATCGGATCCTTTTTAGAACCTTGATGCAAAAGATCCAGATTAATATATAACTGTAAGGCAGAAAACAAAGTCATTACTTGCTGAACACATCACTTTGCTAACACATAATCTATCCACAATCTATCCCACACAGTTGGGGTTATGCCAATATTTTGCCAGAATTAGCTAAAAAGTAAAATAAATAAAGCCAGCAAAGAGGTACAACAGATGATCAAGGCAAGCCTGGAGGTGGCTGCATCGCCCACATGACACATCCACACTATGGGTGACACAAAGATGGAGCTGAGACAGGAGCTCAGAACCACACGGGCTACCTACCTCCTCTTGCAAGACAGACGCTAGCCTACCTTGCCTCTTGAGGATATGGCAATCCCTAAGGTGCTTCCTGGGCTATGGCAAACAACCGGATAGGCTCATGCTGACAGATCATGCCGTTGTTATCACATTTGTAAAGGGCCCATACGACTGACATTGGGAAAACAAGTATTAGTTGAATAATGGCAGATGCCAGCTGACAGTCTGAGCCCCAGATCATAGAATCACAGAATCCTGGGAAGCCTGGAGCTTGCTGAGGCTCATGGCTATATTGCAAAGTCCCTTCTTTGGTCCTTGGTTGCTCACATCTGACAACATGGCTTGCACCACAGGGGAGAAGGGAAAAAAGCACCAGCTTGGAGCATGTGATATTTAATAAAACACAACCTGTACTCCATTATATAAACACTGCTTCATTCCAGCGATATACTTTTATCATCAATTTTAATCAGATGTCTTATAGCTCTCAGATAAGGTTGAAAAATAAAACCAAACTGTAATACCTTCTCTAATTGCTTATTATTGCCCACTTGCAACTAATTACCCAGTCACACTGTTAGAGATTCTGAGCATTTCCATGTTCACTTGCCAACAAATGACTAAAAAAATGAAATTAAACAATTAGTCTCTAGCTGTAATAACTAATTAAAATAAATATTTTCAGAATAAGGAATTTACTAGAACATCAAGACACTAACATTGCAAAATGTGTGAAAAAATACAGCATCTACCAGCAAACAATTTCTTGCCATTCCGCGAGTTCCAGAGCTGCATCCCAACCATCACTTGCTTCTTCTCCTATTCCAATGAACACAATTGGTTAATAAAACTTCTCTCTCATAGGGTGAAAATGTGAGTAACTTATTAGGAAAGTTACTGTTCTTATAGAGGAAACCTTAAGGGCAAATTTTGATGCTGTCCCATTGCAAGTGTATGCAGTAGTGACAGATGAGCATTTTTACACATGATTTGAATACGATGCAAAGTACTGTGGCAATCTGTCCTACCACTCCTTTTCCCTAGTGTCTTATTTTGCATTCTCTGCCAAGCCTGAATCGTGCTTGTAATCCACTTGTTACAGCCTCCTTGGTCCCTTACTGAAAAAGCTTCCAAACATGCACCCAGTTCTTGAAAAGGATTATAGCCCAGCCAGTTGTGCGACATGCACTCTTCGGACACGCAACGCATGGGTAAACGCACTGAATGCAGTCGACTCGACTGCTCTCTGCTTTACGCTCAGGTAGGTTGCTTATTGGTGCCATGGAGGCAGCATTATACAAAACCACTAATGAAATGCGTTGCCTGCTCCTGACTAGATTCCTCATCTCTGCACAGAAACAGGCACAATTAAAACTGCTATGTGTGGGGCAAGTAGAAAAGTCCAAAATAAATGAGAGAAACACTAAAATGCTGTGGCTAGACAAGCAGACCACTTTTCAGTTCAGCTGTACTACTACTTATAAGCAAGTACTGCAAAACCTTGCCAAGGGAAATGGAAAGCCTGTGTCTTTGGATCCTTCTGACACTCAGTTGAGCTATTTCTCTCTGACATTTCTGGCAGTGTAACAACCAACAAAGACTTTGGATGATGTACGTTATTTGGTAATACAAAAATTACCTGCAAAATCATAGCTACCACCCTCACTGCACACTTACAACCCCAAATTAGTCTTAATGGACTAATATTTCCCTTACAGCACTATACTACAGGCAGCGTAACTTCAGTTAACAACTGAGTTACATAAATGAAAAAGACAGGTGGAAAAGAATTCACTTGATCCAAAGTTAAATGACTCTGTTTATGTTTTGTCTGTATCGATTGCAAGAAGCTCATGCCCTCCAATTGTATGTTTTCCTCAGCAAGGACTTTGTCACAGATAAATCCCTGGACGTATAGGCAGAACTGAACAGCACGCTTTGGGCTGTGTTTTCCATCTGCTGTGATTTGCTCTTCTTAACCAATAAACAAGGAGGTGAGCAGAAAGTATTTTCTCCTTGAGGTCCTCTTCCCTTTGCCTTATATCCTCATTTGCCATATTGCTGTTATGTCACTGGCCAATGACCATTCTGACTGACAACTTGATTCTGCTTTTATAGAAGATGTCAGACAGAAAACACCAGGTACCCACATTATACAACTCAGTGTGTGTGTACATACTCTACCATAATTTGCATCAGAACATATGAAATAGTCACGGGAAGCACGGTCTCTCCACTTAAAGATGTGATACATACACAGCTACCATACAACACGCTTAATGACAGCAATACTGTACACTCATTAAAAGGCTTTCCATCAAAAGAGGTGGACTACAAGCTGTTTGATATTCTAGTATTTACACCCAATTATCTTTAGAAATTTATTTAAAACAGCATTATTTTTGTGTTACTTATGAACTTGGAGTTCCCTTATGAACTCCTACTCATTCTTAATTATAATGTAAATCAGTGCATTAACATCAAACAAGCAAACATTAACTAAAGCAAGTGATAAAAATGCAGACAAAGTTCGGACAGAAGCAGTGGCAAAATGCCCAGAAAGTTACAAAAAAAACCTCTTAACAGCTTAGTCAACAAGGATAGATACACAGACCTTTCAAAATAGATGCTCTGGGTAATAACAGTTACTGCCAATAAATTTTATACAAGTATTACAAAAGAGGTAAAAAGCTCATGCATCACCACACAGACATGTCATAGATAAGAACTGTGGCTTTTTAAAATGTCAGAACTGAGAAGCGTACAACAGCTTATAAAATGTTGCTCAAGTCATTAAATGCAAACAGTGATGCACATCATTTATTAAGGAAATGATGGCTGAACTAACTTTGGCAAACTAGATGCACCTATTTCCTGGAGCACATTAGTTTGTTGATAAAGACATGGCACTTTCAAAGAAAACTCAGGAAATGTAAAACTACGGAAGTCAACACATAGTGATTCACTTCAATGTAGTATGCTATGAGCAAGCACAAGTTAAGCTAATCCTTTTTACTGAAGGAAGAGCCACAGATTTTTGTGCATTTGGTAAATACTTATAAGAAGCCCAGGCAGCTTTTAATATAGGACTAGGATTTTCTCCTAAACATCTAAGGTACCTTAAAACTGCAGTTTCTTGATAGCCACAAATCTAAATGACAGTATTTCCAAGATTTGTTTTTCTTCATGTCATATAGGTTAGCAAATGTACAGCACTGGTGAGATTTGCAAAATCTGCCAAGTAGGCATGAATTACATATTTCTAACTCTATTTAAAGTTAATACATAATAATCTTCCTATCAAAATTCTGCTGACAGCTGATAGTACTACCTTCCTAGTACTTCTCATTAGGTATCTAGGAATTAAAGAACAAGCAGGTATCTGCAGAATCTAGTAACACAGACGCACACACATATATTACGTGTGTATGTAATAAATGAAACTTTGCCAACAATGTTGTTCCTCAAATATTTATTTTGCAATAACATTGCTAAAAATAGCTGAACACCTTTTATAAAAATGTAATTTAAGATTTTACAACCTAATATGCACAAGAATTCATCACACCCAATTAAATTAAAATGCAGCACTTGATCACCTTTTATGCAAGTCTAGAAAAGGAATTTTATTACATTATATGCTAATATGCAGTTTCATTTAATTTAGCTGATGAATTACCTACTTCTGTTTTCCAGTATATATCAAAGATATCCCAAATGAACATGATAGCTTTTCAATGGGGCAACCAAAGTCACCTTTGGCAGTGAAAAATCATTCTTCTTTCATATACATTTGCTGAAGAATGCTGCGCTCAATACAGATTTTGACAACAAGAGTCAATCAGTAAGATTAATTTACCATTATGTAAGATCTGAGTATAGGTTTAATTTCTTTTCTAACAGCTAACCCTTTTTTTTTCTGTGCGCTTTTTTTCAGCATTACTTTACATGTACCAACTTGTTCAACTCCAAACATAATTTTAATATTAAACTAATACATTGGAATTTCATTATAAGAATTATTTTGGATTTGAAAAATAAGTGATTTGTAGAATAGCTGTTTTCTAAATAAAAGAGCAATTTCTGGTTACTAGTAATACTTGTTCCTGTTAATAACTGTACTATGCATTTACATGACCAGATTTAATTTTCAAATTTCTGAATGACATAGATACCATTAAAATGGTTAAAAAGTATGGATGTTCAGTGCAGTCACCCCCAACCATAAAATTATGAAAAGCCAGATGATCTTTGCTTACTGGAGGCTTAACATCAGCTTTATGGAGCTTCCCATCCAATCAGGAAGTCCAAAAACAGGCTAGAGGGAGAGAAGCAGCTTCTGAGCTTGATTTCCTAATTCAAAGTTATTGGCTTTGTGCAGGGGACCAGCAGAAGGCAGGCTAAATGGAGTAGAATGATGGAAGACAACGAAGGAAATCAGGAGAGAAAATAAGAAAGGAGGAATCTCAGAAGTAAGAGAGAGAAGAGGAAAGAAGCAAATTGTTTAATTTGTGTGTGAACAGACAAGTTCAACACTGACTGCAAGAGACAAAATACTGCAGATTCCAGCTGTGAATTTAGCCAAAGGTTTGTACTTCAATTTCTCAAGGCTATTCAATTCACCATATTTAATTGAAATGGTAGACCGAAACAAAACGAGAGAAATTAAGCTCTCCCATCTGGCCCCTATTTGAAAATGTCTTGATGAAGAGAAAAAAGGTCTTGCCGAAAGAAAAAAGCAAGTTTAATACATGTGTGTCATTGCTATTCTACCAGGTTTTAAACTTACTGTGCAGTCAAACTATAAAGTTAAGAGTGTCGAAGTATTTCCTTCAACACCCACTTGCCAAAGAAACCTAGTTTTCTATAAAGGAAATTTTTGTTGACGATTTTCATTCAAGAAAAAATTCTGCAATTTGCAATTAATATTGTACTGTACTCGTACAACACAGATTAGCTGCTATAAAACAGCACAATGCTGTAACAATTTCATTATGATTACAATAACCAGAAGCAGTCTGCAGTCAACATTGTCAGATGTTTCTGGGTCTATCTGACATCCTTCTAGCATGTTAATTATGCTCTTCTGACTGCCAGTGGCTAACATCTACTGGCTTGACAATTAAGCTGGCAAGGTCTCAATTCTGAACAAAAGGCAGCTACCAGATATTTTGTCAAGCCAGATAATTTCTTACTGAAAATATGTACTTGAAAAATGTCCAGTTCTTTCTGAGCACACACTGTGCCCAAATGGAAGAAGAAAACCATCTTGGGAAAAAAAAAAAAAAGACACCTTAACAGCTAACAATATTTTGTGAATAAAATTGGGGTAAACTAGCTTTATTGAAGAACAGTATTTTCTCCATAAATCTGCATTAGTACTGACTATCCTTACTAGCCTGTACTGTCACGGAGAATACTGCTCAGGCAGTTATTGTTACAAAGGTACCCAAGCCATGCACTCATCAGAAGACTTTCACCATGGACAGACACAGTACCACTGCTTTCTAGCAAAGTCAGAAGCCGGGAATATAGAACACAGATAGGAGCAGAGAAATCCCATGGAGAGTGACAGTTTGCTGAAGGTCAGAGTCATGGGCAAGAGGCCTCAACACACACACGGTGCTTTCCTGTCTTCCTAAGGAAAGACAACTGAATGAGGCCTCAGCCACATCTCCAACTCTTCTGGCTACTTACATGAAGCAGATTTTTTTTTTAGAAGAACACAGAAAAAAAGCTTGAAACAACTGGAAGCCTCTAAGTAAACCTGGAGAATCCACAGCACTGTCATGGAGGGTAGAAGATGCACACACCTTCCAGAACGCTGACTGATTAGGCACGTGTATGCAGTTAAACCCAATGAGCATTCCCATGCAAGAGCACTGTTCAAAAATGTCACAGATACACCTCAGTTCACATAAATAAGATATTTATGCCAATAAGCTACATACAAATGATTAGGAAATCAAAAGGCAGAAGTAATTAGATTACTTCAGATGCTCTGGCAATTTTTATTTTTACAGAAACATTGATTTTACGAATGAAGTTTTGGCTAGTAGAGATTGTAAGGATTTGAAATCCTTACTCTCAGAAATTCACTGTCTCTGAAATTCACTGTCACCTGGGTGACAGTGAAAGAGTGCAACACGTCTGCTTGATTTACACAAAAATGAGGTATGATCTATTTAATCAAATAACGTTTCCATTTTTCTTTGTTGAAAAATAATTAAGTAGGTTCCTGTTATTACTGATGACCTGAAGGGAGAAGTTCATATTATGAGAAAAAGTATAATCTCTGCCATAATCTTCAGTCACACACACAAAACAGCGTTATGTTAGCACAGATTAAGATCACTAACACAAATTGCTTCTATAAGCAAGGTGAAAATTAAAGGTAGAATACTGTAGCAGTCTAAAATGAAAAACAATTGCTAGGGAAAGATATAAAAAGCATCCAAACTCCTTGGTCTGTGAACTTGAAAAAGAGGGCTAGGAAGAATATCTAAGGAGAGAAGAAATCAATCCTCTGTAGTTGTTACAGATCACAGTGCAGGAACCCTTCCTGGCAAACCAAGACCTTGCACACAAAGCGCAGACAGCTACTGAAGAAGAAAATACTAAGTACGCCAAGTCCCAGAGCTCTGACAAGCTGTGTCTTTCATTTTAATACACTTAGGTTACTGGGTAGTCATATTACTTAGGTTACTTCAAGATATGCCAACACATTCAAACACTCAGCTTCTGTTTTTTCAGTTCCCAGGACAAACAAGAACAGCGAAAATGTGTAATATTAACTCACAGAAGTGTTTCCATATTCACAAAATGATTATGTTAGCATCTATAATCTTATGTTAATCGATACACGCTAAATATATGTATTTAACAGCTTCCTACTGCTTTCAGCTCAATAAGTTTAAGAACTGTGGAATCACAACAGTTTGTTAGGTATAATCTTGGTTTTAAACACCAAAAAAAGAGCTCTGGCTTGTATTTTAAAAGAGGTTATAGGGTGAAAGCAGTAAGAATGTGTTTATCCTTGCACTACTGAAACAGAATTATTTGCTTTGCCGTAGTATTTCCATTTTTATGATGACTGCTCCCATCTCTTCATGTACTATTTTAGCTCTATTGATATAGAAAAATTTACTATGATCCTACTGTAAAGAACTTGAAAAACTTTCCTAAGACCCACACAGTTTTATATTTATCTTTAAGGCCAATGAAGGGAGATTAAATTAAATCAAATCATATTCCTCATATTCTGGCAAGTAATCGTCTTGCTAATTAAAAACAGTTCTTCTTGCTTTTTCTAAGAAATACTGGGTGTGGAGTGCTAGAAAAAACCTGAACAAGAAGCATGCAACAATTCAGAGGAGGTACAAGACATTAGAAGAATGGAGAGAGAGGAAAGACGGGAAAGAGGAGAGAGACTTACTTCAATTCTTGCCTGTGTTTAAAACCAGCAGGCTGATCACTAGAAATTTGGCAATTACAGCAAACTGGTTAATCTAGTTCGGTGACAGCTTGATCTTACAAAGCCCCGAATACTGCATTTTGTTAATAGTGGAGACATAAACAAGAGATGAAAGATGTCTTTGAAAAGTCAAGTAAGCCACTAAATACAGCAGTGGTACTATTGAGGAGTATAGCACATGCTAGAAGGCCTAGCAACGAAACCTGCTGACGCCAAATAAATATGTGAGTGGGAAGAACACAGAAAAACTGGCAAGAAAAGGCACTCAGGAGACCAACATTTCCAGTGTAAACAGCAGCAGTAGTGCCAAGTGTGAACTGGCAATGTAAGCATATGCCAAAGTGTATTTGGAGCTACAGCCAGAAGTGTCAGTAAGTGCCTGAATCATTACATTTATCCCTCTCAGTGTATTTGTCTTGTGGCTGCTGTGATAACTTGCTTAGATAAATATCAGAAGGCATGAAGTAGCAATGGACATCTGAAATTAGTTATTTGATACATGATTTAGTGACTACAAAAAACTTTCTTTGTGCCTAGGCAGAAGAAAAATGAGCAGAAAAAAAATATAGGCAAGCAGGGAAAATAGGAAACTAAGTTCAACAGCGAAGAAAGCACACACTATGTATCCCTACCACTTCGTCAGAAAAGGGAATAGGTAATTAACGTAAGAGAAATAATCAGGTGTACAATTTGCAAATTGCTCATGTCAATAGTGGGATTAATATATGTTTCTGGTGAGACTTGTAGATGTGAAACTGCACTGCTTTTACAATTTAAATATTTATCAGTATACATTTGATATATACCTGTCAACTCAGTTTTTCAGTACTACTTTGGCTTCCAAAACAGAGAGAAATAAAACGAGAACAAAAGAGGTCACAGAAACTAACCATGCACTCGATCTTTCTGATCGCAGATGTGATCGAGATACTGAGTCTTAAAAAACCTTTTTGTCAAAGCACTCATTACAGTTCAAACTCACTCCACGCTCACCAGCATGGAGCAGGTAGAATTGAGAGTAAGATGACATGGGCAACCACAAAGCAGTGAGAAAAGCTGGCAGATCTAATTTTAGTTCTGCCAGCCTGGACAGCGTCCTCCTAACGAGCAGCAAATGTGATAAAACTGAGGAGCAGGCCTAACTATCAAAACCACAGAAGCAGTAACTCCATCACACAAGTCTTATTTGCATCTTAAATGTTTATAATCTTCAGATTTAAGAGACAGAATATGGCTGCACATCTGCTCTTTTAGTCGGAATGCACGCCTTTTAATATAAGCAGCAAAGCAACTGCAAACGCTACAGAGCCGTAACACTTTGTGAGCCAGCTTCCAGTCTGACTCCATCATTAGGAGGCTGTGGCAGACCATTATGGCTCAGATGCTAGTTTTCTCCTCTCTAATTATATTATTCCTCCTGAATGATTCAGTGACATGTCTGGTTTCTGCAACATTAAAAAAGCAGTGAAGGATTGATGAGATCAAAAATACTGGACTCAAAAAACCTCAGCTTGACTAGTTATTTATTAGAAAAAAATACATTTCATACAAGTACGTTGGAAATCAGCAAGATATTTTGATTTCCAGTCACAACAGTGCCAAAGGCTGTAGGTGCTTCTCAGATCTGAAAACATACAGAAATCCTATGAAGACAGTCTCAGATATGATGACACTATGTCAGCCTTGAAAAGTTGCACACAAATACTTGCAGACAAGCGTTTGTCTGCATCTTGTTAAAATGATTGTAATGAAAGAACAAATAATGTTTTACTTGCTGGCAAAAAAGGTAATCATCCTTTGTAGGCTGCAAGAATTTTGCAAAGCCGCTGTATATTAAGCTGCCCATAATGCAAATACATCTCCGTGACAAAAATCAAACAAGCTGCCATTCCCTGTAGCCCCCTATCAGTCTTATTGGTCCCTCAGAAAGGAAGATGGACATCTCCACGTGTCCAGAGACTACTCAAACACTAAAAGGCTCCCCTCTCCACTGAAACTATGCTATTAACATACTTTGATTAATCCTACTACAGTTTTAATACCATCGTCCATAAATTTTGGTAAAGCTATAGTATGTATTTTCTTAGTTTTTATGTGCATAATGTTATTATTACAAAGTCTAGTAGTCTTTCCAACTGTTAACCTCTATATGAAGGGAAATTAGGTTGTCCAAGAACTGCATAATTTCAATCTAGATGTTAATTATAAGAAAACAAACCTACTAAGGTTTAAATTGGTAATAGAATAAAAAGCTCACACTTAGGTAGGATTAAAATTTAAGGCTAAGCCCACAATAAATCTTATCTTAATCTTACTCTACTGTGTTCACTGGTGTTGAGACCTGCAAGCTGTAGTGTCTTTGCTGTTAGATGTCACAATCAAATGTTCTTTTCGTGAAAAGTTGTTTAAGAATATGACTGAGCTTTCATTATGTCTCTGTGATTTACACTTTTGAAGGGCAGATTTTAATTGTATGTATGTCAATCATAAACCCCATCCAACTGTCATGGAAACAGTCATTCCAATGAAGTCAAATGATTAACTTGGCTGCTGGAACAGAAGTTTTATTGCTGCAATTTACTGAAACTGCCTGAATGGAATCACAGTAATAGCCATGTTGCTGGACGCAGTGCTCTGCCAAGACTTTAAAAGGATTTAATACTTAAATTCTTTACAAAAAACATGCATTATTCTGATTGTATTTAAGCAAGCAGAGTGTTACAGGGTATACTTCAATTCTATAAGACTCGTAAGTTTTTGTCTGTTTCTCTTCCCAACACAAGCTCTGCCCTCAAACATGACTAATCAGGTTAATTAGGTTAACATGAATTTAAGGCAAAAGCAAGGCCTATCAGGCTTAATACACTGCTTTGACAAGTATTGCAGATTCTTTTAGTAGATACCATGATATCCCTACATCTTTGAGAGGTGATTTTCAAAGCAGTCACAATAGTTAGGTCAGGATCGCTTTTCCAAATCAAGAAACTCACTCGGCCACCACCACTCAAAACTCTTCCTTGGGCTCTGTAATTACAGCTATCCTCACCACAGGATGTGTGTTGCTTCTCAGGTGCCACAGTGCTACCGGCATTGGTCTGCAGAGCGGGAGGTAAAGAGAAGCTCTGACCAAGTTCACCAAGATCTTTAGGTATGTAAATTCTCACTGATGGTTGAGGGGTTAGGATTAACTCACCTAAAATAAAACAGAAAACCAAGTAACAGAAAACTTACAGGAAGCCTATAAACTTTTTTTTTTAAAGATCTTCTCAGATCTTGCTATATTCTTTCCTTTTGTCCAGGTCTTTTTCCATTTGTTTATTTTGGCAGGGGTCAGTGTTCCTTCTTTTTTTTTTTTTTTTTTTTTTTTTTGGTCTGAAGTTTAAGAAAGTGACAGAGTGGTTTTGTTCCTACCCTGAAAGCACACTGAAGCAAAAATAAAACTTATCATAGAGAGAATCACTGAATCATTTAGGTTGGAAAAGACCTCTAAGATCATCTGGTCCAGCCTTTAACCTAGCACTGCCAAGTCCACCATTAAACCATGTCACTAAGAATGTAAGTATGCATGAAGAATGGAAGAAAGTATGAAAAATAGTCTGGTTTGTTGCTCTTCACAATTAAGTCAGCTGCTAGCTGTTAAATTTCTAGCAGTTGCAATTAAAAGTCAACAGTGAAAAACACAGATGCCACAGTAGTTCCCTTTGATATGCCACAAGTACTTCAGTTTATAAAACTATTTTGCAGTAAGTGTCCATAAACATAACTTTGTGTGCATGTGTGAGAGAGGCCACTGTACAGATAAGGGTTTGATGGGCACAACAGCAGCAATAAACACTTACCCATATAGTAAATCAAGCACAGTTGTTACAAAACATAGGAAAGGATACAGACATGCTCTTACTTGGTTAGGGAAACAGAAAGTTAGAGCAAAATAAAAGTAACCAAAGCTGTCAAGCTGTATCCAAAACTGTGAGACTTAAAAATCACAGTTAAATGGAAATAATTAAACTAATTTTAGAGGACAGAAGTATACTTTTTCTTGGTTTAGAGAAGAATGTCCCCAAGTGGAATTCTGATCATTTTATATTTCCATTTCATTAAAGAGGATGCAGTTAAATCAAATGGGGTAAAGTGGGCACAGTGTTCATCTTGAATCATATTTGGTAATATAAGTTATCCAGTCATAACCTTGAAATTTCATTTCCCCCTGTCACTGTAAAATTGTGTAACATTCACTTTGTTCCTTCTTTATGTAAAACTGCTCTTCTGAGTCCACCTGAGAAAGAAATCAGATCATTAAAAAATCCTCTTTATACAGAAACACATGAAGAAAGCTGAAAATGCCATTCTAAGTGCTGTGTTTTCCTTTCAGTTTATTATACCAATTTATTCAGACTCATTCACCATAGGCAGCCCTTGGACTTAAAATTTTTCCACTCTATTAATAACCATACTGCCTAGAACAACAGGTACTACTACAAATTCTCATTACACAAAGAAATATTCCCCTTTCTATGCATAAATGTATAGACTGTGTCAAAATTTACTTTGAAAAACAAGCTGTGATAGTTAATGAGCTTCATTAAATAATGAGAAAAGAACGGACGCAGATTGTGCTCTGTGCTCGTGCCATTAGTCCTACTGGCATCAAGGGAACTGCCACAGGAGTGCTACTGCCCTGAAGCCATGGTTTGGAGGGCATGAAGTTTCATGCTACAGTATCTAAAAATATGTAGAAATTGGAACAAATTCAACTTCAGTGCAAGAAGACCAGCCTTAACTATTTCAGCTATTCCAGTACTCCGGACTTCTACTCTAACAGTGGCCAATACCTGATGCCAAGGAAAAGTACAAACAGAAACAAAATTACAGTACTACTTTCCCAGAATAATGTTACACACAGAAGGAAAGTAGCCTGCTATCCTGGATAACGAATCTAGATGTTCTACTACAGCAGTAGAAAACATCTATAGCACAGCCCAAACACTACAGAACAGCATAGCAAGCATTTTTCTCATCTCCTTGCAACATGGCACAACACTGTGGTTTGCAGCCAGACCCTCGAATGATCAATCTTTCCATCAAATAATCCCTCCTGCAAGGAAAGGCAGGAAATTATACAATCCACAGCAGATTGTAAATTACAAATTTTGGGGATGCTTCTGAACACTTTTGAGTACCAAAGGTATCAATTTTCTGCATATTTCCTATTATATCTTATGCTAGGTTTCTCATGGAGAAATTGGCAGTGTCTTCAGATTTATCTTTAGTCTATTCCACCACAACAAACCTGAACCCAGAGCTCGCTCAGTTTTTTCCATTTTCATCTTCTCAGCATTGTGTCATAAGCTCCCATGACAACCTGAGAAGCAACAGAAACTTGAGGCAGATTTTGGAGAATACCACATTTATAGTAAGCGAAACAGGGCTAAGCCATATGGTCCTACATTTTAATGTGATGTAATCTAAAACTAGTTTTTATTTACTTTGTACAACCTAATACAGTCCTTGTCTTTACAGTATTTTGCACTTCAGATGGGTCTTCTAAAGCTGTCTGTTTTGCCTGCAACCAAATTTGTTAATTTGTTCTGGAAGTTCTCCAGGACAAGAAACGGAACGCTGCAATCTCAAATGTCACCTGGGAGTTTCATAAGGTAAAAGAAATAAGGTTGTAAACATAACCCTGACTGCTGCACACTTCACTATGGATGAAACTAATCTAAGACACTCTCCTACATTATGTCTCTGTAGTGAGTTAAGTGAATCCTTCTGTTTCTGTAAATACAGAAGAACCATGTTTAATTAAGCTAACACTGAGAGATTAAGTTTGCATCTAGACTCCCATCCTTCAAAATAACTTCAAAAACTTAAACAGTCAGTTATAAAACTCTGTCTCTAAAACCTAAGTGCAGTACTGGTCCATGACTAGGCATCAAAGGTGCCTACCATTCATACCTATTTTGAAAAACAAAATGACAACACAGGATAAAAAATAAATTACATCACGATTTTTATAGGTTAAATCGCCTACTTTTTATAATACACATACATATTGTATGTTCATCGTAGACAGCGTCTAAGATGATGTGGTTACTTCATGAAGGACAATGCTTGAGAACTATGAACTTCTGTTCAGTTCTGGCCTCTCATTTAAAACTGATTGCTAGCTGTTTATTCTATCGCTAAAATCAGGATCATTCAGATATTTACTGCAACCATCCATGCAAAATCTTGTTGGATAGTGCCTTGAAGATGTAAACGAACAACAAAAAACTGCTATTTAATCATTAAAATTGTCCAGTAGTGAATAAGCTACTGCTACAGAAACAGACACCAAATGCCTGAAGCAGAATTTCACTTGTTTGGATTGTTTACTAGAGAGATGTAATTGACACACCAGCAGGTTATTTTGCTGAACTCCCTGCCTGTACTCTGGTTCTGCTCACAGACAAATCAATGATGTTCAAGTCTTGTTCCTGGCCTCTGTGGCTTCAACATATCTGACTGTGCAAATTATTATTTTATCCCTTTTGATTTCATAAGCTAGCTGTGTTACGTACAATATTGTCATAAAGAGATATTATCTCCTCTTTTAATAATTCAATAGAGCTTATAATTAAGAATTATTTATTAATATCCCTGTACCTGTCAAGCCATTAACCCCCCTCACACACACACACAAAATCAAATGAAACAGATCTGCCAGAAAGCCTGTTAAAACGGAGGAAGATGAAAACTTTTGCAGTCAATCTTAAGGCTTCACTTTTGTGGTGGTCACTGCACATTTTTTGGTCCAACTGCCATGAGGAATGTCAGCCCTTAAGAGCAAGCAGCCTACCTTAGAGACCGACAAAAATGTGAAGCCTTTCTTTGGGTTAATGCCTGAAATTGCTCCAGCTCTGGTTACCCAGTGGTGTATGGCAGCAGGCAGGACAGCAGTGGGAGACATTGCCTGCTCTGGACAACACGTGCCCTCTCCTGGCAGATCCAAGCAATGTTCCAGCATGGCTGGTGCACGCCTGGATGGAAAAAAATTAATCTCCACAAAATTCATGATTTTTTTTTTCCTCTACCAAATTCTGTCACTCTTGTGCAAACAGAATAGCAAAAGCAGGTTAGGACAGGACAGAAGAAATGCTGTTTAATATTAAACAGCACAGGTTTATCGATTAATGCCTTGAAGTAGGTTCCACTGGGCAACCTGGTAAATCTGGGTAGATCTGCTTTGAAACTACTCTCCTTTGGGAAAGTGACTTATTGACTGTCAGCAGAACCTCTGTTGTGCCTTTTAACCTTACAATTACAGCAGTTTTTAAGTAATTGACTGAAAATATTTTATGGGACTCTTTATTTATGCAATTTTATTTTTCTCAGTAGTTGTCATGCTATTTCCACTTTCTCAAGTATTCAGGCAAACAACTTTTCCAAGAGAACATTTACTAAACAGCTAACTTTGAGGGAAAAATTAAAAATGTATTTGGAAAAGCAAGTTTTCACTCATTTACAAATTACATTTGAATCATTAATCTTACAACCCACCTTGAATTCAAAACATTAAAATTAATTTCTGTCTATGGAATGGAAATATACAGATCCTTAGAAAAGAAAAGTTGATACTGGCAAGTAAGTGCTACAACATTAAAGACAAATGTTCCATCACTGCTAAGAAACTGAGGCAAAGAGATCAAACTGACTTGTAAGATGCTGGACTTTACAACGATAATAGGAAGATGTCTCATGGAAGAAACAAAAGAATTAAAGTTCTCACAGGACAGAGGCTTTGGTGTCCCCTTCTGATTGTACTGCTGGACAAAACGCTATTCATTGCCAAAAATGGTGTAAATACATTCTGATCTGCTAATGAAGTCTTAAAACCCAGAACAGATAATGCTGTTTGAGTCAGGAAGCAAGACTTCAGCAGAAAAGAAAAATACCTGTGTCTGGACTAACCAGGAAGGAGTGGCTTTTTCGTTTCTAAAATTTCTCTGAAGATTAAAGTGGACACTTGAGCAAAGAGATCCAAGCAAAGGTTTTTTGAAGATCTCTACAAGTGGAAGTACAATGGAGATGGACAAAATATGAAATACACGTTGTAAGCATATCAGAACAATGCATCAATTTCTGTATTGGCTAGACTGCTCTACAATATTTTAAGGCTACATTTCTTCTTTCAGGTGCAGGAACAGCGAACAAGCGTGACTTCTACCCATCTCAATTCCTTAATAGATCCTATACAATCTCAGGCATACTATATAGTTCCTCACATCTCCCCTCTCTTACATCCTTTCTGCATTTGTCCAAAGGACATTGCTCATGTTTGCACATTTCCCCGTATGGAATTACAGCTAGTATATAAATGGAAAATGAATATGCTCCTGCAGAGAGACACGCTGCTCTGAGAATCAGCAGAGCAAGGACTGGTTCCTGGTGGATGCTGGAATATTATTCACTCGACACGCTGCAAATACTGCTGTTAACAGACAATAAAGCATAATTAGGGAGTTTTTGAAGTGTCAATACTTCGTCCCATTTACGCACTCCTTGTTCTGTGTCCCTTTTTCCCTCTCTACTTTCAACAGAGCACCAGAACTAACACACTAACATTTTGGTTGGAGAAGTCTTGTTCCAGACTATTTTCAGGTTCTGCACCACCCATCTATTTCACCAAAACAATGGAGGATTATAATCCTGCTCCCAGTTCATTTTTTCCAAAGAAAAATGAAAATGAAGAAAATGTTTCTTGCCTCATCCACTCCACATTACTTCAGAGCTCTACAGCTAAAATGCTCATCAGAGCCAAAAGTCTGGATATGTTTGAACTTTAAAACAAGCTAAACATCAATTGTTTTGATTTATAGCCACAGGAGACCAAGTCAATCACAAAAGACTAAGCTTAAATTAATTAGCCATTCAGAGCTGTCTTTAAGACATGCCTAAATTGAAAAATATAAAAAATGAGTATGAAATATGAGTATGAAATTGCTTCCATTGGACAAAATTGCTTAAAATTCCACCTTCATAATGGTCATATATCCAGAACATCCCTTGCTCCATCCAGGCTTTAAATCTGGGATTTTTCCCCACATGTCAAGCACAGAGCATTGAATGACTGAGAAGAACACTGAGCATACAGCACCTCAAGCTGCACCAGATTTATGACATCTCTATAACTGGACTCACTAACTATCTCTGGCATCTGTTTGGGAGGCACAGCATAAGGCAAGTTCATCCGTTCAAACCTTGCTTATAAATAGATTCTGCAGATGCATTTCATAGTAGATACTGTAGACTTTTTATTTTCCTTCTGAGCACTTTGCATCTTTTAGGTAATGCACATATATAAATACAGAACATTAACATAACAGCTTAACAGATGCAATCTGGTATATTTTAAGCCACATAAGAATTTGCTGTTTTATGATAGCATGAAAATGGTTGTTAGATTCAGCTGCGGGTTAACACACATTACCCAATTTTCATTTCTGTGACAAGCTGGCTGTTAAGTTCATGTGGAAAGTAGACCAAAAGATTAACTCCAGAATGAGCAGCCATTGTCAGACAGCATGCAGCGCAGTGCAACTGGCAATCTTCCCATCAGCAAAGTCCCCTGCGAAGGGCTGTCCCTCATCCACGGCACAGGCATCTAGCTTTCGGCCACTCAGACAGGTCCCTACGTCTTAAACAACTTCCCAAAGCTAAATTGTATCATAAATTTCAGTCATTCAATATCATAATTATGTTTCTGTGGCTCAGACTGTGGCAACACAGAATGAAGCAGGCAGGAAAAGAAGGCTAATTGTAAAAGATAAAGTTCCCTTTGATACTGAAATCTTTTTGTTATAAATAATGGACCCAGAAAGGAAGGACGACTATTGATGAATCAGTGAGAGAACAAAATCTTAATCATTTTCTGAGGTTGTTGTGTTTGTCAGTCAAAAAAAATAAAATGACAGCTTCTAATCTAGTTCTTCACATAAGGTCCCTGCTATGAAGAACTTCACAATGAATTTTCAGCATTTAACTTCAAATCAAGATCAGTGCTGTAGTTTAATACCTCTCTCTCAGGTACTAAGTCAAACAAAGCTCGAATTCCAGACAGAAAGCATCACCAGTTCTTTAGACTTCAGGCAACTTCTTTGTGCAAATAGTAAATCAGAATACATATCTCAATCCCGCAAGTGAACTCTGATTACTGATATATTTTATATGTCAGTTTATGCACTCAGTGGAATTCTGTTCCAAACACGGTCTACATCAACCTAAAGCATCCAATTGAGAGAGATCATTTTAGGTTTCTTGCCTCTGTTTTAGTGGGTGTTTTGTGAACAGTCATCAGAATGACTTTTAAAAAGAAAAATAACACAGCTAAGTTTCTGCAGTGACACAGAACGCAATCAATCTGCTAGCCTCCTCCAAACCATAAACCAGGGCTCAGACACCTGATAAGTTCGCAGTGTCCATAAAACATATTACTATGTGTATGCGTTAGAAACATACATAATTCTTGGCTCCTTACTCTCCTATAAAACAGGAGAGCAGAATCACTCCTCTGAGATTCATAAACAGATTTTTATTTCATCTAGGAAAATCTCCATCTTTCTTTTTGCAACAGAAAGTTCTCCCACCTCAACCAGTTCTTTGCAGCTTCAGCATAGTGTAATTCACAGCTTTGTGGATAATACAGTAAAGTTTACATCACCAGACACACACACAAAATAAAAACAACTCAGAGCCATTAAGTTTTTCTAAAAACCATTTATACCTTGTACAGCACGAGAAGTTAACGTACAGTTATACTAAACAAATGTATCTTTTCCTCCTTTCTTCTGGTTTCCATTAAAGATATTTTATTTCACTCCATATATTTTCGGATTATGTATAATGCCGGTTCCATAAGTCCTGACTCTAAGAGAATAGCTTCTACTAACCAAAGAAATCAGCCCTGCCTCCAGTCTGGGAGATTAGCCAAAGATAAACAAGCTCCACGGTAAAGGAATAAGAGATTCTTTACACTGTGCTGAGTACGGAGACTAATCCTCTTCTTTTGGTAGGAAGTATGCAGGTAGGGGATGAGCAAGCATTAGTTCCAGACTCCTGCAACTCCTGCTCCCCGAGTGCATTCAGGGAACCATCCATTTTGACCTGCTTTCCTTTTGTTTTGTTTTTATGCTTACTAGGACAAATCTATTGTACGACGCTGGAAATCCTCTCTAATAGTGTGGGGGATGCTAGCAGTAAGGGCAGTAAGTCAGTGGGCTGCTGTTATCATCAATCAAGCATGAAGGCTCTGCTACTCTGCAGTCTGAATTCTTTATCTAACTGATTAGTCATACAGGCCAACTGTATTACAGTAGTGCTTCCCAACTCCCATTACGGGGCTCCTCCATTTGGAGTATTAAAAACCCAGCTGATGGGATCAATGTTGCATGAAACATGCTTTGGCGATGAAGGAGAGGAAGAGATGCAATCCCCTTATCCCCAAAGATCTTCATGCAAAGAGGAAACAAGTGAAAGCTTGAAAATCAATTCAAAAGCAACTAAAGCAACACAAGGCCACCAAGACAAACACTAGAAAGCTATTTTAAGGTTCAGGGTAAATTAAATATGCAAAGAAATAAAGCATAGCAAGGAAACAATCTTTTATTAGCAGAATTAGCATTTCTCTTCATGTTTGTTACTGAGAACAAACTGAGAAAGGCATTTCAGAAGAGTATCGGTAAAATTACTAGGTTGCATTTTATTTTTGCTATGCTCAGGGAGGTCTTCTACTTCAATAGCTCCCCTAAAAAAAAAAGAAATAGATCCCTTAAAAATATTCCCATTATTTTCCATATCATGTTTTGTATTGTTCCCTGTGTCCCCCACTTTATGTCAGAGGAGCCTCCTCTGGACTTCACAGAAGAGTTATTACACAGCAATTTCTATCACCCAAGAAAAACAAACGAAAAACCCATACCTGGTTATAGAATCTGATTTCTGGACTGTAATCCATTTTTCTCTTTTACAATACACATGCATGCATGCCTATTATTCAGGGACGTGTCAAGAAGCTATCGCATTAGCCCAGAACCACCCATCTTGCTGCCCCCCGAACATAACACGCCTATTTTGTATTCCTGTGTAGTTTCTACCAAATTTTTCTTTTTTTGCTGAATGTCACACTTAGCTACAAAAACCTTTGAACATAACAGAGCCTGATCATATCACAGCCAACAACTTCATCTAAAAGGATGCACATTTAGCATAATAATCTCCACATTGTAGAGTAGACAGGCAGTAAAATAAGATTCTTTACCCATAACTGCCCACCTTTGATAAATGTCTCTCATCTTACACCCTTGCCAAGCAAAATCTTTTGATTTAGAATTAGATCTGCCTTGTCTTAAAAGTAGTTACCAGTCTAGAGACATCTTTCAGTTTCCTTTTTTCCACCACTTGGCACCACTCTTCTGTTTTAGAGTTTTCACATATCCTGGCAGTCCAAAGAGCTTTTGTCTTGCATGCAACGTATACTGAGCCAGTCTTCTGCTGTTTAAAATATTCCATTCTCGTCATACCTGCTGGCTTCAATATTCAGAAGTTAAAGCACTGCTGAGCAGGCATCCAGTGGGATTTCAGAGCTGAATGTAAAGAGGAATTACTTAGAAAAAAAGCCTGCAGTGAGAGTCCTGCAGTCAGAAAATGCTCCAGATGCAAAGCCTTCTCCCACCAAATGGTTAGGATATGAGAGGAACAAGAGAAAACACAGACATGCCTGCCCCTCAGTCCTGGTCAGCTAAACCTACCAAATGCACGTGTGCAGAACTGACTATAGTATGTGCCAGATAAATAAAAACAAACCCGGTTACAACCACTATTAATAAGCAAGACAAATAAAATAAGCATGCTCTGTACGGGGATATTTTGTAATAGATGTCTTTCTTCTGTCATACATCACTACAGATACAGGTATTGCCAAACAGAGATCTGAATTGTTTGTGTATTCTTGATAAGAGGAGCTGATTTTTTTTGGTTTAATATGCATCCACAGAGAACTAACCACAACTGTCATCACAGCGAGATTTTTCTCAGCTGAGTTTCTTGGGCAAGGACTGACTTAATTTTCCTCATTTGTACTGTGCCAAGCGCAGTATGGTCTCAGTCCCAGCTGAGGCCTCCAGGCGCTGTCGCAGCCTAGTCACCAGACAAGCAAGGTGATGTGCTCTGTGCAAAATTCCTCAGTTCTTGTAGGCAGCTTGAAAGATGCACGGATAAAACACTTCAACAGTACTTGATTGTAGTTTTAAAATAAAGCTTTATTTTTAGTGCTTAATCCTCAATTCTCTCTCCCGCATCTGTTACCACCTCTAACTGCATTACACTGGGGATCGAGTTCACGTTTATTATTTGTTCTGAAAGGTGCTTAGCACGCCCCAGGAATACCATAAACTTCCAACTATATACAGTGGGATGGAGGGTTAAAATGACCTTTATTTTGCTATCATTGCTGAATAAAAAGGCTGAAACATTTATTTTCCAGCCACTAATGACAGGATAAGTGTCAGACTTAACCCAAAAAAGTTCTACTAGAGCTCTCCGCAGCTTAAATCCCTGTTAAATTTATTCATATTTGATTCCACCCTCAGAAAGCCAGTCCTCTTCTGTCTTTTATTGTTTATATTAGATATAGTGAGTCATGGAAATAAAGTGACATGAAACCACATTTACGCTAAAGAAATCATCCCACATCTTTTCAGATTCTCTTTCCTGCTATTTCCGTAGCATACCTCCTATTGAGTCTGTGAGATTGATTACCTAAGTGAGGGCTAAACGCATA
Source organism: Anser brachyrhynchus (assembly GCF_964034855.1). Classification (NCBI taxonomy): domain Eukaryota; kingdom Metazoa; phylum Chordata; class Aves; order Anseriformes; family Anatidae; genus Anser; species Anser brachyrhynchus. The sequence continues at coordinate 8,312,488 of NC_137710.1, read as the reverse complement.
TTCTTGACTCCAGTTATTTAGATGCTCACATTCTCATCTTGGCGTGCCAATTTAGAGGAAACAGATGCATTATCCATCAGTCACAGAATCTGAATGAGTATACACAGCACTATCTATCTGACCAGTGCCTATAAACAACAAAGTGAAGCTAACGCTAAGCAAAGATAATCATCTAAAAGTGCTATTAGTTTCCTTTCCTTTATGCTTACATAAGTTATGAATAACCCAGTAGAGATGCCTATCTTTGTGCATAGAAGAGTTCAAGCGCAGGATTTGAAGGTGAGTTTTTTCCACCCACCATTTAACTCGAGCGAAAACAGTTATGGTTTAAGGTTTATGGCTGAGTCATACCTAACAAAGCTTCAAACTACTTGTATGTGCCCATGTCTTACAAGGATGTCATAAAATGCTTAAAGACCCTGCTTTGAGCAGAGGTTGGACCAGATGACCTTCAGAAGTCCCTTCCAACATAAATTATTCAATGATTCTAAGGCAAAAACCACTCTGGTTTCCAAAGGCGTATGCTAAGTAGCAAGACAACAACAGAACCTTCAAAAAGGACGTATGCCCTCAGGCTTTCTTCCTCTGAATTTTCAGGAGGTCAAATGCTGACAGAAATTGGGCACTGGCAGTTTCTGTTGAAGTCACTGGGAATTACAGCCCCTCACCTCTTCAGTGGGTTTTGCTTAGAGATTTTAGTACAATTACTCACATGACGAAAGAATCTGATGTAAAAATTGTGGTGTAACTTCTTTTATTCTCTCCCCTCCCTGTCTGCATTCACACATACAGTCCCCATCACCGCACCAGCCTTGTTTTTTCACCCTACTGACCTGCCTTACAAACAGCATTTTCTTTTACTATTGAATAACAGAATGAGAACACAGGAATACGACAAGCACTCTTAAAAGGCCGACTGGCTTACCAGGTTCCTGTCTACCTACAAAGCCAGGAGTTACTCATCATGGCATCATTTCAAAACTCTATTTGCTACAATTTTATTAAGAGACGGGACATTTTTATTTAGAACTAGCATGAATTGATCTCTTTAAGACACAGAAAGAGCCCTCCCACTTTTTGTTATACAAGATTTTCTTTTGTGAAGCTTTATTTTAAAGCCAAATAAAGGCAAAATGAAATAACAAGCATCTTCAGCATTGTTAACTCCATGCCCAGGCTGCATAACAAACGTCAGAGCTGATCATTCCAGATTAATTTACATTACTACAACAGAAACATATGATACTTAATACAGTATATTAAGCAGGAGTCCTTCCTGATACCTTTTAACTGATATGCCAATATGTAATTAACTTAAACGAAATCTGTTTGCAAATCTTGAGGCACAGCATGCATATCCAAGGTATTTTTGCTGTTACAGTGCACAAATAACATGTTCTAGTTCAACTTACACTGCCATCCTTTTATTAGATTTCTGCATGGAAACTCCATCCCAGTGAAAAACACTCCAGGCTGGCCCCCGCGCAATGCCTGCATGCTTGGTACTGAGCATAGCTGCGAGGGGTGGGGAGCAAGACCAACAGAGAGATGGGAGATGTCTATTCAAAATAATTCTAGCATCAATTGATGTAACAAATGATCATCTCTTTCTGGGCTTGCTAGGATCAACATCACTGAGATGAAGAGCATGTTGCGAACTTCTCAGACAAATTGCTCCCATGGAAGGTGTTGCTGCTTTGGAAACTCCACAGGAGAAGGCAGTTAATCTCTGGCTCTCCCTGAGGGGGTTGTTTATTTGCTCAGAACAGTACTTAATGTGGCAAGTGTGAGCAAGCTTGCTCTTTAGGAGGAGCTGGGAATTGTTAACGGGTTCCCTCTTATTTCTATGAAACATTATGTTCCTTATTTGTTACAAACACCTAAGAGAGCAACTTCCTTTGCTCATTTTTAATTGTTCCATCTTATGTAACAGTAGAAATGAAATTTGAAAATGAAAGGTTACATTCCTCTGTTGCTTCTGTAAGAGTTCTATGCTATGCAGACAAAAACATCATAGCTTCTTTCAGATGAATTCATCTGAATCACACAAAAAAGGATTTATCGTATCAGATGGTGTGAGTTTTTAATCATTGTCAGTGCTAACAATTGTCTTTACAACTTCATTTTTATTTCTGCACTCTTATTTTTAAAATGAGAAGACCACCCTTGGAGGCCTAATTCAACTGTGCAAAACTAGTTAGAAACTAAATTTACTTGGATTTCTATTGCAGCTTTTTTTTTTTTTTTTTTAACTATGGAACTTTCCACTTTCCTGAAAGAATTAAGAACAAAAAAGATAACAGGCTCTGAATGGTGATAAAGTTCTGTATGTATACCAGATTCCAAACATAATTAGCTCCTGAGTGTACCACCAAATCAAATAGTCTTCTGATCATGCTGTGAAATGGTAATGTCCTATCATCGTGTTTGTTTTACTTATTAAATAATAATGCAATCAATGGACAAACAAAATGTTACTGTTTGTGTTGCTTCCAGGAAAGGAAGCACAGGAAATAATTGCCAATGATCTCATTAGTCATGTTTAGTTACAGACCTTCAAATATAGCCCTAAACAATCTTCAGGGACAGTAAATGACCGCTTTTTTTATAGCCATTATCTAAGAGATGGGAAAAATTCTACATACTGAAAGCCAATTTTGAAACAAGTCTTCAAAACCCAGTTTTTAAATCAAGAAAGAGAAGGTTTAAAAAAAACACATAACACAATATGCATTTTGGAAAAATGTCAAGTGCTTTCTTTGTATTTTCAGTGCATAATTAATGCTGTGCAGAACTTCCTCTGCAGCTGGGATACACTGTGACATCTCTGAAGGGGTAATCATGGGAATTGAGGTTTTTATTAAATCTTTTAAAGAAATATTATAAAGAAATGAAAAAAATAAAGATTGAAGGATCTGAACATGAATTAAACATTACCCTTAATTCCAATGTAAAATAAAAATGTTCTTGCTGTTGATTTCAGCTAGTACTACATGAAAGGTGAACGCTGAACATATGTCTGGTTGTTACTCGGTTGTGTCTTGATGCAATAAATATATCTACCTACATACATCATATTCATTTATTAAGCTTCAGTATCAATTCATACCCCTTTCACGGGGACAGCTCATACTAAAGGACGGAAGAAACTGCTCTACCAGAGCCTCACATCAGAGTTTCTTCCTGAATGCTCCACAACTTTACCATCTTCAAGTACCCTCACAGTGACTTCATGCTTTCAAATACACATTTTATTATTTATTTTATTCCCAGACACAGCCGCACCCTGTATCAGACCTAGGCAAATAAGGGGAATTATAGCTTGTGAACTCCTGACCAGTAGATGATGCAACATGTTCCACGGTTAGGGTTTGTGTTGTACCATAATGCAAACACAAATGCCAGCACTAACTGTATTAGTTACTTACTGCACAGCATCTGTGCTTGAGCGTGTATCTTATATCTTTTTGTCTGATTTGTACTTTTCCAGTTATATAGGTTGATTTTTGAATCAGACTTTCTTTCAGATATGAATCAAGTAATGTGGAGAGTAACTGAGAGACACCTCAAGCTTCAGAAGCTCTAGGATAGGGGAAAGAGTATTACATCGATGGAGCTGATTTTAAAACACTCAGAGATGAATAAAGGCCACAGAGATGCCATGAGAATGGTCAGTAGGCCCCATCACGAAGATGAGTTCCGTAACCTACATGAGGTCAATTCACCAAGAAAACACGCAGCACCTCTAAGCCCAGGAACTCATGTTAGAACCTTCACAACTGTTTGCCTTTAAGACTGTAAAATCAAGCAACTCCAGAAGGAAGAAAGGCAAGGACACCTATGGAGTCTGTAAGTGACAGCAGGAGGAAGCAGCCAATTAACATCTTCGTAGCAATCTAAATTACAGCTAAGCCTGCAGAGCCTATAAAGGATTCTACATCATAAGTCACTAATGACTTATGGGGATAGGAAGAAGACAGTCTGGTAAAAAATCCTAAGAGGCAATAGCCAGGATGTACTGAGATGATAGGAAATACAGAAGACAAACTGCATCCACATCTTGCTTCAATAGCCTGCTTCTCAGCAGAAAAGACTTCCTTTGCCCTTCTTTTCTCTCTCCAACACTCCTAAATGTCCTACAGCTTTGTAACCCCTTGGGAGCCCTGTGTTACACAGCCCCCTCCACCATCCCTAAGGCAGATGGTATTCTCTTCATGCATCCATCAAAACCATTCCTGCAGGGAAATGCTTCTGAGGGACAAGGAAAGCACTTTCCAGCTTTTCTTGGAGCTAGCAACTGGCTCCGCAGAAAGAATATATTCTTTTGATTAAGAGAAAAACTCTGGTACTGAGCTGACCAGGATTTGATTTGCTTCTCTGGTGTATCATTATAGCTGGAGATAGGCAACTGCTGCAGAGAGGCACAGAAACAATTACCTGCTTGGTATGCAAGTCCCAGAAGCATCTATTGCTATAGTTTTCTTTGTCACACATCAGCTTTTACTGTAATGAGACCTTGGGTAAAAGGAAGGAAAAAAAACTAAATCAATAAGGGTCATTTACACTCTGCTATGGCCGGATGAAGTACCAGGTTTCATTGGCAGCAGGCAATGAAACCCCACCTATTAAACCCAATCCTTAGTCAAAACAACATTCATTGTTCTGCTTACACTTAACTTTCACATTGTGAAATTACTTATTTTCTTGTGTGACCTTCAAAATATACATTTTACCTGAAATACGGTAAAGGTGGCTCTGCACAGAGGTAAGGCTCTATGATCAATAGTAGTGAATCACTATGTACTTGAAGACAGAGAATTATAGTTAAAAGTGAAAAAATAAAGGCTACTTGGAGGACTTTTCTTCTTGCCAAGTCCTTTGTATTTTTCAGTAAATCTCCTTGAATTTCCCCTGAGTTTTAGATCTTTAAAAAAAAAAAAAATCACTGTGGAACTCCTTCAACTCCCCAGTGGACAATCCCTTCCAAGTAAGATATGCTTATTGCCCAGTAACTAAATGCAAGCAGCGTATTCATGCAGGCTTTTATACATGCAGCTGCCATATGCACACACCTCCATCTCTCACTAACTTGTAACACTGAGGCACCAGGACAATACGAGTCATTTCAAATACATTTCCAAGATACATTTAGCAATAATAAAAGCATTGGTATGATACCCCAATGGTCCACAAGTAGGATTGAGCACTTCCATGGTAAAGGCTGCTGACAACTGCTCTAAGTGTACTACCAGGAAGAGTAAAGGAAGGAGTCAACTACAGGCGGATTCCAGAAATAAAAGTGTGGGGACTTAATTAAACCCATTTTTAAAAAGACAAATGCAAGAAATCCTGATCAAAAGCTCCAAATTGCACCTTGTTGCTAATACTCTCTTCTCATAAAACCTATTTCTACATTTGCCACTGAGAAACTAATAAAAAAGAACTCCAAGGAACAGAGATATACCCGAAGCCCCTGCACACTGTGCTGTTTTCTAGAGGGCCTCTACCCATGCTAAGGCCCCCTGGAAGCCACACAGCTGCAACCATGAACCCATGCTAAAGCTTTATCTGCTGCACGAGCAAGGGTCTGTGCCACGCTAATCACAGCTGCAGAGATGCCAGTCAGGAACTGGTCCCACCCAGCTGGCTTTGCCAAGACAGTACCATACAGGCTTTAAAAAGCCTCCGTAGCAAGCAGTATGCTGCTAATGTTATAGATTATGACCATGCACAAAACAAGCTACAAATAAAAGCCATGTTAAATTTGAGTCCCATGCTTGTTTCAGTAGAACATCAGTATAAGCTAATTTCAAGCTCTACTGGAAATGCAGGAAAATCACAAGCCCTTCTGATAAGCAGAAGAAAGCAGAGACTTGGCCCTGCAAAGAGGTTCTGAATATGCACGCGTCATGGGACTCTATGAGGAAACAAGGTGTCAATGCAGGGAGATCTCTTCTCAGAAGAGATGTCCAAAATGGTATGGAAAATTTTTGAGAATAAAAAAAAAAAAATTGGAAGTAAGGTAACTTAATTGAATGATAATGTTCTTCAATTTATATTTGTGTTCCAGAGAATCCAAACATAACTTGTGATGTAGAAGACACAAGAACACAGACACCACCTTGTTAAGCAACGTGATCACAGCAAGCTAACACTTCAGGCAGCACCACCTGATCTGGAAATGAAGTAGAGCTGCAGATTTCCACTACTGATACCAGCTTTTGCTTTATGCAAAACTATTACCAACGGTATCAGGAAGACAAGTGAATAAGAGATTGCCTGCCCCTGTAAAAGAACTGAGGTTACTTGCAGAGCAGCTCTGTGAGGATTATTTACAAAATTCATGCCTGTCCCCCATTCTAATACCCTAGGTTTAAAGCCAATCCGGGATTTTTTAAATTCATTTCTGCATAAAATACATAGAGAAAAGTGATCATATACTAGAAAAATAACAATGGTTTTTTTTTTTTTGAGGGACTGTTTATTTGTCAGCATAGTAACCGACATGCATTATATACCACTGCCCGTTTACCTTTCTAACTACAATACTCCAACCACTTAAAAAAAATCAGTAAGAATTAGTTAAGTAAATTTTTTAATATTCAAATGATTATATTAACTGGTCAATCTCATCCCCATAAAGCTGGCTGTCTACAAAGATCGGAAAGGAGGGTGTTATCACCAAACAAAAGTAAGATTTTAAACACTTCTTATTTTATATGCTGATTAAACTCTAATTGCAATTAATTTTTACAGTAGTGATTAAAGCTTGGATTTTTATAAGTCAAGAATTCTCACATCATGGGTCACAGTCACTCGGTGAATTGCATGATAAGTACCTTAAGTGATTATGCCCACAGTATTTTTAAAGGTATTGGTGAGATATATTAGAATAATATAATTTGAATCCCTTTAAAATGGTCAGTGACTGAAATGCTTTAGATTTTGAAACGGAGTAAATTAATTTAACATGTACACATACATTTGCACACAATCTAGACATTATATATTTCTCCTATTCATAAACAGTCCAGTGAGACAACGTTAAATGATAACATTTTTTGTCAAATCATTAAGTAATCAGGTAATTACATGAAATCAAGATTTCAACATAAACCTTTAAAAAAAATTCACGATTACTGATTTAAAGATTAAATGCTCCAGGCAGAAATCAGACTGTTTGCCAGAAAAATATTTTCATAATTACAATTTCTCCAGTGTCTCTTTGGTCACTAGAATTTCCATGCTGAACTTCATTCATGTCCATACTCTGGGTTGCCTTACATTGTGCAGCACCCCAGCCATCAACCCTGTCATAAGGAGCATAGAGGACTTTGTCCCCCAGTTGACTTGGGATGATTAAAAAAAAAAAAAAGAATAAAAACCACAACACTACCCATGATAAATCCAATACTACATTTCTATTAATGTTGCTTGATATTAGTAAAGACAGTATAATAATCTGGACCACAACTGTAGGGAACTAAGAATTCAGCAAGTGCTGTAGGCAAGTCCAGGAATGGGTAGCAGCCTTTTCAAATTAGACGACAGGCTAAATCTTGTTTGAAAGGGCTCTTTACACATGTTAAAAATCTGCGCCTAATATCTGTGATATATTTCAGCAGTAGTCCTTGAACTAGTGCATCTGGTTTAGATGAAGTACACTGGAACGCTAAGATCATTTTCAAGAACAGAGTTTCAGCATATGGTTCACAGAGCTGTCACATTCAGCTGGATCTGATGCTGTAGTACTAAGCACTGGAGATCTGAAGTTCACAACCTATTGCAAGCTAAACAAGAGGAAGAGAAACACTATTTGAAACAAATCCTGATTTAAAAAACCTGCATAGTCAATTTTTCATTTTGTCTTCACATGTTTACATTAAAATGGTATGTGCAGGTTTAAAAGCACCAGTAGAATTAAATAAAAAATAAAATATTATTAAAAAAAAAAGTCTTCAAGCTGAATCGACACCAGAACCTTCCAGGCCTTGTACCAGCCTTATTTAACAACTACATTGAGAAACTGATGAAAAATCTCACAGCCACAAGCTCAGTAGCTATAGCAACATGCTTAGCTTCTCAGAAGAAAAATTTTGTTCTGCTGGTTCAAATAGAATAACCTGCCCTAAAATAGATGTAAAATAGCTGTCATTGCACATGTGTAGTTTTGGATCCAGAACACAACCACAAAAATCAAGTTTTTTCCCCCAATGCACAATGCTCCCTTCTACACAAGTCAAAACGCTACCCTATAGGCAGTGGGTAAGAATTGAGTTTGATTTCCTTACTCTCAGTGTTTTAAAAGCTAAATGCTTTATCACAAAGCTTAGTTGTGCCTTTTAACAAATTAGACTTCACTGGAAATCATTATCTGTTTCCCCCCTTCTTGTTACAATTCAAAGGCAGCATCTGTTAAAGAGCAAAAATGAACCATTTTCCCCTCATTACACAAAAAGTAAAAAGTCATCCCAAGTTCACATTTCTTCAGAAGGTAATTTCTGTTCATCAGAACAATTCGGTATGTGTTAATCCCTTCAAATCCATTTTTGCAGTCTGATTTCCTCAAATATTTAAAGTTAATGGTTACAAGCCAAATTAAATATGACCATGCTACAGAAATTGCATGTTTCTTTAAGTTAGCATTCCATGTCAGTACTGCTAAAAGTACTCTTTGGGCTGCATATTTGTTATACTGTGTGATCATATATTCCTCATAAGGAATTACACCACAAAAGCCAAACCAGCAGTTCCCAGAACACACGTGTGCTGGGGATCTGACCCATACTCTGGAGTCCAGGAGAAGCTCTCCTGCTCCTGCTCTCCCCTCTGCAGAAGAAAGGCAGGTAGCTGGTCTCTGCCCCCTCTTGAATGGGTGTTTCAGAGCAGCTGCTGACGCTCCATAGGAAGGCTACCAACAGCAGCTGCATCCTAAATCATTACACGGCTGACAACTGGCCTAAACTGCACCACTGGGTGCCTTGCTGCAAATAGTCTGGCTTGTATCAGCCTGGCCCTCAGTTCTTTTGCTAACATAAAGAGCAACTACTTCAGAATTATTTAAGTACCGTACATGGGGAGAAGAACAGCCACAGGCACATCATCAGCAACCACCTCTGGAGTGCAGCTGTTCTTTATGAACTACAACAAAAGCTGTATTGCCTCCTCCTAAGGACCCCTCTCTCCTTCTTTGCCTTGCTTAGCAGTGTGCTTCACAGAACTCCAGACCTGAAAGACTTTCTCCGGTAGCTTTTGGTGAACAATGCTGTCTGGGTTTGTTTGTTTGGAATTTAATTGTAGCACAGTGAGGTGAAAATAAAGACTGGAGGAGAATTTAGAGAGCGAGATGGCACAGACATTAACTCAGTCCCTTGCAGTGCAAAATTAAGTCAATTAACAAGAAAGTATTAATACTGCAAGCCAGTAGGTATTTGTTCAAAGCGAATGCTGATAAATGCATATTTGAGCATTTTCAAGAAATAGTCAGCAAAACCTGTCCTATTTTCATACTGCAAAAAACAAGTAACAGTCATTTTTGTTAACAAGGTTAATATACACTTTCTGCTATATGCAACAGTAGCATTGAAATCAAAAGATAAAAAGGCAGAATGTGATTAAAAAGGCTTTTTTAAGGGTTTTTTTTCAGAGCTTGGAGGTGGTATGTGTTATACTACTTATGTAAGTAGCCTCATATCTCATATGATTCCTTGGCTTTTGCAGGACAAACCCTGCAACCAAATCTGCTTTTGGACAACTTCAAGCATTAGTACTGTACTTAAATGTTCTTGACTACATGTCAAATAAGACAGATTTAATTTCAGCAGTGAGCAAATGCAGGAAGTAACTTCATTTCCCACTCATAATCTGAGCTGTATCTTTGGCAATTTTTGAAATTCCCTTCTCTTTAAAAGAGGCATTAGGATTCAGTGACCGGCTCTTTGGAAAAATTGTGGGTGGGTTTCCAGTTAAAAACATGAATCATTTCAAAGCATTTAAGTTTGCCTTACACTGCAGTTTTCCCGGGGGGGTGAGAAAAGAGGATTTTTAAGACAAAGCTATGCATCCGTAATACTAAATGGTTTCAAATAAACTGTAGTGATATTTCAGCTGAATTAAAGGTTCACAGATATAAAGTTTTAAAGGTCCTTAAGAACCTTTGTGTCTGGAATTCATATGAACTTCAGCGGGTCACGATTTGGCTCTTCAGTTTTCTGTAAGCAGCTTTATAGGAAACAAATTAATTCTAGGAAACACAGGAGCATTGGTGAAAAAATATTAATCTTGATCAAATACATTTTTCCATCCCTCACTTAACACCTGTCAATCAATGTCAGAAATATTGCAATTGATCTAATTTGGTGTCAGTCACTCCAACTATTATTCAAAGATTTCACTCAGATATACTGCTGAAGTGGGAATCTTGGCAAGAAAGACTTTCTTTTTCCTATCTCAAAAACTTTATGCTCATGATCAATTTTAATATTCATCATACACAGAGAAGAAATACATATCTTGTTCTCTTTTTAACAGCTTTTTTTTTCTAGTGTATTTGTTGTAAATAACATTTTTCTCCCTGATTAAAAGGGAATAGAATCAACTATCAGAATGCAAAGAGACTGCCACATAACCTAAGAGATACCAATATTTCATGAACTGCTAAGCTCAGCTCCCAGGACTAGAGAAGTTTTGCTTAAGAGCAGAGGAAAAGCGGAGGACATGGTTGAAAACTCCAATCACATTCTTTTTCTAGGAGTACACTGAATTTGTTAGCTGGAGAAAATGTATCTTTAACCCTAAACAAGCAAAACTAGTCTGATGGAAAAATAACCAAGTTATTAAGCCAGGCTTAATAACTCAACCTCTATATTCTTCAGTACATGTTTAAGCAAAAGATAAATTCACAGACAGCGAACTGACCACTGTTACATATTGCCTCTCCAATGTAAGATCCAATGAAGGTATTGAGCAATGTTGGATCTGTAGCAAAAGACAAGAAAATGTAACATACCAAATAAAGACAAGTTATACCAGCAGAACTGAACGCTGAATTTTTAGAATTAGTTATCACATGGGGACGAGTGCAGACCATAAGGAAAGCTCTAGAGAAACTTATGCTAAGCAAGACCCTTTTTTCAAATAAGCTCTTTTATTTATGGTATTTTGGGAACAGGAAAAAACTGATATCCTCCTCAAGATGTATAAACACTGTCATGGCCTGCATTGGGTCATATCGGAAACCATCAGGGAAGCTGCGTTGGGTCAGGTCTGTGTAGGCAGACCCTCAAAGATTAACATGACCCCAATTACAGTGCTTTCACACTGTCTCTCCTATTCTTAATTGCTCCATGAATCAGACACAGACCTAGGTGGTTATCTGTGTTAGCAGGTAAGGAATGGTCAGCAGACAGTTGCATTGCATCAGAAATGCTTAAGACACAGGCCCAATTGCTGCACAGGCATTAAGGAGGAAAGAGACAAATGAATTGATCTCTTGCGTAACACTTAACAAGTCTGATTGTAGTTACTAAATCATGCTATAGTTTAAACTGTCATATCCAAAGTAAAAACAGCACGTACTCATTATGTTAATAATCACAAGGATGTGTGAGGTTGGAACAGCACTACTGCAGTAGCTGATAGAAGGATAAAGCCAAGTATGAAAGTGATCCCTCTCCACGTAACTCCACTGACTAACCTTAACAGATGCTTCTCAGAGTAGAGCCTCTCAAAGCAGAGCTTCTCCACAAACCTTTTCTGTGTCAACAAAGTGTTTTTGTCTATTTTTCATTTGTTTCTAACAACTTCTAGGTGTAACAATCTAATGCACCCCCGTGATACAATCAAAGCTACACTGACCCTTGGCATGGTGAAAAAGGCTAGGAAGTAGCTTCCTGAGCCAGCTTCACCATAGGGGAAAGCTTGAAACGCACCTGAAGCACTAAAAACCTAAGTCTCTCTCAATGTTTCTCTTGAGCATCTTAACAGCTGGCCTTATTAAAGCATGAGAATCTTCAATCCTGAAGAATGACCATGAATTTCTACCTCAAAACCATGGCAGACAAGCTCTGCATCTCAGTATTTAGCCCTTCTCTAAGCCACTGTTGGGACAGGTGTCAAGAAAGAGTATTCCAGTGGAGCTGACAAATAATACAGCACAGCTACGTTCAGCAGGCCAGCTTTGCCTTCTTCAGCCTACATGCTATCTGAGGTCATGACACTTTCAGCTGGGAGAAAATACAAGATCAACCTGGAATTCCTCAAAGACTGATTCACGTTCCAGAGTCAGGCCCCAACTAAGTACACAACAATAGGGGGTTAAACACACACAGACCTGTAAAATGATATCAACGAGTCTTAAGAGCATTGTGGGAAAAGTTTAAATTTTATAAGTGAATGTACTGTTTGGGTGAGTCTAATAATTTTGAATTGTCCGTTTTCTTTACAGTACTGGTTTTACAACAAAAACTTCAATTACATGAGCAAAAATGCAACTTCTTTTGCAGATCCAGTGCATGTGTCCATAAAGATATTAACGGCAGCAGAACAAGAATGACAGGATGTCCATGCTTAGGTACATTTGACATGACAATTTTTTTTTTTTTTTTTTTTTTTTTACAAGTTAGGAAAAAATTAAGACCAGTCTTATAAATAGAGAGTACAGTGAACTCCGTATAAAGACAGCTTAATTTTCTACATATTTTTCACAGAGTACCTAGTCTGATTAAAATCTTCACAATTAAAAAGGTTATTTTCTGCAAGACTTAATCTGTTTATCAGTTAAATGTGATCTCTTGTTAAAAATTTGACAGATAACCAGGTCCTGTAATTTTATAATCTTTACTAACATATTCCACAGCCAAAGACAAATTATCCTATTCTTCACGTTAAAAATAGTCACGATATTAATCTTTTGATTGTGCTACACCACAGATCTCACTAATGACCTTGCCATTAGTACAATAATATGTCAGTCCTCTGACTTCCTCCTTGCTGAGAGTGCATCTGTGTAAACTTTTTCTTTTATTCTAAATATATTGCTGAGCAGAAAAATAAGAGGATGGTCTTACCCCTCTACAAGCTACTAGACAAAGACTCCAAAGCAGTTACTCAAATGTCTAGACCGAACTTCTACTAGGGACATGCTGTATGGAATTAAATTTTCAGCAAATCAACATGAGGCATTGGTTCTACTTTCATCAGTTCCTCTCTAGCTTTTATCCTTGCAATAGACAAGGACTTGGCACAGTCTTCTCTTCCCTCTTAAGTATGGCCCTCTCTATTAGCCTAGCAGATGCATCTTAGTAATAAATCAGCTTGCCTTGTTACACTTACTTGTTTCACTTTAATCATGTTTTTCCACCAAAATGAACAGCGTAAAAGTTTGGATCAGAAGAGCAACTACAAATTTTCCAATCTGTTGTGGAATACCGTCCATCTTCATGAAATTTTTCATTAAAAATGCTATTGAAAGCATTTTAAAATGTTTTCATAGATCATTTACCTTGGTTTCATAGACAAGGAACAGTTAGCAAAACTCAGTCCAGAAACCACTGCTCTCAAGATCAGTACCTACCAAAATCCGAGATTTTAAGAAAATTATTCTAAATGATGAAACAAAAACAGGTTTTGGTTTACATTTCATGTGGAAACTTCTATTACAGACTTCAAAAGCCTATGTATGATCTGACTTGATCATATCCTGTCCTTAATGATATCACAGCACAGAACCAAAAAGGTGTTTATATCTAGCATATGGTGCTTTCTCATTCAAGTTGCTTAAAGGAAGGACTTCATATATGATTTTTATGACTCTGCATATTTCTCAAGAGCATGCACTTTTAATTAGTTTATTGAATATGCATTATGACTACTGTGTAACTCCTCTCAATAATAACTGACCAAATAAATCTTAACAGCTAAGTTGGCAAATCAGTCACCTTATGTCAACAGCCTTGTCGTGCTAAATACAGCACTATGCTAGGAGCAAGGATTATTAGCCATCTTTGCTGTCACTATACACCTGAGGACAGCTATGTCTTGTCTGAAACCATCAGGCAAGATTTACACTCAGCCGACAAGAACGAAACGGACCTAAACGTTATCATAGCTGTCATCAGATAAATGAGAAGTTTCTAATGTGTCTGGAAGAAAGTAAACAACAAAAAAAATCCCCTTTTGAAACACAGGCATATAATCTGTAATCTTAAAAGTTTACAGTAAAGTAGCCAGCAAGCCTTAAGAAAGCAATTTTGAATTCTGAATTAGTGATTTCAAAGATTACTATCTTTCTGCAAATGGGCATCGTTAAAGGTATTTGTTGGCTCTTGACTGTGCTGAATGGATGAGTTCCACTGTACTGCTGTCGTCCTACCAATGAAATTAAAGCATCTTTCCTCTGGCACTGTAGACCATTATGATATTCATGACAAAATATGAACTGTTTCTGCAACATCATGTAAACAGGTTTTAGCAGGGATGTGTCAGTCTCACACAGAAACTTAGAACCAGAACAAACTTTTGCCTTTTAGCCTACTGTGGCAAAGAGTTAATACTATTCTGCAAAAAGCCACAAAACTGAAAAATAATCCATTTTAAATAGCCTTTATCTGTCAGAAGTAGACAAAGCCAAAATTCGTTTTCATCTAAAAATGTCTTTCAGATTCTGTAAGTACCATGCTATGTACATAAGTTACCGTACCTGTCATATCCAGAGCTTACATTTTAATATTAATGGGATTCCTTACTTTTAGTCCCAATGGTATTACCTTGAAGGCAGAGTAAAATACAAAAGAATCTTGAATAAAAACTTCTCTGCAGGCAGAAGTTAGTACCATTACTTCATCTGTGGTGCTAAAGCAATATGCTATGTCCTACAGAGAAGATAAAGATGTTGAGCCAATGGCACGGATCTCAGTTTATGGGAAAAGTAAAGCTCAGCACAGAATTGTTACTAGTTCTTTGAATTTAGTGAAATCACGTAGGAGAGTAAGCAATACCTTCACTGCAAGTATGGAGATAGATATCCGATATAATAAAACACTGAAACAGAAAGCTAAAAAGAACAGGAACATAAGCAGTGTGCTAGGTAGGAAACAAATTGTTTTCCTGAGAAAATATACTACAAATATACACATATTTCCCAAGCTATATATTCATTGCTGTCATTCCTTAATAAATACATTCTTAGCAGGACTTGCAAGAAGATGGCCACTCCACATAGGGACTTAAAGGCTTTAGGCACTTGTGTCTGAAAGTGAAGCAAAAGACAGGAGTATCCCAAGCTTATATTCTTTTTAGTACTTAAAGAATCAAACCAACAGCTGTAATAAAGAAAGTTTAGATTAGTTTTTTCTTTTTTTAAGCATCATAAAACTATACTTCAGATCGGTAAACTTTTAGCAGAGTTACACAGAAGAAAGAACAACTAGCTGTAAGACACACCTGCTAAGGAATAGAAAATGCTTTTGAAGAAATCAACTAGGGTTTCTGGATTCTGGCTCAGATAATTCACCTGCAGTTTAATGAATGTGCCACAAAGAAGATGTCGCTACAGCAAGACACCTAAGTGACTCTCCCAGTACAATCAAATTTTGACTGGCTTATGACTACACGGACTACGCATTTACATATCTACAACCCATACACATTACTGAAGATTTGCAGTGATTGTACGCTTACAGAGCCCTCTCTAAGATCCCTACTTGTGAGTGTTAAGGGAGAAAAACCTAATTTTGATTGCTGGAAGGATACGACATACATGACTTGTAGCCTGGGTGCTTCTGACACTGCCTGAACTAGCTACCTGCTTTTTAACAATTATTTTCTCTATGTCAAATGCAGCCAGGTATTTGAGGTCAGCCCTCCGTTTCAAATAATAACTTTCTATCTGCTCAAGCAGCTGAGTAGCTTAACTTTGTACTACCTCTTGTATACTGTTTTATAATTACAAGATGAAGAAAAAGGAATAGAGATGCGTCAAAAAAATGTCATTAGTGCTATTCAAGCAACGCATCTGGGTAACGATAATTACTTCAGAAATAATAATTCAAGACTGGAGAATCAGTGTCCCTCTCTAGAAGTGCTGCAAAATCAGAAATTACAGTATTGCTTACTTACAAATGGGAAAGCCAGTTATGATTTGTGTTAGTAAAAGAAATACTTTCAAACTTTATAGCTTCTCCCAAATACTTCGGACACAAGCCTTTTTAACACCTTGAGTCCAAAAGCATTGACTAAGGATGAAATTTTAAATCTTCATTACCATTTCCTGCCTGCTAAAACTTTACATATCTTTTGTCCTGCTACTACTTTCCCATAATTTAGAAGTGCTGTGATTGTATTTTTCTACAACCAAGCCCCCCAAAGAAGAGATTCATTTTCCTTAAGAGTCCTGAAATCCACAACTGAGCTGGCTAACAAGAATCCCCAAACAGCCAAAAGGAGAAATGTAAATTTTCCAGCCCAAATATTCTGTCAAGAAAGCCATCAAAATAGATCAAAGCACAGCCTATTATTTGGTATTTGACAACTCTGACATCATTCCCAGTATACAAACAGCTTGTATTGCAAGGGAACATCTACCTGGGCAGCACAACTTCATCCTAGCTAATGGTTTCTGACTCTGCAGAACAATCAAACATACCAGAAAAACTCAAATGTAATGTTTTTTTAAATAAATAAATTTAAAAACAGACTGAATACTTAATTTCTAGTAAAGAAAGTTAATTTTATTTGCAATCTTTATTTTTGGTCAGTAGAAATCATCAGTTCAGAAGACCTGACATGAAAGTTAAGTTTATTCAGCTTGCTAAAGCAATGCTAGGAAGAAAAGCAGCTCTGCTATAATCACCATGGCTGACCACCCACAAAATCCACACAACTTGCAGCAAAGCCATATTGAATTTTGCTATCAGATTGTTCTGCATGTTTTTAGGTTAGAAGTAGCTGAATTACTTTTCTGGGATGAGAAGACACAGATAAGTGAACAGGTTCTAACGCAGACACTTGGAGCTCCTTATCACACTTGCATACACTTGCTCCCTCTATACAAATCAAAATGAAGCCATGTCAGTACAACACTAATATAGATTGTTCATCGTCAGCACTGCTTAATGATTCCACTTCAATGCTGGCTGTCGGCCATCAAGCCACAATGGAAAACACGCTAAACATTTATATTCTAGTAATACTATTTTGTTCTTTTTTATTTGTGATGCACAAACATCCAACTAATTACGGCTGTAATACACAACAACAATGAAAGAGACAATTTACAGAGACAATTTACCCTATAAATTCCTCAGCTTATTTGCAAGGAGACTGGAATGAATGCTTTCAGTTACTTTTTCCAAAAACAGTAAGTTGCATCGTGTAAGTTCTGTACTTTAAATAAAAACATGTTCAATTTTAATTTTTAATTAATTCATTGTTCACTGGCTTAAACTGTCTTTCCAGAAAGAACTATATAGATAAAAAGCATAAGAAAAAGATTATTGATTAAGTTGAGGGTAACTTTTGATCTTTGTAAAAAAGAATGTGTTTTTTTGTTATTTTCCACCATGCACTAGGAAAGCCAAGTGCTTTAGTAAAATCAGAACCCTTTATTTTCCTATCTCCTATCCTATAAAAACTAATTTATTTCAATACTTCACATCCTGTCTTTTTTCTAGACAAGAGGAATGCCAAAATACTAAGTGCAAACGTGGATATCTGTACACTCACCCAAGCCTTGGGCTGGCAAGCATATCACCCAACTACTGATGCTCGGTTAGCACAGAGACAGGCCCGTGTCAGTAAGGACTCAGCCTACCTTCTCTCTCATTGCTACCTCCTAACTCAACATTGATGAACTTTACAATGGAAGAGCGGACAGGAGGAAAGACTGACAGGTCACTGTTTTCAAGCAGCACGCAGCAGCACAGCCTCCCACCAGCACCACAGTCCAGACCAGTGTGTTCCTTCCTGGCTGTGTTGCTCATGGAGGGTAACCTGCCTTCCTTTCTGCGAGTGAAGAGCAGAAACCTAGCACTGCGGGGGCACCTCCACAGCACCCTCCCTCCCACCTACTCACTGCCGCGCAGCAAGGACACGTGCCATTAGGAGCTGGCTCCTAAGCCAGCATCTTGCGCCCAGAAACTTTGCTGGCATAGTCAGAACAGAGAGTAGAGAAGTGCTCTCAAGGTGAAATTACTTGCACGGCTTGGTTGTGCCGAGAGGGGAGGGAAGGCCTAATTGCTGGTGCAAACACACCCTCAGGCTTTGTTCCTAGAACCTTGCCATGAGCAAGAGCACGTCCTGTCTAGCAAGTAATTAATACCCTAAGGAAAACGGTGGTGGATTCCACCCCAGCTCTGCGCTGCATTTCCCTCATTAATATCAACTTCCACTGAATTTCAGTGAGTGGATAAGTAGTCCCAATATTCCCATGCTTGTTTGGAGCCAAAAGGCAACGACAAATTCTCACTTATTCCTGGCAGGGTGTAATTATGAATTGCCCAGATAAACTAAGATGCAGGTCAACTAACCAAAACAAGCTTTCAGACTCCAACATTATGGAGCTTCCTGCCCTGAGAAGTTATAGAAAGCCAAATGTAATCTATTTTATTTGAATTAAGTTTCACAGAAAACATCTGAAATGCTCCTATCTGCATTGGATTGCAGCTGCTTCCAAAAATGAGGAACAGTTTGACATGAGTGCAATCATATCAAATCACTAACAATGAATACAGACACTGCGCAGGATGGGAGGGAAAATAAAAAAATGAAAAGCCCAAACCTGATGTTTATGGGTTCAAGAAATTTTCCGAGAATCCTAAATCCCATTAAGACAAACACAATCCAACATCTTTTTTGCAGCTTCACCTCTTTGCCATAACACATAAAAACATGACTAGCCTCAGACTAATTTGCACCATGAAACAACAAATACTACACTTAATTACACAGGTGTAGGTTGACGCAGCCATTCTTGGGGTAGATTTGGTCCAGTAAAAATAAACAAAGGTTAAGGCCATAAACAGATACCAGGCTTTTACTAAAGACAAAGCATCTGCAGATTTCTGAACAACATATGTTTATAACCTGCTCCCTCAGTTAAAGCATAATATACAGTTGTTCAATTACAGATCAAATTGTAAATTAAATGTATTTGCCATAAAGTCATGTAAGGTATGATACAACTGAAATATTTTTAAGTTTTATACTACTTAGCTACATTGCTGGTTAGAAATTTTGTTTGAAAATGGTCAACAAAACCCAGAAGAATGCCTGCAAAGTGTGTGTAATTACGTGTCCTGTTTAAAAATATCACCTCCACTCCAGCTGTGAGCAGATTTGATGCATTTATTTCATAACAAATCCCTGAGTTCTATTACATAACAAATCCCTGAATCCCAATCACATTAGCTACATGCTACACATATTTTTCTACATAACTGCACACTTGACATTTGCAAAAACCTGGCTGAACATTTTTCTTATATCCCTATTTATTTAAAAATACATAATGCCTTTTAATATACACATTATCATTAATTTTAAAAAATATATTTCTCACTTTCCCCAGTCCCTGTTTAAAATATCTGATTTAAACTAGCTTTTTTTTTTAATATCTGGTGTGTAGATCATCTCATTTACATTCATATATATATACACACTTATGTATATATGTGATTAATGCATTCCAGAGAAAATTTAAAAACAAAATAATCTTAGCCTATTTTGACTTATGAATGTACTGAAACACTGAGCCAATTATATATAGATATATATAATAGGCAAATATATTTACCTATAGACTTTTACCATGGAAAAAAATACTACTATAAATGAACAGTACAAAACCCAATCATTTAGTTTTACTCTGTACAGCTAAAACATATTGCTGTCTTCCAAATGGCATTTGGTCCATGAATTTAATGTCGCTGAATGTGACTCAAGTTATGCACACTACAGGTAAGCGCATGTTCATAAAAATACCTCATTTAGAGACAAGAAAGTTTCAGAACATTTATGTGTATACTCTTACCATACATCAGATTTCCTGAGGAAAACATTTTGGGCTTGATTTTTAAGTTGCATAGCCATAGCTTCCAGAACAGGAAAGAACTGCAAAAACTGCACTCATTTCACCTCTAATTCATACCTGCCCGTGAATCTGCCACACATACTAAACCAAGGCAAGATGGTTTTTTGGTGGCACTTTCACTGCAGTCTGTGATCACATACTATCATATGCACGAGGGGGTAGTAATATAATTCTCAGGTTTATTGCAGGTCTGTTTTCTTTAGACTACTTTGGGAACTGTGAAAGTTAAAAAAAAAAAGTTGCATATACCATGAGGGTTTACTAGAACTTTACAGTAATGAGCCATCCAAACTAGATGTATGAATATATTTCCTAGAAGGAAAGAGATTTACATATCACCCATAGGAGAACGATATGTGGTCCTTATCCTCTGGCCACTTCTTTTTTAGGATAGTCCTGTTGTTTTGTCCATTCCCGTTTAAGGTGGGCATGAATCTGTATTCCCATTAAACACAGTGGTGGCCAACTGCACAACCGAAGTGGAACTGGTCTTTGGTCTGAAAGGCATGCTGAATAAAGACAGATGATTGTGCAGAGCCATACAATTCACCTAATACAAGGAAAATAATTCTCACTAATAACCTGGCTTTTTTACCACGCTTCTGAGGAAAGGTTTAATGGTTTAGTTGTAGAACGGTCTCATATTAAGAAGATTTCATTACTTTTAGGCAACATCACATCATACGAGAAGAATCATAAATAATTAAAATTAAATTACATTTGTGAAGATAAATAGACCATAGAATATTAGGTGATGCTGTGTCCTTGATTATTTATGGTGTTAGCTCACTTGCTTTCTGCGAGTCCATGCATCAAACCCTTGTGCAACTTGTCAGACAAGGGGTTTGTACTCAACACAAGCTAGCAGTACACTTATGCATCTTATGACTTGTCTTTTCAGAGTCTGATATCCTGACCCCAAAATCTAAACTTTAATTTTGATTTAAGGGCAAGCCCAGATTCTCAGTAGCAACCGGGACAAGAATATGTACTGGCAGTATTTTACGAGGATTAAAAAATAGGTTTTGGAAATAAAGTCATAACATATAACGCTGTCATCATGGTACTGGCTTCAGTAACATGAAAGGCCCTACAAAATTGGATCTCATAAATCACACCATAGCTTACTGCATAATCATACTGTCACGCATCAAAATCTCGTAATGTAAACTTAGGCCATAACTTGGAGTACTGCAGTGAGTCCCTTCTACCAGCAGACAATACAACCTTCGTATCAGGGTTAGAAAATAATCTGCCAGACACACAAAAGTATTTTTAAAGCAGGTTGCTATGAACAGAACACGGTAAAACTGGATCGTAAAGCACGCACAAACACTACTTTTACATCATTACTAGGATGGCATTTCTTATTCAGTAGGACAGATTAATGTGTTGATTTACTTTTCTTTCCTCTGAAATAGAAGAATAAATACATGTGTGTATACTGGAAAAAAAATAAAAGGAGGTACAGGAAGAACAGCTTGTTAATTACAGGCTGATAGATTCCATTATGCATATACAATTAAAAAATTTCGGAAGTTAAGTTGTGTATTGCTACATAGAACAGTCAAACCTATTCTCAAACAAAATTAAAGTTCTTGAACTGTAACATTAATGGCTGTAGTCTTGATAACAGAGCCTTATGTCTGTTTGTTGTTGATACTGTTATATATATAACCACTCTCCTTTTCAAAACAGTTAACAGATACGGAGGGCTCAAATCAGGAAGCTACTGAGCATCTATTTGAAGTCAGTAAACTTCTTCAGTTCTGTAGCTTATTGCACCATGCCCTAACATTCAAAGGCTGGTTCTTTTCTTCTCTTTGCTTATCCCCACCCCACAGATAGCACTTTCAACTGAGGCATAAAATAAAGCTGAAAATGCCTGCAATTCAGTGAAGGAGTAGAAACAGATATAGCACAATTTGGCTGCCATGCAACTCAAACAAAAGACGTGCTTGACTTAAAATACCAACTACCCACTGTTAAACTTCAGGAAACTTTCAGTCCTATCCTCAGAAATTTAACAGTCAGTACAATTTAAACACGATTTAATTCTAAGATATGCTTAATTGCAGACAGCTACACAGGAGTGGAAGATCAGTAATTTAATACCACCTTTAAAAAAAAGACCAGTTGTCCCTGCCAAAAAGACTTTTAAGTCACTGCATAAGAGAGCATTCAAAAAGAGAAAAACACAACCATAAACAATACTAGGAGCAAATCTCTCTGCTACTTCAGTATGACAACAGTGAAAGACCAAAGAAGCAGTTATATTCTTAACATGGTACTCTTTCAAGGTCTTCACAGTTTATTTTTATGTAACTTCACATAGAAAACAAAACTAAGCCTTAGGGTACACACAGGGGAAAAAAGGCAAAGCCTAAACTAAATCTCAGAAATTTAAAATGCATGTAATACCTGAAGATTGACTGCCAGCCTTAGCTGGTAGTGAGTACAACAAGCAAAAACAATAAAGCAATTGGATGTTAATCTTAAATTTGTACTGATTATAAGTGTTTTTGCAAATACGTCACCTGCCAAATATAAATTGTATTTATTCTAATGTATTACATTTTAGGATGCAAAGATCCTACTAATTGTCCTATTCTCTGTAAAGATAGCATTTTAAGCTAAGTTAAAAGAAGATTGCTGCCCAGTGAGTTAACTTCAAAACCAGCCTGCAGCTGAACTGCTCTCCTGTACTTGAATCTAAACCACAAACCCTCTGAAGCAAGTTGCTCAGAAGCGAAATCTACCAGCACAATCCTTACATGACTTTAACGGTACACAGAGCAGGAAAAAATTGCCTCACAAATGCTAACAGGATACATAAACTAGCAAAGGTAAAAACTACCTAAGGTAAAAACATGATATACATTTATTTATATATTATATGTTATTACCACAAGGAGAAAAAAAAAAATACAAGTTTAAACTGATGAAACAAGCTACTAAGTTTAAGAATACCTCATCCACTTTAGAAAAGCAGCCTTTCAGAGCTGGTGATGAGGGGAGACAGGCATACAATAGCTGCTAAACAATAGTAAAAAGGAACTATAGCTTTAGGGCACAATACAGAGACTATATTTTGAGTTCAAACTCGGAACGTGTAAACTGCAGATGGAACGTAGTCAGCATCAACAGGCTTAACACTCTTGCTGGTATATCAAGTTCCAACAGAGAATTACTATGAAAACAGTATTTATTATATACTGCCTCCAAAGATGAGGATTGTCAGTATTCTACAAACTTAAATTCATCATTTTTTAAACATTATTAAAGGAGGCAGTTAGCTGTCACTGCCATCCCTCTTCACCTTTTTATTCTGTTTTAGGAAAGTGTCATTAAAGGCTAATACAGCATAAATGAATTGTGTAATGCTGCAGGAAATCAACAGAAGAGCTAGGCATAGAACACAGACCTCCTGGCACTAAACCCTTTATCTCACCCATTAGACCATGCTTCTGATTTCAGCAAGTTTCATTTTGTACTCCTAGCTAGGCATTGAGCTTTAAATTAAAGTCCCAACCATTTGTATATTCCTTGAGCAGCTAGGTCCCTCCAAGGCATATTCCAAAGCTGACAAGCATGCTGGAAGAACAGAAGGTTAGCAGGGTGGACCCATACTGCGGGAGCTCAGGGGTGGACTGAATACAGAAAATGCAACTCAAAATGCTTGCACAGGAGTTCAGTCATTGGTAAGATAAATCACCTTGGAATAATACAAGCAGAATCACCCCTTCTAGGATCCAAACTAACATTTAGGAAAGAGGAAAATGAATAAGAGACAGACTTAACTAGCCCATCTATAATTTCCTAAATACACCATCACAGATGTTCCCAGTTACATCTCTGGTTCTGGGAGCATCCCATACCAACTGTCCCAGCAGTTTCTGGGGCACAGATTCTTAGCCAGAGCTTGCAGTTGTTCTCAGACCACTAAACTATATGCTAGACTCTCACCACAAGCCACCAGCCCTCAGCCCTTCACAGAGCTAAGCAGTCTGTAACTAGCTTGTTAAGAAGGCGTGCTGTAAAGACTGTCTTGTTCCTCAATAATAAACTCCACCTTTGGAAAGTCTTTAGTTATCACCAGTCAAAAAAAAAAAAAAAAAAAAAGCACTTCGTCAGAGGTGTTTAGTGCAATACCTGCAGTTAATTCCCCCTGAATCACTTTTTCATCAAGACAAAGACACGTTAAACTCTGTCCAGTCCTAGTTCTTCTGATACGTTTGGTGACTTACAAGTGCCTGAGGTTCTAACATTTTCATTGGGTAACTATCAGACATCATCCAGAAGACTCCATTTAAAATACCTTGAATATATAGCAGTAAGTGGACAAGAAAGTTGGACTAGCAGCTTTTCTTGTTTTCTCTATTCTCTCTACTAAAGGAGAGCAGTTCAGGGTCTGAGTACTATTACACGCTAGCGTTATAAAATGTAAATGTCTGCTCTAATAAAGCCTTTTCTAGAAGAGGATTTTAGCTACCCACATAGAGTAGCAGAAATTGCAGCAGGCATAGCTTGTACTTGCTTGAAACTAGATAAAACTCTCCCATGCTACACTAATGTAAAGCTGGAGTCTCAAAGTAGATGTGGCTAGATTTTATCTTAAAACAAATTAAATTAACAAATTCTGAGCTTATCCCATCTTGTGCATTTGCAATAATCTTGTAGATCCAGCTGTTCTATTAGGTGCCATTTACACATTCCAAGGGTTGTTTTTAATCAATCTTCAATACGAAACCTCTGCTCAGTTAAACCACCCTGGCTTCTCTTTTCTTGATAAGAACATGAGAAAAGACTTGGGACCAAACATGAGAGTTCTGGTAGGTTTGGATTTCTCTTATATTTGTTTGTTTGAAGAGTAAGTCAATTTCCTTCAAGAACATGTAAGAGATAAATGGTGCATCAGCAATAATACTTTGATTTTCCACATCTTTAACCCTGCATATCTTTCTTTGGACAGCAGGTTGCATTACCCACAAAAATCAAAACTTTGAAAGACAGAAATTTTATTACTGTCACTTCTCCAGAAAAATCTATACTAGGATCAGTAAAGGGCTCTTTATTTTTCAGCTGGGGGAAGATGAAAAAAACAAGAGGAGGATTGATCACATGGCAAAAAGCAGTCAAGCACAAAAACATTCTCTGAGAAAAATTAAGTACATGCAATCTTAGGATCGTATTGGTTTGGTAGATTGGGGGTGTCATGGTAGAAAACTAAAGAGTTTCTCAAGTTTTAGAGCAAGAAAGAATTATTATTGCCTGAAATTTGAGAATTATTCTCCCTAAGAATCTGTCAATTAGCATAACTTTGAACCCAGCAAAACTCTTTCTGACTACCAGATGTAACTATGGCAACAAGATCCAGGAACCTACAATAAATATGATACAGTGTCAATAACCCAGTCTTTTTCATGTAAATAGATAAAGCTCAGGGAAGAAAGAAGACCATTTCCAGTGTTTTAGATTAAATTTTTAGACTTTTTCCATGATAGAAACATCAGCACATTCCAGTGACTACTAAAATAAAGAAAAAACATAAAGAACACAACACCTCTCATTAAAAAAAAACACACATCTAGAATTTAAGAGAAAACAAGGCCACATTTGTAAGGCTTGTTTCCATCAAACCTGTGAAATTCTATAAACAGATATATTCTCTACTAAATTTTGCAAATAGGTTTGAAATTGTTTCAGAACACCTACTCAGTTTAATGAATGAGGTCTTTCTAGTGGGATATTTAAGTCGATCATAGAAATGAAATAAACACAACAGAAAGCTTTACAAGTCTCTTAACTGGCAACATCTCCCAGTTGCATCTGTAAAGGTATGGCATTTTCATATATGGGAAGGTTAAGTTAGGGCTTTTGTGCAAACAGCACAAGTGGTGATGGAGCATAAAGCCCGGTTTCTGTCAAGGACACTTTTCCCAGCATTTACAGTCATAAATCACTGCCTTCCTGCTCCATTCAGCATAGTTTAGGAACTCCATAGAAAAGTATAACGCTCTTCTGCACCGCAATTTAGAAATGTCCAATGTAGCTATTTAGAAATGGATCATATCTGATGGTGAAACAAATGCAACATAGCCCAGAGAATATTTGGATCTTAGAAAACTTAGAAAAACAATCATATAAACACACACACAAAAAAAAAACCATGTCCTCTGACTAAGAAGATACCACATGTATTAAGACCATGGGTCTTGCAACGTGTTGTCAAAAAGTTAAGCCCTAGACTAGGAAACACAGAATGAATTTATGGGATTAAACCAAAAAAAGGGACCGGTGTAAAGCCAGAAACTAATGAGGAAGCTGGAATGAAACAGACAGGGAGAAGAGTCTTAAAGAAAAGTGAAAACTGAATACAAAAACTCACAAAGAAAAGGGACTGATGACAGAATGACAAATCCTAGACAAGATGCAGAAATGACACCAGGGAAATGAAAGCCCATTATAAACAGGAGCACTCTGAGCTAGAAAGCTATAAAGTCACTGCCTACCCAAAGGATCCTAATCCAAATGCCATTTCTGCCTCCCTATCTCTCTCTCTCCAGTTGCGTCCAACTATGAATAGCTGACTACTCCCTCCGATCCTACTATAAATAGCTTGAAGCCACAGTGCTGAATTGCAGCGAGAGCTCCAGACTCATGCTGGCCTGGGGTAACTGAAAGAAGACAAAGCTGATTTCATCTCCATATCGATGGGTCTGCAGGAGGATAGACAGACAGTCACTTCTCACCCTCGTGTTGATTGCAAAGATTTACTAAGGCATCTTTGCATCCACTGAAGTCGTAACAGGGGCCATTAGAGCTGTGTACTGCCTCCAATTAATTGCTGCACTATTTTCCCCTTAGGTCAAATATTCCCATAGGGAATTCTTGTATTCTGCATGCAAGTTAAAGCATGCTGAATGTGCTGTCTTAATGTTAACCATACATTCATGATGCATGGTCTCAGAGACAGTATAAAAGGATAGGCACTAGAAAAAAATAAAACTTCACAACGCTAGCTCAAAAGAGCCTAAGATTAGATAGAAAAATAGACTCATTTACTGAAATACATAGTTAACATTTTTAAGTTTCTTGATATTCAATGACCTATTTTCTTACATAACATTATCAATAACTGAAAGCACATTTGTACTTATGTTCTGCCAATGTGCCACTACACCCTGTCCATGACCTCATGGGAACTCCCAGTCTAAGCTGCTTCGGCTTCACACCATACTTGGCCTGAAAACAAATTGGCTTGAGAATTCAGGTGTCATTCTGCCCATCTATTCAACAGCAGCTACCCAGTACTGCATTCAAACTGAACCTTCTCCAATACAAAAGACCAAAGGAGACTTACCTTAGAAGCAAGATGTTAAGACATCTTTCTCAACTGGTGTCCTAACGCTCAACTGTAGCCTTCAGTTAACTCAAACCTACTATTTGAAGCATGCTAGGAAATTTCATTTAATTATCTTGCAACAGCAGCAACAGAAGAAACTCAGAGTGCCTGGGCCAGAAACACCAGCAGTAAGCATTCGCCTGATATGCAAGAGGTGTGATTTACAGTCTCAGTGCTGAATCAGGTTTCCCACATCCTGGGCAGTCAGTACGTTTCTGGATAAAAGGGGAAAGGATGCATCATTTTCTCTGTTTTGAATATCTAAATGCAGTATTTTTCCTATCTGAAACTATTCAACATTTTTTGCAAACAGTTTCAGAACCTACAAAACCTCATTTTTAAGAGATCTTTTATTTGCCAAAAACATTCCATGAACTGTTGTGTAGTAGCAACATCCTGTATATTAAGCATTGTTTCTGCCCAACATTTCACTTGTGGACGACGTCTACACCTACAGGAACGAGAGAGCTACAAACTCAACTGTTTCAGGACATGCTGCGCTTTCCAGGAAGAAATGACAAAGCAGAAAAATACAGAAGCTGTTTAACTAGCAAGAAAAGTCAATTTTTGTATGGAGGGGGAAGGAGGAACCGTGACAAAACTGAACACCAATTGAAAGCTTCCTGCTTTTGCCCAGATGCTAAGCACTAGAGGTTTTTTGTTTTTTTTTTAAACTTGCTCATGCGAATTTGGAATTCTTTCACAACTTTAAATCTGAGTGTCACTACACGAATAAAAATAGTAAAAAAAAAAAAAAAAAAGAGAAAATGCATTTCTGAATAACCTATGAATGGAATACTCACTGGATTCTGTAAAAATACCTAAGTCCCACAGCAAACACCTCAACCCTTGAATTGACCATTAAATTGTAAAACAACTGTGCTCCTAACTTTTTTTTTTAAGGTAATAACTTTATTACCCATGTAAGATCTCTACTCTGCATGAGACCATCTGATTCATCCAAGGTCACAGCCTATGTCTCTTGACATCAGATTATGCTGTAATTGTGACAGTTAGCACTTCTAAATTTAAAGGTGACCCATGCCAGCAGAAACTCAGAACTAGGAGTTTCAGCCTTACCAAGGGACAAGACACAGATCATAGCTCACTGGTAGGCTCTGGCTCTGGGAGTCAGAAGCATCTTATATGTGGTTCTGTTAAAGAGCTGTGAGTCCCACATTCCAGCCCTGCCCCATTTCATTCAAAATCTGCCTGCCGCACGATCGAAGCTCCACAGTACGCTGACACATCTGTTAAACACTATTACATCCCCACTGCAACACATCGAAACAAAAGGGCTACTTCCAGTGAGCAGTAACAAATACAAACTTAGATCTAAAAACTGTTCCATGCTCATTCCAGGTTTTTTTCATGATGCTCAAACTGATTATTTATGCTCTAACAGCAGTGTTCAGGACAAGAAAGAATACAGTTTTCCTTTAATAAATTGCTACTTCTGCTTATTTTTTTTAAAGAATATACTTCAACAGCCTACTATGTAGCTTATGAACAGTTAAGGCAAGTACTATCAGGTTTTGCCAAATTGGATATTGAATTTTTTAATAATTTACTGTAGCTTTTAGTACCACGGTTAAAAATAGCTCTCTCGTGAGCTTTCAGTCCATGTCAGAGCCTGTGGTAATTATCCTCAGCATCTAAATCATTACACTAAAAACAAAATAACCAGACTGAGCAGATGCAAAGCCAAGTTTTAATCTTTGGGAGTAACATTTCTCACTGTCATGCAAGTTCCTGCATATATATTGAAGGCCATTGGAACACAGCTAGTTAATTAGAGATACTCATAAAATTAAGAAAGTATGTGTGCAAAAAGTGAGAAAAAGAGCCATCTCTAAGCCCCTTTTTCCACATGAAGGATTTTAAATCACCTCCTTTGCTTTTCTTTATAATCCCTTCTGTTTTTTCCCTCTACACTACCCCCACCTACATACAATCACTATGGAAAATAAGCTCATTATAGTGCAGCATGGGTAAGCTATTGCCAGTCAGAAATGAATCAATTGATCCAAAGCTTCATATTAGTGCCTGCCATTTGCATCACAAGGAAAGTGTGATGGCATTCCCATAGACAGCAACCTATACTGAGAAAAGACCCAGATTTGTCTTGATGAGTTTATGCTACCAGAACAAAAGTTTTTCCCATCTTCCAAGTGATCTTGCCAGGATTCCCTGCTACATCATGTTAATCTCAATTACTTTGAGTAATATCATAGTGCTTTCGTTCATTTCTACACTAAAGCTAGTTATATGAGAAATGTGGTTGAGGACTCTGTAATCATAAAAACAGTCAAACTAATCAACATCTATACACTTCTGCTCTCTCCAGTGTCAGTACATTTACCCCCAGTTTTGAATTATTTTAGCTGTGTCTATACTGGCAATACTGACAAGCAGCCTCTTTTCATTTCCTCGTATTTAATTTTATCAGGGAATTTGGACATGACTCAGCTGAAGTCAATAGAAGGACAAAATTAATAGGATTTTGTCTCAAGTTTGTCATATAAGATTTATGTTGCCATAACAAAGATTTATGCAGTAATAAAATTGTTCTATTATTAAAGTTTCTACAGCGTATCAATAACAGGGATTACACAAATCATCCCATATGGAGGAAACACAAAAGACACCTACACAACCATTTCTAGATGGCAAGTATTTTAATACAATTTATAGTTTTAAATAAGCAATACCCTTCTCATTTATTATGTTTCCATGCATCATTCTGTTTAAATCAAGAAAAATCTGGACCTTGACTTCTTAGCAAATTGAATGTATTGATCTTATCTTATGTAAAAAGTACCTGGAAAGAGGAAAAAAGTAGTCACAAGTGACAATGAAAATTAAATCAATATAAATAATTTCAATCTGTTAAAAATACTCTTCTGCAGTCTTTAAAATTCTCTAACAGATTGTGTGGATCTATACTTACACCCCAAAGGCTTCCAAAGTGGTTCACAAATTATATTTTTAGTACATCTTTGCATATCTACCATTTAAATAAATGCTGTTTCAGACCTTGGCAAAGTCAAATGGTAGAAATATAAAGAGAGGTTTCAGACCATTGAGAAAATGTCTTTAAGGAAAGTTAAAACATCTTTACCAGTCTTAAATCTACCCCTGTATATAGCCTCATTTCAAAAATAAAGTCATAATTCATTGGACACTTTTTCAACCAACAGACAGATTCAGGCCCAAAGGTATTACGAAGGCTCACATTTGACCAAAATCTGAGGTATATTCTATTCCATCACCATGTTTATATGTAAAGTTTAGATCTTTGTCCTTCTTCTTCAGACACTCTGCTGTTAAAGAAGAAAGCCAGCAATCCTGCCTTAAATAACCTGAACTTACCAGACTACACAAATAAAAAAGAAAAATATACTTGAGTAAGAAAACAGATCATTTTCTCCTTCTTCTATGAATTTATTGCAAAGATATAGAATTTCAAGGATTTTAAACAACTGCCCCAAGCAACCTCTGACCCCACGTAGAGACAGCGATTTTTGTGACAGGGTTCACCATTATGGTCAAGGCATATATTGCTCTCTAGTATATTTGCTATCTAGAATTAGCAAAAAGAACTGCAAGCCAGGAAGGAACAAGTATAAGGGGAAAAGGAGACCAAAATTCTTTCCATTCCACTGCAGCGGTTACCCAGCCTCTAGAAATTGTTGAGCCTCTTGAAGATAGTTCAAACAAAGATTCCCAGATTAAGAATTAATTAAGAGAAATGGGATTAAGAGAAATGGGAGGGGAGCCAGCTAACTGAAGACAAGCTTTATGTACCAAACATTCTCTTCAGTAACTCACAAGGCATGAAATTGCCTCATGTGTCATTTGGCTTTGGTATCAACCAAGTCTAATTTGCCAATTCCAGAGAAAAACAAATCAATGTTTACAAAAGTGGCAAACGTAATGCATTTATTTCATGGACTTAAGGATTAAAATACATAATTGCTTTCGTTAGGTAGAACACATTAAACACCATTTTAACAAGCTTTTTTTTTTTTCCAGGCAGGTATGTAATTTGCCCCCTTCCCAGAGCCCCATGTTTGATACCCTGTACTATCCTTCCCACTTTGTGTTTCAAGTCACACGCATAATCCTGCTTGTCTAATTCCTACACAAACTCTGTATACAGAAATCCCAAAGTAACAGACACTGAAGGAAAAAAGTACCTTCATCACATCATTTTGGCTGATCACAGTGCAGCACCACTACTACATTGCCTCAACTAAACTAACTCATAAACCAACACAAGTATTTAGACCAAACTTTCCTGTGTATGCTTAGCCTCTCAACACAAGTGCTCTACTTCTAGTGATTGATTCTACCATCAACGCATCAGGGAGGAAATAACATCAGCAAAAGCACTGAAGAAAAAATACTACTACTTAGTGACCAAATGTGATATGTGGCAACAAGCAATACCATCTTTGTAGCATTTCCCAAATATGCTGATATTAAATATTCTGAACACAATTCTACCCAGTGTTAAAATGGGTTTCTACTCTGAGAAGTGTCTAAAAATTGCATGGGAATTCATATTTACTGCTTCAACTTGCCAAAACAAATTTTCCATACTTAGCAAGTCAAAAGATTGGTTATTACAGTTATCTTAAATTCCATCTAGAGTTACGTCAAAGCCATTTCTGATCCACATACTTTCATTCTAAATATTACATAGGTATGTTTTATATCCATAAAATAGCCATATAAAGTAAGTACCTAGCAAAAACATGCTTTCTTAAATAAACATCTTTAACTGTTTAGAGGAAAAGTATGAAGTTATTGCTACAGAAAAAAAAAGTCTGCTAATCTTCCCTTTCAAAAATACTAATTTTGTAATAGAACAAATAGTTCCTTAACTTGAAAGTTAAAATCTTGAGTCATTCCTAAAACATTCATCATGCTTCTCTTGCCTTCTGCTTAGTGTGCAGGCTGTGCTTGCTATGATTTGGAGAACAGGTATTCATACTGTTCCACGCATACGGTATTAATTATTATCAATGCAAACAAACTTTAAGAAGCCCCCTCAAATGATGTTTACTATGGCATACAACTCAAAATACTCGATGCACAGCGACAGACCTTAGTTCAACCCGTGCATGCTTCATGCACCAGGGCTGAGAAGAACATTCCTATACAGCACAGCTATTTTTCCTCACTTATACACCAATAAGCATGCAAAGCAACTCCAGAGATCAGCAGCACTTAAGGGGCCTGCTTGCAGCACGCAGCCTGCTGAATAACAGCTGTGGATCTAAGGCTCTCACACTCACCCATGCGTAACCTAAGGGATCATCAGGTGTACACCTCAAGCTCAGGCAGCAATAGGCCAATAGGCCCTTCCCTGAAAAATATCAAGCTACTGTAAAAGAGGTTAATGAAAAGAATGAATCTACTTTCAACCTACTTCCTTTGTATTCTGAAGAGGGTTTCAGCTACAATGCTGACCAAAAGCAGGAGGATATCTGGTGAGCAAATATGTACTGTTAGTCTTCAACACACAACTCAGCCCAAAGCAATAATCCAGACAGTCATATACATTTCATTTAAAGTCACAACCAAAGATATATACATATATTAATGTCAAAACACAGGGGCTTGCAAGAATCTCTTCTGTTTTCTGCATGAAAATTAGAAGTGCTGCAGTTTACCCAAACATAAAAAGTCCTCCAGACTACCTATTTAAGAAAATACTTCACAAGTTACCAGAAGAAAATTAAAGGCCATCCCTACTGTAAAACTAATGAGGATATATTTTTTTAGTTCCTACCAGCAAAGGGAATTCTTTTCTTTGTAGTGATTATCCTGAGTGCCTCTTTAATTTCCTTTTCAATGTTTTTTGGCAGAAATCCTTACAGATGCAAGGCATAGAGAACACATAAAAGACAAAAACATGCATTTCACAGTACAATCACGGATCTTTAAATAATCTATCTGCCAATTTTAAATTCGATACATGAAGAACTTACAACAAGTTTATAAAAGGAGTAAAAAACAAGTGAAAAAGAGATTTCATTAACTGGTTCAAAACAGTTTTATTTTAGCCTCATTTTGATTTTACTCTGTGGTATTCGAGGATATAAAATGCACCTGCATGTTGAACATGTGCTGTGACAACATTACAAAGAATAGTTGCAACCTAGTGACCTTAGGTTGACTCATGTATTTGGAATTAAGTTGTATTAACTACAGTCTGCTGAGGAATATTTGCATGACCAATATAATTAAATGCCAGTTTAATGAGTTACCAGTCTCTGACAGACGACCAACTGAACAGATTCACGAACTTCTGTCTAGAATGTGAACTTCTATCCAGATCAAGATTATGATTTTGGGTTGCTTGATCATGTTCTCTCTGTACTATAATCCTGAGAGGGAGTGGGGACAGGATGCGGTTTAAAGGGTGGAAATAAAACAACAGTTTCTACCTGTTGCTTTACATCTAAGGGAGCAAACTAAGTTTTAGGAGGATTAAGGCTGTGACAATGGAAGAGACTGTTGTCAGTGGTGTAATTAGACCTGGGAGAACTACCCATGAAAATGTAGTAAATGAAAAAGCTACTAAGCTGGAGTTGTAACTGCCAAAAAAAGTGTGACAACAAGGCTTGATAATTCTGAGATCATTAGATTCTTTAACTCCTGGGTTCTGTCTCTTTCTCCTTCAACTGCCACCCCTTCCCAGCAGCTCTTCTTCTTAACCTCACAATCTTGAATAAAATGCAGTTTCGGTCTTGCACCCTGTCATCCATTCATCATTCTGCTAAGTCCCTTTGCTGGCTCAGTTTGCCAATTTATGCATCGTAAAATTCTGTACACGTTTAACAGACCAGCAATTTATAAATAGCTTTATATTATACAAGGCAGGCTGGATGCTCAAACAGGAGGTCAGAGATACTGGCACTTAACTCTTAAACTTTTCCATTCTGCTGTTCCTCTCAGTTTCTCACAACTAGCTATCCTCAAAGAGAAATGAAAATGTTGATTTGTAACTACCTTTTCTCTTTGAAGAACCCACTTCTGTAATAGGGAGCAATACCTCATTTTTATATCTGAAATATTAGAAAAATGAAGAGACCAGACAGTTATCAACAGACTGAATCATAAATCAGCCACGGTCCCACTACTTGGTATGTCCAAGGCACAGACTCTCACTGCAATATATGGATCCTTTGTTATAGCATCATTTTACTCTGATATATTCTGGAGAGAGCAGAACCAAATATAAACAACAGAGCAAATATGCTTAAGTAGTAGTCTGAATTGAACCAGAGCCATCAAAATAGCAGGTGAAGCAAAAGATCATGGTTTGTATTTCACATCCAGAAACCACTACTCCATACTAACAGATGACCGTCGCCTTGCATCCATATATTATGGCTTCTTGCCAAAGTCAATTTAAGCACAGCACCTTCTGCAGACCTGAGAGGAATAAAAAAATGCTTTCAGGGCTACAGGCCTGTCATGGAGAATGGTGAATGCTCCAATATGCTGGACCTGATAGCTCCTAAGAGGTGAACTCCAGCTATCTGTATGGGAAGAGAGGCTGCACAGCCTCAAGGAGCTTCAGGGTAGCTTTCACAAGCTCGTAATTCCCTTTCTTCTGATTAGGGTCATGCATTGATGAAACACTGAAATGCTGCTGATTCAGCCTAAAAACACTGAATAATGGCGGAAAAGAAAGAGTTCACAGAGGGCAAGAGGTTGTATGCTAATAGTCATCCCCGAGAAGTTCTTTTAACAGCCCTTAACAATAGCAACCTGTTTCTATCCTGACTTGGTTCACTTCTCTGGCTTACCAATTCTTTGTGCTGGTATTGCTACAGTAGATAAATTTTAACCACAGCACAACAACTTGTCACTATGCTTTACAAAAATTAATCAAATATTGAGGTTCTGTAGTGAAATAGTCATAAGTAAATCATAGGGACAGCTGATGAAGAAATTCATGAACTTAAAACTTGCTACTCAATTGTCAATCTCAATGCTACCTAAAAATGTTAAGGAAAATGGTTATTGCTGAGCACTCTACGACCAGTTTGTTAATACACCCACTGACATAATACTTGACCCTGAACTTAAGTATTTAAATCTTTTTAAGGTTCATGGACCAACCATCCTCCCTTGAGGTATAACCTGCCACACAGCCAAGAGGGAAGGCTGTTTAGAGCTCTAATAACACAGAAACCCATTTGCAATTGCTTTTTTCATTTGTCCTCTACAAATCAGTCAAGGACCCAAGTTCTTGAAGAAATACTGCTAAATTGGACTCTGCTATTACCACAATTGCTCAGTAGCAAGGCTGCAGATGGAAATAATTCCCAAGGATTAAGAAACTTCAGAGCACCCCAGTAAATAGACGGATAAAGAGAAAAAGGAAAAAATGTTAAAAGAGCCTCAAAGAGCTTTGTGCTCAACGTGCTGAGCCTGTCACCTCCCTGGGATAGCTAGTGGGAAGAGCTACACAAATGCCTCAGGCCCCATCCTCTGTTGCACTCTTTGATTTGCACATTTTTCTCTTCATTGTATGCAGCAAGAAAGGCACAGCAGAGCGAAGCGGAGAGCATCAGAGATGGCTCACGAGCATCAAAACTGTTCCCAACATTACTGGTCACATGGGGAAGTAACAGGAGAGAAGGATACTGTGAAGAAGTTCTTCCAAAACTCAATTTCTCTTCAACAGAGACTAAGAAAAGAAAAGATGGCAGGGACAAGGTCAAGCATCATCAGGTTCTATTAAAATTCTCACTAGTATTCTTATTTGAAAGTCATCAATCCGCTACTTTGAAAATAGTATATATCTTTGCTATCAGTTTTGGTGAAAACTAGAAGGATTCTACCCAACAGAAGTATAGCAGTCTGAAAGCATCTCGAAATCATATAAAAACATGGTGAGCAAAACACAAACTGTTTTTAGGAGTAAGCTTGAAAATGTACTTACATTAACCATCATGGTTGAGGCAGAAAAGGGTTAGCAACTATTCTCTAATCAGTTCCAAACTGAAGATACCTACTTTAGAGTACAGATGTGCAGCTCTCTCATCAGCTGGTCATACATTCAAAAAAAGGCAGACAGAGTAATGCTTTCATATAGCCCTACAGCACTTTAAAGCTTCAACTAAGTTTCAGCATGATTTGGTACTACACAGCGAACATGCTAGGACATCCACAATTTACTGCACTTACCAGGCTTTTGAAAATGCTTCAAGAAGTCATCATCTACCAGGAACACAAATCTCTAAACATTCCAATTACTTCTGTGCAAGTTATAAGCATTTTAAGGCACATTAAAGGCACACACATTTAGTACTGGTCTGTTCTACCAAGTCACTCACTTTATATGGTAGAATTCGTTACTACCCAGCAACGCCTCCTGAAAGCAGAGTATCGCAAACACTTGACAAGTATCAATTAAGTCTTGTTATGCAGAGATAGTATTTTCCTCATTTCCTAGATTATTCCACCTCTTTAAGAAATTAAATGGCATGTTCTAAGAAAATTTGCCTACAATAGGACTAACACAGAGCTGTTGCAGTTCCTGTATCCAGAACCTCTGTGTACAGGGTAAGGGTAAGCCTCCTAACCACATACATGACGTATCTGTTTATTACTTTGTAAATATCTGTTTCCACTTAAAATGAATCCCCTACATGTATGACACTGCTTCATTAGAAGCATTGTGTTATAACTGATAAAAAACAAAGGAGATGGGGTCCCAAATACAGGTTACAGTAGGAAAAAAAAAATAGCTGAGATGAATTCTTTATTTAAGTCCCAAGACTTGAACAGAATGCAAAGTGCAGCAATTATATTCAAATACGATGAATGCTGTAATTATGATTTCATAGATAAGTGGAAATATTTTGAGAAGCAGTAGTTCAACTAAACTGTATTTTAGCCATATCTAAAATGGGGAGTGTTAGACTTTGCCTACTACAAAATAGCCAGGAATTAAACAATTAAAAATAAAGGTATTTGCTCGTTATGCCTACTGCATGCTGCTCTGAAATTAAAGAAATACAACATCCTATCGAACACTCTACCATTAATAATTACTATTATAAAGACATAATGATGTTCTCTCTGAGTCCAGGAGAAACAAGTGCCCAAGTGGCTTAAGGGACACTTCATTTTGCCTCAAAGACCTGTAGAGCTGAGCTCTTCAATACTTGTGGTGAATATCAGTGATTAATACAGACTTTAAAAATAACAGAGAACAGAGAAGCAGTGAATCTTTCCCAGGTGATATACTGCAATTTCCTCTGCGGTTATTGGAAGAAGGAACTTGAACATTTATTCTTCATCTTTAAAAACAATCAGAAAAAATACAGTTATTAAAGACAAAGGTTGATGGAAAGGCTGGTGGTCTATAAATGAAAGCCCTTCTTTATACAATTTTCTAACATACAGAAAATGCTGTCAGGAAAATAATATGACAATCTTCACAAGTTACGCAGATACAAAGTCAAAAAAAGGCCAAGATGATTTTCAGATAAGGTTAACCTCACATTCAGAAATACTACAACAGGTATCTCTGATTTGATTTTGATTTTAAAATCCCTTCACTGTACACTAAAACAGAGCTATGTGAGCAATAACTTGAATTTGGCTTTTAAGTACTAGCAGAAAACTCCATGACCAACGTAACATGCCACTTGAAGCAAGGAGGACGGTATTTTTCAGTAACTTTTACCAACTACTTAAAAAAAAAAAAAAAGAAACCTTGTTCCAAGAAGTTTAGGATTTAATAGCCAGATGGTAATTCTCTGTGTTTGGAACTGGCAGAGATGGTAATTTAATTTTGTTTAAGTCAAAGCAAAAACTAATCACTTAAATCTTTCTACAAGAGTGCAGACTTTGATTCCAAATGATGTCCCATAAGAACTACACCAAAATTTGTGAAAAGAAAAAAATGGAGCAGAAGATGGAATAAGTGTGAAGAAAGAAAAGGGAAACACAAATTTGTTCTGCAGCTCTTAGGAGACAAACGGAATCTTGAGAGAAATACCAAAAAAAAGGACAGTCAGCAGCTGGACAAGAAAATTATGTAAACATTACGCTGGATAGACCAAGCAATGAAATGTCAAGGACTTTACAAGAGAATGGGGGAAAGGAAGGCATGGAGTACAGACACTAGAAATTATTCTTTTGCAATTGAGAGGACAGCTTGCATTACAGAAATAAAAATGAAGCTCTATCAGAAACCAAAGAACACCTGGGTATTGGAGAAAACACAAAAGCACAATGTTATACAACAACAACAAATATGTAAGCCCACACAAAACCCCAAGGAACTTAATTAGAGAGAACAGGGCTGACCCACAGTCCTATTTTCTTTCACATATTCAGCCAACAGACTGCTGAGGATTCCAGCAGCCAGAATTGACAGTGACATTTTAAGTCAATGAGAATCTATTTTACTCTTCCTCCCACAACACAAATGAATAGTAGTGCTAATGAAATTCCATTCCTATTATAAATTGACAAACACAAGCCCACATTTATCCCTTCCAGCAAAACCTGCCTTTTAACAAACTTGTACTATTCTGCAATACCCCATGGTCACAAAATAAAATGCCACTCTCTCCCGCACTGCCCTTCTTCCAATTAATTGACTTTAGTGGACCCAGATAAAATTATTTCTACTCTATTTTACACGTACAGTTTTAGATTAAATCATATTAAAAAATTGAAATTTTAGTCACAGACTTTAATGCACTCTGGTTATTTATTTCACATTTGATCAAACGTTTCTGACTGATGATGGACTTGTAATTCACTACACCAAGATAAACTTGCTTTAAAAAAAAATCCAAAGACACTGGCTAGTTACCATTGCTGTATTCTACAAAAAGCCAAGGAGTTACATTATATGCAGAAATTAGCAAAAAGTTTACATAATAGTTGATTGGATTTGGGACCAAGATGCAAAATGTAATCTGTTCATATTATTATTCAGGAAAAAAATGAGGAAAAAATATATATATATTTTTAATGAGTTTCCTCAGAAAGGCTAGATAACCATTTCCTCTTTAATTGTGGGATACTAGGAAAGAAGCTCTTTGTGTCTTTTGATTGGAAGCGTACATAGAAATAATTCCACATTTCTTTCAGGCAAAAAGCAACAGCTATAACATTCAGCAAGCAGGAAAGAAAAATAAGCAATACCAGTGTTATGCTGTAAGCCATCTGTTTTCACAAGTTAAGCAGGGTGTGATCAGCTTGCAAAGTTAAGATGACACCAAACACACCAGGTGATCCAGTCGTACACTCTCCTCTAAGTTGTGTTACACAGAAAAAGAGAAAGCAAAAGCTTTCCTATCTAAGCTGAGCTGTAAGGGGGCCAATTAGCCACTTACAAGCACGAACAATTCCATGGCACGCATGTCTGCTTGACAAATTCCACTGCAAGCAAAGGCATTTTTCTCGTAGTCTCTAGTTTGCATATAACTCTTTTCATCCCCCAAAAATTATGCACCCCATTGAGTACAGTCAGTAATTTGCTCAAACTGAAAGTGTGCAGACATGACCTATCTCCTAGCAAGCTCTCCCAAATCAGAGAATTCATGTTACTGCATCTGCTGACATTAAAGATAATAAATGCAGCATATCAGCTTCAAAAAAAAAAAAATCATTTTCTGTAATTATCTTCTTTCGACATAGCTGCAACACAACCTGAATGGGACAAGTATTACAAGCGTCAGTCCTCTTTGTAAAAACAAACAGCTTTTCTAGCCACCTTGTGAGTTAGCCCAGATCTATATTATTTCATCCCCTGCTTCCACGATCATCCAGACACATACTTTAAAGAAGACTCTTCCGAACTCCTTTCTAGAGTTTGACTTCATCCCAACATCAAGCACCAATGCCTCTAAAACAGCTTCTCCTGCTCTTGACTTTCTCCTGCTCTTCCCCTCCTCTTCCCCCTGAAACCAAACAGCTAAGTTCACCATGAAAAAGCTCGAGAAGCTGTGTGACACCAGTCAGCCAAAAAGAGAAATAAGTCAATGAATGAGTTGTATATGTATTTCCACCTGCTGGCAGAAAGTGTGTACACAGCAGCAGCATGCTCTTACAGTAGTTTAAGTGTGGAATAAATCCAATAAATCAGGGGACCTCTTCTTGATTCAAAAATGAACACAAAGTAGCATTTATCCTACAATCTCACTGGCAGGCAAAGATTATTATAGAAAGACCACTTATGATAAGACTGTATACCTCCAGATTCAGGATCCTAATGTTAGTCTAACTGATGTTAATAATAAATTTAATTAATAACAGTGCCACCAACACACATGGCAGCTTCCCAAAACTATGAGTAATAAACTTAAATTGCTACAAATAGAAACTAGTTATGAGTGTGTTAATCAGGTCCAACCCTCAAGAAAAGTATTTTTCAGATGATGTTTATTTGAAGTCAACAAGTGCTCTAAGCTAGGACTCACAGGTGGTATTCACCACTTACCAGTACGTGATTGTAACGGGAAACCGAACGGTTTCATTTCTTCAGAACTGATTGTTAGAAAGCATGATAAAGTCAACAATACTAAGTTGTAAGAGGCCCTTTCCAAAATACTACAGCTATGTCAAATAAGCCTCTACTGTCTATAAGTAGAAAGGGTGAATTAATCTCTGTTCTCCACTATATCAGCAGTTAGAGTACTTCCAACTGCAAAAACCATATTCCCTCCCCCTTAGAGATTTTTCTGCACTGTGCATTCCAGGCTTTCACCTAGTACCACTTCTAACAGTTCAGATCCATAATTCATCATCTGTGGATTTTACCAAGTATATTGCATGTGAGTAGAATGCTCAGGTCCCAAACAGCAGTGTCAACTAAACATTTCATGGAACAGGAGAAATGGTTTGAGTTCTCTCTACTGCAGGACTGTTCTAGAGCCACTAGTTAGCAAACTAGCAGTCTACACTCCTTTCACAAAGCTTATCTGAAATGCTGAAGCCTCTGCTTTCTTTCCCTCCTGACCTTGATGATGTGTGTGACAAGGCTGTTTTTAAACATATTTCCAAACTTAGGTCTGTTAAAAAAAAAAAAAAAAGGTTCTTGAGTTCTTGAAAGATATACTACTGCATTACCACATGCTGGAAAGCATCTAGCCTTTGTGCTGCCCTCTACGTCTATAAACACACCAAGATCAATGTGCAATGACCAAACCAATACTAAACTTCCTCCAAGAATTCTGAAAACTTTATCTTGGTCACCAAATAGAGCATTAAATCTTTAAGTCAAAATAACATTCCATACACCTGCATAGTAAAACTCGAAAAAAATACTTGCTAATATTTTCACAGATGCCTAGCACTAAGAGAAGAAATTCTTAAAACATTGACTGGATTTAGAACACAGCACTTCAGTATTATGAATTTAATCTACTGTCTTGTAGCTCAGTGAGGTATCAATTCTGATTCTATACAACTATCTTAAGTGGAAGGAACATTTCAGGAAAGCCAACCACACAGTAGGCTACAATTTAATTAGACGGAAGAACATGCCGAAGATAATTTCAATGGAAAAATATATTAATGATCATTTTAAAGCCATAAATGTCTCTGCATCCCTAAACAAAAATGCCTGGGACCCATCACTGCAATGGTAAATAGCAGTTGCAAGGAACAAAGGAATTTTTATTGACGTGGGTGATGATAAAGCTGCAACAATTACTGGAATTCCAGTCAGGAAGGAGAGGAGGAACAATCAATGCTTTCAGCTTCTGAGACACATCAGGGTATATTTCCCTTTTGTTTCTGATTACACTGTTTCAGGGAAACAATCCCTGCCAGAATCCCTGTCTTTCATCAGACAAGGCATCTCCAGAGTTGTTCAAGCATAACCCTCCAGATGGAGTGAAAATTCAGCTTTAAATCTAAAAGGCAAGGGTGACTGTTAAATTTTGAAATAGACCTTAAAATACCTGCATGGTAATGTCAAGAGCATGAAACTATTAAGTCATCAGCTTTTCAAAGGAAGGAGGATCATATAAGCTGTACAAGGGAAGAAAGTCTAGCAAAATTCTATCTTCAACTAGTTCCTACTATGAAGTTGACAAGTCAGTTTTGGAAGACTTGTTCCAGGAACATTCCTGTTAAAATCAAAAATTTATACACCAGATATAGCTTTAAGGGGGGGAAAAAAAAAAAAGCAATGATTAATCAATGTTTAACTCAAAGCCTTTTTTTCTACAAAATAATTTGAAAGTATTTATAACAGAAGAACGATACTAGAATTACAAGAGATCAAGACAGTAGCAAAGGCAAATAAAATTGCCTGTCCTCTATCATGAAGTATACTTTTTAATACCTGAAGAAAAAAATTAAGAACAGTCCCACAGCATGGTGCAGCTGTTGCAAAACGGCTGCATTTCAATCACATCTGTATCAGTTCTGGAATTTGAAGCTAATTGAAGAAGATATGTCTCTAAGGGGGGCAAGGTAAAGAACAGTTATTTTCCAAATAAGGCATTTCTAGAATAATTCTTGATATTTATTTGTCAGTTCTTTTCATCTAAATTTCCTTTATCTACTTGAATGGGCTTTCATGGAGTTAAATAAAACGAGAAAATTAATCACATTTATGCCTTACTGATTCTATTAGATGTTGCTGTAAGAAATGTAAATCAAGACATTGGGTCTTAAAGTTTTATTCACTGTAGTTTTAATAGAGCATGCCAATATTACTACAGTATTACCAGAGATGTTTCCAACAGCACTGAGTGAATACTAAGAAGGCCTACCATGACTCTTGCTATGGAAGCAAAGATTAAATTCTAAACTTTTAATCTCCCAACTGGATCCACATGGGGAAATCCACTGTGGCTTCAGGGAATATGCCTGCAAAAGGTATCACAGAGGAGTTAAACTCTGTTTAACCAAAATGGAAGCACTCACGCTTATCTTAAGGATCAAAAGTTACATGTTTGTTTTCGATAATGATGTGTGCACAGATGTAGGACTTTTTGGCAGATGCACATTAGTATGTTTCCATATGCATATAGTGACTACAGATTGTTAGTCTCTGGGTCCAGAAAAGCATACAAATTTTGAATACAAATGCATTTTAGATGATGCAAGTTTTCTCTGAACCACAAAGTAGAAAGTAAGAGGGCACATTATGAAGTATAATACAGACCTTGGCACACAGAAGTCCACTCTTAAGGCTAACCTTACCCAGACAATTCAATGAAACTCTATTTCACAAAGACAAGTACTTTTGCAAGACATTTGCTAATAAGCAGTGCAGATATAGCGCTTCAAGAAATCAACTACCTATACAAAAAAATAAATAAATAAAAATCCCCCACGTCCTCTCTGTCTCACTGGGTCCCAGCCATGGCGGGTCCCAGCATTAAGTGCTGTACCACACCTACAGTTTACAGAAGGCATATTTGAATACCCAAGCATCCTCTCTACGTAGATACATCAGCTCGAAATCCAGGCCTCGTACAGGCTAACAGGACTTCAGCTCTAAAGCTGTCTGGACCCCAGGATCATCATTAAACTGTGCCAGGTCATAAGCAGCATGAAGGCAAATTTCTCACGTTTTCAAACAAGTAACCATTTTTATTAGGAACTATAAAACGATTCTAAATTAGACCATTGCAAGTACATGAAATTAAATCTGTGAATGTTGTAGATAAGAATTGAACTGTCCTTCTTAAATCCATTCCACAACACCAGAAGCACTAGAATCATGGATAATAATGAAGGCAAAATTAGGACTCATCCACAAATCTAGAAGGCTTGTATGGTCATTAGCAAGATAATCACTTAAGAGTTAAATTCTCAAGCATACAACCCAGAGTAAATCAGATTTGGTTCATAAGTCATGTCACGCAGAGACAATGGTAAAAGTTTTAATTCAAGATAAATAAACGTGGTGTCAGATAAACCAGATAAAAACCATTTCCAAGAGCTACATATGGAAATCACTAATTAACATCTACGTATAATATATACTACATGAAGAGGAAATTCCTTTCTAAAATTACTTAGTGAATACTTGTTTATACTGCAATGTTGATAAGTCAAAATGCTATCTTGGGGTCGCTATCTTGCACTTCCCTTATGTGGCAAACAATCTGACACACCCAAGACCGTTTTATAATAAACTTTTAAAACTTTTTTTTAAACTTTAAACTATTTTATAACAAACTACATACAATTTTCAAAAAATTAACTTGTTAGCTAAGAAAGAAATATTAAGCACATTAAACAGGAGTTTGATTAATCTAGAGCAATCCATCAATTAAACAAGATTAATTCATACTTTGTGGTTATCCCAGGAAAGATTATAATAAACACAAAATAAGCAGACATTAATCTGCAATCAGTGAGTTAGAGAAAAAAACAACAACAAACAA
Source organism: Anser brachyrhynchus (assembly GCF_964034855.1). Taxonomy (NCBI): domain Eukaryota; kingdom Metazoa; phylum Chordata; class Aves; order Anseriformes; family Anatidae; genus Anser; species Anser brachyrhynchus. Next base: position 8,267,595 of record NC_137710.1, on the reverse strand, counting down.
ACTGGATCATAAGGACCCAAATGTTTATAATAGATAAAAAGCACATGTTCTGGATGGCCCAGAAAGTCTGAAATCTGGCAATGGGGAAGTCAATTCCATTTGGCACATTACAATCAAAACTGTCCATTTCAATCACACAACTGCAGTACTGGAAATACCTTTATAGTATTCATTTCTGAAAATGCAGTTATTAATGTTTTACATGCCATTCCTTTTTCAGACTTTTTTTTTCTACTAATAACACTCCTTTAATAAACAAACAGTATAATAGTTACTTAGATTTCATGTAGCTCTACTGTAACAGACTGTTATAACCCATTTTAGAGAAAAGGGGAAAAGTCTTCACATTTAGATGGTATAACATTACTCCCACTGAAAGCCACAGACATTCTATTGCCGACCTCAGTGGGAGTAAGAGCAGTTCCAAATGGCTCCAACTTTTCAGATTTTCCACCAAGATGTCCATGGTTTGAGAAAAATGCAATTCTATTTTATCATTATGAGCCATGAACTAATAACTACTCAAAATAAGCCTAAAATATAAGTGAGCAGTCTGAGCCCGTGAGTCGCACTTGTAAAGGAACTAACCAGCATTCTCCAGGGCTTATGAGCAATACATTGAAAGCACCATCATTCTGAAAACATATGGCACTTCTGATTAAGGGTGACATATTCTTTAAAATGAGTACAGAGCACACCTCACTTCTGACACAAGCAAATCAGTCTTAGTCACGAACTCTATAAAAAGTATATTTGCTAATGCTAGCACAATTATTACTGTTTCTTCAGTGTAGAAAGAACAGGAACATTTTCAAAGTTAGGTATTCCATAGTTCACAAATATGCTACAACATAATAATGGGTTGCTCATGAATCCACACAAATCATCTAATTTGATTGTCAATGGATAGAGCCTGCTACTTTTTTCTAATTTTGAACAAACAGCAAGACTGTTTGGTAGGAGAAAAGCTCTATAGTTACAGTTCCTATTATGTTATTCCCTTTCATCCCTGCAGTTATTTTCCTTTTTTGAAATACTTCAAATTTCACCTCAGAATGACTGTTACAGTAGAAAACCTCCTGAGAAGTCTCCTGCCTTTCCTAGGAAGTCTCCTACCTTTTTACCGTTTGGAAAACTAGGAACCCGCAACTTTCAGTATCTCTTGTACTGTGCTAACTCTATTCCCATCTTTCAACCAAAATTCTACTTCCCCTAAAACAAAGATAGAAAGAGAATATTACAATAAATCAGGTTACATAATTAAGGCTTCGAAAAATTTGAATTATTCAATCAATTTTAGTCACTTAGCAAGTACATCTGTCTTATGCTTTTAGTAAATTTGAAGACTTACTTCTTCTCATTATGTTCCTTTACCCCGCTGGTTTTTCCTTGTGTAAGAAAACTTACTGTTTAGTTACCTCAGGAGCGGCTTCCCAAGTCATCAGAAGTCATATAAATTAATAAATTACTTGATTTTTGACCATACTGTTCTGTCAGTGGCCCTTCACTTAAAACAAGCAGGGCAGCAGAAGGGTCAAGTGCTGCAGAAAGCCATACATCCCATTGCATAAGTAGATAGACATTGAATTTGTACCTGTGTTAAATTCACATGCCACAAATTCCAAGGTGAATCACACTCCTTCAGAGCTCTAATAAGCTGTAGATTCTTTGACTCCAGAAGCCAAAAACCTTTATATTCCAAGTAAAAATAATTAGCAGCAGCCTTACTATGTAGATAGTCCAGAGAACAACCTCAGATGAAGTCTGATGGTACAACTGGACACAAAGCTTAGAGTGGCTGAGAAGAAGCAGTTAAAAGGTTGGAAGCTAATTTATCCCTTGTCTAAAAAGTGGGACAGCAGTAGAAGATATTTGGAAAAATATTTTGAAAAGGTCTATTTATAACCTTTTGGAGGCTTTATTACAGTTACTTTACATACAGTTAACTGTTCTGCATTTTTATTATACAGACAATTGTTTTTGTATGGTAGTTTGCTATTCCAAGCAGACTAATTCGAACTCTTGCATATCTTAGCCATGCTCAGTTCAAAAGCCCTACTGTTTGAGAAAGGCCACTGAAGACTATTACTAAAAAATGAATGAGTCTTTCATCACTTTATTGTTGGCTGACAAATGACAATTGTGAGACTATCTGGAACAGTAAAGAGCAAGGAGGATTAATTTAGTAGCCATTTTGTCTTCTAGATTTTTTAGCCATAAGTGTAGATATTAAAATAAAAAGTGTATGTAATGAAATTTTGACTCTTACCACCCTTTCAGGAGAGTCGTTAGGCCCCTTCCCTTGTTCATAAAGCAGAACGCAAAGTTATGGATATCCCTGAAAAACACAAGAGACGGATCAAATTCTGAACAGAAGTTCTCTAACTAAGTGACTGTTAGCTTGTTGACCTGCACAAGGGGGTATCTCTCTAAGCAGCTCTATAACCCAAACACTTGCCAAACCTGCACTGCTATCCCTAGTTCAAAACATCTAAGGCAAGACTTTGATAAGCCTCAAAAGGTGCAGCTTCTTGAAGGCTAAATTCACGGCAGAAATTTCTTATCTGGTTCAAATGCTCTACTATGTGGACAAGTTTCTGCTGAAATCTCTGGCTCACAACATCATTCAAAACTATGATAACAAGAAGCAAAATAGCTAACATGGTACACCCTACCTCTTTGCTTAAACAGAATTATTCCAGATGATATACTTTATTTCAATAACCTAACACTTCTATTACAGGTAAACTGAAAACCAAAGCAATGAGTCTTAATAGCCAGAATCCGTTTGTTTGTAGAATATTAGATGAGTCATGTATTAGCCACAAAATAATTAATGTAATGCATAAAAATGAAATTGTTTTGTAAAAAAAGACATTAAAAAAATAAAAAATGCATGCATGGCAGTGCCATAGAATTCCATATTGGGCAAGATGCAAATAGAAAAATATGTGTGTGTGTGTGTGTGTGTAAAAGTATGTGTATACTCTTGCATACCTACATATACATGCAATATATACACATATATATGTCCAAGAATAGCTGTGTCACTACAGTGCCAAAGCACCACCAGGTCTTTCTACTGTTGGCTAAGACATGCTTTGTAGGACTCTCATATTGACATAAAGAGCATCCCTTAACAGCAGTGACTGGAGATCAATATCACAAATAGCTACTCCTTTTCTTCCCCCAGTCCTCAGTGAAGACTGGTCACATCCAAGGCCTAAAGCTGAACCCACTAACAACAGCAACAAACAACTAACACTCAGGCCCATACATGAGGTAGGAGCGCTCAATTGAACACAGAAGCTTATTCATTCTTTTAAGAGACCTAGAAAGCACCAACCAAGCTATCTGCAGACTGTGGTTATGAAGAAAGACTTCTCCCCTCATTCATGAAAAGCAGTCAGCATTTGGCTGCCTTATAAGCCCAGGTAGTCTCCATGTGTTCCTTCACCTTCCAAAGTAAATTTTACATATCATTTCACAATTTACAAGTTTCAAGGCAACACTTTCTCTTAATACAACAATTACAGTGCCTTTAGGACAACACTTGATGAAAATTTATCTAATTAGTAAACAGGATGCTTTATTTATCCTCAACTCTGATCAGTAAAATGCTTTTAAGTACTGCAGAACAAAGGAGAAACCCCATCACAAACATGAAACATACTACCAAGTAGAGCACGTACACAGAAATTCAGTTTGTCACAAAATAAAATTTCATTAAAGAGGTCGTGTTGTTCCAGAAGCAGCACTGAGAGAGATAGCAGAGTTGGAAGAAATGTCTAGAACCAGTACAAATCCAACCTCAGGCAAGAATTTTCCCCTAAAGTTTCACTTTCATTAGCAATTCAAACTTCACCTGCTGACCCATTCAATCTGGATGGCACAACCAAAATTTTGCTATTTTTGCCCTACATATGCAGTTTCTTTTGTCTTAAAAAAAAAAGAAATAAAAACTGAAACAATATTAAACAGCTATTAGTGGGGTAACATCACAGTTTAAAACAAACAAGCAAAAAAGCCAAGATTTACTTGGTTAAATTTTAAAACATTGCAACAAATCCTAAGCTGGCCCTTCTAAAATTGTTAAGTATGACAGTCCTGTACGACGCATTTAAAAGCTCCTACTGTTAAAAAGTGAAAAATTATGGCCTTTTTTAAAAAAAAGCACTATTAAGAATCTCACTGATGAAGAAAAACAAAAGCTGAACGGCAAGCCATTTTAATTCATGTTTTTGCCATAAAAATCCAGATGTCACTTGAGTTACAAATCTGGGTGCTCTGCTACCTACAAATGCCTGTAGCATCTAAGATTTCAGGAAGAAGTTATAATTATATATAACTCATCTCTCTATATATCTACTACTTCTCTTCTATGAGTAACATAGCTCAAAAAGTATGTTCCACATACTGGCAATTTTCACCTGATTAAAAAGTAACCACTATTGAGCATTCAACTCATGGGAAGAGAAATTCAAGTGTATGACGTGTACACTGTAAAAAGAACAGACTAGTGCAGTTCTTCACAAGGACAGTCACCTGCTGTTAAAAGAAACTCCTAACCTTTTGGAATCACATATTCTTGAAATGGCGAGGGGTGTGGATGTAATGTGATTTTGAACACCTCTGTGCAATGGAGCTGAGCAAAACACTAGGCAAGTCAAGCAAGTGAATGCAATGCAAGGGAACAAGCCTTCCAGCCTTCACTTACACCCTTATTAAAAAAGTTTAGTCTGCCAAACTCCAGATCCCAAACGTCTCAACTTATCAGGAATCAAGTAGGCATTGAAACTACAAAAGCAGTAAGTGTGGAATTGTGTTCTGAACTTGCCAAATAAGTACCATGGCTTAACATACACCACTAAGGAGGGGGAAAAAAATCATGGAAAAAGAGCACTTGATTTGGTGGCCTATCAAGAGCTTATTGAAATTTCTTTTTGCCAGATCAGTTACCAAGAACCAATGAGTGTACACTCTGACTGCAGTAAGGACTACCTCAGAAAGCCTCTTATAAATATTCAAAAGACCCACCGTATCAGCAGTTCCAAACAAAGGGTGAAGGTCTCTTAAAGAACAGCTCTAGGCATCATGCAGACAATTCTGACTGGAACCTTACGCTGAACCAATGCTGGCTGACAAGGGCATGACCTTCTATTTAAGCTGAAAATGATGACTTGGTTCCAAAATTGTTTCATTTTGCTGCCACAGATTTAACGGCTCAGGCTTTGTCCCCATGAGATGAGTAAAACATGCTCATTACGTAACCTAGTCCCACAGGTACAGGCTTTTAAACAGAAGCTAAGCACCTTCATTTTAATATTTACAAGCATGTCCTCAAGGTGCTTTAATGCAGACCAGTTTTGCAGGTGAAATCCAAGCAGATCCCTCAAGTCCCAGGAGTGTGCCACAGTCCCGCATTCTCTACAGGAGGATCACACTGCCAGAAGTTAAGAGATGGTAACACTAAAAACGTCAACAAGAAGCAGTATTTCTGCTCAGCGCTCACTGTTCAATACACCATCACAGCAATTCCAAGGCTCTTCAAAAATGTGCATAAATGAAAGGAAATAATTTGGTTTGTTTACACAGTCTAACAGACAAGACTATTATGAATTATTTTAGCAAATTCTTTCAGCTTGTCCAAAATATTTACTTCCCATTGTTTTCATCTTCCTAGTTACAGACATGCCAATGTCAGACAATATCTGTTACAATCAACTTGAATTTACTATTCCTAGCATCTGTCCTGAGTCTAACCAATAAAGTAACGCTGAACAAGAAAAGGGGATGAGAGGAAGAATGGAATCAAAATACCGCAGAGATAAGCAGGCAGTTATTTCTTACTCAGAATGCAATAACAAGAGCTCTAGAGACCAAAATGTTCCAGCTGAGCTAACTATGGCTTCCTGCTGCTGTTACTAACACGGTATTGTAGAAAAGTAATTGCAAATATTACTCACAAAGTAGAAAATACCAAATAGAAACAAAGAAAATTATGGAAGAAACATGCATCTCCTTGTAAAGCCAAAGCTCATTACAAGACTATATTCAATATGCTTTGAATCTACCTGTATAAAGTGACAGTGGAAGCCTCTACATTTAAATAAACCTTTTAACATACTTTATCTCACTAAAAGTTTGAGCTTAAGGTTTATTTTCAGTGGATACAACCATATTGGTTAATTTTTATTTATTTTTTTAAAAATTAATTATATTTAGTCTGGTCTGCCAGACTCAGCCTCTGCATTTGAAAGGATGTTGCCACTTCTTACCTGGGAGAGAACTTTGCTACATTTTTAAACCACAGGAGACAGCTGCTTTGGACCATAACTGGAGTTTCATAAATGCAGATTGCTAACAGTACCCTCAGAACTGCAGCCATACCCCAGCTTCACCACACAGCTCTGTTCATCCAGCTCTGCCTTCACACTTCTTGCCCATGCTCAGAGACTAAGTGATGGGTTACACACACCAGTGAGAAATGTAAAGGGAGATTGTCTTGCACCCCTGAAACTGCTTCCTGGTCTTCCTGCCTCTAGCAGCAACAGGATCCTTGCAAATTTGTTTCCTCTTGTAGAGGATAAATAATTTGAAGGATATTCAATTATTAAATACCTTCTTTTGACAGAATCACAGAATGGTTGAGTTTGGAAGGGATCTCTGGAGATCATCTAGTCCAATCCCCCTCCTAAAAGCTAAGTCAATCAATCTAAGCAAGTTACTCACAATCTTTTCCAGTCAGGTTTTGAAAATCTCCAAGGATGTAATCTCCACAACTGCTCTGGGCAACTTGCTCCAATGTTTGATTCATCCTTAAAGTAATTTCTTTTTCTTCTCACTTTTTGATTGAAATAAGACTCTCCACTTGGTACCTACCAGCATATTAGGCTGTGCTGCCTGTTGCAGTATTCTGAATTGGTGGGAGCTACTTAAATCAATGAGCTCTGAAAATGACAATGGGATGTATAACCATGAATTTTATTGAACATGCCTGCATGCATTAGTAATGACACAGTATGGCCTCTGGGTCCAATAATGCAGAGAGAGCTGGATTCCTTCATCTTCCAATGACTGCTCTAAATTCCCTAGTCAGACAAGGACACACAAAACAGGAACACATTTTTTCTCTTCTCCTGGATATTACACCTGCTTTGAACCAGTTGGATTTTATCATCTGGTTGTAGATGTCTGGTATGTTTCTTTCCATTTCATAATGTCAAAGACATTTTAAATACTTAATTTATAATGAAGAATCTACAGTTTACATGCCTTGCCTCCAAAAATACAAGCAAGTAATCATTCTGAGGTGGAACTGGGAGAAAACTGTATCACCTTAAAGATCTTGAAATTTCTATCAGAAATCAGTCATTTGATTTCATGTGAAATGAGAAGAATGCACAAGTTGGGTGGTATGGGGTTTTTTGTTTGTTTTTGTTTTGTTTTTCTTTTTATTAGAAAAGTCTCAAATGACATTTGCTGTAAGAAGGACAACGCTAGCAGGCAGTGAAATGTCAAACATTTCCCAAGGAAGAGTCAATTCTGTTCATGAGTCTCCTCCTCTTAAAACACTGTAATTTAGGTGCATTCAGTCAAACTACACCTGAGTGCAGATGCGGGAAATAAGTATCTGGTAGTTAAACACAAATACTAAAACTCTGTAATTGTTACATTTGTACATAATTCCTTTCTTATTTTATATTCATTAGAAGAAAATGCCTTGAGAGATTTCTTTTCCCCATTAGAATTCTCCAACTTGCTGTAAATATTTTATATCTGTGCAGCTCCTAGAGTCACTAAATAATCAATCTTGTACTTTAAAATAAGGAATCCTACTTCAGGGTCTTTAAAAGAAACAAAAAAACCAGACACTTTCATACTGGGCTCCCCACACACTGTGTGCACCTACAATTTGTATCTATATTGTAGGATCCTCCTACTTAGATTGCATTTCTTTGAGCCAGAAAAAGAAAGTGACAGTCTATGGCTTACAGTTCTTTGAAAGATGTCCTAGTAGGTCAAATGGTGTGTATATAAGGGCTTTGTGATCCATTTGACACAAGTAAGATAAGGTTGGTCAACATTTCAGATGCCCTCAGTAATGAAAATCAAAGCAATGGATATTGATTCCATTCACATCAATCTCAAAATGGTAAATAAAAATATGTTCTCTGTATAGCAGTCTCACACATACATGCAGATATATTTAATAAATCTACAGAGAGCAGAAAGCTCTGATTTAAATCAGACAGTATGTGAAATATTTATTTTCTTAACAGAGGTACTACACAGACAGTAAAGCTGCTGAGATCTCTACATCACTCATACTCATAAATTTAACCAAAGTCAGAAACCCTTGGAAGATCAGGACTTTTCCTACGGATTACAGCTCAAACTTTGTCTACTTCTGACACAATAGCTCTGTTCTTTAACAGATACGTGTGTTAATGTTTTGTTTCTCATACAACACCAATATAAAATGTTGGTTTACTGCTTCCAAAGAAAGAAAAAACAAAATCTAAAAAAAAAACCTCTCCTCCCTGCAACCAGCAGCTTTCCCCTAGACTTCAACCTCTTTTCACCAGAAATATGTTGTATTTATTCTGCAATTCTCATTAGTCTTTCCCCTCTTTCGTGGTACCATGACAAACTACAGATTTCTTTTTTTTTTTTAGGCCTCTGAATGACTAAAAAGCTAGCTTTCTCTTAAAGGCCCAGCTTGCTGCATCATCAGTGGAACCATGCAGTACAATCACACGCACACTAAATTTCTAGCCTACAGCTTCTTTTTCCCAACTACGCTATTGCAACAGACGCAACTGCATTTGGCACCTGTAAGCTCTTTCACCACAGGGATCAGTAGCCAATTTGTTTAATAAAGTAAAACATCACTTTCAAAATGCAGTGGTAGTTACTCATTATTCTACAGGTAGAAAGCCTGTAGCACAAAAGCCAAAACCAATAACCAATAAAAAGCCAATACATAGTTTTATTTATGCATTAATTGCCTATTGACAATTGTTCTCGTTCTCTCAGTCCAACTAATGCCCCTCTCCTGACGGAGAAATCACTTTCACTGTTTCCATTTCCTGGATAGTATGCTAGCATTCCCTAATACATAAATCCCTCCCTCTTTTTTATGACCCTGAAATGGTGAGTGTTACTGAGGTCAATATGAGAGAGGTTTCTAGTAAAACAGAAATGTGACACAACACTGAGCAGTATACTTTGTCTTGGATAAAGCTTAGTTATTCTATTTGAGTATCTGTTGGGATGTTCCCTATCTAAAGTATTGCTTTATCTCTTCTGCCTGGTTCTTTATAGAAGCCCCTTCATTATGTCTGACAGAAAAAGCAACGAAACACAGCTTATTAGATTACATCAGAGAAGCAAAAGAAGATTTCCCTTGAAATACGCACACATTTTTAGTAAACTTACAGACTTTTAAAGTCTGTAGACCTAGTTCGGATTTCTTCAGCAAAAGGAAAAAAAAATTAGTCAACTACCTAAGAACTGGGAGAGCTGTACGTGAAAAAGGACAACGTAATAATAATATGTAACAGTGAACTGTATTCTGTAGGAGGAGGAAGTTATTAATACCAGGGTATATGACAACAGGAGAACTACAACTGGATTTCAGCATGGTACTCTGAAGATCCATAATAGAGAAAGACTGACTAGGCATATATATGAACTACTGGAACTACCGGAAAACAGACTGCCCGTTTTATGAGCACAGAGTAAGAGTTCGGACTATTTAGTCCAGCACAACAATGGCTGAAAGGAGACAGAATCATTCTCACTAAATACATTAAACATGCAATTCTCAGGGAGAGGAGTCACTGAAGCACAAAACCAAATCAATAAGAACTAGCTAAATAAAATAAATAAATAGAGGTATGAATAAATTTTTAACCATCAGAATGATGAGTAATGTGAAGCAGACATTACATGGAAGGTGCTGTAAAGGCAGAAGAGCAGCAGGATTGTCCAGGCTCAGAGGGAAGCCCACAAGCTAAACTTCAGCAAAATCATTTGCTTAACTCTACAGCTCAGGCTTCTACCATGACAAATGAATGCTGTAACGTACTTGCAGTTTAGAGATCATTCTTTTAGATGTAGCTGCTATGTATTACTTTATTCTCCTAAAACACTAAAGCCAGGCACTTGGCTGAAGAAAAGCAGAGGGAAGTTATAGCACCTATACAAACTCATACTTGAAATAAAAGGAGATACTAATTTCCCTAAGCGTAAGAAAGGGACGGAAGTGCTAAACTCAGCCTACTGTCTCAGAGCTATGAGGTTTAGAGGTGCAGCTGACTCAAGAACCATGGCATATACTATGGTAAGGGCTATATTACCAAAACAAGTATTATGCAGTTTATCGTGATCTGATGTCCCAGGATCTGTATCTGTAGTCTCAGCCTTAATTATCCTTGCACTTAAATACTGAGAATTAGGGTCCTTGGAAACGAAAACAGCAAAGAGACAAGTGAAATAACTTATTCTAATATCAGCAGAAGGGAAAACGTGATTGAAGGAGACCTTTGATTGCTATGAAACATTCCAGTTTGAAGCAGACTTTGTATGCCATATGGACAAATCTTGCAGAGGATGGACCAGACAACCTATTATGTCTTTACTGTATGATTTAACTTCTAACTTGTTTTCTGACGCTTTAGTTCCAAAGCTTTTCCGCTCTGTGCCATATCTCTATAAGATTCAGCGCAACAAGAAGCTTTTGCATCTTATTTTGACGTTAATAAATGATGTGGTGAGTTCAACAACTGAAGTTCAATCTGTGTAAATTAGCGTTAAACAACTTACTTCCTGATGAAAACACAGAGTTAAATCCTTCAAATATCAATGCAGAAAATGAGATAAGAAGTTACAGAATCTATAGCTTTGGTTTCCAGAAAAATGATATTTCTTTGCACTGCCCTCCTGCCTTGGTTATATCCTTCATACATTTCAGAACATTTATCTTGAGAAACTTTCAAGTTCTTCCTACTCCTCTGTGGCACAAAGAGATGGCTTTTACTTTTTTTTTTATATATATTCAGACAGATAATGTGAAGCAAACCTCTCACTTAAGACATAAAAAGATTTAATCCAAAAGAAAAGGAGAGAATACAAGGTCAAAATAATATGGGAAAGTAAAACATCCCGTAGGACAGGGCTTAAAAACATTCACAGTTCTATCAGCCAACATTAAGGTTACCAACATCGCTACCCTCCTACAGAGAGGGAAATGAGAAGAATTTGCTAAATATAGATAGAACTGTTTGGAAGGATGTCTATCCTTACTAGCGCATTCATCTGTTTAATTGTGGGCAATATAGCCCGCTACACAGCCTGAGGCAAGTGTGGATGTTCAATATTCTCCAAATTATACAATCTAAACTGAGATTGGTCTTAACTCCACAGTTTACAATTGTATAAATGGAAACTTTTTGAAACTCTTCGGTTTTAACTACCTCTGAATTTCTTTAGTCAGATTTGGGAATGTTTTAAATGTTTTCAAAATTGAGTGCATTTTTAAACAAACGTGCTGAAAAAGGCCATAGGATTCTCGTGTTCACTTTACGGCCTGAATTCTTCCAAATCGTATGAATTTCAGTAGCTAATGAGATATCACAAAAGTACACAAATATATTTGGACATAGAAAATCCTCTAGAATAAGCAAAGTAAAAACCAAGTTTTATGCTAAAAGCTCTTCATAATCTGGTAGTCTGAGGAATCGATGACATTTTTCTCAAACTGATTTGCAAGTGTATTTTTTAAATAATTCTAATAACCCAATTCTTTAAAAAAAACTATTAATACATCTTACCAAATCAACCCATCTTTATTTGAAAATAAAATCTGAAACATCCCCATAAGCCTAAAAGAAACAAGGAAATTTATACCTTTGGAAGGATTCTAATACCTAATTCCCTAGTTTCAATGACAGTATTGTAAAGGAATATAATGGAATTTAACAGGGTCTGGGTGCTAAATCCCTTTAAGAATTTGGGCCTAAATTCCAAAGGGACCACTGAAAACTCCTTGGCCAAGGTATCATCTTATCTATAAATCACAGAAGGGTTCTCATATAGTCCTTCTACTCAGAATTCATTCACTACAGACCTTCCTTCAAATGAAATCTAAACAAGATAGGCTGCAAACCTCATCAGATCTCTGCACCTTGTCAGCTGAAGGTCCAACAGTTCAAGAAATTCCTCAGTGTCTCCTCAGTAAGTCTCAGGAAGAGTACAATGGTAACTGTTCAGAAATTTAAAACTTTGCATTCGGAAGAGAGTAAATGTTCAAACATCCCTTGGAAAACAAAATCCTCCATTATTTCTTGAGCATCTAAATGCAATTACTTGCCTAGCACTGAGAAGAGATTAACTTTTATACATTTAATAATATTTAATGTTTGTTAACTCTCATTTTCAAAAACCACTGCTAGCAACACATCACAATTTTGTCATTGGGATGCATGTTAGACAAGTAACGTTAGATCTTCCCAAACAGCTAATGAATATAACAAAGTTCGGTTGAACATCAGTTCTTTAGTCCCATAAAAAATAATGTTTCTGAAATTCAGTTATCATACAGTTTCTCTGCTCCAAAACAGCGAAAAATGTGTTGTGGTGCCATGAATCAAAGGAGGCAGCTATTCCCTTGGACAGGCAGATGAACACGGGATGGAATTCAGAAACCCCACCATCAACACAATAAGTAGTTTGTAAAAGCTGAAGATTCCATTTATCACCTACATGAACATGCCAGCATGAAAAACTGGTAAAAAAAAATTTAATGTGGCAAATATTCTTCCAAGAAAATAGCCCAATTTTTGTATAGGACAAAATATAGGCAGAAAACATGTTCTCAAGAACTAGCGGGTTAATGCACAAATACTACCCTAGAGAAATCATCTGGGGAACCATTCTGTCTGGATTTCAATTTTTTCTTACTTTGGGATTCTTCTTTCAGCACCGAGCAACAAAACAAAGTATACAATATACTATTACATAAAAAGAATGTAATATCTTTAATTTGGTTAGATTTAGCTCAAGCATAGTATGGACATGTTTCACTTAACTAATCCTGTGCTGAGCTCCTTAGTACAGAGTCTTGAACATTTAAAGCACAGACCAGCTCTTTTACACTGTAATTGATTCTACAGCCTACAGTTTTTGTATAATACTGTGAAACTGAAGACAGGTAATAAGATCTAGAAGTTAGCCAAGAATTAGGATTCTATTTAATAATCTGAAGAACAGAAAACTTGAAGACATCCATATTTCTCTAAATTACACTAAGATTACTCCTGTTGACAAACTGTAGATATATTTGGATATGAAGATGGTAACAGCATCAGAATAGAAGGCTGTGCATCTAGACAGCTAGTGTGTGCAATACTTGCAAATTTGAGTTTTTCTGTCTGACATTCAAACGACGATTTAGAGTGCGTAGCAATCTGCATGAGCAACTGAATTTAAAGCCTTAAGACTTCACATGCCAAGATTATTAGCAATATATAGTTAAAGTTTTCTCATCATGCTTAAAACCTACCAGAGATTTTATTCAATATAAATACACAGTAATTTTCCCTTGGACTCATGGCTAATCATCTGATCAACAAAATGAACATGTACGTCCAGGAATCTAGGCATTACTTTCAAGGAATATTGTGATTCCCAAATTCCTACTCAAATTATACCCAAATTCCTACCGTCTGTTTAATTTCACTGATTTTAGCCTTAGAAAAGAAAATCAGATAGCATCAATCTTTTAAAATATGTTTCTCAGTTAGCAAGAGACAGAAATATGTATCATTATTAAGAGAAAATTACATTCCAGTTTAAGGAGGGAACTGGAGTGAAGGTTACTGTTACTGATAAAGAATTTCTACCAAGACTTCAAGCTTATGGATTAGACAATTCAATAAGCTTCCACTGCCACGTCACATTAAAAACAATGCCTTACCTACACCTCTACATACTGCCCCAGGAGAGGAAACGTGGTTTTTTACTTCCATTATCTTTCAGCCTGCAGTAGGGAAGTGCCTCGGTCCTGAATCAGAACCCACAGGAATTTAGCAAGTGCTATTTCTGCTTGTAGTAAAATCTTCAATATGCAATTTACATCTTGATATGTCATCATTTCTTAGTATTTAACTTAGTAACAGCTTCTCTGAAGTAGAGATTTTATTACATAAATTATGGAAGTAGCAGGCTGGGGGTAGTGAAGACAGCATAAATTCCTGAATCAATACAAAATATGTCACTGGTAGTAGTTGTTATTCTATGCAGGTGTGTTATTGATCACAGTCATAATGGTCTCACTTCAGCTGCTGTCAATAACTCACTAGTTGTATTGTCACACTGAATTAAAGAAGTACCAGACTAAAAGTATGCGAAGTTACACCAACACGGCTTGACCCAGCCCGTGGTGCAAAGAAGCAGAACACTGCTAGTTTAAGTTAGGATTCGTGTTTGACACTTCAGTTGACATAACATTGACAAAATAAAGTCAAATGTGATATTTATTCAGGTGGAAGAAGAGATCGTTCCTTAAACATACTGGCAAAATCTTAAATTTAGAGCTACTACATATAATAAAACTACTTTTTTTTTTAATACCTTGGCACCATTATTGGGTACACTTACTGACACGTGAAACTGAATTTAAGTTTTATGCAGAGTTATTGTCATTTTACTGATCAACGTGAATGAAACTTTCTTGCATTAGACTAAGAGCTGTACCAGGAATGGTAAATTATTCTGCCTAGTTTTGTTTTGTTTTTAAGAGTTCGTTTCTAAATCAAAACTTGACAGCAACATACAATAGCAGAAGAGTAACAGTAAGCCAAAGACTTGCAAAGCAGTGAAAAGTTAAATATAGATGTTATTATAAAGTGCTTCTTACAATTGTGATGTTAGCATATATAAGGATTTTTCTTTTAAATACTTCAGAGATGACAAATAGCAAAACAAGAGCACTCGCTGTCATTGACTGGTTTATTGAAATGGAGAAACAGATCCAGGCATGAGGCAAAAGATTTCCTACTTCCAGCAGTCTGATCTCTATGCTATTTTAACCCATTGCAAAGGATCAACAAGATGTTAGGAGAATTGTATCTCAAAGACCAGAGTATCACTACCAATGTCTATACCAACAAATTGTTCTGTACACATTCTAGAGAAGCATGGCAACATTAAATAAAATTTGCATTTCCTTGAAAAAGCACTATTTTAAAGAAACACTCTCTAAAAGAGACACTATATATTTCTGGTATTTCTCTTCTTGATACTTAAGGGATTCTCCTTAACAAACCCAGTATGTACACTAAGTCATGATCATGCCCACATTTTTCTCCATACACATTCTTGTCGAAGGCTGCCCTCTCTTTGCCAGAAAAAAAGCAATATAGAAACAGAAACTCTAGCAGTGGCAAGCTTACTGATCCTACTGAATTGCTACGAGTGATGTTAGCACACATCACAAGAAACTCAATGAATCAACAGAATTCTTGCAAAGTTCTGACAACTGCACAAAATGGACAAACTATTTTTTTCCCTTCAATCTCATATAATTAACCTCACAGGTAAGGTGTATGAATGATTGTCTAAAAAAAGAAAAACACTCAATGAATCAATGAGTGATTAAAATACCCACCTACCCACCATGTAATAGTTGTTAAAAGTTTTGAAGTTTTGATGTATACATGCCAAGAAAAACATTCATGACACCTCACTTTCAGCACCAGACATGCATGTTTAAGATTATGCTAATCTCCATATACAATCCATATTTGCTACTCAGAATAAGGGGAGAGAAAGTTTCCTTCAAGGTGCCAGTTATAACACTTGATTCAGACTCTTAGAATGAATCAGCTTCTAGAGAAGTCTGTCTGTCTCTATTCAGTTTTCATTTGCAGACAGAAGTGGCACATCTCAGACTCTCCTCCCCAAAGACAGTCCACACTTTATGAACCATATTTGAAGTCATTCTGCAATCCACTGTGCTCTGGGGAATCTCTGTAACCTTTGCTACTCCACATACTGTCAAATTATTATGAATTTTTAATTTAAAATCTGCAAAAATAGGTTTACCCAATATCACTACATTCATTCAGCTCTCTCAAGCAGTCTATCCAGCTGACGTGGACATTGTTGAGTAGAGAGCATTGCAATACAGTCTCTTAGCCATAGGAATAATCCAGTGAAAGTTTACGTGGTCTCTTCTGTTGCTGACCTGAGAGGGAGTTACTTAGCATTTTGTCACTACACAAATTAAATATGCAATGTTTACTTTAACAAGGAGGTCCCATGGAGGAACTATACTGCTTATGCTTCCAACTCACGAGTAGAAATTATACCACCAGAGCAGATGAAAAACAGGCAATTAAATTTCCAGCAATCACAGAATTGTAGGGGTTGGAAGGGACCTCGAGAGATCATCAGATCCAACCCCCAAAATGTAGCTCTAGTTTCACTAACTTTGCATTTCAACAAATGCAGATCAATTAAGACTTTGTTACAGCGACAAGTTAAAGTAGCATTTTTCTGTACCAAACAAAAAAAGTGAACATTTCTTTTCTAAACTTTTTTTTTTGTTTTTAATTTCTGCTATCATAAAAGCAAAGAGGCAGATATGATACAAAGCCCAGACCCTGATTTTTCTGGACAGTACTTAAAATTAAGCTACTGCTCTGCACCTCAAAGTAAGTCAATGTCAACTGTACCTTTATGAATCCTTAGAAGTATTGCCTCATTAGATAACTCAAAATATATCCAACTGAGAACAGGAGTCTTAATGTCAATCCCCTGAGAAGTCCATTCTCAAGAGTGCCTGTGCAAAAGAAGCACTGACGCCTAATTCTATACAACCGAATTACTAAATCCCCAAAAAAATAAGGAAAAAATTACCTTGGGTTTACCATAAGTACACACTGGCAGGACTGTCCCTAAACTGATTTACTTACTTTTTCCCCCTCTCACTTGCAATGTTTAAGCTGTAACTCTTCAGTAATGCATTTGAGAAGACACTAAATGCTTCACAACTCTTAAATAACCCATAAGTAGCTAAATAGTAATTGTTCTGGAGGACAAAAGCCCGTTGGCAAGGCACTAGACTTCAAGCTTCCAATAGCTTATGATAGCAATAAGAAGGCAAACAAAATAAATAATAAAAATAAAATTGTGAAAGATACCTTGACAGCGTCCTTTTAATCTTCAGCAAACTTGAGATGTCATGTAAGCACCGAAGCAGCAAAGAGAAGATACTGCTTAGATAGCAAAATCTCAATTTTTCCCTGACCTACAAATCATAAACTAATAGATTAGCGGTGCACTGGCATACATCCACACTGTAGCTCATGGAAATCCTGTTGCAGCTTCTGAAACAAAATCCAAGCCCACTGAGATGCAGGAAAACCTTAACTAGAAACAACATCAACTGAAGCATGCACAGAAGATTTTGACACTGCAGTCAAAGACCTTACAGAACAAAGACTGCAAACTGTCCAAAAATGCCATCCTACCTGTAGAGATACAGCATACTGCACATATTGAGAAACACAGAAAGGCCTTCCCAGGGCAATATAAACTGGAAGTGAAGCACAGTAACACAATCCACCCCATGTCTTCCTGGCGGATCTTAGTATCTTGTAATACTGCCACCGGTAGTGTGACCAGAGTTAGCTTCTTGTTACAGACACCAACACTCAAACCAGTCTGCTATAACCAAAGACTGTCATCACTGATGACAAAACTTCTGCCGTTACTGTTCATGATTACTGATTTCTGTGAAATCTTGCAAAACACAGTACTATCACTAAGTAGTAAGGATCTTCTGTACAGGCAGAACAATATCTGCCTTTTGAAAAACATTTCCCTAACCCAATATCATGTAATTATTTCCAATCCCTTCCAATACTGATTTCTTCACAGCTTTCACGTCATTGTAGTAATAGCTCTAGTTCATGGTTCCATTTTTTCTATACTACTACATTACATCCTAAATGCAGTTTTATTTATTTTTGGAAGTGAACTAGTCTTAAAGAGTGCTAAATTTTTAAGATGAGAGATTTACTTTTCATCGCATCAATTTGGAAAGGGGAATACAATCTCTTCAGGTTTCTCAAACGTGCTTTGCTTTGCCTTTAAAATGGCAGAACCATTTCTTATGTTGGAAATCATTTCTTTCACACATCAACACAATTTTGAGATCTCCAAGACTGCAATGAATGTGAGGACTCATCTATCAGCATCTAGATGACAACAAACCTCTCTCAACAGCCATTAAACGAATGTTGGAAGAAAACTACTTTCTTGGGCTACTTGGACTGGAATCTGTGATCTAAATACAACAACTTTAGTCTTTCTAAATATACTCAATTACTCAACTTTGCTCATTGTAATTAATATCAGCTGATTACAGAGGATTAAGACTTGCAGAATCAGACCAAGAGATCCTTCAAAGAGGTATTCAGGGAGATGGAGAACTGCACATGTTCAGGCTCACAGGTTCATTCCCCAGTGTACTATTCCTAGTAAGCATTTTCTAGATTGTACAAAAAGTCTGCACTTGAGAAAACACAAATTGAAGTATTTACAAAAATACCCACTTACTGGTTTCCCAGGTTAACTCCTCAGAAGGCCCAATTTTGAAAGATATGATTAAGCAAATCACTTTGACTTCATCGTGGTGAGCCTCTTAAAGCCAACTTTAGATGGCTTTTATTTGCCATCAGTGACTTTTTCATCGATTTTATGTAGATTGGATGACAAAACTACAATTCTACAGCAAAATAAGAAGGTATAAAAACAGTATCAATTTTTACAGAATTGGATAAAATAAATTAAAATAAATAAAGCCAGGGGTATAATGGTCCCTTGCTTAGTTAAAATTCACTATTTTCAGAAAGAGGACATTTGTTTCAATAGAGGTATGCTCCCATTAATGACACCTATTGTAAGAAGATGTATTCAATCACGTTCTTTGAAGGAATGAGCAGTGACTAGATATGAGCTTCATCAGCTAAATCAAAGTGTTCTCTAAAAGAGATTAAAATATTTTAAAATACCATACATACATATATTCCTAGTGAGTTTCTTATATGCTTTTTGTTCCCAAGATTTACTAATGTTCCAGAGAGGCACGCGTTTTGATGGGTCAAAACGTGAAAGTATTCCAAAACACAATGGCAGTCAATGAGTCTAATCATGACTCTAAAATGACTTTTTTCTAACGTACTACATATAAGTTAATGATGAATAATAGATGCTGTCCACTTATTATTAAATGATTAGCCACGTGTATACACCAAAAATGCTACTTCTTGAATATGTGACTGCTACAAGCCTGACTTCCAGCCTTTCAAAAGATTGGCTCTTACTTAATTGAGCAGCCTGTTCTTCCAACACTGTAGAAAAAGAGGCATAAGATGAATTAGATTCACTAGAATTAGGCAACTTATTTGTCTTGCATTCTACTTAAAATGAATGTGACCTAAGCTAATGCAGAAGATCTAGACCCCTAGAAACTCAGCATAGAGAACCAAAAATAGCTTTACGGCTCATTTTGGATTGCATATAACATGCAAGGGTAGGAGCAAAAAGCACTAACAGGAAACAAAAATTTTCACTCTTTTCAGGTATTGAGATATGTAGCTAACTTTCTTGCTTCAGCACACACGTAGACCACATACAATCTGTAATTTAAGAGTATACTTTAAGTAATCTCCCAGTTCTTATTTTAATGTTTTAGCAGTATCATGGCTTTATGCCCTTTTCTAAAGAAAATGTGTTTGCGAAGTTACACGTGCATCTTAAGTATTTTGCATTATAGAAAGAACACTTTTTCTGAAAACTCGGGAATTTTATTTTTTTTTTTTTAAATGCAGTTCCATGTGACTCATATGAAGTCTAAATGACCTTACTGAATCCAGCACATCTGATCAATTATTTCCCTGTCCATCCTGGTGTAAACTGGAGTTGGCCTTTTTCCTCTTTCTTCCGTAAAGACTGGCAAGAAAGTGAAAATTTTGACCTAACCTTTCAACTTTGATGATTACTTTGATAGCTATTAGGAACAGAATGCACTCACACTGGACAAGATACCACTATAGTTTAGTCAAAATGTGAAGAGAGAAGCTAAACGTAATCTCACACTTAGCTGCTTCAGCATTTGTTTACAACGCATGTGTCAATGATTTGTACTCACATAATAAAATATTAAGAGCAACAAATTATAAACCTGGTAGCACAAGAATTCTAACAGGTTTTCCTCACAGCGTATTCATTCTGACATTAGCCAAAATCCACAAAAATGCTGCAGATATAATGTGTTGCATTACATAAAACCAAATACACAAGCTTAGTTTTATAAACCTGTAATATGCATGCAGATGGTCATCAAGACAAGGCATCTTCTCTAAACTGCAGTTTAAAGAAAACCTACAAAAAAGGCAGGAATTTTGCCATTTCTAGTGCAGTGTCCTAATCCAATACAATGGGAATTTGTCTCTATTTACAACTCCTATCAGTTCTTCCAATATTAAAGAATTGCTGAGACTAAAATCCACTGCAGGGATTTTCAATGAACAGATGAAAATCAAAGAAGGGAGCAATTTTTCATCAATTCTAGCTAAATATCAGGTCAAATCTATGGTTTTATTAATTGTATTTCAGTTATTCACATCGGCAGCAACTATGGCATAGAAAATAAAATCAAAGTCAACTTTGTAAAGATCACCAATGTCAAATAAAATACATTCTAAGCATCTTTGAACAATAGATGAGGATAAACTATGCAGTGAAACTATGCAGACAAACTGTATTGTTCTTCTAAACCTTGCCCTCCTAATACATTCCTTTAGCCAAGCAATGGAAAGATAAACCCATTTACCTAATGGAGCATATAATTTAAATATTTCAGACAGGCATTTAGAGATGTTGCTTCAAATAAATTTAACAGCAATCCTTTCAAATAGTTTGCATGATGAAGAGGATAGCATAGCTCACAACTTATTTTTTTTCCTATAGGAACTCTGAACTATCCAGCCCTTTCAGTTACTTTAAAGTAATACAGCATATACACAGTGATTAATACAACAAAACATTTTTTTCCAAAGCAGATTTAACGTGAAGCTGCAGTTTTCTCTATTGCAGTGCCTTGCAACATTTCTAAAGATGCTAAAATTTCAGGTCTTACTACTGCACCATGCAGTCCTCTGCAATTTTGTAAACAAAATATGTTCAAATTTCTGGGTGCTTAAAGGGATAATGTACCTAATACAGACTGCAGCACTTCATCCAAAGGAAGATACTATCAGCCAATGTCAATATTCTGTCACTTAAGATCGTGATTTTTACCATAAATCATTCTCATTAATACAAAACAGTGTTGTTTCCCCACAAACTTGTATCTAGTGTTTAAAATATTATTAGAATCAAAGCAAGTCTTCACTTGACTTAAATATCAGATCAGGGTTTTTTTTTTACATGCTAAGAACCACATTTTGTATTGTGACCTGCCTAAAGCACAACAGTACACAGTAAAAAGCCAAGTATACGTTGTAAGAATTCTTCCTACCACATACACAAACAAGAGCCTACATTTAAAAAAATAAAGAGATAGTCTTTGCTACATGCATGCTTGAACTGAACGTTTTAGAGAGTTGTTCAAGTTTTGAAAGCAATAGATTTTAATCATTCACAGCAGTATTGCAGGGAAAATGAAAAGAAAAAAAATATCTAACTTTTGCTCTTAACTTTATAACAGATTTTATATTTGTGAAGAAATAGGTTAGTTCTGTTTGGTCTTTGCTACAAAGAGACTCATCCCCTATGCATGCCACAAATAACCTGAGCAATGACTTCCCTCCATGACAAGAACTGGCCATCATATTGCAGGATTAACACAATGTTGGTTTGTTTAGGAGTTGCTTGTGTGTGTGGTTAGCATATGTAATTTTTTAGCTTTTCGTATACATCAACTCCTCCTTGCGTATCTCACCATAAACTGATGAAGGCTGTTAAACCCTGAAGAGCAATCTTTAGCAAACAAAGAAGACTGGTCTGCAACCGTGATGTACAATCATCCCAAACGTACTACACCCTACGAGAACCTCTCACAGAAAATAGCCTGGCAACCTCACCCATTTCCCCAATCCCACAGCTCTGCTCACCATCTCCTCCGTCTTCTCCTATTCCTCTGTCTTCAACCTATTTTCCTTGCCTCTGCCGGCTTCGCGGTATCACGGGGAGGCGGGTGTACCAAAAAAAAAAAAAAAAAAAAAAAAAAAAACTCTTCAATAAAACACTCAGCAACCGCTGGGCAGCACATCAACGCGAGCCCCTCGCCCTCCTCCTCTCCCGGCTGCCGTCTCCCGGAGCTCCCCGCCCGCCGCTCCCGCCCCCCCCCAGCCCCGCGGGCTCCCGGCCCCGCGCATCCTCGGCGGGGAGCTGCGGGGCTGCGCCAGCCCCCGCCGCCTCCTCACCCCCCGGCACAGCGCCGGACGGCTTTTCCCCTCCCGCCGCCACGTTCCCCGTTACAAAGGGTGCCCAGGACCGTCTATATCGAGGGGGGGAGGACTCGAGAACCCTTTCCCCGCGTTCCCTTATGCTCTGACTGCTTTTGGCACCGTTGTTGCAGCAGCCGGGGGGGGTCCCCGCTGCCACCCCCCCCCCGCCTCAGGGGGAGCCCCGGGGCGAGGCCGCGGGCCCTGCCTCAGGGGAGGCCCGGCGGGGGCGGGCCGCGCCCTCCCCTCAGGCCGCACCGGTGCCGTCTCCTCATTTTTTTTTTTTTAATTTTTTTTTTAAAGCCGGGCACAGTCGTTCTTCAACATTCATACTTGGGGGAAGGGAGGGAAGGGGACCCGTGCCCCCACCCCCGCCGCCACCACCACCACACGGCGGCCAGCGGAGGGCAGCAGCGACATCGCTCGCTCCCTTCAGCGGTGCCCGCCTGCGGCCGCCTCACGGAGCAGCGGGTTCCTCCTGCGCCGCCAATTTTCCGATTGGACGGTGCCTTCGCGATCGCGCCCAGCAACCACAACCTCATTGGTGCGTTCCCGCCCAGACCCGCCCCTCTGGCTGGCCGCTCGGAAGCCCATTGGCCGGCGGGGCTGTCCGTCCGAGCGGGGCCGGGCGTGTGGCAGGGAAGCCGCTCCCCGCCTGCGGTGCCCCGCTGCTGCTGCGTGGTGACCTAGTGCAGCCGGCCTTACGTGGGATAAACCCAACGGCCTGCGTCCCTAAAGGCTCCGGTTCACGTCCTGCCACCTCCTCCGTCCTTACTTTATGTTCCTCGTTTAATTATTTCTAGCGTCTTTCCCCTCTGCCCGAACTGGATGCCAGAAATGGGGCTGCCTTCCAGTATTGCCCTCATCAGTGCTGTGGGCAAAGGCAGCATCGCTCCCCTGTCTCTCCGAGATATCCCATATTTTAGACTTTAAAGGATTGCATTAGTCCCATTTACCACAGTATTACCCTGAGCAGTCCTGCTGAAGCTTTTATATGTGGTAACAGCTACATTATTTTCTAAAGTACTTGCCAAGCTATCTCTATCCCTGCATGCTTTGTTTCCAGATGTATTTTGTTCACATTTTTTGATATTAAAATGTATTTTATTGGGTTGTGATGAGTTAAATCAGGTACATCACGTGATTCTGTAGCAAAATCAGTAATGTGAGCTATCATTTCAGCTACTAAGCCACAAATTTTACAGATTTTACCCATAAAGATCTTACATTACCACCTACACATGTAGATTGTTCTGTCTGGGTCATTGATGTCCCCACCTAAGCAAATAATTTTTGAGAGCTCTAAATTAAAAGATATTTAACCCATTTAAGGTATGCTTTATGGGTTCCACTTAACACATATATTCCAGCACTTAGAAGATGGCACAAAGTTTTGAAACAAATGTCAGAACTATTTCTCTTTTAGTTCTTCAGATTTAGGACATTTGTACGAGCTTTCCACTAAGCATCTTTTTTTGTTTGTTTTTGTAATGCTTTCTAGAGGTTGTGTGCTCACAGCTAGCACCAGTATCTTCACTAAAAGTACTTAAAATGGACGCAGAATCACCACCTCCCTGGGATCAGACTATTCTAGTCTGACAAACAGGAACTATACTCGCATGACCTAAAACAGGGTCTACAAGGGACAATGTTACCTGGGCTGTTTTATTTAGAACAAAAACTAAACGTGGGAAATAGAAAGAAAGATCTGAATGGCTACCAAATCTAGTATGCACAAATCTTTGTACTGTGCTGAAGGCGACGGGCCCTTAATTCCCGGTGCCGGGCCGCCTGGAACTCCCCCCACACCGTCCCCCCTCAGGCAGCAGCAGGCGCAGTGCCGCGGGGCGGGACCAAGACTCCCTCAGCCCGACCCGCGCCGCCCGGGCCGGCGGAGCCGCTGACAGGAGGCGGTGCCCAGCGGGCACCTGTATGCCAGCACCCCTCAGAGCCCGCCCTGAGCGGCGGAGGAACTATCCAATAGCATCTCGAGGAGGAGAGGTGGGAGACCTGTGCGTCCAATAGCCCTCGGCGGGCGGGGCACCGAGAGCCAATAGAGGCAAGTGTTGTTTTAAACTGGCTGTGCTGCCGGAAGCGGGCAGGTGGGGATGTGCGGGTGGTGGCGGAGCGCGCTGGGTGAGTGCGGAGCTGGGCGGGCGGGCGGGCTGCTGACGGCTGGGCTCGCGCTGCCGCTTCGCGCGCGGGGCCCTTCCCGCGCTTCCCTGAGGGGGCTGCCGGGCCGCCAGGTCCTGGCAGGGTCGCCAGGTCCTGGCAGAGTCACCTCGGCCTCGGGCCTCCCCTCTCACAGCGCCGCCACCGCTGCGCGCTCGACGAGGGGGTCCGTGAGGCAGCGGGGGTTGCCTCAGGTGTCCCCGGGTGGGCAGAGATGTCGTGGGTGCCCGAGCTGCGTTAGCCCCGTGCGGGGGCTCGCGGGCCGCCCGGGGTCTCCGTGCCCGCTGCCGGCTCCCTCAGGCAGTGGCGCAGCGCTCGGTGGTTCCGCACCGAGCCCGCCCCGGTGCCGCGGCGTTCTGCTGCTCCCCCGTGGCTACGGTCGCGTACCGGGGGGGTGAAGCGGGTCATGCAATGCCCAGCCGCCGTTTTGTGGGGCCGTGTGAAGAAACAGTCGCACAAACGCTCCGCACACTACTGATTTCTTAGTTTGTAGGCATTGAGAGCACTGTGGGCTTCTCTTCTCTGAGGATTTTCTTGCTGATTACCTGAGGTCCTCTGGGGTACGGGAGCCCTGAGGCACCCCGGTTATCAGGGCGCTCTCTGCTGGGTAGCACACAGTTCTTGAAAGGTAAAATGTGTATCAGGAACTGGGCCTTTTTTTTGGTCAAATTTGCTACTTTTTCTGCTAGTTAAGTTGTTTCAGGCTTCCGCTGTAGTTCTTAGCAGCCCTTTCCAGTTTTAAGTGGTTACAGCAATACTGGTTTTACTATCTTAGTTGTCCCTGAAGCAATTTTGCTGTTTTTCAGATAGAATATTTATATGTTCTAACAGGTATATAACATATGTGTGTTAAAGCAGGTAGGCCTAATGTTGGTTTTGCTCTTGTGGGAGCAATTCCAAGCAAATCTGGTGAATCCTGATAGCAATCAGCAAAGCTACGTTTATGGGCATGTGTTTTCAGCGAGCGTGTTAACATTACATTGAATAAATAACTGTTAACAGCACAACTAACAACATCCTGCTTTCCTTGCCTCGCACCTCCTGGAATCAAAGCAATAATTTTGGAAGATCATTATTGTCTTGCAACGTTAATTTTCTATTTGCTATCTTGAAAGAAGCAAACATGCTTTTTCTCAAATAAGGATACTCTTAGTGCTTCTTTCTTCTACTTAACTGTTGGGTTTTGCTTTTTGTTGATTTCTCTTTCCTGCTCCCAAGTCTGTAAGGTGTCTACCACCCCATGACCGTACCACATTTTCTTCAGGGTACATTGTACGCTCCGAGTTGCTGTAGATGAGGTAGGGAGGACGGGATTAAAAACATAAATACGTAACTGATGATTGCAGTTTTTCCATCACAGGAAATTAAGCTTAAAAATCTAAGACCACCAGGACCAGGTCAGATCCAAAGCTTGTATAGACTGGTGTCCTGTCTCTAAGTATCTAGCAGGACATCCCCAGTGAAGAGGACAAGAACAGAGCAAGTATGTACGATTCTTCTGCTAAGTATTTCCTCCAGCAACTTGTAACTTAGACTTTTTGTGAGTAAGGCATGGGAAATGGATTTTCTTGTCCAGAAAGGGTTCCTAGCTGATTCTTTACAAAAGGAAACCAAAGAATTGTGGAAGCTAAAAATAATAAATTGTCTTTGCGTAAGAGGAGAAAAGTCTGGAAAGGATTCTGGGTCTGCAGAGATGTGTCAGAGGAGAACGGTTACTATTGAGAAACTGGGGGAAAGGCTGTCCTGTTCCACCCCTTGTAAATGTTCCCAAAGTAGAGTGTGCTGGCAGACGTTTACTGTTCTTTGTTTCTCCTGGGAGCTGTGCAGTGGACTTAACCTAGTAAAATGCCGGAGGAAGAAAACCGGAAGCCAAAAGTAAAAATTAGTTTAAATCTTACCTCATCGGACTTGGCAATGGCATGCCCCTTATGTGTTATTTTCTGTTTTCATAAGTGTTCTAGTTTGCATTGCTGCCTCGTGAAGTGAAAACTCTTCACCTTGGTAAGGTTACAAACGTTAGTTTAGTTGTGAATTGTCTTTATACTGAACAACTGGAAAGGTGACAGAATATAGATCCATCTCTTCCCTCTCATATTCACGTAACTTTCAGAAAGGTACAACAGTAAATTAAAAGCATGCTTTCAAGGATGAAATATGTTCTGGAACAGGTCCTCTGAGTCTTAGGAGGAAATCCCACCTAATACCTGTATATGGTGTTGTTTTACCCAACAGTTCCACATATATGCACTTCTGAACTCCTATATATTTCATGTTGAGAAGCTACAATTAAAATCACTGAAAGGAGTCATCACCTGTACCCTCTGGGAAGTTTCAGATGGAAATACAAGTCTTGAAATGTTAGGCCTCTCCATTTACTTATAAGAATATTGCTGTTCCTGAAAAATCTAACTTGTTTCAGGTTTCAGAGCTCTGATTTAGTTAAAACTGTTTTCTTTTGTGTGTGCTGTTTCTTCTCTGGATTGCTTCGTGTACGGCTTTTTTTTTTTGTCAAAATTCATCTTCCCTGTTCAGTCCTTCTCTGTAAGTCATTGGGCTCTGTCCCGTCGCTTTTGAAGCGGTTGTAAGCTCATGATTAATGTGATTAATATGACACACAGGAGTGTGTTAGACAATGGAAGTGCAAAATGAAACCAGTAAAATGCTTTAAAATACAAAATAGCTGTGATGCTTTCATGGGTGGGAGGTTAAAAAAAAAAAAAAAAAGTAGGTTCCTTTTAATGTAATCAAACGCCTCTTAATTTGAATCTTTATTTTGAAGTTCGGTATAAAAATCTCATTCTAGTACTGAAAGAATATGCATTCAGTCTTACTCTTTTATGGACATTTGAGGGATATAGTCCTCAGTTGCCTTTAAACAAATGCAAAAGCAGTAGTAAAGTAATTTTAGATGTCGGAGTTATTGTTGTGGTACATAAAACAATCATAATCCAGTGATTAATGATCTTGAGCTGTCTTTTAGACTCACCTAAAGAACAGTTTTAGGTCGGTTGAGAAGCAATTGAGATTGCTGTGGTAACTGGCAGATGTTATTTATGATGCTTCATTTGCAAAAACAAAATATGTAGCAAATGGCTTCATTTTTCAAAGACTGCTACTGGGAGACCGTAAGGGTAAAATGGTTTTATGCCAAATTGTGAACTGATTGCTTCTAATCAACCAGATGATGGTAGAACCCTATGAAAGGAGCAAACAATCTATCATGTTTTGTTCTCTTGATAGTGCTTCTAAACACTACTGTGTACTGGCAGGTATCCACTCAGGCTTTTAACAGATTATTAAAGCTAGTAAAACAATACGTGTATGGTCTAACTGAGTACAGTAGCACGGAATAAGTGTTAGTAACTTTAATGTCATTTTGAAATCAGCAGTGCCATTTGGAGCAGAACACTTAATTACAGGATGTTTGTAACTTGTCAAGCTGGCTTGTGTGTATTAGGCATAAGTTAGATAGCAGACTAAAAACATATTACAGAAATAGGAGATTGTTGCCGTCATTTCACGCTTGATAACTGTCAGTCTATAGACTAGGAATAATAAAGCTAGTTTTTATAGAAGCACATTATCTGGAGTGCAGTAAGTTTTTGCTGTCTCTACCTTATGATAAACTTTTTTTCCATTCTATAGAGCTTGTTATATTGGACAGGATGCATATTCTGACTTGAATTGTCTTCAGAAAGAAAACCAGAAAGTATTTGTTGTGCCATAACCTAGCCTTTTTTAGTTGAACTCTTTAATTAACAGGAAAAAAACCTGCTAAACCTCCTCTGCATATCTAAGGATAATTCTGAAAGTGCACTTTCTGCTGAAATAAAGCTAGAAAGTCAACTTTTGATCAAGCTTTGGACCTGCCATGGGATAAAGTTGCATGTGTGGAAGCCAGTGCTGACCTAAGCTTTTTAAATCCTGTTCCTCTCCTTGATATGTGAGAGACTGTCCTGAATGATCAGAAGGCTGAGCTGAGCACGTCTGCTTTGTAAAGCAGCTCTGTGCAATAGGCTTATCTCGCGCCTGTGGTTGCAGCACCCTCTTTTATGTGAGTGTAGACTTGAAAGAATGACACCTGTATGAAGACTTTTGATTAAATGTTTCTCTTCTCATCTCTATTGCTGCTCTGTCTACTGTAACTAACAATAGAAGTGCTTTATTTTACAGTCTAAGCTTCATGTAAGGTAAAAGACTAATGAGGTAATTGGAGTGATATCAAAAAACCTAAAAGAATGAAAGTTGAGTAACTGAGGTGAGACTACAGTAAGAAAGCTAGTCGCTGAAATCTTGTGTTCAACTACTTAGTCAAAGAAGGATTTTTGAAGACTGTGCTTTTCTTCTTGAATGAAAAGTGATTTTTCAAGAGAATTTTTTTAATAATACAGAGCAATGAAAAGCACACAGTGGTAATCCAGAACAATCTTCCCACTCCATATGAATTGTGGTATAAAATTATATTATTTCTTCAGAATCCTATTATTTTCTCTATGGCAGAATGAGTGAGACCTCAGTCTATTAATTACCATTATGTCGTTAGTGAAACAATGGTTCTTTAGAAAACTCTTCCTTAAAGAAAGTTTTATATTCTGTCAAAAGCTTAAAGAAGCGAAACAAAACCCAAAGCTAATGTAGTTCATAAGTCAAAGGATGGTTGTTCAGCTTCCATCTTGAATTCGTGTTGTTTTTGTGTTGATGACGATAATATACTGAAACTAGTTTTTCAGTAAGCATGGACAATAGTCAGTATTCTGTCTTGTAGCTCTCTGCAGAAGCAAGCATTAAAATTTCTCAGTGCAATCTGATGTCTACTTTAGGACAGTCTCAACCTTGTGTTACATGTTTGCAGCAGGGTTTTCTGTTTGGAGGAAAATAAAATGGAGCAGTAGTGACATAATCTTTGTAAAGATGCTCTCTTAGAAGCATTTTAGTTATGAAGGAAGTTGATCAAACACAGAACAATATGTGGCTTCTCAGTTAACCTGCTGCCCTTCTCGGTTTCAGCAGGAAGCAGTGTGTGTGTGGCTGTGTAGCAGGCATGGGTATCATGCTGCTAAACAGCAGCAGGGCACAGAGATCCAGGCCAATCTGCATTGTGTCTTCTCTTGTCTTGAAAGGAGCTGTGGCCCTGCAGTCAGGCACTGGGGTAACACTCGTCAAGTTTTTCTGTCTTTCTCAGCTCTGTCCTAAAATGTTGTAGCTATTCCTTCATTACCTGGTTGTCCGAAATGTGGATATTTAGCATTATCTAAGGTTTTTCCCTAAATTGTACATAACTGTGGAGTGACTTAGGTTCAGACTGGAAGGAGATAAAGGAGTTTCCTTATATTAGATTTTCTTTTTGTTATGCTTCAGCAGACAGCCTCTCTGGTTCTTTTCCTCTCAGTGTTTGTTAATTATCTCGTTTTGGCATATCTAAATTTAGGTCTGACTTAAAATACTTTATTACTTAATATATTAAGCTAATATCCAACCCTGGGTATAAAAATGTGGCAGGTGTTGCAAATCCAATGTCAACTTTGGTCAAAGAAGATACTGAAACACATTATTTGCCTCCTTTGCCAAATTAAATATCACTGCTGTAGTAAGGGGTAGCTGTGCTTTTTAGCTGGCATAAAAATTTGAGTTAAAAAAAAGCTTGGATTGTTTGTACATGACCTACAAACATTTAATCTTGTTTCAAGGCCAGTAGGTGGAGCCCAAGGTAAATAATAATTTTGATATTTGTAGTTATTAAAAGCACAAATGAAAATTATTGAACTGTAATAACACCAAGCAGGGTTGATAAGGTGAGAGACAGATGCTTCTGCCAGAGCAGTAGTACCAAAGGATAATGATGGGTTCTAGAAAGGTTTTCAAAGTGTTGAGAAAATGTTTGTCTCTCCAGAGAATTGTGATTTTTTTTAAAAATAAAAAAAAAAATCAAAAAAAAAGCTGCCAAAAGAGTTTGTGAGGAACAGTTTTTATGTAAGCCTTTTGTTGTCTGGTAGCTTTGCAGAATCAGCTGGGATCTCCTTTGAGCTGTGTTTCTGAAATAGCATGGCAAAGCTTAATAAAAAAAAAAAAATCCTGTTCAGTGTCTGTATGACCTATGCAATAAGTTATGTAAACAATAATCTCTGAGATCTGCACAATTCAGGAAAGGCAGGTGACTATCCTTGATGGTAGGTTGGCCTAAAGTATGTTTTATTTACAGCTTCGGGAGTGTCTTTGATGAGGCCTTTTCAGCTTCTGCAACAGTTGCTTATTTTCATTATAGTGAAAGTATTTTGCCTTACTTAAGACCTGAAAAAAGGAGTGGTACTTTATTGTTAATGAGCAGATAATTACATGAGTCTTCTGTATTGCTAATGCTCTAGGTTTTGTCAATATTTTCCTGATTGTTGTTTCCTTAGTACAATTCTGAATTATCCAAGAATCACGTTTAAACAATAGATTTTTTTAAAAAAAAAAGTAGAAAAACTGTTTATTGAAACAAACGCACTTTTGAAGTCCTGTTTTATCTATTTTTATTGAAAGCTATTAGTGTGAACATTGCAATCTTTAAGCTTCAGCATAGAGGCAAGGTTCTCTTTTTATAATTTGCAGTGTAATATATGATCTTTATTTTCTTTGTAGGCTATTACAGAATGACCTTGCACTGAGCATTTGTAGAAGAAACAAGACTAATCATCATTCTTCAATGTGCATCCTGCTGTTCAAATTTGACCCCCGACCAGTTTCAAAAAATGCTTACAGGTAAAGATTGTATAAAAAATTACGGAAACAGGTGTGTTTTAACCATTTCTTCTTGTAGCTTGTGTTTGAATTGTAGATTCTAAAGTCAGTATTAGGTATTCAGTTATGCTTGGGTAATGTCGAACTCTGTGACTTCCTTCATTGGAGTACTTACTGTTACCCTTTGAGAACCCTTTGTTTTGCAAATGTCAGAAGGCTTGGGCTGTGGTCACAGACCTCTTGATGATGGTCTATGATGTTGTGTAGGATGCAGCCTTTAAAAATTGTAATCCAGAGTTTCAAAGTCCTGCCTTCTGTTGTATCCTTTAAACTAAGGGAAGTCATCCTTATTGGAGAAGGACAGTTGTAGCAATAAGGTTCAGGAAAAGATGCAATTTCTTCTTGTAGTTTAGAAATTTCTAGTGCTTTTGTGTTGAAGCCAATAATTTGAATTTGGTCTGGAAAGTGAAAGGTAGCCAGTGGAGCAGAAGTATTAGTTAATAGTCCGCTCCATGTGCTAATTTTTCTTCTTTGTTTATATATACTGTGCAGTTCTGACATACCGATCAGTGGTCCACTTCTGTAAGCTAATAGACTAGCACATTGAGTCCAAAAGATGTTAAAGATGAGACCATATTGCTTGTGTAGTTTCTGGTTGACCTTGCTTCCTCCCAACAACAATACCTTCTTCACTGCATAGTTCACTGCTCTGTTCAGTATTAAATCATGGCTACTCACCTCACCATACTGCACTTTGGTTATGACAGAACCAGCTTGTGAATAGGCACAACTGCATTCAAAAATACAGATAGGTGTGGTCAAGATATCCACATAGTTACTTGTCTGTGAGTTTGCTTTTGGGAAAAGTGATACTCGAAGATTTTCAGTTGCTGTTTGTCTTAAAATTAAATATTTTTCAAAAAATGCTCAGTTTGAAGACTGTGGGATTTGAAATCCTGTATCAATGTAAAACAAGTTAGTACTGCAAATTTGGAAGCGAAGAGCTGTTAGTAAATGTCCTAGCAACCCCCCTCTATGTCCCCCCCAAATCTGGCTGCAGTTAAAATTTTAGCTAATAAACTATATAATTGTATGACACCTTTAGCAGAAAGCTTAAGTCAAAACAAGTATTCATGCTTCCAGGTAAGTTTGTATTTTTTTTTTTTTACTGGTTACACTGATGTCATCCAGTGAGTTTCACTAACATTAAATTTCCTCTAACAATTTTGTCCCGTTACAGGCCTTAATCTTTAAAGCTTATATCCAACATTAGTGTCTTTGAGCACATTCAGTAGATAACAGAAAGAGTACTTCTGGCTAGTAAGAAGACTGTCACATTCTATTTTCTGCATTTTTGCATACTGTATAGGTTCCATATTACTTTGTGACGCACAAGTATCAGTATTCTTCCAGAAACTTCCAGAATCAGTATGCTCTGCGCTTTTCATTTACTTGTTTTTTCTGCCCTTTTGTATTGAGCAGAGGATGCCATTCTATAGAAAGAAAGGATTGAGAACCAAAGCTTCAGTTGTCCATAGCATGCATTCCTTTCTGTCTGGAATCTGCCTGAAAAGGGTTTGTTTGATGTAAATGGTACTGAACTAATATATCAATTTATTTGGTATGACTTTCTTTGTATTGCTAGTTAGCAAAAAAAAAAAAAAAAAAAAATCAATTTGATGCCTCTGGGGAAAATCCTTTGGATTTAAATTATGGTTGCTTGCCAAGTGAATTTTCTATTTTATTTAAAAGTAAAATTCTCAGTAGTTTGCTTATAACTTTAGCCTTTGAGTCAAGTTGCTTTGAGTTTGAAATTTTGAGTCATAGCAGGAAACAAATTGCTATCAGTGTCAAAACAGGAAAACATTGTGTTGGCCCAAATTCAGGTATTTAGTAGTCTTTGGTTTCTAGAACAGTATATTGGCCGCTTTTTGTGAGTACCTAATTAAGCAAAAAGCTTACAGATCACCTTTTTAATACATTTATGAATCTGTCTTCCTGTACACTTGAAACTTGATTTTCTAGCCTTTGTGCTCTCTATAGGCCTATCTGTAGTGAAGTTTAGTGTTGTGACAGATGTTTTACTGTAGTCTATTATTATTGTCAAAGGTAACATGCTGCCATTATACTGTTTCAGACTACACTGTGTGCATCTTAGGAGTAAAATACATTTCAAGCTTCAAAGCTATAATCAGTCTTTTTATGGAACTGAATTATATTGTAGGAAATTGCTTTAATGGAGTGATTTCTTATGTTTTCATCTCTAACTCAACATTTAAGTAAATCTTAATAAATAAATTCTGATACAGTTGAATTATTTCAGCTATAAAAACATGTAAGTCTTTTCTAATTTATTAGATAATGAGGGTCACTTAATAGTATTTCTTTTCAGTATGATTAAGTTCCATAAAATACAAAATGAAGATGTTTTGAATAAGCAATCCTGTGTACTAAACTTTTGCTGAACTTTGGAATCTGTGGCTTTGAGATGGGGAATATTCTAACACTGGGAAACTTTCACTTTCTCTTGCTATTTAGGTCCGATAAACAAACTGTTCTCATGTTTGGGGTTATTGAAGGCAAAAATCCAATTGGAGCTTCAGGAAGTAAGAACTGATACAGTTCAAACTAAGGTAGAGATGTTTAAGTGAAATCTGGGGAAATAAGGCGCTTGCTGTAAAGGGAGGATATTAAGCAAGATGATAACTTTAAACTAGCTGAAAAACGTATAGATCAAAGACTGGAATCGGGTGGAAGAGGGAAGAAATAATGCCGGACTGAATTGAATGTTGTTATGACTATTTGGCATTGGAAAGATAAAACATACATACTCTGCTTTCCAAAAGGTGCTGTCTTTGGGCAAAATACTAAGTATCTGCCCAACAGGAAGGATGGCACTGAAGTACCAGCTGCATTTTCTCTATAGCTGGTTACAGCTGTTTCTGCAGCATCACTAGTGTGCATCTGAGAACTCATGATCATGTTGCACAACTTTATATTAATGAAGAGTTTGCAGGAAAAGTCTAAACCTGTGAAAAATGTCAGTACCTTGAATGCTGAATAAAGAAATCGATTCTTGTGCTGTGGCTTGAAAACTAGTGAAAAGCGTATGGTTCAGTTTACAGTAGCAAACCTGGCTTCTGCTGCATAAATGTAATTGACGTGCAGATGTTAAGAGGAACTGATAGTGAAGAAGATGCAGACGTTATAGGAAACTAGTTAAGGAAATCTGCATGTTTCTGAAAGATGGCGTTTTGTTAAAATTAAATATTAAGTAAAGTGGCTGGAAAGAATGGAGAACATTAGGGGAACAAATCACACACACATTCTTCAGATAGGCTTCCTCTAAACCTGGGGGTTACATTTAGATTTTCTTTTTTAAGCTGTAACTTTGCGTACTGAAGTGTGTTGATTAAGATTAAATTAACATCTTAACACTTGCAAGGCAAGAGATTGCTTTTAATTCTGTTCTTTGAAAATATCTGACTCATTCATGCAACAAGATTGTCTTGAGACCTTTCACAAGTCTGAGAGAAGGCTGTGGTCAGCTGTGATTCAACTTTATCAGAGTGATAAAGGTGAGATGGTAAGGTAAAGGTAGTTTCATACTTAGAATGAGCTAATGCTGTGGCAAGGATTAGCTCCTGTCTGTACTGTGGAGTTGCTATTTCTAAATAGTAGTATCTCACTACTCTTGTGTTCTACAGACTTATTCTAGCAGCTAATAGAGATGAATTTTACAACAGACCATCCAAATCTGCAGATTTTTGGGACAGCAGCAATGATATCCTTAGTGGTATGTAACTTTATTGTACTTCTTGTTTTAAGTAGTTTTGATACAGTTTATAAGGGAATTAGGGCCTGGGTTTTTGTTATGGTGGGGTGGGTGGGTTGCCTTGCTAAGAAATATGCATCTCCCTTATACTTCTGGGGAAAACGTGTCATGAGTTTGAAAGAAGAACACAAGAACACACATGAGTTTGAAAGAAGAACACAAATTTGAATTTGTTTTAATATCATGTGGCTTTTTCCTTCCCAGTTTTATGTTCTTTAACTGATTGCAGTCCAAGCAGT
This sequence comes from Anser brachyrhynchus, assembly GCF_964034855.1. Classification (NCBI taxonomy): domain Eukaryota; kingdom Metazoa; phylum Chordata; class Aves; order Anseriformes; family Anatidae; genus Anser; species Anser brachyrhynchus. Next base: position 8,232,106 of record NC_137710.1, on the reverse strand, counting down.
GCAATGGAAATATATTAAATTAATTTGTCCCTCAGAATTTGGCTTTGTCAGATACACTGAAATACTTATGTAAAAATAGATGGAATTATTCTACAGACTCACCGTTTCTAATACTGACTTGAAATCGTTAAACCAAACCTGAAGGAAATACTTTTTTTTTCCAGCTTCTTATCAGTTAGCGATTTATAGGCTACAGAATAGTTTGTTATTAATCCATCGGCTTATTAGATTTCTGTGTACGGTCATTTTAACAAAATGCTGTCAGTTGTCTGGTTTTCCTTTGTAGGGAATCTCAGATTTTTAAGTATGATCAATATTTCTCCCTTTTCTCAAACAGAAATGAAGCTCTAGAAGACAAAGTATTTTTTGCGTCCAAGTTTTTGACTTTGCAAACACTGTTTGCTGATGTTGTGTGTTATTATCATTGGCAGGGAGGCCTGTGAGGATAAATTACTCCCACTGCACTGCAGAACTGAAGTTCTGGCTGACATTCCAATTTCATGCCAGACATTCTGGATGCTGCTTCCCCTGCTACACAGCAGTTTAAAAGAGAACAACCAAATAAAATTATCCTGAAAACTGAAGGGCCCTGATTTTTTTGTCTTTTATACCTTTTTCAGCTGTGGCTGTATTTGGCGTAAGAAACTAGTTCTCCATATTCTCCATTCGGTGGGTTTATCTCTGGAGAGCCTGTTAATACATCCTGAGTTAATAATGCAATCTCAAATAAAAGCATCAATTTGGACCAAAAAACAATAAAAATCAAATTTAATTCTTCGTGACTTAATGAAAGATTTTATAAGCTTAAAAACAATGTAGGAAAACAGTAATTGCATATGTTTATCATTGGGCATTTGTTGGTATGTTTTTTCCCTTGTCGTGCCTTTCAGTTAAGGTAGAGAACATTAATAAAGTATTGTGAGAAACTGTGACATAGCTAAAACTTGATATTGAAGTTTTGGCTACTAAAGAAAGGAAGGAGTTTCTGAATAAGGATCCAAAACTTGTTGTATTTTAATGGAAGTACTATTATGACATGATTCAGAATTAAAACATTTCCAACAGCAAGCATGATATATCAAACCAGTTTTTTTTCCATTAAACACCTGCTGTTTAACATGAGCTTGCTGCAAATAGGTAGTGTTTTTCTTAACTACTTCTGTGCAAAGAGGTGTGGATGTAGGCTTCATTTTTGCAGCACCAGATCTTCCTTCCTCCCCTGCAAAATTACTGTTACCCGAGTACAGAATTTTTAGTTACCTAATTTACTCTAAATTATTCTGGTTACTTCTAATGTTAAACTTGCAAACAACATTAATCTTCCGAGACATGATTTTGAAGTAAGAAATTCTGAGTCTACTTAGTTTTACATGGATTTTATAGCTTAAAATTTTGCTTTTACACTTAATTTACTTATTCTCTCTCATCTATTATTTCAGCAACAAGGAAAATAATTCTTAGCCCACAGTTGGGGATGGGTGAAGTAAATGGGCTTACTTTACCTGTAGTAGTCCAGAAAGACAGTTTTATACCTACTGCATTTTATACAGCCTGATCAAGACTCTGGATTTGCATTAAGAAATTTGTAAATAACACAGATTTTTGAAAATGAATGTAATCTAACTCATACTTATTTTACTAGGTCTGGATATGGAGGAAGGAAAAGAAGGTGGGACGTGGCTGGGGATCAGTAAGAAAGGCAAGATGGCAGCCCTGACAAACTATATGCAGCCAAAGACAGACAAAAATGCAAAAGGAAGAGGTATGAAGGAAATAGAAAAAAGCATACAAGCAAATCCTAGTGTCCCAATTAAATCAAGTTACAATATTAATTTCAAGTTACATTACATTAACATTTTCAAGTTAAATCAAGTTACAATTTTAATTTTACGATGATAATTTTTGTAATTATTATTACAATATTAATTTTAACCATTTTATTAAGCTATAAAGTGATATGTGCTTTGAATAGGATTTATGAACAAGCTGGAGTCCCTGTGCAGGGAACTTGACTTGGATAATGATATTCTAATCAAGCAGGCAAAAAATAAAACAAGATTAAGTGGAAACGTTCAGACAAGAAATACAACGCCAACTGTCTTCTCTTAAAATGATTATTCTAATTAACAGTTGGAACAACTAGACAAGGGTGAAGCTAGATTTAGATTACACTAGGCTTTTTAAATGTGTGTGCTCTTCAGATAAGAGCTAAGTTAGGGAAACAATGCAACTTGCATTATGGTAGATGCTAGTCTAAAAGATTCCTTCTCACACGATGAATTGGAGTGGCAGAATTAAAAGGAGAACCTCCTCTGGGAGAGCTCTTTTAAAAGTAAGAATAGTTCTGCTTCTAACTGCTATATGATAGTGCAATGGCAAAACATCATGTTACATAGAGAAACGAATGAACCGTGTCATCTATATTTTATTTTTATGTCATATATAAAATGAAGTTATGGTAAAGAGGCGAGAAGAAGGGCACATCCAGCAGAGAAGAGTTAGTAAATATGAACTCTGTAGAAACAAGCAGTTTACTGAGTTCTTCAGAATAGATGTCAAGCTCTTAATTTGAATGTGGTACGATGCTGTAAGGCTTTTAAAGGTGTTTAGATGTTTTTGGTTTATTTCCCCACTGTTGTATTCTCTTGGTGGCAGAAATATTGTATATTGCTACTGGTTTTACCAAGTCTGACAGAGAAGTGAGTTTACATGTTCAAGTTGCTCCATGTACTTCTTTCTTAGGTGCTCTTGTAACTAACTTCTTGACTTCAGATATGGACAGTTACTCTTACTTGAAGAAAGTTTCAGTAGAAGGACATCTTTACAATGGATTTAACTTAATAGCAGCTGACTTCAAGTAAGTCTACAAACATCATGGTTCAAATTTCAAAGGAGAAAGATAATAATACAAATACTTGTTAGCACATAAGTGTAACAATATAGAATCTTGTTACAAGCTAAGGCAAGAGCTCTTTCTCTTGCTAGTAGGCAGGTAAGAGCCTATTGTTACTCCTGTCATAATTCCCTTTTTAATCTTTTAAATACTGGAGGTACATCTTGTATACTAATCATCGCTGCAAAATGTTTTAATTCTTTTTCCTAATGGCCCATAATTAGTCTTTCCCCTGAAGGCTGTGTGTGCCTTCTTTGAGAAGGCAAAACCTTGGCTCCATAATTTCTCTGAAATGTAGATGCTTCTGTTTAATTATAAAACTCCTTATCCTCCCTCCATGATTTTTCAACTGTCAAACTCTTAATCAAAGATTTGGTTTGTACTTATGCCTACAGTATGCTGTAGGTTTCCTGACTTGTAAATAAATAAAGAACAAACAAAAATACTATATTAGAAAATGCCAACGAATCTTATCGAAAAATTTGGACTTGACGGTGCATTGCTTTTCCACACAGTTGTTTCTGAACAGCTACCATAACCTCAAGTTCTTGGCTGGTGAGCCATAGTGACTTATGAGAGAGATCAGAGTTTCAGCATTAGAGCTGGAGAAAAAGCTGGCAGCAAACAAGTGTGTTAAGCATCAGAGTTCTGGAGAATGTTATTCAGAACCTGGGAAGCTGGTCAGCTCAGCGGAATATACTTGACAGAAGCTGGTTATCAATTAAATACATGAGGAATGGCTAGGTTGTGAGTGCTAGAAATGCTGGCAATGTGGAAAAATGTTAGAATATAATGAGAGGGAGAATAAATGGGGAAATAGTTCAGTCTTTAGCAAAAAAGAGATGCATCTGGGCCTATTACTTGTCCATGGAAAAGAAGTTCAAAGCTGCTCTTAGTTGTCCTTAGGGTGAACAGGGGCAGCTCTGGCAAGTGGAGAAAAAAAAAAAAAACAAACACAGATTAAGACGGTAATGACTGAATGTCTCTTGAAGAGTATTGTCTATTGCGGTTATGTGAAAACAGCCTGATGATGCATATCTGTAAATTAAAAAGACCCTTTCTGTGTCCTGTCATATGGCTGCAAGTGGACCTAAAATTTGCTTCTGCCAGATGGAATGGTCCATAGTGGTGAGCCTCTTAGGATGCAACAGTCATACAAAAGAGCTGATGGCAAAATGTTATTTGTTATGACAAGTTATCCATTTTTAAGCCCCTATCAGTACCTAAGTGTCCAGTTATTTAAAGCATGAGGACTTTCTTCTTTTCAGTAAGCCTGCCTGCTTTCTGTGCAGCCGTTCTGAATTATATTACTGTTGTGTTTAAAAATGATAATGTTAACGTTTGACAATGGTAATGATAAAGTTTTTCAGAATAGGAGAGTAATATCATGCATCAATTAATCCCTGGGCTGTGGTATCATAGTAGTAACAGTGGGGAAAAAACATCTTGTGGTGTTTGAAGGCTGCATGAAATTAGCACGTAATCAAATATAGAAGCTGGTGGTTTTTCAAGGGGAAATTCTTGTTTGTTTTTCAGTACCACCAAAGGAGATGTAATTTGCTACTATGGAAACAAAGGAGAGCCAGAACCCATTTTCCTAAATCCTGGTAGGTTTGCTTCAGAAGAGTCTGATTATGACTTTCTGTTACTTTAACGAAATCAGAATATAGCTGTATTGCTCTAGTAATTTGGCTATATAAGCATTGTCTTCACTAACTTTCTTTGTATTCTTTAAAAATGTCCTTCAAGTCATTTAAATATTTGCTAATACATGTCAGTAAAGAATTAATATTTCATAAAAAGCTTCTATCCATATCAGCGTGCTCACTTCCACTGCAATTACTGGCATGTTACTTAAATAATTATGATTGAAGGACAGAGGTCTGTCTTGAGGAATGGGATTTTTAAAGATTTGTGGGTTTGACCCTAACTTTTTTTTTACCTTGCGGTGTTAAGAGCATGGTGGCATTGTGCTCACCTAGCGACAGTTGGCTTTAAAACAAATTTTCATCCTTATCAGGTAAACTGATTTAAAATATTTAAAATCTAGTCCTTTGCTAGTCAGTTACATAGAATAATACTCCAGAATTCATTACCAAATAAGACAATTTAAGTACTGAATATTAGCACAGAAGAATGCTTAAGCACAGCCAAATGTGATGTTGCTTGCCCTGGGCTTTATAGTATGTATGTAGATTATATGTAGCTAGTAGTCCACAGCCATTGGACTTTAACATTTGATTATTGTTTTTAATTCTTATCATATAACCTCCTTATTACAGATTTCATTAATTTCATGACAAGTAAAGCTTGGAGGGTTGGAGTTCCTTTGTAGAAATGAACAATATCGTTATTGAGAGTTACTTTGTGCTTAGATTGTGTAATACCTTGAAGTTTCTATTACTGTTATGATGTGGGCAGGGAAGCTTTGCTATTTCACACCACAGTGTATGCTGTGTTAATAAGTGTTGAAAATCACAAATTCATCCAATTTTAGTAAATGTAAAGTAGTGATGCTCTTGGGTGTTTTTTCTATTAAAACTGTCAGAAGTAGTGGTCCAGAACAGTTGCTGAGAAAAGGTTATTTTCATTAAGAGTGACACACATAGACAACTAATTTGTTTGTGTCTATTTTATTTTTTGTATGCATGTACAGGAATATATGGATTGAGTAATTCTTTGTTGGATACACCATGGAAGAAACTTCAGTATGGGAAGCAGCTTTTCACAGAAGTGATCAAGAGAAGTCAAGACCTTGCCAGAGAAGACTTGGTACAGGAGCTTCTTGCAGTGATGAATAATCAAGAGCCGTAAGAAAACAATATTGAGTTTGTTCAAAATGCAATGTGACCAGTGTAGAAGCTGCATAGAAACTATCTTGAGTGTAAAAAGAAAAAAAACTTTTCCCTTGTATTAATTGACTTATATCTGGGGACTGAAGGGCAAAATTTCATCTCTCCAGAGACTGAATTTTAAGTGTTTACAACAGAAACAGTAAACGCTACAGTTACTGTCTTGCTGCTCGTAGACCACACGCAGACTTCTCTGAGCTGTTTTCCCTTAAAAATTGCATTTCTTATTAAGGATAATGAGTGCAAGACAAAGGATGTGTATGTTGCTTGCCATGGGGTTTGTGGAGGCTTACTGTAGTTTCAGGTTCTTGCTACATACTACACCCTTTTATACATGAGCCTGTTTGTGTTAATATCTGCTAGCTACTCTGTGTTGTTACCCTGAGTAGACATCGAAGGCAAAGGAACAAACTGTTTTCAAATAGAACTAATTGTCTTCCTCAAAAGTGCTATTTTAAGCTAAATATGGGAAGGAACTAAGGGAGTATTTGCATAGTGTAGCTTTAGGCCTCTGGTCAAGGATGTTCCTAAGAGATGAGTTTGAGAATCTGAGTAAGGTTCCTGCATTCACTATTGGCTCAACAGTAAACCTGAGCCTCTAAGTTAGGTATCTAGAAGCAAATGAAGTTGATAACATTTGAATGTCCAGACATGAAACTGGGTAAAGGAGGTGCTGTGGTCTAAATCTGCATCCTTGCTCACTGTCCAGTAACTTGCATGTCTAGCCTTCCTTTGACCTATCTAGAAGGAGACTTGTGTTGAAGTCAAGCTGATTCTGTTATATAGACCTAGTGTCCTAACCTTAAACTGATTTTTATGCAAACACGCATTTGTGGAATTTTTAGCAATTTGGAGTAAATGTTTACTTATAAACTTAGACGTCTGAGCAATGAGTAGTAATTGTGAAGTCTGCTAAATGATCTTAATTACTTTATTTGATATCACATCAAGTGATTTTTCCAAAAATTGTTAGCCTGTACCTTTCACTGGTTTAAAAAAGTCTAAGATACAATGCAGTCAAAATAGTCTTCCCTTATTGTTCAACACTTCAGTACGATCTTACCTGAAATCATCTTAATAGAGAATGGAAATACTTATGGAAATCAATATTTGAGATGAAGTCTGTAATCTTTCCAAAGCACATGTTGGGAATGATTTTTTTAATAAATTTGAACATATTTATATGCAATAGCTTTGAACATTTGTAAAATACCTTATTGCTTGTTTTTTATGATCACTGTTACAGAAATTAAGTGGTTGACTTACTCTTAGAATTCTGTTCCTTCCTCCTAGATGCAGGTTTTTGTCCCTCGCCTCCATTCTCCTGCATTACCCCCGGCTTTGACTGTTGTCAGAGATGTATTGCAACTCCTGTCCTTAAAACTGTTTTGGGCCAATAAGCTCGAGACTGGGCTTAGTATACGAGAACTGCTAGTGGTGGAGTATGAGATGGAAGCTGTCAGTTCTCACAGGCTGAAGTCCCATGCTGTACGTGTTCTCCATTGCATCATGGAATGCTCCAGCCACATGCCCACTACAGGAGTGAGAAGAGCTTAGTTCTCTCTTCATACTGGAATTGCACCTATTCTTGCTTTTCCCTCACACGGACACCCCCAGCTCCTCTTTTCCACCAGAACAAAGAAAATGAGCCCAATTTGGTGTAAAAGCCATGATGAATTGCTTAGTCTCCTCTGCGGAGTGGGACGAGCTCTGAAAATGGGGTTGAATTGATCCGTGTGTTTTGTTCTGCCTTCTTCCCCTGTACAGCTGATTAGGCTGTTAAATTTAGCCAGAGAATACTGGGTCTCACTTTAAGAGAATACGTACAAGTGGGTCTGTGCTAGGAGGCACAAGTGTGATATTCTTCAAGATGGAAGAGGCTTAAAAATCAAACAAACCTGTTGCAGTGATAGTTAAAATGAACTGCAATTTAATTGGGATCTTTAGTTATTGAAATAGGAAGCTGTAGTTGTGGCTAGTATCAGAATATTCTGTTGATGTGAATGGAAAGTCAGGGATATGGGGTTGCTGCAGTAACCTTTTGTGGCCTTAGCAACTCTTCTGTGGGATGCAGGTACTTGTTCGGTTACAATAAACAAAGCTTGATAGTCTTTCAAGTTAAGTTACTAAGTATCTTTCAGTCTTCGATAGGATTATGTATCAAGAGATTATACACAAGATCACGTTTGCATTCTGCTGCATCTTCACAAATTTTAACGTAAGAGTTCTCATAGGTATCTTCCAGGTATTCCATACAAAAGAAAAAGAAGCAGAGAGGTCTCTATTCAACACAAAGAACTCCGAAGTCTCAGTGGAAAATGCATGTTTGTGACATGCCTCAAATTGCTTGATCATTAACGTCTTAATTGAGACCTTAGGGGAAACTAAAATACACAAAGACAATGAAAGAATAACAAAGAAAATGAAAAACTTCTCAAGATATGAAAAATATTTAAGTGAGACAAAAGTTCTAGACTTCAGAAATCTTTTGGAAGGAGCTGACAAGCTGTTCTATATTTTTCTATTCACATAATTTCAAACACAGTTCACACTTTTCTCCTTTTTGATCTTACTTTTATTTGCCAGCCACACAGTCAACACGTGTCTTAGTGCAAGAGAGGTGAATGCATGGGAGAATTAAAATAGATATCTATATTTTGTACTACTTTACAACTTTTTCAGTCAATTACCTGACCCTGCGATTGAAGACCAAGGGAAGGAGTACATACGTCCTATATTGAACAAGTATGCAGCTGTATGTGTTCGTTGCCCAGGTTATGGAACAAGGTAAAATTTCGTAATCCAATATAGATGTGTACAGAATCACAGCATATCAAATCGAAATTATGCTGTCATCAATTTTAACTACGTAGTGACTGCTTCAAACTTATTCAGATATTAAGTGTAATTTAGTAAAGTACTTTTTTGCACAATATTCTGATCTCTTAAATATGCTACTGATCAGCACTTTAAGTACATGTTATGATTCATTGTTGGTGGGAATGAAGTTATGAAGACACAACTTCAGTTTGTCCAAAAGAAGATAATGCAGTTCTTCTAAATGGGAGAATTTTACCATCCAGTTTCTTTTTGCTAACATTTTTGAAGTTAATGTTTACTCATTTCCATTATTCTGCATGCTATATAGCAGCCCTTCCTACCATATGGTCCTCCCTTTTTTCATATTTCTTTCACTGCTTTTCTCCCGTATCATCTCAAATCTACACAATTAGTCTAAGCTGCAAGTGTTGTGAAGTCATACCCAAACTGCAACAACATTTCACACTTCCCCAGGCAGCTTGTTGTCAGCTACCTTTGTCATCTGGGATTGTCCTGTTTCAGGGAATGCTAGCATCTTCTAACTGCCAATTGAGTATTGTCAGACTGAGTTCCTGGCTCCCCAGTGTAGTAACAGATCTGACCACCTCTAGTTTTGATCTTAACAAAACATGAAAAGCTTCAAAATCATTTTTTAGCATAAAAATAAAATGATCTACGCTTGAGCAATTTCAGAACCTATTTCTCTTCCAAGAGACAGAATGGTGTCATCTGTGCAGCTAAGCAAGTCAGAGGTTTCTTCAGGCATATCATTGTTCTATCCAGCTGCCATTTTCACACAATGAAGAACTATTAATCTTCTTGAAAGGATATGTATTTCCACTTCCCCTAACTGGTGCTTCAGTTTCTACTGGGTTTCTTACTTCTACTCAGACAGTCTACAGAAGCTGCAAGAAGAAGAATAGTATAATGTCTTGCATTTAATTCTCAGAGGGACAAAATCAAAGGTCAACCCAGTTTCTGCTTGTAGGGAATCCCTGCTCTAAGACTACCAATGACTTTTTCAGATTCTCTGGCTTAGTCAGCCATTGCATTTCAACTGTATAGATGTAAAGTGATAATCAGAGCGCTCATTTCAGTATGTATTTTAAGCTGGTATTTCTGATGGCAAAAACTGAGTCTCTGTAAAAGGAATGTCAAGAACATTTAAATATGGAATAATGAAGACTTCAAATGCTAAAGAAGCATTTTCATACACTTGTACCACAGGTTGTAGTACAACTGTTTCAAAGGAAACAGGATTATTTCTGGGATATCTCTTGAAATACTGACGTTTTTCTTGTGAATTAACACTATATTTCAAGTCTTCCCTGCTGCTATAATTGTATGCTCACTTATCTTTCCCTTAGTAACACTGCTTAGTGATTAGAGATTGTTAATTAGGCCTCATAGTGTTCTTCTGAGGAAGTTGAGCACTTCATATGAGCGAACAGCTGTGAAATGATTTGGAAGACCACCACATCATGGTGGTGGGGTAACTCATGCTTCCAGTCAGCAGTCTCCCTGGCTGGGTACCGCAGTGTCCACAGAGAAATGTTGTCAGCGTACATGAAAAAAATCTGCTGACAGAGTAGTACAGATGCATGAATGGAATCTGCTTTTCATGAAAACTAATTTCCTCTTCAGAAGGTTCCTACAGAAAGAAGAGCTTTTGTGATCATAACAATGTGACGGTAACAATGATTTTTGAATTGTAATGGACAATTCATTTGGAAGGAAAGAATGAAGGAGTACTGTTGATATGAGTAAGAAAAACTTACACTACTTCTGACTCACACATACTTGGCACCTCAGGAAAAAAACGTCTTTTTTAATCATGCTTGTCAGCTGCTGCAGCTGCAACAGGCAATCAGAGCAATGGAATGAAGGAAGAAGGGTCTGAAAATGACTATTTGAACTTGTCAGGGTGAATTCTGACCTGCTTGTGTGGTGATGATGTGGTCAAGAGAAAAATGAATTAAAACCTTTGGGGGTGGGGGATGGGACCCTACAAATTTACAGAATGTGTATAAGGCTTAACCTTCTACATTTGTTGTTTCAGGACTAACACGGTTGTTCTCATTGATTCAGAAGGACATGTTACTTTCACAGAGCGCAACCTGGTCAATGCAGATGTCAGCCAGTGGGAAACAAGCACCTATGAATTTGAACTGCACACGTAACAACTTTCCATTTGAATGCATTGTAATAAAAGCAATGAGAGAACAAGCTGTTAAGCTCCAGTAAATGTTTTCTGCCAGCCTCCAGAAGCCAAAAATAGCAAGAAAAACAAAAGTTTATTTAAACTGGTAGCATACCATATTAAAGTCACAAATCCTTTGCATAAAACCAAGTTTCTTAGTATTCTTATATTAAGTAGCAACTTATTTAAAAATCTGTTTCTGATTGTGTGGCGTTCTATTCTAGCTTCGAAGCTTAAAAAAATTACAAAAACCAATGGAAAGTACCAACGTAATACTTCTGGGTATGATCCAGTGTCTTGCTTGCATACCATTAATTTATTTTGATTTCAGTTGGCGCTGAAAATGCATGCAGCTTCTTGGAGAATCTGGCTTAAGCTAACTTTTCCAATCTAAATTCTGTTTAAAACTTAAGTTTTATTTGCACATAGAGTATAAAAGAAATCAGCTACAGTTCCATTTCTGTTCACAGATACTTCTAATTTCTTTGTGGGCAAATACAACCTTATTGTATGATGCCTGAAACCAATGTCTGGAAGTCATAGAACATACGTGCAGAAGGGATCATGAGGCTTATATCACCTGCCTCCAGGGCAAGGCTGTCTTTGCCCAAGACGCCAATGATTTGCTTTTTTCTCTTTTTTAGGATTTGTTAAATACTAAACATGCTTTCTGTTCAGAGAAGGGGAAACATTTGCTGCTTTTATTGTTCTTACCAAACTTTGCTTTCCCTTCAACATAAAATTTTAAGATTGTATAGCTGATACCAATGTGCATTAAATAAATCTTTGTAGCATTATGTGCGTTAGTAACATCTAAACTTTTCAGCAGTGCTGTGGTGCACTGTTCTGCCCGGGGAAGGCAGAGCAGGGGGGGGATTCTTTTTGGTTTCTTATAAAGAGTACAGCAATCTTAATTCTTAATGGATCTTAATTCTAAAACTTGATTTGAGAGTAGCAAAGTGTTTGAACTTCTTCTACAGTTCTATTCATTGGAAACTTGTTAAAAAAAAAAAAAAGGCAAGCTGACTTGTTTATCTTTGAAAGGAATAAAATTATCTGTATGGTGACATTTTGTTTCCTGATAGTCTAATTAGCAGTATTGTTTTCTTCCCCAGCAGGCAGGTAAGGAGTTTGCAAACAGAAACTGAGTATGAGGTTTACTTATATCATCTATTTTGTACATGTGCAATTTTGCCTTCACTTCTTTATTGGTGTAATATGTCAAAACTTGGAATGACTGCTCATATTTTTTAGTAAAATAGCTCTGTTGTAAGAGTGTTACTGCAGTTTTATATTGCTGAAGAAGTTGGATATTAAGATGTGCTTTGTGTTTCCTAACAGCTGTGAATTAAAAAGCTATTTAAATGCATGGTTTTCAATTATTCAGTGCCAGTGGTAGGTGATGGAAGGATTCTAGCTAATATGAAGATATATTAAAATCTTAAGTCATTTTGCTGCTATTGGTGTTCTGATTTTATTTACTTTGAACACTGAATATTAAGTTAATAATGGATCACTGATATTTTTCCTTCTATATGTTTAATGTAATTTTTAACCATGTCCTGGTTATTAATTATTACAAAGTTGCAACATTTCTGATACCGTTTACAAAGATGTGCAACTTTTCTATACTCAAGGATGTGTGTGAACTTCAAACAAACAAAACAAAAACACTATGCAAGTGTAATGGAAACCAGGGCACGGAGGAAGTGGTATGTTGGCTGAAACCAGGATGCAGAGGAAGCTATAAATCAGACTTTCCATACTCTGGAAGGCCTTTGTTAGATTTCTGATTGCCAAGAGATGCCAAAATACAATTTATTCAATAATTTCTTTATTTACATATTTAAACAGTTTCTAGATACCAGGAGAGTTTGCACAACTAGTCAGTGTAGGGTAAGTAGTACATAAATGAGTTTTGGACCTCCTTGATTGCAAGAGGATCAATACAGTCTTGTTAGCTACTAAAAACTAATATGAAGTGTAATGATGCTACTGTATACTTGGTCTTTGCAGTTATGATTATGTAATAGTGACTTAGGAAAGACTTCAGGCAAATATATAATCTGGCCTTTAGAGCTCTTAAAAGCACTTTTAGTCCTTATTTAACAAACTCTGAATTAATGGTACTTCAGCATATTCATGATTAGCAGTATCTACTTAATCGTTCTCGGTGAAACGTTCTGATTTAAGCTGGTTTTATGAAACCTTATTTTAATGTGCTTGTTCTTTGTGGCCTCTGAAAAAGGCAGTACCTACAAACGCAGTAAGGTGCTTTACAAGCCTGGCTTTAGTGACAGGGAAAGTGTTGTCAATGGGTATCTCATCCGACGTGCCAGCCCTTATAGGCACAGAGCCAACCACACTCAATAACTTATCAGATGGTGTAAACAAATCGATTGCTTCTGTTCGGTGGAGAAAACCACATCACTTTTCAGATGTTAATCAAGATATATTAGATAATAAGCTGGGAATATGTGGAGCCAATAGTGTCACTTCTTGTGGTACAGTGTTACAATTAGTATTCAATAATGGAGACTTTTGCCTTTTTATTGTAAGAATGTTGCTCTTCCAAGTAAACTGTGTATGAGAAAGCAAGTTTTTTTCTTGCTGTACTAGCTCTGTTGTGAATGGTTGTTGGAAATAGGCACAGAATTAAGCTCTTAGCCAAATGCATTCATCTGTCTCATGTTTGTCACATCTCATTTGAAAGTCTGGCATTTAGAGAGGAGTTAACTGTGCTTTCAATTACAGATGGGTTTACGTTATTATCTCAGTTTGGATTAATAGCACACTTCTTATGTGATTTTCCTTATAGTCCCTACTGACTGTGATTTGGCTTCGTGTTGCAGGGCAACCACAGATCACAGGGGCTAGACTGTTTTCAGGTGAAATGGAACTGGAAGATGTGCTTCAGGAATGTACTGAATGTACTCCAACAGGTAATAGGCTTAGTTTGAAGAAAAACTGTCTAGAATGCACATAGCATGGACTCAGCCCTAATTATTTACTGTATCATTATACTTATGTTGGTCTTCATTACTTACAGATGTAGCATATGATAGATGTATGTTATTGCAAGGATACTGATACATGGTAGTTGCCAGTTTTTACTTTCTTCAGCAGTATATTGTGCCAGTCAAGTCTGACTCCCTTGTTAAAATATGTATGTGTTTAGATGAGCAAAGCAATCCTAGAACGACAATTGCATAAAAAACAGCCATATGAGTACAATTGTACTTTCAACAGAGGACAAATGAGCAGTGCTGCTGGGGAAATCAAAGGTAGTTATGCTTACAGTTTTGTTCATATAAGTGCAACTACACATGTACACATGTACATTGCAACTACAAATGTACACATGTACTTTTGGCAGCCAAAGATTATGCTCCCAATTCACGTCTCAGTGTATATTCAGCTTTCTAAGCTAAGTAACTGGTGCCACAGTTTCTTAGCTGTAGTTCACAGCAGTCCTATGGAACAACAAAGAATGCTTTATCGCATGGGTTTGAATTTAAAACAATGCAATATGTAATGAGACTTGACCGAAGTCACTGGCTGGAGTAGTTTAGGAGAATGTGAAATGTGTACAGTAGAAGTAGTTGTCAATGGAGTACTACTATAGCTCTTGAAAATTAGTGGAGGTTGGCTTGCAGGGCTAATTTAGCAACTAAATGGTAGCATATGGTAGAGGTGGCTGACATGAGAGCAGCCATAAAGATGATTCAGAGGATTTGTTTTTTATGCTTAAATTTATCTTTTCTAGAATAGTTCAAATAACTTCACAGATGACAGGTAAGCATTACCTATTCAGATGAAGGGACCTATAGGAAGCAAAGTATTAAAACTGGTATTCTGTCCCATATTGATATGACTTAAATTCTTTTCTTCTTATGCAAAAATTGAATGTTTTTAAGAGTGGTGGATATTCAGCCCTAGGAGCGAGTTTGTTCTACACATCAAGAACAAGCAAAGGCAGACCAGTAATTGGTAATTACAAAGAAAGTTAATTTGAGTGGCTTGTGCAGTACAGTTTCAGCGTAAAGACTATCTAGTTATTTAAAAATTAGTCTCTTCATCTGACTTCAGAATTTTTTTAAATATGATTCAAGAAAATTGGTCACAGGGAGATTACTGAATGTGGAGCTAACTAGGTGCTCTTCTTCCAGTTAGAACTGCATGAAGCAGTGTGTGTATTCCACGATAGAGGAGAGGGAAAGAGCCTTGCCATTGAACAAGTCTGATATTTAAGCTGCATCTGTATCCACCTTGTAAATTTTCTATAAAAGTAGTAGCTGATATGTTAAGTGACAGCAATGTCACTCATATCAAGGAGAAATTCAGATCTCTGTTTTTGTACTCAGGTGCATTTATCGCAAGAACATTCCATATATGTGTGTGCATATATTAATGTATATTTTTAGTAAAACATGACTTGTGGGCTGTAACAGGGTGGAACTGCTACTTTTTATTTGACCTTAGTCATCATGTCCCACTTCACTAATGTTTTTTTAAAAAAAAATGTTTATCTTGTTGAACAAAATGCTGACAGAACAATCTGAAGCTTTAGAACAGTAACCAGTCAGCTGAAGCTTCTCTAACAGAAGTCAGAAGTTGTGATTCTGTAGATGACAGTTTAGTTTTGCTCAAATCTGTATGGATGCCAAGTGCAAGATGAGTAATTCCCTGGTAGCATTGCGCCAAAGGATGTCTACTTTGGCTATTATCTGTAGCAATCAACCACCTCTGTAAGCTCTCCAAGCTTATACATGGAGTCCCCTCGACGTCTTACCATGGCTGTCACATGTTGGCTGACAGGTTACTTTGAAGAAATCAGCTTTCAGTAAAAGTGAGACAAAAATGTACAATGTAGGCAGATTTATTTTCTTGTCCTGTCCCCTCCCATTCTGCTTTAGCTAAAACATAGTGGCAGTTCCCACTTTTCTGTATGACATTTGCTGTCTCCATTTAAAAATGCAATGGATTTACCATTCTCTGGCAAATGAGACCCTATTTTGAAACGTGGAGAAAATCCCAGCTCTGATATCACTTTCTTTAGCTTTAAGCGTGTAACTTGGGTATCTACACGAGGAACCTGAGCTCTTTCATGTAATTGATGCAGGAGGCTTATTGACTTCTCTGTACACTTAAGAACCTGCTTCTCTCTCCTTATGGGCAAACTGAATGAGATGCCGAAGTTAGATGTCATGAACCTTCTATGAATTTTTGAATAAAGTCTGCATTAGGTTTCCTTAGAGAACTGTATGCTTGATTTGCTATGCAGTGTATTCCGACCAGATCCAAACTAAAAATAAGTCTTCTGAGTATAGATGCTTCTGTGGCACATAAATCCTCAGATTCAACCTTGGAGCCTGAGAGAAATCTAAGTGAACTCAGTGCAAAGAATCCTATTGGGTACTGATTTATTATGAATTGTCCCTAGTACAACAAGTGTATATACAATAAATACTAAATGACTGACAGTTGTTCTTATGCTCCTACAAAAATAATTTTCACATGAATTGGTTTGTGGAATATTTTAATTGCATTTTATTTTAGCTTTCCATGTTTGAGCGCTATTTCAGACTTCCAATTTACATATCTGCATTTGGAATGTTACTTGAAAGTACAGAAGGCTCAGTCACTTGCACTCTGGTCCAGTATGCTCCGGTGCCAGGCAAACAGGCTGCATGGACGCATTTCCCTGATGAAGTTCAAAGGTTATTTCTTAGAGATGCAGAAGTATGGATATAGTCTGGAACCAATTTGCCTCCCCCTCGCTGTGTGATGTGGCTGAAATGTGAATACTTTATACAAACAGTCACCTGCGTAGCACTTACATTAAAAATAGGTCTGTTTTAATAACATTACTAAGAAGATATTTTTTTTTTAAATAGAGATCCAGATCTTTGAGTGCAAACCAGCATGCTGTCGGCTGTATCTAGAGTGGCTCAGCTCCATTAATCTGGTCATTATAGTTTCCGTCTGCCTAAAATATATTGTAAAATACACGCATCTGTTTCATACCTCAAATCTTCTACGCCTTGATGATTAGTGTTTCAGGTGTGTTTGGAAAGATAAGTCATACTAATTTTTCTAAAGTGAACATTTTCAGGAAGTAAAATACCTCCTCTCCCTTCTTACCCCCCCCCCAATGGTTGTTACTTTACCAAAATAACAGTAATGATGCAGCTGAGGAAAATACTGTCTTCTAGTAGATTGAACTGTTGGAACAGCACAGTATGTGCTGCAGCTACTGGCATTCATTCTAAGAATATGGGAGACATTGGCTCCACCTAATTTTCACTTCAGTGAATGCAGCCTGTTAACTTTATTAGGAAGCCTGTAGTAATTTTCCTAATAGGCTTGTCTTCAGTATTTTGTGTTGACAGCAATTGTTTCTGTTAAACCTTTCTTTATCTTGCATATGTAAATCCTGCCATGGGGAAATGATTTTTTTTTTCCTGATGGTAATGATGCTTCCTGATACTATTGTAAATCCTGATTGCACTATGCAGGTGGACCTGCACGCTTCTGATTCAGAAGTCGGGATGAAAGACAAGATTTTTTTTGTGCATGTTTGACAAGTTTCTCATGAGAAGTCCAGACAATAAAAATATTTGGGTAAACTTGCTACTTGACAAACGTAGATCAGATGTAGTTCCCCAGGGTTCTGTGTTGGCAAAGGTTGTCTTGTATGCCAGTTTTCATTGTAAAAGCATTTAAGATTTGGTATTAACAGCTATTCAAGCTTAGCGTCTGTCTTAGGGGTAGGAATGTGCTCCACGTCAGCAGGTACTACCAATAGAAGTGGATGAGTGGGCTTAAAGATTCTCCAGTCATATTAATCCATGTCTAGTTACACAGACATGGTACTTTAAGACATGTTTGAGAAGCCATATGGGCCTTATGGGTTAAAAGTTAACCATGATTTTAACATCGTTTTGATGTAATCATTGATGTGCTACTGGATTTTTTGCTTATAAAAAGTGAGAAGTAAACTTCCCAGTGTTACCACTGTCTCGAAGCATCAGCTGTTTCACTTTTGCTGTAATTCATAGTATTATGGTTCTCTGAAAATAGAAACAATGAGAAAAACTAACATGCTGGTTGTATTTTTCACTTTCAAAGCACTGCATTTTACTTGTTACATCTCTGGACAAAACTGTCTCTCTTCCAATCCCAACTAAATGAAATATTACTGCTTGTGTATGTACAAAAAAAAAAAGGTATTTTCTGCAGTGTGAAATACTCATTGCAATCCTTTTTGTATACAGTCAAAACTTGGATGCAAAGAAGCCATGATGCTTGCTTTTTTGTAGACCCTTTGGAAAGGACAATCTTCTCCTGTCAGTGATAGCAATTTATGATGTGATGAGATACAGCAAATGCCAACACCAGCTCAAATTCTATACTTAAATGTGAGTGTTTTTTTTCCCATGCTTTGAAGGCTGAAACACAATGTAAATGGCTCTTCTGCAAGCCATGGGTATTTATTGAGTCTGAAGTGGTTTATTTAAATTATGACTGCTTTTATTTTAACAAAAAGCTCTGAAATAAGGGCTTGAGTGCATAAGCCTGTTAAAAATAACTGAAAAATCAAATTGTTTTCTATTTGGGGGCAGCTTTCAAAGATGCAAGCCAATTTCAGTAACCTTTTTGTGTTATATTACCATGAAATTATGTCCGATAAATACTACCTTGTCATTAGAATCATTGGTCTTGTTAGACCCAAGAGAAAGATGAAAGGTCCCCCAAAAATGAGGACCTTTAAAATGAGGTCCCCACTTTAAAGGTAATAAAATACTACCATATATTAAAATATTACTAAAATCAAAGACATAAGATGAGTGAAATATTAACAGAAAAAGATTCTCATGTCTTAAAATCGTATATGGAAGCAGACAAACACTTGAGTGCTATCATAGTGTGGGTGACAGTGTGGTATTTTGTCTATGCTGTTGGTACAAACGTAAGTGCATAACGGAGTTAGCGTAGTTTTCAATTTCTGAGCATGGGGGTGTGGGAAGGGAGGAAAGTGGTCTCTTGTCAAATTACGAAGGTTCAGACCTAGGGCAGCAAACGTCCGTTTGGAACTCCCCCAGTTTGAACCGAGGCAGCGCTGAGTGGCCGGGCCCGGGCCGGGGTCGTTTCTGGCGCCCTGTCACACCCTCGGGGCCGGCCCTTCCCGGGCCCGGACAAAGGAACCCGCCCGCCGCCTTGGGCCCGCCCCCGCCTCCCTCCTATTGGTCCGATACCGTGAGGGCGTATGCCCTCCGCCTCGCTATTGGCCGACCTACTTAACGTGCCCGGCGATCCCCCAATGGCTGCTCCCATTTCAAATCCGTCACGCATGAGAGCGGCAGCGCGATTGGCTTGCGGAGCGTCGAGTCCCGCCTGCGCGGAGCGGAGCCACTGGGAGCAGGCGTTTAAAGATGGCGGCGGCGGCGCGGCGCGGGGGGAGGCTTCCGTGAGGCGGCCGCGCTCGGCCCCCCCTCCCCTTCCCTCAGCCCGTCCCGGAGCGGGGGCGGCGGGCATGGCCCAGGTGGGTGCGGGCCGCGGGCGGGACCCCTCCGGCCACAGGTCGCGGGGCCCGCCGGGGTGCTCTCTGCGGGCGGGTGGCGCCTGAGGCGCTCCCTCACTTCCTGCCCGCCTTCCCCGCGGGCCGGTCGCCGACTTGGCCGCCTCCTCCGCGCTCCTGAGGCGCCGGGACCCGAGCGGGCGGCGTTGGGCTCCCGCGGGGCGCTCCGCGGCCGGTGCTGCGTGCGGGGCAGCGCGGCGGTGGCCCTTCCTCAGTCACCTCGGGCGGCCTCTGCGAGGCTCCGTCAACTAACTTTCCTCTCTCCATCCCTTCTTCCTTTTCTTCTCCCTCCCTTCCATCGGAAAGCCGAACGTTTCCCTTCTGCTCTCCCTCTTTCCTTCCCGCCCCAGCCTCACCAGGCCTCCGCCGAGCCGCGCGGCCCGGCCGGGTGCGGGGGGGCCGGGACCCCCCCGGCGTCCGGGGACTGCGCCCTGCTGAACGGGGTGGAGGGGGGCCCGCGGGGTGAGCCCGCTCCCTGACACGGGCGGTGGGACGGGCCTTTAACTTCTCATCTGTGAGCAGCGCTCCTGTCCATGCTGCTGAGATAAGTGAGGTGTTCCTATTTTTAGTTCTGGGTGAGGAGGTAGCACACTGATTCTTCTGGGCAACTTCTTCTGATTGCCAGGACTACTTGGCTTCTGTAGAAGGCAAGAGGGGATTTTAGTTCCTAATTTTGTTGTTCTTTACAACTAAAGCCATTCATAACATTAATATTTTTTTTTTCCCTCCTTACTAAGCCCTGAATTGCAGATTTTTTTAAGCTCTTTCCTGTTTCACACAGTTAATTGAAGCCATCTAAACTCCGCCAGAAAATTTGTTAAGCTATCAAAGCAGCATTTGCTGTGGTGTTTCTGATGGTGCCTTTCCCAAACTGTGTACTCTGCTCGTTCTGAAATGGGTTGAGCTGCAGAAGTTCTTCAGTCTTGTCTGTATTTGCCATCAATCGTTATGACTGGGCACTAGACTGACTTCTCTTAAACAGCATTGATGACTTCTTTAGAAAATTGCTTCTCGAAGAGAAAGTGTGATACACTGTTCCTTGTTCTCATAGCAGATACAGGTATTCGTGTGTTCTTTGGTGAAGTTGCTTATAAGACTGCTGCTGTGCTGTTCTGGGCAGGGAGTTCCTCCAAGTTTGGGCAGTGCTGGTTACAAGCGTTAATGTTCTGTTTTTCTCTTTGAAAACAGAGATACCCTTTTCCCTGTGCGATTTTTGTTACGATCTGTCTGTATTGATTGAGAGAATAGGCATGGTACTTATTAAACATAGATGTTGGCTGGTTTAATTTTTGTTCTTTCAGCTTTCGAAGAACAACTATAACACAGCCAAGCCATGACAAATATTTCCAGCATACTGGAAATTTCCAGCATGTATCTATTCCATTGAGTTTGGTTTTGCTATAAAACCTTTTCAAAGGATCTAAGAAAGTAAAAAGTAAAGTAATCAAAAAATGTGAAATTTCCATTTATTGGTGATCTGCAGAACATCAGCTGTGCGTTCATGTTTCTTGCAGTTAATCCAGAGCTGCTTCAGTGTTTTGTACTAGCTGGTGCAGCTGGCCATAATGTCCCATATCTTTTTAAGGATTCCTTATGGAAATGGTTGATGGCACATGGTAGAGCCTTGGAGAATAAAATGTGTAGTTTCAGAGCAAGGTAATTAAGCATGGAAATAGGTGAGCTATTTTGTGTTGTTCTAGTGCTATGTAACCTAGTGTGCTCAGACTTGGTTGTTTGGTTGCCTTATCTAAGGACCACTTGGCTGTTCTTAACCTTCAGGCTCATATAACTCATCCTTTTGTGTTTTACTCCCTTTTCACTTTCTTTTAAAACACCTGATATCTAAGGGAAAATTCTTATTGGTGTTGGCTTGTTTGGTTTGTTGTTTTTTTTCAGTCTCTAACATAAAAGACATATTGTATGTTTGCAAGAAAGTAGGTGGGAATTAGACCCGTCTTACTCCGCTGCTTCCTGTTTATTTTTTTATTTATTTTTATTTTTTTTAATGTAGGTTATGGGAAGGTATTGTAGCCTGTTGTAACTGTAGAGCTGCCAGACTCTGTTACCTTACCCTAGGGATGCAGCAGGTTTATGGCCAGGAACACAAAAACTAGTTGAAACCCATCCTGATCTAGTACTGCTTCTGGCCACAGTGTGCGTACTCACTGGTAGACAATCCCTGGCAGTGATTCGGTACGCTATTCATTGCTTCAAGGCCAGCAAGAATGGAAAGGCAATAATAATGGCATTGTGAATAGTGCTTGAATATAATAACAAGACACCTTTTCAGCACAGAGCAGAGGTGCAGTGTGAGAAGACTGCCAAAGCAAGCTAGGTAGGTAAAGATAATTTTCTTGTGTTTTGACATTGGTGGTGTCAAAACACTCTTTAGAGTAGGAGTAGGATGTGTATCAGGGATGGGCAAACTATGCCTGATCCTGTCTTATGACTGGTCATAAATAGTTTTTCTGGTTGGACAAGGTAGCTCATTGATCATGTGGGAAGGTAGCTCTGTCAGATTCTAGAACACCAGCTTTAAGATTTAATTTCTGTGGGTATTATTTCAGCTTACTCTTTTCAAGAGTCTTCAAAAATTTTTAAGATTTCTTAGGCATTTAGTTTCTAAGGTTTCCTGAACTTGTACTGTGATATTTGACTCTTTGTTCAGAATTAACAACGAAGACACTAATGGATTATTATAGACAAAACCTAAGAATTTGTCCTTTGCCATGTTTTTTTATTTGAGGATGAGGAAAGATACTAGCCATGAATATATTTCTGGAGGTATTCTGCGCAACATGAAGTGGTTCAGAACCTTTTGAAAGAAAGAATTGGTCACTTCTGTGGTGATTGTATGATCGTCTTTTAGGATGGACTGGTTTTAAATTCATAGAATGCTTGTCTTACTGGTGAGCGAGCTGTTTTCCTTCTGGAAGGTATTACCTTTATATCGGAGAAGATGGGCTTATTTTTAGAGCTTTTATTAAGATGGAGTCTTCTTCCTTAGTAAGTCTACAGTGTGTGTCAAGCTCAATGTTGTAAATATATCACAATTTTGAATATATTATGCTCCCACCCCTAACAATTCTACTGCCCCAGCAAAGCTCTTCCTATTGCCAAATCACTAAAATAGGAGTTTGAGCTCATGTATGCTTTGCTTTCTTCCAGCTTCCAGGTAGGTGGTTTCTGTATGCTGTTGAATTTGAATCAAACCTATCATAACCATTGATTCCCAGCTTCCTGCCTTGCCCCAGTTGGTGTTTGAACTTTGCTGTTGAAATTTGTTCTGTCTGGACTGGTGTAGAGATACACTACAGAATTGTATTTGGCTTTTCTAAGTCCCTCTTGACAACCCAGACGTTCTGCCCAGTTGCTTTCAAATGTTACACGATGACCCTAGAATGTTTGGGTAGAATGTCTCTGCTACCTGGAAATGGTTTGATCGGAGCAGTTTCAGATGGTTGTCTTAGGCAGAGCAACACTAGTTTATTTCTAGCTGGTAGGAAGATTTAAGCCCAGTTTGGGCTGGTTCAGGGGGCTTGGAGAAACCAAACTAGCAGGTAAGAAATAATAATGAAACATCCTCTTCCTTTTCTCATGTGCTTATAGTCCTGCACAGATAACTAAATTTTAACTGAAGAATCCATCATAACCATGTTAGAAAGAACCCACTTAATGGAGAGAGGAGAAAGAAGAAAAAGAAAAAACAACATGCACTTAACCTAGAACAATTGAATGTCTTTGCCAGGATGAATTACAAAAAACATTGGCTGCTAGATGCCTCCCAGAATTAATTTGTGTTTTAACGCTGCATCTAGGCCTAAATTCCTCAGACGTAACAAATATATGCTCCCATAACAGTATGGAATATAGGATGAAAAGCTTAATATCTCCTCATCTAGAGATTGTTTTTGCATGAACTTTTAGTAAATCAGGAGATATCCTGTTAAAACTTCGAGCAAGGTTTAAAAACACCTAAAAGTTTCAAAAACCCATGTATCTTTTAAGACCATAGATGTTAAAAGCTTGTCAGTTTTTCAGATTGTCCTAAAGTATAAGCTAATTATCCTTTCTGCTGTGTGGGTAAGTACGGCTTGAATACCAGATTATTTAGGGGAGTTCTCACATTATTTAAAATGTGGTTTTTAGTCTGGACACTGCAAAACCGATGTTTAATGCCCTGCTTGTTAAACAAGCAGAGATGGTCAACAGTTTATACAGGCAACTCTGTGTTAGCAAATTCTTCTGCTGGCGTACAGATCAAAAAGTTGTAAATTGTAAAAACAACCTAATTTCAGCCTCATTCAGAATGGTGTCAAGATACCCTGCTTTTTTTCACTGGAAAATGTTACTGTTTTTCTACTTGAAATTAATATGGGAAGAAGTTGCTTTTCTTTTTTGCCTGGGATAATGTTTCCATTTTGTTTTTGTAACAAATATCTCTTTTTTTTTTTCTTCTTGTAGGTTGAAAGAAGAAAGGGAGACCTGTTTGTCCAGTGAAGATGCAGTCTTAGTCTTCAGCTATTTAAGCTGAATGCATTGTGATTTCCAATAATTGAGACAGTGATTCTGAAAGCTGTCTACATTAATGAAAAGAACAATGTAGTCAGCTTAACTGAATCATCAGTGTTGCATATTGAATAGAACATGATAAACCAATCTTGATGGACTTATGCATGTTAGGAATATAGATATAAACATTTACTTAAAGCATTGTTTCTTTTTTAAACAGTAGTTTTGCAGTTTTAAAAATGGAGAAATATGAAAATGTACCACCCCTCCCTAAAGAACCTGCAAGAGAAATGAATGTGGAGAATCACACTTGTCCCCCACCTCTGCCGCCTAACGAACAGCCTCCACCACCTCCCCTGCAAACGTCCAGTGACGCAGAGGTAATGGACGTTGGCTCTGGTGGTGATGGACAGTCAGATACCCCTGCTGGGGACACGCACAGTATCTGCAGAACTCAGCTTCTCACAAAGGGATCTGCCTGCTACAAAAGTCGTCTTATAATAGACCCTAACAATAGTGACCAAAGCCCAAGAACTGCTCGTCATGCACCTTCAGTTCGAAAGTTCACCCCAGATCTTAAGTTGCTTAAAGATGTAAAGATTAGTGTTAGCTTTACAGAAAGCTGCAAAAGCAAAGATAGGAAAGTTCTTTACACTGGAATTGAGCAGGATTATAAGGCAGATGCAGATTTTGGTATTAATAATGTCAATGGGGATTTGCATGTTTGTCCTTTTGGTGGTAGTAATGGGAAAGCTGTAGGAACAGGGGGTGAAAATGACGACAAGAAGGATGATGAAAATGATGTTGATCAGGAAAAGAGAGTAGAATATGCAGTTTTGGATGAGCTAGAAGATTTTACGGACAACTTGATGGAAATAGATGAAGAAGGCGGAGGGTTCACATCTAAAGCAATCGTTCAAAGGGATAAAGTGGATGAAGAAACCTTGAATTACTCATACGAGGTAAGTAGATGCATGTTTTTTGATGGGCAAGAGGGTTCCAGGTAGCTAGAAAAATATATGCAAAGGTGTTCACTGGAGATACCCTCTTCTAAAAATATGCACTTCTTGAGTAAAAATGTAGAATTTTCAAAGACGGAACTTTTGCCAAAACTTTTTTAATTATCTTGATAAAATTTTTGAGTTGTGTGGTGTATTCTATAATGTTGTTTAAAAATAACATTAAAAAGGCTTCTTATGCAATTGCAGATCACTTTATTGTGAAAAATGCTAATGCTCGCTTATGAAAACTTATTTTCTTGTTTTTCAGTCTTTACTGGGATCATTGGAAATGTCTAGTTTCTTTCTGTATGGAATTACGTAGAGATAACGTATACCTTTTCTTTCCAAGGGGAAAGGGAAGTTAGTAGGCCCCAGGAGGATGGTATCTGATGACATTTCTTTCAGGATGACTTTGATAACGATGTGGATGCTCTACTGGAAGAGGGTCTTCGTGCACCCAAAACAAGGAGACTAGAAAACGAGAAATATGGTGGTGAAAGCGATCACCAGTCTGATGGAGAAACAAGTGTGCAGCCAATGATGACCAAAATTAAAACTGTACTTAAAAGTAAGTTAATGCCCTTTAATTATCTATAAATCTTTGTGTGGCTTATGTATACAGAATAAAAATACACAAGCAAACAAAGTTTAGGATAGCAATTCTGGTACAATAGTGGATATGTTACACAGTTTTATTGTTTGAAGGCTTCTTACTATAGGATGTGATTTTCATATTCCTAAAGAGTAAAGCCGATGTTTCGGGGTACTTATCTTCATATGTTTTATGTAATAAGAATGTGTTTTGGTGCATGGATTCGTGGAAAACTAGGAAGAATGTTAGCTCAGCACTGAGGAGATGTACAAGGATCTGTTTTATCTCTCTGAAATAGGTGAAGACTGGTTGTGGAATTCTTCCTACTTCAGTTAGATAATTTCTGTTGCTGAAATTGTTGTATGTGAAGTCTTTATGCATGCAGTGCTGGTTAGAACTATTACAAAAGTCAGTGAGTTAAGTTTTTCAAGGTTCATCATGTGTTACAAACTTAGTAATAGAAAAGAGCTGAGAATGCAAATCAATCCAGAAGAATGTAACTGAAAATAGTCTGAATTAGAATTAAGCTTTGAACCTGCTCTAGGGGGGAGTGCGTTACAGCTTCACTGTATTCTGAAATAAGAAACCAAATGGTTTTTCGCTCCAAAGCTTTATATTAATACAGGATTGCCAGGAAGCTCTTCGCTGAGAGGAGCCTGTTCTCATGATTTCTGATGTAGAAAGGAGTGAGAACGTTCTCTAATTTCTGGAGTAAAAATGAGTAAAAATGTGTATTCCCTTGAATGTGAACATAAACATTTTATTGCTGTATTATTTCTTCTGTTGTGTGGGTCCTCGTATTGGTTTATTGTACTCTAATTTCAGTCATGCTTTGTGTAAAATGTAATATTTTTGATGGCTAAGATATTTAAGTATATAGGCATGAAGACTTCATACTGGTTTGTATTGTACTTATGTTAAAAAATATATATTAAAAAAAACTTTTTTATTTCAAACTGATTCTTAAATAGCTCTCTGCAGCTATCAAAGAAATTGAAATAGAAGTTTCTGCATTGAAATAGAGTATTGAGAGGCTGAAATAGGAGTCAACCATCTATCCCTCAAGTATTTGAGAAAGGTAGAGGATAACACTGAAGATGTTTCAAAAGCAAGTGCAACTTTTCCACTGAATATATTGGTGCTTGTGTTGATATGTTGACATAGAGAAGACTGAGGTGGAAGTTCACTGGTGAAATGAACAAATCAGTCTGTGTAATAATCAGTGCTACTATTGCTTTTCAGTTCAAAATATAATGGAATGTATAATTTGGCAGGACTTAACATGGGCTAGAAGCATACACCTTCTTATTAAAGCAAAGCGAAATCTTTCTGCAAAACTTCTTTAGTCTTGTTTCAGTGTCTTTTTATGCTTTGAGATAGAGAAAGCAATAGAAAGAAAAATCTTGTTTTTCTGTTCTTCTAAGCTGTCTATTCAAGTCTAAAGCTATTCTTTGCTTTAAAGGTCGTGGCCGCCCTCCTACAGAACCTTTGCCAGATGGATGGATCATGACATTCCATAACTCAGGCATTCCTGTATATCTGCACAGAGAATCTAGAGTTGTCACCTGGTCTAGACCTTACTTCTTGGGAACAGGAAGCATAAGGGTAAGATCTGTCAATTACTTATGTACCAAGGTTTTTAAAATGAGGCGATTTCCTGTAAACAGTTGAATATTTTTCTGCTTTGGTAGGCTTGTTTCCAGTGTTAGAATTATGGCACTTCAAAAATAAACTCGTCTGTTTCTAAAGTATGATCTTTCTTATGGTGGTTTGTTTTTCCATTTTTTGCAATGAGTTTGGGCAGTTAAAGTGAATGAGATGATCTTAATTTGTGCCATCTTTGTTCTAGAATATGGCTGCAAAATGTTGTTTTTATTCCACTATGAAATATATTCAGATTATTTACTTGTAGCCAAAAATAAGCCTGAGATGTGTTTCATGGTCCACCTTCACAGAAGTAGGCATGTGACATTCATACACCAAAGGTATCTGCAGAGAGTTGGTTTAACATCATAGACTTAAACCGTGAGAAAGCTCAATGGATTTTATGAAAGCATTGGAGTATTTGCTTGTAATTGAGCATAATATAGTTTGGACTTAAAATGGGAAACACACTTTGAAGGTTACAATCAGTGTTTCACAGTGCCAAGAAACCACGGTAATGGGCATGCTATGGTCTTGCCTAGGGTAAGATTGCTAACTAAAGAGCAGCTTCAGCTTAGATCAACTAAAGTTAGCTTTCATCTTGATTGCATCTTTTGGTTTTGAGTTTTGGTTTTGCTTTTGATCATCCTGAGGTACTGAAACCTGTGTTGTTTTACATTTGCAGAAACATGATCCTCCCCTTAGTAGCATTCCCTGCTTGCATTATAAAAAAATGAAGGAAAATGAGGAAAGGGAACAAAATAATGACATAACCCCAAATGGGGAAGTATCACCCGTAAAGCACATAGATAAATCTTCAGAACTGGACTGCCAAACAGAAGAGCCAGATTCCACTGCTGCTGATTCTGGGCCTTTAGATGACAAAGACCCCTCGGGGGGAGATGCAGCACAAGGAGCCTTGGGACAAGTTAAGGCCAAAGTTGAAGTATGTAAAGATGAATCTGTAGGTATGTATGGGAAGTGGACTCTCTTCTGGGCTGGTGTTGGGGTAATGGCATTTGGGACACTTGCGCTTTATTCCTGACTTGACAACGGAATAATATCTTACTTGCAGTCAAGTGGTAAGTCATCTTTCCATAGTTTTTTCTTATGCAGAGATCTGGAAAAATAGATCCAGTTTTAAAAATAATTTTTGATTGTAACAAGGAAGAAAACGTACGCTGGGAATTTCTGCTGAAGACTTTTGAGAGTCTATATGCAAGTTTTACACGCAATAGTGTGAAAATTTGGGGTGACTCAGACCTGTAAACTTTTATCTCAGTCTAAGAATTAAATCAGTCTGTACATACAAATTAGTGCTGTCATGTATGTTTGTGTCTTTTGCATTAAGTAGCTTTTCTATACAGTGTTTGCATTGGCTGAATTTTCTTTTTTCAATATAATCTCTTAAGATAAATGATATATTTTGCTTGTTTGCACAGAATAAGTTACACAAATATAGTTGCATTCAGACAAGGGCTTTGATGCTTCAATATGTTACTTATGCAAGTCTAATAGGTTTTATTCAAAGAAAAGTCTAAAGAATTCATGCTACATTCACTGCCAAACTTAGACAGGAACTTGGACAGAAAGCTTGTGTGCCATTTACCACAACTACGTACCTGAAAATACCACCCACGTCAATTAGTGCTGCTTACAATACTGCTATGGAATGTGTTTGTATTCAGAAACACAAAACGTGGCATTACATGTGTCCTGTTGATTCCAAAAAACATGTCAAAAGATTTTTAAAGTCTAATAAATCATCGATACCTAGTAGCAAAACTAAAACCAGTGAGCACTTACTTACCTCTCTCTCCTTAAATAGGATCTATTCTATATTACTGAAAATATGAGTGGTCAGGTATAAGCATGACTTGCATTTGGAATTCCTTGTGGAAGGAGACAATGTCAGCAGCTTTTTTTTGTTCATTAACATCTTGGAATGCTACTCATCTTATTTTTGCTGATTAGATCTGCAGAAATGTCCTAGAAAGGAGTAGTAGTTACACTTCAATGGGGGTTGTCTTTTAGTACTTTTTACATAAAAATGAATGTGTTATATTTTATTTAGAAGCCAGCAAAATATTCATGGAGCTCATGGAGCATCATTAGATAGTGTTCCATGATTCACATTTCAATAAATATGCAGCAATAGTCAGTTTTGGCTTCAGGAAACTAAGGTTAATAGCAAACTACTGTTACTTAGTGGATACGTTGCTTCAGGTAATGAGAAGGTGGATAAGTGGTGAAGTAGAACTACTAGCAGTGTTTTGTTGGATAATATGCTGGGTATTACATGGGGAAAATCTTGTGGTGACAGAAAAAACATAGTTTTGTTTGTTTTCCAGTTTGCACAAACGTTGTGCATTTGATACAGTAATGAGAGAACTTGTAGTTAGCTTTGTTAGTGTAAAATAGTATCTTAACCTTGTGAACTAAAGCTACTATTTTTGCTCCTAGACTAAAAACAATAATTATGTGTTTAAAACAGTGGAAATAGTGAATTTATTCCTTGCTTAGTGGTCAAGTATAGAGAGTAACTTGCTTGTGTTTCTTAGATCTGGAAGATTTTAGACACTATCTTGAGAAACGTTTTGACTTTGAACAAGTTACCGTAAAAAAATTCAGAACCTGGGCTGAGAGACGGCAATTCAATCGTGAAATGAAGCGGAAGCAGGCAGAATCTGAGCGGCCTATTCTGCCTGCCAATCAGAAACTCATTACCTTGTCTGTGCAAGATGCACCTACAAAGAAAGGTTAGTTAATCTACCTAGAGTTCAAATGTTCGATGTTGAAGGCAGTTCCAAGCTTGACTGGAAAAAAAAAAAATCTGCAACGAATCTATTCGTTTCTTGTTTCAGACCTTTGCATTCTTGGATCCATCATATAAAAAATTAAAGGAAAAACACTATCAAAATTTTTATTTAAGGCTTCAGTCCTGGTAACTGGTTACTAACTTCAGCTATTTGTTAATAATAATGGTTATTGAAAACCATCCTACCCAATCACCAGTTGCTGCTGCTGTCTTTTCAGTTCTGTACCAGTTCTAATCAGTCCCAAATTAGGGACTGGTTACAAATGTCAGATTGTTCCAAATTAAAATCTATAATTAAAAATAAACAATAAAAATGAAAAATACATAATGAAATAAAAATTGACCATTCCCTGTTACAGGGAGATGCAGTTGAATTGTAATCTGTGATTATTCATTGAGAGTTGCTTGGTCTTTTGTTTTTTTTAACTATGATTTTTTTGAAAATATTTTCTACATATCAATATATATTTATATAATACTATTTAGATTAATGTTTTCCCATGGTGGGAAAAAATTTCCAGTATAAAAGTAGTACTTAGAGGATGGTCTAGTGTAATTATTTTTTTTAAACTGTTGAGTAAGGAAACATTTGTAAAAATCAAGTGTTTTGTCAACAAAAATCAACCTTGAGCTAAAAGGTGAGAGCTCTTATGTTTTGAAACATAATGTAATTGAACATAACGTTTTGATAACATAACGTTTTGAACGTAATGCATACTATTTATTAAAGGTTTTCTTAAAACTCATTTTAATTCTATGATGGTTGCAAAAGAGAATTGTAAAGATTTTTCTAACTTCGGTTGTAGATATTAATTGTCAGCATTTACTTACGTGTTCTGAAGTCAGTGATTTTTTTTCCATTGCAAGATTTAAGTTACCAGCACTTGTTAAAAGTAGTATAAAATATTGCTATATGGACTATTTAAAAAAAAAAAATAAAAAAAAAATTGCTGACCATGTAATGCTAGTGTTGCGTGCAGTGCATTAAAATATCGATTAGCTTGTTTAAAATACCACCTTAAAAATCAGTTTGCCAAATACTTGTCATTTCCAATGTATGTACTTTAAGGTGATACGTGTATGTAGGGAAATGAGCGGGCACTTCTCCCTTGCAGTTTGCAATTTATTTATTTATTAGTTTGTATTAGTAATTTTCTTTTAAAGACTGAAACTAATTGTTCTCCTCCCCCCTCTTTTTTGTAGAATTTGTCATTAATCCCAATGGGAAATCTGAAGTTTGCATACTGCATGAATATATGCAACGAGTCCTAAAGGTTCGCCCTGTTTACAATTTCTTTGAATGTGGTAAGTCTGTTAAGGTTTTTCATTGACCACAATGCAGTTTTGAAAAGCTTCTCTCATGCTAGGATATCTTAATAATAAAATAAATTCAATCAATGGACAGTTTTCCTAGGGGGTGTCTTGAAAGTCTATGGTGAGCCAAATTCTAGCTAGGAAATGTTTTCTGTATATCTGAAACATGGATATGGGCCTTGTATATTTTAAAATGTGTATGGGTTTTTGCTTAGAAAAATATGAATAAGCAATTGTGGATTGGAGTGAGTTACTTGCATCTAAACTTTATTTTAGATATGTAGAGTTAAAAAACAAAAAAACTGTACAAGTTATTGTATGTTACGATTATTGTTATGCCATGGAGGTTCATAATAAATCCAGTCATCCTAAGAAAATTGTATATGTATAAATTGATGTTAAATATATGAGGACTTATATGTTTGTATACAAGGAATAAAGTCAGGTGCCTTAGTTTAGTGTGGAAGCTATAATTTTTCAGTTACATTTTTCTTATAAATGTGTTACAGAATGTAATTGAGTTTTGAATACCATAATGTGTAGCTCTTGCATTTACGCTGTGCTAGTGATGCAAAAAAAAGAAACAAACAAAAAAAAACCTTTAGAATTAACATTTGAATTCTGGCAGATTTTAAAGATCTCTTAAAACATAGAAGTTCCTCATTTGGAAGAATGACGTACATGGTGGTAGGTCTCTGTTACTGGGAAACTCTTAGGTTTTCATATGCTTCAGTTGTTCTGAAGAGTAAACAAAATTCCTCCCACTTGAAGTTGAAATGAAAGAAAACAAATCTTGACAGTGGTGATATTTCATGTTCACGACTGTCTTTGCATTGGGAGTCCTGAAAAGCTTTCTTTTTCTCTCCTCCTCCATTTTCAGAGAACCCAAGTGAGCCTTTTGGAGCCTCAGTGATTATTGATGGAGTAACTTATGGGGCAGGAACTGCCAGCAGTAAAAAACTCGCCAAGAATAAAGCTGGTAATATTCTTTTCTTTCTTAATACCAACTGGTGAATTGTTTATCTGTTTTCATTTCTGCTTTGAAGATGACATATTTGCAATAGTAAGTAGGAGTAATTTTGTTAACAGCTACATGTCCATTCATGTCGTCTTATTAAAAGAAATACTGTTGTAGAGACTTTTGCCATTCCAAGGTTCAACAGTGCACTGGAATAGAAAACCATGGAGAAACTTTAGAAGTTAATTTACATATAAACTACTGATTTATACTGATTAGCTGTAATCACATATGTTTCTAATTATCAGACCAATGAGTATATGTTTTCTTTATACTGTTGTCTGCTATACAAACACCTAGCTCATGGATTTTTAGCAAATTTTAAGTCTTTGCCCTCCTTTAAGAACAAAAACAAACAAAAAACCTTCAGGTGGTTGGTTGGTTTGGATCTCTTTCTGATAATAAAACAATTGCACTGAAATATGTTATTTATACTGATTTCCAAGTAATTCTCTCCATTAATGGTTTAAATCTAATTAGCCACAGTTCTAACCATTTAACTCTGTAAGTAATGTGTATATAATGAAAACCTAGATGAGCATGTGTCTTGCACATTAGAACTTCATCCTGATCTCCAGATTGGAATGTGTTTAGCACAGCGGTCAAGAAAAAATAACTTCCTAAAATTTAGAGGTCTGTAATATATGTGTGGTATTTGGAGCTTTTGTGAAATTTGTCAATGTAGCTAAAACATCAAAATACAGCACACAACTTTTTGTGCATGAAAAAAGAAATTTCATTGTGATAATTGAGGCAAATTCTGAGTGCTTTAGTGGTACAATCCTAGGATTCTGCTGTAACAACTATGGGGTGATAACATGCCTTTAATTTTTGTTCCCAAGGACACATCACTTGATCTGACAGAGACTTTTCCCCCTATTTTTCATGCATTTGCAAATAGCAGTTTTTTCTTAGGTACAGTTTAATAGTTTTAAGATTTTCATTATCAACTTACACTTTTTAAGAAAAAACAATTCTTGTTCAAGTGAATATACTTGTTGTGGTAAGAAGTTGCTTGTTTTACCTGTTAAGTTTTTTTCTAAGATAAGTGGTGATTTCTAGGAGAGATGTGAGGCTTGCTTAATGAGTGTTTCATTCTGCTGCTGTTGTTTACAATCATTGTTTAAAATAAAGGTAATCAAGACATTAAATCATTTTCTGCAGCTCGAGCTACACTGGAAATCCTTATTCCTGACTTTGTTAAACAGACCTCTGAGGAGAAGCCCAAAGACAGTGAAGAACTTGAGGTACTGACCTCTTCTTGCCTGATGGATGTGATTATTGGAGTCTCTGTTTTTAAAAACATTACACCTTCAGTGTGAGAAGCTTTGGTGAAAATCCATAACTTTGCTTTCTCAGTCAGATAGAAATGTGAAATTCTTTCTTTATAACAAGACCTATGATAATGAAAATACATTTTTACTATGCGAGGTGACCATAAAATTTGTTTTGATGAAGAGAGCTAGCCCCTTGTTGAAATATGAGATCACTTGCTGAAGACCTGAAATGTTCCAGGACACTGGATGGCCTGTACTAACCTGGCTTCCTGAATTATGGCTTTGAAAATTTCAGAGCTACGTGCTCTCGGATTTTGTGTGATTGTCTTAGAAGACCAAGTAAGAACTAAATGTGCCATGGCTTCTGAAACTTCTTCATTTAGCTGTGAAAGCTGCTAGATCAGACAGCTCATGTTTCTGACTTTGAGCAGTGATATTTGAGAAAATTCAAAGGAATAGTTTCTTGAAGTGGACAGTGTGTGCTGTGTTTTCAGGTATTGGACGTATTAAATAGCTAGTTCATCTGTGATATGTTAACCTTCAATTCAGCATACTGTAGACCAACAATAAAGGAAAAAGCAGTGATAAGCCTGAAAGGAATGTTATTCTTTTAAAAAGCAGGCTATACAGAAAATGAGTTGGTTTTATGCTTGCTTTAAATTAAAACTGTAGCACATGCCTTGTAATATTGAAACGGTCATGAAGAAAACAGATTTTTTTTCATTTTTTTTTAAATGGAAAACAAAACCTTCCAATAGCTGTTTTCTTTTATTAAACCACGTCATTTTGGTAAGTAGAATTCCAAAATGAGATAAATAAAATAACTTTGTCCTGAGGGAAGAAGAATGATTTAAAAAAAAAAAATTATTATGAGATTGTGATTTTCTAATGTAAAATTGGAGTTGATTTTTAAAAAAAAAAAAAAAAAGTCTGCAAACATATGATTAGGTATGGCAATCTTAATGACGTGGGTAAAGATCTCCACTATGCATTTAAAAATAGTTATTTAACAGATTCTGTTACTCTGCTGAAAGCTACGTGAGAGAGATGAGGATTTAGAACAGTATTAAAATTATGTGTGTGTAAAAATTCAATAACCCTTTTTAATTCCTTTGTAGTATTTTAACCATATCAGTATTGAGGACTCACGGGTATATGAACTGACCAGCAAAGCTGGACTTTTGTCTCCATATCAGATTCTCCATGAGTGCCTTAAAAGGTAAGGCTGCAGAATGAGGAACAAATTCTGTTGTGTACGGGTGCTTTGGGTCAGAGCACATTGTTTGCTTGGATGCTCGTACCCACAATTTTGCTTAGTGAATTAAGGACACTTGTGGGCTGGCACAAGAAGCTTATTTCACTCACTTGGCTATAAGAGACCTAGTATGGACTGAACTGGTTAATATTGTATCTTCCTTTAATTTATATTTGCTGGTTTTGCTTCTGAGACTAGGATTTAATTGTGGGAGATGTGAATGTAGTTGTTATTTGTTATTCCTTTATACAAGGTTGCCTCTTCATTCAAGTTACTGATCTAAGAAATAACTGTTGATTCATTGATATCTTAAAAATCTGTTATTACTGTATCTAATGCCACAGTAATTATTGACAAAGATAACTGTAACGAGTTCAGTTATTTGTAATTGTACTTAGCATATGATACTGATTTTTGTTTGTGCTTAAGAAACCATG
Organism: Anser brachyrhynchus; assembly: GCF_964034855.1. Lineage (NCBI taxonomy): Eukaryota > Metazoa > Chordata > Aves > Anseriformes > Anatidae > Anser > Anser brachyrhynchus. Next base: position 8,196,892 of record NC_137710.1, on the reverse strand, counting down.
GAATGGGTGACACATCCATAAAATTTGAAGTGATTCCTGGTAAAAATCAGAAGAGTGAATATGTCATGACTTGTGGCAAGCACACGGTGCGAGGCTGGTGTAAGTACAGTATTTAGTGTGGCCTCCAATATCTTCCTTTTCTCCTGTTCTCCTTTATCAATTCTGCAGGTATTAGCTCAGTTACCTAACATGTTATATGCTTTTTCTACTCTTTTTCTGGTATCTCAATTTTGAGTAACACAAGTAAACATCAGTGTTTATCTAATTCCTTAAGATGCTGATATGACACATTTTCATCGTTATTTTTACAGGCAAAAATAAAAGAGTGGGGAAACAATTAGCTTCACAGAAAATCCTTCAACTACTGCATCCACATGTGAAAAATTGGGGCTCTCTTTTGCGTATGTATGGTAGAGAGAGTAGCAAGATGGTTAAACAGGTGAAGATTATTTTCTTTGATTGTAACCTACCTTGTAATTGTATTGTTGCTTTTGTATATTTGTGGATTTTGTTTTTAATTACAGCAAAGCTTCAATGGTATCTTATTTCAACATAATCCTCTTGCTCCCTCCCATGGTAAAGGCAGCGTGCATTTGATGAGCAATCCTCAGTTCTTCTGAATTGATTCTCATACCTTGCTATTGCCAGAACATAAAATGAGTGCTTTCATTGATGATAATTCTGTTAATGTCGTATTTTCTACACTGAAAATATATAACTTATTTAATATGTAAGTAATTCATGTAAATGTATGTTATTGCTTAAAGAAATATAAATATCAGAGATAAAACTTCTATTACATGTTTATATACTTAAAAGCTTATTTGTTGTTGCTTATGATTCTGTTGAATAGGAGACCTCTGATAAAAGTGTGATAGAGCTTCAGCAGTATGCCAAAAAGAACAAGCCAAATCTGCACATCCTAAACAAGTTACAGGAAGAAATGAAAAAATTGGCACAAGAAAGAGTGAGTATAAGCTGCTCTTTTTATTCTTTTTAAAAATTTACGTACAAACAAGATGAATGCCACAGGTGAGACTTACCACTTGTTTTTAGAATTTTCGCTTGTTTTCTACAGTATCTCATATAAGAAAAGTTGTTCAAAACTTGTTTTTTTAGTTTTATTATTTTTGGAGGGATGTTTTTAGAGAGACTTTCATCCTCTATTTGAGATGGGTTTATGACTTTATTTTACTTCAATAAAATGTTTTTTAACATTAGAACAAGTTAGCTATTCACAGAGACTAATGCAAATTTGGCTAAAGTTGTGCAATGTTTTATAAGTGCTTTTTGTTATATTGTTTGTGACTGTGGTGGGCTTTGTTTCATGTCTTTTTTAGGAGGAAACACGAAAGAAACCCAAGATGACAATAGTAGAATCGGCTCAGCCTGGTAGTGAACCTCTATGTACTGTTGATGTATAATGAAAAAATTTACGAGTGGGGAGCAATAACACAAATGGAGGAACTAGATTTTCAACAACTATTTAAAAATGTTTGCTGCAGAATGCAAGATAACTTTTAAAATCCAAGCTGCTTCAGTTATGCATTGTTCTTTTTGCATCATCAGGGCAATATTACTTTTTCCTTTTTTCTTTTTTTTTATACCTCTGAGATATGTACGTTTAAAGGATTGATCATAAAGATCTCTACTTGGGCAAATGCACAGAGGACAGGCATGTTCACACAGGATAAATTCAAGCAAGCACTTTTTCCTTGAAAACCATCCATGTTGTTTGAAACGGATGTGTTTTAAGGATGAAATTCAGAATTTCTATGTACAGGTTAAAGCTGATACTATATATATATATACACACACACACATACATATATATGTATATATAAAAGAAATATATGTACATCTTCTTGTATGAACATGCCTAAAACTATTTTTGTGAAAAGTTTTGTTGCATTTCAGCACATAATAATATGCACTGATAAGACACTTTGGTGACAAATACATGAAAATGATGAGCAATGTTCCTAATGCCATAGGATTAGGCCAGTAATGCTGTTTTTTTTTTTTGTTTTGTTCTGTTATTTTGTCTCCTGCCAGGCTTAGTTATTCAAGATCACAGTATGCATATTTTTTTACTACTTGAAAAGAACAAGTATACCTGGTAGTGTTAAGAGCAACAGGCTGGATATTCAAAATTTATGGGATTTATGTTAACTGAAAAGAGCCTATGTTAGTTTACAGATCAGCTGAAAGGGGAAAAATAAGGCTCTACTTACTAGATGGAAATGAAAACTGCAATTTGAAAGACTGTTTTCAAAGCTTGGAGCCAAAATGTAACTGAACATGGTTGGCAGTCTGAAAATAGTTTGCCAGTATGGTGTTTAAACACGTTCCACTCCCTTTTCCCAGCAATAAAAAGTTTCTCATTTCATTGGAGTCAGAATACACCTGACTTAAGTCTTAATTTGCACCATAAAATAAAAATTAAAAAAATAAAAGAAAAAATTAGGAATAATAACAACTATGAGAAATCTGAAATAACTGCAGCAATTTAGTTTTTTTTAAAAAGCTTTGTTTTTACTTTTTTAATTACATTTTTAGTTTTTGAAGAAAAATGTAACTTCTGCAATGAAAATTAGAATGTAGATTTGGAATATGACATAGAGTAATGAGTAGAATGAGACCATAACAAGTTTTACTGATAAATAGGAAAATCACAAATATGCAACTATTATAAAATACAATCTTAGAGAACAGGCAGTACTCACTATGTCATCTGAGGCTTTATTGTATTAAGCACAGAAGAAATAGTTTTGGCTGTAGTGAAAGCACTGCTTTATGAGGTTTTTTCTTCATTTGGTGTTGTTTACTGGGTGATTGCAGTAAGTCTTCTCTTAGAACCATTTTTGTGGATTCTTTGGTCTGTTATAAAAGAGAATAAAAACCAAGCTGGTGGTAGGGCTTCAATGATTTACCCAAGAGTTGTACTGGTATATTTTACACTCCTGTAGGAGTGAAAGAGGTCAGTTTTTAATTGCTGCAGCTCCTGGTACTTACCTGGACAGTGGTCTGGGGGCTTGGGGTAGGGAGGGGAGAAAGGGGAGTGTTCTTGGTTTGTTTGTTTTATTTTTATTATTATTTTATTTTATTGTTTAATACCATGTTACATATAGAGTGCTGCAGTATAATGAATATTGTGCCTACTGGATTTTAACGATATTGGCATCAGTATTGTCTACGCCTCCTTTAAGATCATGCCTGTTATTTTGGAAATACATGGATTTTGATTTTTATCTCAAGCTAATGTTGCATATAGTGCTTGAGATTAAATGGGAGTCCTAGAGTCTTACCTGTTTCTATTTGAATGATACGCTCAGAGGTCTCTGCAAATATGAATTCGCCCACTGTTCATTATTATATTTAGCTTTCCAGTTCTGCAAGTTGTAGTCCTGTTATAGCAGGATACGGGTAGTTGGAAGACTATACATAAAATGTTATTTAAAGAAGTGGCCTATCTAAAAAAAAAAAAAACTGCCTCTGCTTTTTTTTTTTTGAATTTAGTATAGCTTTAATAAATTTCCATCTTTTAAGAAAGGTGTATAATATTGGTGCAGTAGTGACAAGCAGTGATTACTGTTTGTCTCTGTTTTTTTATTTTTTTCATAAAGACAGGGCTTATATCTTCTATGCCTAAATGTATTACTGCGTTAGGTAGGGTTTACTTCAGCTTATGTGTTTTCAGCAGAAAAAACCTTTACTTGGACAGCACTGTAAAAGACAAATCACCCTTGTAGATCCTTTATTTTTCTGAAATCAGAATGTCAATGTTTTTGCAGATTACCTGCAGAATATACATAGATGCCTCACTTACAAATTTGATTTCATTATTTTTAAGAGGATTGCTGCATTACCTCAGTCTGCCACTATCAGAATCACAATGTGACCATTGCCCTTAATAAAAACATCCAGAGATTTCATTGTGAACCAAAGCCTAGAACATATATTATGCATTCTAAACAAAAACAAACGAAAAAGATGGTATTAGACCTTGCTGCAGCCTTTAACTGGAGAGATGTCCAGAAAATAGCGCAATAACTGCTGGAACAAACAACTTAACTGCTGTTTATTGTCATTGTGAAGTATTCTTGTGTTTTAATGTTTACTATTGTTTGGAGTGTAACAGTCTTGCATTTGCACATAAGCACGAGCTGCTGTGATAGAGGATAGATCATTGCATTAACTTCAGCTTCTGCATGAACACTTACAGTGTGATTCAAGATGTATCCTAAATTTGTCTTGTAACTCTTGTGTGTTTTCTAGGTAATCGGCTCTAAGGGTTTAGATCTTGATTATATGAATGCATAAAAACAGCTGCTGCTTTTGTCACTGACATTTGTTCTTTATCCCTTCTATATACAGAGGAGGATGGGTATTTTTATAGGGATGGAGTGTATTTTTAAGAACTGTTCCATCCTTTGGGAGTTACAGTTTGTGCTTTGCATATTATGTGCTTCTCGACAAAAGTGTGGTATATTGACTTTAAGGGTTAAATTAGTGTGCATTCAAATCTTTATGGTACTGATGGAAAACTTACTGTGACTTCCAGTGAATAGTCAGATGCTACCTATTTAAACACCAGTAATTCAGCTTTTTCTTACATATTTATTAAACAAAACTGACAAAGTAGTTGGGTACTCAGATATTTGGGAAGACTATTATGCATAAAATTAATTGTTGTATGTAAACTTCCAGTTTCCTGTGATGCTGTTAGGCTTTATACAAATATATTTGTAACATCCAAGTATTTAAAAGCATGATTATATCTTATTAATTCTCTAGACTGTACTTTGGTTCTAGAGCAAAATTCAGGAAGCGATAGCTGCCTAACTTTCTGCAGGAAGAAATGTGAAATGCAAGAAGCCATGCTGTTCTTAACCAAATAAAATGTTCAGTTACAGTATTCTGATGTGTATCTGAGAAGGAAAAGTGGAAAAAAAAATCAATCTTATTGCCCAAGTAGGTAACAATGGTTGCTGTATGAATTGTATTGGGTGCAGTTGCTTGATGCCAGTGCTAAATTGGTACAACTATAAAGCCTCATTTTCACTGAGCCTCTGCTTGCTTTTTTTTCTGCACAATCATATAAGCCTATGTGTTTGGTCTTTGAGTACTACATGTGTATTTTTCAGACAATTAGTTTTGAGCAATAAAGTTTGATATTATAAAATGGTGTAGTGTGATCAGTATTGTGATAACTTAAGCACATTTAGAAAAAGAAACTTTGATCCTTTGCTTCCTGTAGATATATTGAAATACAAATTAGATCAGTCTGGGCTTAGTGGTTATGGAAGTAGTTGTTGAATTACTTTTTTTTGGAAAGGAATTGAATGCATACAAGGTTAGACATCACTTTAGGTGAAGTTGTGTTAAAATTTTTTCTTGAATTGGAATTCATATTTTTACTTAAGTGATGTCACAGTCTAATGCTGCTATTTTTGGTACCTGCTGTCATGTGCCTAACTGGAAAGAAAGGAGCATTAGCAAGTCTGGGCGTGCTGTACTAAAAGTTTTTTTGTTCAGTCCATATTAAATGTACATTAAAAGTACTTTCAATAACTTTGATTTTAAAATGGTTATTCCTTCTAACAGTCAGTATAGTCTATCCTATAGTGTGGATCAGGATCCCTTAAATTAATATTAGGCTTTGAGCATCTGTACAGATGTATGAATCTTGACTGGACAGCAAACTCATGCAAGGGTAGGAATCTCAAACAGGCTTATCCTCACAACCCATAAATACAAGCAAAGTGTGATTTAAGGTGCTAAGCTTTGTAGTTCTTAGGGTTCACTAACAGGACTTTTGCTTATGACCCAGGTGCCTGCAATATATGTTTATTGTGTTAAGATTTTGCACAAAATGCAATTCAATTTTTCTCTTATTGCACAGTGCTTTGAGTAAAACAGTTGAGAAGATAGCTTAGATAAGATCTTTGAATCTAGTGCAGGGATGGTGTTGAAAGCACTGTGTTCAAAAGTACTTCGGTTATAACCTCAAAAACTGAGGAAGTTGCATTCAAGCTACTTTCTCATTCTTCAGCAATATAGTTGTGGGATAATGTTTAAGGCTATATCACAACTGTATGAAGAGCGAGGCCACTATATATATTAATTCACTCACCTTGGTTTCCCTCTGAGGGCAGGAGGAGAAAAGCAGGGTTTAGCTTAATGGTATGTAATCCAATTTAATTCAAATTAGTATTATGATGAAATAACTTAGAAACCTTGCCGTCACTCTGTTGTAGAGATTTATTACCTAGGTGTTACAGCAACAATGTTATTGAAGCAGTTAACAAGCAAAAGCAGTTTCTGGAAAGTATCTCACAGGACTTGAGTTGATTCCCTCTCTTTGGATGTTGTATCCGTACATGTATCCATAGAAGTTGTCTGGCTTGCATCAACCTTAGATGGGTTGGTACTGTCCAAGCACTCTGAATCACATCCTGCTGTTGTGACTTGAGTATCATCAGGCTTTGCTTCTGCAGAGCTTCCGTTTGCATATTCAACCCTTTCAAAGAATATCAGTAACTCACAGTGCCTGGTCTGAGGGAAGAGATCCACAGCCATCGCTTTAACAGGACGGAAAGAGGCTCCTTTGACTCGGTTGGAAGGGGCACGGCACAGACTTGATGGGAAAGGGGAACAGAACTGTATTAGTACTTTAGTGTACTGTTCATCACTTAGAAGAGTATACTACTACTCTTCTAAGAAAGGTTTTTCTTTCCCTAGCCTCATTCCATAATACGGTTAGTCAGCACCCCTACTATTTCCATTATTACACATTATTAGGTAACACAGCTCCAAGCTTGCTTTGTAGCAGCTGTCAGCTGTTCTACGGTGAAAAAACCTCAGTAAATATGATTTAAAAGCCAGCCTCAGCCCTCCACCCCAAAAAAGCAATTTTTCTTACCATATTTACTTATTTATACAAGAATTACTCACTCTATAAAGTTATTCATTGCAGCTCTGGGATTACAGGATACATAGATAAGCTTCTTCAGCTGTTCAGCTCTTCTAATTGCAAGGATTACCTTGGAATCTAGATGGTCAAAAGCAAGAGAGCTGATAGCGAGTTGTGTGCATCAACAGACTTCCAGAACTATTCCAGGTTGTACTCCAGCATGAACAAAACTAGTGGAATACTCAGCTGCTTCAAGTTATAGTTGAAGCCTCCCACTTTATTTGTTCTGCTCCTGTTTTCTTAGGCACACTACTAAACATCAGCTAGGAGAATGGACTTAAAACAGAGAAAGTAAACTTACGGAGTCCTGCTCGTGGCGGATCTACAATGGTAATTAGGTTCTGGGGAGCTAATATGTTAATTAAGGAAGGAACAATATCTTCAGCCTTCCCACAATGAAATTCGATGTTATTCAGTTCTATTAAACAAAGAAACAAGGTATTAATCAGAGTACTTACCAAGCCAAAACATCGTTCATTACACTCAAGTTGGATATTAAAGTCTTATATCTTAGAAACTATGGGTTATTTAGTCTACCCTGATCCCATTGTAACATAAACAACCACTGACTGGTACTTCAAATTATTTAAACAGCAATAACTTAAGCATGCTCTGTTACCTAGAATAAAGCAAAAGCCCATGAAAAATAGATGCTGTTAAAGAGTTTTGTTTATGAGGCTAGATGGAGCTTCGTTTCACATTTACATTGAAATGTTCTAGTTTATAAGAAAAAAAAAGGTAATGTTGGCTGTTAGTCAACAAGAAAAATGACTGCAGAGATTAGCATGCTTGTTTTCAGGAGAAATAGTTAAAATGGACAAGATTACTATCCACAACATGTAATTTCAAGCTCCTTGGATAAGGTGAAGAAGAATTAACTATGTAACTACTATGCTTGGAAAACAAAGAATGCTTGGAAATAACTATGCTTGGAAAACAAAGATATTAGAATTTTAGCTTAACTAACCATTTATCTGGGCATTCGCTTTGGCATCCTGCACAGCTTCTTGGCAGAGTTCAATTCCAATCACTTTCTTTACTTTCTACAGAATCAAGGGAAAAAGATCAGCCTATGGTACAGAGATGTAAATACAACGGTTATTCATAGCATCAGCAATTAACTACTGCATGTGAACTTTGACTTACAGGTGGTTAGTTTTCTAGCTTGCAGCTAGAAAAGAGTCCATGAAGAGACCTGTACAAATAACAGGGGCTTTTTGACTGAAATTCTCAGATGAACATCATCTATCCCATTAGACTCCTGTTATGGTAGGTTTTTGTTTTTTTGGAGGGCCAAACTTCCTTTATGCTTTTTACTCCACTTCATGAAATATGCAAGTATAATAAATATTGGTTATTCATATCTAAAGATTTGTGAGAAAGCTCTAACTAGTTAAGTAGACAAATCTTTTCCAGTACATTTTCCATGCTCTTTTGACTGAATCTGAAGATAATTTAGGGTATTTAACATAAGAGTGAGCTTTTGTAATGATTTGTTAAAACAGCCGCAGGCAATTTAATTAGAAATTTATTTTAAAACTTAAGATATTATGCATTTCATTTCAAGTACATCAGGTATTTTCTTTCATTATAAGCACAACAAAAGATTCACACCTGACTGTTAATTGTAGGTTATATCCAGGAAGAGATGTTACTCACCTTGGCTAAAGAAATCCCGATAGTTCCTGTACCACAGCAAATGTCAAGTACTGTGCTCTCTTGGCTCAGTTGTGCCCACTCCCTAATGGCAGTATACAAAACTTCTGCAGCCTGTGTATTTACCTGTGAAATTATATGTCAAGTAGGTCTACCTCTTCATAAATAGTAAATGTTTTTTTAATAAGTCTTGTAAAAGCAAATTATTTTTTTCTTTCTAATAACCAACTTCACACATAAGTTATCGTATATAACTGATCTACGACGTCACCATTGCATCCTAAAAGTCTCATTCCTTTCTGAGAAGGAATGTTTTGGTATCTATATTCCACTGAAACCAAGACATTTTCTACAGTACCTAAAAAGTAAGTTTGAAAACTAGAGGAGATAACAAAAAAAATCATTAAGCAAAATGCTACAAAACAAAGAGGATTTTAAAAATACTTCTGGTCCTTGAACAGGAATGGAATGAGTAAAGATTCAAACCCAGGAGAATATAACCATGACAAGACAGTCAGCAAGCTTTATTTTAACCTCGTCTGTAAACCTGCTTTAATATAAATGCTGTAATTGTGCCTTCTTGTTAAGGAAGGGTATACAGCAAGTTCACCAAACCAGTGCCTCTATTTTGCATTCTCTAACTTAAAGGGCAAGTAAAGTCCACCAGATGAAAATAAATAAATAAATGCATAATAGTAGCCTAAAATCTAAGGCAAATAATAGAAAATACAGCTTATCTTCAATGTATTTATGATCCCAGGTGGTAACATATTTCCTTCTTATTTCAGTAGTTACTTTCCATTTACATAGCAGAGACTACTTTCTTGTTGAAGCTTAAAAGCGTTCAAAGGGAAGAATCACATTTTGGAAACATAAAAGGTTGAATCTCTTAAATATGTAGTATCTCACTACACTGCAACAGCCAATCTTAGAGACGACAATGCAAATCCAGGTAAATTAGAAACTTAGTATCATCCTTACTTGAAAAAATGCATGAGGAGAAATTCTAAATTTTAGGCCAAGAATTTCTTCATATATGTACTTATCACCAGCCACATGCTCCAAAGGCAAGTCTTCTAGATTGGGAGATTTCCTGGTAGAAGGGGAAAAACAAACAAACAAACAAAAGCAAACAGTTATGTTTGTTACAATTTTTACCAAAGCTGTAGTCATCTTAAAAACTGTATTACTACACAGTAATTTATAACATTGCAACATTTATCACATTCTTTTAGAGACCACCTTGGAGTTTTTTCTTATAAATCTCGTTCCACTGACACAAACAGTTTGACCTACATTGTCTCTAGATGAAGATAATGTGGACTTTGTGTTCTGTGGAAGACGATGAGGAGATGACAAATTACATAAAATAGGGAAAAAAAAGACAAAATTTACTTGTTGATAACAGTAAGTAGCCATCTAATACAGCAAACACTTCCACAGCTTGACGGCCACCAACTAGTAGCAGGTTCAACCCATGAAAACTGTAGCTGCCTTTACTCAGCGACCGCTACAGGAAAACTGGAAGATTCAAGAGTCTTGTGGAAAAGGTAAATAACTGTTCAGCAAAGTAATAGTGCTGCTTCTACTTCTAGGAATTAGCAAACAACAAAAATCCCACTACCACCAAAATTCCCCATAGCAAAACCAAGTTCCTTACCTTTGGCCTTCCTCTACAAAGTACAGAGAAGTAATGCCACTGTCCCTTCCCGTCCCTTCTGTGAAGTATTTTGCCAGAGAGACTTTTAAGTCAGCTAGCTCTTCTTTACTTAATTTCTAAAGGTTTCATTTGAAAAGAGAGAGAATAATAATCTTAGTGACTTAGAAGATATGATTTAGTGTATGCCTGCTATATACTTCTATATGCTTAAAGAAGGCATACATTAATTGTTCATTTGCATTTATCAGATTATTCTAAATGAAAAAGCAGTAATGCAGAGTAAACCACGCTAAGTCATTATTCTATTTCTCTTTCACATTCACTATTTATAAAATCAGCTTTATGTAATTTAAAACTGTGCGTCTGGGCTGCACATTATATATCATCTTAAATACCTGAGGATTAAAATAAACAATTGCCATAATGTGGCCATTCCTGCTGGTACGGACTGTGAGCTGTTTCCAGTGACCTTCATAGGTTTCTGGGCTGTAAACTGAGTAAGGAGTTGACCTGCAATTTTCAGAAGCTCAGTTACTTAACAAAGAACTATTTTTTGCATGACATTCAAGTTGATTGAAACAAAAGCAGCTCACCATGCAAAGTGATGAAAAATGTTAAGTACAAACAGAGACTACATTGATTTGTCAAGAGAAGAATGACTTCCAAATCTTAATTAAGAAAAAAAAGAGATTAATAGATCTCCAATCGCAAAATAATCTCTCCCTAGCTTTCACAATCCTCTTACCTCTTATCCATTTTAACTCATCCAAAATTACAGATAGGATATAGGCAGCCTCTCACCACACTCAGGGAACGACACAACTTTTTATAAATGCCTTTATCAGCTTCTGTGTTCCACACTAAGTTGAAACTTTCCATATTCATGATTATTCTGAGTTTCCATTTTTCAGAATTTAACTGCTTTTTAAAGCAACTGCTCCTTTTGTAAAAAATGTGACTGCTCGCAAAGTAACCACTTTTGTTTTACTGACTTGTAGGCTGATTCTTCTCTAAATCAGCAAAGCACGCAATTGACTTTTGTTGTTCAAATTCCTCTTTTAACAAGAATTTTTCAGAATAAAATTTTCTTTACAGTTATTGGAAAAAGCTCTTAAATAACAGGCACTTTCACTTGTAGACTTACGTATCTCATCGCTAGCAATAAAGCTGTGTTATGCTGGTATCTGCCCCTCTGTCTCAAAACAGCTGAGCAAGAGCAAGGGACATACACCCAATGATCAAGGCACAAGACGTAAATGTCAAAGAACTGCTAAAGAATGAGACTGGTATATCCTTAGGTCATAAAGCTCAGAACAAACGCTAAACTTTTCATATTTAATTTTATGAATATATTTGAGTATTTAAGACATCAAAACATTTACAGAAAATTCAATTTACTTATGCTCACCTTATGTAGTCTTGAAATGCTTTTACTACTTTTTTGGCAATAGCAGGAATGTGAATAGTATCAAATGGCTCCACTACAGCACACGTACCACCCTTATATTTGCCAAGACGACAACCCACAGTTTTGTCTTCCTGATTTACACCAATCCCAATCAAGAACTCACATTTGTTGCGATATTCGGTCTAGATTTAAAATAAATTTATGTAAGATATTTATACAGCACCTACTTCTACATGCCAAGTTTGTCCTAAAACCTTCACATGGTTAAACGTACTTGCAAAAGGCCACAAGACATTTCAGTTCATATGGAGAATATTCCTGAACTTTGATGTATGAGAACTAACCACAATAATGAAAAAGTATTAAGTAAATCATGTTATTCTAAGAGCAAAATACTGCATTCTTTGAAATATGTTTGTATTAGCTTACAACACAAACTTCTGGGGACAGGATGCTCATTTTATAGGTAGAATATCCAGTTAACTGTTTCTCTGCTTCCTGTAAATATTTCCATACACTATTTACACGAAAGGCTATGATGTCTAAAATTCATCATTCATTACACAATAAAGACAAATACTCAGTTCGTCTGCAGTCTCTTAAGACCAAATAATCAATTTAGCACTGAGCTCATCAACCCCATTCCATCCTCAACCTAGGATTACATTACCTGTAACGGTGATGCTTTCACTCCCTCTACCGGGCAACACATTTTATTATACTTCTGCTTCTGCAGGAACAGCCAAGGTAATAACGCTTTGTTGTTATTTCCTATTTCCCTGCCCAAATCAAAAACAAACATTTAAAAGTACACACTTGGAAAAAGTAAAGTTAACTGTTGCACAATATTTTTTTTCCTTTTTAAGCTAGGGCATAAGAAAGTATCAGATTGCCAGAGGAAGAATATCTCTTCTGAAATAAATGCTTTGTTTAACAGAGAAAAACCCTCCAATTTTACAACAACCATAACCTGGCAAAAGAAGAGTTCATGTAGTTACAAAGGTTAGTACTAGATTTGGCAAGGTACTGATGCACGAACAGAATTCCAATTTTATCTACATGATTAGGTCAAATGATGGAAAAGATACTTTGATCTGCAAAGACCAGACTTAAAAAATGAGTGGATTATCTAGGAGAAAACCCTAATGGTATTTTGCCTTCTCTACATATTGCCTCTTAAATCATTTGACAGGTGCACATTTTTTTTTAACTTCAGGGGCACAAACATCTTTCTGTTTAGGCCCATGGCACTACGGACTCCCAAAATGATGTCCTTTCATTTAGTGATCTTTCGAAGCTGACCAAGAACAGCAACAGCAAGCTTTGCCAGCCGGAGCACTTCTTCAGCCCTAGCATCACAGATGATCTTTTATTTACTTTGTCTGGGATTTGTTTTTTGACATCCCTCTAACCGGCTTTATCTTAGAGATAGCAATCTGCTCAAACTTAGCTCTATCCCACCATAACCACGTCTCAAAAGACCCAGGGCAGCTTTACAACCAGGCATTAATTACTTTGCCAGCTTCTGCAGCACTTGCTCGCATTCTTGCTTCTTTCTGGCCAGCTGCTCAGCGTAGGGCACGCTCCACAGCGGAGTCACCACATCGGCTATCTGCTTACTGAGAGGCTCCTCGGGGCCAGCCACCGACGGGGCCGGCCGCTTCGCCTCCCCTGCCTCGCTCCCCTCGGCCTTCTTCCTCTTCTTCGCCATGGGGTCGGCCTTGGGCTTGGCCAACCTGACGCTGAGCGCCCGGCCCTTCCACAGCACCCCGTGCAGCACCCGCGCGGCCTTGTCCCGCTCCTCCTCACTCTTGAACGTCACGAAGGCAAACGTCTGCCGCCCAAAGAGTTTGATCTTGTGGGGGCTAAGCCCGTACTTGGCGAGGAACTTTTTTACGTCGTTGAAGCCAATGTATTTCGGCAGGTTCTGTATTTCCAATTTATAGATCTCGGAGGTGAACAGCTCTCCCTTGGTGTACCCGTACACGTCGGGGCCGGGTGTGGGGTCCCCCCCGGTGCCGCCTCCTCCTCCTTCGCCACCAGCACCACTACCACCACCACCACCACCACCATCTCCTCCTCCTCCTCCTCCTTCCTCTTCAGGCCCGGCCGCGCCGTTACCGGCCGGCACAGCCACCTCCATCCCGCCGCCTGCTGAAGCCCAGCCGCGCCGCGGTGCTCAGTGCTTCCTACAGGAGAAGCCCGTTAACTTTTAGTTTGTTTTTTTTTTAAGTCCTGATTCCCTTTCGCAAGCCCCTCGTCGCTCATAAAAAACGAAATAAACCACAGCGAGGCGAACCGCGGCGCACCCTCAGGCAGGCGGCCGCCATCTTAGGCCGTGGCGCGGGGCGGGAGCCGCCATGGCGCGGGGGCTGCAGGGAACGCGGCGGGGCGGGGCGGGGGCCGTTTCCCATCGGGCCTTGCGGCGGCGCGGGCCGCGGGCATGAGGTAAAGGCGGGAGGGGCGGGGGCGCGCGGCAGGAAGCGCGGCGGCGGCGAGCGGAGCGCAGCGAGCCCGGGCCCATGGCGGACACCAAGGTGCGGGAGCGCGGCTCTGCGGCGGCTAACGGGCGGGCTCAGGGGGAGCGGGGGGCGCTGAGGGGCATATAGGGGAGGTCGGGGGGGTGGGAAGGGGGCAGTGGGGTGGGGGAGGGGAGTAACGGAATCAGGTGGGGGCGAGGCCTGAGGGAGGCCGCGGCCTCAGCTCCCCCCCCCCCCCCCCCCGCGCTCCCTCACGCTCGGAGGCCGCGGCCTCCCTCAGGGGCCGCCTGGGTGCTGAGGGGAGAGGAGTCCCGCCGCCCCCCCCCCCCCCCCCCCTTAATCCCCTCTCAGTGAAGGGGGAGCAGCCCCTGTGCCGCGGGCCTGTCGCGGCGGGCCCGGGCCTGCCGTTGTAACGGGCGCCGCTCGCACGTGGCCGCCGCCAGGGCCTGGCCTGGCGCCGAGCGGCCGCTGCTCCTCGGCCCGGCCCCGTCGGCGGGAGCTGGGGCCGGCTGCTGCCCCGCGGGGCCTGCCCGAGCCTGCGGCTCCCGTCCCGCCTGGGCTGGCTGGGTTCTGGCTATCAGGAGTCATTTACAGCGCTTTTTGTTCCCTCACCCCCTTTTTTTTTTTTTTTCCTTTTTGTTACCCAAACAGCAACAACAAAACAGCCCCATCGGGTCCCTTCACCTGAGCTAACCGCGTGCGGCCTCATTTCGCTTGCGGATGAAATCCCCTCGCAGGCTGCGCCGGGGGTGGCTGCCGTTTGTGGCTGCCGTTTGTGCGGCAGCCGCACGCTGAGGGATTCCGAAGCTCGGAGAACGTTAGGGCCGGTTCCCCAGCAACCAGATGGGAAGTCTCGTCTTGGCCATTTACCCGTTAAAGCTCCCCCAAAGAGCGTAGTCGTAAAGGAAAAAAATGATTTCGTGAGTGTTGCAACAGTGCTTCAAAAACACCTCAGATTATTGGGAGTTCTAATACATAAGATGAGAATAATGAACTTACACTGCTTTTCTAGATGTAAAATGTCTCTTAAGCTGCAGTACTTGTTTTTTGTGTTTTTTTTTGCTGTTTTTTTTCCCCTCAGTAGTGATAGGTCATTAGCCACTAAGCAGCACTAGTGTATTAGAAGCATAAAACACATTCAGCAGGAAAAATAATTGGTGAAACTTTTCCATTACCAGAAGCAAGTGGGTAGAACTAAAACGTCTAGTTCTGCAAGACCCCTTTTTTCTTAGTATAATTGTATGTTGACCTTAAAGCAATTCATTTTCATCTACAACTTTGGTTTATTGTTACAAGGTATTTCAGTTACTAATTTTTAATCACTGAGTAGTCTTGAATTAAAGTATATAACAAATTTTTCTGTTTTTTTTTCCCCATCTCCCCTCTCCAGGAAACCCATGAGGAGCACGATACTTCTACTGAAAATGCAGATGATTCTAACCATGATCCTCAGTTTGAGCCCATAGTTTCCCTTCCTGAGCAAGAAATAAAAACTCTGGAAGAGGATGAGGAAGAGCTCTTTAAGATGTAAGTAGAATATTTCTGTGTATTATCTAGCTGGTTATTAGACTTTAACTTGAATGTGTTATGAAAAAGCTGGTTAACTAGTTAGGAATAAGGTAGGCTGGTATTTACTGTGGTGACAGAGATTGAGTTGGGGAATGATTGACAATAATGTCCCAGGAAACTGAATAAGGTCTGGAACAGTGCAAAGGAGCTGATACTACGACTCTGGCTTGAATATGGTTTTGTTTAGCCTAAAAGAAAGCATTAACTTGGATAATAATCTGTGGTGTGATGGTGTGTAATCACAGTATAAAACAAATAAGAGAGAAAAGGATCTCTTTTTGAATGCTGGTTGTTCTGGTAGCTAAAACTGGAGGAGTTACGTAGTGCCATTTGGGCTTAGAAGGAATGACTTGCTTTGGACAACAGTAGTTCATCTGCATCAGAGCCTATATTAGAAGTCTAACATCTGCCACCTTCTCTTGAAGAATCTTTTTAATTACAAGCCCTGTCCCTTCTTCTTGTATAGAGAAGTAGAACACTAAGCTTCTTCCTGAACATTTCTTTAGTGACCACTAACTTCTGCTTGCAGCAAAGACTGCACTTCTGAAGTTCTTAAATTGTGTCTCCATATTGATGCTTCCTTGCTACATCCAGAAGACCAATGTAGAATTTGTGCTTTTATCTGAGATGTAACTATTTGGAATTAGTGTTGCTTGGGCAAGAGGATAGATACATTTTATCCTGTAGTATGAGCAGGTGCTTCTTTTCATGTTAGCAGTGTCTTAAGCTCTTCAGGCTATCTCTCTAAGGTCAGTGTTGACTAACCTCCCAAACTATTGCTGTTTCTTCTTTGGTACACACACTGCCATCTTGGAAAATTAAAGAATGAAGTTCTGAAGCAGGTATGTTGCACTGCAGTGCAGCACTAAGTTTCTTTTATTCTAACTTGAAGAATAGCAATAGCTAGAGGTTTGGAGATGAAGGGGAATGAGTGGCTCTGGAGGGTGAGGCACTTTGTTAACCGTAGATCAAACACTGGGCTTGGAATTATACAAGAGTCTTAGTCTTGATATAGCTGTTTGATTGCTACAGCCAACCAGCAGTATTCTTCATTTAAGCAATTGTTTCCTAATATTTACCTAGAAATGGTAGCTATAGCAAAGCCTGTTAATTATTCATTAATTTAAAAGATTATGTACACCAGGTATGTTTATCATCCTCCCCAAAAGTGTGTTCAGGACATAACGAAGTACAGTGTATGTTATGTATTTCCTAATGGCTTGTTATTAACCTTGAATATATAATATCAGTTTCTAATGTTACATGCTGAATAAAAGCCGGGGTAAAAAAAAAAACAAAAAAACGTGTTGCTTTAGAAAAAAAATCCACTGTATTGTACAATTGAGCATGTTTCAATAAATGTTCCTACATACAGGCTAACTTCTGAAATTCTCTCTTCTTTAAGGCGAGCAAAACTTTTCCGATTTGCGTCTGAGAATGACCTACCAGAATGGAAAGAACGAGGAACTGGTGATGTAAAACTCCTGAAACACAAGGAGAAGGGAACAATTCGCCTCCTCATGAGGAGGGATAAAACCCTAAAAATCTGTGCAAACCATTACAGTATGTTATATGTTATATTTGCCTTTTTTTTTGAAAAAGCCTGGTGAAGCTTCATACACTGAAGGTTAAGAGCCCAGTGGCTTTTTAGTAGCAGCTAGAGAATTGCTGCATCTTAAAGCAAATGTCTAACTTATATTACTGTAAATATAGTCGTGTCTTGCTCTGTGCACAAGACTGCAAGTATCAAAACCATGAGCGCTTACTTTTATTAGTGTAAGGAAGCTGTAGTTGGGTTTGGGAACAGCCTGCAGAGCTGACACTGAAAGTGTTACTCTTTCTTTCTTTAGACTAATGGTGTTCTAAAGACACTTAAGTTTATCTTGAGTAGACGGACAATCTGTTTGCTTACTTTCTCATTCTTTTATGAAAACAAGCCAGAACATACATTCCTTATAATGAACAATATTGAGGCCTCCACTTTCTGCATTCATTTAAAAACAAAATATTGAGAGCAATTGTAATAATTTAGTATCCTGAGTTAAATGGCTGAAATGGTAGAAACAATACTTCACCATTTGAAGGCAGATGCTGAGGTGCTAAACTTGTCTGGCTGCCTTTCTCTGCTAGTGAAGCAGACTGAAATGAAAGGGGTACATTCAGCTGATTTATTCAAAAAGAATATGTATTGAGAGCTGATGGAGCAGGAGGGGTTTGTTCCTTTGATTCTTTTTGAATAAAAACAAAAATGAAGTGAAACTAAATTTGAAAGTCAATTTAGCAACAAGTAAACCAATTTGGTAATGCTTCATGTTACCTGATTGCTTTGGTAGTACGCAGGTTTATATAAAGGTATCTGTGGAGTTAACTTACATTTAGGTAAGTTTGAAGTACTTGTTTAATGTAACTTAATACAAATCTGTAGTCAGAAACAATGATTATTTTCTTTGGGCAAATCTTTTCAGAAGGTCAGACTTCAGAGAACTCAAGTGTTCCTGTGTAGTAAAAATGGTTAATAGAAAAGCAGCATAGTCAGCAACCAATAGGAATAAACCCTTTGCTTAGGAAAAGAACTGTTGCATGTGTGCAAAACTGTTCATAATTGGCAAATCTATAGTGTCCATGTAATCAATTTTTCTCCTGGAAAAACTGCTTGCAGTATAGATTTCTTTACTGAATTTATGGCGATTCACATACAGACAAAAGGACTCTTTTCATTTATGCAAACATTAAGTGAAACAAAACGTAATCCCATCTCTAAATTTAAAAAATGCAAGGGAATGAGTTGACTATCTTCAGATTTTCAGACATGGGTAGTATGTTATTTTCAGTGTGCAGAAGAATGCTGTTTTTCTATCTGTGTGCCTCTTCATAAACTATTTGACTGTTTCTCAGAGTTGTGCTTAGTGTCTGCATCTCTTACAGTACAGCAGTCATCTTTTAAAACAGAATTGAATCAAACTCCATTTCTTAACCAAATAATGTTGAATCCACCATTCTTTTATATAGTAATGGTGTTGCATCACTTTATTTGAGGATGTAAAGAAAATTATATTGGACACTGTTTTCTATGTATCAAAAAGTATTTTTTTGTAAAGTGCTTTACATAAGCATCACAGTCAGCCGTCCATAAGATGTACGGAGGCTGCTGTGGAAAACATTTACTATTGTGCTCTGTACCACTTTAATGCTTGCTTTTCAGTCACACCCTTAATGGAGCTGAAGCCTAATGCTGGAAGCGACAGGGCATGGGTCTGGAACACACATGCTGACTTTGCAGATGAAAGCCCCAAGCCTGAACTTCTGGCTATCCGTTTTTTAAATGCGGAAAGTAAGTGGACTGGTGCTGAACTTGTGTTGATTGTATGCTGTATGTTACGCTACAGGTCCAAACATTACTGTAAACCTCTGTTGTACATAAAGCATAACTTAGCGCTGCACAGTAGCATTAGCTAATTACTGCTTTAACTGAGAGAAGTCAGTTAATCATTTCACCAAATGTACTGACATAAAGTATAATAATTAGATCCTGAGTAATATTTACAGAGCTTTATGCTCTAGGAAACTTTTTTAACTTAAGTCATTTCATGCAAGTGTAATGCTAGTTAGAGTGAAACTAAAAGCAGTAATGCTGTGGGGGTAGAGTTTAGTACATGCAGCTTGCTTTCATTTGTCTCAGTTGCTCAGTTCTAGTTAAGACTCCATTCTTGTGTTAGAAGCAAGGAAAGGAAATACTGACCTGAGATGTGGTCCATCTGTCCTAGCGGAAGATACTTTTATAAAATAAAGGATGTAGCATCTTAGTTTTGATTAAATGGAATGTTTGGTTAATGAAATCAAATGTGAGTCTCATACTAGTTGGTGTTTTTTTTTCTGGAGTGACTATGTTGACTACCAGAATAGAGTTGGTCCCTAATTACATGTGGATCAGCTAGTAGGGCTGAGTGCCACTGCAGCTTTTCCAGCTTTTTGGGATGATTCAAGGAGTACTTTCATTTTCTTTTTTTCAAAAGGGGGGAAAAAAAAGAAAAATATTGTTGCCTTACTACCTATCACACAAGTAGTTAGTGTACTAGCCACCTTTTCTTTCTGTATGCTAGATGGGTAATAAAGTAGCTCTGTATTTTGAAATTTACCCTTTCTAGTCCAGCATATTTTATATAGTAGTGCAATTAGCTTGGCTTTTACCTCTTGCTTGGTGTCAAACTTCTATGTATAGGCTGACCTTTTTAATGTTGATAGTGTACCAAGGCTATATGGAAATGTTGTGAGAGAAATACTATCTTGTTTGCATACCCATGGGATGGATTTGTCTGCATCAAGGAAGAATTTAGTAGATCTCATTGCTTGCTTTCTTTTCCTCAAGTCTCTAGTATATTGTTTAGCCACATAAAAATGTGGTCCACCTGCTTAGTGCTTGCTTCTTAACCAAATATGAAATGAAAAGGTTTGGGTAATTATTTGCCTATCTTTGCAAAGTCTTTCCCTCTCCTTCTTTTCAGTAGAGGTTGTATAGGTTATTAATGGTATTGTCTTCTGTATTGATAGAGTTGTCCTCTGTGTGTTTACCCTTTGCAGTACTGACTAAGCAAATAACAGGTGAACAGGCATAAATGTACCCTTCATGTATCTTTTCTTTAAGCATCTCAAAAAGAGTTAATATTTTCCTGAGCTAGTTTCATGGTGGCTTCTGAATTTACTGTGAGGCAACAGTGACCTCATGTGGTCAGTAGTACCAAGCTGACATACCATGTTACCATTTTTATAGTTCTGGTGTTGGAAAGTACCTTGACTGATCAGCTTTTGTCTCTCATTGCTTGTTTTATTTTTGTATAAACATTATTTATTGTAGCTTGATTAAGCAACTTAGACATATGAGGAATCTGTGCTTCCCTAGCTACAGTAATCAGGAGCAATTTAAGTCCAGGTCTTTGGGTATTGAATCTGAATACTCTACTAATAGGCTTTATCTTCAGTACTTAATGCTGAGGCCATAAGTTATGGTACAGATCTGAAGTTCTTCTGGGGTGTAACATAGTGAAGATGGAGGGTAGTTCAAGGCTAAACCTCAGTCTTCTGCACAGTCATATTAGCAGTCTGTCATCCTTATTTTTAAAGGGCAGGGATAGCTGGACTACAGAACAGCTCTTTCTGGAGTCTTGTGTTAAATATTTCCAAGGTGCAATATAGGAGGCTGTATTAGACTTGCTCAAGACAAACTGCTTCTGCACAAAGATGGGATTGGAGAACTTTGCACAGCACTCTGATTTTAAACTAGGTCACTTTATAAGTGCCTGCAAGTTTTGTTTATGCAAAACTTCTGATTTTGAGAATGAATACTTCTCAAGTCTATGTTACAAGAGATAAAGCTAATAAATATTGTCTTTACTGAAACAGATGCACAGAAATTCAAGGCCAAGTTTGAAGAATGCAGGAATGAAGTAGACAAGAGAGCAAAGAAAGGTAAGGTTAAGTCTTAAGTATTGTACTATGCCACTCTTTTTGAGTGCTTATAGCCCCCTGGAGTATCATTGTGCTTGAGCAGACTCACTCTGTACCGAACTGCAGGCTTCAGTTCAGGTGCTTTTTCTGTCTGCGAGAGTAGTAGTTCACAGGCATGACAAATGCCTTCTTTTTTTTGTAGAAGGCTGTTACAATTGCTTTTGGGACATAGATTTTTTTGGAACTGCTAGTAAAGAAGCATTTCTGGTTCACAGTACACAAGTAAACTGTGAGCACTGCAACCACAGTGGTGTTTCCTTCCAGTTTACTTGTGAAATTTCTGGGAGGGAATCATGAAAGCAGGATACTCTGTTCTTATAATTGTTAATGTAAATGAAGCTGTAGCATTTCTTCACAGGTCTTTTCTATTTAACAGCTTAATTCATTGCATTTTGTAGCTCTCTGTGACAAGACAGCTTACCTTGTAAAATAAACATTTCCATCTTCCTAAAGTACAGATTACAAGCAGTCTGCAGTCAATGCTCCTGATATTTACATGAGCGTTTTTCAGTCTTAAGAACTTCCTGTCTGTCTCAGTTTCAAACTGGGGAAACTTGGGTTTCATAAGGATGTCTTTAATTTAAGATCAGCAAAAGCTAGGGACTTAAGACATCTACTTGACTGGATGTTGTGTGGGGTCTGTTACTAGTAGCATCAAAGCAGACCAAATGTTACATGTTTCTCTGTCACTATGATTACACACTAACATCAGCGGTATCTACCAAAGGAGAAGAAACAGAATAAATCATTCCATTGATCAGTAAAGAACTTCTTTGCTTTTGTTCTTATTCTAAATACCAGCCATCTCTCTCCTCCATACCCTCCTTATCCTCTGCTTCTACTTCCCCTGTTAGAGGAAAATTGACTGCTGCCTGTATGTAACTTTTTTGTCATTGATCTCTTAGCAGGCACAGACAAAAATGATAGCGCTGACAAAGTTGCTGAAAAACTAGAAGAGCTTTCTGTAAAGGAAGAGAGCAAAGAAGCTGAGAAGAAAGAGACCAAGGAAAAAAATGAAGAAAAGCAATAAATCATCCTGGGCCTTGCAGTTTTTCCTTTATAATTTTTTTCTTCCTTTTTTCTTTTTTTTTTAATTTTTATTTTTACAAGGGACTTTATAAGGAACTGAATTCAGTGTTCAGGTTGTTTTTTCTAAGCTTTTGCCCTTTTGAAGATGTCTTCAGAAAATCCATTCCCCAGTCATGAAAATGTACTGTGCTAACTTTCTTTTCCATAGTGGAAACACTTATTTATGGTCATCCAAAAGAGTGAATAAAACAAACTTGAAACAGCATCAGAGGACAGAACTGAGTTTTCTATATACTTTAAAGGCTTATGAATACATTTGTTTCATTGGGTGTTGATATTCATATCATCATACCTGTGGATTGACTAGGTTCACAGACTTTACCAAGAGGGAAGATTAAGACGGCATACGTGTTTTTTATGGCTTCTGAAACTGTAATGTAACAGACCTTTCACACCCTTTCCTGCTGTGTGTTCCTGAGCAGGGATTGTGACTGTGTTTCTTGAAATACAGCAGACTTGTGGCATCAGCTGATAGAGCATTTCTGGCACGCTATTACTGATGTTTCATTAGACAGGGAAAACAAAGGTGGGGGAAGAAATGTATTATGTGAGACCTGAGTAGCATTTTCCTTTTACGAAACAAAATTTCACCCCTGCTGCTTATGAAAGTAGTTAATATTAAAAACACTTGAGTCTAGCACAAAGTTGTAGCTGTCATCCCAGATCTTCCATGATGTGCTTCTGGCTGACTGAAGGCAGTACTGGTCTCTTACACTAAGGCATATACAAAGGAGTTTGAGTACCTTGCTGTGTGTCAGCACATAACAGTTAAACTCTAATTATAAGCTTTTTTTAAAGGCCTTGGAGCTTACGTTGTTTTTTAAAAATTGGAGTGGTTATTAACTTGTAAGATGTGTGGTGGGAGGCTGTCCCTCTTGAAGGGAGGAGTTCTGGCATTCAGTTAAGTCAATTAATTGTGTTGTACACATTTGAGGGTCAATTTTCTTGCCAATAATGGGCAAATTGATCAAATCTCTTCCTGCGAGCATTTACTGTTTGTCTGGTTTCAAGTTACTGCTAGAGAGTAGAAGAAATTATAGCAAGTGATAAAATCAACACAATGTAAGTCTCATAGATTGAGTTTTGTTGTTAACCACTAATACAAGGATAGCATTAGATAGCAGTGGAATTCTCTATTACTGTTCCCACAATTATGAAAACTGGACAAAACTTGCTAAACTTCTTATGATACTACTATCAGATAGCAAGACCATTTTATCTTAATTAAAAGGCTCTCTAAGTAGATCAGACTTTGCAATCAACCTGAGGAAAATATAGTTTAAAAAAATCTTGTATTTCATCTTAGCACTGCCTTTCGATGCTACCATGAACTAGTCTTAAGTCTGGAACTGTAATTAAGGTACTCACTTCATTCAAAGTAATTCCTTTGGTGTTGTGCATGTTCCACTTCAAGTACGGCAGATATCAAAAGTCTCTTAATTAACGAAGATGGTTGAAAGGAAAAAAAATGTTCTTTAGTGTTTCTGGTTTGGAAATAAGACAAAGTTCTTCTGAATACTTACCATTTGAATGTAGAAGCCAAATCTTTATCCATGAGTCACTGTAAATTCTCTGATCTGATAATGTCAAACAGTGTGTCTAAATTGATAGAAATGACATTTAAAAACTTCAAAATAAATTTAAATTTTCATTTAAAGGATTTGCTTTTTATTTAAAGTTAACTCTTACTGGGAATGTATTTTTAGCCTGCAGGGGCAAACTGTGGTGGAAGCTACAAAATGTATGTGTTTGATTTCACTATCAAATCTTGTGCAGAAGGCAGGAGGAAACAATTTGTTTAACGTTAATACTGACAATGCTGCTTAATTTTATTACTGTCTTTCTCCTTCCCTCCCCCTTTTTCACTTATTCATGCATACTTAATTGATTTCAAGACATTTCCCTTCCTGTTTAGGTTAACTGATCCATGTTTACAGTTCATGGATTACAGTCATCCTTACTGCGAGTCTGCAATCTCCAAGAGCCAAGTTATGAGGACCACTAAGTAAAATACTTCCTCTGGATAGCGTTTGGCTGAAGAATGTGTCAGTCTTCTAAACTGAAGACTGGCTAGTCAATGTTCTGATCATTTAGAAGCCATAGGTGTGCTGCACTACAAATTAAAAAGTAGTAAGTACTTTAAAAGTTAATCTTAGTGAAGTAAGGTTTTTAAGTCATTCTAATAATGAAGTTTCATGTGTACATGCCACAAGTTTCCAAGAGATGCCCTCAAAATGTTTTTATAGCTTTCTGTACACTGAGTATTGTAGAGTTCTATTTGATATGTCCTGTTCACCACCCCCCTTCCAGTAGTCACTAGATACTAAGCATTCACGCTTTCCCATCTTCACTGTGGTATTCTCAAGACAACAGAATCTGGCCTGTCTCTTTGGACAATAGGGAATCTTAAAATAATAAACTTGGCTCCAAAGTGGAAATAGTGCTTTGACAAAAAGGTAGGCTTGTAATGTAGAAATTCTTTTATGAATTTATAGGCAACTACAACTGCCATATGCTAGTTTTTAAAACAGCAGTAACCAATATGATTTAAATATCTGAACCTGTTTGAAGGTATTGTCATACAAAGAATGGATCCTGCGAAACTTTACATTGTTCGGACAGTACAGAAATCCAGTGAATCTTTAAATAATTTCTGCACCTTATCAAGGTGTATTGGGACTTTTTTCATCAACCTGGAATCAAGGCTATTTGAAGGCTATTTTACAAGGCTGTGGTACTTTGTGGAACAAACAATGTTGTTCACTAATTTCCCTTTTGCACCCTGCGAGGCAAGGTAACTCCTAGCATGCTTAAATGTAGACAAAAATCATGGGGAGTTAGTTGTGTTAAGGTAGCCAGTTAGAGAATTTTTAAGCACTTCTATAACTGAAAGGTTACTGGGAATATGACAAATCTTACAGAAAGTGCAAGTGAAACTTTTTAGGAGGCTTTAATGTGTTTTTAATAAAACTGGAAACTATAATGAGATTAGTGAAGTATTGTCAGGTGCTAAATTCTGTAGCTTGTACCAATTCTTCTTGCTTCAAGTGCAAAAAGATGTAATCTAGCCAGGCTTAATAAAAGATGAAATGTAGCCAGGCTTAATAACCCAGCCTTTGTTGGTACTAATGGTTTTGTGTAGAAAAATGGATGGATGAATGTCTGAGGACACCTGAATGAAGAATTTAACTTAAAAATAGTAGTTTTTAATGCTCATCAAAAAATATTATATACTTAACAGGTAGTTAGTCTTAAAAACAGACTTAAGTTTATTATTATAAAAACAAATTCGAGGTAGTTCTCTATAAATCCTACATTATTCTGAAGACTACACTTTTTTCTTCAGGAGTAGGATTGCATTAATGATACAATGTGTCTCATTCACAAGTTTCCAACAACTCCAATTTGCTGTATTTTAACACTGTAAATGATAATTTTCCGGTGCAATAAGGTAGCTTGTATCAAATACATTTGCTATGACACCAAAACCTCAGAAAATTAAGATTCTTCTCAACACTAAGCAGGCATGAGAATGTTGTGGATTATTTTTGATGCAACATGCTCAAGAAATGCTTGTATTTTACATACAAGACTACGAGTCAGCAGTTGGTCCAATTTTGTTCTAAATGTCTTGAAACTGACTTGAATAAAAATAGAAAGAATTAAGTGGAAAAAATGAGGGATTACTTTGTACATATATCTTCACCATGGAAAGAACTGTGATGGGGATGTGCCCAAGATGACAAAAAGGGATGAGGTCTGGAGACAGACCAGCTCTCTTCTCACTCTGTGTAGATGGTGGGGAAGTATTTGGTTCAGAAAGTATCCCTAGCCTGGGCTGCCTTTCTTGCCTCTGAGGCAGCACCTGCAGCTCAGACCAGCTGTACAGCAGTAGTGTGGATTTCCTGGTTTGAGAATCCATCAGGTCCAGAAGGTGGATGCTGTGCTTTATGGCTAATGAGTCATGATGAACTCTGACATCCCACAACAGAAATGCTGTGCCTTCTGCTGCTTCATGTTCCAATGTGTTCACTTGAATAACTGAATGGAAATGTTAAATGTTAGTATAAACTTTTTTTGAAAAAGCTATCCAATTTGAAGTTTAGAGAACTCCATTTGGTATTTTACTTATATTGAATAATTGCAACTATTTATGTAAATACTGAGATGGGGGAGATTATAAAACTGACATTATTTTGATCTCCTGTACGGGTTGTCAGCAGCTTCCAATGTGATTATTAAAAACAAAACCTCTCTCCAATCCATCTGAAATGGAAGGCTTCATAGCCTGCATTTATGTACTTCTGTTCCCAGTATGCCTGTATATTCTGGCTGGTCATGCTTGTTTCTAGCAAGCTATATTTTCTAAGCTGTATATGGCAGCTAGTGTCTTAATTTTTGACTAGTCAAACTGATTTCAAAGTGTCTTTTAAGTTGTTGAAATCTTATGTGTGTGAACTTGCAGGAGTTAATTGGTGAGGTGTTTGTAAAAGTGTGTTTTTTTTGTTTTAACTCTTGCCTTTATGATGGTTTCTGTAGGATTTAAAATTCTTCCCAATTAGTTTTAGCTGAAATTACTCTTGCTTTAAAATAAGAATAAGAGGGATGATCCAGTCCTTCGCTAACCCTGACTAAATCTTTGACAATATATCATTTTCAGAGTCAGGAGATAATGAAAACTAGCTGCAACAGATCAGAATTATTTTGCTTGATGAAGAGAAGTTTGAAGTAATCAGCTGTAGAGTGGATTGTACATGTAAGTGATTTCTCAGACTATAGTTTAAGTGAAAACAAGATGCCCTCTCAAATGAGAAGCTTGTGCAATTGCTTAATAAGGAAATCTTCAAGTTGTGAAAATGGACAAGCATGGGAGAAAAAAACTCCTTATATTTAGAGCTGGATAGTTATTAGTATCTACAGCTATAGGTATCTTAGGGATTTATAATCACTCGTGTATTTTTCCAATAGGCAAATTTAAGTATGGAGTGTTTTTGTCCACTTCTGCCACACTGGGCATTAGACACTTAAGACCTTTTCATATTTGAAAGACTTTCGAGTGTAAGTAGTTTGCTACAGTCTCCTGGTAAAAAGGCAACCTATGTTAGTTCCTTAAAGTATTTCTACTAAAAATAATTTTAAAAGTGTTAATAGTGAAGCTAGAGTTTGTGGTATATAGTTATGTTGTTAACCAACATAATGACAAATCTATTAGACCAGTTTCTAGCACAATTCTGTGTTAGGTGTTATGTACTGCAAACATTTTTATTTTGCAGGTGTCTGCCAACTGGAAGTATTTCATAAGCATTGTACTCTTAACTTTGTTTTCAGCTATAAGTCCAGTTTTTTATTGTTGTCTACCAGTCTTCACTCTGCTAACTTATATCAGATAGCTCATTGTCGTGTAGATATTAACTGTTGTATCAAGATGTGCATTTTATTCCTGAGATAAGTTAATGATGTCACATGCTCTTGTCTATTCATACTGTCCTGGCTGTCTTCATTTCAAGCAGGTAAAAGTATATAGTTTTCTAATGTTATTTTTCCTTAAAAGCAATTATAGCTATGTAAATATCAAAAAAGATGGTTTGGGTATTAAAATGATCAAATAGCTTGTATTCTTTGGAGGGTATTTCACAAGAATACCCTACTAGGTATAATTAATGTTACATTGCTTCACATTATTGGTTTTAATATCTTAATTTCTTTGCTCGTATGTGAATTATGGTTGGCTTTCTGAGTTTCAGCAGCATCATTTGGAGTATATTCCATGCTGGCAGAGGAGAATTACACTTTATAAATCGTTTTAAACGGGATAGTTTGTGAATCTTAAGCTGTTCAGATGCCTGTGTTATTCTGAGTAGCTCCTTGTGGGAATCGCATACGAACTGGTGTGTTGGTAAAGTAATCCAAATCTCATAATAACTGTAAGTTGACATGCCCCATCACTGCAGTTGGGAAGTGCATGTTATATGAGTTCCTCTATCCGATACATCTTAAGTGAATCCTATTCCATGGAAAATGTTGATGTGAGATTTCTGTTCAGGCTACTGATAATTTCTTGATAAATCTAGTACTAAATAAACTTGAACAACTAAATGAAAATGGTCATAATAAAGTTCCAGTGGGTAACGTAGTGGGACTTGTTCGTACCCATGAAAAGTCTAGCCTTGCTTGGACGTCTTGCCTGCACTATGTTGTGCCTGGTGATCCTAATGTCCTCTGTTTTGGGCACTGTAAGTTTAAAAGAAAAACAGCATTTACTTAACACCTGATTGCTGAACCTTCACTGACCCTGAACACTTTGCAGATCACTGGTACTACACAAGCTGGCAAGTACATTTATTATGGTAGCAAGTCCAGTAAGAAAAGGAGAATGATTTATTCTGATCATTGTTTAATGACAACAGCTAATATGAGCTGGGAGCTAAATTGCCTAGTGACCAATAAAAGATGCCAGGGATTTTCAGTTCTTCAAAGTGTGCAAAATAAAAGGATTTTCTTAACTGTTTAGCTGCTTCCCAGCTAGCGTTGATGCCATGATTTGGTATGAAAAGTGCGTGGCAGTCAGGCTTTCCTGATGCTTTCTCTGCCATGTGTTTCTTTTCGTGTTACCAGCTTTCAGAGTGTGTCTCCAACACAACTTCTGTGGTTGGCCTTTTCTCCTTTGGGATAAAACCTCAGAGTAAAATCTTGCAAAAAGACATGCAGTTACTAGCCAGACTCTGCCAGATTATTTTTAAATTGTTCTTTGTAGCTGTATTAGTTCTTTGGGTAGACATTAAATCTTTTTCTAACTCATGCTGCCATCCCTGTTTACCTCAGGGCTGCCAAAACCTTCTGGCACACTTATCACGTAGTGTGAATCCAGAAACTACAGTCCATGAAATAAAGCTGTTCCAGAAGAGCGGTTCTGAGTATTGCCTGTTCTGCTTGAGTCAGGTCCTCCTCAGGCATCATTACTGCTTGAATCCTAAAGTGATCTCATGGCTCTAGATATACTTGCCTCTTAATACTGGGACTGAACATTGCTTGGCAGTGCTTTATTCTGTCTTGAAAGTAGGTGTTTTCAAGAACTGGAACATTAGTGCGAAGAAAATGAGTGAACTGGGGGAATTGTTGTTGGACCCCCCAAATCCCACCAATTTGTTGTTTTCTGATAAGTAATCTGCAATGTGCAGCGCACACAGAAATCATCTCAAAACACATCTCTGCCTAATGCTGCCTTGTAACATGGAGCATCTGAACCTTCTTTTAAAAATGCTGGTTCTGCATGACGCACTCTTGCACAGATAAAGTATCTTGATCCAGAGGATGACTGTGCGGACCAGGCTTGTGCTGCTATCTTTAGGATCATTTCAGGTTTGGAGATGTGTCCTTTTTGTTGCTATGAAAGCTGCAACTCTTAATCCCCTGATACCACATGCTTACAGTTATCTTTCAGTGTCGTTCTCTGCAAGTGTTGCATGACTGGAGGACTAAAAATAATAATAAAAATAATAAAATCATATTTACTTTCTGCCAAGTACTTCTCTTCATAAGGTGATTGGCTCGAAATACTGGCCCTCTGAGTGGGGCTGTTACAGTGAGGCTGTGGAGATGCATTCAGGTGTCCAAGTGGTAAGAAAGCCATGCTGTAGGGTGGAAGGAGCAGGAACACTGAGTCTTCCCTGCTTGCAAAGGTGCGTTTGAGAACTAGGCTTTCTAGCGTGGTGAGAATCCCTACAGGAAAAATACAACTGAAAGTGATGAGGTGCAGAGAACAGAGTAAGAATAGTCTTCCTTAAGTGTAGCTCCCATGCTCACGCTTGCTACTTCTCAGAAAGGCCTTGTCCTTAGAAAGAATGAAATTTGAAATAAATTGCCAACCTCCAAATATGCACCTTGAAAGGTACTTGTGGAGACCCTATTGCATGTCCATGCTGAAAATGCAAATCTGACACCCACTTGAGTGGGGAGATAACTTCTTGAATAATTTTCAAGCCCTAAGAAATGTAGTAAATCTCTCACTGTCCATTAGAGGATGCTAACCAAACTTCATAAGCTGTCTATGATACTTCTTGTAACATTTTCCAGTTTAAAATAAAATCAGTGTAAAAATATCAGGGTTCTGTTTGCAACTGAAGTTTTTCACCAAGAATGTTGGCTGAATGGGGAGGAGTACAGGGCCTGAACTAATAAAAGTGATGAAGTCTCCGCCTGGTTCGTGCAAGTAGTGCTAGACTGCAAAGTCTTTTGGGGAAGTTCATTTAGAACTAACTTGTGATGTGGGTGTATTAGGTGTGCTCCTAAAATGCATCTTCTGGATTAGTTTTTATTCAAAAGGAATCTAGTTACGTACTTTGGGGCCACTCAGCAACATGCATCAAACATGCATCAAACCATGGTATGTGAGGGTGAATGAGAGATTTGCTTCCAAAGTACACCTTTGATCCCACTTAATATGCTAGTGGAGATGTACCTGAAGGCTTCAGGTTAGAATGCAGAGTCTGATTCGGTGTAAAGTTGCTGACCTTTTGATTAGTTGTGAGCATTTTAAGAACCATTTATTTCAATAATCTGGCGTGACAATGAGTAGTGAAGCGTAGGAAACAATGTACCCTAGGCATTCAAAACTAACCAAGTTGTTGTCCCTCCTTTACCTCAGAAACCTGACTTTGGAGCTCATTTTAAGTTGCCTTTTGACTTTAGTTAGTCCCTTTTGGATAAAACCTGGTGCTTTTAAAGTTGTTCTCAGAGGGCTGAGAATACTTACGGGGGGGGGGGAGAGAGCAGTTACTAGCAAAAGCAGATTTCACATAACTATATGCCTTCAGGCTGGAACTTGCTGGATTTGCTTATATTTAAAGCTGATGCACACAACTTTATTGCAAACCTTGCAAAGCTCAGGGCCTGTACTTGCTTTTTTGTTGGATTTTTCTTGTTCTGTTCCAAATACCTCGAGGACTGTAGAGCTCATCCAGTCTCTTAAAATGGTGATTGTTAATATCTCTTCAGAACAGGAGCCGCGTGTATACCTTGTAAGGTAAGTTTACTTTTAAGAAGACCCAACAGAAGCTGTGAAGGTGGCTTTCATTGTCTTATGCAGTGGGTACTTTACCGGCCTGTTGGCAGCTGCAAATGGAGCCCGAGCTGAGGAAGAAAACAGGACTGCAGCTCCTGGTTTCGATGCATAAATTTCCAAGTGGCCCTGCGCCCTTCCTCCCTGCGAGGCTTTCCTGGTGCCTGCGCAGAGCTGCCTGCTGCGAGCGGAGGACCCGTTTGCACAGCGCTCTCTAGAAAGCCGCCACCATGAACTTTGCGATATTACCTTAAATTACCTCTTATTTCTGCCTCCTGGCGCTCAGGGCTCGTTCCGGAGAGCAGCACGGTGCCGTTCCGGCTGTGTTCGCTCCCAGTCCCCGCAGCATTAGCAGGGCGCAGCGGCCCCGGGCCGCCCCGCACCGCGCCTCTGGGTCCCGCAGCCTCTGGGGGCGCCCCCGGCCCCCTCCCCCGAGCTCGGCGCTGCTCCCTCCTCCTTCACCCTCCCACAAAGAGCACGGCGGCGCTCGACCATCCCCTTCTCCTTCCTTCCTTTCCTTCCCCTCCCCGAAAAACCGAGCGATTCCCCTCAGCGCGGAGGCCGGGTGCCTCGGGAGGGGCCGTGCCGAGCCGAGCCGTGCCGCCCGCAGCGCTACCTTAAGGGGCTGCTTGACATCAGCCGAGGGGCCGGGCGGCGGGGGTGGGATTTCCTGTGCTGGAGGTCAGCCGGCCCGGTTCCCCCTCCCCGCCCGCCGCCCGTGCCGGAGGCTGCCCGCGTCCTCCCGGCTCCCTGCTCCCGGCTCGGCTCCGCACAGTGATGTGTAAGCCACAGGATGCCCAGCAGCACCGGCAAGAGGTTTAAACCGACGAAATACATCCCCGTCTCCACAGCGGCCGCCTTGCTAGTGGGTTCGACTACTTTATTTTTTGTTTTCACGTAAGTAACGCCGTGGGGTGAAGGGGTGGTGGTAGGGGGGAGGCTGAGCTCGGCTCCTCCAGGCCCGGCTCGGCCCGGCCCGGCCCGGCTCTGCAGGGCTGCTGCTCGCTGACAGCCGGAGCCACCATTTCGCGCACGGGAGCAGTCAGGCTGCGGCAGGGGGTGCCGGCTGGCTGCTGCCCTGCTGCTGAGAGGGGCCGGGAGGCTGGAAGGGAGGCCGGGGAGGAGGCAGGGAGGCTGGCAGGAGGGAGGCAGCCCGGGGCTGCGCACCGCGGCGTTGCCCGGCTCAGCCCTTGGAGCGGGAGCGATCCTGTCCCAGGCGCTCCGAGCTGCCCGGCTCTGGGCATTTTTTATGTAACTGCCCCTCAGAGCCCGAGGAGCCAACGGGCAGGTTTGGATTTGCCGCAGGGAAAGAAGGGGAAACTTTTTTTTTTCCCCCCTCCGTTTTCTCTGCTCTCGCTCCCACCTCCCTTAAATGCAAAGCAGAGCTCTGGCGGTCGGCTTGCAGAGCCCCCGTCGCTATATTAATATGTGAGCGGCGTGCTGCTTTGCCTCTCTGGTTCCTCTCCCTTTACATAAACTTGAGTTATGAAGAGCTTTAACCCTTCCTTCGCCGGGATGGCAGCAGCTTCCCTGCAAAGGCATTGCTGCTATTTCGAGGGAGCGATGCTACAAAACTGCTCTGAAGCAAGCTTTGACTAAGTTGCTTTTCATGGAGGTGACAAGATTGCTGCGTGGATATTAAGACCGACTGTTTAGCTTATTTTGAAACTGTGCACCTTGTTTTGCCATTGCTAATTTTCAACTGAGCTCAATGAAGCCGCAGGAGCAAAAGGCTGTCTAATTGTGGGAGTACGTGTCCATGTCGGTACCCTTCGGAGTTTCGCCGTAGTACGGTTCTCAATGCTTCAAACTGCTCATTACTGCTGTGGCAGTCTTAATGTAGGATTCCAGAATAAAATGCAAATGTTGTGTTGTCTAACAGTTTCTTAAATCAGAACAGCTTTTGGCAGCGAGTTATGCTCTTGGCTTAATGTGACTTGACTTCTGATTGCTTGTTTTTAATGCATTTGATGTGAAGATACGGGTAAATCCTTTCAGGATATTGCACTGTTTCAGCACAAAGAGCTGGTACAAGTATAAACCCATCATTCATCGTTTGGGCATCTAATTATAGCTGGGTCCTCGCAGGCAAACAGAAGGCAGAAGTTGGCTTCTGCGATGAACTTGGCTCACACTGGCATTGTGGTGTTTGGGTTGGTTTTTTTTGCATGGTTTCAGAATCCAAAAAAGGGGTCTCAATGCCAGCATCTTTCTTTTCCTGCACCTTGAGAAATGGATGCATGCTGCGGTTGTTTTGGAAGCTCTATGTTTGTTTTCATGTGATACTTCGAATGTAGAGCTACAAATTGCCTAGTGATGTAAGACTTTCCTGGTAACACAGTTGTTGTTGAAACATCCTTTTGGCAGCAGGACATTAACTGAGGTGTTTGGTTTAAAATTTGTTGCTGTATGGCAGAAGTAATTAGTTTTAGTCTATTACCAAATGTTAAACTTAATTCTGCTCCCTCTGTTATCAGTGAATAATTACATGCAAAATGAAGTATTTTTAGGATCTCTCCATATTGTAACTTGGCCTGTGCAAGTGGTAGTAAATTTTTTGAGGACTGTCCCAGACATACGTTCTCTGCTGCTGCCAAGCCATGTGTGTAATAAAAGTAACACATAATTGAGCAACTGTTGTCAGGCAGTATCTGAAGTCCTGTCCATTCAAAAATACTCAGATAAAAAACAACAGCAAATCTGTGCAAATTTATCCTGAGCAGTTTTAGTAAAATCTGTCTTTGTTTCAGAATCAAAGCAAGTAGTATGTATGAGATTAGAGTGGCTTTTGTGTGGTGTTTTTTGCTGTTGTTGTTTGTTGTGTTTGTGTTTTTTTTTTTCTAGAGCTTCTCCCTTTTTTCTGTCTTTTTACACAGACAATGTTTTGTGTCCTGAAGATCTTTCTGTCTTGATATGTTATTCATGGCTGAGATAGGCCTGTATTTTCCGGGGTGCTGATCTGCACAACTCCTTTGATGTTAGGTAGGTCAGTGATAAGCAGCAGTTGAAGTTCTGGCCTAACAGTGCTTTAAGCGGTGTTGCTAATACCCTCCATGGCTGCTAGTCATAGCACAAGAACTCTAGCGGGTGACAATTTACTGGAGTTTTTATTAATTTCGTGTTTGTCTTGCTAAGCCCCAAGGCTGCTGTTAAGGATCTTACCTGGCTATAAATACATGAAATTTGTCAATTCACGTATTAAATTTTGTGTGTAGATCAGCTCAGTGGGATATCAGGGACTTGAGCAACCTCAGTGCTCTAGAACTGAATAATGGTGGTTAATGTATGTGGAAAATAGACTAATAACTTAAAAAAAAAAAACACTGATTAGAAGGAAAAAATCTTTTCTGAGCATTGCAAGTGTTTCTGAGTAACCTGTATTAAAAAACCGAGGCTCTGACCAGACTTTCTCCCTAGACATGTTTGTGGGCTCCAGCCACGTAGTATGAGTGTCCTCTGCTAGATGAAAAGCTCTTTGAACTTGAAGGCCAGGGATAGCTTTTTAGCAACGCAATCTTTATTTTTAGCTTTTGTACAAACAAATTCACCAAGTAGCAGCGTATAAAGAGTGTTTGAAATACACAGTATGCGCTATTATTTCATGACGGTGTTGATCAGTGGTGCTCTTATGCTTTAATTGGGGAAAATTCCACGATAGATGCTTCTTTTTCCTCAGCTAACTATTTAGGATTCACTATACCTCTGTTGTATTCCTTCTGGTTTTACGAGGGGAAACAAAACTATTTAGCTATCACCATTATTGCCTGGAAAGGCAGCGAAATATTTCTGTTATATTGCAGACTTAGCTCTCCATGTGTGTTCCTTTAATAATAAATACAAGCGTGTGAGTAGGTGGTCTAATTTGTCCCAGTAGGACAGTAAAAGTGCATTAACTCTAAGCATTGCAAAGGAATGTATAAATAATGTTATATATCATAATTAGGGTAATTTACCCATATGAACAAATCAAATGGCATAATGAAGGAAGAACAATTCTGCTTAACATTACAGGAATCCAGAGTGGTTCAGTTGCAGCAGATGTGAGCTTATTTCTTCCAAACCCTTTTTTGTCTTCATATTTCTTAGAAGGTTTTTCATTAGTGGTAACAATTTTACCCATTTCAGTGACGTCTGAACTCTTATGCCTTGGACTGCTGACTGCTATGATGTAAACTTTAGTGTGTTTGTCCAAAGAACCTGAGTCTCGTCAACTTCCTATCTTACTTCAGGTTGTGTGACTACAGTATTAGAGAACACAACTTAGTCATTCATAAGCATAATACCATAAAACATAACTTCACCCACTGACCTATGATGCTGGATCCAATAGTTCTCTTCACCTACTTAAATTGTGCTACTTACTGTTGTTTGTAGTGCTGGCAACCTCTGAATTTTAGCCTAGCAGCTGCAAAACTTGCATGTATAGATTACACAACAAGCTAAAAGCATAAGGTTTTAAGGGAAAAAAAACAACACCACTGTGGCTAATTTTAGTCATGATAAAGTAAAGCTCTTCATTTTTTTGCTGAACACCGTAGACTAGAAATTTCTGATAATAGCTGTTTTAGGACTGTGTTTTCTGTAGCATCCATCCAGTCAGCTAAGCGTCTTTGAAGTATTGGCAGAAACACATAATTCACAACAAAGATCCAGGTGCCACCACTACTTTGCTATAATGGTAGTAATGCTGCTGTCTATTGTTCTCTTCACTGGCATAGTAAAATGGGTAATTTTCTGGGTGAAGTGAAAGCGCAACTAAGGTCAGAACTCATTCAGCCAATGCTGAAAATGAGATGAACTTTGTTCTTAGAAGTTTTAATGGGGTGTAATCATAGGTGTGTACCACAGACATATGCAACTGGCACTCTAATGCAGTCTGTGACACAGGAATTTAATATCAATAACCCTCAGGAAACAACTGAGAAGTAATAACGGGGTGTACAAGAGCAACTGAGGTTGAACTCAAAGTAAGGATAGAAAGAAAATAGAGAAGTAGTCTTCAGTTGGTAGAAGGAGGATCAGGGGAAAAATGGCAGTTAGACTGTATTCAGTAGCAGGGCTTGTGGATTTACCTTAGTGAGAAAAAAAAAAATCTTGGCTTCATTCCTGAGTGTTTAAAAAAAAAAAATTGGGGTTGTCTCCCCCTCCTTGTATATCCGGTTACTGTATTTCATGAATTAGGAAGACTCGGTATTTCTGCAGTGACTTAATTATACTGGCTAAACCGTATATTAATTCAGAAACATTTAAGATAAATGCATTTCTTAGATCATAACTGACCACCCCCACCCCGGATTATATGCTCCTGCACTGGAATAGCCATAAAATACATATATAATAGCATTTTAAAGTTCACAGCTATTGTAACTGTTCTGGTTGGCAGTGGGAGCATGATTCTACGCGTACCTCAAATTCTTGAACTGTCTGTTAGATCTCATCCTCCAGTGACTCATTTGTGTTCATAGGTCAAAAGAGGGGAAAGCATCTTGTGTTTTTAATCTAGTCAGTCACTTAGTTGGTTCAGTCACTAGCATAATTCAAGTAAATAGAAGATCATCTTTGCTTTAGTGAATTCAATTTGTATCCAAAACTGTTTGTCTTACCTAAAGCCTTTTAAGGACTTCAGTGAACACCAGTTGCAGATATTCAGTTATTCATGTCTACCAGTTCTGTGCTCTAATTTCAGTTAGAACAAATGATTAAATGTGATATTAAGAGTATATTACAGGTGGTATGAGCCTTTGACTTTATAGCAGCCTAGAGGAAATAGTATTGGATACTGATAAATAGGTGCACAAAAATGGAAATAAAGAAAAAAATTTAGCTTGGATTGCTTAATCTTTAGAAGCTGCTAAATGGCATAAATTGTGCCTTGGAATGTGATCTTATGGCTTGGCCGCTACCTAGTAACTTGCTGAAGGTGGCTTGTGGATTTGTGTTGCTCTGGTGGTTGCTGCTTGTGACTTAGAATGTCAGAAGTTCAAGGTTTGCTGTGGTGTGTCTGTGGAAACACTGCTACTCTGCTTATCCGCTTCCCCCTTGTTCTGCCCGGATGATGTCATACCAGATGTGCCCGTAATTTTGAAGCCTTTACAACACAAAGCTCATAGTCCTTGTCTGTTCTGAGCCATTCCAGGGATTCACTTTGTATTGTTGATGCTAATCGTGAAAAAGAACAAATTCACTCTTTTTGGAATTTCTTTCCAAACCATACTTTACTACTTGAAATGTTAGCCTATTTCTGAGTAGTATTATTTTTTTCATGTGCCAAACCGAGAAATTGCTGGAACTGGTAGGGAGCAGCTTCACAAAGTATACATACACAGACAGTCATGCAGATGACAGTAGAGAGAGGAAAAAGCATGTAGTTTACAAGTTTAATTAGGTGAATTTCAAGACTGATTTCACACTGAAACCAACACTGATTGGGGTAGTGCAATTTTGAGCGAAGAAAAGCCAAATATTTAAAAGAATGCAAAACTCAGGAGAGATTGTAGCCTCCTTAGGTATTTTAGCATTTTCCATCTTAAATGCATCTTTAATGGCAGATTTTCCTTGTCTACACTACTGCAATCCGGAAGAGGTAAGGCTTTCCAGATTGACCTGAGTCTTCTCAGTTGTCATGCCTGTCAGCTTCTGAGAAATGTTTATTCTTCTTATGACAAAGAAATGTCCTTTTAAGCTCTGGCAATTTCATCTTGGTATATATATTTTTTTCTAAATAGTATCTAGATAAACTTGTCATGCAAGATAAAGAGGCAGGGAATCTCAACAGGAAAATCCATTTAGCTGAAGTGTGAAAAGGCTTTTTTTTTAATGCTGGAAGAGAGCTCAGTTTTATTGCTTTTAGCTAGTAGAGTCTATCATCTTCACTTCCAAGGGGACCAGCAAAGTTGGCAATACAAGACACTTCTGAAAGCTATTAAAATTCATTCCTTTAGGAAAAAAAAAAAAAAACAAAAAACACCATGTTTATGATCAGCAAGAATATTCTCTCCTCCTGTAGTTTGGGGGAGGGAGGAGAGTCATCCTCATTGATGGTAGTAAATAGCTAGACATCTTCAGCTGTGGAGTGTGCAGCTATTTGCATGCAGCCATCACAGTGGCATTTGAATGCTAACTGTAGATCTCGTTTTGAAGTCAAAATAGCTAATGCAGTGAAAGTTATTCCTGTGCATGGGCTATCCACAGCTGTAGTCAGTGTGTGGTTTATGCCAGTAGCAGCCTCCTTTCCATTTTTCCTAATGAGCAGAGATTAAGGATGTGGGTGTATGGAAATAGGAATGAGAGACTGCCTCAATTAGATCAGGGTGGGCCTTTCAGCCTTTGCACGTAAATATACAAACCATTTTTCTATTTTTCTTTAAGGTCCTTTTCAAGATACTCTTTTAAATGCTGTCTGTGTTTGTCTAAGTATGCCACATGTGTGTCCTTCTATAAATAGAAGCAATCTCTACAAAATTGTGCAAATGGTACGGGAGCTCGTTTGGTTTGTTAGCAATGTAAACTGAGGGATGCTATTCTTCAGAACATAAAAATACCATAAATTGAGAGAGACACATTTGGTGACCTTGGACTTCTGATTTTTAAGGTCCATTACCTGAGACAATTGCTATTTATACACTTAAATTTTTGCATAGACAACTTATTCTGTTACTAGGTGCTTCGTAGCCTAAATCAACTGTAGGACCCTGTGGCCTTGGGATCGATGTACTTGTTTTTAAGGGACATGTGAACAATGACCAGAACAGGCTTTCTGTTCTCATTTTACCTAAGTGTATAGCTACAAGGCAACTCTTCAAGGCCTACAAAGGGAAGCCACAAGTTTTATTTAGCTTGCACAGGAAGATTTTTGGAATACAGTAATAGTGGTATAAGCTGGTTGAGAGCATGAAATAGATGCCTACTGGAGTAGGGAGAAGAATCTTAAAAGCCGAATCGGTGTTACTCTTGTGTAACCAATACAAAAGGGGAACATTGATTTACTGTCCTTTGATTTGAGCCAGTAGATACAAGACGTCTTTCTGACTAACCCAAGGGTAATGTTCAATTTGGCTGCGCTGCTAAAGAACTACTATTAGTTGATCAAATGTCAAAGGGAGCTGCTAATGAAGTTGAAAGGAAGAGGCACAGGGGCTGAAATAGTAATGCTGCAGTTTTCAGTGGAAATTCTGTATTTTATTTTTTATTTTTGCAAAGAATGCCATCGGTTGGAAAACTGTAGTCAGCGTGGATCTGTTTTGCTTTAGGAGAGGCAGTTTTGGGGATCCTTGTGTGGTGATTCCAGTAATTTGTTCAAATGAGTACACCACAACATAGTGTGTACTACATAAATCATCAGCCAGTAATCTGTATCCAGAAAGAAAATGTATTTAGTCCCTTATTGTTCTTTTGCAATTACTAATACAGTTTAGCTTTACTTCCTTCAAAGCTGTCCAAAGTGCCTAAAATTCTAAGCCCTGTACCCGTTATGCAGACATTGGCGGGTACTTCACTCTGTTTTTCTCAGGACGGATATTATGGAATAAACTGTACAGTAACCCATACTTAGATATCACAGTGGTTACCATGGTTCTCTGTTTGTGAAAGCGTAAGTGCAGGATTTGTAGACATCAAACGTGAAATCATTATGAAATATCTTTACTGCTGTGTTTTGAGATCTTCCAGTAACAAGAGACAGTGGAGTCAGGTGCAGAAAAAAAGCTCTTGAATTTTAGATCTAAATCTAAACACCAAAGCAGCTGTTTCCAGTGTACATGTACACCACTTTATTATGTTCCTTATTACTGATGAAGTCACGTAATTTAGGAAATGCTGCCCTTTGGGCAAGTGTGTCACAAGTTTTATCAAGCAAGGTGGCCTTAAGATGGGAATGAGAAATTCAGATTTTTATCAAGCCACATATGAGGTGGTGTCATTATTTTTTGAAGGGAGGAGTTCATGGAAACTGACTAGTCAGAAAGTACCTTGAAAATAAGGTATGTATGTGCCACTCTGAAATGACTGCTCTCCAGGAAACATCTGCATGCGCTCTGACTAGATTAATAGCAGAATATTCTTAAATGAACAAATTAGTTTTTAAGTTGCAGCCTAACAAAGCAAACTTGAAACTGCTTAAATATATAAGGGCTTTCATAAATAGTCAGACAAAGCCTTACTCTCCCAGGATTCTTAAAACTAAATTGGCATTTGCATTAGCTCTCTTTCATGTCTTCAGGGAAATAATCCAATGTAATATCTATATCAACACAACTTAAGTACGGTGCTGGGAATAAGGAAAGCTTTGACATATTTATAAACAAGTATCATTTTAATTTAAATTCAGATCAATCACAAAAATGCTTTGAAATGGAAGGGTTCAGCTTAAAACTTCTGAAGATACTCTGATCCCAGTTGGCTGGAAGAGGCAGGTATTTTCTTCACTCCTTGTTTTGCTCTCTTCCTCTCCTCCTTCTTAGTCAGTTCCGTTTTCAAAAGTTATTTGGGATTATTTTAATTGTGTTTAACCTCATGATTTTTTTTTCT
Source organism: Anser brachyrhynchus (assembly GCF_964034855.1). NCBI lineage: Eukaryota > Metazoa > Chordata > Aves > Anseriformes > Anatidae > Anser > Anser brachyrhynchus. The sequence goes on along the minus strand of NC_137710.1, from coordinate 8,155,969 downwards.
CATGAGTGAGATCTCATTTTGCATGTTTAGCTTTCTCTGAAGATTGATGTTTGTCCTAGCAATAACTCTCCAGATGTGTTATGATCTAATAACGCTGAGCACCAGTGGTTAACCCTCGTCTGCTGTCAGCAGCATGCTGAACCACCTGCTGTGTTTTACCAAACCTCATAACTCAGCATTTGATTATGTAGTTTCTTGGCTCCAAGCGTGTGGAGCTGTTAGGCATGTAGGTCGGTGCACTCTCCTTTCCCAGGGTCTGTATCCAGCACTGGGCTCAGGAACCGCTGCCCGGAGACTTCCCTCTGGAGTCACACAGTCATCTTGGTGTCTCTTCAACTTCCCAAGGCTCAACGGTGGAGTAGGGACTGCCTGTACGGTTGTCTTCAGATGGTCAAACCTGTAGCTCTAGGTTCTTATATACATATATATATATATATATATATTTTTTTTTTCCTCATTTCTCTCTTTGTACAGTGCATGTCTCTCAGACCTATCTTCCCTCTCTGGAGACCTTGCTGCAATCCTAATCTTACCACCTGGCTACGTGGAAGCAAATGACTTTTCTAAGGGGTCACTCCTTGAAATATATTGAGGTTTGTGGTTTGAGTTGGCAGTCTAAGTTGAAGAAAGTAAAAGATTGTATAGCGATGCAGCTCTAAAGACAGATTTCATACAATATGCATTTTCAAATAACCTTCTGCAAAGCGTCAGCCTCTGTCTACACCTTCTAATTAAATCAGTGCACAGGTAGGCTGGCTTTGTATATATCTCATTTTGTGTAAAATGGTTAACAAGTCCTTGTGACAAAAGCAATAGAAGCTTGAACAGGCATTGCTAATATTTTTTTCAAATTACCATGTCTTGATAATTTTGTAAGAAGGGATATATAAAATGGTTGCTTTCTGATACGTAGTGTGAGCCGAACAGGAGGAGATAGCCGAGCTGCAGAATCTGATGAGGTAACTTCTATTTCGTGTATGGAAGTTGTAGCATCTACAGCAGCAAAGCGGTTTAATATTTGCAACAGAAATTCCAAAGTGCAAAGGCAATGCAAGATTAAAATAACAGTACTTGCTGGGTGTGGCCATTAAACCAATATGATTTTTTTGCAATTGCAGAACAAAACTTATGATCTTTGTCCAGATGTAGGACTGTATCAGAAAATTAACTGCAAGGATTACTTCAGCTCTTCTCAGCAGAGATTTGCTGAGAACATTGCCTCATTTTACATGACAAATCCATTCTGAAAGCTAAATTTTGAAGTGAATGCCTACCTACACAAGAAATGCTCTCAAGAAGCTCAGGGAGAATGGAGGTGGACAGGAAGACACCATTTCATTTGTAATAGTGAAAGGGTTGGTTCCTTGAAATGGGATGGTTCCAGTCATGTTGTGTTTTTCAGTAAATGAAATTTGACAGATCGCTTGCAATGATAATGAGGTACAAGGTCTTGCACGTGTTAGTGAATTTCACCTTGCTGCTGCTGATAAGCAGCATTTCCAACAGGTTGGGAAACTTTGCTTCCCTAATGCTTGAGCTCAAGAAGGCTAGACAAAACAGCACTGTAGTCCTTTATTTCACATCTGGGCCCTTTCTGATAGTGAGTTTTGAGTGTGGTCAGATGCCTAGATGGGACCCTTCTTGATTTATATAGGACTGTGGGACGTGGCCACTTGGGATTTACCTGTGTGGAGCTTGTTATCCTGGGCAGCGGCTTGGCAGCACCAGTAACCTAACAGCAGTGGGCAGCAGCTGGTGGGTTCAGCTAGGTGCGTACCTGTGATAGGTTTTTCTGACTGCATTGATTCTCCAGCCATCAGACCAGGTCAGCAGCTACTAGTCATGACTGTGAAATGCTTTGCTGTCACAGGTCAGTTTCCAGTGGACAGGTGTCTAAACCAGCACTCTTCCTGATGCTTTTTAATTTTTGGTAATGTCAGAGCTACTGTGAATGCGTTGCTAAACAAGAGATGCTATTGTGCAGGCAGAGGACAAGGTGATAAAAGATACAGACCTGGGAAAATGTTCAGGCTTGTATATGGATGTATATGTATTTAAATAAGTGATCTTGTGGTTAGGACTACTCTTGGAACCACCTGGTTCCTGGGCTCAGGTCTTAATCCTGCAAACAGCTGTCTGTACTCTCTCTAGCAAATCACTTAATCCTTCATCTGCATTAAGTGTAAGATTTTATCTGGCTGTACTGGTAGTTAGCTGGGGCAAAACTGTGTCCCACTCCCTGTGTTGAAGTCTTAGTCTCTCCTGGTTTCCAGCAACATAACTTGTGAGTTAGGTTGGCAGTGCTATCAGAGAAACTGAGGCCGAGAAGCACTGTACAATTGGAGCATTGGTGCTTAGGAAGTTTTGCACATATGTGCCAACTCCAGACTAACATCCTTTGAGCCCAGGACTCAATGGAGATCTTTATTTCAGAAAAGGCTTCTGAAGAGAAGGTTTATTCTCCATCTAATGTCATTTTGGGCCATCCTAAAATGCAAGTGAATGTCATGCAGCAAGACTGTTTTCTGTAACACTGAAATCTGCATGAACATATGAATATGGAGATACATGGACTAAAGCTTCATTGGCTGTCTTTAAAAGTTTAATGGTTACATTGTAGTATTTAAACTTTCATTTGTATGTGATTCCACAAAGGCTAATTACTTTTGCCAAGTAATATTTCTTCCACTATATTACAAAGGCTAGTGGGATAGAGCTAAACATGATATCTGTGGTTGAAGAACTGAAAAATTAATTATTTCTTTTCTAGCTGCTGTGTTTGATTTATAATTCATATCTGATAAAATGAGAAATACACTTCTGTGCTAGCTATCGTCTCTCCATTTACTATCTAGGTGTTGTTTCATTGTGTTGCTCTTTGCTCGTTTGTTTGTTTGTTAAATTCTTCCTTCAGTGGATGTTAGGGGTTTGTGAATTTTGGGCCATAGAGTGCTGCTGAACGAGGAGGTTGCCTGATCCATGTTTTCGTTGCCTGTCATTTCCTTTAGACTCATTATCCTTTGTAGTATCTGGCCCCAAGGCTTGTGTTTACTCCAAACTGTGTAGCTGCTGTAGCACACTGCTGCCACGACCCTTGACTTTTATTATTATTACAAGAGTAGAAAAAAAGGATTCAGGGTTACAAGATGTAATTCAAAATCTCATCCCATCTGTTGTGCTGGAGTGGTTTATATGGGTTCGTGCAACAACTTTCCCGTATTGAAACTGTACGTGCTATCAGTGGGTTACTGTCTTTACTGTGACCTTTGGAATTCTCTCCAAAGGGGCTGACCAATGCTTCTATCTTTTTCCCCACTAAGTTCTCTGTTCTTAGTCTATGAATTTATTTGATCCAGAAAAGTACGCAGAATTTGGTCTGGTCAATAGGGAAAGAGGTGTCTAGCAATTTGCCAAATAATTGTCCTCCTCTGAACGCAAGAGAGACCTGTTTAGTGCTGTGATGCACTGGATCTTGCTTTTTTTGATTAATATGCTTTATGCTTTTGTTTGCTTCTTTCAGAGTATAGTGTTATTTATTTTTGTTGCTTCAACTGCTTTGGAAATGAGGAAAAGATATTTTGAGTGTAATACCTGCTTGGTCTAAAACAAAAAGTGTTGCCAGTTTACTTCTTGGTTCCCGCAAAATACTTTTCTATTGGGCTGCTTCTGCCACGTGTATAATATGTCTCCAAAACAGCATACTGTGCGTGCATGATGGGTGGATTCCTGCATGTCTGACGAGGGATGGATTCTCTTGGGCATGCAAGTCCTGCCAACACTTCAGTTAGAAAACTTAAGGTTTTAATGTACATTCTGTCTTTTAGTCCCGGTTTGGCCTCTTCTTTTGGAAGACGTTTCTCTGGAACAAGTTATAATGTACCAGGCTTTTTACAATAAAAAAAAAAAAGCATTTATAGTTATATGGAGATGGTTAATTAGAGAGTCTGCATCTAACTCATATTTCTCTCTTTAGATTCCTTCCCATTGTTTCTTACCATGCCTGTTTAAAAACTTGATGAAGCTGTGTAAGAACTACACAGATGGGATGAAGCTGCCAATTGATAAGGAATGTTCTGATTTCACATGGCAGTAACATTAAGGGGATGTTTTTTCTGTGAGAATATAAAAACACTTGACTGTCACTTCCCTGATTTTACCTGTGGAGGGAAGGTACATCAAGGGTGGCCCAGAGTAATTCTGCTGACTTTTAGTCTGTGCTGTAGTAACCTTATCTGGGTCCATGTTCAGAAAGCAGAAACCTGTCAAAAGTCAGTAGATATGCACTGAATTTCCAAATTATTCTTAATATTCTGCACATGGATTATCTTTCTTGTTGTGCTTATTTAACTATATAATGGAAATAGCTTCTTAAATATCAGTAAATGAACACAGGACTAAGGACTGCTACTGTATTTGGCACATTTACATCATGGTCCTATATATGAAATCTAAAATTCTTTATTTCAAAATAAAGAAAATAGCAAGAAAAAAATTAGGAATCCCTAAGGGCAAAATACTGCATGTCGAGTTCTCTTCCGTCGTGGCCTACTTTATTTGCTAAATATAAAAACCATTAAAACTATTTGTGTACCACAGCTATGGCTAGTCTAGAGTTCCTTGTCATCCTTCTGCAATTATCCAAAAAGCTTGCTTACATGTGGATACTACAGGGTTTTAGGTGCATTACATTGTAAATGAGTATCTGGAAATAAACTGCCAATCTCCATTTCTGGATGAGCTTTAAAGACAGATTCAGGCACAATAAAACAGACTTGTTTAGTGACAGTTCTGCGTCACTCCACATGCCATGTATGATCACCCTATCAAGAAGTGCATCCTGCTGTGATGACAGTTTGCTGGAAACTCTCCACAGATTCATTGGAAATTGGCTGAGCCCCAGCTCTACAAATTAGTGGTCAGAAGAGACTGTTTGTAGGGTACAAGTCTGTCCAATTTGTAGTGTTGACTTGATTCTTTTTTTAATTAACACTTTAAAAAGTGTGTCAGCGGAGTGCCAAACAAGACAAGAAATGATCAGCTAAAACATTTTATTGTAGCAGATGATGCTGTTCCATATTATCACAGGAACATGGCACAATACAGCAATATTTTTTGTCACTTTTGTTCATTTTATGGTCAACAACACTTTAAAATACTGTAAATAGTCTTCAAAACAAATTCCAAATTTTGCTTTTGTTTTTTTTTCTTCTAAACTCAATCTCCATTTTTCCTGAATTCTTTTAAAATCTAGTATCTTAATGAATTTAAAGCCAACAAGTGGAATTGTTTGCTACCCCCCTCCCCCACTATTAACTGCTTTTATCTCTAAGACTGCTTTCTGTGCGGCATCTCAAACTTAAGCAGGTGATTGGCAACAACTATGTAAGGAAATACAGTAGTCTGTAGTCCTTTGTAGATCCTGTGAGTACAGTCAGGATTAATGAAATCTGACTGGCTAACTTTTGGTGAAATCATCTTTACCCTCTTTGTTTTTAAGCATCAAGCTTTTTAACTGCTGCTTCCTCAGTGCTTTGTGTGAAACCTATTACTACTCCATCCAGACCTCAAATATTGCACGGCAAGGGAAGTGAATGTCAAGATGAAAGCTTTGAAACATCAGAGCTGGCGATGACAGCAGTTTTAACTGTGCCTTTGCTTACACTGAACATGGTAATGTTTCCTATAGAGTTACCTCAGATTATGGCCTCAGATTTTGGATATGTTCTTTGCAGGTAGATTGTGCCAGGTGCTGGGGCTGTCAGTATAAGGCAAGCTTTCAGTGTCAGGACCTGGTACTGCATAGCGCAGATTGAGCAGATTCCCATCCAAGCCATGCTCTCACTCCCCCTCCTCAACTGAAGAAGGGCAGAAAATAAAATGAAAAGCTTGTGGGCTGAGCTAAAGACAGGGTGATCAATTACCAACACAGGCAAAGCAGATTTGACTTCAGGAAAATTAATTTATTTCCAATTAAAATAGATTTGGATGGTGAGAAGCAAAGACAAAAACTAAAACACCTTTCCCCTTAATCACCTCTTTTTTTTCACGCTCAATTCCTTTGTTCCCAACCCTTCTTACCTCCTCCTGCCCACTTGAGTGGCACAAGTGGAAGGGGAATAGGGGGTTGCAGTCAGACCGTAACAGTTCCTCTCTGTCTCTTCTTCCTCCTCACTCCTTCCCGGGCTCCTCGAGGGGCTCTCCCCGTGCTGCAGTTCCTGTCAGGAAAACTGGCTCCTGTGCGAGCTTCTCTCCACAGCTCGCAGTTTCTTCAGGAAGTACCCATTTGCCTTTGCATGGGGTCTTCCACGGGCTGCAGTGTGGATATCTGCTGCAGCAGGCTATGAGGAAATACCTGCTCCACCATGGTCCTTTCCATGGCTGCAGGGGAATCTCTGCTCCGGTGCCTGCAGCACTTCCTTCCCCCTCCTTCTCTCACCTTAGTGCTCACAGGGCTGTTTCTCACACTTTTTACCTCACGTCTTACTGCTCTGCACTGTTCTGCCCTTTTTTTTCAACGTGTTTTCCCTGGGTCACCACTACTGTGGCTGAGGGGCTCGGCTGTGCCCTGCAGTGGGGTGGCTGGAACCGGCTGGTTCTGGTGCAGGGCCACCCCGGCCTCACCTCACTGAGGCGCCTGCAGCCCCTCACTGCCAGTGCCTCTCCACCTAAGCCCAGGCCCCCACGGAATACTTTCTACGTAAATGTTCTATCATACAGAATATGGTTAAGACCTTCATGGAGAAGAGCATTAGGTATGTGAAGTTAATAGTAGGTAATACAGTTCTGTGTTCATATGGATCTTTAGATGCAGGAGGAGAGACCGTGACGGAGCAGTGGTAATGACAAGAACAAAAAAAGCCCTTTTGACCTTCATCACCCCCAGCTGTACCAGCAAGGTCAGTCATACAAGTTGGGAAGAAAACAGATTTTGTTAATCTTTCTGCAAATTAACTTCCTTTTTTTTTTTTTTAGTAGCTCTTAACCAAACGCTCTCTTCAGGGTAATTGTTTAATGTGAGTGTGTGGTGATGGCTCACAGATTTATGAAATTCCTCAGAATTTCCACTGTGATTCTATGAGTCATGTAAATGTGACTTCTTCAGATGTGACTCAAGGATCTTCCATTTTTATGGATTCCTGAGTAGCTGCTCTGTCACGGTCTGGGGGTTGTCGGGGTCCAAGCTGGGTGTTTTGTTCAAGCACAAGTTACAGCTGTGTGTCTGTTCTCGTGCATCTGAAAGCTGTGGTGAAGACAAGCTCACTGGTGGTATGGCTGCTGCTGCACCAGCTGTAAGCAGCCCTTCCATGAGGGCTGGCTGCAGGCATTACTTTTTAACCTCAAATCTCAGCTGCATTTATTCTGACTTACTGTTTAAAAGCCCCATCATTCTTGCCAACTTCATGGAAGACTTGCTCTTTTCTTTTTAATTGCCTGTTGAATGCTGGGTATTGGTACAAGGCTGAGGTCCTCTGAACAAACTTTCCAGAGAATCTCTCTCGCCTCTCTGGGATTAAGGGCAGTGTTTACAATAGAGGGCTGCATACAGTATATTCCATGAGGGACAAAATGTGAGACAAGTAACTCATTTTCTGTGGGTGCATTTAGGTAGCGTTGGTAGCCCTAACCTACTGCTGGAGTGGAGAGTATAGAGGAATGGACAAGGAGGAGGAGTGATTTTTTAATGTCAGTAAAAGTGACTAGCTCAAAAGCTCTATGAAAAATTGAGTTTCCAGAGCAGAAATACTAAAGCTTCAGCCTAGTTCATAGTTTTATTTTTTTTTTCCTACCCTGAAGCACTCCATCATAATTGCCTTTGCTCATACTACACCTGTCAAGAGATGACACTGTTATGTGCTAAACTCTGTAGGTGTGACAGCAATGCGTTTCGCCCTGCCAGAATGGAGGTGGCATGTGTCCGTTTTCTAGTACTTGGCCTGGTCTGCCAGCTTTTTTCCTTATACTGTAGAGATAATGCCAAACCATAGTGTTTTAACCGTTTCCCCTTTGGCTAATGTTTCTGGTGACATGATTATAAATGATTTCTGTGTTCCTGGTACACATATGTAAGCATGTTGTTTTTGCCTTTTTTCTTTTTTTTTTTTTTGCTGGATACCAAGAGATCTGGTGGGACTGTTCAGAGCCATTTGTTCTGAGTGCCCTGGGCAGTGGTAGGTATCAGTAGGCAAACTTGGCTATAAAACCTACAGTCTACATGTAGGCACGGACTGAATTCTTGTTGTAAAACAGCTTATCCTTGCTTCTGGCGAGCTCACTGTGATAGCAAGAAACACCAAGCATTAGACAGAAAGGAGTATCGAGGTTTGTTCTGAACATCTCTTTAATGGTAATTATTCAGCTGTTTTTCAGTGGAGAAGGTATGCAGAGGTAAGTATATAGTTCTATTATTCCCAAGCCCCTTAAGGTTTACCTTCACTCACTGGTACGTTTCTAAACATGGCTAGTGCACATAGCCAGATCCACCCTGTGTACATGAATTCCTCCTGAAAGTACCTACTTCTTCACAAATACTGTATAATTCGGGAAACTAGGGAAAGTCTGCTATGGCATTCTGGATTTTTGCTGAATGCCTTTTTTTTGTTGTTGTTTTGTTTTTTAGCTTGTTTTCTAAAGAAATGAGGCTTTATGTTGTTAGTTCTGTACATTTCTTCCATTTTGAACTTGTAAATCCATTACCCATTTCTATCAAGTTCAGTAAAGGCACTGAAATCTTTAAGGTGATAAAAGAAATTTGGTGCCTGAGCACAGGAAATAAACCATTAATTATTGCCCTATTGAGGGAGTGGCTTTCATGTGAAATCAGCAGCTGCATCTGGACAGATCTCCAAGTTTGGCATCCTGGTCAGAAAACTGTTCAGCTGGGTGTTTTTTCCTTTGTTTGCCTGCTAGGGGGACATGAAGGGAAACTGGAAGGTGATTTTCTTCAGGGGTAATATTGCGAAGGAGGATGCAGAGGTTTCAGTGTATATATACATACAGAGGCAATACAGAAAGGAAGAAGTCATAAAAAGCATGAGCAGTGATTGCAGTGGGGGTTGGGGCAGTGTTACACAAGGACGCAGGATGCCTATCCAGGAGAGACATTTGTTCATCTGCTCCTGAAATATGTTGTTTCATCTTAATATAGATAAGTCCACAGATCGCCTGCTTGTATAATTAGAAGAAACACATTGGCTGCAAACCCAGTTGAGTGTCCTTCCTGGGTCCCTTTAAAAATACAGGAGAACTGTTTTTAATGCTTCTGTTTATTTTGGTACAGTATCCAGACTGCTGGAAATATGTTTATAGCACAGTCTAATGAGCTGAGGCTCCTCTCTAAGATTCCACTGCCTCATAGCTGGATAGAAAAAGCTGATGCTGTCTAAATATGTATTTATGTCAGACACTGGCTTGTGCTAACAGTTAATGCCATGAGGAGCTGCTTATTTAATACCACCTAAGCTAAGAGCTTGAGCAGCAATTGTTCCTAAGCATATGATACAGAATGATCCTAGTTACTGCAGTATTCATTTACTTCTGCAGCGCTCAGATGTATCAACACCCAGTCTGTGTTGTGATCATCACTAGTTATATTAAGTCATCTGTAGTTAAGCTTGATGACTTCATGAGAACCATTTTACTTTTGCAGTCTACCTGTGAATTACTAATTCCAGGTCAACTTTGAAATCTGGTTAACGTTTTAGATGCAAGAAACCCAGGTATATGAAAATAGTGTTACTTCCATTGGACTGGAATTACAGCTCTGCCTGGAGCAAATTTAAGTGAGGTGAGAGTGAGCTGCTCATCAGCATCCTGACAGGTTTTCTTGCCACTTTAAATGCGGTGGTTTTAATCTCTTATTCTTCCCACTTCTTCTCCAAGAGGAAGTGCATTTTGCCTGGTGCATGATTACTTACTTCAGTGGAAGACAGTCTTGGAAATGTCATTTTTTGATAGAAATATTTTCTATATCAGGGAGAATAATATTCAAGCCTAAAATAAAATAGAAGTTTGTTTTGAAACACAAAAACTATGCCGAGCAGATTATAGTGCAACATTGGAGTTGTTTGGTTCAAAGTTGCTGCTTGAATCACAGTTGGTTCCCAAATGGTTTAAAAAGCCAGTCTGTGGCATTTGCTCTCCCTGCCCTTTTGAACATCCCCTTGCTCCAGTTATTCTTGTGTTGCAAGGGGTCAGAGATCACTCTCCTTCTCTCCAGGCTTCAGACCATTGGACTTGTCAGCTCTTCCTGAAATTGGATTATAATGAAAAGTTGGCATTCTCTTCCCTTACACTCCCAAATCTGAAAAACCACTGCAGAAACCTTATTGTAATTAGTAGTTTGCTGTTGGTGCAGCTTGTGTAGGCAGAGCATGGAGAAGTTTGCTTCAGTGCACATTGGAAGGACTGAATGGCAGTGTTTTACAGTGTGGCTCTAAAAATCTCGTGTTCACTTTTAAATCCCATGCAGACAAAAAGCTAATATTAGTAATGAACTCTTAAAGCTCACTGGAGAAGAGAATTGATTTGGGGTATAGAATAACTTTTCCATCAGTGTTTTGGCCAGATCTGCTTAATGTGTGTAGTAGCTAAATCCTTCTCAATTTAAACAGAATATAGGCATTTTAAATGATTTACAGGTTTTTGAAAACACTATTATCAGTACCATGACAGTGTTCTGAGGAAGTACTTCTTTTGAATTACAACTGGAACTAATATCTGCTGGAGTAGTAGCTCTTTGAATAGATAGGAAAGTGGCTGCCAGGAATATATTGAATATCTGAAGCCCAAATTGGATATATTTAGTATAGTTGGCTCATTGAAAAACTTGTTAACAAAGCATGAAAATCCTGCTGGAGCAAATTCATCTTTTGCTTTCGAAGAATGTTTCAGTTCTTTGTTAACAAGTTGAAGATTAAGTGGTTTTATTCTGGGGGGATGTGTCCTTGCTTGCGCGTGCACTGAATGCCTTTAATAGAACCATCGTGTGGTTGGGGCTATTCTTCACGTAAGTTGTTTTTGCTGGCCTGTAGTGGAAACCTGCACAGAAGGGAGGTGGAGCAAGAGAAGGTGGATTTGAATGCTCTGGTCACTGTTCTTGGTCTTTATTTTGCGTTGGCAATTTGAGAAAGGGGCTCAGGGGCTGGCAGGGGGATTTGGCCTTCCAGGAATGATGCCAGAGAGACCTTTCTTTGAAGTCCTTCGTCAGCAAGAGAGAGAGCCTATCCTGTTGCATTCTGTTTTGTTTCTGGGGGGAATATGATCCGGAGTGACTAGAGACAGGTGGAGTGTGTCAGAGGTCCAAAAGAAGATAGTAATCAATATTCAGTTCCCAATGCTTAAACGTTTTATGAATGTGCCAAACTATATAAAAAGCTTATCTCACACTAGCTATTTTAAAGTACATTAGAAAAATTACGTGACTGTCTTGCATCTGTTGCTGACTTCAGTTCTTTTTCTGTATAAACAATTTTAGTGATTTAAGGTAGTGCAAAGGAATAATTGAAATGTAGTGGAATTTATGTGTTTTTCTGTCATCCTTGAAAGAATTCCGAAGTCTTGAATAAACAAATAAAGCAAAGACCAGAATTGGCCATGGAATTTAACCCACAGAAGAGATCTAGTTTCAACATGTTGCTTCTCATACCTGTACCGTTGCTGGGCAGCAAATGTGTAGAGAACAATTTAATTTTTTTTGAATATTTGGCCCATTTCCTTAGATATATAGTACAACAAAGAACATTTGTCAAGTGATAAACTGTACTACAGTGATTACCAGTCTGATTCCTCTGGATGCATGAGCCACTAATCTTCTTAAGTGGGTGCTAGTACAGATGGAGACCAGGACTGGGGGCTGCTGTGTTGAAACTTGCAGCCACTTCAATCACCAGTGTACGCTGCATGACTTTTATACCCTTGTTACAAAATTTGAAAATGCACACCCTCACAAAGTTACTTTCTTAGCGAAAAATGTGATTTGCTTGGCTGGATGTTTGTCTGTTCTTGTATCTGCTTTGTGGTGAGAGGGAGTAAGTACTTGGCCTTGATAAGCTCTTGCGCCGAGAATTACTTTGGAGGGGGAAAAAAAAAAAACCACAAACAAACTCTGAAAGTATTATGGCCCACAGTTATATCAGCAGGGCCTTGCTTGGAAAACAATTGGGACTGCAAATTAAATAATCGTTGTCCATGGATGGAAAACATGTGGCTTTTCTTCTCCCATGTATACTGCCTTACTTGCTCAGTGCTTTTGTGGTATACTGAAGTCTTAAGAGCCAGGATGCTTGGGGCTTAATCAATGAAAATGGTTTGAACTGATTGCTGTGTAAAGAAAAGAACCCGGTGGTTTAATTACGCAGATGCCATGTATACACAGAAGAGTGACTATTGATCTGCATGTTTTTAATTAAAATAAAGAACTGGCAATTTTCATAAAACATTTTCTCCTTACTCACCAGTTTGGGTAGGACTTCAATTGCCGTTGTGCCCTACGAAGCAGCTTCATTGGCAGGCACTAAAACTGCAGTGCATGGGACTGGCACACAGGCATGGGGTCAGAATACAGGGGTCCAGCTGGGGCTCAGAAAAGAACAGTGGCATGAAGTGACACTCGAATTTTCTGCTGTTCATTCTTCCATTTGAGGATCAAGCTTGTCTGCAAATCAGATGATTAAAGCTATGGGAAGCCACTGTTAGTTCTATGTTCTACTTTTGAAATACTTTCACTGGGGGAAAGCTTCCATGTTGACATTCGTAACTCAGGAGAAGCCTGCGAGCCAGGAGCTCCAAGGTATGATTTGAAGTCTTTTTTTTTTTTTAGCTTCTCTATTTACTTTGTTCAGTCAAAGCAGTGCAGATCAACCGTCCAAACTGGAGCTTTCTATGTTGACACTGAGATGTACATTAGAGGTAGAAAGCTGCCCAGCTTTCGACTGTTGGAATAAGTCGCAAGGTAGTCCTGTTAAAAGCAAGTACTTCCAGAGGCTTCTTGAGCTCCATCAGTCAGTCTTTCCTGTCTCTTAAACTTTCTTTCTTTGCTTCTGTGTGAAAAGCTTCCAAAAGTAGGGAAATTGAACACACAAAATACAGATTATTCTAATCTTTCCCAGCCAACTTTGGCTATTACATCAACGGGAGGAAAAACACAGCCAAGCAAGACTTCAAGCAGTGAAATAGATACCAACTTGAGCGTGTTGAAGATGGAAGCAAGGACTGAAATTACTCAAAACCGCAATGGTTGTAGGACATTATTTAATGATTAGCAGAACCTGGCTTACCTAGTGCAGCCTCTGGGAAAGGTAGCATATGTTTTACCCTGTTGTGGCCCTTTGTTGCTTTCTTGTGCCAGCACTAGCCTTCCTGTGGCAAGGTGGTGTTGGTTTTCATCTAGATGTGTTTCCCTGGTCCAGTGTGCTAGGTAGCCAGTGGCAAAGAGGGCTGGACTGCTCCCTCTGCAGTTACCGCTGGTGCTGGCATCAAGTTTTTGTGTAGCTATGCCCTGAGCCTCCCTTGTGCACTAAGTCACTATTTTGTGGTTTAAATTACAGGTTGCAGTGACAATCTACCTTAATCATAATTATCCACAACATTTCCATTATAAGACCTTAGTTTTTAATTCTGTGAAACTAGCCATTTGGGTCAAGAAATCTGCTTCATGCTGAGGCATTTTGTGTGCTTAGGCAAAAGCAGGATGACATTAAGGAAAAATATTTTGCCTATGGGAAACTTCAAGTTCAGAGAGAGTAAACCAGGGACTCAAAATGGGACAGCAGGTTGGCTTTTGTGCTAGGCCTTTTTTGTCTTTTTCCTAAACCTGTCCAAGTTCTTACATCTCTGCAGAGAGCAGCAGGTCTGTGTTCAGTGGCTCTTCTCAGAGCTTCTGTCGTGGGCAATTAGGGAGCATGGCAGGGGGAAAACAAAGAGCCAGAAAAGAGCTGGGAAAGCTGTTTTCAGTTCAACTTGTAGTGAGTGCACTCCTGTTTTTTTGGAGAGTGATGTACTATGTATGTGGGACTTTCAGCTCTGAGCACTGTCAGCTTCACATTGTTTGCATGGCGGCTTCCACTGACTACAAAACGCCAAGGTGTCTGAAAAGTCCGGTTCTAGGGGGCACCCGACCTTTTGGGTTCCCATCTGCAAAATCAGACTAAGATGGAGGGATTATAACAACTCCTAAGGGTGTCATAATGATAAACGCTAATGTTAGTGAAGCATTCGTATGAAGTTAATTATAACAGCACATCCCAGAAGGAGAACAATTCTATATTGAGTACAGAATGTGCATAGCATGCAACAAATATGGCCTGAGGCCATGCGTTGTCTGGGTACAATGAAAAGAAATACTTAACAGCTACCTGCTCAGCAAGCATCATCAGTGCTTAAAGTAGCAGCAACCCTATAGGGGATACAGAAAATAAAGAGATTAAATTTGGCCTTCCTGTTATGTGCAAGTAACTTCAAAGAATTATGGATGGTTTTATTGTGGCAAGCCAATTTTCTGAGCAGTTGCCTTTGTGCCAGGGTTGTCACTTTAGTATATTTTAAAAATATGATGACAACTATGAACTTTCAGAGTCATGTTGCAAAAATAATCCCTGAGCTTGAGGCTGTACTGCTTAGTTTTTTTCTTTCCCAATTATTAGTTTGAGGAAGGCAAAAAATCCAATGTGGAAAAACTTAAAGGTTATTAAGCAGCTTGGGTTGCCTTGGATTGATTTGGGTTGTTTCAGTACATTTTTCACTTTATTTTCCAAATCATTACAGCTGATCTCAGTGCAAATGACTGATGTTACTGCATGCAGAAATATTAGGAAAAATACTTGCTTCCCCAGGAATTACAGTAAAGTCTATTAAGCTCAGTACACAGCCTATTTTTACAAATAGAATTATGGGTTTCAGTTTGTTGTGGTCACATTTGTGCAAGACTAACTTGGACAGTTCCATCTCTCACTTCCAAAAAAGGGATCATACAATGTATTAAGCAGTAAGCAATACCATAAATTTAAGTCTTACATTTTAAGAACAGAACCTTAGGCCTTCTTGCATTCTCCATGAATGTTTAGTATTTTACCAGTTTGACTCTTTTGTAGTACTTTCTGACTTTATAAGTTTTGTTTTTATGGATTTGAGTTCAAAAATTGATTTATTTTATTTATATCTTCAAATAGATTGGATGAAAGTAATTATTATTCCTTTGAAATAATTACAAGCATAGCAACTATTTGTGACAGAAATAACTGAGATTTCAAATTCTTGCATGCAAAGCTATTCATCAACTAAATAAATCAGTCCTTGATGGAAGAGGGGAGGATGTAATCACCATGCTTTTGTGGCACAATGTGGCAAGGAGGATATTGTATCTTAAAAGTCACGGATTTGAGATTTTTTTTCCTCTAGTATTTTTAACTAAGGATTAGTTTTAAAAAAAATTGTATGTATATATATGTGTGTGTGTGTGTATATATATAGCTGAACTGTATTTGTCTCAGGCTTTGAGATAAAAGTAAAGTTAAAATTCTTATCTAAATATAATACCCTGTGTTTTATAAATAACTCATGAAAATTTTTTTTAAAAAATGTAATGTGTATCAGAAGGCTAAATGAGCGTAAGAAAAAAAATTCTGATGAAATTTGGCTTTTTAAAAACAACTTAGGTATCTGCGGGAACTGAATGGGCATTGGTGGCAGCAGTGGGAAGGGTGGACAAGAGTATAACAGGAGGACATGCTGCTGGAAGAGTGGTTGCTGTTCCAGTCTAGAATAGTATAATCAAAATGTCTATATTCTGTTGCAAGAAAGAAATGTGGATGGCAAAAGATCAAATTGTTTGATATTCAGACTTCTGTATATCCTAATGTTTGTTGGTTTGCATTAAGAGAACTGAGTTTGTCTGGATTGATGGCTGTCGCCTCCAAGTCTCCTAGTTGCATGAAAAACAAGCCATGTGCTTCAAGTCTTAATTTCCCAAAGGACAGAAGAAAATGTTTGGATCATTTATTTTGAAAGATAATTACAGCTCTAAGCAACCCCTCAAAGTCAGCATTTAAAATTGACACTATTACATTGACTTGAGTGTAAACATATGAAAATTGTTATGATATTGAAAAAGAACATTTAGACTAAGAATATCTGTTGTGAAACAGTCATGAGTTTTAAATCATGCTTGGTCTTGTAGGACTCCCTTTTCTCTCTATAAATAATGGTAAAGAGTTCAAATTTTGATTAAGTCTTTAAGCTAGACGTACAGTCAGAGAAAGATAATTCCATGATGGGACAACTTTGAAGGTACCGAAAGTTGCTTTTGTTTTCTTGGAAAGAAAACTTTCAGAATACACTTTTCTGTAACAAGTGATGCCTCCTTTACAGGTAGACATGGGATTTTCCAAATAGTCTCCTGCATGTCTGGAGCTCAGTCTTAATATAAATTTAATGCAAACAGCACAACCGTAAAACCTGGTTTTGCTTCAACAAAAACAGCCAAACTAGATTGGGTCAGTGTCATGATCATCTTCGAGACCAAAATGAGCGTTGCCTTCACTTCAAGAGGATTTATGGTAGTTTCTCATGTTTATCGCTTGCTCTCTTCCTTGCAATGTAATTTATTTGCTGCAGTGTAAAAGCCCAGTATGTACTCATCAAAGAAAAGTTACTCTCATCTTTTTTGACAGGGGAAGGAGAGGAAAGGAGAAAAAAATCTCCATATTGCACATTTAGGAAAGGATTTTCTGAGGAACTTTTTACATCCTGAAGCAAATACAAGCATGCAGATGAGTTTTGTTTTTTTTGTCTGCTTCCTTGACTTTCGATATTGTGCACTGTACATGTAGAGCTGAGTTCAGCACTGCTTAAACCTCCCTGACCCTTTTTTTTTTTTTTTTAAGTAAGAACTCACAACAGGATGTGATGGTGTTGTCCAATCTGGCCACACCTCATCTGTGCTGGGACACACTGACTTCATTCATTTGTAGGTGTGGTGATTATTAGACAGTTTGTCACCACGCCCTGGAGTGTTTTATTGCAATCATAAAGTGGTTCAGCTAAAGGAAACATCCCTTTTCTAGAGAAAAAAAAATGGCAACTTTCTGCTTCTAAAACGAACTCATTCCAGGAATGTGTAGTGTAAAAATTCCACGGCCTGGAATAATCATTGAGCTTGTACTGAATATACAAAGGATTGCATAGCTTTTTCCACTGAGTAACAGCATACCTCAGTGTTTTAAAGTAATTATCTTGGTTTGTATGGTTGTGAATTTTTATAAAATCTCGCGTAGAATGGCTGAAGGGAAGGCTCACGTTTCTCTTCCTCTGGCATATAGAAAGGCTTTTTATTGTGTGAAGTTCTTTGTGGGCAATCCAGAAGGGAAACTGTGGAGCTCTGGAAGTGGAAATTTTACTTTTTCTGGGAGGCTGTTCATGGCACAGAGAAACATTGAAGGGTAAGAATAAATGGAGTGCGTGTGTATTTCTGCTCAATAACTATGTTAACTAGGTCTCAAACGTCAGCTCCCTGTACAACACTTCTCTGCCTGCTGTTAAAAGAAGCCTCCAACTTAATGAGAAATGATAATAAAAGCTGTTGTACTTTGTGGAGCACCAGAACCGTGGCGGATGAATGACCAGACTTGTATCCAAGGTATTTTTAAATTCTGGCTTTCTGGAGGGAGCTGGACTTGGAGACACTTCCAAGTAATTAAGTTAGGAGGAAATACCTTTTTAGAACAGTGTAAGGGATGAACCATGTTATGACATGCCAGCTTTTTATTGTGAATGCAGCCAGGCTACTGAAATGATTTCCCTTGGTTCTAGCTAGGGAAATTGGTTAATTCTAACCAGCTGGAGGTGCGTATTTCCTGTATAAGCAGGAAAGGATGTAAAATCCTGTTTAAAGCTGGCTTGTGAAGAGATGCTTATGTCAGTTGTGTGGTCATGCAGCCACCCGTGAAGGATTTTTTTCCTCTTATCTTTTACTCTGGGCTTCATCCCATTTTGGTGATGAGTCGATGCTGAGATTGCAGAAGAGTGCAGGGTAGATGGGCAGCAAGAAGTTGAATCTTCCTGAAGAAAACCACCTAGGTCTCTGCCTCAACTGAACAACATCTAACAGCATGTGATCAGCTTGATCATACTGTGTTTGTAAAAGACAAATGAGGAGAGAATGATGGTGTTGCACAAAGCTGAGTTGTGATGCGGGACTTCCTGTGCAATTTTCTTTCTTCGTAATAATTTTCTTTTTCAGAAGGAGCTGGCAGCTTTGATGAATAACTGTTTTAACATTCTGTTGATGGGGAGATTGCTCATTTAATTTATTGCTGTTGTCAAAAAATCTCTTAACACTATGCTGAGTATCCCTTACCAAGCCCTTACATCTCTAAAGGCCTTTCCCTACAAAATTTGCCCAGGAGAGAGAGCATGCTAATACAGACTGTCTTGCCATTTGTTGCAGATCAGTCCCGTTTCCTCATTCGTTGTTTATAAAATGAAATGTAGAAGCCAAATATGTTTGCTATGCACATTTGGCATATTTAAAAGGCTATTTTTGTTACAAGTGGAGGAGAATTAAGAAATCCAAATCAAAATGTAGAGGGGCTGCAGCAATGCAACTGCTTTGAGGCTAAGTAGTGGAATTGTGTTGATTTTACTGCATTTAAAGTCTGTCCGCATCATGATCAAGGGAACATCGGTCTCCATCGGTGTAAAGTCTCCCTTCTTGCAGGCAGTTGTTCCCAGCTGCCAAGCTATTTCATGCATCCCTGTCCATGGGAAATCCCTTTTCGTATGAAGAGTATGCAAAAGAAGCCAAGATCTCCTCTCGTTCCTTCCAGCCACAAGGCGATGTCCAGCTTCTCTGCTGCATTTCCTCAGCCCAGCAGAAGGAAGGCTCCTTCTTGGTGTGCCTCTGTGCCAGTCTGCTGAGCAGAGTGAGTGCAGCCAAGGATCCCGGCCAGTTTTCTTCTCAGGAATCCTGAGTGGCTGGAGGGATTAAGCAAAAGATGCTTGTGTGCACCTGGATGACAACCACTGATGGGGTGCTGTGTAGCATTTTGGATGACTGCCACTTTCTTAATGCTGCAGCTCCTGTAGATGCCTAATCTTGAGGCAGTTTGATTGTAAAACTGACTCTTGGCAAAGACGGCTCTCTTCACGTTGTTTCTGGTACCCACCTAAAATCACAGAAATTTCCTGAACTACCAATATTTAGGATAATTTTAAGATTTATTTTTTTAATTCATTTTGTACTTCTCATTTCTCAATCAATGTAAAAATACTGTCTGGAGAGCGATTAAAAAAACAAACAAACAGGAGCCTCACTGTGCTTGTATACAATAAGGCAGGAAATGGACCTCCTAAGTATGTGTACAGGTGTGACCATAAAAATGCTCACATGCAATTCTTCATTGAAATGAGTTATTCTAGTGAAAACCCTGGAGAACTGGGGTATTTTGGAACTGAGAAAAAGCTAAACTTGGCAGGGCTATGTTTTATGGACCCTGCAGTCCCCTGCCCTTTCTCCAGCTCTCCAGCTTGTTTCTGTTCTGTAGATTAACTGATGCAACTTTTTTTTTCCTTAAATTACTGAAAGCTCAGTTGGCCAAAGGGAGCTCATCTTCTTCCTTGCGCTTAGGATTTGCCTTATTAGGAGGCAATAGGACAATTTTAAACAAGTGTGTGACTAAATTTGGAACATTTTTTGTAACCCTTTTGTCTAGAGAAACAACAAAAGAATTCCTTGGTCATGAAAAAAGTCATGTCACACAGTTTTCTTTACTTCTTTCCAGTCTATCCCTAATAAAGGGCTTGATCAAAGGCCAGAGAAAGATCTGTCTTTGCATCACTGTTCAACAGCGTGGAAAGGGTTTGGTTGTGGTTTTAGTGGAATGATTCCCCTCTAAAGTTGACAAAAATACACTGACACAATTGCACACGTTTGAAGATAGTTTTGAAGGCAGTTTCTTCTGCTAGGCATACTTCAATAGGAGGCACATCAAGTTGTTGGTCTGTTTCACCTTGCATAGGTCTGTAGGAGCTGTTTTTGCAGCTGCTTTTGCAGAGCTGTAGCAGTAAGATGGCTTAACGCTACATTTTCAAAAAGTATATTTATTTCTAGAGGGAAACTTCACTTTATCTCCTAGGGGAGGGAGTATCAATACTTTGCTGTTTAACATCCACTGGAAGAAACAGCTTAACTTTCATACTACTAGTAAAACTGAGACCATGTAGCTCTGTGCATTATGGGGAGGCTGTTTTTTCAAGATCTCTAACAGACTGTTGTTGTGAAGCTTTCTGAACACGTGACAAGAATACAGCTTTATAAAAGTGGACCCTTTTGTCCAAGTTACCAGTTGGTAAAGTATTTTGTTGGGCTAATCCAAATATATTAAGAATTTTAAAAGATATTTTACAATTTAAAGCTTTCAGAAATTTTATTCATTTTAGTTCTTATTTATTGGTTCAATTTAATGACAAGGGTACAATAAATACACTTAAATAAAAGGTGTACAATATTTTTTTGTGAGTTTTCAACTTACAGTTAGGAGACACCAGTGAGACAGCCAACAATATGCTTTGGTTGCTGCTTTTTCAGTAGGAACTCCAACGAGATTGGGAAATTGCCTGACCTTCCTAAGAAAAGTACAGATTTTCACATCTTGTTGAGCTTTGGTTTTGATCAGGAAATGATGAGCTTGCTTTTGGCCCATTAACGATCTGATGCAAAGTCTATTGAATTTAATTGGAGCAATTCCAGTCATTTTTAAAGAGTTCTGGATCTGGCCCATATTGTTAGCAAATAATGATGTTTAAGGGCGGTAGTTAAGCATCTGTCAGTTCTTGCTAGCAAGGCCACATCTGGATTCTCTTGTAGCTCACTCCTCCTTCATTTTAGACTTCAGCCTCAATCGTTGTGGGTCGGGTTTGTGTTGTTTTTCTTAGTCCCATCCTTCCCCTCTTCTTGAACACCCATCGTTAAGTAAGCATGGCAAAGTACCAGCGTGCAGAACATAAGACCTGCCAGAACTTGCATGTTGTGGATTTTTTTGTATGTTTTCTTTTTGTGTGTGTTTAAATTTGTGAAAGGTTTTTGCCAACATCTGCCTCCTGTGTCTCTCACATATTTGCTGTTTTTCTGAGATAGTGGAGGAGTGTTTCTAACAAAGATCTACACAGATGTAGCTACAAAACTGGCAATTTACTCCCTTGCTAGAAAACAAGCTCTGAAACAGTCTGCCCCGTTAGGACGTTAAGGGAGTGATTTATCCTCTTCCTTCATATCAGATTGTTTTGTGAGTATGATGTAAATGGAAGTGTGCTTTTAGGACACGTTTTAGGAAGATGTTTTCTTATCTGCATAGGACTGATTAACCAGGCCAATTGCACACTGCTAACAGTTTCTTTGCATTCAGGTAGGCTCGGGTGTGAGTTAGTGCCTGTCTTCCAAGTGCATCTGAAAATTAGAATTTCACAAGGTATCAGAGGCAGTGCTGGAACACCTATGTATGTTGTCATACGTGTCATAGGGCTTGATTTAAACAGGCTCGGGTGTAAAATTAGCTTACAGAAGTGTTGGATTGGGAGCCAAGAGCTGCTGATGCCTCACTCTTCTGACAGGCACTGACTGCTGAGGGCTTGTGAACACTGTGTTTATATAAGGCTCTTAGGGGGGGAAACTGTTGCATAAGCACTACAACTCTGCATTGCTGTAGGTTATTGTCTCTGAGCCACTTTGATCTTAGCACCTTGCACGAGGGTCTCTTAGGTAGGTTTAGGATGCATGTGGCTTTCCGATTGCCTCACTGTGCAGATGCTGGGATGTTTGAAGGAGGGAGGTGGGAAGGAAGGGGAAGGAATGCAGAAAATATCAGACAATACTGCAGGGAAAAAATACTGCAAGATTTGTAACTGTCAAAACCTTTAAATAGCTTGCTGTGCCAATAAAGCATCAGCAGAAATAAGTTGCTGCGGAGCTCATTTCCCAGGTGCCTCAATATCTCTAAGAAATGAGGAGTGATCCTGTCTCTCACTGTGGCTTGTATCACTTACAGAAGATTGCTAGATCCAGTGGTTGGGGTTTAAATGGGCCACGAGTAGGATCCAGCTTCTTGCATTAACACTTCTGGAATCAGAGCCCTTGAGAAAATGTCAGTTTGGGTGCCCTTTGGCTTCCTGGGGCTTGTAAGACATTTGAGGAAGGGCTTAAGGTGACTGGGCAGGGAAGCAGGGAAATTTGTTTCCCTCTGTAGTGTTTTCAGTGGTTTATGCTGCACTAACATGTATGTGTACATGTGCGTATATATACGTGCATGCAGGAAACCAACAGAAGTAGAACAATTATATCTTGTTCAGAAGAGTCAACAGTTTAATTTTGCTTCTCATTGCATGTGCAGTATATACCCATGGACCTGCTTTCTCTCTGCTTTTGGTTTTTCCATTACTGTAGTTGCTCCAGCCCAGCTTATTGTTCCCTTCTCCTGCCGTAGCTAAACGGTCACTTAAATGAGTTGCGTATCAGGGATGTGTAAGCAAAAGCCATGTCCAAATAGGAGATGGTGGTTTGAATGTTTTGAGTATTGAAATTTCTCTAGAGTTGTGTTTGATTTGGAAAAGGAAGCTGTATTTTTCTCTCTTAGTAATAAAATCCTCAGGGTGGTTTTCTGGATTTGGGCATCAAGCTTGTGTGGCTGATACTGATGCTAAGGCGACTGGAATGACTGTGGTTGGTCCTGTGTAAGATGTTCAAGTGAGGCCATGCCAGTGCTGTGCATGTGCTCGTGCTTTGTGCTGTGCTGTTTGACTTTGGTCGAGAAGAGTGCAAGGTATGGATTTTGGTGGATGTCGGGACAATATGCAGGGTAGGAAACTAGCAGCTTTCCTTCTAACAGCAATGATGTTACTGGACATAGCCAGTTTTTAATATTTTTAATTGCTTTTGTTATGGATCATGCTGCCATCAAATTACTCATTCTCTAAGAGGTAAGCTAATGGGATCGTGGAATGAGAAGGATAGAGGAAGGAAGGAGAAATAGTTCAAAACACACAAGTGAGCATGTGCTGTGAACTTGCTGTCTGGCTGAAGAAAGGATCAAGGGATGTATGTGCATCAAGCTGTCTGCCAGCAGCTGGGAGCTGGTTAACTGCTAATCCAGGGGCGGCACGCAGCCGGCTCTGAAGCTCCAGGCTTTACTTGGCAACAGGATTTTGAAGCATTTGGAAAAGAATGGGACTTGCTCATCTTGTGTCCTTGAGGAGTGACACATGCTGTTTATCGTGGTTGGGCTGCACAAGGGCTGAGAATTCACTTTGGAAGGAGGAGAAAGAAATGTTTAGCACACACATGAATGTTCAGTGGAAGCACAGGAACTTTATATTTGTAAAAGAAAGGGTAAAGGAAAGCGTGTTACTGGAATAAGCATGTTAGTGGTATTGGGTAGCTCTTAATACCCTCTAATCAAGCAGCATGTGCAGTGGCCTAGTGAATTAATTGTGCAATATTTGGTGAACAGACAGGGCTCTGGCCAAACGTTCAGCAGAAGCGTAGGACAGAGTGATGGTCTGGGCAGTATTACTGGGAAAATCCTCACCTGCTGCTGAAGGATTTGCCCAACTCTACTCCTCCCAGGTAGGAGGGCTTGGGTTTGGGCTGCTGGTAGGTGCAGAGGAAATTTTTCATGGTGAGGTGGTGGCCTGGCAACAGGACAGTTTGAACCCCTAAGCAGTTCTTGCCCTGTCCTTGAGAAAGGGATATTCAAGCTTCTGCGAGGATTGAAATTACCTATAAATAACGGGGCAGGGTGGCTTAAATCAGAACATGTATTTCTGTGCTGACAATGTACAGCATCTGCTTCTGCTTTAAGCTGGGACTGAAGAGACTTGGCAAAAAAACAGCCTTTGGCACCATATGCACGGGGAGCTAATAAAAGGCTATAAATCGAGCAAATATAAGGGCCTCTTCACGTTGACATTTCCCTTTGGGAAAGCAGTTAATAGGGATGGGGATGAAATTTTAAAGAAAACACATGCGTTGGGAGACTTTGAGTGGATCTCAAACAGCAGAGGAGCAAAGAATGTATCAGTACTTTCTTATGGAGTATAAAATATCTCGTCTTTAGAGATGGAGCTGGAAGTCAGACATTCTGCCCCAGACTCGGCTGCCTACTTGACTTATGGTTTTAGCTTACGGTATGTCTTCCATTTCTGATGAATCTTTAAGTATATTGTGTTGCTGGATGAAACGCATGGTATTTGTGTTTTGACAGCAAAACATACACCATATATTCATATTCTTGGACAGTAATCTTCTGAAGAGAAAAATAAAACCCAAACTCAGCCATGATAAAATCTTGGCAGCAAAGTAGACCCAGATGAACTGCATTTTGTATGCAGTACAAGAAAGCTTCAGTTTCTTCTTCCCCTTCCCTGGCTGGGTAGCCTTAACGCTTTCCAGCCGATAGTTTGCTATTCCTTTCAGGCTCTTTCACAGGCTGTAGTTAGCTTTGTGCTTACGTTCAGTGTTCTGTGGTGATAGAATTCCCCTGACGCTTGTAAGGAGAGTCCATGCATGCAAGATGCTACAGTACAAGCAAGCAATGGGATTTTTAAGAGAAGCACTCTTGGCTAAGATTCAAATTGTCTGCAACGAGTCCTAAAACTCTTCAAGACTGTATATGTTTGTACAGTGCCTTTCTCAAAAGGTATTGCTTCATGGTAATTTTAGTTGGCACTACAGTGAAAATGGTTATGCTACGTAAAGTTATAGCTGGAGAGAAATCTTCGGCTAGATTCGTTTATCATTTCTGCTTTGGCAAGAGTACTTCTATTCAAGCAATATCTGAAACAGTATCAAGCAAATTTGAACTTCTTGAGTCTGTTGGGAGAAAAGGCAGATTTAGTTGGAAATGGCTCAAAAACTCCGTGTATTCTTTCCGGTAATTCCCTGATGCAGTCAAGGCTTTGAACTGAAGGCTTTAATTCTAGTGGTGGGATGTGGGGCAGGTCTTGTTCTGTAGTCAGCTTTTTAGATTGCCCTGGAAGGCTGATGACATCTTGAGAAAAAACTGCCTTAAAGGAAGGCCTCTGTAATACTTGTGCTTCTTGTAAACTCTGGCTTCAGTTTGCTAAAGGCTTTGGCATGTATTAGACCCATTAACTCCAGCAGGATTTAAGCAAGCCCTTCACTGTAGCTGGGCAGGCTTGCTGGCTTTTGGTTAGCAAAAAAGTAGGAGTTGAATTAATACCTTTTCTGACAGTGTGCAAAGTACCCAGAGAGTTTGTATAGGCATTAGGAGTAATGACTGGTAATTACTTGAGCTTCCTAAGCGAGCAGAGACCCTGCATGCTGTATTAATCTTCTGATTGTGGAATGGAACAGGGGAAGGTGTTAGGCTGTGAAGGCTGCACCGTGCGAAGCTAGAAACAGATCTCAGTGAGTAGATCAACATAACCAGCTGCTGCCTTTCGAGTGGGAGAAAAACAAGACTTAATTGACTCAATAGCAGGAAATACATGTTTTGTATAGGTGCCACGTAGCGTTATTTCTTCCATACATTTCTGTGCAAGTTTGCAGTTTACACTGCATTGTGCTGAAGGACTAGTTCAAGGCAGAGATAGGAGATGGGTTTTCAAACAGCTCTATCCTGGAAGCTAGCATGCCACAGGATTTATTTAAAAAGTGGCTTTCTTTGGAAGTCTGTGTTCATTCTCATGACATAGTTCTGCAGAACAGCACAGGACAGTGTATTAGTAGGAAGGGTTTTGATTAGGACTGCTTACCAGCCTTCTAATGGTTCAGACCTTAAAGTTCAGGAAATCAAAAGGTATGGTTTATGATTTAGTACAAGAGAAGTTGTATATTTTATAATTTACCGTGTAACTGAGGAATAGAAGGTTTTATCTACAGGGAGTGCTGTACTTAAAATAAGGACTTTCAGTGAAATTCAGTGCTTTGAAACATACTTCTGGCTACTTTGTAAATCTCTAAGCTTCATGCTAGCATCCAATTTTACAATGCAAATTACTTCCTGGCTGGGGGGGGGTTAGCTAACATGTTCTAGACAGTTATTCAGCATTGTTTATTTTTAACTGCCTGCATGGCTGAAAAGCCGACTGGTTTGTTAAATATCTCATACCGAGGTTGGTCACAATGCTAACCCAGAAGCGTGTCAGTTTTTCTGCTGTTAAAGTCGCTAGTAAAAGTCTTGGAGCATGTTTTGGCCAACTCAGAAAACATTTGAAAATCTCATCCAAGCAACAGAATAGTGCAATCTGTTATTTTCGTGGGATGGTGGGTGGATTTACAGTGCAGTTGAACAAAATAAGATCTTGCATAGGCTTCTGAGCCTCTGTAATGATTCTGGTTCCTTGAGAACTCGGCTATTGTTTTGTCGTTTTGTAAAATGTCTCAAACACTACAGATTTAAGCCTATTCCTTGAATGGAAATTATCAAATTTAAACTGCTAGCCCAAGTGGGATTGTTCAGCCTCCCCAGCCATGCTATAGAAGCTCTCTTTCAAAACCCTTAGATCTGGGAAAAGCTGATTAGAGACTAAATTGCTATCCTGCAGCCACAGCCAATGCGTTCAGGCCAAAGGCTCAGACTGCTGTTTGACTGCAGAAACACAGACCATAGGGTAGGAGATCCCTGGTGCTATAGAGCTGAATGGGTAATGCCTTTGGAGTCAAACCAAAAATTAGGACTTTTTTTAGCTAGCTGAATATGTAAGTAAAGAGATTCAAACTTTGAAAGCAGATCAGAGTTAATTTTTAGAACATTTTCCAGTGACATTTACCAGAATGGCTGGGCAAGAGTCTACATAATATTGTTTGTGCATTCGGGTGGAGATGACCAATGAAAAACTTGTGCTTTTGTACTTTCTTCCCCTTCTCTCCCTACTCACTGGACTTGAACTCTGGAAAAAGGCTAAATAAATCCCCTTTAACGTCTCAGACACTCTGAACGGAGACCCAAACTCTGTACTTCAGTCTTGCGGAGGGTTGAGAGTATTCATCTGTTTCTCCAGAGGGGATCTGTATCTCTGCACTTCATTCCTAAATTACTGTAAATCTGTTTCTGAAAACCACACAATACCCAATGGGCTTTCTTTGACACTAGATATCAATCATATGCATAATTGAATAGTCTACTTTGGGAGTTTATACGTGAACCAATATAGAACAGAGTGCCTTAATTTAGCATTCAAGTACTGAAAACTTGGCCTACATCTTGAAACTGCAGGTCTTATCTCCCTAATCACAGAATAATGCAATTATTTTGTTTTTTAAAGAACATCCTGTTTAAGGTCTGATTGGGTGCAGTCTGCCTGGCTTATCCCAGCTGTTTCCTTTAAGGGACAGCATGGTAGGGACGTGGCGGACCCAATTCCTTGTTTCTCTTGCTAAGAAGTATGCCTGCATAGTACAAACCTTTCAGCCTTGGTTGATCTGTACCAAGCCTCTACCTGTAACAGTAACGTCCAGATGTAAAGGTCAAAATCATAATTTTGGAGTTGTCCCCATTAGGTAATTGAAGTTTCTGAGAGGCTCTTAGTATGCCCATTCGTAACTTGCAGACATGTTGTTCATGGACACTGTGCTTAAGCTGCAGTGACCTGCTCTGATTATTTCATTGCACTGGCAAGAAGGAAATGTTGCCACGTTTAGGGGTTTGGAAGTGTAGTGAGTCTTTAGAAACCAAAATTCTTAAAATAAAAAGTCCTTTCCTTACTATCCGAAAGCTGAAGCTTTTAGTTCTGTTAATAAAGTAGGTTGTGCTGAATGTAAAATATCAACCCCCTGTTGGTAAAAATATATAAAGTTAAGAGCTCTATTACCCTGGGTTTCCAGGAGGTGATTTACTCATGAGAAAAAAAAAATCTCTGGACAGATTTGCTCAGATGAGAGGTTCATTTTGATTTGTAAAGAAAAGTAATCTCATGTGGAGAGGTCTGGGAGCCATCCTGCCTTTCATACTGTTTCGTAAGAATCAAGGTGCATTCGAAATACAAAACTTTATGCATTCAAAGTGTCTCTTCAGCTATGGACAAAAGTCAGACCTGCCAGAGGAGGATTAGCTTTATCTAGAGTGAGATTCACTCTTCAGCTGAAATACTTCTGTGTGTCTCCTCTGGATTTCCTGGTCTTTAAACTGAACTCAGAAGCAGGAACATTCTCTATGGGAGGCTGGTACTTTATTTTACCTCTTCCTTAGTGGAAAGTGGTGCTCTGCAAATTTAAATGAAGCATAGGAAGTGCATGGCAAATTGATTGTCATTGGGTGTTTTTCTGTTCCGTAATCTTTCTTTTTCTGCCTACGCAGTGTAACTGGTCATGTGAGTAGTTCAAAGCTTGTATTCTGCTAAATTCCATAGGGTGTGGGTCAGCCAGGTAATTAGGGCTTAAACCTACCAGTGATTTGTGTCCCCACTTAACCTGAAATTCTGTGTCAAGGCTTTTATAGCTGGGGGATGATCAGAAACACCTTTAATTAAGTTTCAGTCTCACAGAATTGTTTTCCTCCCTAAAATGCAGGTGCTTTATTTATCAACTTACATTTGACATAATGGCTTATTTGACAAATACTGGCTATATAAGCCAATCAAAAAATCTGAAAGGACCCATACAAAGTCTTTAGGGAGCTTATTTAATGTCTCAAATACTGGATTTGCAAAAAGGCTTCTCTTCAGCTTTAGAGGATGAATATAAAACAACCAGCAGACAGATTTCTATATTTGTGGTCCATTGGCCAGGTAAAAGAACATAGCATTTTCACAGAACTCGACTCCCTGCATCACAGGAACTAGATGTGCCAAAGAGATCAATGAAAATACCATTATGGATACAACTTGTGAAACAAGTGGATTTTGAAGATGTCAGAGCACCGTAGATATAATGAAAAATCCATCTGGATAAGAAGCAATGCAATGAAATCAGTTTGCACTGTAAGATATTGATAATCAGGATCTGCCTCCCTGGAAATGTTTGTTTAGAGGTCCCAGGGTAGTGATGCTCTTGACAAAGAAGCTACCACTACTTCTAGGTTCAGGATACAAGAGGGATGGAAGCGAGAAACCCTTTCTTTCTAGAGAGAGTAGAAATAGCTTAATAAACAGAACAGCAATCAACATCCTGCCCAAATGAGATTTGTGATTGTCTCCTGTATGCTTGACTGCAGGTGAAAGGCAGCTCTGAGACTGTTTCAGAGAGCAATAAGATCTTTGTATATTTTTAGCTGCCATAAATGGCCTTACAGCATGATAGAACTGAAGGGGAAGGAGCTGAAATAAAGGGATGTTACAGATGATTGTGAGCAACATTTAGATGGTTAAGACGGAAGGATCACTTTGTTGTGGCTTGGTACTTGAAAACCCAAAGAGGAAAGAAGCAGCTGTGTAGGTGTGTTGTAATTGTTTAGTTAGAAAGTGGCTGTTTGTAATTATTAATACCCCTTGATTGTACTCTGCTTCCCAAAGACTTAGAACCCACATACCTTGGAGCACACGTCCTTCTGGGAGCTGGGAGCGTGAGAGAGCAGCTGGAGGAGAGCTTTGTCTGTGAACCTGCGCAGGAGGAGATCAGACTTCTGTTAGTCCCTCTGAAAGCTGTATCTAAATGGGATGCAGATGCAACTGCTGTCTCTGCTGAGCTTCTCAAATGGATCCCATCCCTGGGCTACGTGGCCGAGGGTTGTGCAGACGGTTCTCTATTTGTGACTCTGGGAAGAACACTGTTTTAAAGCTGAAGGTAGAGATGAGTGAATACTGCTCCAGATGGGAGCTGACAAGTTTGAAAACATGTCACCGTGTGTATATTTTTAATTTCAAAGGCGTCACGCTAGCGGTAGGGAGTTGCAGCTCTGTAGAACTAGACAATCCCTGAACATCTCTGCAGTCATACAAGCACACTGGCAAAAACACACACCCTGTTTGGCTACTTGATTTGTAATCAAGGTAAAACATTCTTTTTCCTCTTTTTTAGACTACTAATGAGAATGTTGCTCTTTAGGCTAATTCTGACATTACGTATACCAGTTGCAGAACTCTGAAGAGGAAAGATCTGGTATGGATGGCTGTATAATACCGGCTTTTGAAGTTCAATCCATGGAGTTTGGCGAGGATGAAGCTGAAGATTATTCTAAATGGATTCTATTAATAGTGATGCTGCTAGGAGACTGAGCCTGAATTCTCTGCACGACAGCTGATGTGTGTTCTGAAATATAATTGGTGTTGATGCTTGAGATGTAGTTTTGGAGGTGGGAAAGATTCTTAATGACAAAGCTTCCTCACACGTTGATTATTTCATTTCCTAGTTGACTCTGCAAAATGGCTTTGTAGTCCAAGGCCATTGTTTTGTCAGTAGGGATGTTCAGAGGGCTTGGAGGGTGTGCCTCTAGTTTTGCAGTGAGGGACAAAGTACGGAGCTATTTACAGGTGCTTCTCACTTCCCTTGTGCAAAACTGATATGATAAACAGCAGGTCTGGAGGTCACATCTGGTGTGCATTGTCCACCTCTCCTGGCAGGAAGACAGTGAAAGGCAAGATTGAGTGCTCAGGGTCAGCGGGTGTTTGAAATCTCCGAGAATTCCTTTAAGGATGCCAAAATGTAGATTACTGTGAGCTATCTAAAGATGTCAACATCTGGGTTCAAACTTCCCTCTATGCCTATACCCAACTCACTGAGCTGTAAATTGACGTAGCATCTGAGATGCCTTCCTAAACTACATCTCTCCTAGGAGTGCATCTTCGTGAAATAAAAGGTGGAAATATTCAGTACTGTTAAACAATATTCTAATTCATGGCAAAATAATGAGCTTTTATTTTTTTCAATTGGCATTCCTAGACAAGTGATTGGTGCTGCTTCATCACATGCTTTGTGAAGAATGGTTTTTGTTTCTTTGATACAGCTTGTCAATGTATCAGTGCTGTGGAAAGACCCTGGGCTTACGTGCCATGAACCTTGGAACAACGACCTATGGTAATAACAGTGCAGTACAAAATGTTTCTCGGCTTAATCAGTGACTCCATCAATTGCTTCCATCTCAGCAAAAAGAATACAAATAGCATCTGCTGAAGTGATAAACCGAGGTCCTGCAGCAGCCATCAGTTTGTGAGCTCCTCGCCGTTTCCTTCATCAGGGACATTTCCAGGGACCACTGTGCGTTGCTTCAGGTGTGCTGGGAGCAACAGAGGTGCTTGCTTGGTGGCCCCTGGCAATTGACACCGGAGGGCTTTGCCTTGTCTGCCACAATCTATTTATTGCCTTCCTGCCTGAGAATAATGAGCTTTCAGTTTTGATGCTCACTGAGATTAGACCTTACATAAAACGCAATGGAATGATAAAGTTGCGTAATTAGTAACATACAAAGCAGGCTATATAATTGTCTCAGAAGCTGAAAACTACAGATGTGAATATTTGGGCATATTGTGTGGTGGAAATATTAGAAAGCCTCGTTTGGGGTCATATTTTTTTCATGTACTGCATGTATAATGTGAATATACGAAGAAACCCGTCAAATGTTTATTGGGCAAGCTCTAATCATCTGGCTCTGTAGAAGAGATTGAAGCAAAGTTCATCCTAAAAGAAGAACGAAACTGGTGTTATATTAGTCTGGGTTTGAAATGGTAGATGCTATTTGGTGTTAAGGCCTGGCCTGCCAGAGCTCTAACAATGACAAACGCTGAGTGTTATGGTTACAGCTCGGATGCTGCTCGAATGATGCAGATGTTTACGTTTCCCAACTTCCCAGATATCCACAAATATAAAACTCCTGGTTGTTGCTTTCTAAAAGACATGTATATTGGACAACTTCTTATCTGTCTTTACTCTTTTTGATATTCAAACCAAAGATGCCCAGCTCGAATACTCTGTGACACTGTTTATCCCTTTTAGACTGCTTCCTAAGAAAATGCCAGGCTCCTGTGACTGCTCTGTCAGCCGAATAACTTCTGAAATCGTTGGTCAGCTTTAACCACATTTGAAAAGAGAGCTAGAAGCCTGAAAAAGCACTGCTCTTTCAGAAGTAGATGGGTGACATAAATTCATGTGTGTGTCTGCTCAGGAGAAAGCAGTAAGCAGGCAGCATTCAGCTGTTACTCATCATTTGACAGCAGCTGACCAGCAAATCGGCCAGGGTGGACTGGGGGTCACTGCACCGTGGAGCTGCAGGCTGCTTGTGGCACGCACTGTCTTGTCTGCTGGAAGCACTGCAGGGATGGGGGGATTATTGGAAGGAAGGGGTGAACTGGTGAGAGGGTAAAGGATGCAAAACAGGAAATTAAGCTTCTTCACTTTAGTACCTGTGAAGGCATTTGTGGTTTTTTGTTTCACTTTCCCCCTATTAGCTGACTAAATAACTCGTTTTTGTTCTGTGCAATCTAATAGAGCATGATTATGAAATGAGGTTGCTAACAAAACCCACTTATTTTCCTTTCTCACGCATGTGGAAATGCTTTTCTTTTTTTCATCTACGTGTATTTTCTGACTCAGAAGTTGTTTCACACTTTGCTGCTAGCTTCTAGTAAACCAGCTTCTGTCCACCCATGAATAGACTAATCTCTACAAGTATGATTGATTATTGATTCATTAGCAGTATCTTTTTCTAGTTCATACAGCCTTAGCTTGCTCTAGGACATACAATATCTTTTCCCTGCAGCTCTTGTTATATGTTCTCTTTGTACATATATATCAATATATTTCTGGAATAACGTATATGAGGAGTTACTAGAAGCAACTGGGGATGTCAAATGGGACTAAGTGACAAAGAGAAGAGGCTACCTCAAATGTAAAGCAAATTTCCTCTGAAATATAGCTCTGGCCCTTGGGTTGTTTTTCTTTGGGGCTTGTCTGACTGCTTGAACTCAAAGAAAATGAAGTGCTGTGTGATTTGATATTATTGCAGGGAGGAACTTCATGGGTCATCAAATCCAGCCCTATGAAAAAAGAGCATTCAACCAAAAGCACAGTTGATAAATGTACCTGCCCTTCATCTTATGTCATGAACTGCTCTGAATTTTTTATAGTTTAGATATCTTGCTTTGTGAATGGAAGATTTTATTGTTGGTGCTAAATTATGATCTTGCTAGCTCTGTCTGCCTTTAGCCTTACCATCAGTGACGCAAGAACGCTAGAACAGATAAGATGTGATGAATGAGTAGTTCTTATATTTTTCCATAAGCATCTGCTGTTGGCCAGTGTTAGGGACAGGAGGCTGAGCCTGCTGGACTTATGCTCTGATATGATACAAATGGTTTTTTCTTAGGAATTTTGAAATTCCTCCCCCTTTGAAGGAGAGGGGAGGAAAAAAGGTGAATTCTGCTGGACTCATGTAACACATCCTACATAGGCCAAAGAGGAGAACTGCAACTTCTAAGCAAAGCATTCACGTTGCCTCCCTTTACTGAAGGTTTGGTGGCTGGTTGCACGTCATCTTCCACCGCCACTCATTACTTATCCTTGTACTTGCTCAGTCAGCTTTGGCAAATGTTTTCTTCCTCTATCATGCTCATGTATCAAAGAATATCTGTGAAAATGAGAGGCAAATCAATCACATTTGTATTTTGAATGAGAACTGGAAACTGTACAGAGAAATGGATCAGGGGTTCAGAACACACAACCTTTGAAGCAAAATGCTTGTTCTTATCTTTAACATTGCAAAACAATCTGTTTTAGCCAGACTGCTTTTTATTTGAAAGGCATGACGGAATATGAAAAAGGTTGGATCAGGACTTGTGCACAGAGAGTTTAGGACTGTAAACAGGTCTACTATCTGTCTAAGTTTCTAAGGGGTCTTTAGATTTCACTTTTGTAAATGGAACTGTTTTGAATATCTGAAATTGTAAATACAGTGAAGCTTGGTATTATGAAGAATAATGTTTTTGCCCGTACGTTGGTTTTGAGTTTGCTGTTTTATTGGTTCACTGCCCCTCTTCTCTCCTTGATTAATTTGAATTTCCAAAGCTTCCTGACTTTAACATCTATGAATTTAGCGAGATTGATCCTACTTACACTTTCACAGACATACATACAGGCTCACTTCATCTTTTGGCTTTGAAACTTAGCAGTGGAAAAAAAAAAAAGAATTCTCTTAGTGCATCTGTTTTTTACTGGATGTTAAGTCCACTTTTGATTTAATAAGGAAATGGAGGAAAGCACTGTTTTGCATCTGAACATGTAGGGCAAGATGTGAGTGGGATAATCTCTCAATTAAACTTCAATTTTTTTCTTCATAAATGTTCCAATTTAGTAGGCTTGAGCCTTAAACTTTTCCATCACCCCTCAAGAGATTATAATGGATGGACCTTGTACGAGGTTCATGGCTGCCTTTGATATTGACAGGTCTTGAAAGCTCCTGAGTAGGACAAATGTCTTTTTACCCTTTTTAGAGCTTGGGTCTAATCCAAGAAAGGGCTTGGAATTAGCTCATCCTCAGACAGAACCTGACTACTTCCACTGGCTCCTGAATTATGAATTGAATCTCCATGATGGAAATTTAGTTAAAGTAGGCTAACCATAAAAGTTGTCTCAGTATGCTTTCTGAATGAGTGTAGGTAGTTCTGCCATTTTTCTTTTTTTGTGGCTTTTGTTTCCCTTACTGTTTCATTCTTGTTGTATGCCTAAACGTAGGCACTAAAACATAATGAACAAAATTTTAATTAAGAAGCGATGGCACAGAAAGCTTTTCAAATGCATGTAAAATTTGGAAAACACAGAATCATAGAATATTCTGTGTTGGAAGGGACCCACAAGGATAATTGAGCCCAACTCTTAGTTCCACACAGGAGCACTCGAAAATCAAACCATATTTTTGGGAGCGTTGTCCAAATGCTTCTTGAACTCCAGCATGTTCAAATGTTCCGCGTGATATGGTTTTAAGGGAATGACTGCAAGATTGTGTAAATATGTACACAATAGCAAACTAGCCAGCCAAAATTAACTGTTGGAAATCAATGAATCAATATTATTATCTCACGTGAAGATTACCGAAATGTTGCAGCCAGAAGGAACACGTAATCATCTCATCTCACCATCTGTAACCCATGGGCATTACCCCTCTACTTGCAGGGAACTCGGAGTCTGTCTGATTATGGCAGTTTTCTGAAAACCTTACAATTTGATGTGATGGCATGAAATGAACAATCTGCTGCCATCTTGCTTCAGTTTTTAACCAGTGACTACTTGGTGTCACCACTAAACTTGCTATGTTTGCTATTAACTAAACTATATTTTTACTTCGTCTTGCTGGCGCTATGCAGTGGCTTCTGGGATCGAGTGCCTTCCCCACTAAGAGCCCTTTCAGATCTTCTTAGGGATTAGTTCTTGGTGTTCATAATTGTCTCTGCTCAACAGATAGAGAGCTTAAAATCTCTCCCAGAAACTTTTATTTTTTTAACCCTCAAATTCTTTTCCTGGAGGCTTTTTTTGGCCGCCTTCAATTTTGCAATACAGATTGAAAAATTTGAAAACCCAGATTTGAGTTTAATACCGCAGTGGTGCCACAGAATTGCTTACTGACCTCTTGCTCCCTTGTTTGGGACAGCTGCAAGCTGTCGTGGCCACTTGTTCATTTTGTTGTGGCAGGGACAAAGCAGGTTGCTGATCCGCTGGGATGCCGGAGCTCTTCAGGACTCGTGCTCTGTTCTGGGCCTGTGCTGTCGTGGTCAGAGGTGTAGCTCTGTGACATACTTAGTGACAATTTAGTGACATAAATTGAATGTGTGCACTCCTTTGGTGGTCTTTTTTTATTGTTATTATTCTGCCAATCTATATGAATGTGTTTTTTTCAAGGAATTTCTTATATCTAGATTTCAGCATTCTTATAGATCTGGAGGAGCATCTGGCTAGCTCTCATTAATGCAAAACCAAAACAAAACAACCCCATTCCCCAGTGACTTTGTGCTGTCAATTACTTTGAGATCTGTCAGTTGGCCAGCCCTTAATTTATTTACCATGTGCTTTATTGACACGAGCCAAATTTGTAGTCAGAATATCACGTGGTGTATGTCACGTGCCCCACAAATCTTAGCTACTCAGCCAACTACAACACCCAATCCTGCAATCTCAAATTCTGAAATAGTGTGTTTGAATAGCAGTGTCACAAAACCCTTGAGATTGCCATTAGTTGTATTCCTGTCCTTTGATGGAAACCTCTGCTGATTCTTTGGTTTCAGCCTGATGTTGATCTTGGGCAAACAAGGCTGCAGTTATCAAGGCTGTTCTGCTTGAGATGCTGGCTGGAGGTGAGCAGTCACCTCGTCGGGGTACCATTGGAGAGCTGCATTCAGTTTATCTTGCACTGTGAGATGTACTAAAAATGAACGCGTTTCAGTCTGAGTATCTGTGGGTGCTGTTAAAAGCACTAAACAGACTGCAAAATACAGAGATGATACAGTATATGGTGTGTGAGGGAAGTGTTTCAAACAGATCACAGGCTGCTGGCTCCCATGAAGGCACCGGTGACTCTTATAAGGCACTTGGGTCTTCCAAGTGCTGCTCAGAGGTCAGCGTCCCCTCTGGTGGAGCCGGTGCTTGTAGGTGATCTCATTGTTTGTATTTCCATTCACAGCTCTAGTTTCTTCTTCCGTTTTCTTTGATGGAAAGAGACATTAATAAACGTTTCCAGCTATGAATGTGCATCACAATGTAACTGAAGTTAGCATGCGTTTCTCCGATCTTTGAATGCTTTGACTGGTGGAAAAACTGGCCTGGCCTCTGGTCAAAATCAAACTGAGGCTACACCCCAGATTTCAGCTTGGTCTCCTGGTTTAGGATGTGAAGTTTAGCAGCTGTTGCGGCTTCTCAGGACCCAGTATCTTAGTAAGGGAACCTCACCATTAACATAAAACACTGTGAGGCTATGGGAGGAGAAGCAAAACTGATTAGATGAGATGGCTTTTTCTGCTTGGAAAATAATACTGAAGAGGCCCTGGAACATTCAAGTGCTTGTCTCTTAGCAAATTCACATTACCAAATTGTAACTTCAAAAGAATAACCTGTTATATTGAGGGAAAATCCGGATGGAGTTTAAAAACAGGTCTGTTTTAGTTCTGCAGTAATCTATCTTCCCTAATCTGCGAGCCTTCAGCTGAACTGGAAGAGGCTGTTCTGAAATCAAAATAGTGCAAATTCATGTCGAAATCCACTTCCTGAAGCCAGCTGGTATACAGTCAACATCTTTTACATGCTTCTGATGGAGCTGCAGATAACTTGAATTATCTGTCACTGATGTCTTTGTCAGGGCAGCCAGGCTATAGGGCGAGGAGCAGCCATCTGCTCGCAGCAGGACCCATCCAGCTGATGGCCCGTGAGCACACCGCTGCTCCACGAACTGCCTGAGAGCGATGGCAGAGGCAGTCGCTGTCATGTCACCGAGGAGATGGGCGTGTGGCCCACTGCTCTTAAAAGTCTGAGCCTTCTGGGGGAATTTTTTAATTTTCTTCACCAGCAACAAAATAAACACTTGTTCAGGGTATTTTCACCTACAGCCTGTATAGCTAGAAGAGGAGGATGGTACTAATATCCATGGTATGTGAAACAGGATCTCAAAATTGAACCATGGATTAAATGTAATTTTGCTTAAGGAGTATAATAAATATTTATTTAGGGGAAATGGGAACATCAGCAGAGAAGATAAATACAAAAAGTAGTTTGAGGTTTCCTTTCTTTCCTTTTGATTCCTTTGACTTTTCCTTTAGGACTTCATTATTAACAACGAAATAGCAAACTTGCTTAAGGGCAGAATTGTGCTCTGAGAATCGTAACAGTGGTTATAAAAACAATTTTTTCCTCCATGGTATGCCAGATAGCTTAAATTTTAACCCTGTAAAGCAGGATCCATGAAGTGGGCCATATGAATTTTTGCTGATAAGGTTTTGAATTAATCCCATTTTGTACAGACCTGTGCTTGCAGAAGCTTAAGGAAATTCATCACAGTTGCAGATTGTTTTCCAAGTAATATCCTCACGGACTATGAAGCCTATCCTTTTATGATAAATGCATAAAGGTTTTGCTTAACTTCATTTCTGAGCCACTCCATCTCTAATCTCCGTTGCTCAGTCTTTAAGTAGGCTTTGGCAGAGTCTGGCTGAACCACAATAGCGCTGACAGTGAACCTGCACAGCACGGCGTGGGAGGAGGGACGTTAGAGGAGGTTCAGTATAGACACAGCTTGGATTTTTCCTCCCCTTCGGTACCACTGAAACTCTTACTTCCTGCGCACGTAAGCAGGCAGTGTGATTTGGAATATTTGGGTGGAGGATAATATACAGTAAAGCAATTGAACTGTAATCCCTAAGGATAGGATAACAAATAGCATCCCTGCTGTACAGGCAGCTGGAATTATTTAGTAGGTGTAAAGGAGCTTAACGTTCTGAGGAGCTGCCTTTCTAGCATGCTTTTAAGTAGGCACATCTGTAGCTTTGCAAATGAACTCGGTGGCAGGCACAGAGGAGGCTGCAGGTTTGTTTGCTGTGCGAGGAGGTGATGAAGCAGCCACAGGTGCGCAGGGAGCTGCAGGTGCGGTTTCCAGGGCCGGCTTTGGAAACCAGTCATGTGCTTACAGTGATCAATGCATTGTCATTACTTGTCTTTCCAGAACGATCACTGTTAGGAAGATTACAGCATCAAGTAAATATTTTTCTTGCTATCGGTGATATTTTTAATCTGACTGGTTAAGGGGGAACAAGAGTAGCTTTAGGAGGAGCTGTCTCTGAGGCTGTTGCTTCCAGAAGGCAAGCTTTTACTTAAAATAAAAGCTAACAAACACCCTTAAAACACACCCATGTAGCACATCCAGGCAAACATTTGTTAGAAGTGTCTGTTGGTTGTAAAGTAGGGTGTTGGCCTGTTCCTTGTTTCTTAGTTTGGCTTTTACAGCCTGTCCTGTGGAGGGGACTGGTGGCAGAAGTGGTGCTGCGGGAGGTGGGAGGCGTGCAGCAAGGCATGAGCTGGATTTCCAATCCATTCAGAATCAGACAGCGTAAACCCACCCCAGGTTTAGTCATATTTCTCCAGGTTTCAGTTTAATTCCTTGCTTCTTGTCGTTGAAGCTAACATGATCACAGAATGGAGGTTTATATGCCAAATAGCAATGAAATGAAGTCATGTGGAAGTGGGTGCTGTTAATTTCGGTTATACTCATTGAAAGTCTTTGGAGAAATGAAAAGTTGTTTTTTTTCTCTCTCCCTAAGAAGGTATAAATGAAGAGTGCACCTTTTAAACAGATGGATATGTGAATGGTGAGGAGGTAATCTGATCTATAAATAAAAATGGAACTTTGTCTACTTAACGCCTTAAGCCAAAATGCATTAGGTTTAAAAATAATTTTCAATTAAAAACCCTGCTTCAACTTGAAAATAGTTTTACTTCTGAACAGAATGTTTAGAATGAATGGCCACAGAGAAACCTGTAGCCTTCTGAGGCTCTCAATGAGAATTGCTTTTCCACTGAGCAGCACTGCCAGGCATGCTGGTCTGGATGCTGCAGCATGCTCAGCCTCTCCCCTCAGTGCCAAAGTTCTGCACGTCAAATTATCTACAATGGGACACCATAAAAAAAAATCAAAAAAATCTGTGTTGATCGGTTTTTCCTTTTACAGTGCTTTTGTTGCAACTTCTACTTCAGCTGTACTGGGTCCATCTAGCCCTGTATCCTGACCCTGACTGCAGCCAGTAGCAGTTGCCTGGAGAGCAGTGTTGGAACAAGCCAGATGAGATGCTTGGCCAAAACATTCGCCCTGCTTCCTATGACTGCAGTCCAGAGTGCTCCTAAATCAGCAGTGGCGTCCTTTTTTTCCCTGCTATATCAAACAAGGATCACGGAGCGTATTGCAGAGGGTGCCCCAGCAGCAGGGCTGGTGCCAGGGCTGGGTCTGCTGGCATTTGGCTTCTTGCACAGCGGAGCCAGGAGATCGAGCCCCAGCCATCTGCGTGGAGAAGCTGTGCTGTTACCAGGTCGGGAGCCGTGGTCTGCTCGGACAAGTGTGCAGCTCCTTCACCGTCAGCAGGTCCTGGGCAGTGGTCCCACACCAGGGTCAGCTGCTCGGAGCAGGTCTGGGAAGAGGATTTGCTTCTCTGAGCTACAGCAATAGTATGTTTGGGGTATAATTGGAAGGGGATGGACTATAGTGTAAAATAATTATTGTAATAAGGCTGAATAAGTTAATGACACCTTTTGTAGCCAAAAAAAAAAAATAAATTCAGCTACTGTGGAGAGACAAAATATGCAGAGGAAAAGCCTCCTCCAGAAAAGCAAAGGGGCACCAGGTGCCGTTAGGAGCTGTTTTGCTCTTGGGGGAGTGCTTATCCCACTCCAATGCATTTTTATAGGCTGTTGCTTTTCTTCCTGAGGATCATTGTTCCTGAGGAGGGTGCGGGGGAATCATACAAACTGTGCTTCCCACTAGCAGCCCCACTGCTGGAAACTTAAAGAGCTTTTCAGTTCGCCAGACTTCTGGCGAAAGCCTCTGATCTGCGCTGCACAATCGAGCCTCAGTTCACGCTTGTCGTGGAGGCCTGTAGCTGGTAACGTGTGGGCAGGCCTCAGTCTGCCCCTGAAAAGGTTTTGTTCAGTGTGCGCCTCTGCTTAGCCTGTCAGGCCTTTGCATTTTTCAAAATGTTAAGTATTCAGCTCTGCTCCACTACATTATCTCACAAATCCTCTTTTGTTTGGCCCTTTTCTGAGGCGCGCTTTGTGCGCAGTGGCATGCACAACGGCTGAGCTGCATCCACAGCGTGCTCAAAGGTGCACTGCTCTTGAGCCACCTTGGTCACAATCTCCTGGGCTTAAAACTGTGAAAGAAAGTGTAAAAGTACTGCAGCTTTTGTTCAGTGGGGGCAAGCAGTAACGGTACCTCATGCTCCTATTGCTGGAATTGCGAGATGGAAGGGAGCTAATATGATAACCCACAATACTTTGTCTTCTGTGATCTTGCTAGGTAGCTGTGTTTAAATGCCCAATTTCATATAGAGAAGGGGTGGAGGAAAAAAGAAGTCCTTGTTCAGGCTCAAATCCAGTCCAGCCAAGCTGCCGAGTTTTCATCAAAAGCAGGAAACAGATGGACGGGCACAGCTGCAGAAGGTGCTGCGACTTCTCTGGAAAAGCTGTCCAGGCGCATGCAGCGTGCAGGGACGGCGGCACAGCACTGCTGTTCTGCACCGCGCTGCTGCTCCGAGCACACACGGCCCCACAGCCCATGCTGCTCACGGAGATGCTGTGTCAGACAAGAATCCACCTGGCATTGCCTGCAGCTCCCTGTGCTGTACGCCTGTCTGTGCCCATGGCCAGCTTGCTCTAGAGGAGTTAAAACTTGTGGAAGAAAAATGTTTCAAAGACTGTCTTGTATTTGTGCAGTATGCTGGAGGACCCGTCCCGGTACGCTTACCCTTGTACCTTCACCAGAAGCACCTTATTGCCTCAGGTCCCTGTTGAATTCTCCTTTGCAGGCTGGACAGCTGCATAATGAAGCGGTCTTCTGAGTTGATGGGGTGTCGGAGGCCAGAAAAACCTCTGGGATGCCCATGGGGTGGCTATTCTTATGTTCTTCTGGAGACAGAAAAGAAAACGGGGTCCAGCAGCCAAGCAGCATTCCGGCTCTCTGTCCAGCCACTCGTGCAGAGCTGATCCAATGATCAATCATTGCTCAACAGCTGCGCTTGAAAAATTGGTCTTTGTATTGTTTATCAGGCACTTACAGTTCTTGACTATGCCTGTTTACTTGGAAGGTGCGAATGTTTACATCTCTTCCATAACAGATCTAAGTTATTTTTGTTATTTGGGAGCTTTCTTTTCTGGAGGAGTTTAGTAATGTTTCTTCTTTTGGGTAGTTTTTACAGATATTAAAGATTTTTCCAAGCAAGAAGCCCATGTAAACACAACTGTGTAGAAGGGAGAACGTGTTTCTCTGCTTGCTTTCCCTTTTCTGAAGACAAAAGAGCCTTATTGAAATGTGCTTCCTTTCTGACTGCTAATGGGTTTGCCTTCCTTCCTCCTTGCAATGAACTTAACATTCTCCCATCCTGTTGGGTATAAATTTCAGCCTGAACTATTTTCCCTGTTGAGGTGTTGAGTCACTGGCCTTGAATGGAAACCTGCAATGAGACAGGGAGAATCTGGGGCTTGGGAAGGAAGAGGTTTTCAGCAGTTTTGTTGGTAAATGGGATGAATATTAAAAAAACAACGATAAGGTGCTATTCACTTTTGTCTGGGGCTGCTCATATTCTTTTCCTAGTTTTATTTTTGGATGCCTTCTTATGTTGGAGCTGGATAAATTCCAGAACATAAAATACCTAGAGGAAGAGGTGGTTCCTGTCGATCAATAACAGTGTTCCATTTTAAGCTGTCTCAGGTTGAAGGGGGAAAAAATACTATGCCATATCACAAATTGCTTTGTCTTGTGGAGGAAAGATGCTGAAAGTCTTGCTTCAAAGGCTCTGCATGGGAATTATGTCCTAAAGTCTGGGTATTCTCCAGGGCTTAATTGTGCTTATTCATAGAAACACTAAACTTTATGAACTGGACGGCAGAGCTGTAAATTTGGCTGTAACTGCAGAGAGAGTATTGTTTTTTGCACACTCTGATTAGCAACACTGGGCTCAGACGTACACTGTGGAATAATTAGTAAAATGGACAGGAATTAAAGCAAGCTTTGCTCTGAGCAAAAAACAGATGAGCTTAACAGCTCTTCTTTCTATCTGAATTTCCCATTTAAGTAAGGTTTCATTCTTGATGGTGCTGGGGTATGTCCAGTGGAGTGTATCTTACCTGTCTCTCCCTCATAGAACTTCATTCTGGACAAAAATTCGTCTCCTGCAAAATTAAGGCCCCAGCTCTAGGAACTTTTGCTTTGAAGTATCAGAAGCCAATGTTTTAGGGAGATGTGCACATCCTGTTTTGAAGGATTTAGATGGTCAAGGATCACTATGTATTTCTGTGAGCTATTTCAGTTTCCTAATTGAAAGTGTGCTCCTTCTTTCTGTCAATGCTTGAATCGTCACCAAAGATCTGCTGTCTGGAAAGCAGCTAAACTAATCCCGATTACAGAGGCTGGTGTTTGAGGAAAGTGAGGGTCTCCTTCCTATGGCAGTTGCTACTCAACTGTGGAGGCTGAGTAGTGTCATTATGGTATTCAGAAGTCCTATGGTTGCTGACCCAATAGTGGAAGTTTTTAATCTAACACAGAACAAATATCATCATCTATCATATCTCTGAAAGTAGCAGCGTGTACAGTATCTTTGATTTTTGCAGGATGTTAAATGTGTATCACACACCCTATATCCAGCTTTTGAATTCACAGTTCAATGCCATAACATTTGATCTTTCAGTGGAATAGTCAACTTTACGATGAAACCTAGTAAAAAGCTCAGGGTTATGCTCTGTATTTGAACTGCTTTAGAGATCAACCCAACTGATTTCAAATTTACAGAAGAAAGCTTCCCATGCTGCATTTGCACTGTACACGTTACACTTTCAGGGAGACTTGGAAGAGTTGATCTTGGAATGTCATTTAAAATGATTGTTCAGTTTTCATGAAAGTTTTGCCTGTAGGAGCACTCAGACAAACACCGGTGGGGAAAGAGGTGAATAGAAGTAGACCACAGAATTCTGTGGTATTCCTCTTCTACGCATTTTATGCACAATTCTTCAGACAGAAGTAATTTTAGCAAATCTAGGAGGATTTGGGAACTTTCCCTCCTCTCTGCCCCTCAGCTTAAAGCTGTAGTTCATCTGGAAATACTATTTAAAAAAAGAAAATCACAAGCCTCTGTGATGGGTCACTAATATGGCCTTAAGGAAACAGTAGCGAGGGGGGCAAGGCTGTCGCTTGAGCAGGCAGGGGGAGAGGGCTGCGAGCTCCTGCTTGGTTAATGGCAACATACTGAGCTGTCAGGCAGGCTCATTAGGGACACGCTGCTAATTTGGTCAGGCAAGTGCTGCCAGGCTGCATTGTGTGGAGTTAAGCAGTGTGAATAGAGCCCGTAAGCAAAGCTGCTGGAATCTGCTTTTGTGCTCCCTTTGGACAGCTGTCCTCCCTTATTGGCTTCTTTTCCCCGTTCAAACTGGCCACGTGGAGTTTTGGCACTGTTAGTGTTGCCTGAAGATTAGTTGGAGATTGCAGAAGTAATATAATTTGTGCTAATCTGAGTAACCCTGCTTCTCTTTCCATCCATTTTTGCATCCATACATTCAGTTACAGTACAGTCAGAGCCAGAGTGTCATTTCTCTACATCTGGTGACTTAATTAGAAATGGATTTA
Source organism: Anser brachyrhynchus (assembly GCF_964034855.1). Taxonomy (NCBI): domain Eukaryota; kingdom Metazoa; phylum Chordata; class Aves; order Anseriformes; family Anatidae; genus Anser; species Anser brachyrhynchus. Next base: position 8,111,741 of record NC_137710.1, on the reverse strand, counting down.
AGCCCTTTCTCTTTAAAACCTAATTTGAAATGCTGTAGGTGTATTTCTTATCTTCACTGCTCACACCTGCTAGGCACGAGCGATATGGCAGCTGAAGTTTGCATTTCTTTTCTATTGTCAAAAGATAACCTTGGGCTCTCAGTTTGGTTATCTGGCTATGGCGCTCTGGTGCGATGCACAGGTGAATGGGTGGATTCTTACTGCAGCAAACCGGGGCTGGCGCTGAGGGCCTCCCGGTGCCTTCTGAGAGGTTGCATGTCCTGAGAGTTAAAATTCAAAATGAAAAAAAAAAAAAAAAAAAAAAAAAAAAAAGAAAAAAAAAGAGCACCATTTCCCCTGCTTCTCCTTGTCACTGTAGGAGCTACTGATCTAAACTGCTTCTTTCTTTCCTACAAGCCTTGGAAAAGTACACTGTAGCATTCAGCAGGTACCAGGATGCCTCAGATCATTCCTTGAGGTGGTAAAAACTTACAGTAGAACTCCAGGTCATCATGAGGGCATCCCCTAGTGAGTGGTCCTGTATGGGGCAGCATCCACCTTCGTGTGTGATGGATACCTGCCGAGTGCTGGCGTTGTTCTGTTTTCTCCCATAATTCAGCTAGCTGTCTTCAAATTGATGGCTTCTGTCCTGTTGAATAGACTAATACCCTTCTCATATCCGCTTCCAACATACAGCTGGTCGCTAAGTCCTGCAGGTGTTTTCAGAAGTACTACAACGCATATTATAATGCATATTGTGAATCCACTGCAAACCCTGGAAGAACTCAGCAGTGAACTGTAATGTTGTGGACTGGCTTTTGGGGCAGAGAAGAGAGAAATCAGTGGTGGGGAAGGACGCGCCATGTGCAACCCAGCTGGGCTGGCATCCTGACTCAGTGTGATGGACAAAAGTGACTCCTCGGGTGGTTATCATTAAAAGGTTGAGCAAGGGTGAGAGATTGTTTCTGTCTCATAAAGGGAACAAGCAGATTGTCTCAGTGCTGTCTCTTCCCAACATGCGTCAGAATACACTGTTAATTTAGGAGTTGGAACTCAGCAGAGGATTTTCTGATTGTCTACCATGTGTTTGCCTTTATGATTCCAGTTCCTCTCCCGTCCCTTGTGGATGATTTTCCCTGACATCTTCAGTCTTACTAAATCTTATTTTTGTTTCTGCCTAGTCTTCTGCCAGAGAAAAGGCTGAAGTTAATAAGTTTCTGGTAACCATTTTCTACATTTTCACCTGATTTATCTGATTACATTAAGGCTGGGTCAAATACTCCATCAAGAGTTTCAGATGCTATCAGAAATGAAGCAGAACAAGGTTTCCTGGGAGATCGACTGTGTGTGCTTGTGTGGAACATACTTAACGGGGAATGGGTCTGCACAATTACCTTGCAGAGTGCTGCACAGCTCCAGCACTTGTGTCACTAAATACCTGCAGTAATCATTAGCTGTGAATAGACAACGGTCTCTACCTGCTGTCTCAGGCTCTGTTATCACGCCAGGAGGCTGCCCTCCTCCTCAGAAACAAGAGGAATTCATTCCTCTGCCTATTCAGATGGAAGGATATTTATTTGATGCGGTGCCCCATTTAGGGAAGGAAAACAGTATTTTTCCAAGGGTGGAAAAACACTTGCTGTGTGGGAGGGAAAACTTCTTGCAAACAAGCACTGAGATTCCTCAATTCACTTTGTCAGGGGTTCTATTAGAATAAGACTGGAGGAGGGAGATCTGGAATGGTTCTGGGAAGCTTTGACTCAGGAAGGGGAGAATGATTCATAGATTTTTAGTATTGTTATTTATTAAGGCCAGAACAGACCATTGGACCTAATCTTATCTTTGTCTTTGAAAACGTAAAGCACTTGCGCAATGACCCCAAAAGAGTTTGTGGGTTTGAACCACGGTCTTTCAGCATTGAAACATAAATCCCAGCTGTGAGAGCTAGCCTACAACAATTTCAAGCTAGATTTATGCCTATTACCTTCATATTAGATAAGTATTTTTATAATGAATCCTCAGTGCGCTCTTTGTATGTCAGGCAGGGTAGTAAAAAAGTTGTTCATGGAAAATGGGAACAGGGATGCCTTGCAAAACTGAGATTTTATGAGTCTTGCTACTTTGTGTTGTTCACCTCTGGTTATTGCTGGAGTCCTGATGGAAGAGTTCATTCATTCAAGAGCCGTCCTTTAGTTTTCATGGGGAAATTCTGATTACTGACAAAAGCAGCTGTCTTAGAAGCAACGATTTTCTTCTCCTTGTTTTGGCGCAGTAAGTGTTCTTTTCCAAATTAAGTATTAACTTTGTTGTTAAGGATCAAAATGCAAAATCAGTCACAAGGTGTACATCAGAAAAAGTTTTTAAGCTCTAGCCTCACATTGTTTGAAGGAATATGAGTCGATCTACATTTATTTTTTTAATCTGCTGCTATGGAAAAAAAAATTAATGCTTACTAAACTGTATTTTAATTCAAATTTGGCAAGAGAAGTTAAATGAAGGAAAAATCAAAACTTGTCACAGTTTGTGTCTCAACTATAATTGTAATACACAATTAGATGGGTTAAAGCAAGTGTAACTTAATCTTTTAGTTAACACCTTAGGTCAGTTCTTTAAAGAATCAAACTGGACTCTGTCCAGTTTATGAACATGGAAAGGCCCTTGACTGCGGCCACTTGGTCTCATCTTTTCTGTTTAGGATGTCTTATATTAAAGACCCAGACAGCCCTAGTACTTTTGGGTATGCTGCATCAGTGCCTGAGAGTCAGGAAAGCTTCCATGCTTTTAACATGTTGTCAGTGGTGGAGCCTGGAACATCTTCATTATGCGTCTGAAAAATGCTGTTAGCAAGGCAGTCTCATCATGTCTAAGCTTCTGGCTTGAATTTTGCTCATGCTGTTGTCTGTTAAGTTAGGTAGCAGCTTAATTGTAGGAGAGATGGAGAATGCACGCAAAGGCTCTTCAAGTGGGAAAAATGATACAGAAAGGACAAACGTCCATTGTCACAGCAAATAGAGATACTTGGTCTTAGGTCTGTACTTAGCTGCATTGGGGAAAACAAAATCTTCAGCTTCTACAACTGTGAATCAAACACTGCTGACAAACTCAACACCTGTCCTAGAGGGATTTAATTATGTGAAATAGGATCAAGAAAACTGATTTATATTGGTAGATGTAATAAACACATTGCGCAAAGTTAAGAAGTCTCCAAGGCTTTGGATAATCAACTGAAATCTTAATTAAGTTCAACCTCTGATAAGAATTTATCAGTAATTATAGATGTTCAGTTGATGTGTAAGCAATCCTATAAGGCCACCAAAAATAATTTATTGGTTCACACTTACTGCTGCGGTTTAAACATTTTTTTTGCTTAAAGGTCCAGAGTGCTATCAGCTACACGGCAGCGAAAGAGATGTGCTAAGGCATCAGAAGTCCATCGATAGTTCCTTACCAAAGCTGCAAAATAAACTGTTCAGACTCTTCTGAAGTCAGTGTTAATGCCTGGAATGAACTTTTCTCAGTGTCTTGTCAGTTGACTCTGGATAACTCTTTTGATAGAAATAAGATATCCTCTGTCAGGTCTGTTAGTACCTTGCAAAACCAAATTCAGAAAGTGAACCGTACAAATACCAGAGTAGAGTTATGAAGAGAGGCTGTGTAAGAACAAACATATGTCAAGCATAGCTTATTAGCTTCTTCCTAACAGATTTGGACTTCGTAGCCCACTTTAACTTGCCAGATCTGAATGCAATATGCAGTTTGTGGCTTTTGTCTTATTTTTTTAATGCAATGCATGATGTACCTGTCACATACTACTGCAAAATACGGGGAACCCTAGTTACCCTACCAAGTGGCCTGTCCCCTGTGCTTAGTTTGACCCCCTGGTGTTCTCCTCAGCTATTCTGATCTCCATCTCCAAATTAGTAATCTCTGCATAAAGAAAATTAACATGAAGATCAGTTCTAGCAAGAAGGATCCTCATAACAAGACTACAGACTCCATTTCATGGAACGATTATGTCAGTCAGCAACATGATAACATCCACAGTCATGGCAGTATATCCCAGAGATCATTCTTAAGGAGTGTGGTTAAAAAAAAAAAAAAAAAAAATTCCCTGGGAGTGAACTTGCTGCTTGGGCAAATCTCTCACAGGTACAATCTATTAGAAAGGCCAGACTTATTTATTTATTTATTTATTTCCCACAAAGAAGAAAGCAAAAAAGATCCAAAGACGACACAATGATATGTTGCCTTGCCAGCAGGGAAAGGCAAGGGAATACTGCAAATTTTAATGGAATATATCTGTTGTGGAATTTAAAAAATGAATAAATTATTCTGTACAAAATTTTCCAGTTACACAACTGGTAGTTTAAGGAAAAAAACAAATACCCAAAGAAAAGCTGTCAGTCGAACAACCTAATCTGGTTATTGAATGAATGTTGCCGTCTTTTGTATAGGGACTGGCAGTGGATACAAGTCATCTGCTGTCCAAGATGATTTGCTCTGCCGTAACTAATTTCAATTGCAGCAGCCGACACCGATTGTTCAAGCTGGGTGACACCAGTACTTACTACCTGAGATGCAGACGCCCCTTTTCTTTTTTTCTTTTTTCTTTTTTTTTTTGAAGATCATCAAACATATAGGGACCTTCTTCACCTGAAAGGAGCAGAGTTGGGTAAGTAGTTATTTTTGCAAATTCTCTTTCCAGCACCCCCCAGCTTCAGTCTGACAATACAACACTGATATGTTCCTCTTCTCTCCTAGGAATAAGGATTCAGCTACCAGTTACCTAGGTAAGCTACCTACTCAGTTATAACAAATTCCACATCCATTCCAATAAGTTTTTTTTCCTAGAAACCCTTTCAATTTGAAATGGACATAGTTTGCAGGAAATTTTCCGGTGTTCCAGTGGTTTTGGCCTTTTTTGTTTTGTTTTGTTTTGATGTAACGCCTTATAGCACGGGTGAAATGTAACAACTTATCCTTTTGTTTCCCTGGCTAAGGAGAGTTCAGTGTGTATTTTTGCTTTGCTCCGCTATTTTGATGATTCATTTCACTTTCCAAAATGATTACATGTCCATCAGGCCAACCTCCAACCCTTTTGAAAACTCCTTGCCACTTTTATATATACTGAATAAATTGAAGCCAAACTATCTCAAATACATCTTTCTCTGACACACCAAAATGATTGCTAGGATTATAACTGTCTGTAGATGGAACTAAGCTATTTTAGAGTTGAGCAAATAAACAACCAATCTTCCCCTGCTGCCTCCTCCCCCGCCATTACTAAAATCCACTGAAAACTCTGTATAACCATTATTTGATCTTTTTCTGCAGCATCCAGAGAAGCCTGTGGAAGCAACCACCTGAAACAGTCCTCTCAGCACTTTCCACCTGTGTGCCTTATCTCTGAATCACCATTACTTTCTACTGGCCCCGAGACAATCTGCTTGTTGTTAAGCATTTTCCCATCTGTTTTTGCCTCCACGCTGGATTTCTCCTGGATCCCACAAGCAGTGACTTGTTTTGAAGAAAAACGACCCAAATGAATCAGAATACAATTTGAAGAGCTTTCCACATGCAGTTGCTAAATCCTGGAAGGCTCCCTTCAGCATTAGTGGTTTCATAGTTGCTTCAGTGGTCTGGGCTAGCAATGCCCTGGAAAGCAGAACTGGCCTCTGACCTCTTTGGCCTCCTGGGTTCAGTGTTTGCCTCAGATTGTTTTCACTCCTTTTTATTCAGACCTGTCTTTTTTTCCCTCAGCTCTTCTTCTCTTACTCAGGTGGCATTGCTCTTGTGCAAATATATATAACTTTTAAATCATGGGTGCTCTGTTTCCACCTTGTGCTTTTTGTATTTGAGTATTAAATTCATTTTATTTTGAATCCAACAACATTGCATTGCTTTTTGTAGGGTCATGGAAGCATGTCTGGCACGTTTAAGTTGTCACTGAGAGGTTCTTCTCCAAGCAGAATTCAAACCATTACACTACAATCTGCCCTAGACCCTTCCTAGCAGCTGTGTTTATACAGCTCCTAGCAAAATGGGTCCCTGATTAGGGTTTTTGAATAGCTCATTCACTGAAAAAATGGCAATTTGAACCAGCTAAAGCTATTTAAAAAAAATGGGATAATAAATGATGAAAAGTTTTGGTCTGAAGAAATGTCAGTGGCAACGCCCTGCCAAATTTTAAGCCCAAAACATTATCACCATTAGCATCACAAAGATTAAGTTACTGGAATTTAATTGGCAAGAGGTGTTTTCACTTTGATTTTTTTTAATAGCTGAAAATTTTATTTGATAGAGACTGAAAACTACGTGTTCAGAACAGTCACCTGAAAAGGTCAAAGTTTGGTTATATATGAAACAGAGGGCAGGTTCTTTATCTTGTAGTTGTCAAGCAACAGTAATTTTGGGGCAGTTTGATCTTGAGTAAGAAACTGAACATCAGAGCAGTTCTGGGATGGCTTCACACCTGTCCAGACAACCTGTTTGAAAAAACAAAACCCATTCTCTGTTCTGACGGACACAGATACACGTTACAGACCGCGTGTGTTGGGCAGGTGAGTTGTAGCCAGCTGTTCTGTTCCTGCCATGCAAGGCGATCTCTTTGTGAGGTTGGAGAAGCAATAGTGTGCCAGCAGCAACGCCTTTTGGTGTGCAGGGAGCTCTACAGGCTTCAAAAGTGTTAAAGCTGGAAGGAAAAGGTGCCTCATCTGGCTATTCCCCATTGCAGTTAGCAGCTGCATTTTTTATATTCTGGAAGTTTGGTTACGTGCTTTCTTGCCGTGGACATTGGCACTGAGCAAAAACAAGCATATGTTAAGGCATGGAAACACAAATGCTGCTTCTGCTCCATTAAACTGGAACACATGATTAAAGGACCAAAAGTTACTTTGTCTGACAAACTCCATATTTAAGTGTTTTTTAAATCGTAAACCAAGACCAAAGATTTATAAGTTTGTGTCATGATCCATAAATCTAGATCTCCTCTTGTCCTTTTACGCTAGACAAATGGCTTGTAGAGGAAATTGTAGTGGTTTGGATAAGTCTAGGTTTCAGCAGTCAGTCCTCTTAGGTCAGACGTGTAAGAAACATCTGTAATTGTTTGAGGAATTTGGCAGTCGATCTTGTACTTAAATCATATTTTCCCCTTTGAAAGCTGGAAATGTCCGTGCATAAACTAGACACACAATCCACTTACCTCTGCACTTGTGGAATTACACAAGGTATCAGTTTGCTGTTTGTTACATTGCAAATCTGACTGCAAGGTTAGAGCAAATTGATACCCTGATATAGTAAAGGAGAACAGCTTGAGATTCTTCTAAAACGTTTTTGTGCCCCAGAATAAAGCCTAACAGTTTTAATGGAAGTTGTCAATAAGAAGGAGGCTACTCCAGTGTTAAGAATTTGCTGCTTTGGTTTGGATTTTGACTAAAATCAAATGGTTCTTTGAGTAAACTATACAAAGCCTCCCTTCCAAGCAGAATAGCTAAGTTATGTGCATAGCTGTCACACACTGGGCCTCTGAGCACATGTAGCATACGGTTGTGCATAGTCCGTCGAAAGAACAAGGTCCTGATCCTGTAATGAGATCATGCGAATTCAAAGCATATTAAATTTAATCCTGGTTTTCAGGATTATATGCTACCAATTTAAAATTGTGGAGCATAAGAAAGACATAATGTTCCTGACTGCTCACTGCAAAAAATTAGGCCCAGCTCATTTTGAAGTGAGTCTTTGGTTCTGCTACTGAAAGCAGAATTTGGTAAATGGGCTTCACTGGGAGATTTAAACTGATGTCTGGTGACCTTTGTAAAGCAGAACAAATGATTGCTATGTTTGCGAGAATTGTATTAGTGCTGGATGCTTCTGGTACAGTCTGAGCAAATGAAATTTTAAAGGCTGTCTGTCTGTCAGCCAACTTTACCTTTTGATTGAGTCTACAAATGCTATAGCATAGGCCCTCTAGGCAGGAATTTGAGGCGCTGCTTTTTTGATGCCCTGATCATTTAATTCTTTCAGAAAGTAATTTTGCTTGTAGCAGAAAAACATGATGAAAACAGGCGGAATCCTGAATAATGAGTTAAAGTCAATTCCTGTGTGTCAGATTCCTGCATAGCATGTCCTTTTTTGGACACAGTAGTCATTCTAGCATCCCAAGAAAGAGGCTGTCACACAGGTGCAGAATACAGGCTTCATCTCTCAGTGTTTTGGCTCAGGAATGACCAAGCATAACAATCAAATATTTGAGTTTAACCTAGTTCTTAGTAAGCAAAGAGACAAAATTAGGCAAGACACCCTCCCTCCAAAAAGGCAAGCCAAAATTTGCAACCCTCATTATGTTTGGTTTTTTTTGTTTGTTTTTTGTTTTTTGGTATGAATAACCTCTAACCCTAAAGAGAAATGCTAGTAAGTTTACTGGGATAGCTTTGAGCTCAAGAATGTGCTAGAGCTCTTCCTAACAGTGTTCAGTGACCAATATAGTGTGATGCCACACCTTCCCATCCATCTTCAGCGTGCTGCTTTATTCTAGGGACAAGCTTAGTTGGTGTTGAGTAGTCCTTCTGAGGCAGGGATTGTTACTGCGGACTGACCGTGCAAGATTCTTACTTATTCGAGAGGGAATGAAGGTGGAAGAATTGTCTTCCTTGAAGCCAGTCCTGGAACAAAAAATACCCTTACTGTCTTCAGTATGTTACTACTACAGCACCGTGGAAAACAGACGTAATTTTCTTGCAACGCTTTCTGCCACCTCCTTTACTCCTGTTTTCCTCAGTTTCTCTTTGTCCTCTATACTTCTTCATTGCTACTCTCTTCTATGTTCAGCCGCTGTCTCTGTTCTCACTGATTATTCTTATGCACACTTAGTCCAAGGCAGTCAGATTTAACTGCCTTTTTTGGCCTTTACTCCCTGGGAATCATCCACATTATTTTGTTCTCTTCCCAGGGCTTTTTTATATGCCAGTGCTGGCATGTTTTAGCCAGCCACAAGCCTCCCTGCCGAGCAAGTAGTTGATAGCAACAGACTGGGCATTTGGCTGGACTCAGCTGAGTATTTCCCCTTTGGGATATCCCTGGTGGCTGCTGCCATGCTCAGCGCAGTGTGTCCCAGTTTCTGTGTATGTGGTGGGGGTGGCAGGAAGGGCTGGCATAGAAAGTATACAGCAATCTGGCATCTTCCACAGCCACACAATTTTATTTTCCCATGGAGAATATAGGTTTCCTTTTCAGGAAGATGAACTCCTTTGGAAGATATACATATATTTTTTAACATTTTCAGAGGAATACAGTGTAGTATTTCTCTTGTAGGTCTGTCTGGATCCCTTCAAAAAGCTGCAATGAGTAAGTTAGAGGTGAGTGGCAGTTGTCAGTCACAGGTTATACTCGTTCACTGCTTTTCTTAGGCAGAGTGAATTGCCAGATACAGCTCTCTGGGATGTAGCAGGAAGCAGTGCAGCATTTCCATTTAATTGCTTGTGGAGATAGCTGCAGGATTGTGGTGTCAGAAAATATTGCTAGACCTCAGGGGATTTCTTGGCATTTTGTTGCCACAATAAGGTCACGGTTGTCACAGTGGCTTAGTAGACACAGAATGTGTGTACAATTATTTATGCAACCTGAAAATGTAATGCAATAATAAAATACTGTGTTTATGTATCTGTGACTTGCATTCTTGTCCTTTAATGATACTTTTGTTCTCTGCTGTATTGTTTAAATGCGTTTCTCATATTTGAGATTTATAAAGATGTTGAAATGTTATTTTCTGTCTGATCATATTTTGCAACCAGTCTTAAATACGATTCTGTTTGTGTCTCTCAGCTGTCTTTATTACCTAGACATTTCAGTTTTGTAAATCCATATTTATAAGGAATTTGTTCCACAGAAGAACTGCCATTGCATTGTTAATACTGGCATGACAAGCAGCCTGAAGATGAGGTGTCAAGCATATATGGACAGTTTCCACTTGAGTTTTCTCGACTGTCCTAAAGCCCAGACAATCCATGTTGTGGAGCATTTGCAAAGTAATATTGATGCAGCGCAGAGATGCTGATGAATTACAGGAAAGCAAACGCGTGAGACAAAAATGAGGTTGCTGTGTCTCCACCCCTCCCCATAGCGGGTCCAAAGTTGGCTTTGTTTGAGAACAAACGGGTTATCTGCCTTTCTGTGTGTCAGAGTTGAGATCCTGTTCAGGGCTGTTTTCACTGTATGCAGGATGTTAGCCTTCAGCAGGAGTGGATTTTTTCAATAGAAATTATCTTAGTTGCTCAAGGTGTGAAAAATGCTTTCTTTGTATTGTGTTTTTAAAGATCCTTTTCCCACACTGTAATCTTTGTGCCTGTTCCTCTTGTCTCCTGTGAGATGTTTCAGTTCAAGCATCATGGTTAACTCAAAGAGCACTCACCCTACGAACAACATGAAGAATGCTCCGATTACCCTCTTGCCTGTATCTGAGATTAGACCATGAACTCTTAGCTGAAAACACCCCTGGCAGGTTGCTCATACGCACAGTCGTGCTGGCCCAAGCAGAATTGCTTACATTAGTAAAAATGTCAATGTGAACTTGCAGTGCTACTTAGCAAAGTCATCGGCACAGTGGTCATAGGAGAGTATTACTGGAGTAGCTTTCTGATGCTTCTTTGTGCTTTTATTATCTCCATTTGTCATAGCCTTAGTGCCTCTCACTTCTGGGTTTGCTTTTAGTGGGAGCTTTGTTTCTCTGTTACGATACATTTGAGAAGTCACTGTTTTTTCTCCCAGAACTTAAACTGGAGAGAGATTTTTCATGTGTTGGGGAACAGATCTGAAATCCAAGCTAATCAGACTAATCCGATAAAATAGCCTTTAGAGTGAATCTAATACCAATCTACTGCTCTGTAAAAAAGCATATATAAACAATATTTATTGTCTGTATCTACAAGAGGAAAAAGAAGGAAAAAAAAGCCTACATGTAGGATGGCTGCTATCAGTTACCGCAGCAGCAAAGCATTTCCCAAGAACAAAGAACATGATAATCACAGTCCGGTACGTTAACCTAGACCTTCTAATAAATGTATGTGCACAAACCCAGCCTCTCCGAGAAAGGAGGGATTGAGCTGAAAAACATCCTGGAAACCTGGAGGATTTTTAAGGTGAATAGAGGGAGAGAAGAGAAAAATGTGCTGTAATGAAAGATGGCTTTGGAGGATGTGTGTATGTGCAAGGAGCCTGAGGCAGGAAGTGGAGGGTAGAAAATTCAACGTTTTTAAACACTGACAAATCACCTGCATATGCTTAATGGTCTGACAGCATCTCCTCACTGGCTGCATCAACATTAGGGTTATTCATCACTTCTATAACATCATAGCATTAGGTAACACTCGCACCCTTCCTATCAATACCCATTTCTGCCTGCCTGGTGAGCTGAAGAACAACTTCCTACAATTACTTCAGCAGGGAAGCACATAAACGAGCAGGTCGTGCTCTGCTTCAGATTACGTGATTTATGTCTCCGAACCACTTTCATGTTTGTCTGCCACAACCATTTTAAGCTTCAGTTGTTGATTTCAGAAACTGCTATTCTGCTATCCATCATCAAAGGTTTCGGCAAAGGTTTCTTCTGATCAAAATATTTGTATTCACAATAGTCTCTTAGTGAGACTTCCCGATGTCTCTTTTGATGTAGTTTAGGAATGGTTGGAAGTAATAAAACATATACAAATGGAGAGTTTTTCATAAGGATAGAATTTGTTTTGAGAAGCAGTAGTATCTTTACCATTTATTACTGGGAATCAGCTACACCATCACGTTTGTTGGGAGACAGCCATATACAGCTAGGTTTTTGGAAAGCTGCTTTATAAGAAGCATCATTCATCACTGATCCACTGAGAGGCCTTGATGCTGCCAAAATTGATGGTAAACCATCAACAGTGAAACTGAAATAAGAATTTAGAGGCATCTTTTGTGTTTGTATTTTTTCATATTTACATGTTTTATGTGTAGGTCTTGTTGATAGTTTTGTTGGTGATGGTAGTTATATTGGTCATTCACATGATTTGCCATGGATGATAGCCCTCCCTGTTCCAAAATACTATTTGGTACTTATGCTGTTAAGCTCTTTGAAAATACTTCATGTATAAAACGATGAGATGTTGTTGACTAAATAATGTGTGGGAAGATGATGATCTGGGGGTGGGGTCCATTTGCAAATAACAGAGACCAGATCCTCCTGCTCAAAATACAGAGGTTTTGGCCTTTAACAGGCTACGCACATGATGATGACAAGTCATTTAGAAATGCGTTCTGATTTGACCATGCTTATGAGTTTTCTTGTTTTGGCTAAGTATATTTCTCTATCTGAATTTTCCTGAGGGAAACATTTTAAGCAGAGTTTAAATTAAACTTTAACATTCACTGTTTGTAAGAATGAACATTGTATACCCGATCACAGAAACTACACTTTATGCTAGAGTGCAAGTATCAGAGAGGACTTTGGCATAACAAACACAGGATCCTATGCAAATATTCATAGTGGAAAAGGAATTAATCCCTTCGCCGAGGGCCAGCATAAATCTTTCAATGGCACATAAGCCTGCTTTTGAGGGAGCAGGTGCTTAGCAAACCCTGAGGATTCAGATTTCAAAACAATCTGTACTCAGAGTTGACTCATGCATATATCTTAAAAAACAAATTTTCATATTCTTCTTCTCTCATTAATTTGCTATAAATTCTATATACTGTGAATTTCGCTGTAACTTACATGGCATGCAAAAATTCTGTACAAGCAGAAATTCTGTATGATCATCTCAGTCTGGAGCAGGACAATATCAGCCTTAAGTTGGGATAGAACAAAGCTGTAATTGACGGTTGGCCAGGTCTCCTTGCCAAGCTGCTCATTTTGATCATTCATAGCAAGAGACCCTTATTTTGTAAAAAATCCTTTTGTTGAAGACAGCAGACAGGTTCTATTCTGTCCTCCGAGAGGGTGGCGTGGTGCCAGTGTCAGCAGCCAGCAATCCAAAGTGTTGTGTTTAATCACAAGATTAATTTTTCCTTTTATTGGCTTTTCCTTTCAGTATCACAAAGCATGACATGTTGTAAAACAGTAACACTAGTTGAACAAGGGTTGGCTAGCATTGCCGAGCCCCCTGGCTATGTTGATAGCAAAAATGAACATTTGGCTTGATGTGCAGCCAGTAGAGACTCCCAGGAAACCAAACTGGGAAAACACACTTGTCAATGAATGGGCCATGTGCCTGGTGAAGAGGAAGCAAGATGCACCTGGGTATAAGAGCTGCAGTGGGCTCAGATTCTTTGTTTCTTACAAGTTTCAAACAATAACAGTTTCAATAGCATCTCAGATACCCGAGTTTTCAAGCTATAAGTCCGATCCATTAGCGGTCTGTGGTTAAGTTAGATTCTGATTATTTTAGCCTTGGACTGGCCATGTGCAAGTTAGCTTCCAAAAGGAGATGGCAGTAAGTTAAGATCAACTTAAAGATTTGTACTGATTCTACGGAACACTATGACTGCAAGAGGTTGTGGTTTTTACTGAATCATGTAAATGACTTTTTTTTTTTTTTCCAGAAGGATGATGCTAGATTCAGAACTTTTATTATCCTCACAATGTGCAGCAGTGAGCCCGTGAGCATCTGCAGTGTGCTATGCCATTATGCAGAAATCTGATCTTAGGTAGGAGAGCTGGTGGTGGAGAAAAAGGCAGGCTTAGTCTGTTTCCTCCTGTAATGTCAGCAAAGAACCATGTTCATTCATCGTCATTCTGGGAGTGGAAAGTATAGCAGAGTTTGGTGTGGGTGCAAGAACTGGTAAGTCCCTGCTTGGCAAAGTAGGGTATGAGAGCCTTCAGAGCCCTCTATTTAGAAGATTATTAAATATATTGAAACTTAGATGTACCCCCCTCTTTCTACCATCTCTATTGTAAACGATGAATTTTATGCTCTTCAAGGTCAGTGCTGCTAAAGGAAGATGACAGAACCTTACTGTATGTACAGGAAGATAAGTGTACCCTCAGGGCGGCGTTTCTTTAAACTGAGATTTGTTTGTGGATTTGAATAGTTTTACTGATATCTTCACCTTAAAGGCACAGATTTGTGCGCTGTTTTTAGCCAAAGTTGCATTTTATCAGTTTGTCACAGACAATAGGTAGGGCAAGCAACAATCAGTTAATCTACTCTGTGAATAATGTAGTTGCTAAAGCATCAAGGACCGTTGCATGGCACAGTCCGATGCTGGTGCTAGTTTGTGAGGGCTGGATTCCCATGAAAACAAAGGTTTCAGATTGCTGTCTTGATTTGCAGTTGGTTTCAATGCCCATTTTACAGGAGCTGCTTCTCTTGAGACTTTCCTCTGCTAAAGGTCCTTCTGCAAAGAAACTGTCCCGTGACTGATGCTCTTGTGGAAAGATTTCAGTAACTCAAAAGTAAAATCCATGAGTGGTTCTCGTGCACTATGGTGCTTCTATTGAGTATCACTTTTTTAAATAGACACCATATGGCAGCTCTTGAGGAAGCAACCTAATTTCATTTTTCAAGGATTAAATTTTTAAGCCATTCCTCAACTCCTGCCTGTTCTCTCAAGGAGCTAAAACCTGGTGGGGGGGATTAGGTATGGTTGTGCGTTTATGTTAATATAAAGTGTTGAATGGAGATTGCAGAAGGAAACTGCAAGCAAACAGCTGTCTTTGCAAACTTAGTATTTATAGCAGAATTAAAATGCCGTATTGTTTAGAGCATTATTTGCCTTGGGCATTGGCTTAGACAGTCACGTTGGCTTGGACAGTCGCGTTGGCCGAAAAGAATTTCCTAACTCCCTTTTCCACACAAGACAAGATTAAGTAGATAACAGCAACAATTGGCTGTTTTGATCTGGCCTTGACATATGTTCCAAGCATCTACTTCAGCGTCCAACTGAATTCTTTTTCTCTTCCATGGCCGCTGTGCTCTCCTCCTACTTTACCATCACTGCCACTTATGCCCCATTGGGGGCTTCTTTCTGAGCTTTCTTTCTGGTCAAAAGTGAACAATTTCAAAAGATTCCTGTTCGATAGTGTGTAAATTCTTTATGTACAGGGAGTGTTCCTGACACATCAATAGTATGCAAAGCCTTTTGGAGTTAAAGGAAAGCTCCATTGAAGGAAATAAGTTCAAAGAGAAGTTACAGGATACGCATGAAGAAGCTTTAGTCTTCTTGGTAGCCAAGAGCCCAAAAAAGTTGTTATGACGGGTGGGGATGGTAATGAAAGCTGGAGACACCGAACGACAGAATATTCCTTTGGAGAGCTTTCCCTGAAATGTCACTGGCTGTTCCCACGCGCCGTCCCACCGTCTGCTGGGAGAAGACTTCTGATCAGCAATGTATGTGTGTGCCATAAGTTCCCTGCGTCTTGCCAGGCCCCCAGGCAGCTCTAATCAAACCTTGTTTGACATGCTTCCTTGGTTTCTCAACAGAATTTATCAGCTGCCATGGAGCAGTGATTTCAGTAGTTCAGCTCTTGACTCAATTGGATGTTGCAGGAAAAGCTGTAAAAGTCCTGCTTCTTCCTTTCCTTGTGCTGCTCTGCAGACGGGGCCATCTGGTACAGGGCAATGTTGGTGACAGTGCTGCTGGCCATCTTCTCTAGAAAGCAAAGATCAGAGGCTGCTTTCTTCCCTTTTGACCAGGGGCAGGGCTGGCTCCAGCTGGTGCTTAATTTGGCAGTGCTGGCAGGTGGTTTGCTGGTTCTCTGTGCGTGGTGCTACAGTCCTGGTTGTACCACCTCTTCGTGCAGAAGGAAGGAATGCTCTCGTGCAGGAAAAAAATCCCACATTTCAAAGCCCACATTGTAAGCAATTTTGCTTAAACGTAGATTCAAAGCAGACCTGGAGCCTGGCACAAGGGGGTTGCAGCTATTGGTGCAAAAGCTTTGGGGGTGTGGGATTTACAGCCACATTAAGACAGAGAATAACTGGGAGCACCTGGAAGCTGAGCAAGTATCTCCAGTTACACCACTGTCTTCTCGCTGAGCTGTGCTGGTGAGAGATGAGGTAACACTAAATGATTTTAATACCGACAGCATTTCTTTATGGTTATTTAGTTGATGCATTGTCAGGATCTCACAGCAAGCGCTGCAGGCACGACTGCTTGCACTGGTTTGAACAACGATGTTTCAATGCACAGTCCAACTGGTGATGGAGAATTAGGGTGGATCATGAAGAATCTTCCACAGAGCAGAAGGTGCAGAGCAGTTTACTAGAAAAGTTGCTTCGGTGATTGAAATCAGAATACTTAATTGAACTGGCTAAATAGCCTGATGGACGCGCATTGCAGATTTGCACTGATGTGGTAGATCAGTGTTAGCCTTGGCTACGCTAATGCAATTTTTCTAATTTCTGCAGTTAATTATGCAATACTGGCTGGCAGCATCCACCTGTAAGGTTGTATCCGCTCTCCGCAGAAAGGAGATGTTTGAGGAGCAAAACATTTCAAGGTGACTGTCACAGTCTTGCCTCCCCTTGCGAGCAGTACACAGGATACAGGAAAGTTTTTTTAGCACTAAAGACAAATAAACAGTGATAACTGATTGACTAAAATGTGACAGTATGGAAACCGAAAATTGAGGGGAAGGTAGAGTAGCACATTATTGCAGTGCTTTTGTTTGCCGTTCACTGAATATACAGAAAATGCTGCCATAAAAAACAAATGTAAAACATGCCTTTTCTATTTACTAGAAAAAAGACTTTGTGCCTATTGAAAAATTCAGAAATTTCCAAAACTCAGAAGTTGCCAGAGAAATAATGAGCAAATGAATGTGTCTCTTCTGAAAACACTTTCTGATCCAGGGGATGCAGTTCTTATTTTGCCTCTTTGCCTTTGCCAACTTTTGTGCAGCCGTGCTGCAGTTAGAATAGATGTCAAGTCAGATGCAACTGTTTGTAATATTATTTGCACACAAAGCAAGGTGTGGTGTTAGAAGTAGCTTTCAACACAAAGGTAAATGACAGACAATAGAATTCACTAACAAAAAATACATGTTTTGTTGGTTTGTTTAGCCTACAACTTCACTAGTTTAAAAAAAATAAATACTTGAACAAACAAATAGAGGGTCTAGAACAAATCTTTATCAGTCTGCAAATGAACTTGATTCAGTCACTGATTCCTAAACTTTTAGATCAGGTCGTAACTGGTGGGCTCGGGCTCGCCTAGGCCCCACTAGCACAGCAGGGCCACATGGGACTGGCACTTTCACCATTTACCAGGGCTCTGCGAGACAGCTGCAGATCGTTTACTCTGCCTCCTGAGTCACAGTTTAGGAACCCTTAATCCAAAACGAATGCTGTAAATCGGCCCCTGTGGACCCGGCGAAGTCAACCGAGCTGAAGATGGATGGGAAATTACAGCAATTTGCAAGAGAGATGTTTCAGAGTGGCTCTGCCTTTCGTGATCTGTACTCCTAACTCGGGGAGGGGGAGCTGGACATTTATTTCACTGTGATGCAGACGACAGCTCGGAGCCTGTGTGCAGTTTTTTTGCTGGAGCTCTCCCGAACGCAGCATGGTATGTGTGCAGCACGGGGTGGAGGAAAAACAAGTCACGAATCCTCTAGCCCGTCACCACGGGCTTGCTTCCTGTTTGAAGGGAGCCGAGCACTTTAAGTTCTTTTCTTTGTCGCTGGCTGTGCTGTTGTAAATGAGCAATACAAGATTATATGTAATTTGAACGATTCAACGCCTGTGTGTTTGTGAAGGCGAGCGCTTGGAGTTGAGTTGAACACGTAGGAAACAAGAGTCTGGTAGAAAGCGGATCTGTTCTTCCTTGCCTGCTCCTCCGCTCTCCTGCCAGGGCAGCCGTTCGGCCAGAAGTGCACACCCAGCATGACTTTTAAGAAGGGTGCAGCTTTGTTGAAATGGTTTAACTGCACAGATGCTGTGCTGTCCCCTCGCCCCTTTGTGCTCCCTCGCAGGGAGGAAGGAACCAGGTTCGGGGAGGCTCTGGTGGGAGCACTCTCTCTGGACAGACTTCTTGCTTTTTTTTTGATCCATTACAGTGCTCTGGAATCACTTTAACCCTTTCCTTGTCTGCTGGCACAAATTGTGAATAATTTTTTTAAAACTCCAATTTATGGCTGGCTTCTGCTCTCTTGGCATCTGTTGCTGTTCAGAATGAGGATACTTAAATTTTCTTGCTGGCTGTGCTCACTGTATCTTTAGCATAACCATATCATTATCTCGAACCTTTTCCTTTTTTTTTTTTTCTTTTCTCTAAGACCTTGACAAACTCAAGACACGGTTATGTGAATTCAAGAGAAGCAGGGACTACTAATGGAGCTGCTGCATAACCGTTACTACAGACTCAGGGCAGATACATTGTCTCATCTTGTGCAGCTAACACAGGAAACATGGAGCTTTTGCTTTTCTTTTTAATAAACTCTTGAAGGCGGGCTATTTTCTGTATAGCCTTTCAAGCACTGAGTTTTGCAACTCAGAAATACTAACAAGTCTCAAGTATCTTCTAACTCAGTGAAGATGATTGCTTTTGTTCTTGGCTTGAAGGGACCTCTCCAAACCACAGCCTCCAGATGTCCCAGGGACTGTGGTCTGCCTTGAGCCTTGGGGAGGGAGAAAAGAGGGAAAATGAACCCACTTCATGCTTCGAAGGGTAAATACAGAGTTAAAGTGCCTGCAAGGGCAGCACTCAGTTTGGGGAGAAAAGGGAGAATCCAAACAACTTTTGTTTAATTACAAAAATCAAAGTAAGCACTATGAAAAGTAAACAGACTTGTTAACTTGTCAGTTGCTTGCTCGATCAGGTATTGTAAAAGAATTAAAACCCTGCTGATAACCATGTTTAATGTTGAGCAGTAAATGTTGAAGAGCTGATAAATGCATGTGTCACTTGTGCCTGAGGAACAAACAATATAAAAGGCTCTTTTCCTAACTGCAGCTTACAGAAACAAGCCTGTAAGTGTGCTGAAAAATTAAGCATAAACAGCACAAGTGAGAGCTCAGGGAGGGCTGCTGTGGCAGAATATGAGGAAAGAGGATGGTCGCCACTCAGCATCTGTGTCTGTGCCTGACCTGCAGCAGTGTAAATCTCTTGATTCAAGGAATTACTGGCCTGGTGTTAATAGTAACCGATTTTAGCCATTTCCGTAAATCTGTGTAATCCTAGTTGGTGAACTTCTCTTGAGACAGTCTGTAACACTTTCCAGTTAATTTTTATTGACATACTTTTGTATGCTTTTGAAAACAAAACTCCCCAACACTGCTGGGGGAGGGCAGTTAATGTGAAAGGTGAGATGTGCACCGGGTCTAAAATGTCTGAATTGTGGAATCGATAGGCAAACTGGTGAAAACCATAACCCTTGCCCAGGTCACTTACTCATACTCATAACTGCTAGATTCTACTTCCTCAGATAAATAAAAAAGAGACTTTTTTTACTCCACTGAGTGAGTGAAAAATATTTTTGTACGATTCAAATGTGCATCCTGGAATTGACACGTGAATTTTTATTTTTTTTTGTCTGAAAAATAAATTGCTTTTCTCATTTACCAAAGGGTACTTTGGGGATATAGCATCCCAGAACATGGTTCGTTTTCACTGTGTTGCCCTTTGGAGTCAGGTACAGTGTACAACATTTGGAGAAGTTATGAATTTTCTAATAAGTTTTCTTGAGAATATGAATTGTGTATCTCTGTGCTTGGATTTTCCAGTAGTCATGTTAAAAAAAAAAAAAGGGGGAAAAAAAATTCCCTAACAAAAATTTTTATGGTAACATACAAGAACAGGAAAACTGTGCTATGTAATAAATTCATAAAACAGCTTCAGGAGAGGACTGTAGCTACTGGGATACTCATTTTTTCCCCCCTCTTCAAATCAAAGGAGATAAAAGCACAGCTCTACCCTTGCAAGCTTTGCTTATATCTCTGTGGCTGTTCTGTGATCTGCAGCTCCATGCTTCTCCTGGCCATTATGGTAGGCTCTGTCTGCTGTTGAAGAGGAATGTAAAAGGAATTAAGGTATCCCAGAGCTGTAGACATTTTCTGGTGTAAGCCAAAATGCTTGTGGCATACGATTCTCAGGAAATACTGGAGGGAGGAAGAGGAGAAGGAATAAGGGGTTCATTCAGAAAGTCTCAAACAGTAAATTATTTCCATTCCTGTGTGTTAGCTGTTTAGCAAGAAGAAAATGTTCATATTTTTCTGAAAAGCAAGATGATGTATCCTACTCTTTAAATTAAATCAAGGGCAAAGAAACCAATGGATGAACTTCAGCAAAGTTCAGGAGCAAGAAGATATTTTAAAAGAACACATACAAATGCTAACTATTGCTATTGGAAGTGATAGAAGAACTCCACAGACAAAACATCCCATAGTTCAGATCTGTATCCAAACCTCTTGCTTGACAGTTTGGCCTGGAAATTTTTCAACGGTTAAATCATAAGATGCTTGACGCTTCTCATTCTGGTCCCAGCTGGGAATCTGGAAAGTATAATGCTGAAGCTGAATATTCACTTTGATTCTTGGAAATAGGAATAAATTTAATCTCTTTTTTTTTTTCCTTCTGAATTGGTTTGCCTGTTGCATATTGTTTGCAGATGGTGACACATATGCCATTTCCATAGTCTTCTATTTTGGTACAGGAGCTGCTAATTGCCCCATTTTGACTCGGGAGTGTATTAAGCTTTGTTAACGCATATCA
Source organism: Anser brachyrhynchus (assembly GCF_964034855.1). NCBI lineage: Eukaryota > Metazoa > Chordata > Aves > Anseriformes > Anatidae > Anser > Anser brachyrhynchus. The sequence goes on along the minus strand of NC_137710.1, from coordinate 8,091,086 downwards.
GGTAATTGTAAACCTGGCTTATGTTACTGAATTATGGCAAGAGATTTGGAAGATTTTTAATGCATGAGGTCCCAGGTCCACAGCATAATTACACCTTTTCTGATAATTTTGTGGTTCTTTCAAATCAACATCCCCCCAAATCACAAAACCACAGGCTGTTAGTGAAAGCTGAGACATTAATATGAAAAACGCCAGAGCAGCTACCGAATGTCCACTGCAGTATGTGAGCAAGCTACTCCTCTGTCTTTGGAAAGCAGTGGGTTTTGGGGTAGAGCAAATAATGCACAACTAAAGCAATGATGTGTCCCTGCCATTATTTCACCTCCACGGCTGCCACTGCGATCCCCACCTTGTTGCACTTCCGAATCTGTTGGCAAGACACAAATCTGTATACCAGGTTGAATCCCATTTCCCTGTCTCTGTAATTAAGATTATATTGTCTCTCAGGATGTTTTCTAAGCAACGTAATTTTGTTTTCTGTCAACCTGAATTGAATACCTGTGCACCAAACCAAATATTGGAAGATTCCTGTTATATTTTGCCCAAGCTGACAGAAACATTTAAACCTAAGACGTTGATGCTGTGTTTCATCGTTTCAATAAAAAAGACGGTTAGTATGACAGTCACCATGTATTTTAGTTTTTTATTGCTCCCCAAAAGCATTTTTGTTTTTGGTAGGTGCTGTAATAAGATTTTACCTGCAGGAGAAGCTGCCACCAGAAGGCAGCCCTAAAGCTGTTAGGCGGCGAGCAGGGACGGTGCAGTTGTTGCTGTGCAGGCAGGAGAGGCTTGGGATTTGGGCTCGGCTTGTGCCGCTAAAATTGGAAACACTTAATCTAAGCTGGGGGGGCACAGTTGTTTAATAGCTTGAGGAGACTCTGCCTGTGCCTCTACCTTAGTGGCTTTTTGTGGTTTCTGTTGAGAGTGCGTGGGGACAGCTGTGAGTCTCCTGCGTACAGCAGCAGCAGTACCGTGCTCTTCTGAGGCACGAGGGCACGGATTTTGCTGCTCAGCCTTTTAATCTGCCACAGGATGATGGGGCGCAGAAAAGAGAAAATAGAGCCTGAAAGTTACTTGGTGATTTTTTGGGAGACTCAAGGAAGGGGGAACAGCACCGTATAGAAAAAGAGAAGACATTTTTAATGTAGAAGTGCAGAAAAAGCCTGTTCAGGCACTGCTGCTGCCTGCAGGTCTCCCTTCCCAAAACTAGGAAGTAAAATGAAGATGATGATGTTACAGGGGAAGGGTGAACATAAAGAGAACAAGCTAAAGTTTGATGTTTCTTCATTTTGTGAATGCAAATGGAAGAATGCATTTAATTTTGTAACATTTCCAGTGTGCTGAGCAACGTTTTTTTGTTTTATTACTGATATTGAACCCTTGGTTTTGTTTTCAACTGCATGCATCTCTTGCTTTCAATACAATCTTACACATTTGCTTGCTGGCTTGTGTGTCCCGCTACCCTCTGCTGGAAGGAACGAGGATTTTTCAGCTGTGTCCTAGTGCCCTGAAAGAGTCCCAGCCTGCAGCAGAAACGGGCTGTGAACTGGCTTTGAGAAGCCCAGTTCTGCCCTGCTGCTGCCTGCTGGCATCCGTCCTGCAGAGCCAAGACCAGGTGTATAAAACATTGCTTAGTGTCAGGATGGTGCGGGGCTGGGTGAGGTGGTGCACATGGGGGCTGGGATAGCCGGGTGCTGAGCTAGATGACTTGTCCTATTCTGTTTTGTTACCTTGGCCCCAGTGGTGAGGTCTGTGGATCGCAGGATTAAGCTGTTGCCAAAACAGACTGAGTCACTGATGAGTCCTCTGATGTCCTGGCTGGAAAGGTGGCTGGCACCAGCTGGTGGCTTGGGAAGGGGTAAAACGTCCCAAAGCAGGTAGACACAGGGGGGTGTTCTCCCCAAGGGTAAAGTTTCTTTGATAGGCTAAAATATGAAGGTTGTCTTTCATTTTTATTATCTTCTTAGCTAAAGAAATTTAGATTTTTTTTTCTTAAAATCTTCACATATTAAGGCCTCCTTATACCAGCCATGCAAATACTCTTTTTCAGCATCGTGAGAACAAAATACATAATTGTCATGCTCCCAGTTCAGGTTTCCATAAAACTCCTTTGGGAGGATATTCCAGAGGGAAATTAAAGATGAGATTCTAAGAGAGGCTTTTGTTTTATTATTATATGTTTTCTCCCATACTTGACGTAGGAGAATGTTTACCCTGTCTGCCCTATCTTCTGTATCTGTTTGCAGTAGAGATACATCTATCTCGTTGTTCTGTTCATCTCTTCTGTAAAATATCAAGTCCCTAATCTTTCTGGTCCATGTAGGGAACCTTTCAATACCTGCAGTAATTTTGCTGCATGTGTCTAGAAATCCTCAAACGAGAGCTCAGGCTAGGACTGGCTTCCTTCCCTGCACCAGCAAGCTCTTGTACAGATAAAAGAACTTGCAGAGCAGCTCTGAAGCATGTTGTTCAGGCCATGGACAGGTATTGTTTCCAGATTTCAAAGGCAATACATGATCCAGACAAGTCTGCAAGAACCTCTGGTCTTAATTAGTTGTAGATTTCCTGAACAGCTCTCTCAAGTCATGGAAGAAATGTAACTGCTATTACCAGCCTCACAGGATTTTCCTTCCTCTCGTTCGTACAAGACTCTCTGACAGCCCCAGCACTGCAACAAGCAGCTGGCAGATTTGTCAGGGCTGGCTGGATACCAGGGCGCGTTCCCTCCTCAAACACCTGGAAGGCAGCAGGGATGTCAGACCTCGCCTGCAGCTGGACAGGCCTTTGCACCCTTCTGTCTGAGGCCATGCATCGTCCTTGGCAGGGCTCTCTGGAGTCTGGCATGTGTGTCAGAGGGAGAAGGTCCTCTTATAAAATACTCCCTGCTAGGAATCGCTACCCCTGCAGCTCTGCAGCTCTTCTCAGTGCAGAGACAACTTGCCCTCTGATGCAAACCAGTGAAAGGTATCCTGACCCCCGGGCTGTCTGGGATTAAGCTCAGACACCTGGGCTGTCTCTGCTGGTGCCCCCTGCTTTTCTTCTTTTCCCCATGTATTGAAAAGCATGTTACGTTACCCAGTTCTCAGCTAATGCACTGAGGACATGATAACGCAGTCGACAGAGTTCATATTAATCGTATCTTGTGCATATTGGCTCATTGTTAATTAAGTGCCACATGCTTTTATCTAATAGGTGCTGTCTTTGAGTTAAATAATTTTCTCCACTAGCTGTAAAAGGATGATGGCTCTTGTGAAATTTAATTTCTTTCTACTGAAGCTCATATGACAAAGGGACATCTAAAAAGTCAAATGAATTTTTCAACAAGGGTAATGTATACTGTATCTTTTCCCTGATGTCACCTCTCCTCTCTTAATATTTCTCTACCTGTTACTCTCTCATCACAGCATACTTATAATGAAGTACCTTGCTTCCACTACACCAGTCTCATGAATTCAAACACTGAACATGTCCTGGATGTGTTCTCCCAGTATGTGACCAGGGAATGCTGTGAGCAAAGTCTGCACAAGTCCTCCTCTGCCTCTAGCTGGGGTCCCCCTAAGTGTGTTGGAATTAAGGTTCTGATAACTTACTTTAAAAACTGACTCTGCAGCCCACTTTACATTTCTGCATCGCTGGTAGATTCATGCATGTTGACAAGAATAAAGGCAATGCGGAAAACCCCAGAGAACAACTCTGAGTCAGGGAGGAGCCACCCTGTGCATTTTTTCCATTAGAGCAACAAGGGATCTGACAAGTGCAATTTCATCTATCCTGCAAAAAGTTGTGTCAGTTTGCTGAGAGGTCGGGAAGATCATGAGGGTCACTAGTTGTGTAAAACCCAAATAAACTGTGTTCTTCATTACTCACAGAAATGATGCTGGGGTGGACTCAGGATGAGGGCCTGTCTCTTTTTAGCAGTGCTATAGCATGTGTGGCGTCACTTTAATAATTCTGCTGTTTACAAATTAGAAACGCATTTGTTTGCATTCCATATAGCTTCTTTGAAAACACTCAGAAAAACTCAGCTTGTATAGCATGTGTGACCCTTTCAGATATTAGAAAGCATCTTTCAGCCTTGCTGGACACCGTGCTGGGCAGCTGGACTGTGGTTACTGCTGGAAACGGTGCACATGGGAGCACAGCCTGCAGGCAGTGCAGCCACATGCACTGAGGACTCAGCTGTGTTCTGAGTTATTGGTTCATACAGCATCTTCTGGAGGTAATTCTCCCATTTCCCATTTAGCAAGGTTTCTGTGGCTTGATAATTCCCGTATGTGAGTTTTGGAACGGGCTGAAAGTCATTCAGCTGTTGCAGTACAGAGATGCTGGTGGCTAGCCATAACCAGACAGAACTGCCCAGGAATGTTACTGGGCAGCAGTCCCTTCTTTTTCTAACCGAGTGGATTTAAAACCGTTTCAGTGTGACAGGACAACCAGTGCATCTCCTGATGCGGTTATTCTGCAGTGACTCCTCCCTGTCCTCTTCTGCCATGACCCAAAGGCCACCCATACACTCAGGTCTCCATTAGCAGCTGGAAAAAGCAGGGGTTGTTTCCAGCTGCTCAGCATGGTACTGATAAAAGGTTGGTGCGTGTCTGGGAAGCCTCTATTACAGTCATCCTTGCATCTTCCAGCTTGTGTGGTATTTTAGGCTTTGCAAATGTGGGGCTGAGAAAGCAACCCGGGAGTTAAGGGGGCTTGTCTCTGAATCCGTGCACTTGCTCTGTAAGCCATGCTTGGAGTCCACTCTGATTTGCGCATGCACTGGCAATTGGCTCCTTTCCATGATGTACCAGAGGCTTTACGGCTGCTCAGGGTGATTTTGTTTGCAACCCGATAGATGCTTGAAGTGCCACGAAGACCTACTGTCGCATTTTGATGTGAGCATTAGCCTTCTCTTAATATAAAAGTGCTATTGTGTACTCTGAAATCCAGCCTACACATCCCCTAGAATCAGTGCTCAATGGATAACTTCAATTTGAGGTGTAAATAAAAGCTGGGCATTTCAAGTGATGCTTACGCTGTTATAAGTGTATTACTTTACAAGTACATCAAAACAAAAACTCTGCCCTGGGCTTTCACTATGTCAGTAACTGCTAACCAGCTCCAGGTAGGTCCTTAATTCACTCACAGTGATGCAAATTTCAGATCGGTGTGTGAAGAAGGATTTGCTGTTTTGATCTGGTTTTGTGAATCGGCCCAGCCACTGCCTGCCCGAGCCCTGCTGCGCTGAGCAGCTGAATGCAGCTCCCAGCAGAAGCCTGTCGGCTGCTTTTGGGGGAGCTGTACCAGGTGTCTGGTGAGCATGGCTGCGGAGCACGCGTGTTGGATCCAGCACAACGCAGGCCTGACTGCTCACCGGTCACTTGTAAAGTCACGTTGGATGTGTAGCTTGTAAGAATATGTCTTATCCAGTGGCTGCAGCGTCGGTCTGTCCCCGTGCAATAGGCCTGGGATGAGCGGATGACTTCTGAACTCAAGGATGTTGATGGGTACAGTTATCCCCACGGTCATCTCGCTCGGTTATCGGTATTGTCACTCCTATTCCATGTTTCTCCCACATCAGTTCACATGACAACAGCGTCTTTTCTCGGATATTTGGGGACTGCTTAAAAAGGGAGGAAGGCCACATGCTCCAGAGCGGTCAAGCAGCTTTGTGAAAAGGGGAGAGTATATTTTACTTTGGGGATGATGTATAGCCCAGATAAGACTTTTCACCAAGGACTATTATATCTCAAGTTGACTTTTTAATTGATTTAGCTCTTCTGATCTATACTTTGCCAGACATGAACCACTAGCCTTTGGACTGAGTCCAGGGTGTAATGGAAAGTTCACTGAAACCCCATCAGCTTTTGTTAAACCTGAGTGAATTTCAGCCCAGCACATTTCTTATGAATAATTAAACACAGTTAAGCAGGTGATGGATTTGAACCTCTGGCACTAGTGTTCAGCTATATTTCATGAGGAATGGTCTCATGAAATTCATGGGTTTTTTTATGCTCTTTTCTCTTTTTTTTTGGCCCCTTGTGATGGATAACTGTATCTGGCAACCCAGGGTGGATATTTTTGTATCTCCCACTCATTACCAGCATGAGCTGCTCCATGTGGCACTCGGCTCTCATCAGTCTCTGTTTTTCAGTGGTACATTCTCCAGTATTTACTTCTCCTCTTCCCATTTTTATGTAACGTTTGGAGTTGTTATCCTTTACTTTAATACCACTTTCTATCAGTACAACTGCTGTAGTCACAGTGAGGGTGTAGTGCTATGGCAACAATATATTAGCTGCAGTCTTGCCAATGAGTAAGACGCGGTGCAGAAATTAGATGATTTATTGAAATCTCAAGTGGCAGAACTGAGCAAATGACCTGGCTATCCTGATATCCCGAGCCTTCTGCTGTTTTCCCTGGACCTGCCGTTCTCTTTCATGTTGGTTATGACACTCAGATCCATCCTCCCCTGACAGGCTCCAGCGATGCCTTTCTAAACCTACTGATGACTTAGCACCTTGGAAAATATTTTTAGCTGTACAATAATCTCCCAGCTATCTTTGGCAGTGAACAAAAATGGAAAATGAGAGCTGTTTTTTTTTCCTCTGTTACTATTCCACAAAGGTACTTTTCTGTGATTTCAGGGTAGGAGGGAGCACATAAATGGAAAAATCCCTCCCAGAGTGGGCTGTGTGAGGAATGTGTTAGATTTCCACTGCTAAAGGCTGAAAGCTCGTCTGTTCTGCGCCCTGTGGTGCAGACGGGGCTCTGCACGCCTGAGCTCTGGCGGTCACCCCTCAGGGTGCTGTCTTGCACCTTCTCTGTCCTACATACCTGGGTGGAGTGGGCCCTAAGGCACTGTACTCGCATCTTATTCTGAATTCTTCTAAAATTTGGGTATTTGGAATGAGTCAGTTGATTGCCCTTATGTTTATGGTCCATGTGGTCCAGTGCTGGGTTAAGCGCTGGGGGGACTTTCGCCTCTCTGTACCCACGATGTGCCATTGCAGCCAGCCAGACCCGTGGGCCCTTCCAGGGAAGGGCAGCTTGTAGGCAGCCCGGGATGCTTGGTCCAGCTCCCAGGGTTGCTGGATATCAGAGATGTTAGAACATCCTTGGTCAGATGCGGTGATGATTCCTTACACAGCATGGGGATCCCTTACACAGATTTCACAGGACACAAATTGGTGCATGGTTCTAGCAGTCAGGGTTTGGCTAGAAGCTCCTGGAGAGGTATCGAACAAGGACAGGCTGCTGCAGAGTTAAGGACACAGTTTGAAAGTTTTCAGTGACATTAGTGCCAGCACTTAGACAAATTATGTTTGCTTGTTGGCCCCTCTTATCTAATTAGTCTCTACTTCACTGGGCTGCTTCTACTTGGATGCACAGAATCAGCTGGTTGATATTACTCTTTTAACCACCCTAATGGTGTAAGAAGATGATTCAAGTTAAGAGGTGCTTTATTTTCCATGTTATAAACCCATGGATTGTGATGTGTTGTGGAAATTAATTGTTTTGTTGCATACCAGCCATCTGCTTGAGTCCGAGGGGAAGGATGTGTGGGAATCTCAGATCAGTTATTATTAGGTGCAGTTGAGCAGTCAAGCGGGCAATCCTTGGGGTCTTCTCATTAGATTTGAGTAAGTATCCAACGTTTGGGTGCCTGTCTGTACTCTTGATGTTCCCATGTCTTCTCTGTCCCCCTGCACAAGCAGATTTTACCATCTTTCTGTTAGAAGAAGAAGGATTGTAGGCTCCTGCTCCATGTTCTGCTCTTTATCTCTGGCCTCCGAGCACCCAGCACCCCGAGAGAGCCCCATGTGTGCATGTACCTGCTTGTTGTGCTCCAGGCAGAACATACAATGGACCTCGTTCACCAGGTACATCACAGACATGCCGTCACACAGCAGCCCACCAGCGCGAGCGGTGTGCCTCACCACTGTCTGCTTTGGGACGGGTGCTGGAGGCCTGGTGCTGGGCTCGCAGGAGGCAAATGCCGGGGCCAGCAGCCTTGCCCTAGGAGAGGCACTTGGAGATCTGCAAAATCAAAGGCGATCCCTTCTCTTTGGTGGGGTGGGGAAGACGGTCTGTCGGTAGTTTGTGTCTCATTTGGAACCAGGGTGGAGGGGGAAAGCAGATGGCTTTCAGTCGCTCTGCAAGCCAGTGTCAGAGCCAAGACTAAAACACGATTCTTAAAATCCCAGGCTCCATCCTCCATGTCCTAATGTTTCTCTAAGCATGTGTAAGGTTTTAATGAAAATAAAAACCAACAACCTTAATTTGGAGCAGGATTCAAGAAAAATGTCCCATTCAATTACTTAATGATGGCTGAACTGTAATTATAAGACACAAACATGTCTTGCTACAAAGCACCAAGCAAAAAAAGCAGAAAGGATTATTTGTTGTTTAATTTAGCGGAGGAAGGCAGTTGATGATGCATAAGTCAGTCTGACACCTAGCAAGTTTTGTGATCCTATTTGTTAATCTTTTTAACTTTCCATTTTATTAGGATAGGGTTTCAAAAGCAAATAGGATAAATGAGATTAAATCTGCCACCCTGAATTACTCTCTTCTGAGTTACGAGCAGAATCACTCTGTGTCAAAGAAGTATAATTATGAGGAAAATGCTGCCTGTGTAATTGTGTGCTTCGTTCAGAAGAATTCGAGATCCATAATTATCTCTAGCATGCCGTGGTGGCGTGTGCTGGCTCTTAATTTCTGCAGTAAACAAAACCATTGAAAGTTCCTCTCCAGGGTAGTTACTGAAGTAGCGTGGCTGGTACCCACAGCAGCTGCAATATTATCCCTCAGGTCTCCTGGTTCGTGTGAGAGATCTAAATTAACTTGAAAGAGAGAACCGATCATACAGTTACTTTTAGAAGAGAAATGCTAGTGCAGTTACCTTGAACTTAAATGTTCAAAATGCACACAAAGGGCGCGGCTTTCTCAGACAATAATTAAGCTGTAATAGAAAGGTCCTGGGTTAGGACTTGGTGGTTTCACTCCTGGATGTCAGTGCATATCAGAAGTTTTGGACTTTAGTTTTTGTCTCAGAAAAATCTGACACTGGTGCTCCACTAGGGGTTTGTACAGTGCTCTCGGCTCTACTAAATTTAGCCCTATAAAAATTGTGATAGACTTCATGCTATGTGATTCCATGGTGAGAGGAGCTGATGACACAAAGACCACAGCCTCTTGAAATTTTGGGTTCCCCAAGCAAAGAAAGTTTTGAATCCATGTGTTGTTTATCTGGCTTCATAACACCTTCTGTTAGGAGAAGCATCTGAAAAGTTCAGCCAGATTTGTCCTCAGAGATGAGTGGTGCTGGAAGCAGATCTCCTGGAGTTCCTGGAAATAAACAGAGTAAACAGAATCTCACTGTAGGGCCTGCTCAGGCATTTCTGCGGCTTCCTCTTCAAAGCAGAGAGTGCAGGGGGTCAGAAGCCAGATTTTTGCGCGATGGGTTAGTAATAAAACAACCTGCCAGACTCGGATTAGAATTTCTGTTGCTTTGCCTAAAATTCCGTGTGCTTTAAGGGAGAGGGATAAGGAGGGAGGATGCATCATGGTTTGTGGATCCTAGTAGCAATTTTATTTTCTTTTTCAGACCCTTTTCCAGTTATGAGTCAGGACTTGATCTCAGATGTTTTTATTGGTCAGCCTAGTTTACAAATGAGGCCTCTTTTATCCCATCTAAAATTTTATGTAATATCTGATGCTGCATAAAGATTCCAAGAAATAAAAATGGAAGGATGGTGAACAGACCTTCTGGCTAATATGTACAATGACTCAGTCTATCCTTCATTCCAACTTCCGTGAAGTATTTTCAGATACACTATTTACCCATTAAATGAGCTGTTTAGTTTAGCTTATGGCTAAAGTTTTTCCTAGTATTTGATGTGTTTGTTGGGAACATGACAAAGTAAATCACGAATGAGAACATTAACAAATGCTTACATTAATCATCTGAGACAGTTTCTCTCACATAGTCTTGCTCTGAGTAAGGAGTTATCTGTAATAAAGGGTTATCTGTAAGAAAGAGTTTCCTGTCCCTTCACTTGCCAACTTACTTGACTTTACTGCCAAGGAAATCTCTCCTCCATGCTTGACAAGCAGTGGGTAACTTCATGATCTTTCTCTGTGTAGGCAATTTCTTCATGGGAAGAAATGAAGTCAGTAATGCCCATGCTGAATCTAATTTTACTATAATTTAAAGGGAGGAGCCTTTCCCTGGGTAGAATTTATTCTATAACTGCTTATTTCAGGATTTATTTTCCTTTCCTCCAAAGGAGCTGGCAGGAACCATTGTTAAGAGACGGGCCCACAGCTTGCTTGGCATGGTCACCACAGCACATTTTATGGCAAGAAAGGAACTGCTTTTCCTTAGCTCTCAGTCATCATCAGCTGCTTCAAGGAAAACTGAGCACTGCAGCGAGTTGGTATCACCTTGCTGAAGGCTGAAATTCCACTTCCTGGGGACAGGAAAGGTTGCAGGGCAACTCACAGAGCCCAGCTGTCTCCAGCCGGGTCTGTCTGAGCTAGTCCATCACCTTTGTCTGCCACAAGGCTCGCTCCTGTACCCAAGCTCCATGAGCATCTGGATGAGATCCCAAATGCAAAAGAAACACAGAGATTCTGCCCTCCTCCACAGAGCTCTCAATCCTTTCCTGTTCTCCTAGTAAGTATTAATTTCCAGGCCGTTTCCCTGTTTGCCCCTCTCAAGGCCGGTCCCAAGGAACCCCATGCTTCTGCTCCCTCTCTGTGGGCTGTAGCAAAGCATCCATACTCAAGTGGGAAGGGTTAGTTTTTCCTTCTCCCCTAGTCAGCCTCAGGGTTTGGCCCCAGCCACAGACATGTCTTGGCTCTCCAGTTCATTCACGCTGGGTAGGATTTTTCCATCTTTTACTCACTCCAGTCCAGACTGAATGAAACACACACCAGTAAAGGTTCTTTTAAAAGCAGTTTGCAGCAATGCAATGTTAAAAGCCTAGCTGCAAAGAGGAGGAGAGTGCAAAATAATCTCTTCCTGCCTGCTCACAAAGAAATGGGAGGAGAAAATGTGGTGCCCTTTTAATGCTGGCCGCAAGAGCGTTTTTAACAGTGTCTCTTCAAGGTCAGTAACACCATTCTCAGCTGTTGAAAACAGCACATCAGTAGCACAAACAGTGCCAATTAGATTTGGGAAAAGGCTGGGTGTTTGTTGTTTTTGTTTGTTTGTTTGTTTTCTTTATCTCTGCAGCCTGGCAGACAACCAGATGCAACTGTACACATAATTCAGGCAAAATGTGATCCAGAATATGTGGGCTGATGTTTGATATATGCTAATGGCAGCAAGGTGTTGCCGTGGAATGGCGTCTGCACAGCAGCAAAGTGGGGTCCCTAGCTGTCAAGGCAGGAGGAAATCTAAAGAGCTGCTAAGTCAGGGGTCTTACTTTTGTCAGAGAGATTCTTTGTCCCATATTTTTCCTTATTTATATCTGCAAGATTAATAAGATTAATTGGATTTTCCCCCTCAGCTACTCTGTAGCACCAAACCTCTTTATGCAGAACAGAGACGTAAATTTGGTCTAGTGTTTAGAGATAAGCTTTAGAGAGGCTGTAAATGGCTAGTGAATAAACACTGCTTTTCAGTAGATAAAGTTGCCTGTAGGATAAGCTTTCTCCTATCTTGGTCCTGCCTTCCTCTGCTGGTGGGAAGTGTTCTTTGCAGCTAGATCAATTGTCCTATAACAACAGGCCTTTCTACATTGTCTTTCCTGAGTCTCCTAGTTTTTCTCCTTTACTTTCTGTTCCTCTCAGATACGTGTGCTGGGTGTGCAGCAAGCCTTTCCAGCGTTTCTGAAAGGTGCTCACATGGCAGATGCCATCCACTTTCTTTTCGGCCTTCTTAGATTCTGCTGACACCTGCAGAGCCCATGCTCGGTCTGACCAAACTTTCTGCTGGGGAGAGGTTTTGAAGTGTTGGTTGTGAGCATTATTTAAAGTTGAAAACCACTCGGGAAGGTGCTGGGGGAAGCAAGTGTGCTTCCCTTTGTACCTGCTGGGGAGATCAATGGTTTAAGAATCCTATTCTGCTTTATGCCAATGAGGATTGAAAATAACACCAACTGTAACAAGCCTATATACACAATAAACAGAAACGCAACAATAGGATGCAGCTTTTACACAGAGAAGCAAAATGCCAGGTTGCAAATAAAGCAATAGGGTTGCAAAGTCCTACAAGCCACGTGAGCAATTGTTGCTTTCTGTTCTATGGAATAAAGCGTCCTTATAAAGGGTGGCTGCAGTGTACTTTAAATCACTGAAACTGGCTCTATTGAAATTTCTGTTGTTAAATTGCAAATTCAGCCTTGCTGAATGGGTGGTGGGGAGGTGATGAGACTGCTTTTCTCTGTGATGATGGTGAATGGGAAGAAACTACTTGATACAGCCAAAAGAACCCTTACCTATAATTTTTCTCCTCCACAGGTGCCCCTGGCTGACAAAAGCCATCTCACCAGCCATCCCAGTGTACAATGGGCTCGTGTTCTTGTTTGTACTGGCAAACTTCAGCATGGCAACTTTCATGGACCCTGGGGTTTTTCCACGAGGTAAGAGAAAATGGGACTGGTGGGTGGTCCTCCTTTTTTTTTTTTTTTTTTTCTGGTAATCTTTCTTGTTTATGTATTTACTTATTTTTTACACTGAACTGGCAGTAGAATTGGAATGGTAGTGAAGTGCTGGATACCCTCATCTGAGCTGAGAGGTGTCAGTTGTCCTTGCACTTGCTCAGGCTGGCAGTTGAGGGCACAGGGCTGCATAGCATGGTTCTCGTTTGAGTAGCTCTCCTGACTGATGTGATTGCAATTGCCATCCCCTGTGTCATGCTGGCACATTGGATTTAAGTTACTGTCTTCACAATAGGAAGTTGAGCATGGTGGAAGGGAGAGGCTGATCTTTCTGAAAGAGCTTCATCAAAGCAGACCTTCCTTCCAAAAAGCCTTAAAATAAATGCATAAGCATTGAATGCTAAAAAAAATAATGATTAAAGCTTGCCTTAGAGCATCTAAAACTTATACATTTAGAAAGATATGCCTGCTTAAATTAGTACTGATGCACAACTGATTAAATAGGATAAAGATCACTCGACTCTTATAATAGGAACCACAGTGGAGCTACCTCTTTTAACACATCCTAATGAGAGAATTATCACCTCGTTTTATCTGTCTTCCAATAATTATTCACATGCAGTTTGCAGCAGAGACTGCTCTAGGCAGTCTTGCTAAACCAGTGGATCTCTGCTCTCTTCAAGCTGTTCTTACCCACCTCTACTGAGTGAATTCAATACCTGTTTTGAATTGCTATTGTACCTGACAAGAACAAGGTACCTGTCCTGCTGGCTTCTCTGAATAGTGGGTGCCAGGTTTCTCCAGGTAGCAGGGTCTAATGATGAGCATCTCTCTGTCATTCCTTTCAGCTGAAGCTTTTGAACCCCTGAAGTGTTGCAGCACTCCAGTTGAGGAAATAATTGTGTGTAAAGGCAATATTCAGTCATTTGTACGGGATTATATGATGCAGTGTTTAGCTGCCCAAAGTTACATATAGGTGATAGAGAGATTTTCAAAAGAGCTGAAACATAGAGCTTTTACCGAGATTTCCAAAATAGCTGAAACACATAGAGCTTTTACCTGGCTTCCTGCACTTTTCCGTTCCTCCATCTCATCAGAGACAACAGTGGTTGAATATGCTGTGGGTGTGACGTTATTGAACGCATCCATGCTTTTTGCCTTCAGTAGGGGAAGAGCTAGAACAGCATTGTTCAGTTTTGAAAGTCACAGTCTGGCAATCTAATATTGTGCGATGTAGTTCCCTCAAAGTGGAGCCTGCTGATGGGCACTTACTGTGCTCTAAGAGTGATCAGTACGAAGCATATCGTGAATTCACACCTTCCTTTACACTTCTCTAACTTCTTGCAAATAAGCTCTTTATTTGGCCTTTGCATTTAAAGGAGAAAAGGACAGGGAGATCAAATGGAAACTTGGAAACATTCTCATCACCTTTCTTCCCTTCCCAGCTGCTTTAACAAAATGGAGTCAGGAGCAAAGCAGGAAGAGGGGGAGTTTCCTACAGCTTCCCTTTCTTCCATCCTTTTCTCTTCATTTGTGGCCTTGGCCATTTCTCTCTATGCAGTGTATGTTTGTACTTGGTCTGGAGGAGGTTGGGAATGAGGGAAGTGGGGAAAAGGCAAGAAAAGGAATGGGAGTCATCCTTGAAGAAAGTGATGAGGTAAGAGTGTAAATGTGTGAAGGAAGCAATCTGATAAGGAAAAAAAAAAAGATGGAAAAGACTATAAATACTAGAGCTGGGAAGAAAGGGGAGCAGATGTTATTTCAGATCGCAAGTGTACATGCTAAAAAAGCTATCACCACCCCACGCCACCCGCAGAGCTGCCAACCCAAAGAATTCAAAAATTGTAGGAGTGATTTAAAATGAATATACAATGGATCTCTTTGCTTTCTGTTCTTGAAATTGCAGATTTAATCTTCTTAATTTTCAAGCTTTTTAGCACATTTCTGATGGTTGCAAATTTACTTCAAAAACAAAAGAAAAAAGCAATACAAAAGCAGAGAGTCTTTTGAAACCACATGATTCCTTTAAGAAAGCTGCCAAAAATCATAAGATATGTTATATAAACAGGAGATTTGGCTGCCTTGTGTCAGTGGATAAGAGTACGAGAGTCTGTGTAGTAAGATAGTGTCTTCTACCAATGTATTCTTCTGCTCAGATGACTGAAGGCTGGTGATAAAGACTTATCTAGCTGTATCCCATGAGCTTACAGATTCTCTGGCAAAGAGAATTTGGGGCACAGATGAGAAGTAAACCCAGCTTTTTCTTGTATTGTTGAAAAGGGCCAGAATTAAACTCCCAGTTCCATTACTCCTTTTTTGAATCATTTTGTAATTTGCTGTCTCTCTGAATGATCCTGTTATGAATCAGGATTGGCTCTGTGCAAGTGAGTTGCCAGTGACACGCTAAAATGAATGACAAGAAAGGGAAGTATTAAGTCATTGAAATTGGGGCCTCCCTGACAAATCTGATTTACAGTCTAGATTGATAATGGCAATATGTGTTTCTGGCTAATTACAGATACCAACCACAAACTGTCTTCCAGTGCTTTTTATGTGAATCTATTTTATAAAAACTCTTCAAGTGTGTGTCAGTTCTGCAAATTCAATGTATTTATGTAGGTATACACCTATATAGGTATATGGGTGTATTTATAGGTATATACAACGTACAGACTTTTTGTCTGCATGTCTGCATAGTAAGTATTTTTACAAGAACTTAAATGGTTTGACCATTCTAGTATCTTGTTTTTGTATGCCCACAATTGTATTTTGCAGCATGGACCACTTTGTTGTAGTATTGAAGAACCCACAGATTGTATTTATAGAAGTGCCCTTAGGGATTTAGAGTCTAGCTCCCACTAAGAGTCCCACTGATTAGTTATGAAGGAAAATTATAGGGAACGGTGCCAGTATGGCAGTCTGCTTCCATGCACAAACATTAACCCAGAGAATATTCTTGCAAGGTAAATATTGTAGCTGAGTCAGATCCCAAGCTCATCTGAGTGAAGGGAGAAACTCCTCCTGAAGTCAATGGAAATTGGATCATTTTAATAAGGATAACACATCTAGAGAAGATTTAATATAGAACTACATGACAGTTATTGATGCCCCACTGGGATAATATTATCAAATTTTGTCTAATTTGGAGGCAGTCAACCAATGCCAACTGCACTGCAGTGTTTAACCAGGTGTTAAATAGATGTGAACTAGTTACATATTCTCTGTCAAAAGGAAACAAATAAAGATTGCAGGTATCTAGAATAAAAGATGAACTTCCATGTACATCATTCTCATTTTTCCTTTTCTTCCCAATATATATTTGTCCATTCTAGACTGGCTTTTATTTTTTGAATTTATTTTTAAATGGTCTGTTTTCTCAACAGGGCAGCGCTTAGTGGAGATGATCACCCATCCACCACAGGGTTGTCCATAATAACATAACTCTGCCATATTGTCATTCCAATCTTACTAATGGCAAAAAGAGGTTAAATGAATAGCCAAAGGTCACAGAGTGAGAAAATTAGGAGATAGGACTTCCTGACTTCCAGTCCTGTGCTCAGGTCACTAGACCATACTGCCTTTGAGGGAGGTGAGATCTTACCAGTTATATACAGCTACTAAAGTAAGAGCGTTCAGGGCACGCGCTGAAGAAGAGAGCACAGGGTATGCTATAAGGAAGCAGACACTGGTACAGGGCTCATTGCGGGCACACAAATTGCTTCTCACTGTGGCATTAGGTTCCCTGGAGCAACTGGTCTTTGGGATGGTGGGGGGCTGACACTAGAGTGCTTGACAAAACACCACTCTGGGTCATCTGGGTTAATTTTGGGGTTTGAGCTAGCACAACCTTCTTTTAATAACCTTCTTTTAATACTGGTTGATGTAATTTCTTTTGTTCTATGTGCCGGTAGACTAGCATTGAATTAATCCTGAAAGCAGAACTTCTTGCAGCAAGGGCTTGGGTGATTTCTGGATTTCCATCCCCTCTTTGACTCTCATCTTGTTCATTCCGGCTGTAACTGCTGGCTAAGATAAGACTCAAACACTTCTGTTTGTCCAGGATTTGGACTGGCTGCCTGGCGTTCCCATGGGAGCGTTGCCTCGGGTGCCGAAATGAGCCCAGATCACTGAAGTGTTCTGCAGCCAGGACAACCTGTTCTGACAGTCCATCACTTCCACAGCTCTCTGTTTCTCTGACAAGCCCAAGAGCACATGCAGTGCCCCTATATCCAAGGCACTTCCTGGATTAGATCTTTCATCTTTACCCGCTGTTATTTCCACTAACTTTTAGTTTTGCATTGAGCAGCAGATGAAGATGAAGATAAAGATGATGACTTCCGAGCTCCACTCTACAAGAATGTGGAGATTAAAGGAATCCAAGTACGGATGAAATGGTGTGCCACCTGCCACTTCTACCGTCCTCCACGCTGCTCTCACTGCAGTGTCTGTGACAACTGTGTTGAGGTAACCGTTCTGTTGGTTGTGTTGGCTGTGCCTCAGTGATGGGGTTGCATGCACTACTGGAAATGTGTAGATGGGTACTTCCCCCAGTATTTCAATTTTTGAAAGTTCCCAGCTCTAGCCTTGTTGATGGTCTCCTACCAATTGGTATCATTTGGAACATAGCCCTCAGTTATGATGTATGTTACATATGCAGTAGCGCTTGATGTCAGCTTTGTTGCCAGTGATAATTAGGTTAAAAGTTTATAATCCTGGCTATGTCTTCCTGGAGGTAGTGTAGGGATCATGAATGTATAAAAAGGGGTGAATGGGAGAGTTCATGCAGAGGCAGAGTTCAAGAGAGCAGAAAATCCAGGGTGAACCGTTCTAGCTTGTCTGCTTGCCCACTAATGTAGGCACCAGTTTGTTCCAAATTAAATGATGAACCCTAAGCTCACTGGGTGCACATGAACTTCAGGAAAACCAAACTCAGAATCCAGTGAGTAGGTCCCCAGTCAGTGGTAGGGCTGTACGTTTGTGTCAACACCCCAGCTCAGACCATGAACTCAGTCATGCCTCTAATGTTGGTCCCTTTGAATTATGGGCCTTTCATGTTTCATGGTAGCCCTGTGGTCTCAGTGAAGCACACAGGATTGAGAAAAAGAAAATCCCCAAACAGTAAGGTGTGCTTTTGGGCTATAGATGTCTCCTAAACTTCTAAGTACAGAGTGTATTGCCAGGGGGAATATTTTTATTGCTGAGCTAAAAATTCCACTTGTTGAGGATACTTCTGCTGCAAGTTCTGTAGTTTTTGTTGTTGTTGTTGTTGTTTTCAATAGGAAGATGAATTTTTTAATATGTCTAAAATATATTCAGCTATGCCATTAAAATGAAAGAAATTGCTAATCAGAAAGGCAAAAAATACCATCGTCAGCTGGAATGCCGTATACACCATCTTTGTACTAATCCTTTTTGCCAAAAGCAAGGAAATAGTCCCAAAGAAAGCAGCACAGCTACTTGTCTGAGAAAAGCTGACTGGGTTTATCTTGTGTCAGTTATTTTCTCCTCCAGGGCAACATATATCTAAGTTATAATTAGCTGGAAGCAGCACTGTGCCTACTAAACATCTATAGATAGGACAAGCCTGTTCTGTTGTGGAAGACCTTAGAAGAATGCTGTGTCTGAGAAGATGGAGAGTCGGGAGCTACTGAAGACCCTGGGTGGAAGGAAATAGCCACAAACTATTCATTGTCACACAATTTCATTAGACTGCTGTGAATTGTTAAATAGAGCTAGATTTTTCATAGAAAACCTGACTCATATATTCCTAAGTTTTAAAACATAAGTGTTTTCACTAATTCTAGATTCCAAGGATTGTTTAGATGATGATAAATTCTGTTGTCCCATGGAATTTCTTTCTTCTGCCCTCCCCAGTGGCTCAGCATGAAAATCCATTTTCAACTAATGAAGTTTTCTCAGAAAAAAACGATTGCCCAGAACTCACTGGTATAAACACTTGCAATTTCATGCTGCCATAGGGCCTCCAGGGGAGTCAGTTCTGCAGCAGAAATGAAAATGGGAGAGATTCCAGAAGTAACCTAAATAAAAAAGCAGAACACAAGGTGACTTTTCCTAGCTCTCAAGAAGCTTTATGATGGTCAGATCAGTTCAATGTGTATTACTGTTCTGGTGGGCAAGAAAGAAACTCTGCTTGTATAATTAAATTGTGACTGCTGTGAATGAATACAGGCAGAAAGCATTAATGACTTCTGAATTAAGAAAAAGTGATCTTAAACACTGTAGTTTATTGATTCTTGTGATCCTAATTTCCCACTCACCTGTCTATTCTAGAAGAGCTTGAGGACAGTGGTAAGAGGGACTCTGCTGGCTTTTCCATGGGGGACCCATTCAGGGTTGTAATTGACATCTTTTCACTTTCAGTCTAGAATGCGCTATGAAAGTTCACAGCCCAAAAAACTTTTGAGCCAATGTGGTAAAAATAAGCTAACAACAAAAAATGGCAACATATGCAGAAATAAAATCAGTTAAAACCTAAAGCCCGCTGTGACCAGATGGACTCAAAAATGAATCCATGACGAAAGTAGTCAGATTTCTGTTTTCTTTAATGAAGTGTTCACAGTGGGCATTCATGTAGTTTCATAATCTGTGGATATTTTAGGCAGTGTACAACCAGATTCACAGCATAGACACATGCTATGTCAGCATTGTAGCCTGAAATGATCTTCATTAAATTGCCTCTGTGATTTTCTAACGTGCTTTGAGAAAGTTCTAAGCCATTTATTGTATTTTGTCAATTTTTGGTAAATACGTTGTGCAGACTTTACAAATATAAAAATTGCTTTGTCATCATTGGAGAATGTTTAAAGATAGCATTACCACAAAACAAAGAACAAACAATTAATGTATTGATGTAATTGGTGCGTAATATCTGCTCTGAACAACACAGAAATAGGAAGGGCTTATTTCTCTGCACCTGATCTTCTTTTCACTTATGCACATCTAGAATAGTCACATTGAAGGCAGTGGATTTACATGGTTATAAAACTGTGTAAAGGCTCTTGAAAGATGTCTGTGGGCTGACCTCATAAATCTGTTAAAAGGCATGTGACTTTATAAGGTACTTTGAACTTCTGATGGGGACAACTGGTTAGTTTGGGGTTCGTAGCTATCGATCTAGTTGTCCAGAACTTTGCCTGTGTCTTAGCCAGATATTGCTTATTTGGAGGGATCTGCTTGGTAAAAGAAAAAAAAAATAGATTTTTTTCATGAGGCCCACTATTATTTAAAGTGGATTCATTCAGCTTACGTATAAATACAGAAATGTGGGGGAGAGAATTCTGAAGCCAGTATTGCATCTTCAAAATATTATAGGTTATGATAACTTTATTTTAATTGACTCCTCGTGCTAAGGATGACAAAAAAGTCAGTGCTTCTGCTACCAGCATATAAATAGCATGTTTTTTATTATTTTATATTCTCTCTTTGAATTCTATAACCTCTGAAGTAACTCTCTCCATTCATAAATATAGAAACCACTTGGTCCTTATAAAGAGTGTGTTTGTAAAGGTGCAGAACTAGCCTGATGTGTTTTTACATGGCAATGGTTCAGATATATCTCTAAAAAAACGTATTTCCTTTCACTGTTTGGATATTGTTCCGTCTCTTCCTTTCTTTACAAGGATTTTGACCATCACTGCCCGTGGGTCAACAATTGCATAGGACGGAGGAACTACCGCTATTTTTTTCTCTTCTTGCTGTCCTTAAGTACGCACATGGTTGGAGTATTCACCTTCGGTCTGATCTTCGTATTAAACCATATGGAAAAGCTGGGAGCAGCTCACACCACCATTACGTATCCTTCTTCTTGGTTTTTGAAGACACAAGGTGACCTTGAGGAAAATGTGAAAGTGTTGATATGAAGACTTGTCTTCCTGGAACTGGTGCAGATTTACTCCTCTCCTGATTCCCATTGCTGTTCCTCTGTAAATGCTTAGTACAATTTTTCCTCTGTACCCATCTGACCTATGTAACCATTGATTATCCCCAAAATGTTAGCCAACCTTTTGTCTGTCTCAGCCATTGTGAAGGCAAACCAGCAAAAAGATGCAATGCCTCCCTGTATTTATTTCAAACTGGTGCGAATCTGCGCTGCTGGTACTGTTTGCTGTATTTAAAACAGATAATACAGTAGAGTTCACCCTGGAGGCAGTTCCCCTTTGTGCTACTGTAATACATGAAGCCCTGTCTCTGAGGGGTGCTACTCACACTGATAGTGTAGGGCAGAACAGTCTTTACGAGATGGTTCAAGCAAGAATCAGTAAGTTCACTTTATTTTTGAACCATCTCAAGAATAAGGACCCTGGCTAGGAACAGATAGACTTATGATAAAATTTAATTAGCCTAAATAAAGGTGAGGAACATGCTCCCTATTTCCAAGATTTTTTCTGTTTTTCCTCTCCCTGATCTTCATGACATCTTTTTCCTTTCACTCACTCCAGTTTCTTTAACTCCTTGATACAGAATGGCTGTCATGTGTGTGGCTGGGTTATTCTTTATTCCAGTCATTGGTCTCACTGGTTTTCATATTGTTCTAGTGGCCCGAGGGCGCACAACCAATGAACAGGTAAGAAACAATCCTTTCTCTGTGTTTGTTGCTAAAATGTTGATTTGGGAAGGAAGGTCAGCTTGGTTAAATAAAAAAAATAAAAAAAAACCCATATCTTTACAGTAACACTTTGATTGGAGCTTTTGTGGGGATCTAGGAAGGTTGCCTAGTTTTTCATTTTTTTTTCCTGAATGCACTACAAACAAAGGTTTCCCCCTTCTCTTAGCCACAAAGTCTTATTTACCATTTAAAATCTACTTATGGCCTTGAAATAGGTTTTATGTGGTGAGTACCGTCAACCCCAGAAGTTCAAACTTTATGACTCAGACTGAACAAATCATGAGACTGAATGAAAGAAAGGAAAAGATTAAATCATATTTTTGCCCTGTCTCCTGGTATTTTGAACTCCCCCAGCAAACCCACACTGCACATAACAAGGTCTGAGCTAGCTCTTTGTCTTGCTCTCTTTGTCTCTCTTGTTCTTGTGCATACACACACACATGCACAGAGGCCAGTGGACCTAACTTGTTTTCCTTCTCCAAACCAAGTGCCAGCACAGCATCTTGTGCCAAAAAGCCTGTGAAACTTCAGTTCCCTTACAGTTACTCACGTGTATATAACACACAGCCGCTATGTGGGTGATCCAGACCTATACGCATGCACACGTGAATAGCATGAAACAGATGACAGAGATCTAGTCATGAGATTGATAACATGCCCCTGCCACTTGTAAGGGGTAGCTCAGTTACAAAGCGTGATGCTGGGGCATGCAACGTGCCAGTATGCTGCACACAGTACTGTCAGCCTTCTGCCCAAGGCTGATTAATTGTGGATATCCCAATGCTTTACCCTTTTACAGCTCCAAAGTTGTGCTCATACACCTGTTTTTTTTGTTGTTGGATTTTGTTTGTTTGTTTGTTTGGTTGGTTGGTTGGTTAACGTTTCCCACCACCACCACCTCCTCCTCACTTTTTTGACTGTTTTCGCACACGTGTTTATGCTGCTCTTGCATCTATGGACTCTCTAGCCCATGCAGAGCAGCGCGCTGTTCTGGCTCTTGCAGGCTGATGAATACTTATGTAGCTTGTCTAGCTGCTGCACAGGCTGTAAGTGTTGAAGACATCTGTCTGAGTCTAGGCCTTTGTAAACTGGGATGAGGTTGTCTCCCATCCCACAATAGACAATAAAAGCTTTTATCCATGAATAGTGTGAGAAGTTAACATAAGCAAAGAATCTGAAGTCATCCTGAATTGTTGCCTAACATGGCCTTTGAACAAAGCCGGCTTACTGTAGCTGTAAATCTTTAAATGCTTTTCTCTGCCCATCTTAGTCTTGATTGGAGTCAGCTGCTCTTCATTCTAAAATTGATTTTGGCCAACTATTAAGTTTGATAGTGCTAACAATAGTGGCATGAAACCCAGGGCATTTTAGCCTTTTAGCCCAAATCATGTTGTCTTAGGCTCATCTCTGTGCAGGGATTAAAATAGCCCTTGAAAATTTTAGGCTGAGGAGGAAGGAGAAATTTAATTTAAAAATATATATCTAATTCTTGTATTTCTGGCTACACTGGCATTTAGATAGGTTGAGAATTTTGCATTTAACTTGATTGAAATAACTATTGGAAAAAGCATCCTAGCTAGCTTTGGTTTCCTGAGCTACCAAACCACTAGAGATTAACTCATCTTCCTGTGCCATTTTCTGAAAATCAAATATAATGTTGTCTTAATTTCTGCCTAGTCATGTGTACCACATAGCTGGAACTAGAGGATGGTTGTTCCCAGCCTTCAGGTGCCTTTCACAGGAGGGTTATCTAAGTCATTAGGACACCAGACCAGGAGTGATAGATAAGAGATCTGCTTTGCCATTGCTTTAAAACATTCAGTTTTCTCCTGCAGTCTTACTATTGATCTGTTTTCTCACACTGTTAGTTATCTGCTGTCAGGTCCCCAGTTAATATATGCTCACCTACACTTGTCCTCTTTTCTGATTACATTTTATAGGCCAGTGATGCAGACATTTGTGGTGTTCTAGTTGTACAGTTTTGGTAGTTGTTCCTTTTGCGGTTTGTAGGTTTTGAGCATTCATAGTAGACAGACTGTGACTTAGGTGTGCATAGTGGCTGAATTTAGATTCTTGTGAGCTTTCTGAATGCCTCTGAAAGTCTTTAATGGAATCAAAACAACCAACATCTGGTCGTAGCCTGGTATTTTTAGTTTCTGAATAGTTAATAAATACCCTTTCTTCTGAGACTGCTTTCTCTCTCTATCTCAAACTACTTTAGAAACCAAATTGATATAATTAGTAATGTAATCTGTGAGTTAGAGAAATTTTATTTCCATGTTGTGTTTGAGAAACTGGACAGAGAGAGATGAAGTTGCCTTGCCAATATCTGGCAGCAAGTCAGTTTAAGCCCAGGAACGAATGTAGATTTGCCAAATGTCCCAGGCCCATGCTTTAGTCATCATGTTACTCTTCCAGCACTCAGAACTTCCAACATTTCTCTCTTGGCCTTTTAAAGAGTTCTATGGAAGATCAAAGAAGCCAGCATAATATATTGCAAAATCATTTAATCGTTGGTATTTTATGTGCAAGTAATTAAAGTGTTTCTGGTACTCTTTAAACTTGGTGCTTGATCAGGACTATGAGTTGATTAAAATGCATTACTTGCAAAAAGCAACAGTAATGCTTTTAACGGCAACCACTATTAATCTCTCTGGCTTTATTGGTATTTATCCCCATATGGTTACTTTCAAGTATCTGCCTGTTGAGTGCAAACCCTGTATAATGCTTGTGAAGCTTTGAATATATCTTGCCAGTCTAATGAGACTTGACTTTTATTAAAGTAGCTAATTTCCAAGCAAGCATTGTAATCACCAGGGAGTTCCTGGCACCCTCCCACATAAGGCAGTGGTTCATACTGATTGCTGCTAGGGATAGGATGCTGTTTTAGTAGAAACATTGATCGCATCCAACATAGAGAATGTAGAATTGACACTCCTTTTTGTCTGGAGGGGACTTGCCAGGGTAGAGGAGTGGAGGTGACCAGGGAAGGAAAGGGACAAAAAAATGAAGTCAGGCTGACAGCAGGCACAACTCTCATGCGGAAACAGCATTGGAAGGTGAACGTGACAGCTTGGAAATATACTGGGCTCACAGTGTGTTGGGGAAGGAATCTTTTGTTGGTGTGCATGCTGGCTAGAAGTGGCAATTGCAGGTGGTGTGTTAGAGAAGGAGGGAAAAGGAGCAACATTCGAGGTAAAATGGTCTCCTGTTTGGGAAGGACAGTAGTGTTAGAACAAGGAATACTTGTCCCTGGCTTTCTGAGGGCTGGATGATGAGTATTATTTAACAAGAAGCTTGAGCACTGTCCTGAATATGTTTCCAGGTGACAGGTAAATTTCGAGGGGGAGTGAATCCTTTTACCCGAGGATGCTGTGGAAATGTGGAACATGTGCTCTGCAGCCCTTTGGCTCCCAGGTAAGGGAAATGCTCTCAGCTGGGAATAATGGAGGTGGAGGAGTTGTTGGGACAAAGGGAAAAAACATGCATTGTTGGGCTCACAAGTGAAAGACAATTAATGAAATGACAGGGAAGTAAAGCAAAACTCTCCAGAAGTCTCTGTGGTAGCTGCTTCACTGTTGCATGGCTGTAACCTGTCAAAGCAGTTGCTTTCTTCATGTAATTCATAATCCTCATCCCAGAAATATGTATTTGGAATGAGCAAATCAAATTATATCAAGAGCTGATAGCTTTGTCTCACCAACTTGTTCATCCAGTGAATTTCAGTAACAAATTTCAGTAGGTTAATCTTATTTCCAAAATGACTTTTTGCATTGTCCGAGTATAGGTGAGGGATTCTAGTCTACTAGAAAGAAAGAACGAATCTAAAATTGGCCTTTCCCCTTGAGACTTGAATCTAATTTAAGGCAGCTGTGGTTTTCAATCTCACTGGCACTTTCATTATCATAAAACAGATTTTCAACCAGGTCTACATTATGGACCTTAGGATTTTATTTATGGCTTTCTATTTTTGAGGAAATAGATTTATCCCTTCACATCCTGAAATCAAGATTTTAATGCAATAGATAGATGGAGTATAAATATCCTAGATGCTGAGCTGTCCAGTCTGTATACGTGTTAATTACAAGAAGACTTATTTGAGCTTTTTCAGGGTGCTGAGCAATCCCAGGCACCAATACCACTATGTGTCTTTTTACTTTATTTTATTTTGCTGTGCAACAGATAAGTTCTAAACGTCTGTTACTTGTATTAAAGTGAAGACACTGCTTCTCAAACTTACCAAAACTTAAAAATCGGGTCAAGATATTTTAAGAGAATTCAATATTAGAAGTTGGGATATACTCATGTTAAGAGAGGTGCGTGAGTAATATCATCATTGCTATTCTCAGACTTCTAGCAAGCAGTATTTTTCTGTTTTGGGAAGACCTGTTCAAATTGTCCTGTATATTGTAAGTCACTGAGCCATCATTACCAGAATGTCCTGTTCACTAGATAAAACAGAGAAAGCCTGTGTGTGTATTTTGATATTTGTACATGGTACAACCACTGCCCAACTGCGCTCACAGAATTATAGTCCACGGGAAATAAATTAACTGTCTAAAATCAGCCATTTCCCTTCAGATTTGTTGCTTGCTATAGGCCTGTTTCTTTTTCCTCCATTTATTTGAACACTCTAAACAAGCTACAGAAACAAGTCACAATGTGGTAAGCTAGAACTGACAACACATCATCTTCTCCATGTTAATTCCCCATGTGCTGGGTCTTATTCCCCCAGTCTCCACCTTCCACCGCAGGGAAGCTGTTTCATGTTAACTAGGTAAGCTCTAGTAAATCAATTCCATTGGTGGTAGGCCTCTCTTTCTGTCTTCACATGAACTGTGCAACTGTGTTCTTGTCCATCAGTGCTTCAAAATTTGCTTTTCTCTTTTGTTTTTAATGCATCCTCTCCTTTTGCTCACTAAAAATCTTTTTTATCGCTTTTTAATTATTACCTGGGCTGACATCCATTGAAATAAATGGAGCTTGCGTATGTAGATTCTACCACATCCTTAAATCATCCCCTGGAAGTAGGAAGATTTTCTTGTCTCTATGCCTAGTTGTTAGGTTGTAGTTTACTTTAATGATGACTGTTGAACAATTAATCAGGTATATAGTCGAGCCCAAGAAGAAGCAAGCTGTGAGCGTGAAGCCTCCTTTCCTCAGACCTGATTTATCTGAACGACAAATCACAGTGAAGATCAGTGACAATGGGATCCAAGCCAACCTCAACCGGAGCAAGGTAAGGTAGTCTTCAAGCACTTCTTTTGAAGAGCATGTCTTAAGTGTTATCAAGCCTGGAAATAACTTTATCATTGAAAGTCTTCTTGAGATAATGCATCTCATGGAAAAATTGACGGAGATTAAGCCCTTGTCTTACACTTTATCTTCTGAAAGTAACACAGATTTGATAACAGCAGCTTTTGATCCAGTAACAGCCTTCTGGGCATCTTTTGGAAGAGGCTGTTGTTCTTTGCAATAGTTAGTTACTTTATGTCCCAAGACTTTGCACCTCCTGGTGTTCAAATTAATTTTAACTAACTTACCATGTTGTGGGAACCAGGTCAGCTGTTCTGCTTTGAGGAAAGTTACAAACTTCCAGACTGTAGGGAGGTTTGTGGTCCAGTGAAGAATATTGTGTCAGAAGCTGAGTTCTCCACTCTCCTCTTGTTTGTTTGTTTAATTTTTCCTGACATGAAATAGAAATAAGGATTATAAAAAAGTAGTGGATTCATTAGAAGCCACTTTGTAAGATTTTTGTGGTGGACAGTTACTTGCTGAGAGCTACCTGGAAAGTTGCTGGAAAATGCTAGAAAACACAATTGTATTCTACCACATATTAACTAACAACCAGATTTTAGTGGAAGGTGTCCCTGCCCATGGCAGTGTGATTGGAATTAGATGATCTTTAAGGTCCTTTCGAGTCCAAACCATTCTATAATTCTGTGATAACTACATAATTCTATGATTACTGTGATGGTAATGTTATTTAGCGTGCCAAGTAGACTAAGATAATGCATTTAAAATTATACTGACTTGTGATGACAATGCTAATTTCATGTATGACAGCTCTTGTCTGCAGTGAATGCTCAATTATATTTGTTGTTACAGGTAGTTCTCATTCTTTGGTAACTCCAGCACTCTGACACATGCTGTTATCTAACCAAGTTGCGGTAATGATTGATTCTTTGGTCATTTTCAGTCTAAAATTAGCCTGGAAGGTCTGGAGGATAAAAGTATGGATGTGCAGCCACCTCTCCCACCCAAAGGAGATCAAAGCAAGTACTCTGAGCTAAAAGGGCAGCTGGGAACCAGTGAAGGTATAGTTGCATGGATCAGAGTTTTATTTTTAATAATACGAAAACATTTTAGCCTCTTTAAAAGGCTTGTGGTATTCTTTCAAAACAGTAGTGGGTTATAAGAGTTCTGAGCTAGAGGAATAAACAGCAGGAAGGAGAAAAGTCGACTTGAAGTGGCTCATTCAAGCCTAGGCTGGATATTTCATTTCGGTTTGGAGAGTTTTTAAACCCTTTTAAACTCCTTAATTTTTCAATCAGTTTTAAAATGAAAAATGTCATTTTGAAATAAGGAATCAGAAATATTAACGTGAAATGCTTAGACATTGCAAACAATTACTTCATTTATGAAAAGATTAAATTAAAGCTCTGAGACTATTTAAGAAATCTTTTTTGGACAAAACTATTTGTTGAATTCAACCCAAATAACCAGTAATTTGAAATATGGCAAAATTACTACTCACCAAAATACGTCATTTCACTTTAATGTATTATATTTTCTTCTTCTCTTTAGATTGTTGATCTGGCCACAGGCACTGTTATTTCCTCATGGGGCCCTGTTGATTTTGGTGGAATTATACACAAAAGTACTGCAAGTCTCGTTCTTTCCAGCACAGAGCTCAGTTTGCAGAGGGCCATGGATAGCAAGCACTCAGGGATGATAGTATGCTGTCCATACATTCTAATACTAAATTGTTTGTTGCTTTTCTTCTTCTCCAGAAGGTGGCCTTTCACCCAAATTGATCAGCCCTCCTACACCTGCCATGTACAAGTATCGGCCGGCTTTCAGCAACAATCCCAAAGTCCACTACCATGCTGCAGCTGAGCAGGTGAATGAACTGCAGTAGCCTGGGAGAATCAGTTCCCAATTAATACCAGACAACTTGGAGCTGAGGAAAAATTTACCACAGGGTTTTTGTGAATGTCAAAGCGTAAATACAAATAACAACATTAGGCATTGTTGTGTGATAGTGTAGATTTTCGTTATGCTTCTTTTGGAAACATGTCTGCTTTTGCAGCGTTCCTTTGTTGAGCTTGACACATGTGCCCTGCTGGCAAGCATGCATGGCTGCTTGGCCAGTGTCTCAGCCTGATCCTGAGATGCTGAGAAGTGTCACCTCCCATTGGCTTCTCCTGACATAGACGCCAACTTCCATTTGCTTCAGTGGAAGCTGGGCATGCTTAGCGCTTTTCTGCATCACATCCTTTAGACAACAGACAACATGCTCAGTGATTCCTTAGCATGTCAGCTGGCAAAACATAAAAAACATGTAAGCTTCCCAAGAGATATTTTAGTTACATTAATGGAAAATTCTTCATGTTCGACCTGCTTTAGCACCTTGTGAGAGCGTTTGGATTATATATTGGAGGAAAAAAACTTCCAGCACTTCACATCTTTTCTTCCTATTAAGAAAACCGAGGTCCAGACAGAGAGCCTTTTCCTTGGCATGAATGTTGCCTGTCTTAGAAATTTTGAAACAGTTCACAGTGTTTTCTTTGGAAGAACAGTACAAAACTAAACTCACTGATAATAGGCTTGTTTTTTTCACTTATTTCTCATGAACATGTTGCAAGTTCTCCCTCCAGGACCAGAGAAGAGTGATTTGAAAATCATTGATATAGCTTTCAATATGCATCTAAATCTTTATACATCAGTGAAGATACTCTGAGCACACATAGATACAATATAGATCCAGGATAGGTTCTGATTAAGCCAGGAGACTGGGTGGTGTTATGAATTGAGAACGGAGTACAGCGTCTCCACTCTGAGGGTTGCAGTTTCAATCTCAGCCTAAAAAAGTGCTGTTACTAGAAGCTGACTGGTGTACATTCAAAGAGCTTTGTAGACTTGTGCAATTTTCAAGTAATCACAACTTTCTAGTAGTCAAGTGGGAATATCATAAAAATGAGTTCATTTGGCAATCCGAGAGGATTACATGTATTTGTGTGCCAAACCATATCTAAGTATAATGTACAGAGAGAAAGAGAGTAGTTTGTGTGAGGAATATCATGTTGTCTCATTCCTATCAGTTCTTCAGCCTGTCAATGTAACTCTGCTTTTGAGCAGTGAAAGCTGTTAGGAAAGAGGGATCGGATCACAAGGATAAGTAGCACAAATACACTTACAAGCTACGTCATTTCTTTTTCCTCCTCCTTTACAGGCTGTCACTTGGTCTCCTTTTTCCAGAGAAGGCCAAATTTAGTACCACGCTCTAGAAGACAGTGAGCTGTTTTACATATTTCCCTATCTTCTAGGTTAAAGACCAAAAAATTAAGAAAAAATTGGAATAAAACAGATTTTTGCAAGTTATGCTATTTTGTTAATTTGCCTTTAAAAAATAGATAAAGAACAAAGTGCATTGTCTGCATTTCTGCTTAAATATGTGGCTGATAATCATTCTCTGTAGAGACAGTGCAGCCAATTTATTATGCATTATGGCAAACTCTTCCTTAAAGAAGAAGCAAAAATTATTTGCTTAGCACAGAATGGCCTTTTAAGTGAACAGAACTGCAAGCAATCTTTCACGGAGTGAAAACAAAGGGAAGTTCTATCTGTTTTCAATGCAAGTAAATAAGTTATGGCCTATGTTTCCTTCTCTGAGGTCGCTAATCTCTTCTACACAGGCAGTAAAAAAAAAGAAGATTGCTTCATTTTGTTGTCTAAATCATGGGAAGGAGCCTTTCTACTTTAATTAATCTCAGATGCTTAATTTTGAAGACCTATGACCTGAAATTCAGAATTATTGAACATCATAGCTCTGAGTAAAGTGGTTAAGAGTGTGCTGGTCCCCAGTGTGTTGAAATGAAACCTAAGATATGACTGACTCAGCACTCAAAAGCAGACATCCCTCAACTCATGAGCTATTTCTAGAAAAGTTGAAGCAAAGTGCTTTTCCAAGGGCAGTATTATCTGATTACAATCTGATTTACCTTAACAGAGTTTCAGTTTAGAAGTTTTCTCATTGTGTCTGTGTATTGATTTACTTATTAGTCAATATTATTTAACGCTTACTGTGACTGACTCCTTGCTTCTGAGGTGCTTATCCATATGCTGAGCAGGAGTTAGGAGATTCCTTATAATGAACCTCTGTCATAGCTAGGCCATGAGTCTGCGAGAAGACATTGATGTTTTTTTTTGTCCTGTGCACTCCCATGGAGAGCAAACCTGTACATATGCATTATAGTCTTCTGTTTCTCATACTCACCTCTGTTTTAGATCACCATGCAGGAGGGACACAGTCAAGGAGCTCTGATAGAAGAGGATGGCGGGAGCCTTGACTACCAGTCTGAACCAAGCCTGGACATCCCCAGCTACCGAAAGAGCTCCCTTCACAAGACCTATCAGTCTTCCCCACTCCAGATAGATTCCTTTGCCATCAATTCACGATCCCTGAGCCTGAAATCTGCTGGCAGGAGAGGGACAGACAAAGTGCCCCTTCATCCAATAAAGTCCGAAGGGGCGACTTCCACCCCTTACAAAAGCATCTTTTCTCCCAATTCTCTGTCAAACAGAAATGGGAGTCTTTCATATGACAGTTTGCTAAACCCCATGTCGCCCTCGGGGAGGAAGTGCATCGCCCATTCTGCAGTCAGCTCTGTCGGGTACCACTCACCATATTTATCAGCCAAAATGTGCCATCTACGGGGGAGTGAGCTGCAGCGCCAGCCACCTCAGAGCTTCAGCCCAGTGCTGGGGGGCCCAGCTCCACATCAGCGAGACCCCTCACCAGTCCGCTATGACAACCTTTCCAAAACCATTATGGCATCCATCCAGGAGAGGAAGGAGATGGAAGAGAGGGAGAAGCTCCTCCACTCACACCCTGATTCAGTGTTTGCAGACTCAGGTGTCTATGACACCCCTAGCTCTTACAGCCTTCAGCAAGTCAGCACGCTCTCTGAAGACCCGCGCAGCATGGCGATGAGATATGGATCTAGAGACAATCTGATGGCTGCTACCAGTTTTAGCACAAGGAACCCTATACTGCAGTCCTCAGTGTCTTCACTCTCAAGTGCAATGACAAGAGCACCAAGGACTTCCACAACCTCTCTTCAAGCTGATTTAGCTAATAACAATGTCCAGTCCCATCAAGCACTACAGGGCAGGGTGAGCAATGGCTCCTACAAATCACCAGGCCACCAGGTCCCATCGTCCCCCACAGGGATGCCTAGGTCACCCTCTTATGGAGGCCCGAAAGCTGTCTCGTTTGTAAACACTGTGGAAATTACAGAGGTGCAATCAGTGGGAGCACAAAGGTACGTACTGCTTTTGGAGCTGCTTAGCAATGAGAGCCTGCTTGCAACTGAGCACAGATATTTCCCTGGTGGCATGGCCCAGGTTACGTGTTCACTGTAGGCCAGTGAGGGTGGGACATTTGTGGGTGCTCTTCAGTTCTGTGACACCACAGAGCAACCACATCATGACAAAATGTTTGCACATTTGTTGTAACTTGGACTGAAGGTTAAGTTGTAAAATTCATAGTGGTTTAATGTGTTAGCTGAACTGGATAATTATTTGCAAGATACAGGGCAAATTGTCCCTCCTGTTACACGCAAAAAGTTCTTTTAGTTTGCAGCCTAAATGGAGGCTGGACCCAGCCATTGCCTGGACACAGAAGTAAAGGTAGGATCATGGCATGTGCAAGTGTACCCTACACTAAGGGACACGGCGGCTGAGGCAAGTCCTGGGAATTGTGCTTGTCATAGAGAGCTGCATATTTAGCTGTACTGAGTGCCCCATAATACAGAACTGGTGATAAAAGCAGAGGCCATCTCTCTGTCTTCTTCCTTACTGTAAGAAAGCGGGGAGCAAAGTGGTGTCTGAGCAAGATCTTCAGCTGCAGGTTCTCCTTGCACTATTCCTTCTGGAGACCTTGGAAAGGAAAGTCTGAAAAGCGCCATGTGATCCAGCTGAGGTTGCAGTATTTCAGCCAAGTGAGGCCTGGAGGGCTAATCAGAAATATGTAGGTTTTCTTTGCACCTGGCAATTACTGCACTATGCTGTCCTCTAGTTAAGGTCCCCAGTTTCTCACTCCTGCATTATCCAACATTTTAGGGAAAGTTATTGAAATGTGGGACAACCATTATTGTAGTTCTCCCAGAGTTTAGTGCCAGCAAGTTTTTCCCCGGTGTTTCCAAGTGAATTGTATTCATTGAGATGATTTGTCTACTGATGGAAGAGCTAACACTGAGCAGGCAGACTATTCTCCCCTCCTCACATACATTAAAGAAATTAGTTTATTTCAGTAAAAGAAGACCTGTGGACTTTCTCTTGTCTCTCTGCCCTCTGTTTGAGCTCTGGACACATCAGCTGCTGCTCTAGGAAAGATGCTAATATGAAAAGCGCATTGCATTTTCTCAGTCTCTGTTTCTTGGTTATGCTGTGTCAGCTTGTTGGTCACACTGCTTTTACACTGTGTTTGTTTAAAATGTAGAGCCTGTAAATTTACTCTAGTTCAGCTCTTTGAAATACCAAAAACCACAAAGTCTGGCAGAAGTGCTCTAGCAAATTAAAAATAGCAATTAAAATAGCTACAGATCCCTTTAGATGTTAAAGAAAGTTGCAGACATTTGATACCAATGAAGAGGATCTTTTTTACTCAAGTTTTTAAATCAAGTCGAGTATCTAGATTAAATAGCTCAATAAATTTGTCTTTTTTACCTAGTGAAGTAAACCTGCCACAAGTACTCTCTGCTTTGTAAACCTAACACATTTTGGTTTGCAGGCAGGCAGGAAGTATTCCCTTCTAAAAGGTATTTCAGTCCTAGGTCACTGCTGCTGACATGAGCCAGTCTTAAACTTCAGTGAGCCAAACCCAAGCAGACAAACATTCACTATGCAGGAGGAAGATGTGAGAATACAGCAGATCCTACTTGTTCTGGCACTTCCAGAACATACACAAGGTCTTTGGTAGGCTTTTATCCAGTTGCTCGGTGAATCTTGGAGATGAGGCACACTGTTTTAGTGTAATAGTCTAGATTTAAAAGATGTTTTGAGAAAAGCCATTTTGCCTGTACACTCTGGCAGTATGTCTTAAGAAAGGAAATTATTTTAAAGAGTCCATCAGGAATATGGTCTTTAATTACCGGCATCCTATTGTGCTTCCTGACTTGATTCAGTTTGTGTCTTCAGTCATTTAGAAGATCTTCATTTCAGTTTTCCTATGTCTTTCAGAGATGAGCAACATAATTTTAACTTTGAATATTTAACTGGGTAGTGTTTTTTCTGAGTTTTGTATTTCTAACTGTAAGAAAGACACAGTTTGGATTAAAGTCAGCAGTGAAGACAGTTATACCCTCCTGCAGATGCTTGTGCAACTAGTTTGGTTCAACAAAGTATTTAAGCAAGTGATTAAATGAACAAATGAGCAAATATTACTGGGGTCTGGTCCACTAAGCTAATGGGCAAAGAAATTCTCTCATTTCAGTGTCTTTTCTTCAAGTTATTGGCTTCAACCAGATTGTTTCCATGCTTGAATATTTTTGCGTGAGTGGGACTCATTGAAACAGGGATAATTATTCATCCTCAATGAAGCCATTCCATTATCATACTTCAGAAACTAACACTGCATCTTTTGATATTTCTTTTGATGCAGGGATGACATGCAGTTGAAGACACCTCACAGTAAAATAAATGGACAGCCAAAAGGAATATCCAGGTTGGGTTCAACATCAAGTTCCCAGGGGACACCTGTCAGCCCTGCTAGACACTCAAATGTTAAGAAGGTGTCTGGAGTTGGTGGAACGACCTATGAAATTTCAGTGTAAAATAAAAATTAAATAAAAATAAAGAGCCATCCACTCAGCCAGCCATGAAGCTAGGAGCACTGTGAAGACTCAAATAACAACAAAGAAGGAGCAGCAGCAGTCGGCCACTCTCCTTTTCTTGTTTTGGGTTTGTTCTGTTTTCATCTCTATCCTTTGGCCAAAAACCAGCTGCAGCCTTATTCTTGAGGGAATAAAATTGTACAGTCCATCAGACTCTTCATTAACCTGACGGACGGGAACTGGCTACCACATAACACCACAACCACAGAGCGGATTTTGTTCATGCAAGAGAGTGCTAACGCCGTTGTGCGTCTGTCTGTCCAACAAACCCATTGTGTACCAGTTGTGCAGCGAACAAGTGAAATGTCCAGGATCATTCAGTTTTTCCATGCCCCTTCCTGCTTCTTCTGGCCAGTGGTGTGTCCAGCAGGAGTCAGAGGCCCAGCTGCTGTTTTCCTACTGAGAAGGAAAGCAGGCTCCCTGCGCTGGGCAGCCTGTGTGTATGAGAACTGCTCTGCATCTCACAAGAACTGCAGGTCAGGTTCCTCCTCCTGGGCAGGAGCAGGGCAGGGGCACCCTGGGCAATGAACGCCGTCTCATCTTTAAAAGCCTTCCTGCTCCCCTTATCATGGCTGGGTGCAGGAAAAAGGATAGCAACAGCTTCTCACTGTCTGCAGTGTGCCTCCCCATGTGTGAAATCGTGTGTGTGCGCCCGTGTGTTTGTTTCTCATGGAGAAGGACCGCAACACCAGTAAGGATCTTCCACTCTCACCTCTTGCTCCCTCTGGTTTTTAAAGGCTCCTCTGACTCAGAAACAAAACCAAGTGGATAAGAAAGGAAGTGTTTGGATGGGAACATGTTGTAAACAGTTGTCAGCTGCTTTCCCTGCACCCTCCTTATTACCTGTTGGATCTAGGCAATAACGTGGTTTACTGCCTTGCCCTGGTGCCCTCTGTGTAATCCTGCAGCAGGGTTATCACGATCTGTTGAATTTACAGTGTGTGTAACTGAGCCAAGCATAAGTCTAAAGGATATAAATTTGCTGTCTGCCGAATGACTAGCACATTCCCTCTGGTCTTCAATACTGTTAGACAAAGGATTTTTATGTTTGGTTTTTGAGTTTTCTTTCCCCTTGGGAACAACTTTTTAAAATAATATCTATCAAATCTATTTAACATTCTAAGGTTTCCTTTTCCTGTCTTGAGAACTACATTTACTTTCTGGATTTAAAGACAACTTTACTATAAAACAAACAAACAAACAAACAAAAAAAACAACAAGAAAGAGTTACATTATTTTTGTCATAGATATCAGGACTCTGATAACTAATTTTGGGACAAATGCATTTTTTTTCTTCTTTCCTTATCTCCTTTTTGTTCCCATTTACTTACTGTCAAAAGTACTGAGGTCTGGACCAATGCTAAATAGCCAGATCATGTGTGCAATTAAGAATATCCTGAGTGACTGTTGCCAAAGTCAGTAAAAATGATTATTTATCACTGAGCCAGTCATCATATGAAACCTTGACTTTCCACCTGGTTCTCCTGGTGAATAGTTTTGACTGGAGAGCTAAATTGTTTGTTTTTCAGGATATTTGTTTCAAGGCGCTAAGTCCTTTTCAGTCCTTGACTATAATGGAGAAGTCTCCAGATATCTGGTAGCAATTCAGAGTGCATTGATAACATCGTACTTGTTTTCATGTATGTCAAGATCAATTATTCCAGAAGGCAAATGTTGACCTTAGTTTTTCCTGGTTAAAATTTATCTTTTGATTTGATAAATCTTGACATCCACTGCAATACATGCTTACTATATGTTCCTTTTGTATCACATAATTTTTGGAGAGGAAGATTGAAGAGAATATAAGAAAGTTAATTATCTCTATGTGTAAAGCTCAATGTTGTCTGAAGAGAGAAATCTGCAAAATGATGTGGCTGAAATAGGCCAGTTATGAGACAGTGAACTAGAAATCAGTGTGCATTTTATGGCCTTGGTGATATTTTAAATGCCTACTATAGGGACATTACAGAGCAGAGAAGCAATAGTCCTGTGCAGATTTGTTCACTGGCGTGTAGAATATTGCCTTTAGTTTGAGGCACACAGTGCCGGAAAGATGCTGGCAGTCTGTATCAGGTACAGAGGGAGCAATATATATATTAAAAGACTGGACAGGCTGGCTGATGAGAAGATTTAAAGGGCTAAAAAATGTCACTGGCTAAGCAATGAAGTGGAAATTGAATATGATAATTTTACAAATATTAGTTAAAAAATATAAAACCAAAGGTAAATCATAGAAATCAAAGGGTTGTCACTGGTTACCAATTGGTCTGCATTTAGAGGGAGGAGAAAAGATGATGGGGAAGGGGCAGTGGAATAGTCTTCCAAGGCAGAGTACTGGAGACTACCTATTTCAGAGTCAAACCGTATTCAGACAAGTCATTAGAGAAATTTCTGTAAGAGGCGAACCTGCAGGGGCAAGGGGCTAGACCAAATGGCCTTATAGATTTCTTCCATCCTTAACTGTTACTAATCTGCAACTCTGCCCTGATGTTAACTCCTCAGGAAGGTGCAGTACTTCCTCAAGGACTGGAATTCACTCTGGTGCATAGAATAACACAAGACTTATCTGTTTTTAAAGTATCATGTATGCCTCTTGTAAGCACTCAGAAAGAGGGGATGAGTGACGCAGAATTTGGGTTAGTGATCTAAACAAGGGCACATTTTATCATGTATTTTTGAATACGTACATGAAATTCATGCAAGCAAGGCTGAAAGTCTGTACCAATGTAATATTTGAGATTTGCATCCATGTGATGCTTCACTTTAATCATTCTTCTCCTACATTTATAAAAGAAAAAGCTACTGAGGAACTTGAAGGGCCAAACAGCCTTTGAAGTTAACTACATTAGTTCATGAGAGAATTTCTCGGCAAGACTAAACACAGTATTGTGTGTATAAAGCACTAATATCCAGGGTTATTTTTGAAATAGTTCACAAGGGGCAAGCGAGGAAAGAATGAATGCACTGTGTCATTACAGGTTCAATTGTAAGGATTATTATATATTTTGTGAGTAGTTCTGGCCACAGTTGAGACACATCTGATACAGTAATAGGTTTACAATGGTACCAAAGTCTTTTTTTTTTCCTTTTGAGGTTTGTATATAATTCAGTGCACATTGCCTGGAGTAAGTTATTCAAATCTTCTGAAAGAATAATCTAAGCAGAACTGTTAACAGGAGATTGCATGCAGCAAATCCAGCCTCATTTCCACCCAAGGCACTGAACCTACAGCTGTTTTCTCAAAAATGTAAGTGTCTGCTTCCACAGCTCCTGTTGCGGGACTGGGGTCCTACTTAGTACATCTAATTTTGGAGCAGAATCCAGCCCATGTTAAAGCATAGTTCTCAAACAGTTTACAGATTAGCAGCAGAGTTTTTCTTCTGCTGAGATACTCAGTTTTTACAGACACTACAGGCCAAATCTTCAGGTGGTATAAATTGGTGCGGCTCTGCTGAAACGAGTGTAAGTGATGCTAATTTACAGTAGGTGGGGATCAGCCATGAAAATCCAGCACAAGTTAACACATATTATAAAGTAGCTTCTTGATTTTGTCATGTTTATTTCATGTTTCAGAAGTCTTAAAACTTTTCAGCGTGTTTTTATTTTTAGCTGTGGATTGTATTACTTTTTTTTAAGAACAGCAATAGTTTTTGTTTAGTTTATGCATCAATTTTCATTGCATATCGCATTTTATTAGCCATTCATTCCCTGTTCATAAACTCCCATTTAGCCTCCAGGTTTTCATTGTAGTACAATCTGCCTTGAAAAGTTGGATCTCTGTATCTTTAATTGTATAATATAATGAGTATTATGAAATTAAATGTAACTTACTACATGGGTGGGAGAGAAAGGAAATATTTTTACTTGAAGCCTTAATATTTTCTTTTTTTACTGCTTTGTTTGTTGACCTCATAGGAAAGTCTGAATAGCAAAGACTTTGAAACTTTGGGCCAAATACTGCACTGATATATAACCAGCATTTGGCCCCCTACATCAAAACTGGATGCAGACATAACCTGAAGTGAACAAGGGAAAATGCTTCAGGGTGGCATGTTTTCCTGAAGATCTTTAATACAGTCTGAAAGATGTGTCTGTAAGGAAGTACATTAAAGAAGTCCTCAAATCTTGAATTTTGAAGAAAGGTGATAGTGTGAACTGCCCAAATACCTTACATTTGCATTTTCTTTTTAAATTAAAACAAAACAAATGTAATTACGTAGTTTGGTTAAAGTCAGCTCAAAGGGTTGCACAGAGCTGTGTTAGTAGCCAAGTGCAGCAAATGAACTGTGTTGTGTTGCTGTTCCAAAATTGCTAACCAAGTGTAATGTCATGTCAACTTGGCCTAAGATAATCACCTCATGGGCGTTATAGCGGACGTTCCTCAGATAACGCCTATTCTCCTATAAGCCTAATGTGGAAATTGCAATGTGGTTTTCTTTGGACTATATCTGTGGTCCAGACTAGATATATATATATATATATACAATTTTTATTTTATTTTTTATGTGGGAAAGATGAGGTCAAGGTTGCTGTCTCTGACAGTCTGGAAAGTTCATGTCGAACCGTTTTTATGGTCTGTATCTCACCTGTTCTGCCACCTTGAATTGTTGGAATGTATCCGTGCAGGCTTTGTGGAGCTCTGTCTGTAACCTTTTTTGTGGCTCTCGTAATACATATATATTTTTTAAACCTTTGAGTCACTTCAGTATTTTAAAGTGTCCGGTTTCCCTGGTGCGTTATGCCTGAAATGCATTCATTTGCTGAGTTGGTTCATTGGGTGCTGCCCCTTTTCATTTCCCCTTGTGCAAAACGTGAACTGAAACAGTACAACTGGACACGCCAGTTCCAGTGTAGAACCCCCCGGTGTCAAAACATTAAACAAAGTGATTGCAGATGAAGTCTCATTTTCAAGGTGCTTTCAATAGAGTAGAAAATATGCTGAGTCTTTGAAAGAGTGCCTCCTACTTGTGACCAATGGATCGTGCTTGTGAGGCCACAGTAAGTGGTTCATGGAACAACACTAAATGAAGGGTTTTGTAGCGCTTTTTGTTCAAGTTGTGGGGGTTAATAGGAATCGTGTGCTCCAGCACAATTGAGAATAGTTGCTACAGAGTAACTGTGGAAAAAATGTTATATGTTTGTTGAAATGTTCTATCCAGGATGTCTGGATTTATACATCCTAAAGATGTATAACTTTTTCTATCTTCATCTATCCATTTGTTTCTATTCTTTGAAAAATATGTTCATTTGATCTGCAAGACTGGCTTATAATTTGCAGTTGCTAAACCCTCCTAGTGGCAGCTGCTTCAGGATTTCTGATGCTGTAATTTGCATATATAGGCTGATTATATCGAGCGAGATTCCATTCAAACATGTTCATTATAAATGCCAGTCATATTTGTGTGCTGTAGTGTCTTCATGTGGCAGAGGTTACCTTATTACATGACCAGAAACTTAATTACCAGGCTCCATTGACACTGGCTAAATCAAACAGATTTATATAAGGTCACGATCTGTGTTAGTACGTTTTATTTACAGACATCTTGGCTTACAGAGATCTTGGCTTTCCTCTCGCTAAGTAATGGATAAATTATCCAAGTTGCAGTTCTCCATTATTGTTATTTTTTATTCTGCAGGACAAGTTTCAGTTCACATTTTGGAACGTAATAAGGAGAGACAAAGGAAACTATTTATACAGGTGAATATATCTTTTAAGAGAGAAGCAGTTATATAATAAATGGATTAGAGTTACTGTCAAAATAGGTTTTGTTCATCTTGTCACAATAACTTGAATTTTAAAGTAAGGTTTATTTCACAGCTGATATCTGTATAACCCTGAAACATTTTTAAAATGTCTTGGTTAGACATTTCAAATTATATGAAGAAATATGATCTACTTCCACAGATTAAAAACAGTCCTAGAAAAGTGATGGTACATTTTACAGTGCCTTATATATATGTGTATATATATATGTATATATAATGCCTATATGTATATAATGTATACATAACTGTGTACATATATTCAAGTAAAACTAGTTACAGGTGTCCCGATCTGGTGTACTTTAAATGGAACTGATCTGTGTTGATAGAAAAAGAAACGGTTGTATCAGCAGCAAAATACAAAACCAAAAATACTTATTAAAACGTTAGCAAATAAAACAGACTGGAAACAGTGTTTCTGCCAGTGGTTATGTTCCATGCCATGGAAGGCTGGTAGGTAGACCCACTGTTTTACGGGCTATTCAGAGAAGAGAAAGCAGTGATGGAGAAAGTGGAGAATGTGTCAAGGAGCTTTCCCTTCACTCTGGCGCTGTGCCCTTATTTTCATACCTGCACCCTCCCATTGCACCTTGTCTCATGAATTTCCCTTTTTCTTAAGCATCATTTCTCCTGAAGCCATGTATAAGTTTGGTTATTGGACCTGAAGACCCTGGTGGCCTGACCTGCTGCAACAAATGCTGTATTTCTATGCTGCATCTTTCAAATACCTGCCACGAGGCTCTCAGCAGCAGGTGGTGACTCAGAGCATTCCTGGAGTTGGAGCTGTCCATGGAAACTTGTAAGAGCATGAGGGATCCCTGAGAGCACCACAGTGCTTGGACCTATAAAAGAGAGGTGCAGGAGGAGGGGATGGGCTGTCTTCCAGGGGAAGCTGAGAGCTTAGATGAACTGTCAGAAATTGCTCAAACAAGTGGCCTTGAGAAACCTGGCTTTTGGCTGTGACAGAAAGAATCCTTCAGCCCCACTGGCACTGATCCACTAGTTCTTTCAAATGGGCAATCTGATTCTTTCCTCCAAGTGTTATTTTTTCTCCCAACAGGCATGCAATATTCTTGATACAGGCTAGGTCCAGCATGAGGACTTTTGCAAAGCTTCAGACATCTAGAGAGAGAGAAAAATGACTTCTGCAGAAGAGACTCTCTCATCTCATGATTGTAAGGAAGATTATTCATGTTTCCTTTTTCTTACAAATTCTTTCATGCTATGTTGCCATCCACTTTGCCTTTTAGACATGCATCTTTTCTGTGGAATTTCAGACAGTAGTGTGACCATTTATTTGCAAGGAATATAAAGGATTGACATGTCCTATCCATACGGTATTGGATCTAAGAAGTACCTGGTCTGAGGTGAACAGCACACAAGGAGTGTGGGCAATGCTGAGCTTTACCAGTATTTCCAGACTGTTTTAAGACATTCTGCCTACCCAGAACTCATTAAGGAAAGTCATTCCTGCATTCTTGGGCACAGGGCAGCTTGATCAAGCTATGTGGCCAGAAGTGCACAACATGACTCTTGCAGTTGTAGTTATGTAATTCAAAAGCCTTTCTTTCAGCAAACTACAAGGTATCTGCCATGTAAAATCCATAAGGTCCATACACTCTATCATGCAGTTTATTTCACACCTTTAAACTCCCAGCTTCCATGTAGGGTTTGTACTATCAATCTATTTCCCCATTATTGGGTATAAAGAGGATTTTCAAGGATGTGTTTGAGCATTGTCTCTGTGTGTGAAACCCTTCCACTGAAGTCAGTAGTAACTGAGAGAAATGATGGGGAGGATTTGTCTGATTAGGTGGGGAAAGGGCAATGCCTAGAACTCTTTAAGGGAAAATGTAGCCTTCCATACAAATGAAGCACTGTTTGGAACCAAAGAATGCCCATGAGTTTGGGTTCAACAAATCATGTCATTACGCACAGTCAGGAGTAGGAAGTCAATGTAGAACTTCACACCAAAATCACAACCTTTGAATACTTGAGATGAACACCTAAAATGAGAACGTTTTCACAGTGGCACAGTAAAACATGAAGCTCATGAATGCTGTGCTTTGCTCACACTGAAATCTTAGCTTCCCTAAAATCTACGATAGTTTTTCTGTTAATGTTAGTGGAGCTTCGTTAAGCCCAACTTGCTATTAGGAGTGGCATCCATGGGATTTAGCTCACTGCTACAGTTCATTGACAATAGGACTTCAAGTCTGTTTTTCCCCAACAAGAAACAATGGGGAAAGTGGAATTTCATAAATGTCCCATTTTTTGGACAACTCAATTTTTAAAGCAGCCTCTGTCCCTACTACACAGTCTCCATGTAGGATCTTCTGAGTGGCAGCCAGCAAGGTGGAATTAGGGTGTACTAGTGGAGCACCAAAGTGGTACACTTCTTTCTTCTGGCTTGTCCTTTCACACAGTCTGCAGGTAAGTGGCTCCTAGGCAGTGATTTCTTCCTGCATCCACAGCTTGAATGAATATGAGGTGGATGGATCCTGTGTGTGTCACTTGCAAAGCACACCTACCATGGAGCATACATTTCAAAAGTCTCTTTCAGCCATGTAAGTGCACAGGACATGGGGATCTTTGGATGAGAGATAACTATGGAAGTTCATAAAACGGTGTTATAATCTGGTTCTAATCCTGGGCGCAGGTGGTTTAGCAGGAATACAGCTTTACAGTATTCAGCTTTTATTTTTTTTCCTGTACAGTCATTTGAACAGATGGTAAAAGTTTTTTTTTTGTGTGTGTGTGTGTGTATGTATGTGTGTGTGTTTTTAATAAATAGAAACCAATGCTATTTTTTCGTAGGAAAAACTCACCTTGTAGAAACCAGTGTCTGGTGAAATTCAGTGAGTAACAGCATGATCCTATTTTTGCAGCCTGAGTGTTAGGAGTCCATCTGGCTTCAGGATCGGCCCTCATTTCTCACGGAAAGATGTCTAAAATAATAGATGTAAAAACAAGGAAGTAAGTACTTATAAATAGGTGTTGGTTATGACTAATTTTTCAGACTCACTATGACACCACGCAGATGAACTGCTGTGTTGTTGGCCACAATCTTCTGTATCAAGAGGCACATGCTTTGCACTGCTATCTTGTTGGCAGCTTCCCAGTGTTAAGCTGTGATATGCAGTAAGAGACATACCAGTTAGATATTCAGTTGGAAACATGGTCTAAAATTAAGGCACAGGAATGGGCATCAGCCAGTTTGGCACCAGTTCCTGCCTCCACTACAAATTACTGCTGGACTTGTACATCTTCCTGTGCCTCCTCGCTCCATGTCAGATGGGGATGTGACTTCTTGGCCTCACAAATGTGTTGTGACTGTCTGTGAGAGTCTCAAATCCTATCATTCTGCAGTCAGCTGTGTGGCTGGAGCCAAGCAGATGCATCCCACAGGCATCCAGGAGCAATAGGGCAGATTTGGGGCATATTTAACCTCAAATGAAAGTATCATTTCAGGTCACATTCCTGGGGAGGAAGTTTTTGTGTGTTTGTGTGATGGGTGTTGCTGACAGTAGTCTTGGTCTTTTGCACTGACTTTGAAAGGCTGTTTTAGTAAAAATATGATAGAAATTTCTGCCTTGATCCCTCCTTTGACCTCCTGCATATCTCCTCATAATCCAAACCCTCTTCATAATACCCGCGCAGCACTATCCTCATTCCAAGAGACCATATGCCTGGTTGCCTCAAGCAATTCAACTTTTCCATGCCTGTTTATTGGGATACTTGTTCACATAAATAATAATTAAAATTACTGAGCAGAAATACAGTAAAACAGCTGTATGTTGGGAGTGACCTCAAAAAGGTCACCGTGAGAAAACTCTCATTAATTTCGGTCTTTCTTGTATCTATTTTGTTGCACAGAAATACATATATATTTACCCACAGCACTGTATTCGTAGCACATGAAGATTATTAAAGAAGGAATAACATTGCCTGTTGGTG
Source organism: Anser brachyrhynchus (assembly GCF_964034855.1). Lineage (NCBI taxonomy): Eukaryota > Metazoa > Chordata > Aves > Anseriformes > Anatidae > Anser > Anser brachyrhynchus. The sequence goes on along the minus strand of NC_137710.1, from coordinate 8,047,026 downwards.
CAAAAAATAGTGTCTTTGCTAGTATGGTCTTTTAGTCAATAATCCCTTTCTAGTAAAGGGGGAAGGAAAGGGTTAAAAGTTATTAATCGTTGGGATTTTTAACACAGGAAAGTACACCCTGCTCTAAGGAGCTGGAAAGTTAGATGTATGCATGTGAAAATAAAAATAGCAGGAGTTTTTTAACTGTAAAGGCAAATCAAATATATTTATTTTCACTTATATTAAAGCAGAGAATGGCTGCATTTTCCAAAACATGTAAAACATCATAAGAAAATATACCATGATAGTTTACTGTGTTTCTCCCTATTTTTAATTCAGAATTTATAAAACTGTTCTTTATGACTATATTACTTTTCATTTATTTTTGAAACCTTTTTTTCTTGTGTTATATCTACAAGAATCAGGTATCTGTACAAACTCTTCTTTTATACATATCTAAAGCCCCGGGTGCTGCAGAACTTCATTTCAGTACTGTGCCACAAATGATGGAGAGGGTCCTTTAGGGTACAAAAGACTTGGGGTGTGCTATCCCCCCCCCTTTTTTTGGGGTGGTTTATTTATATATATATGCACATATCCACAGAGGTTTCCAGATGATGGGCTCGTGACCAGAAGGAAACTGAGCATCCTGCTCTTGGATAGAGTCATCAGACAACTTATGCACTCAGAAATGCTTTGCTCACCTGAGGAAGAGATCTGCAAAGTGTTTTTCTGTCTTTCTAGGTCCAGTGTGTCTGTGCTTCCTCCTAGGTGAAACAGCAGGCGGTTTAAGCAATGAGCTCTTCTGTGGTATCTGCACATGGCAGGGATGAGGCAGACCTAGGAACCAGTGACAGTTTGTGTTTGCAGCTGTGCCACGGACTCACTCTGTCACCTTGGGAAAGTCACGTCACGCTCAGCAGCTGATATTCCAGTATGACACAGAAGTTGAGATCTTCTGGATTTAAATTGCTAAATGACTTGCCTTTTTGAGTCTGGGGCCAGATTGGAAGCAGTTGGCAACGGGGCATTGCTTGGTAGAGGCTTTCGGATGATGGCATGGACACCGTCTTGTGGCAGAGGTGTGGAGCTTCAGAGGGCTTTTTCACAATCCTTGGCTCAGGTCAAAAAAGGAAAACAACAACAAAAAAAAGTAATATAAAAGGGAAAAGAAGTATCTTCAGCTGACTTGAAGGGAAATAGTGTCAAAAGAGAACAAAGAGTAGTTGGGTTTATTGCTGGCAAGAAATACTTCCTCCAGTTGCTATCATCACGAAGGATTGCCTGGGTAAGGTAGCATGGTGTTAAGTACATAGAAGGTCTCTTCTTCCTGCTCCAGGTGGATTCCCATTGTTAGGTTTCAGAATGTCAGAAGGTTATAATGTAGGCAGGGCCTTGACAAGGGCAGGGGTATAAGACAGAGTACCAGCATAAATCTTCAGAGCCCTTTAACACATTTCACTGGGGACAGAAGGCAAGCTGGCAGGAAGAAGTTCAAATGGAGCTCTGTCCTCACAGGATAGCCATTAGTTTTTGACAATTCCAAGTTGCTCTGTATTTATCTTTGAGGGATACTTTTAGTATAAAATGTTTTTTTTTTTTTTTTTTAATTTTATTTTAAGCAGCAACCAGTCTCACAATGCCATGTGTCTGTCAACTGAACCATTAAAAAAAAAAAAAAAACAACAACAGATGCTTTGTAAAAATAATTCCCCTTCCCAAGTTGCTGGAGTTGGCATGAAGACAACATTTGTAATTTTCTAGGCCAGTTTGCAGCTCAAAGTTATGTTTTGTAGGACATAATTTTGTTACAAAATATAAATTAAATCTGAAGTTACAGTAAATTGCTTATTACTGTTCATTTTACAGATATATAAACTTGCACAGGATCTGAAATCCAGATTCAAAAAACTTGCATAAAATGTATACTGTGTATTTCAGCTATAGCTACAGCAATGGCTGATGTATGTAGATTTTGCTAATATTTTTAAAAGTGTGCTGCATTAATTCCTACTAATGGCAACAATTATTTTAGGTAATGAAACCATTTTTAAGTAGTTTTCATACATTCCTTCTTTTTGAAGCAAAGTTACTGGTAAGTGACACCAGGTTATAACAGTAAAATACTAGTGGTAAATCAGAATAGAAAAACAATTCTCTTCAAAGAGTTTCTCTCTGAAACTCCTCCCGTCAAGAACTCTCTCTTGAAATCAGCTGGTTTAAATGATGTAAAGTTATGAATGCCGTGGAGGAAGCAAACAAGGAATGAGTATTCTCTGTTTCCCACAGCACAAGAAGTAGTGAGCACTACAAGAAATCACCAAAAAGCAGAATGGAAACACAAGGCAGAACCTTTTCAAGAAAATAGATTAAATTGCCACAGGATGTTGTGAAAACCGTATCACTGGATGAGAAAAGCAGCAAAGGTATCCTCTAGCGCAGCATTAATTCTGCTGTTGTTCCTAGCAATCTCGTGCAGAGGCTGTGAAAGCGATACTCTCTTTAGTCGAGGTTAATGTTTATTTTTGAAGCCTAGTTCCTTGGGTGCTCCATGACTGCCTAATTACGTGCTCAAGAACAAATTCATCACTTCAGTCCTACAACTTAGGACTTTGATAACTTAAACTGATGTATTGGTCAGACTAGCTCCTTGCAGAGGGCTAATTTTTATCTGAGGTTCCTTTAAAACCCCAAGGATTTTATGAATACATTAGCAGAAATTTGATCAAGTGAGCTAAGTAACATCATCTGGAAGGGAGAAAAAGCCACCAGGCCATTTTGCCTGATTTTCAGACAAAACACAACCACCACAATAATTTATTTGAAGTGAGCCCAGCCTGCTCCCTGTAGTCTTAATGACTGGTTGGAACTGAGCACGTGCCAGGGAGAAGTGGTTGATCCTGCCATGGTGGGTTGCACATCTGGACATGTGAGCGGCATATACATCCCATCGTGTGAAGAGTGCCTGTCCAGTCATATGTAAGAGTGGGCTAACAATATACAGGATCCTAGACGGGCTGCTTAATGTCTTGTTTAGTCCATACCAGCAGAGACAGGGGACATCTTTGGCACCCTATTGTAAGTCTTAGCTAGCAAAGACATTCAGAAACAGACTTAGTGTGAAGCCAGGTGGCCACTTCTGACACCGGGATATGTTTGGCAAATACTGTACAGAATTTCCACATCACTACACACACACACGCTATTTATGTATATATGTATGTGTGTAGATATGTATAATAAGAACCACAGCCTTTTAATTGTGTGTGTGCTGTGATTCATCAACAGCAATAGCTTTTGGCAGGGACATAATTTCAAATCTCCTGCTGAGGATGTCTGCCAAAACATTGTTGGATAGAGATAGGATGAAGAAAGTTATTTATAAATGGGGATAATTAGGTTCTGCATTTAATAGTATTGGGAATGAGACAGAAAGACAACGTGTAGTAATGAGTATTTGTAATATGAGAAGATGCTCTCCATAATTTTCTCCTTGTTGATCCAAAAAAAATAAATTAATTAATTTAAAAAATCCACAACCCCAAACCTCGGGTGAAATAACATCAATATGTGCTACTCCCAGGTAGGAGATTTAGATCTGGGGAGGGGATGTTATGCTGTAGGACAGGTCTCAACTGTACTTATGCAAGTTTGGAATAATTCCAAAGGATTCAGCCAAACTATTCCAGGTGCTGACTGCTGTAACAGAGATTAGGCTCTCAGTCCTGACCTTTGCATTTTGTGTTTAGGCAAAAATAAACCCTGAACAGACACAGGAACTGTACTAACTCTTACTTGGAACTGATGGCTCTCAGCCACACCATCAGGAGACAGCACTGCTCAGTGATGTGCTTATTTCTATCAGGAGAGGAAAGGCTATTTCTGTGTCATCAGTCACACAGATGTACGTTATGTCCATTTTTCTTGAGAAATACGGTCACTGGGACAAATTTACCTTTCCATCAGCATTCTCCCTAGAGCTGTAAGCCCAATGAACACAGCATGAAACTCATCCACATTGGCTCTGTGTTCAGACAGTCTCTATGGAGCTCCCAGGACAATGCTCTTGGGCTGTTTCTTACTAAATGAAGAGAATAGCAATTAATATTCAAGAATTCTCTGCTTCTAGTTTTGCACCAAGGTTACTAGATGGTGCAACTAATCTGTAATAAGACACTTAAGCATACATCTATATTTAAACAGTTGAATGTCCCATTAATTCATCTTAATTCTCAAGCTATATGGACTGATCATTGTGTGCTTGGGATTTTTAAGGCCCCAAGCTCCTGAAGTCACAGTAAGCACCTGTTTATGGGATTTTCTGAGCTTTTGTGAGAGGTGAAGAAAAAAAAAAACTCTTCAACATTACAGAGAAAAGTTTGAAATGCAAAAATACCACCTCTGCAAAAACATCCAAACATGAAAAAAATATGTCAAGATCATTATTTCTCCTGCAAATGTGATTTTTTTAAGCAAGGCAGGCACACATTAAGAAAGTGCTTTGCTTTGTATGGACCTTAGTGTCTCTAAAAATGGGGGTGGTGTTCAGAAAGCTCGTCTAGCAAAAACCCAGCAACAGCTGCTATTTCTGCCATGTCACCAGCAGAGAATGATACGTATGTGGCTGAATATCTTGCAGGTTCTCCAGACTTGCTGTTAGCAGCACTTCACCAAAACTATTTCATCCCGCTTTTTTTTTTTTTCTCTACATAGCCTCAATAGGGCTTGTATGTGAAAACACTGCATTTAAATGCTTGTTTCCAAAAGAGAAACAGCAGGGTTTCGACAGCCTGTGCCAAGCTCATCCTAAGGGTGATTTTTCTGAATTAAAGCAGGGATGATGTGAACCAGCTCCTGACAGAGAGGAACATTTTGCAACATGCATTTTGAGGGGACTAGAATTTTGCCTTTGTATATTCTGTAAAGCATTAATGGATTGTTAAAACTGGAAATCCCCTAAACTGTGCAATTCTGTACCTCTCAGCACCTGGTTTTGCAAGCCAAATGCTCTCTTTCCTGCTAAGTGAAGGTCACAGATCAGGTCTTATAATTGCTTGTCAATGCACCTGAAATCAGAGCTGGGTTTAGGGCCTAGACTGTGGTGCCTAAACACTGACTGCTTGGTAGAGACTTACACTATCAAATGCAACAGAATCCAACCCTGACATTCATAGCAACTCCAAATTCATTGTTTTCTAAAACAGGAAAAAAAGTAAAGAAAATGGTTGTAAAGAGAGATTAGTTGAACTCTGCAAAAGCAGCAAGTGCTGACTCTCACTTGCTAATCAGGATCAAGAAAAATGCCTGAACTGTGTGCCGTTGTTGTGAGCTATCAGCAGCACCTGTGCTTCGTTAGCAAAGTAAGTTTACTGTTAGCTAAGACAAAAAGGCTGGGGGAGAGCTGTTCTTGAGGCAATAATATCAAATCCCTTTCTGTTTCCTGGATAGTGATTACAGTAAAATACTCTGCTTATGTTTCCATTCCTTAGACCATCTGTTTCCAATTAAACCCTTCTGGCGTGATACATCGTTATTTATTAGAGCATTACAGTTAGATAATGCAGTGTTAGTATTTTTGTTATAAACCCTTAGTTTCATGAGTTTCTTTAGGGGCAGAACTGGATGTTTACTTAATGGAAGGTCTAGAGACTGTATTAATATAACTAGTTTACCAGGTCAGAAATGGCTTTTTTTTTGTTTGTTTTGGTTTGGTTTTTAGTCTTTCTTTTCACAAATATGGTTTTGGTATGTCTTCTGATTTGTAACTGTGTGTTTGGTAGGCTGAAATTTCTGTTTTTAAATGACTAAAAGCTAAGTCACTGAGAAAGACTTGTTCATAAGTGCCTAAATCTGAAAACACAAATGTATCTGCTCAACTTTCGTAATAAGAAAGGATCTTTTACTTCCTGTATTTAATGGGGTGACGTCCATTCTTGTAAATGTGCAACACCCTGTAGCATTCAAGGCACTCACCCTTGTGATTCTAGAGCAACTAAAGAACTGGCAGGTAACTCCCATGAGGAAGCTTTCTAGAAGTTTTCATTCTCACCCTGCGTAGCAGCTCTTTTCTCACACTTTCCATCAGAGAGAAAGGCTTCATAACACTAATGTGCAGATGACACACTTTTATCCTAAAGCTGTCCTGTCATTGTAGTCTCAACCATTCTGGGACAGTCTACAAGGGGATTTTTTAAAATTTTAAATTCTCGGAGTTAATAAGGCTTTAGTCACAGTTTAGTAAAGAGGCTTACTCCTTATTAAAGGAGTAAGGAAAGAAATAGCCTCGGGAAAGAAGATCGGTTCCTTACAGCTGAATCAAGGTACTTCTGTTTACCAGTGATACTCAGCATTGCTAAAGAAATTCCTTTCAATCTACTTCAGCTAGAAAGATGGTGACTGTGAGCTTAAAATTATGAAGTGGGTTAATCTTTCATGATTGACTTTTTCTGCCTTAGATAAGGTGAAATGTAGTTTTAAGTATGCTTATGGAGAGTGTGTCTGGGGAAGAGAAGTCTTTCATCCTAAATGAGCTTCTCTCGCATTTTTGTGGCCAAAAGAGAGCTGAAGGATCTTCTAGTGTGTGATTCGCAACACCTAGATTAAATTCAAGATCTGAATCGCTGAGAGCATAAATGTATGTAGACTTCCTTTCATAGCAAAATCTCCCTAGATTTTGTACTGTATTTAACCAACACAGTACTTGCACAGTTGTGTTAAACTCTTCAGCGAAGCAGTCAGATGTGGTCACAAAGCCACTATCACAGCTTCAAATTACTTTTTTTTTTTTTAGCTGGTTAAGTCATGCAAACCAATGTTGCTTAAAAGCAGTATTCTTGCTCTCTAAAAATGTATTAAGTGAGCTTAAGTAGACATCATTTTATAACCCAATAGTTTAAACTAGCGTATCATTTAAATTTTGCTGGATCTGTGGGAAGCCAGGATGACATCAATATTTCCTTTAAGAAAGCCAGCAGTAAGCCCACAGTATATGTCTGAATACATTTGGATCCAATGACCTAAAGTTTCCTTTTCTCTCTCTCTCTTCTGTTTCTCTCTTTTGCTAATAAATTTACAGCTGTATTTGTTACAGTGGGAAGATGATACATCGTGAGTAAATGTGCCTGGGGTCATGGAATAGGCTTTTCAAAAACACATTTTCTTCATTTCAAATGCTCTTTTATTACTTTTTGTTTTAAAAAAATGCCTGAAAGTTCATAAATTTCACTTGCCAATTTTAGGCTAGAGACATGCTCGTGCTCTCCCTGTAGCTAATGGTAAAACATCCAAGCAATGACGCATCCCTGCAGTGATCCAGGTCCCATCCAGAAAACAGAAGTTCTTCGTATTCCTTGTGCAGTGAAGTTACCCCCGAGAACTGCTGTTGCTCCTGCTGTTGCCATAAGATTTTTCTGCCTGCCAGGGGAAAGCAACATAATTTGTCAGGTGCCATCCATACTAAGTTTTCTGAGAACTGTACTGGCTTTCTGATTTCAGTTTTGCTTTATTCCAGTCACAACATAGTTAATAGGCCATCTTAGCCTTGGGCACCTGGCTTGAAGGTATCTCTGCATCTAGCCACAGAAATGGAATAACCCCACTGGGGGTCATCCCTGAGTATTGGACCTATGGCATCAATAGCACAAACATTTACTGTTTTAGCTAACAGGATAATTCCATTAGTGGGTACCATCAGTTGGTTGTTATCCTCTTAGGTGGATTTTCTGTTCACAGATGAAACACAACACAATAAAACTGGATTAGAATAGTAGCAATATGAATATTAAAAACAAACAAAAAACAACAACAGCCCCTACCTATACAAAAAAGAGCGAGAAGTTAAGTAATTATTAAAGTAATGCAGAACTAATGATGGAGCTAGTGGTAACACTTCAACAAATTATTCCAGAGTGGTTTTTTTTTTTGTTTTGTTTTTTTTTTTTGTTTTTTACCTAATTGAATTGCAAGCTTTACAAACAAAACAGTAAATAATTTAAAATAACGTTTTTGGACTTACTCATCAAAATCTAAGATAATCTCAAAAGACTTTTGCACGTAAAGTGTATAATAGTACCAGAGGCAACCAAAAATAAACTGCGGAATGTGAGCATCCGCACAGGAGATTTCTGATGGTGGTGTTATCACAGAAGAATGACATCCAAAATGCAGCACTGAGGCAAACAATCGATATTATCCACTTTCCTGTTCTAGCGCAGTGAGATTTACCAGATGTTCAGCAAAACATTTTTGCTGAGGAAACAGGTTTAATTACTGCTTAACAACAGTCTGAAACTTTTCTGACAGTGGTCTAAGCTCAGCCCTGGTGTCAGCTGGTGCCAGTTGTGCACTCGGCAAACTTCCCTTTGTCTAAACTGGGATTTTGATCTCAAGTGTTGGACATTTTGTGCAATCGGTGCATCTTGAGTAACACTGAAATTGCAAACTGAGACATATAATTTTAGACCTCAGTTCAAGCAACTCAGAGACTCTTTAGGAATTGTAGTGTTTGTCCCATCCAGCTTCTACCTGTCCCTGCCCTCAAGCACGGGATGGTACCAGTGCAATTTTGATATGTGCAGAGATCTTGCTCAGGCTTCCCTCTTCCATGAGTTGTTAGAGGTAAAATGCATGAGCTGGGATTCCAGGTTAGAGCGCAGATTGCAGGGGAAGAGACATAGGATACAATTTGGACAGTTAAAGGAAAAAGAGTGTTATGGTGCATAAAAGAAAAGGAATTACGCAGGAAAAGATTTAGAAGTCATCTGCAGGAAGCTACATGACTGACAGCTGGGGAAAAAGAACAGTGCTCTTCATGAAGATTCAGATGTGAAGTTTTGAAAATAAACTTTTTCATTTTGGGCTCTTGATAAGAAAGAACATACACAGCATAAATATAGCATAAATACACACACTTGCCTCTAGGCTAGTTCCAAGCTGAACTAAAGAAAAATAATAAAAATCTAGATCTAGTCTGTAGCAATTTTAATCAGGATTTCTGATTCATTTGTCTGCCCTGTGGGGGCCATGGCTGATCTGCAAAATGTTCAAGAGTGAAAGGACCTGTAATACAGTCAGATCTATTTCTCTGTCCACACCATACATGCGTGAGGCAGAGACACAAAGTGGTGGACAGGGGAAAGACACTCAGTTGAGAAAGCTGGAAATTGGTTTAACTTCTTTAGCAGGCCCAGTGTGCTTGTTGTTCAGCTGTTAAGTCCCGCAGAATGAGGAGCGCGTTAGCCCCGAGAGCAGGCAGAACAGATTTGTGGTGGTTGTGGAGAGGGAAGAGGCTCTAGCTGCAGTTATTCTGGAGTCACACTGACTGAAATCTGGCTGTTGGAAACTCTGGACCCAGCTGGCATATAAGTGGAATAACATGAATAGTGCCATTTGCAGTATGGGGAATGTGGGCAGGGAGGTGAGGTTTCAACAGGTGGATGGGAATGATAAGAATGCATACCTAACTATGCAAAATCTGAGTAATGGCATCTCTAAAATCTGCCGGTATCCTGAGACACAGATTCAATAGGATTTCTGTCAGCATTTGCGAAACTCTGAATTTAACAGGTAGAAATCAGTGATGAATTTTGGATGTCAGCTCAGAAAAAAAAAGGGTGTGGGAGGGGCAGGCTCTGCTTACCTTTCCCCAAGGCTTCTGCGTTTTTTTAGCTTGCAAATAAATTTTTACAAAGCTCTAAAGTATTGATCATGAGATATTTGAAATTTAGCAATTAAATCACATTTACAGGAAGCTTTGGCTAAGCAATATTATCTGGCATGGTAGGAAAGAGAAAAGTGCACGTTCCTTAAACTTACCAAGTAATGCCGTTTGATAAATAGCACGAGACTGAATTTAACTTCTCAAGAAAAATATGTCTGTATGCTGTTAAGAGCCAACGTGTCATAGTTGCAGTATCAAATCCTAAATTAGTTTCTCATAAAATGGTACTCACTTCAGTGATGTAAGAAAACGCTGAAGTTAGTGCCTCAAAACAAACAAACAAACAAAAAACAACAAACCCCAATCCCAACCAACAACCCTAACTGAGCTATGGCAACTCATTTTTTCATTTTAATGGTTCCTGATAGGTCTTTGGGAACACAGACATGTAAAGACATGGAAAAGGGAGCAATCTCTGCTATGGCTATTTGTTAGAAAATGTGTAACTGTTAAAATAATATTGCATATAGATTTATATATATATAGAATTTGAGTGCTTTCTGCATAAAAATGAATACCAATAGCAGACTAGCAGACTGCACAGATTACTGGTAGTCTCTTTTTGGGGGGTAAAAATCTCTGCTTTTCTGGGGTGAGGTTTAAAGGGGAGCGGTTTTTTTTTATTATTTTTTTAAAAAAGACGAATTTATCGGTTGAACAACAGAAATTTATTTTCCTTTTTCCTTGATTCAGAAAACAACAGAAGGAAGTACATATGAAGTAATACATGATTGCTGCAAGCTAAATTGACTGGTGCAGAAATACATGCTATTACGGATGGACTTTAGTGGCACCCAAGCACGGTAATTTAAAAGCAGCTCACGTCGCCGCGAACCATTAATTAACATTCTTTTCCTTTGACCTACATGGGATATATTTCCTTTGAGCCATATAGCTGCCCTGCTGCGGGCATTCCCCACCACCACAGCATCCCACCGAGGCCAAGCCTCCCTCGGCCCTCCTCTCCCAGCGCCGGGGAAGCCCCTCCACGCTCCGCCGCCATTTCGGGGCACCGCACCGGGCCCTTCCCCACACGCAGCCGGGAGGAGCGGGCCGGGGCCGGTGCCGGGCCGGGGCCTTCCCTCCTGAGGGGAGCCCGCGGCGGAGCCTCGCCCCCCGCCTCCCGCCGCGCTCCGTGCGGGGCGGGGCCGCTCCGAGGCCGAGGCGAGGCACGCGGCCGCCGCCGCCGCCATGTCGTTCCGCCGCGCCTTGGCGCTGGCCGCCTGCGGGCTGGCCGGGGGCTCCGTCCTCTTCTCCGCCGTTGCCGTGGGCAAGCCGCCGGCTCGGAGCGGGGGAGGCGACGCCGAGCCGCGGCCGGGGACCGCCGCCGTGCCCGCCGCTCCCGCCGCGCCTCAGGGCTTGCTGCTGCTGCCGCCCGCCGCCGCCGCCTCCTGCCCGCCGGCCGCCGGCTGGATCGAGAGAGCGGGGGGCACCGGCGGCTACTGGGACAGCAACTGGGACAGGTGCGCGGCCAGGGGGACGGGGAGGCGTCGGGGGGGGGTGGAGCGCGGGGCCCGGTGCCGTCCCGGGGGGAGCTGCCCGCGGGGCGCCGCTCGCCTCAGCGCGGGGAGGGGAAGCGCGGCCGGCCCGGGCGCTGCCCTCGGCGCTGACAGGGCCGGGTCCGGCGTGGGGCTGAGCCGCCAGAGGGGTACCGGGGCTCTGAGGGGCTGGGGAGGGGGTGCGAGCGTGTGGGCTGAACTTGGGCTCGGTTAGGTTCCGGCTGGTGGGATTATTGCCCCGGGGAGACTTGTGTCAGGCTCCGGTTTAATCGTGGTAAAGCGAAACTTAAGCACTAACAGACTTTTATTGTATCCTGGCTTTTTTTATTATTATCGTTTTTCTCTTTTTTTTGTGATGCTCTAGTATGAAATGCCTGTATAAATAGTGGCCTTTACACCCCAATTGCAAAAATAAAACCGACTTTCATTAAATAAGGTTATACCGTGTTAAAAAGTCACCCCGAGGTAGGTGCTGAAGCTGCCTGTTTAGCTGCAGGTCCTGGCCTTTCTGCTCCTGCTAAGGACTGGCTCTGTGCAGGGGTTCTCGGGTCCAGTCCGAGTGCTGTGACCTCGCTGTGTGCCTGTGCCGGCAGCACCTCGGCGCTACCAGGTCAGGAAGCAGGGGTTGAGTTATAACTGATGGAGCTGTCACAACTGCTCGAATAAACGCAGCTGGATGACATTTAATAGCAGCTAAGGGCAATGTTCTACGTCACCATTTGTTAGAGTGTGCAAACAGTGGAAGTGTGTTATGCAAATAATCATCGCAAGCTTGTTCCGTTTGTCTGTTCCACATTGTCCACCTGTTGTGTGGCTTTGGCAATACCTGGCTGAGATCTTACTTCTGACTTTGGGGTGAGGTTGACAGAAACACTTAATGTGTGAGGTTGTTAAATGCCTTATAAATACACTTCTCCTGGGGGGGCAGGCTGGGGGAACAGTTCTGTGAGCAGATAACCACATATATTAATATTCTTTTAACAACTGTCCTTGTGAAGTTTGAAACAGAAGAATGCAAATACCTTATTTACGGACATCCTGTTGATCTGATCAGGTGATACACCCAGGGTGTTGCATGGGTCTCCTGTATGTGCAGGAGCATGTTGTACTGTTCAGTTTTTGGAGAAGACTAGTTACAGTTCCGTTTCACTTGCCAGCACTATATGTGAAAGGTGTTCTAATTAAGCTCCTATTAACTGGAAAGCTTGGTGTGGGATAGGAGAAAAAAAGCTTTTCATTATTGTCTAAATTTTATGGCTTCATTTTTTGAGTGGTTCTTGCAAATAGTTTTATGAGGAATAAAAGTCAAAATATCTGGATTTTTAAGTGTATTACAAGATTTTAAAAAATTGTCAGGCTGACTGATGTGTTTCAGTGACATGCAGGGCTTCCTGGAAGAGAGGTGAAAAGGGCACTGCTGTGGATTAAATGGCATTTGCTGTTTAATTGCGTTTAAAGACGGTCCTAGATATTGCTGTTGCTTTTCTGCAAAGTTCTGTCAAGCTGTGATCTTAGGGGATTTTTTTAGGAGGGAGTACAGAAAACTCCATTTGCCAACTTGTGAATTTCAGCAGCCTAAAAGAACCTAGTGAAGATAAGCTTTAGCAGTATTAAAAGTTTTCCTGCTCATATTTTTCTTTTAAAAATAGCTTATGCTAAAACTGTAGTTAAGCTGGGTTATCTCCTCATGACTTGTTAAAGCATCTGCTGCTTTTCAAAGCACATGTTAGCATAAAGTAATTGCAGAGGTGCTGAAGGATGAGAGGGGAGGACCTTTGCTCAGGTATTTCTTGTCAGGCGTTTCTGCCATAGGTGAGTTAATCCCTATGTTAGTTTACAAATGTGCTTGAATTTTTGTGACATTTTTTCAGTTTTCTAATGTATCTTTCTAACAACATCACGTCTACTGAATCAAAAGACATATCCTGTGAAATAGCAACGGAACTTCTTGTTACTGGACTGATGTTTCATTTTTGATGCTTTGCTGAATGTTAGGAATGGTTTAAGGGATGTGTTGAGCCTTATTCTTTAACAGAAATCATGTCTTTACTAAGGCAAACGCCACCCTTGCTGTGAACTGCAGGTATGTGAGGCAGCAGTTCTCTGTGACCAACTTACTTTGCCTCAGACTGGATAAAATTATACTCCTGATTAAAAATCGATAAACAGATAAAGAAGCAGGTTTAATTATAATAATGGAAGAAAAGAAATCTGTGATGGATTAAATGAATTTAACTGTTCTTTTAGGAATAAGATCAAGGGAAAGGATTTTATAATCTGAGATGGAGAGACATAGCAGCAGATTTGTATTAATGGGTAGAGGCTCAGTGCAGGGAGGGGACCAGAGGACTAATCTGAGGCAGATTTGGACAGGGTTGATGATGATAGTGCAGCGTTGGTGTTAGCAGCAGGAAATCTGTGCCGCTAATCTGCCTCAATGGGGGGGACAAGGGGAAGATGCTCTGCCCGGTGTCCTCTTGAGGAATGGGTGATGTGCAAGAGGAGGGCAATGGATGGTGTGCAGAGAGGGAGGTTGGTATGCGGCATGACAAAATGGAAGAAGGATGAAAGTGGCTTCAGGGGAGAGAGTGATTTAAAAAGTTGAAAGGATAAACAAATGCTTCAAGCTTAAAAATAAAAAATCAAGTTCCTGGAGAGACCTGATATGACCTAATGTAAAGCACAAAATAATTCTCTGGGTGCATTTCAAAAAGCTGGAATATTTCTAGGATATTGTTGTGCTGTTGTTGCTAATGTGATTGATAAAGTGCTAATTTTGTAGGTTTAGTTTATCACAGGGCCTTATAGGTATGAAACATTTTCATTGCTTTGTAATCAGTCAATACCTCTTTTTCTTTTCCTGGGTGTCATTCCTAGTTGTTTTTTTCTTGTCAAATAACCTACCAGGGTGCCTGTGATTTTTCAGTGAAAATTTTGAGAACGATTATTAAATCATCAGGAGTTCAATATAAAGACCACAGTAATGTTTATAATCTTCTTGTCCAGACAGACTGTAGCTTTTGTGTGTTTTAGTGGACATCATCTGTTTATACTAGGATTTAACTCTCTTCGTTGTTTGCTTTTTTTAATCACTAGAATTCATTTAGAGGTGGCTTTTGAAACTGTTGAATATATCTGTCAAATGATGTTTTAAATGTGCGTGTTTAGACGTGAACCACTGGCTCTGATCAACCTCAAGAAGAAAAATGAAGAAACTGGGGAAGAAGAACTTGCCTCCCGCTTAGATCACTGCAAAGCAAAAGCCACCAGGCACATCTTCCTTATCCGTCATTCTCAATACAATTTAGATGGCCGGGCTGATAAAGATAGAACTCTGACCCCACTTGGTATGTATTACTAAAAACATCATTCTTTTTACTTTAAGAAAAGTGCTTGTCATGTGCTGCTGTCCTTATGAGTACGGGTCGGTAACCCAGCTCTGTTCTGGTCTCACTGCCAAAGTTTAATCCACTTTCTGGATCCTTTGTGTCAGAAAGATGGTACAAGTAAATCTGTTTTTTCAGTTTTTGATCCTCTAAATCCAAACATTAGAACGTGCTATTTGGCATTTGAAAAACTCTTAATGCTAAAGAAACTTCATAAAGGAAATTTCCTGTTCTTTTAAGGTTTTTCAGCAAATTTTCACACTAGCTGATGTAATTCCCCAGGGCTAAAGCTTTTGTCTTAATCTTATCTCAAAGGTAGTTATGGAGCTAGGTTTCTCTTTAAACAATGGGTTGTGTTTGTTAATTTCCTGATTTATCCTTTTTTTTAAGGTCGAGAGCAGGCTGAATTGACGGGACGCAGGCTAGCAAGCTTGGGGTTGAAATTTGATCAGATTATCCACTCCTCCATGACAAGAGCAACTGAAACAACAGAAATTATAAGCAAATACCTCCCAGGTAAGTGACTTCTGTTAATTTTTCAGTATCGTCTCATTCTTAAAATTGCTTCCAGTAAAATTTTAAGCTTATTCTTAAGGTGTAGTTGAGCCATTATTAGCCAACTTCTAGACCTATGTGAATGTCTATAAAGAAACACCCCTAATTCTGCTGGTTTCCAGTTTATCTTTAAAAATATAAGTGGGAGCTGCCTCTGAGTTACTGGCTGGTGCCTGTATGTGTTCCTATGTCGGATAACTCTCCTGGTTACTCTTCTCTTAGGCTTTTTGTAAAGCAAAGACTGTTGCAGGTCATCAGGGTTGTCTCAGTCCTTACCTGGTCTCAGGGGGCAATAGTGCAGGTGAGAAGAGGGCCTTAAACTCCAGTTCTTGTAGTGATGAACGGTGGGTTAGCTAACAGGCCTTTATTGTGTGCTGTGCTACTCCTGCCTGCAGGGGAAGATGTGGCATGCTCAAAGGTGGTATGTATTTTTGTAATTTGTGAGAGTGGCTCCTTTGTTTGTAGGGCTTTGGGATGTGTTTTTTTGTTTGTTGTTGTTTATTTTTTCCTGCCATTCAGACATACCAGAATCTAAACTTAAAGATAGCTGACTATAGATAGTTCCATCTAGGGCATTCTTTTGTTATTTTAGCATGTAGTCAGATATGACTAGGTAAAAGTCAGTTCTCTTACATATTCACTGATCTGTTTTCTTGATTATGCTGCTGTTTAAAAAGAGCAGTCCCCTTCCTCAGACTAAAACATAAATATTAACATATCAAAAGTGTAGCATTAACATTAATTAGCCTAATTAGTAAACATTAATTGCCATATAATTTAAGATTAATACCCTTACAAATACATTTCTTCAAAATGCAGCAGACTGGGAAGTCAACTTGCTATGCCAAATTGTCTTGTTTGTTCTCAGTTGGAATAAACTTCACCTTGTTGATGACAAAACAGTTGTGTTGGAGAGATGTACACACCTTGATGGGAAATGTTTAGACTAAAATATCTTTAGTGTGGAGAGGAAGGCTTCCTCAAAGAGTATAAAAAAATCTATTGTGGAGTTGTGGGTCTGTTTGCAGGGACATGTGAAGTAACAACTCCTTTCTGAATGTCTATTTTAATATTTCAGGAGTCAAAAAAATTAGTACTGATCTGCTGAGAGAGGGAGCGCCTATAGAACCAGACCCTCCAGTCTCTCACTGGAAACCAGAAGCTGTGGTAACTTTTTACTTACTTTTTTTTTATTTTTTTGAATATACTTCAATTGACAAAAGCTATAACTTGTGGTATCTGAGCTGATGCTTTTCATCATAAACCGTAGATAATTGCATACTTTCTTCCTCCTCCGTAAGTGTACAAAACCAGTGAAATAACTTAAAAATCTGTGTTAGTTGAGCCTCAAGTGTGGACCCCTCTAAAGAAGAAATTGTCAGAAGATGTAGCCCATCTGCAAACGCAGATAATGGCTCATGCTGCTCTGAGTTATGTTTAATTCTGAACTCTGTGCCATTAGCAGTATTACGAAGATGGAGCTCGAATTGAGGCTGCATTTCGAAACTTTATTCATAGAGCTGATGCAAAGCAGGAAGAAGACAGCTACGAGATCTTTGTCTGTCATGCCAACGTGATCCGCTACATTGTCTGCAGGTACGTGTTGCATTGCATGTTCATCTCTGTTCTTTAAAAGTTCATAGCTTTGCTGAAATTGTGTTGGCATATTGTACTGCTGAGCTTGGAGATCCGTTGATTTGTGTGTTTGAGGTAGTTGGAGATGAGTTGCTTGCATTGTGAGCAACTGCTCCTGCAACCTCACAGGACGAATTCGGAGATACAGGAAATACGTGAAAGTTAGAACACTTTACAGTGAAAGTGAAAATGGCCAAATCAATGAGACTTGATACCTTTTTGTGTGTCTGAACAGTCTCTTTAATACCACGTGCTTCTGCTTCACACAATCCTGAAGATAATACTTTTGTGTAGACTGTTGGAAAAGACAACAAATAGAGCATCTGACTGGATCTGACTCTAGAGCATCTGACTCACATCTTTGAGATGATGTGACTTTGATCTTACATAATGAAAGATTGATTTGGTTTTGGGAATTCTTTATTAGTTGAATTTTTTTTGTATTATGTTCAAATTGTATTAGTGTGTTTTTGCAAAACATCCAGTATTGGATTGTAGGGAAGAGGGCATCTTTCAACTAACATCAAGGTGTCCCATGAAGGAGAAAACAGTTCTGGATCTTTGCCTGTCTCCCTATCCAGTCACCTGCATCTGCTTTATTCTTTCTCCTCATCAGCAAAGTGGTATCTGTTAGATAATTTGTCTTGAGCAGGATAGATATGATTAAACTTTAATCTGATCAATAGCTGCAACAATTTCAGTTAGCTTATTTTAGCTGAGCTAGTTATATGCTAGCCTGTCTGCTCTGTGGACTGCTTTAGAGCTTTTCAAAATTGCTATACTTAAAATTATTGATTAGGTACACAGAGTATTCTTCCCTGTGCCAAAGAGATTGTCTTTCTGCTACCTAGGCTTTTTCTGAAACACTCTATACTTTTTCTCATTGCTATTTCTTCCATCTTCTTTTCACCTTACCTTCGATATCTGCCATTATGGGCTATCTGTTAACAATTACATGCAATCCATATAGAGTTCCTTTTGAGTTTAGCTTGCCTGTAGCTGTTACTTACTTTTTTTTAAGACTTTCTAAAGGACAGTTGTAGAGTCAGAAACCATTTTTTTCCTCAGTATCTAAGACAAAAGATGTTTGAGACAACTTATTTCCTTGAGTTGTTTACTACAAGTGGTTTAACTCTGAGGCTGGTCAGTTAGGAATTTTAGAATAGCTGGAGACTAAAAAGACCCGTGAGACTGTATTTCTACAGAAAGCACAAGGTTCTCTCTTTTTTCTCTTCTGGGGAACAATATCACAGATGGAAAATAGTTCTGGTGAATTCTTTCTATAGGCACGTGCTGGTAACTAGAACCAACTGTATATCATTCCCTCTTCTCTGGTGTTATTACTTACGCTATTTTAGCCTTCCCAACAGAGGTAGGTGCATACATGCAGTGTGCTGCTTATGCCTGTGGTCTGCTGGGGAGAATTACTGGGGAGAAGTGAGCTGTCTGCTCTACCTGTCCTGAACAGCGCGGGGTTTTGTTGTACAGCACTTGGCCTAATGACCAGCTGCGCATAGAGCATCTGTCATCCTGCTCGGTACTAGGTTGCTCAGAGCACTCCCAGCAACCAGACTACATTAGAGCTTCTACCTTCTGTCAATTTGAATTAATCCTGTCTATATTAATCACGTCCATCTGCTGGAATCTGCTTATGGAAGTGTATTCTTGACGCTGGTCCAGTTACCGAAACTGCAGTTTGGTATCAATTGCACAAGAAAAATACTTTTTTTTTTTTTCCCAAAGCTGACTCTGTAGGAGCATTTGCATGCAAGCTGCAAAACGACCAATTTTTTTTTTTTCCTTATCTGGAACAGAAGGTGATGCTGCCAACTTCATGTTAATATAGCTGTTGATGAATGAGTAGTAATGTTTCTTTCCTTTTTTCTTTTTCTTCTTAATAGAGCATTGCAGTTCCCCCCAGAAGGCTGGCTGCGAATGTCTCTTAACAATGGCAGTATAACTCACTTGGTGATACGGCCAAATGGAAGAGTGGCACTTCGAACACTGGGTGACACAGGTTTCATGCCTCCAGATAAAATCACGCGCACCTGAATGAGTGACACAGCTGGCTACCCAGGAGCTGCCTCTAGACTCTTTGCACTAGTACATTCAGCTACAGTACCACTAGGTTTTTTATCTGTTAAGATGTGATGCTGTCTTAAAATGTCCTTTAGCCCCTTGCCTCCTTCATACTTATTCATATCTGCCTTTCAGTCCAGAAAAGAAGAAATCTTTCTAAGCCTGAAGCTGTCCAGTCCTCAAGTATTCCCCAAAACTTGAAGCTGATCTGTGGAATACAAAAAGATTGAATGTCTGTGTGCTCAGCAGCTACAAGAGCACTGACTTTTTATTCCCCTGTGCATTTCTATAACCAAAGCTTGCTCCTGTGGATATTTTTCTTGTGCAGGAAAATAATGATACGGGAACTGAAAAGAGCAGCCTTTATCACACTGCAGCTAAAACTGAAGATGAGCCAGCTTGTTCCAGCTCTTGCAGAGGAAGTGACGAACTGAGGGTATTTCGCTGTTTGAAGGACAAAGGGATAAGGCTTCAGTATTTGTAAGCTGTTGAGGGTGTATGTTTATGTTGTCTCCTTGTTCCCCTCTACCCCCTAAATGCTCGTGTAAACTGTGCCTGGACCTTGTAAAGAAAAGAGGGTAAAAAAACCATTTGCCTCAGAGCTGCGGTGCTAGAATTAACTGCTGCTTATATTATGTGTTCCTGCATCCCCAGTAAGTACTTTAAGCTGTTCTGAACAATGTTTTTCAGTCTTGTAAAGCCGTTTAATTAAGACTTGGTCTGTAGAAGGATGTAGGGGTGAGTTTTGTAGCAGTAAGATGGAAGGAATGTAAAGTAGTTATCTGCGCGTTCTTCTACTTACTCTTAGATTTGCAAGGAGTTGAGCCTTTTTTCATTTTTTTTTTTTCCTGCTTTCTCCCCTTGCTTTGTATTTTTGGTACCATGCTTTCAGAGTAGAGAAATAACAGCACTGAATTCAAGGTAATGGCACTGCAGGTCAGAGGTTCTGCAGTGTTGGAGCAAACTGCTGCTTAAAGCTGCTGTTGCTCGAATAGTGAAAAAGGATCTGTGGAATGTTTTGTCTAGGCAAAGTGCGAGTATAAACATCAGGCAGAATGCTTTAAGTTACTCCCTTGTACAACTTTAACATTGCTGGACTTGTTCTAGGAAAAATGCACGTGGTTGAGAACTAAGAGTCATTTTTGGGGGAAAGGCTCAGAAGCATTTAAGTTTAAGGATGTTTGATAGGCACCTGAGCCACGCTAATAACTCAGCACACAATGCCTGTAATACTGAAAAGTTTCTTCATACGCATGCTCTGCCTTGGTGATGGATAGTGCACCTGCTGCAGTACAGTGAAAGTAAGGCATTGCATGTCTTATAGGTTCTCTTATCCCAAAAATCTTGAAGAAACCTCAAGCTCACTTCTGTCAGAGCTGTGTGAAGCATAACCATGGCACAGAACCTAGCAACAAGATTTAGTGGCTCGTTTCATACAGGACTGCTACATCAGAATAACTTAAAGGAAACTGGGGCTGGTAGGGAACAAAATACGGTAATTGTAGTGCAAGTTTCCCAGGAGCAGCAGGAAATCATTGTGATGTACGTCTCATTGATGCAATGAGAATAATTTATCAGTTTTTGTCTATTAACTTTTTAAAAGTTTTGAATAAAATAACTGGTCTGTCTTTCTTTCTTGTCCCTTCAGTTGAATAGTAAAATGCTGTGTCATTTACCAGCACATGGAACAGGAACACCAAGGCAAGTAAGATGAAAATTCCACACACTGTGTACATATTGCAGAGGTGTTAACAAGTCTTCTAAAGGTCAAGGTTAAGTGCACTTTTTTTTATTTACACATGTGGAAGAAACGTCTTTTTATTCCCTTCCCCCCCCCTCCCCATTCTTGGTGGTGGTAGCCCCAAGTGCGCGTACAAACATCTTTGGACAGGTACAAAAATTAGCTATATTGTTTTCGTGGCACTTAAGTTGAGGGGTGTGTGTGTATGAAATATCAAATTAAGATAGTATTAAGATAATTTTTATTGTATGCAGATTTCTTTTCTCTTAAAGATTATGAAAGTACTTAAGTAGTGGCTTAATAATCAAACCTCATTGTGCGCACACACACACAAAGGATTTGAGTAATGAGTAATTTAACCGTGTCATGGTATCAACCCCACCTATTTACCATTATGCCCCATTAAGTAAATACATTGTGACACTTTTAGCACTCATTTATTTTTGAATAGAAAGCAGGGTAACGCTGTGTTTGTTTTTAACATGACACTTGGCTAATTTAAAAAGAACAACAAAAACCTGATCTTTTGCACCTTTAAAAGTGAACTGAAGCAATCCCAATCTGATTCAGTGTCTCCACAGGCTCTGTGTGGAAGAGCTTTACTTCACCATGGTGACTGATCGATCACTACATAAATTGCTCCTTTTTTTAAGTAGATGAAGAAAATACATTGTTAGAAAAATTCCCCTTTAAAATGCACTACAACTGGAGTAATGCAAATCATTTAACAAATAAAAAAATATTCTCTTGACTGAACCAAAACAAAATTACAAAGTGGAAGGCAGGGTTTGGTGGTGGTAGGGTAGGGAAGTGTCTTAGTGTGTTTTCGTGTGTGTGTATACACATACATAGCAGTAATATACGTTTAAATATTAAAAAAAGAGAAAGCAAAGCATAAAAAGGAAAAAATACTACTGTGTTAGTATCAGTCTCCTGGCTCTGATAAACCCTTATCAAAAGTACAACGTTGCTATATGACAAATCGAGAAGGGCCGGTTATCGGCTTAGCAACTTTCCCTATGACTTTGTCTTTACCTTGATATCATGCAATTACTTCCCTTTATCATTTGAATAATTTCTCCAGAATGACAAAGACATCATTTACATTGAATTATTAACCCCCCCCCAAAAAAAAATTTTAACTAAAACTGTAGGAATTTTGAGCTCTCCAAAAGTAGTTTGAGACCACAGAGACTGCTGCATCAAACAACTGAAAAAACTGTGAAAAAGTCAAGTTAATATACTTGGTAACATAGTCAGTTATAGTTGTTTAAATGTCTGCTAAAGAATGATACCCACCCCAAACTTGTTGTCTGGAATATCTCTGAATGACAGTCATTTGAGTAAAATGGTTCTTCCTAATGTCTAGATTATTGGAAAAAGAATTATAAAGGAAGATCTAATTGTTTATTTTTAAAAAATAATTAATTTCTAAAATAGGAATGTTCTTCCACAGTGCAGAGCTGTTGCACCAAATAAACTTAGAAAGAGAAGTTAAAATACGTTCCATTCCAGAAATCCCAGAAGAAAAACTATTTTGTGTGCCCCACTGTAAGCGGGTGCCACTTTTTTAAACTTTAAAAGAACAGAAGTTTAATTAAAAAGGTATGTTACAAAAGGCACTATTGAGCTTGCAAAAGCATTAAGTGCAGTTTTCAGGTTTATACCAAATAATGAAGCTATTTAAGTGTGTATGAAACAGTCACTAGTGAGCAATAGCCATCAATCCTGTTAAGGTTTGCATTCATAAAGCCAGGCTCTGTACCAGTGAGAGCTACAGGTGGTGACGGGACCAGTATGACATGATAACAGCCTGCCTACCATTAGTGTTTCTTTAGCCATACATTTAGGTTACAAAAGTCCCAGAAGGCTATATACTCACATTTCCTGCGGCACCCATGAGTCCTAATCCTTTTTTTTTTTAAATTGCACAGCCTTTTAAGGTTTTAATTATTTTTCTAATCAGTTTTGTGTTGTAAATATAAGCTAGGTTGCCTTTTTTTTTCCTTTTAAAATGTATTTATTTTAAACAGCTAGCAGCACTAGAGAACTCTTTCTGGAAGCCTTCTTTCAAGCAACATTACAAACATGAAACTGTCTCGTTTTTGAAAAAGCAGTCTTCAGTCTCAGCATTGTACTGTCAAAACAAGTCATTTTTACAGAAGGCTAAAGAAAGAATAAAATTATTGACTGCTGTAATAAAAAGTCATTACCACATCCAGGCTAGAGACATAGTGAAAGTGTAGATTTCAGTGAAAATAGTTGTAGGCCTTACTCGTCTTTCTTAACAGTTGGGAAATAAGTAGCTGTTTCACAGGCCACTGGATATCACTGTAATATATTACAATCTAGACCATTAAGATATGTTGCTGGTAAACTTCCTGAAATTATTGCTGATGTGCTTTTCCATGATAACGATTAACATCTGCTAATGATAAAAGCTTTTGTGGGGAAAAACAAACTAATTTTATCTTTTAATCTTAAAACTAACCTTTAGCAGAATACCAGTAATTTCTACAGTGTCCCTTTACTAAAACACTTGTTATTACCATGGCGTTTGTAACAGCCTCAGATTAGGTAAAACTTGAGGTTTTCTGTGTAAATACATGCATACATATATATGTGTGCATATGTGTGTGTGTGTATTCAACTATCTAGATCAACCTGCTGGCTGATTATGCACGACGGTATCACATTCATACCCGTCACTGGAAGGTCGTTGTTACTGAGGCTCTGTCTTAGGCTTTTCAATTGCCATGTTCCCCTGCAAGTGGAAGAACACTTTACAGCCTGCCATCCATTCCTTCTAATAAGATTTCTGGTAAGACTTTGCTGCTGATGTGCTTCCTTCAGACTACCCAGCCAAAGAAATGTAGTTGAGGGCTAATGAGTTAATTGTGATGACTGCTGGTGATAGTAAAATACCACCATTTCTAAGTAAAGGTTCAGCTCACTGCTCTACTGGCAACAAGGGTTAATTCATAGCTACTGGACAACTGCACTGACTGTCACTAACTTCTTGCATATCACCAGTAATCTATCATCTCATATATGGCATAAAGACATATATTCAATTTTTGCAACATACATTTGTCCTCAATTGAGGAAAAATAAATAGCCAAGTGCAAACCTCATGTCACTTTAGTAACATTGTAATTTTTTCCTCCACTCTAACAATGAAAATATAATTAAAGTTCCAGGAAAATAAATCATAGCTTAGTGAGCAGGAGGCTGTGAAAAATAACGCAGTTTTAACAGAGCATGGTTGATGCAAGCTGGACTGTAGCGCCCAGGGCTCCCAGGGTCTGGAGAGAGTGAGGCAGCATTACCATATTTCCCTGGACTTCCTGTCACAGGACTGTTTCTTCCTGGACTAGAACACACTGAAGCATTTGGTGGGCCAGCAGCTGTGCTTTGGGACTTGAATCTTCCCTTCAGTGCCGGACTTGGCCAACTGGAAGGAAGACAAAAGCATTTTGCATTTTGTTAAGAGAACTGCAATAGAGAGAGCAGTAGTGTTACTCAGTATCACTTGTAAGTCTTAGAAATAATGCACCAGCAGAGAAGCACTGTAACTGGTAGATGTCTGAGAAGAAAAAGTGACAGCACAATATATCACAGTGAATTAGACATGGTGCTTAATTAGTGAAATGTAATTTGCTCCAGAATGGCCATGAAGAAGAAATGGGTGCCTGTGAAGCACCCTGATGATTTTGGTCCAATGCTCCCATAAAAAAGGGGCATTAAGGTCAAAATCCACTTGAGCTTGGTTAGTGCTGTAGGTATTATGGCTCATTTGTTTGGCTTTGCAGCAGTACCTTTGCCTGTCAGATGACGAGTACGACTGCACCGCATGTTTCCATTTGTAAATAAGGGGGTACTTCTGTGGATCAATCTGTGCTGCTTCTATAGCTGCTAAGACATCGCTGTCCAGCTTCGAGGGCTGTTCCCTAGAATAAAAACAGAACAAGATAAAAGAGAATGACACGTTTGTCTAGGCAGTAAGACATCCCAATTCCAAAATATTTTTTTTTATAAAAGCAAATTACCCATGTTCCTCTATAAAGAGTTTCTGTATGAACTTTTTGCAGCAGGCCCAGCTATAAATAACTGTCCATTATTACGCAGTAGCCTCATTGTGAAAGTTTTGAAAGTTTAATCTGAGGCCATCTCAACAGTGTAGTAAACACTTTGCTAATCTAAGATAGGCACACCATGAAGTTACAAGTCCATCAGATGAATGGTAAACAGCAAAGTTACCTGAAACTGTGATGTGGAAAGATTTCATCTCTGTTCCTTGCGTTTCAGATACAGTATTCAGGTAATTAATTGCAAGAGCCCTATGGCTACTGTACAAGCACTGAAGTATCTTAAATGTTGCTTAGTATCACATGAACTTAACCTTGCTGCCAGTGATACTACAAAAAGCATTCTGTTTTGCGTATATGGCCCAAAGGACAAATAAAAGATAATTCATACCCAAGCAGAAATAATTTCTTATTTGTGGGTGGAGTCTTCAACAGAAATTTGTGGGAAGGAGGCTCTTGACATATTTGTGCCTTATTAGTCTGAATTCCAGATTCCATGGACAATCGCTCCTTTTCTGATGGTATTTTGTGTTCTGTCCTTAACTTGGCCTCTTCAGGTTTACCTGTAGCAATTGGCTCAGAACTTGCCAGTGAAACCGCATAGCAGGTCTTATCCATCTGGTCCTTGGCTATTCTACCCTGACTTGTTCTTTGAGCCAGAATTCTCTCATTCACAGTTTTTTCACTGATTTTACTTGATTCTCCTGCGCCCTCTTGTTCTTGGAAGGTCAGGCTTTCAAATTCTGACATCAAACTGCGAACGGGTGATACACGGCATTCTTC
Organism: Anser brachyrhynchus; assembly: GCF_964034855.1. NCBI lineage: Eukaryota > Metazoa > Chordata > Aves > Anseriformes > Anatidae > Anser > Anser brachyrhynchus. The sequence goes on along the minus strand of NC_137710.1, from coordinate 8,021,563 downwards.
TCCATCACGCAAGTGCTTTCTATCACTAATTATCCTTTCACTGGCCACAGGATTACAAAATCCATTTTTGCTGGAAGAAGCCACCTTTTCGTAGTGCCTGGGGTGATCCGCCGTTTCTATGATGTTTACTGTACGCTCCAGCGACAAGATATCACACTCAGAGTCTCCAATAGCATCGATGCTAGGCTCTTTGGACACAATAGGCGGGCTGTTATTCCGTGCTGCATTTTGTCTGTTTTTAATTTCTTCTAAGCTCATGTCATCATCATCATCATCCAAAAACGCTCCAACAGAAATAGAATTGCAGCACTTTTTACTCTTGCCTGTAAACAATTTTGATAAGAGCAACACATAAGCTGACTTGCAACAGAACTCCCATCAAATAAATAAAGTAGGAACGAAACCACAGTCTTTATGCCTTACTTTATTTATTAAGGCCCCCTGTAATTTTACTTATGCAGCAGAATGAACTAACCTAACTTAACCTACAACACAAAATGACAACGTCACGGATTAATCTTTTTTGCAACTAACCTTTTATATCCTAGCTGTCCAAGAACCCTATTTCCTACACTCCTTAATGCAATCATTAGCCAGCAACAAAGGATAAAATCCAAAAGCAGAATAGGCTAGGAAAACATTACTAATATGGAATAGTGTATGTTTTTGTCTCCTCAGCAGCACAGATGCTTATGACTACTCCAACGATTATCCTTCAGGGTCTTGTCCGCCCAGATTTATCCCAGTACCAGACCCCCTTCAGATCCATAGTCACAAAGGAAATGAGGAAGGAGTACGAAGACTTGGGAGCAGTGTGTGTAGTCCATAAATACCTAGCAAGCAGTGATCTAAGAACGTTTAAAAGCTTCCTGGGTTTTGTTGAGTCTATCTCTCACCCTGAAGTGTAAATAGCTAGTTCAGTATTTTAAGAAGTAATTTATTCTGTATCTGTGGATTACAAAATTCCATACTCTACAAAGAAATTCCCAAATGCTCTGAAGGAAAAAAAATATATACTGAAAGTGGAGGTGTTCTTACAGGATTTTCATTTAGGGGCTATAATCAAGTAAAGAACTTCTAATGAGGTCTGTTCTAATTCTCCCATGTTCACATTGTTGTTAGCTACTTTTTCAATGCTATAATCAGACTGTTTGGATAAGAGATTAATAATAGCAACCACAACAGGTGAATACCATTTCCCTGGGCACCATGCTTTTCCCTCCCTCCTCTCCCTAGGTACAACCTGTTGTTTGTAACATTTGCCTTTTCTTACCAGAAGGATGTGGAGTTTTAAATCTATTGCAGGTTTCATTTTCCCCTGTCTCTTGCTGAGCCTTTTCGCTCATTTCCCGATGACTCAGGTACTCTTCTAATTTTCGCAACCCCTCCTGGGAAGACAGATCAACAAAACAGCCCAGAAATTCCCAGTATTCAACCCACGGGAACCCCAGTTCATGAGCTAACTCCCTGCAATAAATAAAATAAAACGAATCATTTGTGAAGACATAAATATTAGTTTGACAATAACTTTTTCTGAATACATTTTATCAGCTATTAATAGGAGTATAAACGTGCAACTAGGCAACACAATTCCGCAACAATCAACAGTCTGTGCAAGCGGTACACACGCTGTTAGCAAGCATAGTATCATCTGGTTTTTTAGAATATTTTTCAAATGTTATCTGTTTTTACAGTTAGCACTGTACATATTGCCATTTTTAAGCTGACTGTATCTAGACATCAGATGGACATGAATCCACACCGATGTAGGCATGGTTTGGATGATACTCCATTTAATAGCTTTCTTTTTTATTATTTGGGGATGGGAGAAGGTAAGAGGAAGCAAGGGGTTCTTTTAAGGAAAGGAATGTGATCAGCTGGTAACAAAGTATGGTTTTCTCTATATATTGCTGATACAAGGTATTTTAACAGCAAGGACACATGATAACACACAATTTTTGTAAAGCAGAACATTTGTATTAGGACCTTTTCATTCTGCTATCTTTTTAATAGTTCCACATTTTACAGAATAAGTAGTTTGAGCATAATTTTAGATCTCCTGACAAATTAGGTGAGTGAATGTTTGGGAAAAGCATTCAGCATGTATCAACAAAACCAAAATATTTTGTTATTGGCAAAGCTGGAAAGCCAGGTCTCACAGGTTTAGCTGAAGTATTTTGTTCATACAAAAGTACAATAAAAATCCAAGTACAATATACGTTATAAAATATTTCTGGCAAATAACTTTTGCCCAAAGAGATTGTTCACTAAGTAATAATTGTACTCTTAGTACAAGTGTTTTGCTTTTAATTGCGCTATTGCTAATTCTCTATACTGATACTCTATTAGATACCTTCCAACTCTTTCAACACCTCTTTCCAGATCAGATTTCCTGACATTGTGAAAGAAGCCAGCTTTCTCTCGGGGTGGAGTCTTCCACAGCCTGCGAAATTCTTCAGCCTTTAAAAAAGGAAATAATTTTTTAAAAATCACCACGTACAATATGAAAGTAAATCACTGCTGGCAAAATGCCTACCTATAAGGTTTAGAAGACATTTTGCTGTGCTGTTTACATGTTCAGTCTACAGGCAACAAAACTCACGTTCTGCCACAAGTATTGCTCAATTCTAGCTAGGAAACATCTCATTTTGGATCTAAGGTTATTCCTCCCAGTATGTTTATTAACTTACTTTGGTCTCATAACCATTTATTAAAAGAATAATGATGATAGTATATAACCACCTTAACGTAATCTGTATTGATACTAGGTCTAGGTGGTTTTAATTTGTGCACAGCAGGAAATAAGAGGTGTATCTTACAACATTATAATTTTATTTAATGACAAATGTTCATTTGTTTAGAGGCTTCCACGATGCAAAGGTGGTGTTTTTACATGTATGTATCTGATTCCACAGACTTGTTTCGATTATCATAATATATTCTTGCTGTTTATTCAGAAGTTTGAATTTGAACTCCCAAACTTTACGCCTTTATATATGCAACAGTGACTAGGATCACTAACAGTATGTCAGTAGTCAAAATAATGCATTATTTATACCCTATGTAAAATTTTTCTGAGTATAAAGCATATTTACATTTCTGTCAGGTGAACAGAAAATTGACCAAAAAGCATCTTTAGAAAAAAAAAAATTCTTAAGCGTTTTGGTAAAACTCGGTCCTGTAGGAATTGAAGCATCACAAGACAGAACATTCTCAATCTCATTTACTCACTACGTCTAAAGCTGTTGTACTGTCAGCATGGTCATATGAAACGAAAGAGTAAAGGAAATGCCTATAAATTTAAAATACATTTCACTGGTATCTAAGTATTCCTCATGAAAACAAAAGACTTTTCCTACTATACAATCACTACTCTTCCAAAACTATCCAGTAGCCACTACTTCCTCATCAGCTTTTCCATTTAGAAAAAAATATGAACATTAATTCAAGAAGCAAAGGCACGGTGAACTACTTCAAACTTCCTAGAAATGAGACAGAGATGTAGTTTTTTTTAACCCAGTTCATAGCAACACATAAAGGCTTGTTTTGCATTAGAAAGTTAGAGAAATTATCTGTGAGACAATGCAACATTTGTCAAAGAATACTCTTTGACCAAAATGATTTAAATAGATTACAGTAACAAAAAGAACAGAACAACTTTCTTTCGACTAGATTGGCTTCTGCCCAGAGAAGCTGTGGCTGCCCTGGCAGCGCTCAAGGCCAGGCTGGATGTGGCTTTGGGCAACCTGGTCTGGTGGGAGGTGTCCGTGCCCATGGCAGGGGGTTGGAATTGGGTGATCTTTAAGGTCCCTTCCAACCGAAACCATTCGCTGATTCTATGAAATTTCCATTCTTATTTATGCCACCTGTTTCTGTGTTTTCAGCAATAAAAAGATTTAGAAGTTTCTGTGGTTTTCCCTCACTATGGAAGTAGACCCTGTTCAAGAACAAGAAAGCCACGATCTATAACAGGAGGAACAATGAACTGTGTTTTCTCCTTATTGGAGAAAAAAAATAAAAATGGAAAAAAAAAGGCATTAGAGTTGGATGGAGTTCTCGTTATATCCTTACCTTTGAGGGGCTCATGGGGCCTGCAAAAGCTCTTATAGACAACACCGGATCTTTGGGGCTGCCAGGGTATTTAGATAAAGGTGTCTGGGGGCTCTCATCTGTCTGATCGGGTGACCAGGGCGCACCAATTACAGGAGCTGAGGAATTGTCTTCTGCTCGCAGCAGTGGTACATAGTATCGACCTCAAATAAAATAATACATTTCTTAACTTCATGTTACGTTAGCCTGCTGTTTCTTCCAAGAAAATCAATCCTCCTACTTCACCATCTGACTTTCATTAGTAAAAATACTTGTAATTCAAACTCACTGTTTCAGTATTTATTGACTGCTTGCAGGTTGTAATGCAGTTCAGGCTCCCTTCTCTCTCAAATGCAACAATGCATGCATTGATTAACACGACAATTCCTAAAGATTGTCAGCAAAGTTCGAAACTTAGGTTTTCAAATGCCCGAACTCACACGTGACAAAACAGGGAAATCTTTCATGTCGAGGAAATTACATGACTTCCAAACATGACAAATAAACCTCCTGCTCTGTAGAGGGCTTTTGTTTGCTTTTAGATTAAATTTTCTGTTATAGACTCAATAGATAGAATAAGGGCCATGCCTACCTTACAGAGCTATGAGGAACACCTTGTGATCCATACAGTAAGAGTACTGACCACATAATTTAAAAGACACAAAAAGTTCTCTGTTCCTTGCCAGTTTTAGAGTTTCTTTTTGATTTTTACAGCACTGTACAGTAGCACCACTTATGAACAGAAATGCTACAGAAAACAAAGAGAAGACAGCAAAGGTCCTGGTGAAGAATAAAATGTATCATGTGCCTGATATGCTATATAACTCTGAATACAGACCTTTCAAATACTCTCTTAGTTTTTCTTTCAATTCTGCAGATTTATTCTTGCTTCTCTCACACACTACCTGTTAATATAATAATAGTTGTTTATTAAAAAAACATAAGGCATCAATCTCCAGTCAATTGCAATGAGTTCTTGAATAGTCACATTACTGGCTTCTACCAATCTCATCCAGTTCTTTTGATTCATAGTTCAACTAACCACTAAAATACACCCACATCCATAAAATGGACACTGTAAAGAAAAAACAGGGAATCATAAAATCCAGAACTTTCTTTCGGATATAATCAACACAAAATATTTTCCATGTTATCAGATATTTACACTCTAGTCATGGCACTAGTATCTCAGCCTTCTATCTACAGTAGTCAGTAAATGTTCAACCTTGAAAAATGCTGCTAAGGCATAATGTTTTTGTTGTGGACCATGGAGAGACTTACTTCTGCTGGAGTTTGATCGTATTTGTTCCTTGGATTTTTTACAATAGCTGGGTGTGAGGTAAGCACATTAACAACGTCCAAATTCCCAAACTTGCAGGCAAAATGCAATGGAGTATCAAATCCCTGTGACGGGAAAGAGGGAAAATTCACATATATTTGGAAACACAATAGAGTCACTCCCCTGTACTTTATTTTGAGACTAGGAAGTAACCAAACATCATGACTGATTGACCGGGCTCTTAATAGATCGTTTCTCACCATACTGTGGAATAATGATGATTAAAAAACACAAAACCCATGAACAGCTCATTTTTCCTAGAAATGACCCCTTCTACTGTATTTTCTTCTCCCTTACGCTTCCCTAATCCCTTCCAGTTGTTTTCATAACAGTAAGAAACTGACAAATGTACAAATCTTACCATTTTATCTGGTGTATTAAGGTAAAGGTCAACAATGTATCGGATGCGGTTCTTTAACATTGTACTATCATCATCTGGATACATAAGCCGCATAAATTCGGGATTTTCCAAAGTGTCCAGTAATAACTGGCAGATACCAGGTTGATTCTCTTTGGCAGCAACATGCATGACATTGTACCTGCACCCTTCCTGAAAACAAAAAAGACTTAGAATGAACAAAACAGACTTAGACTGAACAAAAATCTAAACACTCATACTCTCTACTGATTTAACGATGAAAATACAAAGGTTCCCACACAGTCTTATATTTAAATTTTTATTTCTTAATATTATCTTAGGAAAATACGTTTACAAAACAGTAGGTAAACATTCAGAGCTGCAATAGGTTACACAGCACTGTAAAGACATGTATCTACATACCCACATTATTCTTAAAATTAACTACATTATCCTTCCACTCAGCTATAGTCTGTTTTGACATTTAGGGCAAAAACGTAGCAAAGAAGGTACATGGTATTAAGGTATTACATAATAAAAGGATAGGAAGTGCACTATGTAAAAAGAGCAAGAAGGCATATATATAAAATTCAGTGCACTGTAACACATTACATACTAAATGTTAACAGCCTCACAAAGCTGGTTTGATAGAAGTTAGTTGTTAAAGTGTGATTGCCAGTGTTTGCTAAATGATAAGCTACGAGTGGATTTTAGATCCGCAGCATGTTTTGAAATTCACAGCATGGTGGTCCCAAGGTGAGCAGTGCTGTAGGATCATCTAGTCACAGCCTAGACACTCCCCTGTTCCATAATATCATTCCATTAAAAATAGTGGTTGAAAGTTATCAATACCAAGTGAAGACAAGGCTATTCTCCATTACTGATCAAAACTATTCTTTCCCTCAAGAACTGCATACTCCGTTTCTTTAGCTCTTCTGAAGCAAAGAAAACTCAAATATCCTGGGGGTACTTCTGAAAGACAGACAACGGCCACATTTCTGTAAGCTTCCAGCTAATATCAGTAAACACTGAGAAACTGTGCACCATAGAAAGAAGTTTTCTCAAAGGAAGAGCAGGAACAATATTAATTCCAGTTCTGCTTATCAGGCCCCGAAGTTAAATCACTGAACTAGAACTGGGATTTTTTTATATTTTTATTTTTTTACCTGCACAACTGTTGGATTGTCTCCAGATCCAATCAGATAGCGAGGGTTGCTCCAAATAAGTTCTGAAAACGTTGATATATCTCCTTTCTCAACAGCTTTCCGAAGTTTAGCAGTAAGATCCTGAGTACGTGGACTTTTATAACTGTTGGCCCTTTCCTTATTAGCAGTTTCCGTCTCAGGGGAGCATAAGCCATCTATTAAAACAAAAGTATCATACTTCTATATGCATTCTTTAAAGTGATCGCTACTTTAATACCACCATCATAATCTTTTAATCTAAACTATTAATTTTGCCTCATTAACGTAAAGAGGTAAATACATACATACATATATATATATATTATTGACAAGACATTTCAACAGACTAGTAGGTAGTAACAGGTAGGGAGGAAAATATGACTCAATTGTCTTGTGAAACTGTTTCAGAGTTAATATGGACTGAAAAATTGTGTAACTACTAATCTGCTTCCATCCAAAACTAAAAGCAAAATTCAACAAGAAATAAGAACTTTCTGAATATTTGAAATTGCTTTTGCAATTATATGATTCAAGTCTCTTTAATCTAGCAACTGGGAACACTGTGAAATACGATCATGGGTTACCATTTTATTTCTGAATATCAGACCTTACTGAACAATTAAGTAGAGTTTTAATATACTGTGCAATTTTACCTGCACCTTATTAAACCTGAAACTCCTGAAGTCCGTGAGTAGAATCAAATGCCACCAAATATAACCAGACACTACTAAGCAACATATCTATGCAGGCTGTTAACAACATTTCAGATTTTGAAGAGTAGCAATATTTTTTAGTGTAAAATTTGTGCAAACCAGTACAAAGGCAATCATTTTAAAAGTAATAAATTTATCACAACAAACCAATCGCAATTCATTAAGATGCTTCACTGTATCGCTTTGATTTTTTTTTCTTGTTATAAGTACATTGGTTATGAAGTGGTCGGTTCTTTTCTGATTAAAAAAACAGATTGCATATTGTATCTACAGTACACATGAATACTCTCACTAACCTCTGTTAAATGATCCTATTTTCATTGGAGACAAAGTTAAAGAGGACTTGGTTGGAGATGGAAAGTAATCGCAAATTCCTTTAGCAAATTTCTCAGCATCTTCTCTGTTTGAAAAAGCTTTAAAACGGGAACCCTTAATCATCTTAACAGCTTGGAGAGCTTCTTTTTTATCTTCATAAACATGTATTCTCTCTGAAACAATGTACAATCAACATTGGCATTTCAATACCTCAGATTTGTTCCTAGAAACAGATTATAAAATTATCAGACTATCCTTCCAGTTTGGTCGTAAACTGCTTCTCTACGAACATGGCAAAAGAATCAAAGTCTATTTAAATTTTATCCTAGGAAACTGAGAGGAAGAATTTTACACATTCCAACTAACATCAGGTGCTATCTGTACAGTGGACGTTCACATCAATCAATGTTTTGAAGATCTCTTTTATATACAGCCAGCTTCTATATGACAGTATTTCACATCTAGACTGAAAAGCAAACTTCGAGCTGCACCCTGCACTATTTTCCATGTTTTTCTGTGCAGGAAGCTCAGTATGTAAGTGACCAACACACTGTCAGAACTTTCAGACTTCTCCACAGAACCTTAGATAGCAATCAAACCATTCTCCTTCCTCTCCTTTCCCATTTAAGTAATTTTGTTCAACTTAAGATACGGGACTATCTTTTGTATGAGAACAAATACTTACTACTGCCTCAGAGTGCATGATGCTTTATGCACTACTGTAAGCCTGCCACTAGGTCACTTAGTAATTCCTTATGGCAGTATTTACAGGTGAAATGTGAAGAATGACCAATGCCTCTTGATACCAATTGGCATTCAGATAGAAAGGAAAATATGAAATTTGTTATATCATTTTAGCTTCGACTGATGGTAGTATAAATAGCTTTTTGATTGTTTATTTTTAAGATTACTTTTTTATTCTTGAGTGGAAATAAAATCACAGGAGGGGTACAAGAGAAGGAGAAAGATTTTTTCTTTCTATTTTTTTATAGCTAAGCTATACCTAGTAGAGGATTTTCATGTGCATCAAATACTATGGCAGAACAGCTGGGATGTTTCATAACTGTATTTCCATGCCTCAAAAGATCCAGTAAGTGCTATATACAGGAACAAAAAAACCACAGCTTCAATCAGCGCCTAAAATAGTAGCACAGTGGTGTTTGTACCATCTGCTTTACAGAAAAAAGTCTATCTACATATGATTGTAAAATGGTTATGGTTGGAAGTAAAAAAACCCAACTGTGTATGTCCAATTTCAGATAATGCTTGTCACAGATAGACAGAAATTGGGGCAAGTCTGGCACAAGCACAGAGCAGAAGAAACCACAGTATGTCTTACAGTGCTTTACAGAACATGGATTCTAATAATGTAATAAAGCATAATATAAATTATGCTAGGAAAATCATTTATAATAAAGAATTTGAGTATTATTATAAAGGTCTACTATCTTAGAAAGCAAAATACACAATCTCTTAATAGTCAAACTTTATGTTTTTTTGTTTGTTTGTTTTGTTGTTTTTGTGTGTGTGTGTGTGTTGAGAGGCAACTTCATGTGTCATTCCTCAAATGGGTATCTCCAACTGTCACTGAAACAGCACAGTTGCAGTCTATGGTGGACTTCAGGAAAGGAATTTTAAAAAGGATGAAATACCATCCTGATTTTCCAGATTGACTTAAACTAGTCAACTGGGAGTACAGCATGGATTCTAAACTCAAAATAATCACATTACCAAAATCAACACATCTTAATTCTACAGAGTACTTTCTGTAACAGTTGCTTATACATCTACCTCCTCATTAAACCACCCAAATATCACTGAACTCTCACTCTGACTACAAGGGCTACTAAGCAGAACTTCACAGAACAGACGTCCAGTTTAGGTCTTAAATGAAAAAATCCTGAATAACCTAGCTATGGGATTGTATGAAAACCGAAACAACAACAGTGTGACCATGTCCCAGCTGATAGGGCAAACAGCCACGAAGCAATTGCAGTCAAAGGTTAATTATGTCATATCTGAACAAGCAAAGTTACTTGTAACTTACATAAAAATACATTTGTTAATAATTAATAAAGCTCAGTCTTTTTAAATACTGGCCCAATGTTTCTTAATACTAATTCACACAGATATGTCCACAATTAATTCCTGCACAATAGAAATTATTTCATTTTTTGGCAAGACTGCTACTATTCACGTAGTTCTTCCTCTCCCTTTTTCCTCAAGGGAGAAAAAGAAAGATAAAGAAGTCATGGCAATTTTAATAGTGTAAAATCATGTGCATTCATGCTTCACAAACAAATGCTTTTTGCTCATATTTGGTGTCCACTCACCTTTACTGCCTTAATTTACAGTGATATGTAACTGGATATTATGGAAAGCACTCCTGAGAAAATAATACTTTGTTTTACTACACAATATGAAAAGCACAGGCCAGATTTGAGCACCTCAGAAACACACATGATATTTACCGTTTCTTGCCAAAATGTCATCATAAACGGGACAAACACCATAGTATAGCGGAGGATCTCTGGATGGCGTCTGAGCACTCATCTGTGAATCAGCATATCCTGCTCCACAGACTGCAGCTGAACAGTTCATGTGCATCACAGCTTCTTCTTCTTCTGGAGGGTTCAGACCCACACAATACCCAAAGTCTGCCTCTTCAGGAACATTTCCCTCATGGTTGTGATTCAGCATTGCATTTTTCAAAGCCTTCTGAGATTCTGCCTGGCTGCTGTCAGAAGGGACATTTCCAGCAGCAGCCTCTGACCAACCTGATTCTTTTTCTTCCAATGCTCCTTGCTGCTCCAACAAAAACTGAGCCAATTTTTTTTCAAAAATAAACCTGGTAGTTGAGGTAATGGGCCCACACTTGAGTCCTGCTCTTACAACTTCTTCTCTAAGCTCATCAGAGGTGAGCTGCTTCAATCGGGATAATATTGCATCCATTGTTATTTCACCTGTAGGAGGGGGGAAAAAGATACGAGAGGAACTGTAAAGACCAACAACCTTTCTCCTACTATTTAAATGCTGTATTAAAAAAAAGAAAAAAGTATCTTATAACAATTTTTCTGATTCCGAGGAGGTGAATGCAGATGCAGAGAAGGCAAAGTATTTTTCAACCCAATACAACAGTAGAGTTTTCAAGCCACGAGCCTTTAACCATTATTCCCTCTCCTCTCACGAATACTTGAAAGTGTATTTACAATGTACATTTTATTTTCTTTTGTTCTTTTTAGACTTCTTTAACACTTTCAGGATGTAAATTCAATCCAGAATGTTCATGCATGAAAATGTATGCCAGGCAAGGATAATATTTGACTCTCGTCAGGAAATGAACAACTGGGGTGAGTAATGGCATAGCAGGACACGATAGCTACCGCAAGAGACTCAGGTTAGACAGCGCCTACAGCTAAAGGCACAGCCAGTATTTCTGTTATTTCACTAAGAATTTCTAGCTGAAAAAAGTGTAAGACGGAAGCATGATGCAGCAGCAAGAGGAGTCTATCTCTGGCAGTGACTCAAGGCTGGAACTATTTACACAACATATTTTTTTCTCAGCCCCCGTTTTGACAGCAAGCAGCCAGAAAAACGGTTGATCTTTTCACATTTCCCTCCTTGACAAAGAGCAGCAACTGAAAGAATTTCTGTATTTCCAAATGAAAACCCTTCTCTCTAGTATGACACCGTAAATTTCCCTGCTCACTTCCTTCCACGTTACCCACACACTTACAGCTTCTGCATGGGCAGCAAAAAGATACTGAAAACATGATGCCAGTACAAATTCCTTGCTGTGAAAAACCTTTGAACCTAAAAAATACAGGACTTGGCGTGTTCAGTAACATAAAAAGCTTCAACATTATTTCATTAGATAATGCATCCATATAATCATAAAGGCTGTGAATGTTGCCTGCTGTACACGATTTAGAAATGACAGCATTATGGCAGGAACGATTACGCTGCCGCGCTCCTTTAGCTCGTTTTCGCTCCTCCTTAACTCGGCCCTTCCCTCATCACCTAACCAGTTCACGCCTGGGGCTGGTGCTCATGACATTTTAAGCACCAATTCAAGCAAGTTACTGCTTCACAAATGGAAGAAGTAAAAATAGTATTTAAACGGTTGTATTTGCACACCAAGGCATGGATCAGAAACTCAGCTAGGACTATTTCTTTCTATTTAAAGCAAAGGGTTTTGGTTTTGTGGTGTTCTTATTTTTTTTCTCCCCTGTAGCACTCCCCATGCACTACTTTCTGTTGTTTAAGCATGGTATGAGAAACACCTGGTCACTCAAAGACTTCTCCTGGTTTATGAACAGGGTTTAAAGCAGCACTTCGCATGAACCAGAAGAACATCCACTACGATGTGCATCTTTGGGTTACTAACGTGAGGCTCGAGCAGTGAGCGGCTGCACCCTAGGGCAGCAGGCCTGCAGCATTTCAAACACGGGATCCTAACACGCTCAGCGTGCTTTTTGTCAAAGCGGACAAACTCAGAAGTGATTCCAACATTGCATCTTCATCACAGAACTGCAGTATAGCCAACACTCCTTCTATTTCATTCGTATGGCCAGCAGCATTATCACAAAATATATCAACAAACTATACATGATCGCATTGCTTTTTAAATTATCTGAAGGTTAAGGTGGCAAAGAGCGAAACTTCTCAATATAAAAAAATTCAGTATTCATAAATTTTTGGAATAGCAAATACAGCCAAGGAAAATTCTCACTGGCATCAGAATTCAAAGCTATCGTATTTCTAAAACTAGGAAATATTTTCTAAAACTGTGGAAACAATGTTAATGCCAAACTTTAGGTAGACTTTCAAATATTTTAACTTGGCAGGTATAGTTATGTGAGTGTGAGGGATGTTTTCTTTGAGCGGTAATTGTTTTTTTTTTTCCCTTTTTTTTGAATGCCTACTTTTAAACGTGTTGTGCTTGGAGCACATACCTCAGTCCCAGAGTATTTCACAAATACTATCTGAAACCTTACAGAAACCCTGGGAAATGAGAGTATTGCAGCTTCAGAAAACAAGCTGTGCAAAGACACAGTTGATGCTGCTGAGCCACCCCCCCAGAGTATTCCAGCTCCCTCGTGATGCCTGAACCTCCAGAGAACCTCACTGCTAGGGTTATCTGACCTGCCCTGCGACTCCGCAGACACACGTGAAGGGTCTGTGAGGGTGGTGAGGCCCTGGCCCAGATGCCCCAAGGAGCTGGGGCTGCCCCATCCCTGGCAGTGCCCAAGGCCAGGCTGGAGGGGGCTTGGAGCAGCCTGGGCTGGTGGAAGGTGCCCCTGACATGGCAGGGGTGTTGGAACTGGGTGGGCTTTGAGGTCCCTTCCAACCCAAACCATTCTCTGATTCTACAATTTTCTCACTTCATTTTTTTTTAATAAGTTTTATGCCACTCTTTTAATTAAGGATAAAATGTGACCATAACATTATATGCAAGAATATTAAGACTTTCTATTCTGATCATTTTATTTTTGAGATTAACTGAAAAACGCAGTAAAAATGAAAACTCAGAGCAAGAAAGGTTATTGCAGAAACATCTCAACAGAAGTAATTTGAAAGGCATTATATACTGCCTTGAAGAATTAACTCAGGAAACGTTCATGTTTTTAGGGTTCAGAACCAGCATGTTCATTCCAAACGCTGCACAAGAGCAGACTCTAAAGTACGTATAGTTCATATACGTAGAGCACGCAGGCACACGTGAAACCTTTCTCCTTGGCTTGTGGTTAAGTCAAAAACATAGGAAACGAGTGATTTCTCTGGTATCTTTAATTTTGATAGAATTTACTGCCTGAAATTTAATTTTCTTCCTCATCAGTGTAAGAAAATAAATTTATTTCATGCATCCATTACAACCGTGTACAACTACATCAGAGAGTCAAATGACAAAGCAGTCCCTCCATGAAGCAACTGATCTTTGGTTTCAGATCTGTCAGTATGAAGAGTTTTCTGGATAAAAATCGTTTGCATGACAAGTCACCCAGCTGTCAAAGACAATATTCAAATTACCTGCCGACTAGTTTCGTGATAATATATTTTCCTGTTCAGAAACACAAATCAGTTTCTCAAAGCAACATAGTTGTTTGGAATCTCCCATGACAGTTTATTTATTATAGCATTAAATAGATTCATATTTTTAATAACACGGTTTATTTTAGAGTTTTGAAATTTATTTAAAAATAAGACAGAACTTCCATGAAACGTTTGTTCTGACGTTAAGCTCTTAGCTAATGCTAATAAACATCTATCAATTTTTAAATGCACCGCCTATTTCCATCTGTCCAAAACAAAAGGTGTGACTTGCAAACCTGCACAATAGCAGCTGTTTTAAGATAATCCTTTGACGGTTCTGTACGTGCAGATTACAAAAGGTTATTATTTGAACCTTTAAATGCATTTTCTGTAATTTCGAATGATCCAGAGTATGGCCAGCACTAGTGCAGTTACTTTTTTCTAATTTAACACACAAGGTCCTACAAGTTACCTTCAGTGGCTTTACAAATACAGTCACTGCACGTTTGTGGCTTCTTCCTAATCAATCAAAACCTGAAAGAATGGGCAAAAAACGTGTTTTCTTTTGCCTTGCTACATAAGTATGAAACTGCAGAATCTACTTCAAAAAATTAAGGCCAGTACCAGGAGAGAATGAATAATCAACTTTTAAGGGCAGCAATGCTATTCTTTCCGCTATTTATCAAATCGTTCTGTAAATTAGCAATACAAGAACACAGTTTGTTTTTTTTTTCACTACTTATCAAATCCTTCAGTAAATTAGCAATGTAATAAGTTTTTTTTCTTTTTTCCGTTACTTATCAAAGCTTACATTAAATAAACACTGCGAGAACACTTTTTTTTTTCCCCACTGCTTATCAAGCCCTTCAGTAAACAAGCAGCACAAGCACACGTTTTCCCCTCGAGCCAGTTATTCACCACGAGACACATCCTGCCTGTCGCAGCACACCGACCGAGAGGGCTGCGGCGCCGACCCGCAGGCTAACAGCGGCTGTGCCCCCCGCCGTTCCCGTGCCGCCGGTCACCACCAAACGGCTCCGAGCGACGCGGCAGAGCCGCACCCCGGCGCGGGGGGGCCGGGCCCCGAGCCCACCGGGGCCTGCAGCGGGCACCCGGGGCCTGCCGAGGGGGGCCGCCCAGCCCGGCCGCGGAGCGCCGCGGGGCTCCCCCCAGCCCCAGCCCCAGCCCCAGCCCCAGCCCCGCGCCCCTCACCTGGGCGGCTCCCGCCGCGACGCCGGCTCCCCTCAGCGGGCGGCGCGGGAGGGCCGAGCGGGGCCCGGCGGCCGCGCGGCCTCCTGTCCAGCAGCCGTAGCAGCCAGCCCACGGCGCCGATGACGGCGCAGGCGGCCAGGAGCTCCCAGGCCGGCCAGCGGCCCCAGCCGGCCCCCCACAGAGAGCCCCATCCGCCCCCGGCGGCCCCGGCCCAGCGCTCCATGCCGCGGCCCGCCCGCCGCCCGCCGCCCCTCCCTGCCGGGCCGGGCCCGGTACCTCAGCGGCCTCCCGCCCCGCCGCGAAACGGCCCCGTTGCCCCGGCAACGCGCCCCACGGCATGCCGGGAAGGCGGCTCCTCCCGCCCGGCCCTCTCATGGGCGCCGCGCGGGGGGCGGCGGGAAGGTGGCGCCGCTACCTCAGCGCCCCAAGCCCGGCCGGGAGGGGTGCGGGGGGGACCCGGCCAGGCCTTACCGTGCCGGGGGCGGCCGCCTCGAGTCTCCCGCTGGCGCTGCTGGCCGCCGCTCGGCGCCTGACGGCGGGGGAAGGCCGCTGAGGGCCGGGCGTGGCGGCCTGCGAGGCGAGCGGCCGGTCCAGCACCGAGAGGCGGCTGCTGCAGGAGCGGCGAGCAGGCGGCTGAAGCCGTGTGGTGGTTCGGTGGTTCCGTGCCTGCCCTCCTGCAGCCGGGGCCAGCTGCCGCCGCCGCCGAGCCTCCCGCGCCTCCGCCGCCAGGCTCCCGCTGCCCCGGCCGCGGTGCGCGGTGGGAGGGAGGGCGCGCACGCCGAGGAAAGGCCGGTTTCTAAATGAGTGCTCGGCCCGAGCCGACAGCTCGCCGCTGTGAAGGAAGGACGTGTGCCGGGGAGGTGCGGCACAGACTGCTGCTAAAGAGGGAGGTTTTCTGTAAGCTTACCTCAGTGAGACCTGCTGGAGAAGGTGTTCGATGAAAAAAGCTCCTTTTAATGAGGTGAAGTGTCTGCTGCTGTAGAGAGAGGCGCTTTAAAAAATGCAGTACAGGGTATTTCTATTTACAACTTACAGCATTTTTCAAGATTCAAAAATCCTCTTTAACAAGACAAAAAAAAGCAGGGTACTGTGACACTTTAGAAAGCTCAAACTCAAAATACTGCAGTAGTTTCAAACACGTACAGCATAAAAAAGGAAGGTCTTAGTACATGAGAAGAAAAAGCAGTTAACAGATTTAAACTAGTCATCTCATTATGTGTAAGGTAAGTATTTGATGGATATAGTGAGACTATACAGGCATTGCACTAGAAGAAAAGGAAAAAAAACAACTAGACAATAGGCTTTCAAAATAACACTTTTTTTTTTTTTAAGTGGCTGGGCGGCATATGTCCCAAAACATAAAGTCAAACAATAAAGAAAAGACACCAATTTCTCCTTACAAGTAAAAACATCATGGAGCCCTTTACCAAAAATAGTTTATTGCACAAAACTTTTAAAGGAATGCCTATGCACATTATTTTTATAATCAACATGCTTTATGTGATCATAAATATTAATGGTACATAGCGTAACTCCTCTGTCCCCTGGGTCATCCACTCAAGAACATGAAATGATTAACTTCCATCTTTACAAATACAGCCTAAGCAGACATTAAATTATTAAATGTCATGTATAAAACGTATTTCTTTTACAATACTGAGAACATCTTTATCTCCTCCAGAAATCTGTGCATCTGTATTGGAAATAAGCTGCTCTACTCTCCAAGACTGAAGTGTTATGCAACAATAGGAGACAAGTGTGATCAGACTGACAGCTTATGAGCATTAGTAATTACTTTGGACTGTAATTACTTTCATATGAAAATATTTAAAGGCTCTGGTCACATCAAGTCACATGCATACTACTCATACTTCCCTGGCAAAGTTATTAGAACATACATCACAAGCTTTTGCATCACCAGTAGTGACTTTGTCATCTTTAAGTTAATTTTGTATTGATACTATCTGTCCCCAGTGCACCTTTAACATTGTCATAACTAGCATAAAAACTTCTGCGCCACTGCATTTCACTCCCCTATGGAGGTACAAGTAATCCATGAAAATATGAGCACTAGAACTTCCATTCTAGGTATTACTCTACTCTTTAAATATGTGAAATTCTCATAGATTTCAGCTAGCATATTGCCTGAACAGTTTGGGATCAGATCCTCCCACAGCATGAGTGGATCAAGGGCTTAGCTGATCCCTATATAGTGCACAAATATTTCCAAGAGAAGTGGAAGACGATAGAATGGAACATTATACAATGTTCAGCAACAGCACAGACTCAGTAAACTAAGATTTTTTCCATTGTAGGGCTTTTGTTGTTGTTGTATAATGGACAATTATTCCAGAGTCCTCAAAAACCCAACCCATTTGAAAAAGCTATGTTGCAGCCTTTAACAACTTTCAGTATTTGGGAAACATTCTAATTTTACAACAACATTTCTGCTTCATCAACAAAACTTGTTCAGTGGGTAGCAACCACTGAACAGACATGGAAAACACAGTCCATTGCAGGAAAAAATTGCACATTACTTCAAAAAATGAAAAAAAAAGCTTTGGAAAATTATTCTTAAATTTCTAAATACACATCGATATTAATGAGGTACTGATACTCCTCTGATCTATTTGGTAGTGCTGAGACATGCAGAGGGAACTCAGGTTTCATTCTCATACCTAGTTTGTTTACTGCCTAGACAGCAAGAGACCAGAAGCTTTGAATACAGAGTGTGCTCAGCCGCGGGGTGAGGCTTTTTAATATAACAGCAACTGTTTCTCTGGATAATTAAGATACATAGCTGATGAGCTTCAAAGAAGAGGGTTTGCTTTTGTCACATGCTGAGTGCTCTTTCTATAATGCTCCTCAGTGACTTCTGTAACATCAGTGGCTCAGTACCTCACCAGACTTAGAACTGCAAGTCTTGTCATCTGTGCTTCATTTAAATAAATGGCATACCGCTTGTGTTTATAGAAAGCCACATGGGGGACATAAAATGAAAGTAACTAGTGTCCAGGAATTTCCAGAGAGAGAGAAACTGGTGGATCAATGCAGAAATCTAATCGGAGAACTTCACAACAGCTTCTTCATCTTTAAAAGGAAAAATATGCATCCGAGGCTACTTGATCATATAAACTCAGATGTCTTTCAGAGAGCTAGTGAGAAAGTGCTGCACTGCACTGAAAACTGAATGCACTCTTATTGATACAGAAAGGAGAGCAGATGTTCTTAAGACCTATGAAGGTTTCTTACAATTCTGTCTTCTTCGATACCAGATAAAAGCTTTATCTATTACAACTGTCGCCAAACTTACGCACTTAAAACATAACGGATTAACTACAGGCAATGTATTCACCAAAATGAACACCAACATTAACCCTGCACAAGTGTTATTTTATTTAAAATCCTGAACATTTGGTAACCTTTTTTGTACTGAATATATTATTCACTATGTAGTTTTAATTTTGTTATTTAACAACACTGCATATTTTTCCCCTCTTAGAGCTTAATACACAGGCAACTTTGAGAACATGACAGCAGCAAGATAATCAGTACCATTAACTCTGCAAAGTAGACTGCAGTAGTACGCAGACATTAACATGTCTAAGCTAGTAAAGCTCTTGACTTTTCTTTAAATTGATCAGTAATTCTATATGTTGGACACCTAACGTCACACTAATGCATTTCTCCCTTCATCAAATTGAAAACCTTGTCTTTTAGCATCACTTGACTCTGACCCCATAAAATAGAAGTTGAATTCCAAGGAACTGAAGGGCACAATGTCACTCTGGAACACTAACTGCAAAGTGTTCAACTGGATGGGATCTTGAGTTGGTAATTATGAGAACTAAGACTCTGAATAAACATCACTTCTCCCCACTTGTTTGGGTTTTGGCTTATTGTTAAGCAAACTGCAGTCATTTCCCACAGAAACATACAAACCCATCCAAAAGAAGCCTCCTCAAAGAAGCAACTGCCTCTTTAGAAAAGTACGTAAACAAGACAAATAGAAATTAGAGACGTGACTTTTCTGAATGCTGTTATAGCTAATTATGAAAAAAATAATTGGAGATGCTTTTTTTTAAAAAAAAGCTATTTAGTCATCTTATACTTATTAGATTTTCTAATGCCAATCTGTAGTGAATATAATCGATGCGTTTTCTATATGTTTTAAAAACAAAAACATGTTGGTACCTGAGTTGCCAATGATTCTTCCAAATAACGTCATGTATATTTTGATTTGTGCTTTAGCACATTAGATGAAGCAGCATCCCTGCACTGATTTTTGAATGAGAGAGGGGCTTATCACTGCACTCTAGGCCACATAGACCGACGGGACCAAAGAAGAAGGAACTAAGGTGGGCTGCTTTAATAATAATCTAGCCAAGGCACCTCTACAGAGGTGCTGCCATAGTTCCACCGTTTACATTCACAATGGACACCTTGTTGTAGAGTATGCAGGAAGTTGGAACAGCATGTGGAAGAAGATAATCAAAATAATAATGGTATATGCATTATAATTTTGTCTTTTACAGTAAAATAATTACATTTCTAAAAGCTCTGGCTTTGGGGGGCTAATTTCCCTAAGCCATTTGTACAGTATGTCAAAAACCAGCAAACTTAAATGTAACATTAAAACAAATGGCAGTAACAAACAAACAAAACAAAACCAAAACAAAACCAAAAACCCTCATGTCAGCCTTAACTTACAGTATATAAGAATATTAAAACAGATAGTCAAAGTCAGAAAATTATGATTTTTCTTTTATATATATATATATATATGTATATATATTACAAGCATACCTTTAATCAAGGATGTCTACTTCAAGAGTCGAACTAAAAAGGTGCAAGAAGTGTTTGTGCAGTGAAGCAAAGCTCCCTACTGGCCTGCAACTGTAAGAGAAAAACTGTGACACTTCAGAAAACATCCCAGGCAAATTTGCCAAAGTTCTGTCATCTTTGCAGTCTGTTTCTTTTGCCATAGATCAAAGGTCATCTTCGTAACTACAAATGGCTTCAATTTTTTTTTTCCCCCTAAATGCAGACATCTGTAATCTGAATGTAAAAAATAAGACATTGTAGGTGGGAGGAAGAAGGATGCTCTACTAGGAGTATCCATTTCTCAACCACTGCTAATAACTGAACAGGAGCAGGACTTTTTTTTTCCTGCAATTTGGATACTGCCCAAGAAAGGGGAAAAACTGTGAGGGTGAAAAATCAACACCCCGACCCCCAACCTAAAAAAAAAAATGAACAGAACAAAAACCAGATGATACATAATTAACAGTCATCTATTAACAAACTTACCCAGATTAAACAAATGCAGACCTGGAAGCAGATGCTCTTCTTGGCCTCATTTTGAACCTTCTTAATCTCTCACTAAAGCCAAATGAGTCAGATTTACCACTTGGCAGTCCCAAACATGGTAGAATTATTATGGTAAGGTTTCAAACAAATCCTTGGAATAGCACATTCGGCACTTATGATAGTTTCTCAAAACCATGCCCTTGGCTTCTACAGGCAAAAGCAATATTCTGAACACCATTTTTAAAATGAAATAAATAAATAATTTTGATAAAGATTTGTTTACACACAAAGCAATAGGAAGAAAGACAACTGCAGAGAAGGTTATAGTGTCAAAACTTCCCTGTCACTAACATCACAATCCTGTTTCTTTTCATCTACAGTAGGAATCTCCTGCTGGTCTGATGCAGTTGCAGGACTGGTGGAAGTAAGGTCCATTAGCTGCCCCTCAATCTGAGTCCATGAAGACATTGATTCATGTACTGTAATGGTGTGTTCCTCCATCTGACGCTGAAGACTGTCCATTTCTTGCCTTTTAAAGTTTTGGGAACAAAAAAAAAGGAACAAATATCAGGCAGAAAGCTACACGTTAAATGCAAGATCACAATTACTTTTCTGATTCTTGATAACTACTCCGAGATTATCTAAGCTATAGCTGAGAAAGAAGTCTAAAGGAACCTTAGAAACTGTCTTTAACTTACGAGCAAAACAAATACAACATGCTTAATCCAAAAATAAATGCCAACACTGCAGCATCTCCTTTACTGCACATACTTGTTGCCAGGCATGATGCAGCATCATTTCCTCAGCACAGGCACTAAGTGACTGCAACCTGATGAACATGGTGCTATTGCTGGTATAAAGGCAACATGAGACGAAGAGGTAAGGAAAGCACCAGAGAAAAATAAACTAGATAAACACATTATGACTCGTATTCAGACACCAATTTAGTAAAAAGATTAGTCTGGTAATAGTCTGTGATGATGTTCCATGATCCCGTCTCCTAAAACATCAACGAAGGTGGTATTTGCAGCTCAGTTCTCCACATTAACACCAAATCCCCGTTTTCCTGAAGCTGGAGCTTTCAAGCTCAGAATTGTGCGTGTATCCTTGTGAGGGAAGACATGAAAATAAATTCTTGGCAGAATAAAGTTTCTCTATATAGATTTATTAATACATTGCCTGGGCCCCTATCACAAGCAGCCCTGCTGGTGCTATGAAGAGAGAAACACCAGCTTCTCCACTGGCAACAACTAAAAATAGCTGTTTCTGGTTTGTTTTGCAGTATATTTATTTGCGTACTGAAAATCAATCTAGGATGGACGTTTTGCCTAGTATATTGTAAAGGCTTCTTTCGTTATTTCACTGCCATTTAAGCAAACACTTAGGATGACAGAACATCCTAGTGTCCTAAATATAGCCCCATAAGAGGAAAATAATTCATTTCACAAATCCTTGTTTTTCTTAGGCTGGCAGATGGCTTCCTGGAAACATTAAAAAAAAATTATTTAATATGGTTTTAAGTAACAGGCCATACTTCAGTTGCCGGAGACAGCTGTTCAGATTTTTTAAAGGCTCCTTGCTCACAGCTGTTGATGGTTTCAACAATTCTTCCAGCAAGGCAGCAGGGACCGGACAATCAGGAATCTTGACTGGAGTCACAGGATTTGAAGAGTTATTCTCTCCTTTCCTCTGGGTAAGGAAAAAAAAAGGAAAAAAAGAGCCATAAATAAAATCAGGTTATTCCATCCACTTCACTTCTATCACACGAAGTCTCACATTGCACTACTGGTACATAACATAAATGTAGTTCTGATACCTGCTCTACAATACAGTTAAGTCTCATGGGTCACAAGCAAAAGTTCCTAACCTAACATCAGCTTCTAGTCATGCTTATAGGTAAACACAGAGCATACAGAAGGACTACTTAAGAAATCACCTTACGAAAGAAATAAAACATTAAAGATTTAAACCCGGATCTTCACAACAAATTTTAATAACAGCCTATCAGTATAGTTAAGAGAAAAAAATCAGAAAAAAAAAACACAAAGAAGTTTAGTATAATCAAATAAGTCCTTCTGGAAATTCTAGAACCTGCAGGATGAAATATCTAGATTAATGTCTAGAAGAATGATACAGATGAGTTCCATATGAAGTTCTCTTAACTGAGAGAATTACTTCAGAGAAGGAAGGAGCAAGAGATCTACTATTACTGCATTTTCTGAATGTGATTAGCAAATAGGAAAAAAAATAATCAAAGAAGCTGTTAATAGTCACCTTTTGAAATTGTGGAAGGATGAAAAACTAGATAGGACCAGAATGGAGAAGACAGACATGAACATTAAGAAAGTACTGACTAAATATTTGGCCATGATTCACTATTTAATTTAAGCACTTATTTTTTTACTTTATTATAATAAGTTAAAATATAAGTGGAAGATAATACGGTAGACACAAAGTTTTCTAATGAAAAAGATTAGAAGTCAAGACCAGTAAAGTTACTTTTGCCTGCAAAATATTTATTAATATTAAATATTATTATTGTTGTCGTTGTTTTTGATATTATTATTAAAATTATTTAAAATATAAAATTATTATAAAATCATTATTGTTGTATTATTATTAATAAATAAAATACTAAATATTTATTATTTAAATATAAGAACATCAGTAACTCTGTGCCACAGGTAGACATTTCAGTTAAGAGTTTTCACCAAAGTTTCCTTGCAGCAGAGTATTTTCCAGTACTGTAATCCAATTACACTACTACATATTTTTCCTACTCCAATACCTTCTTCATCTTGCCGTGCTTCAGATCCAACTTCAGCTGCTGGTTTTGCTGCAGCAGTGACTTCATACTGTTCTTCAGTTCACTCACTTTAGCCTGCAGCATAAACTTATCCTTCTGAGTCACTGACAGATCTTCTCTCACCATTTCTAACTCAGTCTTGATATTCTAGATAGGAAAATAAGGGAATCAATCTGATACAAGAAAGCGATACAAAAAATCCAGAACTAAGGCTTTCATCACCTTTTCCAGATTCCAGAGGAAACTAGAAAAAGAATAAAAAAATGATAGTGCTATGTGAAACAAATTCACCCTGACAGAAAACCAGAAATAAGATTAAAAGTCAGTAACCTATTTTTACAGTGTAAGGTCAACGAAATAAGAAACTAACAGCCCAGTGAAATCAAGAAAAAGTAAAGACTGCAAAACACATCATGAATTATTATTTTTTTGAATAAAAATGTATATTAAAAATCAGTGTAAATGCTTTTAAATGTGTTTGAACTACAAAATACTGTTATAATTATCCCCCTACACCAATACCAGGTATCCATCAGAATCTCCACCTGCTGGATTAAATACCTGTAGGACAACTTGCATCCCTTCTAATTCCTTATGGCTGCGCTGTTCACTCATATCCAACTGCTGCTTAAGCGTTTCTATTTCTCTTTCTTTTTGTTCTACTTCCCACTTGAGGTCTTCCACCTAACAACAAAAAAAAGTAGCTTTAGAATTCTCTATGCGGGAAATCAATCACAAAAATATATTATCTGTGTCTCATGAACCTTTCCTATTTTTAAGAAAACTTCCTAAAATAAACTTCATTAAAAATTCCTGAATGAAACACAAATGAAATCATACAACACATCCTAAGTAAGGATAAACACAGTAAGTGTGCAGGTTTTACCTCTTGGCTTACTACAGGCTGTTCACTAAGCTTGTCATCCAGCTTTTTCTGCAGAAGTTGGAGCTGAGATCTGGCTTCTGCCAGCTCTTGCTGAAACTGTGATACTTCCTGGGAATGTTTCTCATCCTCTGCCCTACACAGCAATATTAACAGAAACAGATACAGTACTTACACAATCTGTCCTTTAAAACAAGTACTTCACTATGTTAATATATAATTGTTAATTATATGGCAGCTCATGACACCTGGTTATACCTTTGAAGGCTTGCCAACACATTTGCTGCAAGAGTTAAGTCACAAAACACAGATGTGTAAATATATTAAATGCCGCAAAAACCACATTCTTTGAGCACTGGTAACATTCCATTACAAACAACAGATTATACAGTGAACAAAACAAAAAGCCTGTCAGTAATTGTGCTTTCGTTTTAGGAGAATTAGAGTTAGTCTTATATCCATTCTTATGTAGGTCTGATAATTTCTTACAATGTAAGAAAATAGGTTCTATACAACAAAACAAGTTGCATTTCAGTATATTGTGGGATATATGCAATGCTCAAATTCATCCTCTACATAATTCCTTAGGGATGTAAGAGGGGAGAATAACAGGATAATATGTACGTAAAGTGTTAACCCTTACTAGTAACAAGAAATAGCAAAAATCCATGTCGAAACTGGAAAAAAAGGGGTGGTGAAGCCTATATACAGCCTACTTCGGGTCTAATTGAATTACTAAGAGACATGAACATGTAAATATTTGCCTAGCATTCAAACATGTATTTTACGATCAGGCTCAGCTGGGATGCATTTCAACATAATCCACTTCAGAATGGCAAAACCAAAAATTCATTAATGTATGTGTTTTTCAGAGGATTTACTTTGTTTACTGTACTTCAAGAACTTGGGCATTTATTACAGCGTACTTACTGCAGTTTGTCCACTTCAGCCTGAAGGGCTTGGACAAGGAGTTCTTTGGCTTGTAGCTCTTTCTTGATTTCATTGAGCTCAAGGAAAGCAGCTTTGTAATGACGGCGATTGTGTGCTGCATCTGCTTTGGCTGCTGCTACCTGCAAGAAAAAAGATACTATTTTTCTTTGTTTTATCACTGTACGAGAATCAAAAAAGAACTAGGCTAGAAGGGTACAGAACAAATCAAGAAGAAAATTGTGCAGCAGTGTTAATTTGCTGTTTATAATTATTTTTGTTTAGAAAAATACTGTTAGTGTTGTCAGCCTTAATGCTAATAGCGGTTAATAATTACATAATGAAAAATCACGTCTGCTAAACTGCTTTTTTACTGCAAATTTTTGATGAAGTAGCATCACTTTAGGATGCACTCCATGCCCTGCAAGCCAAAGTGGAACTTTCTTGGTAGTCAGCGAACATGGTTAACACAGGGCACAACAGAAAAGATATCAATTGATCTTTCAACTATCAGCCATCATGTCAGAGACCCTGCAGGAAGCAGCATATTACAAAGCATAGATTTTCTGTAAAGCTAGTTTTCAAATACTTTACATTTAAATCATCTTTTAAAATAAATAAATAAAACTATGACCTATTACCTGTTCCTTAAGGTCTTTAACTTTTGACTTTTCTTTCTCTAAGGAAGCCTGTAAAGTTTGAATAAGTTGTTGCATTTGCTGGTCCTCTTCCTCTTTTCGCTTTAGGACTGCCTGAACCTGTAGCACATCACAAGAACAAATGCACATTTTGTGTACTCACTGGAAGACCAGAAATGCCAATAGAGTAAATACAAACATCAGCCAATGTAGCAGTTGCAAAGCTTCTCTCTGCTGTTCACTGATAACTGCTTCTATGGAGTACCATTCAAGCGTAAAGTAGCCATGGTTAAATGGTAGCACATTACAGGCAATGAATTGCCTATATTCCCTTTTGCTTATACCACAAGAATACATTACCATTGGCATAAAAATCAACATTAACCTCAGCGAATCATTATGTGATACAGTTTGCATGTTCCAAAAATCTTAAATAAGCCACACTTTCACAACTGCAAGTATTTCAGCATGATTTCTTTACACCCTAAGAGAGAAATAGCTCTGTTTAGTGCAAAATATTGTTTCTGATCTGTTTGTATTCTCATACGTTACTACTGTTACGCAACATACAGGAGGCCTGCATCTGAAGAAAACACACCAACATTGCATTGTATCAGTGAAGACCTATACATCTTATCAGAAATATTAACCATTTCCTTTCTTAAGGCATAATACCAAAAAGTCATAATACCTGTAGATTCAGTTGCACCAAATCTGCCTCTCTTTTCGCTAAAGCAGTTTCTAGGATATTGTTGTGCTCCCGCAAAGCAGCGTTTGACTGACTAAGGCCTGTAAGTTTTCCTCGTTCATGTTCCAGTTCAAGGGCCAACTTCTTGTTAATTTCTTCTAAACGTTTTATCTTCCTCCTGAAGCCTCTAGATTCCTGAAGCTACAACCAAAGAACAGTTGAAAGTAAATACAAACATCTCCAGATTAATACCTCAAAAAAAAAAAACTGATGTA
Source organism: Anser brachyrhynchus (assembly GCF_964034855.1). Taxonomy (NCBI): domain Eukaryota; kingdom Metazoa; phylum Chordata; class Aves; order Anseriformes; family Anatidae; genus Anser; species Anser brachyrhynchus. The sequence goes on along the minus strand of NC_137710.1, from coordinate 7,994,793 downwards.
AATTAATTTCTTTGCTTTTACAGTTTTCCTTCACTCTCTCTGCCCCCCTTTTTAAAAAGGTACTTCAAAACATGTGCATTTTCACATTTTTTTCCTAATGGAAGACTAAAATGCTTGCTAGAAAGCACAATCAATGAGTACTGTTCATGCGGAGATAAAGAGTAGTTGATGGTTTTTTTTGTGCAACTTTACAACTGAACACCACCACCCTGCCCTCCAAAATCACTGAGCATACATGACTCCCAATAGTTTCAAAAGATAACTATTCATGCATACTCACTATCTTATGGCCAGACACAGCTGGTATCTTCTTTTCTCCTATACTACAGTGGTTCATAAAACCATGAAGAGACAGTACAGGGCAGAAAAATTATATAGTGTCAGCAACACAATGCTTGCTATGTCAGATTCTGATTTCCTGCACTGTTGGAATAAAATTATGGTACTGAAAATCTCTCCCCGCCTCTAGGTGCTTTTTACTGCCACCTTCCCATCTACCACGTAAATTCAGGTAATCACCTCATCCTCTAGTTCCAGCACTTTCTCTCTGTATTCTTCAAGCTCCTGGCTGGTAAGTGAAATCACTTCTTGCAACTCTTTTTCCAGCATCAACTTGCTTTTGCTAACAGTTTGCAATTCTGTCTCCAGAGCTTGAATCTTTTCCTAAAGACAAAGGGATCACAAGCCTGATTCATTTATCATCCATCTCTGCAGAGGCAATTTTGTTTTGTTAGGAAGTTTATTTCTCTACCAAATATTTAATGAGCTGCTAGTGATTAATGTAAAGGTCTAGCTCAGAGCTTTCAACCCTTTGAATCCAACCACTACTTATAGCATTTTTTATATTTTGCTCCATTAGTCCAAGGAATTTAGGTCTTTCCCCCTGTAAATTAATTCTCGTATTAAACCGTATTACAGTCATAACATATATGATTAAATTACAGCTACCCTGAAGAGATGGCAACTGTCTATGAGAAAAAAGGCAGTTAGAGTTTGGGAAATTTTTCAGATCCCAAGCAATTAATAATCTCAAAAAACATGAGTAAAATACAAAAATCCAAAGCCTGCCAAACTCTCTCTCAAATATAATTAAGGAAATTCTCAGTATTCAGAACACTGATACCAGGGTTCTTATCTAACTTTATATTCCAAGTATTTTCATCACTTCAGTGTATAGTAATATTTCAACATGTATTTAATAACGTGATAGTGCTATCTTTGTATCAACAATGTTAGAAGACACCTGCATACTTGAGCGATCTGGTTGTTTCCACCATCAGTGATTTGAGCTTTTAGTTTGCTCAACTCTGCTTCAGCAGATTCCTTTGCAGTGAGGGATTCCTGTAGCCTCCGACTAAGAATGCCGACTGCATTCTCATAGGCTTTATGCTTTGCTTTCATCTCTTTCTGAGCACTCGTCAGATCTGACCCTAGACGCTTCATTTTCTGTTTCTGCTCAGTAATGGCCCTAGAGCGAAAGCAAAAAACAAAGCATAAGGTTAAAACAAAATTTGCCAGAAAATGATATTGAATGATTAAATTTTAGCATGGCTCAATTGAAAAGAAAGAAGTAAGTAAAATCTGCATATAGTCCACATTTCACCAGCTGAACTGTAAGGATACTACAGGAGACTGTGCCAAATGCCTTGCTGTAGTTAAGGTAAATGACACCCACTTCTCTCCCCTTGTCCCAAGTCACTCATCTCAGAAAAAGCCATCAGATTGGTAAGGTACAATTTTAGCCCCTTGTGAGGTAGTGACTAAGACTTTTGAACACATTCTAGGAAAGTTGTTATGATAATTAAGAGGTCTTTGTCAGAATTATTAAAATTCCAGTATGAAGGAAGATACACTACTCTCTCTATAAATAATACAGAATTTAGAATAAGAATCTAACTAAGGTCTCATCTAATCTGATATCTTCAGTGGGTACGTCGTTTCTCGGTATAAAGGTTTTCTTCTATGGTTACCAGTTAAAAAAAAAAACACAACAACTTGTTCTCATTAAGGCCAACATTCTAGCCATTCAAGGTTAAAATTTACAGAAAGAAAATTAGGATTAACTCCATTAAATATGTTACAACATGTTAACACAATTCATGCCATACAACATATATATCATTTAAAAGCATGAGTGAATCAGAGAAGATGGAACTCCCGCAGTATGCATTCAGCACTTGGCCATGGATGTTATTTCCCAAACAGAATAGGAAAAGACTGATTACTAAAAGTGTGGATATGAGAGATCAATGTAATAGATCTTTTGTCTGTACCAAAAGAACAGACTTACTTTTTTGCTTCTTCTTGCATTTGTTCTACTTCTAGTTTTAATGCCTGATTTTCCTCTGCAAGAGATGCCATTTGTTCCTTATCGAACTGCAAAGACTTTATAGGGAGAGAGGAGAAAAAAAAAAAAAAATCAAAAACACGAGGTAAGAACAAAAACGTGTTTTCTGTTACTTTATAGGAAAATAAATACAAAGTTTCAAAATTATTTACAGTTCTAAAAAAAATGTGGAAAAAAAACACCTATTTCAAGTTTCTCTGCTTCCTGACTCCTTTTTATTACCTTTTAAATTCTTTCCTCTGTGGCCACCACCGTAACGTGTATGCACAGAGTTCTACTTTGATCTCCGCTCTCAGACAACATTCACTTTGGGACCAGGCAAAGTGCTTCCACACCACACTTCTACCCCTACTGTAGCATGCTTCTCCCCACTGACTTACATGAGGTGTTAATGAGCAGTCACATTAACAGAATTGTGGTAGTAATATGCTCAACTATATATACAGTATTAAATATGTATCCAAGAACCTAAACTTGCAGCCATTCTGTTTATTTCCAAAACTAACAGAAATAGCAACATATTCTGTATGTAATATTCTCTCCAAGTCCAAAGCTTGACACCTTCCATACCTGTAGGCGTGTTTCCATATCGTCTCGTTCTTTCTGCACTGACTGAAGATGATTTTCTATTTCCACCATCTGCTGGTGAACCTGAGATACTTCCTTCTGTAGTTTCGAATGTTCAGACTCGAGTGATTGTTTTTCAACTTGAATTTTCAGTAGCTCTCGTTTTAACTCTTTCACTTCTGAGTCTAGACGTTTCTTTGTAGCTTTCAATTCGCTAATCAGCTGGTCCTTAGAACTTGCATCTCTTCGATAAGCTTCCACCATTACCTTGCACACAAGAGTTTCAAGAGCAACATATCATCTCTGTTACAACTTTGCTGTAGATTACTCTTAAATTTCTAAAATATTTACCGATGTTATTCTAGTTTTGGGGGGAGGTGGTATCAAAGAATACAAACGAATGTCATCTGTAACAGAATCACAGAATGGGTGAGGTTGGAAGGGACCTCTGGAGGTCATCTGGTGATACTCCCTGCTCAAGCAGGGTCACCTAGAGCACTTTGCACAGAATCATGCCCAGGTAGGTTTTGAATATCTCCAGAAAAGGAGATCCCACAACCCCTATGGGCAACCTGTTCCAGTGCTCTGTCACCCTCTCAGTAAAGTTTTTCCTCATATTCAAATAGAACTTCTTGTGTTTTAGTTTGTGCCCATTGATTCTTGTCCTATCTTTGGGCACCACTGAAAAGAATCCGGCCCCAACATCTTGACACCCTCCCTTAAGATATTCATATACATTGATAAGATCCCTTCCCAGCCTTCTCTTCTCCAGGCTAAACAAGGCCAACTTGTTCATTAAGTAAATATGAATAAGTGTTTATAGCAGTATGGTATACTCTTCTTCATATTCTTTATGGAACTACACTACTTAAACGCAAATAAAAAAATAATTGTAAAAATTAACTATTCCATGCACATAATTAAGAACTTTTGTCATGAGAAGGGGGAGGGTGTGTTAATTGCAGTTTAAGCAGCCTTCTCAAAATTAAACCAAATAAGCTAAAAACCACCTTTGGCATTACGTTAATGAGCAATCAAGTGGTAAATTAATGGTGCCTCTATGCATAATAGATATTTACAACACTAATGACGTATCAATTTTAAATTACTATTTTAAAACTAATTATTTAGAATAAAATTTGCGATAAAACAATTTTATTCTCAATCCAATTCTTCAGGCAACTACAATTTTTCAAAACTGAAGGAAAATGAAGACAACTGAAGATTTTTCTAAGTGCTTTTGCAAAAGCAAACCTAATAACAAGCCAGAGAGAGACTTTACATAGAGGATCAATGAGCAAACTTCCTCAAGACCAATGAAAGCTTGAAATGATTGATGGATCCACTTTTTCTTAACTGCAGGTAAAAATTCAACTGAAACCATGTAACTATGACGCAAAGTTCTTTGTATTTGATACAGAAAATGAATTCCAGTCTCCTCACAGTAGCCCTCAGAAATACATACTTACACTGTAAAACATAATTTATGTTTTCATTTCTTTGAAATAGCTTGCTTTTGCTTACCTTCTGCTGCAGGAACTGTTCCTTCACCTTTTGAACCTGTTTTCTGAGGCTGACATTTTCCTGTTGAAGATTTTCTACCTGCCAGAGGAAAGAAACAAACATGTTTTACATGTGAAATACGTTATATTCTACATTATTTCAAGTACTGACAGTATTTTTAGCTATGCTTGTACAAATTGCCTAATCTAACGAGGATCCTGTTTCTGACTAGGTATCTCAATGGCACTTTTAGATAACCCAACAGAAATAAACTCACACTTTATAATGAGCTCAACCCTCGGGAGTAAACAAACGTCCCTTATCCTGCCAGTAACGTTTTAGTGTGTGTCATTAATCTACACACGTGGTAAGCAGATGGCACCAGTTCACATATACATGATCAAATCATGTACAAATCTATCATGTAACTGGCAATGTCACGTGCCTGTGGCAATACTTGTCTGGAGCAGCTATTTTTAATAAGATATTTTCAGCAATTTTTTACCTGGCTTGACTTTATTGCCATTTCTTGCCTCAGTTGTTCCAACACTTCTGATGCTACTTCCGTGTCTTCTTCAAGGCGTTTTGTTCCTTTATCAAGCTGCTCTTGGCTTGCTTTTGCTGTCTGCAGAGCTACTTCCAAGACAATCTTCTCATTTTGCAAATACTGTATCGTGTCATCTTTAGAAGTAGCATCACTCTGGAACTCTTCTAATCTGGCCTTCAGTTCATCGTACTGTGTTTGCAGGTCATCCAGGGACTGCTCTTTGGTGTGCAACGTCTCTTGGGTCATAGTGAATTGCTTCATTAGATCTAGGTGTTCTTGCTGTAAAGATTCAAGCTGCAAATCTCTCTGATGCAAAGTCAGCTTGACCTGAGAAAAAGTGTTTTAAGATTAAATTCGTAAGATTAAATTCATACAAAATGAATATGAAATTTCAAAAAAAAATTTACAGTTACAGAGATGATTTTGAAAAATGTGGGGGGCCTTTTCACCTGGGACAGAGTGACTTTGATACGGACTTCATTTTTGCAGCAATCTTTCAGACTGTTTAAAAAAAAGTTTAGAGCTCAGTATTTATTTACTACTGCCTTTTCAGCCAATTAACTATTTCCCTTACAACCTTTGGTAATTTGCCTAAAAACAGTCTACCTGATCCAACTCTTGCTCCAATGTTGCTGCAGAATCAGCCATTTTCTGAAGCTGTTCTTTCTCATCCTCAAACTCCTCTAGTTTTCTCTGCAAATCTTCTTCCACCATGGTTTTAGCCTCCTGGATCTGCATGAAGGCAGCTTCTTGATCTAACATGTCAGCCTGCGCAGAAAAAGCAAGTAGTCAACATCTACGGTTTCAATTGGCAGGGGCTGTTGGATGTGTGTGTCGGGGAATAAAAAAGAAAAGTTTAAGTTATCAAGAACACTTCTAGAAGAAAGTAACAAGCAAATATAATTTTGATGTCTGCCTTATACATCTGTATATCTTTACTGAAGTCACTCACCCATATACTTAAGACACCTTAGAATAAGTTGAGTGTCTTGTATACTTGTGACAATCTGAGTTCCTTATATAGCACCATGTCCTTTCTAAATGGATGAAACAAGGTATAAATAAGACATATTTAAAGTATTAAAATTAAGCTGCTCAGAAAATTCTGAAACAAAAGTAAATTCCTTGGATACTGTAGCAACTCCATGAAATAGAAAATCCTGTCATTTACACAACTGCTATCAGAAGCAATGGAGATGGGTTCTAAACGCTTTGAAAGTGAGTGTGCTGCACTTGAATAGATTTTACTCATCTTTTCTTCCTGAGGTACAGGAAGGATAAACCTGAGTACTGAGCAATTTCACATATTTAAGAAGAATATTACTGACTTTATCTTCCAAGTAAGTTTTCTCTTGGAAAAGTTCACGAACGGACAAAGCAGAACATTTACATCCACTTTTAAAACTCAATTAAAAACAAATACCAGCTCTGAAAATGCAGGCATCACCTTGGAATGGGCAACATATGGCCTTTCTCCCTCTTACTGTTTGTAGTTTCATGCAAATTTATTTGTTCTGAAACATTTCTTGTTTTTATAAAGCATCATTTTAACCAATTCATAAGAATTCCATGCTGCTTTGATGGAAAATACTTGAGTTTTCAAATACTACGCTTGCAAAAACTAAATACACAACTTAAACAGAACATAGTTCATGAAGACCACCTACAACCTCACCTCAATATTCTGCAACTGTGCCGCAATACGTTCCTTTTCTTTAATTGATCTGTGCTGGGTTTCAGTCAACTGCTGAGACAATGCCACATTCTCTAGTTTGAGATGTTCCAACACACCTGCTTGGGTCATTTGCCCAGCCTGGAAGAGGGAGAAAAAAATATCACTGATTAATACCAACAGCTCAAATTTGCAAGTTCTAGGAAGGAAAAGAAAAAACACAACACACTGAATCTATCTGTGCCTAATCTCAACTACTACTTACATTGCACTATAGATGTTCATTCACATAAGACAAGTGATTAAATTTATGCCTCAGTATCAACATGAGCTAACACCTTACAACAAAAAACAAAACAGCTCCGTCCAGCCTGCTCTCCACCTGAAGTATAAAGAGATTGTGTATGAATTCCAACAATGGAGCCGCTCTCAATGTCCTCTGGTGTTGTGGTTTAACCTGGCAGGCAGCTAAGCACTCAGTGGGATTGGGGAGAGACTTGGGAAAAAAGAAGTAAAAGCTTGTGAGTTGAGATGAAGTTAGTCTAATAGGACAGAAAAGGAAGATAAATAATGATGATAGTAATATGTACAAAACAAGCGATGCACAATGCAGTCACTCACCACTCACTGACCAATGCCCAGCCTGTCCCTGAGCAGCGGTCATCCCCCCCATACTCTGGCCAGCCACCCCATATAATTTTTGAGCATGGTATCACATGGTATTGTGGACAGTCATCCCTTTTGACAGTTTGGGTCACCTGTCCTGGTTCTGTCCCCTCCCAGCTTCTTCCGCACCCCCAGCCTCCTCACTGGCAGGGTGGCATCAGAAGCTGAAAAAGTCCTTAATGTAGTTTAAGCAACGATCAAAACATTAATGTGTTATCAACACTGTTCTCATCCTAAATCCAAAACACAGCACCATACCAGCTACTAGGAGGAAAAATAACTCTATCCTAGCTGAAACTAGGACATCTGGATAAAATTAAAAGAACAGATTCTCAGTCCTATGTGCAAGCAAATCGTAATACCTGTATATTAGCCATCTCACTCTGCAGCCTGACACGAGCCTCCTGAGCGAGTACCAGCTGCTGCTGGTACCACTGTCGCACATTTTGGAGCGATGTGATTTCTGTTTCAGATGCCTTTAGCTTATTGGTCAGCGTGGTCCGTTCCAACTGCACTTTATGAAGTTGGTTTTGTAAGGAAGCCAACTGTTGTCGCAGATCATGAACTAGAGAAAGGAAAAGAAAGGACCTGGACTACTCCATTGCTCAATTTTTATGCGCACATTTTCAAGGCTTATTGCTATATTCATAGCTTATTTATTTGAACAAAAATATATGCACCTAATTACATAAAGATTAGCTGTTCCTGCAAAAGCAAAAAATGAAAATTCTAGAATCCAAAGAATTAGGCTCATAAACAGAACAAAATTAAAATAAATGAGTAATTTAAGCATTCAAAGCTCATTAGAGGCAGAAAATATGAATTAAAAAACACACAAAATTAGAAAGCAGGTATCCTGACATTGAGATGCATCATTACAGACCAGTATTTGTGCAGTTTTCTAAAAAACATTAGTCCACCGTCAAACAGTTACTAGATTAAATATTTATGCCTCCTCCTACAAGCTGGCTGTGTCTTGCAAATTATGGCATTTGTGACACAACATAAAAAACAATCACCTTAAAATTCAGCTATTTAGTATGACATCAATAAAACACAAATTAAAATTATTTCTTGCTCTTGGACTTCAGAATTATGTTGAACTAAAATGATTTATGGAATAATAAAATTTAGAGATCAAAATTTGCGTCAGCCCACCTGTGCTGTCTCTGGTGAGAACACTTTTTTGCATATCTTCAACCTTCAGCATGAGTCTTTGGTACTGCTCCTCTGCCAACTGCAAATCGTTATTTGAAGAAGCCAAACTAGCATTCTTTGCTTCCAAGGTGTTTTGCAGGTCGGCCATTGCTCTTTCCAGATCCCAGCAAGATTGCTTTAATGTGGCCACTTCTGAGCTCAGCGATTCCTGCTTCTGTTGGCTGTTTTGGCTGTGCTCCATCTGTGCCTGAAGCTTCATGTTCAAAGCTGCAAGTTGGGCTTGTAGCTCAGTCTTCTCTTTGAGAGCCTGAATGTGTCCCAAAAATTAAATACGAAAGAGAAAATACATTAATGGCTGATTAGAGAAGATACCTAGCAAAATGGCTTTGCTAAGGCAAAGACCACTTACTTCTAAGAATGATTTTTTGAAGTGACACCTCACATAGCAAATAGTTCAAATATTCAAAGAAAACAGAAGAAGGCACAGACAAGACATATATTTATCAAAAATCCTGACATGGTTATTGACATACAAGATGTGTTTCCACACTTTAAGTAAGAATGCTTTGCATTACCTACCTATGTTATACCATCAGTCAATACAAAGAGAAAACACAGACATCATTAGCATAATTCTGGATTCATCATCTCTAAAGTTCTGTTGTCTTTTTTCCTAAACCTTTGAAGGCTTTAATGACTATCTTCATAAGTGTACTTGTAATGTACCCAATTCAACAATGTTTTTACAAAACACATTCCCATAAGAGTAGGAAGCTCTTGAAAATTAACATATTAATATAATTTGCTAAATACAGAAATTCATTTTGTACCTGATTAGCTTCTACTGAAAGTGCCTCTAGCTGCCCTTCAAGTCTCATCTTCTCCTTTAGCACCTGCAGCATTTCATCATGAGTTCCTGCGATAGAGCTTTCCATAGATACACTGGAGACAGAGATACCACACACACAGTTGAAGAGTTAGAATACAACACTCACCTAGCTGAAGAAAAACGAGTCTGAAATTAAGAGGTACTCAGACTCCCTAAGATAATATGCTTTTCATCTAAACTAGAAATTAGGATATGCTTTCTCACTTCATGATGGATCCAAAATACAGGGAAACAACCTTCATTACCATCCAAAGAACAAAGAAATTAGATTCACAATGAAGTTGTACATGTTAGCTTCCTATATTTGCAGCAACTAGAATTTATTGTGGTACCCATATATTTGTAATGTTTACAAAAACGCAATGGTTGACTTCAGTGTGTTCTGTAGCTGTATATGCCTTTATTAGCAGACAAATGGACATAATATGAACAACAAAATCTCTACAAATGTTGTCCGCAATGCCTGCTTTAATGCAGAAGTTCCTGAGAAATAGCAACAACTAGTGCAAAAGAAAGAGCAGGTATTTGGCTAAGGGATAAGTTTAATACCTATTACAAACACACAAGCTTGTGAGACTACAGTTAAAGGGCTGAAGAGGGTAAACGCATATAGGACAGGACTCTCAGCATTTCATGATTTGAGGTCTGAAAGATACATAGATCAGGGAAACGACCATAGTAAAAATCACTGCTTGAGACAGTTATATCAACACTTTCAGGCTTTAAAGATCAATGCCGCAAAAGTGATTCAGTGAATAAACGGAGCAAATACAGATAGAAGCAATTGCTAGCAGACCATTTAAAACATTCTATCAGTGTCAAAACTATTTTTCTCTAAAGATATATTAAGTAGGTACTCAGTGAAGTGACCTTTCAGTTTCTTTTAGAATCCGTAAGTTAAAAGCTGATTTGATCATGACGAACATAAATTGGATCCAATGCTAGTAAAAGATAAGAGTAACAGACTGCCTATCCCAAAAAAGCATAACACTGTAGTCATCTCACTGCCCACCAATCTTTCTTACCTGCTAGAAATACTGTCTCTCCGGCTCCGTACTTCCCCATTAAGTTCTTGCTCTTGGGCTTGGTGCTCCACTGCTGCAGCCTGCAGAACCTCACTGATGGAAGGAAATTGCCCCATGGCATCAGGATGTATCTTCTGACCATTTATTGTATATGGAATGCTCTGTTTGCCTTCTGCATTCTGTAAACTGTTAAACACCACTTTTCCTGACACGCTGCTGTAGGTAGAGCTGTCACTTTCATTTCCATCCAGCCTCATTCCCACTTCACTTCCATCAATCTCTGAAATGCTATCTCCTGCCAAGGAGGAATTCTCTATTCGATCATCTGTGTCGGAGGGTAGACTAATCTCAGAAACAACTGATGTTGGACCACTTCTGCTTTGCTTCAGCATCCCACCAGGTAAATCAGTAGCCAGAAGACTCCCTGTAGCATTTCTAGAGTCTGAATCTTCACTTCTGTAGTCAGCCAAGGACCGGATCTTACTGGACTTTGAAGATTTTGAACTTCTTCTCTCTTTTGAGGATGCTGGAAGTCCCAAACTACCCAGTTTGGGTCCTCTGGGGACGCTGGTCCGCAAAAAGGAATATTCTTTTGTCATTGCTACAGTGCTAGCTCTTGGCAAGATTTCTGGATTTAACATCAACTCAGGATCTAGTGTGCTGGAGGGCCGGTTTTTGGATGTAGACTGATTAGATGAAAAGAAACCGAGACAGTAAATTTCAGAATGTTACATTTGAACTGGCATCAAGGATTTGTTTTGTTGTCGAACTTAATACATAAAGCTTTAAACTATTATATTAATATTTAAATTTCTGTATCACTTCACGAATGAGTAAACTATGGCAACAATCAAGACTAAATATAGACAGGTTGAAAGCAATCGAGGTAGAGTCTAAAAACTGAAAGATACAGGAAAAAACAAAAACTAAAGAATTCAGATTTCGAATAACTGTTTTCTTAAGCTTAAGATTGCCTACATTTGTGTTTTTTTTTCTTATTTCAGGTAGCAAAAAAATGGTGTTACCAATGCAATAACAGAGAAACAATACAGAGGACCAATTCCAGAAGAAAATGAATGTTCTCTCACATTTAAAAAAGCTACTGAACATTTGAAGCAGAGCAAACAGTAATTTAAAGCATAGACTGTATAAAGTTCCCATCCACAACTGAATCTAGAACATCTGTTATGTGGTACTCACTCTTTCTTGATGTCTCTTCACTCTATATTGTTTGAGCTGCTCTTCTAGCCGTCTTCTTGCCTGAAGTCTTATTTGTTCTTCATTCTCCAATGGGAGTGAAGACTCCGCTGAGCCTGTAAGTGAAAGGCATCTTTACAGTCAGAAAGAAACCTCCAACACAGGCAAATCTGATGCAAAAGGAAAAAGCCCCTTCTACCATCAGCAACATGCTTCATGCTTCAGCAAAGGACACAAGGAAAGCCCGTTGCATGCACCTCAGAATACCCTTCTCTAATATATCTTTGTGTAAGCATTAACAATGACTGTGTATTTCAGCTTTCTAGTCTGCAAATACTGTAGCTCCTCCAAGTATATATATGAAAAGAGAAAGATTCTACAGCAAAAACAAAACTATTGCTATCTCATCTGTTCTGCACTTCTGGTAGTACTGAAATTAAAAAACTAAGACAGACCTACACAGTCTACTCATTCCTTAAAGGCCTGAGAAAACTATTCATTAGATAAATTTTCTACTTCGTAAAATCACATTAGGTCTATCTAATAGTAATGCTTTTAAAAAACATTATTGAAGATAGCTGCAGCATTAGACACCTTACTATAAAGGCTTTGCCCTTCTACTCCCATGTTTATTACTTATCTTAAAACCACCTGGTTGTGCTGTGTTTTTGTTTGTTTGTCTGTTTTTTTAAGTTGTCACCTATTATTTCTAATAATCAGGAAGGAAGATTAGAATAGCTTCAGTCCCAGAAAACATAAATTCCCGTCCAGTGTGAGAATGATTTTTAAATGTTAAGGCACGTGCTTTAGTTGCAGCAGAGTGGTTTACCGAAAGAAAATGAATTTTAGTTCAAAGTAAAAGCTTACTGCCAAAATGACACTTAGTCCAAGCTGAAATGATATTATAGATTTTACAGTCAGGCTCAGAGAAAAAAGCTTTATGCAGCAATAGAAAGCAGGGGCGCTATCATAAACAGATGCTTACACAATTCTGTTTCTTGCATGGGAAGACTTAGTTTGAGAGACTGCAAAGCTTCTTTTCTAAGAACTATGCCCTCAGCACTAGTTCCCTGAGACTTCCTTAGGCTGTCATGGAAACCAGTCACACCTGGGGATGACTCTTCACCCTGAGGAATGCTGGTGGGATCAAAAGATATAGGAGAGTCAGGGAAGAGCGACTCTGGCCCATTCTGGCAGGCATCCACTTTGATGTTTATCTTCAGACTTTCCTCTTCATTTGGCACTTCACTGATGTTAACACTGGTAGCTGAAAGAGAAAGTTTCACTAAGCTACTCCGTTTATCCTTACACTGCCACATAAATACAACACCAACACTATTGCCTTTAGACTGTAAGAATATAGATTGCTAATGACAACAAAAACAATTTTATAAAGTATGTTTCTTCTGCTCTTTTAAAATGAAGAAACACCTTTAATTTACTTTAATATAGTGCCTTCAGACAGGATCTCAAAAAAGTGGCCATAAATTATTTTCAAAACCTCACTTGGGTTTCTAAATCTTGTTAGATTTAGAAGCATTTTACACCAAATATAAGTAATGTAATCTGTGTCACACTGAGCCGCAATCTACTACAAATAAGACGTGGCAACTGCAGGCCTCTGCTGAGTGATTCAGCTCTTTGGTATGCTTCTGGGCACTGGTGAGAAAGCACCCACCAGCCCAACTCCCAGCATGGGCTAAGCAGAGTTTCTGTATTTTATACAGAATTTAAATTTTTTCAAAGAAGATGTCTCCAATCATAAGTACTGCAGAAAACCTTACATGAATTAAAAGAATAAATCTAGCAATTATAAGGCAATTCAAGAACCACTTTAATACCAATCTTATCTTGACTTATCTGTGTGTTTTTTTTCCTCTTTTCCATCATGAAAAATGCATCTGCAAAAACAGCTCAACACTTCATAGGTTTGTATTTTGGATTTCTCACACATGTTCACTTCACTTGGTTGGGGACTACTTATGTTTATAAAAGTGCTGTTGCAACAAAACTATACATCTAACATTAAATGCACTATTTTAAATCTCAGTAAAACAACTCAAACAAGCAGGGAACAGGAATAGCCACTGTCATTCTGTTCACACACCATATACCACTGTAGTGACTGGAACTCATCAGAATATATGGAAGATTTTTTTCCATAAAGACGTATGAAAACATTTAGCATTTTTTATCAAAGTATTTGCAAGCAGAAAAATCAAGTTTCCTCCTTCTATTTTCTCTCCCCACAGCTACAGACTTGAATAAGCAGTTTCTTGCATTTTCTTTTAAAAAATTATGATGTGGGGAAAAAAACAGAACTGAGAAACATCAAATTAGTAAAAAGATCCTCTCAAAACTTAAGTGTTTCTAAGACACATATGCACAAATATTCTGTATCCAGGAAGTTGATCACAGAGATTAAAGAAAGCTTTATTGATTTAGATATCAGTCCTTTACCATATTGCTATTAAACTTCCCCCCCCCACATTATGAATCACTACAGCCCTCTGAAAGCAAAACAATTCAAAAATAAAGCTATTCGTCTACGTGGTGAACATGTAAGCATACCTCTTTAATTAAATAAGCCATATGGGAAAAAGTCAGAGGTAGGAAAGCAGGACTTTTTCCACTGCTACCCATTTGTTCCCACCTCTGTGGTACATCCTCCCTTGAGCCAGCACAGATGTTTGTAGAGTGAATCAGCACAGAGGAAACTGAATAAGGAAGCAATGTGGATTAAAAAAAATATATCTAAAACTTTCAGCTGTAAGTGGCCTGACCGTATCAGTTCACTAAGTTTTGAATTCACACAATTTCAGGTATCTTTTTTTAATCACACAGAGAACATTTGAAGGCCATTTTACCCTGAATCAGTTCTCTGATTTAGCTCACCATAAGAGAAGGGATGGGTACAACAAGGACACAAAGGAAGAAAGAAAATGGGATTGCTTTTTTAACGACCGACTGACATAAGTCAGATGAAGACATTTTAAAACTGCAGCTTAGATTGTCAAAAAATTTAAGAGAGGTGAGTGTTATGAGTAGTACAAGCAAACAAAAATAATGACATCTTACACAATGAGAAATATCGTTTCTGCCCACTTTTCAGAAACTGCAGCTATTACTGCATCAAGTTTATACCTTTTTTCTATTTTTTATCTTCACTTCCATGAGTGGTACCCATATATAAAAGAGATACTGGAGCAAAATTCTAGAAGAATGGTTTCCTGGCAACTTCCTGAGGCCATGAGACACTCAGAATCTAAGTGATGCCTTGAACTAAAGTTAGTGTCAAAACAGCTGTGGTCAGAACAGTGGGGGAGGAGATGCAATTAGACTGAAAATACTAGAGACACACATTACCTATTTGTAAGGCACAATTCAATTGTTTGCACGATGCTCAAGACGGAAGAAGGCAGGAAAGTATGATCTCCGACTTCATAAAAGATGAGTGAATCATCATACAGTTACGCTGTGATTGTGATAAAGGGCAGCACGACAAACACAAAGTCTTAGGACTCCACTTTCCTGCCCATGACAAGATGACAAATCTGCGATACCAGGGTAGGGCGGAAGACTACCAACTTCATCACGTGATGACGTCCATATCAACAAAAAGGTTCCTTTTACATAAAGACCCTGTATACTTTTGTGCATCTACACAGCCACGGCATATAGACCTCCTCCACCCACCTATCACCACACCCTCATATATCAATTTTTCCCTAGACATCTGTAGTGGAAACATGGAAACTTCAATTCAATACAATATAAATATTTTCACAATGACAGTAGTTAAGTAATGGCATTGAGTAGAGAGGCTGTTGAACTCCCCCATTGGAGATTTTCAAAATTCAGCAGGACAAGAGCCTGAGCAACTTAAAAGCTAGATCTGCTCTGTGCTAGAGATTGGACTAGATGACCCACAGAGGTGCCTTCCAGCCTGAAGTTTTCCATGACTCGGTAATCTACCCAGATCAGTGTGAGCACATTCTTAAGTTTCTTTTAAGCAGTTGCATTATTTTCTTACAGAGCTTGTCTACATTATTTTGAGATAATTTGGGTGAGATAATTTGGGGAATAGATGCCAGCCTCTCTCTTCCATTATGGAAGTTTGGAGAGACTTTTTGAGTACATTTTAATTTTTGCCTAATGGAATTAACAGAATAATTTCTTATGCCAGAATAAAATATTCCACTCCTAAGCTTATTCCCCAATAATTATTTCAGAACTGTTAGTTCTAAAGAACTTCACATAGACATTCTTGGAAACATCTTCAGAAGACAGAGTAACACTTGAAAAGCACGTGCTCAGTAGATGGCTAACAGTAGTTAAGTGAACAGTTTGGATTTGTTTTGAAAGAATAAGTTTTAAAATAGAAGAGTTTTCTCATATGTAGAAAGTTTGGTGAAGGCTATGGCTCTGCATACCACTGTACAATAAATTCCTGACTTCAAGGACAAAGTCCTTAAGCATCAACCAAACAACAAAATAAGAAATTGTTGAGAAGTTCACGTGAAATAACTTACTGTTAATTTCATCTCTCGTAACTGGCAAGTCCAACTTGGCTTTACAATCCACGACTTCTTCAGAGGTGTTAGGCACCCCATTGCTGCTTCTATCATCCAACAGAATGTCCTGCTGGACAGATGAGGTGTCCATGGTAAAAACGATCCAGATCCAGGGAAGTATTTCTTTTAAATTTGCTGCCAAGTGAACTACCAAGTCCGGTTTCTCTCCATTAGCAACAACAGCCTAGAGATGTTAGGCAGGAGCACAGTTTTTTGAGCTTTTCAGCTGTTGGTGTGCAGCAGACAGTTGATAATTCCAGGAGATCATGAAAACAGCTTGCAGTCAAAGTTGTAATCAGCAAGGAGCTGCATTCTCTATAAACAAATGTATTTAATTTACAAACGTTCCTTAGGGCTTTGAAAATACCAGTTAAAAAAAGCAAGCAGTACTCACAGATTATCCACCAGCCCACCAACTTCAACAGGCAGAACCATGATAATAACAGAGGCAATAACAAAGTATCCAGATTTTGTGAATAGGAAGTGATCTATTTAACAGCATTTTTATTGTCACTTTTTTTTTTTTAAGTTGCATTGATACACCAGTGTAACAATGCAACAACATAATATTCAGCAAGACAACTGATTTAAGATCACTGTCCCTTTTAATAGAAATGTTTCCTTGGTCTCGGCTTTAATAAACCGGACAACATTCAGAATAGCATTCTGCTCTGTAAATCACGGCCTGGACTTTCATACCACATATTTCATCTCAAGGACCTAATGCTATTTAAGTTGCAATTACTTTAGTTAGAATGCAGGAGGGAATTCAGGCTTTTTATTTATTTAACTGACATCGTACTGTTTACTTGCCTGCAGAGCAACCAGTACTTATCACTGTACAGAGCCCGAACTACTAATTACAGCATGCGCTGGCAGTTAGAACAAGGCCCAGGCTGCAGCCCAGTGCTGGCCTTCTCCTACAGTGAGTCAAGAGGAAGATTTCCAAACACAGTTTTTATAGCGTTTGCAAATCATTCTCTAGGCATTCAGATTGTACCCGTAGTTATAAACCTTGTCACTTGATACAATTTGATAGAAGCTGTTGTAAATAGTCACTTCAGTTGCCTAAATTTTGTTCAAATAGATACTGACAACTGAAATCAGATTAGGAGATGTTACAGATTCCTGTTTATTAAAGAAACACCAGAAATCCCCAGTTAAAACAAAACGGGAGGATTTCAGGTCGGAGATATTTTAGCTGCATTTTTTACACAGACATTTTGAGCAACATTCCTTCCATACCTCCAGAGAGCCCTTGTGTAACTGCTACTGCACCAAGCTGCCCTGGTGCACTGCTCATCACCAGGGTGTCACAGAAACTACCAGAAGTTCAGGGTACACAGGACTAGATCAGTGCCCCTGCCTCCTGGCCCACACAGGTGAGCCGTGAAGCTGCCAGACACCTGAGGCATGGTTCTGAAACAGAACTGTCCACCGAACAGAAAGATGAAAACCTCCACTGGAATTTGTTAAGGACTTTAAAAGCGTTTCTGTGTCAGAAAGCTTACAATAGGGCGGTCTGAAAGAACAGCTGTCACATGGCAAACAGACAGCACACCAAGTGACAAAGAGGAATCACAGACAAAAGGCAAGGACGATTCAGAGACTGCTCACACCTCTGCAAATCAAGAGGACGTTAGAGGGTTTGTTACCCACCAAGAACAGCGCCCTTTCCTTGCCACAAGAGCGCTCGCTCTAAGAGGGGATTTAAAAGCACCTTTTTACAACCAGGGTCTCCTGTGTGACCCATTCCCATTAACAGGTTAATGCATTTGGCTCCAAAGCCCTTTATGTACCCTCACCTTAGCCCACCCACAGACACGCACACCCCACGGCAGCCCAGCCGTGCCCTCAGAGGACCGGAGCGGCACCGACCCAGCCCGCCTGGCCGCTCGGAAGGGCAGCGGGGCCCGGCTCCAGGCAGGCAGGGACAGGCACCGGAGGCCCTACACCCGCGGTGCCGGGCCCGGCGGCTCCCGCTCCCCTCAGGCCGCAGGGCGGGCAGCCCGGAGCCGCCTCTCCCGGCCTCCCCACCCCCGCGGCGGGCACCGCGCCTCAGCCGCCCCCTTCTCCCACCTCCCGGCCGAGCCCCCCGCAGACCTGGGGCCGCCCAGCCCGGCTCTGCCCGAGACGTGGCGCTGCCTCCGCCGGGAAGGGGAGGAGGGCGCGGCGGTGCAACGGGTTTCTCCGTCCCCGCCGGCCTGCCCGGCCGGGACCCGCCGCCGCCTCCACAGCCTCGACAGGCGCGGTGCCCGCCCCGCCGCCGCCTCCCTCACGCAGCCGGGCCCCTCGGCGGGGAGCCGCGGCCGCCGGGGGCAGCCGGGCAGGCGGCCGATGCCGGCTGGGTGGCTGGAAAGGAGGCAGCTTTTCCTGACGGACCCTTCCGGCAGCAGAGGGAGGGGCAGCGGCTTCCTCAGCCGGGCCGGGCCTCCCCTCAGAGCCGGGGTAGGGCCAGCCCGCGGCGGGGGCAAGACTTCCCTGCTCCCTCACCTGCTTCACCCTCGGAAATTAAATGTGTGCCGAAAAGCGACGCGCCCCTTGCAGCTTCTCTTGTCCCTCCCCGCCGCGCTTGCTTCCCAGGCGCCGAGGCCCGGAGAGATTTCGAAACGCCTCGGTCTGTGCCCGGGGGAGCTGCCTGCGCCCGCAGCGGGTTTGGGAGCCTCAGGCGGTTTTGTGCCCGAGGACGAGGCACCAGAGGTGTCCTCAAGATCTCTGCCGAGCCTTTGAACGTGGTGGGAACCGGCAGGATGCCGCCGGCAGATGCTTCGAGCCTCTGCTTCCAGCCAGCCCTCTGTCATTGCCCGCCCCAGGCTCACGGTGCTGGTGCTTGTTCGGTGCTCAGCTCCTGGGTTTGGCTTTTTTTTCACCCCTGTTTTTTTTTTTTTCATATATTTTTTTCCCGCTCTTTATTCTTTTCACATATACACATTTTAAAGAAAACAACTGCCCCAAACCTACACTGTTATGGGCAATTGCTTTGCCTTTTGCGTCCTTCAGCGGCTGATCTCCTCTGTATGCCGTTTTGCAGGGGCACATTTCATTTATATCACTAAAATCAATTTGCTCATTCCATTGATCTAGAAGGAGGGGGTGACTAATTTCCACCAATTTCAACCCATTTCCTACTATGATATTAGCAGAGGCACCTTTGCCCCCAATCCTTCAGTGTGCTCATATTTAACTTCACACGCTAGGCACCCTGATCTCACCTGTCTTATTCACGTTCGTGCAGAAGTGTTAGCATTTACTGGATTAGAGTCTGGGGAGTTCAGTAAAATGTCCTGCTTACGTCGTGTTTGCAGCATTCCTGATGAGCTTTTCCTCATGAATCAATCCTTAAAGGCTTTAGCATCTTGCTGGCATTGGGCATCCCAGAAATCCTATGGGTACCAAGAACTGTCACATCACAGTGGTATTTCACAGAACTCTTTCGTTCTGCACTTAGGTTTGTGGGCTTTGTTTTTCTACATTTTTTCCACTGGTAGAAGTAGCTGATGTCTTTATAGTGAGGTTGGTGAAGAGTTTATTGGTTGGGTAGATTGTACACCTGGCATTGCTAGAGCCTCTGTATTGTGCAAAATGTCAATAAATATGGCTGGAAAAACATACATTTCTCTAAAAGTTCCCATCATTGCCCCCTTTCTCTGAACCTTTTAATTTTCATAATGAAAATGCCTTCCAACATCGTATTATCCCTCTAAATATAATTGCTGTGTAAACATACTTAGTCAGCTTTTCCAGGTATGATCCAGGATATAATCCTCTTTGCTTTTATTAACCTGCCCAAATTATCCTAAATATGAACAAGAACACACTGAGCTGTTTCTCTGGGAAGATGAGAGGCTGTCTGACTTGTAGAAGTCAGGAAGAGAGTTAAACCAACACTATCAGTAAGTCTAAATTGTTTAAAGAACTCAGTTACAAACCTGTCAACCAGGCTCCTGACACATTGCTAATGGCAGTAACTGGGTGTTTTCCTGTAAGCATTATGCAGAGGTAGCCCCCAAGGCAAGATTTGGAAGAGAACATTACTTCACAAATTAATTCAGGAAGAGGGTTATTTGCAAGTGGAAAAGTAGGTAAGCATGGATCCAAGTGATGCTGGCAAGCGAGATGGCCAAACATACAGACTAGATGAGCGTGATCAAGAAGGGTTGAGTAGTATGCACATCGCATAATTTTCTTAGAGAATTTATTGGATGAAATGAATGACTGAATTCACTTATTGTGCCTTTTGCTGTTCACTAATTCAGTCTCAGTAAGAGAGCTACACAAATATCACAAAAAATACACAACATACACAAAAGTATATTTGGATATACTTTCAGTATATTTGGATATACTTTCTTTATATTTTTTCTAACAGCAGCTATTCTGCCTTCACCAAATACGCTTCCACATAAGATGCCAAGGACAGTATGGTGAAGAAGACTAGAATGTCTAACGCTCATTCAATCTTTTGCTGTGTCTGTATTGTAAGAATATAAAAAGCAGGACTTTTGCCTCCCACACAGAGCTCAAATTAAGAATTAATGAGACACTAATGTAGCCTTTCAGTTCGAATATTTGTCTACATTTTCTTCTTTATTTTCATGCCATCTAAGACAATATATTGCTTGGGCAAACCTCCAAAGTATCTCTAATTTTACTTAGTAGTCTGCTATATGGCACCAAGCCCCCCAGCTACAAAAATAACCACTAGTTCAGAGGCTGCCACCCAGGAACGACACAAAGCTGCAGCAGGCTTAAACAGGCTGCCTGAAGGAGAAAGGGGATCCTTCATACTGAAAGATACCTATCATCAATAAGTTTTAACACGACAGTGAGGTGTCATGGTAGTTGCTTAAAATGTTGGGAAAATCATCAGGCACTAACACGAGGCCTTGAAGTGAAGAGATTCCTGTAAACTTGCAGGAGACGTGTTTGTGTGCACTGCAGTCTCTGTCTCCAGCAGAGAAAGAGCCAATGGCATTTCCCAAAGTCTACAGAAATTCCTCTCTCCGAGAGCTCTTCTGTTCTCCAGACACAGAACTCAGAAGGTAGCGCACTGGTCCTTTAACCGCAGCCAGCGCAGCATTCCTCTGCCCTGCAGCACGGCTGCCTGCAAAGCTGTCCTGCCGCCTTCTCTCCAAGCAAGCTCTCTCAGACCTTAATAGGAATTGTCCTATTTGGGAACCCACAAGGCCTTGCCCCTAAATGGGGAAGGCTGATTTATTCATCTTTACTCTGACAAAAAATAAATTAAAAAAAATAAAAAATAAAAAGAAAGAAAATGTGTTTAATGCCAAATTAAAGAAATGAGCTAACAATTAATAGGTAAAGACAGACCATTTGCAGAATTACCTATCCATCAGGGTATTTTATTTATGCACTGCAATAACCTCGGCTGAAAACATCTTTCCTCTCACTCTCCCCTTTCCCTTTCTGATGCCTTAAGGGACGGGCCAAGCAAAGACCAGAAGTTCTGTTAAATTCAGAGTCTATCCACAAAGAGCTGCAGAATTTCACCCTATTTCTCTCACTGTAATGAATGTAAACATTCTTGAGAAAAGGCTGCAGCTTCTAAAATATGAACTCTGTGTGTGCGTGGATGTGTCAGAACGGCACCAGCCGGAGAGGTGGGGGAGAAAGGCTCCATACTCTGCAGGAGCAGTGGGTGGCACTCTCTGCACAGCACAAAACCCGTGTGTGGAGTTCCAGTTATTATAGCTACAAACATGTTTTTTCTAAATAATTCCTGAGCAGAGATCTTGTTCTCTAACCACTGACAGAACCATGTTCCAATTCCCTCTGCTTATTGCATACTTTTCTGCTTACATCTTTCTATTATTTGGTGTCACTCAGTCTGCAAAAACTTCATTAAAAAAGAAACCTGTGCTAACCACATATAAATAGCTCCATTACTGGCAGACTGCAATCAGGCTTAGGCGTCCAGCTCTTCTCTCCCAGCCACTCACCAAAAAAAAATGATTTTGTATTAAACACAGACTATGCAACTAGCACTCAGGTCTTGAGAAATAGGCTTTATTAAAGACTGCCTTAATATTTTATTTTTATATTTTATGTACTTACATGTTTTATTTATATACATGAAGCATTTATACAGCATTCTGCCCCAACAATTTTCAGCGTGTCTGTTTTAGAAGGGATAAGTTTAAAGTGTTACTTTCCTGACTCATTTCTATAAACAGGGGAGACACTCACATGTAACAGTGGTGTGTCTGATTTAACAACAGGACTCAGAAGGGATTTAATCAACCTTTACTCTACATAAAAGAAGCCTGGGAAAGTATAAAAAGCAGTGTTGTATAACAGAAGGTTTGCAGATGAGAATTCTTGCGTACAGAAAATAAACTAAGATTTAAGGCCTTGTTACTGAGAGTGTCTTGCCAATGCCCTCCTCCTGTTTAAAGCTGGATTCAGTTTGGTCACACCAGCTGTTTTGAAAAACAGAAACTGCTAAGAGCTGCATTAATTTCTGTGGAACATTCCACTATATTGTCCCTGGGTGAGCAGGGTTAGTTTTGGTATCAGGATGCCTTACATACTTAAGGAAATGAATTCATAAAGTTCTCTTTCCATGTATCAGAGTATGTTGTATGTGTATGGAGGGATGGGATAGAAATTACTGGTTTTTAGTGGTTTTAAGCTTAGCTTTCCCACAATAAATGATTTTTGCTGTCAGCCTGCGAACAGTAATTTTCTTTTTTTTTTTTTTTTCCTCTCCTGCAAATGACTTTCCCAGCCTGGGGCTACTTGTTAAGAAAGTGTTGCCATTGCATGTAGAAATCCTAACTACTAACTTCAATAACTTCGTAAATGTCACTGTTCCACTGCAATGTAGTGCTTGCTTCAGCAACCCAGGAGCCCCCAGAATGGCACAGTACAGTACGTGGGCTAGTCCTTGGAAGGACTCGCTAAAGGAGCATGGATGCCTTGAATTTTTCAACAGGTGGCTCAATGCAGGGAGCAGGACACTTACTTTCTTAAAAACGTCTCAACGAGTGTGGAAGAAACTTGATCTTGCCTGTTTGAGGATGTGCAGAGTTGCACCTGCATCTCTCCTTCCACAGCCCAGTGGGAATGGGTACAGCTCACATCTAGGCTGTGTAGCAACTATGTGCTCTGTATGCATGCCTTGCCTCATGGCTGATACCTTCAGCAGGTAATTAGACATCTTTTGGTCCTATTCTTGTGTGCTGCCTTGTGTGGGAAGTTGTCCATGCCCATGCAGAGTCCCACTGCCTGCTTACAAAGGGAGCTGACAGATATAGAACACAATCTTCACAAAAGCTATGGTTTGAAAGGGTAACCAATCTGAGCTGAAAATACTTTTAAGCAGACTGCTATATGTTTGGTCCTGAATTCTGGGTGTTAAGTCATTGCTAAGCCATAGTGATGGAGTGTTGTGCAGGCAGGTCTTGCTAGCAAGGGGATGCCGAGATAAGAGAGCACAGACATACTAACAGAAACTCCTAGGCCAAGAACAGAGTAAACACAAACACAAGAAATCAGCATACACTTGTGTCTGTGCTACACTTCAAGGTCTACAGCTTGGAACAGCAGCATAGCCCACACAGCAGCCTATTTGCCTCAGAAGGATTATGGGTGCCTGCACTCAGATGACCCCTGGAAAAGAATCCAAATAACAGGGATGTAAGATCCTTAAAAAGAGAGCTGCATTGCTAGACTTGAACATGTTCCCTTTCTTTCATTTGGATATTTTCTATATTATTTTTCCACTCCTGTCCAAATGACAAAAAAAAAAAATCACTTTCTGAATACCCCTTTCTGCCAGCTAGTCCTTGACTTATGTCCTCAACAACTGTGCATTAACAGAAGGAAACAGCAGATGGAATCTCTGTATTTACTGCTGTCACACTGAGCCTCATGTGGAAAAAAAAGTAGATTTCTTGTTTCAGGGATTTTTGAAAGCTTAACATGCATTTATGGTGACATTGCCCTGAGATTTAACTGTGAGTGTTAAGAAAAGCAATGCGCCACAGTGTTGTGCTACAGAGACCAAACTGCCCTTCAGGCAGAAGTGTTCTGCTTGAAAAAATCCCTTTGCTCTCCACACCCCCCTCTCCTGCCAGAGATGCCAAGTGTCCTGGGCTTTGTGTTTATTCAGAATAGACATAACGTAGATACATCTGCTTTTTCAGTTGACAGGTAACTCAAAGAAATATTACATAGGAGAAGCAAAATGTAAATCTGAACATGAGCAGTCACAGTAAATGACTGACAAGGTCATAGCCCGGGAACACCATTTACACAAAATTTGCCCTGAAAAGAAAACAGTGAAATAAGAATTGACCACAGAAAAATTATTTGCATCTTCTTCCTTCAGTGCAAGGAGGATAAACAACCCAATTTAGCTACCAAGATATTGCTTATGTGCCCTTCCACTGAAGGGGTATTTCTGCCCCAGCAAATACAGCATGGTCCAGGAGGGGAGTGAGCAGACAGAGCGGTCAGAGTCCTGTCCCCAATTCCTTGTGAGCCTTGGGCTAATCATGTCATTATTTTCTCCAGGTGTCCCCGGTTTGTACAATAAGTGATAGCAGGCAGCCTCAGCTCAGAGGCACTGCAAGGATTATGTGGGTATCTATTTCACCTCTTTGGAAGTTGAGCATTATTTTTACAGAAAGGGCGTCAAACCTGTGGCAAGTAGCCCAGGATTCCAGATGAGTTCAGTGTCAGCGTGCAGTCAGTGCAAGACTGCTGCCTCAGTGCCTGCGCACAGCCTCTCACGCTTTCACTAAAAGGTATAAATTCAAGACATTACTTCCAATTTACACAATGAAGAGAACAATACGGAAAGTCAAATACAAAGCACATCCATGTATCTATGACAAAAATCCCTTGGTTTTCTCAGGTATCAGTCCTCCAGCTTCATGCTCACTACATGTACCTGCTTGGACCCCAACCGAAGGTGTTATCCAGGGATTTTGCACTGATGACATTGTCCTCTGAAAGCCGAGTGAATCCCTGCCTTTTGGGAAAGGAGGAATTCAGGACTTGCCATGACAGTGTCCTTTGTCCAATAGGAGCCAGCATGGGAATTTTCTGGGGAAGGCATGACAAACCCTGACACGACCTGGGCTGGCAGTGTCCCCACAGACACCAGGCAGCTGGAGCCTCTGAGGGCTCCATGTGCTGCTTACCAGGGAGCGTTTGTGTCACTGAGCCACATAAAAGCAGCTCCAAGTATAAAACCACAGTCTTTTGACCAAAACTTTTACCTTTAAAATAAACTACTGAAACTCCTTCCACAGAGCACAGGAATCAACTGAAGCTATCAGTGCGTGCTCACTGCCACCTGCAAGGACAGAAGACTTTTTGGTTGCTGGGGGCTATAGGGCTGGCTGATGCTCATTGCAGCGTGTCTGTTACTGGAAAGGGTACAGGAGAGGTTCTGACCTGGAAAACCACGAAATGTCACGGAAACGAGGAGCTTCCCCTGCCCTGCCATGATCTCCAGAAAGGCTGAGGGGCTCCTTAGGGTGCCTGGCAGCGGTCCTTCCCTTTCCTCCTTGGAAAGGGATTTTCCCTCCTTGGAAAGGGCCCTTCTCCCGTCTCCCCTTCCCCTGATCATTCCAGCCCGTGCTCCGGGGGCCGACGGGGCGCACTTCGCCCCTCATCTCCAACCCCGGCGGCGGGAGGCACTTTTCCCCAGGAGGCCGCTGGGGGAGGCTGCCCGCAGGGGCCGGGCCGCCTCCAGCCCCGGCCGTTTCCACACCCGGCGAGGACAAAAAGCGCCGGGCCGGGCACCCCCCCCGGGGAGCGGGGGGCTCGCAGCGGCCACCCCCGCTCCCTGCCCGGCCCCGCGCCGCGGGTGCCCCCCGGGGGAGGGCAGGGGCCGGGAGCGGCCGGGGGAGGGGGCGAGGGGCGGGGAGGCCGGGGGAGGGAGGGGGTCGCTGTCAGAGGAGCCCGCCCGGGGCACGGCACGGCACGGCACGGCTCGGGGCACGGCTCCGCAAAGCCCGGCACGGCTCAGCACAGCTCGGCACGGCACGGCTCAGCTCCCCGCACCATGGTCCGGAGCTTCCCCGGTGCGGGGCTGGTCCTGGCGGCGGCCGCGGCGCTGTGCCTCGGCGGGGCGGGAGGCAAGGTAAAGCCCCGCGGCCCCCCGGCGGGACGGGGGGGGTGTCCCAGGGAGCGGGCTCCGGCGGGCGGGGGGGATGCAGCGGCGGTCCCGGGACGAGGGGATGCGGAGCGGTGCCCCCCGGCCCCTGCCCAGCCGGCGGCGGGGATCGGCAGCGCCTCGCGAGGCTCGCCCCGAGTCCAAAGGGCAGCGGGCGGCACGGCCCGTGTCTGAGTCGCCCTGTCTGCTTCGGGACGGCAAGCATTGCCAAAATCTATGCAAGCCCCGCGGTAACCGATGTAACGGCATTTCCAGCAGAAATGGGAGCGCTCGCCCAAAAAGCATCCATAAGGAACGGTAGCCTGGCATAAGGGAGCCAAACAACCGCCTTGTGCCCTGTCACTGTCCCTGTGCACTCCAGGCTTGTGCACCTCGTCTGTAGCAGGGCTGGCAGGTGAACCAGGTACCTGGCGGCTCTCAGGACAGGGACCTTGGCATAGCTGGGAGCCACGAGGTGAGCCCCGGGGGAAGCAGAGCGGTGGTGGAAAAGGCAGACTTGGAAGCAAGGAGCACCCCATAACTTGGAGCAGCTGCAGAGCAAACCCTGGCTGTGGGCTTTGAGAGGGGTGAGCAGTCCTGGTCCCGCTGACACAGCGGGGACTTTTCCTGTGGACTCTGATAGGAGCAGGATTTGACACTTCTGCTAGGGATTCTTAGATCCACAAAGGATGAGCCACTATGCTATAAAAAAATATTCCATGAATGTACGTCTTTTGTTACATATAAATATATAAGTGTGGGGGGGTTGCTTTCCCTGTGGAAAACAGCATTGTAATTCAGCCTGATACACCAACTCCCTGCCACAGCACATATGAATACAGCAATGACTTTGTGGTTGAAACGAAGATGTTTTATCTCACTCTGGTATCCTAGGAAGATAGCTACATCGAGAACTTAATTAAGCCACATTTTTGCCACTGAAGTACTAAGTATTAACTTCACAAAGGTGCACACAAATCTATTGAATTGTACAGTTGTGGATTTTTGTCTTTTGTCTCTCTTTTAACTCAGAATTGCATCATGTAATCTGCAAGTTTACTCTCCTCTTGGGTTTGTTACTGGAGATGAACAACTCCCTCATCCAGCTGCGTACTTAAAGTGTATAACTTGATTGCTGCCCAAAGTTATTACATCCTTCCTGTGCTAGTTTTGTTCTAATTCTGCTTGGGCAGTCATGAGGCAGAACAAGTATTAGCTGTGTCGTGTGCCTTTGGGTGTGAGTTGTAATAGTGGGACACTGAATGTGTCAACAAGCTCTATTAATTTTGCTTGATTTTTTTTTTCCCCTTTCTGTTTCCTAGTCAGCTTCTGTTGTTCTCTAGTTCTGGTATCAGGACTGTTTGATTTCCCATCAGACAATATCTGAACTGGTTACGTATTGACCACTGGTACCATAGAAAAGAAACTGCCTCCTTAATGAAGCAGCAGCAGCCTCCCACTTACTTTCCCAGACATGACTTCTTGTCATGTCAATTATTCTTTTGATCACATGTTGCCTATAGTCTCTAAACATGAAGAGCAATTTCTTTTGCAGAATGAAACTTAAGCACTTTCTGTTGCTTATCTTCCTAAATGTGACATTGAAATCTGTGCATTAGACACGTGTGTACATTTCTTGCTCCCTCTTTTTGTTATTTTTTTGATTAAGTTGCACTTGCTCTCCGCTTGTCAAGGACTGCACTATGCTGTGTAGGCTTCATTATTTTTATCTTTTTTTGGCTACATTCTGACAGTGCTGCTATGCTAGGAGAAAATTCATTCTAAACTGATGGTTCAAATCTAGTTCAATTTAGCAGTTGAAAAAAGGTATTCAAAGATTTATGAGAAATTAATTATAGAGTTAGAGTAGCATAGAGTAGCATACTGCTAACATAGAGTTAGCAGTACCAAAAAAAAAGAAAATTAAACAGGAACTCCCTTGGAAAGAGTAAAGTCTGCATGATGTATGGGAGACTGAACTGCTCTTTTCATCCAGGAAGGTGGTCTCCACCAGTCAGAGTTGAGGAACTTGGGGATGCTGTTGGGTAGCATGGATGTTTGAAACAGGTTTTGTAGCAAAATAGAGCTCTCTCTGGAACCCTTTACTAAGGACTACAGCAACATTAAAATAGGAGTTAGATCAAATGAAAGAAAATTTGAAGATAAGGTGTATGATGTTTCCTCCTGTGTGTCTGTATCAGATGGAACAAGATGTGCAGATAAGCGGCTTGTTTATCCTGAAGGAAGAATGTAAGCTGATGAAAGAATAACATAGTCAAAATTCCAGGTCTCTGTACGTCCATAAAATATTATCTGTTTAATCAAATCCCTGTGGAGGAGGTCTCTGTGCCAGTGCCATCTTTCACCTAGTATTCTTCTGTTCACTTGCTGGCTTAAAAAAATGTCAAGCCTTTCTTTTTTCTGTTAGGAAATCTTCAGTAATACTGACCTTTTAGTGAAAGTCCTGCTCCCAATGAGGACCATGGCAAAATTCCTGCTGGTTTCAGAGGGAGCAGGATCCTTCCCAAGATCAGTGAAGGATTAAAAAAAAATAATCAACTACTAAAATATGCACCTCAATTAGCAAAGAATGTGGCCTGATTAGTAAAGTGTATGAAATTTCATCTATTAAATTCTACGGCCCCGATCAACAAAGCACACTGCACAATTGGCAATGTATCCAGAATCTCAACTACTGTACTAGTCTCCTGCCAGATCAACCAAGCATGCAGCTGAATCAGTAAATTACGCAACTGGAGCAGCAAAATATGCACTTCTGATTGGGAGGGAAGGACATGGAAATTATCAAATGTTTAAAATTGACATACAATTGGTCTGAGCATGTTACTGGTCCATGTCTGCCTTAAGAAAAGTGGAGGCAATATAGATAAACTTTATGAAGTCTCTCCAAACAACTGCTGGACAGAAAAGTACATCCCTCAGACAGCTCAGTGCCTGACAGCAGCAGCCTGGTTCTTTACCAGATGTGCTACGCATCTGGTTTCAATCCCAGCTGCCAGGTGTGGAGGTTATTTTAGTTACACTTTAATGGGATATTAAGGTCCAGGTAGGTTTTGCTTTATAGGTCACTATAAAGCACTGTATATGCACACAAGACTGTCTTTCTGGCCCAACAACCTAAACCAGTCAAGACAAATAAAGCACCTTCACAGTACCTGAAAGTTTTGCTGGCAAGAAGCTCAGTGTCTATTAATCTCTTCACTGTTTGTGAAAGTACTTTTTGCTTCAGAAGAAGAAAAATGATAGGTCTTTCCTATTTTCTTTAGATCTTGATTAATTGCTGTAGCTGCTTCCTATTGTGTTTACAATATACCTTGGCAGATATGTACTGTGCAAAAAGCTTGGATGTTTGGCCAGTTTGGAGAGTAGCTATATTCTTATATCTTGAAGCAGTAGCATTGTTTCTCCTTAACTTGTGCCTATGTGCTTAAAAATTAAAATCCAGCCACAGTACCTTGTTCTGATCTTCAGAAGATGCTCTTGCTTTGAATTATTATTTTTGTTTTATACAGAAGAGCTGTGGGACATCCTATTTTAATAAGGATATGGTTTCAGGATTTCTATAAACAGCTTTTTTCTCTCTTTTTTTTTTTTTATGTCTGGAAGTAAACTGTTATACCACCTGTACTCAAGGAAGGCACGAGAATTGTTTTGTTTTATTGCACTGTTCATTTTAGTACGCAGAAGTCTGAAACACTATTGGAGTCTAAGAAATATCTGTTTTCTTTCTTTTTCTTTTTCTCTTTATTTCTTTCTATTAATTGGTACATAAAACTGGCTTGCATTGAACTTATTTAACAAATTTCTGTCTCATTTCCAGGTCAGTTCAATGAATGATCCTATTTAGTTCTTTTTCCTGTTTAAAATATTTCCTACTGAGTCCAGAGCAGTGCCCTTAAAACATAATTGATTTGGGTCATTGAACTTTTATTTTTCATGCATGTTAGTTTGCATCCCGCCACTGGTCTGACTGGTATTTCAATTAGAAAAATGCAGGCGGATTTCTCCTAGAGGCTAAAGTTCACGTGGAGTCTCTGGCAAAATAAGATTCTGGAGTATGTATCCCTGGAACTGGGCAATCATTTGTAATTTTTTTTTTTTTTTAATAAATTCTCTGTCTGGCCAGAGTGTCGTAAATCTGGCTCTCTTGTTAACTTCACACTAAGCAGCAATAATGTCCACAGTGTTTCAGTCCTGATAATTCTAATTACTGAAGCACTGAAGAAGCTGAAAGCTGAGAAGATGGATGAGGCTGGCCTTGAGTCCTGCACAACACATGGGACTCTCTCTTTGTAGAGCTGAACCACAGTTCTCCTGTTTGCCAAAGCCGGTGATAGAAGAAGCAGCCAAGGTAAGAGAAGTGAGCCAGTGGCAGAAGCCTGCTGGAATGATGTGAGTAATATTTATGCTGAAGGAGGTAAAAGCGTTCTGTACCACTAGAGATGCCAGCCATCTCCTAGACGAAAACACTGAAATCATTTTTGTTCCTTTAATATCTAAGTAGCTTGAAGCAAACAATCCTGTTGCACTGGTTTAAAAAGACCCAGTTAACAAAGTTAACAAACTTTCCTGTAGTAACCAGCAAACAATTACTCTTCCCCTTCATTTAATTCTTTGCATGACAGACCAGGAATGGTGATAAAATGTTCCTCTGTCTGTCTTTCTTCCTGCCTCCCCTTCTTCTTAAAAGAATGCGTGGCATGTTTGGTACCAGAGAGTGACTACACAGCAGTATGTAGCTAGCTAGACTAAAGCTGGTGTAGCAGCTCTTCCCTTTCCACGCTATTATTATTACTACAAGTTCAGTCCATGCACAGGTATCTCAGGTCTATCAATATTAAATTATCAATATCCAGCTCGATAGTTAGATATAGATGACAACACCAGCCAAGTTTTAAGATATTTTAGGCCCTTCCTTGAGTATGAGAATTACTAAATGTAAAAAATAATCCTCTTTTACTTGTACAAATCCATGGCAGGAAGACAGTGGAGTTGGGACAGGGTCTTGCATTAATATGTAGAATGATTATACAACAGTTGAGAAGAGCCTTACTGGCAGCCTTAGTCCTTGGACTCAATGTAAGGATGTTATAACTCCTCTTAACAAGCCCTCAGCAGAAAATGGCCTTATGCTTCACTTCAGGTAGTCTTGGTCCTGTCCGTGGAAAAGGAGGTCCCAATTTTGAGAGGAGAAAAGGCTGATTTGCCTTTATTTCCTTTCTAGAATTCTTGGGGCCCTACTGAAAACCACAGAAGTCATCTTGGACTTCAGGAGGATTTAAATCAGGCCATAAGTACTGCTGATTTGGATTAGTAATGATGTACATTGAGGACAACATCTGTATTTGGGTTTGGGTGGAGTCCTTTCATGGTAGAAGAGTTGGTAATACTTCTACAGCACCTTTCATCAGAGGATTTCAGAGTTTCACAAATATCTAATTACAGAAACTATTAAATTAGATGAAATCCTTGGTCCTGGGGGAGTACAGGCAACACCATTACACTTCAGTATAAAGCAGGGGTGGGTGGTGTTCAAAGTGGCAAAACAAAAGCAAATTTGCCACATACAAGCCATAACCTGCTGTGCTATCTCATTTTCATCCACTATTCTATTCTTCTAATTTCTTTATATTAGCAGCCAGGTTGCAACATCAAACCACCTCAACAAAATGGGCTGGCCCAAGCCTCCATTCAGAACTACTGTCAGGTCTGAAGAGGGACTTTTGGATCACTGATCTCTTACTGATCTATTCCATAGTGATCGTGTTTCATTATTCTGTTAAGTAATAGCAGGACTATTAACAAGGGCCAGGTACCAAGGATGCCAGTAAGGAAAGATTCACGAATACAGGAGATCTGGGATGAAATGCCTCTAAAATTCCAACCTAATCCAAATCCCAGAGAGACGATTGTTCAGCCTTTCCAAAGTGGGTGTGCCTGCTGGAGATCCAATCCACTTATTCTGCCTAAATCCAGCCCTCTCCTGGTCTTGGTTAGTAAGTATTCTCCTGTCTTGAGTGACTAGGATTTTATTAAAGGTTGTTTTTTTCTTCTACATTTGACTTAAAATATGGAGCCTATACCATTAGACCCAAGGCCTGAAGCCCAGGCTGCCCATCCGCTTATCTTCCTGCCTGTATTACAGATCTGCATGGGTGGGCAGTTCAGGTGAATCTCAGACTTCACTATTTGAATACAAGGGCCCCAAGGAGTTTCTCATCAAGACTAACTTTAAATGCGAGCTTAGTAGGCTGAACGCTTTGATTTGCCTCTGAAATCAACAGTAACTTATTCCAGGCTTCCTGGTTGAAACTTGAATGGGGAAGAAGAAAGGATGTCTGCAAAGCAGATTTATTTGGAAAAATAAACTGCTCACTGGTTGAGACCCTATAACAACAAACCCAGTGCTTAGGTTTTCCTCTGGCTGCAGCGTCTGTTATACTTTTTTCTGTGTTCTCCCACACCGTCCCTGCTGTGCCCTCATGGTCTCTCCTTATGCGTAGGCAGTAAAATTTACAAGCATCCTGCTCTCTGAAATCCTGGCAAAGGAGGAGTCTTAGAAATTTCCCTATTCAGAGCATAAAAGAGGAGATGAATCCTGAAACAGTGAGGTGAAGATAGGTGCTGCTGTTTGTATACCATCCAAAGACAAGTGTGTGTGTGTGTGTGTTCAGACCATAACAGACCTCTGAATGGCCAGCCTCAGCTGTAGCAAATACTTGCTTAACAACTTAGTTACAAATATTTTTTACTCCAAGTTTTTTGCATGAAAGGGAGGAGGTTTATCTTTATTTGCTTATTACGGATCACTATCCATGTCTTCTGCATAAGCCCTCTCACCTGCTAGTGACATTTAGTGAAACATCAAACCAGTTCCTAAAGATTTTCAGCATGCTAGTGGCGATATTAGCAGGTTTTAGCTTTCACATGTGGAATGTTTCCTTCTCCATATGTTTGTACAATAGGCTTCCATCACGTGGAACATCTGAAGTGTCTGGATGAAACAATAGGGTCATGCAGCTGGAAATCCAAGCACAAACAGTTTTTTTTTTCCAAAGCAACTTTACATGTATGTGTGTGGTTTTTTGTTTGCTTTTAAAGATCAGAATTTGTTTGCTGGGAAGTGGCCAGCAAAATTTGCTTGTGATTGCTTTCCAGTTCCTCATTCTCCAGTTTTTGGTACTCTCAACACAAAACAAAGCATATTTGAGCACCTAAGCTACATATGGATTTATTTAAATCTCCCCCAAGTATTTGGGAGGTTTATATATTTAAAGTTAATTTCGGAACACTAGTTTCACAGATTGCTATGAACGCATACTTAGCTTGTTGAATGGACTTTTATATTGAACTCTGAAAGCAAACTTTTACTGCAGTGCTATAGCTTTTGTTTTGTTATAGGTTTTGTCTGGTTACCAAGCAGTTCAGACATAATCTGACCATGTTTTCTACTCTTTAATTTGAGCTGCTTTGGCCTGTTCAGTTTATAGAAAATGAAAACCAGATTGATCTTCTGGAAACTCCTTCATCACCCTGTCAGTTCCCACCAACTCTGTCGTTTACTGTTATTTTTTTTTATGGTGTGTCGTGTGCACCTTGTTAATGAGAACCTACTTTATAAGAAAAAAGACCTATGCTGACCTATTAAAGCCCTGAAGCAAATGGCCATAGCATCTTGAACTCTTTATTATACAGCGTTACTTTTATTTATGATGCTCCTCGTCATATTTGTGATCATTTGCCTGAGGCGGCACTCTAAATGATGATTCCATTTCTCTTTCTAAAGCTTTATTTTTATTTATTTATGTTTTAGATATTTGAATAAGAGTATTTTCTGAAGGAAAATAAAAGAAAACAAGAACAAGCTTTGTATGGTTATAGGATCTTATGTGATATGGTATCTTGCATTTCTATTGGAAGAACTCTATATGTCCATTGAGTGTCCAGTCACAAGAATTAGAACTTCCACTCAAGGATTAGCCTGAAAAGTCTGCATGGAAAAGCTGGTCGTTGATATGAATTCTAGCACTCCCTGGTGGATGTTATCTTACATATCATTTGCTTCCTTAACCATAAAAAATAATGTTGGGATGAGAGCAGGAAAACAACGATCAGACTGCCTTCATAATGACACATCTCACTTGCATTTGTTGCATGAACGTAGCATGATAAATTTGAGATACTAATGACAGATTTCTACCTGACATAGTTCTACCTCACAAGTGTAATAGTTGTAGTTCCCAAGGGAAGACTGCCTAGTCAAATGGGTCTTTCCAAGCACTGGATTTGCATATTTTAAATAGATTTTTCAAATAATTTCATAGAAAAGCAGCCTGGGTGTTTTCTTTTTCAGACTGAGATGAGAAGAAGGACATGAGGACATGAATTTTGCAATGTGGGGCTGCAGAGTGAGGGATGAAGAGCTCAGAATAAGACCTGGCACTCGGTTTCTAGTAAGCGCACCCAGATGTAAGAGTATTGATGAAATTAAAGGAAAAAAAAAAAATGTCCTATGCCTTGCCCTAGGTCTCTTCCAGAGCATTTCTATCTGCATTTCACACTCCTTCCAATGTTTTATCCACTTCTTCACCTGTACTTCTCCACCTGGCATACAGCAATTACTGAGTTATCGGTAAACACCAGGGTACTCCTGTGGTAGTAACTTCAGCTTGGGAAACTGTCAAATAACAGAAGTACCTATAGTGGAAGTATATATGAAGTAGAAATACCTATATAGAGGTAGCCCTAAAAAAATCTAAAACAAATAAAGAACTGGCTAAGGAGAGAGAACTTCGCTTAGCCAAACTTACATAGCCGTAACTTGCAAGACTTTCGTAGGTGAATCCAAATCAATCTTAATTAAAGAACTGTAAAGGGGAGAACTAAAACTTCTGCATATTTGTGATGTTGGGAAAAAGAACAAGAATCATTTTTGTTATCTTTTCAGTATCCTGAAAGTATTCTGGCAGGTTTCACCTAGGAAATTTTAGAAAACGGAGTTAGCCAGTAAGTCTCCTAAGGTCTCCACCTTAGTTGAGAGGCTTAGTTTGAGAGGGCTGTTAAGACCATGAATTTCCCTCTGCAGGAAATGTCTCTGCCTTTTGTGTCTAGAAGGAGGCAAGGACCATAGCTGGGTGATCTTATTCATTACCTTACATAAGGATCTTCAAAATGTCTGCAGAAATTTCTGCCCACCATACATAACTCCAGTGAAGGTTGGCATCTCTGGCCTAATAAGGATAAACTGCTTTTGCTTCTCATCTGAAAACCTCTCAAAAGAAGGAGAGCATCAACCTGACTTTTCTCTGGTTGCTCTGAAAGCAAGTACAAAATGTCAAGTTACAATATATGCACAGACTGCGTATACTGCTGATCATGCTATGGAAAGCTGTACTGTTCCATGGGTGATTGTTCGGAAAACAGTTCTTGTTTGTTGTGTCTCTGGGAACAAGCATTTTTTTGTAAGCAGAAAAAGGCCTTGCGTCTCTGGAGTTAAATGAGGAGGTCTGTTGTTCTCCACAGAAACTGGAGTGCGTTGCTGTGTCTGGTGGTTGCCTGAGCGCCCATGGTTTTGTGTTTTCTTTCTTTTTTTTTTTTTCTTCTCCTTTTCCCCACCTCCTGTTCTCAGAGAGGATCAAGTAGGAGGGATGGTGACCTCATGGCACAGTTATGCAATCTGCTTGAGGCCAGGTATCAAAATATGCTGCAGCTGTGAAGCTGGGACCTTGCCGTGGCTGGGGGGCCTGGGCCTCCTGCCTCTAATGAGATTGCTGACCTTCTCCTGCCACTTCTGCAGCTGCTTTGATTCACAGAGATTTGTTGTGGCAATGGCCTGCCTAATGGTTTGGCATGCTGCCGTAGGAAATGCTGCATCTCTGGGCAGGCACGAGGAGCTGGCCACTCTGACCCAGGAGCAGGTGGGGATGTCCCGAGTCCCATCATTCTCTTTCCGTCGTGACAAAGCCTACTTGCCTCTTTCCAAGCTTATGCAAACATTAACATCCTTGCCTTTTTTTTTTCCTCCCCACGAAGTGAGGAGAAGGTTGTCTGTTCTCCTGTGAAATAAAGCAGCACCTTCCAAGCAATCTTTTGCAAATTTTTAGGGCTCAGCTGCAGCAAAGTCACATATGGGAAGAATAAGACAAAATAGCATGCCTACAGTCTGAGGTACATTTGGGCCTCCAAGTCCTAAGTCTCATTCAGACTTTGCATTTTGCTGTAATTGCTGCAGTGAATTCCTGCTTCCCTCCTCTTCCCTTCTAGCAAAACTTTTTCCCTGTCTCCTGCAGCTACAGGCCTTCGTAGTCCCCTCCCCTTCCTACCTGCATGTGGGTTCTCTTCAATGTCCTGTCAGCCATTAAGAACAGTAGAAAACTTGTCGATAGGCATGAAAACAGGGCCCTGTAAAGCAGCTTGATGTGCACCAAGTAGTAATATAAGATGAGTTGGGTTCTTGGAAATGGGATTTGCAGAGTGGAAATGTCACATCCATAATCACAATCATGTGGTGGAACTGCTGTTACCCACTACTGAAATAACAGAACATCTGTTAAAAAAATGTAGTTTTGATTTTGCTTAAATCCAGCAGGTTGCACGCACTTCAAGAAATATTAGACCCTTGTTTAAAAACAGGAGTGCAACTGCTCTGTATTAAATGTATTAAAAGCAAATGTATGCTCAGCCTGGTTTCAGGGTCCTACAATTGAGGCCTGTTCAGTGCTCATTTATGTGAATTTCCTCAGGGCACAAGGCAAGAACACAGACTATGTGTGCTGGTGTATGGATTTGTGTCAGGACACGGCTACTGAGAAGGAGAGAACAAGACCCCTCACCAGACAGAATACTCTCCAAATTGAGAGCTCTTTGGGGGATCATTCTGAAAAAAGTCACCGTTGAGGACTGGAAAAAGGAGACAGGGACAACTCCTTAAATTCAAGCAAGCTACCAGCAGTTTTTTTATGCTCTGTCAATCCCATGTCCTGATCTACTGCTGCCAGGCATGCTATTTCCAAGCATCCAGAGATGCTTGAAGAGTTGCCATAATACAGGATGAGAGGTTCTCCTTTTGCTGCTGTCTCATGCTTTAAACAGCAAAGGCAATTTGACAGAGGGGAAAATGGTGATTCCAAGGCAGTTCCAGGAATTTCTGTACTGCCAGGTGGAAAAATAAGTTGATGTGCTGCTGCTGTATCTAGTTCATTCTAATGAAAGAAAATAAACCTTTAATGATAAGATGAGCTGAAAATACAAAATTATGTAGAGTGCTCATTTTATAAAACCTCCGATTAACTTTGTCCTCCACTTGGAAACAGCCCTAACATCTTTGATCTCTAGATCAGTCAGCTAGTGAAGTAAACGTGGTCACTTATAAAACTTCACTTATAAAACTGTTAGTTTAAGATCTTACTCTTGGGATAGTCTTTCCTTAGATCCTGTATCTGATGAGCATCCAAAAAGCTCAGACTTCTGTAACTTGGAAATACTGTGAGAGGAGAACTTGGTCCTTCTGCTGGGAACCACAAGAATTGTATTTCTGGTAGCTTTGCAGCTAGTTCCAACCACATCAGCAAGTAAAGACTTGTCCATATTTTGTTTCTCCCCCCTTTAGCTAGGAGTGGGGAATGATCTCTTTCCCTCTTCTTTTTTTTTTCTTTTTTTTTCTTTTTTCTTTTTTCTTTTTTTTTTTCCTTTTTTAAGTCCTAAATTCAATCATTTTCTTTCTGCTCTGGATGAAAGTTCAGGCCACTTCCTATTTCATTCCAGGTGGTTGGCTCTGTTCAAATATCCAAGTGAGTCTGAGTGATCTTTAACTCAGAATGAACCTCTTGTGCTTGGAGGGGCAAGTAACTGAGATACCATACCTAGCTCTGCATGTTAAGAGCAATTGCAAGGATCGGTTGAGCCAGGGTTTTAAAGAGGTCCCTGGTGCAGAATAAAATGTGAAAGAGCTGATGAGGTAGTCTTAAAACATTTCCAACTCTTTGAAAGAAACACACATGTACATGCATGTGTGCACATTATATGTTTTTAATTTTGGAGGGGTGATGGATCCTAAATAAAGCTTCCTGGATTTTCACCCCATAAATACTATGGTGAGTTCAGATGGCTAAATTTAACTATCCAGACTGAACAGTCTTGTATTCTAAGACCGCGTCCATTTCTGTCCAACATCTAATTGCATATCTCTACATATGGTGTACAGTTGGCTGTAAGCTGACAAGATAAGGCTACTAGGCAGCCTTGGTGGGCGGGGGGGGGGGCGGGACGGGACACACGACACATTAGGAGACTGTTTTATAAACAAAGCAAAAAATCTACCTGGAGAAGGGTTCTCTTTTTACTACCACCCCCCCAAAAAAAAACACCACGTAATCAGTGATGTATCATCTATTTAGTGGGTATACTTTACAGGAAATGACAAAATATAAAAGAACCTTGTGGTCACAAGCACAGGATCATAACCAAACATTTTGACTTCAGAGTGATCTTCTTTAAGGGCCTAAGGTCTGCATAAACAAGTTCTATCCTCATCTTCACTCATTACTCTAATATTAAATCTTTCTAGTACAGCCTTCAAACAAAGACCTAAAAGCCCTTTAACTTGGATAAGGAGATAAGACACGTCTGTTCCTGAAGACACTAATAAATGCGGCAGCTCTTAAAAGTTCAGTCAGCTTGAAGTGTAGTTGATTATTCCTTCTCTGGCATTTCTAAAAAGAAGTGGAAGTGACATTTTTATGCCTAAAACTGGAAATACTTGTGAGAAATGCACAGAAGCTGAGATGTGCATAATGCATGAATGAGGGAGAAGTGGGTTATGATCTTTGCACATCTTTTCCCCACACACCTGAAACTGGGTATTCTCTATCAAGTGTGCATCTTGGCCCCTGAGGTTGTCTTAGAAATTTAGTGGCTCCACTGTATGTCTCCAGTTTGGTCTGCTGAGGTTTTCACTCTGGCTCTGTGTACACACCAAGATAACTTGATATTTCTTGGGTATGTTGTAAAAGAAAACAAACTACACTGGACAGGTCTCAAGCCAGAGAATCTGAGATTGTGCTCACAAATAACAAACATCAAGACAGGACGTCCTCCTTCCCCTTCTTTGAGATAAACACTTCAAAAATAAACAGTCTTTGGGACTATGCAGGCAGGACAGCGTCCTCCAGAATGCTGTGAACAGCAGCTCCTCATAACCAGCATTAACATGAATGAAGAAAATGTATCACCACTGCACTCAGGGCTTCAACAAAAGCTATGAACACAAATGGGCTGAGGGTTTCCCTAACCAGGACCTTGCATCACTTTGTCTCCTCTTCAGCAGGGCATACGTCTTTACAAGCTAAACTGCACAGCCGTGTCACCTTCTCCTACCAGTTACATGTAACAGCAACCTCCCCACATTCTCTCTGGGCTCCCAGCACCACCTCACGCCTGAAGCATTCCTCTCTTGGAGGCAGGCCAGAGAAGCTTGAAAAACTGAGCCTTGCCTGCTTCTAGTGGTTTGGGCAGAGGCCGCTACCCATCACTGAAGAGCTCTTGTGGGCAAGCTGCCACATTCGTGGCTTTTTGCAAGACCCTCCTGCCTGGTAATCACCTATCCATTCCTCACACCTTAAGATTTCCTCTGGCAAGCCACTGTATTTCATGTATCAGTACATTAACCATTGCCAATCACACCCCTTTGTATGCTTGAAAACTGCAACCCTTGCTGCCTGCCAAAAAAAAAGTTCCTCTGAATAGGTCCCTTCTGAACCCACGTGAGTTTGATGTGCGTCTCATCAACAAACTCAGCGGCTTATCTTCTGAACAGATAAAAAATTGGAAAAATAAATAAATCCCCACCCTTTTCATAATTGGCCTAATTGGTGTAGGCATATATCAACTGTTGCTTTTTAAAAAAACAACCTACCATTAGCAAAGATTAAAAAATGTGCCAAATTTTTTGCATGCCTCTGTCAAAAGCCTGTGAATTTATAACTTGCTGCGGAAGGGAACATCTGTGTTTAATTGATGAAATTCAGCCTTCATAATGGATGATGTAAATGAACTAAACAGTTTTGTCAGTAATTCAGTTGTGGATTATAAACTCATCAGAAATCCTCCCCCCCTCTCCCTTGCAGATCTGTCTTGCATTTCCTGTCCCTTGTGTATTTTTTTTTCCTGTTCTCCAAACAAATCTTGAAGGTTTTCAGTCTCCCAAGCCGTAATAAATGAAAAATTGCCCTATTGCCATGACCTTTCAGCCATATTTCTGGAATGCATGTGTTGCACAAATCCACCATCCCTAGGTCTGCGGACACAGGATACCTGTTGGGATTCAACTAAATATTGCTGCTGACTGGCAACCACGTGTCTCGCAGGTGAACAAAAAGCATCTGAGCCTGACACTGAGGCTCCATGGACATGCACAGAGTCTCCAAATGATGACAGATTCAAGTGAAAATGAAGGCAGGAATTCGAACGTCTCTTGAGAGTGGGGGCGAGGGATTTATAGCAATGCACTTACCCATTCAACACTTCGTTGATTAATCACACGAGATCCACTGAGCTGATGGCTGCTGCTTTTGGGTGTTAACAAAGTCTTCTGGTAGTAGAGGTGGGGCTGTGAATGCTTCCAACTGCCTTCTCAGTATCTGAAAAAAGACAACTAGGTCAGTTCACATATTTCTCAAAATAAAATCTCAACCCTCAATCACTGCTAATTAAGGAAGTTTGGGCTGATGTGTAATCCTCCTACAGCCATGAGTACCTTTCAATAGCAGCAGTTCTGGTGCACATTCTGGCTCCAAAACTGGGTACTTCTTTTAAATGAAAAGTTAGACATTATTTGTTGGTTCTTGATATACAAATATTTAAGAGTGAGCTCAAGAGACAGAACAAAGACATGTCTGCACTGCTACTCCACGAGAGAAGGAAGTCACAGAGAAGCCCTCTTTCTTCTTAGTGTAGGAGTAACCCTCTCCCTAACAGAAGAAAGGGTATAATCACTGGAAATCATCTAGTTTTCAGTAAAATCCCCCACACAACAACAAAAGTATCTGTAATTCTAAAGTAAATTAGGAAGTGAAACTAAATGTTAGGATTCATATCCTCCTAAATTGACAAAGTTTTGCTGTTCTCAGCTGAATTTTTACCATGAATTAACTAATTTAGATCAGAACAACAACAACAAATTACCTCCTAGAGGAAAGATCTGTAAATTTCTCTTTACCTATTTTGGCATTACATGCTGTGGGGCACCTAAAGCATTCACAGAAAATAATATGATCTGGGTGCATGAATATGGTTTCTTTTCCACTTGAGACTTCAAGCCATAGTCCAGGTGCCTTAAGTTAGAAGCCCGTAGTTTATTCCACTATAATTAGCACAACCTTTGATTTAAGTGACACTTTTAAAAGTCAAAGATTGGATTTCAATCTGTAGTACGGAAAACAATTTCTACCCACTTTGCTGTTTTGGTCCTCTTTTATTGCCACCCTGACATCTACCCTGAAATTACTCTGAATATGAAAAGCACCTGCTGGAAAACAAAGTTCATGCCTTGCAGAACAGGTCTGGCTTTTTGTTTTTACTTAAGGGCTTTTAACATTTGGCATTGCATTTTTTTTTTCTTTCCATTTCAATATGGGCCAAAGGAAAGGAGCATGAGAAAAAAAATTTGAGTATTTTGATCTTTGTGGCTTTATATGGACTTCATAAGCTTTGTTTGTTCTACTGCCAAACTTCCTTTGTGTTTAAATAGATAACAGACCAAGACGACTAATCATTTCCAATAATAATAATAAAAAAGAAAAACAAACCCCCAAAGCCTTCCCTTTGTCTTCCAATTAATGCTAGTAAACACGTGACCCTAGATAAGGCTTGTGACCTAAGTACTTCTGACTTATTATTTCTCCTTTTCAAAAACAATTGCCCAAGGCAGAGACAGGGCTCTTTGCTCTCCAAATTTATGAAAGAATCTTGAAAAAAGGCTCTGAGAGCATCTTTGGGAGAAGGTCATTGTAAACATGATACGCGGAAAACAGCCTCATACACCTTTAGAGAACAAGCAAAATGGTAGGTAGCACAACCATTTACGGAGAGTCCTCTTTGGACTGTGAAGACTATTTATGGAGAAAGAAGAAATAACATATTTCACATTGGACTATCACTGTTACACAAAATGCATGTTGATTGCTAATTTGCTAGTGAGAGCTGGTATCTGCTATCACTATTTTGAGAGGCTTTGCATTTGAAGTACAATTTACCCAATAACAACCACCCAAATTTTACTGCTTATTGAAGTAAATAAGACAATGTCTTTGAAACAGAGGATGAGTTGGTTGCATGAATCATGCGTAATAATCACTGCAAGGGCCTTTTTACATTTGAAAAAATGGTTTTGTAATGAAAATAACACAGAGTTCAAGATACTGTGGTGACAGTTTTTCTTTAGCTTCTTAAGATTTTGAACATACAACAAGCCATTTAGGATGACACATTTGTGCGGTGAAAAAATTGTATGTCAGCAAGTAATGTATTCAGTAATCAATAACCTGGGAACACCTCTTAGCCAAAAGCAGAAATTGATGCTATTATGATCAGTAATAGAAAAAGGAATGGAAATTAATTGCTTATCTAGATTACATTTCTGCAGAGGTTGATTATTCCATATACACTTGCACGGTCTTTAAGAATGGCTGTCCATATGAGAGATAAATGCTCTAAATGTGAAAGTAGAAGACAGACTTTTATGAGCTTAATGAATTCCCATTTCTTGAGGCTCTTATACCAGTCACTAACGGGGAAGGATAGGACCTTCAGTAGGTCTAGGAGGCTGCATCCTGTATATTGTCTCTGGCAAGATGTAAGCTTATTTGTTTAATTTCCCAGGTATATTATTCCTGTGGTGCAGTTGTGGAATCGATGGAAAGAGGCCTGATTTTATCACCAGGTTTTCCAAACAACTACTACCCAGGGACACACTGCGTTTGGCAATTTTTCATTCCCATGAGAACCCATCTCATCTTGGAAATTTTTGACTTTGACATTTTTGAAAGCTCTAGTGAAACTCCACCCTCCTGGGATGGCTTTTCAGCCCCTGCTGTAACGGAAAGTAAGGACATGCCCCCTCCTGAGGAAAACCTGGACTTCGCTCTCCATACCACAGAATCCTCTCTCCAGACCTGGATGTCGAAGGTGGCTCAGAATCTGAGCAGCACAGGAGATCAGTCAAAAGAGCTTTCTGGTCACCTGGAACAATTTCCAGGAGCTGCCTCAAAGAAAGATGAAGCCAAACAAGCATCTGAAGAAAACCAGTCTAAACAGATGAAGGAACCCAAAGGGATCACCAAGACCCAAACAGAAGAACTGCCATTCTCTGTGGCGAGTGGTGCCACGATGCAGAGACAAAATATCAGTGACCAAGAAACAGAGGAAGATTTGAAAGGCAAAATTTTGCTTGCCCGCCTAGCTGCTAGTGAGAGAGATGAAGTTTTGGGAGAGAGCTGGACTCTCCCCACGACAGTACTGCCAGTGGAAATCTCCTCCAGCCCACAGTCAGCAGTGGATGTCTGTCCCCATGATGTATTGTATGTTTCTGATCTCATCACTTTTTCGTCTCGCTTCTGTGGACCAAATTCACCTTTAAACAAGACCATGGTCTTTGGTTCATCTCTGGAAATGGTTGAGGTTATCATGGAGCTAATTACCACCACTGACCGGGGACGAGGTTTTGCAATGCTCTTTGAATACAAGAACATCACTGAACCCAACACTGTAGATGCTGTGAGGCAGGAAAGAAAGGAAAACATGATGATGCTGGCAATTTTAACAGGGACCGTCTTCTTTGCACTGGCTTTGCTCTCTGCCCTCTGCATAGCTTGCAGGTAAGATGATGCATGTCTGAGCCTTTGAAGCATGTGACATTATCTGTACATGATGGGAAAGACCAGAAAACAAATATACATTTCCTTTGCTCTTCTAATGCTTGCTGTCCTTTAAGTACATTAGTGCGTGGCTACAGAGGAAATCAAAGCCAGATTCTATTCCTGCCACATGCTCCACAGTTTTCTTTCCCAGATCTACAGCTCCACTGCCTCCAATCTATTTTATTTTTCCTGCAGAAACACCTGGAAAGTGAGGACTTTCTTGGTCATTATTTGCTTTTGCTACTTGTTTCTCAGTTTTGGGACACTAGGTGCATTGGGGACAAATGCAGAACAG
The DNA here is from genome assembly GCF_964034855.1 of Anser brachyrhynchus. Lineage (NCBI taxonomy): Eukaryota > Metazoa > Chordata > Aves > Anseriformes > Anatidae > Anser > Anser brachyrhynchus. The sequence goes on along the minus strand of NC_137710.1, from coordinate 7,950,291 downwards.
AGATCACCTTTTCCTGAGTATCCCAAGCAGGCCAAGCACTGCACATTAACACTCTGCAGAAAAGTAAATAGCAACTAAAATACTTCCACTTGGAATTAACATGTGGTTACCTACATTAACTAGCATTTTCCAATTGGAAGCAAATTTTATTCAAGCGACTCTGAGACCTTGAAATTCTAATGCACCTCATGAGGTAAGCAGTTACCTACACATCCCAGTCACTGCTAGGGGAAGAGCCACGAGCTGTGCTGTGGTATCTGTGCCTGTCCACAAAGGTCATCTGAAATGACTTGGCCAAGTGAGCTTAAGGTTAGCCTGGGTGGCTGGTTTCCAGGTCCTGATGCTAACCAGTTAAACAGCTAAAACCAGCCAGTGATGAAAGCAGTCCTCTCCAGTCAATTGCTTTTATTTGTTTTCTCCTGATATATCTATCAGGAGAAAGCTTCTCCACCCCCCCAGCACGTTTGCATTTTTCTTACTAACTCTAGTGAAAACATTTCTGTAAAAACATTGCCTTTTTTCTTCTCCTTCCAACAAGTTCAAAACAAAGCACAAGCTCCCCAGGTTTTTGTCAAAACAAACAGTATTTTTTCAAATATTTTGACTGCAATGGAAACATCAGGCAAACTGAAACAAATACTGCCCCTTGTAGGGCTCAGCAGAGCCCTGTGGGCTCTGGAGTGCCAGGAGTGCCTGGGTATTAGTAATAGCGTTTGTTTCACAGTGACAGCATTCAACTGGTCTGTCCCCTCTTCCTGTATCTTCTACCTCAAGTATTTTGGATCCTCCAACACAAAAGTTCTCAGGATGGCCCAGCAACGTCTAGTAGCTGAGGTTGGTTTGATAAAGGAAATTTGTTTTCCTTGTCCTTTTGGAGGCTGCATTTCTAGCTGTGCTGAATAAATACAAAATATAGGCCATCACTGTACTGAGAATGAGAAAATGTGGGCAAGGTGGTGGAGCTTAAATATAATCTCCCTTGCTGTATATAGAAATTCCTGCTTTCAGGGTCTGGGCTTTTCATAGTTGCAAGAGTTAAACTTGCATGTGTTACATCTAACTAACCTTTTTCCTTTTTAAAGAGCTTGCAGAATACTAATTTAGACCACAATTTTTTTGCTAGCTCTAAAGGAAAACGTCTGGTGGAAAATGTCTTCCAGATACTAAATACTTCATTTTTATACCCTTGCCAAACTTCAAAAGCGGCAGAAACATGCTGCCTTTGCTATGGCAGCAGTCTTGCTAATACACATGTTGAGTAGGCTGTTCTTGCTCCATTTTCCCTATTTAATTTCACTGCAGCTATCCATGAAGCTGAGTATTATTCAAACCAAAGTAAATCAATGTGAGATTCCACTGTCTGTAATTTGTGCTGTGCAGGCTGCTCAGAAAGTCAGGGCATGCTGCTCACATGTACGATTTGGCTTTTTGCTTCTCAGATATTTACAAAACATAGTAATGTTCTATAGTTGACTGACAGAGAAAACAATGCTTCCCCCCCAAATGTTATATGTTCTGGTCACTGGGGACATCTTGAAAAAAAAAAAAAAAAAAAAAGGAAGGAAAATATCTGTCAGATATTGACTGTATATAGAGAGAACTATCCCTAGTCCTTTAGTCTCGTGAAAGGCTCTTTGCTATGCCAGCTGCCTGTTCCCTGCACAGTATTCCAGGGAGGCCTTGATTACTTTTATTTCTTGTTAGACTTAAACCCTGTGAGATCCGTGGTGTGGAAGCAATGCCATGACCTGTGCTGAGCACGTCACTTAGGCTGCACTGGAAAATTCTTTTTCGCTCTTTCCTGCCCTAACTGCTTTAAGGATATTTGTCTCTGGCCCCAGCACCACTGGCGCTGGTTGGAGCTCGCCTACACTTTCCAGCTGTGGAGGTTTTGTTTTTTTTTTCTAAAAACAAAGTTTAGAATAAGACTGCAGAGACCATTAAGCACATCTAACCTTCTTTCAGTTTGAGACCACCAAACTCTATTTTATGCTTCTTGCCCTAAATAGGGGCTTGAAATCAGGTGTCAGGAGTGTTTTAGCCATAGCTTGTCCTCATTGCCAAAAATGTCAAGACTGCAAGGGGTGGGCTGAGGGAAGAAGTGAAGATGCTTTAATAACACAACACATTCAGAAATGCGACCGGCTCTCTGAGGCATGACAGTACTTACCCTGGCTGGAATATGCCATTGCAAAGGAGATGCCAAGAGTAACCCACAGGCTCTTTGCCCCGTAAACTTGCCTTTCACTTCTCTTCGTGCTCTGCTTGCTCCTCTGGTACCACATTGGCATTTAGCTGCGATTCTACCATTTCTATCTGCTGCTCTTGCTCAGCTAAAAGTAGCAGGGGATTAGCTTTGCCAGGGTTAGAAATGGCCCAGGCCAGGCTTGGCAACTACTGCCACTCTGATGCACCAAGTCGTCAGCAGTGTCTGCTCAGGCTCATTGCATTCAGCCAGGGCAAAGCTCTCTGGGGAAACTCCAAGTCTCCGCCACACTGCAGCTTTTGTTTGCTGTTTGGGGAGGAAATGAAAGCTTCAGTTGTTAGTTGGCCAATAATTCTAATTACTTTTGGCCATGAGGCCTGGCTCAAGCAATGGGGTATTTTTTATTTTCTTTCCCAAGCCCCAAAAACAAGAGACACATCTACCTTATTTAATTTTAATCCTGTCCAGCGCAGCCAGACTTTTGCTCAATGGTTGCAATCCATGGATTGCAACTGCATATTACATCTGCATAGCCTGCCAGTGACCTGTTTCCAATTACAACCCGTCTACACGTACAGCTATTTCATCACGTTGTCATGCGCTGCCATTTCACTCCATACAAGCTGCCCTGCCTGCAGCCTGATCTTCACCTGGGGATGGAACTTCTCCTTCCTCCTACGACACCCTCCTAGAGGATCCTAGTCGCTTCTGGGCTAAAACCAGAGCTTTTCTCTGCCATCCTCATACTAAGTACAACCCAGAAACCCCAACCTGCCTGTTTGTAGATGTGTCCTCTGCTCCTGTCTCTCTACAAGAGGCTAGTTTAGTTAGAAACATAAGATGGCTGGACATAGAAGGAGCTGCCTGCGGGGGAGCACAGGGCAATTTTCTCAAAGCTTTCAACAGACTTAAATTTTTGGTTTACTTGGGAAGGTTTAAGCAGCTTTTAAAAAATGCACCTTCTTTTAAATGATGAAAACTGTTATATTTGCACATTGGGTATTTTATATGCATGAGCTATGCACTGATCTAAATCACGGATCTACTTGGTGGCCAGGCACTGCAGCATGCCATGGGAGGTGCAGTGCAGCTGGAGAGAGAACTAAAGACCACTGGCTCAAGTCTTGCAAATTAGAGCATCTCTCCAGGCGCTTTAGCTGCAGCTCTGAATAGAAAGAAAAAAATCTCAAGTTTCCACCAGAACTTTTTGTTGGCCTAATCTAGAAATCCTTAGCCTTGGTGTGCGTTAGTTTTTGACAGTAAATCAAACCGTTTGTTGGAAATAAGACACTCAATACCCAAAGCACGATAAAGGAAGAAGTTAGATAGGGGATATTTCAAGCAGTTACACTTTGCTATCCTAATTTAAACCTTGGGAGGAACAGGACTCTTCCCTCTCCTGTTCTCCCTTCTTCTACTGTCCTTGCACAGAAAACTGATATTTTCTGGAAAACTGGCAACACCTTACTGTCCCTCTGGTTCATTCTGCCAAACTGCAGTGTGGCTTTCAAGGTAGCTATGGTGCCTGCTAAATATTGTAAAGCACATTTATAAAAAATGGAAAAGAACCAGATCAGTGTAAGATATTGACATTTCTTAGTGCAGAACTTGCACTGTTTATCCTAGTTTATCAATTGTCAGCTGCTGAGACTTTTATAATGGATATTTCATCTTTTCAGCTTTGTCCCAGCGAATATGAATATCTTATAAATGGGACATCTGTATATAGGACTCAGAGGAACACATTTTCAGTCATGTTTCCAAGGATTTGAGCATCTTGTTTGTCACATTAAGAGTTCAAATAAACTTGGAAGTGAGACCATCCAGTTTACTAACAAGTCTGGGTTGACAAGGCCCGGTGTTCAGTGCAGAAGAAATATGTGCTAATTTATTTATTTTTCTTGAAAGAGAACATTCCCTTTTTGGTCTTCAGTCCTTAGGTGGTAATATTTCAATAAATGTTTGTAACACACCAGTTGTTTGAAACAAGAATATTTATGATTCTGAGATTTGAGTAAATGGGCTTTAGCAGGAAAGAGTAGGAATATGGTAAGAGAAGAAAATATGAACGTGATATGGAAAAAGCAGGAAACTGCATGTAGTTCTCACACTATCTACCTGAATGCCTTGACCACTATGCTAATTCATTATTTTGGGTCATGTTTTACTCAGTCTCTCCTGCTTAAATAGTTCTGGTGGCTAATAAGAACTTCTGGTGTGCGTGTGCATGTGTGTGTGTGGGGGGGCATATTTACATATGCATGTTCTACTCATGAGTATTTCCTGCTTGGCTTGATCTTGATCTTCCAATTAGGAAACAACACTTCTCAGAAATCTCTCGCTGCTCCCTCTCCCCAAACCACTGAGTTAAGGCAGCCCTGCATACCGTGGCAAAGCCCATGTGGCAACTGATGTGATCTTGCTTCCTGGAGTAACAGCTATCCATCTGGAGTCCTTCTGAATTAAAGTCTGAAGTGCCGACTTGCTCTCCTCTTTCTGTAGTCTCCTCCGTATTCATTAGGAATAGTCCTGGCGACACATCATGCTTTTTTTCCCCTCTATCATTTCACTTGCCAGTCAATAACCATTTTTTAAAGAGTTCCAATGATATGGTGAAGAAATGAAACCTTATGCCTGAAATGGAGCAGATGCTGACTCCTGGCCAGACTCATCAAGTGGCCTCTTAGCCCCCAAGTCTTAGAGAGAAGCAATAATGAAATGGTGCCTGAAATCTTGACTTCAGCACATCATTTAAAAGACACCACCACAAACCTTGTATGGAAGCCAGCAAGAGGAAATATGCCAGCCAACAGCACAGTTAGTAAGGAAAAATAGTAACACAGGTCACATCATATATTAACACTCCTGTGTGTTTCTGCACTGTCCCATGAAGAACTGCTGTACACCAAAATAAAATATACTTGCTTCAGTCATGATTGTGTTCAGCCTGTCTTCATGACATGTTTACATCTTACTCATCCAAAATGTAAATAACACTAGTTGTTTCATAATGTTGGATTTAGTAAAACTTAAAAAAAAAATAAAAATTGTTAAGAATATGATTGTTTCCCTTCATCCCAACAGGCACATTTAGCTGGTAACCATCTGCCATAGCAGTTTCCATTAATAAAATGGTCATACAGATGAACATTTTATGTTCTCTGCTTGCTAAATATAATCCAGCATGCAATACCAACTACGCAGATGAAATACTCTGTATAACAGGATAAGAACAATGTCACTGCTCAGACCAAAGGAAGGATTTCAGTTCTGCTATTTAGTTACTGACATCAAGGAACAGACTGTGGGGGGAAGGCCAGTAAGACTTTGAAGAGGTCTGAACTCTGTTCCCATTTTTGTGGTGATCATGGGAAGAAGACAGATTCTTCTCCTCTTCAGCAGAATTTCCACTACATGAGCATATCAGTCTTTCCCCCGGCCTACAGGCCTTGAGCCTTGGCAAGTGTTTTGGATGCTCCTGTAGGCCGAACAGCTTGTAACCTGCTAGGCCACCCTTGCAGGAAGAGCACAGCCGAGACCTTCCCTTCTCTGGGTTTAACTCACTTGTGGGCTTCTTGTTGTTGTTGCTGTCTCTCCTTTTCAGGCAGAGAACGTGCCCCAAAAGGAGCTCATCCAACGCATGCAGTGACCAGGAGGTTAGTGCTAATGGCTTCAGCAATTTCTGTTTCTCTCTTTCATATTGGCTGTTGCACTGTTTATCTGACGATGTTTACTGGGGCATGTTCTGAGTTGTAGAACGGGATCCAGAACTCCGCCGTTGATATCAATGAGCTCCAGCTCGTGGTGCCAAGTCGGGAGAATGAAAACAACAACCACTCTGTCAGCCGGGAGCAGGCGGGTAAGTGCGGCGCACCGGCAGGGGCGGGTCAGGGCACCCTGTAGGCCTCGGCCTGCTAATCAGACCATTTCTTCCTTGCCATCCTCCTCCCCGTCTCGCCCAGGCACAGCTGGAGAGCTACTTCACAGCAGAAAGGCTTTGTTGTGGGAATATCCCTTGCTGCTCTCCCCCCTCACTGGTAGGGCAATTGCCCTGGCAAGGAACACACACAGGCACAGCTCCGGGACACCGCCAGCAGAAGCTGTCATAGCACAGAGCATTGCAGAGGCACTGCATTAGCAACGCTAATGTGTCTGCTTCAGGCTGCTACAACCACAGCTTATAATCATCCACGAACTGTGGAAGACTTTCATCTGCCCTGTGTCTAACCTTGTCTGGATAAGGATGGGTTTTACAATGCTTACATTGGCTTTGAACAACTTTGACTCCCGGAGCTAAATTTTTCTGCAGGGCATTATGGATGAGACTGCTTTAGATGACATTTACCTCACAGTGTGTTTCCAGAACAAGAACAGGGAGTCCTCCAGCCAAGCTGCAGACATTGTCACTTGTTGAAATCTTGAGTCACAGAATCCTGTAAGTGCACCTTTTGGTCAGATGCCAACAAGGAGCCACTTCATGGCGCACATGGTGCGCTGCAACACACCATCAGTTTCCCACTAAACCATCAGCTTTTATACACAGTTCTCACGTGGATATCTTCCTAAAAAGCTATTTCTGTTCTGCCAAGAGTCATTAAGAAGGTTATGGCCAGAAGCCAGAGCTCTCCTGGCCTGGGCCTAAAGTACAGACCTTGCAGATGCAAACACGCACATACACCTATGGCAATGCCTGGAACATAGGGCTGCCTGAGGGAGCAGCATCGCCAGGGCTCAAGCAAAAAGGACTTGTAAACACTTGTGACAAAAATCAAAGTTCACTATTAATAGGAATGAGTAACAACAAATAAAGAACGAGTTAAGAAACTCTGCAAGTTTCTGATCTGCAGAAAAACCTTATGCATTTAGTATGGGGGATTTCAGTTTGGATCTGGCTTTATTAGACAGCAGACCCAAGGGTGTTTCTTTCTTTCCCTCACCCACTACCATTTGTTTTGTTTTTAAAGGCTTGTAGTTTCAGGAAAGCAAACTGTTGGCTTGTGTTTTGTTCTGACTAGTGCAACAGCCAGACACGGGTCTAGTTTATCTGGGGAGAGAAGCAAAGGTGAGGGAGGAGGGATTATCATAGATAAGTCGGGAACAGATGTTTTGGACTCTCCCAAGCAGTCTTTATGGATTTTCTTTTCTCAGTCACTTCCTGCGGAGGCAGCATAGAACGGTCTCCACAGGATACTGACCCAGATGTGCCCTCTTCCACCTCCGCAGTGACCACTGAGACAGGGAGCGATGAAGTGTTTATTATTTCTGCTGGACCTGGAGCCAGTGGGCTGAGCTTTACCACCTACAGAATACAGGTAGGAATGCTCTTGGGCATCTCTAGAAGCCCAACAAGCCACAGGATGTCCTTCTTGAAAAGCACTTGTCATATCCCTTCACTTAACACTTCTTGCTTGCAGAAATGGTAGTGAACTAACCAGGCAGTTCTCCTGACCATCAGGCTGAGCTGCTTTGAACTTATGTGGGCTGTGATCCCTCAAGCCAGCATCTTCCCAGCTTAGATAAGATCAAATTCAGAAGTCTACCTTGGACCTTATAGGTGACAATGCAATGGTCTGCCAGTGGACTGTAGGACCAGTCCACACAATACTGTCACAGTTTATGGAACAAAAGCAGCCAGTACCCCTACACTTGATTAGCATATTGGCCAGGGGGTCAGGCTAGTCAGAATTTTCCTACACTATTGCAAGTCACATGCTAAAGCTTCCCCTCCAGTCAACTGCACTGATTAACACACACACATACACAGAAGAAAATCTGGTGTCTTCCCTTGCCCAAGCACATTTCCTTCTGAGGAGCAGGGCACGTGAACTGTATTGGTACCCAAATACCCAAATCAGACACCCTTGAACCCCAGTGCTCCTTGCTCCTTCTTTCCAGTGGAGAGAGCTTCACCTGGTGGCAGCCACTTACAAATACAGCTTCTAGACAGAGAGGAAACCTGTTTCTCTTCTTCTTTCCCCTACTTTAGTCAGAATGAAGAACACACTTAAAGCAAAACATTTCTTTTATACCATGCCTTCTACGAGCAAGCCAGCAGAGGATGTATGTCTATATACACACATATAATATAGTGTTACAGCAACTCTAACTGAACATAATGCACAGAATTAAATTGATTTACCACAATATTGACCAAGGATACTGCTCCTTCTCAGTGATATCCTTTTTACAGCGCTCTCAGCCAAACCTCCAAAGGATCAAAAACAAACAAACAAACAAAAAAAACAGGTTCCATGAAAGACCACCTTTAAAAAAGCACTGGCTTTTTCAGCACAGCTGAAGACTATCCTCTCTGACTGGGGTGGAAATTGAGCCCAGCAGGTGATTTGCACACCTGCACTTAAGTGTTATCTTCAGGCTAATTGGGTTACTAAATATTAGACATAAAGATGATTTATGTTCACAGTTACATTTCTAGATGTGTATTTTAGGGTGTATGATGAATCTGGCCATCCAGCTCCTGATTTTTGTCTCTGAGCCCTGCAGAGGGTAGGTACACAGTGTTTGTGTTGCGCCCCTACACTGGGCGAGTAGGATGAGTTACCTGCTGGGGCCTAGCTGCTCTCTTGGCAGGGCCCAAGAAGTAATCTGCATGTGAAAAGACCAGTGAAATGCTGAGCCTGTACAGCACAGTAAATGATGTCTTCAGATTCATCTCACCCAAAATGCTCATCTAGACAAAGCAAACAGCAAAGAGTTTTCGTTTAAAAAAAAAAAATCCAAATCTTTTTACTGAGAAATGGTGGCCTCTTGGTTCTACGCCTCTCAGTAAGAGTGATCCTCAGCTCTGCTAGGCAGGCAACAGTCATAAATTGGCTTTTGCTTTTTAGCTTTTAAAATCCATTTGATGAAATCAGTCCCCTGTCAGAAGGTAACAGCTGAGATAGCAACCACACCTCTCTGTATGGGGACTAGTGTGAGGAAATGGAGGGCAGGGCTGATGATGCAAGAGGAACCAGTGTCTTTAAGGTGGCTTCTGAGGAACACAGTGTCCCCAGGAGGGTCATGGCTTTCTAAGTCCTGTTTGGTTTAAGTCATCGCTCAGCCTTTGGCTAATTTACACCTATGACCTGTTACTTCTATTCAGACAAGTTCCAGAGGAACAGGTTTGAGTAAAGACTAGCAGAGTACTATCATGGACGTTTAAGAATCACTTTTTTTTTTTTCTGAAAGATTTTCAGAAATCTAGAAAATACATTATTCATCTCGACAGTTGTTCCCAGTACATCTGTCTCAAAACCATCAAAATAATAAACCCTGAGACAGCCTGAAAAGGCTTCTGAGGAGAAGACAGCTGGATTATAAATGTATAAATAAAGTTTCTTACTTTAATCAAATCTGAGACTAGGAGCTCAATATTGAAACAAATTTATCTGGAGCCTGAATACACCCTCTGCCAGCTTCCTACAGAGAAGCTCATTCTTGTCTCTGCCCATCCTTTTCCAGTATGACATCATAACTAAATACTTTCTTTGATTTGTAGAAACTTAGGAGATTCTGTTTATCAGAAACAACAAATGACAAGCTTTTGGTCTCTCAGGACTTTTAAATCCAGGACATGGTGGGATTTATTTCAGAGCCTCTTTAAGGACTGCATAAACTGTGGGAATGTGGATGTTGCATTCTTCTCATGACAGTCATATTCACACAGCTGAAAATTAAAAATACATATAGTGTTGTGAAACAGGAGGCTTATATGAACAACAGGTGAATTCAACAGAGCAATTCTGCTCATATGCAAAGATGGTGAGAATGGTTTTATGTGCTCAGCTCCTGATGATGCCAATTTTACACCTGTCTAGACATCTTATTCTCCTGCTAAAACATGTTTTCCACCTGAAAAAACATTTCTTATGTGAAATTGGCTCTACTCTTGGCCTTATGTCTCTTGTTCCACTCACCACAGACATCGAGAACAGATTACTGCCTTTCTCTTTGTTTTAATTCTTTGTATTCTCTTGATTCTTCCCTAACTCAGACTGAAGAGCACCACTTAATTTAGTCTTTCCTCCTGAATCATGCATTTTTTTAGACTTCTGAGTCTCTTGTTGCTTGCTTCTGGATTTCATCCAGTGGGCCTCATCCCCCCCTTGGAGTTTTGTTTGACAAAACACATCTGGAGCCTACCAAGAGCCTAGCAGAGTGGAAGAATTATGTTTTGCACTGTGAAGTTTAGTACTGTAATCTGTCAGATATCTTCAGTGTAATGAAGCTCTAGGTATTTGATATATGCAGTTAGTGGTAGGATTTTTTTCTTATATAACTGAAAATTCCCAATTCACTGTAAAACCTGAAACTGAAGAAACAAAATAAAACTGCTGTCCAGTGAAGACAGTGAATCCCATGCAGTATACTGGAAGAGAAATGAGTAGAAATTGTATTCCTGTGTCTTGTCCTGGGAAAAGAGCCACTGAAGAAATCACTCACTTGCACTAAAGGCCTATTTTTAAAGTGTTTTTAAAACCTTTTCACAACAAGTTTTGTAAATGATCTTTACTTATTATTTTCAGGACAAAAACCTAAAAAGAAGTGTCACAAGCCCAGCCTCTGTTTCTGACTGGCTGAATTCTAATCCAACGGCTGTAGGAGCAGACACGGTTGAGAAGGGGAATATTCAGATGGAAAATCATTATCCCAGACAACGCACATGGAGTGCCCGCACTTTCCATGACTTCCTGGCTCCCTTACCACAGTTACAGAAAAAATGGTGTAGCTGGACCACCAACAGTCCCTTCACAAAGCTGGTTGACAACAGTGTAAGTCTTGCTAAGAGAGGAGTATGGGGTGGTCAGGTTTTGTGCTCTGTCCGCTTGCTGATGGGCCATGTTTTCCCCTTGGCCTACTGCTTTGCCTCTCCAACCTGCAAACGCAATGCACTTTCCGTACCATCTTGCTTGGTGTACGGGAAACTCTTTTGTCTAACCATATTGTAATTTATTTAGGCTTTCCTGAATTGCTAAAATGCTGCATTCATTGAGATTTCTGACATATTCCCTTTTTCCTGGCTATACCTTACATTAATTTTGACATATTACTATTGCATAGCAAGGAGGCCATAGGTGTGGGAGGGATATCTAGGTCTCACTGATGGTTATCAGCAAACCAACAGCAATTGTTACAAAGTTAACAGAGGATGTTCCTTTTTCTTTTAGGGTAATACCATAGGTTTTTGCAAAAGAAAGCATCTTACCTTTACCCTAAGAAGGAATTTTAACTTTTAGTTCCCTTGGGATCGATGTTTCTTAAGAGTTTCTTTTCAAAATATGGCTACCAATTTATTATTATTTTGTACAGGGTTTCTTAAGAGTTTCTTTTCAAAGCATGTCTACCAATTTATTATTATTTTGTACAGGCTTTTCCTACAGCTGCAAGAACCCATGGTGTTCCAACCAGAAAGGTGATTTCTGCCACTGAGATAGAAGGAGCTTCAGAGACTGTTTACTCTGACTCATCTGCCAGCAATGCCTCATATCCCCTCACTCTGTCTGCACAAAGGCAGCGGAAGCTAAGCTCCTGCAACTTGAAGAAATCCAGGTTTGGGAACCCTTACTTTGGATTTTTAGCTGGTTCCCCTGACAGCAAACGTGTGAGGCCCTTGGATCCCTCAAGACATCTAGGGGTAGTATCGCCAGGTAACAGCCAAAGCCCCACAAATACTCTAGAGAGCTCCAACACCCTGAAAATCAACTTGGTCAATGGTTCAAAAACAAAAGAGCTTGTGGTAGAAACAGATAAAAACAAACCGGTTTTTGTTATTTCTGAAGAAGGAGATGATCAGCAGCCTCTGGTCTTAGCAGAACATCTTAACCAATGTGGAGATCACCTCTCTGAGCAAAATGCTGTGTATGCACCAGCTGTGCCAGACAAACAGCCCGTGGTTCTGACTGCTGAGGGCAACAGTTCTGCCACGTTCATGTCAAATCTTCCATTTTGGGCAAAGTCTCCCGGTTTATACAAAGGTCAAGTGAAGGCCCCTAACTCTTCCAGGGACCAGCAGAGCTTGTCGGCAGTAGATGCTAATACTAGTGAGACCTCACAGAACTTTGATACCTTAGCTGCTCCTACAATATGTGAAGCCTCAGTCCAATGATGCTCTCAGAAAGACTGAACCATCAGTTCACATAAACAGAGGCAGCAGGCACATGATCTGAATGGAAGTGGTGCCAAGCATGGTAGCCATACGTGGACACAACTTTGTTAAGAGTGATCTTTGCTTCCCACCTGTCGGCACTGGGATTATAGCTATATGTACCACAGCACAAATGCCATCTTCCTTTTTGCTCATTAACAAACCTATTCTTCTGCATGGAATTTTGATGTGTTTTATTCAAGGAAGCATCCTCTGAAAAGGTATTTCATACTGCAGAAAATCTTTTCTGGAATGAGACATGGATGTCATCTGAGACAGTTACATCATGGCTTATATCTGAAATGTAAATCAGTCCTCTGTCACTGTGGTACCACTTGAGTCTTTCTGTTAGAAGCTATGAGTTAAATTCTGCTCGTAGGTATGCCTGTACAATTCAAGCCTTGCCAAGCCAAGGGTAAGAATTCAATCATGCATGTCTGCATACTGTTTTGTAAACAATTTTAAACATTTCATAACTTCTGCACTCTAGCTCAAAGCGTACCAAGCATTAGCATCTCTAATATTAAAGACCATGAGTATCTCTCTCATATCCTAACTCTTTAGAGTGCAGACGAGCTAAGAAAGTCTGACTAGCTTTATTTTTGTTAGATCTACATAGGCTTAAACACTTCAGTCCACTATGTTTTAAGGTGACTCCTCATGGCAACAGGAGCATGTGTACAAAAACACTGAAATACTTGCTTGGAATAGTCTTCAGTATCCAACACTTGGATATTTGCAGCTGCTCTGATCCTATATCCACCAGCTATTTATTACTGGTAACGCACATTAACTAGAGAAACTATTTCCCTTCCTTTAGCAGGCAAGACTTAAAAGACAAAATTAAGTGTGGCAAACTTTGAGTGCTCATTCTCTTTAAAAATGAACTACTAAGTAGCTGTGCCCCCGATCACAAATCCAGCACATTCAATAGAGCACTGAACCAAAGGGAAGCCTGCTTGTCCTATCGCCTTTAATAACCCAATCATTATTTTAATGCCTCCTGGTGATATTTCCCTGCCTTTTCAAGAGAATCCTGAATATTCAACCCACAACTTAGAATTATTGTGCTTTCTTAAATGAAAGAAACTCCCAATGAAGCTGTATTTTGCAACTTGAATCGTTTTGTTTTCTTAAAAAAAAAATCCCTATAAAGTTGTATTTTGCAGCTGATGCAGGACATTGTTCTAAGGCAACAGCATGTCATAAAACAGGTGCCAGAAAGAGATCTCCCATACAAGTCTTCTCCTATATTAGCTACACTGTGCATCACGTTATCTTAATCCTTCTATGTGAAGGCATTTAAGTCGGATTCCTGGAATATTTAACTGAATTATTTATGATTCCACCTGCTATTACAGCTTCCATCTGCCACTTATTGTCTGAGATATGCAACACAAGATTGTAGGTTTTGCCTAATATTTTGTGTACTTGTTTACATAGACATATAAGGCTTGCATCTAGTAGCAGTGGAAGTAAAAACGTATATGCCCTTTAGCAGTTGACTCAAAAATGAACAGCAGACAAATGTCAGCATTTATTATTACCAGACTGCGTTGAGTAGTTTTGAAGCACAAGAGTCTGGCTCCAAGTTTTTTGTTTTGTTTTTTTAAATTAATGTTACATGAATCAAAGGGAAGAGTTAATATATTTACGACAAGAAAATATTTAAACATCTACAGTACTCTAATAACTTCCACCATGTTAAATTCATACACATTGTAAATCAGAGCCAATGCTATGTTACTTATTACATTTCTGGAGACTGAATTACTAAAATCTACTTTGGAAAAGTATTTGTGTTCAGTTACTGACAATACCTACGTGTGAAGGGCTGGGAAAAGTGACTTTTTCAATAAAAGAGTGTTTAACTATTCATTTCTGCAATGTAATGACACAGTTTATTTTGCTGCAATACTAAGTTGTATATGCCTTGCCCCAGAGTACCAGGCCATCTTGTGATGTACACCAGTACAGCAGCCCTACTGCTGCAGTTGCTGCAATGAAACGAGCACAAAAACTGCTGCATGGCTCAGTCAAATACTCAAGGTTTTGATCCTGGTTTGTCCTCAGTAACCCAGCTAGGTAACAAGGGGGTTGTTTACATGGACTTTCTTTACTACCTACCTTTGTAACCAAAGAGCAGACTTCTAAATCTGCAAAGACTGCTGCCAGAGGATGGTTTCTGTGGGAGTTTGGGTTTCCTTTCATATACTGCTCATTTTATCACTGAGTAGCGCTTCTGTCATTGCCTGCTGTAGCAATACATAGCCAGTTATACCTGAGACACTAAATTGGACACCGCATGATCAGCAAGGACTACGTGTGCATGATGAGAGGCTCTCCTGAACTTGAACCGTATGCAGTATTGAACAATGCTGCTTGTTCTCAGAGCAGGGGTGGCAGACATCCTACACTATACAAAGATGAAATCTTACACCCCTGAAAGATAGCAAAGCCTAATGCCAAACCAGCACCCGCTGCAGATGCACAGAATACCATCCCCTCCCTCCCGTTCAACCCTTATCAGCCAGGAGCACAACATATGGGAGACTTAAGCTTAAATTCCTGACCTGCTTTTTCAAGTTCTTATTATTTTTAGGCAGATCACCGAAATGCCCTGCTACAGAGGTATTTGCATTTTGTACCTGCAAAGAACAGGAAAGAGATTTTCCTCCTCTTACAGCAAAGAGGAACTATTTTGAAATTCTCTCCACCACACCTCCTCCCGCCCAGCTCTGGGTGGAATAAAGTGCTTTAATGCTTTCAGCTGTAAATATTGACTAGGATTAGTTCTTAAACAGGAATGTTTCTGTGCCACTTAACTTCCTCCTAACAGCTATATTACTTTTGAGAGGAGATACGCTGCAACTTTTTAATGAGAGAAAACCTCACAGCTCGTGGACTTGAGATGCAGTTTTACCTTTGTGGTAATGCAGTCACTTCACTGTGCTATTTTGCATACTGTAACTAAGCAGCAAATGGGATAAGCATGCTAAACACTTGCTGAAGAGGAAGAAAAATTTTCCTATTCAATTGTGAATGAAATTATGTCTTAAAATCTTATAGATCTAACAAAAAGTTTTTTTTCCCCACTAAAATTGGATTTGAATAATGTACACTAAAAAAAATAATATTCTGTAACATGCTGGGCACTCCCTCCAGCCAGTGTGTTATATAGATTGAATAGGACATTAAAACAAACAAGCAACAAAAACAAAACAAAAACAAACCACACAGAACCAGAACTGTGGGCATTCCTTTTTTTTTTTTTTAATTGTTGGAAATAAGAGATTCAAAATAAAAGCTTGAAGTTATATAAGCTGACAAGAATCCTGTGTGCCAGGTTGGTTTTTTTTTTTTTTTGTTTGCTGTCAGGCAGCTAAAATGGTTGAGAATGGAGGCTCAATGGGAAGAAATGAAAGATTAACCATGCAGCTCATGCATCCTAACCTCAAGGACACAGACTAAAATTCAGCATGACTTTGGTTAAAGCAGAGCATTGTGGTTGGTTTAGGTAGTACCTAAACTACTGTCACTATGTAGATGGGGGGGTGGTGGCAGTGGAAATAAAAACAAAAATTCATTTATAACTTGCTAGCAGAAATATGAGCTGAAGTTTCCTTTCAGAAACCTACCTTTTCTTTAAGAGCAGTTGGTTATAAAACATCCTACTCTTAACTGTGGGTTGTTTTTTTTTCCCCTCCACGAGAAGGGCACATGAGTCATAACTAAACACGTTGAGTTCAACTATTCCAAGCAGTCAGCTACTAGATCTTATTCTACACAACTGAAGATTAATTTGGATTGCAAGGAAAAAGATAAATCCTAAGCTAACACTTACCTAACGAAAGCGAGCAACTGAAACTCAGCAGGACTGAAAAGAATACCCAACAGAGACCAAATCTAGCTTCAACATATATTCATGGTGTGTCTAGAAATGTCTTTGATGTTAAACCTCATATGGCACACTTAGCATTTTTTATAATTCATTTCCTATGGAAACTAATGAGCTTAAGGGTGAAATTACCTCATTGAAAGTCAAAATGGTGAAGTGTGAAGAAAAGAAGGATGACCTGAAAAGCAGATTTAGTAGCAATCTCTGCATATTAAGCATTGCTATGGGAAATAGTATAATTAGTTTTCTTCAGAAGTTATTCCTTGGAATTGTGTAAGTGGTATTTCAGCTCCCAAACATCATGCAGAAAGAATGTTAGATAAAATAGGTAGAAAAAATGCAAAATCCCCACACATTCTTTTTAAAACCAAAAGATCCTTTTCCTAGCTTCCAGTAACGCGGAGACTGTTGGTTTATTTTTAGAGGGCAGACTGTACAAAATAAGGCCCCCTTCCAGCAGAATTTTGTAAGAGACCATAAAAAAAAAAGATTTTCAGAGCATAATTTAGAATGGAGCATTCTCAACCGCCTAACTCCTTGTACTTGAATCTACTTACTTCCCTAAGCTCTTTCTGTAGGCTAAGCCATCTGCACTACACAATTCTACCAAAGATTAGAAATTGATATAAAATGGATGCATTTTTTTGTAAAATGAATGAGCTAATGCTTGACCTTCAAAACCAAGATTCTATTAAATTCCAAGAAAACTGTACAGAGCTTAAACACAAATTATCCTACAAAGTTGCTGATACTTGAGATACTGAGGACTCTCAAATTAAAACCAACTGTTGAGATTAGTATTTTGTCAGCTGTTGCAGTTGCAAAAGGCCAAGTTTTTTCTCACAAGCTTGATACCCTTTTCTTTATGGGGGAAGAGCTCTGAAGTGCTTATGTTGTGCCAGCACTGATCACTTGGTAGGGCATTAAGTCCAAAAATCAACAGTGTCCTCTTAAACTAAATTAGTTACAGGTCATTTGGTGATATAATGGAGCATAAAACACTTAAAACCACAAATATACGTGCAGGACAAATGAAAACCATTAAAAGATTTAAGGTCTGTCAGTTTGTCTTTAAGGCATACAGAACAACGTAGCATTTTCACTCTTTTATTACTTAACCGTGAGTTTGAGCCTCTCTTAAACTTAGTCTGAAGAACAAATGACACTTGGGTTAAGAACAGCAGTATAGATAGGCTACAACAAGTTAAAGAAACCTAGCTTCAAGTGTGGGAACAACACCGCCACAAAGAATCCTAGAATGCTAAGCTGCAACTGGAAGTTCAACTACTCTGGCCTCACTGTCCGTAGCATCACGCAGAAAGGACTGCAAACAAGTCCTTCTATTTCTTCAGCAGGGGAATAGTTCTATTTAAAAAAGTCCCATTAATAGCGGCCATTTGAAATCTTATCATTTATGTGCATTAGATCATTGAAAATCCTGAAGGTATAAAGATTAGCACAGTATGACATTCATTTTCTCTAGTCTGCTGTTAAGGTTGGTAGTGTTATAATGCTGTTATAATGCTTGCCATGTCAGTCTCTACAATGTAGCAAGAAATATAAGTTGTATCCGCTTTTTTTAAGTGAACTTTTTTTCCTTACTAGTATCTTGAAGTCACCTTGTTTGCAAACATTATACTTTTTAAACTTCCATTATTTGCTACAAATCCTGTAGATCTACTAATGATCCCTTGTGGTATAAACTTTCAAGTGTCAGATTGAGTTTCAATTGACAAAAAACCTCATGTCATTTTCAGTTACTACAAGTTCAAGGATGACACTTCATTGTAAAATCTCAACATTCGAATAATTGCTAGCTTGACCAGTCACGAGAAAATGTCACACACATCTATTTCTGTGGTGAAAGAATATGCCACAGAAGAAACAGAAACAGACAACTTCAGTGAATATTTTTTGTTGTTTTGTGTTTTTTTTTTTTTAATTAATAACTTCTTAATTCAAGAAAAAAAAAATAAATCACAAAAGAGAACTGGAAGAACTACACTCCACCTTCTTTATAAAAGAACTTTCTCAAAGAGACTATGTACCTTATTCACCACTATGTCAAACTCTATCATAATTACCCTGGTTCTCACAACATCTATTCTACTACATTTCATGCTTAGCTTCCAAATATCTCTTATAAAGGAGGTGGGGGTGTGCTTTAGACAGGTTAAAAAATATGCTGCACCTTTACAGTATTTAAACAATTACACCAAGCATAGTTCATACATTTATCACATTAACTATCACCTGGTAACCATACATTTAAAAAGGTCTAACGTATAGAGTATGTAATACCCATGACAGATACTCTTACTTACTTAAGAGCATATAAAGATCAGGATTTATTCACCCTCCCCATCTGCAAGTTAACTTCTCATCTCTTCCTGGTACAATACAAATGATAAAAAAAAAAAATCCCTTCATTCCATTGCACTACTGCAACCCTATATGCATAGAAAGGCAGATCAATTACCTATAACAGGGAAAAAGGGTTTTTTAAAAGGAATTTGAAGAACCTCTACTGCACAGGTAGTTTAGATGTTAAGTACATAAGTTCCACTTTTTTTCCAGATTTTTTGTCACATAATATATCCCTATACAAACATAACTTCAGTAAGTGCAAGCGAGGTTGTACATAGTACTGTAGATACTACTTTTGACCAAAAAAAAAAAATCAGCACAAGAGGCTTGAACACTAGCACAGTGACAAGTCTATGCTGAAAGCCCATCTGGGGTGTGGGAAGTGGTGAATGAGAATGCAAAGCACATTTCTGCATATAATGTGCAAAGGCTTGATCTCTACAACTGCACTCATTTTGCTACATGCACAGCCAGAGATGAAAAATGAGATCAAAAACAGTTGGGAATGGTTGTCCTGAGAAGATACAAATAACCATTAAAAAAATCTAAACATAAAATACAAATACAGAAGCAACAGAACATTGTTAATAATACTAAAAGACAGAAACACACTGTTGTTGTTAAAAGAAGTTTCAAGTATTATTCCAGATCCAATTTCAACCCTACTCACAGGAGAAAATGCCCAGAGACTAGGAAGAGAAGTCCACACCAAAGTGTATTTTTAATAGCATACGGACATGGTCAGCAGACCCAGCCTTGCGGCAGCTATTTTAAAAAATAAAAATCTAAACATAAATGCATAATTTTAATTAGCATTCATATTAAGATGTGCATTACTGGAAATAGTTTTTGTTTTTTAATTCACTGACACCAGTAGACGTGATGTGCTGCATCATTTGTGCTCCATTATATCGCAAGATAGTGTGCAGACTTTTTAACGTTGCAGTATAAATCCTACTCACAAGTAAGGCATACTTAAAAACGACATGGTATCTACAGAGGTAACTTTGTATGCTTTCTTCTCTTTCTGTTTCACTCTCTTCTAAGTATGATGAAAAAGAGAAATTGGTCCCAGCTGAGCTTTGTGAACATTAACTACGAAATTATTATGAAACAGTTCGGATCAAATCATTTGGGGGAGCAGGGAGGGGTGGTGGTGTTTTGTTTTTTTTTTTTAAATGATGCATGGGACATTTCCTGAATGAACTCTGCAAAAGGCATGAAAATAAGATCTATGTTATTTATGTCAGCAACACCAGCGTTCCCCTTCATCATCCCTATCCCTAGCCAGAAATGCCTCCATATTGCTACAGTTTGTCCAAGTAATTATTTTCTGTAAGATTGTTCTTCCCAGTAAAGCCGCTATATTCAGTTTTAAATTATAGCTTTTTCTACATTTTTTACCAGTGTATGCATGCTAGAGAACAGCTGCATGGCAGAGGTACATACTTAGCATACAATATCAAACCAAAAAAGAAATACAAAAAAATGAGCCAGTGTCCTACTGGCTGCTGCTCTATGTCAAAAGCACGGTTTGGTCTTCTGATATAAAATACTACAGAAGTAATATTAGCAGAAGTCTGTTTTGCTTCAAGTATTACCCCAACTTTAAATGTGATTTTCAAATTTTTGTGCAATTATTTTTGTAATTTAACGTGAATAAAAACCATCAACACAACAAAACTAAGAAAAGAAACTGTACTTCTTCCACTATAACACTGCACATAGGGTAGAAGCTTTAAGCTGAAACAGCTGTTTAATGGACGGAATTTCTTTTTAAATGAAGATTAATGTATTTCTAGCCCAAATGCAAAGGGTAGTGACAAAATATCAGACTACCGCAAAATGCAGTTACAAATATACACTGACAATTTCCTTCTTAAATATTAATGGCTCTTGAAATAATCATCAGATACTTATACAAAACATTTCTATTTTAAGTCTAAGGATTTTACGTAGTTTCTTCACAAGTAGTGCAAATACACTCCTTATTCTTAGGTCTTCCCAAGATATGGCTGGCTTTTGTGTGTGATTTCTGTATGTGTTCTTCACTGAAGTGATACAGGGACACTGTAGTCATGAGGATGGAATGCAATGCTTGCTGACTTTCTTGGAAAAAAATCTACCTTATTCATATACAGCTGTAAAATTCTACAAATTAAAAAGTTCACACCAGATTACCTGATGCAAAAGTTATTGATTCCCTGCTACTGGGAGAACTGAGAAGATCCCCTGAAACCTTAAACTGTACAAGCAGTATAACAAGTTTTTGTCCCCTCTCTACAGACTACAAGTATTCAGTTCTTGAATCGTGTTTGTTCACAAATGTGATTGAATTTCCTGAAATAAAAAAAAAGAAAATATTAAAATGCAACACAGTTCTCAGAAGTCAAGCAACACAGAAGTCAGCATCTTTCACGGGGTATTTTAAATGTTTAAAACCGAACATTTACACACTAACAGTGTTTTTAAGAACCTGTTTAGATCAAACTCTACTAACATGTTATCTGTAACAGGATTTTCAGCATCTCTTCTGCCTAACACTTGGTAGTTTTATTATGCATACAGAAAACGTGTTATTAAAAGCATTCCTCTATACTTCTGCATACTTCAAATCCAGAAGGCAATTAAAACAGGAATCAAGAGAATTCATTTTGTCCTGAGAGACATAGGTTATTTTTAGTAGGCAGCATTACACAACTCACTGGGAATTAGTATTAAGCAGTCTAATAATACATTTGAGCACAAATATGTTCTTTTGCTGGCTTACAGTCTTCTTCTGGTGATAAAATATAAGTAACGTTTTTCTCATTCTATATTATTTAGGTTCTATGGGAATGGCAAGCCTGTCTGCCTGTTCTAAACAGATAGCACAAAATTCTATACAAGGTACTCCTTTTGAATTCTCAAAAACCTCTCACTATTCATTCTGCTTCTCTCTTTGGGTTATGTGTATCCCGACAAGTGAAACATGAGTTGGGGTGCTGAGTGTGTATATACATGTGTGGAAGAGAGAATGCAAATGAGACCATGAATTTTCTCCCCTCTTACCGAAACAGATGAAAGATTAGGAAGAAACCTTGCTTACATAACCAAACTACTTAACTGCTTAGCTCAATAACAAAACCATGACTGGATATCTAGGAACAGTATGACAGGTTTATTTGTGTTTATGGATTTTAATAGCTAACAGCAGCAGTCAGTGAAGTTTTAGAAACTGCTAATGGTTGAAAGAAAAGAAGTAAAAGGAAAAAAAAAAATCAGTCATTTCCATTTTAGATGGAATTATCCACCAAAATGCAAAGGCACACACCTAGTAAGTGCTTTAATACCGAATTAACTCTCTAACATTTCAAAACAATATTTCCTGTGTGAACATATACAGTCCTGTAACATGAAGTTACAGGTAACGGTGGTGCTTCTGAATTAAATCTGCAACTTAAATTCCAAGTTATTTTTGAAAGGTATTTGGTAAAACCCTCTGAATTTGTAAATGACTGGGGATGAATATTTTAAAAGTCTTTCTTATGATCTGTAATAAGCTGTACAGACTGGTTATTTTCAACCCACAGTACCTGAAATATTAAAGGAATTATACTAAGTGTGCATGTTCACTGCAGCATTAGAAAGATGGTGCAAAATCTACTGTTCATTAAAAGCAGTTTCTCAATAAGGGGTTACAGCTCTTCTGTCTTGAACCACACTGAGAATTTAGAGAATACAGCAAGAAGGATTTTTTTTAACTTTCCCTGAAGCGAGTTAGCTGGTGGACAATTTTTGTTTTGTTTTTAAAATTCTCTAATATTTGTCTTAACACACATGCCTCTTCTTTTAAGAATGGCATTTCATTGGTTATCAGTGGCCTTGAATTTTTTTATTTTATTTTATTTTTTTTTAAATCAAGGACCTTAGTTCGGATGGACATTTCACATGAATAACCAGGAGTCTACATCTCTTACATGTATTAAAACATTTGAGAAATAGAGCATTACCCTTTTTTCAGGCTCCGTATTTCATTTTTATCACGTGACAGATTTTGTTTTTAAGCCAAAAAAAACAACCAAACAAAAACACTTTCTAAATTGTATAACTTACATGGCATGATGTGCTTTGACCTGAGTTCGACAGTTGCGCCCCCAGTAGCAATCAGGACGTGACGTGACAGTCACTACAAGAAGAAGAAATAAAATGCTACGTTTATTAAATAAACTATTGAATAAGGTGGTATATACTATTACACCACTGATAGTGCTGGTTACTGACCAGAGCAAACATTGTAAAGAAACAAGACATTTGCAAGAAACTGCAATAAACTATCTTGGTTCACCTTTCTAGAAAGGAAGAAAACACTCAGTAAAGGACCAAAAAAGAAAAAACATTCCGAATCTCATACAGACTTACGATAAAAAGATTTGTTTCTCAGTGCTTTCAAGTGAAAGTTTACTACTTAGTTTAATAGACTAATGGACTGTTTAACGGACTTTACGGTTTAGGACATTGAGCATGTCTATATACATTTCCATATGAAAGAAAAACTAATCTGGGTAGTTTGTCATTCTTCCTTAGTTTTACATACGTTATAACTCAGTGGTCCAGCAGGGCATTACACTAAAAAGAAAAGCAACACGAAGAAGAAACAAGCTAGACTGACTGCCTTTTGTTATGCACAGATGCAGAGTTCTCAATAGTTAAAGACATGGAAGCGGTTTCTAGCAAGAACTGACTGGACAAACGTAATGTTTAAAAGTAGACTGTTGGAAGAGCTTCTGTTCCCAACAGATTTGGGACTGACGGAGGCACAGTTGCTTGTATGCTATTTTATACTAAAACTGTAAATGCAAACAGATTTAGAATTAATTTATGAAAACATTCTTGTTCCTAGTCGAGAGCTGGTAAGAATATGAAGTTGTTCAGGAAATGTATCATCTTACATATTTAAATGAGAAAAATAAATTACATCAACTAGTTCATGATGAATCTATTCTGGATTTTACTGAGTTCCTCTTTTCACTAAGCAGATACATTTATTATATGCATAAGAAATCATATTGAAAGAAATGATCCCATTAGGGAGTCTGACAATAACTATATGCAAATTTAGCAGCTGACAAGTAAAGCAACCAGCATATTAGCTCTGCAAAAAGACTTCCACCAAGCTACATAAAGGTGCTAAAAAATTGCCCTACACCAGGACCTGTCAACCTGGAGAATATAAACACACATCTCATTTAAATCTAAGGCTTCAAACAGAAGATACAAGAATAAAACTAACTCTTTAACTGACTTTCTCTGTACTGTGCAAAGCTATCCCCACCTGGCAATTCAGCAACAGGAATATTCTGCCTGTACTGGTAGGCAAGTTCTCGAAAGCTGCGAAGGCCACAACAGTAGCAAAGCACTGTGTTCCCAGTAATTCTGTAATCTGGGGAGAAATCCAGTTTGTACATAATGTCAGTGTAAGGAATAAGAAATCAGACTTAACAAAAACATCATGACACTGGTTATATATACAGAACTTCAAACCTCTTGATAATATTACTTACTGAGTTATACATATACAAGGAGTTACACATAGACCAAAATGAACATTAACATACCTGACAACATAAAAACTCCTCTTTGAAGAGCTAACAGACTTTCATTTAACATATTTTTCCAAGTCAAACCCCTGGATGCCAGGTAATCCTAAAAAAAAAGAGTGATTTAAGCACTTAAATTAGAAAAATCTCCAACATTACAAGACAGACAAAGTCATTTACCACCAAATATTTCCAAATCTAGATCTAACTGGGCTTTCAAAATGGGATGATTCTGACTACAAATAAAAATACCTTTTCTTTAGCTTAATGAGCAAGATATTTTCAGATCACCAATAAAGTCTTTAGCTCAGTATCTTTTGTTCAGAGTATACCTACTTTTGCCAAAACAATGCAAATTGTTTTCAGTCACATTCTCATTTAAGTTGCATCATCTCCCTTCAGTCACATTCTCATTTAACTTGCATCAAGATTTCATCCAATCTTTACCTAATTTTGATAGCCTAGGCATGGCATGGACAAAATATTTTCCATGCATCACAAATACAATTTTAACTATTCTGGGAAAAAAAAACATTTTCCTGATATATTTTAGTGATTTATTTTTCTCTAATTAATATTTCAGATGTTACACTTTAGACTGTGGAAACTGACTTCCTGAACAAATACTTCAAACAAATACTTAAAGTAAAGTTCATGGATGATCTAACAACTAAACATATCTGAATTCTAGTCATTAAAACTCAAATTCACGAGTTATGGCAATTATTTTTTGTTAATTTGGGTGGTAAGGGAAGAGCTGCTGAATAGAACGTATCTACAGGATTCATGCCCTATTATACAAAGATGGGAAGAGCCAAATTACCACCTCAAAATACTTCCAGTCTAGATACAGTAACTACAGTCCTGGTCCAGATGAACATTCAGGGCTCATCTGACTTGCCTTCCAGAATCACATGCTGCAAGTGACACAATGCCATCACTTTAGTTGTCAGGCAGCACATAACTATAATTTCAGGAGTAAATCTTAAGCAATGTACATTTATTATTTTGCATCCTACATAAAGATTTTTAAGCATACCTTTAGGATATCTGACTCATAGTGGTTGTTATTTAGGACTCCATCTAAACACTTGTCACCAAGATTTATTTCTAATCAGAAGAAGAAGAAGAACAGTTACTATTTCTTCCCCAACCCTTCGGCCCTCAAACATTTTCTGAAGTTTCTTCTGTTTCCTGAAATAACGTGCACAAACTCATGTGAGCTCCAAGCACATGGCTGTGTTCAACATGTGCTAAAGCATGTGATACATAATTCCCAGTTGAAATCAAAGATAAAACATTAAGATTTTACAATTTCACCTTCAGTCCACAAGTAGTGGTGATCTACACAAATTAACAGTGTTATAAAAGCATATTCCATTAGCTTCAAACTACAGTCAAGTAATTTCAACTGTTCTAATGTATTTCTCATTTATTTTTATTTTTATTTTTTTTTAAATGTTGAGTTTCAGCAGTCTACATATTTAAGAGAGTAAGGTTCTTTTCCATTCAGTTAACACCAAATGTTCAGTGCTCTTGCATTGACTTGCACGATTCTCTTACCAGGCTGAAATACACTTTGATCCTTTTTATACTGGAAAGCATTTTGCTCGACAAGCACAGCTTTCAAGCTCAGTATGGTAAGGACACAAGAAATCAAATCCTCTCGAAGCTAATACACATTGCTCAAGAATTATTTGTTTGGAATGTGAGGACACAGCCTGTGTTTCCTTTTGCATGACTGTGTTTCAAACTAATCTATCATATTTCTTAAATTACCCGAAGTTCAAGACAGACAGAAATTATTGCAAAGAAAGCATGCTCATAAGAAACATTTTATCCCCAAATACCACAGAATGGTGCCAAACAGCCAAAACATGCCATCCGAGTGCAGCCCCAGTATAAGTGACAGAAGGGTTGCAGACAAACTGTACCTGTAAAATAACAAAGAAAACCCCTGTAAGGACTGCACACAACAAAAGTCAATAGTCACTGTCCCTATAAAGCAATAATAATAGAGCCCTGATAAACCTGTTTTTTTTTTTTTTTTTTTTTTTTTTAAAGTAAAACTTTCAGATTTAAAATAAACTCTATAGAGGAATAATAAATTTTATTTCATGCGCTGACTACAAGAATCCAATAAAGAATACTCAAATAAAGAACACTCTTAAAAATAAACTTAAACTTCACTAAAATAAGGCAAGACTTAGTTTTGTAGCCAAACTTAAGAAAAACTTAAAAAAATATATATATACACATACATTGCTGAGGAGCAACATGAGGATTCTGTTCACGCTCTGCTCTTCGGTCAGGCATTGGCTGAAAGCAGCAGGTACATATTACGTGACTTCCTTGAGCAGGACACACATATTCCTGGACAGCTAGATGGATGGAAAAAGACAAAGAAAAAGGAACAAAAGTATAGACTGAATGATGCACAGGATTGCAATCTGGACTAGGGATCTTAGTGAACACAAGATAAAAAAAAATTGCAAGTATCAAGGAAGCAGTATATATATATATATATTTAGAAAGATTCTTTAAAAGAACAGAAAAATTACATTAAGACTTCTAAACTACAGAGGTCTGTAAAAATATTTGAATATGTAAAACAATTTACAAATTATCGACCATCAGAAGTCTATCTGAACCACAGCCAAATTTCATGATATGTGCAAAGATAACTATGTGGAGTGGTGACACTCTCACAGTACTACTACAGTAAGCAAACTTAGTTCGTAACAGGTGAATGAGTTGGAATATCTTAGTTGCATACTTCTGTGAAGACTTTATGACACCAACCTGCAGGGAAGTTGGCAGATGTAGAGGGTGCATCTCCCAGTGCTTGCATTCCTCCTGCTTCTGTCTCTTGGCCTGTGCCAGGCAGAGTTGGAACAGAGTGTCTTCGATATCCTGGGCACTGTCTGCATACTATATATGGTTGACTGAAAAAAAGAAATAAGGTCATAGGAAATAACACCCAACAAATGCAAATATAACTCAAATCCCTATGCTAGACAAGGTTGGTCACATTCTTGAAGTTTAAATTTGGAATTTCTTCATCCAGTAACATATGGAAGTTTACATAACTCAGTACCTCACAGCTGTGAAGAATGCTTTAGTTGTAACATATAGGAAATACTATGAAAGAAAGGATTTTTAACAGCTTCAAAAAGAAAATTGAGTGGCGTGACTGGAATTGAGATGAACAAAAAAGAATGGAACAAAGTTGGAATAATTATCTACTGGAAGAGTTTTTCTGTTCTCTTCTAGACATACAGCAAAAAGTGTTTGCTGTTGGAAATGAGAAGCTATTTTCGTGCTTGGGAATCCCTAGGTCAAGCATCAGATGCTTCAGTAGCATATACCTGGTTAAAGCAGCATGCCTGACATGTAAGAAAGCACAATTATTGCAGCTAGACTCATAGGGTCATAGACTGCTTATCTCATAACAAGACCTTAGCCAGAAATCTATTTTCTGTAAAGCAACAGCCACAAAAGACATTTTCACACATCTCATATGAATCTGTTGTATTATTCCGGATAGAGCCCCTGGTAATAAACTGAATCTTGCTAGGCTTTGGGGTGTTCTGGTATTAAATATTTTTTGTTGACTGGTCAAAGTTCAGTAGGATGGCAGTAGAATTGCCGAGATAATTACTGGTAAGAATGAACTTACCTGAAAACAAAAGATTCATTCTGGAAATGATCATGGAAACAATATTAGCAATAACAGTGTTTGTGGAACTAGTTTAGTTTGTGGGTTTAGGTATTCAAGCATAAACAAATCTAATTTAATGCACCATTTGGATAGACATACCTGATATCTGAAGATTCACTATCTACATCTGACAATTCCAGTAAATCTTCAGAACTTCCTTCCTCATCTGAAAAAGATCTCCGCACCTTAGGTTGCAACATGTCTTGAGTAATTTTGTTTCGAGCATCCATGCTACGTACATCATCTTCATTACGACATTTATCTGCATGAAAACCAAATTCAGATTTCAAGAAAAGAGCACAGGATTCATCACATTTCTTACTCCCACCCTACTTTAACAATGTGGTTATTGCATTTTCATTTCCATAAGATTTATTCTTAGATAACAGTTCTAGAAGATCTTAGTTAAATTCCACTGTCTGCTAATGAGACTCTAATATCAGGCAAGTGAAGTTTTGTTTTCATGAGTCTATGATCAAAGTTAATTAAATCCATATTCAAGTATATTTTTCAGAATTATCTGAGTTTAGGCAGCCTAATCAGTCAGTGCCTCCTATTTGATAGAACTGATATTCTTCCCATGATTAAGTAGTAAGATAAAATTAAGAATTCCTAGCATATGCAGTTACAGCATTAAATCGCCTTTAATTCTCACCCACTACCTGAAATATTACAAGCTATTATGTCAGATTAAATGTAAGCAGTTGTTTTCTTACAGCCATGTCAGAGAAAACAGCAGAGTAGCATGACATATACAAATTTAACAGACAATAGTCTTTGCGCTTACATCAGTTACATACACAGCTAATGTGTGAAATACATCAGATTCTTTTACACACACTGTTCAACTTGCCTGGATGCTGAATTAGATAAGCTTCAACCAAGTTGTTCAATATATGATTTTTACAAATACGTTCTACTGGACAACGACACGTTGGACATAAAGAAGACCTCTCCATCCATCCTGAGTAGCAGGCAGCACAGAAAGTGTGCATACAAGGCTGCAAGCTGAAAAACACAAGCATGACAGCAATGAAAGCACGAAGTAAAATACAAATCTTTCAGTTTTTTAGTTACATTCTTAACACTCAGAAGATATTTATGATGCGTTGAGATAATCAGAAAGACACAGTTGTAAAGCATCTGCTTGATTAAACTATATAGTTTGGAGGGGAGGAAAAAAAAGACTCAGAAGGGCTTGTGAATACCCTAAATATCCTGGGCACCTCAAGCAGTTGTCACTGAACTTATCTTAATATCACATGATTACAGCTTTTGTCAATCATACTTACCTTACACAGTCATGCAGCAGCTCTTGGCAGATAATGCAAGTTAATGTTTCTTCCATTTTATCTGGTTTCACATTTGATGTTTTTGCATCTTCAGAGCCAATTTTAATTATACATTCACTTGGAGCTGCTGCTGGAACATTTGGACAGGAATCTTCATCTACAAAGGCAGAAGACTCCATAGTATTTTTTTTTAAATTATTTTTTAATTGTTAAAAAAAAGACCTGACAGGTGTACACTAATTCACGGTTCACTGACAGTGGCCCAACTAAAGGTTCTTGCTTTACACATAACAGTTTCTGCTAAAGAAGTCGTCATTTTCACTGGACCAGAAAACAAATAAATGAGAAGAAATTGAAAATGGACTGATGACAGCTGACCTGACTCAATCTGCAGATGGGAGGAGAGGGGGCTAAGTGTTACTTTCCTTATTTAATACAATACTAAAACATAGAATTACATTGTGAGGAGGGAAAACATTACCTATCCCACGCTAACCTAGCCTTTCAATCCTCCTTACATTTGATAGGTGTGCATTTTCAATTTACTTCACTTTAACAGAAATCTAATAATCTGTGCTTATTTTTCTTAATCTCACGGGGCTTCTTTAAAAAACTTAAATTAGAAACTTAAAGCTATGTCTAAGTGTTTTAAACTAACTTTCAACAATAATCTTAGAGTGCAGAGTAGGTTGCAGAATAGTGCAGTATACTAGCCTTCTTTTAGTTTCTTCTTAGCAGGTTCCAAAACTTCCTCCTCCCCTGTTGTTTGAGCATCTGATTCTGCTTTTTCTTCGTCATTGATTTCTGAAGCAATTGCAGAAGTTTCAGTGTTGTCATCAAGCTTCTCACGTTCATCATGCAGTGCTCTTAGACACACAGATTCTAAGATTGGGAAAGCAGGCACAGGAGTGAAAACTGAGGATTGCGATCCTGCAAAATAAAAACAGAAGATTGAACATAACTGCATACAGATATGGGACGTGAAAAAAAAATTATTCAAATGCTGATGATGCACACGCATCAATTTCAACAGCTGAATAGAAAAAAGTGGTGCAAAAGCACAGAAGTAATATCTGCTTAACTACACTACAGGCACACTGAGCCAATCTAACTGGAAGACCTGAAAATAAGGCTATTAGCTGTGTAACCCTACTTAAAACACCCACAACTCACCCTTCTCTAAAGTACAGAGTATTTATTCAAAGACTATTATTTTCTGACAAAGATGCTAGGCAGAGGATTTATACAATATTGATAATATTCAACAGGTCAGGAGCACATCAGAGCACAAAGCTTTATTTCCATATATTTCAAACGAGTGGAAGAAGTCCCAATGAATTGTTGACAAATGCCATTTTTCAGAGAACTACTCTTACTCCAGTTCTATCATAGAAGTTACGCAGCACTGGGGTATTAACACTTGCCAATACAAGATCACAGACAAGGGATTTACATGGCATATTTTGGCCTTAGAGCTCTAAGCAAGAGAAAGGGGTCTGGTGACTGGCAGCAGAAACAGTGACAACTACAGTATTTTCTTGGAGTGACTGCATGCAGGCAAGCACTTGTATCTACTTGCTTTGTTATATGAACCATATACATTTGCTAAGGTTTCACCAGACTGCTACAAACCCATAGTGTACCAACAGAACAGTCTGGGATTTACAAGGATATGGTGCATCTCAGAGCATAAGCAATTCTCACAACTGCTCTACCTATCCACCAAGATTTACCCTGCCTACTCAGAGGAAGTACACACATCCACCTGGTATTTTCATTAGAATTTCACGAAGTAAATGCTACAGACCCAGAGAGGGGTAAGGTTAAAGTTCAAATCTGGAATAACAGCTGATGTGATAACAAACTTTAAATACTTGACACAATTCTTACCAGATGTAGAAGGATTATCCTGCTCAGATGCAGACTCAATAAGAGAGGTAGAAGAAGCATTAAAGAGGTTAGATGTAGAAGTAGATGGCTGTGGTTCCTCATAGCAAGACTGAGTAGCTGATGGTGATGAGGTAATTTGGGTCTCATCATTACTTCTTCCTGTACTTGAGGTATCTTTGGTCACATGGCATTGGTTTTCTACATTAGCTTCTACAGTGAGGGGGGGAAAAAAAGGGGAAAGAAAGATCTGTGTGACAGTCACCACATCACGGCTTCAGAATTCCCAAGGAATCAAATTCTCTCAAAAAGGCTGCATTAGTTATTGGAGCTTAGCTTAGCTCCTCTTCTTGGGTCTTAAATTACTTCCTTACCTACTGTTTCTTGAGTTGCATCCTGTTTTGTGTTTAAGGATTCATAAAGATACGCAACATCTAAAAGAGATAAGAATATTAATCAGAATTTTTAACCAAAAAACAGCTAACCTTAATCTCACACAAGCAAATTCTATGTCCAAGTGGCTGCTTCTCCAAAGTGCCTGACAACAGAATAGGGACATGAGGGATCACCTCTGTAGTACAATGTTAATACTCCTACTTAGGAGGCAATTAGGAACAGCACAGCAAGATCTTTTCTTCTCAGGAAACCAGGCAGAGAGGCTTTTGTGTGAAGTTTAACTTGTGCCAGCCGTGGAACCAGAGGCTTAAACGTTTCTTAAACCTAAAATTGCTCTGTGTCAGAGCAGACTGCGAGTATCTTCAGCGATAATTCAGCGAAAGTTGTTCTTCTTATTAAGCTTCATTAAGCTTATTATTTCTTAATTCATTTCTCAAATTCTTCAATCCATTTTGTTTAGATTTGTGAAATGCATGAACTCAAAAAACAACAGATTTATGGCATGCTCTAAGTTTCATCGAGAAACTAACTGAGTCTATATTAATAAAACCAACTGGAAAATATATCCCCATTCCCCCCCGATTTTATTTTTTTTAAACCAAACACTTCAAACTAATACGGTTTGAAAGATTTCCCTAACTTGCTACTTGTCACTGTAAAAATTGGCATGTCCATGACCTCTTTTATGGAGATTTGTTTCTACACGTCAACAAATTGTTTGTCTTAAAATGAAGTAATTCTGTTTTAATTATATTTTTTTCCCTTTCATGATTCAAAAATGACTAAGTATACCATTTTAAAAAAATATTATTTACTTACTGTTCTCTGGCTCATTTTTTCTGTAAACAACATAGATCACATCTCCAGTCTGTAAAGGGTATGTCTGCTTCTTAACCACTTTCAGTTTATTAATTACTGTTCCATTAGTACTATAAAGAGAAAGAAAAGATAACTTGGAGTAAATGTTTTCATAAATACCTAGGAGAAGGAAGGGAAAATACAAGATACTTTTCATGACGAAAACTGTTGTCTCTCAAAAACATTTTAAGAAAGGATCAAAAAAAACTGTTCAGAAACAAAACAAAACACCAAACCAACTGTTAGAGAGACAGAAGTTCAGGGCTATTTGGACTTCAGAGCTCATTTAGAGCTCCTAGTAAAGAGATGGTAGCTGACAGATAGACAGACAAATGATCCCTGACATTTGGCCACTGTGTCAAAATAATTAGATGATTCTTTCTGTAGAAAAATCTCCTCCCTTTAAGTATAAAACAGGAAATATATGAAATCAAGACAAAGTAAAAAAAACATTATGCACAATTAAAAGATGAGTTGGAAAGAATTATTTTGGTATTTATAAAAGCTGCAAGACTCATGGAAGAAATTAAACCGGGGAAGAGGCAAATACAAAGCATTGCTGATTAATAGAGATCTTTGCTCTTTCACTGTGATGTTTTATATACAAGCTTTACAACTCAATCACATTATTCAAATACTGAAAAATTTCAGCTCAATTGCAATAAGCCTCTTCCAGGGCTGCAGCATTCTAGAACTTCAGACTTCTGCTATTTCAAGTCTCAGCAATGAGTACCAAATATGAAAGAACAGATCTGTTTTTTCCCCTCAGCAGAGCAAGCTTCTCCATGAAATGACAGCAAATCTCTGCTGCCACCTCCTGGTGGCCACCACTCATTCTCAGGACACTGCAGTCTTCAACTAGACCTAGAAACCTAGTTTTTCTAGAAGAGAGTAACAGTTATTTAGAAACTAGCACCTTCCCTTCTCCTCCGTATTTTTCCTTGAAAAAAAGCAACTTGAGCCTAAAAAATTCTCTTGTTATTTAGTAATATCAACAGAGAAAGAAAGAAAAAAAAAAAGAACTTTGGACTGCTGACCTTTTCAGACACAAAGTCAAAAGCATTACATTGAAAAGTTAGAAGGGAAAGGAAGTCCTTTTGAATAACCACAGCATGTCTTGAACAAGATACTAGTTCTTCCTTTTTCCTATGCAACTGCTTTCTCTCTATATATGGATGAATCAACTAATCCAATATAAATAATAATAAAAGCGACTTCAGATGTCAACAAACAAAAATCTTCAGGTCACAACAATCTTTGCTCTATTAAAGAATCTTCAGGCTTCTCTTATAAGCAAAAAAACTATTCTGAGCTTGCCTTTTCACTTTAGACATATAGATGTTGAAGCCTGAAAGACTGGAGAACGAAAACGACAGCAGAACAGACATGTCACTAAAAGCACCAGAAGTTTAGCAATTAAGAAGAAAAAATAATTCTAGTCAGTCGGTTGGAAACTATATTTGTTTTTAACCTGACACTGATGTTAGTGATACTATATTAAAAAGATGGTTATGAGGGGCAATAAGTCAAGTGAGGCATTCTTGGAAAAAAAATTATCACCATCATGCATCAGTAACCACTCATTCTTGGTCTAATGATGCAAGCTGCAGAAACTGCCACCCAGGACCCTAATTCACAAAGTAGCTACAAATATCCAAATCTTTTCAGTCCTGCACAGTTATACTGACATCCATGAGAACTAAGTAATTATGTAGTTTCTACGGATCCAAATGAAGTAGGAATAAATTGGTCCCACTTAACACAGAAAATCATAAGCTTTTCTCAAGTACATTAGCAAACTGAAGCAGTTGTCTTCATATCTCACAATTATCAAAGAAAAAAAAAATCCAACTACCCCAGATAACTGTGTTATTCTTTCACTTAGCATTTCCAGTTTCAGGGTTCAGTTTAAATGTTCAGAGACATTTAACAGATATGGCGACATACTGGATTAATTTTGTGAGTATTTTTAATGAGACACACAATAAATAATGATATTTGCACGTTCCTCTGATGTTTCAGACTATAGTAAGGTCCTTATAAGTAGAAAATACAATGAGAATCCTAAATATGAAGGTCATTACTGTGGACTTATTACTGAATTTATTTTAACTGGCTGTATTTTTTTTTGATGCAGAGAAGAAAAAAAGGACTATCAGACATAAATTGTCTGAGTTGTGAAACAATGTCACGAAAGGTCCCAATGTCACCTTTCTAAAAAGGCGGAAAAAAAAAAGGCCTTGACTCAGTTCCAACACAGCTGATGACTTTACAGTTTGATTAATGAACTATACATTATCCAGGCTGTTATACAGAATTGATATGAACAACCACGTTTCGCTCAGACGACGCCCATTTTTGAAGTAGATAAATGATCTGTATATTGGAAGATACTTTGGTATCCTTCCCAGAAAAATGACAGTCAATTACTTTCTAGTAATTACTGGTGTCCATCCAGGAAAATAATGTAATTTATGGTAAAGCTTATGGGTTAATAGTTTTAGAAGTTATTTAAGTGCATATTATCCTGAACACACTATAAACTGAAATTAATTTTGAATTTTAATAAATTACTGAAGCCCTTCTATATGGTATCGGTTTCATTTTTTTATTTATTTTACGTTCACAGAAATAGCTTGACTGCAGGATAAGTAGAATTTAGTAGCAGAAAGGACACCATTCTCCACTGAAGATCAATCTCTTGTTCCCCCACAGAAAGGGAATACCGGCTCGTCTGTCACAAGTAAGAGTTTTGTGCAAATAAACCTTTCCTGCTCTGAAAAATCACTTAATATTTAATCAGAATCCTGAAAACAAACAAACAAAAAAACACATTAGAATACAACAAGAGAAGGTCCTTAGAAGTTACCTTAGTTGCTTTTTAAATTTCTATTTCAAAGAATCTTACAATTGCTTTTACTTACAGCAAACCAATGACTGCTTCAGCTGTGTTAGGTTAACTTGTATTTCTTTCAAGGAGTACCAAGCAACTAGGGCATGGTTTGGAAAATAAAGCAGAAACATACATCAAAAAGGGGTGATTCCATGGATTTTGTATCGTACTATTTGCTAACTCTTGGTTTTGTTATTTCCAAACTTCTGTTTACTCAATAATTAAGTTTTCCACACATTTCCTTCCACCTGCGAACTTATGGTAAGTCTTTCAAAAATAGATCCAAGAATGCTACCACAGAGATAAAAAAACATGTGGACAGTCAACAATGTGTTTAATGATGTTCTTTGAATTAGTTACAATAGAAAAACAAAGTCCACTCAGTTCAACTGTCCCACACCAACTGCCTCCTTCGATGCATTCCTTTTCACCAGAAAAATCTGAGCTTGACCACAGCAATGTTTCCAAACTATTTTCCACTTAG
The DNA here is from genome assembly GCF_964034855.1 of Anser brachyrhynchus. NCBI lineage: Eukaryota > Metazoa > Chordata > Aves > Anseriformes > Anatidae > Anser > Anser brachyrhynchus. Next base: position 7,914,563 of record NC_137710.1, on the reverse strand, counting down.
CAGCAGAAAAAGCTGATGCTGCAGTATTTTTCTGGGACTCTAGGCATCAGTATTGCCAACTCAAACATTCAAAATTCTTCTTCTTTCAGCCTGCTTGATTGTTTGGAACTCAGCTGATATTCAGTGCAAACATTGGAAGACCCAGAAGAGTGGGGTCTTCTGCAAGTAGTTACATTGACTCGTTTAGTCTCTTCATTCAGCAAGAGGTAACTATGCTTCATACCAACTCACAGGCAATCAGAACACATGGATGACCTTATTCTTTTTTTGTTAGCCACACAGAAGTGCAACATGCATAAGCAGCTAACTGGTAGTACTCCACAGTATTGGAGTACTAATTTGACTTCGCTAGTTCTCTTCCTGCTGGCTGCACCTTTTGCCTGGGCTGGGTATGGGGGTGTGGGAGGGGAAGAAGGAAAGTTAGGAAAACTACATCATTCACAATTTCTTTGGCTTTTCTTATCACCATATAGGTCTGAACTACTTCTTCCAGCTAAACGCACCTGAAACAATGGATGGTTTTACAAACTTGGGTTTACAGCTGCCCTCTGAATCTACCACAGATTGGCAAACATGACCTGACCTGCTGTTTGAAATATCTGGAATTGTGGAATAATATTGGTGGATGACATTTACAAGCCATTACCTAGATGTCCTAGCTAGATCTGACATTTTTTCCCTGAAGTTTAGCATTTCATCCCACAGCCTCTTGCAGTACAAGCTTTCCCAACAGCCACAAACCATCAGGGATTTATTCAGAGACCTATCCTGTTTACTATCTCTAGCTACAACCTAGATGGGGAGAGGAAGTACACTCTTATCAAGCTTGTGGATGATACCAAAGTAGGGGTTATATTCAGTATATGCAAAAGTTGGGCTCTAGAGAGGGTGTTAGGCAGGCTGATGGGAACACCACGATGTTCAGCAAGGGCAAAAACAATGTCCTGCACATGGGATGGAATAACCACCTGCAGCGGTAAAGGCTGGGGACACATCAACAAGGGATCTTGGCGAATCTTATGCCTAAGCATGAGATCATGCACCTTGGACTTATGCCTAGGCATAAGTCAGCAGCATGCCCTGGCAGTGATGAAGGCCTACAGCACACTTGGCTGTATTAACAGGGCGTAGTCGGATGATCAAGTGCAGTGATTATTATTCCACTGTGCTTGGAACTCATTAACCCACGTTTACAATATTACATCTAGTTTTGGGTAACCTAGTACAAGAAAGGTCTTAATAAACTTGATAAAGTCCAGCAGATATCCACTGAAATGTCCAGAGGGCTGGAGCACAATACCTATGAACTAAAGAGCTAAGGGAATTGGACTTGTTTTACCTGTGAGAAGGTGGCTTGGGGAGCATGGGACCTAATAGCAACCGCCCAGTACCTATGAGGAAGTTACCAAGAAGACAGAGCCAGGCTCTTTACTGAGGTAACAAAGATCATAAATTGAAACAAAGGGAAATGAAAAAATTGAAGTAGGGGACCTCCTTAGGCATCTTCCAAGCAGAACAACTCCATGACGTTCTGCTTTACTTGAGGAAACAAAAATAAATAGCCCATGTAAATACCTAGAAGTGAGTTCCTTTTAATATCAGCACAGCCTCTCGTTGAACAAGAGACAAACGTTTTGCTAAAAGAAAGATGTCAACTAAAAACATTTTTTTCAGCAAGTACATGATGCTAACCTTGAACTACCAGAACAATATATTTAACTGCATTCTAGTATGTTTGAAGAGGAAACAACAGATTCAGTATGATACCCTGTAAAATCTCCCACATTAAATTTTGTCTTTATGCATATACTTCACTGTATTTTGAACTGTTATCCTCATCTTTGGGTAAAATGCCTTCTAGACACAAAGAATGGGGGGAGCTGGCAGAAAAGTATTATTTGTTTCTTTATTGACTGCAGGGGCATGGCATAAAAAGAATGTGGTTTACAGAAACATTCTGAAGTGTCACAGATTTCTTGACATGTAATAAACCAGAAGCTTTCTGCAATTTTAGACAAAAAATCCTGTCAAAAATGAAGCAGATGAAAATTTGAAGGGGATTACAATCTCCGAAGAAATCCCCTTCCATTCAAATTCCATTTCAAATTTTATAAAGAAAAACTAAAATCCACTAGAAACCACCCACAACCTCTGCAGTGCTACTTGAGTTCCACAGTAGCCTTAAAACTCTGCAGAAAATAACTTCACCAGCATAGCAAGTTCGTTGGCCTTCAGTATATGAAGAAGCATGTAATTAAATTTATATACTAAAAGTAGTTCCACTAAATTAGCTTTGCTTTTTAACAGTAGTTACAATGAGATATGTGCTTAAATCTTCTTACATTAAGAGCCTTAGTTCTCAAACCCCTAACTGAATACAGACACCATGGGAAAAAAAATAAATCATTCTGGTTAAACAAAAGAAAACAAAACAAATTTCAACAGTAGAAATCTAGCAAGCATCTTTTACTATTCAAGTAGATTGAATAGGCTTTAATCTGCATCTGACATGCCCACCACAACAGACAGATAACTACGCTGCCTGTGGTATACAGACTATTGATGTTTTGAATACCAGAAAGATGTATAACAAATACAGACTTTTACTATTTTATGAGTTTTATTTGAGATCATCACTGCTGGTATCTACCTCCCTTCACAAGTACCTGAAATGAAGCACACTCATGCTTACAACTTTTAAGAACATCGGCATCACTGTAATCATCTTTTTTCCCCCCACAAGACTAAAGAAATATCCCACAGAACTATTACATCATCAGTATTTTTCATTAATTCCTTTAAAGAAGAAAAAAATACTTAGAAATTACCAAAAAAAAATCTAAAAAAAACCCCACCCCACAGATGCAAAAAGTAAAAGAGAGAAAAAGGAAGGAAAATGAGAAGAATTTACTCTCGATGCCTTGAGCAATACACAAGATTTTACTTCGCAGACTAAAGAGAAGACAACAACAGAAGTACACAGGAGAACCAACCTTGTATCTTCCAATGACACTTGACCAGATTCTTCATCCACTATGATTTTACAGTGATCTCCAGACACCAACTTGTTGCCAGGGAAAGATAAGTCACAACCTTAAAAAGAAAGCAGATTTTCCAGTGTGCTTAAAAATACACATTACACAGACAGATCAGCATTCTACATGGCTATAAATGCACAACAAACTGGCTCATGTACATCTGCAGTAGTTCAAAATTTCTACTGGCACATAGGCAGAAACATAGTCCATCTATGTGATACATAAATAAAGAAGCCCCATGTACTGATACACCTTTATATCAACCATTTCAAGATATTTTCATTCCCTTTCTTTCCCCACTCCCAGCCTTTACAGATGGAAATCATGTCACAATTACTCTGCTCCAGAGTGGTACCAATTCACAAATACTTGAGAAGCATTCAACCTAAATTCTAGAGGGATATGTCACAGAGCACCCAGCTCTTTTTCCACATCAGTGTAACGCTGATTGATTGGATTTAACTTCTGATTCATCCTGGTGTAGTGGGAAGAAGTAGTGGAACCCAGAGCTGATAAATTTCCTGCCTTTTTCTTTTGTTTGGTTTTAAATAAGAAAATATTCCTTATCTTTGTTGACAGTGCTGTTACATTATTAAAGCTGACTGGAGATTAAAAACCCCAGGACTGACTAAGATTTAGGGATATGCTGGAGAAGCGTAGTGACAATATTGACATGGTAGAGACCTTCCTCCCTACAGCTCCAGGGCTCTGAGCAAATCAAGTGTTTTTTACTTCCCTTTAACATGGACTGTTCAAGGCAATTCTCAAAGTTCCTTGCGTAAGACACTAATCTCTCTCACAAATGACTCAAAGGACCTGCTTCCAGGAAAATTAAACCCAAAAAATATGATTCTCTTTCACCTACTCACACTGTAGGTGCACTGTACCTCAGCTGACAAAAACAACATACCCAAAAGGAGCAGCCACTAATGCTGGTGACAGTTGTGACAGCTTATTGCTATCCTGCTCCAAAGACTCAGGGCACAGTCAACAGCTACGGTTAACTGTTGCACAACTTGCAACAACAGGAAGCACAATGAAAGCAAGTAAACTAAATTTTACTCAGAATCACGCCAGTAGCAGGAAAGCTCATTTGGAGCATTTTGTCCTTTCTAATGTTCTTGAAAATGTTACGAGTAATATTTACAAGCCAAAGCTTGTCATTCTCAGAGTCACTCATTTTATTGATCTATCAGTAGACAGGCACAGAAACAATTCAACTTGCAGGAAATCCAACCCTCATCTAGACTTCAATTTGAAGGATTTATCTACAGCTTAGATAATGTTAAGCAATCTAAATATATATTACCATGTGTAAATACATAAAACGTTTTTCCAACAACATGCTATCTGCATCACTCATAGAGTAATAACATCTAGCACTTGTTCAAGGCTATTGCTTTACAAAATGCAATTAGCTAAATAGTTTGATCTGATGGACAGGAATTGGAAATCAGGGTTGTCATGGCAGAGTAGAAAAAATTATAACACCATGGTGACAAGTACAGTAAGCATTAAAATAAGAGACAAATATTAATAGCCTTAGATGCAGAACATAAAGCTTTTACATCCACTCTGAGAAACTTTCTGTACTTGTTGGCAATCTTTATATAGCCAGAAGTAGCGTGAGCTTTTATGTGGACGTTTTCATTTCTGTGAACCCCAAGCATTTTGTATTGCAGTTCCAACTGATTTTAACCACAGTAATGAAAAGGGAACCTAAGTAAGATTGATGCAGACACTCTTCTGAATCAACTATCATTTGTTCTTATTTGTACAAACTGTCACAGACGACCTAAAAGGCACAGTCACTTATAAACGTGCACATGCTGAAATCTGATGAAAACGAGAAAAAGGTCAGTGTAACACTTTCTCTTTGCACAGTGCCAAGGGGAACAAGGGACAGTCTGGGGAGCACCTCCGACAGCTGAAAGCGGCCAGACCCAACTACTCTCAGTCCGACGACTTACATTCCACCTCTTAATGCTTTAAAGGCCAGGAGGGGCTCCCTGCTGTCCCCTCCAACCCGCCCTAGCACAAGCAGCCTGTCCCACCTTTCTTCCGACCAATCGTCCATTCTCTTTTCAGCAGCAGGACGTGCGGCTCTGCCTCATCAGCACCCAGCCGGATCAGCTTCCCCCAGGGCTGCTGCTGCTGCTTGCTCTGCTCGCCTCCTTCCGAGCGCTCCATTTGGATTCACATCTGACAAAAACAAACAAACAAAGCGACCCCAAATCACACAGCACTCGGGGTGAGGCGGGGGGAGGATGGCCAGCCAGCCGGCCGGCCGCTTCCCTTCACGGGGGCCGGGCCCCGCACACCGCCCCTCAGCCCCTCGCCCCCCGGGGTCTCGCCGGGCCCCCTCCCTGCCCCCGCCCGCCCCCTTTTGTGCCGAGGCGGAACGCCCTCCCCGGGCCGCTCGCCGCCGCCTCGCAGGGCTCCGCCTGAGGGGCAGCGGGCAGCGCAGGCCCGCGCTCCCCTCTCCCCGCAGCTCACCGCCCCTCTCCCCTCCGCCCCGCTCCGAGGGGGGGGCCGAGGGGCGCCGCGGGGTGCCGAGGTCCCCCCCCCGGCTGCCCGCCCGGTGCCCGGCGCCCCCTCCCCTCGGCCCGGCCCTTACACCCAGCGCGGCGGCCGAGGCGGCTCCTGTCACCAGACATTGCCGCCCTCAGCTGATCGCCGCGGGGCGGGGCCCGGCCCGCCATTGGAGGCGGCCATAGAGAACGCACCGGCGGCGGGGGCGGACCTTCCGGCGCCCGACACCGAGCCGCGCCGGCTGGAGCGTCGCGTCTTCCGCGGCGCATCGGGGAGAGAAGCGAGACGGGGAGGGGAGGGACGGAGGGCGACGCCTCGGCGGACATCTTGGGTGTGGGCTGGCTCGCTAGGGGGAACAACGCAACGGGCGCCATCTTTGTTGAGGGCGGACCGAGGGTCTCACAGGGGGTCGGGCGTGCTGGCAAGCGGCTGAGCTCGGTCGCGGATAGTGAAAAATATTCGTAGCTTAACTCTTAGTTACTGAAGAGTTGGTAGTTAAATAAAAACATACTTGCAAGGGAAACCGTTTAGAAATGATGTTCACGCTGAGGTGGGATCAGTGCCCTTTGGTGGGGTCCGTGCCCACAGCGGGGAGCCCCGGCTGAATCACTGAGGGAGTCCTTATGTACCCAAACCCAGGGCTAGCAGGGACGAGAGCAAGCAGCAACGCTTTCCACACCCTTAAGAATCATCACCTTGCTCTTTGTTATCCCCATAACCTTCTCATTTTTATACTATGAAGAGATTGTAGCAAAGGTGGTAGGGTTTGTTTGTTTGTTTTTAAATCTTTGCTTTCTGCTGTGAGCATTGAGGTTGTAGCTTGCACCCTGTTTTAACACCCTCTTCTACAGTTGTAAACAAACAAACAACATAACTGAACAAAACACCAAGTGGGAGGTCTCATGAGTTCCCCAAGGGCAACCCTACCGGGCTGGCAGGGCCTGCCCTCCCAGCCCCACTGCACTAACCCAGACTCTGTGGGGCCATCAGTCTCATCCTTGTTTCCCCAGGTCCTCTAATTCACCTTCCACCCTTCCATCCCGTTGGGAGCCACCTTAAGGTGCTAAACTGACCAAGAACAATTTACCTTCTCACTTGAGCACATGCTGCTCCTGCCTTAGGTCAGTCTGAAATCCCACAGAGCGGTGCCGTCTCCCTCCACCACGTGCTTGGTGCTGCCTTCACCCTCCAGCCTCACGGCTGTTACCTCTGGCGGTCAGCCCTCATGCCTGCCCACCAGCAGCTGCGTGTCCTCTGGTGGACACATCCATGTAGTCTGGAGCATCTTCCTCAGGGTCTCCTGAAAGATATCCTCTTATGCATCACTGCCTCTTTCTCTGAATCATTGAAGAACTTCACAAATAACCTAACTCCCCCCCCCCCCCACACATCAGGTCCACAAAGGCTATTAAGACAGAAAGCACCTGAATTTAGTCCTTTCCTCCCCCCTTGCATAAAGAATTATCAATACTGCCCATTTGTTGGTCAGCCTGCACACCTGTCCCTTGTTTCTGTGTATCTGTTTCAAGTGTTTCCTGGGACATTTGTACTAATAGTACCATAATCCTCTCAAGCCAATTAGCGCCGCAAGTAAGATGGCTTCTTAGGCAGATTAACTGTTATCCTTGTGCACAACACCAGTAGCAGCTTTCTGGTTGTGAGTTCCTTCACCACATTCATCCAAGGAACTTGGACGGTTTTAAGTGCATCAAAATAGAGCAGGAGGAAACTGAGATACCCTAGATCTCACCAACGATTAGCTTCTTACATTAGTCATACAACCCAGACAGTTGCAGTGAACTCTGCCCCCGCCTCCCCACCACCCCCCAAAAAATTTGAAGTTTGGATTAAATCAGAAGGCATAAAAAAAAAAAAGAAGAAAAAGAAAACACACTGAAAACAAAACCATTTGGACTTCTTTGCTTTGATACTCCTACTTGATTCACAGGCTTGAATGATGAGACTTTGCTCTTATCTTAAGCTTTCCTGGAACCCCTGTGGATCCCCTTGGCCACGTGAACTTCACAGTGACACCAGCCTATGCAAGAAAGCCCCACATCTCTATGAGTACAAGCTAAATAATTTTTAAAAGTGTTTCAGATCTGCAGTTTTAACTGATATATAAAGTACACTATTGCTTCACAGTTCTCAGTCGCATGGGCCCCAGTTCAGGAGAAAACATAAGCATCCATGTAAGTCAAAATTGATGCACGTATTTAAGAGCTTTGCATTACTGACCTTAGCCTATAACTCTTCCCTTAGTAATACTACTACACAAAATTGGTTCTTTGAGGCCTGCGCATTCCTCCAAAAGGATTGGTCTGTAAAATGCCCTGCTTACTTTCAACTTTGTCCTCACTGAGAACTAGTGCCTTTTATACACTTGAAGAGAGGCACATCAGTGAAAGTTACTATCACTCAAAAGCATTGTCACAGTGCTTCATTTTTATTACTGCTCACATTTACTAGTAATTGTTATCTCTGAGCAGCAGAGGAAAATACCAGCATATGGGAGATGTAACTGAAAGCCCAACAACCAAATCTTTTGTGTAAACCATGGCATTAGCTGAGGGAGGAAGTTGTTTTGTTACGCTGTGGCATAGAGAAAACGTATTTCCCAAATATTCCTGCCAAGAGATCCCTCTGCAATCACACCAAGGAATTACTGCACCTTGGTGATAGCACAGTGCAAGCGAACGATTGGTTCAGCTCCTGCAGCTCTCCCATAGTATCCATGTAAAAAGACAGCAAGTGAAACATACAGCTAGCTTAACGAGTCCTGTGTGGATGGGAGACTCAATTAAAATTAAATTATACAACAAATTAGGTTTTAAATGCTGCGCTGCTTAGCCAGCCAGATAAATAATAATTAGAGATGTACCGATCTGCTGCTCTATGTAGTTGAACAGCAGACTGCTATAGCTGCCTTCAGTGTACACTGAGGACGTGTCCCTCCCTGCTCAGGGTGGTTTACATGACATTACAAAGAAGCCACCCCTGAACAGGCTGGTTTTGTACCAGTCACCGCCCAGAGCTGGGCAAAATGAACAGGAACTTTTTTCTAGAGAGTCTGTCTTTCCCATCTGTTCCATCAGTTAATGTTTCTTTAGCAATACACTCCCTCTCTTTCTTCCTTCTACACTCCAGGTCATTCTAAAAGGAATACACTTTCAGGCTCTGGACTGTGTAGGTATATTTTAATTTCAGGAGAAAAAGAAGCTACAAATATTATTTCCTTTTTGCCTACCTGTAGGGGTACATACAGAAGCTGTTTCAAAATGCTCCATGATACACAGATGGATACAAGCCAGAAACTGGCACCTTTGATAGTGTTTCTAGCAAAAGAAATTTAGGAATTCCTGATAAAGAATAACATAGATATCAATCCTATTGAAAAGGACGTGAAGGCAGCTAATCATATCCTACTGTAAAATTTCAAATGTATTTGTATTACATTAATGACTGGAGCTCTCTGTCACCCCGTGACAGATAACATGTGGAAAGACCGATGCTGTTTAATTTTCTCTACATTTTTTCACCACTGGCAAAAGTAATATTAAATTCTTAACAATATCAGATCTGGCAAATGCAACATGAAAAACATGCTATATAATTAAACTAATAATTGTGTGTTTTGCATGGAAAATAAAGATCTTCCTAACCCAGCAAGAGTAATGTTATCACAGCCATCTTCAATGGTGGTTTCCTACTGTTGGCTGCTTGTCAGCGGACAAGGAAAAACAACTTTGTAGGGCAAAAGAAAACATACCAAGGACAGCCTTTTTGTCAACCATTTTCCTAAATACTGATAGTCCAGTCCTGCAAATGATCAATGTTCTTCCCTTGATGTAAATGGGAATGCACTCTTAACGTAAAGTGTTTTCCAGATCACGCAGCCAGTCCCGGATCTCTGCCTTATTATGTGGTAGAGAAAGGAAGACGGCTAGAGGCATCGTATGAGAAGGAAACAGGAAAAGGATCATTTGTGTTCCTTTTCTTACACTGTTTATCCAAACATCCATTACTGACCACTGCTTGTGTTTGGGAAATTTTTAATCTAGTGGAAACCAACATGACAATATCTGTGTTGTGACTTTCTCCTTTAGTCCGCTGAAAAGCCTTTGAATTTCCCATGAGTTTCAAGGTTAAGCTGCAACGAGTCTGGATTTAAGAATCTCAAAATGAAGGACCATATTCTAGGCAGCAGGCCCCAGGAAAATGCAAAGGACTTTCCAGGAAAACAAACAAAAAACAACACACCAAAAACATGCATGCAGGAGCTGTTGAAACAATGCATTTTTCCAGGAAGAAGTCCCTTTCACCAGGGACAATGACTCAGCTTTGTTGCTGGGGTAGAAGGAGCAATGAAAACACTGCTCTGTGCCCAGCTGACAAACATAGATCAAAAATAATGCAATTATTGTTCACACTTCACAGGTTAGCTTGACTGGATGCAGGACTGATATGCAACGTTCACAGATCTCTTTAAAATTCCTTTGTAATTCAATCAGGTATTTCTTGAAGAGAGCAAAGTGGTAATAATTACAAAATACCTTGTTGACTTTCGTCTTTAAAAATTGCTAACATTCAGTTATTTTGTTCAATTGAAAGAGAATTTTAAAGCTGTGCCAATATGCATCTTAGAATTACTTACATCTCCCCCCCCCCCCCCCCCCCCCCCCCCTTAGAGCCTGGAGTGGCAAAAGGGATACTTCGGCATTTTTCAGTTTCTGACCATGAAAATCTGTAGCTAGTTCACAAGCCCAGAACATTGTTTTTCCTGTCTAACAAAAAGTGATTTGACTTCATTAGCAAAATGGAAGTATTTCTTGCTATGGTCCAAGATACTGGTTTGGTTTGTAAATCCAGACACAGCCTACAGTGAGGTCTTTTCCCCCATTTTACCTGGAATAAGCCCATACTAGCCATGAGAATAAGTATGTATACTGATTCTTATGTATCTTGTGCCAGATTCAAGTTTTGTCTTGTCATAGGTGCCATTCCATTTTTGTTTTTGAGCGTTTACTTCATGATGTTAGAGAAATTCTCCAACACTTCCACAGTCACAGTCTTAGATTGACATGTTTAGTCTACAGAAGAAAAAAAATGCACGTATCATCTCAGGATAAAAAAAATCTGCCTACAGAAAAATTGCATTAACATTTCTGCAAAGACTCACTCTCCATAGATAATTGGAAAACTTAAAGACTGGTTAAACAATAGATTTAATCAAAGGTGATTTTTAAAATATTTGCTTCCTGTAAGTGTTCTCAAACGTATTTCCTCCAGGGGGTGCCAAATTAACACCATGGGAAAGTAAAAATGTAGAAGTGATACACACAAAGGACATAACTGTCCACACCACACATTTCACTGTAGCTTGTGAGTGATACGCCCCCTCCAGCTGGGGCCAAAGACACCGCTGTTTAGGGTGAAATGTCTCAGCTGTTCACTCGTGAGCTTCTCTCGAGGAAGTCAGCAACAGTGCTGACTGGTCCTGCAATTAATGTCATGCACATTCCCTGCCAAGTTCAGATAGGATGCATCCCTTGGAAAAGAGCTTTGAGAGTGGCTGAGTGGAGAAATACATCCATCTCAGCCTTTGAAAGAAAGAGACCTTAGGGAGGGGAGAAGTTACAGATGTAGTGACAGTTGCATGTGGCTTCAACCAGGTTATGAACAAGGGCAGAAACCTAAACACAGTAACTAAAATGACAAGAAAATCAGAAGAAAAGACATTCAGGAGTGTCATCAGGTTTTCTACAGGTCTGCAGGGAAAGTCAGCCCCAAGTAGGATGTCCGTAAATGTAATTAAAGCAGAGAAGTTTCACTGGCTCAGAGAACAGAGACCTATTGGACCTAATGGAACATCTCACCTTTTTCCTTGCTTTCTCTTAATGCCGTTTGCTGGAGAAGCATTATTGTTTTTATTTTGCATTATCTTCGGAGGCACAGGGTTACATGCCTCTTTTACACTGAGTTGACTCCTGAGGAAGGGAAGAGTGTATCTTCTACTGCCTGTACAGAAAAAGGTTCCATAACATCTTGTCTGGCTTATTGTTGGCACGGAGTTAAATCCATCAGCACTGGAGGATGGGAATAGGCCAGCATTTTTTTGTTGTTTTGATTTATTAAAAACTCCTGCTGTGGATATTAAGAGGAAATTGGCCATAATTCAAGAGCAGTGGTTCTGACGGACAGTGAGATGGAAGGTTTCATATTAAAGCCTTAGGAGGCCAAAAAGAAAATTGAAAATCTGGAAGTATCAGCTGATGGGCAGTATACTTTCATTATAAAGAACACCAAGCTCTATAAAATTCTTGGCAGGAGGGATACGAGTAGAATCAAAACAATGACCTTGAGATCAGTCTCAGGCTAGGGAACGGTAGGTTTACAACAGATGCCAAGTAAAGGAGAGTAAGAAGAAATGCGAGTCAGATGTCTTCTTCAACTTGGACCTTGTTCTGGACCCTCCTGTTCAGAAAAAATGTCCACATTTATAGTTTCTTCCACTGTAACAGACCAGATACATAGCCTTGTCTCCATACATACATCTAGAGCTCTTAGCTACATTCTCTTCACTTTTGCATCACCGCTGCTGCATTATTATTTCCTGTGTTTTTAATCATTGGATGTCTCACTTGATTGTTTTTCCTAACCAGAGCCCTGCTTACCTCCCTACTTTGATTGAGCATTCTCTGTTGCAGCAAGGAAAAAGCTGTTTGATTCATTTCCAAGACTGACTGTGACCTGTGTCCATCTAGCCTATCATCTTCAATTCACTTTTATGAGTTCAATTCTGGTTGGCAACATTGCCAGTCTACAGTTCTTCTTGGTTACATTTTCAGACTACTACCATATGTGCTGTGGAACAGCTACAGGAAGTCATCATCCTTCAAAACTTTTTTTTTTTCCCCTGTGGTACCTGCAGAAGCACATATCACCAGATGGCCCAGATGGTGTTCCAAGACCATGGACTAATACATTGGCTTTATCTTATCTTATTGTTGTCTTGTACTGTTCCATCTGCCTTTCCCTGATACCCACTTTTGTCAGGAGACAAACAATCCTGACAACAATCTCCTGTTGTCAGGAGATCACCTCGGATGATCTTTAGGCCCTCTTCATGTTTCACACAAGCACTGAAACTCATACAGTAGAAACGTGGTCAACGCTTAGAGCATTCAGGGACTATAGTAATGGAAATGATTACAGCAGTCTTTCCATAATTCTAAGTGGGTGGATGTTGTTCCCCTCCAGGTCACTGACAGCAAAGTGATGAGCAGGAGAAGATGCAGTACCCCTCTTCTGTATAAATACAGGGGCTACAAAGGCTGAGCAGCTCAGCCTACTGCAGTGAGGATGGTGTTTCCTACTAATAGCTGTCTCTCAGCCATTAGAGAGGTGTTGATGGCCTCTAAAATTGTGCCAGTTCTCCTGGGGCAGAAGAATATGGTGCATAAAGCAGCGCAGAGACAAAGTTTATTTATGCATGGGCTTTATCCCACATTTCCTCCTAAGCCTGAGCTCCATCTAAAGTAATCATATTGTAGATTATTTGATTTGGACTAGGCTTAGAAAAAACAAAGAACATGTATTACTTGATAACTAAAGCTCTGGACCAACTTGTTACAATTTATGGGTCAGCTGGAATACCCACAGCTCCGCATCCAAAGCCATTGAGGCAGTAGGACAACATCGATTTTGGTGCACCATCACCATGTATTTTTTTGTTTATGCAAACACTAGTCACTTAAACACCCCGTATTCAAGTTTGAAACTGTAAAGCACTGAAAGTCGCAATATCCCCCAAACATTAGCCTTGATGTTACTCATCTTATGGCACTCATCTATTGCACCAGTGTATACTTGGAGGAGCAATAGTTCAAGAGCTCACCTAAATCATTGGTTTCCAGCTCATGACCTGCAGAGCCTGGCAAGCCCATGGAAAACTAAAGAATCTGCATGAAGTGATGGAGAAAAAGCAAGTTCATGTATGCCAAACATCACTTTACATATGTGAAATTCCTAAAGGAGACTGCATTACTGCTGGAAAAATTTTTAGGGGTCTACAAATCAAAAAAGGCTGAAAAACCACAGACCTAAATCTTCTCCTGTAATAGCAAATGGCCTAGAACCATAGCAATATGAGAACTCGGTGCTAAGAAATAGCATGACAGCTACGCAGAACAAAATATCTGCAGCTTCTTACAGAGGAAAATGGAAGCAAGTAGGACTGACATGTCTATATAGCTTTTGTAAATATTTGTTATCTTGTAATCAAGTAATCTTGACTACAAATTACTGCATGCAATGAGTCTGGAGATGGATGTGTTCCTTGTAGAGACTGATCCTTTCAAACCCTGGACTTCCACTAAGTTTAAAAAAAAAAAAAAATCAGACAAGGACGATCCCTATTAAGTCGTCACAGAGTTGTTTTAGTAGTTTCTCTGGAAATAAGCTTGTTTCTGTGCTAATTTTTCTTCTGGCAGAACCAATTCATTCTTGGCCTTTACAAGCCAGTCTTTCACATTTGATTGAAAATTGAATTTGGGCCTCTGGGGATATCTGATGTCAGCCTTCCTAATGTAGTGTCAACATGAAGACGCAAAGAGATAAAAAGTCGGTTTCACTTAGAGTTTCCTTTTTCCAGGGTCTAATCTGGATTTTCACTCTCTTTCACTTTTGCACTTTGGATCACTGCATCTTGTCTTAAGTCACATTAAGCAGGAGGGCAAGAGTATACTAAGCCAACCTCCTTGGTTTATAGGCAGGGTCACTAGCACAGCTGGAACACATACTTATACTTCATGATATCACCTCATAAAACGATCACATAGCAGACAAATTTTAAGCGCATATTTGAAAAGCAGAAACTCTGGGGTCAGGGTGATGGAGACTAGAGGAAGGGTAAACGTAGGCTACAAGGAGAAATAATGAGACTCACTTTGCTGGAGGAAACGGTCAGACATTTGCATTTCAATAGAAGAGGTCAAACTATTTCATCCAATACAGGATGTAGATCTCTGCAGACCAAGCTAATACAATCCATAACATCTGTATTCTCTACTGTCCTTTTTAAAATGTGACATCCAAACTCTAGGTTCCTCCCTACAAAGACTTACATGATCCTTCCATGCTCCCTTTCTGGCCCATCATGCTCATGTGGAACATGTGAACTAACCAACTAAAGATGGGATGCAAAGGAAAAAGAGTAAGAATGCAGACTCTCTCAAAGGTATTAGGAAAAACTGCATGTAAACAGAGGACTTGGGACTTTCATAACACACAGAGAAGAGGACTGAATTAACAGTCCTTGGACAGTAAAAAAAAAAAAGTTCTGGACTTTTCCGACATATATGACTGCAATGATCAAGATTATGTCATTCTTTAGGGCAATAGTATACATTATTTTATAGACTGCAAGTCTACCAAAACAAGCACTAACAAAGTATCTTCTACTTTTGTGTGACAGACTAAGTTTATATATATATTTTTTCTTTTTTTCCAGAGGATGACTAGGAAGCAAAGTGTTTGCTGCTGCTGCTTATTAAGTGACAATCTCTGCATATAGAGCTAACTTAGGCACGACATAGCTTGTCTAGCAAATAGCATGACAGTGAGTAAATAGTGGTACAGCAAGTAGCATAAATTCATAATGTAGTGCCACATGTGACTTTCATATAATGAAGATTTCCCATCCATGCAGACTCATATACTCTTTTCCTGGAAGTGGTAAAATGCTATAACTGGGAAATACATATATATATACACACACACGCATGCACATTTACCAGCCTACAGTGCTTTCATGGTCCAACTACCTATAGACTCTCGCTCCCCACCACCACTGCAGATTGGAAAGTAGAGCTGCTTTGTGCAATGGCTTACTCTTATCTTGTTTAGCCTGTTAGATCTCACAAAGACAGTAGAGAAGATATTTTGTTCCAGGTCTCATACATGGTAATTGAGACAGGATGTTGTGTCACAGGTAGAAAATAACCTTTCTGCCACATTACCTAGCTTCTTAGAAAGGTAACGAAAATCCTCATTTCCAGTTGAGCTGTACAGCTACTCAGTTTTGCAGAAGACTAAATTTTCCTAGGTCTTGTTTTCTCTTTCTCTTACATCTATGTCTAATTTAACACCTTCTGTTCCCCTGCTTTCCCAGCAGTCACTGCCCAACAGCACACCCTCCCATCACTTCAACATCCTACACCAGCTGAGTACATGTTAAATAGTTGATGGGATTCAGCTGGCTCTGTCTGCATTGTAGCAAGATCAGGCAGTCATTTGAATAGTTTCTGGGTGTCAGTCTGGATATCCAGATCAATCCCTTGCCAGAAAGAAAAAAAAGCATCACATTTTTCATAGTGCTTTTCTCTAGTAACATTTCCTTCCTTCCATTAAGCGAATGTCCAGGGGAAATAAATGAATTGCTTTGTATATCTAGAGGATCTTGAAAATCCTTGATCCAGGCTAAGTGTGTAGGAATGAGAAAAATAACGGCAGAGGAAGAGAGGAAAGAGCTTTAAACACAAACACTCAGATTGCAGAAAAATAGTAAAAGAGCTAGAAAATGGAGGCATGGCAAAAGAAAACAAGGAGAGTCCAAAATTATGCAACTGTTAAAGGGGAAAAAAAAAAAAGAAAACTACAGAAGAACCTCATGTGGTAAAAGGAGAGTTGATGTTCAGCAAATGCTCAGAAATTTTAATACTGATGTGTAAAATTAAACCATGACAGCAGAACAGGCTTATCTGCAAGTGTCACGTTACTTCCCCTGGGATCATTACCTTCCCACTGGTGCTTCTGTCATATTCTCTCCCCCCCCAATCTCACTTGACCTGAATTCTCATGATTTGACTCCATAATCCTCTGGTTTCCACTGTATGCACACAAAAGATTATTGTACAAAAGCAAATTCCCAGGGCCTTGGGCTTTGCTTTCCATTTAGTTAAAGAATTATCCTACAGTAGTTTAGGTGCTGGGAAACTTGTCCTGTAGATTATTGCCTACAGGGCAAATGCTGAGGAGGCTGCTAACGAGAGAACAGATGTTCACTGGCTTACGAGCCTTGCTGAATGTAAATGTCTTCAGCACAGTGCTTGTCAATAAGCCTCTGCCTAAGAATCACAAACCTTATGGACAAAATTCATCCCCAGTGTAAATGCATGGGCTTAGGCAGAATTACACTGAGGAGGAAGCTGGTCCTTGATCTGCACCAGAGAGCAGGAGTTTAAAACCTTGTACAGAAACTGAGACTGGATGTCATGAAAAACTAACACTTTTAAAAGAAAACTTGCCGCTTTCTTAGAGAAAAATGCAGCTATTAGATCTGACACAGCAGGCCTGAAATAAATAGGTTTCACAGAGATATTGGTATTGGGGGAAAAAAAAGATCCTGTAGTAATTGTTTTGTGCTAAAATTTCCCTGTCTCAGTAAAGAGGTGTTCTGTTTACAGGGCCTGGGTGTCACCCAGGGGATGTTGTCTTGCAGCAGCAATTTAAGGGGCTGTAGGTGAAATGCTGCAGTCCTCTGAACCTGTGTAACTTCCAGCTCCCAAAGCATTATGTGTTTTCTTCCTGTCACCTGATGAGCCTGACTTTCGGTTGAGCTGAGGAGATGATTGCCATCAGCTGGTGTTTCTGAATGTCTTTCCCTTTATGGGATCTCTCAAGAGATCACGATGCATGAAGAGGACATTTGCCTTCAGGCCTTACCCCCTTCCACCCACCCCTCCTGTGGCAGCGGGCAGCTGACCTTGCCCTGCACCTCACCTTTGTGGTGACAAAGCTCGCTGTTGTACCTACTGGGCTGGAAAGCCATGAGCTCTCTGGTCACAGATTGCCACTTCCCTGTGCAATTTTAATAACTGCACTGTGCCACCAAGTTGCTTGATATAGTTTTCAGGATCCACTAATGAATATTCCAGCCCAGCTTGCCAGCTCTCTGCATCTTTGCCAAGTGGTGCTGCAAGTTCCCACTTACGGCACGAGAAGGGAAGGCAAGCAAACAGGATCTCTCTTCTCTCAATGAGCCCATGAAACCACGAAGTGGCTGGTTTTCCTGGGAGCCCTTTGTTACGAGGGTATGACCACAGTCTGAAAAATAAACAAACTCCACCGCATGCAACATTTAATTGAAAGACCGCCTGGCAAGTTGGAACCTGGGAGGCCTGGGTCACCTGCTGACCTGCTTTATGGTGTGGAGCGGATCACTGTGCTTGCTCACACCTCTCTCCCATCCCAATCAGGCTACCAGCTCTGCACAGGCGAGATTGAGTTTTATTAAGTGTGTAAACCCTATTGAACAGGGAAGCCCTCATCTCACCTGAGGCTTCTAGGCATTTTTGTAGCACACAATAGCAACAGTTAACAGTTCAATCTCTAATGGCAGGAATTCCCATGAAAAATATTTAGTACATGCCTGCCTTTGTGTATATGCAAGTGCTTGGCATGAAAAGATGCCGCAGAAAATACTGTAATTACAATCTATTCTTTTGGAGGTAGACCGTAACGTGATCAGCTCTGGGTGGAAGGGAACAACTGCTCCAGACCTCACAGGAGCAGCGTGCGGCCGGGCCCGTGGGCAGGACCCAGCCTGCTCAGCCTCGCACCTTCCCTCGCCCTCTCCCTGCAGGCAAACCGCAGCTGGTGGAGCTGAGGTGCTCCAGGTGGGTCCTGGCCAGAACCGCAAGGCGAACACCCCAATTCTCACCGAAACCGTCACAGTTCAGTGCCTGACCAGAGCCCTCCGTACCCAGCCCTGCTCAACACCCAGGGCAGGGCCAGGCTGCGGCACCCAGGCTGTAGGTCAGGGAGGCAGGAGGTTTATCAGCACGTAAACTTCCACAGAAGTAACTAAATATCAGATAATTTAATCACTACTGAACCTGACTTTAGCTGCATCTTTTTTTAGCACGAGGTCGTCAGGAGCTACAGCGTTTTGAGCTTAATCAAAGCTTTTCTTGCATGGTTTTTAAGCCTTTTAGCGTCTGCGGGGCAGAGCAGTCCCGACGACATGGTTGCCCTCGGGTCGCTGGGTTCCAGCAGAGCAGCACAAGATTTACTGCCCCGTCCTGAGGCTCCGGGGAGACATGCCCGCGGAGCTTGCTGGCTGTGCTGGTGCTCCTCTGGCACTAGATGGCAATGTGGGTCTTCAGCAGCCCTGGGAAAGCGGCTCTGGGGGAGCCTGGGGGTGGGCACCCCGGGCACCCCTTGGGCATCACTCTGCATCCCTCCCCGTGCCCCCCTGCCACACCTCAGGCGGCCTCCTGGAGAAAACGTGGAAAGAAATTCTCCCTGGCGGCTGTCATTGCCCTGTGCCTCCAACAGCTGCCTCTCTTCCCAGACTGGATGCCAGCCATCTCTGGAAATAAGAGCTGGAGCTGGCAGCGGGGCTGGCTGTGCTGCCCATGCCAGGTATTCCAGCAGCCGGGGAGCAGCACGCCGCCAGCCAGCCTGACGGCACCCACGGGAGACTGCAGGGCATCAAACCTCACCTGCAGGCAGCAAATTGTGCCTGTGCTGTGTTTGTGCCCAAGCTGTTCTCAGGCCACGCACACCCGTGATTCTGCTGGTAGGAAATGCTGTCTAACATGCTCTAGGTGACCCTTCTTGAGCCAGGGGGTTGGACTAGATGATCTCTGGAGGTCTCTTCCAACCTCAGCCTTTCTGTGATTCTGTGAAAGCACCAGCCTCGTCACCACCATGAACTGCCAGCTTTGGCTGTCTTCAGCAGCCTTTCCGCCCAGCAGAGAATAACATTCCCTCTTCTGAGTATAGAATAGCATTTCTGAGAGTGTCTACCCAGACATTTCATTAATTACCTTTAATCCAGTAGCTTTTTCTTAAGAAGAAAGACTTTCTCGAGAAAGTCACACAGGAAGACCTTTTTCTGCTTTTGCCTTTGCATGCTTTGTCTGTCAGTCCTGGGCAGGTTTTTAAGAGGAACTTTCACAAAGAATGGTAAAGGACAGCCTTTTGGAACACCTGACCTTTGCAACACAGACGATTTGCTGCTAGGTTTCTAGGTATTTGTTTAGTTTTCAAGTGTGCTATATGATGGAACATGCATTACTTCAGTTTCAGTGTTAATGGGCTTATCTCTGATCTTACACCTTACCCAAGTGGTGGTATGTGTTAAATGAGTTGTTTCCTCCACGCTTGTCATAATTCTGTTGCACTTCTCAGAGTTGCCTCCACTTTGTGTTATCTCTCTGCTGATCGCACCGCTAGAATTAGCATTTCACAGGCAAGAGATTACAGCAGCTCCACAGGAGCGAGCGAGCCAGCAGTGGGCTGTCAGCGCACACATGCAAACTCCCCAGCCTGATTTTTGCTGCCTGTTGCGCTGGGGACTTAGTATTAACTCTGTTGTCATTCCTGGTCTGCTTTAACATGACTGCTTTCAAGATTTCTCTCTCCAGTAGAACATCTGTGTTTTGGATTAGTTTTCCCTAGACAGATTTACTTTACAGTTTTTCCACACTAAATCTCAGCATTTTGTTGCTTTCTAGTCTATCTAGGTCCTTTTTTGGTATTATTCCTGTGGGTGCATTCAAAATCTCCCTATTTAGCATAGTCAGCAGAATTCTCTGGTATCCCAATTTACTCTTTGTGTTAGACTATGACTGAATTATGCGTTCTTGGATGTCCTTCTGTAACATAGCACATTCATTTTTTTGCAGTCCTTTGTTTACAGTTCATGATTTTTTTCATCTGCATGATTGCACCAATATCCAAAAGGACTTAAATTAATGTTTCCACGAGACACATATGAAAAAGCTATAAAAACCAAAACAACTCCCCCAATTGTTCTACTTATCAGCCATAGCTAGTTTAACTTCTGAATGTTGTGAGACTTCCCTCTTCAAATCTGTATCATTTTACCATGTATAAGCTTATGGTAACTTCCAGACCTCTGCTCTTTTCTTTTCTTAATGGACAGCCAGAGCCTACATCTTACGTTTACGCTTATTCCTTGTGCTTTTGCTGTTTCAGCACTGCAGGATGGTTTATTCCAAGGCTTTGTTCACTCCAGACATTTCATAGCTCCTTTCTTTTGAATGCACTCGAGAATTAGAACCCAGGTAGTAAGTATATCCTTCCCCTGAGTCACAGTAAGAGGGTTTTTACCTCCACAACCAGCCTACTGGCTAAGTCCTCACAGCAACAGCAACAAAGGCTATCCAGTCTGCAGTAGTTCTTCCCAAATGCAAGCACTCCATTGCTTCACCATCACTATGACATGAGTCACATTCCCCCCCACTCATTCTGTAGTGGAAAAAGACATTTAAATGTCCCTGAGATTTCTCTGTCTTTTGTTATTTTACAGCTGAGCACAGGATCAAGCAGCTCGGTTCCCACTCCGCTTTGGGTGGTGTGGTTAAGGCAGAACTGCTCAGTGGTCGCGCTAGTGCCTTCCGCTGACTGCAACCGACTTTGAATACACCCTTCAAGGGGGAGCAGAGAGAAGCGTGGATCTAAAGACCTTGCTTAGCTTGATACCGATCTTTGAGGTCATTGTGCTTTGGCATACACCCATTCTCTAGATCCTCCCACCCATGTCCTCTTTATCTTCACTGGGGATGATAGCAAAGTGTGGGCACAGCAGGGCTTTAAGATTCAGTGTGATCATTGCAATAGCAATTAGCAAAGAGCTGTGCTCTACTGAACTCACCTGAAGCCTCAATGGACTGAGGCAGCACAGCACATGCCCTGCAAATCCCATCCCTGCTCCAGGCTGCACAAAGTCCCGTGGGATCAGGGTTCCCAGCTTAGCAGTGCTGACGGCCAGACAAAGGCAGAGGCAGGCAGCCCTCCTCTCTCACCCTGATTCATGTCCCCCCCCGCCTCCCACCTGCGAGGCTTTTGCTCTCAGAGCTTAGTGCATTCAGCTGTCCTCCACCTCCATCATTGCTTTGATAACTGATAGCAGGGAAGGTATTACTTAAAGAATCTGTGTGACTGTTAGCAAAATAAACAGGAGATGAAAGATAAGGCAGTCTCCTTGGTGCGTAATTACCTTAAATGAAGGTCTGTTTGCTAATACTGTTGTTTTGATGTGCTAAATAGCTCGGTCTTAACGCCCCAGTAGATACTAAACCTAACGTAATTCCCAATGATGTCACGCCAAGATTCCAGAGACTGTCGGAGGCAAGAGGGGGGACTATCTGCAGAGCAGTTGTGTGCAGGGAGTGCTCCCCAGGCAGCAGGCTCGGCTTCACAGACAGCTCTGCTGTCAGCACAGATTTGCAAAACCCCGTGAAGTGATGCTTCCAGGCAGGCTCCCTCAAAGTCACCTACTCCCTCACCACCAGCCTGATCCTGGGGAGATGCTCTCAGGTGTGCAGCAAGGAGAGCTCCCTGCATTCACACCCCGGTGCTCTGCATGGCAGTGCTTCCTCCCCACTTCTGCTTGTGAGAGGGGTGACTTCATTTGCTCTGGAGCTGGGCTGAAAAAAGCTGCAGCCAGCCTGTAGGCAGCTGGGATACCTGTGTGTATACATAATCTGAGCTGTGTGTGATTGCAGGGCTCCTCTCTTTTATTTAATTGTCTGCCTGGAAGCATCTCCTGACCTAATTATGCCTGCAGTTGTGTCACTTAACTTGTCCCGCGTGCCGAGTGGCATAGCATGAGCAGGGAGCTCTGTGCAGACACTCTCACGGAGCTGAGCTAATAGAGCCTGACAGGGGGTATTGGGTTTTTTAAGACTAAGAAGTCTCCTGGGGTGTTACTAATCCCCTAGAGGTGCCATTAGCTCATGATAACCACACCTTTGAAATTGTTTTATTGCTTTAATAATGTGGTGGTGATGGAAAATGGGGAACATGCCACATTTATTATTTATGCTGGTAAAAGATGAAAGTTAGCAATTAGAAGCTTTAAACCACAGGTTCAGCAGAACTGCATGACTTGCATTTATTCATTTTCAGACTATCCACCCCAGCACTGGAATGTCCTTACTGTCCAGGTTTGTTAAGCTGGGCCGCCTACATAAAACACTGTAAAGTGGCAGGCCAGCACAATTAACACTGCAAGATAGATACGCATCTGAACTGCAGGGATGGGTGGAGATTTCCTGGTGGGGAGCTGTTGGAAGTGGAACTGTGCTTTATGATATCTGAACTAATCTTGTGCTATGATAATTCTGTCTTGCTTAAGAGCTTGCAGCCTCTCTGTGCGGCGCAGTCATGCTGTGGCAGCTGCTGTGTGCATCTGATCCAAGCTCGCTGCTTCCCCACACACTTAATTGGTAAAATTGCCTCCTATTGTTTATAACAAAGCATGGAAAGAGTGAGCAGGATGTCGGTCCCCAGGACTGTAGCAGCAGTGACCTGCCGCCATGCGGATGGGAATCACGCTCTGTCAGCTCAAGGCAAGGTGGCGAGGATGCATGTTGTACCATATGCATTGTGACATCTACATCTGGAGGGAGCAGCTCTACCGAAGTAAAAGCAGCCCCTGCAGCTCATGGTAGAGTGCAACCTTGAGCTTTTCAAAGCCGCAGCACCATACTTCCAAAGTGGAGTGTTATCCTGAGTGCCTAGAGAAGGGGATTGTGGCACCACAGTGAAACTGAAGGAGACGAGAGGAAAGTTGGGCTTGTTGTTAAAGAAACTTGCCAAGACAGCATATGGCCCTGCTTCAAGCTGTAATGGAAGCTATTTCACTAATCTGACTTGCAGCCCACTTTCTCATTCTGTGTGATCCGTCAGTGAGGTTGCAAGCTTGTTTGATCGCTTCACCTTAGGATCAAATAAGCAGAGGGCTGGCTGGGTTTTTTATCTGTAGTTGGCAGAAAATAGAGGAGAGAGAGAGCAAATGAATGAATTTTTATTAAATATAGCGAGATTAATGCACCCAGATTTAACTGGAATTGCACAAGCAGGCAAGAGGTGTCAAGATCTGCTTTCAAGCATAGATTATGTGGGTGTCCTATGTACTGCATTTCGAACATCTGTGGTGTGACTGTCTCAGCCTTGTACTTTGGTCCTTGCTGTGAACTTTCGTGTTGGTTACCGGTACTGCACATCCTTATTTCTTTCACATTCTGCCCTTTGCCTCATTGCACTACCGCCATGGAAAGGCTGCCTGTGGCCAGAAATGCCACAGGGAGCTCCTCCATGACTTGGTTTCCCTTCAACTCCAACCTACTCAACATTACCAGTGTCATACCGCCTTTCCATGCCCTTAACACAGCCTGGAAAGAAACCCACTCCCTGAAGCAAACCCTGAAGAAAATTTAGGCCAACTGCAGGACATATCCAGAGCCTGATGCTTTTGTGGGCGTGCTCCAAAACTGGAGCACAGTGGCTGGCTGTGCAGGACAAAGCAGGATCCTGAGGTCATTAGCATGTTCCTAAGCAGCATGGGCATGCCTGGGTCAGTGTGTTGTTAATTGGGATCCACTTAATTCTTCCAGAAGGCTGATTCAGTGGCTTAGCACAGGAGGATTACATTAACATCAGTCACTGGCATTCTTGTTACACAGGCAAGGAGAAACCACCCGTGCCACCCGGGTTCACAGGCCGCATCCCATGCCTGACAAGCTCTCCCCTCACTGGACACAAAGGGTTTGCTTTGTGTGTGTCGAAGTGAAGGCCTTGGGACTGCAGAAATTCCAGTGAGTCCAAACAGGAATCTGCCAGGAAGCTGCCGAGTGCTTGAACCTGGTATAGTCAGAGCAGCAAGTGTGGGCTGCTACCTCCTAGAGAAGGCAATCAGCTTTAAGCCCCCTCATTACCTTCTCAGACGAACATCGCCCTTTGACAGAGCTCCACGCCCTGGTTCAGGTTATTCCTATGAGGCTGGAGCTCGGCCATGGCTACAGGCATAACTGAGCCCTGAGAAGGGCCGCCAGGCTTTTCTGCAGCCACATAGAGGCTGGGGCGGCCTGTGAGCTGCTGCCAGCCTTGGCCATGCTTGGGCCTGTCCCCAGCAGCACCCAGGAGCCCGCCTCGCCCAGAGGAGCGTGCTGTGCGAGGAAAAATGCTTCTGGCTCTTCTCATGTGTATTTGGGGCAGAAAGGAGGTGTAGTTTAGATTAGAGCACGGCGGCTTTATCAGTGTTTATCAGTGTAGGAGTTCTGCTCCGTGTAGCATAACAGCCTCAAGTCCTTTTAAACCCTGACATCAATATGTGGTGATAAGATAACACTGGTTATCCTGTACCGGTTGCTCTAGATAAGATAAACCCTTTTATGCTTTAAAACAGGACTCAAAGTTTCTGCTATGTTTTCTTTTCCTTTTAATTTAGCAAACTCCAGAAACATTTTATTTCTAAGGGAGTGGTATTTATAAGAGCAGATAAAAATAGTACATATCATAAATAAGACTTTGCAAACTTGCCCAAGGAACATTAAACATTTTCTTCCAAAGACCAAATAGAAATGATCTAGTAGGAGGTAGATTTCAATATCTTAAAAAAATCATTGGCTTAATTAAAAGCTAAAACTATTCCAAGTAAATGTCGTGCCTACATTTATTTTGTCAGAAAAGTGAAATACACGCTGGTATTTCAGCAGCTGCGCATGTTAGTTTTAAGGTGGTTACTTTAATTAATATAAAATAACTTCTGAAGAAGTGTTGTTTGGGAGTGCAGCATGGGGGACTTCCATTTTGCATTTAAAGCTCGACTGAATCTCTCTGTACAAGCCAGGAAATCCATAAATCTACAGCACTTACTCTTCAAGTAGAGAATATATCTTCTGAGAATTTAGAGACACATTCATTCATTAGCGAGTTAAAATTAATAACTAGGTCCTTTATGAAATTTAGCACTTTAGTCTTGTTTGTCCCAAACGATTTTAACAATGGAGTAACAGACTCTTCACATTTTCCATATAATTAAAATTAATTGAAACGATGTGCATTAGTTGTAATTAAGCTATGCAGCAAAGAGTGGTTGTATCTAATTGCTATGATTATATAGGCTACAAACAAGCTCAAGTAACGGAGTGGAGTTATTGTGACACGAGGACTGAGCTGCCTGCTGCCTTCCTGCAGGGGGAACAGGAGGGCCCAGGATGGGGCAGGGATGCTTTGGCAGCTGACTTGGCTTGGCTGTCTCTCTCTTTAAGGGGTTCAGGCTTGTGCCCCAAAACTTGAGTGCTGAAGGCTCCTGCAGCACTCTGTGCTTAAGGACGTGAGCCCTCAGTGCTAGTCGGGGAGAAACTGAGGCAGGACTGCAGCTCTGTGAAGCACCGAAGCCTTGGGCACAGGGTGTGGTACAGCCTGTAAAACGCTGAATTGACTGCAAATCTAGAAAAAGCTGCAAAGTTAGCTTCATGCTCACCAGCACATCCCAGCTCCACCAGGCAGCCCTCGCCCCAAAGCCAGGCGTGTTGCAGGAGCCGTGCAGCAGGTCACCCTGTGGCGGTGGCAGCAAGCTCCTGCTCTTGGTGCTGATGGTCCCAGATGCTGCCCTGTCCCCGCAGGAACATCCTGTGGCTGCAGAGCTCCTCCAGGCCGCTCTGTCTAGCCATTTTGCACGGAAACTGCCCCCAGCCAGGCCACAAAAGGACCAGGAAACAAGCAACAAAGCCCCCCGCTGCTCCATTAGCTCTCCTTTGAAGTAATCAGGAATAACAGGCCTAAATGCCTGAATCACAAATTTGCGGTCATTACGTAGGGTCACTACAGGGTCAGGCTGAGGTTGCCTTGGATGCCATACCCATGCAGTCACTTTTTTTTGGAGCTCTGCTACGGTTTTTCTGGGTTGTGCCTTGAAAGTGCAGCTCTAATTGTGGATTTCCTACATTTATAATGCATGGTTTGGGGAATAACAAGTCCCTTATATTATTTTTTTAGTTTTTGCTTTTCACTACCTTGTGAACATTGAGCTTCATTTCATGGAAGCCCAGGGGAGGGTTGTTTGTAGGCTTTTTGGTGTGGGAATGAAAACAAAGATTTGAACTGATGCTGCTGTAATCTGCCCTCTCGCTGCCTGCAGCTGGCATGCGCGCACCAGGACCGGGACACCCAGGGCTGTGTTGTCTCTTTTAGGATGTTAGAAAAATGAACATTTCAGCAACAGTTCAACCTTTGGGTGTAGGAGGGATACGGCTTAGCCTTGCCAGCTGCTCACTTGCCCACATCACAGATAAAGCAAAACAGCCCCACTAAAGCATTTGCATGGTTCATGAGCAGCAGGGCAGATGTAAAAGTCTGTGCTCAATACACAGCAGGCAAAGAATTATAAGCCGCCCAAATTTCTCTTCTTAGAGTGCACTGGGAATGATTGACAGGGCTCCCAAGCAAAGCCTCCTGGAATTTATAGCACCTGGAAATCTTCCTGTTCATTAACAGGGGACTGTGCTTTGGGCAAGTGACTTTTGAAGCAACTCTCCCACCCTGCAGCCATCCCTAACTTGGGGAGGCTCTCCTCTGAGGAAGCTCCTGTTATTCCTGTGCTCCAAACAGTCCAAATGGGGAGGTAACCTCTGGGCACCCACCTTGGGGAAAGCCTCTTGATGTGCCTCAGTCTGACCCCTCCACAAAATCCCAGGAACCTACTTCTTACAGTAATGGTCTGTAGCCCGGTGTTTTGGGATCAGATTCATCCGTGAGGGACTTTGCTGTCTGCCTACAAGCTCAATAATAGTATTGCAAGAAAATATTTTTCTTTACACGTAAGTATAAATTAGTGACCCTCTTCTACACAAGCATGTCAAGCTGGCTGACCTCCTTCTGATCATTTCTTTGAAGATTCATGTACCAAGAAGTTTAGGGTATAGATTTAGACAGCCTAAGATAACCACAGGGCCCATGTGTGCTAGCACTAATGGACCTGCACTAATATTATTACAGTGGCAAAGCAGGGACTTTAAAAACCACTCAGGATGGACAGACCATGACATTGGTTGGGATGCAGGGAAGTGAAAGAAACCATTAACATGTTGTAATATTAGTCACGAGCCTGGGGACCTGCTATAGCAAATAAAATACCCACATAATTTAGTCAAGGGAATTCAGCCAAAAAAATATTAGAAGTTTCATTTTTTCAATGTAATAACTTTTTACTCCATTTAATCTCCAGTTTAACCACCTGAACAGATAATAAAGTACTGTTAGAGCAGGAATAATAAGACTTGAAGGAAAGGAGAGAAATAATACTCAGGAACACAAAGCCATGTTCACGAGCAACTCATCCAAGATACCAGAGAAAACAGGAGTCAAGTTAATCACGACAAAAGCAGGCCTTCCCACCCCATCACAGCAAGGACCCTGCCACGTATTTCCAACTGGCAGCGACAAAGCCCAGCACCAGATCTGGGGACACAAGATCCCATCAACAATCCCTTGGCTTGCAGGATCAGTAACCTCTGGTCTCCAGCTACTGCTGCTGGTGAGTTCAAGTTGTGAAGACTGAGCAAAGAGACACTTGGCTGTGACAAATGTGCAGCTCTTGCCATTGTTCAAATTTAAAAAGAAAGCTTCACTATGGGATTTGATCTTGTGTCTCTGAAGCCAAGAATGGGAAATGGGGTCAGACTTTGACATCCCATTCATTCTGTTTAATAGTTAGTATTTTAACTGTAGGACTGTAAAGGACAGTACATATGTGTCCTTTTTGGTAATATATTGGAGTGAATAAGGGAAATAAGTAACTGAGGCTTATTTATTTAAAGTCACCTTATGTCTTTGCTATGCATTTTCAGAAATTTAGAGAAATAAAATTGTTAGAACTCAGAGCTAAAAAAAATAGGTTCGGATGTATATGGTAGTGTGCATCTCATCATCACCTTGCTTGGGTGGTAGGACACCAGCTGGAGCCACTCTCTGGGAACAGAATTTCCTTTCTTTGCTTCTATGACATGGTGCAAGTGCCCAGCCACTGGGGTTGCATCCCTGCCCTCTGCCCAAAATAAAGCTGTGTTAAAAGGAAAGGCAGCTGGCACATGAGGGGTAAATGGAGCTATGTGCCTCTGATGAACACGGGTCCACAACACGCGTGGATTCATGTGTAATGGTATAAATAAGGTCAGCCTTCAGCCATTTCTTGAAGAGAAATGAAGGAAAATATGGTATCCAAGAATCCAGGAGGGATTTGGGTTGGCTGAACAGGAGAAGGCTACTGGAGCCTGACCAGCCAGGGGAGTTCAGCACCAGGCTGCTGGGGTGGGAGTGGGCAGGGGCTCTCAGGAGCCCAGCAGCCATCTGGCAGCAACTTAAATCAGGAGAAAGTCTTTAGATGTGAGAAAATTTGGATCCATTAATTACCTACCTTTCAGATGATCCTATTTTGTAATCTTTTAGTATTTCATAGCTTTTTTTTTCCTCCAGACCATTCTTGTTTAATGCTCTTTAGAGGCTTTATTACGTTCTTTCCCACTGAAAAATTTCACCTGAACTGTATATATCTTTAAAACATGTGGTAAGTTCAGATAGTTGGATCTTTGGTATTTAGGCTTCCTACAAACAGACATTTCCTACCTTTCTCATGATACTCCCTCATCCTCCCCAAAACATCAATACATCCTCAAAGTAATCTGGAAGCCACAGCAACTGCTCCTGGCAGGAAGCTGCTGAGCCATTCTCCAGAAGCCTGACCTGCGTTATTTGGAACAGATGCTCTTTTAGCTTTGTAACATTCAGCCAAAAACAATGGCAGTAAGTAAAAGCTGTAGGTCAAACTAAGGCTAAGCTCTATGAGAATTATATGAAAATATTTTCGCTCCACGCACCCGTGACACCATCAGCCCACAAGAAGATGACAGATGACATTATGCCCAAGCAGGGGAAGTTACTGCAGCCAACACCTGGCTGTGCAAAGCCTTCTGGCTTCCCTGTGACCAAGAGCAGCCACCAGGGTAGGAAACAAAGCATCGGCCAGCTCACCTGCAGGGCTGGCAGCGCTCAGGAGCGTGTGTGGCTTCAGAGATGCAGGTCTTGTCCTCACACATCCCAGTGCTGCACAGGGGCAGGGCAGGGGACGAGGGCTGCCAAGGAGAACAAAGCTTTCAGCTGTCAGAACCAGGAGCTCAAGCGTTGGTCTCCCCAGCTGGACAAAGGGTCCGTGGGGCTCATGCTGCCTCTTCCCCCTGCTAGGCATGCTTGGTTTAACAGAGCTCAAAAAACGGGCAAGTCTCAGGAAATAAATGTTTTCAGTCTCTCTTTTTTATTGCCTGTAAAATAGCAGGAGGCTTTCAAAGCAACAGCAAATCCTGTTAAAAAAAGTAGAGAAAATTAAAGAAATGTTTCTTGTCTCAGATCCAACCCTTTTCACCTCAACTTTCCATCATGGTACATAAAACTTGTGTGTATTTTGGCACTGCAGAGAAATAGCTTTTCCCCCTTCTCTTCCTTGCACAACCCAGGAGCTCTGAGTGAGCTTTAAAAGTTTTGCACAAACACAGAATGGCCAAATAATAGAGCAAGAAAACAGCATTAAACTTTGTAGACAATCAACTTTATTCTGTGCACAGCAGCTAGTTTCTCCCACTCTCAGCAGAAATAAAAATTTACAAGTGTTCTGGGAAAGCACTGAAAACCAAACACGTCCAGACAAAGTCTAGTGTGAACCACTTGGAAATAGATCTGTGCATCACCTTCTGAAAGGCTCATTCCAGCCATGCTGGCATAGCCAAAAAGCAAACACACCCTGAGAGATGAGGGCAGGATTTGAGGGCTGAGATCAATACCAGTCACACATACACCCAAGACAGCCAGTTCTCTGCTCTTCAAATCTTCTCATCAAGGGCCCTTTCTGCATCACTGCCACAGAGGAAGGATGTCTTCTTACTTGGGAGCTTGGAACCCGCCTGCACCAGGAGGAAAAACCCAGCTACTAGAGAGGAGGGATCAAAGACACAAGGATCAGATGCATTTGCAGGCACCAGCCCTTTCCACAGGGAGCATATTAGGTTTGCTGTACACCCTCATTGCACTGACTGTCACCTTCCAAGCGTAGCAAATAACATTTTCATAAAGCACTGCTTTTAATCAAGCACAATCTTCGCATCCCCAAAGGAGCTATCTGGAGCCTATCCCTTCTCTCTGCTGCTCTTCTTTGCCCCGTTTTAGCTCCAACCCCACCCCTGAGGCCCTTGCCTGCAGCAAGGAGGGCTCCGCTGGGGTCCCTTTGGAGCTCGTTAACACAGGTCCATCCACTGGGCCATCAGGCTGAGCACGAGATGCATGGCACCCACGCTCCCCTGGGACCTGGTGTGCAGGGCTCGGCTGCTGCACGGCAATGCACTAATAACCACGGAGCCCACGCGAAAGCAGAGCATGGCACCTGAGCATACAGCCCCTGCAGTGTGATCCAGCAAGCCCCGTGCTTGAGCAGTGCATTAGAAACACTAATTATACTTCAGAGTCCGCAAATATAGAGGGTTATTTGTGTACCCAGTCACTTCTGCAGCTGGGTTCAGGGACTGAGGAGTCTGTATTGAAACCACCTAAAATACATTTCCAAATATCAATGTAAAGGAATAATCTCATTTCTGCAGCATTGCAGACATGTCCCTTTCCAAGCACCAAGTGTACGGATCCATGCAAGTGACTCCTGACTGGTGAGAAGGCAGCGTCCTGACTGGTGAGCAGGCAGCGTGGGCAAGAGCGAGACCAACTCCTTGGAGCTCAGTGAGGGTTTCCTACACAGCAGAGGCTTCCTATTCAGCACATCACAGAGAAAAGCCTGCCAAATATGTTCATTACTTATGACAATGCAAATGTTCATGGCAAGGGGCTGAACTCCTCTTCCACACAGCTCACAGTTAGTAAGTGCTCCTGTGTAGGAGGACAGAGCTGCCATCAGCTTTACAGAGGGTAGGACTCACATCTGTTTGCTCCATGCTCAGTGAGAAAGATCAGACAAGGAGCACCAATACAAGCATGCTTTGCCACATGCTCAGCGCTGCTGTTAGATTTACCTGTCCCCATGGCTGGCTCTGGGCAGGACCCATCACATCTGGATCTCAGAGCACGGGGACTCATCATGGCCTCTCCCAGGCTGTGCTGATGAGAAGAATCACTCCTCACTGATGAGAAGCCCTGCATTTTCTTGTCTAGGAGAACACAGCTCTGTTCCTTCCCCCATTTAATAATGCACAATTTATCAGGCTAAATTGGTGAGCCTGGTAGCAAGTGATTCAAATCAACTTCAGCAGCTATAAGCAATCATATATACTCGAAGAAACCCTCTTATACTACTTTCAGCAAAACCTGAGGAAAGCTGGCTATGAATGCGCTACTGTAACCTATTAATGCTTGAGAAAGCCCATTTAAATGTATCTCTAATGGTTGATTGAGACTTCTGTAATGGAAGTCCATAAGGAACCAGCTCCTTCCTTCAGGCTGGGCAGGCCCAGTGCCTCCCTGCCTTGCTTGCTCGCTACCTGTGGTTAAGAAAAGCCAAGGACGGAGGGACAGCTGTGCTGTAGGGAGACAGGAGGGAAGCCTCTGGGTTTTTAACCAGTTGATGCTCTCACACAGCCTAACAAACAGGATTATGAAGCATGTCTCCTGCAGGAAGAGGCTCCCTGGCCTGCAGTGACTACCACACAGAGAGCTGTCCTATACCTTCCTCCTACACAAAGCTCAGAGGTGCTTCAAAACACAGGTAACAAAGCCTCAAGTCTCATGCAGCTTTGCTAGGCCGCACCCTTGTTCCCACAGGAGGCCTGCTGGGCCACATGGGCAGCTCAGCTAATGGAGCCCTCCCCCCTCTTTTGTCACAGGCTCAGAGGGTGGCACCAAACTGCTGAAGGTGCTCCAGAAGTCCTGGTGATGAGCAGAAATGCCTCTGGCACCTGGGTACTGCAATAGCAAGGAGAACACTTAGGCCTCAGCGACCTGCCCACATCTCACCTTGGAGCTGCAACTACTCCCCAAGCTGAATTACACTGCTCCCACACAGTGGAACACACCAAATGTTTCCTTAGCTCAAAGAAAACCTTGTTAAGAAAACAACTTCATTTCACTGCATGGAAAAACATATCAACTCATGGGACTACCCAAGGCATGTTCAACATTGGGTCAGGGGAACTTTCCAGCGGAGCTCTCCCTAGGTAGCCAAAAGAAGTTAACCTTCTCTGCAGTGCAAACAAAAACATTTCTGTGCCTCAGCACAGCCCGCATTAATTCAATGTTTCAAGCCTGCCCAAAACCAGAGAGACTGTGTAGGCTGAAGGAAAGGCAGGAGAGAAAGGGCAGTCCCAGCTGCACAACTCACCCCTACTTACATGTTGTTCCTGCCCTTGGGCATGTCCATGCAGTAGCAGAAGAAGAGGCAATGCTCCCTTCCCTCCCCTATAAGCCCACCTGATGCCTCCCAGGTGCCTCTGTTTGGGGCAGATTGGCCCTTGCCAGCAGCTGGGGGCTTTGCCAGACACTATGCATCCCTTGCAGCTGGTGGCACCACCCCACGAGGCAAGTGTCCTCCCCGGCCTAGCCTCCCTGCGGCCTCCCCAAGCACCGGCCCTGGTGGTCCCCGGGGACCAGCCCCACCCGCTGCAGACGTGGGTGGTCATCAGCACTGAGATGGGGCCCTGTGGTCAGCAGCCCGGGCTCTGCAGCCCAGAAAGGCCGTGGGTGCCTCTAGAGAATGAGGACTGTCCTCCCATCTCCGCTTTTGTAGTAGCAACTGCTGTGCCAGATAAAAGCTTTTGTTTGCCTTTTCTCTCCTACATTCCTAATCTCCCTCCGAGCTGGTCTCCCCTATAGTCCATCAAGCACTTTTAATCTCTAATTGCATATGACTGATGAGCGTGAGCTCCACACACAGCGTTGCCAAGAACCACTTTTTCAGAGCCTGAGTTAGCTCTTTAGGCCAGTCATAACACACTGCAGGACCATTAAGAGTTTATAGTTTGTATACATAACACCCTCGGAGCACCAGAGGGTGGTTTATCCAAACAGAAAAGAATTGAGATGAATGAATGCAGAAATGACTTTTGGCCAGGAAATACTTTAATTTTAATTAGGGGGGAAGGGGGTGAGAGAGGAATGAAGAGGCTTTCTTCTCTCACAAAAGACAAGACTAATGAGTTTACAGCTGCAGGCGCTGACCTTGGAGCATCCCGTATAATGCGAGTGCTGAAATGTTTGGATGTGATGTTAGACCTGATAACCTTGCTTCTCAAAGGAAGAAATAAAGGGAAATGTCTGAATGGGGAAGGATTTGTTTCATGGGGATGTATGCATGTATTTATTTATTTTTTCCCCCTCTTGCATTCCCATTCAGCTGCCTTCAGCGACACAGCCATTCACCCAGCTGCTGAGCTTATTCGTGCAGTCATCATTTATTCTGAAGCAGAAATAGACAATTACTGCAGTTTTCCCACACTTAGGACCCCCCTCCCCAACAAATCCCTGCTCACAAGCCCCCACCTCTCTGGAGCCTGCAGCTGGAGGTGCCACTGCCCCCTTGGAGGGGCTGCCTCCAGAGACCCATCCCTTTGGGGCCACATCCAACCTGGCCCCACCTGCGGGGAGCTGCAGGGGATGAGCTCTGCAGTACTTACACCCTGTGTCGGGCTCTACCAGCTCTGTCAGGCACCACCTGGCCCTGCAGAGCCTCCAGCAGTGCCTCTTACCGAAGCTGTGCTCGATGGCATGAAGCTGCTGTGCACGGCTGGGGCTGTGAAGCCAGCTCAGCCCCCGGGGAATCAACACCCCCTGCCCTGCCGAGTCGGCAGCCAGGCAGGCTGAAACAATAGTGCAAGTTAATGGAGCAAAACAACCATCGGTGTTTCCTATTAAAAGTATTTTTATGATGATGATGATTATTAATATTATACAGGGGCTGTGATTTTCTCCCGCCTCGCTCCAACATCTCACAAAATAAACAGTTGCTGTATTATCCCCTTGTAAATGAGACCACAGGATTGTAAACTTTAATTTGTTACTTTTGGCTGCTCTCAGGTTTGGCAGACAATTAAACCAATTCATTAGTTCACAGAGGCACATTTTTGGCCATGTCTGGCTGTGTGAAGTCATCCAGTGAACACATTGGATGCAGGGTGCAGAGAAACCATCGCCTCTTTGCCACATGATCCTCCAGTGCCGGTACAAATAGGCCAACGTGTGCTTTGCAGAATGGCGTGGGATGGGGCACTGGCTCCTCATGGACTTGTGCTGTTGGCAGCCCGCTGACCTGGTGTGTTGGCCAGAGACACGGCATTGATCCTGTGTCTGGCTGGAGGGCAGCTGGGTCGTGCCTGAGCCTTAACCTTTAGTTCTGAAGAGTCTGATCAGTGAAACTCCTTAGGACACAGTAGAAAATGCTGAGCTCTTGAAAAGACTGATCTGGCTGTGTGTGACCTCCAGAGCCATCCTTGCAAGCTGAATTAATTCCTTGAATAGCTGATCTTGTTTCAATGCCTGCTTTCTCGGCTGCAGACACGTGATTAGCCTGTACAGCTCCATGAGAGCAGAGCTGGCTTCTGGCCTCTGCAGGGCTACCAGTCATATGCACTGAGAATTAAGGTATGCTTTTCCAATTTAAAACAAAAGCCATAACAATAATATTTTATGGTCCTATCACATCCCCTGTCCAAAGGGGCTTAGCGCAAACCAGCAATCAGTTTGGATTCCACGTCAGGTGTTTTTTACACATTGTAGTTTCTTAGACATCCATTAAATAAACCAGTAATCCTGAGACATCTCAGTTTTGGAAAACAAAACAAACAAAAAACCCAAAACCCCACAAACAAACAAACAAAAAATGACCATAAAATTCCTCCCTTTTCCTTTGTTCACTCTGCAGGTGTAGAAGACCTCAGTTCCCATGACCAAGTACCCACTAACATCATCAGGCACATGGAAAGGCAGGTGATCTTCACAGTGATGCGCACTGCAATTTGTAACTGAGAAATGGCAGGAAAGCCACTCGCTTGTTTCCTCTCCTCCTCATAGTCCTTTGTGGGCTGACAGACAAGGTATGGCTTCCTGCATCTTAATGGATTTTGTGGGAATGGATTTTTGTGGCTGAATGCATCCTTAAAAGCAGGCAGGAGGTTTGTAGCTTGTGGTGCATATTGGTGAGGTGCTAAGAATAATATGGATCCCAGAAAGGAACCTAAAATGCTTTCAGCCAGTTTTCTTCCAGCTTTTTCGTACAACAAGCCATTAAGGAGACAGACTTAAATTCCTCTTTGCAGAGCATTGCATTGGCCCTGTGTCTGTGGCAGCAATTTAGCAAGCCCCAGGAAGGGTTTCACAGGTCCTGGTGGTTCCTGTATTGATGTTTAAGACACTGACCTGAATGAAAGGACTTTCCAAGACACAGAGGGACGTGTGTTGGGGAGCCTTTGCCTCATGGTACAATTGAAAAAAAGGCCTTCCCAGCATCTTGACCCTTGTGGTGCCATCACCACAAAGTGGGAGAGGTCCCGACCTCCTGGCACATGGCCTCACCCAGCACAGGGCTCCTTCCCTCTCAAGTTGGAATTATTCATTCCTTTTTTTTTTTTCCCCCACAAACTTCCTTCATCTCAAAAATCACTCTAATTTCAGGGTTTTTTGGAGTCAAATAAAAGAGCACTCAAAATGAAAAGAAATATTTTGAATAATGAGATATAAAAGCTTCCCCAAACTCATTCCCTGCTCCTGCTTTTCTCACTTCGCCTGCATTCGTGTGCCTGTGTTCGTGTGCCTGCGCTCCTGAGGGGGTCTCTAAGGCAGGGCCTGGAAGAAAGCTCTAAGATGGCGGCGCCTCCAGTCAGGCCCCAGGGCCCTCGCTCTGAGGGAGGCTGCAGTAGGGAGCAGAGAGTTGGTGAGGAGTTGGTCACTTAGCAGTGTCCAAATGGTTTCCTTTCCTTGCAGTGATAATGTTTATTAACAGAAGTGTTGTGACACTTAGCAGAGCAAAGGCTGTAGGAGAGCTAATTAGGGCTGGGTGAACCCATGTTTTCTCTCCCTTCAGAAACCTCGGCCTAGACCTCTCCTCATCCCATGGCTTTGCTGGATGGGAGGGATTGTGCCTGGTCTCTTCACAGGAGCAAGCAGATGAGGAGTTCAGGGAGGAAAAGTCCTCCCCCCCCCAATTGTTTGACAAAAACCGCAGTGGAAACCTGCCTTCTCCTGGCTGAGACGCAGCCATGTCCTCTCACAGTTTCTCCTGCTGCTGGCAGGGATGTGCGGTGTGTGGCCATGGCCGATGCAGGTGTGAATGGGGCTCCAGTTTCTTTTGAGGGCATTTTAGACACCCTCCACTCCTCAGACTGCTTTCAGGGGGAATTAAGGGCTGTAGCACCCAGTCATCGTGGCCTGGCTGCTACAATCTGTAGGACGCGCTGCCGCTGAGGGACCTGCTGGTCAATAGGGTGCTGCACAGCTGGCGTCTGAAGGACAGCTTTGTCCATGGGAGGGACGGGCAGGGAGAGCTCTGTTTTGACACGTCCTTGTTGGATGAGGAAGAGAGCAAGCAGAAAATGGCTGATGATAAATGCAGCAATTAGGGAAGCTTAATGGAGCAGGAGGTTTTTGTGAGAAGACAAAGAAATCGCTGTGCTGACACCTGCAAGGGGTCCCAGCCACCTCCGCGTGGAGGCCTCAAGCTGTGCTGCGGCCACAGGGGCCAGGCCGAGGGGAGGCGAGCCTTTGCCTGCGTGCACACACTCCTTGAAAGATGTGCATGAAGGGAAAAAAATATTTTCCAAGTTAAACTTACAAACACCTTTTTTTTTTCTTTTCTTGTTATGCTCAGAACAGCTCTGCTGGGGGAAGCCCTTGGGCTGTAGTGCCTGCAGTGATGCCTTGTTCAGGGCTGAGCCCATGACCTGCCATGCTCTGTCCCCAAAGCTTGGTGTTCCCAGCTAATCCCTGGGCTATCAGCTCCCCAAGCTTTTAGTAAAAGTGCTAGATTTGTTGCCAAAGCCCCATTTCTCTTTACTTCCTTGTTTAGACTCTTCCCAAAGCAAACTGCTCTTGCAAACGGACACAGCAAAGCGCTGGGGAAGCTCTGTACCTGCTCTAACTGGGTCTGTGATGGGCAATGCCACTTTGGTCTGTCACAAGGCCATTACCCAAATCCCCTGCAAATTGCAACACAAATAGTTTCCTAAGGCTTTGAAAAAAAGGAATTTCCTGAAGGAGTTAGAGAAGAGGTTTCTTTTCTGCTTAGTACAAGCCAAAGAAAACATCAAAACATCAGTCCTGTTTTCCTCACCTCCGAGGGCTCCTTAGGGGCTAGCTGGAGCTGTGCACTGCTGGCCTACCCCTTCTCTGGCTTACCTCTTCTCTTTC
Organism: Anser brachyrhynchus; assembly: GCF_964034855.1. Classification (NCBI taxonomy): domain Eukaryota; kingdom Metazoa; phylum Chordata; class Aves; order Anseriformes; family Anatidae; genus Anser; species Anser brachyrhynchus. Next base: position 7,876,794 of record NC_137710.1, on the reverse strand, counting down.
TGGCAGCTACTAGTCTGCCCAAAGCAAAGCTGGTGCATCTCGCTCCTGCCCAAGCTATTGGGATCTTGCGTTTCTGTCTAGCTGGCTTCTTGTGCTTTCCCTTCTCTGGACCCAGACTGCGTTGGCATTGCAGATCTGATGGCGACAGCTTAGGCTGCAGAAGAGCCCTTAGGTACCTCTGTGTCAGTGCTTTGTTTTTCTAACTTGGGTCACCCACAACTAACTCCAAATGCTTATATATAAAGACTAGAATGGGGATTTCCCATATACTTATTTTAGGCAATAAAACTTACTCTTTAGGGAAATACAAGATCTTTTTGTCATTAAAAAAAGTATTCTTGACAAGTAATCTGAGGATTCATTACGGATTACCTTTTTCCTGCTACCCATGATCTCCTGATTATTCCTGTATTAATCACCGGTCCATAACGGGCCCTTTCACTGAGAGTGCAGTCCATCCCGTCCCACCAAGCTGCGGTGGTGCGCTGCATCACATCTCACACAAAAGGTAGCAAGTGCAAGAGCTGCTGTCCCTCATTCTTTCCTGAGCATTTTTTTTAAAAATAGGCTGCCTGAAGCAAGCCATGGAACTTGCAAATCCCATCTTCTTTTTGTCCCACCATTTACTTGCTAAATCCCACCCATTGTCAATGAGTAAGGGAAGTCTCTAGAGAGCTGAAAGTAAAATAAAAATGGTAAAAACTGCACAAAATGAAAGCTCAACAGTGGTAGAAATGCATAAACCCCAGGAAGTTCTGTTACAATCCTTTTCAACAGAAGAAGGCTCAGCTGGTGTAGCTTATAGGAGTAAGGCTGAATTAATTAGTTTCTCTGTTTAGGTAATAATACCATTAATCATGATGAACCATTTTGTGAGAAGGCTGATACCCAGCCCTGCATAATTCTGTAGGAATCCCACGGTAGTGCAGCATTATTGATGGGTCATCCTCTGAAAGTGTAAGAGCAATGCCTCCTAATAGAGTAAATGGCAAACCACTGATTTTCTTTTAATATTCAGACTGCCACAACATCACTTATGATGAATTCCTCTGGCACCGGTGTGGCTGCAATAAGCAATCCGTCAGGAATGCCACGGGAGCATGGCATTGATTTAATGCTCACTTTTCAAATCTTACATGGACCAAATGCTTCCAGAGGGTACAGTCCATTTTCGTATTTTTTGAAGCGTGCACTACCAACCCCCTTGTTCGCACTTATCTGCATTGGGAAGACGCAGCCATGGACCCTTTTTAATAGAGGTTAAGCAGGTTCATGTAGTCAGGCCTGTGTTAGAGGGGATGTCAAGCACGATGGCATGTTGGACAATAGTAGAGGGAGAGAATTACAATCCCCCTGAGCCAGCATTCCTAACATCTTTATGCTGAGTCCAACACACTTTTCACTTCCACCATGTGTTATACGTTCCTCCGATTTCAGCTGGGAGAGCAGGTGCTGATTTTTAATGCCTATTTTGTTTTAAGCCTCCTTTCATCAGATTAAGGACCCTGCTATTTTATTTCATTTTATTTTTTTATGCTTGGTAATTTAGTCACACACAAACTTAAAAACAGAAGCTGTAACATGCTGTTAAAGCACAGTCGCCCACTGTTAAATCAGTTACTGAGAGCGAGGGGGCTTGGAGCACTTTTCCATCCCCCTGCAGATGTCTGCTCTCAGCCTACGGAAAAAGCTGGGGAAGCAAATGGAAACACACGTGAAGAACAGCGCTTCAGGCTATAACCCTCCCGTAGCTATGCCGGCAGCACAATCCCTGCAAACAAGCTGTTGCACAGAGGCTGTGCTTTCTCTTCTGTCCTTTTTTTCCTTTCCTTTCCCCTTTGAACCGGAGAAAGGCTCAAGCAGAGATCCGCAAACCAAATAAAATCCCTCTCCCAGCACCAACCCCTTCCTCCAAGTCGCCGCAGCGCTGGGGCGTTGATGCGCTGTCGATAAACCATTAGTCTCCGAGTCGGCAGCGCTGGCCATGACACACAAACACTCGACTACCTTTTTCATCCAAAATCAATGTTGTATTTATCTTCATTGATCTACAAGGAAACTGAATGTTTAAAATTACAGGGGGTGCAGGGGGGAGGATGGGGAGGGGGGGGAAACAAGAGTTACAGAGCCAAGAAAATAGTAGCGGATGGCTGAATTAACTAGAGAGAAAAAGCCCAGGATATATAAAACATGGACACTGAAAAATAAAATAAGGGAGGGGGGATGGTACAGCAAGTAAAACATGGCAAAATTTACATATGGATGAAAAGTAAAATTGGAAATAAAAAATAAATCATGCCAAAAAGCAGTTCAAGGCAGAACCACACTGAAACAAACATTTGCTTATGGTCTTCATGTACTATAGATAATATATCAGAATTTCTTTTTTTTTAATCAACCATTAGACTTTTTTTTTGCACTCCTAAAATTCTACTTTGTCTTGTATACAGATTCCAATAAGAACACTGCACAATTAGCACAAGGGGTCCACGGAAAATTGTCCTTGCTTGCCAGCGATCCTGCCCACAACACAAAAAAAGAGAAAAAAAGGAAAAAAAAAATAAGGAAAGGGTCTGCCGCATGGTACTGTGCCAGTTCCATCTGCTTTTGCCAGCTTGAAAAGTAGGAAACCAAAATTCCCTTCCAGGAGCGTGTGTCTCTCTTTCCTTGACGAACTGTCCCTTGTGTTTGTACAAAAAAATTCAGTCTCTCTCTTTTTTTTTTGTTAAACACAATCATTCTTCTTCCTGTTCACATGCCATTTCCATTCTGTCTCCATAGTTGCAAGTTGGTTGTTTTTGGGTTGTTTTTTTTTTTTAAACCTTCCTCCCCCCAACATCCGCTAAGACCTGCCTCCAAGTTCTTGCATAGTTGAAGTATATATGCCGTACTTAGCTTTCTGAGTGTGAATTTCTGACTGTGACAAGAGTATGAGTTGTAACCATGTTAACAAATAACCAGAGTGGTTCTAGAAACCATTTTTATAAAGTCTACCTATGTTAAGAATTTAATATTGGTGTACATTTATATTAACAGAATATTTACAGTTTGTTTTCTGTTTTTTTTTTGTTTAAAACAAGAAGTCAAAAAAAATTCCTCTTAAATTTCTGCATAATATAATAAGGCAAAAAACAAACAGTTTTGTACATTATTATTATTATTAATATTTTAATATATATCTGTAACTTCGGTTCCAAAGTACCAAGGTAAGTGATCAATTGGCCTCAGAAGGGAACCTCACAGTGGACTGTAAAACTACAGTATTTCCATAAATAATACTTTTAAGAAACCCTGGGTATTTTTTCTTAAGGATCTGAGGCCTTTTAAATGCAAATTTAACTAAAGACAAAAGCAAAAATTTCTTTTTTCTTTTTAAGTGAATAAAGAGCACAAAATTAAAAAAAATACAAATCCATTAAAAATGTTTCTCACATTTGGGAAAAAATGTACAAACTTGCTATTTTTAACTCATTTTTTTTTTTTTAGCACAGAAACAAAAACAAAACCAAAAATCAATACCTATATATTAAATTCCCATTCTCAGCAACCTTCTTGTTGGAAAGTCTGCATCCCCGACCCCATTATTTATGGAAATGTGCTTAACTTCTACAAATTTTACATTAAAAAAAAAAAAAAGTTTACAGCAGTGCATTTTGTAAAAGGTTTGTTTTTTGTTTTTCTTTTTTTGTGTTTTTTGTTTTTTCTGTTTGTTTTGTTGTTGTTGTTGTTGGTTGTTTGTTTTATATACAGGCGAGTTTAAAATTCAATGTTGGGGACTATCGTGCCTCTACTTCTTTGGGGTTCCTAGAGGGGGAGTAGTCCCTGGACTCTGAGTTTGTGAGTGGAGTAGTCCTGCGTGGGGAGGCAGGTCTGGTGCTGCTCGCTGGTACAAGAGGCGGTGGGGCGCTCAGCGCTGCAGTTGGTGGGTTCCTATTTAAAATCCCATTGTGCATGGCAGTGGATGGACTCAGTCTGGGGTAATGCATCCCGCTTAAATGAGGCATGAAGGATGGCACGTGTGCCAGGTGACTTTCGATAGGGGATGAGTGCAAGTGGTGCATTCTGGCACGCTCAAGTTCTTCCCGTAAGTGCAAGCGCTCTCTTTCCTCCACTTGCCGCAACCGCTCCTGCTCTCGGCGGGCTTCAAGAAGGTTTTCATGGTTGTAGTCATGTGGCTCCCTGTCTCTGTAAGAACGCTCATGGTCGTAAAATCCAGAGGTGGTAGGGAACCTATGGATGGGATCCGTCCGGAGCTGGAAGTCCATTCGACGGTGCAGGTCTAAGCTCCGGTAGGCATCTCGCAATGGGTCCCTCATCGGGTCCCAAGAAAATCCAGGATGTGGCAGCCTCTCTCTTCCTGACAAAGGATTCATGCCTATGAGCGGGGTCATCATTCTGCTGCGGTCCAGGACATTCATGTTGTTCATCTGGTGCACACTGCCCATGGAGATAGGCATTGAGGCAGCCATTGAAGGAGGCAACGACAATCCATGCAAAGTAGGTGGTGGGGGATGCTCCACTGATCGGGAGTGCTGCGAAGGCTCAGACCCTACCACCAGCACATCACTGTCTTCTTTCCTCTCCTCTTTGACTTTGATGTCATTCTTAATCTTCTGGAGGTCACTGGGAAGCTCTGTCTTTCTCTCCATGTCCTTGCTCATTAGATTGGTAAGCTTCAAGCTCTCACTTAGTGCAGGTTTGCTGTATGGTGATACAGACTGGATTACTGGCTTTGTATTGTCCTCAGAGGGTCTCTTATCATGGCTTGGAGTTTCCTTCACTGGGGAACGGCTCTCTTTAATCTTGTGTTCTGCTATGGGCGGCTCTCTCAGCCGGTCAGGGTGCTCTCGCTCAGGTTCTTTGGACCTTTCCCTTTCACCGAGGCTAACCTGCCTGATAGGATCACTGGAGGTTTGGCTGTTGCTGCGGATGAGATTGCTTATCTGATGTGTCACTGGAGCTGATGCCGGTGAGGATCTGTTTGAATGTCTGTTTTTATCCATGAGGTCTCTGTAAAAAGAATGCAGACACATCCTTGGGTTTGTGTGAACAAACATACATGTGATGCTGGACGTGCATAGTGGTGTCTACTTGCATAATTTGAAAAGCTCTCCTATAGCTATAGCTATGGTATGCACTAAATGATATGAACTACCTGCCTTTAGGTTCTATTTAAAAAAAAAAAAAAAAAGCTAAACATCTACAGATCTGGGACTGAACTGGGGATGCATTTGAAAGAGCAGCACATTTCACCTTAAGAGAAAGGCCAGCTCACTAAGAAATGTCGGAACGAAGTCTAGACAGCTTATTTTTTTAAAAAAGGTGATTATTGCATGCATACATACACATCTTGCTGCCAGACAATTATTTTGTTGGCTATAACACTTTTAACTGTGGTTCCTTTCCTAAAACATGGATGCAGGCACACAAAATGGAACTGTTCTGGAAGCCTACAGAAATATATGAAGGTCCTTCATGAAACAGCCTCATCAACTGGAAGCAGCTGTAACACGATGGATATTTTTCTATGGGGCTGCAGTAAAGTTTGTGTCGCCGTCAGTTTTGGCAGTTAAGCTAGGTGCTTAAGCAAAAAATTCCTGCACAGGCTGAGAAAATGAATGACTGGCCTTTGTTATGAGAGGGCCTGCTATGAGGAACAAGGGGTTTGATGAGAAATGTCCATTGTTTAGAAGAAGGCATGAGAATGGGGTTTGTTTCCAACTGCACCTCTCTCTGTGAGCAAGCCAATTAGTTGCTCTTACTCCCATGTCTTTAAGTGAATAAATAATGTTCACCTTCTAGAAGCACTCTGCTCTGAATAAACACTTTAAACACAAAGTATGACGGTGGGATTGAGAGAACTGCATTATGCAGCTGAGGAGCTCAGTGATGCCTACCTTCAATGCTGGGCTTGCATCTGAGTCATAAGAATCATGGTGCTGTAAACTGGAGGTGTTTTGGGTAATTCTGTGGGTATTTATCCCTTATGATTACACTTGCTAACCAGATTTATCTCTCTGTGGTAGTCCTAATTGCTGGTCAAGGATGTAGCTTATTAAAACCATGTCTAAACAAGGATGCTGGGGATAGCTTTGGCTGAATTAATAGACATATAACAGAGATGTTAACCCCTGAGTGAACACTCTTAAAAGTGAAGTAACCTTGGCTTGGAAATGATTTATGCTGAAGCCAACAAGGGAGCTTCCTATCTGAATGACTATCCATACAAGCGTGTCAGACAGTTTAACATTTAAAGCAAGATGATTTTCAGCCTATTCCTTCTATATAATCTTGTTCACAGGCACTGCCTGAAGAGCTCATTAAAAACACTCCAGGCAAACTACAAAACCCTGATCAGCAATGAAATGCACACATCTAAGGTTTGCAGGCTGTTATTGTCTACAAAGAAGTAGCCTGTTGGAGACAACCAGGGTCTGAAATTTACAGCTTGAAAATCATATAGCTGGAAGCTAATGAAGTATCTATAGCTCAGGTGATACAGTCCTGTCATCATTAATAAGGGCTTGCCTACAGTGCAATTTTTTAAAATCAGATTTGCTAATGGATTCACATACACTGCTCCAGATACAGGCATTTGCATTTTTACCTTGTTAATGTCCAGCTAACATTTGAATTCATCAGCATATTTGTAATGGGAGCTATGACTGTCTACAAAGAACCCATCACAATACCACCTCCAGGAATTCAGAATTTATAGCACTCCTAAAGGAGGCTGGTGAAAACAGCTGCATACACCCTGAAAACACAGTGACGTGCTCATTTCCTCAACCTGGTGTCTTTTTAAAACCTGACAGTGGGGAAGTAAAGACTAGCCTACTGTATTTCCACAGAGGACAAATCCTAAAAGGCAGAGGTTTCTTTTTGTGCCACTAGTACTTGAGCTTATCTCAGGGACAGAGCTATCAGATGTTTCAAAGACAAGCAATGTTTTGCTCTGAAGGTGATTTTAAGATGGGAATTGATGGTAAAGGAAAAAATAAGAAAAAACGGAGAAAAAAGAGACTAGAATCAAAAGCACACGTGGCTCACCTCTCTTTGTCTCTGTCATCTTTACTCAGAGAAAGATCCCTCTTCTCAGGCTCTCGGTCCCGCTCTCTGTCTCTGTCGTGGTTTGTCACCGAGGAGCTTCGCTCAGAATCGGTCGGCTTGGGCCACTGTGGAGGTGTTGGGAAGGACGGCGGGGTCCGATGGAGTCTATTCCATGGCTCATGGGGATTATTGAAATTCTGCAGGTTTGGGCCATCTTTGTGAGTAAAAATGTTGTTGTGAGCTAGAATAATGGCAGGGGAGGAGGAATAGTTAAAAATAATTAAAACCAAATAATTACATGTGCATTTTGCACAACGATAATTAATCCAGAGCTGTCCTTTCAAGGCTTATTTAATGTGCAGCTCATGGTGAGGGGGAGCTACTAGCAGGTGGTCAGAGATACCTCCGGCACTGGGTGGAAGATCCACCAGCTCTTTTAAGGCTATTTGCGGAGGAAGCTTTCACTATACATCTGAATAACTCAGAAATGACAGAAAACGCCCAGCTTCTTTTTTCCCCCCGCCCCAGCAAGGGTTCCAGCACAAAAGCAATATTCTTCCTCAGCTCCCTCACTGGCAGAAACTTTAATTTGTGGGTAGTTACAAGCAATCAGCTGCCTGCAGCTGAGGATTCAGGGATTTTTTTTTTTTGTTAAAGAAACCAGACTACTTGGTGGTATGTATGTATGTGTATAAAAATAGAGCTTGGCTGTAGGCTTTTTAGAACAGTCACTTGATTTTCCTCCATCAATCTTCAACTGATTCCTGTTGCACCATGAGATGCAAAAGCATGCTCTTATGTGTGGCTCTCAAGCATGTCTTGCCTACAGGTAACATGTTTTTGAAGTAAAATCATTTTATACAGGTAATTTAAACTCCAGACAATGGTTACAGAGAAAGTCTACATGCTGAATTAGGAGAAGTATCAATAGCTGTTCCACTGTGTATCTTCACTGTTGAAGGGTGTTACTTTAGATGCCCATGGGGTATCAGAGCTCAGTGGGGTCATGCAGCTCCAGCACCTCTAAGAACACACAAGGCAACATCCTTCAGCAGTGAGGAGACACAGAGCACACCTATTGATGTCTGTGACATGCAGAAAAGCTCCCACCGCAGAGACCTGGAAATCTTAGGTGCAGTGTTTTCAGATAGGAGAATGGAGGTTAGGAAATAAACTTCTTTAAAAACTACCACCAGCTGCTGTAAATATTAGCATGTGGCTTTTCTGGAAGGGATGTTTGTCTGCAGTAACCCAGCCAGTACTTACTCAGAGCATGACTGCCTAATCCTCCAAAGGCATTGCTGCCTAAGTTCCCAAGGCCGCTGAAGGTGCTTGACCTGCTAAATGGATCTGGAAAGGCAAACAGGGATTTAGCAGGCATTTAGCCAAGAATGTTGGAGAATGAAATGCACCCCTCCCCTTCTTAACGGTCTGAATCCAAGTAGGATTAGGCCAGACTTTAAGCTGATCCTTCTCATTGCAAGGTTCTTTGCACAGAAAATTCCCAGCATGTTAAAAGGGAGAAGGGATTCAGTGCTCACACTGCAAACAGGTGCTGTAATAAACTTTTGTATGCTAGTCAGAGGGGAGCTAGAAATTAAGTTTGAATAGCTGAAATTAGGATGGCTGCTGCTAAGCTGAAACTCTCCTTCCTTATCAGCTGTAATAGCAGCAGCATTGCAGTTGCCTTGAAAGAAGAACATCAGCAGCTCCTGAGTCAGCATATTGAGGGGACGCATTGTTTCACTGTTGTTTCTGTGTACGACCTTCTACCCTCTTTGTAATGGTGCACAGAGACAGTCCTAAGCTAACTGCTATGGACATCCATCCAGAGACCAACTAAACACATGGGTCTGTTTGTACCAAAATCCTCTCCCATAATCTATTCCCTGATCATAGTGGTGGAAATGATAGCATAGCCTTAGCCTTACTGGCACTTGTCTTTGTAAAAAGTCCTGCCTGTTTTTTCACTGGAGGCACCCATCATCAAAAGAGGTCTGAGTGCCCAACTCAGGTTTCTGCACTCCAAAGATAGCTAGGGGTTAAAACATGCAAGTACACTTGTTTTTCTCCTACTGGTCATCTCTAAACAACTCCTCCTGTCCACTGACTTTTTGGCTGTCTTTTTAACGTCTTTAACTTGCCATGTTACAGGTGAGGTGCTCCCCGTATGCCTATATTTAAAATATCAAGGCAAACAGCACAAGTAACTTTTATTTTTACACAAACAACTATTTACTTATTTACTTATTTTGAAATAGCTGTTCTTGTCCCTCTCCTTTGCTATTTAGTAGTTGAGTGACTTTGTAGAGATACAGTTAATTTTGACAGAATGTTCAGGAGTTGATGTAAATCTAGGTATTTGCAACAGAAGGAAGTCTACTGGGTCATGTGGGATGCTGCATGTACTGATTGGATGAGTGTTACTAAAACATTAATCAACAGAACTTGAACCTTAATTGGCAATGAGCTGCCTGTGAGCTTTGAAAATGAGGAAATTTGAGAAAATCAGGCCCTACTTACTGCCAATTAGGAAACTGAAAGACTGGAAAAATGTGCAGAACAGCTACTTGCCAGGAACCGTTCACTGAACTTTAATATAGAACCTAGCCAAGAACTTTCACAGGTAAGAAAGGGCATGGGAGGAGCCCATTTTAAGCTGTGGCTTGTTTGAGGTACCTTTGAAATAAAATTTCTCCTGTTTCCCTGGGCACATTCAGCAGCACAGAAGGGCTCTACAAGTCAGGTTTCAGCTTGTGTGCCGTGCAATGCCCAACTCTGTCGAAGGGGAGAGTCTGCTAATCCTGCTCCTCTCCTTTGGAGGAGATCACAGGGGGTGTGCTGGGAACCTGGTGTGGGTGGGACAATTTCTGAGCGAGCTTCTCATCCCTGAGAAAGTTTAATCCTCTCCCTCTGATTCTGCCACTGTGCCTCAGGCAGGACTGTGCTGAGAGCCAGGACTGGGTCAGACATATAAAGGTGAAGGCAGGGTTTACTTACACTTACCTGCCAAGTGGTTAGTAGGCAGGAAACTGCTGTGATGAGGTGAAGGACCAAAGGGCGTGGTGGCTGGATGTGTCGCACCTGGGAGAACAAGGTCTCTTTTTAGTTCAGTAGCAAGTGACAGAGGTCCTGGCCATCAAACTCAAGAACCAGATGCAAGGGCACAGTCAGATTTAAACAGCATGGGTGGGACTGGGGCAGACCCCAAATGGCTATGGGCAGGATTTCTCTCGGTGCTCTTTGAAGGAGTCTCTCAGCACTAGGAGGCAGGAGGAGACCTTGCACTGAGTGTTGCTGCTCACCTGCAATAACTGGGCAGTGAATCTCTTTGTCTGGCATTTTCAGTCATTACTCTGTGTTTACACTAAACAGGGTCAGTCCAGGTTACGCACCCAGACAGAAGGTGCTCGGAAGTGACTGATTAGAGTCTACGTGAAACACCAGTTAATGACAGGCACGCAGGGAACATCAATCATGCCTCTCCCATGAGAGCCCCATCTTTGCTCTCACATCTGTCTCTGCATACACAGCTTCCCCCCGCGATATTTTTTCCCTCTCCTGAACACTGCTTACTGCCATGGTGCCATGCTGCCCTGGGGGAAAGGAACACTGCTTAGCACACTGCTTTACATCAGGTTGAGGTAAGGTGAAAGAATGGGCTGAAAATAAGCTGGTCCGTCCTGCATTTCAAGGTGGACTAAGTTCATGCTCAGGTGGCCTTCATAAAGGAAAACCAGAGCAGAAAATGAAAGATTTGCTTCTTTTGCAGGCAGACACACACAAAACTGCAACTGCAACTTGTGAAAAGCACTGGTGTCACCTGGCATGGGGATACGTGGGTTTTGGAGAAAGATCAATTCCCACATATCCTGCAAACGACAGTGTGTTTGGGGAATCTCCTGGGCCTTGCTTTAGCCCCCGAAGATCAGTACAGGGGATTTTCAAGATGCCCCTGAAATCTAGTTTTGAATATTTCTGTTTCAGATGTATGCACCAAAACATTTCTGTGGCTCCAGCATTACAATGACAAGTCCAGCCTTCTGCAAATGTTTAGACTGTGAATGTCCTGTCGGTGCCTTCTCTGTGCCAGGCCTTCACATGCTACAGACAAAGCCGAATTATCAACTACAGTAACTTTTAGATCCTGTCTGGATGCAACACAACTTCTGCCTCCCTTGCAGAAAGCAAAATCTGCCATACCTGTGCATTAACTCTCCTTTTGTTAGAAACTAGTAATTCCACTCAATGACAGAAAAGCAGCACTTTTCATGTGCAAAACAGACCAACACCAAAATAAAGCTTTTCAGTGCTTTTCTCTTGTATTCTGTCGGTAAAAAGGAGAGACCAAGAGGTTGACTCTTGCAAACATCATCAGCCACACTGGGCATGAACATGGGCTGTTCACTAACAGCTGGCTTACCCAGTCACTGCTTTCTGCAGTGGTAACTTTCTATTATAGAAAATAGTATTATGATCCTTCTCTTCCTGGTGCTCAAGCTCTCCTGTCACCTTCATCACAAAGTTTTCTGCCTCATCTGTTGTCCATGTGAATGATTCCCACTGGTGACAGACCTGCTCTGGCTAGTTCCTGCCCCCTCATCTCTGAATCAAAGTTTCTACCATATATAATTGGTGCTGATAATACTACAGGAGGTCACAGCAAAAGTGGAGGGAAACAGAAGAAAGAAACTGATGTACATAGGAGAAAATGCGTCCTGAACAAAGCCTGAACAGGGTTTTATGGAGGTGTTGGTCAGTCCAGCACCTGGTTTAACTTGGCAACAGAGTCCAGTAACGGGCAGTCATTGTAAAATGCACTCATGTTCTGAACATGAGCAGACTATAAAGCCTGAGAGGGAGACAGTGCTGCACATCCCTCACCAGCCTGGGCACCACGAACCTAAGCAGCCAGAAAATGAGTTGAGGAAACTTAAGAGAGACCACGGCAATGAGACCTGAAGTTATCTATAAACATTCTGACTGCTCCAATGCCTCAAGATGGATGGAGACTGTCATCTTTCTAATCCTTTAAGATTTCAGAAGGTGTATAATGGATGGGAGATTTCTTCAAAGGAGACGGCTTACAAACTCAACTACACGGGCTGATAATAAAAAATCCTCCGGAGAAAGCCAGGAGCAGCACTGCAGGCTGTCAGGTAGTTATTAAATATAGCATCTGCCAGGCAGCCGAACATCCGTCCTGAAGACAGGTGGCCCTAAGATAACTTATGTCTCCCACAGTAACTAGGCAATGCAGCAGAACCCATGATTCACATCAACGACATGCTTGTTCGATAAGGTGAAAAGAATGCCTCAGATATTGCAGAGCAAAAGATTTATTCATCTATATACTACTGCTGCAATGTTTGTTCACTTTGATAGCACTCTTTACCTAGATTTACCATGTAATGGCTCTTGTGATTAATGCACTCATGGACAAGTTGCTGTAAGGTTGTTTCTCTCCAGCAAAAGTTTTTTATTAATTTGCCTTCTTTAATGTATCTATTCCATAATAGTTCCCTCCTGCTTTTATGAATGGAGAAGCAAGCCATGCTTGCATCTTTGTAAGAGGAAAAGCTCAAGACACCAATTAGACTGGTGCTTTGATTCAATGGACTGTTTTTGCCTGTTAGGGTAAACTTTGTCCAGCAGTCTTAAGTAATAAAAACATACATGAAGCAAGATTCTTGTAACAACAAGACAGGACAGACTAAAGACAGTGTTAAGGAAACAGCTGCTATGGGAAAACAAGCAGAAGTTTGTAAATCAGCTGTACTTATGCTTCCAGTAGATGCAATATATTATCTTGTCCCTGTACTACCAAAGTACCAAAGACCAAAAGATCAAAATACAGGAAAGCATTCTACAATATACAGCTAGTATCAGCAATGATTGTATGTGGTGGAAACTTGCACGTGATGTTTAAGATTTTCCATCCACAAATAAGGGCTGAAAGACAAACTGAACCACTACTGGAGTTCCTGAAGACCGTCTGACATCCTCATTCAAAAGTCATTTCCCACTGCGGTTTCAGCTTGATTCAACTCTGTTGCTTTTATGTCATGCTTGGGACAGAACTTGTTACTCTTCTAATCTCATTCACTTCAACAATAATGATGCAATACTGCATCATAAAAGCAGAGTTAAGTTAGGAAAGGAAGTTACATTTGTTGTCAGTGAATTACATACATAAGTGACTAAGTTGTACCGTATGAAGTGATACAGCTCACTTCGAAGGCTGACTTAAGCATCTTAAATAAAGAAAGAAAATCTGTTTAAGTCCGGGTGGGAGTTAGGCCCTTGGAACAGAACAAAAACATCTGGTAGATGGACATCAACATGAGTAGCAGCTGTGACCTCCAAAACCAGAATGTCAGAGTTGCAGTCTCCTGTGGTCAGACATCAAGAACAGGGCAATGAAGCTTTCTGAACTTTTGTAATTGGATTCATTGTAATTACTTCTTCAACATATCACAAAGCAATTTATCTACATATACTGTAGTTAATTCTTTTGTTTTTAAAATCAATATTCTGTTTTAAGCCTTAGAGACTGCTGCACTTTCTAACATATAAGGGAATTTTACATTTAAAAAACAAATGCTTTACAAATACACCTTCTGTGATATTTTTCAATGTTGTTATCATCGTTTTCCGTTTTACAAAAACCCCATTTATTCAGAAAATAAACACCACCTGTTGAATGGCGCAGCTAAGAAGAACACAGCAAATACAAAAGCATGGAAGAAACCAGGGCCATTTCCAATCCTACGCACGGGAAACATTTTCAAGTGTTTTGTCAAAATTGCTTTTTAAAATCACGCCATAGTCAATTAATCAGGCACATAAGAACCAGCTGCACAGACCCGACTTTAAGAGCCAACTACTGAGATCTCAGTGATGCACAGAAGAACCTGTACTGGAGTCCACAGGCTCTGCTCTCAGAGCCCAGTCCACACCTGTCCCCAGTACTTCCACACCCCTCTGAATATTCCTCCCATTAATTTTTGAGGCATATATAGCTGTAGAGACACACATTAAATACACTGACTTTTTTACGTTTTGTTTTGTTTTTTCAACAAATGATGATCCTCCCTTACCTGTGGTAGAAAACAGAGGCCTGGCAAGGTCCTGTGGATAATGGAAGCCTGGAAACACGCCAGGGGCAGGAGGTCTGCTGAACAGGTCAAGTTTACCACCTATCTCTAGCTTGTGGGGATCCAGCTGCATTTGCTGTCAAATGATACAAAAGCAATCTCATTATGCATTTCCTTTTTTTTGTTGGAGAAAAGAGAGGGAGTTCAGGCTCATTCCTGCTTAGCACTGCCAGGGAGAGTTAGTAAGAGTGACAGCAGCATCTCTGGTCACATACTGCAGCCGCGCTCTGACAGCATCTATAAGGCCATTTCACTCCACAACCTCTCAGCTGCCTGCCTCGTCCACATGAATAAGGTCTGAAGTGAGCTCTTAGCCCCTCAGCACACACACTGGAGCATGCAACATGATACACTGAGCACGCTGCACGGCGGGATCAGTCGGCAGTCTCAGCCTGACAAAAAATATTCTGCAGGCGGAAAGCTGCTGACAGAAGCCTTGGGAGCTGGGTGACGGACTCGTCTGTTTTGCTTCTCCAGTTTGGAAAGAGAGAGACGTTCCTAGACTGTCTTTCCTCCAGCCAACACAACTCAGCATGAAGGCATGAGGAGAGGGATGAAGAAAACTGACTATGAGATTCCTCCAGAGGCTATTTTTATCCTTACCCTATAGAAGTGAGCATGGTCAGCCTGAGGAACTGCACCTTAGTCAAAGACATGTATGTCTCTTGAGAAATATACAGCTTAAAGATGACATATTTACTTAACAATAAAAAGGACACACACAACTTGTAGAGGCGCTAGTTATGATCTACCCACTTAAACACTTAATAATGTTCATTAACAGGTCAAAAACCTACAGCAGAAACTATGAAAAAAAACCATCACTCTACAGAAGTCGTATTATTTGCTATTCTGCCTGCCACAGGGAGCTTTGAGCCTGCAAAAGCACCCCAGCGTACCTATGTCTTGTTACTTCTTGATTTTCTAAGCCACTCCCTCTGCTCCCCTATCTTCACCGCAATGCAGAAAGACCAGGAACCTACTTGCCTGCTCTACACTTGGTAAAACATTCTTCACGGTATAAGTCACTTCATTCTTATTAGGGTAATACTCCGTATTCCACAGGAGGTACTAGTATAGAAGGGAATTGACATTAAACATGTACGCTTTGTATAAAGCTGGATTTGGAGCAAAATTACCATCTGCTTCCCTTTCTTCTTCTCTTTCTGTCTATACACTTAGTATCTCCTGCTCGTTTTGCTACCCTTCAACCCAACTCCTTTGCCCTCAGATAAACTTTACAGTTGACAGAACAAATATCAAAAGGATTGAAAGCGTTAGTTAGTCAATACAGGCAAGTTTAAGGATCACCAATACTAACTGCTTCCTCCTCATTAGTCACTAAAATATAACATGTAAGTCAAAAGACTTGGCTTTGTTCCATAAACTGTCTGAATTACCTTTATCTTTTGCTGGTGATGGTAGATCTGCCAGGCGATCTGTACATGAACCGCACACCACTTCCCGGGTTTCTGCAATGGAAAGTGCAAGAATTTAGATTAATTTGTTAGCAATCTACATCAGATAGAATGTTTCATTTCCCTTACTGTCAAACAGTCAACTAAGCAATGAGAAAGGCTGACTACTAAAATGGCACAATAGGTGATTAAGGTGTTTTTTTTTTTTTTTCTGTACTGCACCTGATGATGTTTAAATTAAGAAGGAAAGAAACAGGAAGAATGTGGGATATCTTCCTCATCTCATGGAGACCTCAGATCCCTGCCTTGCTCTCTCATACTTGTGCTTCCTCCTTCATAAACTGAAATAAATGGCTGCAGAGAACAGTATGACTTGCTGAAGAGAAAGGAGTTGATAGTTAACCATCCTGTTTCTGAAAAGAGCCCTGTTCATTCATCCCTGCTGTACAGGGTCTGCAGGCTAACTCATGAGCAATTATTATGAATGCTTGCATTGGGGTAGGAAAAGCGTACTGACAATCACCAGGGATGAGCAGTGCCGCAGCTGAATAGGTTGCTGTTTTTCAGCTGATCTGCAGTACCCACTATAGTGTTCTTATGGAACATCAGAAGCACAGATAAAACACATTGACCTAAGCCACCATGAATCTGACCAATTGTGAACATCTGTCCAGGCTCGTAGTCGTTTATTTCTGTGACCCTTATTTCATACTGTCAACTATTAATGCACACAAATGGATGCAAAATATGGTTGGGATTCAACCTCAAAGTTATTAATCAGAAGCAGCTAAGAGCTAACTATGACATTTTGCTTTAAATAAAGGATGAACTTGAAATTTTCTACCAGACATGTTAGATTTCAAAAACATATGTACAATTTTTTAAATATATATTATATATATATGTATAAAAATAAAATACCCCACAAACCTTACTTACTCTTACTGGAGGCCTGTAAGGGTCTGACACCTATGGAAAAAGCAGAAATAAAACAATCAGTCTTTCTAAAACTACCCATATGCAGAAAGGTGGGGAATTTCCTTCCTCTGAACAAGTAAAAGCATTTAGAAAGCAATGTTCCAGAGAAGTCCCCTGTGACAAGGAAAACCTGAAGAACTTAAATCAGGCTTAAAACTTCTCTTCCATTCCTTGCACCAAACTCAGCAAAATTTTATGATAAACAGAGCAGCTTCATACCAGCAACTGAACAGTACCCACGCTTTTCTGAACTTTATAATTGTTCTGAAATAAAAGTGTGCATAAAAAGAGTGCATAAAACTACTCTCCAAGTGATGGTTTGGGTAAAGATCTTGAAAGGGTTTCCCACCTCATTTCCCTCTGACTCTGTTTAAAGAAGTCAATACATCCCTTTGTATTCATGACTAGTGGAGGCTACTGTTGTCTCACCAGAAAAAGAAACTTCTGTCCTGACTTCATGTTCACAGGCTACAAGGCAAATTTACTCATCAGCTGCTCTCTCTCTCTTTTAAATGAGCAATCCCTGTGTTTACTGTAAATCCAGATAAGCTCAAAGGAAGATTATATATTGTTGCCTACCCCTGGAGTCTTCTGCAGCAGTGTATGGTGGACTGTGCCTGGTCTACCTGCTACATCGATAGGGTTTGAAGTCTGAAAGACAAGAACAGAGTGTGAATAAAACTGTTTTATACCAGCAAACATTTAACATCTCTATCAGATGTTAATAGCATTAATTAGTCCATGTTTATACTGTGCTTTGAACACGCATATTGCTACATTAGTGCTAAATGTTATCTTTTACTGACAGCCAACAGCATTTAACCACTGTGTCATCTATTATTGTTTAGCAGCAGTAACAGTATCACGGCAGCACCCCTAAGCCCCAGTTGAAATCCCAACCCCATCGTGCTATGCAGTATGCAAGTGGATGGGAAGAGACAGTCCCTTGCCCCCAAAAGCTTCTTCTTTAGACAAAACAGGCAGCCAGTAGGAGAGGAAACGAGAGAGGTGGATCGATTCCCTCAATGTTTCAGGCAGCAGCCAGTATCACAGTCAGGAACAGAACAATTCAAGCACTCCTAGTCCCATATTCCACCTATTGGACTGTGGACCCTTTTCCATCCGGGGCGAGATGATACAATGCTTACAAAGGCAACAGCCCATCTATTTGCTTTGACAAGACAAAATGAGAAACCTTAGAAGGTGCTTGTGGGTCTTTTATAGCTTTGCATTGTTTATCCCATCATTTTCCAGCAAGAATTAAACACCTCATTGAATGAATCCCTGTTCCTCCTCCTCCTCCGGATCCCACCTGTTGCCCTGTCCTAGACGATCCCCAAGAACTCGTTCGTCTTCTCGCTCTGGAATTCATCCATCTCCCACTCCCAGAGCAACTGCACCTGGTGCCTCCATACAGCTGAGTGCAAAGGGGTAAAACCTCATTCCCCAAGTGGTTATTGGGCTCACATTGTAGGTCAAATTATGGTAGATTTCAAACAGTACAAGGAATGAGTAAAATCATGGGTGTGGGTGGTTTTAATTTGTCTAGGACTACGTAACTTCCAGATTCATTAAAAAGAGGATTCTTGTGTGCGTGTAGGTAAGTCAACAAGTTCCCCAGGCAGATCTGAGCTCTTGGGGCCTGTCTGACAGCTGAGGTATATATAAGGTGGCAAATAAGTTACAGCTATCATACAGGCAAGAGTTGTAAGATCACAACATGTTAATATAGCATGGTGTCATCCTGTCCCTTTGTCCCCTGGAGAAAGATGTGAAAGCTTCCTCCAGCAAAGTAAACTGAATACTTCTGACCTTTTCAAGTTCTTAGCTTGTGAGAAATGCCTTTGGGAAACTAACTGAGAAGTTTACCGTCAGCCTGGATTTATGTGCAGTGGATTTACACACACAGCTGTAGGCAACTGACACAGGAAGGGGAAAAACAGAACCAGGACCTCTGCTATGGAAAGCAAGAAGTGCAGGATTCAGTGTGCCAAAACTAAGTCATCGGGTCTGTAGCGTTTATGAAGGCTTTGGTCAAACAGCTTGGGAGGGAGAGAGCACGGAAACATGATGCAGTAACAATGCAACAGACTTGAGTGGCTTTGCCCAGCAGTTCAACTCCTCCTCTAGAAAACTGGAAAATAACGTGCCAAAGTGGCAGATCCACCTTTCAACCTATTATTTTTCTTCTCTCTTTCCCCCACCCCCCTTTTTTCGGTTGTTAAGATTGCAGGTAAAAACTGCACTGTCCAGAGATCAAGTGACGTTAGTGATTAACCATGGCACCAGAATGTGACCTTGTGCTGTTTAAACTCAAGCTAGAAAATGTTCTATGTATCTATCATTAAAATGAATTAAAAGCTTGTTATAATACAGCACTAAGTACTGTTTAAAAATGTAAGGGGTCTGTGCTCATGTTTTCTTTCTTGCTGTGCAATCTCTTTGGTCTACTGGCATTTTACAGTGAGATGGTATCTATAAAGCTCTGTGGTGAAGATGGAAGCCCAAAGATGCTGCTGGTATATCAGAAACTCCTTATTAGCAGTGGCCTTATGGCAAAACTGAACCCTATTTTCATGCAAGCAAAATTTTGCCATTTCCACCTCATTTGTGCAGCTTTTCCTGAGAAGGAAAGCTCAGACCTTGACAACTTGGGGTCTGTAGGGAACCCCTGCCATTCCTTGCAAGGACAGCAACAATTAGCAACAATCCCAGCAAGGGCTATCTATGTTCTGTCCCTCTTGCTCCCTCTGCTTAGGGGCAACTGCTGTTCTTCCTTGTCTGTTGCCATTACGTACAGCACTACTAGAGGGAAAAAAAAAAGCCATTTTAAAGGCTCTGCTATTGGCCATTTATCCAGGAAATAAAATAATCTAAAGGATTCAATGGGAACTGAGGAAATACTCCAGGTTCCACTGAAAAAATGAAATGAATTGGGAAGATTGCATGAGGCCTTGTTTGCAGTGGTTGCTAATTACTGACTTCCACTCTGTCAGTGACACTGCTGAGGAAAGCACACCACACAGACCTCCTTGGTATGGGTATGGAAAGGACCACGCAAATGCAAACAGAAAAGGACAAGCTACAGTGCTGGTTCGTAATGTTCTCTAACACAGTAGCAGGGCTCTATGGAGATGCAGTTCAAGATAAGGAATCTCTAAAACCACTGTAGGTAAGGAAGATAAACACATGGCACCTTACAAATGGAATAAATGCTCTATTTTCAAACAAATGCTATATAGATATAATGAATCTTTTTTGTTTGGAGGGATTTAATACTTTCTGTACATTATAAAGTAGTTAATAATAAGAACAAGTATGGGAGAAAAAACAGTGCACATCACAGAATTCACTGAAAATGGTGGTTATCATGTCAACATTTCCAAACGCCAATCAGTGCTAGTTGTAATGATACCTTACGTTTGCAGTGCACCTTTCAAACACTATCTCAAAGAGACTTCCAGGCATTTATCAACCCTTATAAACCCACTGCAAGATAACTTTATAGATGAGGAAGCTGAGGAACATAAGATTTAAGCAACTTGCCCAAGGTCAGACAGTGTTGGAGCTGGGAATAAAAATTCAGCTCTTTCAAATTGCTCTACCCATTTATAGCAGTCTCTCCCTATTGTTCCCACACTTGTACAGTCAATTTCTCATTCTTTCTGGAAATAAACACAGTGTATCTTTTGCAATCTCAGTCTGTTAAATTTATAAAATGATTTGGGACTCATTGGTCTATTATTAGCTGTAAATATGTCAATCAAATAATGCATTTGCCTGTACACTTCTCCAGTTTCAGTTGACCTCCCAAGTGAACCACTACATCCTTTTCCAAGGAACAATCTGTAGTGCCAAGAGAAAATTTCTGCTCAAGTGTTGGCTGCTTTGTGCAGAGGATGCTCACAGATCTGTGGGGTGATTGCTTCCAACCCTGTGTTGCACTTCCGCTAGTTAAATCATGGGCTACAAAATCACCAGAGACACGACTCTGAATACAGTTTCTCTCCCAGCAAAAGAACAAAGCCTTCAAAGAAGAAGTTTGTACCTTCGGTTGAAATGCTCCCTGAAGTGACCCAAAGGGACCTGAATGTGGAAGCATGGGTGGCATTCCAGGCATTGCTGGAGGATAGGTTGGAAAGAACTACAAAAGAAAAAGAGATGCTTATGTCACAGGACAACTTGAACAATAATGGAGGTAGGTGCCAAGGCTGGCACATACAAAAATAGTACTGTGTCGGACAAGTGCCACGGTGAAAATACACACTAAATTTGCTTTAAATTTTTTTTAAGAGCAAAGCCAAAACTTGGGAAATGTACTCATCTGATGAGTTTTCTTAATAGTGCTGAAGAAGTGTGCCTTTACAATTCGTGGAACTATTGCAGGAAGCACAGAACTTTCACCATTCTTGGAGGAATTGGAGCAATTTGGTTTCTATGCTCACTTTTGGTTAACTTTGCGTTTTTCTACAGTAGTAAACAAATTGATCCTGTTTTGAAATGTGACCTGGTATCATTCTCAAAGCAAAAAAGAACCACAAGATGCTGTATTGCACACTAACCACAGGCAACATGCATACCACCTTGTAGTTGAGTGGGTAAAGTTTTGCTTAGGCCTCTCCTGAGCACATACAGCAGTTTTCCAAGTCCCAAAACATAGAGAGTTTTTGTGCTTTGGAGCAGTGGGGAGCACCAGGAAGAAACCACCAGTCTGACTTACTCCTGTGACCTGAGCAAAATCTTGTGAAAGAGCCATGCACTCTGGGCTGCTGCACTGTGAGAAGCACCAGCTGCAAAGATACTGGAGTGACCACTGATTTAGCAATTTCTGCGCATTCCCTGCCATCCCAGGCACAGCATTACAGAGCCACAGCAGCAGAAATGCAGTAGACAAAGGTTAAAAAAAAAAAGCTTAAAGAAAATTTTGTACCTTAAAAATAAGTAAATCAAGACAGAAAAAAAGAGCTTTAGGAATGAATGAATCAAAAACTACTGATCAATCAAAAACAAGCAAAAGAGCAAGCAGAACCATTATCAAAGACACCACCTAGAAAAATAAGCACTCACGTTGGAATGTCGAAAGTAAGGGTTGTCTAATTTGGGAGCGTACTTGTCAAACTGGAAAGAAAAGAGAAAAACAAAAAAGGAAAACAGGTGAGTTTGTTTTCGACAGTAACAGACACATTAGGATTTCAACACAGACAAATCATCATGACCCATCTGCACAGCATTTAACAGAGCAGAACTGACTGATTATTCCATACTTGCTCATCGGGGAGCTGATTGATTTCCCAGAGCTAAGAGGGACAAAAGGGCACTAGTCCCCAGGTTGCAATGGGTGCTGCTGAGTCTCACTGCAGAATCTTGTTAGCAGGCACTATGTGGTGTGGTTCCTTCACTATGAAGAGAACAGTCCTGGTATCTGCAGCGCAGTGAAAGGCAAGTTCAGCTCCAGGTCTAGCTCTGGGATCAGCCCCTGGAGCACTGACCAGGTCACAGACTAGATGGGGAACGATCATTTCCATTAGACCACAATTTTTACCAATACCTGCTCCCTATTTTCTGGGATCCTGTAAGTGCCAAAATTGTTTGGAAAAGGGTTTAATTGCTTTAGATGCACAAATATCTCTATATTCTCCCTCTTCTGCAGAAGAGAGAGCTCCCTGGAGATAAAGTGACTGTTAACCTTTGCCTTTCCAGCATGGGGTTTTAACACCTCCATGTGTGCAGTCTGTGCCCCGTATTTATTTTCATGACCATTTGTCCTGTACCACCTTGGAAGCAAAAGCAAAGCATATATATGTTGCATTTTAGAACAATATGTACATTCTGCTGGGAGGAGGGAGCGGGGAAGGAGGCAGGGAAAAGGAGCTGTAGGACCCCATGAAAAGCTGCTTATTTAGCAAGTCAGCTGCTGTTTCGCACTCCTCTACGTGCGGGAGAGTAGATTTGTAATTTTATTAATTACAGTTATTACTGGAGCCATGTCCCCTCCAGTGTAAATACCATAAATTACCAAACACATGCAGCTGTAAATTTCAACACTCTTCTCTGGTGTTGGGATTAGCAGACCTGATCTAGTGGAATATAAGAAGATGTGAGTGAAATATAACAAAAGAGCCTTACAAGCTGTTTTTGCTATGAAGGCTGACATCAACGGGGCATGGGTGGGAGGGAAGGGAGCTGTTGGCAGGATCAGATGTCAGGATTCTTAAATAACACAGGAGATTTCTGAGAAAAGTTTCAGGATTGTTTTACGCAGATCAAGAAAAGAGGAAAAGGTGTTTACACATGAGCACACTGAGCAAACACCTGGGGCTACATTTTGAGTGGAGGATATTACTTTAATTGTCTCACTGCTAAGCAGATTACAACCCAAGAATGTCATCAGGCAATCAACAATGGGAAAGAAAAGTGAGAAACATTATGTTCCTTGCGTCCTTGGTAGTCCTTCTCAAATGCTGCTTTTGCTGTTAGTCCTTGCTTTGGTAGCATTAGAAGATGGCTGCTTCTACATTTTAGTCACAGTGTGAAACTGAGAGGGAAAAAAGCTGAATCTTGTTCTTTCAGCCTAACAAAGTAATTGCCAGAAATGGGAGAGTGCATTTTAAAGTACTGACAAAATCCATTTGTAGCAGATCTCTAACAATTTTTTAACAGCTGCAGAAAAGCCCCATTGTGTTACAAGCAGCTTCAATAGAAGAAGACTAAAGCTTATTACATGGCCAGGAGGATCTCTTCCACAAGAACCAGCCATGCACAAATTAGTGCTTGTTGAGGCAGCCAAACAATAAATGCCAAAATTGATATAGGTCAGGGAATTAGGAGGAAGAGGGACAACACTCGCATCAAACAGAAGAGCTGCTGAGCTATGGCGAGAGCTCCAGGTATGCCAGCACACTCTGCCCCAGAATGGACGGCGCTGCAGCTGTGGGGATGCGTTTTGTACCAGAGGCCACCGATTTGCGGTGCCCTCGTTCGTGTGTTTTGGTGTGCCAAGGCTTGTGGCCCTGAGGAAAGGGAACTGAAGTACCCAGAGGGACACGCAGGAAGGGGAACTACGGGGACTCCAGACTTGTCTCTTGGGTGCAGTACCCGCACCCTGCGGGCACCTGGGGGCCTGGTGTGGATGGAAAGGGGGAGTCCTGGGCCTGCCTCTCCAGGGCCTCATTGGAGGGGCAGGGACAGCACGCCTGGCTGAAACGAAGAGGACTGCTGCTTTATTTGTTTTGACAAGAGTGGGTTAGGCTTTTTGACCAGAGATGCTCTACTTATCCTCACATTTTGGGCTGGGGTACGCACCATGGGAGGTGCAGAGGGCGGCATGAGCGGCGTCTGGGGCAAGCTGGATGGAAAAGGAGTGAATGTGTGCTGGTGGGTGTGTTGGTGCTGATGCGTGTGTTGGTGCTGGTGAAACTCCGCTCTCAGCAGCGGCACCGGGCCAAGTGAGGCAGCGGCCCGGTCCGAACTCTGAACCAAAAACCGGTTGTTCAGCTCTTGCCTGAGCAGTTCGTGATCTAGAGGAGAGAGAGAGAGAAAAAAAAAAGACACAGAGGCCCGTGGGCCTGTGAGTACCACAAAGACGGAGGAGAAAGAGTCAATATTCACCTGGCATTCCCTGTTTCTGCAGGTCATGCTGTGGTGGTTTTCTACGTGAGGACTCATTGGTGGAGGTAAGAGAGATGCCTGTGACAAAGTACCAATCAGAATCCCCGAATGAGGCTGGCAATACATGATTGGTTGGTTGAATGATATCAACAGGCTGGTATCTAAAGACAAGAGAGAACACCATGAGTCATCACAGCAGAAAACATCATCCAGGGGCGGCAGCAAGCGGCCGCCCGCTTCCCCCGCCCGCCGCCCCGCCACCCCGCCCGCCGGGACGCGCCCTAGGGGGCTTCAAACGACCCATACCGACCTGATTCCTCGGAAGTTTTTAAATTCGGAAGCGTACGTGCGTGCTGAAAAGGGATGCTGGGCCTGATTCACGTTACGCTACGGTATATACGTACTTGAAAGGCACCGTTCTGACAAGGGCTACAAGGCAGTGAGGTAACGACGGGCTTGGGTGGCTGGAAGCTACCTGCTCTGCTGGCTGCTTCTCAACAGGTCCCCGTGCCGCCCTCCCCCTTCTCAGCCCCAAGACATGCAAACAGCGACCAGGAACGTCCATCCTACAAACTGAGGCCTTCTTTGCAAATTTATTTATTTATTTGTTTATTTTTGAGGTCTTAAATACTAAGCAGTCAATTTCCACAATTTCTAGCAGGCTGTAATTGTCATTTTTTTGTCCTTGCCTCCGGGTTTTTCTCCTGTGAGAAAATACGGAGGAGGAATCAGCAGGAAGAGGAGAAACACTGAACTGGCTCAAGACCTGCAAGAAGGTTGCAAAGACTGCAGGAACAAGATGTCCCACCACATGACAAGTGGTGTCTCCTCAGCAGCTTCCTCTGGAATAACCAAATTACACCCAATGTGAATGTAGCTTAGGGTAGTGGCAGATACCAGCACTTTAGAAATGATGTGACTGAGGAGTGTAAGAACACACGTCCACTTGACCAGAAATGTCTGGTGGTATCAATTAAATCCATCTGCGATTTTACCTAAGAGCTTCAAATCGTGGTCAGCATCCAGCATGTTGGATGTTTTGTAAGCTGAGAGCAACCTGTGGCACCATCTGCAGATGACACGCACTCATTCCTGACTGACCTACTCGCTACTGAACTTACACGAACCTACCTTTTAAGCTGCAGCACTGAATATAAAGGGTCAAATGAATACATGCACTTTAAAGTGTTATTTCATATTTCACAGGCATTTCTTTCACTTAAAGTTTTTAGAGTAACACTAGAAATGTCTAAATCGCTTTCTGCAAATACATTGTTTAGATCTTCAAAGATAGGCACTGTGATCTAGAATTTCAAGGTCGCTGCTACCACTTAGAAGTGTTCATCTTATTGAAAGTCACTTCTGAAGGCAAATTTTGGATGCCTAATTCATTTGCTTTTTGAGTAATAATGTGCTGCTAGGAGCAGGTACTGTGTACTTTTACAATCTGTATAATAATAATATTTACATATGGACAGAAATGGAGAGCAAAAAGTACATACACTTGTGATACTAAAGACTAAGGCACTAGACCAAAAGAATCTATAATGGGTTCTCCTCAAAAAAAAAAAAAAAAAAAAGGCTGAAAACACTTAGGACCAAAACCTAACATGTTTAGAGAATATGAATATGATTTCATGTGTGTCTGTTTATGCATTTAAATCTGGCATGACTTAAAGAAACCAAATCCTTCTGTTAGCATCAAGATAATCCACTTTATGTTTTTCTGGAGGGAGAGATAAAAGCAAGTTGGCAGTTTTAAGTGTTCTGATATCCAATTTCTTTAAGAGACTTGAAGCCAGACTGATAGATTTGCAGCTGGCTCCAGCCCATAGCAATGCACCACGACTCTGGCCTCTGTCAGGACAAGAAAAGGCCCGAAGATGTTTGGAGAAGCCGTGTAGCACTTGGAGGAGTAGCTGCTCCATAGTTAAGGTCTGTTGGGTAATAACCCCGCTCCATGAGACACTCTGGGCAATGGTAAATTAGAACTAAGTTCTTGTGCCTACCAGCAATGCCTTGTCTTATGGATCTCGCCATGTACAATGTAACTGGGAGAAGACCTCTGAATGCCCAAGCACTACAGTTAAGTGTGCACACATGAGGTGGGCATGGAAGAAGGAAGTCAATTCCGCTAATGTTGCTAGGTACCCTCACATTCAGAGAAAAGACACAGAGACTGCTGTTTCCTCTGTGTCATACACCGGAGCTGCTGTTAGTGCCCTTGAATAGAGGGCAGCAGCCCGCATGAGGGTTGCTCCTAAGTTACTTGCTTAAGCTTCAGGTTTTCAAAGGAAGAAATGGCACCAGAAGTGCATTTTTGTTATTCAGAGATCTGAATTAGTACCATCACTGAATGGAAGAACTTGGTGCTCTGCTTGGTAACAGTGACAAGTGTGCCAAAGCAACTTTAATGGAAGGACATTTTTTCCTCCGAAGTAGGAGGAATAAAAAGATAACAAAAGGAGACATCAAAGGGCCATACCCTCTTTTAGGCTCTTCTAAGCTGGCGCTTTTACTGAGAGCACACATGCACTCAAAGAGCACAACAAGGACCATGCTGCTAGTGGCAGCTGGATCCTAGCTCTCCAAGGCTGCTCAGCAATATTGTTTGCTTTTAAGAAACTTTTATGTGAATGACAACAGAAGCTGCTGGCTATGCAGCGCTCTGTATCGATTTTATGATGTGCCAGTTTGCAGGCTTTTCATATAATGCAGACAAGAGTCATTTCACTGTCTGTAGGGTTAGACACCCAGACCTTTCCCTCCACTAACTTAGGCCTCTCCTGCTTCAATTGCAGGAGAAATCCTTTTAGTAGGAGCATGACTGTTAGCGTTTCCTGGCAAGCTGCTGAATGTGAATAGGTCACTTGATCTTGCACCTCCTGAAGTTAATGGTGAAAACATACTTGCTTTCAGTGAGTGCAATATCATGCTTTTAGCGAGCACATTGCTATTTCCTTTTGCAATTCTTTCAAAGTCTCCATCACAGTAGTTCTTTGCCTTAAACAGGGGAAGCAATGAATAGGTCTCCCACAGTGCTGCCAACATCTTCCCAGCAATGTGGCTGAAATTCTAGATAGTGCCAGGGCCTGTGAAAGCCGTCAGCTTTGGCCTATGTGGTCCTGCTTCTGGCTAGGAACCCGCAGCACTTTTGTCTATCATCGTTCTGAGAGCTCAGTTTGGACCAATTCACATTTCCCTCTCATTTAAAGAAGTAGTTCAGAATAATGGCACATTATTTAGTTCCTGAAAGAAAAAAAACAAGGGGATGCAAAGCTATCAGAAATCTCAGCAGCAAATCTGCCCTTTCCTTATTCCTTTAACTTGCTTCATAGGAAATGAAGGGTGCATTTTTTTTTTCCAAAATGCTTGTCCTGTTTAATCCCTGCTGAGTTAGCTGCAGAATCAAATGCCAGATCAAAAGGAGGCCCCAGCAAGTGAAAGTTGCAGGGAAGTCTCCAGCTGCCAGGGTCTCTTCCAGGGACAGCTGTAGGATAATGGATAAGCTATAAAGAGGGCATTTAGGGCAGAAGTGACAATGGAACTGGGGCCAGGGTGAACAAAGGAAACTTTTTAAAAGGATGCAAAGACAGTGAGTGTTGAACAGCAGAG
Organism: Anser brachyrhynchus; assembly: GCF_964034855.1. Lineage (NCBI taxonomy): Eukaryota > Metazoa > Chordata > Aves > Anseriformes > Anatidae > Anser > Anser brachyrhynchus. Next base: position 7,848,968 of record NC_137710.1, on the reverse strand, counting down.
GCTGTCAGTTGAGCTCTCTCTGCCTCATACAGAAAGGCCAAGCACCCACAGACACACAGAGTTTGTGCTGCCACAGGCAGAGGATCCTGCTCTGCCGGCAGGATGTGCTGCTTTCCGAAGGATTGGAGAAGGGCTTAAGTGTGGGGGCTTCCCACTTGTTCAGTTAGAACAACCTTCTGGGTTGATTAGAAACATTGTTTTTTTCCAAGTTGGTTCTAGTAGTTGCGGTTTTCATTAGAGTGGGGGAAAAAAGGGGAGAATGGCAAATTAAACTTCAGTCCTTTGCTAATCTAAAAAATGTCTGATGACTAGAATGCCACAATCAATAGTTCATGCTCTGGAAGAGGTTTTTGTGGAAAAAGTCATTTTGAAGACTTCTCACAGGAAGCTACAGTTCTGTTTCTACAGTCTCTCAACTGGTAAAGCCTGTCCAGGTCTCCTACCTGTTTCATGAGCACTCTCACAGTTCCAGCACACACCGCCCGTGGAGGTGTCTGTATCGCTTTATTTTACCTGCCCACCAGCCAGCCCATCTCTCAACACCCTCCAGTGTATGCACGGCAGATCAGCCCTGGAAGAAGACGGGAACCTACCCGCAGGGTGACCTGGTATCACGAGGCTGTTGGTGGGTAACGCTGGTGGAGGTGGCAGCGTGGGTGGGGTGGCGAACATGGCCGGATGGTGCTGGTGTTGGGTCTGCGATCTGAGAGAGAAGTGCGAGGTAGCAAGATTAGAGATGGAGAGGGGCAGGGCCGGGCCGGAGGAATGGTGCGGAGGAATCTGGGGAGAGAGGGGGAGGTGTTTCGGGAGGCTGATGCTTGTTGCACTGCTAGCACTGCTGCTCCGGCTGCAGAGAGAAAAAGATGGGGAAGAGGGGGGAGAGAGACAGAAAGTGTGTTACAATACGAGACTGGAACAGTGCAAGAAATACACTACCAGAAACAACACAACTATATAACACTGATCTCCCCCCATTTTTCGTCTGATTTTTTTTTTTTTTTTGAATGGCAGTGGAGAGAGTAACAAATCTTAATGAACTTCTCCACTGGGACTGGGCTTTGGCTCTCTGGAGTGACATTTCCTCTGGTGCTCGGGCAGGTTACAAACCTCAGAGCTATCTATGAGACACTGACAAAGGCCAGAGTCAGCTGGATTTTGCACCTTTATTTAGCCTTTGATGACCTTGCAGTGGCCATGTGCGTCCTTGTGATCGTATAATGCAGTTACTCTAATTTCTGTTACTCTGGGTGTATGGAGCTACACAGCGTGAGTGACTTGGGGACCAAGTTTTATCTGCTGCGCCTACTGTGCTGTTCTATTCACACAAGCATGTAAACACACACCGTGTTAATATATTACTCTCATAACAATTCTGTATTTTAGATCTTTTTTATTATTTTTACTCTGTTGCAAGTGATCGAACTTTTGTGGGGTGAAAGGCATTATCACTGCGGTTATTATTTATTTTAATTCCCACAACAGCAGTCTTTGTTGCAGTATATACCTCTGAGATCTCCTGAATAGTTTGGAATATTATTTATCATTTATACTATGGCAGCATTTATAGGGTACAACCAAGACAGATCTTAAGAATGCAGGATACTATGACATATAAATGTAATGGCAGACCTTTGTCGTATTTTGACCCTTGCACAGCCAAATATGATGTTTTAAATCAGTTTTCTAACCTTGTTTAACTAGTCTAAGTTCTGGTCTGGGAGGCATGTTTTCTGTACAAGCAAAAAGACTGTACAGGTTCCACTTGACTGGATAAACTCTTCTCTCTAGAAACTCTTTTTCCATACCATTTTCATCCATTCTACTTACTGGATGGAGGCAATTTAAACAGCGAAGCTAAGCCTCCTGCTAGATCTGAACACGTCAAATTGAAGCAGATTTCTCAGCCTACATGGGAATACTGTTCTAAGGGGCGCAGCATTTTCTGATATAGTTACCCCGCTTCGGATGCTGGTGAACCAACAAAACAATGAATAACCATGAACAAACTGCCTACTTCATTGTAAGTCTTTCCTGAGTACAAAACGAAGGAGTTCAAACTCAAACTACCTTAAATTTCGAAGGCAAGAACTGGCTGCCTCAGACAGGACAGTGCTCAACTCCAGCAGAAACTGGACCTGAAAGAACTTTACCCCACAGTTCCACATGCCTTTCTCCCAGAAGGGAGCATTTACCACCACGTTCCAAATGCAGCTATCCACCACTGCTGGAAAATCTGCCTCTTACCCAGACAGGATGGCTCCCTTCCCATCAATTTCTATCCCTTTTGAAACAAGCGTTACCTCGCAGTAGCACAAAGCTGACACGAGCATCCCGTTCCCCTACCTGATATTATTGAGTCCGTTGTGGGCCACCTGGTGATGCACTTGGTAATTGAGAGGTGGAGGGATGTGACTCGGAGGCTGGGTCCGAAGCTCAGGTATTAGCTGAGGCTGCGACTGCGGCCGAGGTTGAGGTTGTGACTGTGGCCGAGGCTGTGGCTGAGGCGTGAGCCTTGGTGGTGCTGGTGCTGAAATCACGGGCTCCTTCTTCAACAGCGGGCTTGCTCTGGCGCTCGACGTGGGCGCTGAGGAAGTAGAAGTCACAACGGCAGCTACTGGCTGGGGGCTGGGGATGGGCAGGGCGAAGGGCACGTCGGTGCTCAGTTCCCGGCTCCGCTCTAGCCCAGACACCTTTGGGACATTGGCTGCTTTCGCTTCTGGCTTGTCATTCAAGGTGGGACCTTAAGGAGCAACAAGAAAAAACACAAGGCACATGCTGAAAGGTCTGTGTTTGTTTCTCTGAAGGGTAGAATGTATGTCTGATACAAACCAAGTCAAGTCTCAGCTCGTGGGAGCATCGTGGGGAGCACTGCTCTTACAGGATGGAAGTGTGTTTGTGTGTCTGCCCTTCCACCGTCCTTGACTGGCTGGTCAGTACTCCTTAGCATGTGCTTAAAAGACTTAGCTGTCATTAAATGCATGCATACTACAAAGAACATATAGCTTTGTGACTTCTGCAGAGTCCCAAGGTTACGTACAGTAGGAGTGTGAACATGTCTCAGGTTACTGCTGTAGTATTTCCTGCTCAATGTCAGATTTAAGGCCATTAATAAACTCATGAACACAAGCCCGATCGTGAAGGCATTTCATTTTCTCAATGGTCTTTCCAGGTAATCTACAGTGTGTTTAGGCTCAACTACAGTAATGAGGCACCATGACCCAAGCACTAATCATTAATGACAAGCCTCTAGGAGGAGGCTACCTGGGATCTTCGTGTAGCAAGGGATGGGGCAGTTCTGCTGTGAAGCTGTGACGTTGCCATTCCTAGGTCACACACTTGGGTGGAAGAATGGAACAGAGAAGGCTTGAAAAAAATCAGTCAGAGGTGCACTGAGGCCCTACATGTAATCTATCTCACCTTCAGTATTGCACATACCTGTATGCAAGGTACATCAAAGCTATAAAGGAATGCTGTGACCTTGCCAAATGCACCTATGGTGGGAATTCCATATGGGATTACTCCTTTCATGACACCAAATATTTTCTTTTTTTCTGAATTAAGCTAAAATGGCAGTAAGAAAGCGTTAAAAGCTGGAAAGAAAATGGGAAAAGGGAGGAAAAGATACAGATTTCAGATCAAGCTGTATCCAAGAGGCCAAAGAGACCCAAAAGGACCAACAAGAACAAGATTCAGCTCCCACTGTAACTGCTTTTCAACAGAATCTGTGTATACTTGAGCGCACATACACCCATAATCACAGGAAAAGCTTACAAAACCAGTGCTTGTCCATGTGTTTCACACGCATGCACAGCACTGCCAGTCAGGGTACGTGCTTTTATTATCCACCAGAACTTGTTGGGGGGGCTGTTTGCATCCAGCTGGCTTGCAGACATGCAGGAGATGCTACCTACACTCATTAACACGCTCCCAACACCCTCACGAACAAATTCCACCTTTGAAATGTTCCCGTCTCATCAAAGGACGGAGCCAGTTCCTGGTGTAGGAGGTGTGGAAATAAGACACAACACACACGGGGAGCTAATTCTGGCAGTGCAGAGGGTCTGACCAGGCGTTTGCTAATGCAGCCTGCGCAAAGCCAGAGCTGTTGCTGCCTTGGCTTCAGCCACTTCAGGGCCACCGTTAGGCAAGAAGAGGCCAGCGATGAACCAGACCCTGTGAAACACCAGCTCGCCTTCTATACAGAAAATGCCCGCGTGGTGATGGCGTCTCCTTCTGTGAGACACAAGTCAGCTTCCTACACTGCTTCTGGCTCTGCCTGTACTCCCACCATTGCGCCGTTCCCTTCGTAAACCAACCAATCCATAACCACATCCATATATATTTTCAGAATGCGAAGAGAGAACGATAGAAGCATACAGATAACTGCATTTATCAGTTGAATAAGATAACTACATCAATATAGATAACTATATTCATCAGTTGAATAAGTCTGAAGGCTCGTGGCCTCAGACTGCAAATAACAGGAACAGACATTTCCACACACCGGTGCTTCGGCTGGAAGCAAGTACGACCGGCCCTGTACTTTCCTGCACCTTGTACAACCTTACAGGTTTGACACAATGTCTTGAGGTCCTAATTATTCACTACATCAATTATAAGGCCAACTCTCATTTCAGTGGATTTCTTTTTCAAATGCCAGTTCATGCATCACAGGTACCCTGGTTTTGAAGATAAAACTAAACAGACTTGGTTCTGATGCTATTTAGGGTGACAAATAATTCATTTCTAAAATCAAATTCTCACTGCTTTTGTGTCCTGATATTTTTTACAATGCCATCCGTGTTCATAAATTGTCCTCAGATTTTGTTACCAAAAACTGAAAACTTGTCATTGACTAGTCAAGCCAGGGGTCCACACGCTGCATTTTAGAGGCAGTGTACTCACAGCTGCAGATCCCACTGTTTTTCAGGAGCTACCCATTAAAAGCAATTGGGTTTCATTCCTGACCATAGGTTTCCTGAGAGCCTATTAGCTCCTTCCATCCAACAGGCCTCCTCCTACAGAGTTAAACTTCATATCGTGTAATTATAGGCAATGTAGACTAATGGTGTATATTCAAAACACACTGGCACCACAAAAGTTAGTTGAGTAAAAAGTCAATTAGATCCAAAACGAATCAATAAAGTCCTACATTAAAAACAGCTGTTTGACCAGCTTTATGTACAACTATTGATTCCCTGCGGTTTCGGCATTAGTTCTCATTTGCAATTTTCTCAAAGCAAAATCTCATGCTCCCTTGCTGGCTGAATTGACCAGCCAGCCTGGTTGCATTAGTTAGCATTAGGGGTACATGACTGATTTCTGCTGCCAACTTGCATATCTCAGGTTGCAGTACTCTAACACTTTTGTGTTTCACTCTTGAGAACAATTCAACATCTAATGAAAATACCCATTTTTTTTTCCTGTGGAAATGCTACAGGCATGAGTGAGAATGTCTCCTCTCCTTTCATAACCACGTTGAGCAAAAGCAGGAGCACTGAGAAAGGAGTGCTATAGTGTGAAATCATGGGCAAGCGTGGTTAAGCATGTGGGCGAAATCCCCAAGCCTTCTCAGCCACCACAAGGGTAGGAAGGTGGGCGATTCCAGGTGTTTTGGTGACTTCGGTGTTTCCACTTCTGATGGCTGTGATGCAGCACGAGAGAGAGAAGCTGCTTCATGTGGCTGACTTGAGCATGAACTGCAATGGGCGAAGGGGAGGTTCTCACTTCTAGGTGTATCACCTAAGTCTCTGGTGGAATAGACTTAGACAAACTGGAAAGCAGATGCCCAAATGGAAATACATCTCATTCACTTGCCTCTCTGGTCTAGTAAAAACAAAAGGTGTTTGTCAGCAGAACCTTAAGACCCTTCACTTCTAACCCTGTGGAGTGCCACGCCATGAAGGACATACTCTACATGTTTTATTTCTGAGTGTATCTGCTGTGCTCATTGGGAGCAGATGTCCTGGTTTCTTTCCTTCCTTTTATACTCTTCTACCAACACTCCTGCTTGTTCAGTGCCTGTTTTCAATGCCCACTCACTAGCTACCTGTATTCCAGAGGTCTCCAGAAACCTGACAATTTCAAGGTCATTTTAACTGTGAAATGAAAGAAATGATGAATTTGAAGGGTGTAATTACCTGGTTTCTTAGGTACTTAGCCAGATCCTTCTCATGATACCGATCACAAAAAGCTCCAATCCAACACTTTACTCTCTGTTCACATAAAAGTTTCTGAGTTCCCTTCTCTGAACTCCCTCATAAAGTTAATTTTCATGACTTTAACTAGAGGTGTTGCCCATTCTGATCAGGATCCCAAACTTTGCAGTTTCTCCGTAGGATGCCCGCATGCCCCTCCTAAGGGAACTACACACTCATACACCCAAATTCCCTCCAATCGACCAGGCTGACTGCGAATCACACATGGAAATCTCCCCAGGAAAGAGACGGGATATTCTCTTGGTCACAGCTGGGTCAGGTTTTACAGAGGTTCTTTTGCAAAGTTCTGTGCTTTGGCTCCTCATCTGCTGTGAGCAGAGGAAGCACAGAGCTGAGCACCGCTGCCCTGACAAAAGCACAGACCCACCAGACCAGACCACAAAGTTCTAGAGACAAAAATATGTTTGTTTTAACCAAGTCCTAGAGTCATTTTCATGCTTAATGATAACAGGCTGAGCCAATTTGCCTAAGACTTGACAGTCAGCTCCAATAATTCAACCTTAATTAAACCTGAACGCATGTCAGTTCAGCTCGTCCCTTCACAGGAAATCTGACATTAGCAATGATTCATGTTTCAGCCTTGCTCTGGGAAGGCTGGATCACATCTGCCATTCTCCACCATGCGGAGCGCTACCCCTTTTCAGCATGCCAACTTTGTTTATTTTCTAACCAAACACTTTGGACTTCTTCCATTGAGAGGTCTTCTTAAATGAACAGACAGTGGGACATGTCTTGATTTCACTGGGATGAATGATGACTTGGTGCGAGAGACGGAAGAAAGCACTGGAGCTGCTCTTAACAAAAAAAATAGTAAATAAAACCAGCCTGAGCTTAGCCATTCCTGCCTCCTTAATCAACCGATCCATCATTTGGTCATGTTGCAAAATCCTAGCCTTCCTGTGACTTGGGCTACGTCCCATTCCAGTTTAACTGGTAAAGATGAAAACTTTTAATTACTTCTAAAAGCACAGAGAGCTTTAGCTACTGCTGCTGGAAATCAGTAGAAACGAGAGTTGAAGTAAAAGCCCTAAGTCAACTACAGCTGAATTTGCTGCAAAAAGTACGTTTCAGAAGGAATCATGCGAACCTCACAGACCATCAGCATGGACCCAACATGAAATTTCACTGGATTTAAAATCTGTGACTGGAATAAACAAGTGCTGCCCATCCGCACAGCTGTACAGCGTGACATGCTTGCCAGCGTGTAAGTACACAGCATTGCAGGCTAAATACAATACAGAAAGTCCCAGACACAAATTAAACCTTTCTGTTACAGGAATTTGCTTTCAAGCTGATTAAGAGTAGCTCAAGTGCAAGGGATTAAACATGTAAAGGCTGCTTTGAGGACTCCAATAAGCAGTTACTGTGTTATACAAACAGTACTTAGGGCAATAGCATTTCCAGTGCTGCCTCTTGCTCTTTGCAAGCTGCTGGTTGTTGCTGAAAGGGGACTGTCAACACACTTACAATGTGATTGGAAATAATCTAATCTTGCTTGCATGCCTTTCCTTTGTCTCTTGAAAAAAAAAAAGAAAGTGGAGTCATTCAGACGTCTTTCTGCAGTCTCCCTCGTATTCAAACAGCAAGGGTGATGGGGTGATGTGAGAAAGAAATTCCTCTCCTACATCCATCAATGACATCTTTACCAATGGCAATTTCCCAAGAAACACAACCACCACCATCTGCAGCCTATCTATCCACCCTGTACACATCTTTGAAAACAGACATAAGCCAGGCTGGCTGTTATGAACCCCGTTTCATATTATAATTCCAGCAAGAAATGCTGCAAAAGCATCACCGCAGGAATTACAGGGACATATGTGGCAAGAAGCTGAGTATTTCGGAGCTGGCTGATGAGTCCCAGAGATGAGTTTTGAACCATCAGCATTAGGAGCCAGTATAGAACAGCACGATTTTACAGCAGTAGGGCAAAACAAAGAAACTACTAAAATAACTTATTTGGTGAACTTCAGCAAAACCTTTTTTTTAATAGAGCTTTTAGACTGCTGCATAACGTACTGTGGATGCGCAACATATATATGCCCAAGTGAGAATAAAGCATTTTGCATCAGCAATGATAGCACTGATGCTGGCAGAGTGCTTTACAATTGAAAAATCAATATTTAAGTGCTAATTCTTTATCCTCAGCTGGATTTTGCTTTTATATGGATTGTTTTTTCATTATGTTTTAGTAAGGTAGCACTATTTAAGACATTAGACAATTAGGTTGGTTTGCGAGGGTGAGAAGGCAAACAGCTACAACGCAGCAGCTATCTGACATAGGGCTCCAAGTTCCTCTGCCTATTTTAATGCAAATCAGCTCAAGATAAGAAAAAGACTTGGGACTCGCACACAGAAACGCTGTCTGGAAGGCTCTGTGGTGTGTAGCCGAACCATTTTTAACATTATTAGGAAGCAAAGGCCGCATTTCCATTGTGACAGCAGCCTACTGCATACGTTTGGTTGTGTCAAAAACGTTCTTATGTGACAGGGGCTTCTCAGAACATAATGTGCCTCTGGTGGATGTTCCCCAAATAACGTCAGTGTTTCTTCACAGATGAGAGCCAGCCGGGTGTAAGCACAGCTCTCCTGCCTGGCTTTGAACTCGGAGCAGCGCGGGGAGAAGGTCTGTCCTCGTTCACCCCGCTCCCTCCCCGAGCCCGTCCCTGTGGGCTGGGTGCCGTGACCAGCTTTCAGGGGGAAGCTCCTCCACAACCCAGCCCGATTCAGCCCCTACCGCTCCGTTCATTTGTACGGAGCTGTCTGTCAAGTCAAATCGTCTCGCAGCAATCTGAAACACCCTCCGAACAGCTGCCACTATCAATTACTCTCGCAGACAGCCTTGACTATCAGGAAGAGAACTGGAGCGAGCACTTGCCAGTTTTAATAAACTGTGTTGCCCAAGTCATTTAACCTGCTAGATTGCTGTATGCTGGGGCTGTAACAAGCCTTCAGCTTTTCAAACTAGAAGAAAGCAACAGTGGCAAAAAGCTGTCAGCTTGGTCCTCAGAATTAACTTCCAAGTGTGTCTTTTTTTTTTTAATTCCCCCTCTCCTTTCTGGAGCACCCAAGTTTAAAAGTGAAATATCTCCAAGTCATTTTCATAATGTCACGACAAGGAAAGCATCCCATATTTTTAACACAAAGGCAATGACTCAAGAGAGTGAAGGGTTGACGTGCTCCAAGACTTTCGTGCTAGGAGCACACCCGAGCAGAGACAGCCCCTTTTCTCTGCTCTTCCAGCTGCACGGGCACCTCCCATGGGCACTCCCCACGCCTGTTCTCTCCAGGGATTGCTCGCCTCACCCCAGCAATGTGATGCAGCCAAGGGCTTCCTGATGCTGACCATCACCCATGCTCTGCACCCACCACTGCCCCCTCGGTCCTTACACACACAGCTCAGTTTCTCACCCAACTAAAAACCTCAACTTGGCCAGATTGAATTTACTCCGGTACTTCAACAGAGGAATCTGCACTTCCACTAGAAAGCTTACTGGACTCTGCAAAGCAAAAAGAAGGTTTAAAAAAAGCCCAATGTAAACGTTTTCCTTAGCCAGCTCCGCAGATAAGACCCCTTGTTGCAAAAGCTTGCAGCATGGGAAGATTTCACCCTCTCCCCAAGAAATGGAGAGCAACAGCATAAAGACCTACAGACTTGATGCTGATTTGCTGCTTTATGGTTCTTTAATGGGATGTTTTATTCTTGGAGATTTGGGAGCTTTCCATGCTCTATCCAGGCATGTTAGCTGTAAGCATGCATGACGACACTCCGAAGCTGCAGGAGCTGAATGAAAATGGGTGCCAAACACAAGGATTGGGGCCAGCACACAAAGAAGGAGGATCACCACTCAAATCCCCCCAAAGTAAGTCACACTGCATTTTCCTAGCAATGCTGCTTCTGGCACCGTTTCAATGCAAAGCTGAAACTGGATTTGCAGCTAAAGCACCTACTGTGGATGCTGGCGTTGTAATGAGATTGAAAGTTTCATATAGGCTTTTAATCTAGGGCTATAATGGTGGATCAAACACTGCAGGGTTAAATCCCTTCAGTGCTGCTCCTAAGCAGATGCCGGCTGCCTAAAAACCAGTGACGTAAGGGCTCTTCAACTGCCCTGGCCGCAAAATGCTACTAAAGCTTCTTGTAGTTACTTACTAAAGGTGTTTTTGTCTTGTTTTGTTCTGTTTTTGCTTTGTGCGACGGGCATGTTGTACACCTCATCTGAGTGATAGACAAGCAGCAAGATAAATAAGCTATTAGGAAGACAAAAAAACCCTCCAACACATGAAAGCAAGCCAGCACAAATACCCCACTCCAGATCTGGGCTTTTAAAGAGACAAAATTGTTATATATCAAGTAATCTTATGATTTTAATTAGTCCAACAACTATCAACTACTACATTATAGGAGAAAATGTACTGCTTTTGCTGTTCCAAATCCATATCGATTCCCATCTAGCCTGCAAGTGAGTTATTAATCACTCAAATTAAATCATGAACACAGGTCTTTACGCTGAAATTGAACCCCCACCAATAGATCAATAACTCAAACCTCCAAGAGCAATTACTGTTCAGCATAATAGAGTGGCTTGTTACAGAGAGCTCCACGCAGACCACAATTCTCTCTGTCGTATCTTTCACAGGCAGTGCAAACAACCCAGGAAAAAAAAAAAGATTTTATAACTATTATTTTCAAAATAAACAGACATCTGCTTAGAGTTACCTAATCTCTCTCACATCACAGAGGCAGATCTGCCAAGGTCACATTGGAGACATGATTACATTTTTTCACAATTTGTTATTCTAGCAAAGCCCTGATAAGATTGAACTATTGAAGTTCACACTCTGGTTTAATTTCAAGAGGTTAAATGCCAAATCCTTTTCTTATTGCTACAAGGAAGGGATCTGCCAGGCTGCATAATACCCTGTGTGGGCTAAGACAACAATTTTGTTTCATCTGCACAGTCTTATGGAGGTTTTGATTTTTTTTTTAAATGACATCAGAGAACTCCAAACACCCAAAGAAATCATTTAAAGTAAAATCCGACAGTGAGACTGTTCCGAAGGAGTGAGAATGACCTTTCAGACCCTCCAGCCTGGAGAAGTTAAATCAGTGGCTGGCTGAGAAAGCACACTCGCTAACCAAAACCAGAAAAAGGCAAGAAAGAACATTCTCCAACACCAGATCATCTCTGCTGGGAACAGCAGATGATTACCCTAAGCAGCCAAGCGTACACAGGGTCACAGAAATTCCCATCTCTGCCTTGGAAGGTAACTGACGCCTGCCCTGATGCAATGAAAAGAGGAACCATCCGTGCTCAGGCTCTCCGACTGCTGCCGTGCCACTCGGCATCCGCGTCCTTTCCAGGTGAGAGCTGTATTTCTGCATGCATCCTTGCTTCCGATCGGCTCCCCCCTTCAAGTAGGCCCCTGAGCGCCATCCATCATCCTTCATTAGGGAGGCTATTGGCAGCCAATTAAGTGGTGATGGACCCACGCCAGGAAGCTAATCAAGACGAGTTCATAGCGTACCCTTCTTGCTGCAGGCACTGGCTCCATCTACGAGAGGTATCGCATTTCTGCTTCTTCCCCTCTCCAGCCCCGTGGTGGATGTGCCCAAACAGCCTTGGACAAGGCTGAGCATACCCACAGAGAACCGACACCAAATCAGGTGAGAGGAGGAAACACGCACACAGATGCTGCTGTGATCTCACGGCCTGGCTTCCACCACAGCTTTTAATCACCAGACACAAGTAGCTTTTACAAAAAGGAGGGAGCGAGATTAGCTATTCTCTATCACAGCGAAGGCAGAAAGCTCAGGGAACAGTTTTCTTCCTCCCTAAAGGCTGGCGATTGTAACCGGAGTTAGAAAGATCAAATTGTGTTGTGATCCCTTTTCGGGAATGCGGTACGCACTGCCGGTATGAAAAATATCAGTGCAGAATGCAGCATCCTACACACATCTCCTGAACGGAGCTCATCCCTGGTCTCTAGATCACCAACAATCACTCACATGCACCAAAATCTGTGCTCCCGCTTAGCTTCCCTATCATTTTTTACTGAAACACAAAGGCGCACAACAGACCCTCTCATATACACACCTGAATTCTGTCCCTGGATAGATTTTAAGGATTCAAACTGGCTTTTCATGGCAGAGGAGAGCCCTGTGTAAACCAAGACTTCAAAGGGAAAGAACCCTCTTCCTGAGTCCACGTGCTGATCCCCCCCGTGCTTTGTGCCCACCAGACCCAGGGTTTCAGCATGCTGTACTTTGTTTAGGAGGCTCTCTGCTAAACTCTGCCTCTTAGGTTTTAAAGGAAAACACTCTCAGCAGTAATAATTTCTAATGGATTTAAGTCTGCAGCAGTCTTTGCTGGATGTCAGGAGGCTGCACAAAACGAGTATCGTGACCGTGTGCAATCAGCATTTGAAAAGCCAAAGCTGCTTTTCTGGCTCAGGAAAGTCACAACTGAAAGACACGAAAGGGCAGCAAACAGAGCTGTTTAGAAACGGTCACGGTAACTTGACCAACTTCCATACCTGGGGTAGTGGCTGGAGCTGGAAAAATGGAAAGTTTTGCTGCAAGGTGACTTTGTCTCCCCTAACCAGGAACTGAAAAGAGCGACTGACCATGCACAAATTAGCAAAATCCTGCCTTATTTATTTGCTAAGTCCAGCTCTCACAGTTCAGTAACTGCTGTCACATTAGTGCTAACACGCTTATCAATTGGGAAAACAACGCTTGAGTTTCAGTGCTTGTCAAGTGGGGCCAACACTTTCCAACTAGAGGCTCTGCACATCCTGCAGCCTCCCGCTGCCCTCCCTGCTCACCCCCAGGCGTGTCCCTGCCAGCACCAGCGCTCAGCATCAGTGGCAGCACATCACTCCTCTAAAGCACCGTCTGGGTACCTGTCACCAAACTGCCTCCTCTTCACCAGCAGGTAGGCAGCAGCACCAGTTTTCCACTAATTTTATTGAGGATCTAGGGTCAGGATGAAAAGAAACTGGAAGACTTTCCCCTGAGCATTAAGGTCTCCCCTCTCGCTCCCATCCGCATGGTCAAAATCCAGCTCTACAGCCGCCGTAATGGTAGCTTAAGAAAAAATAAGGTATTGAAATGAACAGACTGAATACATTCAACAACGTTTCAAGTTGCATGGATAATTAAAATATTTAAGGGACAAGCTGCAAGTTGTTAATCAGGGAGCATTTACTTGAATGTTGTGTGCCCTTTGGATTTGGTCCCTATGGCAACCAAATATTCACTCCAAAAGGATGCTCTGGAAGAAGCATGTCAGGAGCTGCCTCGACGTTTTAATTCACAGAGTGAGCAATGAATAAATACAGCTACTGACAAGCACAGCACTGGGAAAAAAGGGTCTGTAAACAGCATTAGGAAGCCACAAATGGCCTTTTGCATTTTAAGTCTGAAAATGGTTCATTTTTTCTGAAAGGACACTCACTAAAAATATCAAGAAAAACATACTGTGTTGCACATGGGGTGTTGAATCGCATGTATTAGCGACTAATAAATTGTGTTTCTGCTCCCTATGTTGGAAGATGTTGCATTTAAATCTTCAGAGAATTATTTTCTATCTCACGTGGCTCAACAGGGGACAAACTTTGAGAATGCACGTGAAGGACAGCTTCTCAGCGTGCTCAAGATGGAAAATGTGAGGAATGACTGTCCTTTCCTTCCAAACAGGAAGAGTGGCTTCGTATGCAGTAAGCAGAGGAAAGAGTGTACTCATTTATTACTCGCCCTGCAGAAGGCAAACTCCTTCGCCATGATCTCAGGGTGTGTGAAATGCAGCCGCAAAGCTCCTTCCAGCTTTCTCCTTTGATGAAGTGTGAGTTCTTCAATGGGCAGTAGAAGCTTTGGAAATACTTTAGTGCCGGAAATGCCTGAGGATAATGTAAGATCTGGCATCTAAGGAAGATCTGCTCAGCTTTGAGTCACACCCTACGCGGAAAGGTACTCTGAATCTCTTCTTTCATGAAGATTAATGATTGTGGATAGAAATCTCACCCTTCTTGGTGAAGGGGTGAAGAAGCCCCAGCACCCAGCTCCATACTGCCCAATTCCCTGGGCAGAGCCACAACTCTCCCCATACCCTTGCTCTGGAGCTGGGCGAGCACTGCCGTGGCACTAAACTCCCTCCCAGGGAGCGAGAAAACACAGACTCAGACATCTGTAACACAATCGCAGGAATTATTATTTCATACAAAACTGCTGCGCATTTTTATTTCAATGTTGGGTGAAAGAAAGAGACAAGTATCTGGGCTTAGCCTGCAGATAGTTTTCTAAGACAGTAATTGCTGCATAATTCATATTCTTGTTTTCACATGTTTGCCATGTGTACCAACAATTCTATTGAATTCACCGTAAGTTTTTCCTTCAAGTCATCTCCATGTCACATTTTTTTCCAAACAGCAAAAGCACAAACAAACAAAATCCCAATGCTAAGCAGCAACTTGGGTTTGGCAAATTCCTGTAATCCTGGATTCTTGCACATTAGGAGACGAAAGTGGCGTCCGTGCTAATTCTTGAGAGTTTCCAGTTCCCATTAGCACAGCAGACACCACCTTTCACTCATTATTTCTTTATTTCCCTGCAAGCAGTTTGCTGTGAAGTTGGAATTGAGCGTTCATATCTCTACCCAAAGCCACCTGCTCCCCATCAGCTCCAGATCCCTCAGGCTGGAGGAGTACTGCCCTCTACATGAGGAAAAGCTCATCAGTGAATAAGTATTTGCAACCAATATGAAATACCAGCACAGTTAGAAACAATTTATGGCTTCCACACCAAACAGGCTCAACAAAGAGAATGGCTGGGATGATGCAGGCCCTCAGCTCAGTCTCTCAGCAATGGTTTGAGGCACCTTTGCTCCTATTAAGCTTCCTAGAGTTTATACACTATATCCGCACAGGGAGGCGATTCCTTAACTAATGCACTGGTTCTGATGGACCCCAAATGGTTAATCAACGCAAGGATCACAAATTCAATGCCTCAGAATCCAAGAATCCGCAAGAATCCGCAAGAATTCATCCAAGAATCGGAATCTGCAGGATCCAAGTTCTGGTGCCACTGGTTTTGTTTTTGAGGACTCAATATGGTTTTGGTTTTGAGGACAACACCCCAAACTGCCAGCGGTTTGTTTCAGGGAACCACCTCCTCCTACAGTAATATATTCATTTGCAAAATGTATCACATATGTTGCGTGCAAACTGGCAGAGAGTTTGATTCAGTTCCGACAGCATGAGAGCCTCTAGCCCAAATATCTGAGAGTAATAAAATCCACACCATCCTCCTGATCCCTCACGCTAACAGCGAATTGACCTATATTCACTTCGCATTAGAAAGCCTGTCAATAGTGAGCAACCTACGCAGATCCGTAACCGCAATTAAAATGGAAGGGACATCAGTTTCTAACGTGTCTCAGTTTCAGCTTCCTCCTCCCCTGGCTTGAAATAAAGACACTAAGGCTAGATCTCGCATTTTCCCCTTCCACGGACTTCCTGCTGTAACAGGAACGGGAATGGCCCCGCTCAGCCCTCGGATGAGGCTGGAGTACCAAGCACCAGAGCCACAAGTGACTGGGACACCAGGCGGCAGGAGAGCACGAATGTGTCCGATGGGGCTGCAGCACCGTCCGGCTTCCTCACCCCTCTGCCATGCCTTCTTACTTTCCCAGCCAAACCCCATTTGGTTTTCCTGGGTATCTAACCAAATTGCTACAGCACCTCCCCATCCCGTTCCCAGAAGATGGGGACAGAAACACCGGTCCGTGCCGTGGCCGTGGTTCGTGTGGCCCTCACGGGGATAACTGCTACGTGGAATATGCAAGCAGAAGTGGTTTTGTTACAGGCTATGCTCAGGGCTACTGGAAGTGACAGGAGTGTCACACCCTACCTGAAGATCACTCCACAAACAGAAATGAGGCCAGGAAGGACAGAGCACCCATTCTTTCCCATGTAGATACGTGAAGCAAGGCAAATTATGGAATCACCCAGCACAGACAGCAGGCCCTGAGGGAGCAGTCGGCCTCTCTGACACCACACCAGAGCTGAACCCGTGTCTCCACGGCCCAAAGCTCTGCTGCACCCACCGGCTCCATCCACCTCTCCCCACAGCACCACTGAACAGCTCCTGTATTCCCAGCGCGGGGTGCTCGGCACGCCAGTAAAGGTCTCCCTTTTCTTCCTAGCATGAGGAATTTCCCACCCCTTCATTTTATAAATTACTAGAACAGACATTTAAATGTTCAAGAGTAATCTGAACAAAGTATTCATGCCTTGGGCATTTTTATGCTCTACAAGGAGAGAAACAAAAGGGCCTCATTTAATATCTCCCTGTAGCATTCCCTGCTCTTGCTCTTCCCTTGCCAGTCTCCAAAGGCAAACTCGCAGCGGTTCAACGCTCCTGCAAGGCCCCGGCCCTCCCCTCTTGCTTTTTAAGAGCAAGACGGGCTTTTAAAGCAAACCTCCGAGGCAGACCGGAACAGGTGGTGGGAATCCTTTAAAGAGGAGAAAAATCATTTGTAACCAATAAATAGAGAAGACAATTCTGATTCCCGTGATTTTATCAAGCACCCGAGGGAGCCGTTTGGACGGCAAGCACATGTGCTGCTCCTGCCTGCTCCAGCGGCTCCGAGCACCGGGGCTGCAGGACAGGGAGGAGGAAAGGCCACGGTGCACCCACACCGTGCACCTCTGGGGGTGCCGAGCGGGTCTCTGCCTGCTTTGTGGGTGAGTTCATGAGCTCTGCATCAGACCCAGAGCATGGCGGGCCGGGTGAGGGGCTGAGCCCACGTCCTTCCCGGGTTGGTGAGATCGAGCTTTACAAAACCAGCAGATGCCTCCATCTTCTCTGACACATGACACGCACAGAAACCATCCGATGTCTGAGAGAAGTTCTGTGCTAGATCAAAAAGCCAGACAGGCAAAACCCTCCTTAGGCCTTTGCTTTTATTCTTTAACAAAACTCTCCCCCACGATAGCTTTCTGATCCTCAGTCTAGGAGAAACACATCACCATCTATTGAGGGTAATGGACTTCGGACGTTGAAAGGAGTACTTAAGCTTAACTAGGAAAGGATGGACCCCCCAGGGCATGGCTGGAAGAAGTTGGTTTTGCTGTGTGGCACTTTGAGACAGCAGCTCTGAGACAGGCAGGAAGGAAGAACTGCGGCCCCGGGAGAGCAGCTCGCTCCCCTCTCCCCTCCCAGCCCTGCTGTCCGCCCTTCTTCCGCCCTCATTGTCAGAACCGAAGAAGAGAGAGGTGACAAGCTGGAAAGGCATGGCCAAGGCTCCAGAATCGAAAGAACCCTCGCCGAGCTCCTAAGAGCTGTTATGGCTGCTCCCTGTGCACAAGGACTCAGGATGTGGCCCCCAACCAGCTGTGAGCAAAGGAGGCAGAGGAATAGATGTGCTTTCTGCACAAACCTCAGGTGCTGCTCCTTCTCTGTATTAATTGGAAAGTACAAGGCACAGAAACATCCATGGCCAAGAGCAAATGCTGGAATCCAGGCTTATCTCCATGTGATCTACGGGATGCTCCGCTATGATGTGGCCAATGCATTGTTTGTTCAAGAGTGATAAGGAAGTGATATTTCTTCCTATGGAGGAGGACCAGGAAATTAAACCCTGGCTTGACTCAGATCTCCCTCCTTGCTCTTATGGGTTTCTCTGCACAAAGAGGGGGTGGTGGTGGGCTTGAATATTCTCCAAATGTTGACTTTCCTTTCCTGCACAAGCAAGTTTAGGGAAGAGGGGTTGAAGGACACCAGTGCTTGCAGCCTTCTACAGATACACAACATTCTGAAGCCCTGGGCTTCTACCATTTCCTTGTCTCCCACATCAATTCAGCCCTTTCACAACCTGCACTGAAGTCATCTCAAGATGCATGTGCCCACCCCTCCCCACACACAGCAGCTGGTGAGCTCTGCCCGTACTTCTGGTGACACACTATCGCTGACCAGTTTTTCAGAAGCCAGTCCTACAGCAGTACCGGAAAGTCTATTTAGTTTGTAAGGCTACAAAACCTGGCACACCTGTTCACCCAGTCTGAAACACGGCTGCAGTGTGCACATCCTCTCTGAAGAGCCAGAGAAACATTTATCATTTGCATGGCCATGCTCTCCTGGTCACACAGCAGCGCTGGCGTCCTGGAGAAGGGCTCTATCACAAACAAGCGCCCACCTCAAGGACCTTTGGGGTATTCACCATGCTGTGGCTGCACCGAATTAGTTTATGACCAGAAAAGAGAACACTTTCTTCAGTCACCCTGCAGAAATGTTTTCCTTATGGCCAAACTTCAGACGTATTTACCACCCGATATTGAGATTGGTTTTTGTAAGAGCCGAAGATCACGAAGGAGCCTGGTGTTTAAACAAAAGGGCATTACCCAGCAGCAATGGGTTCCGGTGGAAGCTTCTGAGCAAAGAACAACTTGAGAACAGAGCTGTTAAAGCACTAACGGCAGCTTACAGCAGTTCACGTTTCTCTTTTACTGATTTTTTCTGGCTAAGATTCATAGGGCTATCAAATTAGCCTCTAGGTATCTTGTCGAGGAGAGTAAAGTCAATAATCTAATAGGCCCGTTTCTTTTCTCTTTACTGCCACAATCGTACAACTTTATCGATACTCAGACCTGAAGGCAAAGGACACGAGGACAATGCTCTGCGACAGATGGCAAGCCCCCGCTCTGTGTCAGACAACTAAACACAGCAAGGTCCAACAGATGAGATTTGAGAAAGGGGAATCATAAGGAACTGTTTCTACTTAGGATGCCACAATATCTAAGGTTTAACACTACCTTTTTGGTTCCTGACACAATTATTGACGGGAGATTTTTTCAAAGGCACAAAGTCAGCAGGAGATTAAGTGAGGGTGTGACCCACACCTCTACAAGCCTTCCAACCACATGGTTCACCTGCACCAGAACCTGGAAGCTTCTCAGGACCAACAACACTAGCAAATAACTTCTGTTATTTAGACGAATGTGCTCCATGAAATCTTTGCAGAGTAATTGCTCTACCCAGTACCAACCTCCTAACCTCTCTAGCTTCACAAACCCGATGTGGGACGCAGAGAAGCTCCTCCATATCCTTCCCTCCTCCCCTGCTCCACCACCCCTGCACAGGACAAAATTTGCAGTGTTGGTTTGTGTTGGGTTCAGCACTGCATGCATCCAGGCTGCTCAAACCCACAGATGGAAGGAGAGCCACCTTTCCATCCCCACCTCTGGAAAGCAGCAGATGCCGTAGGAAAAGCCCTGCAAATTCCCCCAGTTCCCTTTGAAACCTGAGGAGAACAGATGAGCAGCACATTTGAAATTAATTACAGCAAAACCCTACTGCATTGTTCCCTCCTCCCCTTCCTTTTTCTCCTGACCCCCTCATCATATAGCTTTCACTGAAACGTCTGTGTGGTGTGTATATTTTCCTAAAGTCGCCGGGGCCAAAACAGTACAGCTGAGACATTCACAGAAGTCAAAGAAAGTGCAGAGCCCGGTTAGCGCGCAGGGGTACAATAGTTCCTTAAGAGTGAGCGTCTCCCCTGCCCGCCGTCCCCCTCCTCCCAAACCTTCCGTCTCTAATGAACCTTTGGTGTTCGTCCATGAAAAACAAACATCAATCAGGCAACAGGCTGTTCCTTTTCCCCTGTTGCTAGTCTGAAATAACAGTCATCCCCCGCTGGGCTGGGAACGCCACTTCCCCGTCCAGCACACATACAGGATAATAAGGGGGAGGCGAAGGAGGGAGGAAAACCCGCTCCGAGGTGCCAGAATACACAGCGAGCCGTGCCTTTTGGAGCCAGAGAAAACTTGGGAACACAACAGCTTTTGATTCCTCCTGTCCCACTGGGCACGTTAATTATTTAATAGTTGGCTTGTGAGCTGGCGGTGCTGGTAGGAACGGGGTGGAAGGGAAATCAGGCTTTTCCCCCGCCGCCCCCGGTCCCATCCTTGCGCTGGCAGAATTGTGTGCACACACACGTGTGTGTGTGTGTGAGAGGCTTCAAGCTGGCCCGAGAGCCTGCTCAGAGCCGCGTCCTCTCCCTGCTGCTCTCACAAGACCCTCCTTGTTGGCCTGGGACCACCGCAGCCACAGACAGCATGGGACAGCATCTGGATCAAATGAGCGATGGGCAGAGAAACGCGCCCCGTCTTCTCTCTGATATCCCTCATGTGTTATGACTGGGGGAAGGGTACTTCTGAGTTTATGTTGGATTTCGACAGAGTTGGAAGCGGAGCTGAAAATCAAACAGAGATCAGCTTATGATTTGCAACCAGGGCTTTCTAGGTGTCTGAAGCAACACTTTGGAAGAGCACGGGGAAAAGGAGAATGTAACTACATCTCATTTGGATGGAGAGGACTCACAGATGTTAGGAATATTTTCGATCAACAGCTTTCCTGGCACTGCTCTTAGTGGAATCCACAACCTTGACGGCTAGCTGAGTAAGAAAGTGCTGGCAAGCTCCTGCCTGCATGCAGGCAATTTGCAATGCTGCCAGTCAATATTTCAGTGAAAACAAAATTGCAGGGATCATATTAAAAGAGGGGAAAAGGCAAAATAAAACAAAACAAAACAACAAAAAAAAACAGCTTCCCCTTTTAGGAGAAACTCTGATATGACCTGATGGGAAGACCCTCCCAAATCACAACACCCTCTTTGTTTGTTTAAAATTAACACACCGGGATGGGAGTCCTGCCGTGAGCACGCTAAGGCAAGCCTGCCAGCAGCAACAGAAGCAGACTCAGCAAGAGGTGGCTTTACACAGGGGCACCCGGGTGGCATGTTTAGTACAGGTCTGCAGGAAATGATGCAGAAAGAGGTTTATGGTTGTGTCCATTTGGTAGAGGAAATAGATGCAGCAGGCATGGGTCTGAGCCAAAACCCTGGACCCAGTCTTGTAGAGCCACTAGGGGAAAGGAAGGGATGGGAGGAAAGAAGAGCTTCTGCAGTAATATTTTCAAATCTGGGTCTGGTCTCAGGCACGCTGACCTATTTTTAGTTTCAAACAATGGCGTTTTTGGAGAAGACAGCAAGCGGTGTAGACCAGCCAGGATTTCTCACTGGACCACTATTGAGATTACTGACACAGGCTCTGAGGGGCAGCTTCACTCCTGGTACAGCTAACACCATCGTTTGGAATATCTCTAGAGTTTCTCTAAATTGCTCCCACCTGCATGGCTTGCAACAGGGTGCTCTGCTGCTCACAACCCCTGGAGTGAGGCCGTTTTCCACCCTGGCCTCAGGACACAGATTGGCTGACTACACTGGCATGGTCAGTGGGTAGTCCTCAGATGTCTGCTTACAGCTGCTTTACAGCTTGCACTGCTGGAATGACATAAAGGGTCCAGAAGCTGGCCTATAATGCAAAAACTTTTCAGGCCAAAAGGTGCATTACGCCCAGAGAAATCATTTGTGGATCCAATGAAATGTATAAAATAATCTGCTCTACTTTGATTATTAGATTGTAAGATGTACAGAAAATAATGGACATATTCTTGCTGTTGGTTTCAGGTTTCTAGCTCAATTTTAAAGACTGGCTCAATAATAAGAAATAATGATAATGTTCGTTATTGTATAAACATTCAATGTTCATACTGTTAAATTTCTTCTTCCAGCCATTAAGCCTGCGTTAGATCAGGTTGTCTCTGCAGAGCTTGCACTGTGAGCACCTCTCACTGTGCCCAGAGGCCAGCAACGTAGGAAAGCAACTGGCAGGGGACTGCTTAGCTGTTTGGAAGCCAAATCACATAGTATTGAGAAAATCAGAATGTTAGCTACTTCATCCAACAAGGCGGGCCCTTTTCTGCCACCCTGCTTTGTGGAGAGCTTCCCAGGGAGCTGGCTCTGGGCTTCCTTTCAGTTTAATATTCAAGAGTGAAGCGGTTTGAGGTGGGTTTGCAAACTCTGATGTGCTCTTCTGTGATGCTGCCTGGTACAATGAATCCCAAGGTGTCACAAAGACAAGGATTAAAGGGCCTGAAGGGACAAACTCTTCTTCCACAGGTTTCACACCACAAGTCAGAAGTGTTCAGGAGACAGATCTCTCAATACTGGATCATCATCTTATATATATATTTATGGAAATGTAGAATAAACTAAGCAGACACCAGCAGCAGATGCAGGTTCATAGATGTCTGCTTATTACTGAACTCCGCTCCAGCTGAGACTTAAATAGCCTCCTTTATGCAAAATGGGAGAGGGAGCGGAATCGAAGGAAACTGGCAATTACATAATTTTATTTCCCTCCTAGCCCATTCACTTTTCATCAGGTGGCTCTGTGCTTGCACACGAAAGGCGCTTCTGAGCGCTAACTTAAGCACAAAGCCAGCTCGATACTTTCCTTTCACTGGGAGGAAGTCTCCATGTGCTTTTCTGGATGCCGTGGAAAAGCACGGTGAGCACACTATTATACATTATTTTGCAAGCACTATGCGCTGTCTGGGAAGCAGGGACAGCCAGGCTGCACCATCCCTCTTTCCAAGGCTGCACCTCTCCTGAGCATGGCACAGCTCACAGCCAAATACTGTGGCCAACATTTAATCCCCATGCTGGGAGATGCCTGGACAGATCCATCCGCAAATTTCTTCTTCACCTTCTAAAAAAAACTTCCTTCTCACTAAAATCCCCACTCGAACTGTAGCAGGCTGCCTGGTGAAGAAGCCACCAGCTCCCAGTGCTAGCAGATGTACTTGGGGGCAATCAGGCTTTCCTGGCTTTGCTGCTCACCTTGCGAACACCTTTCAAGAACATGTCTGCAACAAGGCAAAAAGTTAACGTCCATTTCAGTGGAGATAGATCTGGAAGTCTGACTATTCCCTTATGGATAAGCCTTAAAGAATTTATTAGCGATGAAACCAATATGTTTCTTCAGAAACTTAATAGGCTCCCATAAAAATTACTTCAATAACTTTTAAAATTTAATGGCGAACGAGAACCTTTCCACAGGCTTTTTGAACTGTCCGACAGAATCCCATAGCAGGGATATAATTCTACAATAAATTTTGCAGGACAGTTAAAAAAAATATATAAAGCTTTTAATTTCCTATTACCTCCTGTAAGACTTTGCCATCCATTTAAAGCAAATAAACGAACTAAAAGCACTGCAGTCACTTGTCTGTCCCAGCAGTTTACAAGAAAATATTTACTGTTTGGAAAAAAACCACCCTAGAACAAGTATCCTTTTCAAAAGCACAGCGATGCAAATAGGAACACGGTGCCAAGTCCCGCTCTCTTGTACACTGCTGCACACCCGGGTAGCTGCAGGGCAGTGAATGGGGTCAGTATGGCTCTACCTGGAGCTGGGGCAGAGCGTGGCCAGCGGTGGCATGGAAGGAAAGCCACACGCTGTGAATCCCCAGGTGGCTTAGGGGCAGCGTTAACAGGCTCCACAGGGAGCAGTGCTCGGCCCTAGTTAGCAGCAAGGACGGCCAGCGAAGCACGGAGGCGAGAGGTGGGGAACACACGCCTGTACGTGTCTAGCAAGACTCAGAGGAGAAAATGGCAGCAAGTGTCTGGGATGAGAGCAAGGCCACGTCCTGCCTGTCAGCCACATCCCTGTCCCGGGAGGTGTCTCTGGGTGGGTGGCGAGAGGAAAGGGAAAAGCAGCAAGATGCTGATAGCATCCTCTTTGCTGGGAGCCGCTGCTGGAGGCCAGGGCCTCGCTGGGAATTACAGACCCTGCCAGCATCCGCGCACCGAGCGACCGGATCCATTTGCAATTAGACGACAGGCCCCGCTCCCATCCATCACCCCGCTGACACTGACTGCCCACAAGGAAGCACAGGCCGACCTGGGGGCAGCCCCAGCCCCCTCTCCGCCTTGTAAAATGCCTTGTCGATCGCCAGCTGCCCGACTTCATGGCCTGCAGCAGGGATGGGGTGGCGGGGGCTGCAGGAGTCCCCGAGGGGCGACAGCACAGCGTGGGCGAGCCATGGGGCTGCGGCCTGGCAGGCTGCTGCTCCTAAACAGGCACAGGGAGCAGCATGGGAAGGAGCGTCAGAGTGTAAGAAAATAGCCCAACAGCATGCACAACACAACGCACAGCCCTGGCAGGGGCTGAGGGGCTGCTGAGGAAGAGGAGGAGGAACGTCCTCCATGAGGAGCAGGCCTGTCCTGGAGGCCCCGCCACCTCCCCACACCGCAGCGCCAGTCAGGATGAAGATGGAATCGGGTTTATACCACGCGTTTAATTTGCAAAGAAACTGACGCTTTACAGAATCCTACATGAATAAAACATGTCCCTGAGGTATTTTAAAAGCAGGATGGAGGAGAAGAACCCGTGGTTTGAGGGACTGATAGTTTTGTGGGGGTTGCAACTGCTGCTCGCACCATCACCAGCCGCCAGCGCCCTCGCGGTGCCGACCCTGCGGTCAGCACAGCCATCAGCTGGAATCCACACCAGGACTAACGGTCCTGGCTTCTGCTACTCAGAAAAACAGATAAGCAAACTATAAACAAGGAGTAAAAAAGATGGTATCTTTCAAACAGCCTTTAAGAGTCTGGGTAATGTAACCTACTACATGCATTTGGAAGGAATTTTTTCTTTTTCTTTCTATTTTCCTGGTTTACAGTTTGATGGTCCTTTTATCTACTTTCACATGAACTGAGAAAAGCTAAAATTTGCCTACTCAATCAATATGAGTTTGTGCAGGCGCATTCAGGATACATACTATTTTGCTTTTATAGTTTATTTTAAATAAAAAGTATAATTAAAGAAAATAAACCACCCACTTCATAACATTTATACAACGAAGACTTTATTTATTTTATTTACGTTTCGGTGGGCAAGGCACAGCATGCAGTTAGCTTTCCGTGATGCTTAACAAAGCCACATTTGAAATTTAAAATCTTTAAGGAAATGAACAAATTCTGCGGAGGAAGGGCAGCTGAGCAAAGAGACTTCTTACATTACCCTAGGTAATTGTGTATATATATGTTTCTGCGTGCCTCTCTCTACTCCAAAAACATACCCATGACTTGGATGCTTTAAATCAAAAAGCAATTTCAGTCTGTAATACTCAAATAAATAATTAAACACGTTTTATCTCCTACAGTATTGCTTCTATTCATTCTAATCCCACTGACAGGAATGCAGCAACATACCCCACATCCTTAAAATAACAAAACAAAACACAAGACACCAAACAGAAGGCCTGGAAATGTTTATAATTCAACTTTTCAACTCTCTTGGCTGCAGCCTGAAGCTACAAAGAAAGCTCTATGCTGGCTCACTTGAGGGAGACGCACCAGGAGATAGCTGTGCAAACTGCACGGCAAATGGCGCACGCAAAACCTGCCCACTTGCACGAGGCAATTCTGACTTTGGAGCATACAACACTCAACTTGTGTTGAAGTCAATAAATTATCCACTTTTGCATTATGAGTTTTACGAAGTTAACTGAGCAGTGTGATAAAGGCGAATGGCCTCTCCTACTTGTCCACCGTATTTTCCAGATGGCTGCTATGGATACGGATGGTTATGTCCTGAACTACTGTGAAATGCATGTAGCTCACAGGCAAGGCATTTATGCTAGAGTTATTCACATTCCCAAAGAGAAGGCTGAGAGCTTTCCAGAGCCTGCAAGATGAGAAAATTGCAAGAAGACAAAAAAGACTGCGCTTACTGCAGTTTTCTGCTCTCGGTTTTGTTTTGAGATGTGTTTAACTGGCTGAGACTTGTGCGATTATCTCTGTTATGCACACTGTTAGAAAATCAAAGTCCTCCTCCTTCCCAGGCCGCTGTATAATTATATATCTGCATGTGCAAGAAAGCCAGAAAGCTAATATAATCATGCAGGCAGTGGCAAAATTACATAGAAATTTTCAAGAAGAAGATACTGGGATGGACTCACACAGTGGATTTTGCAGTAGTTCAGGGTATACACTATTGCCAAGCCCAAGCATTTACAAATCACAAGCCATCTTTAAAATGAGGTTAACAACAAGCTATCTGGGCTCCTTTTCAGCTACCTGCTGGCTGTGAAGCGCAGAAGAATTGCAGTTCCAGGCATTCCTCTGTGGCCAGAAAGACTAAAATCTTACTTAAAAAATGGAATTAAAACTTAGATTCTCATACAGTCCTCTGAGAGTGTGGGTTTCATGAAAAACAGAGAATATTGCAAGACTGTGATAAAATCACAAGAGATGCAACGCGGGGAGTAGAGCAGCTGCAGAGCATCCTGAACATCGTATAAATCACAGCAATGTGGTTGCTATCTACACAAATGCATTACTTTATTTATTATTACAGATGCTGCTGTGGAAGTTTTTGCATGCCTGTAATCACAGAGGACTGTTGTCCAAAGATTCAGCTGTGAATTATCATCCCCCTCAAGTTCACTCTCAGGCCAGGTAATTGCACGCAAGCTGGTGACCTCATCCAAATGTAACCAAAATCTGGGGATAACACTGAGATCAAGAGACGGAAGGCATTGCTGCTTTTCCTGCATTTCGGACCCTGCTGTGGACCCCACGCAGGAAACTGGGAAAATTTATGGTATCGCTCCTGACCTCCATTCCTGTACAACACAGCTAATTGCCCGAGCGGGTGTTTGCTCTGTGCCTGTACAGGCCTTCTTGCACTGGAAAGCTCAACAACACAGCACAGTAAGGCAGAGGCTCTGCAGGAGAGGTGACACAGTTAGGGCAGATGCCATCCCAACCCAGGCACTGAGCAACCATGAAGCTGCCCCGCCGCAAACCTGTGCCAAGCAGGTTATTTTGAGCTCAGCTGTGTTTAGGTTGTTTTCTGCTTCACCGGGCGCTCGCGGGTTCCTCCTCGAGAGCTGACTTGCTGCCCTCCTGTCCTGCCCCTGCCCTGCTGCCCCTCCTTTCCCCTCTCACCCCAGCTCACAGCAATAGCCATCGGTTTTTAGCAGCATGTCCTGCACTGGGGGTTCTGTATTTCCAGCTTTTAAAATGATTTAGTGTGACAGTTTAGTGCTGAATTTAAAAAAAAAAAAAGGAAAGGGAAAAAAAAAGAAAAAGGAAGAGAAGGAGAAGAGAGAAAAAGGAGAGACAGTCCCCTTAAGGCAACAAAATTATGGAGCAGTGATCTCAGAGGAACAAGGGTTCTTCTCTGGTTCAGATGTGCTTGTCAGGGCTCGGTGTTGTCTCTGAACAAGAAATCTCTCTTGCTGGCCCAAGGCACAGTTTTGTGGTCAAGAGGACAGAAAATAAAGGAAGGGAACTTCAAAGGACCATAAGCTGCATTAGCCCACTGGGGCGGGTGGCTGCGGCACATCCCATGGCTGACAATTACGACCCGCGTGCCGGGAAAGCTTGGCTCCCTCTTGTCAGAGGGATAAGACACAGATTGTGAGCTTTAGAGCTTTGAGGATGAGTACAGTTCATGATGAAAGATAGCACTTCAAAGCCCTCCGCCTCGAAACCAGGGAACAGTGAGAATGGAGGGTAAGCAATCTTTTTTTTGCTGGGGGGTGCACGTGCAGGGGAAGGATAAGACTTATTTTCACTGCCATTTATTATTGCCATGAAAACGAAGCCTTGCACTGTTTATGGAATCTCTCATTAAACAGATCTCTTGATAAATCGCTTGATAAACATTCATTAATTAATTCTCCCAGCACACTTGGCTGACAAGCACTGGTCTTCCCTTGGCGGGAGGGGGGAAGTGAGGCGAGGATCTCGGCGAGCACCCCCAGCCCAGGGCAGAGCTGCTCCCTGTGACCAGGCAGCTGGACCACACTACTGCCCGCACGTCAGCTTTGATTCTCATCCTCACACAGAAGCGATGTACTCGGCTTCGACTGCCTTCAGCCCCTCACCCCCTGGCTGCTGCCCTGTGCCCCTGGGTCTGGCTCCTCTGCGGGGTCTCGGCTGGGGGCCTGCAGGTCTCCTGGGCCACAGCGCCACGTTCTTTTGGTACAGGAGGCACCACCTCTCCCGGCTTCCCCAGCGTACCTGACCATGACCTGGCCTGAGAGCAGCAGGTCTGCGGTAAGGAGAGGTGGGAGCAGGAGGCCCAAATGCCATCAGGGCAACTCGCTGGAGGAAGGAGCTAGCAGCAGAACACAGCTCTCATGTTCTTAAAATACAAACCACCCCGACACACTTACGGCAGGCAGGCGAGGTCCCTCCAGAGACCCCTCACCTCCCACCCCACCAGCCATCGGCCCTCCGCCAGCCACGGGCGCTCCCCTCTCCCTCAGCCACCCAGGGATGGCCGGATCCGGCCTTCGCCTCCACCTCCCGTGCCCTGCACTGCGCCTGCTCTTCAGAAAAACCAAAGGACCGCCTGGGAGATTCCTGGGAGAGAAGCGCTGCCTGAGAGAGCAAACAGACCCTTATTATTTGTTAATCGATTCAGTCACCAGGAGGATACAACACCCGGCCCTGGGCAGCAAACGTCCTTGCGGCTCTGCACCGCAGCGACGAGTTGGCTAAACAAATCCTTCCTTACGTCAGAAAACAAAGACCGGGCGGCACAGCAGACGAGGGATTCTCTGCTTTTGTCTTTGGTCACTATTTCCTTTCGCCGCCTTCTCCCCCGGGAGCTCGGCTCGTGTCCCAGCTGCGGCCACCAAGGTGGCCCTGGCTTGTGGCCCCTCTCCCTGCCGGGCCCGGCCGCGGCCACCGGCGCCGCGCATCTGGTACCGTGCCTGAGCTCGCGGCCGCCTCGGTGGGGCGGGGGCGAAGACAAATGTGAGCTACCCAGCCAGCGCCAGACAAAAGGCTCAGCTCCTCGGGCCTTTTGTGGAGCTGTGAGAGGTGGTCAAAGGTTATGTTTTACAGCTGTTCCGGCCTCCAACAGGCGAAAACCGTCTATCTCAGCGCTTAATTGGATTGCTAAGCCGCTGATAAACCAGGACGGCATAAAACAAATACACTGGGCCAAACACATCCCCGGGGAAAGTTTGCAGAGAGCAGGGGGAGTTGCGCCAGACAACGAATCTGCCTCGTTGTGCTCTCAAAGCCTGGTTACCTGCAGGAACAGCTGCGGCAGGACGCTGCCGATCTGCCGGCTGCCACCTCTCCAAGAAGGCCCAAGTGTTTACACAAGAAGGACATAGCACAAGTGCCCACCACAACCCTGATCACTGATCCTTGGCCTGCACAACTCCAGCCCTGCCAAAGGCTGCCCTTAAGTCAACGCCATTATCTTGGGAAGGAATTTCAGTGCAGCACTTGGAAAGTCACTTTCTCCCGGCCATATGGCATCTCCAAGCCCGGTCCTGTCGGCGCGGCGTTCATTTGCATGTGTGAGAGACGAGTTCTGGCTCCTGCGTCACCGAGTGACAACAGGGCGAGGGGTAGAATTTAGAGCTGTTGGGGTTTCTGCACAGAATTGTGCCGAGGAGAATTAATCTCACCTCTCAACACAAGTGGGGGTAGCCCCCGACAGAGCCTGCCCCCGGCCACAGCCTGTGCCGACCAGCAAGGCGCTGCCAGCACCGGTGAGAGTAAGAGACAAGACCAAGACAAAAATTACAATCTGAACCCAAACCCTCCCAAAGCTGCAATGTCGACTTGCCACAGTAAACCAAACACGAACAGCCTTAAGCTACAGGGATATAAACAGCAGTGAACACAGACTTCAAGACAGCAAATTCACAGCCATTCACACATTTAACTTCCCGATGGAGAGGTATTTTGAAAACTCATGTTGCTGAGCTGCTCTGTGATATGGAGGGGTGGGGGATCTCGGGCTTCAGCACGAGGAGGAGCCAACAAAGCTGCTAACACTTCGACATAAGCCTCTGCAGCAGATCTCTGTGCCATGCATTTATTCAGGATGGCAAGATTTCTGTTTTGCTGAGGCAGTGCCGTATGGGCAATCTGGCTTGCCTTATTGGTGAGCCAAGGCCGAGGGAAGACAAATGCTCTTCCCTTCCATTTGTTTAAACTTCCCTCCTTCCCCCAGATAAAGCCGCATACTTCCATAAAAATATCTGCAAATGTAATAACACAATGGGCTTGTCATCAGTTTCCACATTTGGAATTGAAAATTTGCAAAGCTTGGAAAGAGAAAATTCCTAATACTTAGCACTGCTACAGAGCCCAGCTATAACCCGGGCCTGGAGCCAGGTGATGGAGCACACAACCACCAGAACGCCTCTCCATGGCCAGCACCTACCCCTACACAACTGCAAATCATTCATTTTTCTTGGCCCTCTTGAAATAATGGGAGGTTATTTCATCGCTTCTTATTAACGTGCCTCATCTCCCCTCTTCAGGGTATTTGCACGTCCCTCCTACTGACTGCTGTTCCAAGATGAATTTATGCTGTAGCTCAGTGCTGGGAATGCTGCAGAACAGCTACAGATCCCAACAACTCACTCGGAGCCACAACGTCAGCCTCCTTGCACGATACGGTGGAACCAGTCCCAGCATAACGCTTTCAACCACACTTTGCCCTTCGAGGCTGTTTCTTCAGTGTTTTTGCCTACGGTATTCATCCCGGTGACACTGTCCCTAAGAACACCAGAGTAGCCCTGTTTCATGGCTGTACCGAGCCCTCCAAGGAGGGCTTGGCGTGTTTAGAAATACATCACTGCAACTCCCAACGGGAATCTTAACTGGCGCAGTCTCTTAGCAACACCCAGCGCATATCACAGGTAACTCTCGATTAATAGTAATAGGGGGAGCTGGGAGCTCAAACCCCGCAACATGCCAAGCACCTTCCTCCTCCTTTTGTAGAACCAAAACAGACACAAATGCTCTGTGCATGCTGGCAGGACATAGATGTGCAAGACCGTGTAAGAATAATATAGATAATGCTAAAATATCTGTTTAAAAGAAATGAGGATTTGATTGTATTAGAGCGAAACAGCATATCCCCTATAGTAAGGGCTGATTTCTCCTTTGTCAGTAACGCCTCTCCTCATGGATCTCTGACTTGTAGGGAAGAAGTCTTGCCCCACGTGGAGATAATGCAGCTCTACATTTTAACTTAACCATCTCAAGCCTGTAAAGCTGATCTTTATGACAACGTGTGTGGCAAAATCACAGGCGCTGGCAAAACTGGTGTCCTGCTATTTGCATGACATTCCCCACAGTTTCACACACTCAAACAGCTTGCTCTAAGGTAAGGAAAGCATTTCTCCAAATCACTTACCTTTATTTGCTGCAGGGGAGAACAGCTTCTCAGAGCCTACAGAAGCCTGAAAAAGAAAGAGAAACAGAGGGTGAGTAATACCAAAGGAGAATTTAGGAAGGCTTGCTCACAAAAACACAGCTCATAAAACAAGTCTGTTATCTGTAGACCTGCAATTACACAATGCACCTGGAGGGTGCAATGTTGTGCCATTAAAGAATAAGCATGCATCCTAAGATGAAAGCAAAGCGTGTAAAAGTACTGTCCTGATCTCACCCAGCTATATCCTCCTGTCTCGTTTATTTAGGCAGCCATGCAATGCACAGCTATTTTATCCATGAGTCTTCATATAAAAACAAAACCAGTGAAACTGCTATCAAGCTGAAGAAAAAAAAACATTTCGAAGCCCCTCTCATTGAAAATAAGCTCATTTCTTGCTGAACATGCAAAATGTAATTTGTGTATCGGAAACACGAGTTGCAACTGAACACATCCGTATGAGGGTGTTACACAATATTATGCCAAATGATAGGTCCATGCTGCTATGCACTTAGTCGAATATGAAATAAAACGACTTCCTCTTGGAAGAAGCCCGTCTCCTTGCAAACTGGGTTGCACTATGCTGTTTGAACTCCACGGCAGTGCATTTGTGCTCCTCACAGCTCTGGGAAATAGTTAAAGAAATCCAATTAACCTAAACCTTGTAAACAGCTTCATGATAATCAGGGTCACTGGGTTACAGACAAGATGATAATGACAGACAGGAAAAAAAGTCCATTCATTGTAAATAAAGCTTTTATGAGTTAATTTGATGGCTTCCCCCACCCCCACCCCCTGATATCAAACAGTCAACCTATTTCAGCATAAGCTTTTCCTCCTCGCTATCTGATAAAATAGCAAGCAGCCTCTACAGAATCAAAGCTGGTCTGGGAGCAGGGAGCATGATCAACATTACTACTATCTACAAGACAGCTGAAAATATCAGCAGCATTTTGGCACTGACTGCTGCACGTATAAAATGGTGTGAAGTACAAAGCTGAAGAGCAAAAGATATTGAAAGTGAAAAAAGGCTTTCTCCCTTGGCTCTGCTTTAAAAAAATGAATTAATTCAACACATGGCTGAACTAAGTTGATTTTCTTTTTGATTTTATTGATTTTATTCTAAGGTGCCTTGGGAGATTTGCATGATAAAGAGCACTGTGAATTGTATTACATTGTTATATATTTTAAATGACGACTCAGAAGGAAAAAAGACACCAATAGCAAGATGCAAGGTCTGCATCAGATATACTGAGAAGCAAGGAAGAGTGATCTATTAACGTTACTTCTAAGGAAACTAGCACTGCAAGCACTGAACATCTTACTTACTGCAAATGTATTAAAAAAAAGAGGGAAAACTACATGAAAAATAGGTTGAGACTGAGGCACATAAGAAAGAAATTCTGAATCATGTCCACGACAAAGCTGCAGGTGTAGCTGTGGCATGTATGACTGATAACACAGCTCAGCAAAAGGATCCTAAAATGTTAGGGAAAACCAGTTACCTGCACGATCCCTTCACTGCACGGACTAAACAGAGGAAGAACCAGGATTAAACGAGGCTTTGTCTAGGCTGGCTTGCAAAGAAAAGTGTAACAGCGTCACACAGCAGCAACAAGAGCGGCGCACAAAATGACAGCCGGCTCTGAATTTACAATCCATTGTTCAGAGATTTTTCACTTATCATCGACACAAAGTCACAACGGAGCCCGAACAGACCTACAGGCTCTGGGAACGCAGGCTGGAGGTGCTCAGCACTGCTAGCAGCTTGCCCTAAGCCAAGCTCTCTGCTCCGTGCGCTCCGGGAGCACCAGGACACGTGGCAGGTGGATAAATAAGATTCTCCCATTTTACAGGCAATGAAGCTTGGGCACGGCTTGCACTGAAGCTGGGAGCTGGCAGGGGGGGCGTGTGGCAGCCCCCCCCAGCAGCAGCAGCCCCGTGCTTTGCCTGGAAGGCGAGCGCCACGGCTTTACGCCAGCCGCCACGCTGCCCTCTGCGAGCTCGGGACCGAGGATGTGACTGAGACTGGCGCAGCTTAATCACGAGCTAAAGATCTCATTGCTTCAGGTCCAAGTGATACGAAAACAATGTTCAAGGAAGTCGAGCAAGAAAAATCACTTTTAAGAGAAAGCACAACACACGGATTATTGCTCAGTCTCCTGATATCAAAAACCACACGTGTGGCACCGCCCTCCACAATCAGAGCCAACATTTACAGAGCCGAGCTTTCAACATCACAGCCATGGTTTGCAGACACAAACTTTCGCACCTAGAGTTTACAGTAACTTTTGCTCTCTTTTCTGGTGATTTCTAGCTCCAGATCCGAACAGCTTTTGGCATGAGCACCGGTCTCAAACAGTGAAGGCCTGTGCTATAGCATATTCTGTGAGCTGCTGTAAAGGCAGGAGGGGAGCCGGGGGAGGAAGAGCCTGAATACATCATTCAATTTCATCAGTCACCCTTTAAAGAAAGCATACAATAAAACCTATGTGTCCGAGGGAGCCCACTAATGAGTGAAAAAATCCAGCAAACCAACGCATCTGCTAGAACAAGTCCCCTCCCAATTTTTCTGCTGTTTCAAGCAAACCATTTGCATATGTTTAAGAAGGGATTAAAAAAAAAAAAAAAGAAAAAGAAAAAAGAGGAATTCTTCCCCTGTGAGCAAAACCAGGCGCTGGGAGTCCTTTATGCAGATGGGTTCATGCCATCCTAGGAAATCCCACTCTTTCGACCAGAAAACACGGAGGCATTTCTTCCTCCTCCTCCGGCACAGCTCGGGAGGCAGGGGAGGAGAGCGGCTGCACCGCCCGAGCACGGCAGGGAGACCCCCCCCCAGCCTGGAGCTCACAGACAAAAGACACCCCTCGTCTTTCTTGTACATCTGCTGTTCGTCTCCTTCCCCCGCCGAGCTCTCCTGCTTTATCTGCGTCGCAGCACAGCCCCAGACAGACGTGTTTTCATTAAAGCTGCTGCTCGCGAAGTCCCACCCTCGTCCCCAACAACGACCTTTGTATTTCAAGCATAAAGGCTCTAACATTTGTCCCAAAAGAGACACACGCACAAACGATTTCAGTTTCTGATGTAGTCTCGCTGCTGCAACTTTTACGAGCCAGCACCCTTTGAAGACACCCTAAGATTGCACCAAGCCCTGGGGTTCCCCTTTGTGCTTCGTTCAAAGTTAGCGGTTCTCTGCCCCATTTTGATTTTCTTTCTTTCTCCAGATCTGGAGGGGAAAATGTCTCCACCCAGCTCTGTGACAACGTGAAACTCGGCTGAATACACTGCAAAGAAAAGCAGCATTTTTACTCTTTTTCTGCTTTGGGAAGAGAAAGCAGAGGAGCGGCCGTCCTTCCCTCACCATTCCTCCCCTTGAACCCAGCAAATACAAGCACCGATTCTATTTTCAGCACTAAAAGCTTAGCAAAGGCAGCCTTCCCCTCCAAATGTAAGGCGGTAACCACAAAGGATATAGCACACCCTCTCCTCTGAAGGTGAGCGGAGAGGCGTGATGAAGTCCATGCCTAATTCATCCCGGTCCCTACTAACCCAGGGCAGCTGAAATGTGTAAGAGTGCTTACGGATTAATAATTTAATGATTATGTGTAGCAGAACAATATCATCTGACAGAGACAGCATTATAAACTATGTCAGGCCTTGCAGTAATTACTATTCTTTTTTTTTTCCTCTTCTCTGTAGCCTATAAAATTGCTCGCAGGGAATAAACAGTTCCTTATCAGTGAGAACAGAAGCTCTGCAGATCTTCACGCAGCCTCCTGGAGCACACAACACCAGATCCGAGCCCGATACTTCACAGTCTGATCACAAGACACTGTCAAGCTGCTAATAAGGCTGCAGTCTTGGTTCACAAAGAGCAGAAGCACGTGGTGTTGGGGTCCTGGTATATATGTTCTGTACAGGGCAAAACTGAGCATCCCCTCTGCGTCTGAGTCCAGTACGGTAGGTAAAAGGAAGAGGAGGCAGTGAAATACAGTTTACGTTTTATTTCTGGATGGCTGCCTATCTTCCTGACAGCCAAGAGCTGGTCTCAAGTGAGACTGTTTTCACACTGTTACTGAACTTAGCAAGTACTAAAAGCTCTCAAGAAAACCTTTCTCCGGGAGATTTTCAAACTAGAAGTGCTGTGTACGCTTAGAGAGACTTTCAGAATAAAGCTCAGAAACTACCTGAAAATTTGGGATCAGTTTTAATTCCCGCCTTTGATCTGTTTCCCCTGCTTTTACCTACCACTCTGATACCACTTGATCGCTTGTCTAGTGGAGAATTTCAGCATGTCAGTATTGCTTTACCAGTTTCCAGTTGATTCTGTAAGTCATTAATACCAGCCCCCTCCATGCAGTAATACGAGAACAATAACTAGAACAGGAAGGTGGTGTTTGGTTTGTGATTCTTCTGTAGGAAATGGAACCCGATACACAGGGAGAAGTGCGAGCGCAGCCTCCAAGTCACACGCGCACACCAGAGCAAACTAAAACTCACCCTGAGGACCAAGGAAGTATTCAGCACATTCCAGGACACAGAGGCAATGTGGCAACCCATGGCGAACACTGCCTGCGTTGTGAGGGGATGTTTCAAGGCCACCGGGAACCTACGGGCTTTTCAATCTCAGTATTATTTTTGGAGGGAAATCACAGCTTGATTGAGAAGACAAAAGAAAAGCTACACACCAGTCAGTCATTTCAGGCACCATCACAGGCAAAAAGCTGAAGTTAGAGTTACACGAACTACCTTTTTTGTGACACCTTCTAGGAAAATTCAGCTCTGGGGTACGAGGCTGGCTGAGACAGAGCAACCAGCTGTGCCAGGGGATTAAGCCAGAGGGAACAGGATACACGCGAGACTTCTACAAATCCACATTTCACTCTGTGATTCTCTCTCAACAGCCAAGACGTTCACCTGTCCCCTTCCCTCCGAGACCTCCGCACAGAATTTACAGCTGGGGCTCCCGAGAGGGATCAGCGCTCAACAGCTGCCTGGGGGCACCGACCTGGCCAGAGGTACTGGGCACGGAGCGCTTCCGAAAACCCACTCAGATACCTGCATGGTGACCAGACTGTTTGGAAAAACTGATGGTCAGGAACACTTATGAAATCCTGGCTGTTGAGCCCCAGTGCAAATAAGGCCTAATAATTTAGTATTCCCTAAGCAAACATGAATTTCTGGTGGATCTCAAGTTTTCTAGCAACAATCCTAAAATTTCAGTTATGGCTTTAGCTACACTGTAACACATCACAGAGAAATGTGCAGTACAAATACCCTGAATTGGCAACTACTTACTGAAATGGCAATGCCTTCAATGCCCCAAACACTTCTAGATCAATTTTGATTCAAAAAATTGGGAGGTACTGATGGGTTTTCCACATTTAGCACAAAAGTCCACTCTACAGAGAGTCCACTAGAAACAAAAAGCTTCTGGGACTATGCTTTCATACAAAAACATACTTGTTTAGGTTCCCCCCCCATATTGATTTAACACACGCATATTCAGTACTGCTTCAGTCCTGGAAAGGGCCTTTCACAACACACACATCTCTCTTCATCACTTTTTCTTTTGAGAACGCTTCTTTCTCTCAGTGCTTTATGTAACCATGCCTATTTTTTGCAACAGCCCCTTTGAGGAGCTAGCACAAGTCTGGGAACAGAGAATTCAATCAGGCCAGAGAGCCTGGAAGCAGAGATCAGAGGGCCCGGTTCACTCTCGAATCACAGCGCGTTTACACGACAGCAAGGTGAAAGCAAAGCGGTGCAGAACCGGTAGGAAACACAGCGTGGATGGTTTGATTCGGTAAGCGCAGGGCATGGAGGCCAAGCCCATTGCTCCTCTGCAGGCTCTACCTTACAGCTTTCTTTTAGACCTTCTCTTTTGGCAACACGGTGGTAAGTTTAAATAACACCATTCTGAAACCAGAGCACGTTCCTGGTTGTTTCACAGCCGTTTTGGGATAGAACAAGCAAGTCTATGTTATGCAGCAACTGCAACTGTTAAACACGCCGTTGTGGTCTGTCGGCTTACTGCCCTGATGTGCCTCGTCCCGTGACGAAGGGTGACCGAGCGCTCCGAAAGCAGCAGGACACCTGCCCTACAGTGTGCCCACTATCAAAGCCTTGGGCACAGGCCTGCCAGCTCCTCTTCCCTCTCTTCCCATCCCTCCAGCCCCCAGAGAATGGCTGCAGCCCAGAGTCTTCCCCTCCCTACCCCCTACATCAGCCAGGCTTTGTGATTCGCCTTCCTTTGGTGCCGCTGCTGTCTCCCAGAGGAAAAGATCAAACTCCCTCTGCTTGCCAGCTCAGCTCCAATAAATAAATAAATACATGCACTGAAACAGATTTTAGTGAAGGAGGAGAAGGGAGGAAGCTGGGGAGTTCCTGGGCCTCGCTGAAGCCGGTCATACAGCTGCAAAAGGTCCCTCAGCTGTTTGCAGAGACACTGACCAGAAGAGAAGTTTTCCAGCTGTCCCTCCCTAAATCCAGCCAAAAAAACTTGCTTCATGTTATTCTGCCTGCATGTTCTCATTTAAATTAAGGTGCACTTCGTCCTTACCTCAGTATCCTCCTCCCTCCAACTCAGCTCCTAAACTGCTACCAAAGCCTACCCTAATTTTACACTCCTGGCTATTTTCCATTCTAATCAGCTCTGATATCTCCTTTATTACACAGCCGTCTGCTCCATGTCCTGGCTTACTCCAACCAAGGAAATGCCAGTTACACTTAGCAGGAAACAAATAAAAACAAACAAAAAAACCCAACCCAACTCAAAATAACAACTGGAAAAAAAAAAAGAAAAGGAAAAGCAGAACGTGTAGTAGATGTTGCTGTTCTTGTCTCGCACTGGACTGTTTTTACCTCTCTGCTCACAGACAACTCCACTGCTGTTACTTCTGAGTAGTCTGGTCTGTGAGTGGCACCCAAAGGACAGTTGCTCTCCCTCCATCACTAGGACAGGCTGCATCTCTCACTGTGGATTAGAGACAGCAACACGGCTATACTAAGGGTAACTGATGCACGGCCTGGTCGATGAAACACAATTCTCCGTGACACATTTGTAAAAGGGCTTTGTGCAATCTGTTTTTAAACATCTCAAACAACAGAGATCTCATGCCTCTTCCTTCGAGCTGATCCCGCTCCCGAACGGCAGGATTTTCAGCCTGCACTTCCACATTTAAGTTGTCCCCATTACCCAGACGTTGACTTAGGCAGCGATGGACTTGATTACTGATTTAGCTTTTGCTACAAAATACAGGGGTAAACCTGTCTGTGAGTAGGAAAGGCTGGGAACGCTGCGTAACGTACTACTATAGTAGTTTGTATTATTGTCATTACAGCTTGGAACTATCTAGCCAGACTATCTATTTGGCTGGGATACAGATTTTTATTTGCACTAAATCAAATGGAATGGAAAGTGCTCTTTGCAGAACTACCCAAGACTCCTTATAATTCAAAGGCTGCATTGTGGGAAGAGTGATGGGCGAGAGCAGGGACTGTACTGCAAATGACAGGTGGCAGACTGTTGTTTGGTACCTACCAAATTACTCTGCTGCTCCCAGGGCTGCCTTGGCATTTCATTATCCCAACTCTCTCCTGGAAGGATGCGGACATAAATTCACACCTCATGTCCTGGTTTCCGTCAAACTGAGTAAGAGTGCAAACGCTGGCACCGACGGGGAATGCCAAGCAGGGCTTGGCATGCTAGAACAAACTCTCAACTGTGGTCTCTGCCAGCTACCTGCATTTATCATTGTAATGGCCTGCCAGACAGGACTTGGCAGCCAGCGGAGGAGGGCGGGAGGAGGAGGGCCAAGCTCTGCGCTGCCAAGCAATTCATTCCTGTGGCTCCTGCCATCGCTGCACCAGCGGGGCAACCTCCGTTTTATTTTATCTTTTAACCAATTATGTGTCACCCAAATCCCACCTGCAGCCTTCTCCAACACAAACGGCTATAAATCACAGTTCAGAGACCAAGAGGGTTTCGCAAGACATTTGATTTCATAAAAAGGTCACTGTCTGTCTGAGAATTGCTGCAGTTCAAATCCACACCAAATAACAACCTGCACTGGCAGCTGGGGAAGGAACAGCTTCCATGGTCTGTTGCGCGTTGTCAGATAGTATTAGAACAATTAGGGAGGCCAACAATGGCATTAGGACTCAGCTGAGCTGAGGAGCTGATACGAATTCAGTAAAATATCTCCTCCTTTCAATTGTAGAAGAAAACATAATTGGTTCAACAGAAAAGGGAAAACCGTACGAGCATACCAGAAACATTTGCCACAGCCACTTTGAACAGGTAAGCAGAAGAAATGCCCGTCGTCGGTGCAACGTGTTCCGATTTGCCTGGGTGTTCAGAGCACACCAGACCACTGCAATCCTCAGCAGTCTCACACCACCAGTATGGTCTGCTGCTTAAGAAAACGCTGTCTTCCCAGTCTTAATCTGTATGCTGGACATGCAGCAGACCCTGCTTAGCATTTTCTGTGAATCACAGCACACAGCAAACATTAGGGGACACTCAAAACCATTTGATGCTGATGCTGTTCTGGAAGCCCTTGGAGTCCATCCCCTCGCAGGTGATGTGACAAACCAGCACCGAGTAGTAGAGAGGAGCAGGCTAACCGCAGTGAATACCCAGGACACACAGCAGACCACACCACCCGACCCGTCCGACAGAAGCCCCCCGCCATGGCTGCAATCCTGATGTGGCCTTCCCGTGCTGGGGGGGGGTCAAGGAGCTTATCAGGAAAAAGGCCCTTGTCCGTGGCTACTGAGCCTCACCGTATCACCCGCAGCAACCTCAAAGGAGCGCCTCTGCAGAAGGCTCTTTTGTTGTTGTTGTTTCTAATTCACTGCTCCAAAATATTTCTTGGCTGCGTCCCAGAGCTGAAGCCTTATCTGCCCCCCCCCTCCCCCCTAGCAGACATGCAGCAGCTGCGGAGGCTTATCACGGCTGCCCGTCCACCGAGTTTACAAATTAACACCCTATCGAGGCTGCACGAGAGCTGATTAATCGGAGAGAGGCAGGCTGAGGGCCTTTATCACCACGAGCGGCTGCTGGGGAAGTCGCAAATCTCTCCGGAGGCCGGAGATGCCTTACAAATGGCAGAGCAGGGGGACGGCGAGGAGGGCGCAGCGGCCCGGGAAGCAGATATTTCAGAGATAGTGCTGGTGGAGGTAATGGATCGGTGGGAGGGGGCGAGCTGCAGGCAAACGCCAGCACGTTATGACAACTAAAAAAAAAGGATAATTAACAGCCTATACCTCCTGATTCTAGCTTTCCCTCCCCGGGCTATAATTTAGCCTATTGCTCCTTTGCTCCAGAGGACAATAAACATTTATTATGTTAAACACATAACTGTGCTGCACAAAAGCACCGTTCTTTCTCAGGTCCACTCCTTCCGCAGCTGTGCGAGCCAGGAGGAGGATGGATTTCTGAAGGGGGCTCTCCTTTCGTGCAGAAAACGGCTCGGTTTGGGCAAAAAGCGCATCCCTGGCTTTGCCCAAAGCAGCAGCGTGCGGGCTGGGCTCCTGGTGAAAAAAATCCCCGAGGACTCCCAGGCTGGCCCACCACAGTTTGAGATGTGCCAGGCTGCGACGGCAAAGGTGTCCCTGCCTTCGGGGCCCTAAGTGCTTGGAGCTGCTCCTGCTTCGAACAGAGATTCCAGCTCATTCAGACAGGCTTTGCTACCTAAGAAACGCCTCCTCAGCTTAGCTTGGCAGCCCCACTTGGAGATTTATGGGGAAATTTTCAACCCCACCAGAGTTACGTGTGGGAGGGATTCCTACTACAATGTGAATATTACTGTTTTGTGAATCATACTGGAGCAGCAGCACTGGCACTGCACCCTCTGAGCACTTCATCCATCCTAAGTGTGCAGTGATTTAGGAGGTTTGCCCATTGTGGTAGACCATGGTTTGGGGACTGCTCTTCTTTACCTTGGTGCTAGCACCTGCAGCAGCCATCCAGTGCTGTGTCTGTGCTAGGACAATGCAAAATGATTATGGAGACCAAGGGAACTCACACTAAAGATATTTTAAAAACTTAGTACATCTTTAAAGGAAACCACATTGGGCACCCTTCTACATTCGTCAATATTCATTTGGTGTTTTTAAGTTTAATCCTTAATCCTTAATCCTTAAGTTTTCAAGTTTAATCCTTGCAACCAAGAGTTGAAGCTTTTCTTTAAAAATGCAATAAACATGAACTGCGATTCCTGTGGAGCAACATGATTCCAGAAGGTAAAAAGTTTAAAAAAAACATCACGAAGACGAAAACATTAATGAGCAAACACAGCCATCACCTCCTTCCTAGTCCTTTCTATTAACACACCAGCAAACAATTCATCAAATAACCTCTCGATAAAAACGTCATTCATTGCAGCTTTAGCACCAACCGTGCATGGCTCATGTGGGATCGCCAAGGCCTTGCCGAACACCTTCAGGCTAGCCTTTTTCAGACAGCACCAGTAAGCAAAAAGAGACAAAAATGAAAGACCATCTGCCTTCTTCTTGATCCAATGAGGAAACTATTTCCTGAACGATTATGGGTCTATGAACCCTTGCGGTTGCCCAGACTTTAATACTAGCCATTAGGTTAATTTGAAATGGGAAAGTACATTCTGAATATTAGTCCAGGAAAGGAACAACAGCTTTTATCCTTTGAAAACTTCCCCAGACAGGCTCTGTGAAGTGGACAGCTGTGGAAAGTCTTCTCACAGCTCTCCTTCACAAACAAAAAAAACAGATTAGTTTGCATTAGGCTGGACCACCACGCGTTATGTGCAGCTGACCCAGGGGTAATTGAACCAACAAGCTACAAGGTGCTGATACCTCCCGTCACCCCAATCAGGTAACAGCAACTCTATACATGAAGGAGGCATCAAATATTCATTGGGTAAACAATACGAATGTGGTAATCCCCAAATGTGGTGAAATTTCAGAAGCAGTCAGGTGTTTATCAGATTGACTCGATATCATTATTGACTCTACCCACGGTCCTTCAGCTCTCTCATGTCTTATGTTTCTGTCTCTTGGGGAAAAAACGTCTTTGTTGTACCGTTCCTGATCCCGCACACGGATGCCCTCACCCTCAACAGAAGGCACACCACAGGGTGCCGTAGTATTTAAAGACCCAACAGATGGGATTAGGAGCACCTAAAAAGAAGGAACCAGGACAGCATGTGAATTTCCCTGCAGAACCTGCGAAGGAAACGATACAGAAGAAAAGACAATGGTTCACATCTGAAAAGCATCTGGCGAACTGGTGAGCCCAAGAGTCATGGCTTCGAGCTTCGGGTTCCAGCTCTGACGGCTGCTCCACGCACCCGGACCCCTGCTTCGGTCTCAGCACCAGGCTGGGGTGAGCGCTTGGCTGCTTCCTACAACAAAGGGGCATTTCTCCTGAGCTATGCTCCAAGTCAAGGAAGTGTCTCTCATCATT
The DNA here is from genome assembly GCF_964034855.1 of Anser brachyrhynchus. Classification (NCBI taxonomy): domain Eukaryota; kingdom Metazoa; phylum Chordata; class Aves; order Anseriformes; family Anatidae; genus Anser; species Anser brachyrhynchus. Next base: position 7,806,191 of record NC_137710.1, on the reverse strand, counting down.
ACACTTGGATTAAATATGGCTTTGACTAACCTCATCTTCTGGGTAAGACGCAGTGAAGGGGGCAGCCTGCCCTTTGCAGCCGACATACAATCTGTCTTCTCCAATTAGATATGCTTTGCAACAAGTGTGGTGGATCCATTTATTTCTGTACTGCAATAACGCAGATAAATCCAACTTTGGCTCCAGTCCCACTGCTTTCAAAGCTGGGGCTCCACATTTCCAATTCCTGTCCTTATTTTTTTCCCTTTCTGCTGCAAAATGTCACCAATTTACTTTAGCCTGGGGGCCCATTTCGAGTTTTACCGCTAATATAAGAGAAATGCATTTTTCAAGCTGTTACCACTTAACTGTACTGATATCAGCCACTCAGGGGACACAATATTGTTTACACATCCTGCTCTATGGAATAAGCACGGATGCCAAAACTCTGCCTGGGTTGTGAAGGAGACGTTTACTCTCTGTTTTATGAGATTTCCTCGATTTGTGGCTGTCTCAATGGTCGTAAAAACAGCTGTAAATCAAAAGAGCACCACAAAATTGCAATAACAACTGTCGAAGTCAGCTCTAAAGAGCATAACTCCCAGCAACAGAAGGTGGAAGGCTTTTTCCTGATTTAATACCAGGTGTGGGGGAGCCCTACCAAGCCTACGCACCCGCACACCAGCTCAGCCGAAATGCTCGTTTTGGCTGCTCCCCTATCACTTGCCCCTCTCTACCCCACACAGTCCCTTCCCACCTCTTTCCTCTTCTCCTCTGGAAAACAGAAGTCTTTTTTCAAATGCCTAGAGAATGCTTATACAAGTAACTGCTGAATGCACGGCCCTGCTTAAAGCATTAAGAGAGACAGAAAAGCGAGCCCAGCGTTCAAACAGTGCTGTGCTTTGAATTGTGGCTGCCTCGCAGAATGGCAATAGCTTTAGCAGATTACCTCAGCGAGAGCCCGCTGCCTTGTTCCTGGCCTACCCGAGAGAGCCCAAATTCCTGCACAGTCTCTCAGCCCAGTTTTTAGGGAGTGGAGGGAAGGAGGAGAGGGCTGGTGAGACAGAAGTTATTAACAACGGTCTTCTGGGAGCTGATTCTAGCTAAAATGGTTCCAGAACAGGCAGCTCCGTTTGCTCTGACAGTCTCCAGTGAGGACTGGCCAAGCAGCAGATGCATGAACTCCAAAGTTTCTGTTGCTCTGTGCCACTGGCTACCGTCCAAACCAAAGAGAGTTTCACCCTGTGGGTAAAGCAGGCTTCCTGGATTTTTCCATGCCCTATTCCAGTTGCTTTCACAAACAACATTCTCATCCTTGTCTCCAGAAACCTAAAAGATTCTCAGTTCCTGCATCTCGCTGCCCTCTCCAGCCTAAGGCTAACCCAGCCAACATCAACCTCCCTCTGCCACCTTGGCTCCTCGAGGAACCAGCCGGGGCTCTCCCAGCCACGCTACGAACCACACAACAGATCTGCCTGGCCCCTTTGTGCCCTCCGTCCAAAGCACCGCAATCTTTCCTGACTTCATCAGCCAGGTCTTCCGTCTTTTTTCCAAGTTTCCTCTTAAATCAAATGTCTTTCATGGGATTTAAACGGCCTAACTTCCTCCTTTACAGAAGGTGCGTGCGCGCATAAGCCGAAGTACGTGAAGAAACGGCGAGAGAAAGCTCAAGGGAAGTTAACTTTTGATGCTATTTGTCTCATTTTTTCCCCCCATCATCCCCAGCAGACTAATGTACAGTTGAGTGAGTTCTAGTATTTTCACTGCCAGATGCATTTTCCTCATTATGCTCTTCAAGTAAATGCCCCATGGAGCAAGGTAGGAGAAGGGAAGAATTCTTTACAGTGACCATCCTGCTGTGATCCATTCTGGACAGGAACTCCCCCCTGCATTGAGAGGACAATTTAATTTCCATGGACCACTTGATGCAAAGGGAAAAGGACGTACATTCTTTTGTCAGAACCCCACAAAGTGTCAGCCCTTCTTTTCCCATTCTTCTGCTAGATGTGTACATTCACATTCTTGAGAAAATCCGCAATACCCTGGAATGGTCTTTCACTTCCAATACATTATGCATCCCTGCTATAATCTTTTCCTTCTTGTACAATGCCTCTTGACTTTCCATTGGCTCTTTTCTTTGCATTTTTTCCTTTACAAATACAATTGGAGAGACAAAACAAAAAAAATCCCCCAAACGCAAATGAACAAAAACTGTCATTCAAAGCCTTTGCCGATGTTACTGGCAATTCCAGTTGAGAAACTATCTGTACAGACAAGCGCTGATCTGAAATAGGGAACAGACAGTTTTATTTCCGAAAGCCCTGTGTTCTCAATGTTCTGGGTACAGGAACTCTACAAGACAGCTGAAGCTAACGGGGTGAATATGTGATCAGCTACACCCACGGGGCTCTTCCGAGTTTCTTTCTTTTGTACTACACTCACTGCGACTATCTGGGTGGGGTTGCAAAAAACATTAAAGCAGTCAAGTATATACCATGCCAACAGCTGACCACAAAAACAGGCCATTTCCTCATGCACAAACCATAAGCAACTTCTCCCAGTTATTGGCTCCTATCGGTAACCGACTGTTTTCAACAAAAACATAGTTCTTTGTGCGAGAAGTTACTAGATCTGGAGTCTGCAGAGTCTCAAGAAGGCTGAACTCCAGATGCATGCCTCATACCGGGAAGGTGCTGTGCTCCAGCAGGACAGACCGTCTAACAACAGCTGCTATAGTAAGGCAGAACAGCAGGGCAATTTCTAGGTTTCTCTTCCATATGCACTGATACGACTTCACCCCTAAACTTTTGCTTGCCTGCAGTGAATGGCGGTCGTCTGTCAGAGGTTGTGTGTCCCGCTGTGTTTGCATGTGGATCTGTGACTAAGCAAAGCATCCCTGACCCGGATTTGCTCTTCTCCCTTTGTGGTGATGTTCAAGGGGAACATCTTTGCTCAGCCACTGGCTGGAAAGCTTTCAGGGCACTCGCACAAAAGGGCTGGCCAAAGGGCCAGGTCGGCTCTGGGCAGATGAAAGCTGTCCTGGCTGGAAGAGTGGGAGCACCCCTGGTGTGTGTGTTCAATCACCAGATTTGTACTGGAGATGTTTTTGGAAGGAACAAGAGAGCTAGCTGTACTCGAGCTCTCTTTGGCCGCGTGCTCCTTTGCCAAGACAGCAGCGGCTTGACATCAGGTCGTCTGCTCCTCCAGGCAACCGTGCCATCAGGAGCTGAGTGCTGGGCTCCCGCTGGATGGCCCTGGCTGATCCCCCCGGCCTCTCGTAGCTCAAGCCAGTGTCCTTTCCTCTCTTCAAAAGTCACACAATAGCTAACAGCTCATTTCACTGGAGCTTATTTCTTGAACCAGAGGCGTGAACGTGGTGTTCTAAGCAGGCTTTGCGATTTTAGCATAGACATGACTGTGCCTGCTTAGTAAGGAGATGAAAAGCCTATAGTGAAAAAAGGCATAATAATCCTGCATGTTAATACATACTGACTAACACCTTCCTGGTGACAATCTCCTTGTACTCGCTGCAGAGGGATGTGTATAATGATCCTCCTGAGACACTATCTTGAAAATGCACAAAAGACTCTGATCAGACCCCAGCATCTTCTGATTAGCTTAGCAAGAGCAGTAAAAGGCACATAAATTTTCTAGAAAGTGTATTCAGAAAAGCACTTGATCAAACGCTCAGCTCTATGTATGTGCTTAATCTCACTGTAGCTGAAGCACTTTCCTAAACCAATGCCTTGTTTATTTCTTCTATGAAGAATAAAACGATGGAAAGGCCTCCAAAGCTAAAAATGTAGAATTGAATAGTCAACAGCTTAGGAAAATTGTGATGAGGGTCTGAATTTCTGTGGCTTTCAGCTCATCTGTGAAACAAACTTGAAGTGCTGACTTTGGCAAATGAGGAGAGGAAAGAAATATAAAATAAAGAGAAATAATCACAGTGGATGAAGCTGCTACCTTATTGTAAAGATAGCCTAAATTAGTCCAAAGCAAATGTGTGTACCTTTTGTTGGGTATACCATTTCTGAAATTTCTTTTTTTAAAAAAAAAAAAAACAAAAATCTAGTGAACCTGAGAAAGACCTACTCAAGAGGCCCAGCACAACACTTCGGCAGATTCATAGATCTTAATTCCAAAAAGGAGAACTACTCATATACAAAGTTTGCAAAGCAATACCTTCCGTCACTCAACAGCTCCTTCTGCATCCCCAAACAGCATCAGCTAAAACCAAACCCCATTTTTGCTTTCCTAAAACAGTACCAGATACACCTTGACAAACCTGGCACGTTGTTGTCAGTCCATCTACTGCTCTGAATTGGGCAGGCTGCAAAATTGGAATTTTTCTTTTCCCGTTTGCCTCCCAGTCTCACTGCTGCTGCTCCCCACTGCCACACATGCAGCTCCTTCTGCTCCCCTGGGTGGTGAGTGACCGCGGGACTTGCCACAGGTGGCTGATGGCGCTGGGACTGCTGCTAACTACACACTTGGGTGGTTGCAGTCAGACCTCAGCATCTCCTGCCTAGCTCTGCAAGAATGCAAAGCAAAAGGTGCAGCAGCTCTAAACCCAACGAACCAAAGCCACTTTTTAAGCTCATTTAAAATACATATTTTATTAGATATTTCTCAAAATAGGAACTTGCAAGCATACAAGCTAAGACGAGCAAAAATTAACCTAGGGCACCCAAAATCACTTGTACTTTTATTCCTCCGCTCAACATATCTGTAATAGTTTTATCATTTTGGACAACGCAATTTTGTGCAAGAGCATACACACAGCTCTACAGGACTAAGATGTCTCTTGACACACCTGGGGAAATGTCTGGTTTCCCCAGTCCAGTCCAAGCTTTCAGGTCCTAAGGCTTACTGCTATATCTCATGGGAACAAAAACGCAAAGAAGTCAAGCTCTCTGCCCCTACCTTAATCTCCAGACAAGTAATTCCAGCACCCAAAGTCCTCCTCTACTAACACAGAGCAGACTGAAGCTTGTTCTGAGATGGGTGCTCACAAAGAGTGGTGGTTTTTGTCATCTTTACTGCCAACACTTCAGGGCAATGACCACCTGTAATTTGCACCTTCCACAACGTCAAGCATGTTATTAAAACCCAAGAAGTAGTTGTGCTTGTGCACGATAACCTGAAGGCTTTCTTGGTCTAAGCCACTTCCAGCACGCACAGACAAAAGAAATAACGTCACCCTGGCTCCAACGCTCCCGCCCGCCACAAGCAATGCTACCCATAACTTCGCTTCTGCGCTATGTTAATGGTCCCGTGCATTACAAATAAGCACATCATTCAGAGATCTCTCCCCAATTTATTTCACTCCAAAAAAGGAGACAGATGGTAAAAGACAGAGGGTTTTACAGTAAGAGGGGTTGGATTTTTTTTCCTCTTCATTTGTTCCCTACATTGTTTCTTATCCTTGGGGAGCTGGAGTTTCTTTTGATAGCACCGTGCTGCCTAATAAACACGCATACAAGCATAGTCACAAGTATACATCTATCATCAAAGAGCCCTTCTTGTCTCCACTCCCCACAAAGTTGATTAATGATTACGTGTTTAACACATACATTATACATGGGAGGGGGAGACGAAGACGGTAAACCCAAGCCCCTGTATACATTTACATATATTTGCATACTCACATAAAGAAAGCAGAGGAAAGCAAAAGACGGCCATTCCCACTGGGATAAAAAGCCATTTCAGTAAGGTTATCTCCTAACACCCCTCTTAAAAAAATAAAAAGGCAAAGCAAAGCTTCTACCTGGCGTACGGAAGAAACTAAAGAACGAGCAAGGCTCGTTCAGCTCCTATGGTTCCATCCTGACCCGAAAGCATTAACTCCATTATCAGCAGCCACCTTGCTTTCGGGGCGTTCATGTGATCTCGCAGCCACAACACAGCTCACAAGAAAGGAAAGGGGCTAAAGTTTTAACAGCGCTCTTGGTTTGTGCTATTAATTTATACAACCAAAATCCCAGTTAAGCGAGCAATAAATTAGATAATTAGTTCAACTAAACGTGTCCTTTATGTAGAACGAAAAAAGAAGTTCAGCCCTATCAGTCAATAGGCAGAAATACTGGAGTGTTTCACGGACTGCGACCCTGGGGAACTACAAATGAAGTACAACCCACCCCGAGCCTTAGATGCGGGCAAAAAAGAGATGTCTGGTGGAAGGGCACAATATGGCAAACTTCCTTTTACACCCTTCCAGGCTGAGCCAATCCTCGGACCTGGATAACTGCCCATGTACAATAAAGCAGCCTGGAGGCTGCTTTAATCATGCTGACTGCCAGTGGTCTCGAGCAATTGTTCCAGCAGCTGGGGGACCAGTACCATGGTAAAGGACTCCCCTGACGAAGTCCCTTCTGGCAGCTGGGACAAAGCTGGCACTGAAATCGCTATTGTGGCTCTCTGCTCTCCAAAGTGTCCTCGTGCGGAGTTAATCTTCCAGCCACCCGCTCTGCTGGTTTTCAAACATCTTTGCAAGGTTCACATTTAACACTGCTCCAGTCGTAGGGGGCTGCTGTAGCACGCTAGTGGCAAACAATTGCAGTTGGCATTAATCTGAGCTGAACCAACCCACACCGGCTTTCTGCTTGTCCAGCTCTGCCAGGCGCAGCCACGGCACGAGTGCTGGTGAAGGCAAGGCTCAGAGCAGCAGCCACCGGCACCACGGTTAAAACAAACTTGCCCGACGTCAATCCCAAACAGCAGCACGACTAGATTGGGGTAGCAAGCTGAGGAGATGTCAGAAGAAGAAACCTTTCTTACACTGGACTGGTCAGAGTCCTGCGGCTGCAGAGCTGGATGGCCAAAAAGCTCAGCTCCCTGGAAGGCACACATAAGGAGCTCTATTTTTTTTTCCTTCTTTTTCGTCTCATGACCTTTTACCACTGAGTCATGCCTGCTGACCTTAAGACTTCACACCTTCTCTTTCCATAAAGCAAAGAGCCTGAGTTAAAGAAAGAAGGCGCTTTCTTCCATTTGATCTTTCTTCCACCTCAAGATTTTCTTTAGCATTAGAGGAACGGAAAAGATTCGCCTTGAATTTTTCAAACAGAAAAATTCAGATCTCCTCAGGAAGCAGCAGCTAAGAGGCACCACTTAAACTCAGACAACTACCAGTGTTCGGGGTCTGTCCTGCATCCTTCCCCCTGCTCCCTGGTGTCTCCAGGTCCCTGCAGACCTGGCTGTTTCAATACACTTCACCGCACCACGAACTGAAGCGGATATGGACCATTGCCACAAACACATCATAACATAAATCTGCAGCAGCCATTGTAAAGTATTAAGTTAATTTGCACTGAGATGAAGCAGTCCAGGGGGGAATCAGTGCCATGATGCATGGCAGCACATCCTTCTAGTGCGGGAGGTCACCGTGCATCAACACCAGCTGCAGCACCGGGGCTTGCAGCAACCCAGCACGCCTGTTTGCCTGGGCACATTTTATCACTGCTTCATCTAACTACATGCATACTTTTTTTTTTTTTTTTTTTGCCTTGTGGTGGGTATTTCAGATCTACCTGGGCTGCAGCCAGGAGATCTTGTCTGTGTAACTCCAAGGTAATTAAGAAATACTGCTCCGTCAAAGCGCTCTTGGTTCACCTCCACTAGTACAGACTGGATATCTGATCTCAGCCGGTGCATATTTGTTTAGAAACCTAAAAACCATCTCCAGCAGAATGGAAAGACGCTCATGGCAAAAATAACAAACACGAAGCCACCCTTTCCCAATTTAGAGGTCTGCGAGCCACATCTGGTTTGTTGGTATCTAGTCAGCCTTGGAACCAGACAGCCAGACTTCTGAGGGGAATTCGGAATTTAGTCAGTTCTGATCCCGAGACAGAGAAAACGATCACATCAAAGGTGTCACAGCTCAAGTGAGATGTTAGCACCGTGTCCCTTCCACCCGCCCTGGCAGACATCCAGGTGGAAGTCACAGTGCTGGCTTTCAGAGGAAGCGGTTGCTCATGCCCGGCGTTTACTCATTCCCTGCAATTGGTGAGAGCACCGAGAGCTTTGCTAAGCGAGCTATGGCTAAACGTGCTGGCTGCTTCGCTGTCCTGTGCGTGTCCAGGGGCTTGAAAAGCGCTATAATGAAATCTGCTTTTATCTTTGCTGCTTCTGGATTTCAAGTTCTTTTCTTTCCAAGCTGATAAATGAGCAAGACAGTGGCTCTGGAGACTGTTCAACAGCACGCAGCTGAAGCCTCAAGACTATCTGCCATCTCTGAGTAATGCCTCTTGCTCGAGCCCGTGCCAACAGAAATATGACTCAACTTGCAGACTCTAGGGACTTTGGGGCTGAAGAAAGCAACAAACCATGTATGCAGAAAACAGCGATCACTCCATGCACCTTTTAAAGCAGGGGGATACCAGAGAACAAAAGAAGAGAGAAAACCAGAAAAACGAAGTGCTGATAAGCTTCAGAGTGTGGAGATGAGGAAAGCACCACTGCTGCCCGAATGTGCTCTGGCACTCCTGCACCCAGCTTGAGGAGGAGGTCACAGCCCCCGCTCTAGCAGTGTGACATTGCTCAATCAACAGATTTTGAACCATCTCAGACACAGATGCCACGAAAATATGAGGCGCGGCTGTAAGATCTCCAAATACCATCTGAAACAAAGATTTTGCCCTCTGGAGTAATTTCAAGGCAGCTATCTTTGTTGCATCACCTTGCCAAAACAAAAAAGCCACACAACTTACACACAGGATAATGGATATCTTCGACCTTCTCTCGGGTAGGGAGCTGAGAGCAGCGCCCCGCAGCACTCACACCGAATATATTTTCCAACAGGCAGCAGGGAAAAGCAGGAAGCAAAGGGATGCATCAAGTTGATGTGCAGGAAAGGCTTAGGGTTATCAGGTTCCAGGTTATTTCTCCTGATACACCAAGAGGGATGTGAGCTCCCCCTACACATGCAGCAAGGGCAGAGCGTGATGGATGGGCAGTTCTGGGTCTCACCTTAGATGTAGCAGTGAGGGTGAGCACCACAACAACGCGCAGCGGTGGCAAAGGGCGCTGCAGGGACCTTCCTCATGGTGTAAGGATGTGGGGAGCGCATGGGAACATGGGAGGAAAAAAAGGATCATGCCAGACAGGAGAAGAGGAAGTTCCCCTGCTGCTAGTGCCTCGGGTGGGCAGGGAATCCAGTGGAGCAGACCAGAGTGCAATGAAGGCAAATGAGTAAGAAACAGGGAGCGTACCACGGAGCACCCTGACTGAGATATTGAAGAGACTGAGCAAGGTTTAAAGCTCTCAGATTACAGTCAAGTACAGTATGTACAACTCAAGCTGTCTGTAGGCTTCGCCAGTACAGGCGTGACTCAAACTTTGACATTTTGACTCTAAGATTCCTGTTCAAATATATTTTCAACAGCTACAAAAGCAATGAAAAAGCCCCGTAGCCACGTCTCAAAAAACCCCAATTTGCAGTACAGAATCTTTTTTCCCCGTATTTGTACAGCAGCTAGTGCAATGAGAGCCTGATCTGTCGCTCAGGCTTTCAGGTACCACTATAATGCAAATAATAAAGAAAAAATACCCTTGAAATAGCAATCTTGAAAAATGTTACCCTTGGTACCACAGATACCCCTGTAATAATCTCCACCGTAAATTGAAAATGTAACCATCACCCTAAGAAGCACTGGAAATATTTAGTGCTACCGCTATCAACACGGGTTTAGTTTCATTAGTAGTCCAGACATGTGGTAATGAAGAACCCATTCAATTCCCTCTCTCTGTTAGTGGCACACTTCATGGGCTCACGGAAAGCACACATAAAAACGTTATCTCTGACAGGGACGGACACATGTGTGCATGTCCCAGATTTGGAAATTGCATCGCAACAAGCGCAGCTTTCACGTCACTCAACTGCAAAGCTGAGAATTTTACATTTTAATTTTTTTGATGTCTGGGGAGATTAAAACGAGAGCTGGCAGCATGTGCAAGGGATACTGCACTTTGAATGCGTTATCTATAGTGATTCAGGCTTCCCGGAGCTCCAGCTGAAGCGGGTTTTTCACGATGGAAGAAACTACATTACATCGCTCCCTAGGAAGTGAAACAAAACAATAAAGGACGGTTAATCTCTTCTCTAATTCTGCTCTGTGGGACAACTCCTTCAGCAAGCAGCGCCTGGCTGTATCTACCTGGGAGGGGGTCATTTTACTTCGGCTTCCTCTTCTGCTTCCCTCTGTCCCTGGGAGCGCTCCGTCTCCCTGCTGCATCTTTCAATGGCTTTATCAGAGCTTGCACCAACTCGAGCGTGAAAAGTAGCTCTGGGCCCAGCGGGGAGAGGTGGGGGAGTGCGTGTCTGTGTGTGTTGCGGGGGGGAAGAGAGGGGAAGACGAGGGAGGAAATGTTATTCTGTCCTTTGTCTTTTCAACAATTTCTTTTTAATGCAACTTGCAGAGCAGCATATAATTAGGGGTCTTGCGGAGCAGGCTTAAACTCAGGAGTAACCCTTCTAACGACCTCAGCAACGGATAATCAGGTACGCGGCTGCGGGGCACAGCACGCCTCCCCACCCGCCGCGCATCTCGGCCTCGTAATTAGAAGCCTCCACACTCCGCTGCATAAAGGCAGATTGCAAGGACAGCGTGAAGCCCTTGTTTGAAGCTGGGGGCACAAAGATTGCAGTGCCTGTGATGGATGGAGACAAAGACTCCAGCGCTGGAACGCTTCCAGCAGCCGCGGAATACTTGCAGCATTGCTGATGGACATTTTCGGGATTTCTTACAGCAGCAAGGTTTGTTCTGCTGTGCTCCCCTCAGGATTCCTTCACAGCCCTCTAAGCAAGGGCTGTGGATGTACCCGTGCACAGGCACATGTCTCCAGCAATGTTTCCATGGTCTTATTATGAGAGGAGATGAGCTGTTCCCTTTTCTGCACATCTATCTTTTTTAGTTCTCATTCCTGTCCATGAGGAATGCCGTGGCACTTAAGACAGACATGGCACTGGGGACACGGGGCTCAACCCCTAAAAAAATCCCTAGCCACATTGATCTTTTAGCTGACTATTCACACTGACTTCAAACCAGTAGCAAGAGCTGTGTTTAAGCTGCAGCCGATGTCAGCATAATTTCCCTTACCCATCAAGCATGAATTAAAAAAAAAAATCCCCTTTTAAAAAAGGCATCTAAAACCCCTCTCTCTTTGCTGATGTGAACCTGATTTTATTTAACTATTTATCATAGAATCATTAAGCACTGGAATAAATGAAAATTGACACTGAAATCCATCCCAGCTACAGGGAACAGAGAAAAGGAAGAAGAAAGGAGAATGAAGGACAACATTTTATAGGGAAAAAGAACTAAGAGAGAGGGGAGGTCAACTAGTGTCTTATAACCTCTTACAAAACAGACACTGAATTCTGTTCTACCCCCAAACCACCATCTTATTTTCATCTTTTGGCTGCTGCTGTGGCTTGTTTGTTGGTGCCTACTGATGCTTCCCAAGCACTGCTGCAGCTCCCCGTCCCACCTGCGCCATGGCAGCAGCAAAGCAAGCAGGAGGAAACCAAACAGCTCAGGCCACTGAGTACAGCGCAGCAACAGACTGAAAAGAAAGCAGTAAAGCCAAAAGGGCTTCAATAACTACAAGGAGGAAGAAAAAACAGTAGAGCCACTCAGAAGCTGTCAATTGCCAGCCAGACAAGCTCCCATGGAAAGAGACAGGTTAGGGAAGAGCAGTATCCATACGCTGGCTCAATCCCAGTGCTTTTCCCCTCATTTCATAGCGATGAGTTAACAGGGACTGGAAGAGAACAAAACACAGAAGACATCCATAGCAGAAATCAGGACACCCTGCCAAGGACGGCTGCCCTGAACTCAAGTCATTTGAGAGCTCACCTTGGTAGACGCTTAAAACCTAGGAAGATCATTAACAAGCTAATAAGAACCACCAGCAAAAGGAGCATAACCTGCACTCACTGATGAGCTTCATTCTGAATAATGAAAGGGCAGAAGCGTCCAGACACTGAGTCACTGCAGCTAAAAGCACGACCACAGAAGATGCTGTGATTCGTGTTCTCTGTCCCACCCTTTCCTTAATGGTACAGCTGCTGCTACACCAAAGTGCTCTCCATCGTGTCCCGTTCTGCCTCTCACTGTCCCCGCTGCCCAAAAGCACAGTAATTTCTCAAGTGTGACAACACCCTCCAGAAAAGCAGACTGCAGCATGCTCTGTACTACCCAGCTCAAACTCCTCCATTGTCTCTGCAGAGTCCCAGAACTGCTGGGCTGCACAACCCCACCACGCTCCTTTGGAAGTCGCTGGATACAATAGCTGAAAAAGGAGCAAAGCAACCCTGCATGGCTGGACCCCACAAACACAAAACTAGCTCCAGACACATGCTTATTTCCAATTCACCAAGGTTCCTTATGCCACAGACCTTCCCCAAGTCACCAGGCCACTTGTTTGCAAAAGAAAAAAAGACTGCATTTGGTGCCCAGCAGTGCATTTTTCCAATGCTCCAGCACAGTGGGAGGCAGCGCTTCCCAGAAAGTCTCAAGATTTCATCTCCCTCCTTTTCTTCTTTTATGCTTGTAACGCTTTCCGATGGTGATAAAAAATAATCAATGCTTATTATGCAGCAGCTTTACCGTGCTGCTGCTTCTTCCTTCTCCCCCTGCCCAAGGCCACGTCAGCGCTACAAAACAGAAAGGTAAAAGCAATGCTTTTGCTCAGGTAACCCAAAATTAGCTCTTCTCATGAAAAACCTCTGGGGGATGCTGCATGGCTAGGCCTGATTTGGCAATCCATACCAACCTTCAGCTCTGTAGTCCTGGCTTTATTGTGGCTAGCTGCATTCAGGAAGAAACCTGTTTATGCCTTGTCACTGATACAATCCTACAAGCCTCAGATCTGCTTTTATGTTGGTTGTATTACATATTTCAGCATGAAGGAGCACAGCAGAGCTGCTCTACTTTTTCTACAGCAAGACGTGTATTTACCTGAACAAAATCTTTTCCACCAGACCTTTTTTGGAAACACATGAATACAAATTTGGGGAAGCATAAAGAAGAAAGCTGCAGAGAGCTTCTGGATGCTTAAGAGTGACATTCAGAAACAACATAAAATAAGATCACCTTCCCTTCTTTCAACTTCCCACACACAAACTTGCTGCGAACAGTTTCCACAAACTACTTCATACATCTTGAATGGGCTTAAGAGAGCACCTCCGCCAGCATCTTTCTTCATTTCCAAGTGGCCACAAGAAAGGCTCCTGCCCATCGCCAGAGAGCGGCGACCCCTTTCTGGAGGTCCCCTGGCCTCTCCAAGAGCCTCCCCAAGAAGCAGACCTCCAAATTTGTCCTCCCTCACTGCTGGCCCGGCTCCTGCTGCCCTCGGAGAAGAACAATAAGGGAGCCAAGGATTCCAGCGGGCTCCTCGGCTACGGAAGTCGTGTCACTGTTGACTTCTTCATTGTGATTAACTCCTTGACATCCTCCTCCCGTGACAAGTGGGGGAGGACAGGCTGAACTCAGTGATTAATTTTGCAGCGAATTGCCTCCTTCCCTTTCAAACCTCGCCCCCACCCCTGATCTCTATGGCTCAGCTCGATGTTACGAGAGGGTTTGCAGCCAGATACAGATTTGACAGCTGACATTTTCGCTCTGAAAAATTCTGTTTGGGGGCATCCCAAGCTCCTTTGCCAGACCCGGTGGTAATAACATTTGCAAGCTTAAGCCCACCCCACGGGCTCTGTACGAGGGAAAGAAATCCTCTCCTCCCCAGCTTCTCATTCAAATAACAGTAATTAGGGAATCTCATCACTCTAGACCTGGAGAGGGAGGGGACTTTCACGGTAATTGGAGACATTACACGAAGCCACACTGTGCTTATAAAAAAACAATAAAAAAAGAAACAAAAAAGCCCTAAACCAAACCAAAATCACACACACAAAAACCCCCACCCTACCACACACAAAAAGACAACCCCCTTCTTCCCAGCCAGGTCGGCTCTTCCTGAATACACTGCCTTCTTTTTCAGGCACACTGATGCACTTTTTAAGACTAGAAACTACTGGAAGGACTCCTGCAGCCCGATTAAGTGTAATGCAGTGTAAGAAAAATAGGAAGGAGGGGGGAAACCCTTGGAAAGGCAATCGAAGTGAAAAATCTATCACCGGCGTGTTGGCTCCGGCAGAGCCAGGAGTCCTGTTCTCTACACTCTCTGACTTCCCAGTCATTTGCTCTGCCGGACACTCTGGGGACCCCAGCACAGCAAACTACAATTTCTAGTAAATATATCCCAGGGACACAATTAGTTTTTCAGCTGGGGGCATGATAAATTGGTCATGCATAATTCAAGGCCAGAGCAGGCTGGAGTATAAACTGCTCCGTGGCAGCTTCCAGCTCCCTGGCAGAAGAATGCAAATGTGCTGCCTGGCGCAGGGGCCGACGGCCGCTGCTGGTGCTGCCGCCTTCATTTCACAGCCTGTGTGCGCCCGGGTCCATCTACGTGCACAGCAACTCCCATTTTAGCCCTTCCTTCTGTGCATCTCTCGGCTATTTGCATTTCACAGCAATGTACCATCATCGTCTGAACGTCTTCTGGGAATGAAAGCACTTGGTTATCACAGCATGTACCCTTACTCTATTTTTTTCCATATGCAAGCAAGAGAGGATGGTTTTGGAACAGGATGAGGGTCAGGGACCGTGGGTCTATTGTGAGCTTTAGGTGGCCTGGGGCAAGTAATTTCAAATCTGCCTCAGTGTTCCCATCCACACAGTGGAAGCAATTCCAACCATGCACTTACAGCTGCAAGATGATCAGTTTGAGGTCTACTGAAGGTGGCAGAGGATACCTAAAGTGGCTGAGGATGCCTAGCTAAAGAAACAGCCAGAAGTTCTCTGAGCTTTCTTTAGGTATTTAAATAAATGAAATTACCCGTTGAGAGTGATCATGTAGGAGAACAAGAAAGCTTGCTGCTTAGCAGAAGTCAGCTTCACGATCAATGTAACGAAACCTCAAAAGGAAACTTTGGGAGAACTTCAAAATGAGGTCCTCAAACTGAAGTTTCTTGGTGCATGCTCTACAGCCTCCCAGCTGGGGAAGGATACTGGTGTAGGTGCTGGAAAACTTGTTGCGACGAGTCTGGTTGCAAGAGAAATTAGTATTTGCGGTCTCAGATACAGCCCTAAGACTGAAGGGTGACAGCTCTCGTTCACCAGCCGCAGCCTTGCCATCTCACAAAACGCTGAAGCCACCTCTCTGGATGTGTTGCCATTTTTCAGCTCTTCAGGAATAGAATAAGCATTTTAAGTCCAGTCTATGGGAAATAATCTTAAGGAGGAGGCTGTGCTGGAACCAGCTTCAAGAAAGAGGCTGGTGTGAAGGGGGGTGGGGTATTAATAAAGGAAAGAAATATTTCATTTTGGCAGTATATTCGCAGATATAGCAGCCCTTTAATTTCATGGTCAGTCTCACATACCCAAATAGGTGACTTTGGTTTCTGCCTAGCAGTTAGTAAAAATAATCCAGGCTTGTCTGTTTTAATAGGAATATATATATTCTTTTCTCTGAGCATGACTGTCTGTCTTGGATAGAGCTGGGTTTCCCCTAGAATGAAAACAAATAAAATCTAACAAGAGATACCTGGGGTATAAATCCAGGGAGCACAGACATTAACCTGGGTAAAACCAACCATGGTCATCACCTTTAAGTGAAACACTTCTGCCAGTACTCAAAGTAACACTGGCTGCCATCAATTTCAGGGAAAGAAACACCACAACTGTTCTCAACTTAGTAACACTGTGATTAAATTGAACAATTTCTCATGTTGCACTTTCCTGTACTAGACAGTGCCAACCTGTCTCAGCCCCCGCCCCCCCCCCCCCCATCTATGGCCCTCTTCTCTTGCCATCAGCACAGAAAAAAACACAACAATGCACAAGAATATTTTGATATTCCCATTTCACATCCACCTAGTATCTAAATTGCTGGAGGAATTATTGTAACAAAAAATGTCAAAACAAACAAAATCCCTCCCAAAAACCCAACCCCGAAGAAAGCATGTATCACATTCACTTTTACGACTTCTGGTATCTTATGACCCTGCTCAAGAAGAAGGAAGTGCCACTAAGAAAACCTCTTCCTTATCTCCCTGAAATCCCATCTCCTCCACCCATTCTTCCTGCTTTGTCTTTGGGTCTGCCCTCACACCACTCTACATGAGGCTAATTCACTGGTTTAAGATACGTCTGTACGAAACCAGGTAGAACCTGTTACTTCAGTTTGAAATTCACTTATTTCAGCTCAGGCTTAAACAGAGGCTGGTGGCCTTTTTGGCAGGACTCTAGCAGTGAAATCTCAGTGCTCCGTTCAGTACCGCCTTCCTTCAAAGGGCAATCACCTTCTGCCACCTCGAAACCGATGCTCTCTGGGCTGTATGTATCCCTCGCTGTTACCATATTAACTGCTACCTTCTCAAAGAAGAACTCAGTAATTATACTTCCTCCAAGCCACCAAGTCCCTTCCTTTCCCAATTAAGCAAAAAAAATAATACAAACCTTTTAAAATTTAAGTAGGGTTTCAAAGGTCAGCTCTGTTCACATCAGCCCACAGGTATTACCTTAAAAAACAGCCACCGTGAACAAATTTTTTTTTTTTTTTTGCTTAGTGAAAACAGCAGGGAGAAAACAGTGCTAATGAGGATTACTATTTTATGCACATTGGTGGGCTTTTTATCTTCGCACATGACTGTCTGCTCCATTACAACAGAGTTCCCTGACAACACAGCGCACCGTTGTCCCAAACTGCAGAGGTCTGTCCACCTTATAGCAAATCCACTTTGGGGAAAAAAAATCTGTTCAGGTAATTTTATTTTTTCCTTTCAGTGTATCTTAAAATCTCTTTCTGAAAGAGGTAACGTGATTAATAAACACCAATGGCTTCAGGATACAGAATGTATGCGCGGTGCACTTTTGAATTATGGGTTTTATGATTCTTGGCACACCCTTCACGCTTTGGTTCAAATGGATGGTCACTCCCAGAAAAAGTTCTTAATGTGGTACAAATTTAATTTATTTGTATAAGATGGCAGGTGTGTGTGCATATTCAGGAGTGCAGTTATAGTTTATAGGCTTGAGTACAGGCACAGACAGAATAACTAAGTCAATACACAACTAGGGACACTGCAAAATGCCGCAAGATGGTTACAAAAAGGTCACGAGGGAAATCACATCAAGAAGAGAATAGTGAATGGTCGTGTGTCAAAGTCATGAACTTCCCAGTGAAGATTCCTAGGTGCAAACTGAAGAGATGCTGAGAAACTGCAACCATGAATTATCAGTGTCCGGACACTTATGTAAAGAACACTTCACCAATCACCCATTAAAGGAAAAAAAATGGAGTGTCCCTACCCATACAGCAAAGGAACAAAACCCCCCAAAGTATGAAGCACACTTGCTACGTAGCCTGAAGGCCACCAAGCACCGGCTCTGACGCACCACGGCGTAAGAGGCAGTCGTGGCCCAAAGGGCCCTCCGCAGAGCACGTGTTGCCGCTAACCATTACAATGAAGAGCCTGTCAAGCCTGGTGTCCCAGATGCTCTCAGCTGGCAAGGCACAAATGAGTGAGGAGGAAGCTCCAAGATGCCACAGCAAAACCGTCCTCTGGGATAGACCCCGCAGAAGGCTCTCCATAAATACCGCGGTGCTTTTGTGTACCGGTAACCCTACGTAGACACAGGCAGAGCTACGGGATAGCGAGCTGCACAGGAGCACTACCTACGTCGCCACCACCTTTCCGACAAAACTGATTTTATTTACACAAGAGCACTGCAAGTGGAGCCTCCCAGGAATTTACGAGGCTAGGAAATTAAAACTGCAGTTTGGTCAGAAATATTAAAAAGCCTTAGTGGTTCTGTGAAGCCAACAGCCCCCGATGGAGGCTCAACCAGCAACTCCTTCCTGGGTTTTCGCTGGAAAAAGATTAGAAGCACATTAGGTATAATATACCCATATGCTTTGTTTTGCTTCCTTTTTGTTTTGCCTTAAAAAAAAAAAAAGAATGAGATAGAAACTTCCCCTCCAGAATATTAAAAGTAACGAATTTTAAAAAATTATTAACAAACACTAACCTCAGATCATTAGCCAACCTGGCAGCAGACCAGAGAAAATTTATAGCCGACATGCAACATCAGCTTTCATCCAGAAATGCTAATTTCAGTAAAATGAATAGTGTGTGGGCTTTTCATACTGCTTTGCATTTGGCTCCTCACAGCCCTGTTTAAAGCCTGGGAACCGGCCATATAGTTAAACTGCACAGATGTTCAACAATCTGTACTTGTGTTAATTACCCTAATGTGAGCAGAAACTCAACAGATCCCTACTAATGAAGGAGAAAGTTTTCCAGTGTGACTACCGTATGTTTCATTGTCACTGTATTACCAAGCTTCTCCCCCTCCTTCCTCCGCCCCCCCAGCTCCTATTCTCTCCATCTCCTTTGCATTCACATCACCCTCCTACCTCAGCATGCATGAATTGGACCAACTAATGACTGTGTATTCGCAACATGGCAGACACCATTAGGCTGATCGGAGGTGCGGCTGCTGAATTTTAACAGGCAATTTTAAACAAGGTAAGAAAAACAGATTCATCATGCTCCCGATTCTCCCATCCCCACCCATCTGCCATGCTTCTGCCCTTGCCACAGCTAAGAAACACCGTCGAAGTGCAAACACACTTCCCCCCCGTAAAGCGCAGGAGTATACAAAGCAATGCAAATAGATGTTGCTGGGCAATTGCTGGGGATGGAAGCCGGAGAGTCAGGCGCATCCAGGAGGATGGACTGAAGCAGACAGCTCAGGAGCGCGGGTGCAACACAGGCTCGGAAGGGCACACGCTGCTCCAGCCAAAATCCGCCACAGGTGCTCCTGCCTGCTGCTCCCCTGTGAAGAAGGAAGAGCCGCCGAGTTTCTTTGTGGGAACCAGAGCGCTGCAAGTTGCGTGCTCAGCTGCGCACAGGAGGCACGATGGGGTTTCTCGAGGGCACGACAGGAAAGCGCAAGGCAACGCGCAAGTGATCAGCGCTGCCAGTAGCAATGAACCAACAGCGCTTCTCAACTTAACCCGGCATTAAAACATACTCGACCTCTGCAGAACGACTTCCCCTGCCGAGGATCTCGCCTTCTCCTCCAGCGCCTCTCTGCCCGGCTCCCAGCTGCCAATCACCACCCCCAGCCGCTTCTCTCAAAGCCATCTGCTCAGCAGCAGCAGGCCAAGGGGCCGGCTGAGGGCAGCCTCCTCTCACCCGCTGAGCCCCAGGCGACCTTTGAGCGATACCAGCCCCATCCAGAGCCCGAGTTCACATCTCCCAGGTGCCACCACTTCACAGTCAGGCCAGGCTGCACCAGCAAATCGCGACACAACGGCCCTCGTGGGAGCAACCCTACTTGCCATGCTTGACTTGGCTGGCAGACTGCCCCCTATGGAGGAAGAGGGGGGGGGGGAAAAGCCAACACTGCTCATTTATTGCAACTGCCCTGCTAGCTCAGCCTCCTTTGTTGTTCAGAGCCGAGAACCTGCAAGCTCAGCGATGGAGCAGAAGGACACCGCCTATGTGGATGCAGGGCCGCACGGCGGCATGTTCCCCCGGCGCCATTTTGTGGCACTGCTCCTCACAGGGCGGCGCTTGCTGCCCCTTCTCACCCACAAAGGCCTCAGATCCCTCTCGAAATCTTTTTTCTTCCATAAAGTGGGGGGAGAAACGTGACAGAAAGAGGTGGGGAGGGGATCCGGCGTAACCCAGAAAGGGCTGGAAATTATTTAGAGAGCACTTGGCTCTTTTCTCCTACCTCTTCATCATTAGTACTGGAAGCAACACAGCTGTCTAATGGCAACTTCAGGCACCCATGGGCCAGCGAAGCGACATTTTCCACACTTAAATAACACTGAGCTGATTTAATTACTGCACTTAATAGTAACAAAAGATGTCTCAATTT
Organism: Anser brachyrhynchus; assembly: GCF_964034855.1. Taxonomy (NCBI): domain Eukaryota; kingdom Metazoa; phylum Chordata; class Aves; order Anseriformes; family Anatidae; genus Anser; species Anser brachyrhynchus. The sequence continues at coordinate 7,786,251 of NC_137710.1, read as the reverse complement.
AATCTTCAAACGGCCCTCCAAGATCAAAACACAGCTGGCTGGATAACAAGATGGCCTAGGCCAGCAAACAAGTAGGTCCAATTTGTTCAAGAGCTGCATCCACTCCTCAGTATGAAAGGCCAAGGAACACTTGTGTGTTGAGCGAATCAAAGAAAGCAGTGCTCTTTCTCCCCCCTCCCTTCCTGCCCGACTTTTGTTATATAGAAATAAAATAAAAAGGCAGCTGATTCATGGGTAAAGAAATGCAACACGATAAAAGAACAAATGATGATGTTTGGGAGAAAAAGAAAAGAGGTAAGAACCAAGATTTAACAGGTTTTGTTTTTATAATCCTTCAAGATGATTAAGAATGAATGAATCAGATTAAAATCACATGGGGACAAAGGAAGGTCTCTAACTCTTTTGTTTTTCTTTCCATACTGGACAGAAGGAGACAGCTCATTAAGGAAAGCCCTCAAGACACAGCTACAGTGAGGAACAACCAAACGTTTTTTGAAAGCGTCTGTTAGCTGTGTTTGGGCAAGAAAAAGTAGGGAAAAATTAACCATTTACTTCTAACATTTTCTAATTGTCCGTACTGAGTTGTGATTGTTACTTTTTGCAAACCCTTCTGAGAAACGTCTCGCTTTTCAGCAGCTTTCAATGCACATTCCCGCTGACATGATGGTTGGGTCTCTCCAGGCACCTTCAAGGAATTTTTAACTTTTTGCACATTCCATTACAGCTACACATGGAAAAGTTAAAGCCAATCTTTCAGCCACTGCAACATTTCTGCAATCCCCTGAGCAACAGAGAAGCCTAAATAAACTTTTGTGTTGTACACAGGATATAGCTTTCAAAATTCGCCTTCCAACTACTGATAGTAACTAGGGGCACACAGCCCACTTTTTGATCTAAATTCTCCTCGTATTAATTACAAGCAAGTTCACTAGGAAACAGTTTGTGGAGCTTTGTGGGATTATTTTGGATTGACAACAGTCTGTGGGATGTTGTGGCTGAAAGCTTAAAGGTTTTTCTATAAAAAAAATTCCTTAACTTTTTCTCTTGATGGGGAACCACAGTTTGGTAACTTGTGTTCCAGTTTTCTTGGAGCCTGTGCATTGTACTCGATCGTGTTTTTTTGGGCTTATGTTGCCTTTTTTTCCCCTCCTCTCCTCGACATACACCAAGCTTGCTCCAGGTTTCATGATACTAGCTGCCAACAGCGGTTCTTGAACAACAGATGATGTCATTGGCAGCCGCACCATGAATTTGGAAGAAAGCAGAGAGGGGAATCTGGTGACTGTCCTCTCACCAGGCTGGGACACAATAAAGGAAGAAGATGTCTACATCTGAAATGATCAGGGTCAGGCAATTCAGTGGTTTGCTCAAACACTCCGGCAAGCACGAGGCATTTAATCAGACAACCATGGAGTCACTTAAGTGGAAGGGACTCAGAAGCCATCTGGCTCAACCAGGTTAACTTCTATGGGCCAGCCGGTTTAGCTGAATCTGCACCCAAATACTGGGCTAATTACCGCACTGTTCACTTAAGTACCTTCATCTCCTAGTGACTTTGACCCTGGAGAAGTAAGCTTCCAAAAGCACCTGATTATGCAGCAAGCTGGGGAAGTACACATTGCTTCAATTTAAAATACAGCCTTCATACTGATCTGTGTTCATGCTCTCAAGCTGAGAGAACAGTTCCCTGGAACTTCAAACTAGCTGGGTTCAGACGTCTGATCGGTAACAGGGAATAGCATTTCTCACCTCTCTGTCCAGATGGTTTCATTTAAACGGGGCTGAACCTTAGCTTAAAACCACTTTCCCAACCAGTTTCAGTCCTAGATCACTAACAGGAGGTCTTGAGAAGGCACACGCTACTGAAGCTCAAACAAGTGAATGTTTCCAGTTTCCATGTTTGTTTAAGTAAGTGACAAAGATGGGGGACCAAAAGCAATTCCTATAACTAGACTACACAAGTGCAACCAGCTAGAAAATCTCCTGCCTGCTTGCGAGGAGGCAGTCAGGCTGCCTTGGACCGAAAGAGGGCTCTGCTCAATGGCCAACACTACGCACAAAGCTCCAAGTGTGAAACCCTGACCCCGCTGCAGCCAGTGGCAAAATTCCCATGGATTTCCTCAGGGCAAGGATGTTCAAACCTGTTCAGACAACTCATAAACCACCATTTCAAAGGCACACCTTTGCATGAGATTCCCAAGGGCCTTTTGAGTTTTGACTTAAACGCCTGGATTATTTTTACAATTCCAGTTATGGGTTCTTTGTTCGCGGGGAGTTAAGCAATACAAAGAACACAGCAAGAGAACAATGGAGGTATTATCATGCATGATTTGTCTTAAAAAAAATAATCTTTCTTTTCATGAAGTTATAGATCCAATTTCAGTCTTTATTATCACTTTGCCATGTGAGAAAGTGGTTCCCACTTTTAATAAAGGAAGGGAGGGTCATATTTCAACAAGAGCTAAAATGCTTCCTGCAATACAGAAGGTGGAAAGCTCTTCTGCTCACAGCTACTGCAACCAGATTCACAGAAGGAAAGGGAAATAATCCCTCCACGCTGAGTAAATAAATATTTTCTAGGATATAGCTAACGTTGGGCAGTAGCCCAAAGGCACCTTGTCTGATGAGATCATTTCTGACCCATCCATTTTAAGGGAAATTAAGGGAATGCTCTGCCAAGCGCATATTAACATTTCACTTATCACCAAACTCAGGTCCAAGCAAGTATGAATTCTGCTGCAGCCTACAGAGCACCACTGGACTAATAGAAAACTTTCCACCATGTTAACAGAGCTGGATAAAGAGCCACATCCACCGCCTCTGAACCTGTCCCTGAGCCTTCTTAGTCATCTTCTTCCTCAAATCTACTTTACCCTTAAAAAGGAGTCTGTGGTACATTTAAGAAGGTAATCATACAAAACAACTGTATTCTGTGAAATATTACCAGCTTAACCCAATCCACAAAACAAAAGTAGGTGCTGCCAATTCACGCAGGCTTGTGCAATTTACCTTTGAAAAAAACCAACATTAGAGGCCCACTGCTCCCATTTCATGTTACTACATACATTTTGAAACGGAAATTCTGATTGTGTTTGGTCAGCCGAAGCTTCTGATCTATTCCAGTTTAAAAGGCCTTATGGAAATTCCTTTTTCCCTGAAGATGACCAATAGCCCTATTATTTTACAGTCTTTCCCATTAGACCCTGTTTACACTACCATTGGAGCCATATTAGCAAAATCCATCTTCAAACATGTTTCTCACTGGCAAGAGGCAAACATAGTTTTGTAAAATTATTTTTAATATTGTTCCATCTCTGTCTGTTCTGGCGAAGGAAATGAAATTAGTTGCAACCTGAGCACCAGGAGCGTGGTTTCAACATGGCCCATGAGGCAAGCGAGACAAAGATCCGATGCAAAGGACATGAAACCGCCTTGGTGCCGTGTACAGCTCCTCTGCAGCAGGTGGGCAGAGCGGGGAGCCCCTCGCCTGCATCGGGGCCGTGCTGCTGGGCGCTGGAGTGAAACGTGGCCCTGGCTCTGACCGTCAGGTTTGACACGAACACAAAGCAGACTGCGCATCACAGCTCTCAAATGGTTTTACTTTAAGAGGCTGGGAAAGTTAGCATCAGGGACTGAAATACTGACTCCTCTGGTCAAGAAACCAAGAGGCTCCTTTCAGCCAAGTGTGATCTCCTTTTACTCCTCAACCTCAGCAACTACAGAAAAAATAAAGGAAATACAGAGCCTTTTGTAAAAGACTGGGTCTACAAGCTACACGGCCATCCAATGAATAGGGTTGTGGTGCCACTATTCTCATTTTCCACTTGGAGAAGTGCAGGCACAGGCAGGAGAGGCGCCTCTCAGAGCAAGTCTATGGCACCAAGGAGCACACCAGACAAGCCTCCAGCCACGGGGGCAGGCTCCTGTGGCATTTTAAAGATCTTGAGCAGTGTTAAGAGGAACGAGATGTTATTCACTGCACGCCTTACTCTTTGTTATTTATTCCATACTCCAACTCTCAGGACAAGGAGTGAAGTAACCCTCAGAACCCAGCAGCCACGTATGGAAGACATTTTTACTGAAATGCTAGCAACCAGAAAAATCAGCAAGATGCTTTTAGACACATTTCAAGTCAGATCCAGGAAGAGAAATGGAGAAAGCAAAGCAGCAGAAGCAACGAGCGTTTTTATCTTCCAATCTTCTTGCATGTAATTCCCAGCCAAGGGATTTAGCTGTGATGAACGGGGCTGCAAGATACAGAAGCCAGATACAGCGCGCGTTTGCGATTCCTTCCAGGTAGGCGAGTGCAAAATCCCTGCCCTTCTCTCTGCCTGGGCCATTCATCTTACCCAGGTGATGGAAAGCCACTCTCCCGGCGGGTGGTCCCGCTCTCGCAGACCTTAATGCGTAATTGTCACAAATCAATTCCAACCTCAGTGCTCAGGCTGCTGCTACCCCGGCCCCCTTTCCATCCCTTTCTTTTTAAAGAGATCGCAGCCCAGGATCCTCTCGTGTTACTAAATCAATCTTTGGACACAGCACCTAGAAAAAACAAAGAAGTAGCAACGTGTGCGGCTGACCATGGCCAGCATGATGAGTTGACGTTATGCAAGGCCAGCCTAAAAAATGTCAACTCGGTGTGCCTGCGCGCGTGCACGTGCGCACACACACATGCCTCCCATTTTATTTTTTTGTTCAACTGGAATTAATCAGGAACGATAAACACTGTTTGTCTCCTGAAAGCAGCAGTGGGGGGATGAAATATGCCTCTTAAGCTTATCAGCCTCAGCACCACTGAAGAGAAAGCTGGCTTCTAAGCCCAGGGATAATGGGCTGTCCTTTCAGGAAGGTATCAGAGGTCTCAGGAGAGGGAGACAGCACAATGGTGTGACCTTCAGCTAATAAAGCCCACCCTAGAGTCCAAAGAAGCTTGGGGAATATTGACAAAAGTTCATATTTACAACAGCCTGGACTCCTTCCAGATACCATTACCAGTTTAGAGAGCTGCGGCCTCTGTACATACACTCACACAGGCTTTTATTCTGCCTCCTCCTTTCTTTCTTTGTTCCCATGCTGACAAAAAAAAAGTCAGAAAATGGCAATTCTTCCACTAACAAGGCCCCACCAGCATCTTTTTTAATGAAGAGAGTTATTTAAAATTTCAATTTCAACCTCAGTGCTATCCTCTACTTGAAGGAGATTCAAGGCCTCTCGCAAGGATTCTCAGTGCGTCATCGTGCTCATCAGGAAGAAAGCATATGTGTTTTTGTGGAAAATCTGCTGATGTATTTATAATTTTTTTAAACAAAAAGGCAGCCAACATATTGTAAAATGAGAATTTTTTTTAAAATAGGCAGTAGCAATCAATGTGGTCCCAGTCAGAAATACTAAACCGAAGCTTTTTCGGGCAGAAACTGATCCCCCCCCCCGCCCAAGTCTGCATTGAGGTTAACAAAATGAGGTTTTTAGGTTTTTAGCCCATAACTGGAGTGCACAGGCACGACTGGAATACAAATAATAAATAATATTTTAAAAACTATTCATACAGTAAGAAAAGCCAATTTCAAAACACAAAAACTGTTTGAAGTGAAAGTTTCATTTTTCCGCCTCCTAAAGTAGTTCCAAAACAAACATATAAAAATAAAGGTTCGGAGGAAATCTGTTTTCAAGGGTAATTTCACTGAAATCAATATTAAATCTCAAAACATTTAATGGAAATAGCATCTTCAGTGACAGAACTGTTTTGACCACACTTTTTAATCCAGCCATGCTGGTCTGCCGTTTCTATTTATCTACCCCATAATTCATCTTTGCCATCCTGAAAGCGATCTTGCTGGGTTTCGAAAGGGATCCAAGGATTGGAATAGGTTAGAACTTCTCCCACATAACATCTTCTAAAAAGTGTCCCTATACCTTGGCAGCCTCATTCATCACACTGCTATTTAACACGAGGTAGAGCCTTGACAACATGGGAAGGTGGCTCAACAGACCCCTACAGAGACCACAAAAATACTGTTTTCAGCTGTTGCTTTCCAGCAAAGAAGCCCTTTCCACCAACAGCTACAGTTATGTCAGCTACACAAGCAGTTTTCCAAATTCTTAAGAGTTTTGGCTCAAGCATGCATTTTATCTGTCCTCCTTCTCCCATCCAGGCGTATTCAACAATCGAGTGAGTTCGGGTGACTGATGACAGCCTGCCTGAACTCAAAGTAGTCGCGTCAGACATTAATGTTCTGCTTAACACTCCCTCACAAACAAGGCCGTTGGTTGCATCAAGGCTAACAGGAGACGACGCACGCTGGGCCTGCATGGCCCACAGGACTGGTAACAAGGAGGAAAGGCTTCAGTTTACAGCCACTATTTCAAAACCAAGCCTGATCCTACAGGCATCCTGTCCCTGTAGCAAGAGCTCAGCACCCCACCTGACACCCTCTCACTGCACAAACAGAGGTACAAGCACTCAGACCCCCATGACCTCGGGACATAGGCACCGCTCCTGCCTTGACTGCAGCCAAGCTTTGGTCAGTGTCAGGATTAACTACCCTCTGTCCTCGCCCCCAAAAGTTGCTCCCAATTACATCTGCACTCCCTCTTGAGGTGAGCTAACAAAATCAGTAAGCAGCACTGAATTTAGGAGGTGTAAAACACCAGAGAAGACATAAAAAGAGAATGAGGATGTCAATATTGCCATCAGGAAAATGAAACCACATTCATTTTGGAAAAACATCAACTAATTGATCTGTGGGGAAATAACACAGAACCACGCTACTCCGCAGGAAGGAGGAAGTTGGGAAGGTGAAAGGTATCAGGTTCCCCCAGCGGGAACCAGTAGCTCTGCTTGGGAAAACCAGAGCTGAGCAAGCAGAATGCCCATCACCACACCACCCGAGGGCAGGGGGATTGAGAGAAGACCTCTGAAGCAACGTAATCCACAGTTTTCTATGGGTAAGATCAGGTGCTACAGATGATGACCTAAAATAGTCAGATTCAGAGTCCTGATGTAATCTAACCAAGACCGATTCTCCGTGCACTGTGCCAAGGATGTGAGGTTACATCTCCTGGCTGCCTCCGAGGCCCTAGCTAAGCGCTTTTCATTGCCTAACCTTTAAAACAGAAGTTTTTATTTAACAGTGAGTTCTTATTGAGAAGCTCCAGAGACGAATGTGCCTGATTGAAATTTTATACCTGTTTTCTGTGGCAGAACCCCCGGCTATCAAGAAACCACAGGGCATTAAGTGTACCCCAGCAAAACAGGCAGGTCCAGGATACCCTTTCCACCAGCAAGTGGAGGGGTAACTGCTCCCAACTGCTGCCCTCCTCACTTCCAAACCACCAAGAAGCTCAGACATGCTTCTAACACTGAATGTTGGAGATAAAAGGCTGAAAAAAGAACAGAACAGGTTTTGTCCTGAGAAGCTCCGAATCCCACCTGTGGCTGACCCAGGCCTGCTCTCCAGTACTCTGTCTTTGAGCACTAAAATGAGAAACCCAAATTACCCAATTGTGTTGTCACATGACATAACGCAACGCTCTTGTCTTTTCTGAGCCAAGAGATAAAGTAATCAGGGCTTGAAATTGCTACAAATTACGACTTAACATTAGCTAAGACCATGACAAGATATCAGAGGCCTGTTTCCCTCAGAATTTCTCCTTGCTGCTGTGACGTGCTCACACTGAAAACCTTCTCCCGAGCTACTGCCTGCCTAAAATACAGCACACCCTTACCATAAAGTCCTTTGTTAAAACATCTTTGCCATAAAGCTGCAAAACCTTGGCTCCCAAGTACATTAAATCCTTATAAACCTGCCTTCATTTTAACCGCGCAGTATTTCAAGACACAAAGCGCTTCTTCTGAGAGATAGCACTTTAATGAGGAAAAGGGTAAAATATATAAACCAAACCTCATTATAGCATAATTTCTAGGAGACAAGCATGCTGCTATAAAAAAGAAGCCATGGCAATTGCATTTCACATGGCTTGAAGATTTAATACTTTTAAAGAGCCACTGCTACTTTCAACCATCGGTGTTGTTTTGTTCTGAACATAACAAAAAGCAACCAGAATCACAGGCCCACTGTCAGCTATATATTTTATATTCTGTAAATTGTTGCAAATGGCAGATTCAAATCTACTGCATGCTTAGAAAATATAATGCACATCAAACAGTAAGAGACTGACTACAAGTCACTGTGCATACTTTTACCTTTAAAACCTCTATATTCTTAAAGGTTTCTGATTTAAACGCGATGATGTAGCATAGACATGGTAAATTACCCAAACCAGAGCCAATTCATGCTGGAATGAAAGTGCTTATAACGATACAGCTTGTTCAAAGGTTAACAGTGATGTCAAAAGAAACTGAAAAAAAAATAAAAAAGGAAAAGAAAAGAAAAATCTATGGTACAGACATACAAATGAAAGCGATGGGTGTAACACTGTTTAATACCAGCTGTCAGATAAGCCAGGGTAACAAGGACATCAAAGGGGCTGCAACTGGTTTCAAAAAATGAAAATACTAGTTTTTTTTTTAAAAATGAAACTGTTACTTTCTACAAAGTGTCAAATGGAACAAACCCCCCCAGCCAACCAGAAACACTTCACTGGAAGAAAAAACACTCTCCTGAAGAGCAACCTATCTATCTTTCTGCAGAGCATCCTGAATTACGCTGGTCTGGAAGACTTTTAAACTTAATCTAATCAAGAAGCCATTACTGATTACAGTTCTTACATATTAATCTCCCAGCTGTAACTTCTGAAATGAAAGCATAGCAATGATTAGATATTTGCTACAATTGGTAGAGAAAAGAGTGAAAAAAGATGAGTGCAAAAGTCACCTGAGAGAGAATTTTTTTTTTTAAGTAAGCAAAAATCCACGAGCCCCAAATAACCCCATCCCAAAACCAACAGCAGCTGGAGGGAATGCACTTCACAGCAGCTTGACTTGAAGCACATGTAACACTGATTGATGGATACTGATAGTGAAGACACTGGTGGAAAATTAAACCCGACAAAGCAACAAGATTGAGAGGGTTTTTTTGTGTTTCTTGGTATAACTTCATAAAATTATGCAAGAAGGGTCAGAATTTCAGCAAATGACCGTTTTAGCTACTGTCACAGATCTGCATCAACAGCAGCGCAAAAGCCTGGCACGTAACTGATGCCTATAACCTGGTTAGGATAAGTCTTCCCTCTTATCTCTGCTGTAGCCTATAAAGAATGAAATTCTGGGCTGACAGGTGCCTGTTGTCTCTGATTAACAGAAGGTTCAACTCTACATGGTTATGGTGATGGAGTAGCAGTCCTGATGGCAGTTCTCACAGAGGACATCTGAGGAGAACATCATGCACCAACACTTTGTCCAAACACAGAATCAGTAACCTCGCTATTGGGTCCTGCTTCTGAGATACTCCTACAATTTTCATTTCTACTGCTGTGACTCTTCTTTCCAAGCTCTGAGCAAAAGGCCAACAGATTCCTCCCCCGCCCTCACCACTCCCTTGTAAACCACAAGAGGCTTTTCCAGTTCTTATCAACTTTGCCATGGGAGAAGACAGCAGGCTGGACGAGTCTGAATGAGTATGTCAGCACACAAATTATCACAGGATGTCTGGCATTTAGGTAACCCAGCCTAGCATGTGCCTTCCCTTAACTCTTCTGCTTAGCTGGGCAAGGAAGAAGACAACTGCAAGTGAGTGCACATGCTACTTTTTGCTTTATAATCTTCCCACTTTCTCCCTGAATAACAGAAGAATCGGGGTGCTAGAAATTAGAAGGCTTAGCATAAATGTGTAATGAGACCCCGCTAACAGGTTAGCTGACATGGAACTGCTAACGGTGAATTGGCTTGGAGACAGCAAAAGAAAAAAAAGCAAAAAAAGGGGAGACAGAGCAAGAGACAGAGACAGCAACCAATTCAGCTGCAAGAAATCAAGCTAAATCAGTCCCAAGTGCCCGTGTTGGAGAGACTTGATCTCATACCTTGCTTGTTATCAAGGCACTCCTGATACGAGTCAGCTCCAGTTCCGTTGAGGTCTACAGACAAAACAAAAAGTTTCATTCATATCAAACGTAAATATTAGAAACGTCTCAAATGGCAGCCTTGCTGGAGCAACATGTTACGTGCAAATAGCGCTAGTTCTTTAGAAGGCCATGCGGGTTTGCTGACATCAACTCTGCTTTGTTACCAACAAGCAGCAATGAACAGACAGCAGCCAAGTGTGGGAAATGTACATTCGTCCTCAGCAGTAGGTGCCGGCTGCTGCCCTCCCAGCCCTGCCTGCCTGCCTCCGTGCTGCTGAGGGCACCAGGGGGATGCCACCTAAATTCCTTGTGCCCAGGGAAGATGGAGTATTTGGATTTACATCTGTCATTACGACATCACCTGCAGACCCTGTGAAACCATGGGTTGAAACCACTGGATCCTGATGGACAGGCTGGAATACGCTACTTTTTTGCTCATGGTGCTGCACTCCCTTTTGGTTTTCAGCTACTACATCATGCTACAGACAACTGAAAATACAAGAACACTTTCCAAACACTACTCTTCTATGGAGCAATGTAGTTACCACTAGAGTTATTTGATCAGCAGCAGGAGAGGAGCTGGTCTGTGCCATGAGAGCAGGGCAGAAGCTGAGGCTCCTGTAACCCGCAGTGCTCCATGCAAGGAAAATACCTGCCTTTGCCAGCGGACAGCGTCCAAGCACTGCTGCAATTGCAAGTGTTGCACAAAGAGCATGGATATCATCTAACTAAACCCTTCATCTTATGAGAAGTTCAACTACATTTCCTCAGCTGTGTGTAAAAGTGGTTTAAGCTGTAGATTAGCAGAACCAGGTTACAACAGGGCTTGGACCTCAGAAGCAAACCAAAGAATGTCCCAGCATGGCTTCTCCTCCTGCTTTACAATCTAGTTCAACCACAAAAAAAATGGTTCAGATGGTCCTTAAGAATATTAGGTACATCTGTAAACCCTGGACAAACTAATGCTCTTTCAGCATCTTACATGCACCTTACATACCAAGCTAAGTATGCGGAATAAAGCAGCTGAACCTATGTGGCATGTGCTCACACACACCAACGGGCCTCAAAACGTGAATGTTTCATACATTTCCAGTGTGAGAATGCAAATGGTGCTAAAATCAGTCCTGTCGTAAAACTGAGGGTAGAGAACCACTCAGCTCACTGATGGCCTGGTACTCCTACCATCCCAGCTCCAGCTGCACTGGAGGCAGCTCCTCCAAACTGGTTTTGTCTGTATGATCACAAACAATAGGACAGCCACCAGCGTGGGACCTTGGCCAGGCACCCCACCGGGGCAGACAAGCTGACCACCCAGTGATGCTGCTTCAGTCTCACTGCCAAGAGCATCAGCACAACAGCAACGAGTCAACTTCTTCTGACGATGCTCTTCAGGGCCCGAAGATTAGAAATACCATTCACAGAACAAAAGGCACACTACAGCTACCAGCTCCCACCTGGACACCTAAAACCAACTCTTTCTGCACCTGCAAGAAGTGACCAGGCCCTGAACACGACGGTTTTCTGCCACCACTCACGTGTGGCGAACGCATTCCCACACAACCTTCCCATTCTGCCTTTGCTCAACCAACAGCTGGTGACGGCTCCTCGCACATACAAAGAGATCCCAATCACAGTTAAAAGGCTTCACATTCAGCAATAGTATTTAATGAACAAAAAAGCAAAAATTAAAGTTGCCCCACCATTTGTGTTGTGTAAATCCCAGATAATAGATCTTCTCCCTAATCCTAATGAGGCCTTCCTATTAAAATCTTTATTAGCTTTCGGCTCTGCAGATTGCCCAAAGGCTCATCAGTTTCCCTATCTCTCAGCACCAAGATCTGCTTTAACTTTTACAAATAGCTCTAAGATATTTCTCAGCTTATCAGCATTGCCAAGCAGCCTGTCTTATCATTACTATTGCAGATAAAATAAATGAGCTCAGGATGATATGAATAATGGCATTTTCTGTAGGCTGGTTTCCCATTACATTTTCAACAGATTGTAGATTTAAACTTCAGCACAAAAGAACAAAAATAAAACAGCAGCGGAGGGGGAAGGGTGGCTTTTTTCCCTTTCCATTTACCTTCACCGCCTTAAAGCGCAGGCTACATTTTTAAGCTCACCTGATGTAAGCTAGTAATTAATTTTGATAGGGAGCAGAAACACCTCAGCCCTGCTTTCTCTGAAGACCAGAAGCACAGCTACTTCTGGGATGTTTTTTCAGCTGCATTTGTTGGAGAGAGGCAAAGGCGAAATTGCACGCTGCCTAATGAAGCCATCTTCATTAGTTTGTTCCTTTCCCTAGCAGCCTAGGAACGCCAGCCAGGTTGGGAATTGAAATCATGAAAAGCAACAGAACCGCGTTTGAATTAAAAGCCTGGGCTACAAAGGTCTCCGACGTCTGCTCCTGGCTGATTAGCACGAGGCGCGTGCGGCACAGAGCGGGTCTCACCCAGCACGCTCACGGGTACGGCGCAGCATTGGCAGGAGACAAGGAGGCTGAAAGACGAACGCATCTCTTCGCCTTCCTGACAGCAAGCAGGGAGGTCATGTTCTGGCAACCATTTTCTGCCGGGTCCCCGCAGCAATCACTACAGGGTTAAACGCTTTTCCATTCCCCAAATTCCTAGCCCTGTCACTGTATCAAGGTTATCTATTATTGGCAGTGACAGGTGAAAATTAATCTCCTAATTATTTCTTGCTGCGTAATCTGCACTGAAGAAGTAACATAAAAGGATTACAGTACACCCTCTACGGAAGGCTTTGCTAGAGAGCCAATCATCCGGGGAGATACAAGGTATGTGTTAAAGAGATATTTATGAAGGATTTCCAACCATTTTGAAGGCAGACTACACTGGAGCTTTACACCCGACAACTCTGGAGCAAGGATCTTAACAGCATAAACATTTCTCATTGTTGATTATTGCACAGGGAAAAAAGAAAAAAGGTTTATATCCATTATGTTCCTGATTTTCCTTTGGTATAGCAGGTACTGCAGAAACAGCATCGATGTACAGATGCCACCCCCCCCCCCCCCCCAAACACTATAGCAAACAACTCACCCTGCTTGCTTTAATTACAGAGTAAGAGACTTGTAGTTACTTTCCAGGGCGATTCACCTGTAATATTTTTCCACAAGAGTATCAGCTAGGCTAAATACTTTCAAAATACATGATTTTTAAATCCCATTTTATAAGCGAGCCAGAAGTATCTTTGGTAACAACACGAACTGCCACCTTGAAACGGTGCCTTCATGTGAACTCCAGCTCCTCACTTACCACCCACCAGAAAGCAAGGCTTATCTTTACGGCATCAGAATGACACCTTTTATTTATCTTCAGCCCTTTCAGTGCAGCTGGGTAAGTCAAATGGGTGTTGTGAGGAACCTACTGTCCCATGTCCAAGTCAACAGCCCTGTCCTAGTTGAAGTTGGGAAGAGCCAGCGATCGCAGGCTCCCACTCCTACCACCCAGAGCGCCCATGGCTACCTCAAGAGAAGCTCTTGAGCTGTGATGTGTCCAGGAGATGGGTAACACAGGCATCTGTAAAGCTCTGGGGGGAAAGAGACAAGGCAGCAAGGAAGATCACTGCCCTAGTGTCACCGGCTGCCATCAAGCCCTTCCACCACTATCAAAGTACTTCCAGTTTCTTTGATGCTGAGCTTTTCCACCGGACACAGAAACGCCGAGAGTCCCTTTATGCAACCTCTCAGCACTTCATCCCAGCACCACCTTCCACCTTTCCGAAAGCCAAGCCCTGCCACAAACTCTGAGAGCCCCGCAGGGGTTTGCAGCACGCTGCCACCGCTCTGGGGCGCATTTCCAAGCCTGGGCATCTCACAGCCTGCTGAACCAGAACCAGGCACTGGCACTTACCTGAGACGACATAAAAGCACCCAGACACCACTCAAACCACGACTTTCCTGAGAAACCGAGCCGTACCTCGGTAATTGCAGTGTGCCCCAGCAGCCACACGGTGGCATACAAAATACTACAAAATATTATCAATGAAAAGCTGAAACAGGGGGCCTGGACTTCAAAACAGCCATTGCACCTTTAACTTCCTAAAAATAGTTGGAGCAAAGCGGCCTCAATTACCAGAGCCACCATCAGGGGTCACTGCACCACCTCTGCTGGTGGGAGCAGCCGAACCGCGCTTTTCCGAGCACTCGGCAAAGCTGCAGCACATTTGTAACTCCGGGGGAAAAGAGCTGGACAAGTCATTTGAAACATTACCAGGATCACCAGCACGCAGATTGCAAATGAGCAGCTCAAATTAGGCAAATTCCCCAGCAGTGACAGAGGTGTGAAGGTTTTTCACCTTTTTCCTCTGTTGGTTTTCACACCTCGCGGTCCGCGCGGGAGCAGCCGCTGCCAGGTAGCTCCGTGCTCAGGTCCTGAAGGCTGAAAGCTCTCGCTGGGCTCTGATCATAAAAAATGCTCAAGCAGGAAGGGCAGGTGTGTGGAAATTAATTATTTTCCTGGTGCAGGCAACTGCTACTAATAGTGTAAGGACAGACTTCAGTAATTTTTAACAGGTGCTTTCTTCTCCAGCTCAAAGTCAGCTCTGAGGCAGTCCCAGGGAGAGCACGGGGACTCTGGAAGCACGTCTCCAGCCACCGCTTGGGTTGATGAAATCCACGAGATCACATCCACGCCTTTCTCTGTATTTCACTTTCACTGACAGGAGGATGAGAGAATCTGTGTTTACACCACGAAGGCTAGAGATTTGCTTTGCTTTAGGACCTTCAGCAGATAAACACCAACAATGCAATGAAGCCTAGGACAGAAGATAAGCCCTTAATGTTTTACCCTGGTGTTAAATACAGAACAAAATAATTGACTTGAATCTCATCTTTTGTGGAAGTTTTAATCTCACGGTTACCTAATCTCTTACACAGTAATTATCAGAACAAAAGAAACGTGTGAAGAGGCAAAGCACCCACCTACTAACATATCAGCACTACTTTTAACAAGCCTATTTTTCAGTTATATGTTTTGCTTATGGAAATCTGAAGAACTAATTCTTATCCATGGGCATTTTCCCCAAATGCTCCATCACCAACCTCATTACGCGATACAGAAATTCTCCCGAGGGATATTATGTAATGGCAATTCCTCCTGCCTCTCCCTAAGGAGCGCATTTCTCATTACATCTCCTAGTAATTGATCAGTCTAGGAAATCATTTCTGGTAAAACCATATGTTTCTTTACCTGGTTCAGAATTCCCATCTTTACTCAGAAGGATGAAAGACTGCAAGAAACCCTAAAATTTCCATTTCTGATGCAGAACACCAACCTCTGCTCAAACGTGCTATTAAGCGCGGAGCAACACGTTCGCGTACCTGCCTGACTTCAGATCTTGTAAATTCATCAAGTCATTAAAATTAACCAGCCTGCATTTCTTATTCTGATGACAGAAATAATTTTACTTCACTGAATCTTCTGTAATTGCTTCAAAAAGAGTGCTTCACATTCAAATATATCCACACACCACAATCCCTAGTTATTATGGGTCACTCAGCACAAGGATGCTGGGAGTCACAAAAGAAAAAAAAAAAAAGATTTAAGTCAGAAAATGACATCTACATCTGTGCTCTCCAGAAAGTACCACACAGCACGGAGCAGCTCACTGAAGAATGCAGCCCTTTCCATAGTCACTTTTGTCCACATATGCACCATTAAATACCTCAACAGTTTTCTGTTTAAAAAGCAACAACAGCATACGCTAGCGTTTGGACCCTCTACGGGAAGTTAACACTTCACATCTCAACGTTCTTGCAGAATAAATACCAACAACTGCTAAATGCCTGCAGTTTATCAACGGAATTCAAAGCACACTCCAATCCCTTTTTTAACTTAAAAATACCAGAGCTGCTTTTGACACTGCCGTTTGATTTAGCCAGCGCAGGCCACGAGTTCCAACAGATGACTGCATGTCCCGATAGAATAACACGGGGATATATTTTGCTCGTTCGCTAGCCTACTGTTTGTTTATGAGAACAGGCTGACCCTCTCTGATAAACAAGGCTTAAGGTTTCACTCAGAATAGCCCACCTGCCAAACAGAATGAAATAAAAAAATAAATCACGCTCTGCTAGTGAAAAAGCTGGATCCAGCCGAGCAATATACTGCCTTCTTTGTTTCGCGGCGTTCATCTCCGCTGGAAGGGAAGTTGGGCAGTCCGAGCCGGTACCTCGCGGCTGCAGGGCCGGGCAGGCGAGAGGGCTGCTGTCACCAGGGGAGAAAATTCTTGGAGAGAGCATCAGAAGTCTCCCACTTGTAGGAAGTTAATGCTGTGTGTATAAATCAAGCGGCTCGTCCTTGTAAGTCTGCGTGTGGGGAAAATCCGATTTATGCATAAACATAAACCTCTGAAGTCAATTCTGATCGGGGATGACCGGAGATTTAACTCCCCTAGACATAAGAATGGGAAGACTATTTTCCTGTAATTCCTCAGCAGCCCTTTCCAGTTGAGGCAGAGTTTCTTCCCAGAATTGATAACGAAGTAAATAATCCCAGCTTCCACTGCACAGGGGAGACCGGTTAAGGACAGCCTCCGAGACCCAAAGCAATCATTCTGAACAGTAACTTACATAACAAGAAATTATCTTTGTTACAAAATTAGGTTAAAAGGACCTCAGACACTGTAATGTTACAAAAAAATCAGGACACGCATTGAGGAGATTAGCTAGCGAGTAGCCTCGTGAGATAAATGCGCAACTTCAAGAAGGTTTTGCAAGCCTAAAAAACATTTTAAATTCCATCGAGATGAACAAGCCTTGGCCATTTCCAGAGCTCCCTCTTCCCTTCCCTCTGCCCTCGGCTTATGTCGGAGCCCTTCTCCCGAACCATCCTTAGTTAACCACTGACCTGGAAATCTTACTTCAGCGCCCCCCCCCCCCCGCCCTTGAAATTTATCACTCCTAAACACACCAGCTTTAATTTCTTAATGGGATTAAATCCCCTTTTCGGGCCAAGAAGACAGGGCAGAGATGCAAGAGGCAGCGCTGAGCTTGGGGAGGCGCAGGGGGGTCCGCACCCAGCCCCGCTCCAAAACTTGGCCCCTTTGTGCCCGGGGGGGCTTGGGCAGGGGGCTCACAGGGCTCCCACCCCGCTGCCGTCCCCGCTGCCCGGGGCGGACGGCACGGCTCCCCGCAGCACCGGGACCCCCCGGGAGCCCGGGGGGGCTGCAGGCGGCCGGCTGGCCGCGGGGGGGCTTCTCCCTGCCGGGAGCGGGGAAGGAGGGATGCGGCTGCACCGGAGGAATGCGTGGACAGGGGGGAAAAGCTGGCTGCATCCCGGCGGCTCCTCGCTGCTACCGCTTTTTGATTTTTTTTTTTTATTTGCCCCCCCCCTAAACCCGAGGAGGGGCCCCCGAAAAAAAGGCAGCGGCGGCCGGAAAATCAAACCGCGGCCCCGAAACAGACAAAAAGGAGGGGGGGGGGCTGAAACCCCCAGCCAGCCAGACAGACAGACACAAACCGCGCGCACCCAACCACCGCACCGCGCTCCTCCTGCCGCCCGACCGCAAAGCCGCGCGGCTCCGGCACCAAACCGCGGGGCCGAGCCCGGGGGGCGCCGAGCCCGGACCCCCCCGCCCCGGACGCCGCCGACCCCCGGTACTCACCGCGCCGCGCACACCATGGCGAGCCCCGGGGCCCCCCCGGCGGCAGCGGCACGAGGCGGGGCCCGGCCCGGAGCTGCCCCGGGGGTCCCGCCGGGCTCCTCCGCCGCAATCCTCCGGGGGCTTTTGTTCGCTGGGGGCTGCGGGCAGCTCCGCTCCTGGGCTTTTATTTTCTTCTCTTTTCCCCTCTTTTTCTTCCTTTCTTTTCCTCCTTTTTTTTCCTTTTCCTTTTTTTATTTTTTTTTCCTTTTCTTTGTTTTTCCCTTTTTATTCGCGGCTCAAAGTTTGCGGCTCCTTCGCCCCGGGCAGACGCCGCTACGGGGCCATCACCCGCGGGCGCGGAGCGCGGCGGGGAAGAAGCAGAAGAAACGACGACACACAAAAAAAAAAACAAACCACCACACCAAAAACCCCCCAAAATCACCCCAAAAAAGGGCTAAAACCCCGGCCAAGCACGCAGCACCAGCAGCACAGAAGCGACCCAGGCGGCTCCGGCCGGCGTCCGACGAGGGAGGAGAGCCCACGCACCCGACACGAGCGGCCCCGCGGCCAGCCCCGGCCCCATGGGGTCTCGCAGCGGCGCTCCCTGCGGCTCAGGGCCCGGCGGCCGCCATCGCTCCTCAGCCGCGGCCGGGCAGGACCGCCCCGAGCCGACCCGCCCCGCGCCCAAGCCCCCGCTCGGCTCCGCACGGCGGCGGCGGTGCCGCTCCTCGGGCGCTCGGCGGACACTGCTCCGCCCGCCCCGCCCCGCCCCGCCCCGCCCCGCCCGGCCCGGCCCGGCCCGGCCCGCCGCCAGGCCCCGCCAATCCAGCGCCGAGACGCCGAGCGGCGCGGCACGGAGCGGAGCGGCACGGAGCGGTGAGGCGAGGCTCCGCGAGGCTCCGCTCCGCTCGCGCGTGCCCGCCCGCCCCGCCCCGCCCCGGCTGGAGAGCGCGCCGCGGGTGGGTGCGCGCAGGTGTGCGCGTGCACGTGCGTGTGTGCCGAGAGGGCGTCGTGGTGCGCTTCGGGCAGGGAGAGCGGGAGCTGTGCGTGTGTGTGCATGGTCTGTGTGTGTGAGTGTGCATGTGTGTGTCTGTGCATGGTCTGTGTATGTGTGTGTGCATGGTCTGTGTGTGTGTGTGCATGGTCTGTGTATGTGTGTGTGCATGGTCTGTGTGTGTGTGAGTGTGTGTGTGTCTGTGCATGGTCTGTGTGCTTGTGCATGGTCTGTGTGTGCATGGTGTGTGTGTGTGCATGGTCTGTGTGTGTGTGTGAGTGTGTGTGCATGGTCTGTGTGTGTGTGTGTGTCTGTGCATGGTCTGTGTGCTTGTGCATGGTCTGTGTGTGCATGGTCTGTGTCTGTGTGTGTATGGTCTGTGTGCTTGTGCATGGTCTGTGTGTGCATGGTCTCTGTGTGTGTGTGTGTGCATGGTCTGAGTGTGCATGGTCTGTGCATGTGTGTGCATGGTCTGTGCATGGTCTGTGTGTGTGCATGGTCTGCACGCGTGTGCATGTGCATGCATGGTCTGCATGTGGCCTGCACATATACACGCATGGTTTGCACGTGTGTGTGCATGGTCTGTGAACGTCTCTGCATTGTCTGCATGTGTGTGTGCATGGTCTGTACATGTGTGTGCATGGTCTGCATTTGTGTGTGTGCATGGTCTGCGTGTGTGCCTGCACACCACCAGTTCTGGGCATCCGCAGCCTCAGGGTGCATCTGGCACACCGGGTGCGTGCTCTCTGCATGCGGGTGTGTGCATGCACATGGCCTGAGTGTGCACGGGGTGTGCATTCACGCCGTCTGCACACACATGTGCACAGTGCATGTGTGTGCGTGTGCATCCTTCCCCGCCAGGCTGCCGTGCGAGGCTCCATCCCTCCCTCGATCTCTCGGGGTGCAGCGCTGCGTGTCCCCGAGCAGCACTCGGGGGGATTTGGCTGGAGGCAGCGGGAGAAGAGGAAAGCGGAGGAAACGCTCAATCGTGATTAACCTCCGCGTTGCAAAACAGTTGTTAGTAGGTACATTTAAAGTATAATTACCGGCGGAGTGATTCATGGCGGCTTTAATAAATGGTTAATCAATGGCCAGGGGGGCCGGCAGTCCCGGCTGCCTGACACGCCTGGTTAGTCCCCGCCGCAGTAAACGTGATTCATGGGGACGGGGGCAGCCCCTGCGCAGCCGCTCACGGCCCCCCATGAGCCCGCGATGCGCTGGGGCCCCTGCACTGCCCCGCACCGCTCAGCACCGCCCCGCACCGCTCAGCACCGCTCCGCCAACCCCGCAGCCCGCAGGGCCCCCGCGCCGCAGCTGCCTCACAGGTAGGGAGGGGAAAGGCAGCGACCGAGCGCGGGTTTCATCTGGCCTTGAGAAATTATCTGAAAATCTTCAGGGAGAAAGGCAGTAAACATCTGTATACTATTAAACCCATTCGACGTGTTCATTATTTTATATTGATTGGTATATCACTACACAAAGTTAATATATTATGATTATTAGTATATTGTTAAATCATTAAATACGACAGCAGACGCAATAAATAATTTCCAGGGGATCTCTGCTGACATTTAGGAATTGATGGGTGTGTTTTTCCTTCTGCATCCTGGCTGACTGCAGGACTGCAGCGACGCGCCGGCTGCTCTGCTCTGACTGATCGCCTTCCCCTGCGCTCCTCCGCACGTAAAGGCAGTGAGGGAGCCTGCTCTGCCATGCCCGCGTTTGCATTTTAAAGGAGGGAGCCGCATTAACGCAAGCCCCGAAGAAACCTGTTGGACGAGGATGTTCAAGCCGCTTTCGCGGACCGAGAGCCCCACGCGGGATTTGCACCGGAGGCCGTATGTCCCGGGAGAACGCCACCTCTTGCAACACCCGGAGGATTTCTGTGCGAGCACGCGGGGATGGAGCTGCCCTTCCACGGCAGCACGGCGCCGGGCTCCCTGTGGGAGACGGGCCGGCCACCGCCACGGCTCGCCGGGCCCTGCAGCACGGGCGTCCCCAAGCCCTCGGCACAGAGCCCGGGTCACCGGGGTTCGTGGATTTACGGCACCGCTTCTCGTGAACCGGCTGGAGGGAGCGCACATGTGTATCTGCAGCGGGGGAGCTGGATGCCAGTCAGGGTTAATTCGGGATAAATTTACAAGAGTGCACAGCGTGACCCAAGGTACCTCTTTATTGGCCTGCTACAGGCCTGCTAAATACATTGGCCGACTACTACACATTAAAGCCACATGAGCTCGTATGTTCAGAACGGATTTTACAGGAAGACACGGGGATAGAAAAAGGAGGAGAGGCTGTGTCACAAATGACATCCAGATGTGAAAACACTGTAAATACAAACATCAAAAGGCTCACCCCTCCACATTTTGCGAAGAAGATGCTGGAGAAAGGACTTGCTGCATTTAAACAAATATTCCTGGTGAGAAAGCCCCGGACCCCGCTGTCCCTGCGCGCAGCACCCCCCGGCTCAGTGGGAATCGGCCGCTCACCCAGGCGGCCGCGCAGCCCTGGATACGGGGCAGTGAGCCCCGGTTCGGGGGAGGTGTTTTCCTAAGAAGTCCAGAAGTTGAAATCTAATAACTCCAATCTGAAAACGGCACTCTGAAAAGCACGTGTGTAAGCATGTGATTATTTAGATAAAGTCTCCAGAGCTATGACATACTCCTCGCTAGAATCAATATCATCCAGGGATAGCTCTTCAACCTCGCCAGCCGCATGAAATAAGTGAATAAACAGACGCCTTTTGAAGCCTTGGTATTTGCTGCCGGGGAGATACAACTGGCGTGAGAGCCTAGGAAAGTGAACCTGGTAAACCAAAGGTGCCTTGAAGCGGCCGGAAGAAATGCAAAGCTGCATCAGTGGCAGCCCTGCAAAGAGGCAGGGGCCGGTGGCCACGGGGTGCACGCAGGGTGCCATCCCGGAGGTTTATGTGGGGAATTTCTTGGCTCTGGATGGCAGCTGAGAAATTGGGGATGTACAAAACAAGGCGACGCACATCAGCGGTGCATGCTTAAACTTTCCTCCCAGAGCAGGGCCAGGCATCCCAGTGGTACGACGTGAAAACGAAGCCCGGATGGGGAGCACTTTTGTTTTCTCCTCATGCGGAGACGCTGACCACAAACACCTTGCGTGCAGCCGGCCCGGAGCAGACGAGGGACTGCAGGCCGAGCCTGCCTGATCTCTTCCAGGTGCTCGCTGGGGCTGTTGGCTTCCCCTGGCTCTGACTCCGGGCTGCAGCGTCACAGCCACCGGCTGTGCAAGCGGCATCTGCCCCACGTGGAAACCCTCCCCTGAGACACGACTGGACCAGGCGCAGCCAGCGCGTGCGATTGCACGGAGGGCTCTTCCCCCACCCAGCGCCAGACCACGCTTCTCCTTTCGGAGCTAAAAGCTTCAAGCATTTCGCGACTAGCAGCCCTCACCATGGAAGGAGAAAGCACTTAGCCGTGGTGTTGCATAAAGATGTCATGAGGAAATCAGGGTTTTACAGGGGAGAGAGTAGAAAAACACTCAGGAAGAGCTAGGAAAAACTCAGGGCTAGATTCAATAAGAGATGCCAGCCGCCTCCTGCTCTGTGTGCCCCCACCTGGGCTTCTGCTGGGAGGAAGCTGGAGAGAAGTTTTATTGAATCTTTTATTGAATCTGTCTCTAGGCTGGTAAATGCGCTAGGTACCCTCACCAGGCCCTAAAAATAGAAGGGAAGCGGCACGGGAATTTGCAGTGAAACTGTTAAAATATGCTCGGATTTGCTTTAAAAGAATGCGCGTGCCGGGAGAAGGGAGCGCAGCGGGGGAGCGCGGGGCGGCAGCCTGCCTGCGAGGCACCTGGAGCTGCCGCTGCCGAGGGTCCCGGCGCGCGGAGCAGGAGCTCGGCTGCAGCTCGGCATCCCTCTGCTCCCCGGCCGCCCCCAGCTCCTCTCCCGGGCCCGAAAACGGACGCACGCCGTGCGACGACGTGGCCGCCGGGGTATCGCGTTACTCGCCAAATCTATAGCAGCTCGAGAGCTTAATTTTGACATACAATTTTCACTCGCTAAGCAGAAAAGGGAGGGAAAGCCTGAAACCGTCTAAACAAAAGAATGTTTTTTTCCACTGCGCTTTCAAATGTTCATAAAGCGAACAGAATACAGTTAGAGCCGGCCCTTCGCCTCAGGGCATCCAAGGCTATGGCTCCAATTAAAGAGAACAAGGATACAGGAGGTGGTACCTCCAGTCTGATTGCTCTCGCCTGGGGCAGCGAAGCCTCATGAATAAACACTGTTGACTCTAACTCTCAACAAAACAATTACACATTTGTTTTTAGAATACATTTTCTTAGCCTTTCCACTTGCAATTTTGCTACTATAAACTAGCCAGGACAAGAATAAATACCTTTGTGATTCTCTAAACATCCTTGTAATTGCAGCACTTCACTCATGAATGTGTATTTCAACAGAAGAAAAGATCCCCAGCCATATGAAGAAACGCTTCTTTGAAGTAACCTTTCGAATTAGATGCAAAATATTTACACCTAATTATTATTTTTACAAGAACTCCTGCACACACCGGCGGCTCCAGGAGTGAAAACCTAAAGCGCAAACCTGGTTACCTCTGAAGAGCACGAGCACGAGGAGACCTGTCCATGGATGTTTCAGCCCTATGCTTACATGCCACAGGGCAAGATCTGCGTTTTGGTCTCCTGCCAGCTGTGGTCACCAGCACAGGGGCCCCCAGGTCCCCACGAACCGGTGCCCTGCACGCCCTTCTGCGAGCAGCCTGCAAACAGGCATGAGGAGGACGCTGCTGGGAGGTGAGGGGCTGCTGCTGCGCCTGCCCGCCTGCTCCTGGATGAAATGGGAGGAGTGGTGAGGCTTTTGGTCCGTTTTTGTTTTTCTGCTGATGGTGAGGTCTAAACCAAACAGGCAGTGAATGGATCCCTGTGGGAGTGGGTGCGCTACTGCCTCCGAGCCCAAGCACCCAGCTGTTGGAGCTGCCAGGACAAAACCCGGAGCTTGTATGAAGGCAGAAGAAAATAGCCCCAGCTGGCCCTTACCGGCTTGGTTTTCCAGTGAGGATGGGTGCAGAAGACCAACAGAATGCTGGTTTCCTTCTGAGGATGGTGGCAGAAGAAGAGAGATTCACACAACTTTCAAAGGTTTTTCCCAGAAAATGAACCTATTGCTGTGAAGCTGAACAGCCAAGTGCCACCTACCGCACAAAAGACTTTGGCCAATAAATACACTTTTTTAGAAATGCTTCCTAACTAGGTTATTACCCTCCTTCTCTCTGTTAGCTTACGATGAGAAAATATCACAAGAGAAGTGGAGAGTCTGCTAACCCGGACAGGAGACTCGGGCTGGGGATCAGGAGCAACAAAGCCATGCATCGAAGATACTTGTTCCACGTTCAAAGTCAGGAGACGAGTGATGCTGCCTGCTCCTATATGTTATTTATATATTATGTTAAGCAACAACGTGCAAATGAGCCGGAGTACAAAATATCAGCCACGCAAGATGTTACAGTGCAGTACTACACAGCACAACAAAGCTAAGTGACTCTCCGTATGGGGGCCTGTATCCTAGGAGTGTTTATACTTGACTGTATAATTGGGACCACAGCCAGCTCATCCTAAAATATACAGCATGAGTATGGTTAGGCATCGCATCTGTAACATATACAACTTTAGATGTCAAAGCATCTTTGTTTGAAGTCAACAGCAATAAAAACTGCATTTGTACGAGGGCTTAGCATGTGGGAATACATATTGCTAAACCAGGATGTTAACACATGGCCCTCCTTAGTTTACTGCTGCCAAAAGTATGCCTTTCAAAATTGAAATGAGCATGCCAATAATCTGTAGGATATTTTAAAACTTGGAGAAGTCTGTGGCAATCATCCAGTATTGGAGAAAACTCTTTTTGGGCAAATTTACCTTTGGTAGTAACTAGCATAATTCCTACTTTGAAAGATTTGGGTCCTTCACAAGTATGGACACACTATATAGGTATAAAAAAAATAATCCATGTAAGGATACTTCTGTCATGTTTCATTTTGCAGAACCTTAGATACTAGTCATTTAGTGACTAATGTATTTATTGAAATGACAACAGATGTTTCAAATGTATACAAACCTGTCTTTTTAAGGTCACTATCTTGATGTTATTTCATTAAGGCACTCTGAAATTTTATCAGAACTGTCTTAAGCTCATGGGTTTTCTGTAAATTCCCTTTCTGGCTATTAAACTTTAAACAAATATTATGATTGTATTCCAAAGGCTTGAATGGGCTGATGATTTTGAAAGTGCTACTTTGGCATCATTGTACAGCTCCATTCTTTTATGTATGTTTTGTTAAAACACAAAGAAACTCTATTTATGAAAAGTCAGTCTTAAATCTATAGTTTGTGAAGCCATAATTTGTGGTTGCAATTGTGGTTAATTTAACAAAGAAAGTCTTTTGGTTCACAGTGCACCATACTTACAATTTTTCATAAACTATCAGAGCAAAAGAAACCCCTTCAACATGTCAGATATATGATGATCCAGCAATGTTGCAATTTTCCAACTCCTATTTTGTGGTATACCATATTATATGCACAGGAATGCTACATCATTTATTCTGGAGCACAGCCCTGTAATTATTGCTGGCAAACTACTAATTACATACCGCCATCAAATCTAACAATTTTCCCAATAAAAAAAAAAAAAACTACTTTCGTGTGGAAGACAGCAAATACAGCCATGCGTGCACGCATGTTTTTATTTTAACACACATGCCATGCGGTATTCGTGATTCCCCACTCCCGTGTGCTGCACCCAGAAGGTCCGTACCAGCAGCGGCGTTACGCGCTCTTTGCGCTGTGGTTCAATGCCACGGGACGCGAGAGGGCTCAGCTGTGAGCTGTGGTTCTGGGCCAGAGCCTCCTCCCATCCAAGGGCTGAAACACTCCGCTCACGTGGGTTTTGCCTTGCTCTAATTAAGATTCAGGCCCTGCAGATGAATATTCAGACCCTGGGGGTCTAGAGCTTGAGTCCCCCAAATTCCAGGATTGTTGTGTCTGGAATTTTGTCTTTGGATCATCTTTGGAAACCTCAGTGTGGGCCTACTTCTGTGTCCTCACCGAGAGCCGTGGATTAGCACAGCAGAGGAAGCCTCTGACCCAGCCAGAAACCTGCTTCTCTGGAGCCCGGGGAGTTCTGAGGGACACGGCTAATTTCCCTTGCAGAACCGCATGGGTTTGAGCTGCTGCTTGGAAAAAAGGAGGGACTGTGGGGAGGAGAGAACTTGCCATATTGCCCCAAAGACAAAGTCCTACGTGCTTGGGCACTTCCTGAAATCAGCCATGGATCTGGCAGCTTGGAGCAGGTCCATCGTTCCCTTGCAGCATGGGCAGAAACCCATCGGGCACGCAGTGAAATCGGTGAATGCTTCTACTCGAGGCCACCCATGTCCAACGGGCTCGAGTGAAGGAACACATGCCTGTCCCGGGCAGGGCTTTGGGATCTGCATCCTCGTGGGGAAAACATGGGGTGAAGTGGGAGCCGACAACAGGATTGCGACCCCACAGGGCAGGAGCCACCTCCCCGGCCGCGCATTCGGCCCTGGAGGGCACCCTAACGCCGTGGGCTGCCCCTGCAGCCGAGGGCAGGGGGAGAAGCCAAACCTAGCAGCAGCTCCTGCTGATTGCTTTTCTTCATCGACAGGCGCTCCTCCTGGCTGCCGGGGGGTTGTTTTGACAGGCAGAAGAAAGGGAACAGCACGGATTCCTCCCCTTACACGGCTTCCACCGGACTCGCCTCCCCACGCGGTGTGTTTGGGACTTGGCAACGCAGAGCTCTGCGAGCCTCACTCCCTTTTTAAAACATGACAAACAGCGTGGGTATGTGAGACAATTTTCTTAATCTTTCTCAATTTTCTCCAATTTCAAAACTGCGGTTAAAATTGACTGTGGAGCAAAACCCTCTCCTGCTTGTTTGGAGGTATGGAGCTTGCTGCACACGTTGGTAATAACGTGTGAGATGAAGCAGCCCGGTGTGCTCGTGAAGACTGTCAGGAAAATGCCCGTGGAGCACAGGGCCCTGAACACCTCCGAGGCAGCACAGGGCACCGCTGCCAGCACGAAGCTGCACGTAGCCGCAAGGTCTGGCACAGTGCTGGTAAAGCACGGGCTGTTTACTGCAGTTGTTGGCATTTACTCCTCAGTGTCCTTAGAAGCTTCAACGAGA
This sequence comes from Anser brachyrhynchus, assembly GCF_964034855.1. Classification (NCBI taxonomy): domain Eukaryota; kingdom Metazoa; phylum Chordata; class Aves; order Anseriformes; family Anatidae; genus Anser; species Anser brachyrhynchus. Next base: position 7,759,426 of record NC_137710.1, on the reverse strand, counting down.
GCAAAGCATGCTTTGCATGCCAAGCAAGTTGGCTGATCTTAGCCATGGCCTTGGTCAAACACAAGGAAATGCTTGACAAGGGAACTGCAACTAAAAACACTAAAAAATGTTAATAGAAACTTGCAGCTTGCAAGTTTAGTGTCATACCTGGAGCCTGATGGTCTTTGGAAACTACCTTCAACATTAATCACAGCGGGAGTTCTCAGGCACCAACACTCCTTTTTCTATCTCTGTCTTGTTTATTTTGCAACTGCAGAAATGGGCTGATTTAAAGAAGGAAGTGACAGGTATAAGACCCAGCTCACAGGGATAACTCTGGAGAAAGAGATTTTCTTCCATGAGTCTACTTTCAGGTTTGCTACTATCAGTCGAGGATTAGGCAGCTAACATGGCATCTCTGTTGACACGTTTTCTCCCCACAGCTAAGGCAGCTTAACTGCTTTATCCAGCAGAATATGCAATGGTTAACCAGATACGTTCAAAAAAGAAAAGTAGCTGCTACTTATTCATTTATAATTCTGCTCTTAGTATTGAACTGGAATCCACAAAGAAATAAGCACCCAAAACCCTCATGCCTCTGAAATATGCTCACAAGAAAAGCCTGAATTATTGCTAGAAAAATAAACGAACAGAAGAAGTCACTTGGCTAGTCTTGCAAACGCACAGAATCCATTCAAGATCTTGCATATGTTTTCTTCTTCAGCATATACACATTACAAGGATTAAACAGAAAGAAAAACTTACAGCTTTGGATGCACTTTGTGTCTCAATACCAAACGCAGCGCTATCTCTGCTGCAAGGATTATCAGGGCTACCCCCCCATGCAGCTGCCAGTCCCTGCGGGCTGTAATTCAGCTATCCTCCTCTCACTCTATCCATCACATTTACACAAATCCCCAAGGTGGACTGCCTTCTAAATGTCTTTACCTTGTGCATTATCCTGGGGCTTAACAATCCAATATTGGTGCAGCCAAGGATAATTACTCTCCATTGATGATAAAACACCCTGAATCCTGTCAGGCATGGCAATTTGCATCTTACAGTGCCGAGGATCAATAGATACAACAAAGGAGTGAAACCTGATTAGATACCGCGGCCTCTCCACGGGAAGGGAAGGGCTGATTGTTTTGCAGGGTTGAAGACCTGGTTAAAAGGGAAACGGAGGTTTCCCATTACAGCACGGTCCCCAAACCTGCTGTTTGCCTGGAAACTGCTGCAGGGAGTTCAAGGCCGGAGGAGAAAGCAGGCGAGCAAACAACCAGGTCGTACAGGCTCCTGGCGAGGAAGGAGCGCTAACGACTTGTGCCACGGCGGCTCCTGCAGGCTCCCAGTTCCCCAGGAGGACACGGCAGACATGGCTTGTCTGCAAGTCCACGGGTTCTGCTTTCTCCCCAGTTTTCTAGGTGGCTGGATTTACGGTGTGAAGAGGTCAAGTAACCAGTTCGCAGCCACACACTGCTTCATTAACTCATCTGGAAGCTGGCTGGGGGGAGTCGCAGTTGATCTGTTTCTGAAGCATCCTCGCCGAACGTGGGCCCGGAGAGAGCTCCTGCCCTGCTGACAAGGCTGCAGAAATGTCATATATATTTAAAACAAGGGATTGCAGGATTTTTCAACCACAACTAACCAGGTAAGCAGATGTATGAAGGCGGAGGTGGAATAAAAAATTATCCCAAGCCATTTAGCAGTCTCCTAACACTAATCTAGCACTGAATCTGATGGAAGATAAGAGAGGTGGGTGAACTTCAGTTCCCACATTTAATCTAGGGAGACATCACAAGCTTCCTCCTCTTCTGCCTTTACTTGGAGGCCAGTAAGACACTGACAGACAGCCACACTGTGGGCTCCCGGCAGAGAACACCTTCCCGTTTGGACGTGATCCCCACCGCAGACGCTCCCTGGGCGCAGCCGTGCCCATCTCCCCCAGCACGGCCAGGTGAGCGATACCAAAGCTCAGCCCTGGGCTGGTGGCCGAGAGCTCCCGGCATGGATGTAGCTAACTGGGTTAAATCTGGCTTTTTATTGGGTTTCTGGTGGCAGAGCTACATTAAGCAGGGATTGCAGCTCTCCGCGCTCTTTCCAGACGGGAAGAAACGCAGACCTTCCTTCCGTGGAAATTAATTAGTGAAGGAAAAGTTGAATTTGGGGGATTCCCAACTGTGTGAAGGACAACGTTTTAAAAAAGCCTTGAAACACGAGTGATGCAACAAATTAAACAGCATCAAGAAAAGAGCTGGGCACATCTTTTCGGAATGTGTGCTCTGAGGCTGATGGAGAGGGGCTCAAAGCAAGAGGAGGAAAGAGAGGAAAAGAGAAAAACTCTTCAGAAACCAGCTGGGAATAGTCTGCTCTTATCAAAACACGCTGCTGACACAGACCTGTCACGGAGCCAACATCTGCTCCCAACTCGCGGAGTCAGTCCGAGGCATGCTGAGTGTCTACGGCACACTGAGAGGCAGGAGCACCGCGAGTTGACTTGGCATGTTGGATGTAAATGAGAGGAGCTTCTGAGAGCACCAGTGAGCTCAAAGGGAAGGAAACTTGCTCCTTTGATGGATTTTTTTTATTTTTTATTTTGACCTACAGGCAAACTCGCAGATTTTCTCTGCACAAAGGAGTCTCTTCCATCGGGGGAAATGGAAAAATGCTGGAATCTGGACCTCTACACATATGGTGGTGTCTACTAAAGCCAACAGGGAGGTTGCATATGGCAAGCCTGAGAAACTCAGGCTCATTAACATTACAGTATAGGATTATCACTATTTTATGGTCCTAAGGATCTGCCTCTTCCATCTTGATGATTTATTCGGTTGTGCCATCTAAACTCCTATGAGTAAATTTAATATTTGTGGCAAGTACCAACACTGCATCTAAAACCCCGTTGTCTCCTTCACCTGTGCAATGGAGTAGAAGCAGGCTTGCTCACCCCGACCTCCTAACAACACAAAATCTATCCTAGACACATTACCTTGAAGGCTTTCACTCCCATTGCCTGCTTCAATCTGCAGCATTTTTGGGGTACAAAAAAGGATTTGCAGACAATCTGAGACAAACCCGCTATGAAACGGGTTGCAACTATCCCACCTAGGCTTTAAACAATGCCTGTTTTAAATTGCTCTAATTCAGAGCAAAGAACCCCAAATTGATGAGCCTGGTGTCAATTTGGTACTGGTGCAGTTTGAACACAAGAACCGATTTCTACCTGTGTACACCGATCATCGTCCCCCAGGCGCTGTGGTGGGCACCCCCTCTGCAGCAGCCCCCAGACCCCCCCGAAAGTGTGGTGTCCACAGAGGAGAGCGGCTCTCCCAGGAGCAGCCAGCTCCTGGCATCGCCTGCGCCTCTGCAGCCACGCTCCAGATCTGTATTGCGCCGTGGGAACCCATCGCTCATCGGGCAGAAAGGGACATTATTACGGCTTTCCATCTGTCAGTACCAAGTGAAATGTAACTTTGCATTGGGCTCTCCACTCTGCGCTCAGGCACGGAAGATTTAGAGCCTGCTGCTCTATTTCTGAAATGGGAAATTGGAAGGAAGCTGCTGAGTCAGGGGCCAATATTGCCAGCTGCTTCTCCCCGGGGAAAACCACTAATCCCCTCAGATGCACCTGGGTGCGATTGATTCCTCAGGATTCCCATGCACTCGCGCAATCTCCGACTGTCAGGGGCGCATCGATTTGTTCGTTGGCGGAGTCCAGAATGGATGTAATGGAGGTGATTGCTATGGGTGGGTGAAGATAAAACTGTCTGAAATAAGCAGCCATTAGAACCTGAAACAGAGCAGCTCCGCCACCCGCTCCTGCCCTTTGCAAGGAGGACGGTAACGCTGTCACACGCAGCTAACGCAGGTGAGCAGAAATGTGATGAATTCACAGGGTGTAATAAACCTGATGGAAACCGGCTTAAAATAGACTCGTAATAATGCATCCTCTTGCAACACAGTGCACTCAAGGACATTGTCCTCGTGTATGGTGAAAGAAAACAGAAGGAGAACATAAATGTGGGGACGTCATAAACACCCACAACCAAGTCCTTAACAAGAGCATCCTATTAAAGACAATGATGCTGAACCCTTGGAAAGAAATGTAAATTAGCAAAACTGCTAGCCACAGCTTGCCAGGGAAGCTTCTGGTCATCGTTAACTGCTCCACACAATTGGAAGGGAGAGGAAAAAGGTCAGGATAAAGACCTATTTCCCTATCATTTCAGCACATCACTCTTCATGTAAGCACCCTGCTGACCAGCCTTCTCCCAGAACTTCTCAGCGATTAGCACCATGCTGTTTCTGACTGCGAATTTGAACAAGAGTAGCACAAAGCTATCAGCAGGGACTTCAGTGATCAGAAACTGCTCAGCCAATTTTCACTATCATTTTTCCCTTGTCAAACAAATGCCTATTGTCACAGGGCCTGCTCCTGTGGCATGGTGAGAGCTTCGGCAAATTGCTGAGACCCCTGTCTCTTGATTTTAAATCCCTAAAACGTTAGCTCTCACCTTATAGACTAACAGATGAGCAAAGGACAGGGAGCCAGGAACCGCTGGAGGTAATTCTGGCTATTGATGTGCAACCGAAGTGTCCTGGGCTCCCTGCCCCTGTCTCAAGCCTGCAGCAGAGGGATGGAAGATAACAGCATCTCCCCTGCAGCAAGGTGAAGGGAACCTCAGTTTTTTTAGGATGCACAGCTTGTTCAAACTACAGGTCTTGGACCTGAAATTAGAAGTAACAAAAACTGTGGAAACTACTGCTGCAGCCACCACATACATAAGGCCGCCAACAGAGATTCCCAGTTAAAAGAAGGCAGCGGGATTGTATTTAGCTACTTCACAGAAAGATTTCCCTTAACCTGCAAAATGGGTGCTGTGCCGTCGCTGACGAGTTTTCTCCCTGCGGAAGCCCGTTCTGCCTGCCCGCAGCCCAGCCCTGTGCTCAGGTCGTGGTCCTGTCCTTTATGAGGTCACCGTCAGCTGTGATGGCAATGTCACCACCGATGTGACACCGTAACGCAGCCACACGGCTCTGGAGGAAGGGGAAGGAGAAGCAGCAGACAGGCTACAAAGTGCGTAGTCCTGATTTAATGACAAAGATACTCGATAATTAGCAGAAATAACATGGGCCCTACAGGAAAACGTGGGAAAGATACATGGATCTGGACAAATGTGGGATATAATTTCAAGCTCCTTCTAGCCTGCAAATTGCTTTTCAACACCACACATATTGCATTTTTCCTTAAACCAGCCACTGTAGAGGCCATGGCATTGTGTAACAAGAAGAATGGTCAAACACTATTTTAACATGTCTAGTAAGGCTGAGTGCAATACTTATATATATATCAGAACAAGCAATGTGCCGAAGTGCCTGATGATAAGGAAGAAATGTGTCCTCGATCAAGAAAAACCAGTTTAATGTGCACACTGGGAGCAGAGTATTACACAGATAGCGCTTTCTCCTGGCCATGTGAATTTAAGGAACCCCTGCTGGTAACTGAGATTCTTTGCAGACAATCAGACCAGAAATGAAACGTTATAAATTCTTAAGGTACTGTACAACGTGAAATACATCCTCACATTTTACACAAAACCAAGAAGGGAAAGATACCATGTAAGCATCTGAACTCCCATACAACAAATGCCATTTCAAGCATCATTTATTATGCTGCCTTTCACAGACTTTTACAATCCTCAATATGGTTAGCAATTCCAGCTGACTCGTAAAGCGGTTTTAAAATTCATCACTGAAAAGAATGTTTATCTCTGTGTTTTCTCCAGTTCGGGAGTAAAATTAGACTCTTAAAACCTGGGGATGGTGTGTCTTTAATTTTGTTTAGAACAGAAAATAACTGTGATATGAAAGGTTTAATGAGGTTAGAAATCTAAAAGGAAATGGAGTGGGAATAGATTATCAAGAGAAATAAAGCCAACCGCTGGAGAGTACACTAATATTAAATATTAGGTTTCTAAACCAAATATATATAATCCATTTAGGGACTTAATGGTGGTTCTCAGAAGCACATTTATCTACAGCTTATGGTTCAACAACCAATATTATAACTCCATTTGTCATTGTTAGGTGAGGGGAATGGATGTCAGGGAGGCGAGGGTCAGTAGATGAGGAGGAGCTCGGCGGGGGCTCAGCCACCGTGCGGCACCGACGGCGCTTGGAGGGGAAGCACTCACCTGCTGCTTTCTGGCTCTGCACTCAGGCTCTGCTGGCTGCCCTGGAAATGTCTCCTTACTAAAATACTCCTTTTTCTCACAAAGAACAAAGGGAACATACTCAAGCAGGGGTTTGCCTTAAATTGGGCTTTATACGCAGTTTTTCATTCAGCACGATACTTCCACGTGTGCCCAACTAAACGTGGGATTACGTACTTGATTAAAATTAGCTACATGCTTAAACTACTTGATGAATTGGGTCATTAGATACCTAAGTCAATACCAGATAAGGAGCTCTGGAAATCAAGACAAACTGAAAACTCAGGAATGGATTTTGGTGCTTAGCTTTTGGTGCCCGCGTTAACACACCTGCAGGACCAGCGGAGATCTCAGGGAGCCTCGGGCCGTTCCCACCAGGCCGTGGTCCTGCCTTGACTTCAGGTCGCTGCATTAGTTTGGTTATTCTTTGTGCTTCCCCTGCCTGGCTTTTCCTCGAAGATGACATGGAGGACACAGAAGTGCACTCCTTTCTCTACGACAGCCTCCAGATCTGCTCCCTCTCCAGCCCCGAAGTTCTTGGGCCAATTCTTGGTTGACTGAACTCTTGAAGTCACCAAGAATGGGAGCGAGCCAATGCAATGTGCTTGTCTGGGGTGGTCAATACAAAGCAAAACATACTCTGCTGCAAAGAACATGAGCCTACTTCCAGCACAAATGCTTTTTGCTATCAGTGAAATTTTGAGGAAACTCATGGACTCCACGTAGCGCCATATGTTGGCTATCACTCTGCTCCTAGGCTGAGTATTAGCGGGTTTTTACTACTAACACCATCAATAACAGCAAACTGAATTAACTGCAAGAGCCACAAATCCATCCTCTGAGTGGTATGACCAAATTCTTTCACATAATTTGCCTGAGTGACAGAAAAATATGTTGCTAGCATAAAACAAGTCTGGAGACTAAAAATACTTTTAATTCTGCAAAAAAAAATAATGCAGAGTTTCCTCCTGACTTCAGCGAGCTTTGAATCAGGCCCTCAGTTCAGAGAAGTACTTCATTTCGATGCTTAGCTTGAACTGAAATCAGTTTTGCTGAATGAAACCTGTAAACTTTTTACAGCGAGCACAAGGAAGCAGTTTTTCCACATGACATGTCATTAAATTGTGGAATTCACTACCACAGGATGTTGCAGAGGCCAAAAATATAAATGAGTTCAAAAAAGATTAGACAAATTCACGGGGGATAAGTCCACCAGTGGCAATTAAACACAATGGTCTGGATCCGACCTCTGGCTCAGGAAGTTCCTAAGCTGCCGATTGCCAGACGCGGGGAGGATAAGAGCGGGGAGAGGCTCGCCCCGCACAATCCTGCCTCTTACAGACTTTCCTGAGCATCTCCTGTTGACCACTGCTGGAGCAGGGATTTCTGTGCTAGACAGACTGACCCCAGAGGTACTTCCTATGCTCTCTGAACCGTTTGAATCCAAACAAAGCTCTAAAATTTGTTGCAAAGCAGGGAATTCGGTAACGTGCTGCTTTTTCACATCTTGAAAAGTTTTCCATGATTTTCAATGACAAACAAGCCTGAGTAATCATTTCAATGACAAACAAAGTATCTCACACTTCTTGCCACCCCCATTTAAGGAGATCCAAACAAAATATTAAACATAACAGAATAAATTGTTTATTCCTATTGGTATAATGCAGCTGTACTACTATTGTTTTGTTCTTTCAATCAAATTTTGATGAAACAGCTGAACATATTCAGCAGAGTTACTTCACTCATATTCCTTCAAGTAATTTAAACAACACCGTGTCCAAATGTCTTGCAAAAGTAGAATTATTGCAGCATTTTATGCAGGAGGAGTTTGCCTCAGTAGAGCGCAGACTTACAGGGACATAACTCTGAGCTCCAGAGCTCCTTCTCAGACTTATTTACAGTGCAATTCTTAAGTCTTATGATTGTTGGTGCTTTTCTTGAAGCCCATCTCTAAGGGTAATTCTGTGAGAATCTTTGTGTTCGATGAAACAGAAAATGATAAATTTCTAGCACTGTGAAGCTTAAAAATGTGATCTAAATGCATTCCCTCATCCCCCAAAGGCTGTGGTAAGGCAGAGAGAAAGACCTCATTTAAAAAACGATACCTCCTCCTTCCCCTGAAAGACAAAACGTTTTCTGAGACCCACGACATTTGATGACGTGGGGCAAATCTACTTACTAGACGCAACCGAGTCCCAGATCACAAGCACCCAGATGTAGCTTAAATTTCCTATTCTATGAGCCCCAAAATAGCACACGTTCTGCATCGAGTTCCTTAGCCTGGTAGCTCAATTATAGAGCATGACACAGATTTGGAATTAACCTGTGTAAGTTTGTCACAAGACGTAAGGAAAACATCACAAACAAAAATCCTTGGTTAACTGTTAGCCAGAGACCTCTAATTAGTTAGCCTAATTCACCATAACATCCTGCCTATGCACAAATTTCCAGTGGATTTTTTTTTTTTTTAATACAAAACCAAGTTTGCTAATGCCAGGCAAACTTACATTGGTTGTTTCAAATCAAATTTGATATGAGTCTGGCTAAATCTAAATCAAGATCAAGATAAATCTATATTAACCTGATTTAAAAAGAAAGAAAGATGTCCATGCTGGGTTTTGCATAATTTAAGTTCAATGGTTTAATGTTCATTTGTACCTTTCTCATTACCTTGAGTTGTACAAAAAACTTCCAAAATGTTTTTAAAACAATATGTATATATACCCAACGAGATTTTTTTTACCCCTTCTTCTAACATAAGAGGCTTCACAGCAGAAAGCCTGGTTTGTCCGTGGTCCTATGTCATAAGCTTTGGAGATGTGTGCTGTAAGCTCTTGAACCTTAATAAAACTATCACTACCAACAGCAGACATAACACTAAAAATAGTTTAAATAGAAATATTTTCTCCTCTCAAGCTTTCCATCTGATGATCCCTTGTGGATGTGTGATTTCATGAATTCCTCAGGTCCCTAAGAGCCTGCTGGACAACGCACGGCTGGATGTCTAGCAGAAAATCACAAAGATTTACAGAACAAACAAACTCCCTGACTTCCCCACTCAGCCTCTAGGTTTCTTTATAAATCACACTGAAGTACACAAGCCTCTATTTTCCTTTTTAAAGCTACCACCTATAGACATCACAAACATTTGTTTCTTTCAGTTTCTATTAGTGGTGAGCTTTAAGAAATTAAAAGAAGGCATGAGCAGGACCAAAATGGCTTTGGTGCCATTTGGAATGCAGACATCAAGACGAATGCTAGCAAAGCATCAAGTTCTTTAAGTAGATCTAAACTATTTTCAGTGTTATTTTATTCAATTTGTAGCATCAGACTTAGTTGTTTTCAGGTCAGATACCAGAAGCCATTTGGTAACTAAACACCTCCTTAATTTCAATCAGAGCTAGGCTATGCTAATGCACTGCAATTCTAGCCTTTTCTGCTCCTGTTGTCTTTCCCTAATTTGCTTTTTGTCTTTCAGTCCCATGAAAATTCCTTACGTGACAGCATTAACATTTCTTCTCATGCCCATCAGTCGGCAACACGCTGACTAACTATGACAAGTTACCCACACTGAGCTCAAAAGTATCCGAAATCAGTGCGGTGACCCCAGAAAAGTCCAGGCAGCGATGGCGTTCCCCACTTCCAAATTTTGTTTCTTATCCCCTGGCAGTACACTTTTCTCCTATTTATTGAGAGGCAATGGGAAGACAGGAAGAGGGTTCTTTGGTGACTTTTAAGAAAGGTTTTGTTTCGAACCGATGGCAGCTTCTATTAAGACAGAAACAAAGAGACGGAGCAGATCCTGTTGCGGTGACGTAAAGCCTAGGAGATATTTTGGGGTCACCAGCTATCTCATATAGGCAACATCTGGCAAAACCATCCAGCGGCAATATGGATACCAGCCCCAGGAAATACTGGTACGCATGCTGCAGTGGCCAGAGAAAAGTACAGCATTCTGGATTTTATTTAAAAATAGAAAAAAAAAACTTTTTTTTGCAAGTGACATATCCACAAACAGCGGCGGAGACTGGCTGGCGCAGGCAGTGATAGATGAGGACTTGCGCTCGCTCTCAGAAGCATGGGAGAGAATAGTTTTTTGTGTTAGGAGTTCATTACGGCTTCAGCCCTCCTACCGCACCGCTTCCTCTGAAATCAGAGGTAAGATTAAATCTGTTGTAGCGCAGCGCTCCGTAATGGCTCTGACAGACGTTGTTTTTCCTCGGCCGCACATCTGGGAGTTACCCAGCAGAGCACTTGAAACCAAGCAGGTCAGCTCTTTAGCTGAGTTTCGTGTCTAATCAGCCAGGAAGGCTGAGGCCTCAGGTCACACATGGAAATCACTAGAGCTATTTAAGTCGCCAGAGGTTATTAATAAATCTCCCACTATTTCCTTAAGTAAATAATTGGAGGCCCATCTTTCAAACAAGTTATGTCTGGCCATGTTATGGTACCAATTTTATCCTTCCTTTTTTCCCCTCACCAAGCAGGAAGAACAAATCTCTGGTGACAACAATGGCAAAACTGTGAATTATAAACATCCATGTGTCTCTCATTTGAATGCCTCCTCGAGTTTCCTTGACAGCTGGGGGAGAGAGAGGCTCCGAGGCTTTCACTTGAGCCCGAGCCACCGAAACGGCCCTCGCACAAATGCAGGTTTGTGGGAACGCCGCTTGCTCAGCTGCGCTTCGGAGGAGGCGTGGAGCAAGGGGAAACGCGAGCCCCGCGAGCTCCGGGAGGAGCCGGCAGGTAGCTGGGCTCAGGGCCTCCTGGGCTGCCGGGAAGGCAGGCTGGAGAGGCCTGACCGTGAGACAGGGCTGGAGCTGAGGCTCCGGGGTGCTGGAAGGAAGAAAAGTGCAGGGGGCGGGATGGGGTCGGCCACGCTGCCTCCTTTGGAGGCCATGCACCAGCACGGGGCTTAGCTGAGCGCAGAGGACCACATCCAGGCCTGACGCACACGAATCCTGTGAGACCCGCAACTGCTCGGCCCCGGGCCAAATTCACCCACAGCCACAAAAACCCAGCCCTGCCTTTCCGGAGACCCCAACCCCTTCTGCATACGTTGCTCTTTCAACTTCAGAAATAACGGGCTGCTTTATTTTCACTGTCATTGCACCAACCAAGGAAGACGTGCATGTGGTGACGCGCAGAGAAATCGAGGGCAGCCCTGGGCTCTGCCACTGCCAGAGCAGCACCGCAGCAGCGATGCTCTGCTGGTGCCACCTGAGGGGAAAGGCAGGGCAAGCTACTGCCTTTGATATCCCTCCTGCTTACCCCAGCTCACATAAATACGACCAGAGACAGCTCCCGCCTGCCCCTGCGCACGCCGAGCCACTGCACCAAGCTCCTCGCAGGCCCCCGAGATATTTATGGTGGCTGCGATAACCCCGGCGCATCTCCCAGCTGCCAGAACCCTCCCAGAGCCGCGCTGAGTTACGAGGTGTCTTTGTTTGGACTTCTTTCCAGATGATGCAGAGTCTCTGGCATCAGGAATACAGAATGGGTGCTTTAAACGGAGCAAAGTCTACACACGAACATCTGTCTTGTGCATAGAGATGTACAGAAATATATCTGTTCCAGTGCAGCAAGTACTCTAAAGTTTGCCTCTAAACAAAGAATATCGGCTCCGGCTTTCAAGTCATGCCAACAAAACAGCAGGTTAATAACCATCACAACCTTCACACAAATGGAATTATTTTCAATTGGTAGTAAAGATTTTTTTTTCCTGCATTTATCAAAAACTGGAGAATCTGCTCCTCTCACAATAGCACGCTGTCTTCAATTTGTTATTCAAAACCAGGTGGTATTTGAAGTGTGTTTTCTGTCTTTACCTCGCTCTTGCAAAGTTTAATGCCTTGGACCTAAAATCCAGTCGTTTAGAGACAGGATCCTCCTTATAGGATCTTTGATTTCTTAGCAGGGGCTATTGACTTAATTCACTGCAACTTTAGGCCCAAACCTCCCTCGAGCTGTAGCCAGGTGCTGCCAAGGCTCGCTGTGCAAGTGAGCAGCACTGCGGTGCAATGCCCTGCGCCTGCAAGCGGGTGGAGGAAGAACGCAGCCCGACCTCTGGGCTTTAAAGCACCTATTTCCTTTAAAACACCCATTCCATGAGGGCTCCCGGGGCAGGCTGACGAATATCCCTGCTGCCGGCAGCACAGTTTTGTCCACAAAGCGACACGGCGTGCGGCTGGGGGATGCGCGGAGGTGCCCGGGCTGGCACCCAGGCATCACTGATGCGGGCACTGGAGGGAGTTGCTTGCCAGTCCTCCTGGCAGAACTAAAACTGCTACAGATGGCAACTGCCAGCAGGGAAGCAACAGCAAAAACAGAGGAATTCATGGCAGAAATTATGGAGAGAAAAAAAGCATTTCCAATGTTCCCATTTCATCTTCCCAGCTAAAGGAAAACCTGCTATCAAGTGACCAAATGAACAGCTCTGCTAAAGCCGATGGTGAAAATCACTCCAGTGGAGCACCTTTAATTAAAAATTACCACGCAGCGTGCTTATGCAGACAGTACGCATGCACAATACACGTATTTGTTTGTAAAGATCTGGGTGCACCAAATGAGTGACATTATTTATGCATCTGCGTATGTCTGTGGCTGTGCCTCAAGCGCTACGCTGAAGACACGCAAGGAACCAAAATCTGTGGAATTTGCACATTTTCCTTTCTGCCTGACAGAAGGAGCCAGGTAAAGATATTCACTGCCCTACCTGCTTATGAGGGCAAAAGTAGGGAGTGGAAAAGGAAAAAAAAGAAGAAAAAAAAATGCAGCAAGCAGAAACACTTAAAATGAGTTACTATGTCTGGTCACTCAATCCTTTAAGCCCTGCCAACACTTTTCTGTGATTAGTTAGTAAATCTGACAAGGCCTGCGTTTGTTCACAGCTTATTGACAGAACTGTATTGATAAAGCAATATCCAAGCCTGGGGAAAGAAAGCCCACAATCTCATTTTACTTTCTCCAGTCTTTATTGCACAAAGGTGTTTTTTGCTGGATGAATTCATTTTCCTTGAATTTTCTGAGAGTGCAGCTCTTATATCATTGCTTAATAATTATTTATCAACTGGGTAGGTATTAAACATAGGAGAGGAAAAACATGCCACAAATTTATTTGTGCGGATTTCTGCCCTGACGATGCAGGGACATTTGTTCGGAGTTCATGAGAGACAGAACAACTGGGGCTGCAGGGATTTTAATTCCTGTGGCCCCCAGGGACAGCCCGTGCTTTCCTGTTCCCGCTGCCCCACTCCTCCCCAGCTTCTTTCCAGAACCCGCCTCTGCCTCCCCTGGAGGTTTGTGTCACAGCCATCGCGTCCTGGATGAGACTGCTGATGGGGTCCCTTGGGGACCCATTAGTGACGCTCATAAATTAGCCAGATGGGGTTTGCTCTGACCAGGGCTGCAGAGGGTTGGCTCTGGAGGGGAACCGGGGCTCCCACGCCACACAGCGGGACCTGACCGCCACACGAGTGCGCAGGATAAATATTCAAAGATTAGGGCCACTGTGATGTGAAAAAGTAGGAAGGAACAGGATTAAAAATAGGAATGGTTTCGTATTAGTAACCCACATACTAGTGGAGCCTAATTGCAGCATTTCACATCCAGGTGAATTTCACAAGCTTGATAAATCCGGACTGTCAATAAAGAAGTAGCCGTGTGGGATTGCTCGATATTTTCAAACCAAAATCAGGGGGAAAAAGAAAAAGCCTTTAAATGCTCTTGCTGTAGTGCAAAGACATCTCACGGGAGTGCAGCTGATGTCTAGGGGCTGACCACAGAGCTTGGACCCAGGAAACCATGAGGCTGAAGCCTCCCATTCCCATGGCTGCCCTTCTCACCTGGAGGGAGCATCATAGCAACTCTTGCTTATCTCCCAGCGCTGTATTAATAAGTAAACTAGTGAGAACCTACAGATGCCACAGGTGCTCTGAAAGGATCAGTTCATGTATTAATGACTTTCAGAAAACACGGAGGCAACACTACACCTGTATCACCCTGGGCTTTTGCACCCCTCACTCGATGGTGAAGTTGGAGGAAGGATTCACCTCTGGGCGTGTGTTTGCAGAAACCACTCGAGGCGTTTGCAGTGGGTGCTGCGGTGTGGCAGAGCTCAGCACAACTCTCCCTCCCCGTGCCTTGCTTCCCCAGGGACATATCCCCGTCTGGCTGGCTGCTGAGAATTGCTGACTCCGTCCAAGGAGCAGCTCTGCTCCGACAGTGTCTTTTTGGAGCGGGGTCACGGCGTGCTGGAGGCATGACTCAGCCGTGCCGAGGTGCCGCAGCTCCCGCTGAAGCCAACTGGGGTTGCAGCCTCACAATTCTCATTTTGACTGTAAACAAAGAGCCTGGCCCTCTGCGGGAAGGATCTGGGGATGGCTTATTGTTAGAGCTGGATGCTGGAACTTACTGCTGTGGCAACACTTTGTTCTGCATCAAATGCCATTTCATAACATAATCATCTCAACCCCATTGCAATCAAGGATGATGCTCCATTCAGGAGAGTTTTTAACTGTTCGTCAAATGATGTTTTATAATTGAGTTATCTCCAGTCTAGTCTGCTGCTTCATGCACTGTTGGGTTGGACAGAAAAAAGGAGAAAAATGCAGCTGGAATGTAAGAGCATGTAGCAGCACAGTGGCACGAAAACCAGCACGTGTCTTCTCCTTTGCAGCCATTTCTGAACAACATACACCAGAATTTCCTCAGCTTTACCAGCTTTTCGAAATCCCTTCACATTTGGAACTGAGCTTCTTTTCCTGAAGGAATTCATCATTATAGTAAAAGACCCAATACTCTTGCTCTTTAGAAAACTCCGAGAATGGAGATTCTTGGAAGTGAAAAGTCTGGTTTTGTCAAAGACTTGCCGTGACTCTGGACACACATCGAATTGCAGTTTCCAATTAAAAAAAAAAAAAGGCAAAGCAATATAGCAAGTTGGTGTCCCCAAATTTCTGGATATGCTTCACCTCTCTGGTCCACCTTTCAGAGGAACTGAGCATTTGCAAACCCTCCTACAGTCACGGCAATATTGAATGCTCACAACTTTTGCACCGGGTATTTCAGAGGACATTTCTTCAAAATTAATCTCTGCACCTCACTTGCATCATTGTTTCATGGCAATGTTCACAGAGGTCACATCGGAAATAAGAGATTTACTCCATTATTAATACCCATGGAATATTTGCAATTGCAGGAAGAAGCCCTATGCTTTAAAAATCAACTGCTGAATACTGCTGTGCTTGCATTGTTTCCAGTCGATGCAGAACCATCCCCACAGATGATGATCTACTCCATGGGCAATCACAAATCCCTCTCTATAACCTGTGGCTATAAGTACAGTTTTGTGGAGTGACAACCAAAGCAAGATGTTTATTTGAAGTGCACAGACGATGGAAGCAAGGCAAGAAGAAAGTAAGAACAGTGCAGCTTAGGCACAGCTTAGGCTCCCTTGTATTTCTGCTCAGGCCACCCTATGCTGCCTTGGCTGCACAAGAGGATGCAACATGAGTACAAACACAGTTTCTGTTATCTGTTATCTCAGAGTGCCATAGTAGCCATGAAATGACCTTTAGTTTAAGTGAGCACCAGGCTCTGCATGCAAAAGAGTTGTCTTTTTGACCAAGAGGGCTATTAATTAAACCCTGGAACAGTTTCCTAAGGGGCTGAAGAAGCTGCCATTCGGTACACTTAAGGCTGAATTGCACAAGAACTAGGAAATATATTTAAATAGGAAATACTATCTTGTCAGCAGGAAGGATAAAGTGACCTAACACATGTTCTCTAACTCTAATTTTTGTGAATACCTGCAGCTTAGAATTTACGTTTGCTGAAAAGGGTCAACCACAAAGCTTTTGTTGATGATGGGCACTCAGCTTCTGCTGACAAGAGAATGCTGGTTCCCGAAAAAAGGAACAAGTTGATCCAATGAGAGTTTCTTACTGATAAAATCCTATCTGTTCTGGTGTTTGGTCTTTCATTTATATTTTGTTTCTAACTCTCTGCCTTTTCCTACATCCTTTGTTGACACAACTATGCCGCTCCAAAACGTAAATAGTTCACCTCCAACGAGGCCGTACCCACGCACGAGACCAAATAGACACGGGCAGTGCTCACCCAGCACCGCAAACCAGATCTGATCGTGAAATGTGCCAGGTCACCGTCATTATACGCACAACTACAAGCTCTGCTTATAACAATAAATATTCACTAATCAGGAACATGCTTACTCGAAATGCTAGGAGGAGGAGAGCTGCAGAGGGGAGAAACGTGCCCCTTTTATTTTCGTAATTTCTCTCAAGCCATGACATATCTATGCAGAACACATTTTCCTACCACATGTGTTGATCTAGAACTAAGCAGGAGATGGATGCTGAAGAGAGCCATTTTCATCATCCCTGGAGAGATTTGTAAAACAAGAGAGAGGGTTTTTTATTCCCCTCGCTCTGAAAGAGGCATTGGCTCCTTTCCACTTCCAATTTCACCATGGCTGCACACGACTAAACATCCATTTTGACACTAATGCGGAGTGGTGCTCTCTGCTAGGTTGGGTCAGCCAGCTCTCCTGCCTGACTGGCCAAGTGATTGTAAAATCATTAATGGTATATTTTACACCCCATATTTCTTACAAAACATAATTACCAGGGAAATTATTCTTCTTTTACTCCAGGATTTTTTTTTTAATTTTTTTAATTTTTTTTTTTCCAAAGACACATGTGCTCACTCTCTTGTAACAGTCAAAATGAGGTCAGAAACTTGAACATATGTGGCTGTGTGTGCTTTCTCCTCCAACCAGAAATGACAAAGCAGAGTTTGGCAAGGCAATAAAGGAATGGCCACAAATCAGCCAGGATTATCTGACTTCCTTTAAGAAAGCCATAAATTGTTTACAGCAGCATTGGTCTTTAATGGCAGAATGGGGGGTGATGGAGGGGAAAGCTTTAATCTAACAATTTCAACACATTGCCAAAGTCCTTTCCTGTAGTTTACAATAAAAGAACCTCCAAAGCATCTAACAAGTTGGCTGGACTTTTTATTTTCAGGGAAAAGATCCTTCCCATGCTCCCTTCTCCTTCACTACAGAAATAGACCGGAGCATAATGAGGTTAAGTTTTAAAGCATTAAGCATTTGACAAAAATGCTTGCAAAGATTTTAGCACCAGAAAACCTCTGGAGAAACTGGACAGAGCCTGGGATAATACACAGCAGACTCCTCCAAGCTTAATGCACTGGGAATTGGAAGTGCATTAGGATTTTGGCTGCAGCTGGGCTTTTTACGGCCACTGGATTCTCGGCACCACTGTCTCTAATAATACGCAGGTGAGGGGACATGAGGCAGGCAGTTTGCTGTGACTGCTACTCACCGTACACTGCAAAACATTTCCAAACAGGAAAAGGCAGCAGTTAAAAACAAAACTGCCTGAAAACAGAGCCAATCCGCACAACCCATATATGAATTTCCAGCATTGAACCCTCCCTCCCCCTTCAGCACAACTCTACATTCAAGGCTGTTTGGTTTTATCCTTTTGTTCTTGCTTGTCCTGGAGGGCAATTGTGAAATTCAGAACCATCACTGGAATTCGGACAATGAATATTTGCAAAGTTTGAGGGCGCCCATAGTGAGATTTTTGGAGATAGGGTCTGTGCCTCCCGTGTCTCTTTGTATATTTTGCCCTTTGGGGCCAATTCCCAGCTGGCACTGTCGTGCAACATGCATCTAACACAAACAATGCAAGCACTTCCACTGCCTAGAACGGAAATCCCCCAAATCCTTTCCTGCACCTCCTCTGAATATCGGGATCATTCCTGCTGCTGCGCTGTACTTCTCTGGTCACACACATCGTATTTGGGAAATGCATTTCTACTTCAGGAATGATGTAAATAAATATGGTACAGCTCACATGGTTTGAAGAGTTTGTCAACAGAAAACATCCATCCCAGGCTACTGGCTTCTGAGAACTGGAATGCTTCCAAATCTATTTATCTCATCACTTTGTAGAAGCTCTTTCTTCCCTCCTCTTGATATTTCAGAAATTTATTTGCCTCCCATTACAAAAATAAATACAAGTGCTCTCCCTCCCCAGTGCCCAAACAGTAATTAGTTATAATGATTTTATTTATGTTGTGGCAGTGCCTCGGAGCCCCAGACATAGGCTAGGCCCTGATATGGTTATATGTTTATAATCTCTCCTCTACATGCTACTTAACAGCACACTGCTAGAAAGCCAGTAAAAGCAAATTCTTAAAGTATCATGAAGGAGGCTGCCAGCAAAGTCTCCCAAAGCTTTGGATAAAAACCCTGAGCATTTGAGTGGTTCCCCATACTGCAAACTGGAGCTCTAGCAAGAGCCTGTCAGCCTAGCTGATCTTTTTTTTGTTTGTTTAGCTGAAAACAAACTCACGAGGCTGAAGCAGAAAAAAGCAAATGCACAGTGTTTTGAGGGCAGGAGGTAAACCATTCCTTTCTTGAAAAGCTTTTCTTTAATTATTAAGGCTGAAAAATTACTTGTATTTTCCCACGCACTGATGAGAAAGTTATAGGAAGGAAGGAAACACAGGAAGATCTGAACAGCACAGAAGCACAGGATGAAGTACTTTTATGGATAATTGCCATGTAACTCTCTATTTTGTTTCTGGTGCCTAGATATTACTGAGTAAAACTAATTAGAAATGTAATAGATAAATGTACTCAGAATTCTTCATATCCTCTGAGTGGTTCCAATACCACCCATCAGGGACTCCGCGTTTGCTGGGTAGGCAAATGATTTTCTCATAAAAACTGGACGGCTCTTATCATGGCTCATTTTCTCCTTTAACCTACACTATTATTGCTCCTCCTCCTCCAAAGTGAAATTTAACACCCGTCAGCGCTGTAATGATTCCTTAACTGTAGATGCAAGGAAAAAGCACGACAAGCCCCCCCAGACCCTCAACACAGAAGGCAAGATGAGCACAGCTAGTTAGCCCTGTCTCTAATTAACGCGTTTTGCTTTTCCTGCCAGGTGTGGTCCCCATTTCTCACTCGCTGCTTTCCCTCCCCAACAATTTATTCTTCAAAAGCAGAAGCCAGCTACGGAAACAGATCTTGCAAAATGCAAATAATGAAGCAAATCAGTGTTGTTGTTTTTTCTTGCTGCTCAAGAACTTTAAAGACATTTGGGGAAAAAAAAGCAACAAAAAAACCCTAACCAAAACAAAAACCTTTCCACTAAGTAATTGAGTCTGCACTCTTGTATCAGACATTCAATGCTAATTTGGAGTCCTGTCTTATCGCATTACAGACAAACACAAGGCCCCTTACATCAAGTGCAACAAAATAGCTACACTCGGCATTATTAATGAAGTAGATGGATTAATTTCCTATTTATGAGAAGCTAACCAACTGGCTAGCTTGCTGACAGCACTATTAATGATCCTTAATGCCCCACAGGCGGTAATGGGTCCCGCTGGGAGATCTAGGAGCGCTGCAATTTGTATTGAGGATTTAGACATAACAAAAAAAAAAATGCCCTCCTGGGAGCAGGCAGTTGATCAGCGGGCGCCCCAGCGGAACACAGCAGACAAATAATAAATGACAGCCTTGCGATTAAATCAAACCTTCTACTTTAAGTGTTAAAGTGTCTGACTGTCACTAACAATCTAGTGGTTGTTAAAGCCTCCCGGGGCCTCCAGGAACAGACGCAGTGAGCTGGAAGGTAAAAGGGGGGGCGAGCGGCAGTGGCAGCAGCGGGAGCCTTGCTGTCTTGAGCAGGGAAGCTGCATTAAGGTAGGCAGTCAGACAGCGCCGGACGCCGGCTCTGCTCTTTGTGGCACCGCAGACCTGTGGCACAAGATCCCCAAGAGCCTACATGAGCATTAGCAGAAAGGCTGGCTGCAGATGAAACAGCCTGAAGCGTCCACAGTCACCACTCGCCAGCCTTGCCAGCCTGCTTCCAGTGGACGTCAGAGCCCGGAGAGAGGGGTCTCCAGACTCCAGATCACATCCTGGCTAAACGAGCAGCCTTGCCCACTGCTATCTAGGATTTTTGGTTTCCATTCTTACGCCTGTGCCTTTGGGATTGAAACCAGAGGGATGCGTTTTTAAATTCAAAGGGGACAGATTGAGGTGTGAACAGAAGTCTTGGAGGCAGCATGCATTTCGTTCACTCAGTCTTCTTGATAATCACAGCCATCCACACTCTGTCTTCATTATATCTAGTTTCCTTGCTGCCTTGGACTGATCACATCCCGGGGCTGGGTGACAGCTTGGAGAAATCCCAAAGCTTTCTCTTCTGGAGATCGGTGTTCAGAGATAGAGATGAAATGGGCAAGTAGGTGAGACGAACATAAGCACTGAAATGGTCCTTTGCCCGTCACCCTCTATCACAACACCAAAGCAAGAACTGAGGCGTAATGAGTTAAGAAGGCACAAGGCCAATGTTTTGTTCTGACTGGGAAAACCATCTCCCTTCTCTTTGTCGTGCTCTCTCCCAGCCACGATCAAGCATACACTTCTGTCTTCTTAGGTCTTCTCCCACCCCATTTTAAAAAGCCCACTGCTACATATCATTAAGGTTAATAACATGAAGTTTTCAAACAACATTAATCCATCTTTAAAGAAACCTTTGGAAAACCAAGGGGTGTTGGCTGTTGTGTACCTGTCATCTGCAATCATAAATATACATTCTCGTAATGCCAGTCAGGCAGTGTCAGATTCACTCAAGTGTCACTCAAGGTAGATGCTCAAATCAGAGGACGATGAACTTCTGTATCTTGCAGGACAAACCAATACTAAAGAACCTGCTGACAAGCATTCTTTACTTGAGGGCTATATGTACTATTTGCAGATGTCCTTTAAAAAAAAAAAAGTTAACAGAAAGACTGACTGCAGGAGTGTAAGTCACCTGCATTTTTTCCACTAAAAAAAAAAAGAGAAAAAGCTTTATCAAATATTTCCCATAGTAAGAAATATCAAAGGGGAAAAGAGAAGGATGTAAGATGAAGAGTTTCAATGTATCATGTGTTTTTATTAAAAATGAAAAGATCAGCCACAGTTATGTGGTCGTGGGTGAATTGCTAGAGACTCACTTTCAGAAATGATTTCACTATGACCACAGTGAAATTCAACTTCACCTTCTTCTGTAAATTTCAGAGTTACATCAGTACAAAATTAGCACCAGTGAAACCAGAATTCATGCTGCACATGTGCGTGTTCATGCATACCTACTTCCTTTGGGAAACAGCACACCAAATACACATTGTATCTACATGCACTTACATTAAAATATTTTAGTATATTGATTAACTTGGCCAAAGCAGTACCTGTCAGCTATCAGCAGTCACCCATTTGCAACACCCAGAGCCCCTGTGGCAGAGTTTGGGGTACGAAGGTAGCTCCACCACGCGCTGGGGACGGCAGAGCCTACACGTGCTGCCTATGCTCAAATGGGAGCTCCGTGCTAGTCACTGTCAGCAGCACCTCACATTTGGAAAGAACACCACCTACAACTTACTGCGCAGCACCCATTCACGCTACGGTTCAATCCCATGTTACTGACGAGAAAGATAACGCACTCGCAGAAAACAGAAATGGTCCTTCTGCCTTCCTCCTTGACTATTCCCATGGTCCGGCAAACAGAGCGTTTTCCCTCTACGTGGTTTGTAAAACCTATGCAGAAGACTCCCTGGGACCGTCCCTATAACCGATCACAGGCAAGAGGTGATATCTGGTCTGCTGTCTTGTAAGAAACTGTCCCGCAATTTATGGCATGATCACACCTTGGTATGGCAGCCCGGGAAGAGAGCCATAAATAATCATCTCGGCTCATATATACCAATTTATTCTAATATCAATCCATGTGTGTTTTCTGGCAGAATTAGTCTTTTCTCTTTCTAATCATACAACTTAACAACAGGTCACTGAAGAAAACCCACAGGAAAACAGAGCAGCCAACTGGACTTTCCTCACCTCTCGAGATCTCCAGTAAAGAAGACATAATGGAAAAAATACCACGTGTGACGGGGAGCTACGGCGAGCGCTGGCTGGCAAGAGGCAGCATCTACAGGGCTACGCTTACTGCTCTATCTTTCAGCTCATACAAGCTGCTCTATTATAGCCTCTGGGTGGGGAAGCATGAGTTTTTGAACATCACACGGTAAAAAATAACCGATCTGACAAAACGTCAGTGTGGAGCAGAGCCCTGCCGTGCGAGGGAAGGCAGCGTGCTGCCCCTGCCCTCGGGCAGCAGCCTCGGACCAAGGGCCGAGAGATGCGCCCGGAGGCACCCGCGGGCAGGGGGATGCTGCTGGCCCCCCCCGGAGAATGCTGTCAGGGTTTAAATGTAAAAGGGGGGGTGGTGATTTCTACACTGGCCTGGCTCCATATCAAACAGCACCCGAATTAACGACGCGGCCCAATTAGCGCGAGCAGGACCAGGCAGCATTGGGGAAGTCTTGGATGGTGCATCTATAGGAGGGCCGGCTCAGCCAGTAACCGCCTCTGCGTGGCTGTAGTGAGGACCAGATTTTTGATAAGGGGCAACTCTGTACATCCCCTTTTTGAGGCTATTTAGGAGCTCCTGTTTCTCCTGGAAAAGACTGCCCAGTTTTGCCGTGGATGACAGACGTCCACGACCCTCCGCCAAGCAGACCACAAAAGGTGGGGCTGTATGTCCATCAGACGACAATAAAAAGTCACTATCTACAGAAAAAATGCTCTTCCTAAGGTGTCTTCCTCCCATTCACCCCGCAAAGAGTTAAGGCACACTGCTAATTTGTTTAGCCTGTCCTCTCCTGTCTTTCTAGTGCTGGCATAAAATTGGCTCCTGAGCCTTGTTTGCTTGATCACGCTTCCCCTCCTCCAGCCTGTCCTCACCCCCTGCACCTCCCCACTGCTTCGCCCCCACCGTCCTCGCTCGGGTGGGGAAGGCAAAAATAATAGTGACAGCCCCCACGGGAAAGCCAAGAGGCCCTTGCAAAGTGCACCGCGAAAATGAACGCGCCTGCTCACTCATCACATTTCGCATTCGTTCTGCCACTCGCTGTCAAATTAAAACGTGGCCAACAACTCATTTCTCCTGCTCTCACAGTTACAAATTAGTCCATTAAGCTGTCTGCAGCAAGCCTTTTTTCCTCTTCCCAGTAATGGCCTCCGAGAATTCCTTCATAATCGCCAAGTCCTCCTGGGATGCCCACCGAAAGCAGATGGAGAAGCTCCCGGGTAATACGAGGCACTTTTTAATGACACAACATGCTGTGTTTTTTTTATTTTTTATTTTTTATATCCCTGTTCTCCCTTCATCATCTTTCCCCCTTTCCTGCTTTGTTCCACCAGGATGATTAGGAATAAAAAAAATAAATAAACGAAAGAGGAGTGAGGAGATGGAGCGGAGGGCACCGGCACAGAGGCTGACAGCTACAGGAAGGGGTGGGGTGGGGAGATCAGCTTCAGCTCCCTAATTAAAACCTCCTAATTGAATTATCTTTATTGAAAAATTAGATCTTCCATTGAAAGCTTACAGATCTGGAAGACAGATGACCAAGTCCTCCTGTAGATGACTTATCTGCTTCCCCTCCTCACGCCGTGGCTGCACCAGGCCGGCCCTGTCGCACCGCTCCTGGCAGAGCCGGCTGCCTAGTGCACGATCCCCTCTCTTACGGGATGTTCTGGAGCCAAAGGGACTCGAGTGTTATTAGCAAGTAAAGGGCTAGCATCAGCTGGGAGTTGCCTTTATTTATTTAAGAGTGTCTTATAAAGCTCCAGCAGTCTGTCCCCGCAGGTGGTATGGGGAGGGGGCTGCTGGCCCCAGCGCTGGTCAGGGCCCTGCAGCCCCACAAAGCTACTGCATATAGGAACACGGCGTTTAAGGCAAGGCAAACGTTTTCTGTGCATTGATGATGTGCCGAAAAAAACGATACTGCCTCAGTGCAGCCAGCTGGTATCCCCGCTGCAGTTTAAATAACACCAGCTACAGTGAAATCCCCTGGCCGTCTGCTACCCCTAACTGTCCCGGAGCTGCTGCCGCCGAGCGGCGCTGCCCACCTGCAGCCCATGCAGCAGGCGATGACCGTGGTGGGTGCCTGGACCGGAGCCTGGCAGTGCCAGGCCGGGACCTGCTCTGAGCACCCAGCCAGGGAGCTCAGCACCACCACCGGGCACGGCTCTGAGCGGCATCACCGCCCCGAGCCTTCCCTGGTCCTCCCCTCCCAGGTTCCTCACCCGAACAGCGCTCGGCCTCTACTGCCAAGCTGATGTTACTTGGTGGTCAAGAGAAAAGAGGTTGAATTTCAGCCCCAACCTTGGCAATTCATCTCTCAGATTCCAGCTGGCCTTTTCTGGAAGCCTCTGGAGACAGAGGAGAAATTAGAGGTGGCTAGGCAGAGGAGGAAGAAACAAGGAGAAGTTCTTCCTGGTGGAAACCACAGCAGTCACAGACACTGGCAATAATTGTTTTCATCGAACCTCCAGAAGGTAGAAAACCTGAGTCACTCTGCCCATTTGCTTACCCCTTCCTCCCCACCAAATCAGAATATCTGCTTCAAAGTGGTAAGGCTGAAAACTAACTGAACAAATACAGTCTGGGGTCTTTTAATTTGCTCGCTGACTTTGCAGAAGGGTGGATCCTATTGCCATGTCTCTGAAGCAACTGCACGAGTTAATTCCTTTCACACGGGTTAATTTCCTTCACACGAAAGTCAAAATTCCTTTTCTCATTGCAGAATTCCAGGAGCTGTGCCTTTAAGGAAGCATTTTGCAGAAAAAAATTACCAGATTTGGTGACACCACAGCAATCCCTCTCCAGCCTCCTCCTCCCACCTCACATAAAACTCCAGGCTCGGCCGTGAGTGACAGGCACGCCGCGCTCACCCCATCCTGGGGAACAGCCAAAGCATTCCTGGATCTTATTGCTAGACAGGCTGCGATAAGGCTGTTTGCGTGGCTCTGCACCCCCCAGGCAGGCAGCAAGAGAAATGAGAAAGGCAGGAGCAGCGGGGAGGACGGAGGCCTCTCGCTACCTTACAGAGATGCCGTGTGCCAAAGGGAGAGGTCCTGGGGAGGAGCTGTGCCATGAATATGTGTACTTCGAGGTGGGGAGGGGAAGGAATCAGCCCGTTTCCTGGAAGTGAAGAAAAGTTGGCCGTCTTTGCAGAGTCTGAGGCCAGCTGGGAAGACAGAGGTGTGATTCAAATTTTTGTTTAAAGAAAACCCACTCCAAGTGGCAGAAATGTCCCGAAAAAACCCACCCCACGAAACTTACCACCCAACGCCAACCTCAAACCCGAAGTCCTGTGCTAGGAGAAGAAAAAACCAACTTTCTCTAAACACGGGCGAGCCAATGTGAATAAAATATGGCATCCGTGTACCGTAAATTATTACTTGAGGAAGAAAATAGTCAGTTTTTCTTTGAACGTTAGTATACAAATATTCCCACTGGCAGAACAAAAAGGGGAGGACGACTTCAAGCAGATCACTGCACTCCTGGATTTTGTTATCACTATCTGCTCATTTATCCTCTTCTCACAACATAAAGACTTCCTGATTGTATTATATTTATAGAAAATATGAGACAACCTCCCTAGGCTTCCCCATACCGTTCTTTTCTGTTCTTCACAATAAATTATGTGAAAGGAAAGAAGCAACCTTTTATCTTCCCTATTTGTGTGTGCTTTAGACAAAGCTATCAGCTACAAGAAATCAGCTACTAGCTAGAAATGCCATGGGGCTTAACAGAAGGTGAGGGAAATACGTAGGCATACGCGGCGAAGGCTTGGCACGAGGAGCAGAGCACCCACCCATGTGGGCCCTCACTGTGCTGCACATCACCCGCTGAAGGAGGCCTGCACCGGCAAGGGAGACGTTAAAACAAACTGAATGGCATTCGCAAGGAGGCCTGCGAACTCCTCTCTGCATTTCTGTCGCACCATCGTCCGGAAGTATAACGAGAAGGGACACGCTGTTGGAAATGCTAGTTCAAATGAAAAAGGAAGCTAAATCACTGGAACTTGGCTTATCCAGATGCTATAATTTCTTTTCAGTGTACCTGCCAGACCCAAAATTGCACGTAAAATCACAGTTAATCAGCTGAGGTCGCTTTCACTTTCTGCAGAAGTCGAGTTAACACCTTCGCCCTGACCATACAAGAAAGATTTAGGTTTGGTCGTTTGTGACAGCCATCCAACTCGCATGCAGCTCTACAGCAGTCGTGCACACAGATCTATCTGCATACACAGTTTTGTAACCATCTAAAACATCCCCTTGAAATAACCTTGAACCTACAGCATATATACAGTGTACATGCACAGCTATAAAGGCATGCGTAAGTTCAGCAGTACCATTAGAAAAAATATGGCAATATAGTAATGCTTCAGTTAAGAATCAAAACTCCATAGCTTATAATTTTACTTCACTACTTGGGGCAATTTCTGAGAAATACTGTAGTATTTTTAACAGCACATATACGAGAGACCATATACACCGCTGCTGGCCGCTGGTTTCCATAAATCTTTCAAAACCAATATTTATGCTCCCATGAAGGAGTGCTGGCTGCTTATTTTCCATCTCCGTAAAAGTGGTCAGATCAATAGTTCTGTGTATGTTACTTGGAAACATGTCACAGCAGCCTCTAAAACCTCTTTTTCCTTTGTCTGAAATCGATTTCTGTAATATGCAAATATTAAGAAAAAGGAAGCTTTAAGTTTCCTCTTAGGATCCTTTGTGAACCCTTCAGAATCCAGACACCACCACGACGGAAAACGAAACCCCTGCCGGCAGTTTACCGTCTCCCCTGAGCGCCAGCCGCTCTGTGATCGTAACACTTTGCTCCAAGCTATGAAATCCCAAAATTTGCATATTCTTCACTTTGGGATTGTTGCAGCATAAAGCTGAACACGGCAGAGCCGCCTGCCCGCACAAACAACCCTCTCCTCCCACAGCCTTGCTCCCTCTGAAGATGACAAAAAGAGGAGGAGGATTTCCACTGCCCTCCTATGCCAACGCAAAGATAACGCCGCTCGCTCTCCTGCTTTAGATGTTGCTGTGCACCCAATTCTTTAGTTAATATGCAGGATCAAGAAAATAAAACTTCTGTTATGGAGTCTTACTTCGAGAAGGAGCAAAGAGACATGCTATTCACTGGAGCTTTTTGTGAGAGACTTTATCCCCCCCCCCTCCTTTTTTTTTTTTTCAGCACAGCTTGAGCCCTGAAGCTTTTATTTAAAAAAAAAAAAAGGGAAAAAGAAAAAAAAAAACAAACCAAGCAGTGTACAAAAGTGGGGGGAGTAGAGAAGGTTTAACAAGCTCCAAGTCATAGATTATAAGCCGCTGCTAAAAATTTATGGCTGTTTGGATCTTTGCCACACTGAACAGATTGGCAAGCTGATCAGAATCGCAGCAGGCTGCCTAATGAGTCCCACACAATTTTTCACCCCATATTTTTCCAATAAAAAAGCAGTTAAATACCAACCGCAGCCACAGCAGAGCCTGCCATCTGGCTGCTTTTTTCTCCAGCCATCATTAAAATGGTTCTTGGCAGTTTACACCTCGCTTTTTTCTGTACAGATGTGGAACGAATTTTCTGACAACCCTTGGATGAAACAGGGGGCTTTATTGAGCTTTACAGATTAACTGCCTAACTTCTGGTCCTAATTTTAAGTGTCTTAGCGCACCGGAGGCATCATTTTAAGTGAGCTAATTGTAAGTATCTGAGCCCACCAGCAATATTTGGTGAAGCTGAGATGCAAAAAGCAGCATTTCAGGGAGTGATGTAGCCCATGCCACCATGGTCACCAGCATCTGGCCCACGCTATGAGTTTGGAGGGATAAAAAATTATAACTGTAATGAGAGCATTCAAAACTGTCTACAGAGGAAACCAAGGAACTATGGCTGAAACCCATTTATTGCGGCCAAATGAATACGAGCAGCTATATTTTTTATTCTTCGCTGCCCCTGTTGTCCCCAGCAGCAGCTCTGTCGGCCGGGGAGGAACACTGCCCTGTGTTTGTGGTTGCTGCCTGACCCAAGCAGCGGAGCAAATCTCCATCCCCGAGTGTCTGCTTGGATGCAGTCGAGCCACGGGGACACTTACTTGAAAGTAGCTCAACTCACCTCTCCATCCCTGGAAGAGGATCCTGAGCAGAGGGAAAACAAAGCTGATCTGGGGGAGGGGGGATAGCTGGGGCGCAGGGGGAGCACAGTTATTCTGGGCACAACAAAGAATGTTTACAATCAAGTTTTGAAATGAGAAATGCAAAGCAAGAATCTTTAGAAACCTAGAAAGATCAAAATATAGCTAAAAAGCCCATTTAAAACCTATTTTAAAAAGAGGCAGGACAGGCTGGAGATGCATACATTTGGCTGAACGTCTACTGATAGTTTTAATGTGGTCTCCAAGTCAGGGCAGTCTGGGTGATGGCAACAGCAGGGCAACCAGCTGAAGTGCAGTTCAGATGCTCCAAAACACGCTTCAGCCTATCCCTAATGACTTGTCAAGACCACAAAAGAAGCAGGGGAAGTGCAGGGAGCGGAGCCCAGGCCCTCCGAGAGCAAAGCCGGAGGTCTGTCAGACCCCTCTTTCTCTCCAAAAAGCTGACAAACAGCAGCAGTACATCAAGGAGGCTTTTCATCATTTTGCTTTCCTTCACATGCCTAACACAGATTATTACTTAATGCCAATCATCTTATAATGACCAGTGGATTTAAGAAATGAATAATTTATAGGAATGTTGATAACATTTATTTGTTTTCAGCCAGGACTTTACAGCATCATAGAAATGCAGTACAGAAAGGGACCTTAAAAGGTCAGTCTAGACCCCCTGCTCTGAAAGAGATTATGCTGGAGATTATGTGCATAATAATGTAAATGACCCTATAACTGTACTCCAGAATCAACATTTTCATTAAGAAAGATATTGCCCTTGTAATCCTACGCGTTGGGCAGATAACCTTCACAGCAAGTTGATGCAACCCAAGCCTGGCATCAGGCAGAAACGATGACCCTGGGCAGCACGGCTCTGTGCAGCGGGCGTTTCTTCAGAAATTACCCAGCACTGGCTGGAGGTGGCACAACTGGCTGACGTGTAACAATAGCTTTAATTAACGTATGCTTCTAAGACCGTCCCAAAAGGGTGGCAGTTCTGGGGGGAAGGGAACAGCAGGCAGGCACGTGAAGCTGCGGGTTGGTGTGATGGAGAGAATGGATTCCACGGTCGTGCTCCACTGTTGAAGTCTCCCTTGGCCACCAAACTGTGATGCATCCTATCCCCATTACTGGAAATGGCTGTGCAAATTGCTGACGAAAACAGGGAAAAAAATTACCTCCATCTCTTTAGTGGGTGCTGAAAGCTCCAATTTATCTCCTACTGATCGACCTAAAGCACCAGTTCACCCTAAAAGCACTGATGTACTTTCAGTGCACAATCCTGAGGCAGGCTGCAGACCTCATGGCAATAATAAAAGGAATTGACTTGAGCATCAGTAGTCAGGTCAGGCAGTTCTGGGGTTCCTAACTCTGCAATTTGGGCCTAATGTACAGTGCAGGGTAAAGGACCTTGTTTTATGGCAAAGTAAATTAAAAAATAAACTAATCTGCCAGAGCAACTTTTTGTCCTATTACACTTCTGGTAAATTTTGCTTCGCAGAACCATTACTGTATGGAGAGGTATTCACATATACACACACCGCCTTGACATTTGCACTTTTTTCTATAAACATTTTTACAATATTCCATTACCGCAGAACGCACCAGCTAATAGCCAAATCCCTAAAGCTGCTAACAATCAAGTCTGGCTCAGAGTCGCCTCTGAATAACTTCCATTTCTTCAATGCTTTTGCACAGCAGGATTGCTAATAAACAACCGGGCAGTAAAACTACAAGTCAGCCAGTACTGCCTCTGTCTTCTCCAGTTCAGGGAATTGCTCTAATACAATGTGGAAATATATCCTGTGACCAAGCGGCCTCTGGGAATTCTTACATTTCAGGTTGGGTTGTCTTCATTTGGGTTATTTTGGGATATCCACAAAAATGAGTCCCAATTCCCTTTCCCTTGCTCTCCACCCCCCACAGTCACACACTCCACCAAGCAAAACATTCTAGCTACTTAAATGTGGTCAGGGAATAAACTGTTTCAAGAAAAAAGAAATAGTCTCATCTTAAATGGTTTCCATCCAATCAAATGACTTAGCCCAAAGGCTGAAACGATTTAGCCCTTACACAAGTCTAACACAATAGCGTTTGCATAACTTGAGCTCTCTCCCGCTCTGTCCCAGGGAGACTTTCCAGCCCATAGAGAAGACACAAAGATAATCGGGCATTTGATCCGAGGCAAGTTTTATTCTACTTGGGTGCATCTGAACGGCGGCTCCGGCAGGTTACCTGCATGGTGCAAAGCGCCCGCTGTTTTATGGTGCTGCACTAGCGGGGAGCAGCAGCAGCCGGGGCACCTTCGTGCACCTCTCTCTGCAGCCTTGGGTGCCCTGGGCAGCCCCACGGCGCTGCAGAGCACCCTCACGTTCATGTTTTAGGCTTTCACATGTGTCTTGGCCCTGCAGTGGTTTTTGTTTTTAATTCTTACTATTGCTAAGTCAGTGTAACCAATGCATTGCCTTTACAGATAATGTTGGTACAGCGAGTCTCCAAACTAGCGCTGCTAGTTTTGGGTTTATTAATGATCCTTTCCTCCTCACTTGTTTTAAGAGCTTGTAGCTCAGATTGGAGATTTCGGCTGTAGGCAAAAATATGGTGCAAACCGATCCTAGAGTTTCCACCTTCAATCCTATTAAAAATAAATTCCCTTTATTGCAAAGGTAAAAGAAAATTAACAGTGAAAAAGATAACACACAGCTGAAGGGTATTTTCAAGATATTCATTTTCATTAGAAAAAAAAAAATAAACCGCATTTTCATCCTAAGAAATAAGGCTTTGCTCTTGCAATTAATAAAGCTCAATGCTTCAAATGCATAGGATGCACGCAGAAAATAGGGAAGTAAATAAGCAGAGCGGCTCTGGACTTATAAACAGAAGAGCCAGACTCAGAAAGATAATCACAGAGCCAGCCGTTTGGAAGTCTTGGGGTTATATAGTTCGAATTCTGCATTTATAGGCATCAGCAGGAATTTTGCCAATGACTTAACTGACTTTTATGCTTTAAAGCTAGAATGATCCGTTTTGATTAACTGCTCTGACCTCCTGCACAACACAGGCTTATAGCACGGGGCCAAGATTTCATCCCAAATCTGGACAGAAGAGAGATGCACAACATATGAGTCAGCAGGACAAGCACAACAATTTTAATTTTAAAACGCCAAATCGTGCTGGCAGGGGAAAACAGGATGGGTGATTGACAGTTCTGGATACTGAGAGGTTTCCTGAATTATTGGGAGATACTTGGCTATGTCAAACAAGCTGACTGAGCTAGCTTTCATCTCTTGTTTTTAATTATCTTTACTCTTTTAGAATTTCCTTGTTGTGCTAAAAGTTGTCCTGGTGAAAGCCTCCTACCCAGATCTAATCTTTTTGCTTGAGGCAATTGGGGCAGGGTTATTTTGACATGCAAACGAAGAGGACATATGTTGCATGCAAATGAGAGGGCCACAGCTCAGAGCAAACAGATTTTTCCCCTGCCCCGGGCATTTGTGCTGCTGCTTTACAGGATTTCCTGGGGATCTAGAGCCAGCCACACTTTCCCTCCAAGGTCTCTAACCCCGGCTGCCCATCCGGCCCCTGGGGGCAGCTGTGGGGAGGCAGCTCTGGCTCCCTGGGGTGCAGTGCAGGGACAACCCTCCCACTGGTCCTGTGCTGGAAGAGGCGGGTGCTGGTGCTGCAAGGGCTGAGCTATGCCGAGCAGCGGATCATTGCCTTCAGCCAGGCGGATTTCAGGGACCTGCCTCGGGAGGGCTGGCCCGGAGCCACCATCCTGGGCAGCCTCACTCGGTGTTTGTTGTTCTCAGGTATTGCCATTGGAAAATTGGCTACTGTGTGCGGGCAGTAACTTCTTAATGCTATTTAATACACATTATTGTATTCCCATTGTAAAGGGCCCACACCCTGTTCTGATTCAAGACCTAGATACAGGGTCATTATGGTGCTATAAACACCACTTTTAAAAGCCTGACTATGTATTGACACAGTTTTTTTATAAGTACATAACAGACTCTCAGAACCGCTCTCAAACATCGTGATGACGTTTACACCGGGCTCATGTGTCCCCTGGATGGCATTAATTGAAATAGCGCCGTGAAAGCAAAGGGAAACGTGAAGCAGTGAGGTCTGTGCAGAGTAATTCTGCTTCGGAGATAACAAATCGAGGCAGCTTGGAGAGGAGGCCAGATCCTGCATCCACTCCTACAAATCCCTTGCTCACCAAAATTGTAACAGTCACCCAGGAGTGAATGTTACCCTGGGAAGCATTTGAGAACTTGTCTTTGCTACTAAGAAAAGCGCTTACATTTCAAGACACCCACAAGGTAGGCTAGCCACCCCAGACAAGAGTACTGGCAATCTTACTGCAGGGCTTAAATATCTGAATATTAAAAAAAAGGAAAAAAAAAAAGGAAAAAAAAAAAAAGATGGTCTCATAACACTTGGCACAAACCTCACCATTCATTGCAAGAAATCACTTCTGGCCAAGCTATCCCCACGGGCCCGCAGGGCTGTCAGCACACAGCACAACCAGAATGAACTCGCAGGTCACTCCCTTCGGTGGGGCTGCTCCAGCTGGGATGGGACTGCCGACTGCTGGGGGCAGGGGTTGGCTTTTTCAGGATAAACTAATTATCTCAACATACTTGCCCACCTCCCTAAATAAGGCAGATTTGGAACAGAAGCAGAGGAAGAAAGTCTTACAGATGGTACTGCCACTCGGCAGCTTACAACAAGGCTCGGGTGCCCTCCTGACCTTTGCCGGCTCTCCCCAGAGAGCAGCCCCACAGGCACAGGCAAGAACAAGTCAGATGGGGTCAACAGATGGCTGAGAATATGGTGCACATTAGCACACATTCTTTATGTGCCTGTCTCTGGCCCAGAAAGAAGCAGGAGAGGGATTTGGCCCCAGTACATTCGGCAAAACCATGGTCACAGCGCACTGAAACCTTCACTGGCATCCAAGAGCTATGCGAGCACTGCCAGAGTTAAATATCTCGTTCTCCAATCACTATTGCTTTACTTTTGTGGTTTTGTGAAAGGCACTCCACATTCTCTCAAAATGTGTTAGGAAAAACTCCGATGCATGATTTGAGCACGGGTAGGTGCAGTTGTGCTCCACACGTCAAGCCGTGCATACGGGGAACCTGGTAATCATATAATTTACCTTGACACCTCTCTAAAAAGATATCATTGTCCCTCTAATTTTGATTCCTTGTAAATAATCAATCAATCAATTAGCTAATCTGCTCAAACGTTCCCCCCTCCCCTTTCTGTTTCCAATTAAAAGTGTGAAAGGCAAGTGCAGACATTTACATGACATTCCAGAGGCAAGCGGCGGCAATGGGTATTTTTTCACTGATCTTATCAGGTGCCCTTTAAGCACACTCGGGGTTTCTTGTGATCTTGACTGCTAAGCAATTCTGAGCATTCGTTTTACTCCTGATGGAAGGCATGCCTTTATGGGGCTGCCTTTTGGGAAATTCCTCATCTAGAATATCCAGCAAGCTACCTGGGAAGTAGTATTTTCCTTTCAGAAGCCTACCTGTGCAAGCACGGGGACGTTTTTCTGAAATCCCGAGAATGCGCAAACGGATACTTTCAGGAGCATTCAGGCTTGGCTCAATTTGATGCAACTTTTCTAGAGATAGCAAAAGGCATTTGTCTTACCCGAGGCTAAGCCCCTGCCAAATTTCACATCCTTCCTCCAAAGCATGGAGGCGTGCGAGTTTCTTAGCAAATTACTTGCAAGCGCTTATAACATGACCAAAACAATTATTCTCCCCCATCTCATTTTTTGAGGGAGCCAAATCTTTCTATTTGAACTTTCAAAAGCAAAGGGAATCAGCTGTGGGCAGACACACGACATGGAAATTTTCAGCTCCAACAGCTTAAGTTTGGCAAAGCTACAAACAATTGACAGCAGCCCCGGCAGGGGAAGTGCCAGACGAGCCCAGCGCCAGGCAGGGCTTCCAGCTCCACCTGTAGCCTGGCCATGAGGCACCGCGCTGCACCCGCTCCCCGGTGGCTATTTCTGAGGTCCCAGGAGCTCTGATTTATGGTGTATTGTGTGCAGGTCGCTCACGGTACAGAAGTTGCAAGCTAGGAAGACAAAGCCATACAACCGGGGAGCTTGGCAGCAACAGGCAATGGATCAGCCATGGCTACTCCACCAGACTTGAAGGACTTGTCCATTATTAACAGATTTGGAGCCTGCTTTAGACTTTCAGGTAGCACCTACTGCAATACAGTCTTTATATGTAATGTATATGATATCATCAATTAAAAGGAAATGGAAGTTCCTCAAACTAAAAAATAACAAGTCAAGACAAAAAGCAAACAAAGAAATTGAAGCACAGCGGCACAAAACTGAGCAGCAACTGGGAAGACACAATACTTTCCCCTAAGACAAAACCTTATGCATGTATATTGTATAAAATACTCTTTCAGGAACTAGCCAAAGATGTTTTATTTAAATGAGCACGATCAAGCCTATTATTAATTTTTACCTTTCAGCAAAGGGCAAGGATGTATTTGTTAGTATAAAACATAAGTGATCACACTGCTCTCTGTTTTTCAGGCAGAAGGAGGTGTTGCCTTTTGGTTTACAAATGGCATTGCAGGTATGATGCATTCAACCCCCAGTTTGGTTATTAATTCCTGTTAGCACCAAGGCAATGCCACTCTCACTCATTTGTGCTACATAACCACCTTAATATCCTTTCCATGGCACAATCATTTCACTGGAGCTAGAAAGAGTGCCACCACGACATTAAGAGAACCAGCTAGTGATCTCAGTTATTTCAAGTGAATATCTAGTTGCACTGGAGTCTATAAGAATTTTGCTGTCAATTTTAGTGCACTAGGATATCACCTTTGGTATCATTTTCCTGTAATACAGCAGGGATGATCGCACTTGCAGATCTGTTAGAGCGGGACAAGGACAAGTTAATGTGCATTCTGCATTCTGAATGTGTAGCATAATAAGTGCATGAATTATTTATGTGTATAAATTTAAACTCTTTGATTGAAATGTAAGACTGGCTGATTAGAAAAAAAACTTGCTCCATCTCTGATACCTAGACGCTCTGCCACAGGAGCTTAAAGCAGTGCGGGCTCCCTGGCTGCACACTCCCATCTCCTCCTCAGTGCCAGCACCAGTCCTCATTAAACGACACGGGATTTCAGAGCTGACCCAGCCATACAAACAAACCAGCAAAACTGGACCAGCTCATGGCACAAACACAGAACTGGAGGTGCCAAGGGAAATGCATGGCTGGGACTGAGGGGGGCCCCTGCAGCACTGGCTTACATCCGCCTCGATTGCCATCAAACCTCACACCAGATTCAACAGCAGTTACTGGTAGATCTACATCCTCCTAGAAATGTTTTTTTCTTGAAAACAGACACACCTGTATCTATCTACCCATAGCTATAGGTATCTCTCCCAGCAGTGCAATAGCTTAGCAGAGGCCCATCAGTGGCATCCTGTACTTAATGTTTTAACCACCTCATTTAATAATCTGCAAAAAGAAAAAAAGCCAAGACAATTAACTGACACAGTGATTTGTTATCAGGGAGTCCAAAAAGTAGAGCTGCAGGAACAAGAAACGTGTAGTGAGAAAGCAAAGTCATATGACCAACAATGCTCTGGGGAAATGAGGCCATTCAGCCAAATGTCCTCTCCTCTTGCTGATGTAGATTCAAGTAAGGGCTTTTAATGCCTTGTATCAACTAAAGCATAGGTTTGTGTACAAAAAGCATCATCCCTAATCTGAAAAAGTGACCTCTCATTTAAAGAAAAAAAAAAGAAAGACAAAGAAAACAAAAAACACATTAGATTTGGCTTCATTATTATCACTTCGTGTTCTCAGTCACAGGGCAAAAAGTTTCCAGCAACTTCAGTTGACGTTGATACAATTTATGTCCTCGCTGAAGCCCTAAAAATAATAACTGAGTGGTTGTCCAAAATGTCAGAGCAGTGTGCTCAGCGAGGGGAGGCATGCAATTGTGTGTTCGTAATTTCGCCTGTTTTAGTTTCAGATGCTGAGCGGGGAGTTTGTATATAATATGAAATGGGGTAAGACAACATCTATTATTAATGCTGCCTCGTGAAGCAATTAATTTGCTGGGTCATTAACTCACCGTCTACACAGAAAGTCTGAAATCCCACAGTGGAAAAACCCTGGTCCGCAGTGGCTGAAGGCACGGACGTGTGGGGCACCACGGCCAGAGCCCGGGGCCCAGGGCCAAGCCCTGCAGCAGGTCGCAGCGAAGCCCGTGCCTGGCTGAAGATGCTGTCCGTGAAGTTCAGACTATGACACATCTCTGGATAGAGGAGGGAATAGGGTTGTGCCAGAAACTTCCGAGCCTTCGTCAACTTTTAGCTGTTGCAAACATGACCCAGAGTGAATGGCACCATGCCTACTCCCAGGGATCTGCAGGATCACCTCATGGAGATCACTATGTCCTATCCTCCTTACAATGTTCCTCACTAAGTTCAAGGCACGTTCAACTCCAGTTCACCCAGTCCATGTTTCACACTGGCCAGAAACACCCTCCTCAGTTCATCGTTCATTTCCAAAACCGTTTGCTCACTGTTTTTTCAGCAACACAGGTGGCCTCTGTCCACAAGCGCACAATCCCGCTCAGCCCCACGTCCTTCAGAGCAGCCCTGCTGCGCAGCCAACACCACCCGGAGCTGCTGGTGTGGACGTGGCGAGGGCAGGTGAAGCAGAAATACTCATTTTCAGAAATATTAAAAAAGAAAAATAGGCTTTCATGCCTTCCTTGGTACAAGGTAAGCCATGCTGGCTTCTGTCCAGCCAGGGCAGCCTTCCCTCGCAGCCACTATCAATACTCCCAGCTCCAGCAGGCTGATGCATATGCTGGCTGCTTCTGCTGCATCAAGTCTCTCTCTGCTGGAAGAGGCATTAATTATAAGCAGGCAAGAAGAAACTTCTGCAGCATTGATGGCTGCTCTGCTGGGTGCTTTTCCTTGTACTAAGCTTGTTTTCATTAACTTTCCAAATAAATGATAAAAGGCACAGGCATGGGCAACAGAAAGACAAAACTGTAATCACTGGAGGAGCTGGCTGGCTTCCTGTATGTATGTGAGGAAGCATTGTTTAGATCTGTGCAAGTGCATACGTACACGGGCTTTCCTGCCGAGCAGTTTAACTAATCCAACCACCACTGTAAAATATAAGCTCACTGGGAGCTCGAACACTTGGCCACCTTCTTGGTATCACGGTTTCAAGCTAAAACCAAACGCTCTTGAGGTGGGAAGTTTTGTGTTCTGCCTACAGAGCTGGTATAAAGAAGTCACCAAGGAGGTAAATCAATAGTGCTCTGTTCTTACCGAGAAGCAACGCGGACAACGCTCAGGATTTTAATAAGAAGTATCGATGACTAGTATATATCGATGACTATGTTGATTATAGTTGTATTTATTGATTGTACCACTATGGTATTTTATATACATGGAGGCCCTCAGAGCCTGGGCCACAGCAGAGACCTCCCTCTAACTCAGAGGGACAGCAAGAAGAATCCCTGATAGAGCTTCCACTCTAAAATTTCCACTTCTCAGAGCCCTGTGCTTTCCAGTGGCCCCAGTTTTCACCGACAAACCCAAACTAATCTTCCAGGCCTCACAGATACAATTGAAAAAGCTTGAAAAGCACCCGTCAGCAGAAACGTTAAAAGGCAGATTAAAAAACATATTCCTAATTCAGTGCTTTATTCCAAATAACGATTTTTAAGAAAAATCACATTATTTTCTGGAGCCTGACTAATGATTTTTTAAACATCAGGAGTTTGCCAAACTGCTGGTATAAATCTGGAACTGCTCCACTGACGTCACTGAAACTGCACCGATGTAAAAATGGCATCGGGGAGAACAGAAACAGGCTGAGAGAATTGGACAGCTGTGACCACTAACACAGGCTGCGCATTAGGGAAGATCAAAGACTAATTTTTACAAAACATTTTGGCTTGGTCTTTATTTCACTGAATTAGGGTAAAACACGGCCCGCATTCGCTCTCAGTAGCTTGACGGGCTAAAAATTCTTCACTGCCCTTTTGAACAGTGTAATACCAATGGGTATTTAGCGGTTCTTCTGAGAGGTGCTGCTGCTGCGGGAGGCTTCGCTCCCTCCACGTACGGGACGAGCTCTCCTCCTCGCTGCGTGGCTGCGGCAGATACACACCACCTCTGCTCCCGGGCCACATTACTCAGGAACAGCCCCGTCCCCTCGTCAAGGGGAGCAGAAACCAGCAGGAATGCCCCCAAAGGCTAAGCACGCGAACCCTCTGTTGTGTTAAAAAACAAGGAAAAGGAGAGGAAGAAAAGCACACGGGCAGACAAGAGCACTGCAGATCGGGCCAATGGACCGCTCAGCAGAAAGAGGGGCAAAGGGTGTGCACACCATTACTCTGGTGGGGACCACACCACCCCGAACGGCCGTTCATGCCTGGTGTCTGCAGAGAGAGCCGTCGTCGTTCACTGAAACCCCCCCGAGCTAGCAATTTTTAGGCATGGGTTTTCTATCAGAAAATGCTGGATCTTGGCAGCAAGCGCGTTACTGATATGAATGATAAAACAGCAGGGTTATATGAGCATGTCTATCTCCAAGGCCAGAAGAAAAGAAAAGCTAAAATCTCCAAGGCCCTTTTCGAAGAAGAATCATAAAAGCTACAGACTGCATTTCCCAGGTATTTTGTATTGTGATTAAATCTGTTTCTAGCCTTACACCTTTAAGAAAGATCAAAGGTAGCCAGCGAGGAAGGAGGTACACGCCGACTGCCACTAATTGAAGCAAGCTGAAGCCTCCAGCACCTTCTGGGCTCTCCAAAGTTTCTATCTCAGCATTTCCTCTGCCCTCCCCTGCGGCCTCCCTGCCCCGGCCCTTGCAAAGCGAATGCCTCCAGATGACTGCCACAACAGAGCTGCCTTTTGTAGCTGCCCGGGCGCAGGAGCCCGAAGAACAACATCCCAAATCTCAGTACCATCACTGACGGAACTCACCGCAGCTGTGTCACCGTGTAATTTCTGTGCCTCATTTTTTCCGTCCTTAAGAAAGGACATCAAAGGAGGTCGGGGTTTAGGAGCCGTTAGCAACATGTGTATATCAATACCCGCATCAGCAAAACACCGCATGCAACTCATCCCGGTAACAAAACTTATCAAAGCAACGCTGTACTGGGAAAAACGAGTTTCTCAGCATAACTGTGTGTGCAGCAGGGGGTTTTGCCAATCTCCTCCTACCCTAGACCAACCTAATTAAGCTGCTCGAACCTGTAGCGTACAGATAACCACGGCATCCCACATGAGGCTTTGTAATAACCCGACTCTGACTCAAAGGCAGCAACACGGAGAGCAGCGCGGATTCTGTGCTCAGCTAAATGAGCGTACTCGGGTACGTCTTTTCTTGCCATTGACCTCCTCCAGCATCTCTGCTTCCTTCTCTCACACATCCCTGCTCTGACTGTGAGCTCCGAGAAGCTCCTGGGAAGTGCTGGCTTCCCTGGAGGTGCCGCCAGTCTGGGTCCAGCCAGCCCCTCTGTGGAGGCTGCGATTTCCATCCTCTCATCCCACTGCGCTCGAGTATCAGCGAGGAGGGGACCCTTGTAAATGCCTCCAAGGGTCAAGCACAACTCTGCCTTTGATGCTTAATAAAGTTTTGAAATCAAAAGCACTATGTAAATGTTGTTCTCATTATCAGGTAGGTGTGCTCTGGTTTGCTTCCAGGAGAGCTCAGCTGCTGCAAGCGGCTGGTATTAGAAGCAGGTCCTGGATGTTCGACATTCAGCTTTGCAGGGAGAAGACTGACATCCGAGCTTGGCACGCAGCAATGAAAGAGGATGCAATCTGATTTGGCAAATTAGCCCCTGGGATGATGCAGTTGCCATATGTACCTAGGTGCCAAATTTCAAATGGAGCAGAGTGACCTGACCCTGACCTTTGGCTCAGAGCGCTAAATTCCCTCTCCAGGGAGCCTCTCTAGCCTGAAGCGTGTTTCAAAGCTGTGAAGAGAATAAACGTATTCACCTGGGGGATATTTACAGCAGAACATTTGTTTTCACTTACACTGAAATCTAAGGAGAGTTTTGGTAGAGTCCCTGCATGTCATTCATTCCAACAACAGGTTTTGCAACTCGTCTTCTGCAGGTGTCTGAGGCCTGTGCAAATCTCCCCGGCTGACCACAAACATCTGATGAACTCTCTGTTCTAGCCAATAATCTGCCCAACCTGGGCTTTTTCAAACAAAAGCAAACATCGCCTTCTTTCTCACTGCTTACCAAAGACATTGCAGCACTTGACGCAGAGGCTTCCAGTTACAAAAGTGCTCTGCTTTTAATAAATAGACTCAAGAAGTTTATGAGCAGCACTGTAAATAATTTAACCTACACTTACCAGAAGCTGAGGTGTTGGTTGTTTTTTATTTTTTTTTAATCCTTGCATTGCAAACTAGTAGTTTGCTAATTAAAAACAATTGCTTAATGGGTCATCAGCCAGACGTTAGACAGGTTAGACTGAAGAATTAATGTTAACTGCAGGCAGCAGCCAGAGCTTTAGAGTAGGACTATGGTTCCCGAAACCTCTCTCAAAATACTGTTCCCTGCACAGGAACAGTAAATAATTTTAAGAGAAGGAAGTAAAGGTTCAAAGACGAGGCAGATTTGTTAAAATAGCTCTGTAACATAAACCAATGTTAGATCTTTACAGTTCAGCTCAGCAGTGTAATGCCACTTATGCTCAAAAGACAACCTGCATGTGGATATGCTTTCACTTGACTTTCACCTTTATCACTTCAGTTGATTCCTCTTAATTTTTTCCAAGCACCCTGATACAGAGACAAACCTAGAGCCCCCATCAAACACATGCCTGCTTGTCTGCAAAGCACCATCAGTCCTCAACAAACCGCTTTCCTTTTTCTTAACCCCCTCAAATATCAGTGGTTTGAAAATTTCCCTATGTCCTTTCTCAGATTCAAGTTTTTCTTAGAAAAGATTGTAGAAGTAGTCAGTGAAATGTTGCGAGAAGAGCAGCTTTGCAGACCATGCAGGAGGCTTTGGGAAAGGCAGCAGGATAGATAAACCAGGCTTCCATGTAGTCAGCTAGCTGAAATACATCTTTATTTTAAGGAACTGAGTCACTTCTGAAATGCATCATTTGTTTAAATTACAGGAAATAAAAGGTTTACAACCAGGGATGAGCTTGGCAAACCTTGTTAACAAAAAACAATGGTTTGTAAGATCTGCAGGACCTGATCTCTGAAAGCCTAATACATCTCTGAAAGCAGCAGCAAAAGGGGAGGGAAAGCTTTGCTGAGCTGCATTTCCATCCAAGTTTCACAAAGAGAACATCTGTTTGCACCCTAAAATACACACAGGCGTTTGATAAACACTTTCTTTCTTCTCAGTTCAGGATGGCTCTTTGGCTCGCTCAAAATGTAACGCTACATTTTATACGGTCTCACCCATTTCAAGTGCCATACAACCAGGCACGGAAAAACAAATGCTTGAAGATGTCCGGTAAGGCATTAAAAAAAAAAAAGGAGGGGTGGGGGGAATATTTAGTGTTGTCGAGACAACCTTAATTTAAATGTCCTTGCTGCTACATCTGCCACCTCCCTCCACACCGCTGGGTGCTACCAGGAGAAGCTGTAAATGCAACCAGGATGGGCTTTTGCCACCGACCGCTCTCTGCTCCAGGACTTCGCTGGCAGCAAGGAGGGGAACTAAGTGAAAGCGCACCTTGTTCGGTCCCACGCCTCGTGTGCTGTGTGCTCCAGCTGGAACTCACCCAAGTACCTCTGCCTGAAGAAGATGCTCAACAAAGAAATCCACGACAACAAAGTTTGGCCAGACCGTAAGCACATGAAAGCGAAGCTCTGTGGTATAAATTGTAGGACAACCTTAACAGCTGGCTTTCCTTCCTGCGCTGTTTACAGGAGGGTGGGAAAGTCCTCTGCGTCCTGTGACTTTGGGAAGAGCGGAGAGAACTCGCCTCTCAAACTCCCCCCAAATAAGCAAGGATAATTTGTGCATCTAGGGTGACAGTAAAGCTTGTCACGGAGAAGCTTCTAGCAGAGAATGAAGTCAGCTGCACATGACAGAGACAAATGCCATTTCAAGGAAAAAAAATGTGCTGAGATTGGACAAGATTTTCCATACTCATCTTGCCTTTAGAAAATAACCCTGAACTTTACACTTGCAAAAACACACAGAGACAAGCATCTTTTACCTTGTCTTGGCAACCTCAGAACGCCAGGCATAAATCATAGGAACAAACAAAATACTCATAAAAAACCTTCACTACCTGACACAGACCAGCGCAGAAGATGCGCTGAAACGCTGATTCACGAGCAATACCTCTGAACCTGCTATTGTAAGTGTCATTTCCCAACACCTCCCCGTTCCTACCAGGAGGCTAAAGCAGCAATTAAGAAAGTGGGAGTGCTCTGCAAGCCTTCCCTGTCTGTAACAGACCCACATCCAGCTATTTATTAGATAATCCAATTACACTGATGTGACCTTATTCCGTGCATTTATGTCTCCTCAGACTGCAGGGATAGCCTATCAACCGGGGGGGTTTCTTACAGCAATTTGCTGATGCAAACCCCTGCTCCTCTAATAACAGAGGTTATTACGAAACAGCTCCTGCTCCAAACGGCGCTCCTTTGCATCTCCCCTCCTCTCGTCGCTCCCCAGCTGTCTGGAGAACAATTACGTGCCCAGCTGCACAGGAGAGCAGGCTGAGCCCAGCCTCCACACCCGCTTCTTGCACCGTGCTTCCTTCCAGGCCTCCCCTCGCTCCCCGAGGAGCTCCCCATGAACATCTACAGAGCTACCTCACTATTCTTTGGCACACGTGCATCCTCTCTCGCTTCGTCCCTGTAGCAGGGACAGTGCTTTCATGAAGTATGTAGCCTCATGTGGCTACAGGCCTTTGCTGGAGCTCTTGGGAGCTTGAATACAGCAATTAATACACGGGGGATTTCCAGTATCGCCCAGCAGAGCTTTCTTTGGAACCCAGTGACAACGCTGCGACGCTGACTATCACAGCATCTAAACCACAGCCTCTTCTGCAACAAGGGTTCAGAAATCTCTTCTGCAAATACACCCACAAAAGAAACTTTTAAGAACTTGGATTCCTAGGCAACGTGTGAGGCAAATCCCAGCTTATGCTTCATTTGAAACAGGCTCTTTCAAGGGGTGCAGGGCTTTTGCTTGGAAATATGCTGAGGCAGGACCTTGGCCTGTATCCATTGACCTCTGATGACAGAGATTAGATAACAAGCAAATGGAAGTGCTTTCAGCAGTGTTGTTGTGTGCTGAGAGACATAATAAAGAGCATGTATCATGGCAATACTCAGCATATAAAATGCCCTGGAGAGATTACCCAGTGAGAAAAAAGTCTTTGGTATGCCCCTGCTTGTTGCACTGATTTTCCTGACTTACCTGAAGCAAAGAACGCTTCCCAGTTCTCTCCTGCTCGGAGAAAAGCTACGGCCTCTGCAGTCTCTTAAAGAAAGTTGCAGTTCCTGATAATCAAGGGTCACTTCTAAACACCCCTTGCTTTCTTCTCTTCAAGGCTTTTCGCCCTATGCTTTGACATTAAATGCCTGATAAAGTAAGAGCCAAAAGCTAGAGCACAGAAGAGGAATGCCTGCAGGTGTAGGAGCAGGCACATCTACAGCCATGTGAGAGCTATAAACCAAACCAAAATCAGTGAGGGAGTTTCCAAATGCAAAGGGCCACTGCTGTCTAGAGTTTCATCAGGCAAGAGTTCACAGGCAAGATCTGTCATTAAAACAATCGGCTTTTCTCGTGTCTTTGGCACTGTTGTGTGACACAGCCTGTAACATTTGGGTTGGATTCAGAATTTTGAGGGACACGTACTTTGTCAGTCTGGGCTTCCCAAAACACCGTGGGCCTTTCTGCTGCAATAGAAGTAACTCAGTAATCACCGCTCCTTATTGCCCCAATGCAGCTTGTAAGGCAGGAAACTGTGCCAGGTTAGTAAGAAATATGTATCCAAGGCAGGGTTCGCTTCAGAT
Source organism: Anser brachyrhynchus (assembly GCF_964034855.1). Classification (NCBI taxonomy): domain Eukaryota; kingdom Metazoa; phylum Chordata; class Aves; order Anseriformes; family Anatidae; genus Anser; species Anser brachyrhynchus. Next base: position 7,715,055 of record NC_137710.1, on the reverse strand, counting down.
AGACGCAACTCCCTGTCTAAAATACAAAGCTGAGCAAAAAGTTAAGAGGCTTGCTTCATCAAATAATGCTTTGATCAGCCACAGGTAAAGAAAATGCCATAGTGCTTGTAATACATGTTTTTTATTAAGCTTCTGACCAAGTCAGTCTGGTTTCACACTCCTTCCTTCTCACTGAACACAAATAAGATTACGCAGTTAGGCTTGGGATTATTTCTAGTTGCATAACTTTACACCTTTCACCTTGCTGTATCTTAATGCCTCCCTTCCAACCTTTGCCCAGGTCAAAGACGCATGTGAAACTGTGCCCAAGAGAAAGCCCATCCCGGGCAGCTTCTGCAGGAGCAGACACTACTGCCTACCACCTCCGCGCCTGGTGGTGCTACTGCATTTAGAGGCTGCCACGAGGCAGATATCAGCCAAGTTGCAGGCAGCAGCCGGAGTCCGAAGCTCTTTTCCCCCTGCACATCTCCTTCACCAGGGACAGCCGCGACGAGGAATGGCTCTTTCCTGCGTGAAGCTTTGCTGAGCCCTGGAAACATCACAGCTGCCTTGGTGGAGCAGCTGAGCTGCACAGGAATCCCAGTAATCAAATCACGTCGGTGGCTTCAATGCTATTCCCCCACCAGCGTATGAAAGGCCACCGGGCAAGGATTACCTAGGACGATTTAATTATGTGAGAAAACAGCTGCGAAGCTTTATGGGGTTTTAGGGTTGTTGTTCTTTGGATAGGAGGGGGAAAATGAGATAGAATTGGGCATGGAGCGAGCTGGTTGGGGATGACCTGTGATGGCAGAGCAGCACACCGTCAAACACACAAGGCAAAGATTAGGGGCTGATGTACACAAAGCCTTTTTTTCCTCAAAGGGTTTGCTTTTCATGACTTGTCACCTGGAACCGGGTCAGTGTGACCCGTTGGGTCTCTCACACTGCCAGCTCACGCTAGGAGGGACCCGCATTCATGTCCACACCCTCCCTGTTTGTCAAGTGAAAAGGCTATTTTGTCACTATTTACCTATACTTACACGTTAAGAAACCACGGTGGCCTAAGGGGAAACAGGCCGTATTCTTGCTGATATGAGCTGAAACCCTGGTCATATTTAAATTAAGGAGAGTTTTATTACTGCCTTCAAACAGGTCAGAATTTCACCCCTGAGAATACAGTGTCTGGAGAACAGCAGGTAGCAAAGTCCAAGGAAAAACTCCCCATTACCATTTAAATCACCTTGTCTGAGATATTTTGCCCTCCTCGATTCCAGTAAAAGGTCTCCATGACTTTCAAAATGTCTTCAGAGGAAAACAAACCCCCACAGAGAATACTTCTCTTGGTGTTAACTTTCATAAGGCACGATGAGAGCTCATGAATGCAGCCTGTAAGCTGGTTGATTTAAGGACTCCACCAAACATGTCTCACATAGGAATTACAATGCATGTGGTATTTGCTTGTTTTTGTTTTTATTTCAATTTTATTTCTGGATTCTACTTTGCTTTGTAAGTTATTTTTCTTGCACGACAAGCAACATCCAATTATTCATGCACTGCCTTTTTTGTTTTGTTTTAAGTTGACATTTTGCCCAAGCTTGAGACCACAAGATGCTTACTAGAGCCGTCCTTCTAGCTTCAACAAAGTCTTCTGTGCTGCTGGCTCTTAAAAACTAGCACATACAAAACCAAGACACACAGTTAGTGACATCAGCAACCATTTCCCCTCCACATGTGTGCCTACATTTTCTCTATCTGTGCACAGTGGTGTTTTTGACCTGAAAACAATGCATTCAAGGAAAAAATATGGTTTTGTGTGATGGGATTTCCAAGGGAGCCTGAAGGACTTTGGTATCCCAAGACTATAAAGTCCAAAGAACACAATGCTTAACATCTTCAGCCTCCTTTGAATTCTCAGCCTTACTGAACGAAGAATAAAGAAAGCCTGGCCCATAAGCAGGAATCCACTAATTAAAGAGAAATGGAGCTTATTTGTCTTGGTTTCTGAAGTCACAGTTCTCCACTTCTGAAAACACAAGTTTCTCACCAGTTCTTTTCCGCCCTAGGGCTGTGACCTAAGCAGCTTAAATGATACACAGATTTTGGTTGAAATCTGCTCCTTATTTACTGGACTTCAAATGTGCAAGCAATTACTGAATGGGTCTCGTTTATTGAATAAAAGTATTTAGGCATTATGTTTACAAAGGCCTAGAAACATTAAAATCTAGTGAAAAACAATTATTTTTACAGAATACATCTGCAAGCAATATGAAGTCATTTTGTTTTTGTAAATTTCTCCGTAATAGACTTATTGTTGATGTGGAAAATGTTCACGTTGCAGCAGTGAATTATTTTGAAATGCCAAACTTAATAAAGGAGAAATTATTGCAAATAATATCACAACCCTTAAGGAAAAAAAAAAAAAAGCCAAAATACCAGTGGTTTCCTGACTAGTCAATCCTCTTCAGATTGGCAGACCTCTTCAGACTAATCAGGAAGAGTTAGACAAATAGTTACTTTATTACGGAGGCTGTCAAATAAATCAGAATCTGGCGAGCAACTGTTTCTGAGCCCTGCAGCCCGGCTGGCTCTTTTTTTCCTGTAAAACCAAGGCAGTTACAGCAGCCCCACGTATGTGTGGATTTGTCTGCAGAGCAATGCGTAGGCTTGGGGCCTCCAAACAAAACTTGTTCCAAATTTGGGCCAGCATTTTTCTTGGCTTCCCCACGTTTTGTTGTGGAACATGGCTCGCAGAAGAAATGTTTCCTAACCAATTAATTCAGGTCGCTGCTGTTATTTTTAAAGGAGAGCTCTGAAGTTCAGCACACAAAGGGTAATGAGAAAATAAGGCTTTAAACAACATCAGAGGAATCAGGCCACAAACTCGAGCTACATTATCCAATTCATGCTGCAGAGTTATTTTACCCCCAAATGCTTGCTCTTGCTGGAGGCAGGATAAATGGGGATTTTGCCCAGGGTACAAGCCTGAAACATGGCCACAATGCAGGTCACGGACAGTGATGTTCAGAGACCAGCCCCAAGAGGAGCTTGGCTGTGCCGCTGTCCCCTGGGCTCCAAATACATACCTAGTGCCAGCAGGTTGTGCCTGTCTGGGGACGGCTGAAAGCTGAGGTCTCATTGCAGCAGAGCACTGGGCACGTTCCTTCATCTCCTGTCCCAGAGCATGGCAGGGTGGGTTTCAAGTGATGCAGAGGAGACCTAGGTACGTAACTGGACTCTAGCATTACTCAGGCATTCTGCTGACTAGAGAGGAGTGCTGTGTCAAGAAGTAAGCGATAACCTCACCTTTTGGACCTCCATTCAATCCATTTTGTGCTGTTTATCTGCATCGAACTCTATTGATTTAAAAGGCAACCACAGGGCAGAGGGAAGGGAAAAGGAGATAGGGCAGGAAGGGAGGAGGGAAGTTTGAAACTAACATCCATAAAGGGTCTAATGAACACTGGGGCTTGCAGTCGTGTTTGAAAATGTTTTCAGATATGGTTGTTATAGAAAATAAATTCACCAACTGAGCAGCCAAGAATTCTAGTTAGAAACCGCAAGGCTGTCCAGGCAAGAACTTCATTTACATGCATGACAATGCAAACTGGCAGCACTGACAAATCAGGTAAAACACTGGCGATGTTCCAGACTTGCCAAGAAGATGGGATATAATAACTTCTGAGGCTATTAAGAGGACTTAAAAACATACTTTTATTTTTTTTTTTGCACTGGACCACACTGAAAGCAACAGTGCAGATGGACTTGCACCTGTTTCCAAATGAAACCAGTACCTAGTGCAGTGCTATTCTTAATATGAATTAACTTTTAATACAGATCTGCTTTAGTTCTAATTGACTTTATAGAGCTACTAAAAATAACCGTTCATCTAGCCAGCAGGCATGCTTTTCCCCTTCCCCCTGTCTCAGTACGGACAGGAACACTACAAGCATCTCCATGCACAGGGCATCAGCCTTTTTCTCACCCAGAACAGTTTTCTGCTCCCCTTGCCACTTTTCCTCCCTGGGGCCAACAGGGAACAGCTCTGCACTGCCAGCAGTGAGCTCTGCCATCCTTGGGCAAAGGATGCTCAAAGCGCTCTGTTTACCAGCCCAGTGCACAACCCAGCCTTGCTGTCCGAGGTGCAGGGCTGCGGTGAGAGCAGGGCATCCCACGCAGCCACCAGCAGCACCCCACCACTGCACAGCACGGCACGGCACACCATGCGACATGGGCCGACATGCAGGAAGACTTTTCCTTCCACTTCTGCTGCTGCAGGTCCCCGCGGGAAGGGTAAGTGCTATATTTCTCCCGTATGCAGCCTATTTCCCATTTCCTTCCCAATTTTTCTATCTGTTGTATTTATTTTGATTTTTAAGTGAAAACAAGTTTTTACTCAGCTGTTCAAGGCAACTCGCCCCTCCATCTGGTTTGTACTGTACATCATCACCTATTGTCCTGCCATGAGCCAATTTCTAAATGTTTCAGCTGTTGATGGCTGTTGGCGATGATGTATGAAGCAGAAACAAAGTCAGAGTCGCAAAGACTTCAAAAGGCCGAAGATAACTAGGAACATTGTTTTGACTAAACACAGACATATGCACTGAGAAGCTGCGACTTCTTCCAACCTTGCTCTCCCTCTCTGGAGCCACCTTTTAATTTGTTGCAGTTGCACAAATGATCTCTGTGTGTTAGGAGTTCAAAGGAAGGAGCCAACCCCAAAACATCTTGATGCGCCACCACCTTAAAAGACATTTCTCTGATGAAGTTACGAAAACAGGCTCTAATGCCTCAGAAAGACGATGACTTTCAAAGTAATATGTAAAAGCCTTACGACTTGTTCACAAAGCAAACCCAAAACATATTCCAGTTCAGCTAAAGTTAATTATTTTTTCAGGAACCATCTATCACCAGCAGAGAAAGCTAGGGTGTAGAAGGCAAACATCCAAGGGCTAGCTTTGGCTGAGACAGCACAGTCTGCCATCCAGACTCGCACAGAGAGGGGTTAGAGCACAGAACTGAATGAGAAGACTGTGAATTTGTGTCCCACAGCATTTCCGACCAACCCACTGCAGAACCACAGGTAAGTCACGTTTTCTGTGAGCTCCAGTTTCTTTGATGGAAAATGCTGATAATGATGTTTATTCTATTTCCTAACAGATTTTGGATAAAACTTGCTCACAAGTAGCTCCTCTGGGTTATTTGTACTCCAGGAGAGACCACAAAATGTTAGGTTGACTCCTCCACGGGAGGACACAATCCCTGTCCTTTGGAGCCTGAAGTGTAACATCTGCAATAAATACAAATTACCACTAAATGCACCCGATCCTACGTATGACATTTGGCAGGCTTTGTGGTGAACGCTGTTGAAAAACCACGGGTTAGTCCCTGCAGGCAACCAATCTGATAGGGAAAACTAAAAATGAGGGATTGGTGGCTTACAGTCCAGGGGCCAGCAGCTTGGGCAAAGAGCGGAGGCGCAAGTGGTGCTGTCAGACAAAAACAGAGGTGGCAAAAGGCAGAGTGCTTCAGGGTCTGGAAAAGCAGGACACGAAACTCACATTTGACAAAATTAAAGAGGATTAAAACTAAAAGGATGGAAGGTAGGCCTTTTGGGTGGGATACACAATGTCTTTTCAAGGGGACAAGTTCAATAACCACAATACAAGAAATCCTTCTTTCTTCACTTTCCTTCACCTCCACCTTCTCTGGGTAGGGTGGAAAATTATCAAAATATTTAAAGAGGGGAAAAAAGTGCCTACAGTCACTCAGTAACCAGCATCTGAGTGTCCACAATGCCCATAATACAGTGACAAATATAACACACACTGGTCACTTCAGCCATCTTTGTAGAAATTAATAAAAAGAAGAGACACCTTAAAACCTTTGTCAGGTACCAAAGGTTACTCTGCACTTTATCCTCTCATGATACCTTTAACTCTCTTTATACATGAATGGGATCCCTTTCAAATTTAGACTAATGTTCTTTTATATTTATAATATTCAGGATAGCTACACATGCTTGATTACCTTTAAAACACTTATCATGATTCCATTTAAAAATAAATGAATCCCATTTAAAAGTGACTTGTCCCCATCCTCTAGTATTTATGGACAAGGACATATGGGGCTGATTTCTCTCATTATTAACCAGCATGTCTGAGGCTTAAATCATTTAAATTATTCATTGACAGCAATTGGGCTACTCATGCAAGCTCCCACTTGCACAAGGAGGCCCAGGGATAGGACCAGTCAAGTGGATGAAGACTGCTGAATGGATTTGGGGATGCACTGAGCATCCACAGATAAAGGTAACTTTGATTAGATTAGGGTGAGGAGTACTTTTGAAAATTGGTCACTTAACAGGGATTTTCAGAATAGTTATTTTGAATGATGTTTTCTTCCAAGGTTACCAGGACTGAAGATCGGAGTGGTGATCTCTAATAGCTGAACGAAATACGAGTGATTGTGCGGTGATTGCCCCAACAAAACCCAAGCCAGCTGCAAGACATTTCTAGAGCACTGGGTTGTGTGGGACTTTCAATCCTGGTATGGGTTCTGCGTGTTTCTGAAGCGGCCAGGCACAAGGTGGGCATCTCTGCAGAACCTGTGCTACGAAAGCTTTTGTGAAGAACAAAGCTGAGCAAGTGAAGAAAAGCATCTCCAAGTAGCAGAAACTGCCCACCTCTAGCATGAACACCGTTCCAGCAACACTGAAATCTGAGACAGGAGATGGATAAATCAACTGCGCTGTTGAGCTTGGACTTTAATAGTCCAAATGACAAAGGCAGTAAACATTTAACTCTCCACTATAGAGACTTTCCAGCCTATTGCAGACTACTCTGCTCTCTGACCAGCTCACCAGTGGAAGACCTTGAGCTAACCGCCGGTGCATTTTCAATCAGTGGAGTCAGAGTGAGAGAATAGGAATCATCCTTCACGGGAAGAAAAGCTCACGGTTATTCTTTACATTTTATTTTTAATTAAAAAGATATGTTTCTCACTGTCTTCAGAATGAGCCCAAGGAACCATTTGTAATCATTTTCAGGTCACATTATATTGTACATACTGCAGCTGGTTTCACAGCTATGTGGGCAAATTACTATTTTTCTGCACACCTAAATCACTATCAAGGTAACGGCAGACAGGAAGCATCCCCAACATCCAGAGGTTTCAACACATCTCAGAAAAACACAGCCTAGCTCCTGGAAGAGGAAACTTTCTGATTTCAGCCGGGTCTCTCTGCCTGCCCAGCCCAACCTCTACTGGACTTGGTTGCTGTATGTGATCTTGATAGTAAAGGTTGTGTTTTGTTTTGTTCCTTTTCCCCCTAAGAAAGGCAAAAGGGTTAGCAAGTCTTTAAACTCGCAGTTCTTAAAGCTGTTAATATTTCACATTGCCAGCAGGGAAAGGAATTAAAACTGCCAGTAGCTATCCAGATAGATTTTAAAATCCCCTTCCCTCCCCCTTCTCTCTGCCTCCCTCAGCTTCAGAGGATATTTTCCCCGCAAATTGGTTTTAAATTAAGGAAGGTGATGAAGGCAATGTGCCGTCTCAGCATTTTCCCAGGTGCACTTAATCTAATTTCATTAAGGAGATCAGGACAGATGATCGCTACAGTCGAAACATTAAGTCTGTCCATTTTTGTATAAAAAACCATTAAGTCTGTCAAAGTGTCGGCGGGTGGGCTGTTTATTATTGGAGATGAAGGCGCGCTTTGCTTCCCCAATAAACTGTCAGGAGTAGTAAACCACAAATTAAGTCAGCTGCTGCCAAAGATTTAGGCAAAGATCTCCAACTAATTTTGACACAGGTGTGGGAAAGGCCAAGGAAATAGAAGCAGTAAGTCAGGCCGTGCGCTTTGGAAACCAAGCCTTTTGTGCATGTTTGACGTATTTCAATCCAACCCACTGAAGAGTGGAGAACCGGATCGGTGCGTACGACCAAGCAGAACTGCTGGTGCTTTTGACACTCCAGACACAGCGCTGATGGGAGGTGCACAACGGCCTCCACTGCTTTAACCCGCACTCATCCTGCTGGGACTCATCATTTTGTCTTTGGCAGACACGAACTCATAAAAGCTTCATTTAGCCGCTGCTCTGCTCTGAATGTACGCACAGCTTTAAAACATAAAACCACTTTCTTCAAATAATCATACAGATATCATACAAAATTAGAGGAAAACCATCAAAATGCAGAAACTATGGAAGACTGTTTAAAAGCCAAGAAAGAAATCAAGTGAAGCTTTCAGATTGAATTTTCAGGCATTACAAAATTGAATGTGAACCATTTGCCAAGGAGAACACCTTCATTCTCATGAAAAATGCAGCTAGGTAGAACTTGGTATTAAAGACTGTCAAGAAACGTTAAAAAGTATAAATCCCTAACAGGAATTACACAGCCTTTACAGGACTAACAGAGAAATTAACAGTCCCTAAGATGGCATCAGGAGTGATATTCTAGCTGGAGCTTTGTGATGAAGGAAAATTACCATGTTTGCAGGTAATGTGTGCTATGTACTGCTCTGAGACTTATTTACAAACACTTATTTTAATCTCTCTGGCTCCGAGTTTTCTCTGTTTAAAGAGTACCTCACTCTGGTTGGTGCTTGTGGAAAACCAGGGCTCTAATTCTTAGGGACTCCTGCCCGTGAGGGTGTTCAGCAAAGGCACGGCGGCGCCAGCTCCAACATCTCCCCTGAGGCAGGGTGCCATGGCAAGCTCCTTACAGATCTTGCAGACACAAGCAGCAGCTGATAAGCAGCTGGTAAGTTAAAACAGCATCTGATAAGCACTGGGAGACTCACCTGGGTGAACAAATACCCATTTCAATCACCATGCTTTAAGTAAGGGTGAATTCCCAAGCAAGGTTAGGCAAATGTTACTTCTAGTCTTTACAACTTACTGATCCAAACGCTGTTTCCTCTTACACACTTGGAGATCTCCTGTAGTGAAAACTAGTTTGGATTTTATTGCAAATTGGACCCAGAAGCAGGAACTGTTGGAAAGCTACAAAACCCAAAGCTAACTCTCAGGCCATCCTTGAGTTTCACCCTTTATGTTTGCATAGGGTACCCAGTGCTGCCTGCTAAGCTCTTCTGTTCTATTTAATCTGGTAAAACGATTTTGGAAACAGTTACAAGAACCTGCATGCCAAATGAGGGATTGCAATTGCAGCTACTGGAGTATGCATCCTCCAAAACCTTCTCGTCTTCTTGGCATCTTTACGGTTAATTAAATCATTCAATTATAATGCCAATTCCTATCTGCTGCCTACTATGTTATGCTAATCACCAGAATACCTGATCATCTTCCAAGGAGTTACTTCCATTGCACAGTTAGCCCTTTGAATTCGTGGCTTTGCTATAATGGGGTTTCTTGATGTGGGCAGACAGCTGTTCAAGATTGCTCTCTTCCCTGTTGCCTCAGATCTTAGAAATGTCTTCACAAGGTCCCCAGTAAGATAAGAAAATGCTCACGGATGGGGAACTGGAAATGGGAGACGTTAAACAATAGAAAACCCAGAGAGCTAGGGAAACGTCGACTGCCAGCAACAGAAATGGCATTATCCTGTCTTGCCCAAGAGCTCAGTAAGACCTCTTAAGTACTTTTATGTGAGTTGACGATGGACTTCTGTCAGCAAACTACAAGGCCCTTCTCATTGTTTTCTCTGAAAAAGAAAATTCTACATTTTCAAGCATGAATATGGACACCACAGACCCTGATGACTCAGCTTGTTACACACAGACCAATGTACTTGAAATTTGAGTTTTTGTCCGGATAAAGGAAAAATATAAAATCTCAGTAGGAGGGGAGAACATTGGTGCTAAAGCTTTGAGTCTGGTTACTTTTTCAGTTACGTTCTCGCTTTACTTAAAATTCTAGGAATAACAAGGTCGATAAGGGCCGTTGTTACTACAACTTCTTACTAGAGTTCCAGACTCTCTTGTTGGCAAGGACAATTTGAAGGCCTTAACCTGGCCTACCTCAATTGCCCTGCATTTAGGTGGAAACCCTTCCGTTCACTCTGTGCACAGGGTGGGTGGAACGACAGAAGCCCATGGAAGCCAAGTCTCTTCTCCAGATGGAAGATCCCAAGCAGTGACTGAGTGAGCTAGCTATGCAGTGGGCCTGCAAGATGCTATTTCGCTGGTAAATCTGTTCATGGAGAACTATAAAGCAAATTCACGGAGCTGTGAACTTCTGTCTTCCTGCAATGACAGCGACATTACATTTCTGGTTTATAGCACCCAAATCTTTCAAGGGCTACAAGGTTATTTTAGATGCATTATTTTGATATTCTATAAAAAGCAGATCTGTTTTTAATAAAGACATGAGGCTCGTCTCTCAGAGACTCTTCAATTAAGAGAACTGACAGCCTTTACCCAGCTATTATTTTATAAGAGTCAGGTTTCTAACTGGTTTTCACGCCGTATCACTGGGTTTTCAGTCTGTAAGAATTAAGTTTTAGAAGAAACACAGATTCTGTGAATCAACGTGCATGCACACATGTATATATTACATTGCTGCATGCTGGTAAGCCAGCGACATAGCCAAAGTACATGCTTCCGCAACAGCAATGCTCTGTGTAAGCAAGAGCATACTACAGGAAAAGAACCACTTAAATACTGTGTGAAAACCCAGCTGGGAAGTAACTGGCAAATGAAGATTTCTAGTTATTAGTCACAGCTGAAAACTGTCATAGCTTGAAGTGTAGTGCTAACAGAAGAACAAATGCTGCCATGCGTCAGCCCTCAATTCCGTTCCACGTTTCATCTCTCCTTTCTGCTGCAAGCAGTAAGAATTGGGATTGCTGGAGAAGTACCAGGCTTCATTTCTCGGAGAAAGGGACAATCTAATGATGGACCAAAAAAAAGTGGGGGAAAGGGAAGGACAACCCTGGCCTGAGTAAGCTTCAAAAATAGCAAATAACTGATTACTTGAAGTGGGAACTAAACTTCCAGCTAAATTTCCAGTCTCAAGGAAACAAGACATTTATGAGATTTATCAGGTGGAACCTACCTCTTCCATTGCTAGATAAACTGTAAGGAGTGAGGGGAAAGCAGCCTTCAGCAGCAGTGCTATTCATAATAGTCCCTGCAGACTTCAAATGAATGGCACTGGGGCGTCCAGGGACTTATTCCAGCCCCACAGGACAACGCACTGATCTTGCACTGATGCATTGACAGAGGAGGCCATGACAGCAGGAGAGGTCAAAGATGCAACAAAACACAGAAATTTGGGCTGATGTTGGCTCTTTGGGAACACTGTGCTGCTTGGCTTCTCCTCCCACACTGGACTTCCAGAGTCGCTCACATCTTCCCAGATCTCACCTTCCTTGACCACCAGCTACCTGACACAGCACTTCCCTCCCTGGGCTCTGGCATCTCCTCCCCTCCCTGCTCCTGCCTTTGTAACCGCTCCTGCTATTTTGAGCATCATTAAGACAATCTTTAATCTGGTGTCATGGGGCTTTTATCTCATTCTGGGTAATCTCATACACAAACACAGACACAGAAACCACTTCTGGTAGAGGAACTACTAGATCTCTCATCGTGATTACATCCCTTTCTCCTGCTGCCTAAACTATGATTTTCCTCTGGGTTTGTAGACACCCCTTCAAGGTTAACACAGCTGAAAGAGAACTGATAACTTCACCCACACAGTTTACTCTGCTTGTTGCTTCCACTCTTATCGCTTCCACCCCTCACTCAAGCCCATAGTTCTCAGCACTCTGTTTGACTTGCATCACTCTCCACATCTTAACATCCAAGCTGTGGTTAAGTCCTGTGTATCCGTTTTCTTTACAATGAGCATCTTCTGTTCATCCACACGAATAAACTCTTGGTCAAGCTCTCAACACCTCACCGTACATTTACCATTTTATCCTTCTGGTGATGGCAGCTGTAACTGTGTCCTTGCACCCATGGAGAAAGCTGCCACAAAGATCATTTACCTAGGCTGTGGCTTTGCTCCTTGCACAACTTCCACTTCCCGTATCGTGAACTCTTGGTTTTCATGTTTTGGCTCCTTCAAAGCTTACCTCTACTTCCCAACACTGACACTCAGTAAAAATATCAGCCCTCACCTCCAACTGGTCACACTTGATCACCCACTTATTAAACTCAAATTAGCACCTCCCTACTACACACCACTATGCCTTTTGCTACAGAGAAAAACTTCCCATTCACAGCTACAAATCTACCTGATTTTCCTTGTCAAATGCCTCCTAAAACCTTCCCCGTTACCTCAACACCTACAAAACAAAGGCCGGACAACAACAGGGCTGCTGACATATTGACACAGTGCAGCTCTTAACGCTGTGCCCCTCATTTATCTGAGTTCCCTTCACTGCTTCTGATCTCATGCTTGATCCAAGAGCTGCTCCGCATCCATACGGCACGGAGCAGGATGGGAACCCAGCCCATGGCACTGCCATGTCGCTCTCCTCCCAGGCATTAAGTGCTAAATCGCACCTGCCCATGCGCTGCTGCACGCTTCCAAGCACCTACTGGGCCTCAGAAATTAGCACAGCAAACAGCAGCATGGCAGGGCTGAATTCGGATCGCCCCAAGCAGGGCCTGATAAACTCACTGTGATGTTGGAAAAAGTAGCATGAAAACACTGTTTTAGAAACCTGACTTCAAAAGTTTTTGCTTTCGCCTCAGATATGGCTTTCTCGGTCTTGCTTGTTATAGCTGAAACACAAACACAAACTACATAACAAGTGTACAGAAACTACCGAGTCAACTTAGAAATAAAGTGTCATTTCTCGTACATCTTACTTAGCACCACATTAAATAAAGGAAAGCTTGATATCTAACCCCTGATTTGGAGAGCTCACTTACACTCTGGGGCCATGCAATTAAGCTGACAACCCACAATTTCACATGCCGCAGACGGAAGTCCAAGATTGAAAGAACGCGAACACTGCATTACTTTGAAAGAAACCAGCTTTTTTAATGCAATCTTGAACACTGTTATTAAAAAATGAGAACTACATTTTGGAGTAATGAGCAGAGATTACTCATTCCCTTGTTTTACACAAGTTGACTTTTGGCTTTCTGCAGAACACCATTTAACAGAGCCCATTACCAAGCTGCTAGCCACTTTTCATAGTGATGCTAAAGCAGGTAAGAGACAATAAGTGGAACTGTTGATGGTTTATATTACTCTATTATGTTAATGTTCACTAAAGTATGCCATAAGCTCTCTCATTACATGTGTATAAACCAATTCTCTGTGGTGTTATTCCTGTGCTAAATGCTATAACTACATAAATCTTGAATTAATGGAGACTTTATAGTTCCTGAAAATGAAGGGTAATTGCTATCTGTTAATGCTGTTGTTGCTATTAAAGGAAGTATATATTTTCAGTAACAATGTTTATGGACCGTGAGCCTCGCATCGCAGCTATTGCACAGTGCAGAGATAGTGTAATACGATTATCAGACTGACTCCCTTTCTCTCCCTCCTCCCTCACAAAAAGCACAATATCATTTCCACTTCTTTGACAAACTACCTTGCAATTCTCTTAGTTTTGGACTCTGCAACTGCTACGTCCTTCAATGGACATGCAGTAAAAGAAACAGTTTTTGCATTTCCATCTCTGGGAATGCATGATTTGCTAAGTTTCTCGCTTGGTTAAATGGCTGGACAGCTCGGTTTATTAGTTTGGGTATTTTGAACAGTTCTTTGAGAAGAGTGTGGTGACATAATGATAGGTGTGAGAAAGTATCACCCCACTTACTTCCTTTGAGATTTCAGCAGTGATGTAGAAATGAAAAATATACTTGGGCAGAAACAGTTCTCAGAAAGTAGATGGGATGGACAAGTCCCCAGCCTTGAGCTCCTGTTCTCTGATTATTAAAAACAGCAGTGCACTGTTTGGAAACCTTCTCACAATCTGCTGTGAAACTGTACCTTGAACTAAAGTAATGACTCCTCTGTTCTGATATACCGTACGTATGACTGACTATGCTCAATTACTTTTCTCCCCTGGAGTCCTGCACAACACTGCACAAAGGAAAAAAACATCACCAGTGTGTTTATATTTTTCAATGCAGTGAGGGTAAAGCCTTAATTTTGCTCTGAAGTCTGTGTTTTAAAACATTACGAGCTCAATAGCCCATATAGCTATGAAATAAATAAATAGTGGATAATTAGCAGCATGGTGGAGAGAGAGATGTGGGAGGTGGAAAATTTCAGTTTTACTTCTAGCTCTATCACTGACTCAGTCTGTACTTGTATATGAACTTCTTTGTCATTTTTCCTCATGAGTTATATACAGACAACAGTGATCCGCTGTTTATGACTAACAAAAAGTGTTATGCAAATCAAAAGCACATTAGTAATTCCTGCCCTGCCCTTCATTAGTGTCGGTGCGTGTAGGTGTACCCAGAAAAAGCTGCTTCTTGCTGACCAAGCAGCAGAGCAGGATTGTTCTGTAGCAGTGTGGTATGAAGCCGACCTGTCATGTAATTTGGGAAGCCTGATGCTGGGCTAGACAGTATGTCGAATGCTCCATCTGGCTGTAATAGCCAGGCAGCAGTATAGAAGATACAATTCTGCCAACAAATAGAAGGGGGGGAAAAACACGCTTCAGTATAATCCCTCAGGACATTCATGCCAGTATTTTTATAGCTCCTTGTTGCATCAGCCAAGTTAAGTTTTAGACAAATACTGAACGACTTTCCAGGAGAGTATAGTATGTGAGGTACCAGCACAGAGAGCCAGGTTGCCCTTGTGCTCCCCAGCGGGAAGGCAATGTCACGTTTACATTTTCCCCCTGAAAGGTTTGAAGTCTCTTCACTTCAACTTTGGTGAGTCTACATGCACGTGCACACATCTTTGCTGACAAGAAAAGAAACCCTACTTAATTCCAGAGACCTTTTTAATAGAACCTGTGTCGTGTCTCATGTCTCTACAGATCAGGCAGAGATAGAAAGATGATGATCTTGTGCTGCTCTCCTTACGAAGAAAAGAAATGTTATTGTTAAGGTGGAGTCACCTTAGAAGAAAGGTACCTGAGAAATACAGGAGCCTAGAAGTTCATATTACTGTTATAGATATGTAAAGAAATGCCATATTAATGGTAAGAAACACTATAATAGCCTTTCATTTGCTGTAAAGGACAGTAAGTTACCAGCCAAACACAAAGCAGCTTCCTCTGAAGGTAACCTCAGATCCCACATTCTGAAAGCTAATCAATGTTGTTCAGATTTCAATTTCTTCTCTACAAGGTGAAGTCAAACCTAATCTAACAAATGTCAGTCTCAGATGTAATGCTGCTAGCTGGGTCTACCAGTGTAATTTAGATAATCATTAATAGCATAGCTGTATAATAAAACTACATGTCACTTACAACTTCATCTGAGGTTTGACTGGCAGATCTTTAAACAGTTTTCTAAGTGATTGCTTTTACTTTCTTTGATTGGGCAGTCTAAGAAATGTTTTAACCCCATGGTATCTAAGCTTTTAGGGAATAATTTTTCACCCTCACCACCTCAGCCATCAGATCTGCTGGCTGGTAACTTTGTGGGAAACAGAACTTACGTGGTGGTCTCAGGAAGTGACTTTATACATATATGCACGTACATAAAATAAAATATGCATGGTATCTTTCGTTCAATGTATAAAATTTAGATGTTCCTCTTCAATCGAGCTTTCGCCTCAAACACACTTTTGCCATATTCCAGGGATACTGTGTATCTGATGGGATTTCTAAAAGGAGTTCAAGAAACTTTAATGCTTCCCAAGGTCTAACAGTATTAAAAAAAAAAACACGTAACCAGAAGCAGCTTTCAGTGCAGTCTCTTGAACTCACGGTAACCTCCAATGGATGGCTGCAGCCAAGCGTGCTGCCAAGGAGACAGGGCTATCTGAAGTCAGTTTTTACCTCTGTAATGCTGATCTAGTAGAAACCTGTGTGCCACAGCTTCTCATGAATGAATGCAAGAGACTGGACAGCCAAAATACAATGAAAGTTTGATGAAGACCTAACCTGAGACTGCCAAGTTTGATCTGCCAGAACAGAAGTCAGCAAGGGATACTCAAGTCTTTCATACATTTGATGCTTAAAAGCAGGGTGCAACTGTTGCTATGTCGTGGAACTTCTCTATTTTCCTTCCACAGGTGAAACAAGAAATCCCTATACAAAACCACACAACTACAACCTTTCAACGGCCAACCTCTGTATCAAAAGAAAAGGTCAGAAAAATCATTGCTCTGTGATAAATATGCATGCAACATGACAAAACACTCCCTGACAGATACCACACTGCCTTTGAGGGTAGGTACTGGTTGTCCCACCTTCTAAACTGATTACAAAACTGACATCTTCAAAGGTTGCTATAAATAAAATATAGTCTCCTGACAAGTTATCAGAGGAGACTTCCTCTGAAACAGCAGTAACACTATGACTTGGGTCTCACCAATTGCTTGCGTTAATTGAAAGACTGTTCTGTTAACAAGAGTTTCTTTTCTGTAAGCTAGTGAAGACCACAAAGTATCTGATCCAATACTTCTTTCATTCTATTATAAATATTTTTAAATCTGACATGAAGCCTGGAGGAAAAATATTACTTGTAAATTCATTCTTATTTTGACTGTGAGGGAACTTCCAAGCTAGCAAAGCACATGAAAGAAGAAAATTCAGTCTTACCTTATCGTCAACATCACTCTCGCTGTCACACTGTGGGTTAGAGAGAGAAAAAAAGATTCTGTGAAACACCTTTATGTATAGAGATCTTTTGCATCATCTGCTTAAATCTTTCGGATAGCTGCTCATGATGTTCTCAGTTCAATGAAACATACACTTTTGATGTTTGCAGTAATGCCTTTTAGATTGCTAGCATAAACCAAAGCCAATTTCTGTCTTTTTACACAAAAATATGGTATACTCATACTTGAATGGGTGACAGTGAACTTTAAACAAAAAAGACAATCAGCTATGCATTATAACAACTGTAACATGAACACCACAACAAAAAGCATGCCTTTTTAACATCCCGAATTGTGGAATATATAGTAACAGTTTTGCACTGCTTCACCTTGATAAGCACTTTGTCATCTAACAAGGAAACTGTGAAACTGGCAATCAATTTCTAATTTAATGAGCGGTACCAAGAATAGTAATTAAAATACATCATAAATTCTGGTACATTTTTTAGTTTGAATCAGATCACGATCCCAGGAGGAAGTGTTTACTTAAAGAGTTTTAGAGTGAAACCTCTTACAGCCTCTGAAAATGAAATGCTCTATTTTCACAGCACAGGCAACAGAAAGATAACTTGAGCACTGAATGGTTCAGGACATGCACATCCCGCTGGCTGGAGCTGAGAAAGATTTACATTTAAGAACAAAAATCAATCTCTTGTTGTCTGTTACACAGGCAGAAAGTGGTCAGCGTGTTTTGTAGCTTTGTGCCCAATGAGAATTCTCTCCTTCAGCTGATGGGGACGGCATGGGTGGGTTTCCATACCGGTGGCACCCTATTGAATTCACTCGTTCAACAAGGCAGGATTCTGCATGCCAGCAATGACAAGCTACAACAGTAGAAATGGTCCATGGGAACGCACGTGCTTCGGTGTCATTAGTGCAGAAGAAGGAATAGATCTGTTTGGTCGTTTTGTCCAGTTACTGCTCCTCACAGAGCAGGGAGGTGGAATCTGTCCTGTCAGGCCTTTTTATCCAAAAGTTACAAAGCAGAAATTTCAGCTGTGACATTCTTACTTCTCTGCAGATTTCTAAGAGGCTATTTAATCTGTTTTGCTTCTGTCTGCCATACGAAGGGATTGACCCCAAACAGTTGAGGAACGTTTGTTTTACTCTTAAATTCTCTGAAACACAAAAGCACACGAAGGACAACGACTCAGCAGAGGGGCCTCCTGCACAGATTCTGCATCTACGACTTCTCAGATTTCCAGTTGCCTCCCTGCTTCCATTTAACTACAGAAGAAACACGAGGTTTATAGAAGACGTTTTTCTACAGTCTTGACTAAGCAGAACTCTCTTTCTTTCAAAACAAAACCATGTTTTACACTGCCCCACCTGATCCACAGCACGGTTTTCACAGAGAAATCCAACTGTTTAGAATGACGCACACAGATCTAACTGCATATGTAATCACTCTGGAAAAATAAGAGCCTGAAGCAAAAATGGAATAAATTACAGGAAGGCAGGACGCTGCTCTGCAGGGGCTGGGGAGCAGTGGTGGGCAAGTCCTGTGGGAATAACCAGTGCTAATGCCTGAAGACTGTGTTAAGTCCTAGCCAATTACTATGTGCGCAGAGGCAAGAACATCAGATAGCCATGTTTTAGCAAACACTTTCCTGTAAGCCATTTGTGTCTTTTTGGAGATTTTTATTTCCATCACTAAGCTTTATGAAAATTATTATAGGAAACACAGTTTCATAAACCAGACACTCAAAGAGAAGTAAAATCAGTCCTGATAAATCATCATCAGCAGCAGCCCTCTGCGACTCACCCAAAGCCATGCCTTGTGACCGCGAACAACTAGAAGTCTGCTCTGAAGAGCACCAGGACTGGCAAGACACTGATTGTCCATCACCACCGAGACATGCCGGAACAGGTTTGCTGGGCAAAGGCTGCCCCAGTACCTGCTGCATCTGTGCTTGCTCAAGACAGCGCTAATTCATGCTGACAAAGCAACACATTCATCAAAAACAAGGGGGGTGGGGAGGAAGATGCAGTCATAGCATTACACTTGTTATTATTTACACACTCCCGAGAAATGCCATCTGACTCAAGGGAAGCCTTTCACCTCCACCTGGGGGCTGAATCAAGGCAGAATCGGGTGGCTGCTGTTGAGGAGTATGTGTTCCCCTGAGATACTACTAGCACAGTTGTGTGGGTCACAAAGACTGAATTATTTCACTCTTTAAACCTCATCTCAGCTAAGGTACCCTAAGCTGCCGTTCTAACCATTTCACTCATTCCACCTGCACACTGACAGAGGCAGAATATTTTGATGATGATTCAAACTTGCACAGTTCAGACTGAAGCATGTTACAATGGAATTACACCTATTGCAAAAATGGCATCAAAATGATAAGTACTTTCAAGTTGTGTTTCTTAAAATTTTATGCTTAGCTAACATCGACACAAATTTTAATTCTTACAGGGACTTAAAAATGATAAAGTAATAATAAAAAAATTCAACTCAAATACATTGACCAGAAAACACTAGAGATGATCATCAAAACTCAAACACTTTTGCCTATGAACCGTGGTTATATCTTTACTAAAACCACAGCAGTATATACCTTAATAAATTCAGCTTAAAAATATTTGAGAGGAAATGTAAACAACTTGGGGGGACCTTAGCAACCATTATTCTTCAAATAGAATATAGTATTTTAGTCTCTGTCTCTCTGTTTGTTTTTTTTTTTTTTTGGTACCAAAATTTGTCTCTGTATTTCCTACTGAATTATGTTATTTAAAAAAGGGATGAACTGGGGTTTTCTGGCTTTTAAGAGAAGATTCTTTTTGAAAACAGATTTGTCCTCAAAAATTCCTGTCTATAATGAGTATAAAAACCCATTACAGATGGTTTGCATTGCTAAAAGGTGCAGAATTGCCTTATTTAGATGCCTAATTTTGCTTTGTACCAATATGCAACTTTGTCTCATGTAGATAAACGAAAGTTGCAAAAAAGCAAGTGAACCATCAAATCCACATGCTAAATTTTATAAACAGCCATATGAATGAAGGAAACATCTGCTCTCTGAGGACACATTTTTTCCCCATTCAGGATCTGAAAATACTCCATAATTAATTGTTTTTAAAATGAAAAGGGCAACGAAGAATTATGCTTCATTTTAGCTTACATCTTCCTTAGCTTTATCACCAATGCTGCAGTCTTGCAATTGAAGAAGCCAGCGGGGCTTGTGGATGCAAATACAGCTCTGGGCAGACACGGATCCCACCCATGTGGTTGTGATTGCACGACGGGTGCTTTAAAAACTGTATTTTTGACAGCAAATTGCATAACTTCATGTTTACCTTTTGAAATAGCTGCCCTCTCCCAGTGTGCGAAGGCTGACATACACACACAGACCATCCCCAGAACAGGAATAGAGATTCTTACAGTGTGGCTTTTAAGCCACCAAAATACCACATCTTAATCCATGTAAGAATGAAGTCTTACACTAAACCAAAGCTAATAAGTAGTCTACATGACGATAGAACATTGGGGGGGGGAATTAGCACACGTATTTACAAGATTTGGATTTTTGCTTAACATACAGTGTCCTGGGAAATGGAGAGCTTGCAACACACCCAGGCTCACAGCTACCAACTCACATTAATCTCCCACTGACTCCTAAAAGAAACAAACAGCCAGCTTTGGTGAAAAAACCCAAGCTTCACAATTCATTTAGATTTTTGTCTTTTTAATTTGAAGAAATGTGCTCCCACGTAGGCACAGAGAAACAGGAACCCGCAGGCTGCTGAACATGCACGGCACCGAAAAAACAGCGACAGCAAAACCAAACCCGCCCGGGGAGATCTGCGAAAAACAGAACCACTGTTGACCCTATCTCTCCGGGGGGGTAAAAAACACGAGCAAATTTTAATGGGCTGGTTCAGTTTCTGTGGTAACAGCCTGAAGTATCTTTGCACCCTCTCTTCTCCGCTCTCTTCGCCTCCACCTCCCTCCCCGATCAAGCCCTGGGTCAACAAAGAGAGGCTGCCGCTCATGTTTTGTATGGCCAGGAAGTTTAAATGAATAATGAAGTCATAGGAGAAACTTTAGTTTGACCCAGAGGATTTTCTGGGCGTCTTAAAAAGACGCCTGGCTCTGGACTGAAGAGCAGGAGGCCCGAGGCCCAGCCGAGGCCCAGCGGCGAGGCCGCGCTGGTCCCTGCCGCAGGAATGCGGCCTGGCCCCATGGCCCACCTCCCACGCAGCTGCTGTGGAGGGACAAAAGCCCTTGTCAAAACAAAAAGTTAAAGAAAATGTGGAGAATGGCAACTGTTGACAGCTATGGGGGCTCATTGAAAGACAAAAGCTTCAATTACCTGGATTTTTCTAAAGGCCTGTTAACACTCCTGGTCTATAAGCGAAACTGTAAACAGCCATTGTGCCGGGTTCATAAAGGCTTGTAAAAGGATTATTCACTGGGTTGTGCCAATTGCCTCTCAATGCCACCAAGAATGTTTGCAAAGCCGACCCCTAATTGTGCCGCTTTTTGGAAACAATTTCTTGCAGTGACAGTTTCAAGTCAGAAAAAAGCCTCCTGTGAGGTAGACTTAAGCAGGAACAACATATAATTCGGGCAGAATTGTCCCAGTGCGCTGTAAAAAAGACCTGTGGAGTTAGGGACAGAGCTTCCATGTGCACAGACCAGGCCCTGTGGCCTCCTGCATCATGACTTTTCCACTGGGCAAGGAGTTACGATGCATTCCAGTACCTGTTTGTGCAAATCATCTGAATGGTGAAAAAATAGATGGACTTGTGGCTAGTGTAAAACACAGGCAGCTGCATATTTGGAAAAGACTCCTCTCGTTGCAGAAACATAGGTGCCACCTGCAGCACACCTGCAGTGACCTAAAACCAACCCCCTAACCCTGCCCTCATCCCAAACGTGCTTCAGTTGAAATGTGAAGCTGAATGTTGCCCACTAAGGTTCACGTGACATGAGCATAAATCAGATCACTCCAAGTAACAGCAACAGGTACAACAGAGATTTGTGATCTCCCCAACAGGGGCTTTCTGGTGGACCCAGAGTCAGAGGTGTTTGGCAGTGTCATCCCTGCCTCTACCGCAGCATCCAGGCACCTAGTACTGCTCTAGTGTGTTTTTAGCTATTTATTTGCTGAGTACAGCAGGGGAGCAGGCCTGGGATAAGTTATACACAGATTTTTCCAAAAAAAAAAACCACCCAGCATCTGCAGAAGATACATTTAGGTTCTGTGTTTGGGGACACCTCCATTCACACAGGGCTCTTCCCAAAGGCACTTGCTCAGAAAGCGGCAGGGTCTATATTACAGTTGTTTGTATTGAGATTACAGATCTTGTTTTCTGATGTGTTTAGGAACCATGAAAATAACCTTTGGCTCTTTTTTGTTTGCCCTCAACATTTTAACTTCCAGATCAGCCAGTTTTTCTTCACATAATAAAGCTACTCCATTTACTAACATGAAATCAGATTCTCGCATAGCTGCATCATGCCAGGAACTAAAGCTCTAAGAAACAAAAACAAAAACAATCCAAGTCCAAAAACAAAAACAATCCAAGTCTTGCAAGGCTGCAACAAGATTGGCAGCACTTCAGTGTTATGTCATCAGGTGCAGAGAGACTCTGAAATGGGGCCACACCTTCCAAACTTTTGAGAAATGCATAGAATTCACCACAGCTTAGTTACATAAATGCTGTATCTCCTATTCCACCCAAACCCAGAGGTTTATGATTTGGGTTGTGCCTACATGGCCTCAAGGCTACATGGCCCCATTGTGCCAGCCACTGTACAGCACAGAAGTTACACCTTCCTGCCTAAATAGCTTACAGAAAGGCTTGTTTTTCTTTACACACATACCTACAGCTATTATTTACGTTATGCTTATAAGGAGAGTGATAGACATCTCAGCTGACTTGTGAAAAAAATGGATTCCAGCCTGGAGGGACATGGAACCTAACCAGTCTACCTGCCAGTAACATTGTGTGGGGAAGATGACAGCAGAAAGAAGAGGAGCCCAAAATATTAATTATACAGTCTATAATATTACAATGAAAACTGGAAGGGTAGAATATATATGCAAAAATTATATAAAATATATGAACTGTGTAGATACTACGGAGCCTACACACCCACTCAGTCCCAGAGGATGGCTATGTTTACTGCTCTCTTATTATTTCCAACCATATTTAGTTACTGAGTTTTCTTTTAATAAAGAGGCTCAGAGAAGCATCAGGCTTAAATCTTGGTTTGTTAATGCTTCTTTTAAAGGAACAAGTAAAACTGAGCGTATTTTTAAAGAGCCCTTCCCCCTGGCCCCGTCTGCTGAGCTTAGTTCCCGTGAGCTGCCGGGAGCTGCTTCGCAGCAGCAGCGCGTATGGATGCGCGCTTGTGTGTGCAGGGGGAGGGTGTTGTTTCCTATTAAGTCTGGCATCAGATTCATGTCTGCAGGGGCTTGCTTAAGATGATAGGAAGAGAGAGTTTTATCATGAGCCAGACTGACAGAAAAGCCTGCTAATGGGACTTGAGGCATACACAGGAAAGAAAGTGCCAAAACATTAAGCTACCGCCAAGTGTCAGAGGGCCACTGATTTATTGCAGCAATTTTGCCACTGTGTCCTTTATAAGGTCCCACAAGTCCTTCCTCCTGGCAAGAAGCTGTGAGCTGCTGCAGCTCGGGGAGAAGTTGAGATCCAGAGCGCAGAAAGTGTCCAAGCGCGAGGCGGGGGCCGGGGGGAGGACGGAAATCGAATGTTGACTTGAACTTGCCCCAGGCAGCAGAGCCCTCTTAGCTCCACTGCCTCCCTGACAGTTTGATGAAATGAGTCAGGGCCTCCCTATGGCTAGACCAGCTCGGGCTTCCAAGTGCTGGGGTAGAGCTGTAAGAAACAGATTGAGCCTCAGGGCAGCAATTTTTTTTTATTTTTTTTTTTTATATTTTTTTCCCTTTCTCTCCTCAGCATTTGGCTGGGGGAAGGGGAAGGTTATGAGCACTACAGATGTATAGGCTGAGCCTTTGTCTGCGGAGGGGGAGGGAGAAGAACAGCAAGAGAGTATTAGCTATGGCAGCCGAGAATAGCCCTGAGCACTATAACTAATTTTGAGGGGCAGTGATGCATTGTACGGGCTATGTGCTGTTTGGTCTGAGGGGGCCCCTGTTGTGAAGCAGCAATCAAGAGGACATTTTGTTAAGTGACCAACAGCTGTCATCTGCAAGCCTAGGGTAGGGAAGGAGGGAGCAAGGGGGAGGGAAAAAAAGAAGAAGAAAAAAAAAAAAGAGCATTTGTCCCTTGGAGGCAGAGCACATTAATCCACCAATCTGCCACAGCTTTAACTCTAGACATGCTTGGTGCCTCCGAAGAGCCGAATGCATCTCCATCAGCTGCCTGGAGAGGTGGGTCCCTCTCGCCCTGCCTCAGCCTGCCCAACACGGGGAGCTTCCCTGCCTCTGCGGGCCGAAGAACCGATGCTAAAAATACTGTTTAAATCTCTTTTCATTCCATAAAATTGAGTTGATCTGCTGCAGCTTAGGGTCAATCCCTCAAGGACTGTTTTCCCCCCCTTCCCTTTTCCTTAGCACTCATAAATTAATCAGGAAGACCCTGACTAAGTCATTTCATGCTGTACAACATAAAAGAAAGTCCCCTGATGATCCAGGCAAGGATCTATTAAAAGTGGGGGGGCGAGGGGCTGGGAAAGAGGAAGAAGAGGGAGGGAGGGAAAGGAAAAAATCTCAACCTTTTTGATTTTTTAGGATAAAAGCTGGAGGACTTTGTTACAAATTCTAGCCAACATCAAAACACCTTAAATAATTCAAAGAACATGTTAAAGGGAAGAAACTGAATGTTGCTCTGATGTTCAGTTGATGCAACGCAGAATATTACCCAAAACAGCACAGCCTGTTAAGGGAGACAGCAGCCTTGAGCATTTCAGTTCTTTAGAAAAATGTCAGAACCTGTAAAAATCATAATTTCCAGCAACTTTTTTTTTTCTTTTTTTTTTCTTTTTTTCATGATATAAACTCAGCGAGACTGAAATGTAGGTTTCTGACAAGCTGTTAACAAGACAACTTTAGAAATCTGTCTGGAGCTCTCAGGGAGATGGGCTGCCATTTCACTGCTTCGAAGAAGTTCATGACATGACAAGCAAAAATCAGGGAACAGAGACCTAAAAACCACGGTGTAATTTTCATTTGCTTCTGTCGTGAAAGAACTCAAGCAGAAATATTAGAAGGCTGCACAACTAAAAAAGCCAGCAACTGGAAAATCATTGCTGTGGTTTGACAAGCACATCTTTTATGCTGAAAATGGTTTCTTTATTATTACACCTATACATGGAAAGCACTTTTGGAAAAAAATAAAGGGGGTAATCAGAAATTATTCACTGAGATCTGTGAAGTAATATCTACAGTTACCTACTTTCAAGCCAGGCCTAAGAATAACCTAGTCCATGTGAGAGAGCCATCTTGAAAAAAGGTTAAGAGCCACCAGGTTTCTCTTGTTTCCCGTACTGCAGCCTCCGAAGTAGAAAGGTAGAAATATCTTTCCATAATGCAGACATTTACTGGAGTCTATACAGCTGAGTGCTGCTACATTAAGTGTTTAATAAAAACACATTGATTAAAATTAGGAAAGTCTGCATCTGATGCCATCTACACAGCAACGCTTGTTCCAACTCAGAAGAGCCTTTCTGACTGGTTTATCATGTTCACCTACTACTTTAGACCTTAATATACCAGTACAATGATTTTCTATAATTTCTGAATGATTTAAGGATGTCTTTTCCAGAATCCATCTATTCTATTCTATGCTTAGAAAAAAATAGAACTATCTTTGTTCATACTATGTATCTCTTTCTATATATAATCCCTCTCTCTCTATTTGGGCTCTTTCTAAGTATCTAATCGTAGGTTGATATAGCTGCCTTCAAGTCAATTTACTGATCGTGATTGACTCATTATATCCACACTTAGAGAATTTTGGTACCCGTGGGATGGATGATTTGGGAAACCCACAGACAGACAGCCGCATGCATACAATCCTACGGTTAATTTCAGCCCATAATGGCCTACGAAGAGAGAGACTGCACAATGCGCGAGGTCAGTTTCAGTTACAACACCTACATTTATACCCACAAGTGTGTGAATTATGGGCAAAATTTAGCCCAGACTTTGCAAGTGCCAAGCAGATAATGAACTGAAGCTTTTCCACCCCCGTATCTCTCAGCTCATCTCCACGCAGGTCTGGTGGTGCGGTCCTACAACCATGCTTGGATAATTGAAAGGACAGCACCTGCAAAGTTGAACGGCTCAACTGCATTTTACCAGTTTACGAAATGAAGGAGACTCCGACAAGAAAACAGAAGCAGTTTGCCCCTCTTCTGAAGTGCCCCCAAGTTCCTTTCATTCTCCCCTTGCCTGGGCATTGTCTAACCTGTCACTCATGTTCTTTTCATTAGACACTAAGAGACCTTACAGCTTCAGTGCTGTATATAGGTTTTCACCAAGGATCTAGAGAAGCATCCATTACTTTCCTATTCTACAGTTTTAAGCTATGACTAACCCCATTTTCTTGCAAAAGACCTCTTGCCTTGCTGCCCCCCGCCCCTTTACCACGAGCCTCCTGCTTTGGAGTGACCAGGACCCCACTGCCATGGCTGCTGTGGTTCAGGGAGGAGCAGAAACCGCGAGAGGATTCACAGTGATGCACAGCACGGAGAAACTCTACTTCTGTTTAATGCAAGGATGCCTAGACAGGATATGCCCAATAGAAGAAAAGTGGCTTAAAGCCATTATTTACAATACTGAGAGGCTGCTGCAGCTTGGAGGGGGGGTTATAAACCTTCTTTAAAATTAAGGAGTTTAGGACTTAATATGGATATAGCCAAAAGCCACTTAAACCATAATGAACTGTCTAGTAATTTCCCACTTACTATAAACATCAGTTTTCTTCTTCTATTTGGACTACAAATAGAAGAATCCACTTCTATGCCGTGCCCACGTCATTATGGAGTCACCAAAAAGTACTCAGCCACTACAAAATAACAGGATTTGTTAAAGTACCCCTGCTCTAATGGAAACCATTTAGTTACTCTCAGCTCTCTGGCTGCACGGTATGTAACTCTGTTTGGAAGTTTCATTTACATATTTATTTAGTGGAGAACATGCATGGCTGTCTTCCCTCAGTAACCTTTATTAGCTGCAGGAAGCAGCTGAAGGAAATTTCAGCATGGAACTCAGTAGGAAAAGCATTTCTTAATACCTTAGTACCCTGCTTAGTAACAGTCACCCTCCGGAATGAGGGTGATGGATTTTTGGTTATGAAACTTGCTGTGATTTGTAACAGCTGATTCACACGAATGTTTACTATATTTCATTTATACATTTAATTTAATATATACACACACACACACACACTTTTGCTCTTTCCCATGCTGTCAACTTCCTTCCTCCTTACTTCCCCCTCTAAGTCCAAGTGCTGTAGCAACTGAAGAACACACCGGGTTATGCATGAAGACATCCACCTGATGACTGAAGTTTCTCTCAAAATATTACACAGATTTTTCCATTCAAATGTTGGCCTCCCAGAGATTTCTAACAGGAAAACTCAAAGGCGGGGATAAATTCCAGAATCTGGCATCATTTAAGTATGAAAGAAAACCTCCACCTTGTCTTGTAGCCATTTATTTGGAACTGTCAGGATGAGTCTGCTGAAGTCGGTTTGAATTCAGCTGTGGTGAAGCTGAGGTGACAGGTTACACATCTTGAAACGTATCAGTATGATGCTACATGTAATATTATTTTTAGCAGACTACTCGGTAGCTTTGGACCTGGAAAACAATCTAAAGTACCACTGTGAACAACTACTATGTTCTCAACATATGGTAATCCAGCAAAATGAAGTACGGTTCGTTTTTAATTCAGTGGGTTTAGGAAGCTTGTGTGAATCAGCTGCTTTGCTTTGTAACACCTTAGCTATTAAGAAGGAAAGTTCCTGTCAGGAACAAGATTTACAGTACTTATATATAATGAATATATTAATATTAAGTAATTACACTGCTATTTAACTCATAGCAGGGTTTATGCTGTGGCTAAAAAATACAACCCTTACAATATTTACCATTAATGTTTGCATTATTGAACATTAATATTCAGATTTGGCAAAGGACTTAGCACAACACATGAGATATCTACAGAAGACCTATTCCTCCAAGGAAACCCTCACAGCATGTGCTTGAAGACTTCAACCATTGCTTTTAGGATAAACCTTGAGGGATGGATGTCCCCTCTTCCCCGAGCTACCCTGGAACAAAGAAATTCACCAAGATGGAAATAAAAAAGATTTAAAAAACAAAAAGTAAAAAACCCCACAACCCCCCCCAAAACAAACCAAAAAAATACACAACACCTCAAAACTTCCAAGAGCTAGGAAATCTCCAGCAGTAGTCATTAAAAATAATACAATGCCATTTTTTTTTTCTTTTGTTCCATTAAGATCTTAAAAATGCTAAAGTAGGTAATACTTGGGAACGAAGGACAACCATTGCCCAGGGCGTACATTTCGGTGTCTTCAATATAATCTGAAGAATATAGCAGAGGCTGCAAGCTAATTCAATTAGAGAATATCACAGAGGGTTATTCACTTTCACAGAATTATGTCATGACAAAGCTAAATACAAAAGTTTCAAGGCC
This sequence comes from Anser brachyrhynchus, assembly GCF_964034855.1. Lineage (NCBI taxonomy): Eukaryota > Metazoa > Chordata > Aves > Anseriformes > Anatidae > Anser > Anser brachyrhynchus. Next base: position 7,686,689 of record NC_137710.1, on the reverse strand, counting down.
TATGCCATTACATGGAAAATAGTTCTTCGGACCACTGAATGACAAACACTAAGCTATTTAAAAATATGTATGTTTGCTATTTCAGGTGATATTGTAAAGGCTTCCCATTACATTAATACATCTGCTCCTTTCTTCCAACCCCCCCTAGTTACTCATTTGTTCTTGTCAGCTCTCAAAATGTCAATGATGGATGCACATGTAATGATTTACAAGAAGGCGTCTGCTACCTCATTTCTGCTTTCAGACTGCGAAGGTAGTTTGACCAGCAGCGACCCCAAAGATCAAGCCAAGGACTGTCAGTACACATCCAAAGACACCAACACAAGAATCCTTTGCTGAACTGTCCTGAAACTTTCCCAACAGGCTCGAGGACATCTATCCTTTCTGTTGTCACTACTGAATCTTTTAATGTGTGTTTTTCTTCCAGGACTAATGTGGCAAGGCTTAGATGTGTGGATAGATGTCATCCGTGAATTCAAGCTCTATCATGTCAAAGTCTTTCCACAGTAGTGACAGCCCCCTGTATGGCTAATCCAGACTGCAGCGATTAGAGAATAAAAGAAAGAGGAAAACATCTCAACAGGAGGGGAAATTAGAGGGAAAGAACAGAAGACTGAAGAACAAGAAGGGAGAAAACAACTTCCTCCACTGCGGACCAGTAATGAGATGGGACGACAAACACTGCCTGTTTGGGTATGAGCTCTATCGCCTTTAATCAGTAACCAGCACTGTTAGCACAATGATAAAATTGCTCGTAATTAGATGGAACAAACTAGTGTGTATTTGTCATGGAGTGAGAGTACATTCAATTAAATAAACTTTTCATTTTCCAGTAGGTAATTGTAAACAAAGCTGAATGTGAAGTCTGTTTGAATAAATGGAAAATACCTTGACTATGTGTTAAGCAGACAGCTCTTCCCGCTCCATTGGGAGGTGCGGCACAGCCAGGAGTCCTTTCTGAACCTGTTGTGACTTTTGCTCTATCAGCTGTGAGTTGCCAACTCACGCACATGCCTGGTTTGCAGCCACACACAGCAATAAAATGCATAAATACCAACTCATGGTAATACCATTATTAGTACGTCTCACTACTGCACATAGAATAATAAAATGGGTTTTCATGGGCAGCGAAGTGATTAGGTGTCCTCAACTATCCAAAGCCTTTTCATTGAGCTGGAGTATGGGAAGGTTCTCCTCGGCATTTATGCAATCTACTTGCCCAGAAAACAAAAAGCTCAGCTTCTGGCCGGCTTTTAGCAGCACATGTTGAGAACAGCAAGGTCCCATTCCTGACCAATGTCCATTTAAAATAAATTTCTTCTTCTTAATTCACACCTAACACGCGCTTGTTTATGAAGTAGAAATGGTATTCAAAACAAACCACTTTGTTAGCTGAGCTGGTTAATGAAAAATTGCCACAATTACAAAAACAAATCTTTGTTTTCAGTTTTCAGTAAGCAGCGCTTTAAAAGAGCAAGCTGCTCTTGAAAGCATGGTAGTTTTTTTCCCTAAAAAAGGAAAGAAAGAAATCTTTCCTAGCAACTGCAATTATGATACTTTCATGTCAAATGAATTATATTACTGAAAATAAATCTTTCTAAGATGCACAAGAGGGTTATCTGGCTCCAGTCAGACTTATGCATTACTGGTTTTATATGTTGTACTCTACTTGATTAATATAGGTAATCAAATTATATTGCCTTCCACTGTGCTCTCAAATTCAAGGCTATAATGTTTTCAATGACAAAGTTCATAGAGTTGTATAAAAATGTACCTCATGCTGTACCAGCCCTTTATTGCTGTAGTAAAACACCATTTTCAATTTAGTAATAAGTGATATAAAACAGAGTGTCTTGATTGGCAGGGTCGTATTCATTATGCAGTGCCCTACGACACAGCACAGTTCAGAATGGAAATTTAGGGGCAGAATCTACCATAATCTCAGATGCTGATGCTACAGGGAATAAAACGATTCCTTTTTCACAAGTTCTCCTAAGGAAGGACAAGGAATTGGACTCAAAGACATACACACATGTTATATACATACACACACATATTTATGGATGGATGGGAGAGAGGGACAGGAAGAGGTCCATTACAGCATTTTACTACCCAGTACAGGTTTCGTTGCACTGGAGCCAGTCCTGTAATACTGAGAACTGGAATTTTTTATTTTTTTATTTTTTTTTTTAAAAAAAAGACAGCAGGGATAGCAGCAAATACTGGAGAGCTCTTTCTGGCTCTGCCACTGGCCTGACTTAGGACCAGAAAAAAAAACTCAGGGCCTTGTGATTCCAAGTGTTAAACTTGAGGTGCCTTAATGAAGTTGTGTTATCAAGTGCTCTTCACTTTATGAACATCAGGACTCTCTAAGAGCAATAAATTAGACAGTCAGAACTGAAAACATCTTAACTTTGCAGCTACCCTTGAATATGTAAATCCTAACCCTTCCCTTTCTTATTTTCCCTTCTATAAATTAGGAAAAATATTTACAATGCCTGTAAGTTATCAAAGCAATCAATCTGTGAGTTACATCAAGGCAAAGTATTCTGGTGAGCCTCATCACCACTGTGAACACTATCTGGAAGACAAAGAGTTATAAAGCCATTTTCTGTGAAACTAAATGGCAGAGATGCTGTTAACTGGTATCTTTTCTAAGCATGTATGTTGAGCAAATGATATGATCAGGAAAGACAACTCTTGGACTCAGGAATTAGTAATGATATCTTAGTTTTGTTTCCTTGGCAACTTGACCTTTCATAATTTGCCCAAAGGCAAAATATGGGCAGCATATCCCTTTCAAATCATACCTCAATAATCTTGTGATTAAAAGCATCACCAGAATGTGGCCTTACCGTAAGATGGAGAATTAACGACTCTCTACTAAATGATCCACTGATGTTGAATCTAATTTAAGTAGCCTTGCAAGAATATTTAACACTTAATGATAGGCTCTGTATTAGAGTAGGTTTAATCTAGGATGCAGCCACAGATGTCATAAGAAGGAATTAATCAGCATTGCTTCCACTAAAACAGAAATGCAAAATTGCTGAACAGAATGTATTAGAAACAGATTAAAGAACTGGGACTTAAACATAAAAGAAACAGAGCTGATGCCACCCTCAGAGAGCTAATTTGAAATACAGGAAAGCTTAATTCGCCTTTAACTGAAGAATTGGGGTGTTTGAAGTTACTAAAGAGAAGCTTGTGTTATCAAGAAGGAAAAAAAGGGAGATAGTTTTTTCCCTCATCAATTTAAAATGAAAGCCCAACCCAAATATTAATGCCTTCTGCAAAATCCCAACAAAATGAAGTTATTGATGCTCTAGGGATGACTGCAGTATCCTACATGAAGCTCCATACTCAGTGAAGTGCTTTGGAAGTTTCACTTCCAAATTTAGAGAAGTTACTTTTCAGAAAAGCAAATCTTGGATACAGGGAAATATTACCTACAGTTATTGAAATGCTTGCATTTGGGGAAAATATGAAATATCGTATTTCCAAATTCACTGTAAACTCCCTATGTAGAGAGAACTTGCCCATCCAAAGGTTTACATAAATATACTCATTGTTGCTTCAGACTATTTATTATCTTCCCATTATTTGAGGACTTCATGCCATCCACAGAGTTTACACTACTCAGTCTCTCTCATCAACAAAGACAGGTTAGCATATTTAAGGCTGAAGTTTCCCTTTTAACTTCTAGATCAGATTCCTGGAGTACAAGGCCAGAAGGGACCGCAGATTATCTGTTCAGAGCATCTGCACAACACAGGCCATTAATTTTCAACCAGCAACTTTCCATTTTTGATATGAAGATACCGAGAGCAAATCCCCCTAATCCTATGAATCTTTAGAAGCATGTGCCATGGATTAAATATTGCTTTGTTAATTTTTTTTTCTTGAGTTACAGTTAACGTTCCAGGTAATGCTGAGGATAACCTAAGTCTAGCACAATCACAGTTCTGATGAAAACGTCTAGGAGTATGCCGAATACTTCATTGGGCTGATTCAAGTAGAGCAACCCTGATTTACTATCACTGCTATTAAAAAGGTTTTTGACTGGGTTGAGTGGCCCTTCCTTGAAAAATTAGAAAACAATCTAGCTTTGGGCCCGATTTTCATTGATAGCCTAATATAACACACAAATCATCCCAGTGCTTGTTTCCAAATTAATGAAAAACTTATATAAAGCTTTGATCTTGATGGAAGAATCCATCAAGACTTCCCATTTGTCTCCCTAATTACTTGCTTTGATGCTCACGGGTTGCAATCACTGCATAAGCTAATGTCCTGGGGTTGCCATAGCTACCATTAGCGAAGCAGAACAGGAGGCACTGCTCTGCACATAAGCCACCTTTGCTAGATGGTTGCTTCTTTGCCCTGGCTCTTTCTCCACGAGCGACACTATAATGGTACTCCTGTACTGCATCACAAGTTAATAAAATACTTCCTGTTAATTTTATTACAAGTATTAATGGTAAAATAAGAGTTTTCTTTTTCTCTGCTCCTTCTGGAAGTTTTGGCAGCAGTGAAGTGGTTGGAAGACAAGTGCAAGCAATGACTGAGTTTACTCTAACTCTTTCTAACAATTTTCTACGTAATTCCGTGCCTCGATTTTCTTGACTCTTGAAGGGTAGCAAGGATACATCTTTCAAGACACAGTCCTGCTTTGAAAATACCCTGTTAAGAATTGATGATGAAAATGTGTAACAATATTCACTTTTCATGAAAAATTTGCTTGAAGTAAATTCCCTCTATTGCTACAACTTTCTGGTTGTCTAAAAAGCTTGCATTAAACCTCTATGCTTCTCCTTTTTTAATAAAGGACACTGAACAAGTAATGATGCATAATATACTTCAACATTACTAGTAATTACTCACTGAAAATAAGAAATGAGAAATCACTTTCTTATTTGCTTATCTGATGATCTCGAAGGACAATGACATGCATGATAAATGCAGCAAGGTGTATTTCCTCATTTACTCTATTGATCTGATTTAAAGTAATGTCAAGAAATGCAGTATCAAGTCATTATATGCCAAAAAAAGTATATTTTTCTCTAAAATGTGAGTGTATCTGTAACCTTAGTCCACTCAGACGTTTTTGTACATTCTGCAATTAGATCACTGAAGTTTTCAGCACAATCTGTTCTCAGAAGTTTTCCATTCTAAAAAAAAGTGACAAATGAAATATCTAAGTGGGAACCATCATTCTAACATATTTCAAATAACTAACCAAGGTTGACTGAAAAACTCCTACAGCAACAACACAGTAGCACTTATTTTGGTTATTAGGAAGATATATCACTTTAATGCACGAGTTTAATGCTAAAGTTTTATGCATTCTTTAAGTGTGTGAACTATAAATCATTTTTGTTCTGAATACAGTATTTTCCTCTGGGAGGTATAGTACATGGTAAGTATGGAAAGTTAACATGTAATTAGCATGGTAATGTCTAAACAAATTACACCATGCTAGAGTTAATAGAGGTTCATATCAGAAATAATCCTCTGAGCACAGCCAGTGTGAATTACAAGTTTCTAAAACACTCAGCAACCTGGAAACTTCAGAGGCTCCTGGAGCATCTAACAAACCCCTGCACCTCAGATGCTCACTGCTCATTGCAGACCCATGGTGCTCAACTCTGCTCCACGAACATCAGTCGGAAGTTTGCAAATCAGTCACAGCTCCTGCAGTGAGCTGCAGACGGTGGGGAAAGATGGAGCTCCCGTCCCATAGGACTAGGCTCTACGTCTTCACCTTGCAGTGTGATAGCAGAACAGTTCGTTAGATGCTCTCTTGCTAATTTTCCTCACAATTAAATTTGCTTATTTTCCTCAAGGAGTAGCTATTAAAAATAAACCTACTGTGGTTTTATTTTTAGTAGATTCTGTAGTTAGGTCGTACCTGACAAGACGTGAATCAGAAGCACTGTGCTAGCAACAGGGTTGCATTTACAGCAGACAGCCTTAGCATTGCACTAATGCTTTCTTTACATGATCCACTACTGGTGTCCTAACAACTTCTTACTATTTTATTTAGAAGCAAATAGCAAGGAGAGAGAGGGAGATTCCAAATTAATTAAATAGGCTTAGTGAAGAAGAAGGACCAATTTTGGCATAAACACTACACATTATTTTTGTTTTTAAATTAAACCAAGCCTACATGCTATTTAGCAACTCCAGAACCCACATAATGACAGAAAACAGTTAAGTGAATTAACAATCAGAATAAGGAGAAATCAGAGTAAACGGATCAGGGCAATCATCATCGGACAATCCACACAAACAAGGATACTCATTTTTCAAATGATAGTATCAAATGTTAAGGACAACGGAGAAGAGGAGTAGCAGCTATTTTTAGACAACTGCCTTTCTTCCAAAGAACAGAAAGCTGAAGAGCTTGGATTTATCTCTCAAATACTATGGCTCATAATATGACAGGTTGTAATGCACAGCACATGAGAGAGAATACATAAGCCAACATAAAATTCAGCATGATTAATATATGATTAGTTCACGTTTGTACAATGCTTTGAAGATGAGAAGTGCTAATTAGAATTTCTGGATTAGGCTGGTTGGTGCCCCAGTGCAATCCAGATCAGTAAATAAAAAACTGTGCAGAAGTTTAAACTAACTGCCCGAAGATTGAGGAACCCCTGAGACGCCAAGAAAGGCTTTAAATTTCAAGTGGATAAACAAATGTATAAAAGAGAGAAAGAAGGAGAATTCAAGGCCCCAGTGAAGATATTTAAGACAGATATAGCTGGTAATTATTTGAAAGACACTGGTTCGCCTCCCTCTACGATCACCAGAAATACTCCTATTGACTTGTGAGCTATAGATATCTCAGCTCAGGAGCTCTTAAATATATGCTGAAACAAAACCTTAAAGTCTAAACGTAAGCAAATAGCTTCCCAAGAGTAGTTCTACAATAATAAGAATGAACAAAAACACCGAGTTTGAGGTGTGCAAGGGAAACAAAACATGTAGCCTCACACTGGAAAGTGGGAAAAGAGAGAGAAAGAAGAAATTCCTCCCTAGTTTATGCCTGAAATTTTTAAACTGGACTTCAGGACAGGGAGAAAGACTGAATTCTAGAGGAGATGAACAACATGGGGCTCACATCATCAGATATATAGATATTTAAATAGCAGAATACGTAAAATTATGTGCAGGAAAAAGGCCATCCCAATACATCACCTGCATGGGACCAAGGAACAGCTTGGGATCAGAACAGAATGCCACCCAGCAGAGAGATGTTGACTCTGCTACTGATCTGGCCTTTTCCTGCTTAATTAAAGCTACTGAACACTTGAGCTGGAAAACTGTAATCCCTATTAAAGTGTCATTTTAGCTGTAGGTGATCAGACCTTTCAAGCTACACTAAGTAATTATGCTAGCAGGAACCATGTGTAGTATTAATGCGACCATAGGAAAATGACATCCGTGCAGTCAGGAGCAGCGTTAACGCCAAGCCTGGTAACCAGCTAAGGATTAGCAGGCACACTGGTAGTTTCTGCTCCGGCCATGCCTGAATTAAGACAGAAGTACCAGTACACAGCCATGCCCAGCGCCGCGCAGAGAAGAGGGGGCTCTCATTTTGCGGAGGTGCTACAAAAGGCTGGATAACCACATCTGGGGAAGCAGAGCCTGCACGCTGTGGTTATTTGCCCTTTGGTCCAAAACAACTGTGAAGATGAAACGTACCTAGAGAGCAGGCACAGAACAACGAAATACTCAGCACGTGAGTATTTACTTTTGATCTCCTTCTAGATGCAGAAGTACACGTGGAGGCCTAGAGAACGAAAATTGGTTTTGTACTGCTCTGCGCTTTCTGGAATAAGAAACGTGACCAAGGGAAGTCCAAGTAATGCAAAAAACACGTAGACATAAAGCCTCTACAGATGCAATGCAGTCGCGCTTCAAGCTTAGCAAATTCTGTGTGAGCTGACTTCAGAAAGTGTTTGGGGGACAGGAGAGCAGGGCTCGGCCGGAGATGCCGGTGGCTGAAGGCATACTGTCATGACACAGAAACCACATTACGCCTACAGCGCCTGAATTACTGGAAAGAACTGAAACGGAAGGAATCCCAAACAAAGCAAACCTTCCAATTAGTGCTGAAATGAAACAAAGGCACTTTCTGATTAAGCGGGATGCACATTTTTCTGTAGTGTGCTCTTGTAGAGGTCTAGGACTATTACTCACACGACGCATGAAAAGATGTAATCCCTAGGTATGTACAAATCTTTTCCAAGTGTTTTTAAAGCCGACATCTGTAGCAGTACATATTTTGCAGCAAATATTTAGAATGAAATATTTCATAAAGTACTTCAGCACTTCTTTGAGTGTTTAATTTATCTGACATAAAAGAACAAGAGTGTGTAGCATTTTCCTGTAAGTGGATGTAAAATACGCATTGCATGGATCCCTATAATTAAAAAAACAGCAAATCATTGTCATTAATGCACAAGCAAGATCATAAATGAATACATTATTAAGTCCTACTGAATTAATGTTTAACTGCAATAGAGTTGAAATTGAATGAGGCAATTAATCAGAGTAAGAACTAAAAAAAAGCCACATCTGTCTCACTTTGAATACATTGAGCAAAACGACCTTCAGAGCGGCACTGCCAATCAAGGCACGCCGCCCACTGATGTGACAGCCTCGGTGCCACCACGGAGAGAAAGTTTAGTCAGTGTAACAGCTACAAGCCTGCCATCTGAGTCACTTCGTGGGTACGTGTCACCCCGAGGGAACCAAACATTGTGTCTCAAGGGGCTTATTTCATAAAATCATGAATGTTCAGATGGTGAAGCTCATGCTGGTGGTACATGTGAACTACATCTGCTCAAAGTCACCCGAAAATGAAACTGGGGGAGTTGACATACATTAATGATCAGTTTTAGAGGCTTAATGCTCTTCAAAATCTAGGGGAGGCTAAAAAGATGATGTTCAGAAGCTTTTGTTCAACGGATTGCACTTTGATCAACCAAAATACATTAAGTTAAATTTTTTCTCATCAGTCTTAAACACTGCAGTGAAGTTTTCTTTAACGGGTTAATTAAACTCCCTCGGGTTCTTAACTGTTGAAAAAGTCTTAGTTCAATTTAGTTCAGAATTTAAGGAGGAATAAAATGATAATACTAATGATGATAATGACCCTTATCCTAGCTAAAGCTTTTTGCACTTCGTATGCAGAACAGTATCTATTGTTCACCAGTTCTACCTTTGACAGATAGGTATACGTACTTTTTTCTTCAGTGTAACATATTATGAATATTAAACAATATTTAAAAAGAAAAAATCCATTGGTATTTTTGTAGCAAATTCTTAAGCAGTAATTATCTTTGAATAAAGATTTTTTTCTCTTAATGCAAATGAACTGCAAATTTTCCAAACCATAATTGTTTTCCTACATTGAATTGATGGAGCAACTGGCATATAGGTAATCAGCATACTCATTTCCCTTTCAACAGCAATAAGGACGAGGTTCAGGATTTTCCATTAAAAAAAAAAAAAAAAGATTGCTAAGATATTCATTGATAAGCAGCTAGTAATTAAGGGTTGGGAAAGTTTGCCAGAGAGCTGAATAGTGGTTAACCTATTCCTACACTCCTGCTATCATATCAATGAACATGTTCTAGCCATTGTGTTACTTCACAATGTGCAATAATTTGTCCTCTGTGTGCAATTCAGAGCTTTTTGTACCCAAAAAAACCAAGTCAGGCTATACAGCCATCTTTCCATTACCAGCTGCAACCACATGCTTGTCCACAGCACGTAAAACAAGCCCCACCAATGCACTTTGGAGATCTGCACAAGCACATCTGCACTGCCTGTACCGCCCCAGTTCACCAGGTGAGAGACAGAAGGGCTCTCCTCGCCAGCTCACCCGGGTCACCACAACCTAAGGTGCACCGCAACGTGCACCTGCAATGCAGCTCCCAGAGCCGAGGTGTTCAAAAACGCCTTGGAAAACTGAAGTCCAGTGTGCGAAGTGAAGTCAGAGGGGGGATGACGATGGCCCTGGCTCAGTGGGAGGGCTCAGGAGGGCTCCTGGTCTCTGCCAGCCCTAGGGCTTCAAAGTCTGACGTGGCTTCATGAACATTTCCTTACTTGCACAGAGGTTTTGGTCTTCAATAATCCTCTACAAAAGCTTGTAACACTGACCCAAAGCCACTGCCACAGGCTATGAGGGGCGTTAACAAGATGAAAAGTTCATTTCAGCTAATGGAGGAAGACTAAATACAGATCGCGTGTGCCTTCTCTCTGGTCATATTTACTATTGAGTGGTCACAGTGTTTGTACTGTGCATGCTGCTCCCCCGACCCTACAGGAAGGACACGGAGATCAGACGAGGAGCTGGGAAGCATCAGATCTCCTTTCCTAAGGAAAGCGACACCTGGAACGCACCAGGGCTCACATCCACTAAAGGTGATTTCCCTTTAAGGACAGGGAAATGCTTTCCATGTTGTAAGAGCCTTTAGATAAACTTTAGACAATTCCCCATGATAATTTTTCAGGCTGACAATATTTTATTGGGATAACAGTGTGAGATCTAGGCACATTTGGCTACACGCCAGCATGTATCTATCTGTTCTACCCTATTCTGATACGAGATTTGTTCTGCTGTAACTTCAAATACGGAGATTTTAACAGAACTGTGACACGGGGTATCAATCTGATACAAACTCAGAATGGAAGAGCACAGCAGGATGGAGCCGTCGCTGCACAGGAGTGTTTCAGCCTGGGCTGCCGCGTGTAAGACGAGAGGTTGCATTAAACCCATCACGACAAAACGGTTCAGCAGCAGCTAAACACCAACGAGGGCATTAATAATAGCAACTAACTGCAACATTAGTTAAGGGATCCTGCTTCATGGGAAGATGTAGGACTCCAGGCTGAATCCTGACCTGACCACAGCCCATGGTCTACTCTCTGCTTACCTCCACAAGAACTGCACGGGGATCTGGGACGGAAGGGGTGAGCGAGGGAGAAGGAAGAGAAGGGAGTGGGGGCAATTCACTAACACACACAAACCCAAAAGATAAAATCAACAAAGCAATTAAGCTTCAACAGAAACAAGGCAGATTTTTTTTTGTTTTGTTTTGTTGTTGTTGTTTTTTTTTTTCCCAGTGTGAATGTTAATTACTGTGCCTTACAGCAGAGATAACGAGAGGGTTTTACTGCCTAGCATTTTTCAAACAAAGACATGAAAAATTCATGAGCAGGGAAGACCTTGGTGTTGAGCTTCAGTTTTCTTGTCAAATATTTCAGCTCCGGAGGTCCTTGGGAAGGTTACACGGCAATATTCAAGTCTAAAGGATGCCTGTCAGCTGGATCTAAAAGCAACCAGAATTTTATAGGCCACATATGACCTTGTCAATGTGTTTTCACTGGCCAAGAGTATCTCCCAGCATCATTCACCCAGTTGACAATAAAAACCGAACACTAAAATGTCTGTCCTCCTAAGGACAGACCACTCACAACATCAATTTGTCCATAACATCAGAATTAAGATTCTCAGTGGTTCATCCAAAGCTGAGAAATGCGGATGTCTGCACATCACTGAAAACGGCTTAAAATGTACCCAGACAGCAGGCTTTGGGGAAACCTTCCCAGTCGCAGAAGCTTTGTAAGACTCTGTGCAGTCTAAAATGTCACCCTTCAGCTGGGCAGAAAGATCCCACTAAGTTCGCCATGGTTTCCAGTAAGATCTCAAATCTCTTTTCAAGTAACTGGCTTTAGATACACGGATATTTTGCAAGTTAGCACTGCCTTTATTAAAACTTGGCTGAGGTTTTCTTAAAGGCTACAAAAGCCAGTTTCTGTTTGCTGACACGTAGGTCAGGCACAGATCAAGTGTGAGGAGAACAAGGCCACTTAGTGGACTAACAAGAAACAAGTGTAACACAAAAGCTTTTGGGATCACGTGAATCCCCTTCCCTTACCTAATCAAATTCCCCATAGCAGAAGCAGGAATTTGATGAGGTCTTCAAAGTCTGAACTGCTCGATGTTTTCTTCCCTTGTTAGTTCAATAAAGAGAAATCCCTCAGGTGAGTCACTACGAATCATTCTGCAAATCAAAAACTTCCCTAACCCATGGCCCCAAGCTTTTAAAAATTATTCTGCATCAAAATTCTCAGCATAGCACCCCTTCTAGAACACAAACTGCTAGGTAAAGACAACATCTTAATTGCATGTAGAGGCGGTGTGCTCCGCCTGCAGTGATTTCCCACAAATATGACAACTCCGCTGCACAGAACATGCTGTAAGATCAGAAGCTCGAATTCTGAATTTGAGACAATTTTTGAATTTATCTCCCTTGCCAGAAAGCCTTTTTAACAAAGAGGCAGATTTAACACATGCTTAAATCTCTGAAGCTAGGCAAGAACCTTCAGCTAAAAATAATAATGAACAAGGAAAAACCTCTGACAATTGTGTCCGTGTTTCAGACCTCGGTGGAGCCAAAAGTTCACAAAGGTTCACTGCTTTTCTCCCAAAGTGCTGTTTGAAATTAGACTCTTCTTTAGAAGTTCTCGACAGCGACAAACCCTTACAAGCAGTAAACCTTCCAGTCAAAACACTTTCTCCTGCACATTTGCTGCGATTTCACTTGCCTGATGCCACCCCTTCCCTGCCTAGAAGAGCAGTGGGCTTTGACTCCTCTAAAACCAGAAAGTTATGAGGAATATTAAGTTTTTGTTTTACAATAAAGTGACAGAAAAGAATGCTAACAGCTTATTTCACTTCTTTTATAAGCTGTTGCTGATGAACGCCACCCTGGTCTTTGAGAGCTATCCGCTGATGTTTAGAGGAAACACGGTAAGCAAGGGAGAGGCAAGCCAGAGGAGAAGCAAGCACGCTGGTTTCATCAGCTCCGTATCTCAGGCTGGTGATAAGGGATGATGGAGTGCGTTTAACCTCAACACACTTCTCTTAAGTACCCGTACTGCCCTGTGAGCCCGTGACCAGTGTGTGCTTTCAGCTAACCACGCTCAGCTCAACAGCACCGACGTGCTTGGAGTTCAAACGCCGCCGTCTCTGCCAGTCCCTCTCAGCTCTTCTGGGTGCAACAAGGCCCAGGATTGCTCTTGCCAGCTGTTCTTTTCCACGCTTCGCTCCCTGCCTGTGCTTCTCTGAGCAAACAATCTTTTACTCAGGACACATATTTTTGTTGCGGGAAATACCTTTCAGAGATCTGCCTTACCAGTGAAATTGTGAGGCTGGATTCGCAGCTGTACTGTAAGCCTGCTGGGAGCCCTGAGCGGGGAGAGAGAGCTGATGTAAAATTAGTGCTTTTACTTTCCTAAGGCAAACGTTGTGCTTACCTTGTCTTTTGGATAAACTACGCTGGCAAAACTCATCCACATATGGATGCTATGGTGCTCAGCAGACCTGTTAGAGAGTTCAGCACTGGTCTGGGGTATTTTTGGAACCTGGATTTACTGGCTTAGGCTCAGCCTGATTCCATCATGACCCACGCACACCACCACTTTGTGGTTCTCTAGAAAACACCTGCCCTGATAAAAAAAATAGAAGCACTCAAAGCCCGTTTGCTGCTCCCATGACCTTAGCTTGCACCTCTCTGTCATGCAACACTGCAGGGACCCCAATATGAAAAAGAAAATATAAATGTACCTCTGTAGTAAGTCTAGCCACGCAATTTGGAAGACCAGAGCAGAGTTCAGGCGTCAATCCCACACTGGTGCTGAGTTTCCTCCCTCTGGTACAGACTCCCTCTGGGGTTACTGAGATCCTGACCAGCTTCCTTCTGAAATGAGTGTCTGGGCTCCACCACTCACTTTCAATATCAGCTAGCGTCAGTCCTTCGCAAACCATTTTTTCAAGGTTTTGACTCCTGCCAAGTGTCTTCTTTTTTCTGTTGTTGTTTTAAATCAAACAAAGCTGTCTCTTCCTCTGCCTGCTCTTCCCTGGCAATCCTTTTTGCTCTTGCCATGGTAGAAAGAGCTGTCTTTCACTTCAGATCACTGCAAAGCTGCAGTTGAAATCTGTTCAACCACACAGCAGCTAAGGCTATCGTCAACCAAAGAGAATTTCTGAAAGAAGCAAAGTGCCCTGCAGATTTTTCTATCTGTCTCGGGTTGCCCAAACTGTTGTTGCTTGGTTTGTGCCCTGGAGCTCCTCACCAAGAACTTTATGGGGTAACCCTAGGCAGTTTTTGTCCATTTATCATGCTGGAGATGCAGACACAGCAAAGCGCACCACTTTGCTGCAGTTTCAAGTATGAAAGTCTCTATATGTGAGTCACCATTACTACCAGCATGACCAATATGGTTTCTACTTTACCAGAAATCTCGTAATGAAACCTCCAAGGGAGAAGACAGGCCTAATTACTGTGCATAACTTGCATATTCATGCAGCGGGTCCCCTCTGGTTTTCCCAGATACTTGTGGAATCAGACGGTTTGCACTAAGAGTGCTAGAAATGGATCTGTGAGAAATTAAAATGTCCCAGTACTCGAAAATTAAACAGGGAACTCGAAGCTGGTATAACATTTGCCACTTAAAAGGCAACATTTACCTAAGGTATAAGGGGAAAAATGACGAGGTACCAACCTGCAGAGACTCCCTTTCCCCGTATACCTTGATGTTCTTCTCTTTGCTCAAAGATTTTTAAGTTATTGCCTAGCACATTTGTTGGTTAAGTTTGGGTCCAATTAACAAGACAAAGTCTGAACGAAGAGCTAGAACTTAGGAAGGAAAAGTCCTCCACCGAAGAAGAAAACAGTTCAGGCATGCCTGCTTCTAGAATTCATTCATTTAGGAGGTTTATTTCTGTTTATTACTTGCTAATACGTTTAAATTGCCCTAATATCTAATCCTGACATTTTAAAAAGATCTGGGTTTAAAAAATGATCCGTCTCCCCTTGTCGTGTAAATAAGATTGATAACCATGAGTTCTTCGCTTTGTGGCAGCGTGCTGGTACCCCCGCACCACGACACAGCTCAGGACCGCTGCAGCCACGGTGGGCACAGCTTGACCTTAAATAAATAGCTGGGCGGTTTCGGGTCCGAACTGATGCGCAGAGCCGAGTTATGACTGGACAGCTTGCGAGGCACCTGCACGCACGATGCTCGGCTACCGTTCGCTCTCTCGCTTTCGTGAGAACCAAAATTCAGCCTCCTACACGTTCACCACAAAGAGGAAACTCAACAGATACAGCCGAATTTATCATGGCCGATGGTTCAGCGGAGGAGAGTACAATCAGGCAAAGCCACCAGGACAGCTGCTCACTCGGCATGCCAAAGAACCAAACCTCCACCAGTTTGGTCCCAAAATCCCTGCGTCTTCCACCCTGTGCTTATTTACCCAAGAAAATAATGCAGCTGCGGGGTCACTTTTATCATGACTTAAGCTCTTTTCCTGCTGAGCTTAATAAAAGATGGAGAGTACTCAAGTGATTTAACCATGTCTTGCAGTGGGTTAGTGACTCATCTGGGTTTAGAAAAAATTCAGGGTTTTTCCTCGCTCACAGGCCTGTATTTCAAACACAGTGTTTTCTTTTGACTATTCCTGTTTTCATTTCATCTGGTTTCCATTGACTAAAATTAGAAGCATAAAGTTTAAACTATATTGTGGACTGCTGAAACATTCAAACACACAGAGAAGTTTATATTGAATGCAGGCCATTTGCTGAGACTCATTATCAGCTAAGCATCGACTAACTACGGCTGCCAGATTAACTGTCCTCAGCCATGCAACAGTAGAACATTTTCCTTGTTTCCAGCTGGCTATCCAATTGTGTGTTTTTTGTTTTTTGTTTTTTTTCCCCATTCATGGGGGTGGCTCATAGCATGGAGATTACCAGACACAAGCAGGCTGCTTGGGGTTGTACTGAATGTAATCCCGGAGGAATTTTTGAACGCAAGAGTCTGTGTGATACTTCCTATTTTACCAGCACGGGAAACATTGCACGGCCCAGGTAACACAAAGAGGAAGTCATATCTCGGTGATAAGACAAAAGGAAAGAGATTAACAACAAAGTAGATGTATTTTCAACATGCTGCAAAGTAAAGCAACCTAAGAGAGTTTAGACGCATTCCTTTTAAAATCCAGCTGCTAGATCAACTTCATAGCAGATTTAATGGTTTCAGTTCACCCACACACTCAGACGCTAGACCCTAGACACAGGTTATTCACGGGGCCAAGAACCCAGGCAAGGACAGGGCAGGGGCAGAGCCCGGCAGCAGCGGAGCCCTCCAAACTTGGGCCTTGGTGCCTCACCCCAGGCCTTCTGCCTCTGCAGAAACCCTGAAATCACCCAACGCTGCCACGCGACACAGCCTCAGGAACCGAATTTTGAACTGAAATTCAAAATGAAGTTTTTTTTTCATTCCTATTGGTTTCACGTTATAATTGGCAGCGCAACCCGGAACTGCTAGGAGTGAAAGTAGCTGTTTTACAAAAGCATTGTATCACTCCTGACGTTAGCACCATGGGAATGCACTGTAACAGTGATCTACGGTCCCTCGCTGCTTTCAGATGGGTTTAGCAAACAGAATGCATAAATGCTCAACTGCTACACCAGATATATCTACCTCCCCTGCTCTTCGGAGAACAACAACGAAAATTGATAGACTCAGGCAGGCAAATCCTATGTTTTCTAGATGAAAAAAAAAACCTGTTGTGGAAACTGTACAGTTTTAAAGGGCCTGGGCTAACTCCCATTTTAAAACCAGGCCTATTTACGCACTATAAATATTCTTGTAAATTAGGAAGAAGTTCTTATCGATTCAAAGACACCTAAGGCTGTCCTCCATATTATCACACTATTAAGACAGACGTTATGCTACGATTTCCACATGGGAATGCTGTTTTTTTTTTCCTAACACCACAGCACTTCTTTGAAATGGCATGACAAGTGTCGTGCCTCTTCATGGCTCTTGGCTATCTGCACAGCTGGCTTTTACCACTGGCTGTGGCACCAGAAACTTCAGAGGCAGAAGCAGGCTGTCAGTCAAGGGCTACGTCCCACCTCTGTCACTGCCCTATCTCGCCCTTGCCCTGCTTTGGAAGAAGGTAACTGATGGGAATTTGCTATTTAGCCTCTATCCTGCGAGTCTGCCTGGCATTTGTGCAGCTCTCCAGGGAAGGGATGCTGCGACCAGCCGAGCCAGGTGGCTTTGCTCCCCTGCGCCTGTCCCAGGGCTCGTGCCCGGCTCGGCGGGGAGCAGCTTGGAGGGAGCCAAGCGCAGGCGCGCGGCTGAACTCATTATTATATTTAAAATGTTTCAGGAACCTCAAAAACAGATTAAGTAATGCAATAATAAAACTCTCAGTGAACCTGTGCAATAAAATCCATCAACAGAGGAGATGGGTAATATAATCTCTTTAGAAAAAAAAAAATCCTCTGCTCTATGCCTGAATTACCTTGTGCACCACAAGATAGAGGATTTAGACTATGGCAACGGATTGAAATCTCTCTTCGGGGACATCCTTCTCATAATTGTACATTCATGCCTCTCTCCCCAGTAGTAGCCTAAATACAATTTACCGTTGCACACATTTTTATAGGGTTTCTGCAAATCCGCCACTTTATTACCACCCCGGTTATAAGGGGCCACACGGCAATTCCTAAGGGTTCACTAACTGAGCAAGATATTAAGCTTGAATAAAAAGAATCAAAAACGTCTATCTACAATTTATAGTTCTCTATAAAGGACCTTGGGGAACCGCAATTTGAAGGTGAAAAGTAAATGGAAAGCAGATTTCAGCTGAAAAATTCCATATGATCGATGGTGAAGACTTACGAAGAATTATCCAGAGAGGTTTTTAAGGTGTGCTAGAGTTAAAAACATACAACTCCAAATCACACACAAGGCACAGAAACACCCCAACGTGGATACATCTGATTAATCAGCCCTATTCAGAGCTTGGTAACAGCTGCCTTCTTTATGCACATCTCATGAAAGCCATCCTGTTTTACACCTTTCTTCAGAGGGAAGAAAGCTAAAAAGAAGATATGGAAAATTCCCAGGTGGGCCACAGTACCCAGCAGTACAGTGCTGTCAGACGATGTTTGTCTGAGAGATCCTGAGGTCCCTACTCTGCTCCAACCCAAACCACAAACCACCTGGAACGTGAGCAAATCGCCTAGTTCAGCTGTGCCTCAGCTTCCCTCTCGGTGGAGTGAGGGAGTTTCGTTTCATTGATAACCAGAATGGTTTCAGAAATTACAATGAGAATGGTTCTGAAATGAAAGTTATTATTTCAGTGTTACTTGTCTTCCTAAAGTTGTAAGAACAGTAATATAAAGGCACAGTAGCATCTACATATAACTAGCAAAAACGGACAGAACAGCTGCACAGTTATGTGTTAGCACCTACAAAAATTAAAGACTAAATTGCTAATACGAGTAAAAAGGAGTAGAGAGTAAATGATGTGGCAGACGTACCCTGATGCTAAACACAGAAGGCAAGTATCTGAATGCAGAAGTCCATCACTAACAGGGAATACCTTGAAACACTTCAAATTCCAGATCAGACGTTTTCGTAGAAGGTTAACCACCTCTGGTGCTCCGACAGACTTTCAGGTCTGGCCCAGTGCTGACATCCCTGGGGCACATCACCAACCAGGCAATGGAGTCATGAGAAATGATTCTTACTCCAGAAGAGAAGGGCCAAAACCTCTGCTATCTTAATGCCTTAATACAAAGCATCCAGGGACAAATTTGGTCCACTGAATCTGTAACAGGGAATATGGCTGCAGGAATGGCCCTGTTCTCAAACGCTGTTCCCATCCTGTTCCCATTCCAGAGAGCACCGTGTAACGTACAGCCATCGCTTCTCTGCAGGATCAGGCGTGATGGAGAGATGGGACATTTCCAGACAGAGAACTCTCTAGTTGATGAGAAGCAAAATATTTACCTCTGAATCTTCAGCAATTCTTGAATAGTATCATAATTCCCTGAATCTGCGGTATCTCACTAGCATCTGAAACACTGACGTGGTAATTAACCTTCTTTTCATCTCTTCCTGATTCAATTGCACAGGATAACTTTAGTAACGCATAACAGGTGGAAAAATCTGTATTTTATTTATTTATTTTTACTTTGAGGAGATGTAGATAAAAATCATAGACCATACTTGATGCTGAATTAAATGAAGATGTGGTGCATTCGGGCTGCTGTGTACCCATTACTGCCGTGATGTATTTATTAGTTCTCCTCCTAAGTCTGCTGCCGAGCCCAGAAATAATGGCTGAGAAACCGAGCTGTGAAGGTGATGCTCTTCTGCATGTGCCGTGACCTTCTTTGTGCTGGTGCCTTGGACAGCAGCACAGCTCCATCAAGTAAGATCCTGTTATTTATGACATTTCACTTTGAGCCTTAATAAATCACGCTCAGAGACAGTGTGATTTCCCAGCTAAGGACATGCACAGAAGGAAGACGTAGGTGCAATCAAATCTCTTAAGAGTCCATCGAGATGGCCTATTTGAGGAAGACGACCTCAGACAAACCCGTGTAGTGAGGCAACCTTGGTTTTATCCTGGATCTGCTGCAGACTTCCAGTGGAGTCGTATTTTTGTTGTTGTGGTGGTGGTTTGTTTGTTTGCTGGCACATGACATTCTGTTGGTGCTTGGTTCGCCATTCAACCTCCCTGCCTCCTCCTCTCCCACACTCCTTCCCCACCTCAGCTGTCTGGAAGGCTCTTGGCAAAGACCGTCCCTAATATGTGCTTGCATATGGCAGAACATCCATCTTGATGGAAGCAACGAGGCATTAACGTATAACACAAATAATGAACAATGATTCATCTGAGCAGGCTCGATACGAAGGGCTGCTTTCTTTCGAATCTGGGCCTCAGTAAAGCTTTAAAGGATAATTTCCACTAAAAATTGGATCAACTCCATCAAGAAGAACACAAATTCCTGTTTCCTCCAGATTGTTTCACTCGATTCACTAAAATGTTTATTCTACACTCAGAAAGAAGTTGCTGGAATTTCTAAACTGCATTAAAATTAATCCTTTGCTTCTTTACAGTTGCCTTTTTCAGTGCTTCCTTTGTTCCAAGCTGGCGCTTACAGGAGCTTTCATAACCAGCAGGCAAGCACATACATCCTTCCTGTTTGCAGTTTTTACTGTACTTTACACAAACAAAAAACGTGGAGCAGTCCAGAGCACATCCCAGAGATCTGAGAAAGGAGAAGGTAAATGCTGCTAACGGTTCCAAGTAGAAGACAAGGAGCGGATCGAGACACCTTGGCTTTGAAATGGAGCTTCCTCAGTAACCCACTACCTTGCCAAAACAAGAGCAGGAAATGACCCAGCGAGACTCCAACGATCCCGCAGCTCTCTGAAGCACAGCCCTGCTCTGAAGGGACAATTCGGCCCCGGGACGGTGACCTTACCAGGGAACCAGCAGGAATCAGTGCTAGCACATCAAAACCCCATGGCAGGTTGTAATGGCATTGGGATGGGCCCTGACAGCTCCGAAAGGACAGGGCATGCCCTGCAGAGCTGCCAACAAATTAACCGACAGAATGGCAGAGGTCTCCCCTCCCTGCAGTGCCGTACAGCTGTGCGGCTCACGAGAGGCTCTGCTTCTGAATGGCTTTTAATTAAAGGCTCTTCCAGATCGTACCTCCGGCAGGCCTGAATAGCTCATTTTTGAGGGAATGGTCTGCCATGAGAGATGCTCAGCGGCCACTTATATTTTTCTGTCTCTCTCTCAGTACGTGGGGAACAGAGGCAATGAATGAGCAAAGCCTCGCAGCCCTGGCTGACAAACGCCCTTTCCCATCAGCTGATGGTGAAAGCAGACAACTACCTTCACAGCGAGCACTCCAGGATGCTTAGCAAACCCTTATTACCTTTTGTGAACCTGTGTCTCATCAAAATTTAAGCAGACACGTTGTCACACTTCAAAAACATTCTATTTCCTGCCAATGAAACGGCAAACTGCTGCTTAATACTCTCCAGCGGTATTTGTTATAGCCCAAGAAGCTCGGTCTCTGCGATCCCCAGTACACTACAAAACACACTCATTTTTCAACAGCCGTGTATCTGAAAATAGACAGGGCTCAGGTGTTTTTACTACAATGTCATGAAAAAAACCTGCTCGAGTGCACTGACAAAATAGGCCTTGCCTACATGAGCATTTGATTTTTGCTAGCCCTGGTGCAGCTGTATTGCTATTGGAAACAACACAAAATATGCGAACGTACACGGGCCTTTGAGGAGAAGAGAAGCCCTACGGTTTTAGGTATCTATCTGATAGGCATCAGTGGGGAAGTGCAGTCTAATTGTTACAGCTCGAAACAGAAAATATTTTCTGTTGCATCCTTATCTACCTACCTAGCTGTCTGGTCTTACAGCAGGAAAAAAAGATCCCATCGCTTGCCCTTCCTCAAGCCTTGCTGCGTGCTGTACCAGTGTAGCACGAGCTACTTGTGCTGCTCCAAAACTGAAGAAGCAGAAGGGAAGAGCCCTGCTCAGGACCCAGCAGCACTGGAAGAGGGGCTGAAGGCAGAGCCCTTGGCGCCAGCCAGCACCGCTGCTACCTCGCACCTAAGGCTCGTGCTTGGTGCTTCGGAGAAAGCTGATTATTCTTCACGGAGTGATGCACCCAGCTTAAGAGAGGGGGAGGAAATCTTAATCCACTGGTTTATGGAAAGCAGCATCAGAGGGCAAAACGGTCTCCTGCCTCACAGCACAGGTCTTGCTCAAATTACCCTCCCACGGCAGAGCCGATGTGCAGGGTTTGCTCTTGTACAGCTACTGCTTGACTGTCAGCAAGCTGTGGGTAACCTGCTTTCCTCCCTTTGTAGGAGAGGAACAACACTTCTAATAGGGAAAATAATGGTTAAAATGTCTTTGCAGTGACTGGGGAATAATAATAATGAATATGTGTATGATACTTTTAAAAATGGAAATGAATTAGAGAGAGTCCTTTGCCAAGAGGGCTGCAACTAGAACAAAATGCAGCCTAGATGATTTTTTGGTGTTTATTGCCTGAGTGAGTAATGTTCATAAAGCTTCCCGTAGCTGCACCGAGTACCGATTGGTATCAGTGCTATGCTACACAGGTCAATAAAGAAGAGAATTTCTCTATTACCACAATGATTCATGAAAGTGATTACTCCCACTTTGACTTGCTTTCCAAAAAAACAGTCTGCATGCAGTGATATACTTGCCAAATGCTCCTCACGTGCTCTCAGGGAGCATCCTGAATCTGCTGCAGACATGGCTTTGTGAAACAGGACTGGAAATGCTGGGAAGCGTGGAGGGGACAGGACACATATGGTCCCCGCTGCAGCTAAGGACGCATTTCAGGCTGCCGGAGCAGCCAGGAGCAGGGGGTGGGCCAGCCTCCCGCTCTGTCACACCTCCTGCCACGAGGAATACAGAGAGCTGGGATGAAGCCAAGTGCCCCAGCGGAGCTCCCGGCTCCCCTGCCAGCCCCGCTCCAGCATTTCCCCTCGGCAAACCATCTGCAGCTGCAGCCCAGATCCTGCCCAGCTCACCCCGCATCTCCCTGTCCGTCTCACACACGCACACGTGGTCGCTCTGACTTTCTTCTTTCCTGTTGGCAGGAGACACCTTATCTAGAAGGTTATGCATTACTGCGATATATTTGCTTTTGAAGTACTGAGTGGCTTTTAGACTCTGGCATTTTGAACTTTTGGGGAGGAAGAATGTTACACTCACAACAAACTTTGAAGTCTGCTTCCTGAACGCATTAACTGTTTACTCTCTTCTTCTCCTTCTTGGCCACTTTAAGCTCCTCTAGAGTAAACACGATCCTCACACCCAAAAACTCTTATCATCCAGGTATCAGATAACAGCCCAAACACAAGGAATCAACACAACTATTTCAAAACCATGGAGTCAGGGAGGAACGAGACTACAACTCTAACAGAGACTGCAGGCTGCTCTTCACATACTTTAATTTACACTATACGAACGTGGCATCTTTTGACATTCAGGTATGTGGATCACAAGAAACAACAACTGTCATCAAATATTCCCTTTTTTTTCCAATTCTCCTCAACACAAGAAAATCTGAGCCTTAAATGTTCTTTCAAGGGCAAGTATTTTGGTTCCTAATCCTCACCTTAGTCCCTTAGTCTCAGATTTTCAGCAGAAGAAAAAAAAAGAAGACCACATCAAAGAAGTCTCTGGTTGTATTTGTATATTCTACTACTTCTAAAAAATTAGGTCGTAATTTCATATTCAGTTACACAGTCACCAAATTCAGCAACAACTAGAGAAGAACCTGACACTGTAATTTATTCTATCCCAAACACAAGTTTAGGATAACAAAGATTCAGCCTGATACCTTCCCCTATTTAATATAAATCTTTGTCATGAAAACAGAAAGAAAAGCAAGTTCTTTGTGTTACGCGGTGCCGTCAATTTAAATACCTTTGAACAGACTTCTGTGGTTGGGTGACCTGGGACGGCTACGTGCTCAAAACAACCAGCCCTCCACTTCAGAACAAAGCAAAATGTGTTTTGCTTTTAATCTGATAAACTTACATCCTGATCTTAATGGCTAAGGTCGTTTTGCAGAATTTGTCTTCTTTTGCATTAAAGAAACAGAATTTCTGACTGGAGTCAGAACACATGATTAAGATCGGCAATGTCAAAGATGTTAATGGCAACAAACACAGCCCCCCACGCTCCACCCGACAGCCAGCAGCGGTCCGTCAGTGAGTCACTCTTTCCTCCTTAGTAGCAATTAAAATATATATTGATTCTTTAGCTTCCAACTTTGCAGCGAGACACATTCAAAGCAAGCGTTAATAAACATTGCTCAGTTCCTGCTTCAACCTGATCGTCTGCTTCTTGTTATCCTTCTAAGAAAAAAAAAAAAAAAGGAGGAAACTTGCTCAACTCACTGAAAAGAAATGGCTTTTGTGTAACTGTAACTTCATGAGAAAAATGGTTGCACAACCACGGCACAGAAGCCAGGCTGATGATGTAAACCAGGCAGTTTCCAAGCACAGCACTCCTCCCAGTACTAGTGCCTGACCTGGGGAGCCCCGCGAAAGAGGTGCACCAGCAGAGCATGGCAGAGAAGACGTAAGCATGACTTGCTCAGAATCGCTCCCCTTCCTCACTCTTTGACAAGCGCACCAAATGAGAATCTATCAGGCTGACGCACCGTGTCCAAGAGTTCCCCCTCTCGTGTCTTGGTCTAAGAGTACATTCCTTTCACGTGTGTTTGCTCAACATTCCTAGACAATTTTCCCCAGGAAAGCTTATGAAAACGGCCTGTGTCTTCTTTTTTCTCCCATCCTTGCGAGGAAAAGAGAGACCCAAGACAACCAGACCTTAGAGTTCATACTTGCACTCCACAGTTGGGATGATTCCCGGAGCTTCAGAAGATAAGGCTACAATTACTACAATTTAGTGTCTTTTCATATGCTGGACCCAAGGGCTTCTTTGCTTTAAGCCTTAGCTAGCGCCATGACAATTACAAGCTAGTATCTGTTGTTTCAAAATGTCTTTCACTGGGTTTGAAAGGATTTATTGGTAATATAATTGTTTTTATTCCTAGTCACGAACAGAGAACTTAACAAGAAGCAATGGTGGGATGGTAAAGCCAGACAAATTCAGAGATCTGGAGCGTGATGAGGTTGAGTCACCATTGTGGATAAAATGAAAAAAAAAAAAAAAGGAGAAAAAAGAAAGTGAATTTGCACCATCCTGAAGCAAGGCTGGCTACAGCTGTGATATGCAGGATGTGGGAAAGGAGGCAGAGAGGTATCTGTCCAGCTGTTCCCCCGAAGGTGTCACCCAGAGCACTCCCTGCCCCAGCTGCTGGCCTAGCTGCCATGGGAAACCACTGCTCCAAGGCTTCTGACTTCCAGACAAGGTGGCTCGCTGGATGATGTCAACTGGTCCAACACATGCTTCCGGGCTCACAAGACTGAAGGAATAAAATTATCTGGCTTGTATTATTACACAGATGGCGCAACTGAAGGAACTGGTTCCACCTGGCCTTCAAAATGACTTTTTCTGAAGTAAAATTCTGAGCTTCTCCGTGCTGAGAAGGCCATCCCTGCTGCCCTGAGAGGGTGCTCTTCCTAGAAGGAGACCTGGAGGGCTCCGTCCCGTTGAAAATCCCCGCTGCCTGCTGCTCCTTTGCAAGTGAGCGGCCTCGCTCCCCGCGCTGACTAATTACTGCGTGTCAGACGCCGCCGCGCTCAGGCCCTGCTGGCCTGCGGCCGAGATGCTGCAGTCCGCTTCCTGGCTGCCATTTGGCACGCGCTCGCTATTTTTGTTTTAACTCTTTTCCTTTCTTAGAAGATTTTCCAGACTGGGAAATTCAATCTGAGGCTGCCCCCAGTGGCTTGGCTGCCAGCACGGACTTCTGCCAGCCCGGAGCTCACCGTGCGTGGGGCGAGGACGGGGAGCTCCTGCTGCACTGCCGCTGAGAAGGCGCCGAGGCACCGCACGTCCCTGCTGCCCGGCGTCCCCTGAGAACAACTGGGGCTCCCGTCTTCCAGGAGCGTGGCTGTTCTTTCAACAACAGAAGCATAAAAGCATCAAGGCACAAGGGAAACGTGTCCAGGAAAAGAGAGGACATGTTCTTATCCCTGCATTAATTCCAACTTTGCAATGATGGCTCCTGTCTGAAGAGGCAGCTGAAGACTCATCGCTGCTCAATGAGCTAACCTTCAAACACGTGGAAAAAAAGAAAAGGTCCCCAAAATGTCACAAGCTACCGTCACTTGACCTTCAAAAGTTGCCAGCACCACCAAAACTTTGGTGTTCTCTCTGACATAAAAAGCTTGGAACTTCTCATACGTGAATGGCTTTCTCTACGTACACAATGTAAAAATCCCCCGAGAAACTGAGGCAGTACCGAAGGAAGAGCCAGAAGTGAAGGAAACGAGTACTCCAGTTGCAACGCTGTTGTGCAGGTCCCAGAGCTGATGGGAGCTAGGCATGAAGCGTACAGCACTCAGAAAACCCTAAGTAATATAAAACATTGGAATTTGTCCCTTTGGCAAGAGAACTTACTGTAAGAACATCAACATCTTCACGTTTGACACCAAGTTTCCATATAATTTTGAATCAAGTTCAAAGCCCTGGACCTTATTGCTACAGCACTCCCCGGCTTACATCCAAGACATCTAAGAGCTTATTGAGTGTTCTGGGATGACAAAGAAAATGTTGACATATTTACAGTTAGCTTTTCTATAACTTGCAAGTTATAGAATCGATGTCTGGTATCCACAAAGTGCATCATGCAGGCGCTGGAAAAAGAAGGTATTTGGTCATTTGCTCCTTAGACCTTTTGCTGCAAGCATCCATAATATAAATAAAAACTACAAATATTATCCCACTCCCAATACAATTATTCATGTTTGCTACACAGCCTAATAACAAACATATTTCATTTCTGGGAAGAGAGATCTCAAGTGGTTTAAGGACTACGCTGCTTTTATCAGGATGGCAAAATGAACCGTAGCCATGTCGCAGCAGGGACCCAGTCCGGATAACCCTCGGGGTCATTCAAGGAGTGACAAATCTGTTTAGAGCACAGAAAAGCCATGTGTGGGGAGGAAGGAGAGAAATGTGACAGCAAGCCTCCGAGGTCCCGGATCACAGCTGAGTTTTCTTTCCTGTCACCACGCCAACACAGGGAGCACATGGGTCCCTCAGCAGGGTCTGGCGCTGATGGTTCACCATGCTCCCACCCTGGGACACCTGCAATCCTGTGCCTCTCGACGTTTCCTCGTTTGCAGGATTTCCTCCAGGAAAGCCCTGGGGAAGCGCTGCTGCTCCCTGGGCAGGGCTGCCTCCTCTGTAGTGAGAGGTGAAATTCCCACCTCCTGCGAGTGCAGCAGGAGATCTGGACCTGCCCATAACGCAGACGCGTGGGCACTCCGTGTCCCCCCATGCAGACATACTGGAAAGAAAGAGTTTGCTTAACAATGTGCTGTTTCTGTCAGCTCAGCATGGTACTATGAGTATTGCAAAATATGAAGTAAATGCTGCCTTTTCTGCCCAAGCCATGATCTGCCCACAATCTTGTTTTAACTGTGTGTGGGATGCAGGAGAATTTAAAATGAACGATTTAAAGCTTTCTGCTTTTCTCGAAAGAAAAGATCACTAGTAGTTTGACAGTTAAGACTGACCCTCCAGTTCAGAACCAGAATTAATGGGAGAGAAAACATAAGGAAACATTTTCATTTTTAAGCTCCCAAGAGACTCTGGCAAACAATAGCAAAAAAAAACATTTCAGAAGTGCCAAAAGTCAGGGGAGTGCTCCATTTACTTATTTTTATGGTCAGTCACTGATCATGCTGATATTTGACTTTGGCTCTGAAATCTCAGCTGTGTTAAAATAAAGATAATACACAACTCACTCAGAGTAAATCCACAGACAAACTGAGATATCCCCAGGACTTGAACAGAACCACAGACTGTTGCCATATATAAATGCCGACAGCAATTTGTATTTTGTTTTTTACATTTTCACCTTACAGATTCTAGGACAGTGATATCTTTCTGTATTACATTCCACTTAGAGGACCATTTTCTGACAGATTTCCACAGCATCTTGCATGGAAGTACCTACAACACTTTTACCAGAAGAGGAAACATGAATTTATTTATTTAAACTACCATGACACTTATCACAAGTTTTAGCACTCTCAAAGGGCTAAAAGGGCTTTCAGTCAAAGGGTTTTTCTATGAAATGCAAGAAATAAGGACAAACAGGAGGCCGAATTAAAAAAACTTCCAGCCCTCCCACGTGCTCCTTCAGACTGCCGCAATTACAGATCTTCAGTTAATGGCCAATGCTGAAATCACCCTCAAGGTACAAGTGGTCTTGCACGCTCAAGCCCTAAAACATTCAACCTGTGCCGTGCCCAGGAACACTACTGGCTCTTGGACGGTGTCCAGAAGCCTGTCCAAATGCCGCAGAGCCTACGGGTTGAATAGATTACAGCGGCAAGACCTGTCACAGCGAATGCGCTCTCCTACAGCACCTGGTCGTGCATTACAGAAAATCACCATTGCTGCTGCCTTTCCGTCCCTTGGTGCAATGGGGAAAACCCACCGCTCTCAGATCAGCTACCACCCACTGAACAAAGCACTCAAGGTCGCAGACTCCTCACAGATGAATTCCACACTCAAGCTCTGTTCAGGTGTTACAACCTTCCTCGGATGATGCATCTCACTGTATCTCGGTGCCTGTATCTGGGTTTATTTGATGCAGCCAAATTTTCTCCTCCAATCCCGTCTATCTATTTTCTCATTGGCCTGCGTATTAACGAGACTGAGCTAACAGATTGTGGCAAG
Source organism: Anser brachyrhynchus (assembly GCF_964034855.1). Taxonomy (NCBI): domain Eukaryota; kingdom Metazoa; phylum Chordata; class Aves; order Anseriformes; family Anatidae; genus Anser; species Anser brachyrhynchus. The sequence goes on along the minus strand of NC_137710.1, from coordinate 7,658,390 downwards.
TCAGCATGCTGAGCTGACATCCTGCTGCCCCCTCCGTGTCTGTCTGACTTTTAAGCTTTTTTTCTTTCCATTTCCCTTCTGGATGATGTGTAACACGCACTGTAGTCCAGGAATGCCTCTTGCTTTGGCTGCATGGTCTCTCTTCTTGGCATGCTCCTGGAGCCTGAGGGAACCTTGCTGGGGCTGGCTAAGTCACATGTTTGCCCTTTAACGAACATTAAAAAGAAAGCATAATCTATGTCATTTTGATGTTTCTATTAATACAGGCCACAAGAAAGCTCAGGTTCCTCTTACAAAGATCGTAGGAAACAAAGGCATTTCCAGCAATCAATACATGCACAACAGGTATGGAAAGGCTTGATCATATCGCAAAGAGAAGAGGAATTATTAAGCAGTATGATGCACGTGCATTTTGTTTGAATTTCTTCAGCACCTGAATTTGGTAAATTGTGCTGTCACTTTCTTGCATTCCCGAACCTCCCATTGAATGACCTTTACTTAAGAATTCATTTTCACTCACTGAAGTAAAGATGTTCAGCACACAGCAGAATCACATCCTTGGAAAGTCACCCTGTGAAAATATATCCTGAGGTTGGGAGCTGAAACGGTGATGTTCTTCCAACCCCCTTTCCTCCACCCCGCTGGCTCTAAGAAAGGTGGAGAACGTTTGGGGAATGATAACCTGCTTTGCCATACAATGTCCCGCACAGCAGAGTCTCCTGGTAAACATGACTGCAGAGAGAAAGACAGCATCCACAGTACCACAATTTCAACTGTAGGAATGTCTGGGAAGCTAAAACCCACGTTCTCAAACACTGAATTGCTGTGTAAGAAAAAAAAAACAAACAACACAACACAACCAAAACAGAAACATGAGAATGTTCAGCTGGAGTGACCTTTGCGAGAAATCTAGGGAAAAAGAAAAGAGCAGGATCTTTCCTTCCTAGGGAGGATTGTGAATCGTCTCCCAACTGCACTCCTGAGCGTGAATCAATTTTCTTCCAGTCGATAACTAGCGCAAAGGTTCTAACCTTCATTTGTGCTCCAAATACTCAATCGGGGATGTAGAACACATACCAATTAAGCAATTCAGCTAAAATAAGAAGGCCGTGAACCAACATCGTTGCAGCAGCTGCCCCTGAGGGATCGAGGGTTAGCAGCTTGGGGAAAAGGTAATTTATTGAGCTTAATACTCTGCGAAATGTTCTCATGATAATAAGATTGTAAGATCGTTTTAATATCTGAAGTCATGTTGAAAAGGTCATTTCTCATCTTTTACGCCTACCTAAGTCATGTAAATTAGAGCTACTCAAACAGAGTTGAGGGTGTTTGCAGCCTAAGTTTTTCTATATTTTTGGATGACAGAGAAAAATGTCAGTAATCCCAAGTGGTGGACACAATCAGAGAGAGCCCATGGGTTTTAGAGTAGCAACATTAAAAGATGGAGCTACTTTTGCTATGCATTAGGCCAGAATTCCATCTCTGACCTACTAAATTTTACTCAGACATTTCTTCCCCCTCCTTTTTAATGTTTTGATTTGGAGAATGTTAAAAAAAGATATTAAAACACTCTACATGTAATCTAAAAGGGGTGGGGAACACAGCTGATGTATTTGCCAGAAGTTTTATAACCAAGGAAAATGGGGCACTGGCAATTTTACAATGTATTCGCCTCTTTTCCAACATGCTTTTTTCCATAAAAGAGAATGAGTTTGGTGATTTTTTCTTCCCTTTTTTCTTTTTAATGCTTTCTAGGCAGAAACTTTGTAGACTTTGCCTCCACATCTCCCAGCCAACATTCCTAAATCACAACTTGCAGCTGCCTTTGCTCGTGCAGCCTTGGAGCCTCCATTTGGCAGAGCAGCGGAGTCGTGCCAAGATGTGATGTTTCTGTGATGTGCGCAATTACCCAACAGGGATGAAGCTGAGATCCCCAAACACATTTCACTAAGGCCCCTGAATCATATTTGAAACTAGGTCTTCAAAATTTATAACAGCATTAGGCTATCCAGGCCCTTAGTTTCATTTATGTTTTGAAGCTTCAAATCCATCACACAACGGAGCTAAATGAGGGCATTACTCTCAGTAATAATGCATTTGATCCCATGTAGTCTAAAAGATGGAAATCCCCTCCTGTTCTTTTTTTTTTTTTTTTTTCTTAATAGGTTCCAGCATCTTTCTCATCCTTCCATTACCCCAACTCCCCAGCTCGTGTCTTCTACTACAGTCACTTTCAAAAACCCAGCCACCCACCCAGGACAGCCTCCCTTGCCATTCCCCTTCCTCATAATTCTTCTGCCTCCTTTCTCCTGAACCCCTGCCCCATTTCTGGCTTGTCACTGGTCAGGCTGCAAGCTTCTCAGAGCAAAAGGAGTCTCTTTTTTCTGCCTGGCAGTATGCTCCAGAGGTGCTATGCAAACGATTTATTATAACAGATTGCGGCCCAGAGTAATTTAATACACTGTAAACCAAAGCTCAGGAGAGCTGGCTATCCAGCATTTACAAAGCATGCCATGCTTGTATTTTTCAATACATAATACATAAATCTCTCTGTTGCCGTGGCTCTGTTTTCAGACTTGCTGGGGTTCATATGTGAAAATTTTCCGACTATTTATCAGCTTGATCTTCTCCGTCAGCCTTTATCATCCCTTACAGTTGCTCTGAAAAGTCCCTGAAATGAAGAGACCGAGGCAGCTGCCAAACGATGTCGTAGTCACGGCCTTCCAGGGTGTGGGACTCTGCAGACGGCTGCAGCCCCTCCACGCCAAGACTGTCACCCTTACTATTATACGAGCATAATAACGATGATAACATCAAGCTGAAAACCAAGCTATTACACCAGAACTGGGAGGGAGAGGAAATGTCTGCGTGCTTGTCTTTTTTGGCTTCCTTACTTTGGTCCAAAGGATTGAGGGAAGGATGCTTGAAAAAAACACGAGGATCCCACCCCAACATTTGCGGGACATCTGGGTGGTTCACGGACAACAAGCCTTCCATGGTGATGTTGTGCCCCATTGTGACCTCTGGCTTTGCTACTGGGTGGCCACACCTAACAGCAAGGCTGCCGGGAACGCCGCTGATCCCACTAAGAGTGCTTTAGAGAAGTTAGTGCCAGCTTCCAGGTAACAGCCCCCCAGTACTATCAATGCCCATTTTTCTCCTAAGCTCAGTTTTGGTAAGGAACATGTAGCATCCAGCTAGTGAGTTTTTCCACTACAAACTGTGCTTTCAAGGAAGGTGATTCACAAATGAGATAGGGAAAATGTACTTCTGAAAAGCAGAGAAACCACGTAGCGACAAGGCTCTCAAGCAAAAGCGAGAGGACTTTTCATTTGGCCAACAGATTGGAGGTTAAACCTGAAAACCACACTTCACTTGGTTAGATCTATCTGTGAGCATGTATTTGTGTACTTCATCAAAGACTATCGAACCAAGAGAGGCAGAAAGCATGCAGCCGGCCCAACACTGGTGCTTACCGTGTCTACCCTCCCTGTCTCCTCTTCAGTAGCTACCGAGCAAGCGAGGCTTCCGAGACACAAGCAGGACCCAAGCAACTGTGAAACGATAAATCAAGTTTGCCTCGCTTCGGCAGCAGCCTGCTTTACAAATTTGCACCGTGCTCCGGATGGACGGGGAGGTACGGGGATGCTCGGAGGCAAGCAGCGGCGCGCTGGACGGGAAGCCCGCGTCTGCTCGCTGCGGCGTGTGCCAGGCGCTGCGGCATGCGTGTCCAGAGATGATAAATGGCTATTTGGTAGAAATATGTATTTTACACACAGCTTAATGGATGTTCATAAAAAAAAACGGCTGAAACTTGTTAATCCCAGGCATTTATACCTTCAGCCAATTTCAAAAAAATTCCAGTCCAGTTTTAGAGAAGCCAATATTTCACTGCTGACTGGAAAAATGTCTGCAAAAGGGAAAAATAACCCTCAAAGTACATGAATAGTACAAATTATAGAATACATTTTCTACTACTATTCTCCAAAACTTATCTGGAATCCTACTTAAAAAAAAGGAAAGTAACGGTATAAGATTACACAGAAAAAATTACACATCCTTTTTGGATGTGGATTACACATCCATGACTTTTTTTTAAAGTCACCGTTTTTGTAGAGAATTTTGCAGAGTACACAATAAAAGCACTGCAGAGAAACAAGGCATTTCAAATATTCTAAATTTTTTCATTAAGATCTTTCGTTTAGTTTCCTCTAATTTTTTTTATAACAGCAGCGAGTCCGTTACCTAAGTTTTTAAAGGTTTTGTATGGAAAGGTCTCAAAAAGTAAAACCAGTGACGGGCTAGTGGACTTACTGCAGCCAACACGGAAGTAGCTATTTCTTAATTTGACTTCAGGAAATGTCAGGTTTGTAAGAGACGACCAACAGTAGGTTCTTCTGGCTAACACTTCCCCAGGTGCCCAGCTTCCCACACTGTCCAGTCCTTCCTTTTGCTTCAGCCTTATTCAGGACCAAGGAAACAACCAGGCCATGTAATTACATGGCAGAAAAACGCAGTCCCACCACTTGCTAACCATTATCATGTTCTCATCTCCTATAGCACAGCAGTATCTACACGGCAAACTGCTGCACTTTATCGACAGATGGGTTTTAAATGAAAGCACGCACAAAACCAGATCTCTAAGAAACTCGGTTCGCGGAAGGCTGGCCACTACGGGGCTGCCACGCTGGAGGGGGCAGCCTGGGGCTCTCCTTCGCGGGCATTAGCCCTTGGTCAACCCCTGACCAAAAAAGCACAGCCAGGAAAGCAACCACAGATATGGCTGAATCTGAAAAATGTGCCGTATGAAAGAAGCGTTTCATTTGTTAAATTCAAACAGATCAAAGATGTGTAACTCCAGCTTTCTATGCGTCAAACTTCGCAGCTGTTTCCTTTATCAGCTTGCTAGCAAAAGGTCTCTGTGGTTCGGTGCCATTCTTTGTAAAACCTCAACTGTTCTGCAATAAAAGAGGACTAATTTTTACAGGAAAGTTCTGCTTACATTTAATATCAACATCTGACCACAAATGCCAAGTACAAAATTTACTAGGTCTCACTTAATTGTATTTTGTGCTCTCTTTGTGAGCCAAATCCTTCAGCCTTCCCCAATACATGCTCAGGCGACTATGACTAGTTTCCACCAGTAAGTACTTACTCTCTATGTGGAAATCCAGCACTAGCGTCCTGTGCTGTTGATTTCCTTTGCATGTAAAGCGTAAGAGTAACATTCTCCATCAGTCCTCCTTTAAAATTGCTTCTAGAGCAAGAAGACACACAAAAAGTATGCACCAATTCCTTCCTCTCCTGGTCTCCTCGTCTTGAGGAGTTCTCAAATCCAACTAAGACATGGCCAAACAGTCAGGCCCAGCAATGGAAGAGCGAGCACCATGGAGCACCTACAGCACTGCTGCTACCGCTCGTTAGAGCAAAGGCCATAATCCCAATTAAGGATGCTCACTGGTTAAGCAGCGCAAGCACTGCAATCCGTGCAGCATTCAAGACTCCGCGTGCCACCGGCAGGGACGAGGGGGTTGTGATCCTGTCTGGGAGTGCAAATTAAGCTTCCGATTGGTGGGTGCAAACAGGTTTTCAATTTACTTGTTCCTCTTCTAATATTTCACTTAACTACCTGTTACAGCTTGGAGAAACATTTTCTGCTAAGTGTGTTCATTTGCAGGCCCATCTCTTGCCCAAATACCTAAGTAGTACAGCGATAGCTTCATGTTAATGCACATCTTGGTTAAATAAACCAGTTTTCCAGGCTGCTAGGTTTTCATTTACATTTCTGGTAGATTAGCCTGAGCTGTGGAACTGAGCACCATGTAGGCAGGGAGACGGGAAGAGGCAAATTGGTCCTTTATGTACAACTCCCCACCTAGCAGCCCCCTGGCTGGAGGAGGTGGCAGCCACTTGGGCTGCCCACGGAGCTCTGGACTTGTGGGGAGCGAGAGGTGCTGGGATCAGCGCATCACCTCAGCATCCTCTAGGGTGGAACAGAGGCACCAGCCTTAGCTCAGTAAGGTGTACCTGGGGTGCTTCCCCGGGGCTTTGAGCCGGGATATTTACTCAGCCTACCTGCGGCAGTCACCAGGAAAAAGACAAAAAAAATAAAACAAAACAAAAAAGAGATGATAATAAAAGGTTGATTAATTATGTGCAATAACTGGGACAGCATATCATGAAAATTCCATTCTTGTTTACTCAGCTAATTCACTTTTTATGAGTGTTTAGGCTTTAAAGCAAAACAAAGCACTAATTACCCAATTAACGAGCAATTAAGTTACTGCAGCCTAATAGCCTGTACAGTGGCTGCCTTTATGAGTCTGATGGTGAGTTAGAGACCCATTAAACAAATTTATACACAGCTGTAGCAAACATTACATTTCCAGAGATGTTACATTACATGCTAATATTTTCACAGCCTTGAAACATCACTCACTGGTTTAGTGAGTACAGTTTGCCAGTTTACTCAGCCGAGGGCTGACAAAGGAAAGGGCTCACATTTTACCAACAGCTATACCCATGGGTAGAGGGCTCTGTATTTTAAAGTCTTCTGGAAGAGGCTTTAAAATATTTACTTGTTTGCAGGAGTGTAAGACGCTCTCTGCAGCAGGTGACATTGCACTGGAAATTTTAGGTTTGCAATCGGGTCATGAAGGTAAGGACATTTTACCGTGTGAAAAGAGACAGGACATTTTTGTAAACTCCTCCAGGTGGATGGGATTGCCTGTGACAAAGTGTGACAACCCTCAATTACAGTCCTGTATTAACAGAGGGCTCTCCCCACCCACACAATAAGCAGTACCAGAACACGGTGGCATGAATACTAACAGCAGAGTTTGGGCTCTGGCTCCTGCGCTGGCTTCTCTTTGGTGATGTCAGACTCATGGTACTGGAACTGTACTTCAGTGAGGTTCAACTTTCACATCAATAATGGGTGTACCCTTTGGTGTAACTTTATCCAAATAAAAAAAATTGTTTTTAGAGCATCCAATTCACGTTAGTTAAAGAAAATGCATTTTTTTTTCTGAGGATGACAAATCCAAATTCTTAATAAATAGACGATTTATTTCTGCTTAAACAAGAGACGTTTCCATTTATCTACCACCACACAAGAAGCCTTAGATCACCTCTTTCACAGGCATAGTATCACTTCAAAACACAGGGTGCACTGTGAAGAAATGTTTCTTAGACCACAATCATCTGGGCAGCACGGTCCTGCAAGCATGCTGCATTTCCTGAGTAACCCCATGGAAATGCTCAGTAAGCAGTGAAGACTTCTGGGGGCGTTGGTTAGAACGACTTTAACCTGATGTTAAAACAGGCCACTAAGTGCAGGGCCAGGAGCTGCAAGAACATACGTTTTCAAGTTGCATACCCACACTTGCAGCATCAGACTTTCAAGCTGGCACCACCACGGTCCCACTGAATTCCATGAACTGCACCAACTGCTAGCAGTCACTAAAGATCTGGCTCGTGTGCATTTGTTAATAAATATAAAGACATGCCTGTGTTAATGAATTTGAAAGAATGAGGCTCTCATCTATCTTACGGATAAACAGAGTTTTGCTCGCAGCCCGCACCTCAAGAACACCTCCCCGGGCAGAATTGCAAATGAGGCCCCACTGCCTTTGGGCTGTGCTTAGGGTTTCCTCTTGTGTGAATTCTCCGACATCTAATACGGCATAAGCTTAAGCTTCAACATTTTCCCTGTTGGGAACACTGAAGATGAGTTCTCTTTTTTTTTTTTTTTTTCCACAAACACTGAAAAAATTTACTGTTTTTGAAATGTTTATCATTCCATCAAATACGATGCACCAACTCGCTGATGGCCTTAAAAATGAATGTAATGGGAAAGCACAGACAGACACCAAGGGCCTGTGATTACAGAAATCTAGTTTTCTTAGGAAAGCAGGCCGGAGAAGAAGAGTAACTGTTTCCTTTTGGGCCAGATGGCTGCAGGGATGAGTGTGTCAAGGTAGTTTTTGTAAGGTTTCCTAAAACAGTATGGCACGGCAAAGGGATGGAAAAGCATCAAACAAGAGCACAAAGCTACAATGATCCTCATCTGCAAACACTGTAGGAAGGTAAGTGGTCAGCCAAGATGAAAAATGGGGAAAACAAACCTGAAGGCAACAAACGAGATTCAAAGCCACTCACTTAAGAAAAGGAGATCTTTTAATCATGTCTATATTAATGCTTTCTTAGAAACTCCATCACCCATCAGCTGCTCAAACTCACAGCCCAGCAGTGTCTGGTTTTGATTGAATAATGTCTCCCAACTCTATCTTCAGTCTTTCAGTTTTTCTTTTATTTTTTTTTTTATTAAAGAAAAGGTCTTACCTGGCCTGTTTTGTATTGTTCTCTCCTCTCTCTCTTTTTTTTTTTTAATCTAAAGTCATTTCAAAGAGTGAGCGTCAGATATCAAACCCAATATCCTTTTTCTCATTAGCACTTTTCCCGTGCAGACCTTCAAATGCGGTAATAATTAATGAGTCTGTGTCAGAAAATGAATAAAAGATGGCTCAGATGCTTCACTGTTCAGGGCTGACCTTTAGCTGAGTCTACTGTATTAATATATTCTTGTGTTGTCAGACTCAAAGAGCTAACTGCCTTATGAATTATTTATCAACACAAAAAGTCTTAACCAGAAACAGTGTTAACATTAATTTCTAACCCTCTGTGTCACAGCAAAGCCTGCCTGCACTGCATAATTGAATTTTAGTTTTAGACAAGCAATCAAAGCACAAGTCGCTGTTGTTGTAAGTGTGGCTGCCTATGATAGCAAGAGGAGCGGCTGCTCTTTTTGCACATCTGGTGCATTACAGGCAGTTCAGGTTTCTGTGAGCAATAAGCCCAACGAGACAAATGTGAAACGTGCTCGCAGCAATGAAAAGCGCTGGGGCTCTCCCCTCCCCTGAACAAATCCTAGGCGCTGAAGCACTTAGCATCCTGCTACTGGTACTTCTGATTGGGGCTGGTACGGAAACGTGTCGCGCCTTGTCTGCTTTCGGCATACCAAGGGGATGCCTGAAACACCTGAACCAGAGGGGCTGGGGCTGGGCAGACCGTCCAAAGGCTCTGGTGCCTGGTTCTGCCCTTCCATCCACCTCTCAGACAAGAATGCATCGATCTCCTTGCTCTGCCCTGGATGCTCCCCAAATGCACCAGCTCTTGCAGCTCCACCATTCACCGCCTTTGCAGGAATGGGTTTCAGCTGACCAATTCTGAGCAATTATCAAACTGATTTACAGGATATTTGTATCATGCCAACCGTATCAAGACCTAAGACACGATTCACGATTTGTATGTATTCACGATTGTTCCCTCCAGAAGAGTCTTGGGAAGTTATGTTATGTATAACCTGCTAGACCCACCGCAGAGATGTGACGTTACCCTCGTAGGAAGGAAACACTGTGCGGCCTGGTAGAATACACCAGCCTCTGTTCACAGCCCCAGCAAATCAGCACCAACCAGGTACTTTATTTTCAGTTCACACTTGGTGGCTGAGGTTTGTTCATCCCTGAAGAAACAGTTCAGAGATTATCAACAGAGCGTAAGAGGGCCTTACAGAAATGAGATGTGGCTTTAGGCTCTAAATCCTGGAACAGCTCAGCCAAACAGCAGCTTTGCTAGCTTTCTCCCTCTATTCTCAGAGTCAGCAAGGGCAGAGGGAGAAGAATTAAATTCCTTTGGTCCTTACCCATCTAAGTGAAGGAAGGAAATAGAAACTGTTCAGTCTTACAAAGAGATTTGCTCTATCTTTTCCCCAGAAGCTTAAACCCAGAGGTTGAGCAAGAAACAAGAGAACCCAGCATGCGGAAGGGCTGCTGCTGACAGACCTACAGAGGAGCTCGGGTCTGAGCAGAGATGACGGAGAAGCACCAAGAACTCAGACAAGGCACCCTGCTGCTGAGGAGAAAAAGACAGGAGGACCTGTGAAGCCCAAAAGCTGCAGCTCATTCAGTTCCTCCAAGGGAGAGGAACCTTACCAAAAAGAAGAAGAAAGGGGTGGAAAAAACAAACAAACAAACAAAGAAAAACAACTCCCAAGCCCTACCATTCATCTGTCTACCAGTTCAGGGGCCTATAGAGGGCAATGAGCTTGACTACATTTACAAAAAGTGTGGCTCAAGGAGGAAATGCTGAGCACGTGAGTGCAGACAGCAAAGGGGCCCACAGCATGCTCTGCCCTCGCAGGACCATGGCAGCAGCAGGGTGAACCCCGCTGGGAGCCGGTGTCCTCGCCACCTCTGGGTCCTCAGCAGGGTCCTCAGCAGCGTGCCCGAGCGGTGCCGTGGCCCAGGGTGTGCCTGGCCGGGCTGCAGCCGCAGGGAAACCAGAGCCGAGGTGAGCAATGACTGAAAGCACAACTGTACCTCCCCGCCCCACCTTGGGAGTCACAAACCCCGCTGGGGACGGTGGGATCCGTGCCTAGACCTCTGCACTACACGCACATCCACTGGGGGACACAAAAGCTGCGTTTTGACAAAGCTGCCAGAGAGATCTGGATGCTTAAATCAAATTAATGGAAACTGGGTGCCTTCGTCCCTGGAAGGCTTTGAAATTTCTTAATAAAAATATCTCCGCCATGTCCAAAGTGAGGAACGACATTACCCCTTACCTAACGACTGACTTGGTAATCAAGTGCTCCGTCTTCCCAGGAGCTGTGTGCATCACACCTTTGCTACAAGAAAGCAGATGACGACGAATGTTTTAATCTGAGCTGAAAAGTGCTGAGCTTTGCGGGTGTCAGACTACACGATTCTGTGTTTTCCGTCCAAGACTGCCAGCCAACTTTCAATGGAAAACAAGACACGACATTTTTCAACACTCTGCTAACTCTTCTTAAGACTAATCTTTTATAGGCACTGGGATCTTCAGAGCAGATTTTTTTCTGTAGTTGTTTTTATTTTTACTCTGGAGCCTATGATGGAATAAATCAGCCTTTGCCAAACCAGATACTTTTCTTTGGCAGCCATTTGCATATTAAATCTAAAATTGTTTGCCATGACACAGTGAAAAGCAATTTTTGAAAGCCACTTCACATCCTTCCTGCAAGATCTCACTAGCACCTCCGTACGTAACACTGACCTGGCTTTTTGGAGACCTGATAACCTGGCGCACTCAGCTCTTCCTTGTACCGTTAGTGCTCAGAGCAAAATCGATGATAAAAGGTCTGGCAGACACGCACTTCTGCAGTAAATCCGTAAGACAGCTCAGGTCTCCATTCAATTTGGTATTTATTAGTTTTTTTCCCCGAACACAGCAGAAGATGGTGACAGCTAGTTCCCAACTGTACACGCCTGCTCCCGAGCTATGGAAAATGACTCTATAGGCCAACTGGAAGCTGAAGAGTTTATAATGAGCCAAACAACTGAGGCTTGAGGATGACTGATACGCTGGGACTGCCCTTGCCCCACTGAGGCTCGCAGAGGGGATACTGCACCCTCCATGTGCTGCAGCATTGGCAAACAGATAGAGCAGCTCCTTGCTTCAGAGCTGCCCCACAGCCGCTGCGACCTGCTCCACGTTGGGTTACACGTCCCAAACCCTCTGTCGGTTGTGTAAAAGAGGCTACAGCTGGGGACTTTTTATTTTTTTTCATCTTCCACTTCAATATAGCAGACTAAGCTAGTAAAAAAATGAGACGGTCATGCTCTTTTAAAATAACAAAACACCCACCCTGGCAGTTATGACATAACCCGGCAGATTTTTCTTGTTACTTTGCTGTTTTAAGTGCCTCCCTCAATGTGAATCCAATTACCAAGGCCTTTGTTTTCTCTAACAAAGGGACTGTGTTTCGGGGCTCTGTCTCATCTGGCTTTAATCATCTCTCATGAGGGGAGCTCGCTAACAACCACCTTGGGATACCTTTTATGACAGATTTGGGAAGGCGCATGAAAGAAGGGCTGGGTTGAGGAAAGAGTAGACGAGGTGGATCCCCCCCCCCCCTTCCTCTTGTTGTTTTTTGACAAGTGCATACGCTTTCCACAGCGCTCCAGTAAACCTGCATCTGACTTACCCCTGGACGCGGATGGAAATGATTTTCTAGTGGCTATTTTGTTGGACTGAACCGAGGCTTATTTTAGAAGTCTCCAAAGTCTTCTGAAAGAAGGAAGGAAAAAAAGCCCAGCTCTGGATCTTCCTTGACCCGTGTGTCTGAAAATCACCAGTTTTACTACCACGCATGCCTCTGCCAGTTGGCCGGCACGCACAGACATGTTTTCTTTTCCCTTTCAGGCCTACTCTATAACAGATTTTTCCTCATAAAACTTACAACTGGTGCAGCTCTTCTCAAGTTTGAAAAGAAATAACTTTAGAAATCGCTAGGACTCAATTAATGCGACCGAGCACAACAGATCCTTCGAGTGACACAACGAAAGAGAATTTCCTCTGCTAGAAACAGGAATTTCATTCTCTCCCCCTTCATTGCAGGAGGCTGCCATGATTGCACAAGTCACGCTTTAAAAGTAATCATTTCAATACCAGACTAGTAAACAAAGTCTTATTCCATCCTGAAATGTTGCATTTAAAAGGGAAAACCCTTCCCCAAAGCATTCTTTCCCTGTTAATTGCAGTGTAAAAGACCATCAAACATACTGTTAGCATTATTTTCTCAATGTTGCATGTAAAATTTACGGTGCAATTTCCATTGTATTCAATAACCAGCACAAGAACTAAAAGCTAAGCCTGGAAAAGCTTGTTTTAATCATGTATTAATCTTGGTTGTTTTGTTTGTCTTCAGTTTATTAATTTTTCACAGGACCATGAGCAGGCTACAACAGTTCCCAAATACCTGATGAGGAAAAGGCTTTTCCGAGACTTTTCCACTACATGTGACAAGGACAAGAACTGGCCAACTTTCCCCTCTCTCCACGTTTTGGTAACCCACCACAAAAAGTCAGAAGCAGCCTCCTGAAGGTGGGTCTGTTGTGTCAAAGGTTCCTGCTGCCGTAGCACTTGCTGTCCAGTTGGGAACTGCCCAGTCTTTGAGAAGAATCCCAGGTGCTTCCAGAAGCCCCCAGAAACTGGCAAAATGAGGCCAGTACTCAATGGGAAGTACCAGTCTGCCGGCCCTGCCACCCAGCTTTGGGTTTGGAGTAGTTAAACTGGGATTTTTGAGAAGGACTGCATCACCCCACCTCGTTCACAGCATCACAGCCCTGGAGAGGACCACCCGGCCCCTCCTTCCCCCGAGCAGGGTGATGCCAGAAGAACAGCGATCTGTCCCAGCACCGCTCGTCCTTAGCTTTGGACAGCTTTCCTTGCTGTCCTTGCTGCAGCTCTGTGCTCTGGTTCGCCTCTGGGTCTCAACAGTCATTTAGATCAAGACAACCATTTGCAAAACTCGGGGGAATTTTTGCTCTGGGACGGCCTGTTCGCGGCTCCTTTTCGGGACCAAAGACAACACGCAGGCCGCTACCAGACACAGCACTGCGCTGACAACCCCGTACAAATCACAAGAGCTACTGTGGTAGGCTAATGTGGGCAATGACCCAGGCAACATGATTTACCAGTACAGTAACTATCATACATTTCACGTTGATTTACTAAGTCCTTACAAGAGCGCTGGAACTAAAACTTACTCTGGATGTTGCAGGAGAGCTCGAGTGATAATTGTTTTCATCTAGCAGGGGCACCCAGGCTGCAGCACGGGGCAGCCCCGCTGACCAGAGTGCAGGCATGGATGTGGAAATCACATCACTCCAGACCCCAACTCCTACCGATCCAAAACGTCCACCCCACAGCATGTGAAACGTGGGACCATGGGAGGGTAATCAAGTGAATCACAGGCTGAGACAAATTAGCGTCCCCCCTCCCAGAACAAAGGAAAATGTTCAGCCAGGTACACGCTTAAAAACTTTGATGAAATGGGATTGCTCCACTGGCTTGCAATGTGAAAGGGCTGTGGTGCATCGAAACACTTCATTCAAACCCATAAATGTGCAAAGTTTGAAATCGGTACTGAAGATCTCTGTAGCTGAGAAACATTCAATTACTGATAGCTGATGGATGCTGCTGATGGATGCAGTAATCGTGATGCTTCAGAGCCAAGACTTCAGGAGAGACTAAGCTGCCTGCCATAGCCTATTATTATTATTTACTATTATAAAAGCTGATCCCCTAAGCCTCAATGGATTAGCTTGAATTTTAAAATCTTTAGCTTCTATTCTTTATACATTTATTTGCAGGGGGGGAAGAATAATACTGGTCCACAGAACAAAGCCTACCAGGCAAAATCACTGGGATCCCAGGAGCCTGCTGGCTGCAGGAACCTTGTAAGATTTTGACAAATGTTCCTATATATCTCATATTGCTGGTTCTGCCCTAACCCATTGTACTTGTAGGAAGTTGTATTTTTAACTTATAACCTATATATACCTTCCGTTACTTACTATATAAAGTGCAGGCCGTCAGTCACAAAGTATAAAGTTCAGGAAAGAGCTCTGCACTTTGTATTAAATATCTCTTACACCACTTGGACAGTTGGACCAGCCGTGCCCAAAGAAGTTGTGCCTTTTTTATTATTTTTTTTAAACATACAGAAAGATCAATGCACTTTTTCTGTAAAGCACGAGTCACTCTAACTCTCACCATGAGTAATTAAGAACATTAATCATATTTCGGGCAAATATTTCCATACAGTCTATTAATATATCCCAATCAGATCTGAAAGGCACAAGACCAGTAATAATTGAGTTTCTAAGCTCTGCTAAAAGCAGCCTTTTAAGACTTACTGTGGTTCCAGATGTTTTGCACAGCTATTTATTTAGCTTGTAAACAAGCCACCAAAAACATTCCACATAATGATGGGAGAACCGCAATTACATTGTTGTGGGGATTTACAAAGAGCTCAGCATACTTTTGTGATTTAGAGAAGAGAAATCTCTCATTCTTTCTGAGAGCTGATTTCCAGATTTATGTCTGTGCTGTGAAGCGCCCTGGGAATCATTAAAATGGTGACAAAGAAAAGTGATTTTCTTTATTAAAGGAAGAATGAAGGAGGGGAGGGTGAAATAAGAGAAGCCTCCCGGCTCTCCCCCCACAACAGATTACTTTCCTCCTTGTCAGGGATTTTATGTGAAGTCAAATGATCATCAGGTAGCACTGACACTCTTTTGTTCCTATTTTTATGCATATTTATTAGCAGCCAAGTGCCGGAATAGCAGCTCTCGGGTTAACCCGACGTCAATCCCGTGCTGTGCCTCACCAAGCCCTGCTACAGGAGGGCACCACCGGTCCTGCCCAGCACCACTGGTCCTGCTGGTGCCCGCACTCGCAGCGGTGGCACCACTCGCCAGGACACTGCCACCACCGTGCTGCAGGTGACCCCGGGGACAGGGGCTGCTGTGCCCAGAGCCCCCTGCTCCCAGCACGCGCTGCACAGACAAACCCCAAGCTTGCCCACCGTAAGTTAAGGCAGAAGCTGCGTCCCCACCGTGAGTCCTAGGGGGAGAGCAAGGAGAGGCCCTAAACAGGTTTGCTTTCCATCTGTGTATCGGCTTAAAGACTGGAAAATAAATTAATGGGGAAATCTAAAACATAATGATAAGGATTCCCCACTGAACAGGTGTTTTTTCCATCCATGAAATTACAAGTTGCCAGGAAAAGACATGGGCCCAGCTCAGTTTTATTTCAGTCTCAGCTCCTTCCATTAAAATAATAACAGGCTTTATGTTCCTGAAGCTGTAATTAAACAAGTGCTTTGGAAGGAAGACCTAGAGCTTGTGGTACTGGAAATAAAAGGGAAGCTACAGCAAACTGCTCACATCGGCCATTCCCACTTCTCCTTCTCCCTCGCTCTGCCTCCTGGTGTGACTTTCTAGACCGTGCTCTCATTTCACACTGCTGACTTTATTTTTTTTTTCCCTTGCTTTTTCAATGCAGTATATGTCATCTCTGATGTACATTTAAATTCTAGTCAGAAAATATGATCTAGGAAAAAAAAATAAGTAGATCTTCCAAGAGCCCCACAGCCAGCCGTTTCCTTCATCCTGCCCAGCCACTTGCCACCAGTCTCTGACAGGGACAACTCAAACAAGCGCGTGGCGCCGCGCATCCCTCCAGTCACTCAGTGTCAGCGATAATTCTGCTCTGAAACATGTACCATAACGTATGGTGTGAAAAAAGAGAAAACCCACGAGTGCTGTCGCTGCATATTTATGATATAAAATAAGCATTAGCATATGGGAAAGCTCTAAAGGGAAAACAGGGCACAGTTTCATCCAAATTTAGAACAATTGAATCAGTTTTAGAATCTAGGACTTTGAAGAGAAATATGCATTTTTACTGTGTCGTAAGTCAGTTAACCTGTCTGTAACCCCTTTAAATAGGAGATCTATCTTCAGCATCCGTGATAGGAGAGCAGTAAGCTAAAGAAGCAGCCAAACTTATGCTTCTTAGTTTTAAAACACCACTTGGGAAAGAAGGCAAGGAAGATTTTCCAACTCCCCTGTCCATCCAGTTTTCCGAGCGGTGGAATACAATTATGAAGCATCAATATAATGCTTAGAGAGAATATGGGATACTTAATGAAGATTACTAATAAGCGGCTACAGTGGATTCTTTACTTGCATGTGGAGTGCAAAATTTTACATTACGAGGACACATTTATTACTGGCACACTCTTACTAGTATTTGCAGTTGACCTACAAACACCTCACTCAACGAGGACTGTAATTATTATGATTTACGTGATTTAGCAATACAATTGAAATGCAGAACAATTCATATTGTGAGAAAGAAAGTGATTGTAGGAGACAGTTCCTGAAATAGCGGGAGCCCGTGGGTGTGGAAGCGAGAAGTCCCTCCACAGGCATGCACCAGGCCAGATGCCCCAGGCAGGACTGACATCCTCCTCTGTTTAGGTTCGAAGTCCTGTTCCTGACTGTCCTGCTGCCCTTTTGCCAGTATCCCACGCATCAAAGCGGAAACCTTTGCAAGCAACAGCAGGAACTGCTGCAGCGTGCGCAGGGCCCAGGCTCCGTGCGGAGGGCTGGAAAGCAGTGCGCCGTGCGCAGGCTCCAGCGAAGGGCTCTGCAGCGTGCCCCATCAACGCTCCCACTGGAGACGAGGAGCTCAGCTCGCAGAAACCACACAGCTAAGCTACAGCACTTCCCTCTTTGAATGCACATAGAAATCGGAGTTCACTTACGGGCTTATTACACTTTCTAGATGGTACTGAGATTTGTTACTCTCATCCCGAAGCTGTTCTGTGCATCAGCAGCAGCCTACCTCACCCCGGTAGCCCAAAGGAGCATCTGTGCCATGGCGAGGAGCCCAGGGCGCAGTCTGGCACTGCATGAGGTGAGCCCATGCGAGAGCAGGACAGCAGGCAGGTAATTACTTTTGTGGGGACAACATTCAACAACAGTTTCCTCATTGCGCGGCTAAGAGCCGTGTCATTAATGCAAAGCAGGTGTGTCCCCTCGGTTCAGCCTTCTTCCTCCTCCCTGAGGGGTCACACACATTGTTACCAGCGTGGGCACAACTTTTTTCGGTATATTAAAACACCTCTGCATTCCCAGCATGTTGGTGTCATTCATTGCCTTATGCAAAGCAACGCTTTATTCCTTTTTTACATTACACATTTGCATCTGTTCTCAGCTCTTACTACACAAGTGACTTAACAGCCTGTCTTCCCAAGAACGTCGCTGTTTGTCCATGGGTACCTTTTGTTGAGCTGCCACTATGCAGCAAGCTCTGCCTCTTCCTTTACTAACGAAAAAAGCTCACCTCGCTTAACGAACAATATTGCCCAGTAGCGAGGGCAAGCGAATTAATGCTGTGTCCTTGTAAAAACAATCTGATGCAAATTTTAGTTACTTATACTCAAGATGTTCTTTAATTAAACCTAAGAACATCAACAGCACTCAGAAAAAAAAGTAGATGAGGAGACCTATCTTCTACAGCACTTTCCGTATTTCAGAATATCTGTGATTGCAGATTAAAACTGTGGTGGCACGGAGTAACAGGCAGAAGAGGGAGCGCAGGCAGAGAAAGCATCACCACCCCGGGACTGAGGTGAAGGTGGCAGCGGACTCTGCACCACGGGAGGCCCCAGGCAAAGGAGAGAGGCAATCCCCAGACACGGTGCCACGCAAGGTGCAGGCCTGCAGGGCACTTGTGTATCTTTGAAGTCTCTCTTGACTTTAATACAGCAGGGCCCGGCCTGCTGGTAATAGCTGGTGTGGAGATTTCCTGTACAGTGCCCCTGGCTACGGGAAGCCTTCAGTGAATGATAACTGGTGGTAGCATGAACATGTTTTTCCAGCTATTTGGTCTACAGAGGCTGATTTCTTCTAGACGCTGCCAAGAAGACACTGAAGTCCTTTTTAATCCAAAATACACAACGCCTGGCCAGAGCAGGAAAGCCATGAAAGACAAAAGCGGCACAGACTGCAGTAAAACACTGACGAAAGGAGCCCTAACTACTCACCACATCTCTTCGCTTGCTTCAGCTACAGAGTGCCCAGGAAATTACTCTAAGTTTGAAATAAATTATCTTCTGGTATTTCCTTAAAGATACACCACATGAAGAATTTCCCCTCCTCTTGCTGTATCTTAATTGTTGCCCAAAATGGCTCGTAACAGATATGGAAATGCAAATACAATGTTTTGGCTTTATCTTTCAGCTTCAAAATTAGGCTTCAAATTAAAATGGAAGGGTTGTGTTCCAAACTTCAAGAAGTGAGGTATAAACAACGTGGAGCTAATTAGCAGTGTGCTGATAGGTGCTGGCACCACAAAGACAATGTTTCTGTGTTGTTCCGTAGCACAAGAGCTTATCTATTGCAACAGAGGGCTACGCCGCCTACCAGTCCTTCAAAGAAAGGTGGGGAATATTTATGAGAGCAACAATGGGATAGAGGTAAAGGAAGGTCCTGCATGTTGATATAAATGCGTTTTCTTCCCCGATATCGAGCAACCTCGGGAGACTGGCTGTGAATTCAACCACAGTCCGTGCAAGCTTCACCCGCAGCACGCACCACGGAAATGCAGGGCAGCCTCCTGCCAGGTGGGAGGAGGGGAGGAGATCTATTCAGACTGGGTAATTTAATGTTGTCTTTTTCAATAAAAGTTAAGCATAGTCGGAAGCTCGGGGTACATAAGTGCTGGAATTTATGGCTGTCTCAGAGACAGCTGCATGATATACAGCTCACCGGGAAGGCCACCACAATTAGCCTATCTTCCAGGATTATTTTATTGAAGGAAGGAGGTGATAGGCAGTGTTTAGAAAGTGGGAAACAACAGAGAACAAAGCCTGTCTTTGGGATTACTTGATAAGCACAGGTAAGTGTAATGTATGCAGATGGACAACTTGTTTGTGGAGGGAGGGCCCCATGGAGAACGTGACTCCAGGATGCAGGCAAGGGAGGGACTGCACCAGCACTTGTCTTCTAAAAATGTATCGGGCTGCAGGATTACCACTCTTCTCTCCTGTTGTCCATGATATTGCAAAAGCCTGCACTGCCTAACTCTCTTGGGAGGGTCATGCACACGCAGGGAACAGACACACATTGCTTTTCTGGTGCTTGCAGAGGGAATACAATGTGCTGCAAGGTATTTAGGAGTCTTAATACAATGCTAAGAGTGCAACATACAAATAAAAAGCATGTAGGTCACATAAAATAACTAATTCTTGTAAAATGGCCCTTGTATA
The DNA here is from genome assembly GCF_964034855.1 of Anser brachyrhynchus. Lineage (NCBI taxonomy): Eukaryota > Metazoa > Chordata > Aves > Anseriformes > Anatidae > Anser > Anser brachyrhynchus. The sequence goes on along the minus strand of NC_137710.1, from coordinate 7,638,724 downwards.
GCTCCCAACAAGAATCAAAGAACATTTTGCAAATACTGTCAGTATTTGCATTTGCACAGGAGTAGCCAGGCACAGATGGTAAGTGCCTGGTCCGAGGTCACACTGGGAAGATTTTACGATGTTTGCAACCGGGGAAACCCAGAGGTGAAGGTGTAGATAAAGACTACACGTGCAGGACTGGGTGTCTGACTAGTTTGGATGTCCACCTTTGCTTTATTGATTTTATCGTTCCATTAAATTGAAATTCTCCGCATCTACCTGCATTTCTTTAAGCCCCTTGTAATGCAGTGCATGCTGCATCGGGTTTAGCACTGCAGTCCGGATCTCACAGAGCAAGCGAGGATGTTGCTCTCGTGGCGACGCAGGAATGTAGTAGGAGAGAATTTTTGTAGGAAAAGAGGTATTTCAGCATGCAAAGCAGGTATTCTCTGTGTCGCTTAACGCTAAGCCACTTCGCTGTCCACACTAAGATAATTATTCTGCTTTCATGAAGAGCTGATCCCTCACAGATTGAGGCTGAGTTTAGAGAGCTTTGAACGATGTGGCACACGTTTCGCCTGGTGTTTGCCTGAAATATCTAATGCCTTATGAGAACATTTAACCACCTAGCAAGAGAAAAACATTCTGTATCGTCAGTCTCCACATGACAGATTAAGCTGGATTTGCTTTTGCTTCCTCATGCTTTTTTTTTCCCTCCCAAGTAAGACTGGAGGTGCCAGAAGAACACAGTGAGCTCATCCCTTTTACCTGTTCCCAAGCTGCACTCAGTGTGAAGCCTGACACTTCTGCTCCAGACCTAAAGAAGGGCTTGTCTGTTTTTTCCTGCTACACCACTTTGTCCAATAAAAGACTGCCTGGGTACCTCACCTCTTCCATAACCTTTCCCGAGAAAGCTTTTTACCAAGATCTCAGTGGTAAGTAAAGTGAGAAAAGGATAAAGCTACAGCTGCTAACTTTTCGAGGAAATCATCGTGCCATCATTTTCAGCACAGAAAAGGTCAGGATTAAGCTGGCAGGGCTTCAAATGCAAGCGCTGATGTGGTTAAACATTATTATCAAGGGATGATGGCAGGTAGGATGGTTTGCTGTGCCCTTAGCAGAGAAGTACCAAATCCCTGACCTCATCCTCAGCTGCACCGAGGCAGCTGCTGTGGCACTGAACATCTTCCTCGGGGTAAGGGGGGCAGTGTAAGGGGATTTCAGGTCTCTTCTTTTCAACCTATCTTTCATAACAATGGACCACATATTTGAACAACTCAATTTGCCCATAAAGCAGGATTAATCTTACCACCCCTCCTTTGAAACTAACTGATGTGGTAATATTTTAACATGCTTGGTCTCATTACCTACAAAGGTAAGTGAGAAAATAGGATGCTTGAGACCTATTCCCAGCACCAATGATTTTTGTCTTTTCACAAAAGAAGTGCCTTCAGAAATTTCACTCGGCTCATATGAAACTTAGGGGAGGAGTAAATGAATTGCTCTTTTATCATGTCTTATTAAGAATGCTCAGTATATAATCCATTCTTCAAATTATGCTCTGTTGAAACAGTCAGATAATCATATTAACAAGGTGAATGGAAGAGGAGAGCAGCACAGTTAGTACCTGTCACTTTAGTAAAAGCAGATGTATGCACGCCTAATGCGTTTGTTTCTCAAGCAGTGCTTTAAAACAGTGTATTTCAGAGCTCTATATTTCGCTAAGTAATACTACGTACTGCAGTAATATACTGTAACATTATTCCAATTACCGTCACAAATGAAAACTACAGCTCTTAAATATTTAAGAAAAATTCGGCTACTGTATTGCAGTAGTATTTCTTCAACCCCCCACCCTGATTTACTACAATATGAGGGAGGTAGCAGGGCTCTGGGGGCAGAAAGGAACTCAGAGAAGATCACATGAATGCAACAGCATCACAGAAGAAAGCACATCTGACCATTTGCAAATAGAAGTTTTAGAAGCTGCAATAAAACTTTAATCTTTCACTGATATACACATATCAAACAATAAAGTACATCTACATGATACATTTATTTTTATTATAGGGCTCTTCTACCCGAAGGCACAAACCAGTGTCTCTCTGCTGTCACATGGTTTATTTTATTGTCGTGAGACCCCCAGTGAAAGGGAGCCTTTTATCTCTGGTTTGGCAAGCTATGGTCCATACTTATTTCACACTACAGCATGTCACAAGGGTGCTGCATTGATTCTCTGTGCAGGAGACCCAGACTGAGCTTTGGGACTCTCGGGTCTCTTCTGTCATTCTCATCTCCATATTTCTCCGTATTAATGCTTGCCCCGGCCCTACCAGCTGCTCTTTGATTCTCTGCACAGAGGCAGCAGAGGGTCACCCGGTGCCTTCCCCCCTCTGGTCTTTTCCCTACGGCTGCCGATGACCTAACTCTCGGTCACTACCCAGTCAGCTCATAAAGAGCTATGCTACACTGAGGTGCAGGATCTTTTAAACAAGAAAATGCAAGCAAACCTTACGTATCAGCTGAAAATGTTACTTACAGTGTAATACCACAGCTCTCAGTACGTAAGTGAAGATTTTATAATGTGATTTCTCACCTAGGTCCTGAAAACATCTGGTTTAAGATGCAAGGTTACTTTCCAGTACTTAGAGGAACATTCTGACACCAAAAGGAGAACAATGGTTCACTTATAAAAGTTAACAACTGCCTCGATTTTTAAATTTCTCACTTGGCATGCTCAGGGCTTTCCTTATGTCGCTGTACCTTTCAATGGCAGAGGTCCCTCTCCCACCCCGTGATTCTAAAAGATGCATTACTTTTTTCTTTTTCTGCTTCAAGGACTTTCTTTAAATGATCACTGAATCATGAAATACCCTGTCTTTGCCAGTCTGGGGTACTTCACTGTAGTGTTCCCACCAGATTTGCTTATCAAAGGTCACAAACCTTATGCTGCTGCTAATAACAGCAGCAGCTCCCTGCTATTGTTCTGCCAAAACTCTGCGCGCAGCTGCTGGCTGCAGTTACATTTCTGCCCCCACTTAGAGCAGGGTAACTACGTGATACCATTTCACCTGGAAACAGCTGTGCAAATGCTGATGTTTTGGGGTAACATTTTCATTTTCTTAAAGAAAAAAAACACCCAGACTTCTTTTCTAATGACAGCTCTGAAGAGGGAGTCAAGATTTCTCGTTCCTGTTCCAGTGCTGGTCAACTCACTCCTTGCTGTGCTAACAAGGTGCAGTTGCAGTACTGAGGATCCCTCTACACAAAATATATGTGTTAGCACGTAGATTTGATGTGTGAGTATACCTACGTGGATGCACATACACACGCAGAACTGGCACGCTAGGAACGGAGAACTACGTGGAATACGACTGTTTTTCTAACTCACTGACAAACCTCCTTAAGAAGTAGCCAGTAAGGCAAGTAAGCTAATCAGTCCACAGCTAGTATTAAGTCTAAAACAATCTCCAGCTGAAATGTGATTAATCCATGCATGACAGCTTAAAGGTCAAAGCTAGAATGCAGAGCTTCTTGACTGCAAAGAAAGAACTGACTTATTTTTTATCTCTTCTTTAAAAATTACAGCAGCCATGAAGTGGCTCAAGGAGCAGAGTAATGAACGTCATAAACCTGCCTCATAAAAATGGCATTCATGCAGTAATACAGCAGGTCAGATGAGCAGGGAACATTTCATTAAAAATTCCCCTTCTTGCCTACCCAAGAGAGACTTAAAACTAATCATATAAAATGGCTGAGTGACACCATTAACGAGCATTAATATTTTAAAGCTTTAATAGTACAACAGAGCTAGGCTGTTATATCAAAATTATACAACCTTATTAGACAGTGCACTTGGCTGTATTGTACTTGAACTGTCAGTACCCCTGGACTGGAAATATTAAGGTGGCCATGAACCAGAGCACAAATATCCGAGCAGTTGTTTGTCCGTACCTGAAGGCAGGGTAGTTTCCTGACCTCTGCCAAATTCTGGACAATTTTGTGAGGAACAAGCCCATTTACCTTATGCACACCACAGGAGCGACAGCCTTACTGTGAGAAACCAGAAAGGCTGGTTTCAAAAAGATATTAATTTTAAGAGATAGCGATTCAAATTTGAATTCTTGTGACCTGGACTTCAATTTTGCACAAAATTAGCACGCCCATGTGGGCAGGAAAACATCTTCTGGACTTCCCTTCAGCAGCAAGAAGTGATAAAACTTGAGAAAGCAGAGAGACTAGCATATGCATATCTCCTTAACCATAAAGACAAGAGTAAATGGCACCCGTATTCCTCTTCCGGGGACAACTGAGGATCTAGTTGACAAGCTCAACTAAAAGCTTCACTGGGGATCACCTGCAGTCACCGCAGTAATCCTGCACATTGGAACCATGCACTTAATAAACAAGTTTCCAACCTCGCCTCTTTCCTTGTGGCAGAATAAAATCTCAGTCATACTTCCTGGGTATCAAGTGCAGGAACCAGAACTGGAGGAGGAGATATAGACAAAAGCAAGTTTTAAAGCAACGAGTTTATCATTTTCTTCAGCGAGCAGTGAAAGTCCCATCAAAACACCCAAATGTAGGAAATGTTCGCTGCCTTGCAACTCTTCGGGACTCTGAATGGTTGTGACTCTTTTCCATTATGTTGTGCTTCTAAACACACACACCACCAGTGACAACCAGCAATCCTCCTCCTTTAAACTTTAATGATTTGTAGGACAGTAATTAACTGACTCTGACAATAACGCGGATCGTACATCGCAACCTTAGCAGGCATCCTACTTTAGGAACATCTGAAAGCTCAGCAAAGTTATCATTTAAGAGAACCTCTTAATTACTCTGGCATTATAATGAATGTTTCTCATAGGCACCCAGCTGTTTTGTTTCCTCTTGTATAGAGGCAGAGAAATGAATTGCTCAACAACTGCCTGAGTGATAAGACACTGGTATTCTTAAGATTGAAGAGATAATGTTGATAACTATGAGCTATTTCCCTCTCCCTAAATGCTATAATTTCAGTGAGCAATTTAGGAAGGGATTTCTCAGACAAGTGAGGAATGGTAGGAGTTGGCTCGGTATTGGTTACTTAGACAATGTTTATAGTAAATTGATGCTATGATTTTCAAGGAGAAAAGAGATTTAAGGAAACTGCAGTAATCCAGTACTTGACAGTCTTGTCTTTGTTAAATACTGCATATAATTCTCATCAGCGCTGCTTTCTGCATTTCATAAATACGGAAGTAGAAAGAGCTGCTAATATCCCACATCTATAAATGCTATTTTGGCTCAGGTAACAAGTTTTTTTTTGGCAGTGTGTAATGACTGAGATTACCAGCTCTAGAGTTTGTTGAAGGAATCACATCAAATAGCACCTCCCAAAATGTTCAAGCATCTGACAACATGATTATTCCTGGGGTCAAGTAATAAAATGGTGCAAAGTAGCCAATGATTCTGCGAGACTTACCTACAGAAGACCGTAGAAGCATGAAATGGACAGCAGTAAAGGTTGGTTAGAACACTGACGGGACTGTGCGCAGTATTATGGTATCAGCACACACGTGGGGTAGCCACGCAAAATTGTTCCTTCACTCACCCCAAACAAGCAACTTGTTTGACACATCTATGTCATGCTGCGCTATGGCTGTGTTCTGTTCCCAAACCACAAGTACTAGCATCAGTCTCACGTTAAGACTAGCTGGTTGGGTTATGCATTTCCAGTTCGATACACTGATTTCCACACTAATGACGCATCATCATGACGTATGAGCAGGCACTGCATGACAGAGGAGAGGAGCATCCATCGTTTGCGTCTAACAGCTTTGACACACACCAAGACCGTGGTCAGCAACAGACCTGCCTGACTTCCAATGACACTGCTCAACTGGAGAGAATCAAACAGCACGAACAATTAGGGAACTGAAGCGACCTACCCATGACTTATAACAAAATGGATTGAACAAGAAGGCCTAGACAGTGACAGCCATGCAAGAATACAATGCTGGAGTGGAAGTATGTGGTTGTTAAAACAATGTCAAGACTAACTACAACTAGCAACATACTGAATAATGCAGACACTGTAAAAGGGGAAATATTAAGGTTGTTGTTTTGGCTTGCATGCAATGGACAAAAACAAGGAAGTTCATTAAATACAAAAAAAATTAGAGTGAATTTGAGAGTTCAGCATCCTTCCTACAGACACAGCAGAATGGGTGCTGCCGCTTTGGCCGTCGGCAGCCAGGCTGCACATACACCGTAGAGCACAACCTGACATCTGTAAAGGGAGGAACTTCAACAAACCGTCTTTTCCATCTCTATTTTCCATGACCATTTGAAATTCAAATCTGACCTGCCTGTAAATAACCTCTCTTACAGTCAGAAAATGAAGTATCATACAGAACAGAACTTTTCATTTATGCCTGTTTTAGGGTTCAGACTCCCCCGGGATTCTCGCACTTGGCTACACAAGCAGGCTGCAAAAGCAAAGAGAAACCACCGCAAAGCTAGCTGACAGTAGTTCCACTCAAATGTCAAAAGAAACATAATTGATAGGACTGTTTAGAAGCATACAGGCTGAGAAGTACCTCTGACAACTGAAACTGTGCTAGAAATATGCAGTAATTTGCCAGATAGGGTTTACAACCCGTAATCATTTCAGAAGTTCCTCTCTTTCAATAGTGTAGCTTGATTGAAAATTAATACTAGACCTGCAGGGAGCAAACATCCATTATTAGCAGCATGTAAGTGTAGGGTAATTGCCACAAAGCAGGTGCACGGCTGCTTTGAACTGCAAGAGGGGATGAGGGAGGTGGGGTGGGACACCTGAATTCAGTAACCTCTGCAAAATGCCTGGCTTTAAATAGGACATCTCGGCTCCTGCCAGGCTTGCCCTGTGTTACTGATGGATTTGGTGAAGAACTACTCCTCGCACTTCGCTCTACCTCAAAGTTGTCTACCCCTGGCTGGAACAGAAGAAATGGCAAATATGAAAGAGAGAAAAGGGGCAATGAAGAAAAAAGGCAAACATGAAAAAGCCAGGTTTTTCACGTCTGCAGACTTTGGGAATGACAGCAAGTTACAGACTGCTTTGGGAGGCAAAGCTACACAGCTTTCTACTTGCCTGAGCAGAATGCTCATCGTACAAACGCAAAACGATTTCAGATGTTGTCATCGGGGTACAGTCTCCCATGCACTTCAAAATATTTACAGCATCATTCCAGAAAAAGGAACACCCCCCGCTCCCAATATTTTTTTAAAGTACCCGTAGAGCTAACTGACGAAAACTGTACTTAAAAGTCTGGTGTGCAGCAGCAAAAGGAGTCAAAAAAAAAGAAGTCATCGCACCCCCCCTGCTTTTCAGAGAGGCTCAGTTTGTCTCTCTCTCCGCTTAATTCTGCATTTCATATCACATCTCCTGAAAAGCCTCCAACCCCCTCCCACTTTCACCTTTGCTTCTGTTGCTGTGTTCTTAAATCAAGTGATGAGAAAACACAAGGATGATTTTAGTGGTGCAATCATTATGGATGGGACTGTTGGAAAAAAAATAAATCAGCACTGAACTGTTCACTTGCCCAAATAATTACTGAGGATGCAGAATCTCCTTCTTGGGATGTGCTCCTAGGAGGCGGTGGGCATGGTAGGCAGAAGCATTGTATCAATCAAGCCAGACAGAAACAGCCTGTCCTTTTTATTCAAAAAGGATTTTGCATTTCCAAGTGTGTTGCTCCAGTTTAATGAAACCAGTGATTGCAAACTCCCATGTAGCACTCCAGCTCTGTGCAAGGACATGCAAAGCCTTCCAGCCTTTTACACAATTTCTTCCTTTATCTAATAAATCAAGTCAGGCCTTTTTGAGTAAAGCATCGCTCCTTGTGAAGGAGTGAGGAACCGCCTCATTTGACAGTGCAAGGAAGGGGAAAAAAACCTAATGGGGGAGCCAGCTTCATTTCAAGGTGACACTAAGCAGAGAAGAGGAGAGGCAGCAGATTGGTATTCTGCGAGACTCCACGCAGGCGTTGGACATGAGATTCCTCTGAATTGAGGGAGTCTCACTCCATTAATTCAAAAACCGATTGAGGTGGAGGGAAAGTAGAGCAATATGCATTATGTATTTGTTACAAAACTATTGTGTCAAAGCAATATTTAGTGGTAAATTATGGCACTATCAGGAGTAGGGTGCCACATACATAAATCAATTTGTCTCCTCTGCTGGCAGGAGTGTGACAAAAAGATAAGAGCTCATCAGTGCCATTATTTCACTGGGCTGGAGGAGGAGAAGGGACGAGGGGGTGGGGAAGAGCTGCAGGGAGAGCCCAGCGGCCTCGGAGAGCAAGTGACAAAACGAGGGAGGCCTTCAGCTTCCTTCAGCTTCGCCGGGCAGAGCCGAGATGCTATCTCCAAGTTCAAACAAAGAAACCGAACTCCTGCTAAGGAAAGGTTGTTCAGCACAAACAAAGTTGTCTCTTCCCTGCAGGAGAGGGAAGGGGAGGACAGTGACTGACTGCTCATTTGTGCCCATTTATTTTTCTAAAGACAGCTTGAAAAAGGTTCAAACAATAATATTTTCTGTGGCAGAAAAGTATAAAAAAGGAGTAGGGGTTTAGTGGAATAAAGGGAAGTACAAATAGTGCCGTGGTAAATGGTAATTATGCCTTTATGGAAATATCCTGTTAATTACTAGGTCATTTTTTGTTTTACAATTGAGTTGTCAATTTGCAGTTAATTTAGGCCATGCCAGTCTAATAGCTATTTACAGATCACACAATTGCCTATATGGGAGGAGCACGTGGCCTCCGGGCACCAGATGCCATTTTGGGAGTGCTGGAGGTAAAGTATCATTGAACAAATGCAAGCCATCAACGGAAAGGCATCTCCGGCAGGGGGGTCTGTGCACAATAACAATAAACACAGCGAGCGGAACAAGGAAGAGGCTTCTTCACTTAGCTTAGTGCTCAGTTTATGGTAATAAGATAGAACAGCATGTTAGAGGAGCTATTAAATAAAATCATAATTATCGCTCTCTTTTAACAACGCCGAGCCGTTTGCTAGCTCCTCCCAGGCTGCAACCCATCTGAACTCACAGACCCCAAATAAAAAACCACTGAACCACCACCAAAACCAATGACATTTGATTTGTGGTGGCTCCATTTAGTCCCTGTTCATAGGGAAGGGCATGGGAGTCTTCCCATAAGCCTGGCCCTGGGCTCAGTGACAGCACCCCTATTTCTGGCAGCTGGGCAGCGCCGATGCCTTCACACCAGGGCAAGGGGCACAGCGTGGAACAGGATGAAGCTCGAAAATCAGAGCCAGAGTTTCTAGTGCAAGAGGTGAAGAGGTGAAAGCACCCAGCACAGATGCCAGGCAGGATGTGAGGAAATGCTGAGCCAAATGCCCAGTTCTGCCGTGGTAATGGGAGGCACCACGGGCACCAAAGAGAAAGGCAGAGTTCTCAGAAGAATGTAATGTGCATAAAATCTCTGGAAATTGATTTCCTCTCCGAGAAACCGGAGAGTTTTGAGGCATCCACAAGGATTACATTCACAAGGCATTTAGACACGACAAATATGAAACCAATACTTGGTGCTTTTCAATGTGCTTTTTGGTTTGATCCCAACTACTATGTTACCCATTTCAAAGGAAAAAATCCCTACTCTGTCCACGTAAAGGCTGTTTGGAAAGAAAAAGGCCCGGGATTATTGTCTAGCCATGAACTTCAAGGAAGCCCGAGATATCTTCCTGAAGTTCCCTTCCAGTGTCTTTGAGGACAACTGAAACGTGTTTTCTTGCTCTATCTCTCTGCAGATTTTAGGAATCAAAGAGGTGAAGCCAGAGGACTCCTCACCAAACATCTGTGTGCATATGACTAAACCAGCGACACAAGGGATCTTATCGCTGGTTACCCCTTTTCTTCAGACTTCATAAGGTACCGTGGCATAATTAAAAGATAAAGCTCTGGTTTTGTTTGGTAAAATGAAGTAAGGCAACCTATTCTTAGTAACATGTTGAGTCAACAACATGAAAAGTCTTGACAAGCTATTCCATTTTCAGCCTAGTCCAAAGCATGATATCAACTTCCCATAATAACTACAAATGGAAGTAATGAAGGGCAAAGAGGAAAAATACAAAATAAAATACAAGAAACAACTCAAGCAGATTAGCAGGCACTTTATGAAATTATCAGTTTGCAACAGTATAAACAATTTTAAGTCAATTTATAAAAAATATTCCCAGAAGGCAATCAAGTAAATCAGGTAATTATATCCTGTAAAGGGAGATAACATCAGGAAAATTAGAAACACTTCTGCACATAAATCAGAGGAAGGAAAGCCTTCACACTTCATTTACTCATTATCACATTTTATGTGTTTCTTTGCAGAAGACAGGGAGCTGGCATGGTTAACGGGGGCTGCTGGGTATGCCGATTATGGTCTGTACTTATGGAAATGGCTCGAGGTCAGCTTACACAATGCTGTCTGTCAATAGAACACAACAAATTTGACAAACAGATGATGGAGCAAAGTGACAGGACCTTATTCCATAGGAACAGGGTTAAGATCGTGACTGCTGACACTGGGGCAGAGCCCCAAGAGTTCAAAATTGAGCCTTTCTCACGTGGGACCAAAGATGCCCATGGCTTTGGAGAAGGCAGGAATCTCAGATCTGGGGTCAGGCTTCCACGAGCTCAGGTACTTGTTGCTGCAGTAATCCCAGCAGCCAAGGACTATTTTATAGTGAAAACAGAAGCCATATCTCTAAAACAAGGAGGAAACCTACAGCTATCTCTCATTTCTTGTCTAGAAGCTTAGACTGGTTACCATCCCAGCTAAAGGCACCCCAAAGCCTTGGCTTGGACTAGCACTCAGAGGATGGACCACTGACTGTTTTTTAGACTAAATACTTCTAGCAGGGATCTATTTTTGGTGTGTGTTTAGTATCATATCTACCTATCATAATTTTATCTGCCTTAGCATGGGAACTGCAAGTGATCTTCATCAGCAGATTGAAAGGTGGAGTCTGATTTCACTTCAGCTGCTGTCAGTAACACCTGCGGTATGTCATTTTGCTCCCTCTATCTGCAGTCAATCACAGCACGTGTCAATGTCTTTTAGTAATAGTATCCATGGGGAATTATTGTTTCTCTTTTCACCAGAAAAAGAACACCACCAATGTCACATATCTAAAGAATAGCACCCCGCTCAGACAAGCTGCTAAGCAACTATTTAAAGTTAGGCACATCTTAAATTTCATTAAAATTAACAGGACTTAAAGAAATGCCTGGAGCTAAGCATGCTTTAAGTGCTTTGTTGAACAAGAATGTACTTAAGGAAATGCTTAAATGCTTTCCTGAATGGTGTCAAACTTATATTAAATCAGGGTCCTCACTGTTTTTATTCCAGCATGTTACAAGTCATGCAGAAGAGATGGTGTTTAACCAAATCTTCCATTCTTTCCTTAGGATACACAAGAGCTGTCCTATTTCCTGCTGCAAGCAAAACATATAAAAAATGTCAATGGGGAATCGCTAGTTGCCGAAGCATCTCTAAGATATTACGGCATATAAGCCTTTTAGTAGTTAATATTCATCCCCAGCCACGTCCATACTTTATAGATTATCATTTCTCTTTAATAAAGGAAAACCCTAAATCCCGCAGCTTCAGCTGGAGACAGATTTTCATTTATTTGGTTGCAAGAAACCAAATTAAGAAAATTACTTTCTAACTAATTTTATAGTGCTAAAGAACATCTGATGATATGCTGGGGAAAAGCTTCAAGCTTTCAGGATGAAGCCGTTAAGACATGAGTAATAATTGGAAATTTACTGTGAATAAATCTTGATGAAATTAAACTGCATTTAAGTATGTTCTATAAAAACCAGGTCAAATGTCAAATGACGAATGCCCTGTGACACTCGGTGCCAGGAAAGGTATTGCATAAAACCAGAATAATTACTTCCTTGTAGTACTAAGCACAGGTAAGCCTTTTTTTTTTTCTTGTGTACAAGAAATCCTGGTGTAAAATTAGCGAATTTGTCACTCCTGACTCAAGCTCACCTCTGGAGGGGAATGGCTGGAGCTGCACATGGCGCAGCATGCCAGCAGGGACAGCCCCGCTTTACAGCAGGACCACTAGCGTTACACAGCGCTCTGTAATCAGCTCTATCAGATCAGTCCCACTTCTTTCAACACGCAGGTAGGATTACGTCACATTGCAATTTTTCCACAATCATTTTTATGGGTTCGTCTAGATTCTTAACTGATGTGAACTAAGGATAATGTAGCCCATTTATCCGAGCTGCTGACCTGGTCTACTGTTAAAAAAAAAAAAAAAACAAAAAACCACACAACAAAATTTGCATGCATTCCCACATCATTGTGCATTAATAGCAACCATACTTTCAGATAATGGGTAGCTGCAGTACAAAGCGTAACCCAGTCATTTATAGGTAGAGATTTAAAAGTGTTATTTATAAAGGTGAAAGTCTCTATCTATTGGAAGCACTGGAAAAATTCCTGTTTGACTTCCATGGAGCTAGGATTTCACCAGAACATGCAAAGCGTTACCACTACGAAACAAATATTCTGAACACAGAGTAAGATATCTCTCTCCTTAAAAGAACAAAAAAATAATAAAAAAAATCAAATGGACAAAAAGATAATTCAATCATGAGCTATCATCCTTCTAAAGACTTTGTCACAGTACATTAAGACAATAGAAAACTACAAATGTGATAATCAAATGTTTTTTAAGTTAATCATTTCAGCTTACAGGACAGATTTTTCACTCGTGAAAGCTGACATACTCAGTTGAAATCAACAGAGCTATGACAATTTACTCCAGCTAAAGGTCTGGCCCATTGGTTTTTGAAATTCAAGCAGAATTGGAGGAAGAAAGCATAAATTTACAAACAAAAAAGATTCAGAGAAGAAATGAACTGTCCTGGCTTTCATTCTTCCCAAGTCACAGACCAAAACCACAGCCCAGAATAAGGCAGTGGGAAGAAGTTGTGCTCTTCTTCATTCACTTTAACTGCATTTCCTGATAGGAGTGAAAGGAAAATTAGCAAACCGGGACCAGACCTGCTACACGGGAATACAGTTTGGGCAAAAATTTGGACTGAGTCATCTTGGCAAAGCAGCACCAGAGCTAGAAACACAACATGCAGCCCGGACTCCCATCCCAGTGCTATTTCCCACCTATTCCTACCCTGTCACAGTTCCCTTTCTCAACAGCCTTTAAGCTTCTACAAAGAATTTATCCCAACATCACCTGGTTGTGTCTGGGAGCTCAGCCCATTTTACAGGTGCATAATTAAATATCCCTTTCGGTCATGTATCAGCTTGGTGTCTGTGATCTAGAACACAGAAGAGGAGCTTTCACAGAACAGCCAGAGACTGACCCTGCAACACCATCAAACCCCAAATCATCATGGACACGGCTCCGACCTGTGCCAGGGCTGAGCTGTGCAGAGAGGGAGGAAGGCTTGGAAAATTCCACAGACAGAGATCGGATTTCGGTGTGAAACAAAAATATTATAATTCAGCATGAAAAGCAAAGGTACTTCCTGAGGAAAACATTGGGAAGAAGGAACTGTTCTGTTTTGCAAGCCTAAACAGAAGCACACTGTCCTTTTAGGAGATGACGCAGCCAATACCTGCTAGCAGGTCCGTGTTAACTACAGCTAGTTTTTCCTTCACAATATGTTGCGTTTACTGCCATGTGGTTAAAAACCCAAGCCCTGCTGATCTAAACCCTTTCAAGTGATGTTTGTTATGTTTCCTGCTGTCACTATTTGTCCAGTAATACTTTGCTAGAGAAGCTGGGCAAACTTGTCAGGGGAGGCATTTAGCGGCCCCAGGGAGACTGGCCCCAGCCCTGCCCCATGAGCTCACGGCCTGACCCTTCCAACCTGCCAGAAGTTTTTATTCCAGGCCCGAGTAAAGGAAGATAGGACTTGATGTTATTGATCAGCCCAACGGACCATCAGACTTAGCAGATGCTTCTGCTACTAATCTATACTTTCTGGTTCACGGGAAGGTAACTGTACCTACATACGTGCAATTCATCTCTGATAACGCATGGAGACTAATTAGCTCATGATGTTTCTTTGTTCCTCCTTACCTTTGTATCTCTGCCTATCTCTCATTCTTTCTCTGAGCTGTACTTTCAGACTATTGTATTTTTTATATTTATTTGTCATGAGTACACCACTGGCAGGCATTGTTAATTTTAAGGCACCAAGAAGAAAGCTCTCTGCTACCTAAATTATTTGTAGGATTTCTTGGCTGAACGTGGGTATTTAAAAAAATGTATTTCACAGCATCGAACGGGAGAAGAGAGGAGAGTTACCTGAAAAGACTTTATAGAGGGTTCAGGGTAGATTGATTTAGTAACATCTGCTCATGAGGAGACTGCAGCTCTTTCAGGAGAAGGTGGAAAGCAGCAGCCAAGTCTGCGAGCTGCACATTATACCCGTCTGAATACAGACAGGTTTGTGGAAACAGAGCATGCTGTTAGTGCAGCTATTTGACAGCCTCTGAGAGCACCTGCTAACAAGGATGAACTTTATTTATTTATTTTTCAAGAAACTCATCATTATGACTACTTCTATCCAAAGTGAGATTTGGGGATTCAGTTTGGGAACCATTATCGTGTGCTGCACAAATGCTGGGACTCTCTCTGGATGGCCACCTCTCAGCAAAACTGTGAACCAACCACACCACTGCTCCCACAGCTTACACTCAAGCTACACCAAAGAACAATGCAAGCTGCTTATTGTAAGGACTGGGGAGAACCCCCCAGTCCTGTTAGGACGTGGCTGCAGTTCCCTGGACTGAACTCTTTTGGCTCTTGCCTTCTTTGCTGTAAAGGCTGAGGCTCGCAGCTTCCCCCCGGGCCAGCCCCACCACCAGGAGAGAAAAGCGTGCTTACTGGAATATGCAGCTCTTGCTATACCGACCAGAAAACAGCTCCTGCTTCAGACTGCAATATGCCTTGATGGCACGAAACTGTAGCACTCACTTCCTTCTGCCCAATTATCCATCAGCACCTACCACCAGCAGAGCCGGTCAAAGCCTGCCTCCGACTGTTTGTTGTCTTCCAAGAAGTCAGCAGCAGGATGTCGCCTTTACGCTCCAGGTTAGGTTTCCTCTCCCATCTGGCCTCTGCTACATCTTCAGAGAGAAGATTTCATTTACAGGCTGCTTGCCATGAAGGAAGGAAACTGTCTGCTACTTCTCTTCTCCGCAGGGATGATGATACAGCATGCTTCCTCCGCTAACTATCTGCTACTGCTCTGTAGCATACAGCACAAATGTCTATCGACTGCCACTGACTGCTAATAATACTCAAGAGGAAGAGCAGCACATTCACACAAAAAAAATAAAAGATGTCTCGAGTCCTCACTTGGATTAAAATTGGTACCTTCAGAGGCAGCACAATGGGATGGGCATTGGGAATGGAGAGAGACAGGACTCTCCATTACTTGTAATTCGGGTGTGCACAGAAGAGATGAACACAAGTGTTTCTCCTCTCCTCTCCAGCCACAAAGCCCATCATGTTCAAGACGACACCAAACACTGCTGCTCTTCCATATGCTTGCCTGGTTTTTATTTCCTCTTAAAAATACATTTCATCAGGATACTGCAACTCAGTACACTGGGTAGGAGGAAGGGGAGGAATGCAGATCTGTTGTCAGTGAAGTTTTTACACACATGGCACAGACCCTACCACTGATCTAACGATTTTAAACAATCTCCCTACAGACATCAGGCAATCACAACTTTTTCCTGTCCTTTTTGGTTTGAAGTGCACAGAAACCAGAGGGCTTCGTTGCAGGCGATATTTCTATAACACTCAGCTGAGGCTGCACGTGCTGGGCCCTGGTGGGGCTGGGACATGTGTAATGAGGGACACAAACGTGGTGGAAGGAGTCCCACCACGATCAGCCTGGAGTGGGCACTGAAGTCACCTGCACTGTGAGCCGTGCTCAGACATCCTCTGGGAAGGGTGCTGGGTCCCTGCAGGTCAGCAGCCAGGAGCAAACTGCTGGGCAGGGACAGCAGGGGGACCCCCTCGTGACACACACGGGACCAAATTCTCCCCGAGAGCTTCCCGAGTTTCTGATCCACAGAGCCAAATTCTCACAAGCATCCTGCTCCCTACTAAGACAAAGGCATTTTCATGATTAAAGTCGCCAGAATGTAACAAAGAGAATATTAATTATTTTCCCAAGAACTTGAGCCAGAAAACAAGTCCTAACATTTATGGTTTGAGTTCAGGTTTGGGCTTGTGGACTTCTGTAGCCTTCCCTCAGGCTGGCAACCCTTGAACAGTGCTGTTATTCTCAGTTCAGGCGCCTGCGATAATCCATTAGCACCCCCTCCTTCCACTTTCACCATCTCCTTTTAATCATACCCGACTCCTTTGGCAGTCATCTCGGGGTAGTACATAACTCGGCAGGAACTCCACTGTCATGTAGCATTAATTTAACGTCCACTTATTATAAAGTGTTATGGAGAAATAATACACTATTCTTGGATGAAAAGATTGCATTAGAAACCTGACTGTGTAATGAAGACGCAGTTTTGAAAGGTGCTGCCTATTGTTCAGCATCTTACGCCGCGCAGAAGGAAAGTGCTGCTTGTTTTGACAGGCGACTGAAATTTCCGCTTACTGCTTTAACAGCAATGCTTTAACTGTCATTCCGCGGGGACAGGAACGCTCCGTAGTGCAAAACACGCTTTTCAAGGATTGATTTGGACATACCTACATGCCTGTTTATATATATTTTTAAACGTCAAATTAGCTTGGAGGTCTAATTTTCCTGTCCTGGCCGACAGAGGATTTCAGGGCACGGTACCCAGCGGCACTTCAGGCAGACCTGTTGTACCTCTAATGGGCGATTTGCAGCTCTCCGTTTTATTCCCGTTCAGAAGACAAAACCCATCTACTAAGACAGGAGTTCCTGCTGTCACTTTTTAAAAAAACAACAAAACAAAAAAACCCGCTCTAATCTACTTTGTGCGAACAGGTAGCCGGGAGGGCACATGGCACACGTTGGTATTCCGTAACGATAAGCACCTATACAATTAGTAAATCGTGCTAATGACTTCGGCAGCCAGTTTGAAGAATGACAGGACAACTGGTGGCTGGAGTTAAGCAGAACTGAGCAGGAAGGCAGTCCTGAACAACAAAGGACTGCGTTTAATACAAGCTTGATTCTTACACTTCACCACAATAAACATAATTACTGAAGACAACAGGAATTTAAAAACAACCAAATCCACAGGCCATGTCTGAATAAATCCAACTGCAGGAGCACTGAGGCCGCTGGAACAGTGCTCCTTCGTGGCCTATTTTCCTGTGTAACTTGCAGTGCTGCGAACAATGGGAACTTCCCAACAACAGGCGGGAAGTTAAGGTTCTGCGGGTTGCAAGATTTTCATTTTTGACACTGTGAGAACTAACTGAGACATGAGCTGTCTGTGTCAAGAAGAAGACTTCTGAGTTTGAAAGCTAGGAGTGTTTCACTACAGCAAAGCCCTTGGGGTGTCAGGCCTTCCACGGTGCCTCGGGATGCTGACCGCACAGCTAACTGCTGCGCCGAGCCTCCAGCCCACCCCTCCGTGCCTGTTAGCGCCTTGTGTCAGTCTCACAGCTGAAGCACAGAAGCGAACAAGCACCAGAAGCAGGAGCTTCATAAAACCAATTTGTCTTTAATCCTCTGGGTTAGTGCAGAGGAAGACTTGGCTCTGCCCAACAGGCCACAGCCGAGCACGGGCAACCCGGCAGCTGTCTGCAGCAGGTGATGTGTTCAGCCCTTTCTGCTTCCAGAGAAAATATGAACAATTTTTCTCTTTCATCCAAAGATCATCGTTTCACACATAATATGATGGTGTTTTAAGTTAATGAACCCTGTGGTGTGAATAATTAAAATTACCTGATAAAAGAAGAACCAAACAACAAGGTCCTTCCAAATTTGAAGGAGTTACGAGATATTAATTACGAGTAACCAGAAGGCAAAACCCTACACTGTGCTTAGATAAAACTCTGAAAACTAAGGGCCGAAGCGTAACCAAGCAGAGCCAGGCAAGACAATGCAGCTGGCCGGTAGCCCTCCCCAGTTTCTCCAGAACTGTTTTTGGACAATAAAAGGAAGTGTTGGAAATGAAGTGCCTGTAACTTTCCTGACACTGTGACAGTGACAAAGAGCATATGTCTGCTTAGCTTCAAAGAACGCTCTGTAAATACTGGTGGTAAATAGACAGTTGTCTAAACAATTACATCAGGGAAATCATTACCGAACCCGCTGCCAAAGCCCATGCAGAAGGAGTCAGACCCAACGCCTGCTCCCAGCACCCCAGCGCTTTGCCAGGCGATTCCCCGGCACTGCGGCTGGGGCCGAGAGAAGGACGAGAAGGAGCCCAGGAGGCCGAAGGACAGAGCCACTGCAGGGAGCAGCCCCATCCTCACCCTACCAGAGGCTCTCCACTCGCTGACCCACAAGCTTTCCTCTGAATGAGGCGCTTGACCGTGGAAATACGCTCTTGCCCAGATCCCTGCCAGCATCACATCCAGATCTGCCACCGCCGCTGCTGTCCCTGCCCGCCAGCTGCATCCCGAGAGGACGCACGGCCTGGGTGAAGCCACAAGAGCAGGGTGGTGGGGGAGGCTTGGTGCCTTGCACAGCAGCAGGACCAGGAAGTGGTGCATCGGCTGACGGCTTCAGAGGCTCCCTGACAACTTGCAGTGGCATATGGCACCTGTCCACCAGCACAAGGCTGATACTGCAAGTCATTGGGACCATTTAAAGGTGAGTGGCAGGTGGGAGAGCTCACAGCAGAAGGGATGAGGTAAGGAAACGTTTGACAATGAGAGAGAGCATAAGATGGGGAAACAGAAAGGAAAACAAGAGCCTACTCCAATCTGCTTCCTCTGCCATGACCGACACCTCTCCCCTTTAAAAATGCAGCAGGCTGTCAGAGGCTTACAATTCATAACTTACTTGGTCTGATGGAACCGAGGGAGATGCTGTGTAAGCTGCCAGCCACAAGGGTATGCATTACAGTTTCTGAGCGCACGGATCCAACGTGCCCGGCTTCCCGGCTCAGTCCCAGCTACATGGGAGCGTCTCACTGATGGGCAAGAACCCATGTTTTATATTAAGACAATAATCACTTGAATCCTCCAGGATAATATGAGAATTCCAGTTATCATTTACAATAAACGGATATGGTAAAAAATGAGCAAGGTGTTCCACTGCTGAAGAAAATACTTATTATTTTATTTGAATGTTGTATGACCTTGATGGTACGGGACAAGATGTCCATCTGAGAATGAGCGCCACGGCCTTAAATTCCTACTATGTTCCTTCAAAGCTGGTGATTTCTATATCCAGCAAAAATGTTATTCACAGTAATTTTATTTGTCTTGAATATGCTAAGAGATCCCACACAAGAGCTGGTACTGACTGAAAGCAGGTCACTAAGGTGGTGCACAGCAGAATATAGGAGCATTCTGCATAAATGAAAACAAAACCCATTAGGTTTTTAACAGGAGAATTTCAAAATCTAATGCATACCTCATCTGGCACCTGCAATTTCACCTGGCATGGTGCAGAGATCTCATTACTACACTAAAAGGGAGATTTGGAGAAGACTGGAACCTGCTTGCAGCCATTTCCATGACTGATGTCCTACCTCCCTCACTCTGAGCAGGAGTGTCTCATGGGCTGCATCCAATCACACCAATTTTCAGAGAGGGACAGGAGAAATGAATGGTTTAACTACCAAATAAAGGTGAACCTCAGACCTCTTTGCAACACTTTTTCCATTAAGTGAAAATTCACAGTCTCTGAAACAATATGAGATACAGTTGTTAGGGATCACTGATAACTTCTACTGCTAATGAACCTTACAGCAATTAAGTATGAGCAGCACACTCATGATTTGAAGATCACAGAAAAGAAACAGCAAGGCTACTACTTACAAACCTCGGTCCAAGCAAAGAACACCTTACCGGTAATGACTTGGTTATGTTCCTTCATTTTTTGCATGGAGTGTGAGAGTTGCAGGGAGCTACTATCTTTGTAAACCCATAGAGGAAGAGGAGTCTATCACAGGGAAGATGTGTGGTGGCTGCTGTTTCAAATGGACGAGATAGTTTTACCCAAATGTAAAGACCCACCTATAGGGACCCTTCTCCACACAGGAGTAGACTGGGAGAAGCAGCAAAGCCGATGGGCGACTGGCCAGCAGCTGTGGGGACGTGACTTTTCCACCCCACCTTGCCACCTTCTTCTGCTGTCGGATGACTGCGCCTGTACCTTACGCGTGCTTTTTGCTCCACCAGCTGCACCTTGGCAACACGCAAATCAAGTTCTTTGTAAAGGTTAGTCCTTAATCACGCAGCTGTGCAGCCCTAGCGGTAACAGTGCACAGAAAGCGCACGATATTCTCCAATGCAAGTAAATGACAGAGAAAACTAAATATTTTACAGATAAATTACCTGCTTCCATACCCACTGGGCTATAGTCCAGTGAAGTCGGTTTCAGCTCAAACCTAATGCAAGACTCCTACAATGGCTTTTTCAAAATGTCCTGAAACACAAAGGTACTTGCCAGAGCGGAGTGCTCGCGTGGATTTCCAACATGACAATTTCCAAGGTTTCTAGCATAGATCACTCCATAAATGCATTTCAGTGCCACCAGGCAAGATTCTGATCTCAGCCATGCTGGTGTAAATCTATTATAATTTCATAATCTAGCCTTTAGCAGTTTTAATTTGTAAGAATGCCACTGGGGTATATTTACTCTATTTTCTACAGCCTGTTAGGTGAGAATTATAGCCATGTTGTCCAAAGCACACTCTAATCTTATATGCATCCATTAGTGGCTTAAGGAAAATAATCAGACTGTCCAATCAGCCTAGCAGATAACGCACAAGCCATCATTTACATGTTATCCCTTTCTGCAATATTGTGATTTCCACTTGGCCCCAGGGTAATGCACTATCGGTATTAGCAATTTTCCTTGTAAATTAATCAGAACCACCTAGCAAATAATTACAAACTTCTCTTCCAAATCTATTATCTTCAAGTTTAAATGTGGGCAGATGGTAGGCCTTAGGGCATGTTTTATTCCAGGTATGGAATTAATTGATGATTTCTCACATTATAAACAGAGAACTTTGTATTATTGCTGAACCTCTAATTTTTTTTTCCTCTCATCCTATTAATGTTCATGCTAGGTAAATGTCTGGCAGCAATGAAATGTGAATTTTAAATACTTGGCCAATTTTGACTAAGGTGCAAGAATCACACGCTTCCTTCTCACTAGCACACTGATAGTCACAGCTCCTCTGTGCTACTCATCCTCTGATGGGTACGAATTAATTTATTCCTCAGGCTGCCTGCCCTTGAGTGGAGTTGGACACTTTTCTAAATAGGACTATGACACGCACAGTAGTTTCAGAATATAAATAGTCTAAGTATAAGACATTTGGGTTTGAAAATCAATTTTTCCTTCAAATTGATACCCTAGAGCTGAGAACTGATTACTCATTAATTAATTAAACTTTCAGTGAGCACTGGATCTCTGGAAGCCCAGACAAGGGGGAGGGGAGCTCCTGGAATAATACCTGGTCCAATGCAGACATGGAATATCTAACCTTTAGGATCTGTAAGGCTTTCTCTCATTAATCCAATGAACTGAGATATCATCACCCTTAAAACCAGTATGTAAAGACATGGTCATGCAAAATACTTCCCTCACCTGTTTGTCGGGTTCTGAGTCTCAGGCTGAGACATCCAGGGACCTGAGAAGTCTCCATTCAATTTGAACACCCACCTACCATGGAGTTATACAAGTACCAAGGTTTGCCTTGAAGGCAATAGGGTTGTACTGCATCATTTAAACCCATTGGATCAATTAAAACAATTTTGTAATTAAGAATGTATTTCATGCTTAATACCTTTTCCTCAGAACAGTGTGGTACCTGCTGTTCTTTATTCCTCATAAAACGAGGATATATCATAAGTAAAACCACTAACTATTGCTTAGACTTTGAGCATCAGTGCTATTATGAGCTTAAAAACATCTACCTAATCTTAAATAAAATGACTACAAGCTGATCGCAGGCAGCAAGAGTCCATTATGAACACAGTAATACTTTATTTTAAACCATTATTATTCATGTTACTCTAGGCAGAGATGGAATTCCTTCTGCAAGAAATAAACAAACACCTCTTTATAAATCATAGCCCTACAACAAAGCTCTGGGAGTTTAATTCATTGCTTCCTTCCTTTATTATTTTTCTTTATGACTTCCTCATTTGGAACTTCTCCTATTCCATCACTCACACAAGTAAAAACAAGCTTATGTGATTATACATCACATTTCCTTCTCCTTCCTGTAAGGAGGGGGAGGAAACCAGCTCAAAACAATTGAAAACATCAGAGAGATGCTCCTGGTTGAGGCCGGGGACAAACACGCAGTCAGCACAGCATGCCCCTTGCTGTTGTTTCCCTAGGACAGCCTAGTGGTGTTGCAGAAGGAAAGCTGAAAGCGTATACAAGGCAAAACCCCAGTGAAACAGCTACTAAAGAACATTTGTTCTTCAATATTCTGAAGAACTATGTAGGTATTAATATAAAATCCGGGTAATAGAAATGGTATAAACAGAAAGCTTTGTTCTTGCTTTGTGGAAGCTCTATTCTTTGTCAGCAATCCATGACAAACAAAACGAAACCAGAACTTAGCTGGGTAGAAGACAGAAAAAGACAAACAGCTTTTAATAATGCATAAAGTTGATCACAGTGCAATCCTACGACTAAGATCCAGTGCCAGTATCAAGCAAACAAAACATGATTGCATTGAAGACGGCTGATGCACAAGGAACATGACTAATTGTAAACAAGCAATTTCACTGGCCAAGGTTCTCAGAAGCAACTAATCACTTTAAACACCTAACCTTTCCCCCACCCCGTCTACTCTAAATATTTTAAGAGAAGCCTTGCTTTCCAAATATGAAGAGCTCTACCCTAGTTCTCAAAACCAGGTCACCTCGAGAAGCAGAGCAACTGACATACAAGCTGCTGAAAACCGAGCCCCCTGACTTTCAGAACTGGAACAGAACGTTGCAAGCTCCAAAAGCCAGGCTTCTCCGCAAGTGTCCAGAGCTATAGGTGTGAGGCACGGGGTGCTAGGCGTTCAAAATCATTACTGGTAGCCAAAACGACAAGCTGCCTTTGCAACTTGAAGGCACTGAATTCAATGGGAAGCGTCTTACACAAGCACACGTCTTATGCAACACAAAGCAAGAGCCTGAAGTTGGGCAACCAGGCCAACTGCTTCTCACAGTGACAGAGGTGAGGGATTCTATGATGGGAAATGTAATCAAATAATTAATTACCAAGCTGACTGCGTATCTTAAGGAGATGAAGAAAGGACGTATTAAGAGCTGGAAGTTGAAGAAGCAGGCAAGCAAGGAGATCAGGGTTTCTAAAGGCCAAATTCAACCTCCTTGAGTAGGAAAAATTTGATTTTGTTTATCTAAGTAAGGAAGCTTCTATTATCTCTTGGGCTCTTCACTGATCAGAAAGCTTCAGGTAATGCTTGGAAAGGGACAAAGAGATATGCTATAACCAGAAACCATGAACTGCATTTTCTCAGCAATGCATTAAGGTCTTTGATGACAAACAGGAATATTTAATAACATATTTTTAAATAGAAAAGGATAGATGCAACTTAATTCTATAATTAAAGGGTTAATTATATGCATGATAAAAATAAGTTTTATGTTTTACAGTGCACACCCAATCCCTATAATCTGGTCATAAATAAAAGGTCTGGTGATAAGGAAAGCTGCAGGCAGGAGAGCAACTCACCATCTTTAATGGGCAGTTATATGACATGCTGCTAGTACATTGGCAGTAAATCAGCAGAAACATCTTTTATAGAGTTCTAGTTTTTATGATGTCATTAACTTTCCTCCTTATACTTAAGGGATAATGAAATAAAGTCATGAGGAGGGATCAAAGGATGAGCCTGAACTGTGTAGTTTGAAACAGCCACAGGGGAATCAATTTTGCCCACACTTTCTTGCAGACATTTTGATGGCAGAGAGGAGCGAAGAGTGGAGGAGGCAAGACCGACCACAAAACTTTTGGCAAACCCTGAATAGCACACATATTAATGGGCTGTTTTATGAGAAGAGTTCTTTAGGCAATAACACTGTGGCTTCAAAATACGGCAATTTTGCAATAATTTAAACATACAAGGTGGTGGGATCAACACCATGTTCAAAGACATTGCAAGACAGGCTGCAGAGTTAGCACACCCGCACTGGAGAGATGCCAGGTACAGCAATGTCATCTCATCCCCTCGGGTAATTAGAAACACTGGGCAGGATGGAGATCAATAGGGTAATGCACGGCATACGATAACCAGTGGACACCATTAAAATAAGGCAGTAACACTGGGAAGTTATAACAGTTCTGAACCGTTTGGGTCAAGTCAGGCATCAATCTAACACAAATGGAAGAAAATGTTGCTGGCAGATCTGTATCTAATTAAAAAAAATAAATAAAATCTAAGTAAACCTCCCCCTGCCTAGCAGCGGTCACCGAGATTAAAATTATTCCCATGGTGTATGTATCAGACAAGCAGGTTGGAGCTTCCTGGGTTTGCTGATGTCTAACAGCAGCTTCCAGAGGGATCCCTGCAGGAGCCTGTCTCTGGATTCCCTTCTGACAGCACTCAAGAAGAAACCTCTGACACCAAAGTCCATTTCTCCTGATTACCTTCACTGGAGGAATAGGGAACCAGAGCTGTTCTCACCCCTGGTCCATTGTAACTAGAAATTGGTTGATGTAATGCTCTGAGCTATCTTTTGAATGTCCTAAATAGGAGAAAACAATTCTATATTTTTCCTGTGAGCAAGAATTCTTGTTATCAAACCAGCACTAAGGTCACAGAGATGGCAGAACTGCCCAGACTGGAGTTCAGCTCTACTCGTGTCACCAGCACTGTTGCCGTGCTTTGTGAGAGGGATCCTGAGGAGGCTGGGGAGAAAGCTTCAGAAAATAAGTGTAATTTTTTGAAAAAAATAAATTAAAAAGACCGTATTTCCAAATAATGTTGGGGCTTGTGTGTGTAAAGACTTCTTAAGACACATCTTGTCCCTGCGTGTAAGCTGTTATTTTGGATGCCTCTTTTTACTCTTTCCAAAAGTTCCTCTTAACAAACAGAACTAATCTAGGATGAGTGCCGGAGCACAGTTTCGAGCAACACTTAGAACAGGTCTGTGGGTAACAGACTGTGTCAACACATATTAATTGCAGTTTATAATTTACAACACTGTTCAGAAGTCACAGCCTAGTCTGCACAGAAGACCAAGAAATTCTCTACAACAACAACAAGGCATTTTTTCCATCCCAAGGAATGGTATCCTATTGAGGCACACGGAGAACGTGTTTTTTTCCAGTACCACAGAACATTCGTCTTACACATTAGCTTAGACTTGAACAGGAAATGCCATTTGTTCAACACCTCATGACTATTTACCATTGCAGACCTCAGATGTGATCCAAAACCCTGTGAAGTAAAGATCCTGCATTGCCTGCACTGAGCAACTGGAGAATGCCTGGGGATAGCAAGGCACGAGAGCTTCCTGCGTTGGGTGAGCCTTTACTCCATTTGCTCATCTGAGCGATTTGTTAGCGGAACTATTTCCAAGATAAACATCTGCTAGAGTTGGCCCAAACGAGACCCCATGCTCGATCTAGGTTACATCTACCACTATTGGCTTATTGAGGGCAAATAAAATTAAAACATGCTGCTGCTACTAAGGAATTAAGAGTCTTGACTCCATAAAATGCCATCATCTAAAAACTGGTAGGCTGAAACACCTGGACATCCTGATCATTCCTTACTGTTTATTGCTCTCTCATCCAGCCATTAAATTGGAAATTCTGCCCCTTCCCACCAAAGGAAGATATCCAGTATTGACTGTTCCTTAACACACAAATTGTATGCAACCTGGGTCTCCTCCTCCTTGCAGCCCAATGTTTTATTTCACTTGTTTTGCATAACTGTTTTGAAGATTTTGCCATGGAAATGAAGATGGAGAAGTTAATTAGCCCATCTTAGGGATTCGCACGGGTATGTGGGAAGCTCTAGGTCAGCGCATCTGCGTGCAAACACAGCGGTCAATTAGCAAGAAGAACGTTTATCAACAAGTGCTGTTACATTTTCCAGAAGCAACTTTTCAGCACAATACTAGCAAGGATCAGACGTGTTCGTTAGGATGCTGGAGGCTGCTCTGCCTGAGTATCACACGGCTTGCAGCAAAGTCCCGACTCCACTCATCTTCCCATTCAAACTGAAACTGTCTTTTGTCTGATCTATGCACGCAGCAGTGCAATGGAAGAGTAACCAATCCTGCCTGCCAGGGAATAATAACGGCCATGTCAATGTACCTGTCCATCTCCTGCCCGAGGACCTGCCTCTCGCTCCCCATCCTCCTCCCAGCTCAGTTAGGTTGGAAGTTCAATCCCAACGACGCGATGTTAGAGGTGGAGGGAAGCTCTACTAGTGTTGTCAGAAGGGGGGAGGGAACGGAGGAGCTAATTGTATGCACTGCAACTCTTCCTAAAAATAAGAAACGGAGTTATCACAGTGTTTCTTATAGGGCTTTATGCATTCAAACTTCTCTAAATGAGGGACTACTCCATGCATCGCGCATTGCCATATAGATGATTGTATACCATTACCTAAAATTGAACTGAGTCTGTTCAACCTACCCTGCACTCCCATTTGTCACAGAAACAGTTTCCCTGGCCCATTCACATAATGAATGTGGGTATGAAGTTAATGCCAAGGAAGATAAGCACCCTCAGGGTTATTTAAGCCTACCCTTCTCTGTCATTCCCTGCATTATTTCTTAGGCAGTATTATATAGTAGAGTTTGTTTTTTTTTAAATAAAAAAACAAGCTGAAGGGGGAAACAGGGTAGTGGCACACCATCAAGATCTGATGCCAGCATTTGCAGTGACCTTGCTCGATGAAAAACATTTTATTGCTACCTCTTTCAAAATCTATCAGGATCAATCTTAAAATTTGTTTTTCAGAGAAGATGCTGAAGGACATACTGCACAGGTACACTTCCTCAAGCTAATACCTTGTTTTTACAGAAAACTTCTCAAATTCATCATATATATCATATTCATACAGTGAAGTAGGAAATACATAACAGGTTCCACAAAGTAACAAGTCATATTTCAGAAGCTCACTGTTTTGCTAGGGCACTCTGGATGAAGTCCTCTCCTACTGAAACAAAAGAGACTGCTCCCGTTACTACCAGCCAGGTCAGACCTGAGCTCCTAATTAAGTCCCTCTTAACTTAAGCATTGCCATGGGAATGAAGCTCTGATAGTTTCTTCTGCGTATTTCTCAAATTCCCTCATTTGGATTTAGCTGTGCATGCTCCTGATTTGCAAGCATCCTACGTCCATCCATTTATGCTGGAAAGTATATGGATGGCTTCCTTAAGCTTTTACAAAGTCCTTTGACGTTCATTCCACCTTAGCTGTACTGTGCGTCCAAGTGTGGTTGCGAACTAAGATAAAATTATTTTATAAACTATTTATCTCTAAACAATACCACACAGGCTCAAAGTAAAGTAAACCAGCCTCTGTGTTATGACTCCAGCAGACCCGGAGAGGAATTGCTGTTCAGTCCCCATTTCCACCGCCAAGCAGCTGAAGTCTGTTATCACACCTGACCAAGAAGTGTCCGTACATCTCAGAATTGTGCAAGATTCATCAGCACCCAAACAGCAGCAGTGTGCGTGCACTGGAATCAGGCCTGTACTTGGAAGATACTAGCAGGACCGAGGTGCCTTCAAACGCAAGGCTTGTAAGCTGGGAGGTTAAAAGCAGAATTAAGAGAATTAGGTGTCCAATTCCCACCGAGAGC
The DNA here is from genome assembly GCF_964034855.1 of Anser brachyrhynchus. Lineage (NCBI taxonomy): Eukaryota > Metazoa > Chordata > Aves > Anseriformes > Anatidae > Anser > Anser brachyrhynchus. The sequence goes on along the minus strand of NC_137710.1, from coordinate 7,610,771 downwards.
TAGTGGCAATTAGTATCTACAATAAATACAAAGGGCCCCTGCAATTAGTATGCAAAGATGCTTGTGCGGAGGGCAGGCTGAGATTTAATTTTTAGGGTTTCCACAGAGATTTTATTTGTGACCTAACACTCGATTTTACCTTCAGTATCTCGCTATATCCAACCTATGTGCACAGCACAGCAAGCCTGCAAAACAGGGCTTATCTAAAGAGAGCATTTCCCCGCTATGGAGTCTGCGATGTTTCTCCATTTCAATTGCAATGGTTTCTTCTTTGAAGGATTGCTAAGTGGTAAGAACAAAACCTAAGACTGTCAGGCTCTAAGCATCACAATTTCTTATGGCTTTACAGCAGAACATTAAGACAGGATGAAGAATTAGCTGTGTCAAGGAGAGAATTTGCTACTGTCAAATTTGTTTAGTTATTCGTAGTTACAAATATGATTTGCTGCTACCAAAAATCAACTAGGCTGTATTGAAAGTGTAATTTGATACCCGACTATAAATCTCTTTAATAAAGGTGTGGTGGAAATGATGTTACCCATATATAAAGATTAATCTCCATTTAAATATATATAAATTCAGGAAGCTGTACAACACTGGAGCAGAGAGAGGCTTCTTATAAAGCGCTAAGTTGCTTTGTTGCTCCTAGTAAATGCTAATTCCTTTTGCTGCCCGTTTGGTTGTACTTTACACTTAACCACACAGCTCTATTTATTATTCTCACTCTGAACTTTCACGGCATCCCTTTCATCAGCTAAATTCCGCCTTTTGAAACAAACATCTATTTGAACAAAAACAGTCTTTAAAAAAAAAAAAAAGGAAGGAAAAAAAAAAGAATCAAAGCATTTTTAGTGAAATGAAGTTTTCTGGACTGAATTACCCAGCCTACACCATAGCATGCTCAGCCACTGGAAATTATTTAGAAACAACCGAAGGATGGGGCCAAAGGCCCGAGGCCTTTATCTGGGCCGGATGATTGATGTGCTGCGGGCCCCGCTGTGGTTAACAGTGATTTTTATCTGTTGCTAGCAGCAACAGTCAGGGGCGCAGCGTGAGGCCAGCAGCCGGCCGCAGCGCTGCAGCAGGCCCGCACACAGGGACAGACAAATAGTCTTTTCAGCCGGACAGGTCTCGTGGGGGGCTGTGACATAAAGGGCCCTTTGGAAAGGCTGGAATTGTCAGCCCTTTGATGGCCGCATGCTGGGCCATTAGCTTCTGTTACTAATTTGCGGTGCATGTGAGAGGGCAGATCTGCGGGAACACCTGCGAGCGGCTCGGGCGCGCTGTGGGATGGGCTGCAGAGGGGGAGCCGGGGAATAAAGGCCGCGGCGTAACCCTGCCGTCTAAAGGGCAGATGACACAGGCTATTATCATTTCCAGCCATCAAAAGGGCTGCTCTGAAGTAACATCAAGCTGTCTAACTCAAACCTGGAGGAGCAAAGAAACCGGGGAAATTCAGAGTTAAGACGAGGCCATCTGGAACACGGCGTGCTGGGGCTCTGCGGCAACTTTTTGGGGATGGGTACCCTCATGCGGCAGGGTACCCAGGAGGAACGGGGTGGATTTTGGCACAAACCACCATCAGTCTGGGCGGTGACTCTGAAATCTGTCTCCTCCAGCCTCTGTGTGCGAACTACAGAAATACAACGGGGGGAAATAAGATTGAAGACAAAGATGTGCGTGGCCAATGCCGGCCCTGGGCTGACACTGAGGGAACACCGCTGTTACCTGCTGGGCAGCTTCTCGGCTCCTGCACTCCGAACACCGCCCTGTCTTTCCACCAGCAGAGCTGGGTCCATGAAAGCCGTACCGCCGGTGCCCGCTGAGGCACCCTGCAGGTCTCCCCGCCCCACGCGGAGCTAACCGAGGCACAGGGCGCAGCGTGCCCGAGATCGCCGAGCAAGATTACGGGAGTGCTGGGAATAGAGCGCAGACCTCCTGTCTCCTTGTCCTGCCCTTTGAACACAAAACCACGCTTCCTTTGTTGGTTAACATTCAGGATGCCGAAATTATAAGCATTCAAGGCTGCAACTTTAAAGATTAATATAAAAGCAACTTTTATATTACGTTTGTGCAAGCAACCAGAAAAGTACATGCTGTAAAATGATCTGCAATTCATACTACTGTAGGGCACTTTAGCGACTGATGAACACGCTAACTTTTGGGCTGAGTTTCACTGAAAAGCAAGTTTTTCAACCAAATTATGAAGCCTACATGAGTAACGGGATCGTTTACAACTCTCACCGCACTGTGGTGTCACGAAAACACCACTCCAGCAAATTAAATAGGCATCAGAGACCAACATGATATCCAAACAAGTCTAACCCCAGCTCCAGTTAGCAGGAGGAAAGCCCACGGTGATAGACACTGAGTCCGGAGGCACACTGATGGGACACAAGTTTGGTGGTCAAGATGGCCTTAAATTCAAACTGCAGGGCTCTGCTACTTTTGTGGTGGTTCTCTTGGGGTGTTCTCAAATTGGAATAAGTTGAAAGCCACCAGCTGGACTCCTTAAGTGAGGTATGAGACAAACCTATCATTATGAAGGAGGTCTGGGTAAAAGGGCAACCCGTTCTGACCAAACTGAAGCACAAAATTATTAAAAGCACATTACCACAGGTCTGAAATCAGAAAATGCCACCAGTAGGGCTCCATGAAGCTCTGAATCTGGCTCTTCACAATGCAGCTTTAATTACATCTCCTTCCTACATGTGCTTCCAGCTTTGCAGCAATTGAACACATTTCAATATCTAAAAACCTCAATTCATGAGATCTTGATCAAGCCATTGTAAGCTTATTTTCAATGACATGTTTGCCTTAGGTTTCACTACCACTGATAAGAACTCATTTCTTTTAAAGCAAATTCTGACAAAATCAATCAACTTGAGAAGGTCTGCTGAGTAAAAAACACCACGCTCGGCAAAGCCACAAGCCGCAGCCGTGCTGCGGTCCTGTTTAGCCTGCGAAGCCCCTCTCCATCTATGTGCAGGGCTCTCTTGGGATTCCTGCAACTCTCCACTGCTGTCACAGAGATGAAAAAAAGCCTACTGTTCTCCCACTCATTGTCCAAGGCCAGCGAGGTAAAGAGCTACCTGAATAGAATACACACAAGGATGTTTGCCCAAGGCACAGACGGATCAGAGATAAGGTTTTGATCAGACCGGGTGTAAAGCATCCGTAACACAAAGCAGAAACTAGTCCTATTGAGGATCTTTCTTTCTCACTCCACTCCTCCAGTAAAACAACTCTGGAAAAAAAACACATACACACAAATCAGCCCTTGCCCCACAAAAGCTCTGGATAAAACCATTAGGTGCCCAATGCATTGTTCAGAGGCCAAACCGTTTGCACACCTCGTGCCATGCCTCTGAGATCCATCCTGCCTGCCCCTGCACCCCACAACAAAGAGCTGGCAGGCAGACCTGCTGCAGCTTTGTTCCTGTACATTTCGACATTACTCAACCCCTTCACGCAATCATCTTCTCCTCACTCTCCCTGGCTGTCCAGTATAGCAATGAAGAAAATTAATGAGAAACTGCAAACTGCCCTTCTAATTTTTCTTTCTCTTTCGAGAACCTGCCCTCCTCTTTGATCTTCCCAACGAGCCCGTTTTGATTGCTGACCCAACCACCTGAACAGAAACTTTAAAGCGTTAGTCACCGGTGCACAATGTGTCATAGCACTTTGGGCCAACCAGATGGGTAACGCACAGACACTTTAGCTAAAAACATGCCAAAGCCTTTCTTGCTAACCACCAGATTCATCTGAAGTTCATTTGCATAGCTCTTCTTGCATGTTTCAACTCGCATACTTCATTTAAACTACACTGCCTAAAACAACTTCCACCATTTTTCTCATTCAGCCCAGCAGTGTTACTGGAATCTTTTGAAGAAATGATTCCCTTTATATTTGCCAGAATACTCAGATTTTAGCATTTATTTCTGAAAGGCAACTATAGTACCAATCCTGCCAACCCAACAGCTCAGTGGCCATCATTCAACTGAGGAAATCAATAGAAACTCTTTCCAAAATTCCCAGATTTGCTGTTCTCCCTTCCCCCAAGATACTTTAAACCTACCAAGTCTGCGGATGAAGTGGGACCTGACAGGCTATGCTGTCCCTACTTTTGTTCTCCGTGCCAACGACAGTGAAGCCAATCAGCGATGCAGAGCCTAATTGTCAGCTTGCACTAACATCTTTCAGATAAAATGATTAACTTTACATCAATCATTGGACATTATACAAATAGAGTCACTGGAACAAAATACTGCTGCAGAATCAATTTCTTTTGGCTTTGATAATGAATGCCTTGGCTTTTATTTCCCACATAAATGCCTATTTTTTTTTAATTTATGTATGAAGAGCCCATCATACTGCAGCAAAGTGAAAGGTTTGTGCGCTGATCTTGTTTAGTGTCTACTAAGGCTTCCTATGCAATGCCCGTCATCCTGCAGACCTAGCCTACCTCCCCAGGCCTTCTGCCCTTCTGTTTAGGTCCTGGGTCTCTGTTTCAGTATCTGATGAAGGAAACAACAGTGAAGTTAAGAAGAAACACTGACAAGACAGAAAGACAGAAAGGCCATTCCTCTGGGGACCTGCTGTAATCTCTTATCTTTCCTTGAAATATTGAACAATTGTTACCCTACCTTCTCATACAGCACCAGATAAAGCGTTTGTGGAAATCGCCCCTTTAAATCCCTCCCCTCCATGCTCTAAGTAGGATCCATAAATAGGATTTATATAATGAAGCTGATTCTGGCATGCCTGAAAAAGTTCTGTTTGTTAAGAAAAATACTTGAACAAAGATGTACTGTGAGACATTGTTTGTTTGTTCTGAAATACAAATATGCAAATAAGGACACAATATGTTTTAAAAAAATAATAAAGTCTTAAATAGATGCCCAAAAATAATGCAGCCAAGCTTGAGAAAAAGATGTGAATATGAAAGCCGTAATTATCTAGCAGTAGGACTAATCCAAATAGATCGGCTGGAAATAAAAAGAAAGAAAAAGAAAGAAAACAAGGGAAGTGCTCAACACATGAGACTGCAGCATTTGGTTTCAGAGCGGGCAGGTGGTTTCCTTGGCACTTGGGCAGCAGAGAGCATTTCAGATGTGCAGCACACTCTGAAACCCCTGCCGCCGGCTGCTGGCTTGTCGCACGTTCAGAGATCGCACTCACTATCCAGTAAAAGCAGCTGCACCTTCCCTCTTTCAAAATCCCATTAATGGCTGGATTTAGATGCATTTGCAAAGATCTTTGTGTTTCTTTGCAGATCTGGGCAACAGCTAATGCTACCACAGGCTGCAGGCTAACCTCCATTAGCTATCTGACACTCCAGTTCAGTTCTGATCATCTCCCAGCTTCCAGGGGGGTGAGACTTCTGAGCTGGGACGTGCCACTGGTAGGGTGAGCAGTGGCTGGTGCCACCAGGGAGGGAGATGCCACCAGGTGTTTGCCTCTGCAGCTTTCCAATGGCATGCTCTGCTGCTGCTGGAGCTGACGACTCCTAGTCCCCTCTAAAACCAGCCCTATGTTGCTTTGCCCTAGGAGTTTCAGCTTATGCTCCACACAGTGGCATCCCCTGGGTTGCAGGCTTTCCTAGACCAGCAGACGATTTTGGACACAGTCAGTCCCTGTTGGTTCCAGGTGACAGAAACAGAAGTCACTGACCTGGTATTATCTGAGACAAAGGGCTGGGAGAAAGAAGGGGAAAGAGAAAATAACATTAAAAATAACAGATATATGTAATTATTCAGACTGTGGGTAATGTTTCAAGAATAAAATATATCCTCCTAGTCCCTTCAGGTACTCTTCATCCCACATCCTCCAAATGGGCATGTTATGCCACGGGGATGATCTTCACAAGGCCTGACATTCAAGCAAGGGCAGCAGTTTAGTCACCTCCTCAACATTTTGCACAACAATTAATAGGAGCCTTATTTTTATTACATTACACTTCAAAGATGCGGTCTTGCCTTGGCTAAGATTTCATAGGAAATCTTAAAAGGGACGTGTTAAAAATTTCTCTCAGGAAAAGCAGCTCAACAACAACAAAACCTGCAAAAACCTAGAGCACAAGAACCCAACCGCACATACATACACACACACTTCCAGACATTTAATTACAAAATATATGCGTATGACAGACATCAACAAGCCTACAGGAAGATTCCTGCTTCAGTATTCAATGCAGCTGCAATAAATATTTCAAGGTTTCAAATGGATGCTTTGCAATAGCACAGTTTTCATTTGCACAAGTGCCGCAAGGAAGAATTCAACACATGCTTAAAGCAAAACCAGAGTATTTTCCTGTAAAACTTTAATTGGGAAACTGACACTATATAATCTGTACATCATTGCCTCCGAGCTGTTGTTAAAAAATTAAAGCTGTATCAAAAGAACTGCTTTGTTAAATTAACACGTTATGCATACCAGACAATCTGCACCAGGAAAGGAAATAGCTTTGAGTCAAAAACGCAGTGATTGTTATGGTTGCCACTGAAAGACTCTGAGCCACGCAGCACAAGCAGACAAAAGCATCCTACAAGCCCTGTACACAGATGCATGCCCTTACAAATGTGCCATTCAGTAGCATACTTTCCATCCGCGTACCTCAACATGCAGCAGCAATGAGTATCCCTGCTCCATTTCAGAGAGAGAAACTCGGGCACTGAGGTTCACAGCAACTTGCCCAAGGGCACGTTTAAAGTCCTAATTTAAAGCCTCATTAGCCCCCGGTCTCTTTCTGAAGCTTGTCCATTGTAACCCTGCAGTTTGCTCAGCAAACATACAAGGAAAACAAATCAGGTGCCCTAAGTGGTCCGGACATTATGACCACCTTCCCTGTCCTAAGCTTTGCCAGCCCGTGTCACTGCCACCACCGTTTTGGCTTCTCGCTAGTCCAGGCTCATCAAGCAGCCATGCTTTGCAGACACTCACTGCTTGGCGTGCCCAAACTCCTGGCAATGCGAGCGCCTCAGAGAGACCAAGTTTTCCAAAAACGTATGGGGGTGTTCCCTCGGAAAAGACTGCTTTCTCTCATCTGTTTCAAGTTGTTCACCTCCAGTTTGAAGTGCCCAAGTAGTTTTTGAAGATTTGATCTCTATTGTTTCCTCAATATGATTTTACAGCTTTGCACGTGAGGGGCTCTTCTAGCTTCATCCCGTGCACCAGGAGTCTGAGGCACTGCTGTGGTCTGCAGTGAAGACGGCTTAACAGTTTTGAGGCTTTTAAGATAAGCAAAATTTCCCTTGACGTTGTAAACTCTTCAGGTGGTTGCAGACAACAGTTTCTGCTTTTTTGATGTCTTCTCAGAAAAGAGCTCACATAATTTTATCAGTCTCTGGGGTGACCATCAGATAACCAAGCTATTCCTGTCTAAACCACTCAATGCATCTCCACCTTCCTGTCACTGGCAATCCACAAGACAACCAGGGGACTCGAGCTAACCGCACGGCTCACAACTTAACTGATTAAGTAGGTGGGAACTGATGCCAGCTCAGCTCAAAGTGTCTTTCTCTGCTAACCAGAAGCTCGCCGCAAGCTGTAGAGGGGAATGACCACAGATAACACACTGATACCGAAACCGTTTGGTGAAGTTGCAGCTTCCTGTTTGAGTGCTCTCACAATCTCTTCGAAATGAATCTTCGGCAGGAAACTGGCTGCAGTGAAACAGGCTGACTGGGTCATCGTGTGGCGTGTATTTCTGGCTCGTCTTTTCAAGGGACCATTCATTACCCTCTCCCGCCCTCTTCCCTGGCTCATTAGAAGTGATGCAAACCAGGGCTCTTCAGAGAACAGCAAGTCCTGAGGGGGAGGGAAAGATGCCTTAAACAAATCTGTGACCACCCTCCACCCATCCCAGCTCAACGCCTGCCAGTTACACAGAGCTTACTGGCCCCAGGCTTCTTCACTGTCATATCCTAATCTTCATGCTTCAAGCCCTTTTCCTCGTAAACCAGTCTGCTGCTTGGCCTAGATGCTATTAAGCAGCTTTGGAAGAACGGTGCAAATACTGTGGGGAAAACTTGTCCTGCAGGCTGGAAGAGGGGGTTTGATCTAGCTTTGATCACGAGCCTTACAACCATGCTTGTGTCAACACCTGCTTGTATCTTGCTATGAAAAATGCTTACAGAGAAGAACCTTTCAAACACGAGTGCTTTCTGAGAACAAATTCTGAATCTCTGGTTCCTTACAATGTAAGTAGCCTACTACATTTAACGTCTCAGCTGTTCATGCTGCTGCCTGGAGCGTGAAGGTCAGCCCTCACCCAGTGAAGTCAGCAAGAAATTTCTCTTGCTGTCTTAATTTGGCGTTCTTAACCAGGACACAAAAAGAGGGCACACACATGGCCTTGGTAACTCATCAAGAGATCACTTCTGGAGTTCTCATAGCTGTCACAATGATCTGATGATACACGGAAATCACCAAGAATTATTCTGAAGAAAAGTAGAGCTGAAGCTTACTCTGCAATGGGAGGTAGGGTGAAACCCTGCAGACAACAATTATATTTTGACTTGCTTACCTCTGGCTCTTTGGAGAGTATAAGTGATATGTGACAAAACAGAGCTGTTAACCACTGAAGTTGACAGCACTGGTTCATCAACCTGTTAAAACCGATGTACGCTTCACCCATCTCGATGTTACCATTTTTTCCCCTTGGTAATTACTGACTGGTCTGAGTGTGCTGCTGCCTGAATTAAAACCACATGCTATGCAGTCTGCATCATCCTTCACCTACAGCACTCTGATCGCTACCACAGGGCCAAAAATCTTCCTGTTTGGGTTAGCTGATTACTAGGGTACCAGGAACCGTCCCAACATCAAGTCCAACCATGCCCAAAAAACTTAAGAACCACACCCCATAGCTTCTGAATCAAACCCCAAACTTGTTTTTATTTACAGGCAGCAAAGTACCAATCTAAATAAATTGACTGAGGTTTGCAAACACCTAACAACTACACAGCCCTATCATGTTTCTTGAAGACTGGCAATGACGCTTTCTGAAAAATGTGTGGCAAATTAATCAGACCAGAAAATTCCTCGGGATACTACAGATCTAGGCCGTAAGTGTTTAGGCACACAAAGAGCAAGTCTTACCCATCATACCACACAGAGATAAAACGTAGACAGTCAAGGTATGAATCAGGCTACATTCCTGTAGAAACCACTGCAGACGTGCCTATTATGATGTAACAGTGTGTTAATCTTTCCTCTATTCTGGTTGCAAAACTCTGAATATTCGCAATTAGTAGTACATTACTGTATCCAGAAAGAATCCTTAAATAAAACAGTTAATTCCTTTAAAATCAAGATGTGACATTATTTGAGCGTGTAACTCAGCAGCGCCATGTAAGGACCCCGAATGCTTGCTGGATTATTTTTTTTTTTTGAGACACATACTAACACCATAATCAAAAGCAATTTTGAGCTCAAAACTGACCTCAAGGTTACAAGACTCTATGGCAGACTGCTCCTTTCCACTGGAAATACATTGTGCAGCCAAGACGTTAGCGCACACACACCGGATGGGCCACAGGGCTAATTAAAAAGTAGCTTTGGTGCTCGTGTCTGCTCCAAGAGCAGGTTAGTAAACCAAACTTTAAAAAGTAATGAAACAAAGTGCTACAGGAGCAGACAATTCCCACAAAAACAAAGCAGGGCTCAGAGTGATGAACAGTTCTATTCAGCCTCTGTGCCTTTGAGTTCCTGACCTGTGATGAGCTGAAAAATGAAAGAACAGCTACAATCAGCTGCAACTAAGCTGAACATCGGGTATTTTTTAACTGGAAGTTAAAAATTTCTCTCGTAACATTAGTCTCATCCATCAGCAGATTTTAAAACAAGACTTATAATGACCAACCTTGGGGTATGTCAACCACTGGGCTTCTGAATTACACCACTGCCTCCACAAAGCTGTTTCCTCAAACGAATAGCCTACCAATAAAAAAGAGTACTTGGCCTTACCAGTTACCAAACAGTATTGCAAGGTCTCCCATCCCAGTGCGACTCATCTCACACATGGGCTGCACGCTATGGATTCGTCTACATTTTTCCCCTTGAGCTGCATTCCCTGCCTGTCTTCAAGTTTTACATCGAGCCTCCTACAGTTTCGTTTATTTATTTGCCACAAGAAGGAGAAAGGGCACCTGGGTGTTATTTCACTTTCTAAAATGTCACCAGCAAGTCACAGCGACTGGGGCTGGGATCAACAACGAGGAACTGCAAAGCTGAAATGCTAACGCGATGGGAAGTGAAAGCTCTGACACTGTGCAGGAAACATTTCACACGGCTGAGTAGGGCTTCCATCTGAAAGCTCCTCTCCTAGCAAAGCAGATGAGAAGTCCGGTCCTTCCAGTAACAATTTGAGTCTTGCAGCAGGAGCCTAACAGCGCTCTGGGCTCCTCCCCTGGCTGGCTGCCCTCCCTACAGGAGCAAGCACGGTGCCGTTCCTCTCTTCTTTCACCCCTCCCAAATGGGGGAGCGCTGCCTTTCTGCTGCACACACAGTTAAGTTCCCCACTATATTTACGTCTTAGCAGCCTGGTATATTGCAGCCAGGCTGAAACACGAAGTGAGAAAGAGTGAAACCCCAACCTGCAACATACAACAGATTTTCCCCCATGTGCAGTTGTCACAGCAGAGCCACCACACCTTCAATATGCTACTAAAACCCTTCTATGGGGTGAGATCTGACTTAGGATTGCATCTGTTGTTTTGTTAAATTAAAGCTGCATCTTTGTTTTCTGACATTGGCGAAGATCTCTCTCTAACCTTTAATAACGAATTCCAGCTAAAAAAAAGGAGGTGACAAGGAAGAAATGCATGCGCTGAAATTGAGTGAAGACCACCAACCTAAAGGAAGCCCTCCTTGCACTGCAGATATGCAGCAGCTAGTTTTATCATCAATCCAAATAACTGACCCTCTGTAGATCTATTTATTTCCCTGCAGTTCAACACAGGTACAACCATTTGGGGACATACTAGAAATCAGTCCCTGAGCACAAGGGCAAAAGGTTATTCCACAGAACTGCACAATTAAATATTTTAAATCCTGCAACACAAGAAGAAGACGGCATTCTCTAATGCCAATTGCATCCACAAAGTTCATTCACTCAATCCCTTTTCCTTGTTCTCTCTTGTTCATTTACTATTAAGGTCAACAAAACATGTCCTTTGTCTCATTTCTACAATAGCACTGCGAGTTAATGTCACTGTTATTTCCTCTGCTGCTCCTCTTACACTCCGTGGTTTTGGGTGTAGGTTTCTGCAAGGGCATATTGAGATATGAGATAAAACAAGAAAGCGTGAACTCGCCTGCCACATGAATTTCCTCCGAGGAACACACCACAGCACCCAGCACAGCAAACTCCAGCACGATCATGCAGCCCTCAGAAATTGGCTACTTTAACCCCTTCTCTAGGTACAACGCCCTAGCATCGCCACTTGTCACTGCACAGGACTAACAGAGCATTACAGAAAATCAGAAACAACCTCTCTCCCCCCAGAGGCTCCACACTCCTCCCCTGTTCATTGTGCTCATCTGGTAAGTAGCCCTGATTCTAATCAACCGCCCGTTTTAATCGTCTTTTTGTTGGTTTTGGTAAATGGAAAGAAAAGAAAGGTAAAACAAGGCAAGGGCTTGTAAGGAAAGAGCTGGGAGAACAAATAATGATGTGAAAACCATTCAGACAAGCAAATACCCTGCCCTAGCATACAAGGAAAGCTATAGCTCATATATGACACAACTGCTTCAGGACAGTCTTAATCAACAAGGTCTAGAAATAAAGACCAGATATTCTCAAAATCTTTGCCCTTCCTCTCCAGAAGGGTGTAATCCTTTCCAGGCTGGTGAATTTAAGATGGATTTTGGACAACTCTCCATTTCAGTGTGCAAGGCCAGCGACAGCGAGGTTATCCTACCCCAAAAGCCGAGAAGCATGGGGAATTTCAGGGGATGCATTTGTATAACAACAGCATCTTTTTAGACAGATTAGCCACCGGATCCCCCACAGTGCCCCCAGCCAAGCTGGGGGCGATGGCTGGAAAGATTAAAAACGTGGGCAAAAATCACACAGAAGTCATCTGCCCCTTCCCTCGAGGGGCTCCCAGGGGCTCGCAGTGTCTGCCGGCTGCGGCTCCCCTGCAGTTGGGGGGTTTATGGAAATCAGCATCGCCCCACGCTGCTGGTGCCTCAGGGACAAAGGGCGCTGCTGCTGCCGGAGCGCTGCTCGGGCAGCTCCACGGCCACCTCTCTGCAGCGCCGCTGGTTTGGGCAGACAAACTTAGCTGGAGAGGGCTCTTTGTGCTTATTTATGGCTGAGGAGATGAGTGAAAATTTATGGGACTTTTCATCCTAATTAAAAGCAGAAGTCGTCTAAGAAGAAACAGATTTTCAGAAAAGGGAACTTCTAAAGGAAAATGTGTTGTAAGGATGTTTATGGGCTCCAGTATTTGTAAAGCTGAAGTATGTAGTTCATTTATGTTTGTACTTCTGCTTACGCTTTTCATAGGACATTTCAAAAACCCTCAAGAGCTCCCACAAATCTGGAATAATATATGCCCTAATTACTCAACAGCACTGGAGCTCATGGGTTATGGGAGAGACTCCAGAGTCAAGGGGCCGGCTCCTTGGCTGGCTTACAGCAGCCTGGCCCTATCTCACACAGCACTCGGCACTCAGAACAAACAAACTTGGAGTATTTATTCAGTAAACCCGGCTTGTCTGGGTGAACTCAAACATGGGGAGAGTTCTTGTGAAGTGAGGCTATTTAGGAACACACGCAAAGAACTGCAGCAGAAGTTAACTGCTTTGGACTGACACCCACAATTACGTTCCTGGCTCTCCAAAATTCTAGCTATCTTACAGAGAGACCTCCTTTAAAAATCCTTTATATTTCTATTATACATTGTTATTTTTCTATTTCTCATCCTCTGCACTGCCACAGCTCTTACAGACCACATTACTTTATCACAGACCCTTTTTCTTTTCCCTTTCTGAGTACCTGTCTTCGAAGAAGACAGAGCATTGCTCCACCTGAAGGGAACATATCTGCCATTCTTCTTCTTGTCCACAAGAGAAAGACAATTACAGTCCCTTTTTTATACTTGGCATCATGGCAAAACAAGATTGATACTTATTTTGGAATGATTACTCCTTTATTCATAAATCTTGTCCAGAAAATCTTGTTCATTTTGCCAGCCCACAGGCACACTATTGTAGGAAATGCATATTAAATTCACTTTTTTTTTTTTTTTATCATTTAACTTTGGCTCCAGCTCAAGGAGTTTTAGATTCATAACAAGAGCCCTGTTTCCAATATTGATTTTTGGCAAGGAAAAATGCTAATTTATCAGAGGTCCTAAAATACAATGATTTTTCCAGCCCAGCTACAAAATTTTACCTACCTACAGAGGAGAGATTTTTCATTAGCGTATGACAGATCAGCAAGTGGAGGAGCCCCATTAGTTACAAGTCAGGTTTGCCTCTGGTCACTGAGCACATTTCCACACCCACGAGCTGAACCACACATGAATTCCCAAGCAGAAGCAATACATGCTTCAGTGCAATCCTTTTGCTGATCTTAGTGCAGAAATGGATCTCTCTCAGGATGCCGGATTCTCGATGGCAATCACATAAGTGGCAAGGTATATAACCATCACCTGTGGCGTTGAGCTGAGCTGTTTATGAAAAAGAAGCCGCTGAAGGTGCTTTTCTAAATCTGACACTTTGGTCCCCAGCCTGAGAGCACAAGAGCATCCGCGAAGCACCGGGCGGACCAGCGGAGCGCTGCTGGCACGAGCTTCCGCGCGTTGTGTAACCATTACGCCGAAACGCCGAACCTGCCTGTACACGCACCGAGGGTTTCTGGCGTGGGAGCTGCCTCCTTAGTGGGGACCATCTGTTTCAGGGTTTCACAGAGCTGCATTGAGCTGGCACAAAATTAAAACAGGCCGTGAAAAGAGCTTTACAGGGTATATGAGGGTATATAAACCTGCGAACAGTCAACAGCTCAAGGCTGATGATTACCTAGCACTTTGCTGTCACTCATACCTGTCCTCCTTCCCACTGCGCCTGCTGCACCAGAGACCACCTCCACGCTGCAAATCAGGCGACTCAACACCCAGCACACGTGCCCATGGCACCAGCTAAGGAGCTCTGAGCGAGTAAAGGTGGTGCTGGGCAGCTCCGTTCGGTGACAGCACCCTGTACAGCCCCATCAAGCACACAGAACAGATACACGATTCAATGAGAGAATCCTGCAAGGCCACCAAGATCATCTCTAACAACTGGGAAGCCAGGGCAGGCTGGGCCACAGGCACGCGGTACGGCAGGGCTCAGGGTGCTCCAAGCACGGAGGTGCTCGTTCCTGGGCTGCCTCACAAAGCAGAAAGCAAGCAGGTTGCGTGGTGCAAGTAGCACTGACCTGGCTCCAGATGACCCGCCCGGCTCTGCAGGCCTTAGGGACTTTTTGCAAATTTCTTGACACCCATGAGCTAGTCTGAGTTATCGGAGACGCTGGTTTCCGGTGCTCAACAAGAAAGATGTAAAGTCAACAGAATTTGATGAGCTGCCAGGGATTCGACTGGGCTGCAAAGACTTTGATATTTTACAGAAGCTCAGAATAAAAATCAGCAGCCGCTGTTGCCAAGTGCGCGTTACTGCTTTTATGAAAAATAAAAATCTTTCAAGAACAAATAAAACAAAACAAAGACATCTCATCCTCCTGCACTTTTGTTCCAAGGTACGCTCAGACAGGTTGGTTCACTGCCTACCCATTTGCCATATGCTTTCAAGTTTATTCACTCCTGCATTTTAGCCCCTTTCATTTCAGAAGAGGAACAGCTGCACAGATGTTCTATAAATAAACTGCATAATTTATTGGAAAAGGTTTTTTGTTTATTTTTTAAGCTACCACATACTCCCAATTCCTTCCTTTACTGTACTCTGCAGAAGTGACTCAAGTTCAACTGCAGCTTGGGTTTGTCTATATGATGAGCCCAACGTTATAAACAAATCCAACTTTTTAGCCATTAATAACTAACTGTAAGTACTGATTTTATGTTCGTTGTAACTACTTTCTAAGTATGTTAGGTCTTTAATTGACTTAGCTATCAGAAATTTGAAAAATGGTCCACAGGCAACTTAAATGATATACACTGAAACCTCAATATGTAGCTAATTTCTAATTTTACATTTATTTTTCAACAAATCAGTGCATTTTCAGATAGACAGGCCTCTCATACTATTACCAAAAAGACAATCTGTTTTGTCTGCTCAGAGTACACAGACAGACCTCTCTGACTAAAATCACCAATCTCATTTGTGTGTGCAGGAAGTGTGACAAATGGCTAGAGTAGTTTATCGCATATATGTAACAATCAAGTCATAAAGAGAATAAGATATTAACCTCCATAAACAAACTAGCATTCTATTTCTCAGCATAGCGGAAGTATACATTCAGTAAGATAAGGATATGGATCACACGCTACTGATGAGATAAGGAGCCTGCAGAAACAGTACAGACACAGATATGTCTCATGTTATCCATGTCAAACTACGTGCCTTTCAAAACTTTATTTTGGGAAATTGGTTTATAAGAAATTTTGCCTGTGACCTGCTCAGACAGACTGTGAAACTACACGCCAAGTCACTGTTAGCACCGCTTTGGAGGCCACAATTTTCAAATGTAGAAATTAAATCTGCGTGCAGCTGAAGTTAACCAGAGGTCTTTGTTAACTTCAGCGACACCGGGATTTCAGTTATTGCAAGCATGGTCCTTATTTAGGCTCCGTGGGAAGCCTGAAATCAATGAAGTTGTTGGAATATTCAGCACTCAGGAGCTATTATGCAGACCCTTGTATTTAATTTTCTTAACTTCAGCTCCCGGGCCCCCAGCTTGCCGAGGCAGGTGGTGCCAACCTGTGCTGAGCACACAGGCAGGCCTTGCCTGGCTTGCCTGACTGAAACCTTGGACTGAGACTTTTCACTCAAGAGACCTACGACAGGTTCCAAGTGCTCTTTCTGCAAATGCGCATTTCCTTAAAACGTCCTTTTATTTATTTACCAGCGTTTCTGAAATCAACCTGGTCTGCAAGGACAGCTGAAGGAAGCGAATGGTGAAGCGTGCAGATTTGAAGCAAGCTAATTAAAAAATGAACACGCACAAAATAGTTTGTGGTATTTAAACAGCTGCTTATGAAACCCGGTACAAGCACTTCACAGAGTAACGATATATATCATCATTTTGCAAGTGACAGTCTTCAACGACACAAGCCGTGCACAGATATCAGGAGGATATCAGGCAAGTACAAGAAACGGTGTCTCCACCGTGCCTCCTGCTAGCACTACTTCTTAACATGCTTTCACCATGTCTGGCAAACAACCTATTTGATGTAAACAGGGGCAGAGCCAAAATACTGACTTAGTGTTTCATATACAGCTGCTTTCACGAGAAAATGAAAACTGTTACAGGATATTACGGACAACCCCTGGTTTGGGGCCAGTCTTCTTGAACTGGTGGTTTGAACATCTCTGCCACCTGGGAGAATCAGCTTCCAGAACAGGTTTGGGCCAGCGAGGTCTGGCAGTGCTGGAAGTGATAGTCTCTGCCTTATGCTGAATCAATTTGGAGCAGCATCGGAGTCTTAAGGGAAACGGTCAGCCTCAACAGCTGGTAGTTGGTGAGGCAGAAGGCAATTTAATAGGGAAAATGACAACCCAAAAGGAAAAGCAACCCCAGCTCACACTGCTCATGATCTCAAAATACTGCCTTGGCGCGCAGAAAGCTCTTACCTCCCTTGACAGGTTATGGGTTGGCTAAATAAAAGAAACTTGTCCCCAAACATGCACAGAGAAGGAGCTAGAAATCTTCTCAGAATAATTTATCTGAGAGACAGAAGTAAATTTCTTAACATTCAGTGATGGTGGAAAACAGTCCTCTGATTTACTGGCCTAGAGACTCTAAAAAGAACTCTTCGGCCTTTTTCCATTAAGATTTTGAAACCTATGTTATAGCCAGTGGGAAACTGTTTCATTCCCCAACCATGCCCTCAGTCATGAAATCTGTGAAGATGATTCATTATTATTCATGTGGTGCCACAGGCATGCATGGCATTTTACAGACAAAAAGAAGATACAGCATCTGCCTTTAGAAGCTTAGGTGGATCCAGCTGTTCACGTACAGGGAGAGCAGCACTCAACTGGTCTGCAAGTACAGATTTAAATCCCTGTACGAGAGCAAATGTTCCTCATCACTCGGTGAATTAAGTAATGATACTCACCTGGGATGCTGGAAAGCTTTTCACAGAAGGATACTTAGGAGACACGTGTCATTACTGTCTAAAAATTTGTGACAACATTCGTAATACCATAAGACTTTTCAAGTCATGTGCTATTTTTTAAAGCATCTGTGATTTAAATGTGCCTAGCTTTGTATTCTGTGTTTCTGATAATACATATGATAGCGTGCAACAGTGTTGCTATGAAATCAGAATATAAATTGTGAACTGCCTAGCAATTAATTCATTCTCTGTGCATACAGCACCAGGTAGGACCTCACGGGTTCCATCAAACATTTCCAAACAAATTATTTAAAGAAAATAATTCATATGATTATCACGAAAAATTGTGTACCAGTTCTCTCATCAGGTTCCTAAAGGATATAAAGTTTACTCATTTTGATTGATGGAAAGTGAACAGCTATGGCTTTTGATAAGAGTTTTAGACCATGCGTCTAGAAGGCAAAACTTTATCATGGCAAAGGTCATGAAAAACGCAATTATTGTCAATAAGTGTAGGCAGGAATTGTTAACTGCACGTAGATGTTCTCATTCAGATTTGCATACAGGATTAGCAAACACCTTTACCTACAGCCTTTGCAGCAGTAATGAGGGAATACATGATTTATTGGCTGAACAACCAGGATACCATAACGGATATCTACATACCATACATTGGTTATGGGAGGCAGATACAGTGTGATTCCAGGAATTTTCATGTTGACATTGCTAAGCCACTCATACCCTCTCCTATTTCTTCATTAATACATGCAATAACATCTATGTGCCTGCCTTTTTGGACCACTGAGCAGCAAAGGTACCCAAATAAACAAATAACTATACCATCTCTATGTGAGGAAATGTCATTATAGTACACACAAATAAGGTACATGTGAACAGAAATGGTCAATTCAACATCACTACTGCACTGTATACGTATGTAGATGTGCCCTGGCCCTGCACCACCAGCCCTATAGCACTTATACCTGGGACCAGCAACACCGTCCTCTGAAAACAAGGGATTTTTTTCTGCTACAATGTCTTGTAACTCAGAGCTTGTAAACAAGAGAGTATTGACTTTTTGTTCAGACTGGTGAGGGTCACAATTCTTCTTAAAGTGCAGTAATTTTCTCTTTGATTTTTGTATTTAATGCACAAATGACAACCTATGCAGGGTTGAGCGAGAGAGGAGAGGAGGGAAACATCTCCCACCGGTGTTGAAAACTCTCCCCTCTCACATCTTTTAATTCTCAGGAGATGGCTATCTAGCACAAATGCACCATAAAACAACCAAAAACCCCTTCCTATAGGCATAAAATTAAACTCAAGGAGCCCCCAGACTCCGAACGCTCTCTCACGTCAGAGCTGTCCCTTGCCACGTGCATGACAGGCCTCTTCTCTAAGCCTATTTTTTACGTTCCGCATTTCTTTCGTGTCAGTGGATATGCAATAGGTAATGTAAACCTCTGCAATCAACATCAACAGAAGTGAAAGAATTAGCTGTAAAATGACTTACGGAGTAGCCTCTTCCTGAAAGCGATTGAGCAGAACTCTGTGGGAGGAAACAATATGCCACAGTAAGTAATGCAAGAGATTCTGTGTAATGTAAGATAAGATCATTTTGAGATTCCCTCCCCCAGCCCAGTATTCCTTAGGGGAAAACTTCACCACCAGAGCGCCTCAAATTATCTTCTGACATTCTGAGTGCTGCCACAGGAGTAACAGCAAAAGAGCATTTCCAGGTGAGGGCTCCAGGGCTATTTCAGACAAGGGTTTCATAAACTACAGCAGAGCTTCGACAGCGCCTTCCAACTAAGGTAAAAGCTCTCAGAGTGGGATACATCTTCATAGAAACAGCGACTCAAGGATGCACTGAAGTATGTGTTTTCAACTGGCCCTCTTCAGTACGTAATGGCAGCTTCCACGGAACAGCACGCAGGTACAAGGATGCTCTCCTGAAGCAGGCTGCACATTTTCCCTCACCAGCTCCAACTCATGTAACCATACACCCCACTTTCCACTCCCCTCCTATGAATTCACGAGCCTCCAGCCTTCACCGCTGCAGTATTACCATATGACAACTCTATCTGAGGCAACAATGGCACCAAAGCACTAATTTATCATCTCTCAGAGCTTTAATAAGCATTCTGTCCCTTTTGAATAAGTTAAATTATATTGTTTACTTCTGCTCTTCATTCCAGCTCCTCCTGCTCCTTTCTCTACCACATTCTTACCTCTTTCACAGGCTGCCAAATCATTTGGTTCTTTTCCTTTTTATTATACCATCTCCAGTCACTTGGATCTCTTTCCCCTCACTACAACCCAAGACTGTTGAGCCGCTGTTTTTCGCTGGCAGTGGCTTTCTCAAAGCAGCTAAATGAATTCCACCTCTATCGGCAGCTGCTGCTCTGTGCCTTCTTTTTGGAAAGTAAAAAGGAGCCTGGAACAGTGGTGGCATATGACAAGGAGGGAGCTGCAGCACATGACCCGTACTCTGCAGGCCGATTTCCAAGCGTGATTTACAATCACGATGCCCTTGCTACGTGACTTTGTTAAACAGGATTCAGGGAGCCTTAGCAGCCCCATTTCCAAGACTGATGTTCTAGTGGGTACCAAAGCCTAAACAAAAATACTGGAACACTGCAGGCTGGTCTCGAGGATTGTTTGTCTTTCTGCAGCAGTGCCAGGTGTTGCTGTGTTACTAAATCACCAGAACAGCACAGTACCCCCAAAAGATTGATTAACACAGACTGTGGATTACTGCAAACTTTTGCAATTTTCCCCCAGTAAGATAACAGAGCCTCTCTACTACCATTTTCAAACCTTTTGATCAGAAAATAACCCAAATATATCCAGAAACCTTTCCAGACTCCTGCACTCAGCACAAGACTCAATTCTTCTGTCCCTCAGCCTGTGCTCTGTGCCTTGCAACTGCCCCAGGCACCAGAGAAGCACTTTGCCAGCCAAGCGCCCATGCAGAGACGTTTCTGAGGTGCAGAAGAGACAACAGCAACTAGGTGAGCGTGCTGCTGGGGGACGGGGGCTCCCAGCAGCCTTACCCCAGCCGGCCTGCCTGGAACGGGGAGCAGCGTGCCCGGAGGAAGGCAAGCTGTGCATCCACACGTCTGCAGCCAATGTGGGACCAGGTGCCAGGGCCCATCCCCTGGCCTGGCACGCAGCGCCCACACCGCTGTCCTGCTGCAGCTCCAGGATCTCTGCTCTGTAGGAAAAGGGCAGCTCTCACAGGCAAGTCTGAGAGAGCAGTAACAAAGTGCTCCCAGGGTGTAACTTTCGGCCTTTTGCATATTACACATTGCTTTGGCCTCTGCCTTCAAATGCTGGAAAAAGATAGGGAGATATTTATAAACCTCTTTAATGTAAACTGCCCAGAAATAAGGCTACAGACTGGTGAAATGAAGGGCAGTAGCATTTATTTGTTTCTGAGAAACTAAGATGAACCTATCCCTCCTCCTAAATACATTAAGAAAACAAAACAAAACACTCATGGGATTCAGCCTTGTATAGAAAAAAGGTTAATAACAATATCCTGCTATCTACATAAGTACACTGAACAGCTAAATACAATTACCTGTTCTGACACTTGTGATAGCTCGAGCAGGCAGTTCACCTAAAGCGCACACAGAAACGACGAGAGGGTGAATTACCTGCTCTAAGAGATGGGAGGAGGAAAGGAGAAAAGGCAGCATTTCCCCTTCTTCCCCTCACTCAAGTTGGTTTTAACAAAGATCAACAAAGTCTAGCAAATTGGAAATAATAACCAAAAACAGAAACAGGAGGTTTCGTTAAAAGCTTCCCTCTAGGGAAACAGCCCCTCCAAGCAGTCTCACTTTAACACAGTTATTTTCAATCTTGGAGACTTGTGGACCCTCCAAAGAATTTTCCAGGGATGGAGCAGACCCTTGGATGACAAGTTCAAACAAGCTAACAACGACCTGCTTTTCTTAGATAACTTTCAGGCATCCCAAGCTGTCCAAGAACCCCAGGAATCTGTAGACCACTGATTTAAACCATTGAGTAGAAAAGAATAAACAAAGGTTGAATACAGTGTTACATCAGAAATAATTAAAACTGAATGGCAATTTACGCTGGCATTTTTCACATCTAAGAACTTCTTTCTCCTTTACAAGTTTTAACATTACATTTC
Source organism: Anser brachyrhynchus (assembly GCF_964034855.1). Classification (NCBI taxonomy): domain Eukaryota; kingdom Metazoa; phylum Chordata; class Aves; order Anseriformes; family Anatidae; genus Anser; species Anser brachyrhynchus. Next base: position 7,589,324 of record NC_137710.1, on the reverse strand, counting down.
CTGGAAATCAGGGGGGGGAAAACGTTTTCTTTCTTCCCTCAGAATTTTTATTGCATGTATAAAGTTAGTAACCGGCGAATGCTTTGGATTCAACTTGCAGAATCCTTTCCAACAATTAGGTTTATGCACAGCCGTGCCCCACGCTCTCCAGAGCTGTTTGCATGCATGTTTCTGCACATCTAACAGACCGCTATTGCTCTCTCGGCTAGTGAGGAACACTGCGGGCTCTTTAGGGGACTCCATACCAAACTGCCACATGTAGTAGCCTTGAGAGCCCCAACTAACAGCAGCTACAAGCACCAGAGCAGAATAGTTTGCATGCAACTGTGATGGATGTTCCTAAGGAGAATATCTTTTGGGGTTGATATAAAAATAGTTCAATCCATATGTCTCAATACCCACATCAAATAACGAGGAAAGTAATCAATAGTGGCTGCAAATATAAGAAATCTTAGTGGAAGTTTAACTTGGCATCTACCCAAACTTCAAGCAACCTCCTTTGGTGGTGAATGAGTGCTTGTCTGGCAGGAGCAGTAACTGGTGCAAGCCTTCAGCTGCAATGCCTTATGCAGAGGCTCTCACCTACAGGATGGGGACACTTTCCTGGAACATTATCATAAAGTCCTTGCTCTCAAAATAGTTTATTTGCTATTCTGGTCATTTTTTGCCTCCTCTAAAAGCACGTCAAACAGCAAGGTATGGTCACCAGAGCACCCAGCTAAACACACATGCTAGTGCCGCCCTGACCAGCACTAACAGGTAGCTTTGGTTCACCCGTGACCAAAACCCCAACCCAACCCATCTCTCACTGCTTTAACCCTGGCACCACCAAAGAAAGGCTTGGTTCTGGCCGTCCCAAACTGGTCGGAGGAAGGCACCACGGGCAGGAGAGACGCAGCCAAAGACGCAATTCCAAGACAGAGCATTGTGACCCCACCTGGCCAACTGCCTGCAGGAAGAGCCGCCGCGCCCCGCATTTCCAAACGCCTTCCCATCTCCAAAACTCAGTGCCGAGACGCTGGGGATGAGGGGGACGGGGGGAGCACCGTGCCCGTACCTCCCGCTGCCGCACCAAGCTCGCGGAGGCTGCTCCCACCATGGGGCGCGATCCCCAGAACGTCGGGGAGGGCAGGGCCCTCTGTGCTGGGCTGGAGCTCCGGCTTTCGTGACTCCCGGGGCTCTTTCAGCGCTGTCTGGAATGCCCTGAGTTTCTAAGGGAGACTGTTCCTAGTTAGGGGCAAAATGAGTGTGGTCTGTGCGTTTAATGACGCATAAGTGGAACTACAGTGCTAGATGGCATTTGTGCATAAAGATAAATGGCTTATAATATTTTGCAGATGATGTGCTCTTTTACAGCTAAAGATTTTTGGTTCCTTTTAAGCCCAAGGTTAAAAACAAAACCAGACAGCACAGACAAGACATTTCAGTTATGTCACAGAGTGAATTATTTCTACCCTGGGATAGCTCTCATGTTAATTACACTGGCTGTAAAAAAATACACCTTTCTGGCAGCAAAGACAAAATCCTACCGCTGAAAAACTCAACTATCCCCGCAACGTCCTTGAGAGTTTGAGTTGCACTGCAATTTTATTTAAAAGATCTCTTCCTTTACTCGTTATCAACACCATGATTGCAATTTAGAAAAGAAAATCACGACAAAATCTCACCAATAACCTTCAGGAGGTTTTCCAAGATTGTCTATTAAATTGATGGGAAGAGTTATTTCCTTTGTATAAACAAAAGCATGGCCTTCCACTGCTCTCATGATGCAAAACAAATCAAGATGCTCTCTGTTCAGTTTCTTAAAGCCACTGGGTTATTTATTGAACTGGAAAGACAGTAAGAAGGGCTTTAAAATACAGTAACATCAAGGTAACAGGACACCTCGAGCCAATTCCACACTCTCAGTGGGTCGGAGAGACTTTAACTTGGATCTTTTACATCCTTGATATATGAACTAACCATAGAGGGATTAGATAAAAAGCAGGTGATGGCAGCGTGACCGCAAAATCAGCTCTCTGTTTTTTGGTATTCAATTCCTTCCTCTTTGGCTACAAGACCTAAATTAGCATATTCCAGAAATGTCAGGAGTTCATTTCAGCTTTTCTGATATGTGCCACTTGTGTTGGCTGACACCAAGAATACATTGAGCAACTCTACAGTCTCAGCTGTTGAAATAGCTGTTTTGGGCAAATAGCTATTCATTTGGACAAAGGACAGCCCCCAAAAGAGCCTCCTAGCACTATTATTATTATCATCCCCATGTCAGTGTGAAAAACGATGCAGAGAAAGACTTAAGACGTGTCCAGTGTTACCCAAGGAGTCCTCAGCAGAGGAAACATATTTCCTGTCTCCCATTTTGCAACTAATTTTTCCTGGCTCAATCACAGGCCCAAACTCATCATATACCATGTGCCTGATTTGTTTGTCTAGCATTATAATTAATAATATGGAAAGAACATATAATAATATGGGAAGAACAAATTTTCAAATTACATTTTATAATGTTTGTTCAGGATGAAAACTCACCTTAGCTGTATCTGTCTTCCACTAGTTCTCAATTGCCCCAATTGGGTGATCAGACCGGACTCAGACACGAGGAAGCACGTATGTTTGCTGGTTCACTTGGTCGCTTACAGAACACTTAACAACAGAATAATAGTTCAGCTTTGAGTACTGGAGAAATCCAGTACTGCCTTTCCAGGCATGTCTCTTATAAAACCTGTCTGCCTTGAGATGAGAAGGGTAAGTGGAGAGGAGGGCAAAAAGGGCCAAGGACATAGGATATATCCCAGACCTTAACAAGAAGATTCTTAACGCAATTTATTTCTATATTCACACCCCTGTCTGTTAATACAATGAGTGCAATTGACTTGGCAAAGGTCACAGAATGCATCTGATGTTCACTTGGATTAGAAACCAGGACCTGACAAGATAACCACAATACATGATGAATGATTTTGGATGTCATGCAAAACTTGAATGCGTTCCTTCCGTAACTCACTTATTTTATTATGTTGGATAAACAAAGGGGCGTTATTCCCCCTGGAAATACTGCAAAAAACGTTCAGTGAGATATCAAACTACACAAGCTCTAAACATCTGTAACTGGCTTGATAAGCTACAGAACCCAAACCGGCTTCCAACCAGAAGAGGAAACTCAGATTTCTAGAGCTGATGGCCACAGAGAACAGAAGAAAAACGGCCGCTGACCAGAAACATGCAAGCCATTTCTGCACAGTCACTCAGCCAGGAGCAGTATGAAAAGACTTCACCCTTTCAAAATGGGGTTCAGCGTGGATGACCTTCAGGGGTCCCTTCCAACCATTCTGCGATCCTGTGATTCATTCAGTGAATGCACAGAACGTCTGCAGGTGCTGCTCCCATTCAAACCATCACCCTTTGGACCGAATTCCCAAAGCCTCCTCCAGACTTTCCTCCAAGCTGTGCTCTACCACCCAAAGCTTCATGTAAATCGTTGAAACTTTGCTCGTAATTTCAGCTGCAGTGGAATGCAAGCATTCAGCATTTTGCGGGACACAAAGATAAAAGGAGATAGCACGCTGTAGGGATATTAATTTTCTCTTCCAGAAGAAAGAGACTTGAAAGGTTTCATAGTACTTGTGTGTATATTCAAACCAGTTTCCCAAGATTCATGGTTTGATGAGGAGTCTTAAAACTAGCCTATATTTCACCAAGCTCTAGATTGCTTATTCTGCTCTTCTGACCAGGAATCAGGTTCTAGCGTGTTACATGTAGGAAACAATGGACAAGAGTTTGCAGACAGCATTTTGCTATCCCAGGCCTTCTGAAAAACTCCTCTAGAGCACCACCCTCAGCATCATCCCTTACTACCTGCACCGAGCCTCTCCTGGTGTTAAACACACCGAGCTCTTCTGTTGTGTTGCGCCCTGCCTAGAGCCGAGACCAGGCATCCCACACGTCTCACAGTTCGTAAAGTGGATAAATGTGGACCTGTGGTGCAACTGTGGTCCAACTCTCACTTCAGAGGCTCTTTTGATCATGCTCCTGGCAAGGTACTTCAGCCTTAGGCACAAGTAATGGACCTGCGGCTTTGTACCCTGCCGCTGCTTTAATCCCCCTGCCCCGGGAGGGAAAGCGTGGTAGAGAAAGTAGGAGGGAAGGGGGAGATAGGGACTGTGATGGCACACAAAGAAAGGCAGATCACAGTGAACTGTTTGAATCAGAAATCACAGAAATTATTTTGTATTCATCTACCAAAGAGAGAATTTTATATCTAGTCTATACAATATGCTAAATACTTATCAAAGAACATTTAGAGAGAGGGAAATCTCTGCATTTCCTAAAAGAATGCTTTCTGTTTATTACGTTTAAAGAAAAACAAACAAACATACGAGGATAGCATGATGGAAAATTAGAAAAGATTGCCTGGGGGATGGGAGATAAGAGGAAAAAGCTCTGAACAACTTAGAAGCAGCGCTTGCTGATTTTTTTTTTTGTACAGCTCAAGTCAATCCCTTGAAAAGGAGAGTTTTGACTCTTAAGTGGCCAGCACCTCTTGCAACATATTTCCTAATCAGTGAGTATTTATGGTCGATATTTTATATTTCCAATTTCCCCCTAAGGGCTCGTGAGAAAGCAGCACACCTGCCAACCTTTTCAGCTGGGCCAATAATTGCCAATTTGCTCTTTGCCTTAGTATATCACTCAATTTAGCCCTGGCTGTGCCCTGCATACATCCTCATTCATCTCTGTGCCCCCATGACAATTAGAGTGTTAGCTTCAGCTAACTAGGGCAACTATTCTACTAGGGTTGGAAGACAATTATTAGTCTATTTTCCCATCTTGTGGCAACAAAATTGAGAATCCATGACAATTACATTCAGCAATTCTGCACTCTGCCGCCTGCTCCCCCTCCTTGCCCCCACCTTCCGAATATTTCAAATTATCACAGCTCTACTACCACATTCAAATTTTCCATGTTCACAGGGAGTGAGGCTTCTATTTAAATGATAATGAGGGACGATCCATTCAATTTAGTGAGGGAGAAAATCCATTAAAAAGCAGGCAGTTCTTAAGCTGATGGGTCAAGAAAAAGATAAAAACCTTTTTTTAAAAGCCATTATACAAGGCTCCGTGTGGATTTTTGGACTGTTCAGAACATCAGAAAAGATTAGGACAATTATAGAACATGGGGAAAACCAAAACAAAATGCCCAAGCCTTCCACTTTTACTTGGGTCAACACAACAAAATAGCAATATGGCTTATCTGGCTCTTAATTCTCTGGTAACTTCCAATTACCTCACTATACAGGACAGCAGAGGAAAATCCCATTTTGGAAAAAAGCTGTTGACTCTGCGTTGGTTGCAGAGGACCTGCAAGTACATGTGTAATAGGGATGTCAGCTTAATAATAGATTTTAAGGGAACTTTACATCAACACTGGGAACATAAACAAGTGGCAAATTCCCATCCCGTCCCCCAAACCACACAATCTGCTGTGCAAAGCTGGGTTAAAACTTCTCTGCTTTCCCATTCAGAAGTTTCATCGTCCAAAGGAAGAAACCAGCCTCAACAAATCACACCTCTGCAGCCAGCGATGATTTCACTTGATCATAATAAGCATTTTTCCCAATGATGCATAATAAATGGCACTCAGAGTAATGTCTGGAAAGACGGACTATACAACACAGACAATTACTGTTTTACTATGAAGTCACAGCACTCTCCCCCCACAGAAGTTTCATTGTGTCAAAGCAGCAGCAAAATGCTCTGCATTTTGTTGTGGATAGACTGATAGCTCTGTGTGTGCATGTGCAAGACACAATCAATCATTTGCTTCAGCTTTCTTTAGAGTGCAATTATTTCACGACAGACCGGGCCACCTCTTGACTTCATGGTCCATTAGAGACTAATGACATGCATTAATGTAAATAAAGAACAACTTACTGGCATCCCATTGAACAAGTCACCTCGAGAAACAAATCACACAGAGGAGCTAAGCTGCTCATAATAGCGCCTTCTAAATGGAGACCAACAATAAAGCCGGAGGGAGGACTCCCGTGCTCCTAAGGTGGCAACGCTGAACGCTGTAGCTGACACTTTCATGCACACATTTCCCACCACACCTGCTGTGTGTCACCGTACAGCAGCCAAACCTGCTACCTCCTGCCTCATTTACTTCATTGTTCGCCCAAGTTAATGGGAACGGGGATGGGAGGGAAAGGCAGCATGAAAAGAAGTCCTCAAGGCCAAATGCACCAAGAAACAGCAGGAGAGCTACTCGGGGATAGCGAGAAAGAGCCCAGGTGCCTGCAGCCGCAACACATCCATCTGCAAGGAACGCGGCCACCCCCAGCGCAGCCGCGTGCTAGAACCTCGATGTGTAACCACCAGCCATGAGGAGAAACCATCCGTGCCTTCCCTTTACATCCTTACTGCCCTGGGGCTTCTTAATTCTCAGTGCCACATGGAAGAGCTTGCCTCAGTTCAGCTGCCCACCACCTATTTAAACAGTGCCAGGAAATACAGCTTCAGAGCGAGCAGCGCAGGGACCAGGGGTGCTGGACAGAAAATCCTGCACAAATTGATGCTCAGCAGCACATCATCATCATCTCCCCCTTCCCTGCTCCCTCTCCACAAAAAAGAAAAAATCTGCTGCCTTATTCCTCTGCACACAAATGGGGAAAACCATCCAACTGCACCCGTGGGACTTGCTAAGACTTTCTGACAGTCACTAAATAGACTACAGAACATTTACTAGTACGCAAGGAAGCGTTGTACGTAATTAAAGCTAAATTGCACTCGTCAAGTAATGAACGAAGAGCATTCTGTGATTCATGAACCTTACTTTTCAAACTGTTTAATTACTAATTTAAAAAATTCTCATTTGCAACGGGTCGTCGGGTCACGAGAGCAACTTCAGCAAAGCTCTGAAGTGTGCCCTGGCCTTGAGGCACTGCCCAAATGTCCCCATTGACTAAGAAAAGAGGAGTGCCTATTTCCCCCTGAATTTCACTGGCTGATTAACTGCCTTTGAAGATTTCGAGGGAATTAGGCACTCAAACGCAATTCCTACAGGCTCAGCCTGTAACTTTGGGGGCAAAGTGAAAGGAGGAGAAAAAACGGGAAGTGCATTGGCTTAACAAGAAAAGTCTCCGAGACCACTTAACGCTTTGACCTAAGCTAATCGCTGGGTCTGAATATGTTATTCCTCTCCCACGCCCCCACAGCAGCGCTATGAGGCACCTCTGGTCACATACCTGTCAAGAGCGGCCACGGGGAGGGAAAGGAGAGGATCACATCAATACATATGTACAAAATTGAGACCATTATTGCCTAATAACACTGCCAAAGACGCCCTGCAGTAGGGTGATTTGCCCCAGGGCCCCCTCCCCACCTGTCCCCCCGGCGGAGCGTGGGCTCGCAGTCCTGGATGCAGATCACAGGACAGGGTTATTTTTCTCTTCCTCCCACTGCGGGGGCTGTTTACAGCGCCCCATTCACACTCCAAACATGTAGAGAGAATTTTCCCCCGTCACATTTCCCTGTCAGAGCTGTCAAGCTGAATCCCGCTTTAATCTGCCAAAAGCACTTTTCTGCTGACATTTTTAATAAATACTTTCAGCTTTTAAACACATTTGTGGGAGCCATTTTTTCCCCTTTTTCTCCCTTCTCCTCCTGTAGAATGGGCTCTGAAAGCCTTAATAGCAAATACATTACACTTATCAAAGGCTTTCCCCCCCTCTTCCTTTTGCATCCTGAAGCGGAGGTAGTGTTTTCAATTTTAAAGCTAAATTAACTGTCCAATTGAATTTAGCTGGTGTGAGCCGTTTTCTGTGACAGGTTTTAGTTATGAAGCATATTTTACATTAATAGAACTCAACATGAAAACCACTCGCTCTGGGATTTCTGTGGCTTGCCATTGAAATGGCAAATTTAATATTTCAGACATGCTCGTGCCAGCGTTTGATTATTGTTCTTCATTTAAATCTCTCCTAACGGGAAAGGTCCTAATTAGTAAAAAATCATGTTTTAATGAAGGCGAAATGCTAATTGCTAACACAAAAAGCCTTCATATAAAATTATCCCAGCACTGCCATTGATTTCTTGGTGACTCAAAAGCCCATTTGTGTGTTTACACACTAAGGCACCATTTGCTTTTGTTTTATCATAACATTTCACTCAACGTACCATCAAATTTCCTGAGAGAAAGACAGCTCTCCCCCAAAACCTTTCATAACTTGGAGGCAGGAAGCATAAAATTAGATGAACTGACTTTGCACCCAAACTATGTAATTACGTGCAGTAGCTAAAACCAAAAATACTGTAAAAAGCTTTTTAACACAACTTCTTTGAGAAAAGAAAACAAAACATCAAGCCGTTTTTCCCTGAGGAATAACAATTCCATTTTGTTTTCCCATTTCTGATCTTTCGCTTATCATATTATTTGCACCATGATTATAGTGTTTGCGAGGCAGCTCAACCACTTATGCCATAACACTCAATCATGACATAAAAAAAAGTTATTACACAGTGACCTCTGGATGCCAACATTTGTTCAGCAAGATTTATGAAAAGCCATGTCAGCAGCGGGAATTGCTGCAATGAAGCGATGCTTTCTCCTGAATGGTACTTACATCACTGAGACGGTCCCTTGAGCTGCTCCGCTGAGAGCTTGTGGCCTCCCTGATGCTGTCCTCCTCGCTATTTCTGCCACTTCTGCTTGTAGGGACCTTCATCTAGAGGGAGAAGAAGGAGGGGGAAAAAGGAGATTTTCAAGCACTGCCACCTGTTCCCGAGGTCGCCAACAGCGGTTTATCCAATGTTTTACTCCTATGCCCACAGCACCGTGTAAGAGGATGCTTTTGAACTCATGGGGCTTCTCTGAAGTTGGGCTTGACCCCATGTGTCCACACTCCCTCTCGTAAACGTGTGAGGAAGGGGCGCTTTTAGCGCTCCTGGAGTCAGGCCAGGCCGCGCCACAGGCCCAGGGCCCGACGCGGTGAGGGGAGCAGGCAGACAAACCCACTGCACTTTTTGCTACCAGCAAACCTCATCAGAGTTTGAGCACTGTCACTTGCTGCTGGACCATGGCTGATTCAGGCGGCCTTCAAGCGTTTAGGCCGCGATGGGTTTCCTCTAGGGGCTCCGGTCAGACGCAGCCATTGCGCTGCAGCGGCCATGGCTCTGCCCTCAGGTTTAGGGCATCCCTGGAAAGCCTAACACTGGCACCTGGCGCTCACTGTTCCCCTTCCGCCAGGAGGTTCTTCACCTCTTCCAAGTTGCAGGCTGAGGCCTGGACCCTCGAAGGGGCCCAGACATGCCCCAGGGCCACCACCCCTAGCCAGCACACTGAGAGGCCCCTAGCCACCACGCTGAGAGGCCGGCACCTGCCTAACAGGCCAGTGCCCAAATGCTGAGGGAAGGGCCTGAAGCACCTTGCTCAGGGGCATCTGAAGCACAGCGTGATTAACTCTTACAGCCAAGGCTGGTTCTCTAACCACTAAATCATCCCTCCTGAAGTTTTGGTTCAGTTTGTACATAGGATACTAAGTGAGAATCGACAATGTTTGAAATCACACAACTTTCCACTTACATCTGCAAAGCGTGTTACCAGGGGAGGAGAAGGATAGGATAGATATGTCATTCACAGCTTCATTCCTGGGCTCATTTACTAACAAATTATTCTGTTAATTCCCTTGTGAAATATTGGGTGGAAAGAAGTGTTTAATTTATTAATAGGTTCTATTCATATCAGTTTGGTTCCATTTAAATTACACTATTTAAAATGTCGGCTTGTACAAATTGGTACTTTTTAATGGCAATAAAATCCCCTTGTTTCTTCCCATCCTATTTCAGTACAGTCTCCAGCTCCGAGCTAGAAGGGTTTGCTCACTGGGCTCTGGCAAGCCCCACATGTCCAAGCGGCTGCGCCGTTTGGCAGGGCACAGGCACAGTGCTGGCACCGAGACCACGCTGATCTCTGCGCTCCCACCGATGTTGGGTATCACTGCCAGCTAAGCGCCTCTATTACTATGAATATTTTAATACAGCATTCAGGATACTATGTGCAGAATGATCTCCAGTACTCATCTAGCTTGCAGTACACAGTCGGGTATAGGCCTGTATATTAAAAGAAAGAGGCAGTCTCACACTTATGTTCAGGCGACAACCCATTTCTGGTTCAGCCCGTACTCCGCATGTCTTTCTGCCACAACACACCTCATCAATACACTTTCTTTCTGAGGACAGGACTTTCAGACTCAGCCACATCAAGTGTTAGAACTACAGATTTGCTCAGGGCCACCCTGTCACACAACTGCCGTTCCCAGCATCAGCGGTCCATCGCATTCACCGTAATACCCTCCCAACACGCTGCTCACCTGCAAACTTTTATCAAGAGTGATTTTTCATCTTTTCTCACCAAAATGTTAAAACAACACAACAACAAGAGGTAATTGCTGCTGGGATCTGCTAGAAGCATTTCCAGCCAATGGCAAGTCTGCGTTCACAACTATCAGCATCTTGTAATAGGGCAGGAAATAACCCGCTTGAGTCCTTCACATTTAATCCACATTGTTCTGCTTCCTTAATAAAAAGGCCAACAACATCGAGCACAGAAATCTAACTATATTACATCAATACTGTGGCCACTATCAATCACATTTTAAATCCCACATATAATTAAGTAAATTTGAAATGATTTCTTTTTCAAAATACCTCAAATGATTGACATTCACTTATTTTATTCTCTTTTAGGTCTTTATTAAGCAATTATGATTTCAGTTATCCCATTATCTTGCCTAGGATTCATGCCAAGCCAATAGGGTAAATGGCAATACCCAATTAATTACAGCCTTTCAAAAACACTGGCACACCAGCTTTCTTCAGTCATCTGTGTCTTCCTACACTTGCTCAAATCCCAACTCCACTAGTTCCCAGTCATAAGCCAGTTCTTCTGAAACTCTTGGATGTAAAGCATCTAACCTGCCAATTTCAGAGCATCCAGCAGACACTTTGTTTTTCCCTGAGATGGGAACTATTTAACCATTACTGAACAGAATTACAATTTCCTTAAATATGGTACAGAAATACCTGCTAAATTCCCTGGCTTTCTGACCCATAACTCTACTGTTTCCACCTAGCAGCACATCAAAGCCTGTCAAAATTATTACACTTCTGACATAAACAACAAGACAGTGGCAAATTAAAGGAAAAATAAATTACATCATTCCGAATCCTTAAATTTTCCTGATCGCAAATGCTCACCAGAATTATTCCAAGGGACTAAGTTGTCAGCTGTTTAAAGTTCGCACAGACTTATCCAACCTGTTCCCAGACTCCAAGCTTTTGCTGTTTTTCTTAAGTTACAGTATGCTCCCAACACCACCTGTTCCTTTTCTCCAAATTTCATTAAAGGAAAACTACACCTACACACATGGTAACAAATTGAGACAATTTGACCTGACAAGGTCTTGCACGGGCAAGCAAATTAGAAGCATCACTGCTGCCATTAACCTTTCCAAGTAAATATCAATTATTAAACTTGCTGCACTACCTCTGTCCCCAGTTTGCTGCTGTGAATTAAGAGGGTCATCAGCCTTTTTGACAGATCTTGTTCATTTACACCTGCTGCCTGCCAGCAGGGGAGCCTGCACACCCGCAGCCCGAGTGCTGAGCCAAGCTGCCTTAATTCATCAGTAATTACCCTAATGAGCCACATGCAGGACCCAACTAGGAGGACAAGTTGTTCTGCTAAATGGATGCATTGGTTTCATGGCCACTCTCTGCATACCGGGGTATCACAGCAAGCTGGTCAGAAGCTTCTTTCCCAATGCTGCTTCTAGCTTGGCTGTTTGGCGTCCAGTCCTTTGCTCTGGGTGGTTTTGCCTGAGTTGCAGAAATTCCTCCCAGCTGTACTCCCTGACTGAGCTTTACTATAAAGCTACAATTGTCCTCCCTCCGAAATGGGAGGTGGATGCATGTCCCCGCACCATGGCAGGCTGCCCAAGCTCTGCGGGCGGAGGTGAGGTGGGCTCCAGCCCCGCTGCAGGACCCCTTGGGGGGTCCCGGGCACCTCACCGCAGTACAGACCCACGGCACAGCCCCCAGCAAGCAATGTCACGAACGCACAGGAAAAACACATTGCGCCTTCTCATACAACACGTTGCCAGAGGCTCACGCAGACATCAGAGCAACACCTGCCACCGTTATTAAGTATTTTAAGGATAGGAGCCAAATAACCTCAACGTACACTTGAGAAGGAGAGGGCAGTCCGAAAATAGCTCCTTACAGAAAAGGACTACAACTGCTAACGCACACCATCGAGGGAAGACCCCTCTGCAGCTTGCTGACATTGCCGACCTGAGAGCACCCAGACAGCACACCGCTGAGCCCTGGCTGGGTGGCAGCGAGCAGCCCTCCTCAGGCCCTGCCAGACGGCCTTTTCCAGCCGGTGTAACTGAGCCCAAACAGACACTAAGGGAGCAGCAGGTATGCAGCTGCATATGTGGGCCAAATTTGAGTATATTTGATTGCGTAGCCTCTAGGTCTCCTCATAATGTTTCAGGAGTCATCTGAGAAGCAAAAAGTCTCCAAATAACGCCAACACCCAAAGCTCAACATGGGTCTTTGAAAGGTGCTCTCCAGCGTCGGCTCCTGAGACCTGGGTGTGGAAGGGATCCTTTTCTTAAACGTAGGGTGACTACATCACTTCAGGACAGCTAAGCTGCAATAAAATGAAAAGGGACACGGGGAAGACTGAAGTTATTGGATAATTTCTCTCTTCCAAAGGCCAAACCCTGTCCTTCTCCAAATCCTAAGTCAGCAAGACATTCACGTCAGTACGTATTCAGCAAAACCTTTAAATAGGTGCCCAAGTATTTACTTAGCCAGAGCCTCTTTCAGCGCTGAAGTTAACAGGATGCGCTAAAAGCATTATTTAAAACCAAGGCTGTTTGAAGAACAGACAGAGCCTTCTGCAGGATAAATAACACGCCCTACAAGGCAGCACACCGCAGAGAAAAGCTGGCAGCAGGCAATCCCAGCTATCTGCAATAGCTGAGGCTCAGTTTTTACCAGAAATCACAGATTTGTCTTTTGGAACAAAAATACCGTGTTTTCACCCCAGCGGGAGCCAGCCAGCACTGCAGACCAGGCTGGCTTGGCAGGAGGGAGGGGGCAAGGTACAGGAGGCTCTGCGAGGCCGCAAGCCATTTGCATGCTGCAGGTGCTCGCGGACAGTCCCAAGCCATATTCAGAGCCAAGAATTATGAACCCTGCGCTGTGGGACATCATGTAGCATGATTAAATATCATAACTCATTCCAGCAATAACTCCGCTCTCATTAAAGTCCAGCCCTGCTATCCTGCACTGCTGCTGCCTTTTCGTTCCTCCCACCAAAGCTCTCCCCTCCCTATTTCTTCTTATGGGGCGTGGGTGGAGGAATATATGAATGGGCAGAACAGGGTCTCGCCTCCCTAAAAAGGGCTTTTTCATTATCACCGTGCCTGTTCTCAGCCCCAGCTTTTTAATCATAGCAGATCAGTCCATTCCCCATTTCCTTACGCCTTCCCAATGTCAGAGGAAAGCACATTTTTATTTGGTGCACCTATTTTCGAATCACGAGCACGCTGCCCCCGCTCATTATTAATAAATACACTTCGATTTATCAAAAGCTCCGTTTGAGTGCCACGGGGAGCCTGGGGCAAAAGGAGACAAATTCTTTTCTTAAGTTGTTCTGAAAGGTGCTGGGCTCCCCGACCCTCACCCCCATTAACCCAGCGCAGCTAGTTCGCTCCTACTGGGAGCTCCACGGCTTGCGCAGCGGCAAGCTCGGACTGATCTTGTGCCATCTCAATATATTTGTTCATTATCTTGCGCACACACAGAAGCATTTGGAAATGTACTCGGGGCACAGGCCAAATTGAATCATCTGCCTTCATTTTCCACACGATCTGAAGCTACAGCTGCTACAACAGGCTGTGGGATTTTTATTTTCCTTCCTTAACAGTTTTTCCTCTCTCTTAAAGCCACAGCAGGCTGATTTTAAACCTCTCCCCCTGCTTGGGTTTGCGTCTGCTCTTTACAAAATGGGTCTTGCAGACACACATGGGAGGGAGAAGAATTCCCAGCAACCCATTTCTGTGCTGTTCTGAAGGCAAAAACAGGAAGCAACGCCCTCGGGGAGAGGCATAATTAAAATATTCATCTCGGAGACGCCTGTTCTGGTGGCTCCAGTGGGGCTATTAATACATTAATCCTCTCACCTCTGCCAGCAGCAGGGATGGCAGCCACCACCTCCGTGCTACACCTGGGGAACAAAAGTGCCCCTTCCAGGGCAGGAGGGGGCAAAGAGGTCCTGCAACACTGAGCCCGAGCGTGGCCCTCCAGGAACGCGTCAAGTGCTCGAGAAAGAAGTTTAATTCCGATAAGAGCTTTGGAAGATCAACTTTCATTTCTGTTGAGAGAAAGGACAGACCAGACACAGCCTTCAGATTTTACTGACTTCGTGGCAAATCTATTTTGGCACAGGCCCCGTGAAGGTAAGGTACAGCTGAGAGGCATCCAAGTCGCGGGGTTCAGGTCCAAGCTTTCCGACCAGAGGCGGGGATGAGCCCCCCTTATCGCACTCATCTCTCTAAACTCATGCTGCTGAATGTCAGTTTACATCTCCTCAGCGCAGAATGACCGTCATCCACGCTGCCAAAGGACCCTTTCTGCCTTTCTATAGGGTCAGCCTAAGGAAGAAAACTTTTCTGCAGGTAACGTTTTGTACTAACAAAGATTAGGATTCCCCAAGGCTACAAGAACTGCTACAAGCAACTGTTCCAAAAACTTATCAAAGGAAATTGTATGGCCTGTCCCCTTCCCAACAAACAAGAAAATGATGCTTAACCGATATTTTGGGAAGACTTTTTTTGCCAACATACGCTTGCATTTTATTATCAGCTCCCAGATAAGCTTGCATTTCTCTTGGTGGACTATCAGCAGTAGCAGCTTTCTGCAGCAGGAGACAGTAAACTGCCTTAATAAATACAAATGGACAATTAAATTAAGATGTATTGGAGACTTGGAAAAAGTACTATTTGTGGACGAAACAGTCTGTTAAGGGATTGCACTCAAGGCTAGTTCAATGTATTTTAAGCAGGCAACAATAAGTGGCAGTGAAACATACTACCCAGTGCTCTACCCCAAAGATTAAAGAGCATGCTGAAATTATAAACGTCTGTTTTCCAGGAGGGAAAAAAAAACAGTCACCAAGTTGCCTCTGGTTTTAATGCTGGAAACAAAACAAACCATTTGGCTTTAAAAATGTACTTCTTTAAACCTGAAAAGACCCATGTATCAAAACAAGGTGGAATCAGCTAAACACATTACTTCTGACTTGTTTCCTTGAAAATCCAGCCTTAATGCATTCTAACAAAATTTATCTATCCCAAGCATACCTCGTAATGAGATCAACTGGGAAAAATATCAGGCTTGTTTGTATATTTTATACTTGCTCTAACTTGGCAGTTTGGAGATTATGTATTCCCCAGGTCCCTCCTTAAATCGTTTCACACGCTGCAATTTGATTTTCTTTGGTTGCCCTTTTCCACAATTTTTTTGATACATTTTATTGAGTTCTGGCTCAGAGGGAAACGTTCCCTTTGAATTAAGGGTGCAATCATTTTTTTCCTCTAAATAAGGACATATGGTGTAGAAAGCAATGTTATGGTCCGAGGATTTTATGATTGAAGTAGGACTCATTTTAAAAAATGACAGTAACATCAGGTTAGATTAGAGTAGTTTTTCTAATTGGGTGGTGCTGCTGCGGATGTTGTGATCAGCTATCTCAGCTATAACTCATTTTAAATATGACATGTCCATTTTTACTTACTGTGATAAAGAGCAAAACAAAGCAAGTTGCTAGGTTATGGCACAGAAGGAAATTTACCCTTTTTAAGAAATTTTATTTTTACATCAATTCACAAACTTATTCGATCCTTAGCAGCTTAGCGTTTACACAATTTGACTAGTATGCAAACTACTGGTTTCTAATTCTGGCTTACCTATTTTCTCTGGATGAGTTACTGAAACATCTTGTATTGCTGTTTACCAGTCTGTAACCCCCTGGTTAATTTTTGCCACTCTCTCTGGGATGCCAGGAGTGTGACTTCACGTTAGCAAAGGATTTCTGTCTAGAGGTTGTCAGTCAGCTGCTGCAGGGGGGTGAGTAACAACCTACCCGAACAAACAATACTGTTAGTGGAAAGTCAAAATACTCAAACCTGCTGTTGGGTTTCTCAGCTCCTCGAGTAATGTTAGCTACTCATTAATAACCCAGCTTTGCATCTTAACGCTTGTTTTTACACTTTGCCCTCCTAAGCACCTAACTGGAGAGAAACCCCACTTGGTGTCACCATTTTTGAGAGCTGTGACCAAAGAGCGGGGACAGGACAATGCCCTCGGGGACAGGAGAGGCCTTTTGCATTAGTGCCCTGCACCCAGGGGCCGCGAGGAGCAGCGGGGTCAGCATTTCTGTGGCCTGACCAAGGCCCAGGACCAGCTGCAGGCATTCTGCACCGTGTCCATGCCGGCAGGTGGCCCGGGCTGCGGAGCAGGGCCGGCACCGCTTCGCTCTCAGGAGCGCCAGGCTCGCTGCGATGCAACGGCTAATGCTTATTTTGGAGAAGAGCTGGTGCTTAGGCGGGCAAAACCGCTCGATTTTCCAGCTGCCATCGGGCCTGCATAGCAAACCGCACACTGTGTGCCCCCAGCCGT
This sequence comes from Anser brachyrhynchus, assembly GCF_964034855.1. Taxonomy (NCBI): domain Eukaryota; kingdom Metazoa; phylum Chordata; class Aves; order Anseriformes; family Anatidae; genus Anser; species Anser brachyrhynchus. Next base: position 7,572,575 of record NC_137710.1, on the reverse strand, counting down.
ACTTGGCAGATGGTAGGAGACAGCTGGGAAAAGCTGGGTTTGACATACGTCAGTGATAAGCCGTGGCAGCGCAGACCTGCTGAGGTTACAGCTAGCGAGGGCGCAGCGTGGCGCTCCGTGCCGCAACGCCGCAGCCCGTCCTCCCCGTGGGGCACACTCAGCACCCAAGGTGGTGACAGGGTGACGGGCTGGCATGCATGGGCTACAGCACAGCGCCCCCCCGACCCATCACAGACCAGCACCCACCCCACAAGTGGTGATCCATCAATGGCAAGCTGTGAGCGACCGCAGGAAAAAAAGTCTAGACACCCTGAACGCCCTCGGCAAAGAAAGCTGAGAAACCAAATAAGCCCACTGGGGCACCTTTGGGTGGGTTTGTAAGTAAATGAAGGCACCTGTAGGTACAAAAAGGACACATCACTAAGGAGATACAGCCTGTAAAACTGGGAGATGACGATAAAGCTATAGCTGGACAAAGGAGATGCATAATCACCATCAAGGAAAATACAGCACTTAATAATTACTGCATCAGTCATAACGCTAAGCCAGCGGGTGCCCCAACTACACTTTAATTTAGCTACAGGTCTTAAGGCATAGCATCCAATAAATACCCTGTGAGAGAGCTGAAAGCCTCTGAGCAAGTTACTAAATAAGATTTGTAGCTTCAAGTTGCACATTAAGGTGATTCGGACCTGCGATTCTCGGTTATAATGCGCCATCCAATATGCATCCAATGAGAAGTTGATTTTGGACTTTTTTTTTGGTGATGTGAAAGAAAGGGATACGCTAAAGATCAGCTCCGGGCTCATACAACGGATGCATCAGGTCTTACCAGCACTAGGGCAGCTGCCTGTACTGGAAGGACCCCTGGAAGGGAAGCAGCTCTGAGCAGGACCGAGGAATGACAGACTAAGCATCAAGCTAGCAAGGAGAGCGCTGTGTTCAGCTGGAGCCAATGGACTAAATTAGGCTGAGTTTACACAATGCTTTTAAACACCATGTAGGAGGCAATCAGAATTGACAGCTTCAACATTGCTGCCATCTATGCATACAGATACCATCTATTAAAGGCTAATATCAACAGCTGTGATGTTCAAAGCAGAAGTAGATTTAATATACATATTAAATTGTCCAAAGCTGCAGGAGATGTTTCAAAATACGTTAGGAAATTCAACCAAGAAAAAATTCTCTGTGCATCACAGTATTTCTCTGCTAGTAATACTACCCATTAAAAGTAAAAGGTCTGAATCAAAGACAAAAGACGATGATAACCTTCAAAGACGATTTTACTAAGAGTAAATCCCCCAAAGGTAAACACATTACTAATGAGTGTCAGATAGGCAAATACATTCAATGCAGTCATGCTTTGTTCTTGGAAAGAAAAGAGACTCACTCCCCAGGCTTCTGGTACCAAAAGAAAGATATTAAGCAGCATTTGCTAAGAACAAACTTTTTAAGAACAAAGTGCAGACCTGGTGCACAAGCCCCAGAAGAATGGGAGATCACGTGCACATGGATAATATGTTTTATTAATTTATTCATCTATTTAATAGATCTTGGAATAGCCACTGAAAAGAAAAAAGTGTCAGGGAAATATTGCAACAGAGCAACTGGGATTGTCTGGGCAGCTGTGGGCACATCACCCTGATACCAGGCTTGAGCAGCAGAAGAAAAACAATCCTTGATTCAATTGACTGAATTAAGTCATATTTCAGACAACAAGGCTTTCGGAAAAATTAATCTTTTTGAATGAGTCCGATTTCATTTCTTTGGTAAGTCTGGTTGAAAAAGGAACCAGAAAAAAATGATATATTTATAATTCTTGGTGCACTCATACTGGAAAATATTCTGATAAAATTAGCATGGTATAAATATCAAGAAAGCATATATTAAATAGGGAACATATCGGCTGAGTTCTCAGAACATTGTGTCAATAAACAATCATCAATGTTTATTATAGATGTCAAAATGATTTAAACAAGGCTTGCAGTTCTTCAATAGTTTCATCAATATCTGGGAAAAATATTATCAAAGCCACTGCTGATAAAATTCAGATGCCAACCATATTTGTTTAAAAGTAAATACGGCAGTTTTAGGCAGCAGCCTGGATCCCTTGAAAGACGCACCTCATTGAGAAGAGCACCTCCAGAAGCAACGCTGCACTACGCTATGAGGAGCGAAGGCACCCAAGAGAACTGAGCTTTTCTGCACTGACCACTGGTAGCAGCTACAGCCTGACCCATGATACAAATGGCCTGAGCTGCTCTGAGTCCTGCTTACCTGGAGCCCAGAGATCTACCGAATGGCCGGGACGAACAGCAAAAGCTGCCAATGGGCACCCAGGTGCGATGCACTGCAGAGCTCCCCCTGCTTAGAGTGGGGAGCTGAAGTTATCACCCCGGTGGTGCAGGAGCATTTTTCATGGCAGCCTGCAAACGCTGGGGCTCTTTTCCATAGTTCAAGGCAGGGACGCAAGCATCCCCGTTCTCTCTCAGGGATTCACTCAAACCCTTCCAGAGTCCCACGTGAAAAACCCAATGCTTAATGCAGGAGGGTTTCAGATTCACTGCTAGGACTCCAAGGCACCACAATAGCACAATTAAAACACCACCAGATGTGTGTCATATAACACACGTTAAAAAAAGAAAAGACATACTGTGTGCAGATACAACAACAATTTGCTGTTCAAATTAATTCAGGAATCAGTACCATCCCTATAAACCCAATATACAAAACATATGCTACTGTAGGCATGCATAAGTTGCAAGCAATTTTTTCCAGATAAAGCCACACATGCAACTAATAAGCTCTAGCAAAAAAAAAAAAAATAAATAGAAGAAACAAAGTAAACAAATACAAAGGCTGCCCAAGGAGCGATGAATCTCACATTGCTGCTGTCAAAGATCACAGCACCAAACCGCCAGAGCCCATAGCCTGCCCTCGGGCTGTGACAGCCCGGGCTCCTGCAGCCGGGCAGGGGATGAGCACAGCCGAGGGGGAAGGCAGCCAAGACCCAACCCATCGCTTTGCCCACCACCAGCACAACATCAAACTGCAGTGGCGTGGTTGAAATGACAGCAGACGTCTTCCACCTTGCAGGACCAGGCCTAAAACTCAATGTTCTCAGCCGCTGCACAAACCAGGCCGCAGTCAGGTCCCTGAAATGATCTTTCTCCCCTCTGTTGTGTCTGGAGACCCCACAGAAGGCAGGAGCACGGCTCCCACATAGCAGCAGCTGGAGGAAATGCTGGTGTTAACTCAAGAAGAGCACCCCTTGGATGCAGAGGGAACCGAGGGACGGTTGGCACAAGCCGGTGCTATCACTTGGCCTTAGCAAAGAACATACATTTTTCTTTTAACTTCAGCTGCCTTATTCTAGTCAGACCCATGATTTGCTTTTACTGCTAATTCGTACCCTACCAACCCCCTGCTCTCCAGACCTCCTGGGACTTGTCCTTGCCCTGGCACAGGTCTTCCTCCCGCAGCTGGCTGTCCCTCGTCAGGCAGTGCAAAGCTACCTGAGGAACCACGGCTGCTTCAGCAAAGCCCGGCAAGCACCAGAGCCTTCTCCAGGCCCCCAGCACGGAGGTGGGGACGGCAGGGCCCCGGCCGTGCACTTGAAGCAGAAGCAATCCATCTGTTAGGATCGCCCATCGCGACCGGTCGAGACATTAGTGTTGTCAAGGAAACTTTCCGTAGCGCCGTGAGGTCCTACGCCACCACGGAGAGTTTTGTGATTTGAGGAAACACCGTTACAGCCACCAGAGCAGCACAGCCGGCTCCACAGAGATACACAGAAGCAATTTCCTCCCAATGCCCATGGGACATCCTGTTTGCTGTCTGGCATCCTGAAGAAAACAAAAATCTAAGAATAATTACAGCCGAAGCAGCAGGGTGAAGCCCTTTGGTAATTTACGGCCCTGAATAAACGCAAAATGGGTGACAATTATTTTAGCTAATGATCAGCGAACTTGGAGATTAACGTCCACAGCCGAGGAGCGGGGAGCAGCTCTTTATAGGGCAGCACAACGGCTAGGGTAAGCACAGGGCCCTACAAAACAGCTCTTGGACACTTGCTGTCATCAGGGGACACAGGGAATTACCCGAAGACACAATGGAGTGAAGAAAGCTTGATAGAGATGGCCTGGGATCCTGCCCACCTCCTTCCCACCTAACACAGATCGCATCGCTTGATGGTGTTTGGAAAAGGCTTGTTGGCCTGTCCTGTAGCTCTTTCTGTAAGAGAAAGTGTGGGGGAAGGAAGAAAGCCCAAACAAACAAATCCACCAAGGCAGAACTACGGGTGGAGCTAGATCAGGTACTTACTCGGTTCTTTAATGTTCCCTTGTTGCTACCGGTGGATGAGCAGCAAGGGGACACTGGAAATAGGAAGTCGGAATAGCAAAAAGCCTCTAAAATTACAGTGCAAAAACTGAACATGTCTGCTCGAGATGTGAAACTGGTCTCACATGGAGCTTTTGTGCTAACAGTTGTCTCAGGCGATATGCAAATTCCTTGTAGCAGTACGTGTCAAGATACCCCTGCACACACATACTATAAATACCCTTGCTCAAAACACTTTACCTTAATGCTATTCACAATGTACCTGACAGCTTCCTATTTCAAACAATATTGCTGCTAAAGGAAACCATTAACGGAGGGCTAAAGGAAACAATCTCATTCACTGAACCAACACTGTTGTCTCGGCAAAACAAAGCAATTAACATCTGAGTTCACAGGAAAATATATTAGCACAACAGATGCATGTGCATGCATTTTGGCCCTTTGGTAAAATGCACTGTTTTGGGGCCAGATGTTTCTGCTCATGCCAAAGTAGAATCCAGCTGCATCAAGCTGTGAATATTTCTTCTGATCTGTCAAAATCTGCTATGAACTAGAACGGAAAAAAACAGAACTGAAGTTTGAAATAGAAGTCTGTTTTCCACTGGGGATTTTACCACCATCTGTATTTTAAAAGCTTTAGTACAACTTGACAGAGTCTGAAAAAGTTTGCAGCACAATAGGTAAAGCACATTGAAACACCATTCAAATAAGGTATCTGGGAGAGCTGAAACATATGGTAGAAGACTAGTTTTGAACATATTTTTCCCCTAAAAACAATTTAAACATATTAGTTGGATTTACAATGTGTTTAAGTTGTACAGCCTTTCTTGTAATATGCTGCTAGTGTGAGTTGAACTCCTATTATTGACATGAAGGGGTAATATTGAATTACTGGATGAACAAGGTCCTTTTTTAAAAATACCAGCCATGATTTTTTTCTCACGGTTTTTAAAACCATTTTTCGTTTCTTTCATTAATAGAATTACTATGGATTTGCACTGAAGCAAGAGTAAAATGACATCCTTTTCCTGCACCCATAAAAAAGGGAGCCACAACAGAAGCAGAAAAGCTAGGAGTAAAACACGAAAGCCTTTCATAAGAGAAGTTCACAAACCATTCCCTCTTTGCCACGGCTTGGTGCTGTCCTTCCCAGAAACCACCCACCTACCAGGAGCAGCACACTCCCAGCCTGCAGGCCACTTGTGGGAAAACCCTTCATTTGTAACACACCAAAATACATTGTTCTAACCCAAAAGGCAGCTCCTCTCTCCCCACTGGGAGAATGCCAGCGGAAGGAGCAGGATGAAACAGTGCCTTGCATCTGCTCAGCAAGTATCTGCACCGTTATCTAAAGGCACATCCTAATGCTGACATTTTCTAAGTGTCTCAGGTCCCCTGACTCCTAAAGGTGTTGAGATTCCAATCTCCCGTGCTTTACCCTGGAAATTTCAGCTTAAAAAATAATATTAAAAAATCTCCACCAGACAAATACATACGGTATAGTGCAAAGGCTGTGAAATACACCTGGACAGATCTGAACTGAATTCACTGCAGATGAAATTCTGGTTACAGCCCACTCTCCACATTTGTATGCTGGCGCTCAGCAGCTGTGCTGACTTCCAGGTGTGCTGCGCAGCTTTTCCACTGACAGGGTTATCTATTTTACAATGAATTATGCTAGCAGTGAAAATCACAGTAGAATTGTTTTGAAAGAAGCAGGCCTCAGATGGACAATTTAGATTTCACATAAGTTGAAAGAGGATTTGCAGGTTCAAATTATTAATCAACACCCTGCCAGGCAGGGACCAATAGCAATCTGCCGGTGCTGAGTTTTCTTGGACTTGAACGGTGAAATCTGGATTTTAGATTGACTCGGTGGGGAGAGGGGGTCTTGTGCCTACAGCCCTTTCCTTCTAAAGCATCCAGGCAAAACTGGGCCCTGGATTACGCAGGCAGATACAAACTTCAGGACGGCAGGGAAAGTTCTTCCCCCTGGGAATCAGTGCTTTGGTGCTTCACTTTCTGAGCCACTGGACAAGGGGACAAGTTTGCTTCTCTGTTGTTAAAAACATGACAAGACATTATAAGCTGCCAATGGGGTCATGTGGCCTCTCTGTCGTTAGCAAGAAGCACAGAAAAAAATGATGCCAGAGAAAGGTGGGTACCCGCTGAGCAGCAGCCGATTGCTGCAACAGCTCGGCTCTCCCGCAGCGACAATCGTGATGACGCAGGCTGCTCCAGCAAGGAAGAATTTAATTGTAATGAGCCCCTCGCACAATGTAACAACAGTTAATCACAGATAATCACACAGTGGGTGCTTCTGGTCACATCAGGCTAGGTTTAGCATCATTTTGCTTGACCCATCAAGCTGATACACGCCTGCAAAATTCTGCGGGGCCAGGCTTGCAAATCAATGTCCATGTTAAAAAAACATAATAATATTACGAAAAAAATCAATAGGGAAATTCTTCGTGATTTTGAAAAAATGCTAGCTAATGCTCTTTTACAAACAACAATTTTAAATGGGTAGAGCCACCATTTGCCGTGCAGTTCTGTACAACCCAACATAACGCCCTGGGGGACGGTCACCGCTGCTGCCGAGCGGACCGCTGCCGTGTGCAGGCAGGACGAGCAGTAGCACAGACCTGACGTGCCTCAGTCAAGGCTTGATGGCGTATTTCAGGAGAGCACCCCATCTGTGCCAGTACTTAAAATGCAGCTCTCACATGCCAAACGCCTCCCAGGCTCGGAGCCCGGCAGGCTGACAAGGGGCACCCCGCAGCCCTGCTGCTCGGCGCGCTGTGGGCTCCCAAACAGCTGGGTGGGCTCTCAGCTCTGAAGCCCCCATGTGCACGGTTGAACATTTTGCTGCCGAGCAGTGGACAAGGTGCAAAAGGCAGACGGGGAAGAGGAAGGTGCCAGCCTACGTGTGAGAAGATACACGTATGTGAACAAGACAGGACTGCGCAACACTCGAGCCAGACAGCACCCCTTCCACGTCTCCGTTCTTCTCTCTAGCGTACGTCTTTATTGCAAAGAAGTGTTGCAAGATGAAATTTGGGAGCTCGAGGCTAAAAACAAAGTGGAAAGAAAGGGATATGCTCCCACAGACCTTGATTGAAAGCGGTGATTTTATTTTTATTTTTACCGTAACCGTCTCTCAGAGAAGCCATCCACGAAGTGTCACCCTGCTTCTTCTCCTGTTGCGTTACGTTACAATAACACTGGTTTCCTCTCGCCAGCTACTCATCAAGGATTACCCCCAGCACAGCCCTCTTTTCTTCCACATCTAGTCAGAAAGCAAATTAGTAGCAGCCTGATGGGGGAGTGCTAAATTTTTCATTACAATGTTTCTCCAGAGGTTTGGTGTTTAATAATTTGTACTGTATAAAATTTCACATATGGGAAAACAAGGCACCACACAGCCTCTCCAGATGCCTTTTTTTTTTTCTTCCTGCTAATCATGTGAGCCCCCCAGCTAAAGTAGTGGATTTAGGGCATAATTAAAGCTTTATACTTTAATAGTAATATGGGTAAAGCCCAATTTTATTTTTGAGGAGAACATGCCCCGTTTGTAAATTCCCATTTCACTGAGGATCAATTTTCAAACAGGCTTTGTACCCGGGCTTTGTTCCTGGCATGCCATGGAAACAAACCACGCAGGCAGCTCGTGGTGCTGTGCGAGCCACATGCCCCTGCTTCACGGCCGAGGCTCCCTGAAGCCCGACGATCAAGCCGAGAGCAGTGCTGGTGGCACAGGGAACATCTGCAGGAGACCCTTGGCATCATCTGCTCTGCTTTTCATCACACCGTTCGGAAGGGAAGTCTCTCAGATTGGCCCCACGAACTGCAGCCCTCTGACAGCTTTAGCTCGGCCCCCGGCACAGCAGAAGGGAGCTGACTTCGCTGCTGTGCTCCCAGACCACCAAGATTCAAGTAGGACCGAAGTACGGAGCAGATTCTGCTCTAGGTGCTTCACAGCTAATGACCCATCACGTAAGTCCACCTACTGCTGGAACCTACCAATTGCTATTTCTCAGCCCCAGGCATCTTTCCCTGGGTCCTCCTCGATCCCTTTATCCTCTGAGCAACGTACTGAGGTTGCAGCGATGCCACACTTCGGCAGAGCGTGACGGATGGGAAGGGTACGTGAAATGGAAGAAGGGGTGTTGGCAGCAAAGGCAGGAGACAGATTCCTAGCACGGCCGAGACAGGAATAGTTACACGATGGTCAGCACTCTGAGAACTAATTTTTATTATTTGATGAACTCTAGAGTGCAGCTCCCTTTAAGAATGAAGCATCCAAGCGATTATCTTCCCAGGACAACAACTTACAACATCAAGTCCTCTCCTTCCTCCCCTCCTAAATTTCCTCCCAAGTAAATTCAGGAAACACATGCAGAGAAGGACAACCACCACCATTTACAATATGGATTTAATTAGTTTCCCCCATCTGCTCAAGAGGCTATAGACTGCCTTAAAATGAAGTGCTTTAGTGCTATGATGGATTCGTGATTTCCCATAGAGAAACCAGGTGACAAGGAGCCAGTTTGAACTAGCGTGGTAAAAATTTACATGTTCTTTAACAAATCTTGCTGTTCAACAGAAAGGAGGGGTTCCAGTTTTGCCATTAGTGTCTCTGTGCCCCTACTATGTGGTTGAAAGCCAGGTTTTACTCTAGCAATCAGCAGCAATACTGGGTAGGGTAAAACTGCTACCATGGATAAAGCATCTGCTCAGCTCTTACAGGCCGCAATATGCTGGCAAATACATCAAATGACCTAGAACTGAGAAATAACGACCTTGAAAGTGAAGCTTATTTCTGGTTTTATCCATCTTTAATATCACAGCTTAAACTAAATCAACTATGCATTTTAAGATCTATATTGTATCCTTCCAAATCTATTTGAGAATGCTGAAGTCTTGAAACATTATTTGTTGAAGTGCAGAGCTTATTACAGGTCAAAATTCTCCTTGCCTTCTACAGGTACGTTCCTGAAGTCAGTACAACCAATACAGGACAGAGAGCTCCCCAAACAAGGCAAACCTTCTTAGTGGCCATGGAACTACCGATATAAATTTGAGTATACATACAGTAGCCAAATTTAAGTATAAGAAATGAATATATGTACTTAGTAGTGCTTTCTAAATGTCTTTTGTTGAGTTTCAATTTCATTGGCATGCAGAGGTCCTGCTGGGTGAAGTTTCAGCTCTGTAACCCCTATTTTTCACCGTGTACCTTTCCGACCACAGAATTAGTGACCAGTTGCAAGAGTGTCGATGGAACGGCACCAACGCACAGAACAAAGTGACCTTGGGGAGGTTCGCTCATCTCCCAGTTTAGCAGCCCTTTCCATGAAATTCCTTGGCAGGAAAATACACACGTGGGGACATCACAGAGGCAAGGTCCCTGTGCCAAAGAGCAGACTGGATTCTCCAGATCACTGTCTCTCCATGACAGCGATCCCTAACTCTCCAGGACATCTGCTTATCCAGCAAAACCCCAGGTAACGCCTAGCAGATGGGACAGCGCGGCAATTAGCACTTATGTCCTGGAGTCACGTCCTACCTCTGGTCTGACCTTAGACACATGTATATCTCCGCCATTGTTTTGTCTCCCTTCCCTTTACTTTTTTCTTAAATAGAAGTTATACTTAACATCATTATGATCAGTTTGTGAGGCTCTATTTATCTGCAACTGCCAACAGCAAGGTAATCTTCAGCACAGAGTATGACTGCTCTGTCATCGCGTGTCTCCACGATAGCGATGCTCGTGTTATCCTTTGAATGGGGAGAGGTCAAAGCGCCGGTGTTAAACCGGCGGGGCCCAGGAGCCGAAGGACGAGCTGCAGGATCAGTTTTTGCCAGCGGAAACTCATCCACGTTCTGGTTTGGCGGGAAAAGGATTTGTAATAGCTTACACCAGATAAGGAACACGGGAAATAAATACATAAGTCAGAACTTACTAATGGGTATTATTTCACAGATAGGAGCAAGTTAATGCCATATAGCTAGGCAACAAAGCCGTTCCATCCTTGATAAAGGCATAAACACATTAAAGGAGTAATCCCTGTGTGACATGAGGTTACTTGTGCAATCATAAAATTTCCACTGCTTCTGCCAGCACTGCTGTTTAAAAACCACTCTTCTGTCCCAGCTTGATCCACCCCTGCAGCCCGCGCTTTGCTTCTCCTTCCGTGTGCACGAAGATGAAGAGAACCCCAACAAATCCCTTTTACAGGACAGACAGAAGCCTCCTGTACCACAGGCAAACCAGCAGCTTGACCTAACGTTGGCCGCTCCAGATGGTTTCCAGCCTCAACTTCTCCATCAGTTCCGCCCTGCCGTGACACCACCAGGCCCTGCTTTGCAGCCGGGCCCCATTGCAGAGGAGGAACTACGGGAAGCAAAGCAGCAAAGCCCCACTTGGGTGCACAGCCAAAGCGGGCTTGGCTCGGCCATTTACCCTGCCTACCACCGCACCTGCAGGCTGCTTTGTTTTGCCCAGGGATTTACTGGGTTCTTCTCTTCAGCAGAACCAGTAATTCCACGCTACAGGAAGGGTTGGACATATTTGCTTTCCATTACTGTGACAGGTCCCTTCTGTCTGAGATGCCTTGGAATAAAGTACAGATTACAAAGTACATCCCAACGAGCAGACCTTGCGAAGACCAAGCGCTGTTTGAAGTTGCTGTGCTGTGGCCTAGAAAATGGGTAGCTCTTGTGAAAATAAACAGCTGATGAAGAAAGAACGAATGACATGATGTCAAAGAATCCAGCTTGATCCATTTCAATATTTTGTAATCTTCTTCTTTCCCTTCAGAAAATCCACCCAGAAAAATCAAAGCTCTTAAGATAAGGTAACTTATTAAAATAAATTTTATGGGGATTGTTTTGCAGCCTTCGCTCTACCTCCAATATTTATTATCATTTCACCATTCGGGGTGGGCAGTCTGCAGGTATTTTGATAAATGGACTGATCCTTCCACATTTTCTAGGCACAGACAGGATATACAACAGAACACTAGCTAAGAAAACGGCCATTTGAGAGAAATCTTTCTCCACTCCTTTAAGGACACTGAGAAAACTTGCAGTAAGATCCAAATTACAGGTGAAAATTCTCATTATATTAAAATATATATATTTAAATTATCCTTTTTTCAGACTAGAATTGAAGTCATAACTATCTTTTCATTATAGAAATGCATATAATAGCACAGTGAGAGCTCTAGACGGGACAGGATATTTCCTAAATGTTAGTGTTTAAGACAGCTTAAACACTGACAGTTTCCAAGGTCTGGGCTCTCTCCAGATACATTCATCAGCTATTGCAACATATAGGATTGCTTCATTACTGGCGTGCGCTTTTGAAAATAAACACTCTTCTTCCTTAGAAGTTCAAGTAAGCCACACTCAAGTAACAAGCCAATATTCACACGTAAGGATCCAAGTTGTCAGAGCTCTGCTTAAAGCACAGAACTGCTGACTGCTTCAGTTACAGAGGGGGACAATAATGAAAAGAGAAGCCAAACCAAGAACTCACTCTGGAATATTGAGCATGAAAAATCACGATGCAGAGAATTACACAGAAGAACGTTGTTCTTGAAGCACTTTTTTTTGTCTGGAAACCACAACAGAAGAAAAAAGATGGTGGTACCTCTAAGTAATTTTTCAGAAAAAAATAGAGAAACTAATGCTGCATTTGCCTGTTAGTAAAATAAAGAAAAAAGGAGTATTGTTACAGAAAAAAAGAGGAAACCTCAGCTATTATCATCTCTGCCTGCAATCCTTTCACTTCCCTGAATTCAATGACATCTTGGGGCAAAAGAGCGAGCTCTTCTTTCCTCGCTGAAATTTCACAGCAAATGGTTTTACAAGCTCTGTGTTGCTTTATCAGCCCTGAGTGAATCGCTTTAACTAGAAATTTTAGCCCCGCTTGTAGAAATTGCTACGTTTTAGTCAAGCTATGAATGAAATGGTTTCAACAAACAGAAAATATAAATGATCTAATGCTGAACATGCCTCCCTTTTTCAATAAGTTGCTAAAAACAAAACTCTGATGCCAATTTGTAAGATTTAATGAATATGCGTACTGTTAAATGAATAGACTATGCCCCAGAGCTGCTCATTTAGGATACTGTTGCTGTAATAAAATTAGCTAAGTGCCCAATGAAAGCTCAGGACCCTGGGCTGGTGCTGCCTAATTGAAGTTTACAACTTTATTGGAGATTCTTTGCATCTTACACATTTGCTTTGCAGAGTTTAATAGCTAGTGGCCTTGGTTCTAACTTAATTACAAGTCGGAAAGGAAGGTTGTGTCAGTACGATAACATTTGGCTAAGCTGAGATGTCTGTTCCAGGCATATTTCACCTGTTCTCATCTTAATTTGACTGGACTAATGGTTCTAATCACACAGAACAAATGGGTCTTTAAAGTAAAGATAAAAAATTAAGGGCCAGGTCCTGCACATCCTTCATAGTCAGTGAGAGCGGTCGAGTTGGAAGCACCGAGCCCTCGGCGGGCAGCCCTGAGCAGCAAAATGCAGACCAGACACGAGGCGAAGTCGAACCCGGCTGCACCTTGCCGAGAGCTTGATGGAGAAAGCAGACGAGGGAAGTCTTGGCGAGGAGGATTCAGAGGCAGGGGAGATTCTGGGGGAGATTCAGAGGCAGGTTCATGTTGATTTTTCAACGCTAACCTCGAGGAAAGAGCTGATTGGCAGGTACCAAGTAAAACACTTTGAGAAAATAAAGAAAAGGCCACGGGAAAGCAAGACTATCTAACTTTCTAGGAGATAAGATGCAACGTGTTCACTGTGCACACAACCACCTCCATGTCCCACAGACAGACAGGACTCTGCGGCGGTCCATTAACACTCAGTATGTTCCACCCATGAAAAAGGGAATTTAATACATCTGTCGGAACACAGAGACAGAATAAATATCCTTATCGTTCCATTTACTGTAAATAATACTTAAGTGCAAGTCAAATATTAGCTATATTCAGCACAGCATCATAACAAAACAGGCACTGCTAACATTATGGTCCCAAACTGTGTTATTCTTAATTAACATCTGACATATATCTGCTTTTGCAATCACCCATTACTGATTAAATGACAAGGCACAATGTCAGATGCATAATCTGATTGGTTAGTACTCAGTTACCAAGGTGTTACATTTGGAAATTGCCTGTGAATTGATTTCTTTTATTGAATTAATAAGTGTTATCATACTGTACAGAAGGTAAAATTGCCACTGAATGTGAGCGATAACATATAATTACAGAAAATCAAATCCTAATCTGCAGAGCCAAGCCAGGTGTCAACATTTTAATTGTAGTTGGGGAAGCGCAGTAACACCACGGCGCAGGAAGAGGAAGGGGAGAGAGCTCAAGTGCAGGAAGCAAGAGAAATATATTGCACAGGAAAACAACTTTAGTTAGGCATGATAGCAGCCTTGAGGGATGTCAAGCACTCGGGTGTGCAAAAATATTATACTTAATTTTTCATTTTAGACAATAATCTCACACACCGGGACACCTGACTGCCATCCAGACCCAAATCTATCTCTCAGAGTCTAAGATTTGCATTTTGGGAGAATGTTTCTGAAAGATTTTGAGAGATACAGGCATAAAATACATAAATTATGCACTTCCCCTATTCTTGCCTTACAGAAATAAAATAAAGATCCTTCCTTCCCCCAGCACTACCAAGTCCCTGCTAGGCAATACCAAGGTTTTCTGCTGTAAATAAAAACTCAAAAGTTTTATTAGTTTTTGTAGCTTTACACACTGTTTCAGCTAAAAATGTCTCTTCAAGCAGCTTCCTAGTTGCTCTCCCTGCTGGTCTGCAAACACTGCACTAATGCAGCTGCCTGGGTGTTTAACTTGATGCTGTTAAATTGGCGTAACCCCCTTGCATGGACACTCTTAAATTAGCTAGTTCCAATACATTTGATCTGTATCAGCCACTGTTAAACCAATTTGAGCGTTCATGCTAACAGCCCACACCAGTTTAACTATGTGTACTCAGAAAATGATGTGGCTAAATTGGTGCAATTTCTTTCGATTAAGGAGGCCTGGGAGAGCCCCGACTCCCTCCTGATGAGGAAGGAGCTCTTGAAGGCACCACAACCCTCTTGCAGAGACTTCGATTCTCACTCACGGGTGCACATCCAAGAGCCGTCCCTGTCACCCCTCAGTCCAGGCACTGCCGTGTGGGCAGCGCGCTCCAGGTCCCCTCCATCTCCACCTCCACCGACATCCCCAAGAGCACAGCTCCCCATGCTGCTTCTCTCCCCTCCTGGGGAGCCAACGGGGCTGTTCACCAGCAGGCCCAGTTTACCGGCTTCTCCCTTCATGAAGCTTTCTTGGTTTGGCTTTGCTCTGGGATCCCTGTTCCTTGGAAGAGGAACCCGTCTGGGCAGAACACGGGGTAGCATGCAGGAAGGAAGCACCAAGGCAAGCGACACGAAGCTCTGTGCAAAGACCATGGCTGTTTCCCTCCTGCAAGCCAGCTACCAATTTGCAGAACAGCTGTTCAAATCATCAGCGTTTTCTTTTGTTCAGGGATAAAGAGGAAGAGGTCAAGTCATCCTGTTTGTATGCAGAGAGAACTTAAAAACCACACTACCACCACCCAACTGGCAAGGTATCTTGGCAGCAGGATGGCATATACAGATTTTACATGAACCTCTTACCAAATTGTTTCCTTCTATGCTTCTGCTTTCACGGTAACAGTCAAAGTTTCCTTCCAGAATTGCAAAGCCCCGGGCTCAGCTGTTAAGATCACCGGGCCAGCAAACATCAACACAGTAGCACAATGAAGAAATGCAAGAGCTAACTGGTGGTGACTGCGTGTCTCAAGAACTATGAGTGCCTCTTGCACATGCAGTCCTCTGGGGAGGTGATGAGAAGCAGCAAATGAGGCAGGAGTATTGCACGTGGCAAGGCAGTGCCTGGGCAAGCGAAAGTGTTGCTGGACACACAAACCATCATTGCACAGAGAAAGGAGAGCAGCACCTCTCCAGAGCGAGTGCATCTGGATTCTGTACATCGGCCTTGCTTTCAGATGATAATAAAGTCATTGGAAGACAAATTTATTACCAGAGCTGAAACAGCTCGTATTAAAAAAGATTTCTAAAAGATGAGATGTGCAACTCGGCTCTGCCGTGATCACAATGTAGAAAGTAACTGGTAGCAGTTGTTACATGCCTGAAGAATGTGATTTCTGGAGAGTAGGAGGAATTAGACTAGCAGAAGGCTGAATACTGTAATGGAAAACATCGCTATATAGAAGAGGTTTCCTAAAATTTCTTTCTACAGTTTAAGGTAACCACCAGGGAGCATTGCTGCAGGAGAGCGAGAGTGAAACTTGCAGCAAACAAGCCTGTATGGACTGAGATGAACCAACCCGGAGCCTTTTGCTGTGACCAACATCTGCCTGACCTCCGCGCCAGCAGAAGAACAGGGCAGGGATGCTGCCCCCAGCGCTCCTTGCTGAAACACGCCGTGAGAAAAGCACGCTGCTGGCGCTGATGCACGGGGATGGATCGGACAGGGCGGCACCGGGGAGCAGCGGTGCTCTGCCACTGCGCGGGGACCTCCTGACCTCGGCTCGATGCGTCTCCTCCGCTTCAACGAGACGGAGCCACAACGGCCCAGACATGGCAGTCCCACAGCAGCTGTAGCTGACGGAAGTTAAAAGCTAACCAATTCCCACCCTCCCACTGCCCCCAGCCATATGCTCCCAGCCTTTCCCTTGCACCAGTACCTTTACGGCTAAGTGGTGAGACAATTCAGGATGTTAGCCCAAAAAGAAACTCATTTCTTCTTTTTTTTTTTTTGTTACCACGCTAGCTTTTGCCTGGTTAAGCTCTCTGCAGCTGTGGTGAGGACACAGGCTAGCGGATGGAAGCATGAGGGAGGGAGCTGGAGCCCCTCTCCCCAAAGTAGGGACCAGGCTGGGATGGCGCAGCACGGGGTGAGCTCCTGCTGCCCGACGTGGCAGGGACCTCCCGGAACCCATCCTGGCTGTTTTTAAAGACCATGTCAAACACAGGTCTATTTTACTTTATTTTTTCTACCGTAACTCCCTTTGATTCTGCTGTGGAAAAGCACAGTTCGAGCTATGCCAGGCGCTGGTGTTCCGTGGGGGAGGCTCCCAGGAAGCATTTACCTGCAGTAATCTCCTGTATATTGCTGCAGCCGACTCGGGCACCTACTTAATCTGTGACCTTACAGCTCCTGTCAAGCACAGTGTGACCCCCTCTAGACTCATATTATCCATTACCAAATTTTCATTTTTATTAAGCTCAGCAGAGACTTCTTTCCCTCTCTTCTAGGAAGCATGAATTCTCTGGTGTCATTTATTCCACAAATGATTTATACCAAGAGCCTGTCAACTACAGGAGGCACTTGCTTGTGCTTACCTTACCTGCAAGTAGCTCTGTCCTTTCCGGGTCATTACTAATAAAGCACTTATCCCTCCTACAAGCACAAATGCCTCCCTGTGCTCTCGCAGGTATTTATCTGAGCACTTCAGAGTCCTCGGTGGATTTATCCTCACAGTGCTCTGGTGGGTTGGGCAGTGGTATGATTTCCACTACACGGATAAAGAGCAAGGCTCAGAGACTCGATTCAGCTCTTTGCTGCTTCAACCCCGCGCACCAGGGGGCCGTAGCCACCAGGCCATCCTTCTCTTGCTGCCCAGCCTGCCTCCCCAGGGTGGCAGGGAAATACCCACCGCTCAGCCCAGCATCACTGCGGTACCAACCAGCCCCCCGCCAGCACCGATGGCCTGCCCCAGCCCGCAGGAGAAAAAGCTTCACCCATGGATATTTCTTACTGACGAGGTGCTTATGAAAGAGAGCATCAAAAACCCACGGCCTGGGCTGCACGACCTGAATCGCTCCGCTGCCGGCCTCCTCCTGCTCGCCGATGACTCACGAGATGAAGCCTCCCCGCTGCTCAGCACCATTCGCTCTGCAGCCGGCCAGATTTCACGAACAACAGTAAAACAAATATATTTGTCTTGCAGCTAAAGCGCCAAGACAAGCAAGGAGCAAAGCCGGGGGCCAACTGTAACACCGCAGACTTTGGCAGCCAGCCCTCTTTCCAGCTCCTTATATATTTTTGTCCCAACTTTCCACCTACTTCTCCCTCCTCGCAGTGTTTCTGGGCAGATCACAACACCCACCAAAGAGCGACGAACGGCTGCGTGGCCGAGCGCTTGCCCTCGTCAAATTAAGGCATCTCCGCGCTCTCTCCTCTCCCACTCTTCGCGGCGTCACTTCGTCCCAAGCAAGGCAGAGAAACCTGTTGCTGCTGTTTCTCTTTCAAACCCTAAAGCCAACTGGCAAACCGGAGTTCAACCTCGCAGCTGCTGAATACAGTTGGATTAATACACACCGGCCAAACAAAATATTGCTTTTAAAATGTAATTTGTGTTTGGCACGAACACACTGGGAGAATTCAGAGCAATTTGCACTGCAGACCAGCTAGTAACCCTATGCAAAGCGCGCTTTGATGCCCCCGATTTACATCTGACAGCCTTAATGCATTTTGGAAACAGGCAGTAGAGTAACAAGTCCCTGCACTAATCGTAGCTGATGCAAGAACCCTGAAAACACTTAATTGCTCCTCATTTGTTGTAAAATTCTGCTTGCATGCAGACTCTTTCAAAAATCCAAGAAGTCACTGCGAGCTGATGGAAAAAATGAGGAGGCTGATTCTGGCCAGGTACGATGACCCTTTTAGACAATCTGAAAATCCTCCTTACTGATCCCAAAATATACCTAGCAGTTTATTTTTGGAGGGATAGGAGGAAAAGAAAGGCATACCAAAGGACAGGTCTCTGCTTTCTCCTGTGACGGTCTTGCCGGACCCTTACATAGCCTCATTCTTCTCCGTCAAGCTGCAGATGGATTCATTTGCACGTGTAGCTGTGGTCCATCTCTCACGGACAAAATGCATATTTCCCCACCACAATAAAAGTCATTTCAAAGCAGGCTGCTCCCCTTGAAGTCGAGGGGAGACTTTTTAACCCATCAGTCTTACCAGGAGCTGGGCTGGGCCTGCTGAGATGGGTCTGCTTCAGGAAAGACTCGCTGGCTGATTAGGGCTCAGCAGGAAAAAACACAGAATAGCTTACTTCTATTGATTATGCCCATTCCCCAAATAATTTGAAATTAATCCTGCAATTTCATCTCAAGCTGCTTTGCCGCTGCGCTTGGTTGCTGAAGGAGAAAAGATTCTTGTGGAAGCGACACAGGTGAATTACATTTGCTCAACATTTTCAGCATTAAATAATCTGCACATAATTCAGGCTCACTCGAAAGGTACGCTGCAACAAGCTGACATAAAATATGGCTTTGCTAAGCCAAAAAAGATAAAACAGGGATACCTTCATATTTAAAGGAGAAACAGTGAAGGATTTCATATTTTAATGAGATACAGATGCCGACCACTGAATAAATCACTCTGCCTATAATTAAAGAGTCTTCTGATGTCTGAAGACTCTTCCTGTCATGAAAACACTTGGATGCTATTTCATCTCCATCCTAAGCCTGATTTCAGACTGAAAGACGAGGGATCCAAATGTTGATGTCACCCCAGACACCACTTACAGTCTCCATTTCCCTTATGAAGAACTTGGCATTAATTTGCCTGTTATTTATTTTTTAGTGGGTCTTCAGGCACCCTCAGCTAGATGGGAGAAGAAAAATCAACAAGGGACCAAGGAATTTCCAGGCACTGGGCTTCAGCATTTCGTGCACAGCAGCCATATTTCAATTAGAGGTGTATCTCACTAACACCCAAACCAAAGAATGAAATGAGAAATGTAACGTTCAAGTACAGAAAGAAAACGGGAATATTTTACAGTTTTGCTCATGTTTCAACCACTGTGTCCCTCTCAGCTTAGCACGATCTGCAAAGTTACTAACTGTTCTCTCTAGCATGCCATCCAGGCGTTAATGGAAATAGTCACTGCTGCGGGAGGCTGCAGGTCTCCAGTTTTACCAGAGGCTGCTGCTTTCTATGTGCTTATAAACAACGTGAACATCTTTATAATTTTTTTCTGGGGGAAAAAAAAAAAAATCCCAGGCTTTACAGGCTTCTTAGCCTACAGTTCTTTCCTTTCTCCACTTTTGAAAAATGTCCCATTAAGCTTCCTTTTCTCCAGTCTTCTCAAGCCTCATTTGCCCTCCGCAAATTTTCAAAGATTACCGCTAATGGCACTGAAATGGCTTCAGGCAGTTTTCTGACTGCCCAGAGCCAAATTCCAGGAAGCTCTGCTACCTTCCCTATTCAAACCTGTTCTGCCCCTATTCCCTGATAGCATGCTGGCTGCACGGCTGACCCTCTCAGGAAGAGCAGAAAGGATAAAAATCTCATTCAGCACTTCCACTCTCTCACTTGCATCTTTTGAGTGCTTTTCCTTTCCACTGAGTAGTGGACTAACTCTTTCCCTGGCCCATCCCTTGCTACAAACACATTTATAGAAAGCCCTGCAGCTGCCCTTTATGCCTTTTGCCAATTACAGCTCATTTGGACTTTGGCCCTCTCATTTTTCTTTGCATGTTCATGCTGAAGCTGTTCTCAATAGTTCGACCTACTCTCCAATTTCTTTATGCTGCTTTTGAGTTTCAGGTCATTAAAGTGCCTGTGATTTAGCTAAAGTAATCTCTTACTACATTTCCCATCTGTCCCTCCATTAAGAAAATTTGTACTTGTGCTGTTAAATTTGCTTCTTTAGGAAACTTTCAACTCTTTGCTTCCTTTTCACTTTGCCTAGCTTGCCAAGACCACACCTCCGAGCCGACCACGAGTCTCTTCCTTGGAGCCCATTATCTTAACCACGCTGCTCTACCTACTTTTCTTCTTAATACCCACCAGTTTGGCAATCTATAAACATTTTATTTTTGGAAAAGCTATTCTGCCTACAGTCATTCCGTAGATTTCCCAAGAAAGGACTGAGTTCCAGTTACAGATCAGTTTGTGTTTATTTTAGGAGCTTCTGGTTCTGGAGATGAACAAGGAAGGCTTGAGCACTTTGAAGAAATTCCCCTCACCAAGTGCCTCAGCCAAACCTGCCCTGCTACAAAACATCACTACGAAACAGAGCAATTTGCAAAGAATGAAGGGGGGAAAGAAAGAATAACCTCTCAGACTCTTCTGGAAGGACACACGCGTCCTCCACAGCACCCGAGTCTCTAGTTCAGTGTCCTTAGAAAAGGCTGCAGAATCCTCCTCGCTGCCGGCACAAGACACAATGAAGGATTTAAATGCATGCTGTACAATTTTCTGTGCTGTCCCAGATAATTTACACCTTTCCAAATGATGCCTCTCCATTCCTTAAATATGGGAGATCACCCTTGGGGAGGCAGCCCTGACCCCTGTCCTTTCACCACCCTCCCTGTGCACAGGGGATACTTAAATCCTACTGCCGGTCTCAGCTCACAGTAGCAGTCGACAGAGAAGAGGGACTTAGGTAGAAGAGCTAAGAAGGAACAGATATTTCCGTAGCAGCCCCCTAATACTTGGAGAGGGGAACGAAGATAGAGCGTATGAGGGAGCCATTGAAAGCAGCAGCGCTCCTAGCATGTGCTTCGGGAGATATCTGTTATCTGGGGCTTGCCAGCTGGCTCCCGAACGCACAAGATCACAGCGCCTTTAAACTCTGTTTGCTCTGCCATTCCCAGAAACATGGGCTTCGCCCTGAGGAAAAATCCCGTCCCGCAGTCTGTGACTAGCTGGCCCCCACCAGCCCCGTCCCTGCCCCAGGGGAGCCCTGCCCACGTCCTGGCAGCTCTCCCGGGCAGGCCTGGATGCAATGTGCTCCAGCTCCCCACGTCCCATCGCCCCGCCACCATCGCCCATCATCTCCTGCTACTCACAAAAATAAGCGTTTCCAGTAACGCCCCCAGCTAACGCTAGGGAATGGGCTGTACCTGCGCTAGGGAGGAAAGCAAACCCGCCTGCAGGAAGCCCAGCTTCCTTCCCAACACCACATCTGCCAGCAGCTGGTGGTAGCAAGCAGGCCCAGGAACGTGGAGCATCACTGGGAGGCAGCACTCCCATCTCCGCCTGCGCTCCACCTCCAGAGGCAGTGATCCTCCTGCCCTCTCTCTCCTAGAGCCAGCTAGCACCAAGGAAGGAAGAAGAGATCTGCCCTTGCCCTTGCAGGGAAGCAGAGCACGTCAGCCACAGGATTAATGTAACATAAATATGGTGCAAACAATGAGTTATCCACAACGTGGCTTGAAATCCCCTTAGAGAAACCTAGGGATTCGTAATTACCAGCTTAATTTCTGGCTGCTCCCCATCGGGCCGTACAGCTCCTGCTGGAAACGTTTCAAGCTTCAACTTGAAACCATTTAGGTCCTCGCTCCCATGACCGGGTTTGGCCGAGATCCGTTCCTAAGAACATCAGGATGCCGTCAGCATACCCTCCCGTTAAAACTGCAACGCTCCCCCACAGCAGCAGTATTTCTCCTGCTCTTTTGTCGTTACCCAACTATCTGAGAGACTCCACCAAACACCTTAAGCTGGCTGTATCGATCCAGTTTGGGTTGCCGGGTCTTCTTGCTAGCCTGTTTCCATTCATGGTGTGCTTCTCCATTTAGCATTAAATCGACGGTGACAGACCACCACCCTTTCTCCAAATTCACTAAATTGTTCAATAATATAATTTTTAGAAGCAGATTCGTGACTCACACACGTGCACGCACGCCAAGGCAAAATAAAGACGACAGCACATTTGAACAAGGCAGCAATAAAACAGTGATAGTAATAAAGAATAAAAATGCTATATCAAGTTGCCATGGGAACCAGCATTCAAGGACTCCAGGTAACGTTGTAAAACATGCCACTGAGCATGCAGCAGCTAAGCAGGTTAAGAGGTTATTTATTAGGCTGCAACATGTTGTGCAGTGCCCTCTGGTGAGAGCGCAAGCGACACAAGCGGGTCCAAACCCCAGGGGGAGGACACGAGCCTCGGAGCCTCGTGCCCATCAGCCTGGCAGCGGTATAAACGGGATGGAAGTGGAGTGTGCCCAGGCAGCGGTACGGCTGTGTGCAGAGCCCCAAGGGAGGTGACACCAGGACACGCGCCCATGCCAGCTCCAACCTCTCCTCTGGGAGCCAGCAGCACCACGGTGAGCAAACCGAGGTACCGAGGGCTGCAGGAAACGTGCCAGTAGCTGGGCGCTGCTGACCTCTGCCAATGCCGCTTCTCCTGCTAAAGGTAGGGGGACTTGCTAGGTGAAAGCTACGGTAGGTATGACTAAGGCCAGGAAGCATAATCCTTGGTCGCAGTGTGTTTTCTTAAGGACTGAAATTAACTGCTCCATGCCCAGAAATGTCACTAAAATTGGAAGCAGCTCCCCGTGTGGAACAGCCACAGGACCAGGCTCGTGTTCCCCGGAGCACCAGGTTGCAGCACACAACATGCCTGCAGAGGAACTCCAAGAAGTAACTCAAAAGGTGAGGAGCCCATGTCAAAGTAAGTAATTCAGCTACTCAGAGTAAAACCACCCTGAAGCGTCCTTTCCTGCTGGAGACAGAAACACACAGCTATTAACCACAGGGTGCATGCTCCACTGCAACCTCGCGGTCAAACTCCAGCCTCATGTGGAGCTCGGCGGCTGATGGCCACTTCTGTAAGCTCAGCTCCAGTCCCCTTTTCCTTATGTATACACCCAATTTGTAATGAAACACGACATTTGGCTACCATCCTTTCCGAGCAAACACCGCACTGCTGGGATGGTTAACATCCTTGCCCATTGCATTCAACCTATATGCCAGCTGAATGCATCCATGGCCCTTTCCAGGTACTCTTCTTAGCCATAAGCCTTTATTTTGGAGAAGAGAATAGGTGGGTTGCTTACAAATGGGTGGGTTGCGCACAATTTTGTTTTTCCTACAGTCCTTTCTTAATAGGAATCAATGGAAAATCTTATTAGATGATTTTGAATAAATACTGTTAATGTTTTGTGTTAGCTGCTCCAGAACTGGAATCAGAGCCAACACCATCCCATTCCATGATCCTTCCCATTACACCTAAAAGAGTGGAAATCGTAACACAGAGAGAGAATGGTTTCTAAGCCTGCCAAAGCCTTGCACAACACGAGGCATGGCCGGATTAATTTTTTCTATCAACAAAGCCAGACTATTTAGCCTCACTATTGAGCTCTGCTCTGCTGGGACTATGGTCAGCGCGCTTCTCTGCTGACAGCCGCTTCCAGTACCCGCCGCAGCTCTGCGGCTGGCAGAAGATCTGAATTTGTAGCTGAACTGCAGAACTGCTGATGGGGGACTGACTGGGGGTTGGAACGCAAGGCCTGGCTCTCCTTGTTTTCCCCTGCACTGTTAAAGCTGTCAATTCAATTCTCCCCCCACTAAGTGGCACCAATGCACCGCAAACCACAATGAAAACATCTGTACAGACGGCTTATAAATAAATATTCCCCTGTCTTCCTGAGCCTGGCCCGCAGCAGGGGAAATCAAACACGCGGGGACTGCGTGCGGAAAGGGGCGGCGGGCGATGCCGCGGGGCTGGCGCCGCGACCAGCTCCCCCCGTGCCCCAGCCCCACATAAACACGCTGATTGCATTCCCACGAAGGCTGGGAAAGGCAGAAGGGCGATCTCACGTTAACTGCACCCCCTAACATCTGCTCTTGCTTTTAAAAGACAAGGGGCACAGGGGTGGCAGCAAACATTTAAGCCCACGCAGCGCTGAGCGCAGGCCAAGCCAGGCTCTGTGCAGCTGAACTGCGTGCGACGTACAGCACAAATCACGACGGGAACACCAGAGCGCTGCCATTTGTCTTCCAGATGGCCCTCGCAAGGGCTTTGCGGCCAGGAGAGCTGCAAGACCGCCCTCAGCCCTGGCAAAAGCGTGCAGGGCTTCTCCCTGCTTTACCTGCAGGATGCCTGTGGTGTCGTACAGCAGGGACAGCTCTGCTGGAAATCAAGTCTTCAGTGGAAAACAAATCTACAGTTCAAATCTACTGCAGCTGGGAAAAGGTTATGCAAACCAGTAAATGGGGTTTCTCATTGTTATCCTGCAAGAGAGGAAGCTAACAAGGAAAAACATCTAGGAAGCTTCTTCCTCACTATTGCTCTTGGCAAGAAGTGACAACCAAACATATTGGAGAACAAATCAATTTTTAAGAAAACAGTTTTTCACTCATACCAATACAACTGGGAACCACAGATCAGTCTGGGACACGACCGTTTGTTTCCCTCCTCACGGCTGGCCATTTGGAAGAGAGATGGTGATGGGCACTGCTGGCCGGGGAAACAGGACCACGTACTGAGCAAGAGTCTAAGGAGGCCGTGTTCAGACTGGCACGTGACCTCGGCACTGACAGACGAAGTACTTCAAGACAACTTATTAGTGATTACACACTGTAGGTATTTCAGCTCAAGCGCAAACTGGCTCAGCTACATCAGAGGCGTGACAATCAGAGGCAGACTGGAGACTGAAAGACGGTGTTTCAAACATGATCCAAAGATGATAGTAATCTGAACCGAGTACTGAAGGAGAAAAACCAACTCGCTATTCTCACAGCCCTGCCTGTACAGGAGCTGATTTCACTCCTGGTCCGGCACTGCTGTGCCACGGGACGCAGGCCAGGTGGGGGACGCACCGGTGACACCCGCGTGCTGCGCTGGGCAGCGCCCGGCAGGCAGAGCAGAACCCGGCGGCTGACAGAAGATGGATGTCAGCGGTTTCACCAACATCTGCCTCGCGTTTGCTTCAGCAGGAGGCAGCTGGAAGAGAGCAGCCCCGTGACGTGCCTCTGTGTGGGCCGGCCCGGCCAGACACCTGGGTGCTGGTGCTGGGAGCAGACAGCCAGACAGACGCTCACCCCCCAGCCCGGGGCGGATGGTCACCATACTGCCAGACACACCAACGTGCCCTCCTAAATCCGCAGCGTGCAGTGACCGCAGAGGAGTAACGTTCTTTCATGTTGAATGGAGTTAGAGAGCCACAATCGGCACCTTTTTATTCCAGCAAATCTGAGGAGTTATCCCTCAGGGGAAGACAACAGTGCTCATAGGTGCCTCCTGAGTTTGTTTTTAAAACAACGCATGGATTTAGAAGTGACATTAAACCCCCTGTGACCTGAATCCAAACCAGGGAATAAAAGAAGCCCATCGGTCTCTAAACATTACAAATAACCTACACCAAATGCCAGGTCATCACGTCGCTGCCTAGGGATGTTGACTTGCTTCTTTCTGCTCCCTCCGCCTTCCCCCACACAATAACCAGCAGCTGATTGTGCTGTTGTTTGTAGGAGACTGAAGTAATTAAGCTTAACCCTAGTCTAGTGGGAGTCCCAGAGAAGGTTAGTGATCCACAGGCACGGCATGCTGTTATTTATAGCTGATTAAGTTCTATTTGTCTATATTTAAATGTTGCAGGAGATGGGAGAGATCCCAGTACACATCTGTGTCTTATTAGAAACACCAGCTGTATGTGGTAGCTTAAAGCTTGCCTTTCTTGAGAGGTTATAAGGAAAAGAAAAAACACAGAAAAATTCAAATTTTTCACTGCAGCTAAATAAATTGGTGTGGCTTAGTCCCGACCTTTAAGATGTAAGCCTGACATCTCATGCAACCAAACTGCTTCTGGGGTCAAACTCAAAGCCAAACAAACTACGCTAGGTCACTCTCGAGCCATTCTAAGCACTGCAATTGCATTTAATTTTTGCTGTACGACTGTTCATGGCTTGAACTTAGAGACATGAGAAAGGTGACCAGGAGGTCACAAAATAGATCTCCAGTGTCACAACTGCCTGAGCCTCTGCACGTTTAGGAAGAGCGCTGTGGTTTTGCTCGTAAGACCGTCTTCGTGCATACGCGCAGCCTTTGTGCACACGCAAAGGAAGACACAAAAACTGAGGGCAGGCAGTTCTGTCTCACCACACATTCTTTGGGAGGGATGTGGTGCTAAGGTGCACTCTAACAAGACAGAGAATGACATTAAAACCCTTATGTTTGCTTCCCCTGTTCCATTTATATTACTCCGTTTGTGGTGGTAGAGAACAGTAACAGAATCACTTGCATACACTGCAATTAACACCACGTAAATATTTGCAATAATATTATCAATACTGCAAGAAGTAACAGTTACTCAAAGCTAGATTCTGGAGGGAGAGACACCACTATTCTGTCAACTGTTAGCACAAAATCACAATGGATAACGCAGAGAGTAGTAGTCTGTTTACCTCCTAATTGCCAATGCAGAATGTCACGAAGAAAATAGTCAATGTCCACTTCTGTAGAGTCCTGAGTCAAAACATCCAGATAGCAGCAGTGGGATATAGCAGGGCCATCTAGGTCTTGCTGCTGGAGAACTGTAACTCCCCACAAGATGCTTCTGAAGAACCAGACAAATAACGTATCTTCCTCACCCTACTGCTTTGCATGCAAGGTATTCCACACTTGGGACATTTTCTTTTGGTAACTGTTCCAGCCCAGGAGAGCTAGCTGAGTTTCACTTTTAGCATCACCTGAAATGGGGCTCAGATTCAAAACGAAACTTTAGGGTAAAAAGTGAAACCTCTGAGTTTTGCAAAGACTTCTTTGAAATACCCTGCGAGAGCTCTGATAACCTCCTCTTGGCCAGGAATCAGTGAGGCTGTACCCACGGGGGGTCTGTGAAACCACACATCTTGCAGGCAGGACACTGGCAAGGACGACTTGCCACAACACTCCACATCAGACCAAATGACCGTGGCAGCTCACGTTTGGCTTCATTTGCAACCCTCATGCACAGTTTGTCCCAGACAGTAGAAGCCCCCCTGCTCTCCTTGGCAGGCTGCCTTGCAAGCTCCAAGCCCTGACCCTCCCCACGCTACGCAGCGGCCAGCGACTCCTTCGTACCAGTCCCAGCCCACGTCTACCCAAGTGATGCAAGTGTGGGCTGATATTAACAGAGCGTTAAACCTCAAATTAAGAGGATGGCTGGAGTGAGCCTGGGATATTTCTGCATTTTCCCCAAGAAAGGCAATGCAGCCAACTCTTTGTCTTGTTGCGAGGCGTGTGATAATTTGGCATTAGCCTCTGAGTTCTGAAATTTGCTGGAACAAAACAAATGTTGAGCTTTCATTAAGAAGAAAAAACAAAGTGCATCGTCTCAAGTCATAAACACAGACTTGAAAATATACCCCATGAGCGCCTGAACACAATTAAGAAGAATCTATTCCAGTACTCATTAAGTATCTTGGTTGCTCGGTAGCTTATTTGTTCTTTCTTATTATTAGATTATATTTGATAACTAGAATAGTTTAGAGTTGGATTTCTGCTGTGGTTGATCTTTTGCTTAATAGCTCTTCCACAGGCCTCTTGTAGAACCCTAAGGCAATCATGTAGCCACCCCATGCCTCAGTCCAGTATTTCCAAAAACAGCCTGATAATTTTTTTCCTCAAACTTTGCTCTATTTAACTACTGTCTCATCTCTTTGAGGGCTAGAGATGGTTTACATCATGCCTCTGAGAATGTCTCCAATACGAGTACCTAAGTAACACAAAAAACCAACAAGCTGTCAGCACATCAGAAACCTAATCTTCACAGTCTCAAAATTAATCTGTTCCTGGACAGGAACCAGAGCCCCAAGACAGACGCTGCCCCAGTAAAAACTTGCCATGTATACGCTATCATCCACATGTAAACAAAAAAGTTTTAGCTCACAGTGATCTCAAAACGTCAGTTTTGAGATATGACCAACGTGCAGAACTATCGGCCTCTTAACTGCCAATTTCTCTTACCGATGCTTTTAGACGCTATCTTTCAGCAGCTGCAAGCGTACATGGGTGTACATTCAGGAAGAGAACTGCCAAAAAATTTCTTCCCATATTACAGGAAAAACGACGCACTGAAGTTTAAAAACAAGGAAAAAAGAACCAAAACAACTAGAAACAAAGCAAGGTCTGGTTATTCCAGAGTACAGTTTCCTCTGGTACTTTGTGTTGCAATTATTTACATATCCCAGATAGTCAAACTGATGTGGTCCAAAGTTTTGTTGTGGACTTTGTAGAACATATCACATCCGTGCCAACTGGCACACACCCAGCATGTTTTCAGGCTGAATGGTGTAAAAGAGAACACACAACATTTTTTACTAAAGAAAAAAAAAATCAGCAACCTACAAGAAGTCAGCTCGTCTCTAACACCAAATCAAAAAAAAAAACACAACAAAATGCAAAAACAAATTAAAGCACGCTGCAGGAAGCAGGTACTAGTTGCAACCACTTTGACATCGAGCCTCTTTGTTGTGAGGAGCAGCACCAGTAACCAACATTTTCCAGCTCTGCACCACCCAGCTTCCCAACAGCTTCACCGACGGGGCTCAACAGGGAGTGCATTATCATGTATTTTAGCCCCAAAGGTAAAGAAACGTACTTTGAACATGCAATTAATGTTTCCTTACATTTTGCCTCAAATAATTTTTCTCCAGCCTTGCAGCTGCAGACATAACCAAATAACCTGTAGCTTGGGAAACTCACCGGTCACATCTCCGGAGGCGCAGAAGCTGTGATCCCGATGCCCCGACTGCTGCAGCTCCTGCGCAGCCGCACCCTCGGAGCCACGGGACCAAAACATGTCACGTAGCCAGCACAGCGGTGTAAAGGGAAGGTGGAGACCTAGCCTTCCCGACAGGACACTCCTCTTGATGCTTGCACATTATTTACACACCGGTACGTAACAAAGGCTGCTTGCTACCAGAGGCATGTCCACCCGTGGCAGCCCCACCACGGGGTTGCCTGCACTGTTCCAGAGGCAGTGCTCCTAGGTAGGAGAATCCAGGACTGCATTGCAAACAGCTCTGCTGCCTACCAAACCAAGACAAGTTTAACTGTCGTCAGTTGGATTATATAAAAATTTTGTAAATGTAGTTATTGCACAAGACATGTAACTATCACTGCAGGTACTTCTCCCCATGCTTGTTTCTTAACACTTTAAGCTCACCCCTCTGGCTGGACATGCTAAAAGCAGGTGTAGTCAAGGAATGCCTGGATGTCCTGCTTTGCTATTAAGCCTAATGAGCATGATCAAAAATCCAAACACAAAGAACACTAAAAGAGATTTTCCACCATGAAAGTTTATTTTTTCAACCCCCGAATTTCCATTTTCTAACCATAGTCCTACCATTTCAATATTTCCCCCATTGCTCAAACAAGTTACATACATTTCTCTAATCCCTCATTTAAATTATACTTACATGAAAAACAATCAATTTAAATTATTTTGAAAAACCTAAGCAGCTCACCCTTTCAGATGTGAAAGAGCTGCTAAGAGCTTAGCTTAGCAGAAGAAAGGCAGAACCAACACAAGGCCACGCAGCTGTACCACGGAAATCACTCTTGTCCAATTCTCACTGCAGACATCCACGCCAGGTCCTGTAACCCCGCTTCTGTCCCACCCAGTACACATGAGCGGGAGGCGTTCAGCTAGAGGCTTGTTACCAGTCTCTATCTTTACAGACAAAACAAACAAAACCAACAAAAAACCAGCTGAACCTAACATAAGCGGCACAAAACAACTGCCACAAATATCGGCTAGATTTTTAAGGAGATGTGTTATTACACAGCTCCATGAAACGAACCGTCATAAAAGATTTTTTTTACATGAACTTCATATTTTTGGAAACTGAAGGAGAATGCTACTGAACATGCTGAGCATCAGCCCTCTGCATTGCTGCAGCTGCTGAAGTTCAGCGAGGAGCTCGGGGTGCCCGATTGCCTGGGTTGCAAGAGGCGCACAGGCACTTGTTTTTCTTCTTCCCCTCTACACCCACTTCCACTCGGCAGCACGGGTCACCTTGTCTGAGTGCAGACCCCATTCCCAGAAAGTGCTCAGAAAGGCTTTGTTTCTCAAAGCAACAACGATCCAAAACAAGAGCTTCAGCACTTCAACAAAACACGAAATAAAACAAGCGAAGGGGGGTGGAGGAAAAAATTGCAGTGGAATAAACTCAACTGTAGTTTCTCGGCAGCTCACCGAGCCCCTAGCAAGTGCCAGCAGTTTCAAAAGAGCTGTAATCTCTAAACTGTTATCAAGGTTTTATCGCACTTGAGTTCTTATCTAAACCAAACAATCACTAGAACAGCAGCCGATAAGACATCCTGACAAGGTAATTTCAGCAATTAAAATCCGCAGCTACAGCCATCGTACTCTGAGAATATTTTAACCTCCTTCCAGTTTAACCTCTAATCTCTCTGCCTTGGTTCTTTCCAACCCCGGGGCCAGTTTCTGCCCAGCCCGCGCGTTCCCTGCCGTCCCTGGGGATCGGCAGTGCCCTTTGAGCTCTGCCGTGGG
Source organism: Anser brachyrhynchus (assembly GCF_964034855.1). Taxonomy (NCBI): domain Eukaryota; kingdom Metazoa; phylum Chordata; class Aves; order Anseriformes; family Anatidae; genus Anser; species Anser brachyrhynchus. Next base: position 7,541,897 of record NC_137710.1, on the reverse strand, counting down.
TGCGCGCAGCCCGGCCACCAACGCCGGCCTGCCGAACCCTAAGGGCTGTCAACTCCCCTCCGAAGCCAAGCAGAGGGTCCCCTGTCTCTTGACACAGGTTCGTGGTTATTCATCCTGTGGGATTCTTACCCGGGATGCCCACGTGTCGCAGGGCAGGATTTGCTCAGGAGCTTTTTAGCTTCACATTTTCTCTCCCAAATACTCCTCTGCCAGAAAAGCCAAATAAACATACACTCGTGTATTTTTTCTGCTAAGGCACCGTACCTTTTTCTCAACTTTTGTTTGTAATGCACTTCTCTCATCAGGTCAGGCTTGGATTTACAGGACAGCAGAAAGCACTCGTTCGTACCAAACATACCTGGGAAGTGACACCCAGAAACAAAACAGAAAAGCTACCTCAGCCGGACAGAAGCACCAGTTGATCTGAAGCGGTTTCTTCTAGCCACCGTTGGACACGATTCCTTGTTATTGTGCTCCGTGAGCTGGGGCAGACAAGTGACATTAGGCTCCTAATGCACTGCAGCACCTCCAAAGCAAAGACTTGCCCCTGCCACGCAGGGTTTATGCCCCTACCAGAGCGGTCTGGCCTCTGCTGCTCCCAGCACGGTGCTTGTGCAACTGTCCCGGCACACCCAGCGCCTGCGAGTGCCTCCGGTGTCACAGCCAGAGGTTGTGATGAAGGTGCTGCGGCAGCTCCAGGGGCAAGGGGGTCCCTTCTGTGGTGTCATAAATGACTTACACATCGCTGCTGCCATCGGGTGACCGGAGAGCAAACAGGGCAAAGCAGAGAAATTGCTCAATTCCCTCGGGCCAAACTTTCAAAATCAGGAAAGGAAATTCAAGATTTCTTGGCATATGCACACAGGGGGAAAAAAAAAGAAAACCTCAACCAGATGCTGCAAAAAAACAAGCAAGAAATCCCTTCACTAAGGACGGGAAATTCTTTTACACCCTATTTCAAAAACTTTCTTCAATCAAAATTTAATGAATCAAGAGACAAAACAGATGCAAAAACCCACTTTGCTCCATAAATCACCGTGTCTGACATGTGAAATGCAAACTAATTTGTTTAAATTGCAAGACTTAAATGTGGTTATAGAAATAATAGAGTGTCTTCATATTTTAATCAGAAAGAATATATCTCAAGTTCAGCTCAGCTCAAGCAGGAACAGAACATCTATAAATACAACATCACACCCCTCATTAGCCCGAAGAGTAAATGAGTTATTTCCTTTCTGTTACAGTGTGAAGACTAATTGGTTTTTCATTCCTAAATACCTCCGACTGGGACAATGCTGGTTCCTGGCATCAGGAAGATGCACGAGGAGTTACCTCATGCTCTGGGCTTGAAAACATTCACGTGTTTGAGCACTGCTCCAAAGGAGGCCATACAAAGACCCAGACAGCATGACTACTAACACGAAGAAAGAAAAATGTCACCTAATCCTAATAAGACATGCAGTCTGTACCAAAACATGCATCATCCTTGCGTTCCTCCTCCATGACTTCTTGGTGTAATATCCTTTTTGGGGCTGGATATTGTATTCAGACGAGCCTCAATGGTACGAATTCTGGCAAGGGCTGTGCATCTCCTTGGGTCCCAAAGAACAAATTAACGTTACAGTTCAACTCGTTTCTTCAACCAGCCCTGGAGCGCGCAGCAAACCAGCCTTTGAAAGCAGTAACGATGCATGCACTCAGCATTTAAAACATCCAATCAAACCTGCCATAAACTGTCACTTCAGGCATTTATGGCCGACAATAAACACGTGCTTATCACAGAACAACTGCACCCTGTAAGCTCCACCAATGGAGCAGCATTTCTTATCAAATGGATGGCTTATCAGGGAACCTAACAAAAATAAAGGTTACACCATATGTCTCCTCCTTTTTACCTCTGCTCCATCGAGAAGCATGACTTCAATTAAAGCTACACTGCTCAGACTTTGTAAACTTGCTTCCTCCTTGTCTACCCTTGAAAGCAAAATCCTAGCTTTCGAGCAAAGCGCATGGAAACAACTCCCTACAAAACCCTGCTGAACTTGACAAATATCCCATCGACCCAACGTGTGCCACCAGAGGCACTCGCTCGTGCCCACCTGCCCAAATCAATGGAGCACCGTCGTGGGATTTACCTCTGGGAGCCCCCGCGCATTGCTCCCGCACGGCTTCTGTGCTTCACAACAAATTGAAGGGCAGGAGGCTTCGCATCACGAGCCGACACGAGAATCGCTCTTACTTTCCTACCTACAAGTGCTGCTGCTAGCACCAGATGATGATTTGGTTAACCAAGTGAACAAATGAAAGCAAAATGCATACATCAGGAAAGAAAAATTCCCTTATTTCTTCCTTTATCAGGAATTGTTGAAATAGCGTTCGCTTGCGTTGCTTGTACAACGGGCCGCACGAACAAGGGCACTGCAGATGCAAGTAGTTTTGAGCAATGCACTTATTAAAGCTCCCCTCAAAAGGCTCATTTGTCCGCACAAATCCAGCTCCTCTCCTCTGTTCCTCCATGGGTGCCACGCACCTCGCCGCAGCCCCTCGCTCTTGCTGGCAGAGGAACAAAAGTCCCTTCAGATGGAACAGGTTGGATCCAACTTACTGCCCAATCTCTGTAAGTTAAGTGAACTTAATTAACAATAATCTAATCAAGTGTTACTTACCAGTTTATACCATTATTAAATCAACTTCCATCAATCAGTTGATGGCAGCTGCACTGGAAAATAACCGTGTAAAGGGCAGCCTGACAGACACCAAGAAGCAGGCTTCTTGGGATTACTCACGTCGCTTTCTGAAGGCACTACTATCAAATTAAATGCAACAGCTTATATTTACACCCATAGAAGGAACCCCCTACATTAAAACGGGTGAGAAAGAGCATTTCAGGTGCTGACCTGCTAACCTTTCCCCTTGGCAAGCCATACCTTATGCTATGTGTAGTGCCCTCTGCTTCAAGCAAAGAGGCCGCAAAGAGCTACTCAGCACCAGCAAGAGACTGGGCTCCTGCCTCTTGAATTTTTATTCACATCAGGTTTTTCAGAACACAAAGCAGCTGTCAGTGCTAGCAGAGGACTAGCTGAATAATGACTTTTTAAAACTTCAATAAAAGCAGCCAAAATACTCACCCTGCACTGCACAGTCCTGAGCAATCCATGCTCCTAATCTCAGCACGTGGAACAGTGCCTGTTCATGCACCTCGTCAGATATTATAAATTAACCTGTACAGTGCTCTGTTACTTCTCTCTGTTTGATAGGATCTAAGAATAACAATTTTCATGTCTACAATCTGTTGTTGACAACACTTGGTTTTGCTGAGCTGTATGATCTGGAACAAGAAACACCCGCTTGTACCTGGAGACAGGGATTGATTTAATCAGAATTACCCAAATTGCTGCAGTGGTGTTTGCTAGGCTCTGAGAGCACAGAGCTCACTTCTCTCTGTGCCAGCACCAAATGTAATCAACATAATATTTTTCTTATGAGCTGAAAAGACATCTTCCCTGCTAGTCTGCTGCCACACTGCCAAGCAGCCAAACTTCTTCAGAGCTAAGCATAAATACAGCTCGGCCACTCCTGGCGACAATTTTTACAGCTTAACTACACACGGAAATTACTCCACGTTGAGACAGGATGTGAATTTAAAGACCAATATTCCTTTCAGACAAGGGGCCTTTTCCAGTCCAGTTTAACATACGAGTTGAGGTCTTTCAGGCCATTTCTCCCTGTAACTAAGCTCCAAGAGTCTGGGGGCTGCTGCAAACGCTGCAGGTGATACCAGCTCTGCCCAGGAGAGCAGCCTTTCGCGTAGGCTTCTCTTTCCAGATCTCCTTCCTGTGCTGCTCCACGAGGATCTCCTCAGATGGCCAAATATTTGTGATCTAGAAAAACTCTTCTCCTGGTTAGCTGTTTGTTTAATAGAAATATATTAAAACCTTTTTTTTACAAAAAGCTACTCATCTATTCTTTCACTACTACTGACAGCTTCTTTGCTGAGAAAAGCTATGGAAGCACTTCCACTTTTTTTAATTTATTTATTTTTTAAAATTCATTGCCATACAAATCTGTACTGTCTTCATGGATTATCTATGTATGCTGTTGCTACCTAGCCATGTTAAATTTAGCTCTAATGTAATGCACTTACAACACAGCGAACTCATAAACACAAACCCTTCATGATAAGCAAGCAATAAAAACCTGTCCTTTATTGCCACCAAGGTAATTCATACTTTAATATATCTATTATTTCAGCACTAAGATTATTTTACTGCAGAAAATTGAATTTCTCATGAAGGAAAGAAAAGAAAATGCACGAGAAATTCTGTAGCAAACTCAGGTTTTGTGAGACTAAACAAATTTCAGAGAAACTGAAATCTGTGCAGATACTAGAAGAAAGGAAAGCTTGGAATAACATTATTTTTCATGGTGTTGCTGTGATAATTTGAAGAACATCAAGACTAAGTGTTTCTATACTGCACTTCATCCAAGACTGTCAAAGAATAAGCATTAAATGGCTCACTTTGCAGCCACCTCGAGGACAGGATTCCCAGTTTCTAGAAAACAAAAGTGCAGTAGAAAAAAAAAGCTGCAAAATCAGAAGCAGAGGTTTTATTTCTGGCTTAAAGTTTCTCACTATTGCAAAACGTTTCCCATTCCACAGCCTGGCAATGATTTGCAAATTATTCTTCTACTAGCACTCCAGAAAAGGCGGGGGAATGGATGAAAGATCACAGGTAGTCCCGAGAATTTACCCAATTTATGCAAAGATTCGGAAGGCAAGTTAACCATCTGCTGTATGTTAAAACAGCTGAGAATCAGACCTCGTTCCCATTCGTAATCCTAACATTTCTGGAGCCTGCAATATTTTCATTAACACAAGGTTCATATTCAGAGTATCACACCACAATCATCACCCTAAACCCCCGTCAATGTGTTGTACCATATAACATTGCTTGATCAATACTAATATGATTCACAAATTGGTAAAGGATTTAGAAATATGGTTTATGTGTTAGTCCTTTGAAAGCCTCTAAGACCTTAATTACAGGGAAGCTGATCCTTTTTCCAAAGAGGAGAACATTAACCAGTTCATTTCTATTCACTAGCCAATGCAATATAGCTGCTATTTCAGTAATGTGGGTGTGCTGCGTTTAAAGGAGGCAGGAATACAGATGAAGGCACTCAACGTGAGCTACAGCCGACACGACCTGAAGCCTCTCCACTCCAGGCAGGTACTTACTCCACAGCTGTGCAGCGCTTTATGGCAAGGAGCCGCTCTCCATTTCGCAGCAGACAGACGCGCGGTGTCAACACCCCACCTCCACCAGCAGCACTGCCCGACAGCTGCGCCAGGAGGCCAAGCAGAGAACAGCCCATTGGGAGCCTGAAAACCCAGGGAGAGGGAGGAACTGGCTCATGTGTTACCATCCTTAACGCCTGCAGCACGGCAGCACACCAGCGCTGGTTTGGGGACGGCGGCTCAGCGGATGGCACTCGGATCCCTCAAGGACCCAAGCTCACAGATGCACCACAACACCGGCAAACCTGTGCCGTAAGGGATCGTGTCACTCTGTTAACTCCACCGGACTTGGCTTTTCTCGTTCTTTAGTTGAACGTTCAGAAGGAGACAAAGGGAAGGCAGAGGAATCACAGCGGGGCTGGTGGCATGGCTTCCATCGGCCGAGGGGAAATTCAGGAAGGCTGCAGAGGAAACTACAGCAGCATCTGGTTTGGCTTTAGGAGGAAGGCCTCCTATGCATTTAAAAGCGATCAGAGAAAAAAGGACATGCACTTGTATCCAAACAACACTTGTTTGGTGCTTAGTAATGCAGTTTATGGAGTGTTTTCATTTTCCTTTAAAATAACTAGAAAATGCTATCCCAGTGACACAAGGATTGAAAACAGAACTGAGGTCTCCTCACAGCACAGAGATGTGCACAACCACAACGATCACCCCACCTGCAGCAAGGACAGCTAGAAAATAAGGATGAGAATAAAAAAGAAATATTTAAAATTACTTCAACCTTCCATCTCCCCACCAAACCAAAATCAAGTGGTCCAAACATGCCGGCTGCACCCACACAGCAGAGAAACTAAAGAGGAAGGCAGGACCAGAGCCATTTCCTGACATCTCCCACCTTCAGCTACATGCAGCTTGCTTTTACTGACCTCCCCTGAAAGTCAATCTTCCCCGCACATACTCTGGCCGAAGCTCCCACACCACCACAGTCCAAGCTTTATTTTGGCTAACACAACTCTGCTTCTTCCACCAGACAGTGAGAGCCTTTTCTTTGACACGAGAACAAGACATGATCAAAGCCCCAGAGATTAACCAAGAATGAAAAATGTAAAGACTGGAGAAGTGAAAGCTACAGTACAGGACAGTTGTTGGGAGAGGTTAATAATTAACAGTTAGAGCTTACCATCCCCTAAATCTTTAAAAATGTTTAACCAGGAGTTAGACGCACGGTAAGGAAAGCACACGGCTGAGCCTTCTCTCCACTTTGCAGAGGAGGAAGCAGGTAAGCAACGAGCTCTTAAAGCAGCAGGGAAAGGCACTGCAACCTGTGTGAACTGCTTCTGGATTCTAATCCCTCCTGAGAGATTTGAAGCCCTCTCCTCTTGCTTATTCTCTAAAAAACCTTGACCAAGAGGGTGAAAATCAGGATCTTTTAGTAGCCGCATTCTTATTTACGAACTGAAAAGCCCTCACGGCAGGGGCTGACCCTGTGGTCAGCCAGAAGACTGACCTTCGACATTTCTGAAAGCTCAACAGATGACAACAAATAGGGAGCAAAATTCTATCATGCACCAATAAACCGTAAATTATTTTATAATACGGGAAGTCATTTAATTTAAAACTATAACTATTAAGAAGAGTGATAAGAGATAAGGAAGGTAAAGACTCAGGGACTTTTCAGTCTCATATCTTATCACTTCTTGTCCAACATTAACCAACTTGATTCACAGTATCCCAGCCACTTTGTGATCTTTCCACGGCTGAAACCAATTAGCAAATATGAAGAATCCAGAACTTTGTTCAGTTGTACCACTAAAACAATACAATCTTGGTTCTGATCACGTATTCGAGCTACAGTAGCACCAATGTAGGCAAGATGTTAATCTTCTGATGTCTGGCTTTGTTGTTTTTTAGGTTCAACTTGTGCAGACTTCATTTTGATTTCACTCTGAAATGGAGATTATGAACTCTTACTCCTCCTCTGCAGTCATCCCACTTCTTAATCCACTTGGTATAGATTAGTAAACTGCCTTCTAATATATTGCTTTGCTATCTCTCTAACCAATTACCCGGCGTTTTCCAGCAGGCATTGATTTATGTTAGACATCTACAAGAATAGTCATATTAATAAAGCTGATCGCACCTCTCATCACACAGATTATTTGGTGATGGAGTTACTGTCATGCACATTTACCTGTACCCCAAAAAAAATCAATTTACCAGCCAGACCACCCACCCACTGTTAAATATTTTATATAACTTGCATCATTATTGATTTTAATTGAAGAAGTCACAATTTGTCATAGCTTGTATCGCCTGAAAACTAAAAACTCTTTAATGTGCTGTTAAAAATTGCAGGCAGTTTCATCTTGTACAAACAGTGGAAGAATATTGCTTACCTAAATCCGCACATCACAAACCTGCAATCACACACCGCAGTCTACGATGGGTTTAGCTCTTACAAACTACTGGGGCTGGGCAGGACAGCTCTGAGCAGAACGCTGGAGCTTGCTGCTTGGACACGTGTAATTTACCCTCTTCTCCTCTAAATCCTCTGTCCCGCAGAGGTTTGCTCACATCAGTAATCCCACCAACTTCAAGAGGCTACCTAGGAGCATAAAGTGTAGGCGTGTGCTACAACGGCAGGGGCATGGTTTCAGGTATACCTCAAAGCAATGCCAGCCAACAACGGTGTAAGAGGGGACCTCCCTCCCCGGGTTGCTGCTGCTCCTGTACCCCAGCAGCAGTGCCTGTGTGCACCCAGAACCCGGTGGGGCTACAAACAACATGGCCAAAAAATTAAAAAAATTAATAATAATAAAAACTCCAGCCCACTGTGGTCCTACTGCACGCTTGTCCTGCCACAAGAGAGCAGCAGGCATTCGGAAGAAAGACAGCAGGGAAGGGGCAAGAGTGCTTCGCTGTAGTAGTGCCAGCGCAGAGCTTTTATAAAGTTCAGTGCTCAAGGAGTGCACGCAGAAAGCATGCCCCACCGAGCAGTAAGGAGCAAACTCTTTCTGGGGTGGCTGTTAGGCAGCTATTTTTGGCCAACAAAGCGAGAACATCATTTTCTCTGATGACAAGAGAGTTACATTAAAGAAAAAGGTAAAGCAAATAAAATGCAATTTGCACTTGCACATGCTCTCCCCTTCTCACACAAAGCTGTCTTCAGCCATTTTAAGCACTGAGAGCTACTTGGCTGATCCTCGCTGGTGCTGTCCGAAATGAGGTGTTTCAACACATGCTTATGTTGCAAACAACATTCAAAAGCTTTTCCTTTTGTCGCAACACTGAACCAAAACAAACTTTGAAATCTCAGAAGCTGCAACAAAACAGATTTGTCATTCCCCCAGCCAGCTTTAATCCTCACACCGCAGGAGCCCGAGAGCAGAGCCAGCTATTTTCTGCTCAGGACTGCATGAGCTGTATTGCAAGCCTCTTCTTGGAAGGCCAGCATCCAGCTCCTCCACACACTGTGCCACCGAGAGCCTCTAATAGGAGGAGACGGGTGAGGACTCAAACACTTGGTATGTCTCAAGGGAAAATAACATCCTGTTTTTCCCCACTGGAGAATGGATGTGGAAAAACAACCTGTGAAGGCGGTTTGCAGCCACCATTTTATGGCACAGTGAAGAGCACAAACAGCTCCCATCCACAGAGCTCACCCTTAGCCCCGATGCTGTGAGCACTTTCCCCATTTATCTCCTTGCATCTGCTCGCTACGCTGCCTGACTTTAAGGCAGCCATAGATGTATTTTGAGGGATGGACACGTTACCTCATTAGATTGAGAACAGGTATTTTATAAAAACTCATCATTACTGCAGTTGCAGAGCTGGTAGAGATGAGAACCGACCTGCCCAAACGTTGCTGCCCCCCGACTCCCTGCCTCTGCTAACCCCACACAGCAGTACTGACAATACCCATTTCTTGCCCTCCCCTCCTGGTATAAATATTAACCCGAACCCCAAAGCCTGTCCGATCCCAGCTGCTGTTTCGCAACTTGCCACCAACACGCACACCTCACCGAAGCGGATTCTCTCCTACCGGCGAGGGCCCGACGTGCCCTGCGTGCAGAGGAACTCCAGACTCCCCCCTTTGATAGCTATGCCTCAGAGCTAACAGAAGAACGCTGCTCTGCAAGATGTTCCAGCGAGCTCTGGTCGGGATAATGCCCTCTGAACCACCAGGGGAGTGGGGTGGCGATAACCCCGAGCAGCTCTGTCAGCTCTGAACACAACACTGGCAACACACACCTGCAGCAAGTGGCTGTAAAATGAGAGGGGCAGGCACATTCTGCAGCTCAGAAAGGAACAAGGAGGGGGAAGAAAGGGTGGGAAGAGTCCTTAGGCTCTCTAAAATGTTAATAAAAAATAAAAAAAAGGAAGAAAAAAGACTCCAGCTCTGAAGATTTGAAAGATGGAAATATCTCTGCATGCAGCAGCAGCGGCCAGATGGTGTTTCTGCAGTTCTTAAGGCCTAGAAGAGCCATCTGAGCCAGAGGGTGAAGACAAACAAGCAGTTGTAATCACACAACTTACTAGCACCTGGCAGATAATAAATGCTCCCACTTAATGAACCTATAGCACAAGCTACGTTTGGCTGGAGAACCTCAGCTGAAGAGTGCTGAGCAGCTCTGAGAACCAGCCTGCAAGAGCAGCTCTGCAGCGTGTCTCTGTGTTCCTTTCCGTCATCCTTGCTGAAACATCCTGGAGACAGAAGTCCTCTAAAAACCACCAAAGCTATGGATTTGTCAAGAGCCTTCTGCTTAAGAAATGTGACCAATTCAGGACAGGAAATAAATATTTACCAAATGCCTGTAAAGCTCCAGCTCAGGTTTTTGAGCCCATATGGCATAAACACTATCCAGAAGCAAGGCATACGTGATGTCCTGCTGCCCCTGACCCCCATCACTCAGTGCAACCCACAGCAACCTGGAAGAGAAATAAAAAGCCCTGAGAACCAAGGGTTGCATAGGAGACAGCACCAAGCACATAACCAAATCCAAACAACAGGTGGGGTAAGGAGATTCCCTTCTCTTCCCTCCCTTCCACACCATTTCCCTCCTGTTACCACTGTCGCTCCTTGCTTGTTCGGATCCCTCCCCAGGCTGCACACGACTTCTTCCAGCCCCATTTCCTTGTGCTCTTACCGGGGCTATGGGTACTCTTACCCTCATCTGCTCTTGGACAGACCTCCTAGGAGGCTGAAGCCATTTACACGAAGAAAATCCCAGTATGAGACCCGGCGGCGTGAACCTCCCCAGCGCAGCACTGGGCCGTGCTGCTGGCCCAGCAGCAGCTCTTCTGAGGGTCAGGCTCCAGCTCCGTTCTCTCTGCTGAATTAATCACTGGTTTCTCAGTTAGGAATGCCAAAAAAAATGGAGCCAATGCGTGCAGATGCTGGCACTCTGGGAGCTGGACCGCATCCACCACCTCGTTTGGTACAGCCGCTGCACAGCTGTCAGGCAGGAACAGCCACGGTCATTGCCAGGCAGGGGAAGGAACGGAGCCAGACACCTACACCAACGTGTCTGTACTTCAGCAGCAGCTTGCTGCGCCCTGTGTTGGGCTTTGCTGCCCAAAAGCACACAGAGGTGTTCTAGCGTGGAAATCTACATTAGCAAACTTAAGATACTTCTTGCAGAGACTAATTTTTTGACATTTAACTTTTTTCCTTAAACTTACATAAGAATAGACCAAGCAAAATGATGCTAGAACTTCCCCTAACTTTGTTCACGATGGGAAAATAAATAACCTGGAAGTGTGGGCAAGCAACTGCTTACCCACAGCTAACTCGGAAGGCTACTAGTTCATGTCTGTAACTCGCTCCCTGTAAAGCTAAGAGAAGCATAGGTCTGGCACCTGGTGCAATGAGAAAGTGCTGACCAGCCGTGCACAGGGATACGTTTGATTAAAATGTGGGTTTCTTGCATCAAAATATCAGGACATAGCACCCTAGTTTCCCAGTTTAACTACAATGATCAGTTAAACGGTGAATCCAGAGAACACGCATGCAGCTGGAAGGCTTTGCACTTTTATGGCTGAGTGACAAAAAAAATTCCATTGGATATCCTGAGTATCTCTCACCTTTGCAACACATTTCCTCCTTATAATAGAAATTGTTTCTCAGGTTAGATACTGCTTGAAATCGTCCCAATGCTGTATTTTATGCTCCTCATTCACCCTTACATTTCCTCTGGGTCTCTGCATCCTCACAACTAGCAACACTTATTGATTACTGGAAACAACTATTGATTAACAGAAACATTTTCCTTGTCTTTACTACTACTTAAATAAATGTAAAAATTCTAAACAGCACTTCTCAAAAAAAAACACAAGGTGATAAAAGCAGAAGCTCCCTTATCTCAGTGCTGTATGGAATCTGCACAGCAATCTACTCCCAGGGAACAAGCCCATCTAAACACGGTAACTGCAAGAAAATTATTAATGTGGGATGCATTTCAAAGCAAATACAGAGATTTTCATCCAAGTGCTAATCTTCTAAACAACCTCCCTCTTATTGTACAGCTTGCTAAAAGATCATTTTCTGACAGCAAAGAATGAAGTGTCAGCACTTCAGCGGTGACTGGGTTGGTATTTCATTTCTCTCTATACTGATGCGCTTTTACACCGGTACTGTGCAAGGTAAATACATGGATAGTTCTGAGAACATTTAACTAGGTATTTAAAAACTCATACGTATATACACAAATACAAAATACAGATAAAGGAGCAACATTTATGGTTATTTTAATAATTTAAAAGAAAAACAAAGTAGATTTTTTTCTATGTCCCATATGTGCAATTTGTAAGATGTTAGAGTAAAATATCATTTAAAAATGTATTTGTTTTAAATGTTGCTAGAAAAAAATAAGGAACAAATTTACATTATCTGTGTCTATACTATTAGCCAGCAAGGCACTGTATCACTTTAGGTTTCAGTGACGTATGCTGGATAGATAACCGGTAAACGAACATTTAATATCTACTCAATTTAGCTGGGCAGCACGTTCCTCACTAAAGGTAAAAGGAAGGCAAAACAGTGCAATTTTTGCAGAAAAAGATCTGGAAGTACTGATTTTTCACCCATTCATATTGAAGCGTCATGTCCCATGAAGCTCCCCTCCTCCCCCCAGAAGCACCACCAGTAAGAGACTGGGACGATGCACTGACACAAACAATTTGTCCTCGGTGAGGTCCAGGAGCTGGGTGGCATCACCCCCTTCCTTCTGATCCGCCAAGGAAAAATCCAGCACTAATAAACAACAAAAAACCCAACGGAGCCAAACCACCGCCAGCAAAACCCACAAACGGTGGAAGGCCAGAAGATCACAGGCAAGTGATAGCTAAAGAGCAGTGTGCGCATTTTATTTATTTAAGTCCAGCACAGATAAGGCAGAAGCTTAGGGAAAAGACAGGGAGACAAAATGACTGCACACATTTAAAAACCTTATGAACTCTCTTTCTTTCTATGCAATCAGCCTAATTACACTTATGTAGAAGTCTAATTACACCTCTGCATTAGCTACCAGTCAAGTGTTTCTTGGGTTATTTCTGAGCAGCCTACAATTAAATGAGCCTCATCCATTAAGTGACACTTTGTGTGTGTAGTCTTAGTGCTCCAATTATGTACCTCAAATCAGCCCCTGAAAATCCTCCTTGCTGCCAAAGATATCCCTATGAAAAATGAAGGATATTGGAGGTGGCTTGAAAAACACTGCTGACATTAAAAACAAATGCTGTTATGCAAAACCCTGTGTTTTATTTAAATTTGTGCTGCTTGAGATGCAAACAAGACTCATTTCACTACATGGCTCTGCTATTCATTTATTAACTATTCTGCATGAAATCCATTTCTAAATGATTTCGCTAAAGTTCATAAACTATTTTAAAACTCAGAAACTGATGAAAAAGGAAATGATCCAGCCGTTACAAGCCTTGAACTAAAAGCCTGATAGAAATAATTCTATTTCTCGATTTAAACAGTATATGAAATTGGATTCAATGCCAAAATCATTACATGCTCTTTTTAATTAAAACTTATGAAGGTTGTAGAAAGTGATTTTACTTTCAGAGAGAGGGAAACCTTTTCTGAGTTTACTACTGCAGTAACCTATGACTGAATTTGGCAGCAGTCAACAAGTGAGGCATACAGAACAAGGTTGCCACATTTTTACTTGGGGAATAAATGGCTTAATATCCAAACACCGGTATCAACGTGTGCACGGCTTCAGCTGGCGATGGCTATGTTTCCTCCTCTTTTTTCTAGGCACCAGTAGAAAACAAGAAAACACCTGTAATAGGCTGCAATTTGCTCCCGCCTCTGAAGGAGGGTTCTGATGTGCTACCTATAAGTAACACCGTAAACAAATAAGAAAAAGCACCATGAAAGCCCTTTTTTATTGTTTAAAAAATCCTTTCCCCCTCCATTTATGCAGATTCCTGGGCAAATCAGAGTTGCAAGCTTTCCTACATCGCCCAGAGGCAAGGCTGGGCTCACAGGAAGGAGAGGTTCCTGCTCTTCCCAGCGCGGGCAGAGGGGGAGCGCCGCACTCCCTGCAGAGCTCAGTGGGGCACTTGAACCTCCACTGGTGGTGAAGGGACACATCCGTGCCCTGGGTGGTAAAGAGGCACATCGTGCCTTGGTTAGGCAAGCAGGAGAGCTGCCTTGTGCCTGTGCAGGCCTGCAAGCCCCAAAGGATGACTGCAAAGGTGGCTCAAAGGATCAGCCCACTGCTGGCAGCCAGCTCCTGAATTAGCCTTCACTTCAGTCTCTGCCTAACGTCACCTGCAAACGTTCAGCTAACATTTCAACGTAGACCACCCACAAATGTCTCAATCTACATCCCTGTGATCATCTTGAGCTCACCATGGCTAAACTAATGGCTTTTTTCCTTCTGAACCCTTCCTTGCCACCGCACTCCAGCAGCAGCCCCCATCAAAGCTCTCCTCGTCCCCTGATGCGGTGCAGAAGCAGCCGGCTAGCAGGGCCTCTGCCCACCTTGCTGCGCCCCGCTGCACGGCTCCCAGCTGCCACTGCTGGCTTTTACACCGGGGTTACGAGATCCCCGGGGCCGCGCACACCTCCTGCTCCATTTCTGAAGCGCTCTGCACAGCTACAGCCTTGCCTGTAATGAGGGACAAGAGCAAAGGTGCATGACAAAGAAAGGCAGGCCCCATTCAGTACAGAAGCTAAATATTTCTTCCTGTTGAACTCTAACGGCTGCTGCTGATTCAAGCCTACACAAGCAAAGCTGCTTTCACTGACGCTTCTAAAATAGAAACTCTAAATATACAACACAAAAACAAGAATTCCCTAACCAAAAAGTCCCCTCACTAAAGGGACAAATCTTTCTTCAGCGAAGCCTCTATCTAAAACATAGCTCATCTTCAAAGTGCAGCTGCTGCCTTTTATTGTTGACCTTCAAAGTAACTGTGAAAATATCTACACGTATCCAGCACGCTCACCCTGGATGTGTCGCGCTGTCCTAATGGGTGGGGGCACCTTTTCCACGGCCTTTTTGTACAGCTCCTGTGGACAGGACTGCACGGGCCCTTGCTGGCTGCAATATCCATCTTTCAGCTCCAGCTCTTCCTGATCAACGCACCAGCCCTACAAAGAGTTTTGTAAGATAGCCAAGTACTAACTGGTTCACAGGCTCTAGTCCTGAGAAATTTTTAACTTCTCTCTTTGTCAGAGCCTTTATCAGCATGCAAGTATGCAGGACAGTGAATTGTTCCCGGTATAAAAGAAGTTCAGCTAGGGACACCTGAAAACGGCCTACACAGGTGAATTAGTGTTTTAGAGATTTCTGCCCCGTGGAGGAAGTGCAGTACAGCCACGTTCACATATTGCTTCTGCTCCTCCAGCCGGCCTGCACAGCGAAGAAGGCAATCTTAAATTTGCAGCTGAGCCATGTCATCTGTCCAGAGTAATTATTCTATCACCCAGCATGTTTCTTGGGCCCACAGTCACAACGTTAGCCACTTATTACATGGATTTTTGCACTTCCAGACCAAAGACTGTCACAATGCAAATCCTCCCTCTGAAAGAAGCTAATGGAAAGTGAAAGAGTGCGAAGCTGAAGTTCTCTGCCACTCACTGCGTTGCACTGCGAGCTGTGCTGTGCTGAGTAACTGAGCAGGACGGAGCCAAAACGCAACACAAGACCCGGTCACATACCCCTTTTTAAATTAAAACCAACCGAGGGTATCCCTGCACTGTCAATGAAACCCTGCGCACTGAAAAAACAGGTGCCAAGAGGGAGCAACAGCACACTTTGAAACCATGGCGTGCAACTATAGAAAGCATCGTACGAGTACTGCCACGGTCACCTTTGCCCAAAGACTTTGCATATTACAGAAACGTTTGCCATCTGCAGGACTCCTAAATAGACACGTTCTCATTGGTCTGTTGAAGAAGGACGCAAGTTTTACTCCCTTGGGTCAATAAGACAGCTGTTTAAAATCGTATCATGCTCTCATAAACAGACATTCTTTTCAAGACCTAATTTCTTCAGGTAAATTGTAATCCATTTACGAATGAGCAGTTGCCTGCAGATGAGAGCAAGTTCCCTTTTACAGGATACACAGTTTGGATCTGGATCTGCCAGGAGCAGACTGAAGGACGGTCTTCACCCTCAATTAGTGCTTAACTTTATACGCGCTGTCAGAAGTTCCACTGAAATTACTGTCTGAAAGTTAAATGGCGGAGGAACTTCTGCAAGAATTCACCTTAGATGAAAAGCACCAATCGACGGGAGTGCTGGGGTGCTGCCAGAAACAGAGGGACTTTCCTTAAACTCTTGGTTTGACTTAAAAATCCACTGAAGACTCCACTCCTGTCAACTCTGAAGAGTGTAGGGTCACACACACCTATCAAGATGCGAAAGGAGGGCCTCTCGTGAAATGCTTATAGCTGCCTTCCTTCTATCGCATGCTGAAATGACTGTATTGAAACTTTCAGAGTGAATGTAATGGATATATCGAATCCCTGAAATGATAGAAAATCCCGTGTGTAACGTGGGACCTCTGCAACACAGTTATAATGCGGGAAACTATAAGAAACAGGTCAGGGAGCTGGTTAGGATAAAATACTGAAGACAACTGCTGGCAAACTGCACCTGGACCTCTCCTGGGGTGACAGCTCCTGAGTAGGGGCTGCAAAGCACCGTTCTTTGCAAAGCTCTAGCACAAGTTGCTATTTCACCCTAAGACATCAAAAACTTGGCTTCCTATGACAGTTCACTTTTAAAAACCAAATACCACGAACATGTCAAGACCTCTTATAAAGAAAAACAACACTCCTTGAAAAGAACCACGATCAAAATAATGAAGACCACCAAACAAATTTTTATTTTCCTTTTGAATTTGCTAGTGAAATATGAAAAAAAGTTTAATCATTTTCCAAAAAACAAATCATAAAAGTACATGGCATTCCTTTCTATCAGGACAGCCTCACGTAATCCCAAATTGTAAAGGGAAAAAGCCCTGGAAGGAAGAGACAAGACCATTCCCCTCCACAAATGCCCACCCCACAGACGCAGACCTCCACGCCAAGCAGCCAGAGCGGAGCAGGGGGCAGAGACAGCAGCACAGCCCACTCCAGCTTTTAGGGTTTTTAAGATATTAAGTACACTCTGTGGGGGAATTCCACACTGAAACGCTGCTAAAGGAGCAACCAAGCGTTGCTTAGTGATCTGTTACTTTCTACACAAAGAGACAAGCAGTTGGTTTTCCATGCAGAGAAAAATGTGAGGGGAACAATTGCCCTTGGAGATTGTTTATGTGGAAGGTATTTTATTTCTTATATTAAGAAATCACCAAGGAGGGGAACAACAGAAAGGGAATGCTCTGCATTACGGACAGCCCCCCATCTTGCTAATGAGACAAATTTACAAGAGGAGTCATCTTGCAGATCGCACTTCACATTTCAGACCCATGCTGAGATTGCAAGTCAGTTCTCTCAGCTGGGTTTCCTTTCATTTGTCAACTAAACACGTACTCTGAACTAATGGATCAATCCCTTGAAATGTATCCCCTTTCACTAAGGTGTTAAGAAAGCAATGTGCTGCTTTTCCAGATGAGAAGTCTGCAGGAAATAAATCCATTTTTTCAGAAACCTTTAGATCCCGCGTGTTCCCAGCGCCGGGTGCCGATCTCCACTTGGATGGCTGTGCTGCGATGAGAAGCATTCCCCGTACCTTTTCCAGGGAAGGCCAGTGTGCATTAAGAAACCAAATGTCCTTATGGCACAGAAATGCCAGCAGCCCTGGGGGTGCAGAGCCATGCCCAGGGATCCCTCCAGACAAGGCTCTGACCCCACTGCCTGCATCGGAAGGCACCGAGCAGCCACGGTCCTGCTCGGCTCTTGGCCAGGGGGAGCCAGGGCTGGGATCGCCCCGTGGGCACTGCCCAACCACTTCGGTTTTCCCCTGCACGAGGCTGCCGTGACTCACCTGTCTCGCATGCACTGACCTGAGCTACCATGGCAGGAGAAGAGCAGGGAGGCCGCGGTCACGGTGCCAGGCTGGCTGCCGCTGGCAGGCACCCTCGTGCAGCAGCCAGCACGAGGCTCGCCAGCACAGGATCAGAGCAGCCTGGCTCCGAGTGAAGCACCAAATCCCTCTGAAAACATTCCTGGCACCCTTCCTTGCCAACACACCAGATATTACTAATAAATAAGGCTTATATTATAATGAAACAGGGCTTTTTGTTTTTAATCTCACTTTCCTGATTCACATTCACTGCCTGGAAGGGGCAGAATTATACCAGTTTGACCTGAGTCTGAGAGTCCGATGGTGGGGGGAAAAAAATAAAAAAATAAGGAAGTGTGCATGGATTGTGGGGCAAGGAGGAGACTGGAGTGGATTAAAAGCTAACTCCAAAAACCACTAGTGAAATTACTCACTTCAAAATGAAACCAATTACAGAAATCCTGCATTCATGATACATGGACTCACATTTTGTCTATTCCTACAACTACCAGAAGGACACTTGAGGAATTTCTGGATCCCAAACTGAAAGCATTAAGCCAAAATACAAGCAGAGATCCCAGCCCACAACATCAGTAAGTGACCAACCAAGTTGCCACCAAGCGCGTATGTATGATGAAAACACAAACTCATCTTACTCGAGTCCCCCACCTTGCCAAGCACACACCGGGTGCTCCCACAGTTAACCTGACATTCAGCTCTCAGTAGGTTTCAGGGGTAACAGCACTCTCCACTGAAAAGAAGCATTTCACATAATCTGAACCTATTGTTTTCAGCTGCAAACAGAAGCAGATAGAAATTGTGCTGTCAGTTCAATAAATTATTTGGATTAGGCACCGAGAAACCTGTGTCTAACTCTGCGGATGTTACACACTGCAGTTCTTCTGAAATCAAACCTGAAAACAGGTCAAACGATTGGCACACACCCGAAACGTCAGCCAGATTTAATGAGAAATCCATCCAGAGCGCAGGTAAAGGGTTTGGTGGTAATTTCACGGTATTGGGAGAAAGGAATGAATAATTCACTGGGTTTAGACAGTCAAAGCTTACCACTTTTGGTGAACTTCACCTCCGAGATTTTAGATTCATTCAAACCCAAACCACAGCCCAGCAGGTGCAAATTCATAAAAGCACTGCGTTTGCATGACTCGCTTCTAACTGAAACCACCATCTTTTTGCAAAGCAGCAGCTGTGGCAAGTGCTCTAAGAGAATAAATATTTATTCCACCTTAAATAAAACTGCCTTCCCACCCACAAGTGCAAGCAGAACAATCAAAGAGATCTCGAGGACAATTAGAGGAAAAAGTCCTGCCTGCCAAAGTCAACCGGTGCCAGCACAGCGAAGCCTGGGACACTAGCTCTATGGCTCCTTTGAGGAAAAAAGTCCTCTGTTAAAAATCCCCGAGGATTTCAAGCTTGCTTCATAGCCACAAGGATTATTTCCCCCTTTTTCTGGCCAGCTTTTCCTTCAGAATCCATCAGTATCACTCCTTGCTGCTAGATAACATCACCACAATGCATCACACAGCAGCTTCTCTTCCCGAGGGGCACGAATAGCAACGGGTACGAGCTGCATTCCTGAAGTTCAGTTCATCTATTTGCTCTGATTTCTGCTGTTTTTGTATCTGAGTATTCATCTTTTAAAACGCTCGTCTGTGATAACAAATAACAAGATGGATCATATTCCTTTTTGCTCCAGATGTAGATATATTATTTTAATTAGGTAAGAAACAGCCCTTGTCGCCAAAATTGCTAAAGATGCACAGAAGAGATAAGCGAACAGCTGAAACTGTAAACATTTAACTTGTACTCACTTGGATGTTATCGCCCTTTGTTTATCTCCCCTCCTGCGCTTCCCAGTACCCCTCAGAGGCACAGGACCGAGGGGTGAGAGCTGCAATGCCCCATTTTTGGCACCAGTCTGTGCCGGACCCTGAGGACATGGCTGTGCTGGGGGCTCTGTCCATACCCTAACACCTGGGGGGAAGGCTAGGAGCAGGAATTATAGCGAGGATTTAACTGGTCAGAGCCACATTTTTGCACACAAACAGTTTATTTCGCAGACAAGAGGAGCCTGGAGCTTTGGAAGAACAAGGCTGGCTGCAGAAGCGCGCAGCTCGGCATCTTCCATCAGCACCGCTGCGTTAAACAGAGCGAGCGCAGGGCTACTGTAGGCTCCTTCCTAGCTCCATCCCCTTTTTATCACCTGTGTCTTTGCCAAGCGTGATGCTATCTGCTCAGCATTTGCACCCAGATTCTTATCTTTCATGTGGCAATATTGCAAATGCAAATTCACGTTTTCTCTCGGTAACAAACAGACCGGCGGCTGAGCAGCCCCGCACACGTGATGTCGAACCCGAATGAAATCACAGCCTCCACCAGTACCCGGTGACATGTTCAGACTGCAATCCCTACTGGGCATGTAATGGCAAAGGCAACTGCTGAGAGCATCCTGGATTAGAGCCAGGCCCTTCCCCAGCAGAGGAGGGTAATTAGGCTTTGGGCATCAACTGGAGACGCTCCTCCACGCAGGATTTTCCAGCAGAGGGCACTTTTGATTCACAGACCACTTGGGCTGCAGCTTTTGTTATTCGCCATCGCCATCTCAAAAAGCCGAAGCAGAGGTGGTGCTGTCTGCTTAAAAATAAAGACATCGTTGCTTTAGTTCTACTTGCCTTCCTCCCTCTCTCCTCCAACAAGTTTTATTAAGTTCTCATCTTTAATTCATGCCTGCAGCAGAGCTGATGTCACTTCTTTGCTATTAAAAAAAGATCCACAAAGCACAAGCCAAGCTTGCAATGGTATCTCACCTACTTTCCTTCTTTATTTTTATTTTCACTTCCAGTGATTTGTTAACATTCATTATCTTCAAAACCTGAAAACCTATTCCAACAGAAACATGACTGCAGCACTTGGAGAGGAAAGAAAACAAACCACCTCTTCGATTCCAGCGTCCGTCCCCTCCGAAGGCAGGACACAGCCCACCGCAGACACTTCACGAATTAAACCCACCAGCTGTCTGCAGGAAAACTGGGAGGTGTTAGGGACCTGGTGAGATAAACAACTCAGCAAGCAGTAAGGTGAATTTCCCTTTGGGAAACCGTCGTTTCACTGTGGATGTAAAGCGAGAACCAGGGAGGAAGTATGGCAAGACTGCGTGGGAGAGTTTTCCAGCAAAGCCCTGGGAATTTAGAGGTTTTCAACTGCTAAAATAAAAACCAGTAATAATGAAAAGGATGTCTTAACCAGCTAATGCACACACCTGTCCTAAAGTAAAACGCTGGGAAGACCAAGCGCTGCAGTTTTGCCATACCTGTTTCATTTGCACACAGCTGGGATGTGGCTTTTAGGTTGTCAGCACCACGTAGCTGCTGGCTGGGCAGCCTTTGAGGGCAGTAAAGACACCAGGAGGCCTGTCCCCATGCTTCCTGCTGAAAATCCCACGCCTGTGCCTGCCAGGGCTCCATCCTGGAGCCCAACAATTCAGCTGAGCCCACCAGCATGCTCTCATACTCCCCACATCTGCCACGTGGGCTTCTCCCCACAGCCTGGAGGACACGCGTTGGTACCAGAAATTTCCTGGAGGTTGATCGAGGTCACGCCGCAGGCTAGGAGCAGCTCACAGGGTAGTACGTAGCTCAACCAAACAAGTCATTTCCTCTACAAATTGTATAATTTAGAATCCTTCTGGTTCCTCCTGGCTCACGGATGAACAGTTTTGTTTTTTCAGAAGTCATAGCAGCGGGTGGTGTGGTCACATTGTGTAAGATAATACAAAGAGCAAAACAATTACTGTCAAAGGAAAAGACACTGTACCATAGGCTTTCTATTTTTTACCGTGTCTTTTGAGCAGGACTTCTTGCAGAATCGCTTGTTTGTGTCAAGTTTTACCGGAATGTGTGATATTACCAAACATCTTCCCAAACCAGGAGAGGCTGTCATAAACGTGCTTAAATAAAATGCAAGAAAATCACTGATGCTCACTGGGAGCGTACAACATTTGTGTAACAGCACATCGGAGAGGAGGGTTATGGGAAAAATCAAACCCCAAATCCCAGAGACTGTTGCTTTTGAAAAAATAGCCCCAAACACTTCAGCAGTCATACTGAAGTCAACGCAGCTCAGCCAGTTTACCCCGTAACTCCCCAGGTACCACATTTACCCGTCGTAAGGGGGGCACAGTGTTCACCCTGTGCCTGTCAGCGAGGGGAACTGTACACGTACAGTGCTGAAGCTTGGGTCCGAAAGCCGACAAGGGGGAATTAGGTCCTTACTACGGTTCTCTATTTTGCCTTTAGGGCTTGTAATGGGATTTTTAATTGCAGTGTTTTTTAACATCTTTGCTAACATTTTACGAAAGCTGTAACTTTCAATACCAGACACTTGAAGCCAGCACCGCACAACCAGCCCTACTCTGTTTAAGGCCCCAGAGCAGCACCAGCTTTTAAATCAGTAAAGAATATTGGGAAAAGGGGATATTTCCCTGTTGGCTGTTAATCACTAGCAGGCCTGAACATACATTGCCATAGCTATGATTTTAAGAAAAATACATAAAACTGCAGTGAAGTGATGCTTGGCCTGATCTCAAGTCCGCTGAAGTCAACAGGCACCTTTCCACTGCCTTCAGCATGCTCTGAATCACAGCACACCATGGACCGCATTAGGCCCTTACGATAACCAAAACCACCCGAAAACCCCCAGAGCCACCCATTCCGGTGCACCCATGCAGCACGTGACTCTGAATACTGAACTACCATTTTTCAGTTACGGCCTTCACACAAGCTGCAAGAGAGCCCGGTGGCTACGTCTGAACTTTGTAACTTGGAAAAATGAGCGAACAAGGAGCAAGCTGGTCCCAAGACTCATGGAAAAAGCTGGGTATTTTTAAGTAGATAGCTCTTGGCTGTGTGCCCCCCCCTAAACTGCTCTGTTTCACTACACAGGGGGCAGCAGGACCTGACAATATTGCCACTACTGCCAAGAAGAAATTTTATCACGATACAGGCTGCTGGAATTAAAAAACACCACCACAGACTAGCAAACAAACTTTGTGCAAGAACGGTGAGACAGCTTTGGGCAGCCGTGCCCCAAGCCCAACCTTCCAGCCTCCTCTTTGCCCTAAAAGCACCGGTTTCCCAAGCAGCCGGCCCGTGTGCTGGTGCCAGCTGATGACCAGCAAAACCACGTCAGACTTGCACCTCCCGCAGCCCAAAGGCTTCGGCTGCTCTCCCCTGCCAGCAGCTTCCCCCGCGAGGGCAGGAGCAGGAGGGGGCTGCCGCTTGCTCTCACTGCCACTGCTGTGCTTCTGCCGACCAGAGCCGGTGCCAGGAAGCCAGCGCCTGCGAGCTCCCGCTTGTTCTCAGGCCTGGCAGTGATGGATTACGTACATCCACGAGTTGGGCACAAACCAGCTGTCTATCTGTCTTTTCCAAACATCTTGCTTCGGTTTCTGTATTATAAAGGTGCCAATGTCTTGTTTCGGGATGCCTCCTGCATAATGAGCACACATTTCTCTGAATATTTTACTGTCACACAGACGGACTGGACTTTTTTTTTTTTTTAATTTTTGAAGTGCTGTTGCTCCCTCCTCCGCACATTTTCTATAATAAAGGTCTTTATGCTCCCAGAGGCATGAAGCTGAAGTGACAAACCGCGCTACAGCTTCTGTCTGTACAGAAACCCATGCACATGCATCCCACTGTCTGCTGCTGAACCGTGAGAAGCCCGTGCTGCATGCCTGTCTGCCCTCCTTCCACTCCTGCCCAGCACGGCGCCTGCAGCAGCAGCAGCTCTGAGCTTCACTTCCACCACTGACTAGGGGGAAAAATGGAGAAAATCCAGCTGGCGTTCCCCTCCCGGCCATCTACGCGAATGCCGAAGGGTAAAGAAGCACGAGAGCTTTACAAGGAGTCTGAGGCTGCCGTGTCCCAGGCCGTATGTTCGTGTATCCTTTGTGCTCGTGTGCTCCTGCGCTGCGTGTCCAGGCACATACACAGCTTTGTGTGGGATTCAGGTACTCCACGGGTATCTGGGGGAAAGGGCTGTAAACAGCACCGACTCAAGACAGTTAGCTTGGCAAAAAAAAAAAAAAAATACCAGCTGCTGAATATGGGTCTGTCAACCACCAGAATGAAGCGGCAATCGCACTTTGAAAAGCCTTCCAGTCCTGTGGCAAAAGCTGCGATAAAACTGCTGTGCTGTCCTGCAAAGTCAAAGCAATTCCCAGGGAACACCCTGGATCTGACTGCAGCTTTGCCTATATAGCAAAACCAAAACACAGATAAAAGACATTTCCCCTTTTCTCTCCTGGGAGAAAAAAAAAAAAGACGACTTTTTAGGTTGAGAAAGAGATCACAGGGAAGAAAAATATGTAGGAGTCCAGACGAAAGCATAGAGCTGTAGACCAGGCACCGCTGCATCTGCTCCAGCTACTCACAGTTGCTTAGAAAAAGAATTACGAATTTTGCTCTCTTTAGATGTCTTGCCTGGATGCTTTAAAGCAGCCTCAGAGGAATGTGCTCTTGGGTCTGAATCCCGTAGGAAATTATCCTTTGTGGTAGATGGTCTCCCCTTGGGGCCTGTCTGTGTGTTTTGCTTTCATGTAATCCTCCCACCTTGGTTTTCTAATGTAATGCTATCCACATTATTATAGCTCTTTGATACTCTCAAATGGCACTTACTCATGTTGTTGTATTTTCAGCTCTTCCAGACAGGGCCTGACTGGCTTGTGGTTCGTGCCATAAATATTTAGTTAAGTCACCAAAAGATATTACGAAGCAATTGCATGCCAATGGCAGACAGCGCATACACGACTGCCTGGGCCATTTGCTCTTTCCAAGCGGGATGTGCTGGTGATGCGCCCTGCAAGAACTGCAGGAGCCGAAAATTCAAGCGCTGTTCTGTCAAGGTTTGCTGACAGGTACCAGTTTTGTGCTTGGGCTAGTTTACATAGCAGTTCCCGTTTTCTTTCTACAACTTCTGTTCCAAGAAAGTTCAGCAGATTACATGTAATGTTTTTAATTCAGCTCATTATGTGATTGAGATAAAACTTTACCAACATCACGTTGCGTCCAGCATCCTGACCTGCAGACAAGGCTCCCTCTACACTACCTGTGACTGAAGCTCTCTCAAAAGATATGAATCTTCACTGCCGCTACTGCTCTCATTTGCAATGAGAGCAGGGTTTTGTGGTTTCCTTTCTAGTTCCTCTGCATCACACAACCTCAGTATTAGGTTTGCATCATCTTCGTTGTCTCACCGACGCACCACGGGAATGTAACCAGAACGCGAGCCTCCACTTTGGGTGTTCTCTTTTCTTAATTCTGGCATGAATTTACACCCTGACAAGTTGGATCTTTAATATCCCTCCTACACACGCGCACACATAGACAACTTCAGTACCTCCCCCGCTCACACAGCAGATACCCTTAAAAACATGAATCAACGTTTACCCGCAGTTTTCCTACTGTGCTATCTAACTACCAGCAGTTATCGCCAATGTGGAGGAACAAACTCATACACCGCTATGTGGCTGACTGCTCTCCCGTGGTTTCCCTCTTCAAAGTTATCTCCAAATTGTAATGCAGGCTTCAGTAACAGCGAGGAAACGCAGCCCACCAGTTAGGGTAACAGAATACAGGAGACCTGGGCTCTGTTTCTGACCCTCCCCTTGGCTTGCTAGATGCCCACAAATAACGGGTGTTCATCACGAGCCCACCTCCAGTTTTCCCATCCGTAATAATGCAAGAATAATTCTGAAGTTTTCTGCAGAAAACTACAAAATCAATGACATAAGTTACATTTTGTAGCTAGTTGATCATGACCAACAATTGTGTTCTGCCTCAAGTTCCATGCTTTTTTCTAACGCAAAGAAGTATTTCACCAACACTACGCAGGTAACTTCACAGCATGGGAGAGGTGAGAGCAAGCACGCTCGTTAACGATACTTCCCCTTGAATTTTGAAGGTTTCTCTGAACAAGAAACTCAATCTTGGCCTACAGACTGTAATCACATCCCAATTAAGCTGTTCCATCGCTAATATAAGCTTCCCTACTACAGCTACATGAATTTCTGGCCTGTACTGGTCCCCATGTACATGCATACACACACAGTGATCACAGCATAGGACTCAGGTAAACCCTGCATGTGCCTGTGTCTAAGGAGGGTTGGTACCAAGGCGAGATGTTCACTTCCATTCAACATGATCCGTCCTGAGCTGGTGGCAGCCCTCCGGCCGTGCCACCAAAGTGCTCTGGCAATGGCAGCGCCGCAATTCTGCCCAGTCTTCCTGTCAACTGTGCTGAAAAGCAGCAGCAGTAGAAAGAGGTTCAGCTTCACAAAGATGAATTGGCACAGCACAGCTGCAGTCTGCTCGAGCTTAAGGAAGGAGGAAAACAATTTGGGGCTCACATCTGTGCAGCAACTATTAAAGAGAACGTACCCATCTCTATTCCACCAAACACGGACCTAGCTATGCAGCTCGCTCTGGCTGATGACATTAGCTTTAGGAAACTCTCAGCATGTTTATTTTGCAAACAGCATTTTGCTTGAAAATTACAAAAGAATCAGAAGTGCCACTTGCTGTTAGACAACATTATAATGCAAAATGAAGCACAACTATTGTGATGGGAGAACACATTCATTAACTCAAGAGAGTTGGCAGTCTTCTGATATTTAAAAGATTTTTCTCAAATCCAACCCCCTGGAGTCATGTGATGAAAAATCTAAATTTTCTTCCTTTGAAAAAGCATTTTTAAACAGCCCGTGTAACTGCAGGAGTTGAAAGTGACTTACCTAAAGGGCAAATATAATGATTTTAAAATTTAATCTTGAAGCATCATCTATTTTCAGGGCAATATTGCGATTCTGAACATTAGGTTTGACAACTCTGAACAACCAGCATGTGCAACTTCTCTTGCTCATCTCTATATCAAAACCTAAATTACTCTTTGGTTTATCTTTTAAAGACAGCTTAGGACTGCTTAGAAATGAAGACACTGAAATACTCAAAAGCAATGGGCCTGATTTCCACTTCTGTTAAAACTACTTAATTGTGCTGACTTGCAAATGGTTATGATTAACATCAGAATAAAATAGCAATCGTAATCAATAGATCCTTATGCCATATAGTGGTCTTTGGCACTGCTTTAATGTGAAAATCTGTCTTCCCTTTGAGAATATTCAAAGGTGTGCTTTACTGGAAAAGTATCCAGCAGCCTGGGTCTTGAAAAATTTCCTTTCTAGAGGACGTGTCTTCCAAACGGGGCCTTTGTGAAGAGCACAAATGAACGTATGCAAAGTCTCTGATTTCTGCGATAAATGAAATTGGATGTGCCAAGTTGCATAAGAACAAAAAGAGACAGTCACGTCCTTTGTAGATGCATAAAAAATAAAAATAATAAAAAAAACAAGTCTAGGTATCACTTATTTTCTTCATGCACAAAGAACCAGTAGCTTGGTAGAGGTCAAAGAAAAGAAAAGAAAAAAAAAAAAGACAAATCCAAGTTTTACTTCCTCGTAGCATATTTGGGTTTGGAAAGCCACCCTTCGCGCTGCCACCCCAGCTTTACAAAGCACACAGAACAGCCTCGCTTGTCAGCCAGTGAAGGAAAACATCAGCAAGCTGACAGGACGTAGATGAATGAAGCTTAATGACAAATGGGGAAAAAGAACAGAACAACACTGAATCTGGTTTCCTTCTGCCTTCTGCAGTTTGCCTACACAACTGCTAGAGCTACAGTCCTTTCAGTACTGCTAAAGCTAATTAGATCTGCACAGCTAGAATGGAATACATTAAGGTTAAAAAAAATTACCCTCTGAACCCACTAGTACATATCCACAGGAACTATTCATTTAAACCTCAACTTAAATAGGTATTTATCTTTGTGCTCTGAATTCCAATATACTTCATTTTCAATTTAACCTCTCCTCTTTTATGCTTTGTAGAAGTTGTACAAGATCATTTATGCAGAAATCTAATATGTATAAAAAATTCAAACAACTGGAGGAGCCAAACATTTTAAAGGGCCAGCAATCAAACACACGGCCCCCGCCCCACGGAGAGACACAGGCAGAAACCACCAAACGCACGGTAGGAAACGTTCCGCATTTCACGTCCCTGACATCACTGGCAGAACACGAGAAGGCACGGCTAAAGGACAAACGGAGGCCAGACCCTCCAGTAATGTAAACTGGAAAAATAACTCCTCTGGCTGCAAGCTGCCTCACGTTGCCAGACTGACAAATGCTCGCTGAAGTCAGCGGGGCAGCCAGCAAGGGGATGCAACGCTCCCAGTGGGGAGAAGGCAGCAGATACGGAGCCAAGGTGGGGAACCACGCAATTCAAACCCCAGAACCGAGCCGCAGAGCCGGCCGTGCTCTGCTTCCCTGCGAGCCGTGTGTCAGCGTGCTTATCTGTGCGGGGCTGCGCTTCCCTTCCCGACACCCGCAGCTCGCCGAGCAGCGCCCAGCTCAGCACGTCAGGCTGGCTGACCTAATCCCCTGCAGTCAGAAAAATAAAGAATCAAGGACTGTACCGGGGGGATTCATCATCCAGAGATATGTTTCAAGTACAGACACAAACCCTTACGCTTCTTGCCGGCTGAATGCAGCCCCCTTACACAGGTGTAAAGTCACAAACTCTTCTTTGCTAAGAACCGCTGTTCCAGCACTGAGTTACTCAGAGCAGAAGACCAGCCTGAAATCCCCACACAAACGTGCACAGCAAGATGCTCTCAAGACCTTTGCTTTTTCATGCTCCATTTTATAACATTTTGGCTGGGCCCAGAGACTGTCATTTGTACCCTTGACTCACAATCAAGGGCATCTATATTTTTTCAGTCTGAGATGTAGGTTTAATAGCTGTGTACTGGCTCTATTCTGACTGAGTCTCTGCAAGTCAAATTCCTGCTAGAAGCACATGAAAGGTTAGACTGGGTTTCCATCATACACTATCCGAGCTTCTCGTCAATACTAGAGCATATAATGGTCACAAAACATCATTCTTGAAACTTCTGTGAGCAACAGGAAGCTATCATGCCCATTTTTAGACATGAAGTGGTAAGGAGGAAGTATCTCCAATAGCTTGCCAAAGGTCACATATGGGTCTACAGATGACCGTATCTTTTGTACCCCACTCAAGCAGTGCAATCAAGAAACCACCCTTCTTCCTTGTATGATTGTGTAAATAGAGGGGATTTTTACATAGCATAAGTTAGGGATGAAACATTTCTTTCCCGTGGAAAGACCCAAAAAACACAACTACGGGTGAACGTCCACTTCGAGTCATTTGAAGAAGCCTTGTTTAGGGGTATTGCCTCAGCCATTTATTTACAGTAGCAAGACACACTAAATCTATGCAGCAGAGCAAAATAACTAACTGATTAATGAGAAAAACAGCACGTGGCAGTCAGAGCACCTGCCTCAGAATTAGATATAAAATCATTTCAATTTGGCAAACTAAATGCTACAACTATTGTTTAGTAGAAGCCGTCTTAACTCCTTTGCATGAGACAAAATTGTCTCCCCGCTTCATTCCTATTCCTTTTTACACAACCTCAAGTAAGTTTCCTGTGCAAATAACCCAGATGGCTACAAATTCCCAGCAAAAGGCCAAAAAAGGGGAACAAATATAACATGAGATATTAAATGCAAATTCTAAACAATATCTGGCACCTTTTTTCTTGTTTGGATTTACATTGAGTTTCTATCCATTCTCTTTTCTGAAAGTTTTACTACCCCAAGGAGGCTTACAACGTAATGTGTGACAGCAAGCGTAAGTTAGGACAGTAACTTTAAAGCATAACATGCAAATACAAAATATTCTGGATGTAAATCTAACATGGACTTCCCTCTCCAAGGAGAGTGCTCTTTCAGAACACGGTCTGAAAACATGCTCCAGCTTGGCGCTCAAGCACCCACCATGTACTGGTTTCAGAGGCTTGAGCCGATTTTAGTACTCAAATATTGCTCAGGAGAAACAATCTGTAAGGGTAAGCAAACAAAACACCCACCCTGAGCATGCTGCAAACACCGATTAGCTCTTTGCTCATACAAAACACAAGTTGTAAATGCATGTGTCTGGCATATATGGAGAGTGAATACCACCTTCACCTTAGTCTCATCCACTTCAGCAGGCTGTGAGCAGAAAGGCTGTAGCTGATTTTAAATAAAATCACACGTGTGAATGTATCCAAATTTACAATGACAAGCAAATCTGACAAACTCTCTTGTACTACCTACTGAAAGAAATAGATTCCTACAAGTCACCACAGGCTAGAAGAAAATATAAAGGAAGGTAAGTAAAGAAAAAGTCAAGCAGTATGCCTGCCTCATCTTAAAACTGCTCACCTCCAAACCTGCCCCTCAGGAAGCAGCGCGGCAGCTCCCGAGCGTCTGGCAGAGCAGCATTACTGCTGTCGGGCAGAGCACGCGAAGCCCAGAGCTTACTGAAGCTTTAGAGATAAGAGATAAGCAATACTTTATATTTCAGATGTAGATTATGAGCCAGGGAAAAGCAAGCTTAAAAGGTGAATGGCTTCTTTTGGCATTAGCTGAAATCTCTGTATAGTCTCCAACGAAAGCCGACAGTGAGGTCAAGCTACGGTATGGGAATTCTATAGTCGATAAAAAAACTGTTTTTTAAGCCCTGAGTCAGAAAAATTCAATGTGGATGACCACTTATTGAAAGGGTCATCATCCAACAGAGAGCAAATTGCTAGAGCAACAAAGAGCCCAGAAGTATTCCTCAGTTTATAGAAACCACAGAGAAGGGCAAACTCTGAATCCGTCTCCTCCTAGTATTAATCTAGTTTGCCTCCAAGGATCAATTTATCCAGTAGAAACCGCACTGTGACGGTGCAGTCAACGACTTTCTTCCCTGAAATCTGAGCTTAAATCATAAAACGTAACTATTGTTTTATGGCTGCACACTGACATTTAAATATTTCCCTAGGATTGAAATCATAGATCAAATACCGTGCTGACAAGCAAGAAGGGCAGATGTGGGCTCTGCCCCAAGCTGTGTTTTCAGTTTTCCTCGGTGGAACAAGCTTACTTTCTACTATACTCTAGGTGACTGCACCGCGTTCGCATTCTCAGGATGTTTATAGAGGCAGGGCTGAGGAAGAACATTTACAGGTTTCCCACCGACTCCCAAGGCCTGGGTACTTCCCTGCAGGAGAGGAGTTCCCAACGCACCGGGTCTCTGCCTGCCTGGACGCTGCGGTGAGGGACGGGTGGGTCGGAGCACAGCACCAACCTTGCCCCTGTGCTCTCGTTCCAAGCACATCAAAGCAGAGCTCCAACAGGCTCCTCCGCGGAACAAGTAGCAGGACTTCCCATGTATTAAATGACTTGCTGCCAACCGAAGGCAGCTCGCCACGTTTTACTGCAGAACACCCCACTGTGGCGTAAATAAAAAGCTTTTATATCTCAAGGCAAATATCCCTCCCCCTCAAACCTAGCTTTTTGCAACTGTTCCCCATTCTGGTAATCATTCTTAAAGCGTCTGAAGTTATACTCTTCTTCTTCTCACTTGCTCACTTTGGCGCTCCCAAAGCAAAGAATTTGGTTTGCTAATTACTGCAATCAGGGGAGATGGGGAACATGAGGCACAGATGAAAAAGATTGCTCAGACTAGATTCTCTCTTAGCACTTTACCCTTTAGATACATCTGTGTAGTAAGCTCAACACTGAACAGCACTTAACTCAGCCTCAGTTTGGAGTAGGGAGAAATTAATTGCTATGTAATAGGATTCAAATTGGTACAAGGGATCCCATCATTACAGGACAAGAAAGAGTAGAACCGCAGTACATTAGCTGGCTAGCAAAGGGCCTCAGTCAATGCAGTGGAACAGGCGACACCATCGCTGCGACATGATGAATTGATACCTCAGTAACTGTAATTTATTAGTCAGTGGTGCTGAACTAGCATACGAACCAGGTGGAAAAGGACTGAACCTAAGCAGTGTTTGTGGAAGGAATGACATTCCCTTTGCAAGGTCTAACTTGAAATAATTTTACACTGGTGTGAAGATGTGTCACAGCTTAATTCAAGCAGCAGTTATGTGTACCAGAGGATGAAAGTGTAAATCAGTAGCAGACTGGGAAACAGAAGGCTCCCGGTATCAAATGTCAGTGGAGTTGCTCCCTCACTGTGCAACCTTTGACAAGTCACTTGACCTCCTGGTGCTTCAATCAAGGCAGCTACAGCACTGGGTTAGAAGTGAGATTCCCATCAGAAGCCACATTCGTCCTCTGTCCTAAGATCTTCAGTAAACCACAGCCCCCTACCTCCCTGTATTTGGGAACAGACATTTGGATTATTAAATGAGACTGGCCTGTGGATATTTAAAGTCATGTGTGACAAACAGGCTTTATGTAATGAATTATAGTTAAGCTGTGAGAGTAAACTTGACAGACATGCACACGCATTCACATTCACACAAAGCCTAACTGTCCCACTTCCACATGAGCAGCTCTAAGGGAACACCTATAAAGCAAAACGAAGGTTCAGTTGTAGCACGGATGAATGCACCTGCAATGATTTTTTTCCAGGTAGCACACAGACAGGGTAGTAGAGCCCAAGGCAGCAGCGGTTAACAAGCTTGGATCCCCGTGGGCTTACATTCCTGTTCCTCCTCTCTGCAGAAGCCTATGCCTCTGAATATTCATAACTTGTTGCTAAATTAAGCAACCATTCACATGGCTATTAATGCTACACTTCCCTCTTATTTTGCTGGGCAGACAGAATTTTAGGAATTTGGAATGTTCTCCAGTTAGCTTCAGAAAACAGAATGCAACCCAACAACGCTGGATGTGCCAGCACAACTCACCGGCAGCTGCTATTCCCCTCCCACCTTCTGTTAAGGAAAGTCTTTTGGATGTGAGACCTCATTAAGCAGCGATCTACCTACCATTCTCACACCTAGCTGGACCTTAACAGCTCCTCTTGCCTCTTCCCACCCGAGGTCAGGGAGGGCAAAGCCAAGGTCCCCCAGGCATCCGCTCCGGGGAAGATCAGAAGACCACACTGGAGGTGAAGGCCTGGGTCTCTGAGCTAAGGGCAGTACATAAACAAATCCCACTGCTGGGAAGAATAAAAGAGATGAATTCATACTGAATTGCAAAAAAAAATGTTTTTCTTGGCAAGCCAGGGCTCTGACAGCCCTTTTTAGTCCACTGCAATCAGCGTTACGTATATCTCACACGCTAAGCTGCATAACCAAGCGGGTCCATTTCAGAGTAACAGATACCTGAGCCCTTTCGCAGGCATTCATAAGTGGATCTACTCCTTCCTAAAGCTTCCTGAGAAGCCAGTTACTAAAGATGGAAAGCCACAAAATTATACACTCAGTATTTCTAACTAGCTCTTCACCCTAGAAGACCTTTGGAGGGTTTATAATTAAGAAAAAGCTTAGGCTAGAAAATTGGCCCAGTGAGTTTGCTGTCGAGATCCTTCCCTAGGTTTGAACTGCAGAAACACCCGCAGTCTTCACACCTAGTCCCCAAACATGAGGGATGACTAATACCAGCTTTAGATCATCCCCAGCAAGTGCTGGAGCTTTCTGCAAGGCTCTCAGTAGCTTGAATTATTGGCGGGTGCTCAGCACCTCTAAGCAAGCTCTTGAAAACTGAACCTGGCATCCACCCTGGGCACCTGATGTGTAAAAATTACATGGCACGATGCAGAAATACTAGCGTGGATACAGCGACTCCACTGATGCCTTCCATTTGAACCAGTTCATTGTGCTTTGGGTCAGCACGGGGCTAACGTGGCAATCCTGGCTCCAAATTCAGTCAAGTCTCTGTACAGTGTTTTGCAACTTAAGACCAGTCTCTCAAATCTTGCTAGCAAGGCTGAGCAGCAATGAACTCCTCCCTTCCTCTTTTAGATTAAAAAAATCCCTTGTATTTTCCTGTATGATAATAAAATAATCATAATACCCCCTACTTCTGTATATACCTAGCATTTTATGAAGGAAGTAAAAATTTATTATCTCCATGTTACAGATAAGCAGCCAGACAAACGATGGCTAAGTGATTTAGCCCAGCTGCCCAACAATCTAGTGGCTGAACTTGGTAGCATAAACCATTTAACCTCAACAACTCCACTAATTAGCACTGTTAACAGGAATACAGCCTAACTTCCCCTCCTGGACTGAGTTAGTTTTTGAGAAGTAAGAAAAAGGGCTCAAAATTAAATGTGTGCAATATCTGGAAAAGGGAAGAAAAAAAGCAAACACCTCAGATACTCCCATCTGCTAGAGATCAAGACTCTATTCAACTCAGAGATAAAATTATCACATAGAAGTTATTTCCTTATGGAGTGCTACCAGGTGAAAGCCAGTATCTTTTTGTGAAAAGATCCTATCACGTGTTTAGAGTTTTACTTTAACATATGTAGTTTAGCATTGGAAGCAGCTAGTTTCTGAGGTAGCTAGAAGGAAAGATGAACTTTTATTGACTAAATCCTTATTTCATCAGAACAAGCTATTGTTAATACTGAGCAGGAATTAACTGTGCTGGTGCGGCCTCACCTCAAGTTGTGTGTGCGGTTTTGGCATCACAATATAAAAAGGCCATAAAACTATTAAAAAGCATCCAAATGAGGGTATGAAAAGTGTGAAGGGTCTGGAGGGCAAGAAACATGAGGAGCGGCTGAGGTCCCTTGGTTTGCTCAGCCCAGAGCAGAGCAGGCCGAGGGGAGGCCTCATGGCGGCCTGCAGCTCCCTCACAGGGAGCGGAGGGGCGGGCGCTGAGCTCTGCTCTCTGGGGACAGCGACAGGACCCGAGGGAACGGCATGGAGCTGGGACAGGGGAGGGTCAGGCTGGGGGTTAGGGAAAGGTTCTGCACCCAGAGGTGGTCGGGCACTGGGACAGGCTCCCCAGGGACGTGGTCATAGCCTCAAGAGTGCTGGAATTCAAGGAGTGTTTGGACACCACCCTCAGACACAGGGTCTGGGTTTTGGGTGGTCCTATGTGGGGCCAGGAGGTGGACTCATTGATCCTTGTGGGGCTGTTCCAACTCAGGATATCCTATGGTTCTATAGACTAAGGGCTCTCAATCGTGCAGCTGTATTAACAGCCTTTGTTCCATACGAGGACTAATAAATATTCTCACACTATGCTGTTTTAGCAGATACATCTCAGTACGTCCTTAAACTACAGGAAATATCTGATCAATGCAAGTCACACGGGCTGCTGAATAAGTACAAAACAGTCCCAGTTTTCCACATTCTGCAAATGAGTACAGCTGAAGCTGTAGAAATTCCTGTCATTACCAATGCAAGTTAAAGACAGTCTGCCAAAATAAATAAATAACCCTTCAGTGATAGCACACAAGGAAACCTCTCAAATGATCAGAAATCCTATTTTGAGTCCCATTAATGGAGCACAGCATACATCTTGCAAAAGCTTGCACATTTTATTTGCCTGAATCTATTAAAATAGAAGGAACACATTTATTCTAGCAAGACGCATCAGAACACAGAAATGGAGATAAGAGAAAACGGATAACCAGGATTTATGTAAATACTTAAGTGACAGAGGAGCACACCAGATCAAGAAATCTCTGGGATTTGGGCTCTCAACTACCTGAATCCTTACGGTCGTGGTAGTTTCTTGTAAGGATGTATGTGCTTACAAGTTGTGAGTAGTAGAGAGTAACGTGGTTTTTTTTTTTCAAAGCTGGCTCTTTCCAATCGAACTTGCACAAATCTTTAAGAGTCTCCACTTTAGCACCCTCCTAATCCAGCCCTCACCCGTAGGATGCCCCTCAGGGACACCCAGCAGCTGCTGTTCCAAGCTCTTTGGGACCAAAAACTGAGCATGCATGAATGCTTCCCTTGCAGCTGTAGGCAGGGAGAACAAAAATGCAATCCTCCAGGAACTACATCACTACTATTTCGTTACATATCTCACATGGTTGTTTTTGTATTTTTATTTTTTCCATTTTGCAATTGAAATAACTTTTCATAAACCCTATTCTTTCCTATTCTCTCAGTTTCAATAAACAGTTACGAGCCATTTGTCAAGATCGCATACAACTTATTCTGCAACTCTTCTGCCTTTGGCTTTGCCTTAGGCTTACACCTACTTGAGGTGACCCAAGGTTGTCAGACAACATTTCAGTTCCTACTATAGAACACAAATAAACCACACAACCTACCATTTTTGTTGTTGTTTGTTTGTTTTTGGTTTTTTTCCCCTTCTTCTCTGGGACAATGCAGACTCTTTATTACATCTGCTATTACGTGTCCATAACAATGTTCTCTAACAAGCAGCCCTAGGGTCAAACGTGTCCCTTGATCAATTTACTAGAGGTCCCTGGTGCTGCTGCTGTGGGTAGAGTGTCGGGGGGGTAAGGAGAAGAGTTTGAATCCCTTTATTCCTTTGCTTCACTGGAAGCTAAGAAAAAAAAATGCCACAAAGACATTTTTCTGCTCCCTCTGCTCTTGACGAGTCAAGTAAACAGGGAGGGAATATCTAGCGGCAAAGGACTAAGCGCAAGAGACCAGCGTCTGTACACGCATAGAAAAACATACCGTCTATTTACCAAACTACTCATTGCATGAGGATGATTCAGAGCAAGGCTAAGGGAATTATGAAGATGTCGTAACAAAACACCTGCAAAGCTATTTTACATGAGGACAAATAAAAGGTACTCTGGACATGGGTGCCGTGTGGTGTTCTTTAAACAAGGATTTAACTGTTCAGTACAGTGTTACGGTCAAAGCCCTCTGATACGCACTAACACCAATTCAGAGATGCTCTAACCAGTTCCACCATCACGTCAACCTACTCCTAGCTTGTCAGTAAAGCTCTGACTGATTTATCTAGTTTTGCTCAACAGATCAGTATCTACCACTAAGTAATGACTGTACCGAGAAAAGCAGGCTTGGCACTAGCCGACTTATAGAAATCGCATCTTGTTTGTGCTCGGACAGCAGGGAAGGAGTTAATCCCATTGGCCAAAGTGGTTGAGTACCAGTCTTACTCACGCCTGACTGCATGACTTTTGTTTCAAATGTTGTGATTTACTCACAGCTCTACGTGTGGGTTTTAGTCACAGGCTCGCGCTGCCGTTAATGGGAACGGCCCTGCTAAGCCCCGCAGCTCCGCAGGCCTCCAGCTATTACAAGATGACTCTCGGGATTGTCTCTGCTTATTTGCTGCGCACCAATTCCCATCACTTCTGATTAAACATGGTAATTCCTGCAAACACGGAATGAGCAGCCCCTTTAAAAGATTCCCCTCCAGAAGAAAGAGTAGCCTTTGCAAATGACCTATAATGGGTCTAAATAAAGACTGAGCTGTTCCTTACTCATGCATAACTTCATTGCTTCTGTTCCCTCCACACCCTGCCCAGTTGGCATAATTTGCAGAAGGGTTTTGGCACGGACAATTGTAACACCCACATGCTGCCTGAACTCAAAAGCTTGATCCTACAGTCCTTTTCTTTCCAAGCGATAGCTAAATAAGACTTTTATTTTGATAACACAGGCCGTCTGCACTGCAGGTTTCAACCCATGGAGCCTGAACTCCAGCCACATTCCCAGATTAGGACAGCTAGAGTCTAGAGCATCTTACCCCACACAATGGCAAGAGAAGAGA
Organism: Anser brachyrhynchus; assembly: GCF_964034855.1. Lineage (NCBI taxonomy): Eukaryota > Metazoa > Chordata > Aves > Anseriformes > Anatidae > Anser > Anser brachyrhynchus. The sequence continues at coordinate 7,504,549 of NC_137710.1, read as the reverse complement.
AGGCTTAAAACCTGACAAAGCTCCAGTCTTTACATTTCCTATGGCTGGAACAAAGCTCCATCTGAATGAGCAGACTCCACTCTAAAAACCCAGAAGTTACCATGGGTTTAATTTAGCGCACACCTTGGTGGTGTCCAAAACCAACACAAGAACAAGAGATGAGCGTGGGCCACCAGAAAGTCACAACATGCTTCACAGAGCTTGTGTTCCCCGCTCATGCGACATACCATGAAACAATTTTCATCTGTCTTTCCCTTTAAGCACAGACAGCACCGCCACCGACGATGATACGACAGTGACAAAGGAGGGCTGAAATTCAGACCCAAATTGTTATTCCCCTCAGCTAGGCAGTTATGCACAAGAAACACTGCTTGTAAACACTTCTTTGTCAAACACTCAATTACGAGCTGCTTTATGAACAAAATGAGCCAGTCACAAGGAAAGCAAGAGATGAAAATGGGGAAGCAATGTAAAATGGCATGCAGCCATCCCACCACGTCCCCCAGTAACGGTGTGGGTCGTACTGCTCACTGGAGAGTGGGGACATGTGCTGAGGAAATGCTGAATTCAGCTTTTAAGAATGGGGTTCAGGTTTTGTGGATACAGACTTTGTTCTTTCCTGTACAGATTATTTCCTATGCGGTAAGTAAAGAATAACTTTATTTTTATATTATTGGTTTTGGCAGCATGCACCTGGAAGAAAAATAACACGTACAAATGAGGAGCAAGTTAAAAAATCTCAATTCAGGCAACACTTCTAATGTGGCTGTGTTCCTTTGCATCATCCTCATTTACCTTTACACACTGAAGTTGCTCCATATTAGCTGAAAACTAACTAGAAAATACTTTTCTCCCCCTAACTAAAACTGCAGATGTACTCCACAGCAGACCTACCTGACCAGCTGAACCATCTCCATCTTCCACTTTAAACAACTGAGAGACTAACTCCAAAATGATACCTATGACTGACACTACAGCCAATAAACGTCATGTTAAATTATAAAATATTGCCCTACAGCCAGTCAAAAGTTTTAAGAACCAGCAGAAAGACAACTTTATGAGATCCAGCACCACCTTCCAAGAGCCTGCAATATTACAGCATTGGAAGGCTATTCATCAGCACGCTGTTATTCTAGCTGTGCTGGACAGCATCCACGACTTGATCCATTACTTTGTCCCTGGATTCTTTTAGCAATATTATTCCAGTGGCTAAGATTTCCCTGGAAAAGGTTTTTCCCTTGTTCTTACTATTCTGTGACAATGAGTCAAGAAGTGCCGTAAGAGGAAACAGTGCAAAATGAAACCTATTACTACTCCTCAGCTTTAACTCGCACTGGATTTGCAGCAGCTGAAGGAAGAATCGAGTCTGTGCACCTTCCCCTAGTGCCTAAATCAAAGCCTTTAACCAGGCAAAAGTGAAATGTGGAAGGAAAGGTGAAGCTGAAAGATTTGTTTTTAAATTAAATAACCTGTATGTATTTACGTAATTGACTTTAAACACTAAGTTTCAAAATCCAGCAGCTACCCAAGTAATATTTTGCTTTGTAACCTGAACAGCTCCAACGGCAAAGAAACAAAACTGAGAGGAAGTTACAAGAAAGGGGAAAAAAAAAAAAAAGTGTTTGCATATAGTGATAATAAAAGTTTATGTGTAATTCTTAAATTTAAAAGTTGAAATTCTCCTTGCTAGGAGTTTTTATTCTTTTTTGAAATAAATTAACTTCAAGGCTCAACTTCAGAAGAAATTGAGAATAAATTTACAATGCTAATTCCTGAAAAAACCTACATGCAGACATGGCATATTTCAATTCTTGAATTAACAAAATACCTACCTACCTGCTTCTTAGGATTTCCTCAACCAGTAACCTTGTAAGAGTTTTAAATCTACCACAAACCTCTGCTGGCTTTGTTTAATTCATCTTTTTAGACAAAATAGTGGAGAAAATACTGTGGGTTTTATATACTGGCTTTGCCAAATAAACAGTGCAATGGCAGTCACCTGAATAGCTACCAGTAAGCTGCTTAAATGACTAAAGGAAAAAAAAGTGCTTATTTTACCTAAGAGATGTCTTCTAACCAAAGACGTGCTTACTCAAGCTGCGCATATTCTCAGCAGCTCTTGTAAACCACCCATCACGCAGAAGTATGAAAATCAGCTCCCTTAAGAATCCACACGGCAAAGAGAGGCTGAGGGATGTGGTAACACTGCCCGAGGCTGCAGTCTGAGGCAGGAGCAACTGCGAGGTGGAAAACAGCGTCATCTTTGATACGCTTCCACAAGGAAAGCCAAGCGAGCTGGACCAGTGCCATGAAATGACTTCAGGCGAAGCCCAACAATTGCCAAAGCAGTTCTGCTGCGGCTCCTGATGCACTGCTGCCAGCCACCTTTTGCAGAAATGGAGATCCATGGACAACAGTACGCAAGGACAAGTTCTGCGCATTCAAAGTAACAGTATCACACTAAAGAAATTTAATTCTGCCTCCACCATAAGTAATATTGGGGTATCACTTCCCTCTTTGTTCCTTAGGTTTAGACTGGAGCAGGACAGGTCGTAAGCATGTTAGAGGAAGAATACATCTACCTGCCTCGTCTATGCTTGGTTCTCACTCACGAAAATATCTGAGAGCCTCCCAAAAAAAATCACAGGATGATCGTAAGTGAAGGAGCCATACCCTACCTGCTCCCATTCAGAAACACGCATTTTACTGCAGACCTGTGGTGCAAGCCCTAGAACGGAGGCTACAATTAAATAACAGATGCCAAACTCTTCAGCGAGCACAAAGTGAGGCAGCCAGTGGTTACATCAAGATTGAATAACTCTTCAGACATTTCTTGTCCAAACCAGAAAAACAACATGAAAAGAAGCCACGGTTGCTTCATCTGCTTCTAGGTCCTCGCCTGTTCTGCAGCAACTACCTTAGGCCCAGGAAAAGGGCCCTGCCCAGCTCACGGGACACCTGCGCTGTGCCCTACCCCACCATCACAAAGATATACAAGGAAAACCTCCAGCCTCCATCCAAGGCTCAGAATTTCTTCAAACAGCACACACACCAGCACTAGCCAGAGAAAGAGCTCCACTCAAACAGCCCCGTTTCTGCGCTCCTTTCAGTTTGCTCACACCACGAGACAGACCAGCAGCGCTCCCAGAGCAGCCCCTCTCTTCTCCAATAGCAAACACACAAATAAAACCTCCCAAAAAAATGAGAAGAGGGAAGAAGGTTAAAGAAAGAGGACGTTGTGCATTGTGTCAGCCAATTAAATTCATAGAAAAAGATACAAGTGGTTATAGCTTCCTGTAAATTACTTCATGTAATTAAATCCCCTTCTCTAAATTACAAACCATTTAGCTCTTCTTTTATAACAACGTAACCGATGACCAACAACAACCTTTTTTATAGTCTGATGCCACATAAGTTGTTAGTGATGAAATTTCCCTTTTATTTCCTCCTTTCAAAAGGAGCCACTGTAATGCTATTCACTCACAGCTACTTGGAGAATATCGGTGAGAAAAGAGGATTGCTTTATTTTCCCTTATTCTGAGGCTGAGGCTGTATTTAAGCAAGCGTGGCCTATCTGAGGGTCCTCATCAGTCCTCTAGTTGTAGACAGAGAAGTTAAAGGTGACCTGCAAGGGTTTCAAAGCGGAGTTACAACCACTTTCATGTTTCACATACCTACAACATAACTTTCTTGCACTGCAGCATCATGCTTCACCATTTTCCTATCACTTGAATTTTCTGTCCTTCGGCTCTGAAAGCGCTGGGAATATCAGGTCAGGTCCTCCCTGTAGGGCTGGGACGAGCCCTGGGAGCTGAGAAGTGCTCTGAGCAGCTCCCTCCAGCCCGCGGAGCCCGCGAGATGCCCGTGCACGTTCTGTACTGCCGAGCTCCGTCAGGCCACGCGTCACCACGGCTGCAGTTATCGACCTCCTCGGATGGGGAACTGATACGCAGATGGCAGGCACCCCGAGACGCTGCGGTTTGGCTCCGCTAGAGGTGGCGTGAGGAGCCCTAGCAGAGCGGCAGCGCTGGCAGCATCCGGTGTGTTAATCACCGTGCTCTCCAGACCAGCTCCAACACATGTGAAAAGTGCCAGCGGCCATCTGGAGGCCTGAACACATTGCTGCCGCCCAAATGCTGTTCAGTGGTAGAGGTGAATGGGGACAGGCAGGGGAATTTTGGAGAAGAGCGTGAGCAGGGACAAACAACACAGAAGCCTGGGCACAACCTGCTGCCGAGCACACTTGCAGGCACTGAGCCTTGCTAGGAGGACTTGCAGAGCCCTGCGGGAGCAGAGACAAAGTGGGCACATGGAAAAATGGGGTGGTTAAAGGAGGGCCAGCTGCAAACAGGGCGCCTGCTGGTCCAGACAAATGAACAAGTAGTTTGTTGTATCACTGGAGGTAGCAAAAAGCCATGTTCCCCTCACTGTAATACTTGCAGCAGCCCAAACTTGCTTCAACATCACTGTTCAGAAAGCAGTAACTGCAGCGTAATAAAATCCAGCATACGCTTCTGCTTCGTGCTTTGGTTTTGTTCTAAAAACCAGTTGGATTCCACCTCCCCCACCCCCAGTTCTAATAAACATTGTCTCCACAATTTATGTTTCATTACCAGAACTGCATAGGGTTTTGAAATATATTTTCCAGCTTAAGCACAGGCCTCCCCCTGCTGTAGTTCCCAGGGGTTTTATGGCACTATTTTGCACTACTCACCCTGAAGCACAGTGCGTTAGAGATCTGTTAAGGAAGGCGTGCTACATCTCAAAGAATGGGGACAATCCAGTGATGAATGAAGTTACCTGTGCCACAGCTGTAACACCAAACTACAATGCCTACGGTTCATACAGCACTTTGAAGGACCACCGAGCAAACAAAGCACACCACAAAGTTCTCCTCTTGCAAAGTGGGCTCTGCAGTGACTTGAAGAATCTCTGCAAATTCTTGGATGAATTTAGTAAAAACAACAGCACTCCTTTGTAATAGCAGGGTTTCGTTTGGGATATAAACACCCAGTATTTATTTACAAAGGATTTTTCCTCCTCCTGCCGCTGCTGTGCTATGCTCACCGCTTCCCTTGTACTTTGATGCAGAAAACAGAATACCAAGTGCCTAACCAGGACTTAAAGCAGATTTTTAAATTAGTTCCTGACAGTGCAAACAGATTGCTATTGATTGAAATGAGGCTGATTTTAGGCCTTGGATTAGCAAACCTAATGACTAAGTACTGTATTGCCCATTTCAGTGCTTTGCACTGTTACTCCCCAGTGGTTTCCCAGGCAGCTGTGAAGTCTCCGCGCCTGCAGATTAGCGCACGAGAGCAGGGGAAGGCCATCTGTGCCTGCCCCGTGTGCAGCCGTGCTCAGACGGAAACAAGGAGCTCCCCCGACCCCCCCCGGGGCAGGCCCCAGGCACTACAGCCTTGCGAGGAGCTTTGAAGCCGGCCGGGCTGCTCGCATGTTGGAGGCCAGCACGCTGCTGGAAGCACCGCGATGAACTGGAGCACCGCACCGTGCTGGACCGGGTCAACCGACCCCACGCGGATAGCGTGCGCCAGCCCAACTCTCCTAGCAATCGTGAACGCTCACTTAAAACTCATCGGTACAGAGCTGTTATGTCCAGATTGTACATTCTTGTACTTGCAGAGGTAGAAATGGATCCTGTTTTGAAGCAATACATGAGGCAACGTTTTCATGATTAAAAGAAAATGGACATTTTTGTTCCCCCTTTTGCTTCCTTGTTTAGTTTCAAAGACCATTTAAGTAACAATATCTGCTAACAGAAATGGTAACTTCAATTAGAAACAAAAAGAAACTGCCTTGTATAATTTCAGCATTCAAAAGCAGTCAAACGCAAACACCAGAAAAGCACAAACCAAACCAATCCCCAAAACCCACATTAAAGGCACCTTTTTTTTTTCAGCTGTCTAGAACTCACTCGCTTTTAATAGCCCGAGATATTTAAAGTAACAATAAGACACTATTATATTCAGACCCTAGTAGGTGCAATTCAGCTTCCAAGTGCTACAGTGAAACACGGAAGGCCAGGAGTATCCACAGCCCTCCCCTGGCCTACAAAGACTCCAGGGGTTTGCTTCTGGACTCATTCTCCTACATGGCTGCTGAGCCTCGGCTGAAAAATGCATGTTTCAGTCTCTGATCTCCCACGTCACTAAGCAAAAACTGCCTCCAGCCCACCAGTGGCTTCAAAAACACATCCAAGTTTCAGAATTGCCATTTATCATTATCTGTAAAAAAAACACAGATAAAGATCAAACAGCTATGTGTTCCTATTGCCCACCCGTCAGCATGAGCAGCGTGATGCTGAAGGAATTATGCCGGGTAAGGTACTCCATGAGCCAAACATGTTTCTCGACTGTTTCTCTCTATCTTGGTAAGAGTCCCACAGCCTGCCAGTACCACCACACAAAATGGAGCCACGGGCATGTAACTGGTTTGAAGGCAAGCTATTGATTTTCACCTGGACATCAGCAGAAATGGTACGCGTCCTGGACAGAAAATGATTTAGCATGTATCACCTTCAGCTCAGCTCAGAGGTAACCCAGAGCGGTGGTGTGCTGGGGCTGTATATTCACCAACGAATGTTGGATAACAAGCTGAAGAGCACCATGGTGAAATCACATGAATAGGTAATCAAACATGTTAATGTAATTTAGTAGTTCCAGTCCAGCAAGAGCCCCAGCAACAACATACATTAATCATCAGTAACGCTCAGCAGCCTGACAAAGGCTGGGAGTGAATGAGACACAGGAATTAGCTCTGCTTTCCCATCCCCTAGGAAGCTCTACTGAAGTCACAGAGATGTCACACCTCCAGAGCAACATGACAGCATTAGCTGTCTTGCCCTCTCCTCCCATGCTCCAAACCCAGCACGCTATTTATGAGCACTAAATACGTGCTACAGCACCCTGTTCTCATCTGCTTCTTTGAGACTCTTCCTCATCTTGGGTGACCTAAACAGTGGGTGAGAAAAGGAAGGAGGAGGTGTAAGACAGTCATCTTCATGACATATGACTATTTGCAGAACAGAGTGTTATTAAACCACATTTAACATCTAAACACATTCAATGCGCTATGAGGCTCCTGAGCTGACTAACCACAGAGCTGAGGTTAAGCTAACTTGAAGCATCAGCAATTCCTTCCATTAGCACCAACTCTTCAGAAGGAGGCCAGTCCACTTCTAGCCAACATACAAGGCAGCAGCGGATCCTGAAGCCCAGGGGGAAAAAGGAGGTCACCCTACAGGCAGGGTGACACCAGTCTGTTCAGCAGCATCAGCAACTCCAAAAGGTAACTCAAAACCAAAGAGAGCAAAGAGCTCGGCTAAATGAAAGGCAGATGTAAAGCTCAAAGGAGGACTCTGAGAACTACAAGAATGATGCAGAGAGCACAAGGAAGCACAGCTGGAACTGCGAGGTCCCCATCTCCCAGCCCTTACCTCATCCACACGAATTATCCACCCAACCACAGAGGAACCCCTCGGAAAGGCAGCGAGCTTCTCTTCCCTGCAGCTGCAGTGGGGTTCCCTTCCACAGCCAACTGGGTTGCACTCAGAAGTGGCTTTTAAGACAAGCAATGACCGACAAATGTTCCCGGGGTGGAGGCAACGCACGCTTTCAAATAGGGCAGTGCTACTGTAGGCATCCGGCCATACTAAAATGTCACTTCTTTAAACACTTTCTTGTTTCTTGACACACACCTGATAACTGCGAGTGGTTTTGGTGCTTCCTACCCGAGAGCAGCAGCTTCAAGTCAGCACCTTTTCCAGCACACACGTATGGAAAACGGACCCAGATCCTGACACTTCTTTGGCCAAAGGACCCACAACTACTCGAAATGCACTTTGCTCCCCCCCTGCTTGGCTACAGCAGGGAGTAAATGCGTTTGAAGGATTTTTATGCGTGGTTGCAGTAACAGGCTGGGGAGGGCAGATTAAATCCCACAACCCTCTCCCCACACCCCGAGGTACACGAGAACCTTGGGAGCAAGTTCAGGACCAAATAGGAAACTGGATGTTTTGTCGAAAGGAGTGAAGCATTAATCTAATTTTCTAAAGAAAGCAGACAACCTGGCACTCAGAGCAGCTTACCACTTCGCACCTCTGTACAAGGATTAGCAGAATGCCATAATTATAATGCCCAATTTGATTTATTAGAGGAGGCTGCTCAGGAAAGATGAGAATTCAGTAGCATTGTGAAGAGAAGAGATGAGAGTATAAGGAAAGCTGCAAATTGATCAGTAATTTCTAAGCAACGTCTCAATATAATTAACATTAATTACAGTAAGCTTTCCAAATTAGGTATAAACCTATGTTTAATAACCCTGAGATGCAAAAATTCCCCCAAATTCCAGGAAACTTAATATTACAGCCAATTTGTCTAGACAGTTTGGCAGGAAACGCCAGAATTCTAGGTGTGAAGTTTGTGGTTATTAAAAAAAATATTTAGGTTGCTTATATCATTTGCATAATTAGGTTGAACTAAGAATAGCTTTGTTTATCTGCCTTGGATTTTGCTGCTTTCATCAACCTTACAGGCCTGAAAACTTGTATGGCTTTCACAGCTATATCAGCTAGGATAATACAAGGTATTTCAAAAGCTCCCTTTTCAATAAAAGATGAATTTTAAGTGTGACTTGTTTGAAAAGGTGCAGTATATTAATGAGCGAATCAGCACAGATTTTATTTTATACTCTTTGTGCAAGCTCCTCGTCCTTTTTGGAGTTTGTTACTTATACCATCGGGGGGGGGGGGGGGGGATGATTAAACAACAGAGGAAAGAAAGGTGAGTTCAGGGTTTCATGAATGTGGCAACAAATACCCTATCTAATCACCAATGGCAGCCAAATACTAGCCAGAAGAAACACATAGCAATGTTCTCAGTTTTCAGAGCAGAAATATAATGAATCCAAATGCTTGGTAAACTGAGGCTGCAGAATATAATTACAGAAACTGGAATTTGGCCTGTGTACCCAACCCCGCTGTCTCAAGGGTTTGTAGAGAAGTGTCAGGAAATCCCTACTGGCCACAACTACTGAAATTTAGTTTTATATCTCATGTAAAAAATGTCAGTATTAACAGCCCTTTCCTCCCATGCAGCAGGCTGAGGAACCAGCTCACCCTGGCTCCAGGAAGACCTTGACCTCGCATACCCACAACAAATACCTGAAGTGCACCAAACTTCTTGAAGTTTAAGTTTAGACTGGAAGGACCAACTCCCTAACCCTTAGAAAAACAGTATTTACTGAAGCCAAGCTTTCATGTCACAGAAATTTTGAAGGCAATTGAGGGCTAATGACCTCCTGCGGAGCTCCGTGTTTCCACACCCGCACTGTACTGCTCAGCTGCATCAACACGAGCATTTGTAGGGTTACTCCATGAACCAGCACCGCAAAGTGAGCCAGCCTCATGTATACTTTGCAAGGGTTGCTGGATTGATGTTTGGGCTTTTTCAGGTAAATAAAAACAACTGACGCAACAACTGCTTCACAAAGGCAGAAGTCAGAGGAACTAATGAAGCACGATGTCACAATCCTAGCACCTAGGAACACCATAAAGCAATATTGCTTCTAAATATTTCCTATCAGAGCCGGGGCCTTCTGGTGAAATAAATGCTTACCATTTGTGGATTCTGATGTCAAGAGAGGGTCCCAGTTACTCAAACTTTCACTGAAACTAAAGTATGCATCTATTTACCCATAATAGAAAGATATTTTAATTTGCACAGACTGTATTTGTGCACAAACACATTACACCTGTAAGCAGAGGGGGGAACTGAAACCCAATCACTTGACTACTAGCAGAAGCAAACAAGAAATTTGATACGCTTCAGCTCTACATACACTGACATCTTTTCTAAAAACAAAACATTTGGTATCACTTTGGGGAGCTAAAAGGAAAATAAACACAGCAAATATTTTACTAGAAGTGCGCAGTTACATGATTTGTTACCTAAATGTTTACAGGCAGAAAAGTAGAAACAATTGTACGTAAGTTATTTGTAGTGATTAATTCCCATTATTTTTCTTTAAATCAAAACAAATAAAACAGGACTCTTTCTAAGTTGTTAATGATAACAATCAGCCACTAAAAGAGCGGGGCCATGAGCTGACCCATAGAACTTCTAATGTAAAACATGATGAGCCCTTCTGAATGAATATCCTAGAATTTAATCACAAATGATTGCGTATGGTGGAGAAATTACACAGGGGGCCACGTTAGATGACCTTATTGATCATTTCAAGTCCAAAAATATTGGCAGTCTTTGAAACAACACTTCCAAAAAATGGTGAATTCAATCTCCTGTTGAAGACAGAGACACAGAGAGAAACGATTTCACAAAGCAGAAGGTGCACTTGGGTTAAACAGCTTTTTTCTGCACCACAAAGAATTCAAGACAGTTTTTCATTGCAGTATGCTTTTCAGCTTGGAACAAACGCTGGAGGGTCAAGAACACTGATCTTCCCACTGGCTGCCATTTGGCACCACGTTAATGGACAACTGGAAAAGTGTTCATAGATACAAGCTGCTGCGCCAGGTGGATTTTCAACTGATGAATGAGCACTGAGTTACCAACAAACCTCCATGCCGAGCAGCAATAAGTGATAAACAGCCTGCCAACCATCGTGCCTCTCCTTTGTCACCTCCCTGGCTCTGCACACACTGTGGTTAAGATGGGAGGCTCTACAATCATCCCCTCCAGCACCACAACTCTTAATGAATTCATCCTCTATCACATTTTAGAAGGGCTCGGAGAAAAGACTCCCCAAAGCACAACTTACACCAAACTGACTTCCAACTTCTGCAATACTCGAATATTCCCTCCTTCCCAATATACTGCTTTGGGGGCACACGAACTTAATTCATGAGATGGACACATTGACGCTCGCAACTTCCAGGAGCACATTGACAAGCAGGTTTTCCCCAAAGAAGGCTGTGATCTGCCTAGGAGCCACAAACCTATAGTGTGAATTACTGCACTTTCTCAAAGTTGCACGATACAAGGGAGGTTTGCTCCTTCCTTCCCACATCGCACAGCACACCTGGGTTACCAGTGGTACCAGGGAAGCCATTTACATTAACAACCCCAGCCTATGAGCGGGACAACATTTCAATGGCCACTGCCACGACGCAGTCACTTTAGATAAGAAATGATTCCCCTACCTGTTTGGTTAGCTTCAAAGGGAGTTTCTTCTTCACCCGTTCTTTGCCTCTTTCTGCCTCTCTCTCAGAGCTCCCAGCGTCATTATTATGGCCATTTTCACTCGGCTCAGCAGACACACAGTTTTCAGATTCTCTAGGTTTCTTTCCTGGATGCCTCTCCCATTTCTCCTTCCGCTCCTGAGGCTTTAGTGACATGTCCTTCTGCAAAGAAGAAAGAAAATAGTACATCCTTTAAATTCATTAAGACTTCTTTCAAACATTAAGCAACATAAATATTAAATAAAAACACAAACAAGACAGCATGTTCTTTCCAGAGATGACTTAAGATGAATAATTAGGCACGCACAACGCAAACAGTAATTTTAGATTAGATTAGGATGAACACTCTGCAGGCTATGTGTTTGATTAATTTCAGAGATGCTGGAACTGGTTATGAAAATGAGTTTGCTTCAGATTAATTCAGGAACCATATGTCAATAGCACCTAAACAAATCAGCATCCCGAAGAACAGCATTTAACTCCATTCATCTGAAAGAGAGATGGTTTTTATTTTGTTTTGTTTCTGATCTCAGAAAGTAGCATATCAGACCCCCCTTGGGCCTGACGGTCTCTGGTTCACAGCGTGTTCATATGGAGAAACACACTTTTAAAGCCTAGCATGCATTCAGTAAGCAAGCCAAGATCAATGCCATCTACACACATAACACAGGTTGAATGCTTCTAAGCGTTAAGCGTCTGCCCTGAATCAGAGCTATAACATACAATCTAAACGCAAGTTAAAAGCTGGTCTGTCATGTCACGGTGATTAACACGAGGAAGTGAGATCAGAGAAGGGAATTACTATCGCTGTCCCTGGCATCTCTGAGAACTGTAAGCCGAACTCCCGGTGACAACTTATCGACCTCTCCCCCTAAACACACGGTACAGAAAAAGAGCTTAAGAAACAACATACCAAATCACTAAGACATGAGTTCATTACAGCTAGTTAAGATTTTCACTACGTCTTTTATTAACTGCTGAAGGGTCAAAATTAAGCCTTCTGGAATGCTTTGCAGACTCTATACCAATTAATTTTTTACGCAAGGTAACTGCATCAGATTAGGAAATACCTTCAAAAGCACTGCTGACCATGCCAAAACATGTCAGCTTCAGCCCGAGAAATGTTTCCAAATGTCTCGCCCCCCTTCTGACTGAATTACATCATTAGCATTGGTATCCTACACGAACAGAGCACACAACACAACCCGCTCATATTAACAAACACACCTTTGCTACTGCTAAAGAGCTCACAGAAATCATTAGCTCTCTAGCCTCTCAAAATCTAAAGCCCAACAAAAAAAGAAAATTGGGAATTGGGATGAAATGCCCTGCTGATTGCTCTAGATTACTTCCTCCCCCTCTCGTTTAATTAGTGAATTGACTGCCTTAGCGTGCAACATGCTGATTGCACTCCAAATCACTCACTGCTTCAAGTTGCCCTTCCTTGGGAAGCAAGATGATGCACTGACACTTTTAGGGCGGCAGAGACATTGGAACTTGAGTCACAGTGATAAACTATAGAGTTGTTTCCTATTCCAACCCAGGCCAAAAGACAATTAATTATCCAGCAGCCAGACAATCCCTACAGACCTCAGGCAGGGGTCCTCTGAGAGGCTGACAAGCAACTCTTAAAGCACACATATACACAGCAAGTTGGAAACAGCAACAACAACAGAAACAAAACAGAGAGATACCACTTCCCACCCCCAAATTAAATTAAGTAGCACTGTCTCAGAGGCGCAGAACAACAAAATACAGCTCAGCTTGCCAAATCCGTAACTAGCGAAAGAGCAAAAAAAAATGATTTCCTGGCATTATTCACTGTGAATGATGAAATGAAGAATACCAATTAGCATGTAGTTGCTTGCTTTGGTTTTTAGTCTTAAGATAACACTCCACAGCAGCAGTCTGAGATGCCACTAAAAGAAGGTCACACCGTCCTATTTGCTGAGAAGCTGCTGAGATAGAAATCAAAATGCTAAGATTTAGTAACTAATCAGAAACTAGCGCAATGCAAATGACATCTGCTAACTGATACTCAGCAAAACATTAGAAAGAGAAGTCACCAAAAACGTGCGCTTCTTCACAAAGCCAGCTGCAGCTGCAACGTGACGGCGGACGCAGGGAAGATGCTGCATGGAGCGGCACGGGCCCCGGTGAGGGAGAAAGGAGGCAGTGCTAAGTCAATGTCCCCACCTGAAAGCACCAGAAACTGAGGCAGTCCTGGCCCACATGTCATGTTCACTTTCAAAGCTGCTCTCAAAGGCAGTAAACGGCAGTTTGGGTTTTAATTCCAGCTGGCTTCACATGGGGATTGAACTCCTCTGCATGCCTCAGGGAGTTCTCCCTCAGTACCACCCACAGCACGTTCACTGCAGGTTTTGTAAGACTCGCTTTCCCTCAGAACTAGTCAAGAAAGCTGCATTTTTCCTCTTACTGAAACATACAAAATTCCATACCTCGAAGTTTGGCTTTTTATCCCCATTTTGTTTTGAGATTTAAGGTTGCCTCATCACTGAGCTACTGGCAAAATTAATTCAGGGAGTACACTCCTAACTGGATCGACGCCAAGGAAATAACGCATTCACTTGCAATACCACTTGCATTCAAGAATCTCGAGCGCTTTCCAAGCAGCCATGAATTAAGACCCAGGCTCTGGTAGCCAAGGCTGCTGCTTGCCTACGGGATGAAGGCGGAGAGAGGCATCCTCGGCTCTGCGGCACGTCTGGGGCCGCCGTGGGGAAGAAGCCAAGTTTCTCAGCCCTGTGACAAGGAAGATTATTCTATGGTCCCACTCCTCCTCACTCCAGCAGAGGATGCCGCTGACAGGGCTTCACTTTTTCTGGGAACGCAGGATGCTGAACTCAGCTGCTACTTACTGACCGAGGGCGACAGCAGGGCTGGTTTCTTTGCAGTGAAACACAGACCTCTTTGCAGCCTCAGGCTGAGAGCAGGAGGGGGCTAATGGGGGCTCTGTTCTTGCCTCCTTTGTTTCCTTGTTTTATTTACTCTAGTAAAACAACCCTCCAGCAATTGCTCTTTTACTAAAGTTTATGACCTCCGAGTTGGGGACCTCGTTTACCACAAGAGCTTACTATTTTTGGATGTGCTTGTGCATAGGCAATTTCTGGAAAATTTAAGCGCATACAGAATATACAGAACACTGCTGTGGTGGACATTTACTCGTGCGTGTTGACTTCAATCCAGCAAGCCCAGCCCGCAGGTGAGTGTGGCCTTGTGGCAAACCGCTCCCCTGGAGCCTTCCCCTCAGAGGCACAGACCTGCAGCCAGTTTTGCCCTTTGCACATCACACAAAACCTCAGGGATCCCCGGGGCAGTGCCTGAGGTCACAGCCCGAGGTCAGAAGGCCTCCATCTCCAGCCGGGGGTTTCTGGCAGAGCTGGCCCCCTCAGCCTTCGGGACCCGTATCTCCCCTGCGGCAGGGAAGGCTGGTGGATGCAGGCCCACTCCCTGTTCTCAGCTCCAGGAAGGAGACTGCCAAGTCTCCTTCCAAAATACACAAAACCATTTCGCTCCTTACTACTCACTGCTTCTAGGGCTGTCTCCTACCTGTCCTCACTTCAAAATCTCTCTCACACCTTCCAGGGCAGGCTACAGCCTCTCCATCTGCAGCCCCTCGTCTGTCTGAGCCCCAGACTGCGAGCAGATGGCTCCAACTGGCTGCCTGCGTACAGAGGAGGAAGGATCGGGCCTTTCCCCAGAGCCTCCTTCCTGGCAGTTACCACACGAAGCACGCAGACTCTATCACCCCATTTGTTTATTCGGGTGTACAAATATCAAAGACCACGTCCAGCTGAAAATGTAACTGTGGTACCTCCTCCTACGCCGCCTGCAATACCCTGCACGTGTGTGGCCTTGCACCAAGAAAGGCCTCAGCGTGGGCTGGCAACCCAAGCACGTTAACCAGATTCCATGACAGATTTTTACCACAATAAAATCTCGATAAATGCTTTTTCACTTCTATTTTGGCCCGGGCTAGTTACAGTTGTACAACTGCACCTCTGCTCGCAGTGGAGCTGGTGACATACCTGACCGGACGGAAGGCTCCTTGCCCCAAGCCACTTCTGTCACGGCACACAGCCGCCACCTCCAACGACACGAGAGGTGCGCAGCACTCGCTTTATAAATAAAGCTATGAATAATGCGGGTGCACGTCCGTCGGCTTCGGAACGAGATTGTTCTTACCCCTCAAGTGCCACAGCAAGCGATTTCTGCGCAGTGGTCTCCATGTCGTCTGTTTGATCAGGAAATAACCATCAGCCCTAGAGGACCCTGGCGCAAGCTCACACCCGCGGCTACCCGCTGGCTGCAGTTATCGCCGCGTGTTTGCTCAGCCCAGCTCAAGCTCTGCCTTAATCCTCCGAGTTTGCACAGCTATTTGAGATCTCAGAGAGCATGCAGGGGGAGGCTTGGGTTGTAAATACCTTTCAGAGAGAAGGAACACAAAGAACGCGAAAAAAAGCGCAAAACCACACAGCTAGAAGAAAACCTCAAGTGTGCTGCTGCGGGGTGCAGAGGACAAAAATAACATCTACCATTAGTAAAATAACAACCCTCAGCCCTCAAGCATCACTTAGAAATGCAGCCCTGGTGTGAAACCAAGTCTGTTACAATCCCGTCTCCAAGGTCCATCGGACACTGCAAGGCTCACACAGGCAGCCAAGGACTGGTTGCACTGCTCTGTTGCCAGGCTGCCTCTGCTGACTTTAAAAGATTATATGGGCTGTTTTCCCAGAAGGGAAACAGCCTCCAACTCTCTCCACAGCTACCTCACAGGCTGTTCATTCCAGCACTTATTCCTTAAGTTGGGGAGCATGAAATATCCCGCTGAACGTCAAACAGGAGAAGGATCCATGCAAAGGAAATACAAGAAAAGTGCTGTTGCTAAAAGTGCCCCCGCTTGTCCCTGCTTCTGCCTCCTGCTGCTCTCAGCAAAACTGCAATGGAAAAAGCCCCCGAGGATCTGAGCACCATCTATCCTTATATTAACTTTAGCGTGCAATTAGCAGTAGGGCTGTCAAACACATTTGTTTAACAGTTCAGGGAGAGATCGTGGCTCAGAGATCAACTGGAACATATTTACTTTTAATTAGGGTTTTTGTTGGTGCCGGTTGGTTGTGTTGATTTTTTTTAATATTCCTATTGACCTGGTACCCAGTTTATACAACAGCACCACAGAACAAATGCTGCCTTAATAATCTTGTGCCTTCTACATAGAAAAAGTGCTTTACAGATACAGACAAGACCTCTACTAATAGAGATCTACTGTCCATTTTGTTGCATAGCGGTGACGCAAGAGACAGTAATTTAAAAGGAAAGGTAATACTGGAGATGTACATGAGAAAGATTCAGGAAAGAAGTGAACTTCAGAGAGTGAAAAACCACTCCAAGATCAGGATGTAGCACAAGAAAAAAGGAGTAACCAACAGGCAAATGAAATGAAGTGAATAAGAAGAAAACAGGCAGGTATATGGGATGGGAAAACTGGTAACTGTACCAGTAGATGGATAGCAGGTAGGACCACCAAGATGACTGAAACTGAACTCAGTGTGCTGAAAAAGGCAGGAAATAGGTGGAGACTGAAAGAGCAGCAGGAGCAGGCGCAAATGGTGGGAGAAGAGGAGTCTGAGAGCTCTGCCTGGCGAGCTCTGGGGCAGAAAGACCCCGCTGAGGGGGGCAGAGGAGGCAGGCGCGTGCCCACGGCTGCTGGCTGGAAGCGTGGCCCGGCAGCTGGGGCGGCAGGCTGCTGGCACCCCGGCCGTGAGGCTGCAGCTTTCCCGGAGAGGGAAGCTCTCACTTTTCCTGTAACATAACACACGCTTGTTTGTTTTACTTTCCCACCCTCTCTTCTCTCCCACTGCGAGCTTCACTGAAAATGTAACTCAAGCCCCAAGCCTTTCAGCCAAAGCCACTGCAGCTTTTTTTTTTTTTTGAAAAGCAAAAACATGTCTAGGTTTGAAGTGACTCTCTTGCTTTGACCCTACATTCAAGCAACACAATCAATATCAATTAAAATGATTGCAAATGAAATCCTTGCTTGTTTAACCTTAGACTGCAATTCTCCTTTCCTAACTGACACATTCCAGATGAGTTTGGGTCTTGCTTTTTAAAATGCATCACATTTGCTCTGACCCTGTCAAGTGTTTAGCTCAAGAATAAGACGACTTTTTGACAAGACAGCTTTGGAAATGTTAAGACATTTGAAGTTGCCACTGGTTTGCAGGTTTATGATACATGATTTAACTTTAAAATAAAAGCGGATGAACCAATAAACTCGGTGTAATTGAAACAGTCAAATTTATTACCAGCGGCTGCGTTCCTGTCACCTGTGAAGAGCTGAAGAGCAGTCTGCCGGCACTCTGCTAAATGACCACTTGTTATTGTCTCACAAGAATTAAGACCTTTGCTGCTAGACCTTGAAGACACTGTACCAAGTAAGGTACCGTGGACAAATGTTACTTCAAGCCAAAAATTACAGAAAGGAAGGTCAATGTCATTCTACTTCTAAATGCATTTCAAGCCACAACACTTTCACAAAGCTTTGCCTACTCTTTTTGCTTGCAGCAAACATTCTGGAACTGGTGTTTAACAGTAATTTATGGGAACAATAGAAGTAGGAAGGCACGCAGCAAATACCTCATCTTTAGTAAGAGGTCAAGGAAATCTGCATGAATGTGAACATATGGCTGTCCTTGTTTTCAGTATAAACCTTTCTCCACCATCACCCACTGGGGAGATAGATAAACAAAATCTACTGTTTTAAGCCACACTCTGCAAGTTCACCAGGCAGCAAGCCTTCGCGTTCTTCCTTCTCCAATTTCCTCTTTGGAGCCTGCGGGTGCCTCACTGCAGAGAATTGCACACATCTTCCTCACTACCTGCTAACAGACATACTGTACAGCTATTAAAACTCCCACAGGTGCTTGCTGTCCATCAGAAAGGAAATGATCCCATTTTAAGCCATCAGTATTTCCTCTAGTGATGGCAGTAAATGCCCGACGAGTGCTCACAGAATTACTGTCAGCGGAAAGTGTGTCAGAGAGCAAGGGAGCTTAAATGATTGAAGGGAAGCTGGGGCACCATTTTCAGGTAGCTGAAATGAGGCATGTTGCAAGCCCAGCCTCCCCAGCTTTCACAGCCTACAGGAGTGCTGAAAGGCACTGCTGTTCATGCTCTGCAAGGCCAACCTGCCCAGCTTCCGCAGCAGATAAAAGTATGTTTAGGCTGAAGCTGCTTTCAGCCAGGACTGTGAGCTCAGCCAGCCCGGTTTACGCAGCGTATGAAGGATTTGGAAAAGAGCTTGTGCTTATCTGACAGCACCTACTTGAGCTGATTCCAGCGGCGTCGCCGGGGAGAGCGTGCCTCCTGCAGACCGACCGCACGAGAAGCGCCGGTCCTGCAGCCTGCCGTCACCTCGGCGAGCATCCTCCAGAAGGGGAGGAATCGGGGTGGCAGCACGCGATCCAGGTCCAGCGTTTTGGGGAAAATAGAGTATTGTACTCGGGTGCAAATACTCAGAAGCGCTGCTGGGCCCACGCTGCTGACAGGCAGCAGTCGCGAGCTTGTTTAAAGAGCACAATATAAACACTTAATCTGAATTAATTCCCCCTCTGCCCGGATTATTGAAACAGGCATTCCTATCGAATTCAAACCGCTCCCACTGAGTGACAGAATTAGGACTTGAGCAGCCGCTCCTTTCCGCAGCCAGATGTGGCTGGTTCATCGCTCATTTCCAGCCTCGCCAGGAAGGTAGCACAACCCCAAGCCTCCAGCCGCACCAGCTGGCCCCAAGCTGCCAAAGGAGAAGGCATCAGGGTCCTACCAGCCCAGACTGGTACAGCAGATGGATGTTTTACCTGCACCAATTTTCAGCTAAACTTGTCAGAAAAAGCAGAAAGGCACTGTTGAGTTAGAGATACCTCCAGCCTATTTGTCCCTATGGACAAGAATACTTAGAAATACCAGCTCCCTAAAGTTAGGAACAAAACAAGACAACACAACTATTTCAAATCCTACGGTGCAGGGGACATGGTGCTTCCCTGAGCTAAACCAACCTGACCCTAGGCAGACGGACGGGGCACATGGCTCATTTACCACCGCCGCTAACTAAATTGGTGTCCTCAGTCTATATTCCTGTGTTTGAGGTTTTCATCTTCGTAGTGCAAAGTATCTAGTAACAACGTAACGACTGCATTGGCTACCATGTGAATAGCCTGGGGCTTAGAAATGGTAGCTGGACCCCTAGGTAGCTTGGTCATGAATTCATGAATCTCGGGCCTGTTTCCTTCAGTAATTCACAGGGGGTTCCACTCACTAAAAAAATGCCAAGCTTTCATTTATTTTCTGGGATTCCTAACTCAGCCACACGTGTAGTCTCCACTTACTTTCAGTGCACACTTCTAAAACACAGCCATGAAAAATGTACTGCTCTTAAGGCAGCAGCACGTAAGGAATTAAATGCTCCAGACAAATCTCCCACGGGATGACAGCCTCAAAAGCATCCACTCTGCAAGCAGCTGTGGACGTTCTGCGGTTCTGCCTCCACCCTGCGCTCTCTTACCACCCCCGAGGAAGCGCACCGTTCCCAAGGACTCAGCAGAACAGAGGTATGGACGCTGGCTGGCTGCAGCCAAGCAGTTCGCAAGCTTAGCTTAAAGTGCAGGTTGACACAGTCTGCACAAAGGAGACGAACGCTCACAAATCCACTCCTGCCAGCTCTCCTGTAGGGGCGAGTCTCCAGAAGAAAAACCAGGCATATCCTGAATCCCTGGTGCTACATGATAAATTAATTCCTGTTCAAACACTATGACACTAGAGGCATTTTTACCAACTCTGCAGTTGCCCTCAGTGGTAGGCAACAATTTGCAGTTCAGCTGTCATGAGGTCTAGCATGTGTATTAAATAATTAGTCCTCTGGTAGTTTCTTTTGGCTGGGAAACAAATGAGAAGAAATATAAATGATCCAACAACAAGAAATATGTAGAAGCCAGCCACCTCTACAAACAGCTGCCCATAGTATATTACTTCAACCTAATGGGAAAACGCTGAGTGAGGTGACTTCTGGCACAAGAGAAATGCCTTGCTAAACGTCTAAATGTCACAGACACTAATAAAAAGTCCAGGACAGCGCATCTGCGCCTCTCTCGTCATCCTTGCTCTTCCTCAAACATGTCACTGGAGAAATGTATTTTGCAACAGAGGACTGCAGCTGTCAGTCTCGCCAGCAGCTATGTTCTCCTGCCTCGAGTGGCTTAGCACACCACGTGTTCGCGAGCAGCTAATCTATAACTGGTTTGCTAGAACAAACAATAAGCAACCAAATGTTTCCATATATCCTTAGGGCTTCGTAGAATAGCTCCAAACATTCTGATATCAGTGTCAGGAACGAGGTATTCATTTATATCCTAGGCAGTCGCTGAGAAAGGGGAAACACAGTATATAGCAGGCAATTTTGATGTATTCTGTGTTATAAAACATTTTTCAGACAGAGA
The DNA here is from genome assembly GCF_964034855.1 of Anser brachyrhynchus. Taxonomy (NCBI): domain Eukaryota; kingdom Metazoa; phylum Chordata; class Aves; order Anseriformes; family Anatidae; genus Anser; species Anser brachyrhynchus. The sequence continues at coordinate 7,483,819 of NC_137710.1, read as the reverse complement.
GCTCAAAGGTCATTAATAGATTTTCATATGTTTACAGACAGCAGCAATTTCAAGCTCTGTAATTTTAAAACTGCATGTCAGTCTCTCAACTTCCAGCTGTTATTTCAACATTAGATAATGAACACGATGCAAAGGTTACACAATCACTTGAACCAGCTTATGCTGTAGATCCAGTCAGACAAATCATTATTAAATTCTAATTACACATATATTATTTTACAGCTCTTATTAGAACAGCAAGGAAAATCCTCTTTTTATAAAGAGATCAACAGTTTAGAAAAAGAGGCCAGAAAGGCTATTCTTTTAACGTGTCAGGGTTGCTCTTCTCAATCCCTCCATCCCCTAAACCCCTGATTTGTAACAGTCGCAGGGACAAAGCTGCACCTGGTTACAGCAACCAGTGGTGCTCAGCCAGCCACCAGCCCGCAGCTTGCTCAAGTGCTTTACAGGCTCCGAACATACAGACACTGACGCCTACCTAAAATAACCATCTTTGATCAGAGGGGGGAAAAGGTGCTTAGTGGTTACCGTGTGCACTGGCTGAACATGCTCCTGTTTTTTCTTCAGACAGCTACTTTCAAACCAAAAAGGCACCCGCGAAAACTTCATTCTTCCCAAGGACCATGTTGTTATATGGCTGTACAATTGTTAGCTCTGTAATCCCCCGATCTGACCCTGATATCACGCAGCCTAACGAACACCACCATTCAACTGCGGAGTGGTCTTAAGGAAATTCTGGAGGGTACTGGCAGGCGTACCCCTTTGCCAAAGGAGAAAACCAGCAAACTGGGGTTTGCTCTCGCCTCTTTCCCTGCCCCCCTTTATTCCCAGGCGGCACAAAGTGTTACCCACTCTGGTTTATTCCGCCCGAAGCCAGCTGTCAGTCACACAGCACGCAACTTCAATGGGAATCGAAGAATCGCATCCCCAAGACTCAGCTTTGAAGCAGGACAGACCAGCAACGTCCCTTTGTGCGAGCGGGGTCTCCCGCGGTGACAGCAGCGCTGCCCTGGCATAGCGATGCCTCTCTAATCCCCAGTGCACCCTTAGCAAGCAATGAATTTCACACTGGGAAATTCCTTGCTTTGACATTAAATAATTCCAGCTGGGATTTTCAAAGTATAAGACATAGGAGTCCAATCCCATCACATTTCAATAGGAAGCCCCTAAGGTTTATTTTATTTTGAAAAAGGAAACCCAGATTTCATTCTCATTTCCATCCCATTTTCCTCTGGGAAATGAATGTGGAAGCAAGAAACAGAGGGCAAGAGCAATGCTAATGGCAGGGCAGGCTTACAGACTGACAACCGGCAGTGCCAGCTCCTGGGTACCTCAGCTGGCAGCACGTGATACAAGAAGCAGCAGACAAATCAGCGTATTCATTCATCCGTGCTTCTGCCAGAGCTGAGGAATAGTGCTTCTGCTGGGTTAGTCTCACTTGCCACCAAGGAAGTTCCCGAGCAAACACTCCACCAGGAGGTAGACAATTAAAGCTCAAGAGGAAGCAAAAGCAGCAAGCTGTGGAGAGGAGAGCACCTGCAGAAGGGAATTGTGCTCCACTTGTCCGAGCACATAACGTAAAGCCCAGGGGCAGGTGGAGCCGGGGGGCAATAACCCCTGTGGAGGAAGATGACACAGAGAGGTGCCGTCACCTCCTCCTGCTCTCACATAACCCAAAGCACGGGGTGCAAGTTTTCGCCTGCTTTGTCTCTCTTTCCATTATGTTTAGAGGACTTTGCTTCCCTCTTCCCATCCAAGTGGTGCTAAAGAGGGCCTCTGTGCCATCACCTTCCCTTCCTCAGCCCCTGGGAACTGACTTTTGCTCGCTGCTTAGCTCTCAGGTCCAGAAACCTGTCAGCATTTCGGGTTCCTCAGAGCAGAACTTGAAGGCTGGTTGGTTTGTAGGATCCATTTTCTTCCTGCCTGGAACAAGGCCTTGCCAGTCAGAGACAAGAGAAAGGGGCATTCACGCAAAGTTTTCCATTTGCTGCCAGCGCTCAATTTTGAAATGCAACAGGGAATTCAAACTTGATACAGAGCAGCAACTTCCATCACTACTAACCCACTCAAATTAGTTAAGAGCCCTTGTACATCTCACGATTCGTGGCTCCGAGGGTATAACTTGGCTTCTCATTTACTGCTCACAGCACCTTGTCGATGGCATGCGTCACGGAGCGAGAAATACAGATGTAGCACGCAGCGTTTAGTTGTTCAAGTGGGCATAGCCCTCTGGCAAGAGCTGAAACACCGGTCCGCGTGAGCAGGGTTAGAAGAGAACAGATGAAACCAGAGACACTGGAGAAGAGCCCGCATGGAAACAGGGCTTCTTGTGATTACTTCTGTCTTGCAGCTCTTAATAAGCCGCGTCACAGCTGACACCTCCACCAGCTATCTGCTTCCTCGTGTAGCTAACCAGAAACAGAAGAGCTGACGTGGCGATGGCGTTGTGCACGTGCTATGTAACATCTCGCTGCTAGAGCGGCGCGAGCAAAGCACCAGCACGTCCCGCATCCCGGGCTCCGACACCAGTTCTCGGCGTGACCATACGAGAGACAGCTGCTTAAAAAATTTAGTTTGAAGTGCTCATACAACCAGGTAACAGCTGCAGCACGCCTCTCGGAGGTGTGATGATACAAAGAACTTTCCAGACGAGGGAGAGCCGCAGCGGCATCGCCCAAGCAGAGCTGATACCAAGGCTAAATCCCCGCTGTCGCCGCTGCCCTCGAGCCCCCCGGCGCCCACCGGCTCCGACAGCAGCACGGTGTCACCCCGGGCGAGCAGGGAGGACAGGCAGGATGTGCTGGGCGACCTCCATCTTGGGAGGCTGTCGCTAAGCAACCAGGGCCTCCGCTACCCGCAGCATCCTCCGCTCGCTGCCACCGTGCCCAACTGCTCGCTCGGAGCCCTCAAAACCCGGTGTGCAGAGCAGCTCTCGTCAGGGGACTCGGGGAGCACCGATAGTGAAGACTGCAGATGAATATATCAACAATACCATGTTTCAGAAGAAGATACAAGGGCAGAAGGGGGAAATTTTATGCATTGGACCAGAAGTACTCAGCAAAGCAGAACCGACTTTAAAATGTGGGAGATGCCAGGTACTGTTTGCAGGGCAGGATATGGATTTCCAAGGTCCCCAGCGTGACTGAGCACAGTTATAATTGTGAAGTCTCCAGTTTCGGCAGGACCACAGAAGCAGGTGACCCCTGAGACCAGCACCCTTTCTGCAGCGACGAAAGAGCAAATGCCTTCCCAAACCCTACAGATACAGGCTGCCCGTATAGAGGCCATAAAAACAGAAAGACCAGGTTAAAGTTCGAGCCATCCCACGGAAGGCAGCGACCTGCAGAGCACACAGCCACGTTAATTACCGTGTGCTTAACTGCAGCTCTCCTCTCTCTCCACACTGAGTACATTTCCCATCCACACGTTATTCTGTTATTGATGTTGATGAGGTTTGCAGCTCTCAAATCCCATTAGGGAATGCCTTCCTCTAGCAAAGGAAAAAAAAAAAAAGCATCTTGAGGAGGTGAGGGAAAGTTCTTTCATAATTTAAAAATAACTCTGCTGCTTGGTTGTTATCAAGCCTTTTTCATTAGCAATTCTTAAAGCACGATGCTTTGAGAATCAGCATTTTGACCCCCCAATTTTACAGGATGAGGAACGAACAAATACAAAGCAACTTGTCCCAAATCTTCCACAAGTCCTCTGGCAAATTTAGGAGGAGATTCTACATCTCCCAGGCCCTTGGCCACAGTGCTCCAAGAGAACGAACACAACGACAGAAATCTCCTGACACTAGAAAGGATTTAACCCTGGTGGTAGATGTAAGATTATTTTTTTTCTTGGACACACAATAAATGCAAATGCAGATATTAGCTACATAGGAGGCAACAGGTGGGATTTGTCCAGCTTCAACCTCACATCCTTTTGAGTGTCTTAGATAAAAACCAGCTTGAGAATAGCAGAGACAACACGATCAATACATTAAGTCAAGCTGTTTGTTACCAGAAGAGTAGAACTGGCAGCTCTTCTTGGCTCCTGAAATATGACACATAACCTGGCCTTTCTAATGCGCTGCTTTGGATGGCACCCAAATCCAGCACCATCTGGCCAGCATGCGCGTATGTGTACAAAGAGGACAGAAGAGGCTCCTGGCTGACAGATAAAGTGACATATCAGTGCAGCGACACGGACTTCAAATCTCTTCAGAGGCTGCAAAGCCAGCTACGCGCCGTGGAAACAGGCGGCCAGCTAAGTGACTTCAGGGCACTGCGGGCTGAGAGCTTCTTGTCCACGAGAGAGCTGGGTAAACACTTGTTTTGTTTGTAGAAACCATTAGCAATGCCACAGAAATATGCAAAATTATTTTCCTGGGGTAGGTTCAAAGCAGAGGGTATCGCATTTCCTTCCCTGCCCAAAAGCTAATCCCTACATTCAAAAGCCTGAATTTTCCACCTCTGTTTTTACATTCAGCCTTGCATGACGCCCTCCCGGCACCACCTGGCAGTCAAAACCAACATGTTATTCCACGGCTTAGAGCCTCTTAAAGCTCGGCCTCCCAGCTATGGCACAGGCCGCTCCTTCCTCCTCTCCTGCCACCAGGACGCCACGCGCAGGTTCTTCTCAATTCCGTTTCGAGCACTGCAGCGATGATTTGGCCGTAAGGAAATGAGAATATGAGGTAACAGCAGGAATAGCGAGCTGTCCCAGAGAACAAGCGGGGTGTCTCCTATCACATCTAGCATCCCGTTCTGCATTCACTCCATGGTTTTGTTCAGCTGTTAACTCCACTGAGGTACAGAAAGTCACACGGGTGGAAAAGAGAGAACAAGCTTTAACTCAGTTTATGCCAACTGGGGAAAAAAAAAATTACACAGAAATCAGCAGGAATCTGATGAAAGAGCTATTGCGGCTTAAGAAAACACATACCCACCTATCCACCTTGCCTTCCTCCTGAAGGTTGGCGTGCCCAAGCCAGAAGGGAACATATGCTAGCCTGATACGATCACACGATGGCTCCTATGGGAATGTCCACTCAATACCAAAACCCAGCTGTGTCAAGGCTGGGGGGTTAGGAGGAGCTTTAAAATTGTGTCTGTCATTTGGAGGAACCCATCCCCAAGAATGGGATCAAAGGCTCCCAGGCACCATTCTCAATTCTTTCACTTGAGGGGTGAAGGCATCGACTGTTGCTCGTGTGCCTTTCCCCTCTGCTGAGCTGCTCGGCAGCATCGCACAAGTCCTTCGTGCTGCTCCCTACCTGGCTTTACAGCATGTCAAAAGGAAAACACTGCAGATAAACCACCGGCGGTTTTCAATCAAGTTTTTAACCAAGCGAAGCAGAAAGTCACTGCCTCTACACACAGAGGGCATTTGACCAAGAAAATTCAAGTGAATGGGAATCTTTGAAAAAGGACAGAATCTCTGGGAACTCTGCAGATTAGAGCATCCTTTTTGTTGTTGTTCAGCATTAACTATCTTCTGTTATTGCTACAGGTCGCACATTTATTGCACCTTCTACAAAGACACCACTAGGAAAATTTTTATCTTTGTTTTCAATTCCCTTAAGAGCCCATCATGAAAGCTCTGTGATTGTTAAAACATGGGAAGTTCAGTAGGTGCCAATACCAATTATTTCTATTACAAACCACAAAGAATTAACCTTATTTTCTTTTCTTTGTATCTCAGCAGTTCGGGTGTACAAATAAATAAATACACAGTCAACAAACAACTAATGAGCTCTTACAGAAACGGCCTTAAGGTTCACAGGTCAAACTTAACAGAGGAGTCAGGAGTTTGGGAGTTAAATATCAAGACCAGAACAAGGGGCTAAGTTATTAACAAATCCAGCAATTGTAAAACAAATGGCAAGAGAAGTGTTTAAATACTTTTAAAACCCTTGTACTGTAGACAAAGCACTCAATCCTTGTTCTGAGCCTGACCCACTTTTCATTCAGAGGGATCAGCTTGCCTTACAAAATGAGCCAACTATCCTTTCCTTGGTTTTGCAGGTGCTAAAGCTCCAAGCAGGAGCCACAAGGGGCACAGAGCATCCTCTCCGAGGCCAGCAGTGTGGGGACAGCAGCAGAGACGGCCCCGCTGCTGCCTGCTGCAAGGCTCCTTCAGGCATCCGCTACCAGCACTGTCCTCAGCTTGCTACTTCCCCTTATCTAATCTTACTTCTTGGTACTTCACAGTATCACAGGTTTGGCATTTTAAGCATTTGAAAGAAAAAAAGGAGACTGCAGAAGCAGCGAGGAAGATTAGCATTAAGGCACTGACTGTCTTTGCTGGCCAGGGACAGGTGCTGGCGCGAGGGCCACCGTTACTGAGTGGCAGACGGGGACCCCATCCCCGCTCCTGGTCCCACCTGTGCCTCGACGGGCTGCTGGTCACCTTCCTCCTCCCTCCCTCCGGAGCAGTGCTGGGCCAGTTCAGCGGGCAGCCACAGAGGTGGCAGCGCTGACACGAGGCTGAGAGCACAAAGGGAGAAGCTGAGGGCAAGGCGCTTCTGCCAGTGGTCGCTGAAAAGTTTTCCAAGAAATGATAACCCGAACCCTAGCTGAGACACAGTGTGATAAAGGAACGGAGAGACAGGAAACAAAGAGGAACTGTAAAAGAAAGACAAAGCCCTTCTCCCTTTAGCACAGCAAAACAAAAAGAATAAAAAAAATAAATTAGCATTTTAAGAGGATGCAAAGGATCTATGTAGAAAAAACAACACTAAGCTCTACTCCGGTTTTGCACTTCTAAAATAAGATAAATATATTTGTTAAACGTCACTTAGGCTCAGATGCACGTATAATCTCCTGATATATTCAGCTTACAGGACAATCACAAAGCCCCTTACTTGCCTTAAACCAACCCCTACCCACATACTTCACTTTTGTGCAGCAAAACCAATGCACTCCAGTAATAAAATCCATTTTAAAATCCAGTGTTATCAATGCAATAGCAATTCCCAGGATCTAGTTTCACTTTGTGTTTCTGAAGAACCACTTGTTCTTCAGGGCACTCCTGTTATTTGACATACCTTCCTCGGCTGGTCTCCCTGTCCTTTTCTATTTACTGGATTACAAACATTTTGGAGGCTTGGAAAGCAGAGTCTTTAACATTTTATAGAAACATCTGCCAACAGAGCTGCTAAACACTCTTGTAAAAGAGACAGAGATGTTTATTTAGACATGCTGCTGACGTTTCCTGTTGCATTTTGATCCTGAGGCATATGCAGTCCTTCCAAACAATTTAGCGTGCGTGTACAGTGGAAGCACAGTTCTCACAGAAGTACAGCTGAAAGTAATCGAGACTGAAATTTCAGAACCATCACAGCAAAAACATTGCCAAAGCCCCTCCCAAGGCTCCAGGCAGAGCAAGCACCTAGCAAAACAAAGCAGAACACACGATGCTTCCGGAGTACCAGCGTTGGAAAGGCACAGAGGGGGACTCCAGGGCTTGTTTGGGATGGTTTCACGGGTGGCTGGAGCGACGCAGGTTTCACCGTCAGACACTGCAGGGCTGTGATGCACAGTGGCTTCATTTCAGGCTGGCCAGTTCCTTGCCAGCCACAACGTGCCACGGCAGCAGCCTTCCTAACACAAGGTGCCAAAGTCAGGCAGGAAATCAGGTACACGCTCCCACGGCACCGCAGCAGCAGTGCAGATCCACGCCCCGCGCTGAGCTAGCTGCGTTATCCGCTTAGCTGTGAGAGTCGGTGCGGAACGGTGCACAGGTGTGTCCTTAATGCTCCAGATCCGTGCTCTCGGGTGGATTTAATTACGGCGGCCCGAAGAGCTACCATCTGACTCCTCCCTGCCCTTCTGCTGGAATTTACCACTCCAAGTGCAGCTGACAGAAGAGAGCTTACCCAGCCCGCAGCCCCTGCCGTTCATAACTTCGTGGATTACTGTAAACTATCCATTGATCACAGTTAAATCACCTTCAGCTGCTGCAAAATCCCACTGGGATAATGAATCTGCATCCCTAGTCTCTCTGCCTTTGTTTCTTAGCTGTTAAAAAAGGAGTAACTCTTCACCACAACATTACAACCATTAGGTTGGGCTACAAAGTTTTCAGACCGGCTATACAAGTACTTAAGGAAGAGTGTGATTGATCCCACATCCAACGCACCACCGCCGCCCGCTATCAGCCAGCACCGAATAACCTAGGGCAGTCTGAAGGGAGGGGAGAATCCCAAACCCCACGGCATGCTTCTGACATTTGATCCCTGGAAGTGAAGGATAATACTTTCAACAACAGATTATGAATCTGTGTATACAGAAAGGATTAATGCAGCTTGTTGGTTACCGAGATGAAGGAATATACAAAATAAAAGAAAATAAAATAAAAAGGAGAACTGTGAATTAAAGCTAACCGCACGAAAATTAAGGCGTTTATTAAGGGCTATAGACCTAACAAACCAAGGAAGTAAAAATACATGTATGCAGCAGAGGAAGGGAAAATCATCCACTTCGGCTGAATTTACTCAGTGTGGATTGCCCTTTCCTCCCCGAAGAATGCTTTTGCAGAATTAGCTGCTTTACTTCGTATTTGGGTTTAGAACACAGCAAGGAAACAGAATTTCACTGCCTTAAGACCCCTGTAACCTCCTCACAGGAGAAAAATGGATCTTTGCCTGTAAAGCTCGATCCTGCATGGTAATGGCTGTGCCACAGATCGTTTCTTTTTCTGATGCATGTTTTAAGTTATTTGTGTAAATAACCATGCTGGTTACTCCCATCTGGTTTCCACAGGGAAGCATTTTAACTGTGAAGAAAGTAAATGACAAAAACTGGTATATAGTGAAAAATGCATTTTCTGCAACTACTTGAATTTTCTTTCGCTTGAGCCTGCTTTAATAATTCTGAGAATCTGCACATATTTGGGTAAAGCAAATTACTCCAATTAAAAAAGAAAGGGTGCTGCTATGATATAGAGACGTTCTCTACATACTTGTAATTACTCTGAAAGAAGTAGATTTTTTGGATTCTTCTTTAGGGTCAAGAGGTTTCTAATTCCCGATAAAGGTCAAAGCATCTCATTCAGGTGAGATGATGAAGCTCCACAAGAGTTTGACTGAAAAAGGTCACCAAATCCAAATTCTCTCATATTCCTTAAATAAACTTTTAAATAAATGAGCCTTTGCTCAAGTGCTGAGGATATTTAAGGACACCACGGTAAAAAGTATATACTGATTTCCAGTCATTCTTACCAGAGAGAGCTTGTATTAAGTGGCTACAAATCTGAATAAGCAACTTCTATCCGTGCAACTTCTTCCAAGTGCCTTTTATGAGGTGGGAAGAGGGTGTACTGATAGAAGGCCTATACATAAAACTCAAGGTCAGAATCTCTTCATAACAGATCAAATGGATTAACTCATAAGTTAGCACACACTCAGAGATGCACAGAGTTAACCAAACAGCAAACACTGCTTTAGAAGCAGGAAAACCTGATGCACTCACCTTCACATCTATCTGTTAAGATATACCACTGCATTTCCTGTTCTAATCACAGGCACCACTCCTAAGAGACAAACCCGCAGTGTAAGTAACCTGTTAAACAAACGAACCCGTACATATCCAACTTGAGGATGCACAGGACTCAAGTTTGTTCCTTCCAGCAACCACAAGGACGCAAGCAGATATTGTGTGCCAGGAACACAGATCCCCTGCTCCATCTGGAAGCTCTCCCTGATGGGAAAAAAATCCAGGTAGGTCTGTTCCTACAGATTACCGAAACACACCTGAAACAACCTTTTGGGCCACAGAGGCTTGCCCAAACTAAAAGCAACATGTACACATGATTAGCTCAGAAATTAGTCATATTAACAGGTTAAAAACATGACCAACCATCCAAACAGCTTTCTGCTACTCCGATCCCAGCACAGAGCGCTGAGCCAACCAGTCACAGAACTGCAGCTACAAGTTGCTAACAAGCACCTTCCAAAAGCTGCTTTTCTTCTTCGTTCTCCAGCAGTGTTTGGATTCATACCACGAGGTTAATTTGCCAAGTGACAAAAAGAGTCAGAGGCATCCCCAAAATAGGTCCAAAATCACCTCCCTGGCAGCAGGGGGTAGTTGTATTCCAGAATTTCTGACAAGTTCCTCAGTCACTCAGTCCAACATAACTTCCTTGCCTGGTTTCCCCTCACCTTGCTGCTTGCTCCCCGTAGTATTTCCTCTGGGAACTTTCCCTAACATTGAAATGCATGATCTGAGGCTGCCTGCACAGTCCATGCACAATCTCAGTCTCCAGTCAAGGTAAGAATGAGTAAGAAAGGAAGAAGAGTGGGTAAGAAAGGAAGAGCCAAGAAGCGAATATAGACATTGGAAAGGGAATAGTAAAGATCATTTTTCAATAAAGGTCAGTTTCCAAATAGTAAGCACGGGCTAGGCAGGGATGTCTTTCTTTTGAGGGCAGTAAAGGAGTTCGAAGCTTCCTCACCCCCAGCTTCCATGCATGCAGCAGAAGAGCGGTGGGGACCCTCCAGCCCGGCACCCAGACGGACACACAGCAGAAGAGCAGTGGGGACCCTCCAGCCTGGCACCAGGACAGACACACAGCTCTGTAGCACCCAGGACCCTCCATTCACCTCTGCAACGTGAGGCTCCAGCACCCCCCAGCCCCAGACGCGCTCCCCAGTATAAATCATTTCAGCCACTATTCAAACACCTTCCTCTGCAATCCCTTCCAAGAATTCCGAACCAGAAAGCCCCAAGCAGTCTCTCAGATAACAGGCTCGTTTCAAAGAGCAGGCGGAAGCGCCAGCTACCTGCCAGCTGAATTATTTAGGAGCCACGTGCATGGGACTTTGAGGCGCTCCTCACTGCTGCTGGTACAGTCCCCTCACCTCCAGACAGACAGCTCAGTGTCTGGCTCAGACTGACGTGCAAATAAAAAGACCTCTTTGTGCTAGAACAGAGGCTCTTTCATGTGGCCAAACTCATGAGCTAAAGAACAGAAATACAATACTATATATAAAAACCGGGATCGTACAAACACCATTACAGACTCACGATGAGAGGCTGTGCTTCCTTCCATAGCAAATTACATATACAACCCCTAACAACTGCTTAATTTGTCTCCCACCTTCCTCCCCTCCCTCCCTTTATTTTTAATTTCTGGCAAACTTAGTGCTTATAAAGACAAGTGCTTCAGAATGGGTCGAAGCTTCCCCCAGACAGACAAGTTCCCCTGCTAAGCCCTATTAAAACACACACTCTAATTCAGCCTTTGCTTGAGGAAGGTTTCTGACTGCCAGATAAGCCACACACCATTTCTGTAACGTGGACAAAAATCCACTACGAATTAGTATAAAACCAAACTCATTTCCTCTTCAGGCTTGGGCCAAGATTTGAATCGAGGTCTCAGGAGGTAAAATGACTACCGCATTATAAATCATTTCTGGCTGCTTCTTTGCCTTACTTGCGTATTTTTACACTTATCTGAAATCCACATATGTGCAACATTAAAAGAAATGGTGGGGTATTTCAGATTATAACTTAAGAGACAATAGCAAACGGTTACTTCGAAGGTCTGCGAATTGAAACTTTTGTTCTGTGTGCATTCATCAGCAGATTTGTTAAAAAATTTTAAAAAAATGAAATGAATTTAATCACTGCAACCTTGATTCACCTCTCAGCTGCATAACACAAAGGTGTGCCATGATTCTGTATTTCCAGGACTTAAACACCTTAAAATCCCTGGATAAGAGTTAACACCCCTTTATTTCACTAACTGAACTAGTAATTTGACTCAGGAAATAGCTACAGACGTGGTTTCACATTTGTACAGGTTAGGCGTATGTGAGTGAGGGCACTTAAGTATCAGCAAGTCTTTTTTATTTTGCAGGCTAGAAGTTACCCAGGGCATGCAGCTGGTAATCAGTTCCAACACATTTATCACTTCAGGTACAAATCTCATAGCTGTCATTTAACCTTTCTAACGGGAAAACTGAATCAAACACAGTCAGCCTTCAGAAGCAGTTAGCGGCAAAGTCAAAAATGGAATCAGAGTTTCCAGTGATCCCACCATTACGTCTTGTTTCTTGGGGCATAATCCTTCCAGAAATGTGAGCCGTGTGAGAACCACTACCTTAGGAGAGGTGAGCACCACCCGCACCAAAACCCAGCGGCTGTTCTGCCTGGAGGAAGCCACTTGAGTCAGGAAAAAGTTTAAAAGCACTGCTTTGAGGATCCAAGAAGCCCCAGCCATGAATCAGATCCTTCTCATGGAAGATGGCAGCAACAACGCGCGCGCTTCATGAGACAGGGTGGGAAAGGAAAAATCAAATATCGACGTAGGCCAAAGATCTCTCTGTGAGCTCCGTGTTTCCCAAGCTGTCAGTAATGAGGCTGCTGCTGTCACTTACCCACTCAGTCACTCTCTCCCATCAGACACTGATAGCGCGCCTGTCACAGCCGCAGCGATGCCGGAGTCAGAGATGACAAATCGCAGGGAAGACGTGTCAACACAATCAACTGGCCTGAAGACAGACAGCTGGTGCGCAAATTCCACCACAGACAATATCGCTTGTGAAATCATTCCAAGGCATTTTTAGCAATTGCAAGCTCTCAACAACAGCCCCGGCTGCTAAAAATAGCCCGCCGAAGGCTCGCTCCAGCACTAATAACAGCGCTGGCTGAATTTGAGTCATGCCCCACTTGGTGACATATAAGCAAAACAAGCACCAACCTCAATGAAGTTGGAGGTTTGAACGCTCAGAGCCCTAGCAATTTTAATGCACCCCTATCACAGTGTTCTCTCAAGTCAGCTGCTAATGGATTCCCCTGAAACTCCAGATCTAGAGACAGACAGACGGGGTCCTCCACCGCTAGGTAAAAAGTGAAGGCTCAGATAATTCTTCAGTACAAATATACAGCAGCGTGGTTCAATACAAGCCCTCCTCACCGCGAACAAAAGGGACCAATGCATCAAAGGTGCTAAGTGTTCCCATCTCTCACATTTCAAAGGCTCCTACCGAGCATCCATCAGCTCACAGAACATAACCGCAATGTCCTGGAAAATAGAGCAAACCCTGCTTTCCCAGCGGTGCTGAATGCCGAGAAGCAGCATGACAGGGAAAGGGAGCTCCACTTCCCTTGGTGTGCAACTAACCACAGAAGTGCACTTTTCCTAGCGAGGGCTGGAGCAGCACCTGCAAGCCGTAGCTGTTCAAGACCTCTGAGAAACAGGTAGAAAAATGCTGAGGGCACAAGGTGCTTTCATATTCAGATACCCAGCACTGATTCTTCAGGTTTAAATCAAGACAGAATTCATCTCCAGACTATTTTTAATATAAAAATATACTGCCTCCCAACTCCTCATTGCAGGTATGCTACCAAACCAACACAGACCACCAGACTTGTCTGGATTAATCCCAGACTGAACCACGGCCTCATGTTTAAAAGGTTGATTTCGGAGACACCCAGAGATGGAATCATCGTGATCCTTGATAAACTGCTACAGCGGTTAATTATTCATCCTGGTACAATTTTACAGCTTATCTCCAATCTAAATGTATCAGTGTTACAGCCTTCCAGCCGCTGGATCTTGTCACTGCTCCGACTGCCAGATGAAGAGCCCTCTATTACCACGCTGCTCTTCCCATACAGGTTGTTATAAATTGTAATCGTGTCACCCCTCAGCCTCCTACGATAAAATAGCCAGAGCTCCTGGAGTCCTTCCCTGCAAGACAGATTTTCCTATTCTTTAACAATTCCCATGACACTTTCCTGAAGTCTCTCCAACTTTTAAGTGTCCTTCCTGAACTGCAAGCGCCAGGCTGGGATACCGTGTTCAAGTTGCAGTCGTGCCAATGCCCAACACAGGGCGACGTAACCACCTCAGACCTGCTCAGCCCAGCCTTCCCCTGTCTATACATTCAAGGATTAGATAATCCTGGGCACAGCTAGGCTGTGAAAACCCCGATTCAGATGGTTATCCGTCCTGACACCCGTGCCTCTTTCAGGCTCAGCCGTTTCTCAGGAGGCAGCAATCCACCCTCCATCTCCTCATTATACACCAAGGGCCCTCATTTCATCCCCAGAGCAGGGCGTTTTATTACGCCAGAACACGCTGTTCGCAAAGCAATCCCAGTCACTCCAGTCCTGTTCCTTATCTTGCACTCCACCTAATCTGTGTGTTATCGGAGGACTTTGAGTAATGGTGCTATTTTTTTTTTCCCCTGGGTCACTGATTAAAAGAAGTTAAACAGTGCCATGCTAAGGACCTAGTACAAACATACCTTCTGAAAGCTGATTCTTTTTTTGCCTGCCCTATTTTGAAACCTTCCTGCCTGACGGTTCAGAACCCAGTTCTCGTGCTGTTTCTATTAAATATCCGCATTAGCAAAATAAGAAAGCTGGGACAAAACCACTCCACTTCAAAATGCATTCAATCAAATATCTGGGGCTTTCACAGCTGACTGCGAGAGACCTTGGAGAAAACTGCCAGCTACCAACTACCTTGCCATTAGCAGACAGCTTCGAGCTGATTTCAAGTGTCCAAGGGCCCCTCATCCAGCCGCCTGCTTTGCCACCTCCCCTGCAGAGCCCAGGGCTGCACGGCTGAGGCCAGGGGGGCTCAGGCAGCGTGGCCGGGTAGGAAGGGAGAGCTCCTGCTCCCCGAAGCAGCTCCTCCAGGTTGCGCCGAGTGGCCTTCTCCAGCCCAGACAAACATCCAGGGTTGTGCCTTTGAAGTACAGAGCAGCTGGTCCTCGTAACTCTTCCCAGAGGGGTCCCCTAACCCAGGCGTGATAGAGTTAGAGTGTCTGCAACGTGAGGAGATCCAAGCGCAGTGAGAACAATGCTCTCCAGATGAGCACGGCAGCACAGATACACGGCTGTGCAAGATGTGCCCCACTGCTCACAGCTACCAGCCTCACCCTGCCTGCAGCTGTGCTGCACAGCCTCGCTTCGCGGCACTACTGCAAGGAAATAAGATGCTTTTAGAGTATGCTTGCTGATTGCAAGGTACTTTCTGGGGTTATTCAGTAGTTCTTTCTGCATGTAACTGGACGCTGCAAAAGGGAGCTTGCTCCTCTGGTGGAGAAGGGGCAGGACATAATCCAGACAAGACGACAAGGAGCAGTGCTGGGCTGCACCCACTCCTCCACACCGACACAAAGGGATGGACCAGGAAACCAAGCAGCACCTCCACTTCCCACCAGCCAGACCCCACGCTCCTCATTTCCTGCTTCCATCACATTTCTCTGTATCGAAATACCATAACTTCCAACTCTTCCTGCTGATCGTAGCCTCCTAGAAAAGCCACAGCCAGCACCACGTTTCCACAACCCCTACCAGGGCCCCCAAAGGACAAGCTAACATGAGAAAAGGGATGGGGGAATGCTCTGAAGAAATGGCACAATATCCAAACACACACAGCTGAATCCTCTGGGTCTTAACTGAGTGTCCGCCCTCGGGACACCAGTGCCTGCCGCTGCACTGCTCCTCCCTCCTCCCCAGAGGGGACCACCTCCCGGCACCGCGCTTGCACAGCTCTGAAGTCGATGAAAATTTCTAGGCCAAGAGATACCATTTGTCTCTCAGATTGCTGCTAGCTCCCAATCAAAGCAAATTTTATTCTTTAAGAAGTGCTCCTGATGGCATAAAATCACATGTAGCTTAACCTTTAGAATAACTTTGATCTTGAACTACTCCAAACCTAAGATCTGGAAACCATGTACTCTAAATGCTGCTCAGGAGTCTAAACAGCCAGAGCGAGGAAAAATGTGAGCTGAAACGTATTTTTGCTGCCTCCATGCATTGTGAAGAAAGATGCCTATTTTCTGCAGCAGTAAGACCTTTCTAAAAGGATTTCTGGTCTGCTGTGAAGTCTCACCTCCACACAAAGGCAGGGATGACTCAGGAGCGAGGCTCGTCCATCTTTGTCTCAGAGGGGTTTGTTCTTCCTCGTGTGACTGATGACCTAAAGCGGGGTCCCTGAATACTTACAGTTTGTAAGCCCATCTTCAACAGGTTTATACCAAAACATATAAACAACAATCTGATACAGCATCCAGCTGGAGAAATGTCGTGCCTTTCATGTCTGAAGTATTGCAGCATCTACTTAACACTGAAATAACATTGATGGATCCAGAGCACTGATGAAAACAAAAGCAACTTCACCTACAAAACACTGGGGATGTGACTGACTGGTTCTTGTCAGCGCTGAGACCCTCTGCTAAGGACAGAAATAAAGGCATACAATCACCTACTATTAGCTGAGTAACAGCTGTCTCTAATTCCCCCCAAATTTAGAGAAATTAAATCCGCACTGAGATTAACCTTCCCGCTTCCCAGAACTTTATAAAGATAGCTCTGGCTAAACTTCTGGGGCAACAACCTGGAATTTCTCATGAGAGCAGCACGATAAAGCTGTTGGAAAATTCATGGTGGTGTAGGAAACCAACACAAAATGGCAGTCCTGCATCTTACACAGCAGAGAGAGCTGGAGTAGCACCTCATCCCCACCACCGAGCGTGCCCGGAGGTTGAAGGAGGGTTTTGCTTTTCTTTGTATTTGGCAGGAATGGCTTAGAGGAAACCAGCCTGCTTTGGCAAGCAGGTCCCAGCTGCTAACTTCACCCCAACATCCAGCCCCGAAGAACTGACAGCTCTCTCGTGCCAGTCCTGTACAACTCTGTAAGGAGTTTGCTCTCAGTGGCGACTTTTATTCTTACGTTTTCTCCGTCACTGCTGCCTGTGAACACCAAGGGAAGTACAGAGCAAATGTGGCCGTGTCATTTTTCAGCGCCTCTGGTGTCACCGAAGTGACAAGCACCTGATCCCGCCTGACAGGAGCAGCCACAAGGACTCGTGAAGCGAGGCTGTGCTCCGGAGCAGGCAAACCTTCATTCCTGTTTGCTCCCGCAGCGGTTCTGAAAGCTGTACAGCTGCATGGCTGCACCACAAACGCTCTGTTTAAGCTCTCCTGCAGCGATGATTTGACTCATCTCTCTAAAATGAGTTTCTGAGTATTTTCATGAGATGACTAATCACAAAAGCGATATAAATGAGCTTTCTCGATACCTGCCCATGTTTTTAGCCACGTCAGTGTAAAGCCTTTATCTTGTCTAGCGAAAGCTGGCAGGTTAAATGCAACCTAGATGTTTGAAACCATACGGATGACAGCTGCCAGTCAAGAAGCCAAAGCACCAAATCACTTCAAGTGCAGGCACATCCTCTCTGATACTTACTTAATACTTC
This sequence comes from Anser brachyrhynchus, assembly GCF_964034855.1. Classification (NCBI taxonomy): domain Eukaryota; kingdom Metazoa; phylum Chordata; class Aves; order Anseriformes; family Anatidae; genus Anser; species Anser brachyrhynchus. The sequence continues at coordinate 7,466,613 of NC_137710.1, read as the reverse complement.
AAGGCAAACAATAAACATGCTTCTCTTCCCCGCTGCCTTTGCCCAAATACCTCCCTGAAACTCTGCCGGAACACGGACTAGCGTTACAACATCATTTTCAAAGAATCTCCCTTTCATCCGCATCGCCAAAACATTTCCCACTCCCCTGACTGCCTTACAGCCCTCTCACCTTGTACTGCTCGTTCTGTTAGTAAGTACACAATAAATCTGAAAATGCACTCTGCAGTGAAGGTAGCACCATGGCACGCGTGCCATAGGGAATATCCATGAATAGAAAACTTACTCTGAAGGAAAGCAAGCAAAAAGAATATCAAAAGCATATCAAGTACAGCTCAGCCAAGAAATACAATCTTTTCAAACTTCAGAAGAGAATTGGAGTGGCCATAAATATCTAGCTAATTAGGGCTTTAATGAGATCTGTGCTACTAACCCCTTCAAACTGCCAAAAAAATCTCTGAAAGTCAATAGTGCCAAAATCTTCAAGAATTTTGTGTTTGCTCTGCTTATACAAACCCCAGACATTCTTACAATCATCCATTCCCTTTGCTCATAAATATTTATCTAGTTGGAGCCAAGTGCATAAATGAACCTTCCATCCCGCTTATGGCTGCTCTCCCTTTAATCCTTAATCCCTTTGCACTACCTTTCTTGTCTCTAACCTGCAGAGGACTCTGACTGTTTGCATTTAATTCTTCTTACACATGCCCTGGAGCACAAATGGCTTGTCAGGTTAAAGATAAAGCAAACACATACTGCCACCAGTAGAGTAACCAGCCTTTTTGATATCAGTACACCTGCAGCCAAGGCAGGCTGGGTAAGGGAAGGATGAATGAATAAGTGATTCGGCTGGGATCTCCCCACTCAGCAAATCAACTGACTTTTCTAGGACAAATCTCCTGCCTGCTATTCACACTCACTAATTCTGAAGATGGTCCTTGTCCTCATTTTAATCAAACGCAGTGGCTTCAGGGATGGCACAGCCAGAGATGAGCCAGAGATTACGTCCGTGCTGCATCTTGAACAAACAACCTCGCAGAGCGCAGAAAGTAAAGGCTTAATATCTTTTCCAAAGGGGTCAGCAATGAGAGGCTTGAAAGAGGAGAAGGACCTGGGCAGCGTTTTATTAGTATGGGCAGAAAGGTCAAGCCGGGAGGAGCACCGAGCAGAAAGAAACATCAGTACTTCGGCTTGGAGAGGATCAGCGGAACAAAAAGAGAAGCGTTTGTCAGAGTCAAGAGCTTTGGTTCCTGAACGAGACCTTTCCATTTTCCTCCCACCTCACTCGGTTGGACAAAGCCTTACACTTTTTTGGAGCTACACTTAAATGAGACTTCAACTTTAGGCCTAAGGCACAAACGGAAATCACAACACTCCATATTCTGCAGTGATAAACCAAAACATCTGTCATTACTGCTGAGGACTTAAAGACTACTCACCTACTTCTCTCTCTGAAGAGCCTTCCTTTCATTTTAAGCAGTGCACTAGCTGTGAAGCCTGCCAGCTAGAGCTGATGCTGCCGTCTGGAAATCTGATAGACCACTGCCCAAAGCAACATGGTGGTACGATGCTGCCAAAAAAAGAAGTTGCCAAGGCCCTGCCTACACTCACTCCTGGGACTGAGAGATCATGGATTTTTTTAAATGGGTGTTTCTTTCTGTTGTTCTTTCCAATCAACTTGTTATTACTGTTCCTTTAGAACAGAAAAACTTAAGGCTTTGGAAAATGTATCTAAGCATGCAACTGCCTCATCTGGCAGATAGACACTTAACTGCAAGGCTAACGTTACATAAATCACCGTGATGAGCCTGCTCAAGCACAGTGTTTCCCCACCCTGTCTCTACCATGAAATGTCAGAGTGCTGAAAAATGTATCAGATTTTGACATGATTTGGAAAATATTTATCTTTACTTCTTTCAAAAAAAATCCTCCCTCAAATTCCACTCCCCCACCCCCCTTTCAGCCACAGAGAATACCAACAGCGACAAAACCCACGGAAGAAAGGGGGGAAACGGTGATCGAAAGAGGGTAGGTGAAATCCCTTAAACTGCATCAGGTCCCGGCACCGAACAATGCATCTGGATGGACAACAGTGCCATATTTGCAAACAATGCCCCACAGTCAGTCTGAGAGCTCTCGAATGGAGATTGGGAGTAAATGGATGCTGTTGGTTCTTTGATGTAATTAACATTGTTTGTCTCAGCATCACTAAAAACAGGCTTTTGCCTGCTAGCAAAATTTTTGGCTATGCACACTATTGTTTACTTGAATGAAAGGCTAAAGAGCTAACTGAAGCTTTTTTTTTGTTGCAAAGATTTTGAATGCCATGGAAGTGTATCAGTTCGTGAACAAGCCTTGCTAGCTGACGCACATAAAACATATCACTAAATAAATTTAAAAAAAACGGAAAAACAAACAAAAAACTCACAGAAAACCAAACCTGATGTAATTGTTTTCTTCCAACGTTTCTCAAATACTACAAATACTCAAAAACAAAGCACGCCACTGTCATTCAAGATCTACTTATAAAAGTCTTCTTAAAGCCTTATGAAAATGCATCAGTGTACCTGCATCCATTACTGTATGCTTACAAGGCTTCTTGAAAACCTTACCCCTGAATAAATAAATGCTTGAAAATGGCCCATTTTGGCCCAAACGCTTCCTGCCGTTTCAGCCGCTCCAGGAAGATGAAGCTGTGATCCACCTGCTAGCAGCTAGCAGGGAAGAGCAGAGGTGATGCACACACCAGGTAAGGCGAAGGCTCCGGGGAACTGCGCAGTCTGTCAAATGCGTGCTGCAGCAGGAGGGGGTACGTTCTCCTGACAGCTGGAGCAAATCCACTGACAACTGCCAGAGGTGGCCCAAACACCTCTGTGCTCCCCAAATTTGGGGGAAGACCTAGGATTAAAACTGCTGAGTTTTGACTTTTTCCTGCATGTACGTTTTTGTTCGTTTGATAGCTGCTTCCTATTTAAAGGCGTAAATTCAGGACTGAGGGATTAGGGTGAGAAATGGGTCGGTAAAGCCACCGTGAGCTCAGTCGGTGGCTGGAGCCCCCTGCAATTACTGTAACGCAGCGCCCATGGAGGAGAGTTTAGCACCTCAGGCACCGGGGAGCAACAAAGCCTTCCTGCAGCAGCCTGGCCATGGGAATCGCGGGGCTGGCAGCCAGGTGCCGGGGCAAAGCCATGCCTGAGGTGCCAGATCGATGGCCAGAGCGAGAATCCTAGCAGCACTCACCCCACTTGTGAGCCCGGATCGACAGGGAGAAGCAGTGGGCTCCTTTGCGGAGGCTGGACATGCACAGAGACAGATCCTAATAGCTCATGATTTGGGAAAGCAAAAACCTATAGGCCAGTTTATTGGGACTTTGGAAGTGTGTTTTTTTTTCTTTTTAAATAAAGTTACCCATAAAAACCTCAGAAGATGGAGGGCTACCCAAACGTGATGATAATCCTTGACCTCACACATTCCAGCAGCTGCTTAAATCCCCTAATATTTTCTAACTGGTACTAACTATGTATGCTCTGTCCCTCACATCTCGGCTAGCTGATCTGAGAGTGCACAAAGTTTGTGTGCGCTCTCACACAGCCATGGATAAATTTTTTGGTTTTCCCATTTTTTTTTTCATAAAAACATTTAAAAATAAAATAAAAACCATCTTCAATGAACCTCCTGAGCATCCTCTCATTGGCATTTCATTACAGGCTGCAGCAACCTGAGCTCGGCAGTCACAGATTCACAGCGCAAAGCTTCTGCTGCTTTAACTATTTCCCAAAATTAGTTATTATTATAACTTCCAAAAGCTGTGAACACAAAGGTCCCAGGACGCTGTCTGCCCACTGGAGCAGTCAGTCTTTATGTGCTTAAACACCGTGCTTTCCACTTCATGCCTCCACCAGCTGCTTTCATTTAGATGCAGGTCACATTCGCACAGACTAGAAAGCATCACAAACCCGTACAAATTGCTAACATGGGAATTCAGGTCCTTGAAACTCATGCACTGCAGCCAATGGACAGTCTATCATTTCTCCACTCGTTCTTTAAATAATAATATTGGTATTAACAAATAAGATACCTTTTTTTTATGATTTTTTTAGTACAGATTTCCGATGCCCAGGGTAACTTTGCTATAGGTTTTACTTATTCTGAACAGGCTGACAAAACTACTAAGCGGCCATACAGTACACAAGTTCAGTGGTCTGAGGAGACAGGAATTTTCTTGTCAATCCACCTGTCACCCTTAATGCAACGCCCGCGGCTTACCAGGAGCGGGGGAAGGCAATCGAGGGAAGAGCATCACTTCAAACTGGTTTCCAATGGCAGATCAGAGAGAGCACAGGCAGCAGCAGAGAAACATATGTTTGAACCCATGCCAAAAATCTGGCTTCCTTAAGAAGTGTAGGATGACAAGCCTCTTGTAGTGGTAATAGTAGGCTGAAAAGTGGGGGTGGAAAAATTCCCTCTGCTCATGCAGAAGGCAAATGCTCTAACATCTACCTAACAGCATTTAATTCAGAACAGCTGGGTTTGGAGAAAGCCATCAAAATGACCCACAGAAGACAGCAAAAAGCTCGACACTGCTGTGTGGTTTGATAGCACTGCCTCTTTTCTTATCACCTCTGAGACATCTGGGAAAATGGGAAATAATGCCTTGGTGTCAAAAGCCTAAAGCACTTTGCAGGACACACACCTATACACTACTTGGTTGGCAGCTGAAAAGTGCCTGTGCCTTTGGTATCTTACATTAACATTTCCACGGAATTGGGCACATGAAAATTGACGGTGAGTAAAAGTTAATTACAGTGTTTATGTCAAAAAGCAAAAGAGCAGAATGATGACTTTTAATTTGGGTCTTCCCTTCAGTAAGCTCAGCTTCTTCTAGCAGCAGAGAATCCCAGGGAATAGCATTTCTCTTATCAGCAGGACTGATGGTCTATTCTGCTCTATCTGCTGTTCACAGCAGATAATAGTACAAGCCTGGAGCTGAAAAATATTGCTATGATAGCAGTCCCTCTGTTGCCACCCACAGAAACTCTGTGAGCACCTTAGCTCTAGCAAACAGCCCAGTCAGAAAGATAATCTAAAAATATCCAAGGCAAAAAAAACAAACACACACAGAAGAAAGCCACATGTGAAATCCCAACGTTTCAGTTAGCAGCAATGGCAGTTCCCCACTTAGGGAGGGCCAACACAAACTCGCACTGAGGCTATGTCCCAGGTCACTGGACCTAGCAAAAGCCACTGCTTTGCTCTGCTCCTGCCCGTCATCCAGCTCCTTGAAATAGATTATGCTGATTAACAGTTGTGTGCCATCTCATGAAAAGATCCTCTAGAAGCTGGCTTGCTTAGCTGCTTATACAGCAGCAGATCACAGATTTGTGGAGTACAAGTGATCAGAAAGACATCTGCTTGCTTGATTTCAGTAGGTACAAATGTACAAGTGGCTCATTCTTCAGGACACGCTTGCTTTCTCCGCTCCAGCGTTCCCTGCCTGAACTGCCTGTCTCGTCTCAGATGGCTGAATCCAATCCACTGCCTTTTTGCATATCAAAGAGTCGATGTGAGGAGGATTGCTGGCGATGTACAGAGGCTGCTGTCCAAGGGTTGTAAGATGCTCCTTTGCACCTGCACTCCGTTTACAAGCTTCGGTTCAGCTACCATAACTGAACAAAATTCATTTCTGCATTTCATTTTTTAGCTGCTCTACAGTGTTTTTTTTGTTGTTGTTGTTTTGTTTGTTTTTGTTTGTTTTTTTACCATCCCCACATTCACCCAGTATTTGAAGGGATTTCAGAGAGAAAAAAAGTCACATTTCTTTTATGATAAATTAGTGGATTGCAGCCACCCTTCCAGTCCTAAATTCAGTTACAGCTGTTGGGGATTAGCATCTAAAAAAAAATCCTGAAAGCCTAAGAGGAGCTGCTACTCAGGTGGGAAGCAGCATCCCGAGGAGAACCCAGTGCTCCTCTGTGCCAAGGAGGAATTAGCAAGGGAAAGTGGTGTCTCAGGCTGCTGGGAGTCTGCTTCCCCAACTGCGTGTTTCTATTCCATAAGCCTGCCCCACCTCAAATATGAAGATCTGCTTTGTTAAATATGAACAAGATATCGGGCCATTATTACCCAGAAGCTGCTGCTTTGTGTTTGTTGAGGAGCAAGCAGCATTGATCATTATCTACATTTCAAGATTGCCTGAGAAGCAGACAAATTCTCCAGAGAGAGAGAGAGAGAGATCCTGTTTTCATGTTAGCACTCATGGAAGTAAACAAGCAAATGAAGAGAAATGCAGAATTTCTATTATTTCAAGGCTGCAAAGCTTTCTGAAGTGTCAGCAGTTGTTTTTGCACGTTATTTAAAAAAGCAAAAGAAAAGAAAAAAAGAAAGCCTTAACACGCTTCTTCTTGGTCTTGGTGAAAACACATGCAAAACGAGATCAGAACCAAGTTTGACACTGCTATTTCTCCATCCAAAAGGCTGACCAGACTGAAGCCTGAAAATTAAGTCTTTATGCAGAAGCATTTTCCAAACCTGCCATTTCCCAGTACTCCTCAAATGACAGCAGCCTTAAACAAAGCAAATGCTATTCTGCTTTCCTAGCAGGCACAGCTACTGCAAGAATTAAGAGAAACCTTCCTTCTTCAATTATAACTCCTCAGGTTCCTCGCTGTCTGGGACCTGAAGGGAATGCAAAGAGCGTGGATGAGGAGTAAGAACGCTACATTTTATTGGAAGGGGTTTATCTTTAATTTTGTCTGGCAACAGGGAAATAGCTCTAGGCACACAATACGTATCGACTGCTTCTTGGAGAGTCCACCTGCCCAAAATTGCTGCAAGACAAACTAATTTGCTCTTTTTTTTGGTATGGTCTTAAAACACAAACATTTCATTTCAATTTCAGCTTGCAAAGTTAATGTGCATGCCCAACTGCTGAATAATCCATGGATTTCGGTGTCCCTAAATACACAGTGAAAAGATGGATTACCCATTAGGATAAAATAATATACACAAGCCCCTAAATACATATGTACACTGTAATACACGTTTTAAATAGTCTCTGTGTGTGAATTTAAATGATTATATGCATGCTAAAAAGTTTCAAAAGACATCTTTACAAAGGAGCCATTACCACTGTGTAAATAATACATCATTTAAAATAAATTCTCTGAACTCCCATGAAAGGCTCTTTTTTGGTCAACGTAAAAGGAATAAAGGAAATGAATGCATATATAAAATAGAAATGGTATTAAGGGTTCAGTTTAAATTCGTAACAAAGTATTCGCATGAGGGGAGGGGATTATTTAATGTCTAACACAGCCTATTTCATACTCCTTTGCTTTTGTCCAGGAAACTTTGGGGGGCGGGGGGGGGGGGGGGGGGGGGGGATGGATTAATCAAGTAACAATTCAAAATCTTTTCAAATTGCAATGTCTTGCCACTTTTCTGGTGGATACCTTAAAAGTTTTCCTATATACATCCACTGCTCTACTGCACACACAAACTCGTTTTTAAATCAACTTTCACGGCCCCTTGACAATTACCCACAGACTCTAGACCGAAAAGGCTGAAAACCTGCACTCCAGACAGCGAGACAAGGCTGCGTGGAAGCAGCAGAGTCCCCATCGCTGCCTGGTACAACACCAGCCAGCGCCTAGGAGGAAGCAAGCCTCGATCAAGTAGGCTCGGGAAGGCGTGCTGTTTGGGAGACTTTGTAGGAGCTGAAATAGTTATGCAAAACAGAAAAGTCTCAAACGTGCATGATCAGGTTTTACGGCTTTTTAAACTTTGATTTGCAATAAAGGCAGTTTGGTGTACACGGTTTTGGCACATCTTAAGTTTGGACGTTGCTGAGCACGGAGTAACGAGGTGCTTCGGAGTGATACTGCGCTACACACATCCAAACTCCGACACAGATCCCACAGTTTGCACCACTAAACTCACCAACATACCAAAGCCAAATAACTAACCCACACCAAAGGCCTAAAGGAATGAGGCACCTCACCTCCTTCTCAGCAGTATTTGTGCACCTCACCTGCTCACGCTGTTCTGAAAACCCCAAATAAATTATTTTCATCGCATTTCATTGCTGAAAACCAAACGCACTTAACTCTCCCTAGCACATCTGTGTTTGAAGGCGTACCTTCATATGCAAATTCCTACACGCAGGACAGTGCTATGTCATCCAGGACGCCACTATGACAGAATCATTGCTGTGCACCAAACACATGCTGGAAAGGGAAAATCCATTCGTTCACTCTGCAGCAAGTGGCTGAAATCATTTAGATCACAAGGGGTGATAGGGACAGGAGCACAGCTTACAGATGAGCAGCTCTGAAATGGGAGTGCGTTCCCTTTTGTTGTTTCATATTACAACAGCAACCAAGCCCTTTTCTCCTGACCTGGGTGTCTCCCACACAGCCCTGTCCTTCCCTCTTCTTCCAAACAGACAAGAAAAAGCATCATGTTTCTCCCATTCAGGGACAGGAGATGGATGAAAACAGCACCCTGGGGGAAAGGAACAGATGGAGCTGTTTGAACACGATCCTGCCCAGCTCAGCACTCGGCATCAGCAGGAACGTCTGCAGGGTTCAAAACTCCAGGTCTGGCCCCGGGATCCCGAGCCAACCCCTACCAGAAGTGGCAGGCACTTCTCCAAGTCGGGACGTCACTTGCCTGGACATGTGCCTGGGCTAGCTGTTCCTGCTGAAAGCTTCAGTTTGCAACTGTTTTGCTTCATTTTCCTGGCTGCTCTCTGCCTTTTGAGAAGGGGTTTGAAGGAGAATAAAAACAATAAAACACTTAAGAGCTGGTATACCTTCCTCCAAATGAAGCTGAACAGTGAAGGCGCAAACCCTTTACCTTAAGCAAACCCTATCACAACCTGTGCCCTAAAATCTGAGCTAAGACACAGCCCCACGTACGGTCTCATGTACACAGCCTAACTCCTGCCTATGCCTGGCATCCTCCTCTGCCTTTCCACGCCTGTGCTGTGCTCTCCCACTGGTTGCTTCTGCTTCCTGTGCACCCTACCCAGATCCACACCAATTGCCCAAGGGGCTCCAGCACCTGAGGTGCTGGGGAGACGGAGGAACCCAGCCCAATGGTAAGAACCCCAGTACACAGCAAACCCAGCCTCACCACGCATCAACAGAACTTGGCCTAATATTTTAGATATTTTTTTTTTTAAGTCAACCTGACATCCATCCATCCTCTGCCAGAGGAAGCCTTGTATTCTCAAAAAGCAACGTTAAAAAACACACACACACACACAAAAACCTACACACCCAGAGTGCAGCGATAGGAAAAACTGATGCGCAGCGCCTGCTCAGCAGATTATTTTCCGCGTGACATTTCCCCCCGCCCCTCCCCGAGGACTCCCGATCAGTCGGCTGCTCTTTGGCTTCCTGCAGAAGCCCGGCAGCCCCCCCAGGACCCGTCCTCCCCACGGTGCTCCCCGCTACGCCTCCGGGATGACGCAGCCGTCTGGGCTCCGGGAGCCAGCCCGTGCGGCTCGGGGGACAGAGCCGCACAGCTCTGAAAAATGCTTTATTCATAAAAAGCACGTACTTGCATCCCTAAGCAAACTCTTAAAAAGAATATATTCGCCCACACAGCACTGCTGAGAGGCACGCAGGAAAGCTATTCTGAGAGCTCTTTAAACTGGAATGTAGATGTACCAAGGTGAGCTCAGGTTGTGGATTCAATAAGCTGCTGCTCCGCTCCTCGCTCTTAACAGCTTGGCCTAAACAATCCAGGCAATTCTGCTAAGCCCAGCCCGATAATTTTATGACACGTTGCCTCACAGTGATCAGGGCTGAGGCAGCTCAGAGTCCCGCTCAGGGCTCCTTTCAGAAGGGAACAGTCCATTTTCTAAGACAATATTTTTCTGGGCTCTGGTTTAGACCTGTTTTCCAAATTCTTTATTACCTCACGCTGAGGAGCAGCGAGCATCCTTGTCATCGCTGGTGTTCTGGGAACGAGCTCCTTACCTAGCCTAAGCGGGAAGGCTGCAGCTGCCGAGGAGAGCACGGAGCCTCTGCAACACAGAGGGTGAATTTGGCATTTTCTGTCAGTGCCAGAGCTAGCACGGAAAAAGCAAAATCCTTCTGGGGAGTAAAAGGGCAATTACTGAACAAACGACTCCAAATGAGATTAAGGCATCCGCTGCTTATTCTTTGACTTAAAATCTTCACACCTGTGGTAGGTCAGGAGCTTCAGCAATGCTTTTCCCACTCCAAACCAACCTAACTTGACTTATGAACCAGATTCCAATAGTCACTGGTCACGCCTGGACATTAGCAGATGTGCATCTGATGCTGTGATACCTCAAAGCACAGAAGTTGATCCTTATGGTAAAGTGACATTCCCCATTTTAATCAGGTTTATCTTCTTTCTTTTGCTACTGAAGTGTAGTAACATACTTGTGTATTTAATCTAAGAAAAAGAAACAACAAAAGTTTGGGAAATGAACTGGAAAAAAAATCATTAAAGGGATTTCGAAATCCCTGTTTAATGAAGCATAATAGATCGGGTTGCTTCAAGTTCCTGTCGGTTTTGTTGTGTTGTTTTTTTCTTTCCCCCCAAGATAAGAGTCAGCTTGAGTTTTATAGTATTTCCTATTGTTTCTATAATTTTTAATACAGCAAAGCCTTGCACAGCAATTTAAGGCTCCTACAGCATTCAAATTACTGCTTAACCTGATTAAAACTTGAAGTGCATGGGTCTCACATGGGCCTTGCTCCCCCTTGCCGTGTGCCTCAGAAGGACACAGCTGGGTCTGTCTGGTTTTTTTGTTTGTTTGTTTGTTTGTTTTTTGGGGGGGAAGGGGGGAAATAGCCTGTTTGTTTTTAGGAAACAGCCTTTAAAACTCCATATTCTCTCCCTCTACCTTAATACAGTCCTTCAGTTAACGTTTTTGCAGACAGATCTGAAGAACAGAGCTATCTGAAGACATCAAGCAGATCGCATCAGTTCTGTAAGAGAACAGTCTCCAGTCTCCTAACTAAAGACATTACAGAATGCCATATGGCCACTTCTGAAATTGGCTTGGTCACCGGTTTTCATTAAGTAACAACTCCAACCTGTAGCACTTCAGCTAGAATGGGATTCCAGCTGCAACCCAATGGAGGCACATATTACCCTTGTGGAACTATTAATGAAAAGGAAAAAAGTTGCTCATTGTATTTAAAAAAAAAAAAAAAACTTTAAATATTACGTACTTTTGTTATGCAAAACTCAAGAGACAGTCTCTGCAGCCAGAACTGGTGAGTTGATAACATTAAAAAATCAAATAGGCTGAATTTCCAGCCTATGAGATAAAAGTTATGATACTCACATTTTCCGTGAAGACAGGAATTTGCCATTTTTCCTTTCCAACGATTCTGACTTGTTATGCATGTGGAAAAAGTTTCATTCCATATCCTACTGTCAGTCTTAGGCACCAAAAATCAACTTGCTGCTTTTGCTTTCTTATAGCGAGCGTTTCAGTGAACGTTTCTCTCTCTCGGGATGGAAAACAGATTCTCTTGATTCAAAATGTGCCTTGTGCTGCTTTGCTTTATCCCTATAGTTACGTATTTTTTTAAGCAAAGCAAACAGACAGGATTTAGTAGAATACAATTTCTTTTGTTTTATTGCTCTACTAATTTTATTTATGTTCAAAGACGTTGCTTTTTTCAATTTGGTATGAGGGAGAGAGATACATCAGGAGGAAGAAACATGACTGTACTTCCAAATGAGGCATCAGGCAGAAGAGGAGCAGGAGACGTCTGAACCACCTAAAGTGATCAGTCCTATTAATGCGATGCAGTTTTGATAGGTAGCAATTACAGGGTAACAGATAGTTTAAGCATTATTCAGAAGTCTGCTGCCACCATACATTTAGAACCGTGCTTTTATGTTCCTTGCTGCAGATGCATATGCAAGCTGTCGTTGTTTAAGAAGGGAAAAAAAAATCCCTTTTCAACAGTATATTTTGGATGTTTCTGTTCTGTATCTCTTGAAAATCCTCCACATTCCCGTTCAGCTGCAAACCTCCTGTGGGATCTTGGACAAAGCAGTGCCTCAGGTTCTTTTGTGTAAAATGGTCTAGTTGTTCTTCCTCTGCTCTCATTCCTCAAAAGTGTAGTAAAGATGAACAAGTAAAAGAGTGTCAGGTACTAAAACACCGCAGACAAAATAGCTAAGGAGGGGATGAAGAACAGAACTAAGTCTTAAGATAAACACGACCAACGTAATCACTGAAAAATGTTTGCAGACAAACATTCAGTGGAAAAAAAAAATAAGGGAAAGGTGCCTTTTTCCATTCCACTGCAGAAAAAATGACCAGTTTCCCCTGATTTCTTTCCTAAAGTGCTATTTTTGATCATTTGACTGCTCCTCACTCAGCAAAGAAGTACGATCTCTCGTCTTATGGAACTGTAATGATGGTAATGCCTTGCCAAAACCTAATAGCAATTAAAAAAGCTCTAGAATGAAACACTCTCACTAACTGAAATCCACAGCACACTTCTGGGTTAACATGCTGCCAGATTTTTCTCTTATGTGATACAGAGGACAAGTTGTTTTTTTAAGGCAGCATCCCTGACAGCATGATTCAGATAAAAAAAGAAGAAAAAGCAAAGCACCTAGCTACCAGAAATGAATGATGATAGAGACCCTGCAAAAGGCCTTTCCTAATGACAAGATATTACTGCACAGGTTAATGAAAACCAAATACCAATTTAACACACTAACCTTTGAGCAAATTGAGTTCAACTAATCAAGAGCCCTCCAAAAGGGTATTTTGAACTAAGAGAAAAGACTGGAAAAATCATTTACATAAGATGGCTGGTAATGGTGCATTTAATGGCATTGGTGATAGGGAATTATACTAAGGAAACGAACATGTCACGTGCAACCTATTCCCTAAAGTATTTAATAGAACATCTCCAAAGAGCCATATCCTACCCAACAATATTCAGGCACAAGTCCCCATAATAAGCAAGATGAGACTTCTTTGTTTAAAAACCTGTGCAAGGGGTGCCCCAGAAATAGCATCTACCACTGAAACCCAGACTAGACAGATTTGGTGCTCTCTGCATCCATTGCGGTAACTCCACGACAGCTCACCTCTGGATCATTTGTGCATCTGCCCGTCTGAGCTCCTCCAGCAAGGAGGAGTATTTAATACCCAAGACTTGCTATTTCTTTATGGACGCTAGCAAATTCTTCCCTTTAAGATGATGTGACAGCAATCCTCTAGTACCTCTGCCTGGAGACTACCGGATAAATAAATCCTACATGCTTCTTTTACAAAGCTTATCCAGACAAATGTGTGCAGAGAACAATCTCAGTACGTGCAGGCACACGCGTGGCTGTGTACGCACCTCATCCCAGGCACTGGCAGCAGCTCTATTTTGGATGGCCATTTAGCATGGCTCAAGCACTACAGAACAACTCTTCTCCACCTCTCTCTAAAACTGAAGGCAGTGCAATTCTTGCAAATGTATCCAGACAGCTAAATGGGAAGTGCTGCTCTCCTAGGTAACAAAAGGCTAACTCCTCTGCAGGTACAAAAGGTGTAGTAAGCCCTCCACTCCCTGCCCACACGCACAGGGACACCACCAAGGTTTGTCCTGGTGTTCCACTCCCTCCACCCCACGGCTGCCAAAATGGGTTTGAAGGTCTGCTTCCCACAGCCACCCCCCACGCTCCGGAGATTACTGGAAGCGATCCCGCAGTCCCCGGCTCAGCACCACACCTGCGATTCATCACTTACCACTCGCTCTGTGGCAACTGCAGGCTACATTCCCGTGTTTGTCAAACAGCATGGCATCGCGTTACAGGGTTGGGAATGTGTCCAGCATCTCATAACAAGTCCACCTCTCAATAGATGCAGGATGTTAACATCACAATAAAATCAGGGCGCATCATCTTTGGGAAATACATTTTAGAAGAATACCAAGCTCTGCAATATATTACCTTCGGTAGTATCAGATAACGCAGCCCGCAGACCAGCGCTTTTGAGGGAGACAGAAAAGCAGGCTTTTCTCCCCTGAAGATTTCTAATATAGCAGGGAATAGCTGGCATCTAACACGTGCCTGCTTTGGCAAAGCACGTAACGCTGCTGCTTTGTGCATTTGCTAGTATTGTCCGACTCCTTAAAAATGACTTGACACACAAGGCACCTCGAGCTTTCCTAGCACATCAGTATTTTCTTCGAGCACTCTCAGATTTGCCAGATAGCTGCCCAAAGGAAAGGCAATGAGATTGTCACCTAGGTGAACATAAAAGCAGTACGATTACTGGAAATAGTAAGTACAAATATAGGGGAGGCAACTGTAACCGGGTATATTCATTAAGACAGGATAAGGCCTTCACCCAGGAAAGCATCAATGAGCAGCAGGCCCTAAAGCTATGACAAAAGCACTTAAGGCGTTCCCCCGAAGAGGCACCGTGACCAATGCAGTGACCCTGCTGACTAGGGTTGCACTCACTACATTTTAAGCCTTTAATAAATTGGATTTTTCTATTTTTACTTTGTCATCTGCCAGCTTTCACTTGGGAAAAGTACTGAACAGCCACCTAATGGATGCACTTTAGTGCTTTCTTGAATTAAAGAAAGATAACCAGAAAAAAAACGAACGCGTCACAAGTACATTCAGCTGCTTACATCTCCTACTTACGTTTCAGAATATCATTCTGCAATTTCATGAGTCAGATACCCTCCTCCCTTTCTGTTCAGCTAAAGTTCAAGAAGTGTCATCCTTGCTGGCTGCTCTGAGAACGCTAACCTAAGATTTTTGGCTAACAGCTGCTCTTCAGTCCTTTCATTCTTCATTTCTCATTCGTGTTTCATTGTCTGAACAATAAGAAACATATTATGAATCTAAAGTTCTCCAGTACCGGGAACCCTTAAATTCGTCTGAAAGAAGACCCCGGGGAAACGTGCCTCCAGTCAATAAAGGACCCAAACCTTTTTGTCAAGCTATACCTTGCAGTAAAGGGATTCCTTAATTAGAACATAATTACTCAGCCATATAATGTGTCAAATTATGGAGAATGATTATTTGTTAAACTACAGATAAAGACAAGAAAGAGTAAATCTGGAGCCACAGATAAAACCAATTAAATCAAAGTCCTTCCCCATAACATTCTTCTAACACTTTGGAGACCGACTCTATCCGGTAGCTAGTTTACATGCCCAATTGCTGTGATAAAACTTTTACACTATATACATAGCATAAATCCCCGTAGTAAATAATTCAGAACAAGAAATGGCTTGCAAAGGACAACACTATCAGCATCCTTGTTACTACATGACACAGTCAGTTATGAGTGCGGTAAGATTATGGAGATGACGACAAATTCCAGGTTGTTAAGGGATCTCACTTCTCACTTGAATAACAGCCAGCACCCTTTAAAGCAGTGTTCAAAATGAAACTACCTGTCTTCTAAATATACTGAAGAGAATTCTTTTCATACTATTTTAAAGCACACTAACAGAACATCTAAAACATGTAGTAAATAAACAGGACACCCCTCTTTGTTTGCTGTAAATTCTAAAATTTCATCCTTTGTAATAAATGAATCTGACTAACAAATTCTGCTGAAGCTACTTTACAAGACACGAAGACCACAACGGAGGGTAGACCAGGCAGCCAACCTCGGGGTCCTGCCGGTGTCAGTCCCAGTCACCCCCCAGCTCCCTTGGCTTGCCCGAAAGGCAGCTGCCTGCCCTCAAAGTTACAGCAGAGTGAGGACACACAGGAGAGCTCAGCAGAAACAACAAGGAACTGATGAGAACAAAAGGTTTACAAACAGATCCCAAGGAAGCACTTAGGTCGAATTAAAGCCCATGCACCCTCCCTCTGGCACCCCGGTTAAATCATCACCTGCAAGTTGTTCTGTCCCAGTCCAGGGATTTCATGCCACAAACAGCCCTCCTAGCTGCATCCAGAAGTAGAGTTTTTATTGGAGTTCCTCACAAGTGCACTACACCTTGATTTTTTTTCCTGCTCCCCAAAAGTCAAGCTACAAAAAGAAACCACCACTCTTGCTACTCGGTGACACAACACGCGGCACTTTCCTCGCTCGCCTCCGAGCCACCGAGGCTTCCTGCTGCTAAAAACAACATCACGCCTCAGCTCGTCAGCTTTCCTGCCCCTTCGTTCTGCAGCAGCACAGTTCTTGCCTTGATAAAACTTCAGCAATGCAGAATCCAATCATAAATTTAATGGTGAGCGATAGGAATAGCCCTGTTATTCTGTAGGCACAGACAAAAGCCAAGAAAGAAATTAGGTAGGCTACAAGGAGAACATAGCCAGTGATGAATTGGGGATCCACTGTCTTAATTAGTACCAATAATTACATTCCCTTTCAAAGAAACTGAGGCGTAATAGACACTAATGTCATCTTTTCCTGCACAATAATATAATATTGACTTTTTAAACAACAGAAGGCACATTGTCTGACCCAAGTCAGAAGATGAATTATGGCCATTTGAGAGGCCCTGAGAATACCTTGCAGTGAGCAGAAGACCAGGCCACCCTGCTCACATTGTGACCAATTTAAATAAAGATAAATCCAGTCAATGGAATCTTTTAACTGAAGTATGAGATTGGGAATCAATGGAAAAGGGTTCTAGTCCCAGCACCTAAGCCAGGTGCCTTACAGCAATATTTATCTAGCTTACACAAGCGCCGGACAAAAGAAAAACGTTATGTAAAATACCATGCATGTGAAATATGAAGTCCCGTTAATGTCACTGTTTTAAAGACACTGATCCATTAATATTTATTTTTTAGATATTATACTGACATCTTGATTTGACAACATCTACAAGCTCCCCCAAAATCCCAATTTGCAGCATCCAAACACGGATCCAGCAGTGACACAAAGTTCCCAAGGCACATTCCAAGTCAGTCAGCAAGAACTCAGCTGTGTAACAAAAGCCCAAGCTAGTCGGAACAAAACAAAACAAGGAGCAAGGAACTCCCCCCTCCAAGCACTATCACAGGAACAAACATCAGTTGGTGGGGGTCCAGAAGCCTCCCTACCCCGGGGAGCCTGCACACTGCCTGGCAGCCGCCTCCTCCCCATCCACAGCCCGAGGGCAAGCCCTGACCACAGGGACTCACAGCAGTGGCTGTGCAGCCTCTTCCCAACTCCACGCAGCACCCAAGTCACATAGCTGAGCCCAAAAGCTGTACAAAAAGGTGCGCTAAGCCTTCGAAGCTGTGGAAAATTAAAAGCAACTTATAAAAGCTTTAAAAGCATTTTTAAACCTCATGCTAAGGAGACATCGCACGGCTGCTGGTGCAGTGACTGCTGTCACCTTTCCACGCCTCAGACCAGAACCACAAAAGGTTTACTCCAAAACTAAATTATCCTTTTTAGAAAAAAATACCATTTCCAGTGCTTACGAACAGCGTGGGACAATATACAATGCTGAATAGCTTCCCAGTTACTTCTAAGGGACCTCACGCATTCGGGGTCATAAAAACGCACTTCCCATCACTCTGGCTAGAACATCATCAAAACACCATTTGCCTTTTTTTAAGCCCAATTAGCCCCCAGATCCCTCTAATGACTCCTGCTTTCTCTGGTCGGTATCAGAAATCATTATATTTAAACTTGATGCATTCCAGCAGGAAGCCAGAATGATTGAAATTTTGCATTTATAAATACTGAATAAAGACATCTGTAGCTCAGAGGCAGTCATCTCAGTTTATCTGTTATCTTAATGCAGCGAGCGTGTCTCCACTAAATGACAAGTGTACACAGGATCAACTAAATTGCTGCTGCAACTCACATGACATTTAGATATTTCACTTAATGTGAGAAAAGCAGCTCTACAAGCTAAAACAGTTAAATGTCTATTACACAACTTGTGCCATAATATACTATCAAATTCAGCAGCACTGAGCACACCATCCAAGCTTGATTTATTGCAGCTAATTGCTAATTAGGGTTATTTTTGAAGCACTGTTGTTTGCATTGCACCAGATTTGCACTTGGGGAGAAAACAGGATTTACAAGGTCAGAATGAAGTTTAAACATTTGTATACAGACTGCTTCGCTCTGCTCAGTACCGCTAAAAGGTCTCGGCAATCTGAAGACAACAGTATTTACACATGTGATGTTATTAAAAGCAGGCACTCGTGACTTTGTATAAAGCAGCTATTAGCATGTAAAAATTCAAAGTAGGATCGCAATGGTTACTGAGACAACTTTCTAATTAAATAATGGCAGTAATATCACTACGCTTCCATGTACCGCATTAAAAATTGAACAGCGCCTCGCTAATAATGCAGCGGTCATTTGCATAATCTAACGATCCGAGCTGCCGGCACCAGCTCCAGACCAGCACGTCACCGAGCCCTAACGCACACCGCGCCCCGTCCCGCTGCCAGCCTCTTCCCAGGCACCAGCAACGGGGGGATCCTGGCCCAAGCCCCCGGCTACTGAGACCCGTTCAGGCACTACTGGCAGCGCGGGACGAGCCCTGACATCAAAACCTGGCCGTTCCTTTCAGAAATGCAACCCTGCTGTAGAACACACCTCTTCCCAACTCCAGCCTCGTTCCCCTAAGAGGATTTTCCCTGGGGTTTGGCACCCCAGCAGCACACCTCGCACTGTGCTGGACTTGACGGTGCCTCTGTGGTGTCCGACACTGGCGCAGCGGTGGGCATCCGTACCGCAGCGAGCTATGCCAAGGCAGGGTGTAGGGACAGGAAAACAACTAACCTACCTTCAAGGACCAAAATTCGACTACAGCCATCATTCCCTATAAAAGTGGACAGAGATATGCAACATATAACCCCTTCCCAAAAAGCTCCGGTTAGGTTAGCCTGGATACAGGACACTCCGGTGCAGGCAGTACAGAATTAACTGGCTGGAGTGAGGAGGTACAAAGGCTGAGTGACCTCTGCTGAAGAGAACACGACGTGCCTAGGCTTACCAAAGGTTCCTTTTGAATTATTACTTGGTTCTGATTTATTTTTATGATTTGCTATAACTCTTTCTAAATCTTCTCTAATCATTAGCTGTATCAGCAGCGTGAGAGCCGTATGAAAGATAGCGTACTGTTATTTTTAATTTCAAGAGACCAACTGCACTTCCAAGTATACTGCCAGCATAGGCCAATCAGGCTGAGGTTTCATAAATCCCATGAGTTTTCTTGGCATATTATCCCAGAGATGAAGACAACCAGTAGAAAACCTCAGGGGAGGGGGGATTCACAGCTTTGCCTTCACAAACCGCAACACGGGGTCACTCCTAAATGCTCAAAGGAGACACAGAAACGTGGCTCCTTCCACACCTACCCAAGAAGACAGTCCAGAGAGCTTGGTTTTGGTAGGAATGAAGAACTTCAGCCTTTCCTGCGTCCCTAGAAATGCATTTGTATTTCAGGAGCATGCAGGAGGCTGAATGAAGGAGCTCCCAAAGAGGAATGCTATGGAAACAGGACAAAGCCACTTTTCCAGCCCCAAAGCACGTACACTACAGCACTGGTTCTTCCCTCAGCGCGGGTACATGGTTCCCAATTGTCTTAATGGAAAATGTATTTGCATCAATAGACAGCTGCTTGCAGACCAGCTGTTCCTTCCTGTTCTCTGCTTTGTTTTTAAAGGAAAGCCGCACTTCTCCTTCCTATCCTCCCCGCCAGGCTTCTCCAAGCACAAAAGGACGCCAGCACACGCCAAGGGTCAGACCTCTTCAGCACCAGTTGACAGGAAGGGGCTGGATGCCACAGGAGCTGGTGTTTTCCTCTGTTTTACACCACAGATAATACAGCCACTTTGCTATTTTGAATAACCCCCCCAGTTAAGACATGCCCTCAGAAGCTCTGCAACGCGACAAACTTGTGTCATCATCCCCGAGCAGCCAGGAGATGCTTTGCCTTGAATCCTTCGGCCTATTTCTGATGTTGAAGGGGGAGCACAAGGCATGCAGACCCACGAGGGGCCGTGGGGCCATCCAAGCCCCATGCTCAGTGCCCATGGGACATCCCTGGGGAGCACAGAGCAGGGCACGGTCACAGCCCACAGAGCAGAGATCAGAGGATGAAGTCTGACCCCGGGACCTCTCAGGAAAAGGACCTTTGAGGAAGCGCAGGGAGGTGGGACGGGTAGGGAAATATGCTGTAGGAAATAGTTCTTGACTCAGGGAAAAACCCACCTCTGTTTGGAAAATATGAACAAGCCCGTAAAGGCATTCACCGACGCTTACTCCACCCTGTTACCAGGGTGGTTTTACCACTGCAAATATTGGCCCTGAGACAGGCTGCACACGTTCATACAGCATCCAGCAGCACGGACCTTTCTTAAAGCCTTGTGGACCTTGCTACAAGGTAGATGTTCAGGCTCAGAGCAACTACTTGTGACTGCACTAATGAGACAGGCATGCTGGTTTTGTACTGCACATACACAGCACAAATTTCATTTAGCAAGCATCTTGGCTGCGCTGTAAACCCATCTCTGCTTAATTTGTGTTTGCACACATTTGGACTGAAAATTAAAATTAATAGAAAGCTAAAATAAATAGAGGAACTCCTGCTGCTCTGAGTGAATGTTCGAGAAAGTGAAGAGCGTAAACTTCATTCCCCCATGAACCAAGCAGAGGGTTTGCAGATTCCCAGTGGCTAAGCAGCCATGTCAGACACCGCGCATTGACTCGAGCAGGGGGAGATGAGGAGGGGCGCAGGGAAGGGAGGAATTTCCTCCATTCATCAGGCAGTCTTCCCCTCTCAGTGCAGAGTGGGGACTAATGCACGTAAATCCCTGCTTCATCAAGGAGTGAATAGACCTTTTGTTGCAGTCTATTACAGTTATAAAGATTCTGGCCACGCTTCCCTTACCACCACCGTCCCCTGCACCAAAAAGAAAGGTAGAGCTTAAAAACACGGCACAGATCAGGATTCAAAACACGCCAGAACAGCCCGGCTGCACCAAGAAGAAAAAAAAAAAAAACACAAAACTGCCAGCCCCCTTTTCAGGGCCTTCCGACACCACTTTTGAGAAGTTTTGCTCAGGCAGCTGACAGCCAGTTTTCGTCTTCTGCTGCAGATGTGCGGCTTTCCTGCACAATGGGCGCCTGCAGCCCTGGCTCTCCTCCAGGTCCCACTGTGTGACAGTAACAAAAGGCGAAGCTGGAAGCCCTCAGCTACAGCGCAGCTCTAAATGATTTAGTGACCACGGCATCCAGACCTTGGCAGCAGCTGCTGCTTTAAAGGGACATTACTCGAGGAGTCAGCAAAGCACAGAGGCAGCCTTTTTTCACCCCAGATTTGGACGGTGCTTTCAGAACGAAATGGGCCTGGTCTCCGGAAAGACCAAGCGCAGAGAGGAGGGAGGTGGGAGAGCACAGGGACTGTCCTCAGCAGCTGGGGGTGCAATAGCTCAAGGCCCAGCACACCTCCGTTTGAGGATCCTCCACGTACAAATTCCAAAGCACTCCACCAGCACTGATCACTGCAACCACCATGGCCGTGTGCTATTTCCACTTTATAGCTAGAAAAACAAAGCGTTGAGACTAAAGTAGCTGCAAGAGACCAGGACAACAAGCCCAGGAGGACGTTACAGGGCCATTTTTTCTCCCAAGTGGGTGGAGAAATTACCTGCTCACGCTATTGCTTCCTTTTCTTCAGTGCTCAGCTGAACAACCCCACAACGCTACAAAAGGGCCGTGGCAGAGAATTTTACACTGAACCCTCTTGAGCTTGTGACGGGGAGATGTGGATGAGCACCAGCACGCTCAGCACAAGCCACCAACACACACCATACTTCAGGCATCCTGCTCTTGGAGAAGCACGCTGTCACTCCCCTGCTGAACTCCCCAGGAGGTTTTGAGCACCTATTCCAGAACGCTGTTGGCTAGGAGAGCTGGGTTGGTTTTACACAGCGCAGGACCTAAACCAATCCACAAATCCCTTCAAACCCCACGGGACATTTTACTTCCTCTCCAAGCTGCAGAATAGCTGAACTTCTGCTACAAAACCTCTCACACGCACCAGAGGACTAACAAGCCAAGCTGGTGCAACCTTCCAAAGAAAACAGTGAAACAAGGAGTGCCTTTGCTCAGCATTCACGTCCTCCTGCCCATCATTTCTTTTCCCCCTTCCAGTAACACGCAGGGTTGGGCCCTGACACAGAACGGGTGCTGGTTTCGCTCTGCAGACAGCACATGTCCTGTGACCTCCTTTCTTTGAAGCCTCCTGCAGCTGCCCCGGGTACTGTCAGGCTACGCTCACAACGAAGGGCTGCATCACAGCTCCTCACCTCTGCCGGTGGTGCTCCAACAAGAGGTGACCGCGGCTCCCTCCCAAAGCAGGGCTCCCCTGCTTTGCACCTCCACGGTCTGTACCCTAAGCGCTGCCTCTGGGAACCCTGCGGGCAAACGGAAGGCAAGTGATTGACCAAAAAAATCACCAAGTGCCTGGTTGCAAGGAGAAATCAGCAGCCAGCTGTGCTACACTGCACCAATAACTTAGTGCAAGAAATAAACATGTCAATTCAAGCAAAAAAAAAAAGATTTACATGAACAGTAACTCCAGTGCAGCAAATACTCAGAATAATTTCTGTCAACAGAGCACTAATTAAGACAGATAAACACTCGTTTCGCTAATCTTCCTCCTCCTCCCGCCAAAGTAATTTAGTTGCCCACAGGGAAAAACGTACAAGAGTGATAAAAAAAAGACGTATCAAAAAGGTGTGAGGGCTTCTGTCTGCCACAGGCAGGTAACGCTGCACGGCTGGAGCTCTGCTGGAAGGGAAAAAGTACAATTTTATACTTCTCTGTGGAGTCTGACAGCAATTTAAAGAGGGCATTTTAAAGCCATCCTTGACCACCTGCAGTCAAGTGGTCATTAAAAAAGCACTGTAATCAAAGCATCCACTAAGTGCTGAGAAACACTATTAATCCACTAAGCAGCCCTGCTCCATCCGTTCACTCCGCAGCCATCCCGAGCAAGTAAAACAAAGCCCCGCTCACTCAGTTGGATCATCAGCTCCTGTCTGAGCGGTGACAGCAAGGGGACAAGGCACGGCAGTGGTGGCACCACTGTGTTAACCCACGGCCAGCAGCACATTAAGCCAGGATGGCTCATCGTGGTTATGGACCTTTGGCCTGCTGCCGTGCTCCAGATTTCGGGTTTGCCTCCTGCAATAGCGAGGCATGAAGAGGGTTCAGGTCTGCCTCTGAGCTCTGGCAATTTTCAGTCCGCTCTGTTGAAGTGGTGCCTTTTTCAATGACTTTAATAAGCAGGGAAGGGAAACGAGCGGAGCTGTTACATGTCCTGTTAGGCCTTTCCTGCTCAAACACTGGGGAGAACCGAAAATGCCTTTGGGAAACATATGGTTTGAACAAGTAGGGGCAGTGAGTGCTCTGCTCCACCAGCATGCTGCTACACACAAGGAGACATCAGTGAGAGGCGGGCAGCACAGTAGCAAATCTGGTACCAGGAAATGTTGTGTAATGTCAAACACACAGAACAAAAGAATGATTTCCTACTCCCCCAATGGAATATGTCACATCTAGCCTCATAGCGTGCTCTAAAACACAGCTGCTGCCTGCTCAGCTCAAACAACATAAACTTGGTAGGAACTGGAGGCAATTTCTTCCACCTCGCCGAAACCAAGCTCAGGTAAATCAGAACGGCTCGCCCGGGTTCCTGTAGCACCCAGCTGCAAATCACAAGGCAGTACCTCTTCCAGACTCCTGCTCACCAGAAGCATCAGGAATTTAAACAGCAAAAGCTGAAATGGGGGGCAGGAGAGAAAGAGAGGGATTCACAGCGTTTGTTAGGCAGTAATTTGTCTTTTAGCAGTCCTGGATGCGGTGCTGAGTGACCACTTCAAGAGGGTGCTCCCCTACGCTGGAGAAGCACTGACCCTTAGGAACAGGGCAAGAAATGGAGCAATGAAAAAATAAACAACCAGGAGGGCTGCGGAAGGTTTCTAGGTACCTACACAGGATAAAGAGCAATTCCTCCTTGCTAAAGGAAACCATCTGTCTGTTACACAGGAGCCTGTGACTTCAGGCCTGGGTGAGCCAGGCACCCCGGCCAGCCTGATGCTCTTACGCAGAAGTATTTTCAGCAGCACTTTCAGCAGCGTTGCTCCCTGCAGAGCACAGACCAGATCTCCCAGTCGTTTAAATGAGCTTGGGCTGTGCCAGGAAACATCACGGGCCCATTCAGGCCAGGGATGCTGCTGCCCTGCCACGAGCCACCACCACTAGTGACGGGTGGCAGAAACAGCATGGCAATTGCTGGGAGTCTGCACAACACGGGACAAGAGGCAGGTTTACCTCGGATAATTTCACAGCATTCTCTCTCTCTGTCTCCATTTCCCGGTAGTTTCCCAGGTCCGTTTTGTTACGCTGTGCAAGCGTTACGTGCCTGTGATCATGGTGACAAGACGCACCGCGATGCTGGTGCAGCTGAGCGCAGCAGGCTCGCATAAACAGGCGGACAGGCCGGCATTGTTCTCAGTCCTCAGCACTCGAGTCCGGCCAACGCAGAGAGGAAAATGGGGTTTTCCAGGGACAGAGGCCTGGGTGCCAGGTATCCCACGTATTGCCACTGACCAGTAACATGACAGGAGGCAAGCCGGCAGCTGCTCTGCACAGCGTTTACCCTTGCTTTGCCAATGCAAAGCTGATCCTGAGCTCCTTCGTGTTTACCTGGAGAAAGGTGGGAAAGGCTTATTTCAAAAGGCTCTGAGCTCTTTGAAAGGACCACGCCAGTTCCTGCCACACAACATTACCCATCTCTCAGACTTGTAGCATTTGCTAGGATCCCAGACTGACTGCCACAACTTAAACCCAACCTGAAACACATGCAGAGACTTTCAGCTCACCACCCACTCCCAGAGCTGAAAGGAGTGAGGACTCCAAAAGGTTGAACTGTAACAGGCAAATGTATTTTTAACAAATTCTGTTTCTATAAATATTACAAGGCTTTCTGCTCTTCGGAGGCTGCTCTGCTCCCAGTGCTGCTGACATTATGGTGACATTTAGGAGGCCTTCACATTGCCTTACTGCCTTTCGTATGCTGGTTTTGTTCAAGGGATCAGAGAGACACATGAAGACACAAGGGCTGCTTATTCAAACTCTGCTCACTCGCTGACCTGCTGCTCACGCGGGAGGCAGGAGCACAAAGGGGCTCTCCATGTCAAGTGTGCTGGCTGCCACCGTCTCCGCCACTCTGGAATGCATATAAATGCAAAGGACACTAACCCCGAGGTGCCACCGACAAGGCGCAGGGGTGAAGGAACAGGGGATTCATTTCTGAAGCTGCACGAGGGCTTCAGGTAGTCCCAGCTGGTGCTGCACCCCGTCCACACACCCTGAAGCCTTTTCACTTATCGATTCCTGCATTCGCTCTTTCCCCTTCCCTTTTTTCAAAGCTCTTTTCCCACATCCCCTGCCATCCCCCTCCATTTCTTCCCTTCCTCATTCTCTCTCCGGAGACTGCTGCCAGCAGGGCTGCGAGGCTGGGTGCAACACGCATGGCACACGCATGGCCTCAGCCTCCACCCAGCTGCGCTCTGGGTCCTGTGCCTGCAACGCTCCTCTCTAAGTCACCCACTGCTGCCTTCCAGATCAACCTGCAGCATTTCTGTTCTAAAAAGTGGGGTGGGAATACATCAGGGCATGGCACATATAACAAAACAAAAACTTGATCCAAGAAGACCCCTACTTCAGAGAGAAACCACCACACCGCTTCGGATCTTTTAGATATTTCCTCTCCCGCGCTTTGCTAACACTGCAGCCCAGAAAACCACCCTGTCCACAAGCTAGGAAATAATTCCTACATACCTGAACGGGTGCCAAGTGACCAGATGAAGCAGTTACCAGGATCATATCTATATGTCAGCACTTTTTTTTTTTGATGCTGCAACTATCCAGTTAAAAATAGAGCAACAATAACTTCCTTAGTTATCTTCTGAACTCATCTGATCAGTTTACGCGTTCATTTCAGCTTAAGACTGCATGCCCTCCACATCACAAAACGAAATACCACACGCACACTGACCTGGCACCTCTGCTTACGTTGAACAGAAATTACTTAAGGTGCAGAATCCCTGCTCTCGCTTAAGCAGGTGTTTAATTTTAGGGATGGAAAGAGCTCCAAGCTAACACAACACGTCCAGAACTCGCTGACTGTATGCTCCTTGGACTGTGTTTTATTTTGTATAAATATCTAGCGTTGTTCTTAACAGGAAACTTCCACAGACTTTCTCCTCTTGCTACAGGATATGAGAGCCTTGACAATGGTTGTGTTACAGCTCCAATACTATTCTCCCATTGCAGAGGAGAAGAAAAACATAACGTGTCTCACTTCGGCTTGCACCAGCAAAAATGGTTTGAAGATTTGTTTGAACACTTCACAAGGAGACATCTTTGGCCTCATGTGCCATTTAACATAAGTATTGTCATGCTAAGAGGACTGCGATTCACAGGAACTGCACACTTGAATAGGATCATTCTGCAAAAATCTCAGTTTACCCAAGAAAATTGCCCATCGTGTTTTGTAATTCAATGGAAACGCAGAGCACAACAACTGTAGTTATTTAACCTTTCATCAAAAAATGTGAATATCTGATAATAATAAGTACAATCTATAAAGGCTTCAAGTCAACACTTTTTATAAGCAGATTTGTACGGTAATAAATTTTCCATGACTTAACGATCAGCTTTGCCTAGGAAAGCCAATGTTGTAATTCCCAATTGATTGTAGATGTTAATCTTGCAAGACTCTTGTTCTTATGCTGTGATTTATTAGCTGAATTAATGACAGATTGCACTGTTTCAAACAAGCTGCTGTTTTACACAATAACCCAGGAAGATCTGCCCAACTGAGTCACCGCGAGGATGGGAGGAGGGCAGTGCGCAAGGTGAAACTGCTCCTGATACCTGAGCTAATTTGTCATATTGCCTTTGAAATGCAGCACTAATTGTTTAACAATTAACCCTGTGGCTGAACACCAGGAGAGCTGAATGGTAGCAGCTCTTCAGGCTCTCTGCAGAGTTTGGGACTCACATCCAGGCTGTGTAATTCATTTACATCGAGACATTCTGCTTTCTCGTGGAGAATAACATAAGATTATCCACACACCCCCATACAGACACACTTACTCCCTTGGGTTGAAGGACAGAAAAAAATTTCCATGCACTTTCTGTATGTATTTATGTGCCTAGAAAAGGAAAACTGCAGAACAAGGACAGATCTGATTCCCCAGGCCTTATCTCCTTGCTACCACAAAGCAAGTGCCATTACGTGCAATAAAAGTTACAACCTTCACTCCAGATTATTCATTCTCTACCTCTTCAGCAACATTTCTGGTGTGGGAGAGTGTGTGCTCTAACATGCTCTAACAGTGCAGTAAAATAGAGAGCCAACATTGTAGTGGAAACAATGACAGCTCCTCGGTTAGTCCTAGTCTGCAGGTTTTATGAATCGCAATGCTGTAATAAACGCAGACCTTTTCCTGTCAACTCTGCCACTGAGACACAACGCAGGAGCTGTGAATTTTGGAGTGGGGGAAACAATCACAGGACAAGTACTGAGTGATTTAAGTCTGATGCAGCAGCCCCTGTTCTACAGTAAACGGCTCCCCCCTTCATTTACTTTTTAAAGGCTTGTCTCTGAAGGGATCCCTCTGTTTTGAAGTGAATTTGGACTTGCTTCTGCTCCTCCTCACAAGTGCTTCAGTGATGGGGTGTCCTTGTTACCAGGTCCCACAGACCACCACTTGCAGCTCCAGAGCCTCGCTCGCAGGGGCACAGCTCTTCCCTGCAACTCCCTAGCAAGCTGGTAGGACTTCAGAGGTGAGCATGGACTTAAAAATAAATAAATAAAACCAAATCAAGGAAGCCAAGCGACGGAGCCTTGCATGGCTGCCTCTGAACAGGTGTAATTCACAGTCACCTCGGAAGAGTCGCCCCGAATCCCTGGGACCACTGCTGTGATCGGTTATTAAAAACTGGCCCCAGCCATCTGCTGGTGGTCAAGCTCCATGGTGTGGCAATCAATTACAGCTGTTATCTTGTCCTAGCTTTGACAGATGTTCCTCTTTCATTGTACAGTAATTACTAGTTAGCTGCAAGCAGGCTTCACACTTTAATTGTGGCGCTAATTTGAGACAAAGAGAGGAAAAAAAATATGGAGAGACAGACAGGGAAAGGCACAGCTGTGGCAACTGGAACACCCATGCATTGAACTTTTCTTTACAACCCGTAGGTGAAGGCAACCAGTTACCCCAATGAGAGCTTCTTACAAAGCGACAGTTGAGCACCATCCAACCACATCATGGCCTGCAGTCCTTGTTCCTGTCGGGGGGAAAGGGACACCTTCCTTTGCCCTGTCAGACAGGCTACACTAAAGTACCTGCCAGCCTTCTGGCAGCGTGTGGCTTCACGCTGCCACGTAGCGTGGTGCCAGCTGCATCACAGCCCTGAAATCTGCACAGATAAAGGTGGCGGGGGGGAGGCTGGGTTTTTCTAAACCTTCTCAGAGACCAAGCAACCTACATAAATTGTAACACGGAGGAACTACTGTAGCAAAACACATGAGCAAATGCACTACATCTCAATGGAGCAGGGATCAGGCAGCACCTGCTCCGCAACCTGCTGCTTAGCAGAAAAATAGTCTGCTCGTCGGAGCAACTCTGCAGCGAGCCCTGCTCCCAGACATCCAAACCTGCATTAGCTCTTTGGTTTTTGATTTAACTCATAATGGATGTATTTCTCCTGTTGAATAGGTATTGAACCTTTCAGTAGCACTTAGGCTGCGGCTGGGTGATGTGATGGGTTTGGCACTAACAGCGGCTTGCAGCACCTCCTGCCAGACTCTCCCTTCCCTCCGCTGCCCACCCCATGCCCAGCCTCGTGCCACTGCATGCTCCCTGCTGCAAGTTGCAGCAGCACAACTATTTCCATATCCATTCTGATCAGGAAATGAAGAATGGCAGAAGAAATCAACACGCCAAAAAAAAAAAAATAATCTCGGGGGGAAAACAGAATCTTGTGCTGGCACAACTGACACCAGGGTTTCACAAAAGAGCCCGCTGCCACCCAAGGATTAGCCAATTGCCTCAACTGGCAAAGGGGAGGGAAGCAGACAACCCACACCAGTGTGGGACAGCTCAGCCATCTTAGAAACCTTACACGGGTACGGCGCGTCACGTGCGTGGGAGTGAGAAACACAAAACCGCTCATACCGGTATTACTGAGAAGTGCCTACCGGCGGGACGTGCCCCCGCTTCCATTGCACACACTCAACTGCAGGCATCTGGGCAGGAGCTCAGATTTCTGGTGGGCTCACATCCACTGATTTCTTTTTTCCTGTCCAGAAACTTATTTCTTCTACATGCTCTCAGATTTTACGTTTTAATTGCACTCTGCTGACCTTTTTATTATTTTATTTTTCTGTCATGATCTCAAATGGTGTTTGTTGATTTTGTCTTTTATTATTACTCTGTTGTTGGGAGCACTTTGAAATCAAATTGTTGGAAAAATGTTTGAGGTTTCGGTGTTCGTTGAGCAAACCACCCAGCTCCTGCTGATAATGGCAGCACAAGTTAACTGTCTGGGATCACCACACAGCAGCTGTCAAAGGGAAAGTGGGGGGGGGAATGACACAAAGCCGCACATTTTTAACATGCTTCTAGCATTGCATCTAGCAGAAGTAGTGGTTTTATAGAAGCAGAACTATGTGGTTCATTGACCAATGATCTCAGATGGCTTCTCTGCAGGAACTGACATTTATCTGGATTACCACTTTTTGAAAAGGGTCTTTGGGACAGTGCTGTAAACTTCTGTCAGAGAGCAGAAAAAATGAGAAAAGCAAGCTGACCAAATCCTTCCAGGGTCTACCTGACAAAGTCAGTGACTGACAATAATATTAAGCAGCATAACCGTCACCTGGAAAGCAGACAGTCTGCTTACCAACTGATGAAACTACTTGACTTCTAGGTGTCCTACAGGCAAGCTGTTCTTTCCATTCGTTTCAGTGCAGCAGGCCTCCTCTTCAGAGAGACTCTCAAGAGATTTTTACGAGGCATGTTCCCTATCATCTGAAGTTCTGGATGACATCCCCCACGGTATCTTGCCAAAGATGAGCAAATACCATTTTTAAATCTCTGAATAACTAGAGAGATCATTTGACCATGATCCCACTAAGACTTTTCCTGGAAATATTTCCTGCCATGATGTGTTAGCCAAGCAGCCAGCCATCGTCCCACAGCCCCAAGGAGTGCCATTTTTCTCAAGGATACCACACCTGTACAGCAGGCAATAGAAATTAAACCCAGCGCTGCCCCCCGCTAAAAAGAAAGCCAAATTTCCCCCAGGGAGTGGATCTCTGGAATAAGAAGGTGCCGACCTCTGATCTCTGCCTCCACCAGAAGAGGACTTGCTAAATGCAAGGCAATCTCTCAACTGTCGTCAATGCTAAACAGGCAATTACTATGCTGATTGATTGATTACATTTCCCTGTCTAAATTATATCAGGAAAGAGGCAAATCACTCTAAAACGAGAAAATCACAGCCTGAATTCAAGCAGAAGTGCAGAGGACGGTTTTTACCAATATGAATCACAAACAGGTGGAACGGAGTCGAACTGAGGCCCTAAGCGAACAGTCCCAAAAGAAGAACGATGGCTAAATTGCTCCACAGCCTCTCTGACCAAGGAAAGGCAGGGCAGGGATTTGCAAATCAGCCATGATCACATCAGGCCATAACCTTTTGTGTGAAATTACCACGGGGGCAGAAGGGGTCAGGGAAGAGAACCACATGTCTCCAGAGACTGAGGATCCCAAAGTGCCACACAAGCGTATGCATTTCCAGTACACGCCACAAAAGCAGTACCATTCCAACAGAAACAACACATCCTTTTGCTTTTTATTCCCTCCCCCCACACACACACTTTGTACCAGCTGACTTGAGCCTCCTTATTGTACTTTTGTTTGCAGCGACAATTTCTTAGTGCCCTCAGTCTGCAGCTGGCAGCATGCAGACATTTGCTGCAGATATGACAGAGATGGCTTGCAACCTGCTTCATTTCACAAAGCATCTGACTTATCCGCAGCAGCGTGGCTTGCCAAACTCACAAAGGGCCCTACAAACTACCCTGCTGCTATTCTCTAACAGGCGCTGAGGCTGCCTGGCTCAGTGTTTTCAGCAGCTCTGTCACAGCATTTACCTGCAGCCTGGATGTCCCCTGCCTGGCTGGGTCATGGGCTTTGTCCCCAGCTTCTGCTTCTACCTGCCTGTTTCCTTGTACGCTCTGCTGCTTTTTTAGGCCTTCACGTCCCAGCACTGCCTTTCTCCACTCCTGCAGGCCCATCTATGCTCCAAGTTTTCCAGTTTTATCTCCAAATACAACTGTTAGTTTTTCCTCACACACTCCCTGTGCATCCCAGCCATCGCCTCCAACTCACCTCTTGCCGCTCTCCTCCCCAGACACTCGTTGCAGCCCCTGTCCTGTGTGCCCCACGGCTGGCACAAGAGCCCCAAACTCGGGGTGTTTCCAGGACAAACAGCAGCGGGTTCCAGGAAGCAGCACCGACGCGTTCACAATGGCCACCATTATGTGCACTCGGGCACCTGAAGCCGCAAGGCCCCGCTGCCACTCCGACCCCAGTTTCCTCAGGCTGAGAGGCCGCAGGCCTCAGTTTCACTCTGGACACTCAGTTCTCGTTGCGGGCTCCCTCACTCACACCAGGGATTTCCATCACAGCTGCCTCACCACAGGGCACCGCCATTTCCACTCGCCCAGCCCCCGGCACCTCAGGGCACCACCACCGGCAACGAAGGCCTCAGCTCCACAAGGAGTGTCTCTGGGGGGAGGAAGGGGGGGCGGATGAAGCCCAGCTGCCAAAGCTTTTAATTCCTTCTCACAGAATCAGGGCTGAAATGTTTGAAATAATTTCTTAACAAAAACAAAAAGGGCGGCTGAAAAGAATAACATTATGACAGCTGCTGGGAAAGCCACCAGTGGGTGAAACCTGGTCTCTGCGTTGATCCCCAGCCGCTGTGTACAGGAAGGAAGGGATTTTTATATCCTGAGCTACAGTCTGCGCTTTTATTTACTTTCCCCTTTCTCCCAAAGCAACCCTGGCTCACGCTTGCTGCTCTCCTCTTTAGGATGCCTTCCACAAGCTGGAAAGGAGACGAACTCAGCAGAGGCCACACTACGTTTGAATTTTGGCTGTGACGGTCTGGTGCCAACCTGTACGGGCTCTGGCAGCAAACATGAGCCAGGTACTCTACTTAAACACCTTAAAGCATTCCTGCCTTAACTAATACCCGAATGGGATGTTTGGCTGGATCAGATTGTGACATGAACAAATCATGCTATCCACAGGAAGGCATTTCTTCAGAAATATTTACCCTCTTCTCAAGGCCAAAGGCTTTGCCACTGTTATACTTCAGGACAGAATCACTTGCTGTAAGCATGCTCCTAAACAAAGTTTCCCTACAGAAGAGAAAACCAGCCTGTACAGTCATTATAAGAAATTAAACAAATATTCAAATGATATTAAATTTAATTATGTATACTTAATGACAGGCATGTGCTTTTTAAAGAACAGATGTTATGCAGATGTGGTCCAAGGTAAAGATGACAACAAAAGCTCTCTCTGTTCTTAAGAAAATGCTCTTATGGAGCACACAAATGTCTTTAACCAGCCATCACTCATATTTTATTCCTCAGCTGTGTATAGCAAACATCCCTTCCTTCTCTGCTAAATACACACCAGTTAGTTTCTGTTGGTTTTTGTTTGGTTTTGTGGCAGAGAAGGTAGTACAGGTGTTTATTTTTGAAACATAGAGCAGGCACTAAAAGATCATCAAAGGGTTTCCTGATCATCCCCACTGCTGCAGCTGCCTCTTAGGCTATTCCACAAGCTTCTCCTACCTCACCACCTCCTAGCTTTTGTGCAGAAAAAGCAGAACGTGTCAGAAATCTCTGTCCTGCCTTGCATTTCCCCTTGGTCAAATATTTTTCAGGAAGTAGTTGATCTGGCCTGCAGGATATGAAAACCAAGGTCAACCACATCACTAGATGGCTGGTAAGAAATGAAAATAATAGCACGTCTGAAGGGAGGCCAAGAAAATTAATTTGAAGAGGAAGTTATTTAAGACAAAGTTGTGCAAAATAGAAAAAATATTGCTATTCCATTTCACAAGGTTCTTGTCAGAATCAATGATATTGTGACACTAAAATACACAGCAACAAGTGACATACACATACTTAATAACCATACTGTTGCATGTGATAATTGCTTTTATTCTACAGTCAGTGGCTACATTTCCAGATCCTTTGATTTCCATCCAAAACAAAAACCTAGCTTGCTCTTGTGCATGAATACTGGAAGCCAACATGAAAATACTCCAACATGCAGAACAAGAACTTGTAAGGATATGCCAGCAAAAAGTAACTCTGTGTGATCTTACACATTATGGACACGATGCTTGCATTTTTTTCATGCACAGGAGCACAGGGTCACTTTATGAATCATGAGAGAAGTAGAAAGAGGAGAAAATATTGGGGAAAAAGTACCTTAGAAATTTGTAGTTTAAAAAATGGAATTGAGAAATATTGTAACATTTTAACTTGCATTTGGCAAGATCAAATTTCATTGCAATTTATAGCAGCTTTGAAGAGTACATTGGGAAAAACCAGAGCCAACCGCCAGCAGGTGAAGAGAAGCAAAAAGAACCTGTGAGGACTGCACCTCTCCGCACTGCATCACCAGCCTTCTCTGCCTCCTCGCTGTTTGTGTTCCCTGCTCTGTTTGACTTAATTAACTGCAGGACACACACACTAATCATGCGGGGGCTCCCTCCCACCTCCCCATCCTCTCTCCAAGCCACCCAGACACACTCCTAAGGAGCAGGCAGCACCACGTACGAAAAGCACGCTGGAAGGTGAGTGGGAAGGAGCTCCATCTCTGCTCGTCTCCCACCCCAAACAGAACAAGTCTCTCGCCAGACCCTGGCTGAAATTTGGCACCTTTGCCTCTCTGCACGCAGTGCAGATGGCAGGATAGACGTGCCTGCTGGTGCAGGAAAGCTGTGCCAGCTCTCAGGAGGGGGCGGAGAGGGAAGGCATTAGCAGAGAAGGGTCACCACAATTAGTGCTTCCTTCATCTCTTGCCTCTTTTCCAGAGACTGATGGAAAGATTTGGGAGGGGGGGTGTCTCACTACTGGATGTCACCAAAAATCTCTCTTTTCCCCACAGACTGTGGCCTGATTGAATATTTTTTTCCTTCTCTGAACAGCTGCTTATGTACCATTTGTTTCCCTGTCCATTCCTGTTGATTTAATTAACGCTCCTCTCAATATTCTCCAAGGAAACTAATGGCTCTGGTGGTCACTGTAAGGTGCCAAGTAATTTGCATGACCATTTCCAGTTAAGATTCCTTAGAATATTGGTGTCAGCTAGCCTTGTTTTACAACAAATTAGTTTAAGCACGTGAAAATGTTCAGTTACTAGGAAGCACAGACTAAATGTGCAACGAGAAAAAAGAAAATATCCTTCCCTCTACTCCTCCAACACCATCTGCACTGCATTCACTGCAGTTTTGCACCATACCTTTGTTCCACCAGAACCCAAATAAGGCTGCAGCAAAATAACTAGAAAAGCTCCACAGACTTTTCGTTTGTTTAGCCTTTGTAATGTCTGCCAGAGACGAACAGAAAGACCAGGCTTTGGTTTTGAGATATTAAAAGTCCTCCAGAGGCTGAAAATCATGCAAAGGAAAATTGGATTTTAAGGCACAATAAACACATCTTCGTGAAATACTAAAAACCTCACAAAATAAAAATAAATGTTCATGTAAACCAAACACCAGACATCACATGTCTCTTCATCCGTAGCCCTGCATGCCCGGGAGAAAAAACATATACAATATTGCAGAGTACAAGGACTGGGTTTTCAGGCAAGGCAGTTGCTATTTGTCCCTCCGTTCCCCAGGCCTTCTGGAAAAGAAGCTTATTCCTTCTCTCTCTCCCCCCGCCTCCCCCCCACACACACCTCAACAACTATTTCCCAGTCCCCATTCCACCCCCTTATCTGTTAAATGAAGAAAATGAAACCAACTCCTCAGCAAGCCTCCAGACCCAGGGACAAAACACACTGCACAAGACCCAGGTATTATCATAAAGAGTAAGCTTGCTTAAGGGCTCGAGGATTTTTTTTGTGTGGATATGGTCACATATCAAAAGCAGTCTTGAGAAAGCCCTATGCAGCACACATGCTGTGAATCTGTAAACTTTTTAGTGGCCATTTGCACATTTAAAAAAGCATGTTTTTAAAATCCTTGAAGATCAAAGCACATCAGAAGAGAGTTTTAGATAAAAGGCAAGATAACATAGTGCAGAGATCCCCAGAGTCAGCCCAGCGGTTTTCATGACATTTTAGTCGCATCTTTATTCCTCTCTCTCTCAAAAACCCCAAAGGTCAATTTATTTAAATTGGTCAAAGATCAGCTGGAAAGTGAAAAAGACTGAAAATAAATAGGAATTGACACAGTGCACCTGAAAGATACTTTTTCAGAGAAAATAGTTTTTCCTGTGTTTGGCAAGCACACTGTATACTTGGCACACTAAATACTACTTCAAATAGTAGTATAATAGAAGTCAGCTCAGTTGTGTCAGTGACCAGCCACTGCCAATGAACCTCACTTCCGTGACTGAATGTAAAATCGCTCACATGAAGTAGAATTCTCATCTTGTACAGGAACCTGAACATCCAGTAAGCACAGAAACAAAACATCCAAGGCCCTCATTAAATGGAAATACCTTCTAGCAAAATAATTCTCATCAACTGCAGACACGACAAATACATGCACAAATTCCAGCTACAATCATACAACCATGTAACTAGAGGCAAAGGCATTTCATTGTGTTCTGTAGTACTCCATACCCACCTAAGAGTAAGCACAATTCTCTTAAGTTTAATCAAAAAAGAAATGCATACAAAAGGGACACCAGAAGCTGCTGCTAAAAGCTTGCCCATAAGCCACACACGTTTCTGTTGTCCAAACAGTTTTGCACTATTATATTTTGTAAAATAATCATCCTGAAACAGAGGTTTGTATGAATTTTTTCTTGAGATACTGATTTTGATGAGCCAATTGATGGGACAGGGCTTGGGATGCTTGCAGGAGACAGGACTGTAAGGAAGCTGGAAGAGGGGTAGCGGTGGCTGTGGGATGAAGGACAACATGCCACCTCTAAAGCTACCAGGCACGGTGCAACCCCTCGCTGAGAAGCACTTGCAAGGACAGAGCATTCTCCCTTGCAAAGACAGACGATCCAAATCAAGTCATTAAGCCTTCACTTACCAAATTCTGAATAGCGGTCAAAATCTGGAGCTGGACCACAGTCAAGAGTGAAAAATGCCCCCTAGCTCATTAATGTACAACCCCACATTCAAATTCAAGATTTTATGGACAGCTACAAACAATCAGCCAGACAACATTACTGTGCATTAATCAAACCAGTGTTGATGCTTGACAGCAGCGAACACAAGATTTGTCTAATTTGTTTTCATAGAGAACACTGTCAATTTACCAACATTATTTTATTAAGCTCTTAAGAAAACTCTGAAGTTCCTTAGAAACCCAGACCTTCTGGTTCCTTAACAATTAACTTTGCTGCATTGTAAACAAAATAGCTACCTTAATCCAGTAAAATAGAGACAGACTCCTCACAATTTGAAACAAATTTGGCCAAGATACAAAAGAAAGCATCAGGAAAGTTCATACATACAAACCAAAAGCCAGAAACTGAATAGATATACCAGCTGAGGAGGTAGCGCGTTTAAGAAAGGTATTTTAGCACCAGATGGCTACTTGTTCCATTTTTAAATCTTACCTTTGGCCCTTTTACAATCAGGGACCCAATTTTCTGAAAATTCCTCCTATGAAGATCGGTTTCCTAAAATGTCACCTACATAAATCACTTGTGTTTATGAGCGCATCTGTTGTGGTCAATGGTCACTTCATAGTGCTGGGTAAGACTTTCAAAAGCCAGCAGCTGACGGTCCATTGAAAAGCTATTTAAATGGGGATGGGGAAAGCCTGACAAATGGTGGTAAGTAACACGGGGCTGTTTGTGCTATGTACAGCCTTGTAACGCACACGGCAGAGAAAGTGGGAGAGCGCGCTCTGTACAGTTTGCAAAATGTAATCCACTCTTTATCACCATCCATCTCCTGGCTGCTAGCCACCTTACATTTTGCTTTTTTATTGCAGTAAGTAATACTTAATTTTCACCAGATGTTCATTCATCGATACCCCCGGAGGTTGCTTCGAGCCCATTTGCTTCCCCCCAGCCTTTTCAGGCTGGTGAAGTCTACCAGCAGCTCTGAGATTCCTCTCAGCCTCTCCATAAATCCAAATACAGGACGGGTGACAAGACAACCAAGAGCGCCCATTCCTTTCGGAGGGTATGAAAGCGATGTGATTGCGCAGTCATCTAAGCTCCTAGAGCACTGGTTTCAGTTCGTAGCGTTCTGAGTACTTCTGAAAGAGTCTGCAAAAGGTAACTCCAAATATCACAAGCCCTTCATCAAGTACAGTTAAATTCACTTCACTGGGACTAGCACCTCAGTGATTACTTTTCACTTTATTTTTTTAAGGGAACTCAAGAAGAAAAATGTTGAAAGCCACTATTCAACAGCAAAAGAAGTTTCAGGAGGGCAGTTATGCAGCCCTATGGGAGAGACCATAAAACACAAGCCATATGAACCCTTTTCCTCTCTCTTTTGTTTAAAGGTAAAGTGGGTGAGCACATACTGTTTCTCTTGGAAGTAGGACCGATTGGCTCCGACTCTCCAAACATAAAATTACTGAGCTTGCTTGGGAAAGCTATGAAAGTTGTACGATTGCTTCAAATGCTTACAAGATGGCCAGGGTACTGCTCGCCAAGTGTGTGGGTCATGCGGAGCTTTTATTTGCTAATGAACATTGAGGGTGGGTTGGCCCTGGGAACAAAAACCTGAGCAACATCATAACTTGGCTCTGATAACTGCTAGGAACATGTATTGGAAATGCGTTAAAGAAGCCTTCCCCGAAGAAAGCTCCCTCTCATAGCAGCAGTTCAGGCAGGAGTTTTTTCCACTTACGGCCCCTTTGAAACTGGGGAATAGCGGGGTACTGGGGTGCAAGCGATTTAAGGACTCACCTCCCCTGCCATGCAGGCAAACCGGGATCTCTGCAGCCCCTGGGAGGCAGGGGATGCACAACAAAGCTCAGGGTCTCTCCCAGGCAGACACCAGCCATAACCTGGGCCATTCAGCTGCTCTGCCTACACTAAAACCTCCGCCTCGCTGCCTGGGCTGGAGGCACAGCAACCTGCCCCACTGCAGGCTGCCAGATCCCCGCAGCTGCACTGCTCAAGTCACACTTTTATCCTCCATCTCCCTTCACCGTCACTGTCTTCCCCCCTCGTTCAACCAGAGGTAGGGTTTTTGTTTGTTTTTCAAACTATGAGTTTGTTTAAACAAAGAGGCATGCTCGGTCCGTGATGTTCTTTCTTTTTTTCCCCACTCCCTCCCCTGCCCTTTTCCCAGCAGAAATCACGCTCACGCGCCGTGCTTGTTCCGCACCGAGGAACTTGCCCGGGCCCTGCTCAGCCCTCCCCAACGGGGCTCCGAACCACAGGTCTCACCCTGCCCCTTGCACTGCAGCTGAGGCTGAAGAAAGGAGGATCAAAGCAGCTGCGAATAAATAAGGCTAATAATAACGGTGGCGTTACGATCATTAATTATTAATACATTTCATTTCTAAACCACCGTGACAGTCTAGACCACCCGGCGAAAGATGAGCTACATCTGTTACACGCTCTCTCCTGTGAAAGCAGATTTAGAGGAGCTGGTGGATTTGTGAGGCTTCCGCGGTGCCAGCAGTCACAAAACGCCTCCCCTACCCACGGGTTAACAGCCCAGCGGCCAGGCAGGCGCCACAGATAGCGCGGGGCAGAGTCCACTGCATCGGAGAGCGTGCTGCAAAATGTGGTTTTTTGATTTATTTTTTTTTAGTGCTGTCTGAATTACGCGACGCAGTAATTCTGTAAGAATAAAAATTAAGGCTGGCGATGTCACTAGCACAGTTTCACCCAACTGCCACACACGCATGCATGCTGCTGTTGTAGTTTAAGAGCACTGGAAAATACACAAGTGTTATGTTTCAGAGCTTTAAAGTGCTACTATAAGCAGAATGGGCATACAGGTGACGAGGGGCAGAAGGTACCACGATGACAAGACCAACAATTTGAAGATTTAAGAGCACTGCTCTTTTGACAGGGTGTGAAGCACAGCCCAGCCTCATCGCCTCGGCTTACCCTGCAGCCCGTTCCCGCTGTCCCGGCTGCACCTCCACAACGCTGCCCAGCTTTGTGGCAAAAGGGGAAAAACCCAGAGCACCCACACGCACACATTCAGCAAGTTACACAAGCCTGTGTCACAGCCAAGACGAAAACAGGTTCAGGACCAAGCGGGTGACCTTCTGCCTCGCTCGGGACATGCCCATCGCTGGCACCGCGAACCCCCGGCAGGACCTGCATGCCAGGGGTTCAGCTTCCACTCCTAACTTTCAACACCTGTGTCTCTCCCATTAATAACCACCATGTGTGCGCAATTACAGCCTCAAGG
Source organism: Anser brachyrhynchus (assembly GCF_964034855.1). Classification (NCBI taxonomy): domain Eukaryota; kingdom Metazoa; phylum Chordata; class Aves; order Anseriformes; family Anatidae; genus Anser; species Anser brachyrhynchus. The sequence goes on along the minus strand of NC_137710.1, from coordinate 7,426,968 downwards.
AAAAGTGCTGGTTTGCATTTTTCTCTTCCGTGCCAGAGCCTGCCGACTCCATTAGGGGTTCCAGCACAGGGACTTAATGGCCCTGCATCCCTGCAGCAGTATCCGCTGCTGGATGAAGAAGGGAAGCGACTCTTCTCTCTCCTTTAGAGCCGGGGCAGAGCTGGGCTTCAAAGTCTCAAGCAGACACTCAGGAGGGGAAAAAAAAGCAACCAAACAAAAAAGCAATCCCCACGTGGATATGATGAGAAAATTACAATTTGGAAGACAACACATTTGCCGATCCCCTAAGTCTTTCACTAATGCACTTTCAGTCGTGTTGTTTTTTGTTTGGTTTTTAATTAAGGCCCTAGGAATATTCAAATGTGTAAGCTGTTGCATAAAGCTGTGATGTTACTCATCACCTTACGCTTAATTTTATAAAAAAGCATGCTGACATTTAAGAACAAGTCTATAAGGCAGACGACAAGTATCATCTTAAACACTGTTTAGACTAAACATCAATGCAAATGTTTTTCATCGCTGTTTTAGAAATACCCCCATTATTACAGAAAAGCAATCAAGTCGCATCCTCCTTTCCTACCACACAAAGTTAAAGACTGCTAAGTTGATTTTCCTGAATTTCACTGATCCGTGACTCTTCTGTCTTGTCAATTATCAATGGGGATGCTGAAAATGAAAATACGCCTGTGTGATGAGAAGCCTTTTCTGAAGAGACAATCAAAGAGCCTAACAGCTCCAGTCCAGGGAGCTTCAGGCCGCAACTCAGTTTAAACACAGACATCCTTGACAGGTGAGGATAATTATAAGGCTTGATCCAGCCATGTGGTTCCACCTACTTGAACAGAAAGGTGTGATTTTAGAATAACGTAGTAAATAGCTGCAGTCTCCTGTGGACAAACTCTAAACACACTTTGAATGGTTTGAGCTTAAGAGGCCTTATAATTAGGAGGTAAGCTGGTTTAGAAAGCCCATGTTTGAAAAGAAGAATAATTTCTGCATGTTTCTAAACTAGCTGCGTACGTGCAGTGCAGGCCACGGGAATGCCAAAAATATAGATTTATCCTTAGAGAGCTATCAGCTTGTAAGTAAGGAAAATAAGGTGGTGGGGGGTAATCAAGATCACATTTTTAGCAGTTTGGTGCAACAATTTATTCCAGTGTTGTCATTTTCTGCCTCTTTCTGAACAACAGGCTGTCACCACAAAAATAAAAATAAATAAATAAATAAATAAATAAATAAATAAATAAATAAATAAGCGGAGAACAGCAGTGGAAACAGTTTCACATCCCTTTTAGCAAGCCTTCGGACTTTTTTTTGGTCATCCAGAATTCACAATTAACACGTGTTCACTGGAAGTCTTGAACTCAAAAAACTTATGCTAAGGGATAAAGAGTTCTCTGTACAAGCATCTCTTGTGTCAAGGGATGTTTGAAAGCGATCTTATCTGGACTAAACTTTAAATCAGTAAATATTACAGATAACAGATTAAATCTGCCAGTTATATGCACACGTCTGACTGTGCAAAAATATTTCACTTGCCTTTCAGAGCATCGCCACAGCCCATGCTTAGTGCAGTAGCTGCTTTTAATCATTTTTACTTGGCTCCCCTAAAGAGTCCTCACACTAACTCAAAGCACACTATCTTTTTCATTTCCTTTTTTGAGGGCAGCAAGAGGGATCAAGAAGAGAGTAGCTAAAATATAAAACAGATGCTTTAATGTTTGTGATCTTTAATGTTTCCCGAGTTTTTACTACCATGTAATTTTAAGGGCTAATTATGAAATTACTGTCTATGTTCAAAAGAATTTTCTTCCAAACCAACATGCAAGTTCCTTACCAGCATCCAAGTCATCTACAGAGACATTTTAGTAGGGGAAACAGTTCTGTGTTGAGGGGGCTTCTTGACTAACCTTCCCCTCCTATTATCTGACTCGGTCTCAAATGTACAATATTTTTTGGTAATTCCCAAACACTAAAGCTGAAACAAAACAGATGCCAGTCTGTGTTAGCATTACAGTACGCTTTACAACCCTAAACACAACAGAGCAACAATGCGGTGCGATGCCATTGCCTTGCCTTCCTAGCGTTCGTATTTGAAGAAACCAAGCTAAATGGAAACCCTCTTTCTTTAAATTGAATTTGACAGCCCAAGTTTCCGGACAGGTCTGAGCTTGCACTCCATGGAGACACAGTTGGCGGGTTCATGCCAAGAGAGACAGAGGTATCCTTCAAAAATGGTGCAGCGGGACACAAACCGAACGTTTCACCTTCAGGAAAGGTAGGACCTGGCGTATCGTTGTTGGGTGGATGGGGGAACAACAAAAAGTCTGGCTTGCAACTTCACTCTGGGTAAAAATAAAACAATTTGTGTGACGCTCCCTCCCTCTGCTCCTCAGTTCTTCACTGCCTCCCCCCGTTAGCTGCGACTTACCCAAGGCTTTCCACGGATATTTCTCCATCTGCAGTTACAGATGTATGATCGCTATAGGAAACGCTCAAACCCCACCTATTATGATTAGGGATATAGTTAGCGCTCCCCTCACCAGCAGCCAGCTTTCAGAACTACTTTGCTCTCTGTAATTGTAGTCTTCAGCTGAAAGTTTTCTCACTGAAAACACTTTTAACACTTCTGTTTTGACCAATACAGCTACCAAGAAGGACAGTTATTTGCTATCAGGATCTTCCTGTTTCTGACAGCTGAACCCGAGATACACTTAATGCAAGTAGAGGCCAAATGTAATAATTTAAAAATGCACAAACGAGCGTACTGTAGGGGTGCATTAGCAGCCTGCTGCTTGCATTCAGCTCTGCTATTGTGCTGCCTTGCTGCCAATACATGCTTGCCAATTCCAGTAACCACACTTTATAAACCAATTGTTAGTAAAAGGAATCCTAAGCTGCATGCACACACACAAAGGACTCCACAGCTTCGACACACAGCAAAGTTCAGTTTCTCTTAAGAAGCTATATAAGGTTCAGGAAAAATTTCAACTGCATGTTTGCAAGGAAGGGGTAGAAAAGCACGTAGAGGGATGTGCTCTGCTCAGCTGCCGCGAGCTGATGAAGGTCCCAGCTCCCCCCCAGACTTCATCACCAGCAGCTCTGCAGAGCGTCTAGGACAGAAATGCTCTTGGTCAGGAACACAGCTGGATGTCACCAAGATAAATGCAACAGGGCCAATGGTTTTGAACGTTCGTGCAAGTGAAATAAGCTTTGGGACTGTCATGCGCACCTCCACGGTGCAGAAATAAAGATTCTTTTCATCATTTTCACTACTACGATTTTCTTTGGGGATCTGTTATTGCTCGGTAATTGCATTCCGCCAGACCTGCACGCAGTCGCTGTCACGCTCACCCTGCGAACCGACTAATTGTGTCAACAGAGATAAGGCTCACATCCAGCCCCGAGAGCTCTGCCGGACGCAGCCTGACGGAAGGGGGGTGAGGGGAGGCAAGCCTTGAAAGCTCAAAAAGTAACTGAATTTTAGAAAAGCATGCTTTCCAGCCTCAGGATGTGTGGCAACCTACAAAAAACATGTTTAAAAATCCAGCCAAACACACAGAGGGGAGCAAAACTCACTCAGGTAAGGTAACGTGTCATAAAGTGACAAATGGTACCACTAAGACTCAACTGACAGCAAGAAGACAACAAAGAAAATATATTGTTTCGGTTCATTTTTCCCCTCATGCTCCCTCAATAAATCCAAGGCAGGGAAACCAAGCTTTCAAACCACCCAACGGCAGCAGAAAATGGTGCAAACCAGCAAAATTCCAGCCTGAATCAGAGGAAAAAACGCACAGCAGAGCGATAGCAATCAATTTTACTTTCATCCCTGCAAAACCACGGCTGTCTTCTGAACCACGTGGCGCACACTTGGGTTTTCCCCCAGAAAAAAGCCCCGGTGTATGTATCACCACATCGCTGCCGAATGCCCTCCCCAGATGAGGGCTGCCCACTCTCGGCAGCTTGGGGTGGATGGATGTGCTTCCCAAGCTCACTGCTGGCCCATGGGGACCGTCGCGTGTGTTTTGCGAGTTCATTCCCTTACTGCATCTGAGGTTTGCTCTTCCCCTTCTCCCAGGCCTCCCCCTCCTTGTCCTGCCACGCTGGGGCTGCCCAGGACCCTGCAATGCCCACCTGGCACAACCTGGGTTAGGGTTAGGAGCAGGCAGCGCTGTTCGAACAACAGCCACCTGTGGCGAGTCACGTAACGGGAGCAGGCTTCTCTTCGCCACTCCTGGAACTTCAAAATATTAAAAGCGCCGCTCTTGCGCATTCTGCCATTTGGAACAGGGAGGAAAAATCCATTCAGCTTTTCTATTGAAATGGTTTCAGAGGATTTGGCACGCAGTGTTTTTGAAAGGGTCACAAAACGGATCTAATCCCTTGATTTCAGCTTTGGTCTAAATGAACAACAAACGGTGGTTGAAATTCACCATGAATTCAAAAGTCAAGAGGCTCAAAGTGAAGAGACCTCAGTGTCATTTACATCCACGCCATCCAAGAGTCCGTCATACATCCTCAACTGTTTGGGCAAGAAAGAGCCAAAATGCTAATTACGTTTTCTGTGAATAGTTAACTGGAAAGGTTTGTGTTGCCCTGTTTTCTTACAATCCCTGGCAGCAAGAAAAAAAAGATGACTTTTTACCTACTCATTACTTTAATAAAACGTCAAAAACACACAGGATCACTTGAGCATGCGGATTTGACTCCATTATTATACCATATAATTTCAACAGCCTGTGGTTTTATTGTCCACAAAAAGCAGCAACTTACTGAAGTGAAAACACCAGTGGTATTGCATTTGTGGTGTAACGCCGCAATACGCTCACAACCTTAATGCTGAAACTTGTTTGTATTTCCTCATGTGTCTAAGTCACCAAGGCATTCTGGAACAATTGCTTTTTTATTTTTTAAAGAAAGACTGAATAGGTGAAAATACAGCTATATATTTAATCAAATAAAAATAAGAGGTCACCACACGCGTTACAGGAATTGCTTCATTTAAAATGACTCAGCTCTGTCCCGGCAGGGCCAGCCAGCGTTGATACTGCTGCATCAAAACCAGATTTCATTCCTTACCTTCCCTGCCCCACATATCTCTAATATTTATGGGCAGTCTGGTAATGGAGATTAGACTATGACTTATCAGGCTGCAATAAGGCATGTTAACATGGAATTATGGCCTTTTAGCATAACCAATAATGATGGGTAATGCTATTTACCTGAAGAAAGAAACATCGCTGTCACAGCTGCAGCTCATTCTAGTGAGTATAATTTAGTTCAATCATTTATAAATGCCTGCCTTGCTTATGCTTTCCATTTTAATTTCCTTGTACTCCTTTAGTACTCCTTGTACTAAATCTCACCATATTTAGAAAGACATTTTGGATGTCCTACATAATAATCTCTGACGGTAACCAAAAGGAAAAGCACGGCTGACACGCACTATTATTTAGCCCAAGTGAGATCCCCTGACCAGCCCGGCCAGCTGAGGACTAATCCTGCAAACACGGGCACACACCTGAGGCACAACCAGCCCTGCTGGCTGCAGCACGGTGACTCACACCCGCTGCTAAGTGTTTGCACAACAGATGGAGACCAAACACGTATGAATAGGTCTGAGGTTACACTTCAGGTCCCCAGTATTTTTCCTAATCTCTTCCTTTACGCAACAGAACTCTTGTATTTAAAGCTGTGTGGTGTCCTGCATCAACGGCACACGCAACCCCGCTCAACATTTAAGACAAGAAAGCTGCTAGTTCTGCTATTTCTGCACCTCTGCGCTCAACTCAAGACCCCACATATTTTGCTCATCCCTTGTACAACCAGCTGAACACCCTTAGCAGAGAAGCCCTTCCCCTGTAGATGTGAAGAAAATCATGGCAAATCACAATGGAACAATTACAATTTTTTCCTACCGTGGGTTTCTTCTCTCAGGCAACACCAGCTATTTAGAAAATCTCACTCATTTTCACACAGCGAGCATTCATGGGCTGTCCCACAGTATTGCCACAAGGGAGATGTGTCTGCCAGGTAAGCAGGACGCAGTAAATTTGTAGTTATCTGGGGAGATTCGTGTAGCAATTCTATAAATGCTCCCAAAGATTTTACTATGTTTTACTCAAATTGAATAGCCTTCGAGATTTGAGACTATCAAGCTGGTACGTTCATTGAGATAACCGATTTGAGCCCCTGATAGAAAACTCATAGGAGCAACAGGTGGATGGCAAGGAGCATATAATATATATATATACATACATATATATATTTAAAAGCACCATGATGGTGAGTAGAAGGTGATAAAAATTCTGAACACCATCCATTGGATTTTTCATTAAAGTCTGCAAGATTTCTAACCAATTTTGCCAGTGATTAATAGAAGAAGCCCTTCAAAAGCCTGTTCATTCACAAGCCCACTCATTTATTCTGTGTGCATGATGTGATCTTGGCACGTACGTAGACACTTGAGAAGGGATTATTTTCATCCACCAATATAGTTACGACTTTGCTAATATGTCTTCCTTGTCCAGGATATTTTTAAGCAATCTAAAGACTAATGAATCATATGGAAGAAGGATGTTACTGGGCAGAACACGGGAGGCATGAAAAAAGAAGACAGACAGCTGAACAATTAATTTTCAATTACGATTAAGTGAGAACATTTTCTGAGAACATTTACGCAGGAAAGACATTGCTGAGACTTTGCAGTCGCTTTTTGTGAAATGAGGAAGATCATTCACAGTAGGCAGGTTCACACAAACAGAAAACAGCTAGCAAATTTTACAGACTAAACAAGCTCGTATTTCACATAGAATACGAATACTCGAAGAAGAAACTTAATTCTTAAAAATGAATTAATTCCAGACCTTAACCACTGACGGGATGTAAGCATTTGAACTTCAGCTTCTCATCCAATAGGCCTGTTCTGCTAAGGCATAATTGTCATTATACACCATCATCTCATGGGATTGCCCTGAAATATTCTCAAGGAGGTTAGAAAAATTCTGGCTGCACTAAATTATTTTCAAACTAGTGTTACTCTTCCTTCTAAAAATACAGAGTGAATGACTTATCTATTTGGAAAAGGGAGAAGTTGAATAGGTCCATGTGACAATTTCCCATTTTACTTACGTTCAGCTAACACAGAGAAAAGGGGAATTCATAAGACCACAAAGTTTACAGAAAACAAAAACTGTATTACATCCATGAGATATTAAAAGACACTATGAGACTTTAAGGTCAGAATTGCAACATTCAAAGAAAAGTGGACTGGAACAGACTAAAAAATAACTATGGGTTATTAAGTCAGTAGCAGCAAAGGAAAAAATGTGCTTCAGAGAGCTTTTTAATTACTTGACCAGTATTAATCCTTATTAAGTATTAATTAGGGAGGTTGTGGTGTTTTTTTTTTCCTCCTCCTCTCTGAAGTGCAGCACAGTGTTTAAATACTGTCCAACAAGGCTACTCCTTGGGGGAAAAAAGTTTTGCATGCATGTGGTTTCTTTGCTTTTTCAATCTGTCATGTTATTCTGGACTTTTATGGCATTTCAATCACCAGCTATGGTGAAAGTGTAAATGTTATAATGAGAGGAAACGAAAACACAAGTGGCTCCGATTAGAAGCTTATGCAGAAAAACTGAGCATTACAGAAAAGTACCATCTTAGCTGAAAATAAATTCTTCATAAACAGAAGAGCTGCTAATTTGAGATGACTGGCTAACTACCTATGCGCTCTTATCCTTTCTTTTCCCCCTCTGGTAACCCCTAAGGGCTTCACCATCTTCAGATCTACAGAAATGTGTTAATAAGGAGACAAGGAAGAAAGGGACAGCAGGGCAGATGAGCTCGGCGTTATCTAGCAATACTGCATCCACGCTTTACAAGACCATGTATATAAAAGGACAAGCTCTCTTTGAGGACACGCCAATTGAAATCTTAATTATACAAGCTGGAGGGTAAATACACTTCTGAAAAGAGAGGTAAAGACCCATAGGAGAAGGAACAGTATAACATTTTTTAATTTTTATTGTAAGAGACTTTCAGTGACTGATGAATTGATTCACCTGCTTTATGCATTCAATTTCTTCACATACGCATCATGTTTGCTCATTATACCACCCTTTCAAACCACACACATGCACACAAAGTTCATACAAAGCCTGAAAAAAAAAAGACAGCAAAAAACCCCACCTCTGAGCAGATGCAAGTCTTGTAAAAGATTAATAGGCACAACAAACAATCGCGGCTGCAGGGGGAAAAATATCCTAGTTAAATATTTCAGTGCTTTCACCAAACATCTGTCCCCCACACTGCGCTCGACAGCATGGCAAGGTAGCTCCTCACAAAGACCCACAGACATCTGCTCGCCCAAGACCAACGCGGTCAGTGCGGTGCCAGCTCAACGCTGGGAGTGTCTGGGGAAGGAACCCACTGTCATCATCCCCGGTGAAGATGTTCCCCTGTTAGCTGCCTTCAACACTCGTCTCTGAGGGTAACAGCATGGGATGTGTAATGTTAGTACAAACTGATCTGGCACACACGTACAAACAACACCTGGATGTTGTACTGGGAGTCTGCTTCCTATGGGAAGGGGGCAAAGGCTGACAGAAACCCAGAGCTGCACATGGGATGGCGCTGGGCCTTAATGGGACAGCTCCCCGGGCCTTAGCAGGCACCTGTAAAGCAAGCTACACCCACTGGAAAGCCTCGCTGCCATACGGGTAAGGCTGCCTGCTAAACAGCCGTGGCATGCTTTTATCACCTTCTCTCCCAACCCTTCAATATTGAAAGAAACAGCAAGTTTTGAATCACTTTCACACAAGCAAGTTAAAGGGAGACAAGGAAGGGCACCGGCACCAGGGCGAGAAGCTGTGCCGCGCGTTTCACACCCAGAGCAGGTACAAGGGACCGGCACATGAGCAGCTTTGCTCAGCCACTCCTGCCTTGAGCGCAGACATCCCTCATCCCCATCACACCGGGCACACTCAGGAGGCCCCATGCACTAGGCCAGGAGCCGTGGGGACACGCAGGGCCCTGTGGTGAAGCCGAGCCCGCTGCGGGCAGGCTGGATGGCAGCCGGACCCTTCGGGGCAGGCCCCCATCGCTCCGCTCGCAACCACCCTGAGCAACCTGGGAGTAAACTTAATAAAAGCCCTGGGAATGCTCTAATCTCTTCCACTTGAAAAGCAATTAACGTTGCACTGTGGATGTCAAATAGCCTTGGGATCTGACAGGCCACCAGGGCCTCCGCAAAGAAAGCGCTAAAGAGCGACTTGGGGTTTCCAGCGCATCTCCCCTCGCGCGCAGCGGAGCGCCGAGCAGAGGTTACGTGCTCCTCGCCTCCAGTCCCAAACGTCAGGTCTGGGGCTGCTGCAAGCACACAAGGAGGGCACTGAGCCTCCAGCACCTCAGAGCTGGAGGAACAACTCCAGGGTACTGGCTGGCCCCTTCCCAAGGCAGGAGAGCTGGGCGGTCCCCAGGCAGGGCACGTCCCCACGCCGTGTCCCCAGCCACGCAGTGCCAGCAGCGGAGCCACCCACGGGTGGGCAGCCCACGCTGTGTGCGTAGCTGTGCCTCCCTCTCCTCTGGAAACTGTCATCGCCCCCAAATGTAACCCTCTTCAACTGCTGGCACAGCCCCACGCAGAACCAGATCTTCAAAACAACTCTATTTTCCAGGATTTTAATACGTCTCAAGCTCGATTTAGCTCCCAAGCTCCTGCTTGGGGGAAGAAAGGCAGTAAGAGCAGACACGAGATGCACAAGCCCGTGAGAGCACTTGGAAATGCCGAGTGGGATCTTTTCAAACCAGCCTCTGCCACCCAGGGATTGGATCTACCCGCCGGTTTGTTAAAACTTGGCAGGACCACCCATCCCTGCTGCAGCATCAAATGACTTCTTGTGGCACTGCATGGCGCCTCCGACAACTGTCACTCAGACGTGGTGTTGTGGTCCAGCTTTGTTTCTGGAGAAACACTCAAAGCCAGGAATTATCAGTGTAAGGCTTCATCACCAGGTGCCTCTCAGCAACTACAGACTGAAGGGATTTCCCTGAAGCTGTGAGCAGCGCACAAGTACAATTATCCTAATAGCAACCTTTCTCCCAAAAGAGCGAACCCATTTTCCAACAGGCACTAGAAATAAAAACAATTTGAACTGAGGCACACAATGAACAAGCTGACTTCTTTCTTAAATGAGAGCAATAAAGTACTTAAGTATTTAGTATTTAATAATATTTAAAATATAGAGGCAATAGCCAGGCTTTAACGGCTCAGAGCTGCCATTAAAATTAATAGGGCTACCTACTAATTACCTCTGAGGATGAGACCACTGGGTTCCTCGAGGATTTGCACTCCTCCAGTTTAAAAAACACTGGCTTAATCTCTGTTCATTCTTCCTCACCTTGTTTTAAATAACCCTGCAGCATAATGGTCTTTTTTGCTTTTTGTTTTCTTAAAGCAGCTACATTCTTCAGATTGCCACCCACAAAAGGAAGAAAATAGGACCACAAGTACACACTGTGGTTGGACAAGCACAACAGCAGTAAGTCAGCAACAGCCACCTGCGTGCCGATGGCTCATACAGAGACCAATGTTAAGGTACCTCTAAGTCACAAGATCCTGCCTCGTAAGAACACTTAGTATTGAATACATCAAGCACTTCTGCTCAAATAACAAGAATTATCCCTTCACCACTATTTTATAAGCTTAGTGAGATTCACTTGCTGCTTTGAGCTCCCTGAAATATTCTGTGTTTCTGACTTTCTCCCACCGAGGCAGAATACGCGATGGAAAGACCCGGGCGACCGGAATTTGCATTTATCTTCCTGCCATCGGTTGCCTTCTGAGTTCTAGGAAATGGCTGTTCAGGCAGCTCCCGTATAAATACTGCAGGCGTCTGCTCCATGTAATCACAGACTCGATGTGTTTTGCTGCAAATATAGACCAAACCCAGGCTGCTCTTGAGGGGTGCCTCTGAAGGCTGGTGTTCAATAGACCATTAGAGCACAGACAACTTGCAGGAATTTCTGCTCCTGCTACGAGCTGTCTAACTAATGCTGAATTGCAGCGAACAAGGAGGCACGTAAGGGCTGCACAGCCAGCAAGGAACAGCATTTTGCTCAGCCATGCTCATTCTCCCCAGTCATTCGTCTTCAAAGCTGCATTAACACCTAGGAAAGCACAGGTTAGCTGTAACCCACTGCAGCAAGTACTTTTTTTTTTTTCCTTTTTCTTTTAAAGAATCAATATGCAATTCTGTCAGAGGATATGAAGCAAACAAGACTCTCCTCCGAGCCCCTGAAGCCTCTCCACTGTGCTTTATTCCTTCAACTACACTTGCATACCTGCGCTGGGAGTCTAAGGCTTCCCCTGCCAGCTGGCCTACGCTGGAAAGGTCAGCAATCAGAAATTCAGCCTCTCCTATACTAGCTGGCTTTGATCAGTGATATTAAAACAAGATGCCAGAGAGACTATGCTGCAGTGTGCAGTAAAAGCAGGGCTTTTCTTTTAATCTCTGCTATCACACGTAGATGCCCTGGTTGACCAAGATCTCTATTATTTCTTACTTCTCGCCGCTATGTCCCTTGCTTTTTAGACTCCTGCATAAAGCTACCCAAGATCTTTAAAGGAAAAGTAGATTCACCAAACAAAGAGGGAGGAGATTTCCCCCATCATACGGGGAAGGAGGAGCTATGCTGGAAACTAAAACCACATGAATATTCAAACACTGCTTTGCTTCCATCCTTCTACAGGAAGTTTGCTAATGCTTGAGAGTTCACTTCATTAATTCAGCATCAAACCCAGAGCATTTCCTCAACCGATCCTCAGAGATTTCTGATGACAGCAGGTCTAATCAGCACAAGCACATCCACAATGGTGAAAAAGCACAGTGCTTTTGTATAAAACTACAAAATCATCCCTAAGAAAAACCTCCCCAAATGTGACAAACCACACCACCAGCTCCAGAGCAACGCCTCTCTGATAGCGCACTGAAAGAAGAGCAGAGACGTCCAAGCACAAATAGGCGAGGCAAACCAGAGCTGAACACATCCCTCGCTATCAGCAGCACCTCGACTTCTGGCAACAGGCTGGGACTTGGTCAAAGGAATGGCAATATCACGCCATCCCGCTAATGGGGAATCTTACAGCAGCCAGGATTCTGGTGCCAAGCCCTACACGAACAAACAAATAACAAATCGGTGATCCCTGCCAGCAAGGCAGCAAGCCCCTGGCTGCCAGCTCTGCGCCTTGAAGGTGCAGGCAGGTCCCTGTCTGGGAACGTTCACCCAAGGCTAGGTGCTTCGCTCCGTGAGGTCACTGAAAACTTCATTATATCGTCATCTGCTTAAGGCAAGCATGTAAGGCCTTCATCTGCATAGAATCTGCATATTAAAACGCTCTGTGTGCTGGAAGTTCCCACAAACGGTATGCAAAGCGGATCCCTCTCACCTCTCAGCAACTGCCCTCCTGAAGCAGGCTATCATCTTTTCCGTAACTGGCTTACTGTCTGCCGTCAGACAGCACCGCTAGCATTGTTAATGCCAACAAAACCGTGATACTATTACTCCCCCGAGACTTAACCCACAACCCACTGCAGACAATGGGAGGCCTCCCCTCCCCTCCCCTCGTGCAGGCCGCGCCCCAGCTTGCCTCACAGCACTGCTACTCCACGCGTACGGCACGAAGCCTGCCACTAACCGCAGTCAGGCGGCGGGAGAGGGCCTGCAGCCACCCCAGCACCCGCACACGGCCTCACTGTCATCTCCCAGCCCACCGAGAGGCCTCAGACGGCCACCACGACCGCAGGAGCCCTCTCCCCCAGCACTAACACCTGGCCGGTTCCAGCTCTCGTGAGCCCATGCTTGCTGCTGAGCCCCTCAGCACGCTGAAGCCCTGCAGCTCACCACAAGCAGCACTTGGCAGGTAGCTCTGGCCAGCACCACGCTGTGGCAATATAAACGCGGGGAACCCAGGATCCGAGCCTCTTGGGGCCTTCTTAGAGCAGCAGCACGGGATTCAGCAGCATCACTCGAGTCCTTTAGCGAACCCTTGCATCCAGAGCAGAGCGAAAATAAAGCACTCCGAGTTTGGCCACGGCTTCCTGCTTTTGTCCCAGTCACAGGCCGAATCAGCACGTTTGAAGAGAAAAAGGAGTACGCACATTGTCACCAGTCCTCTCCTGGTGGTAGGGAACGGCTCTGGCTCTCTGCGGAAGCACTTTTGTTCTACCACCCCTCTTCAAAGCTGAGAAACACAAACTTTCCCTCTCAAACACCGATTCCAGATGTCCCTATGACTGAAATACACTTTTGACACTTTTCTGTTAGTTATAAAGGAATAAGGAAATATCATAAAGACAACAAACTAAAAACTGATCAAGGAAAAACTTAAGCAACGCAAAGCCCACGGGACCTGATTCAGTCCCACAAAGCTTAGCAAGATTCTTTAAAAGACAGAATATTTATATCAACAAGAGCATCCAGATTTATAGCAGCAGGAAGAAAAAAAAAGAGGGGAACAGTATGCAGAAAGTGTTGGAAGGGACATAAATCTGCCTGCTTCAAGAGCGATTTAAGCTCTGCACTGTTATATAAATACAGCAGTTGGAAACTTTCTGTGTCAACACGCTCCCTCCCTGCTCTCAGCTGGGTTTCTTTCTCTCCCCACAGCAGCAGGGGCTGTCCTGGCCAGGACCACGGGCTGAAGCAGGTCCGGGCCGTGCCTCCTGCCTGCATGGGAAGGGATGAGAGAGAGACACGACAGGCGGGCTAAACCCCCAGGCAATTTTAGCACCGTCTTTGAAAAACTGGGATTAACGCTCAGGCACGCTACCGCCAAGTATCCACAACACTGAGCAACTCGGTGGAGCAAAACGGGTGATGACATTTAAGAAAAATAGAAAAGCACGCAAAATAAGTGAACTATTACTTAAACTCTTGCCATAAAAACTGAGGCTGTAGCAGTGCCCACCTAACCTGCAGCCCATTTATCCGCACGCATGGGTTGTACCAGGCTGCGTGTGCCATTGCGAGGCTGTGTATGTGTGGCTGTAACTTTCCAGAAAATTCAGTAACTCCTTGATGAAAGGATCGCTTTCAAAGCTCCAAACCCAGGTGCTTAGAGCTAATTAACTCCATTATTAGACTTCAAAGGGAAAAAAATAAAAAATAAAAACGAAAATCATTTTCTTTCCACAGCTATAAAGCACTACAAAATCCATTTTATCTCTACCTATCCCATATCCTCTTTACAATGCTTTTGAATGCTGTGCATGAAATCCTATTAATTTATAGGTAGTATAAAAGGCATCTGAATTTAATATTCAAATGGCCAAGTCCCCTCTTCTCCAATCTTAACATAAAGCAAAAGCTTCCCTCCGCACATCCATCTAACACCTGCGGTAATATTTAAACATGAGAGACAATATTCCTTGAACCCTAAACACTTGTACCTTCTCTTTAACAGTTCCCTTTCCTGAGCTGTGCAGCTGTTGGCCTCCCTTTCCTTGCCCTTCCAGGAAAAGCCAGATCTCCCAATCCCAGCCGAATGGCATGGCTGAATTCCCTCTGACCCACGGCCCCCCAAGTCCTGTTTAGTCCTGTGACTGCTTAATTGCTGAGAGAAGATGGGATGGTAGAGGGAACCCATAAATTATTCATTTTTTCTCTGAAAAATGAAAAAACCACTGCAGGCAAACTTTCCACTCACGTTTTGATTGCTTCATTGAAAGCAACTGTGTATTTTGTTCAGACCGTTGTCTTGCATGATTCATTGCAAGGCCACTAAAAGCACTATATTGTTACATTCTGAGATTATTTGCACTACGGCAAAACCATTGCCACTTTTCCCTCTCCTCAGCACCAACAGCCCTTTACCTTCCTGCTCTTGAAATATATAAGAAAATTATGAACATGGGGAAAAGTATCCCTACTGTCCCTTCCCATGAATCTGCCTGGCAGGATATAATTCTCTCGCACAGGGGCGGAGAGGGAGAAAAAATATTCAGCTGTTGGCAAATTTTCAGCAGCCAATATTCCTAAGAAACATATAGATTTGATTAAAAGCGTTCGCTTTCTGTCCAAATCTGGTAGGAGAAAATGAATGGTGCTCTTTGTTAACCATCCATCTTCCCCACTTGTCCATTTGCCAGATGGCACTGCACTTCGGAGAAGGAGGAACAATAAGCAAAGAGTCAGTTGTGCAGTAAGTTTGCTTATAATCATTTAATCTCAAACAAACAAAAGGGGAACAAGGATGGAAAGAGGGAAAGAAGAATATTAACTCACAGTTCATACACTTTTTTTTCCTTTAAATAAAAAACCCTTCTTGATGATGCTAATCATTTGTTGACATTTCTGCAATTTCTATTCACCCCAAAAGTATTTTGCATTTTCAAGAGAGCTGCAAATCGAGCATGACCAAGTTGCCATTAAATAGCTAAATGGAAATACTTCCCGCAGCACCGAGGAGCCGGGCGGCAGCGAGGGACCACGGGCAGGAGCGAGCAGCGCGCACCAGCCCCGCTCCAGCCCTGAGGGTATTTCCCTTAAAACAAAATCCAATTACAGGTTTAGTTTGTCAAGAAGACTGTTGATTGTTTGTTTTTAACATCTTTTACTTTTTTTTTTAAGAGAGAGCTTGACGTGTAAATCACCGAGACACAGACAAGGAACCCCACGGTGCCATTTCACAGAGTCGCACTTCAGAACATAGCTGCACTTTAAGATTTGATACCGCTTAACAGCATCTGTTGGTATTGCGCCAATAGCATATGTTGGGAGCAGATATGGATCCCAAAGCCAGCAACAATGTATATTTTAAACCTCGCTAAGGAACAACAGAGCAGGGGAAGAGCAAGACTTCTTCAGCGAGAAGCAGAACCTGGATGGCCTCCCCCAGCAACACCCAAACCCATGCTGAGGCATGGGCTCACCGCAGGTGCTGGGTCAGTGCCACGCAACAGCAGCACCACTGACCTCTGCCCAGGATGCACAACTCGGTGCCTCTGCCATCTGTGAAGGAATGAACGGGGACATCCCACCCCAAGATAGCTCCCCTATCCCCTGGGACCTGCTGCAAGGCATCACCCACGCTACGGAGCAGCCGATCTTCATGCTGAACCGGGTCCAGCAATGGGACGAGGATTAGGGAACCAGTTCTCTCAAAACAAATGTGCCAAGCAGCAGTCCGGCTCTGCTCCGTGCTGTAAAACAACGCAAGAGGTACTGCAAACATTACATGTGCTGCATGCTAGGCTAAATTAGAGCACCTGAATTTTTTGGAAAGTTTTGGACATTCGTGCTCTCTGAGGATCGCATTCACAGACACCCACACATTAAAGAAAGACTCAAAAACCGGAAAAAAAAAGCCTTGAAAATCTTGGCCCTGTCAGTGCTGGCAGATGAAGTAACCCCAGGGGAATCGTTACTGCCTGGGCTCTAGGGGATCAGACGCAGGCGACTGGGATTCTTTCCTTCAGCTCCACTGCTGACCTGCTGCTCGAGCCGATGCATTTCCCCCTCTGTGCTTCTGTCTGCTCATCTGCAAAATGAGCAAGATACTAATCTCCTGTTCAAAGCATTTTACAACTGCAGACAGAGTAGTTAGGTACGACTGCTACGAAGAATCGCATCACTCGCAACCTTTTTTCCAGCTGTTAAGTAGTTAATTGCTCGATCTGAAGCGATCAGATGGCTTCCTTCTCTAACCGGTCCTTCCTATCAAACTGAGATCTTGAAGCATTGCTAAAAACATCTTGTGGAATTAATGGTCCCATTTCTCCACCAAATGCATTCATTCCTCACCTGACACAGCTTCGTGAGGCATAAACCAGGCAGGAAAGCTCTACAAAAGTAGTAAGTAGCAGAAATAACTCCCCGCGCCCCCAAAATCAACAGCACCCAGCTCACCTGAGCTCCCAAACGTGAGGATGCATTCCAGCTGCCTAACGCAGTACCGGTAACAGCAACAGCCCCGTGGTTGCTGTATTATCCTGCACAGAACAATTTCATGCTCTTAGACAACTTCATGGGGGGGAAAAAAAAAGTCACAGCGAGCCTTGGCAATGTTTAAGTGGAACAAAGTGAAAAACAGGCCGAGTTACAATACGGAGAGCTGTTTGCGTTCCAAGTAACTTAATCTTCTAGCACGGCCGTGTACTTTAAATGCGCAGGAGGAAGGAGCTTTGCGGCATTATCTGCTGCACGCAGAGGATGCAGGACAAGCAACGCTGGCTGGCGATGCTCAGCTTTGTGCTGCAGGTCAAGCTTGGCAGCAGCTGGAGGAGGCGTAAGCTGTAACAGCAATGCTCAACACATCCTGCCGTCTTCCGCAGGTGAAAATGAATGTCTGTGATTTGCTTGAGCCCTAGTTTTAGGGTCAGAAAGAGCTCTGACTCTGCCACAAGGCTCGTTGTGCGGTAGCATGTAGAGGCTATCAGCAGAACACGCACATAAAACACACATGCAGTGCTCCTGGATTTAAGTAGCTTTTAAATGAAAAGGGCAGGCCAGCTGCAAGCGGCAGAGAAAGCTGTTACGCTTGTTCTAAACCCTGGTAAGGGATGCACAGGGAGATTAAGATAACCAAGATAACCCGTGAAGCATCAGAGGGGAGAGCTGATTGTAAGTCCCAACCCAATGCATAGCATCAGCCTCTCCTTAGCCTACCCAGCCTCAAACAAAGCACCAAAGCTGGTGAGAGATGTTCCCTGTCCCTGAGACACCACTCCATTTCCTACCCTCACACCAACACAGCAGCAGCATCGTCTGCTTTCATATTAGTTGCAAGCATTCCCATGAAGGAGAAACTTTTCTTTTTTAAACTACTTTACTTTTAATGAGCTCAGTTCCCATTTCAGCTTCTCTGCAAGACACAGAGCAATCACAAGAGGCCTGGTAAATCAGACACATCTTAGGATAGGGTGAACTTCAGACATTTAAAAAAAACCTTAAGCCAAGACGAAGTGCACAGTGGAGATGCTGGAGATGTTCAGTGTTACAGTGGGACTCCCTTCCTCCCCTTGGAGAACAAGAAGGGCAGAATCAAAGAGTGGCAAAGAGAGAAGAAAGGGAGCGTGTCTATCAGATTGTCAACCTGCCAATAAATCCCAGAGCTCTGCTAATACCTTCAGCTCCCCAACACATCTCGCAGTGCCTGAAGACACTGCGACGTGCACTCGGAAGAATTCAAGGAGGTGAAAGCAAAGCCGAAGGCCTTTATGCTTAACAGCTGAGGAAGAAAAAGGCAGAGGAGAAACCCTTTGGCTATGAGGATTTAATAGACATCGGCACCGGGGTGTACCTGCAGTCTCTCCCATTTATCCCCGTGCCTGTCATTTATCGATTTGCACTTCACGCTGACACCCAGGCTGATCCGTGGATATCTGCACGTGGCAAAGACCCAAGGAGAGCTGGAGAACACCCGCTTGCCCCATAACCCCCGCTGTGCCAAACAACAGGTGGGGGAAAACACAACACACTATTGCATCCCAAATGAAGATGCCCCCTCCTTTCTTCCCTCTGCTAGAATAAAACGAATTGCCAGACACCGACCTCTTTTTTTTTTTTCCTTTTTTGGCTTTTTTTTCCCTGTGTGCTCCCCAGCACCCTGCACTCAGCGCCGGGACCCCTCTCTCCCACAGAAAGGCTCCGGAGCAGGAAAAGCCAGGCAGGCACCAAGTACCACAGTGGCATGCTTTGAAGGCCAGACGCCTTGATTTGGCATGCTGCATCAAAGCCCAGGAATAATTCATTTAAAAACAGTCATCACGGCTACTTTAAATGAAATTTTAAAGTTATAAGCCATGATAAGAAATTGAGATTTCCATTTTATGAGTTTTTGTTTTGTTTTGTTTTAAATAAAACCAGATTTAAGTTGGGGAGGTGTAGGGAGAAGAAAATTCTCATTTTTAATAAGAATATGATTTTAGCAGGCAGAAATGCATTGCAGTTGTCTGATGAGTCTCAGAGCAACCCTTAACCACCCTGCCCTTCTTGGCATTGATGGATTGCATAATTCCAGGAAGTAAAATATAATTATGGAGACAGATGAACAGACACCCAAGAAACAGAATAAAAAGATACTGCATAGCCATAAAAAGCAATATTTCATATATAACATTATTGAAACTAAGAAAATGTTATCTAAGAAAATGTTATCTGCATAAATACTCTTTTGCCTAGCTGAAATTCATAAAGAACAGGTGGAAGTCTGTTCCGGCTATGCTCTACCCAGAATTGATTTGTACAGTCATTTTACAGCAGTAGTTTAAGATACCTGTATCAGTATTTAGACACATTGTACGAGCATAATGAAACTACCAAAAATTACCTTTTCCCCATTAGTCAAGATCAGAACATATTCCACATCACCCATCCAAAAGACGACCAGGCCTAATTCCCAGCGCTGAGCATCTCTTTGGATCACGGGGCAGCGGAGGCTGGTTGGGACCTCTGGTGAGAAGGGGGCTCCGCCAGAGCTCAGCTGATGGGGTGGCTCCTAATTAGCCACATAATGCTCAAGAATCTGCCCATAATTAAGATTTGGATTTAAAGATCTGATAGCATTTACTTTTACTGTTATTATTTCTAGAGCTACTACATGAAGAGATGCAACCTTCTCTCTCTCAGTGGCTTTTTTTCTGATCGGTTTTCCCTAATTTAGGTCAACACTTGATTGACCAAGAGCCCTCAGAAAAAAAAAAAAAAAAAAAGCCCTTCCCCCTCAACTTTCTTCACCTAGAAGATCACGCTCTCAGCCCTTTCCGGATCAAACTGCTTCGACAAAGCCCCGCTTTGTGTCCTAAAGGTCAGCTAAGAGACCCACTCCAGCAAAAACGGGGAAGCAAGTTCGAAGGCTGGGGGCTGAGCACTTCGGCCGCGTCGCCTCTCTTAACGGCAGGAAATCCCAGGGGAGGACTTCTCGGGCTACAGGCACTTCCCAGGGGTAATTCCTGAAGCAATTTCAAAGCGGTGGCACACATTCCTTGGCAAAGCAGAGCACAAATGCTTCGTGCACGCAGGAACTGCCGGGAGCCACCGGTGAGCCTGCTGCTGCGGCGGCGGCCAGCAAAGCCTGCAAACCTCGCACCCTGCTGCAAGCAGGCATCAGTTCCTGCCCTTTGCTGTTCCTAAGCACAGCAGAGCTAATCCTTGCTCAGCATTTAATGTGAATAATCTCCTGCTTAAAACACAGACGATTTTCACCCCCAAATTGTTCACTGTAAGTAGAAAAAAAATTAGATTCTTACTAAAGAATTTGTCTAAAAAGCTGAACCACAAAGTAATTTTTCTGTTTGTGTTTTCAAAAGGATTTAACAGCAACAGAACTAAAGGAAGGAAGAACACTGTTAAACAAAAAACCCAAGCAACAAACAAGCAACATGTACATACATTTCACATACAGCCTTCCCCTTCAAATCACTTTAAGGAGAAATGTTCTCTAGACAGATGGTGTTTTCCCTGTCTTGACTCCAGTTCAAATCTCCTTTTTGGAGAGACCAAGTTTTCTACTGAACTGCACATTACACACCAACAAAGAATAAATAGGCTAAATATAGCTTGCAGCCAAATTGCTGCAGTCTTGTGGTGCAGTACAGCCAGGAGTCCTTTAAGGACAGTCAGCGCGTTGCCAGCATGCCCTGCACCAGGTCGAGGTTCTCCGCTTTATAAATCATCAGTGCCATCCCTCCCAGAGCTCTCTGATGCTTATTCTCAAACTGCAAAACTGCCTCACCCACACTGAAAAATGCTGAGGAGAACGCCATGAAGTTGTTCTGCTCCCGTATTTCATGCAGGACTGCTCACTTGTGGGACTGAGCAGCTCAGCACCGGTGGAACGGGACACGGAGCCGCTGGTTCCCTCGCTATGTTCTCCCGGTCAGAGGTGACTAAAATTAATTACCCTGCCACTGCTGTTCAATAAATTGCATGGAGTGGCTAGTGGGACTGCAAACCATTGGGGGATGTCTGTATTTTGGCAAACAGCCCACGGACAGAGCAAAGAACAGAAGGTGAGAAGGCAGCTGCTCGCCTGCTCCCCACCCAAGCACCTGAGAAATCCGGGCTGAGGCTGTTGCTGTCGGACACCAAGCACCGGCACTGCTGCTAAAAGCTGAGGAAAACCCACAACCAACCACTGCATACCTGCAAAAGCATTATTTGGGAAGATGCTGAGCACCCAGGTGCACAGCGGGTGCTTCGTGCTGCTTCCCAAAAGGCACGGGCTTCACTTCTCTCCCCTTAGGAAGGGCACCAGCAGCAGCTTGTCCGAAGCACAGGGCATGCTGTGCCTCCCAGCTGTACAGCACTTCTGCTTCATAAACAGCATCCTGTGAGGATCAGAGATCTGGCCCCTTTGGCAAGACACAGGGCTCAGTGCAGAAGCCACGATTTGGCCTCTGCCATCCACGCACGTGGTCCTAACTGGCTCTCCTGGCACCAAAAAGCCCTTTTACAGGGAGGCAACCGGGGCCAGTGAAAGCCCTATCAATGTTTATCGGGAAATCTCTTAGCAAAACTCACTCTGCTTTATGTGCCCACTGCTCCACGGGCTGCACGACATGCTGTGCTCGGCAGGAGGAGAGCCAGCAGGCAGCAGAAAGGTTCGCTGCTCAAGCTAAGGGGGCATTCGCGGAGTCCTTCGGCACCAGCTGCCCCTTGTGCACTTGCCTGGAGGCACGGCGAGGGGCTTCAGCTCCCCAAGACTCACAGGACTCACCCAAACCAGCACCAAACCCACAGTCCATCAGCTCATAAAACAACCGGGGTCAGGGGAGCTGGGAAATTGGGGGAAAAGGCAGGGAGAGATGGAAATGGAGAAGGAGATGGCTGAAGCTAAGGAATTGCAGGGGGCATAACACAAAAACAAACGACCTTGAAATCTACGGAGCGTATTCTGGCTTTGTTGCTGTGTGTTTGGTTTTTTGGTTTTGTTTTTCTGTTGTTTTTTGCTGAACAGCCTGTTACCTGACCCCCTGAGAGCCACCTGGCCCCAGGTGAGCAGCTCCCTGCGCGCACACCACGCTTTATTTCGGCAGGCGAGATCCCCGTCGCGGTGGCAACGCAGGAAGCGCTTATTGTTTTACATGTTTACAAACAGCCCCTTCAGATCTCCCTTCCCTCTCTGTCCCCTGAGGTAATATGTATTGTAATAAATTCATAATTCGCATTACGATGATTTAAACAGCTTTGGAGTGGCATGTTTTAGTGCCTTGATTCAATTGTCTGCCTCTCAAACTGACAGTCTGCTCGCTGCAGCTCCCCGGCGGTGCAGAGCTGCTCCCTTGCAAACACCGATAAATATGCAGGAAGAGCCACACTTTCTAGAGAAGGAATTAGCAACAACATCATTTGAGCTCTGCACCAAGGAGATGGGATAAATACCACCGGCTCGCCCCAGGCGCATCGCTAGGCTACAGAATCTTTATGTTTGGGGTTACTTTTGGACAACGCTGTCAAGCAGAAGCTTTGCGTTCATTCAATTTTTGCTGAACTCCTGCCATCCGGGCCTAAAAACCCTGGCAGGCTCACAGCCCCCAAGCCTCCTCGAGTTGCTGCAGCATCTTGCAAGGTACATGCAAAGGAACGAAGGCTGGGCTGCCTCGTGTTAGGGGGAGACAAAACCGGGAGCAGGAGGGAAACACGCAGAAGTCAACATCTCTGCCCAAGAGTCTCGAGCAATGAGGATCCACTGCCAAAGCTTCAGCATTTCTGCTGTTGTTACAATACAAAGAAATTGTCCCACAACAACACGATAGCAAAAGTTAGCTCTTAAATATGGTAATGGCTGCCTTAAAAGATAAGAAGCTACATGTAAATACGTAATAGATCTTGGGTAACTGCTGAATGCTTTCACCTCGCACTAACCCCAAACCATTCTCGTTTGTATTCACAACTTATTAGTCACTACCTGCTTCTTGCATACTTACAAGAATATGCAGATGAACATTTTTTTTTCAAAAAACATCTATGTCAAATTTGCTTTGATATTTTTTTAACCGCCGAGGCTTGATAAACATCTTTTTTATATTAACGCTGCAACTTCTGTAAGCCACACTGGTGGAAGTATCAAGAAATCAGCAGCTCCGCTTATGACAGGAAAACCAGTATAAAAGGATCACGTTATGATTAAAGCATATTTTGCTGTTACAATCTGGATGTCTATTTTTCTTTTAATTAGGCATATTCTAGTTAAGATAAAAACAAGTTGACTTGTTTTCTTTCTTTTCCTTTTATTAAAGCACCAAATGTGATGCTGTTAAGTTGCTGAAAGGCCTGCTCCACTCCGCCATACCTACTTTAAGAATCTCCTACCTACTCGTGGGAATCAATGATATTTAGGGTTAGAACAGCTTTTCTTTCTCCTTTAAAAGTAAATAAATTCATATTATTTGGGAAACTAATAACAAACCTCCTCCAAATGCTGCAGCAGGCTGTCAAGCTGTATTAGCACAGATCTGTCTCATCACCCACTCAGGATGCATTCCCAAAAATTCAGACCTTGGAACGTACGTACCCATTGAGATAGGGCAGAAGATAAAACATGCAACAGAAAAGTCAACAGCAGTTTATAGAGAAGGATTATGGATGCAAAGAGATTTGCATTTGATATATAAGCAAATCCCAGTGATCTGGATTAAAGCAGGAAAGCCTACTTCAGACATCCAGGAAGTCTGGGAAAAAAAACAACCAACAAACAAAAAAACCCACAACACAATTAAAAAGTCTACAGGGCCATAATTCAGTCCATAAGACAAAACATAAGTTTTCATTATTCCAGAACTGAATTCAGCAGTCATCGTGCATCATGAAGCAGCTTGAAAAGAGGTGACTGGAAATACCAGAAATGTAAAATGTGGCTTTTCTGAAGAAATTCAAGCTGCTTTTTAACCAATTTCTCCTCTACCTACTCAGATTCGGTTGAAGGCACCCAGCATTAAGGCAGTTCGGAGGAAAGCGGAGACAAGCTCCACACACCTCACGTCCCCTCGCTGCAGAGGAGCCGGCGCTGCTCTGCCCAGCGCGAGCAGAGCTTCGCCACGCGCGATGGCACTCACCACCGGCAGCTCCTACCGTAAAAAGATGTTTTAATTAACACAGTGTCAGGCAATAGAGGAAAAACATATTTAGACCTGGATCAGCATATGCTTCACTTGACGATAATCGTCGTGTTGACAAAGAGCTTGACAGCTAAAGTATACACTGATCTAGGTCTAAACAAGTTTTTCTGTAACACTTCCCATGACATCGGCAAAGAGGTATGAATTAAGAGAAGTAGTCTTTAGCTGACTTTGGTGCCTTTTTCAATCATTGTGCTCCTCCATCCTACGGAGAAAAGCTCTCCTATCTGGCTCACATAATGGAGATGAAGACAAACCCTGACTGCCTTTTACAAACTGTGTATTCACTGTGACAACTGCTTTTTTGTTTCCTAAACAGAATAAAACTAGTTCCATCTGCATTTTAATGAAGAAAAGACTGCAGAGCTGTTATCCAAGGATGTTAATGGAGACTTTTTTTTTTTTTTTTTAAGATACAAGGTCCTCCAATCTCCCTCGCCATCTCCAACGCGAACCAGGGAGGAGCTGCAGCAAACCCCCACAGCCTGAGCTCCAAGTTCCCTACTGCTTGTCCAAGTGCTTAGTTACTGACCAATTCACAAGCACACAGAGAACTCAGAGAAAGGAAATACCCTCATCTTGAACTTGGCCAAATATTGAATTAGAGAAGAATTAAAAGTTACTAGGTAATGGCAGCAACAAGTGCAGTGTTCAACCACTGATGGTAAAAGGGAGCTAAGTAAGCATCTCAACCAGGAAAAATCCCAATTCTTTGCAATGAGAGGGAAAAAAAAAAGCATCAATCACAAACTGTCATGATATCCCATTGTTCAGCACTGTTAGCATTAGAAAACAGTCACTAGGGATTAAGCCAGCAGAGTACGTATGGTAGTTACTGCCTGTTAAGCAAATGCACAGTGCCTGGTAACACATGGTGCAGGCTGTGATTAATCATTACGATGCGACAGAAGGCGTACTGCTGGGCGATAGCGTCAGAACTGAACTGTGCCCTGCCGCCACTGACAAGGTGCTTATCCTAACGCGCCCCACGTTTGTATGACTAAGAAAGCATCCTCGGCTTGCTTACTGCTTCTGACTTCTGGCTGAAGCCCCAAGGACACAGGTGAAACGCTCAGGGTTTGATCCTTGGTGGTACTTGGACAGAGAGCACCTTTGACAGGAGCTGGTGTAGTGCTACAGGAGCTCCTCCAGACTTACAGCAACAATAAACTGCAAAAGGTGGCAGCCCGGGGTGAAAACAAACCTGATATTTTCAGTATCTGTTTTATACATGCAAATCAAGAGGGAACCTAAGCTTCAGACCTTCCAGGAGTTCACAACCACCTTCATAAAATTCCTGGCAAAACTAAACCTATCTTCTTCACTTTCCCTGACGCCCACTGTAACCAAGTTTTGAGTGACCTCTAAAAGCTGTGCAGGTGGTTATGAATCCTGCTTCGATCTACCACCAGAATTGTGGGAGGGTTTTTTGTTTGTTTGGGGCTTAAAAATGGGAAAAATCCAAAAGCTCATTACCATCACGGAGAGAAGAACGGAGGACCTCTTGCCTCTTCTGTTCTGCCCACTGCAGGAGGCAATTAGTGAAGTTCTACAATGCATTAAGCAGTATTTCATGGGAGCAATTATTTATCAGGGGTATGGACAATAGCATTGATTGTTACAAGTTTGATTGATTAAACAGACAAATTGGCACAGTCTCTCCTTCCCTGCCTGCCATATGTTTCTTCTTAAACATCTGGTAAAGTCTTTGTATTTCCTTGAGTAACTTAACAGGTGTTGAATCAAATCCTTAATGCTTCAGTTTTCCCATTGGAAGCAGATGGGTGAAGGAGACAGAAGAACATTGCATTTCCAATCTCTCTCCCTCCTTCCTCCTCTGTGGTGGCCTCGCTAATGGCCTCAGGTTAGAAGCAGCAAAGGCGACTCCACATTAACTGCATCTTTTGGCTTGGGAAGACTCCACACATCGAGGCAAGGAAGCCAGACCTTACTCTATCGATGCAATTTGCCCCTCTCCTTTTCACAAGAAATAAACGCTTTTACACGAGCATTTGTGCATACTTCAGTCACTAGAAGTGTTTCAAAGGCTGCCTCCCATCCAAAGGGGGCTTGCACCTCGTGCTTGGCCCCTGGGGACACGAGAGCCGGCGTCCCTCGTGTGCCGCAGGAAGCCACCGCCTGCCGCAGGATAGCAGCCTCCCCGGAGTCACGCGTCGGGCGGCGTGCCAAATATGTAATTTTAGCTGAAAGAGCAGAAACACAGGTGCCTAACATCGAGAGGGCACTCTTTATTTTGAAAAATGCAACACCACTTTAGCTAATTAGGTCTTATCTGTTTAAAGCTACAGGATAGTTTGATAACAATTAGGAAGGACTCCCAACAGGCTGTTGGGATCAAAGGCCCTTTCTGCTACGACGTTTAACAAGGAAATTAACACTTTTGCCAAGTAATTTGCACATGCTGCCAAAGTTGTTTTAACTTGCTGTAATATTTTAGTTTTAAATATGTACCTGCAGAGATGCTGCTTTAATTCTAGCACTCGGTGTGCCAGCTACGGGCTCCCAACCACGCCAGCTCCCATTTAGCGCTGGAGGGGAGCTTCCAGAAACGGTCCAGGAGAAGGACAGAAGTGCTTGCTGCAATTCACTTCAAAAAAAAAATAAAAAAATTTGGAGGCAAAAAACTCCCTCACTGCTTTTTTCTTCATGGAAACTAAATATTTCCAAAAGACTGCCTGTGGGATCTGAACCCTTAATGTCACAAAAATTAATGAGAACTGTGATGCTGAGATACCATGCGTGCTTGGAAAATTCCAACTGGACTCTTCTGATGGGTTTTTAATACTAGAGGCTGGGGAGCAATCATGACTCCAGAGAGCTGTAATGATGAATGGCTGGGGGACAGTGAATATAATAAGGGAAAATAAAAATTCAACAGCTGTATTTCATAAAGAAACAATAAAACCATGCATAGCAGTTTTTCTTTTTTTAATTCAGTGCTGTGTTTAAAGAGACATTCTGATACCCAGTAAATTATGCTCACATATCCGCCACTGATTACTCTTTAATAAAAGCAAGCTTCCAGCAGATCAGGTACTTGTCTTCTGGCTCCCTGTGATTCAGGGCAGGGCAAAGCACAAGCATTCACCGTCTGACTCGTGCGTGCCCCTAAGTGCAGCTTGTTGTGCTCTCACAGATTCACGCTCCTGTACCCAGAGCCACCCATGTGCCACAGCTGCTGCGCTCTGGGCTGCTGAGCAAAGTGAAGGATGAATCCTGAAAGGAGAGCCTTTCCCCAGGCTGCTGATACACGGAGACACTCCAGTCAGCATTATTTAGCTCGGTTTAACAGCCAAGAAGCCAGAGTTTTTCAGGGGATTTACTCAACACAGTCCTTCCCAGCCAGGAGCTTCTGCACCAACTTGAAGCAGTATTTACTCCTTTTAGGAAGTCACGAGTGAGACAACAACAAAAGCCAACTGCACTCTGGCTAAAGCCACAGGGGGATATATCCAGGAGCGAGGATAGGACTGTCATCGGCTCCCCCGCGACCAGCAGGAGGTCACGGATGGCATGTGCTGAATGGTGATGGCCAGTCCTGAAACTGCAGCGGTCTGCAGCCTTTGCCACCCGTGGCTACAGCCCCACGCTCCTCCCGGACGGAGGTCAGCCACCCGGCAGTGACCGCTGCAGCACTGCGCACAACAGGGTGAGGCCGAGGTGCTTCTGCCACGCTCACACATTTACCATACAGAGCCATCCAAACACCAGGGCCAGAGCTGCGGAGGCCAGGGGGATCAGCGTGCCCAGAACCACATCCTACCCCTGCAACACGACGACGACGCTGCGACAGGCTTCTCCTCTGCTGCCGGCAACCAGCTTGC
Organism: Anser brachyrhynchus; assembly: GCF_964034855.1. Taxonomy (NCBI): domain Eukaryota; kingdom Metazoa; phylum Chordata; class Aves; order Anseriformes; family Anatidae; genus Anser; species Anser brachyrhynchus. The sequence continues at coordinate 7,399,001 of NC_137710.1, read as the reverse complement.
ACAGCCACCCTCTGATTTGTATGGCCCTTCAAAGAAAGCTTTGAGTTTTCCACACGTTTAATTAGAGCACATAGAGCGCACCAGGTTCTTGAGTTTTTAATCATATAAGCTTTGTGAATTTATTAACAAGACAGCAGACAGCATGAGAACAGGAATTAAGAGTATTTGCAATCCTTTTGCTACTTCTGTCCAAATGATGATCGTTACATGACAAGATACTCCAAGGGCTCACAATTACCATGTTACAGCAGCTCCCGCGCTCTTAAATCAAAGGCTAAAGGCTTAAATCAAAATCAGAGTGCTAGGTGAAGTAAAAGGGTAGGAAAAAGACAGCTTCTGAGAAATTCCAAGCAGACTGGCAGGCAAAGAACATGGAGACACTCGTAAGCGCTGCACTTTTCTTATCTGACCTCAGGCAGGTTGTTTACTTTTTGACTCACATTCCTATCTGTAAAATCCAGCTGATAATCTGACTGGATTCAGAGCTCCCACGGCCTATGGCCAACACTCTCCACTTTTAAAACCAGGGCATAATGTTGCACTTGAATTCGATGAATAGTCATTCACAGTTCTGGATATAAAAATCTCCGCTGGTCTACTCACTTCAGGATGATTCTTCAAGAGTTAAGCAGCATCTTGTTTGAAAGATTTTTTTTCTAAAATTAATTATCAAACTGGACACATGAACCCAAATTACACAAGGTCTTATTCCACAAGTGATGTTTTATATCGCATAAGAAGTGTGTGCAGCTTCTCCTGTCCCTGAAATCCCGCAGCAGCCATGACTAAACAGCGGGCACGGATCTGCCGTTACACACCACAAGCCGGACTTCTCCCCTTGGGCCAACACACATCAAGACAGAGGTTCGGAGCACCAGAAACCTCACTTCAGATGGCTTGCTGCACTTCTGAGAGTGCAAAGCTCTTTCTGGCTCATACACAGCAAGCAAAGTTTAGCCAGAAAAAAAATCACTTGTGAGGCCAGGTATTTTTCAACGCAGGCTAGAGAAGGCTTGGAGCCCAATTTCAGACGATTAGCAGTTAAAACCCAAACCAGAAAACAAACCAGCCCCCCTTCCCCCCCAATAACAAGAAACCAACCCCCTGTACACAGTACCTTGAGCCAATTTTCCAAGGCCCTTTCGGAAAGGTAGAAATCTGGAAGAGTTCCCAGCATGAATTTTTTCCAGCGAGCTCACGTGCTACCCGCAGGGCCGAGGCAGGTGCCCCTCTCCCTTGCAGAAGCAGAGGGTCTCCAACTCTTTGCACAGATAAACAAAAGCCTGCATTGAATTTGGGCAACTCATTCCATGTCAGTTCTTTCACTTCCATTGGAAAGTTCCCAACTGTTTACCTGATACACAGAACTATGCTACAGGAAAAGCATCACTGCCGCCCTCCAGAATTAAGGATGTGCACATGTTGATTACTGTCACGGGCAGTCAACACACTGATCCAGGTAACACTGACGCACAGAGTCTCAATGATCACCCCCTGAAGTGGTCACAGGACCCTTTGGAGCACAGATTAGAGCCAGTCAGTCACAGGAGGACAAAGGTTGTCCAAAGTCAGTTTGACTGACGTTCTCCTTAAAAGTCCTGGCTTAATACCGGTGTCAAAAATAGCTGGGATTAATATAACGGAACCGTCCGGTCAGGTCTACCGATGGTACCAAAGAAGTCCCTGGGAAGGTTAACTGAGAACAGAGAGATAAAATTGTAGGAAATAAATCAAAACCAGAAGGCTAATTTCCATTTCTAAGAAAATAATTCAAGGCTCAGACTTAACAGGATATGGAGCACTCAGGTAAAGTCCCACCAACTTCCTGAAGCTACTTGCCAAGCTTCGGGAACCAGTTAGGTTCAGCCAGCTTTGAAAGTGGGATCCAACGGGACAAGTCTGTGAGCCTCTCCTTCCATGGCGTGAGAAGGGTGATGCTGCAATGCCACAAGGAAAACTGCTTTTGGGAAGAGCAAATAAACACCGGGGATCCTTCTCCCTGCACCCAGCACCTCTGCTTCCCTTGCTAGCAGGAGCCATTCTCATCTCGAACAGCTGAAACCCTTCCACCCTGTGTTACTACACCATTTTACACAAGCACCCTGTTATCACTCCAGGAAAATCAGGGAAGTTTTGCAAATATTAGAGTGGTGGCAGGCAACGCAGTTGAGTGAAACGCGGCCTGCCATACCCCTCAGCCTTTCAGCTTGTGCATGAGTGCCAGAAAAAATACGAGTTTAGACAACTGTGCCTGGTGAAGTCATTAATCACTATTACAAGCTGAGCAGGTCCCACAGCAGAGGGACAAGCAGCAGAGCAGATGGGGAATTAGGCTTGGAAATAAAGGGACAGCTCGGACCGAGAAAGGTGAGGAGGCAAAAAACAATACAAGTAATTGAAATACAAGTGCCACATGAGAAGGAAAGTTCAGCAAACACAAAAACACCGGGCCCAACACAAAGCATAAAAGCACATTTACTGCAGGCAAGGCTACGGAAACTTGCTGAAGAACTACAACATCTTGCTTTCTGCTAGACACTGATCCACGCAACTCATCCACGTGCTCGACCTGTGCGTTTTTACTGTAGAACAGCTCCCACGAGTTAATTCCACTGCCAAAACCTCACCAGCCAGTTCTAATCCTTTTAAATGGTGGGGGATTTCTGCTGATCTTCTATATCTAGGGATCAAACCAGCAATGCAGAAACAGGGGGAAAAAAATGAGTTTAGCTTGATTTGGCACAGGGCGTATTTTCAGTTGAGCAAAGAAGTTAAATGCTACATAGCTCTAAAATAAAATCCATAACGCTCTTCGCTGCGAGCATCTTGGGAGGCCTTCTCTAAACATTAACAGGAGCAGAAGAATCTTATCTTCCAGACCTTCCCCTTTATGGTTTCCTTACTCAGGCTTACATGTGCTTAGGAAATCCCCCACTGCCAACTTGGATAAGAGGTCTCCTTTTCACACTGTTTTCCACTTAGAAATGGTGTTAGCAAGCAAGCAAAAACTTTCTGCTTGGACGTTGTAACGTCAAAAACAAACCCAACTCTTTCCCTTAAGAAGCCTTCAGATTTGTCAGTAACTCCTACAGTGACTGGGCTTTTTCACACCATTCTCCAGTGAACTGAAATATCAAAATTAAAAAGAACCAAAACCACATGAAACAAGTCAGATTTAATACCAACTGTCAAGAGAACAAAATTAAGAGTCTCCCGTTGCCACGTTTCTATAATAAAAGCTTTAATTTCTGGAAGACCGCTGCATCCCTGGTGTATTAGATCCGCTTCATTAGCTGCCAATTTGGAATCGATGCCATCAGCACGTGGCGGCTCCGCACTTATTTAAAGATGTGAATCAACACGACGGATGGCCCTGGGACGGCACCAAACGTCAGCGATCCCGGGCACACGGGAACCTGCAGCTCTACACACTCGCCTCGCAGCACGTTTCCGGGACGCCCGTGACGCGAGGACGGCTGCGCCTGTACTTTGCCCGCTCGCAGCTCAGGAGCTGACTGCCAAGTCATTCGCCAGGTTTATTGACAGTGCAAACTTTATTGAAATCTGATTTATAAACACTGTTCAGCAGGTCTGTGATAAACGTTTAAGTAATTATACAAACAACCCAGCAGCCTCTATCTAAAATTCAGCTCTGCAGTCTGAACAATTTTTTTTTCCCCTTTTTCTTTTTTTTTTTTTTTAAGTACAGTTCCAAGAGCATGAGTAGTTTGATGCAATTCAGCTGTGTGGGACAGCATGCCAACAAAATACATCTGTCACTAATAAAAATAACAAAATGGAGACTGTGTAAGGCCTATCTGTACTTCTGCACCAACTTCCAGTCATTCCTACCAAGTTAGACTATTAATAGCACCATCAATGCAGCAATAAACCAAATACTTTTAATAGCTGTACTAGAAAGTTTACCAAACAGGCAACAGCAAGCACTGCACAAAAGCAGCGCTACGCTTTCATACATCAGAGCTACAACAAGAAGCCTTGTCAGAGATACACGTATCGCTGGGCTAGCTCTTGTTTTCCTTGCAAAAGAGCATCAATCATTACTGAAAACATCCCTGTGATGATTTGGGAAGCTCCTACTACCCGCTTCAGGCAAGAGCACGAATAGTAGGAATGTAGAAATGCGGCATGGACCAAGGAACAAGAGGGGACAGTGCTGGAGGGGGCAGGTGAAGCCCGGAGCTCTGCGGCAGCCCACATCACACCTCTGCAACCGGCAGAAACAGAACTGCAGAGGACAGCACTGCTACGAAGCAAACTTTTTGCCTATGAGCTTCACTATGGTTGGATTCAAGAGAGCTCGACTCCTTCAGCCTTTGCAAAAGACCAAGACCACATTCCGCAAACACTCTGCTCTGACCCCAAGCGTTACGAACCTGGAGCTAAACAAGCCCGAGAGAAACGCGCGCTCCTGTGATGGGGGCTGATAGCAGTACAGAGCACCAAGACGAAGGTTTCCTTCTCAGTAAGCTTGCTTTACAAGCTGTCAAGCGTAACATAACACAGTGTGAATTTCCAGCCAGGCTATTTCTGATCTGCAGGTTTCCTCTGCCATGTCAAATTCTTAGTTTTTAATCATGTAAAAAAGGCTGGTAATTGCGCGAGGGAAAGTACTCCAGAACTGTGAATGTGTCAGGGAAATCGATTTAAAAAATTCTAGTTTCGTTTAGGGAAAAAGGTCATTCTGCTTTAACAAGCTTATCACAGCAGTGAAGGCAGGAACTGAACCAAACCAGGCCAGAAAGCCCTCTGCCTTTATCGGTGCTGATAGCGGAGTACAGCTGGCCATGCAGCGCACTCCTCGCTGCACTTGATTTTGCTGTGTAACTGCTGTCTCATAAATTAGCAAGTTGTATAAGAGGTTTGGTAGCACACAAATTGCCAAAACTTTGTGTCCGTAAGAATCTTTTTCGTTGTCAGCCTGTGTTCCCAAGTTCACCTCTCAGACTAATGTATAAACAAGGAAGTCTAAGTAGAGTAAGAAGCAAGCCTGCCGATTTTACTTGTCCTGCCAGTCTCGGATTTCTTATATTTCTTATGATGTTTTTAATGCTCTAGAAATACCACAACTCTCTCTCACTCATACTTCTACCAATTTAGTTGCCTTGCCATAAATTGCAAGCAAAAAAAGCGTACTACCACGAGAAAGCAAAAAAATGCTGCAAGAATATTCTTCAAATTTTTTATATCGAACCTCTGCAAAGCCTTGACATTGCCTTATAGCACTGCTAGCCACACACAGAGGACCTGCAGCACAGCTGCCCACAGCACAGGGTTGATATTCTTTCTTGCTCTTTTTGCCAGCCATCTTTGCTTTGCAGGCCATGGGGATGCAGCCCTGGGGCAGCTGGGTGCAGCACAGTCCTGCCCAGCGGGGTTGAGCTAACCCCACTCGGATCTCCACAAGCTGCCCCAGCAGCAAGGTATTTCTGCACTTATCCACCCATGGGCAGGTTTTGAGCATGCTTCTGCTTCACAAGGTGCTTTTACGTGTAACTCAGTGATAAAAAATGGGGTCTTCAAGGAGATCAGCATCTCTCTGCCCAAGGGCATGGCCCCGTTGAGGACAGCACCAGCTTCTCGAGCAGGGGGCCCAGGGGTGACGACGGCCGTGATGCACCCACCGAAGGCATGTCCTTGCACCGCAGTGCCCAGCGCTCCCCCCACCGAATGTAAGCGCCTCCTGCGCAGCAGGCACCAAACCTCGGATTCGACGTCTGCGTGAGAACAGCTCCCTTCTCCCCCACTGTTTTGGATACAGGAACTGACTCATCCATATGTTTTTTCCCCTCATTCCAAGGCAGATATGAAAGATAATATTCTTCATTTCAATATTTAATCATATGCTTCATTTAGTAATGAGTCCAAGAATAATTTAATCCTGGCTATCAACATAAAAGAGATATTGTTCCTTTCGCTCGACTATGCAAGAAAATAAAAAGCCTCTGCTGTTTCTGGCTGCTTGCAGGCCAGGGCTTTGCTCGCCCTAACTTGTGACGTAAATACAAACGACTTTGATCACACACCAAACCCTGACCTGCACCTGAAGAGGGGCACGGGATGCTCCTCCTAACGGTTCCACCTGCCTAATTTCAACCGCTGACGTCTCCCCTGAACGGAACTGCCTTGCTTATGAAACGGAAAGCTGACATCTCATGGCACGTCGCCCCGCGCCTCGGTGGAGAAAAACACATCACGTGCCGCTGATTTCTGGAAGCATCACCGCTCCCTTATGGTACGTGATCTCTTGCCAAGAATAAATAGGACAGAGTCCAGCATAGGAATCACATAACATTTGGCTCGCAGATAATTTTTCTGTTATTGTATGTTATTATACTAAACGCACTGTTCAGGTACTGTCCACTCTGGAAAAATCTCATTAGCTATGAAAAACTTGGACTTAAATATAAGGTGATTAATAGCCCAGAATGCCTTGCTTAGATGCTCAGTTCAAAACTTGAAAAGAGTCCAAACCTCCGAAGAGTGCAAGCACTTACTTTTTGGATATTACATTTACATGGCTTAATGATCCCCCAAAATGTGCTCCTTTGAGGACAAACAGTCCTTGTTCACTATGCATTTGTTAATACTCTTGGGACTTGTCCATCTCTTGTCCAACTATAACATTTTGTCCATTTGTAAAGCACAAAAATGACAACACCGTTATTTTACATTAAAATATTTTAAATAAACTACTTTCCACTTGGCAATATTTGTGCATTTAAATGCTCTGCTTTGTTTTTCTCTTAAAAGAGAGAGTATCAGCTGCTTTTTTTTTTCCTTCTTAAATATTCCTGTTCTTTATTATGTGTGTGCACTCCCACACTTAAATCCCTCTTCCTCCTCTATTTCTCATTGTGCATACTTTACTTTGGAAACATTAAGTAGAACTTATCACTTATTTCTGGAAAAAGAGTATGTTTAAAATTTGAATAAGAGTCCTTCAGAGATAAAGCATCCCAGGTTAAATCTAATGATGTCCAGGGGAATTCTATGTAAGTGATGAGCTGCCTGCTAATATGTCAATGCTTTAGGGAAGAAAAATATCAATTAAATTTCATAGCATGCAACCACACATTGACCTTGAAAGCTATCCGTAACTTAGTTTAAACTTGAAAACTCAAAGTCTAAGTCAGAACTTCTGCCCTAATTGGTTTCAACTTCACTGAAGAATAGCACAGCTCTGTAGAGACCATAGAAAAATTAAGAGAATCAATCTGAAAAAAAAAAAAAAAAAAGAAATCCCCTAAATCCTATTAAGTATTTAACTATGACATTTGTGTGCACCTCTAGTCTCCCTCCCTTGGGTGTTGGTCATTGCCTCCGGAGATATTAGTACTACTTTTCTCTTGGAGCCTTCTGATAATGCTAAAAAAAAAAAGTCAACATCCATGACAGCACACGGCTGCCAGCCCCACAGCTGCCTTGCACCGACTCCTGTGTGAATATTTCCATGAGAAAGTATTTCCTTCCTGGGAGAATTACCATCCAGCACTGCCCAGTACCAGCGCACAGCAAGGGTGAGACAGAAGGAAATCTGCTGTTATAAACTGTTTGACAGGTCAAATGAAACCCAGAAGGTAAACCTCTCACCTGGAACTGGACTTGGTATTTAAAGCCTCTCCCACTGCAGTGCCCTTTACTAAGCAAGCTGCAATTCAGACTGTGCCAAACCTTCCACTGGAACTCAATAGGGAGGGCTTTTTTAAGTTATTATTTTCATGTGTGCCAATCTAGTTTCTCAGTCTGAGAAAAGAGCACTTTTGTCTTTGTTTAGTTAGCAGACTGTTTTCTGCATCAGAAGGAAGAGAAAGGATTATAAGAGTCTCATGGCAGCTACTTTACGCTGCAGGACTCATCCGTACAGCTCTACATGTAATATTCAGGATTTTCAGCGTTCATGAGGAGTGTGGTATGTGCATGTCTTTCCTACTGCAGAGGTCAAGCAAAAAAAAAATTCGTATATTTATTCTGAATTGATATACTTCATTTCATCAAATACGTATGAGCTGGATACCGCAGCCATCAAATAGAGAAAGGGGAAGGAAGTCGTATTTTGTATTTCTAGAGCGTGTCTACAGAAGTCTAGCTCCTTATTACAATTCAGCTTGCCTTCTATAGATGTTTACAGCCAGCAAGTAGGAACAGCAGGATCTAGTGCTTGCCTCATTGCTGGAGGACAACCAAGCCTGCCTTCTCACTGAAGATTTTCTGGGATGCGTAACAAAGATTTTGAAATTCCTCCAACATTCCTTGGAGGTTGAATTAAAATTTGTGACGCCCGGGCTGATGAAAGGGTGCGATGTCGCAACGGCACAGTTACTTCCCAGTCAGCTAATGCCACCAGTTCTGGGCAGGAGGAGGCAGGGCCCGTTTCTTTTCTGTGAGAATTAACGTGATGACTTTTTGCAGGTGAGAAGTTCATTTACACAGTGCCTGGCAGCAGCTAGGACTCCCAGGTCAAGTGAACTGATAGTTAGAGCTATTAACCCGATCAAACAATTAACCCTTATAAATGGTGGCTTCCTTCCCCTTGCAGCACACTTAAACAGATGTCCAAGTCAGCTCCAAAATCCAGAGTTCTCTATGAAACCCAGCACAGCTCATTTTAAAGTGAAACAAACGGCACTCAAGCTCCTCGTCCCCCCCCCCCGAGACGCAGCAGCAGACTTCTTCCCTCTGCTTTGTAATGCCTTGCTGAAGCTAAAGCGTGAGCTAGGATGGAGCAGGGACTTAGGAGACTGAAAAGAAATGCTGCAAATGCAAACCAGGCGCTCAGCAGACCTTCCAGGAGCGCTGGAGTCCAGCCCCAGCACTCGATGCCTGTATCTCTCTAAAGTCTCTGTATAAGGGGATGAAACGAGACGCTGCGGTTCAATGACACGGACCAGAGGGAATTAAGGTCTGACACTTCCCTGCTTAGAGGGGATAGAGATAAGCCCAGAGCGAGCTGTTACCTACAGCAATGCCAATATGCAAAGCCTACCGCACACACTCCTGGATTGCTGTACCTCTGGAAACAGGAATATTTAATGCAGAGCGGGGACGTTTCCCCAGGCAGAAGCACCGTCCCGCTGAGCCAAACCTCGTTTTTTGTGGGTTTGCCCACAGAAGCCTGCATGGCTCAGGCCGACAGCAGGATGGAACCGGGCCTGCCTTCCTCTATCACACACATCTTCCTTCCAAACGTCCATGCTGGCCACCCCACTGGCTCTTTGAAGGCTGCTCAGCCCTGCCAAAGGCCTTCGGTGCTCTCCTCACACAGGGCCGCGGCCCTTGGCAACGCCTCCTCAGCGCCACCGCCGCCATCTTCACCTCAGAGACAACACACTAAAAGTTTGGGGGTTCCTAAAATAATTTCCATCAAAGCCCTTCCCTGACTTCCCCAGTCACATCAGCAGTTTTACCACATCAGGGGAGGAAAAAAAAAACAAACAACAAAACCCCCTTTGAGCACTTAATATCTGGGTGGGGGTTGAGTATCACTAAAGCCTCTCGCTGGCTTTCAGTAGAGCTTTATTTTAAGAAAGCATCTATTATATGAAGCATGGGCTTTGGCAGGCACAGCAGAAGCCTGGCTAGTGCAGAGAAGGAGGTCAATACTCAAAGTGCACCATTATTTTGTCACTTTTTCACATTCCTTAATATGAACTTAGTGAAAAAGTCTACTGCTTACTGGAAGTTACTTATCTTATGATTTCTGCATTATTCTACAGCCAGGATACAGCCTCTCCCTTTCTATCCTCCTACACAGATTTAGTAGAAACATTTTCTAGCAGTTAATCCGAGCCAGCTATTTAGTTCTTGCTTGGCAATATTTTCAACTAGAGGCATATCCAGCCTCCAGGAAAACAAGTTATGCAGCAAGAGGGTGGGACGCTATCAGAGAACACATAATAAAGTAAATACCAAGCATGACCCAGGAAAGGACAGGATAACTAAGAGAGACTGTTTTCATAATAGCGTACATTAAAGTCGTGTACAGATGTGAAATCTGAAATTCCTTATGGGCTGTTTTTCATTCTTTGGCCACAGAGGTGGAAGGCCAGACTCGCGTCCTGAGGAAAGCACGCTCTGTGAGGCCAGCAACAAACCGCTTTGCCAGCCACAGCCCGACACCAAAACAGCAGACCGGGAGGCTTCAGCAAAAAGATCAACTCGGCTCATAAATTTTCTGCCAAGTGTATGAGGAAGAAGAACTTCACGGCAGTTTTTCCTCTGTTGCACTCATGGAATTCGATGGACCTGAAGCTGCTCCTCGATCAGCCAGGGCCCTGCTGGTACGGATGGAGGCAGATTGCTGTGCATCTATTGATTAACTTCAACCTAGCATTTCCCAGTTGCCTGAGAATCAATTTAGTATCATTGCTGAAAGCAATAAGGATAAAAGAAGCTAGAAGGATACCTTTGATCTATGCAGTTTTACCTGGCACCAGCAGCTAAAGCGTTGCTGAGACTCTCCTTAAGACGTTTTCCCTTCCTTGGGATTATTTTGCAGTTCATTCAATAAAGCAGCAACACAATTTCCTGACAAACTAGGAAATGAGCGTTGGACTGAGTTCAAGAACTTCAGAAAATATTAGAAACAGAGATTTAACAGAAAGTGCTTGGAAGCCACTGACCTTACAGACAAGTCAGACTGTCATTTCCTCAGCCATCAAAATCAACATGTTCAAAGGCAGGCGGGAGAGAAATAATCCTTGCTATGAGACGCATTTTAGTGCCTTCCACCTCAGTCTGAAAGAGCCACATACATGGCAAGCCTCATTCACCAAGCCTCTGCCATAATATTTTGCTGCAGAAATACTGCAGTTGGAAAAATACATATTCAAAAGCCTAAGCCCCCTTTTGCTGTGCAGGAAATTCTCCTACCCAGGAGCTGGGCAAGGAAATCACAACATCATGTTCAACTTCCAATGACAGACAAGTTAATTCCATCAGCCCATGCCTTTGTCCTCCTTTTGGAAGTAAAGGCAGCAATGCCAGCTTGTCCACGAGGGCTGCAAGCTCCTTGGAGGAGGAGTTGTTCCCCTTCTTCAACAGGGAATCTCGCAGGACGCCCAGAACTTGGCCACTGCTGCAAAGCACTGCTCCAGTAGTTCAAATAATAGCTGCACTCTTCTGCATTAGTTCAACTCCCTTTGTTTTCCCAAATGCATTATATTATCTTTGTGCAGTACGACGCCTTTCACAAACAGCCTAGCTGAAAGCAAAGCTAGGGAAGCTCCTCAATTATTAATGCTCCCTCTTCGTTCTCCAGAATGTGTGATGCTTCCACCCAAAAAAAAAAAAAAAAAAAGGAAAAAAACCCACACAAGTAGGAGCTGTTGAAGATCTATTTTACCTGCTGCAAATTAAAAATGACTGCTCCGATTTATTTTGTCTCTAAAAGTTCACTTTCAATCCACTTTTGACTCAGAGCAGTGCCTAGACAAAGCAGTATTTCAGTGCAACAACTGTTTTGAATTTAATGCCCAATGATCAAGTTAGTGTTTTGCTCCTAGGGCAGCTGTCAGACATCTCCGTCTCTACAGTTACAGCATGCAACCCTAAAAACCAAGAAACTGGAAAAAGCTTGCGTTCATTAGGGTTCACTGCTCAGAAACTGGAGTCTGCTGCAGAAATGAGGTAAGGTGCTCACAGAAAATAAAATACGTCATTGTGTTTTCTGCCAACAAACTACACCATTTCTTAAGGTCTTAATTCTACTTTCAAAAGGCCCAAAAGCGCTTTGAGCAGTGGCCAGCACTAACCCTCGCCGAGACGTGCTAGGCAATCTCCCATCCGCTCTGAAGAGCGGGTGAAGCCTGCAAATGTGAATGAAAAGGTGACACGGGCTCATTTGTAGGGCATAACGCCGAAACACGGCGTATTCCTCTCCACAGAGTAAAAGCAATATATGGCCAATTAACTTTTTATTATTTTTTTTTTTAAAAAGCCAAACAGCGTTCAAAGGCCTGTGCTACGGGCAGGATGGGCTCTCCTGACTGACCCGATGGGAAGGGCAGACCAGGGCAGAGGCGAGACACGGTGCAACGTGCGAACCGGGGACACTGCAGGGGCTCGGGTCAGGCGCTGCAGGGACACCGCGTGGTCTGCCCTGGCTCAGGGCAGAGCAGATTCTTGCTTTGTCTCACTAACGAGGTTTATATCAACAGCAGAGAAATGAGAGTCCTTTCAACAGCTCACCAGAAAATCTAGGAATTGCTCCAGGACTTTGCAAATAAGAAATCAAGTAGAAGCGCTGCTGCACAGTTTTCATGCAACGTTCTTTTTGTTTTGGCTAACAAGATATTAGTAGAAGGTAAAACGAGTCTAAGGCGTTAGCCTCGATCCAGCAGAAAGCCACAGCCTGTTTCCAAGTACTTCCACCAGCGTCCCATGGGACTCCCCGCTTCCTTAACTGTAAACATGCAAGAAGCCTCTGCAAGACTGAGCCGAAGCAGCACATCTGCTTTTATCGGCAGTTACACTTGCCTGGTAAACTTTCAGCTCAGTTCTCAAGCACGTGAGTACGTGCATGCCCGGCTGCGAGCCTCGGCTTCCCTTGCACAAGCAGCGAGCCCTCGACACGCGTCCTCCTGCCCAGTGCTCCCAGCAGGCGCCCTGGGGGGAGCAAACTGGTTCCTGCTGGTTCCTGCTCGGCACACGGGTTTTTCCAGAAACAGACACCAACCGTTTCCATCCAGAGCTTTGACACGTTTCCTCTCAAGAGGAAACCATTCAGGATTTTTCCAGTATTAAAGGGCAGTTGTTTAAATATTTTAATTCTGAAGTTTTCCAGCAGTTCCGCTACTTAGGGGGGGCACTGCCAATGCGTTTGAACAAAGCGAATCAACTCAAGGAGCAGCCGCTATTAGAAACACATTTCTGCCTCGGGTACGTGCATCGAAAGGAAAAGACACTCAACACACCAGTATATTAATTTATCCCTTATCCTTCCTCCCCTTAGTTTATAACTGAGGCAGCTTAAGTCAGCAACGTGTGTTAAGCAGCTCTAAGCCTACAAACATCTATGCGACCACAGTCGCTTCAGGCCGATGTCAAGGTGCAAGTACTTAAAGTTAGGAGTTAAAGGAGTTAAGTACTCCAGTACTTAAAGGGTATCACTCAAAAGGACAGAGGTCCTCGGTTTGAGAAAAAGCACATCATTATCAGAGCACTAACACAAAGTGGACACTACATAAACACTTTAGAAAACACAGCCCCGTTATGTATTCCATAGAAAACTGAAGTCTTTACAATAGCCATAATAAAAGGAGGGCTGAGAATAACCCATAGCAGCATAAGCAAAGCTCTGGTGGTGCAACCCTGCAGGCAAAGGGGGAGAACTTCTGGCAGCACATTACAGCCATGCAGGCAAACACCTCCCTGGCAAACCTGGGCTTCCTTAGCTTGCTAAAACTCAAAAACACGGGTTGCAGTTTCTGAAATGTCAATGTCAGCGACACGGACCGAGATTTGTCAGCCGTGGGCCAATGGCTCTCATCGGCGCCACTACGCCCATAGCGGCCAGCCCAGCAACACAAGCGAGTGCCCAAAGGGGAACGGAGAGAGTTTAATCACACGCCAGCTCTGTACGAAGATGGTCATTATTGATTCTCGTCAGACACGGCTAAGCAGACAAAGAGAATAACTTGAGCCAAATAAACCCTTAATTTTTTCCCCACTGAGATAAGATCACAATAGCCTTCCAATCTTTAGCTGTTTTCCTCTGCGAGAGTCACACATATGTGCTTTTTATTAGTTTTTGGCTTAGCAATTAGATGGATTCTCAGTTACTTCCAGAAACGTTGCAGGATGGCTGAACTGCAGCTAGATTTTGCTTCTCACTGAAATGGGCATATTAAAAATGCAGCAGGGTTCTCCAGCACCACAGCCAATACATCTCAAGTTTGCACTTTTATATGTACAACACAACGTTTGCATCTCTGTATGAGCATTTTCCAAGAAGGGAACTATAAGTAGAAAAGATACAATCACTGATTTATAGAGAGGGAAAAAAAATAGCATGGACATTCCCTCCCAGGAGATGACCAATTTTCCAATAGTTCTGCCACACAACAAGCAACTTCTCAAGATCTGGGTTTTCTTCTAAAGCCATTAAAGCAAATCAGAAGATTATAGCTGCAACAAGCTATCCATTAGCTCTAATTAGCAAGTATTTGTTGTCTGGATTTAAAACTTCCCAACTTGGTGTTAATGAACTGTAACACTGTAGCAAAAGGTATTAATAAAAACAGCAGACTGCGGGCTAAATAATAGATCTGGGCACACATTTACGCTGGTGGGGGATTTTTCTTTGCTGCTTCAATCCAGGCACTGCAAAACAGGGAATGCAAGTATTTCAAGCACTTGCACTGGAAGGCTAAAAGAAACTATTTATCTGGCAAAATTATTTTTAAACTTCCACTCCATATTCTGTTTTGAGAGGAATAAGAAAAGTCTTTTGTAAGTTACAAATGTACACAAACTATGCTTTGTCATCTTGTTTTTTGTTTTTGTTTTGTTTTTCTTCCTTGAAAGAAAACAGGCAATAGAAGGGATGGAGAAAGTAACAAAAGTTAGTTTCTAAATTATCTTCTTCTATGAAGATCTTGAGCTCTCCAAGCACAGGAAAGAGGACGCCAGGAGTAGGATGGGTTTGTACCTCTTTTAAAGATGCCAGAGAGGAGCCAACAACAGAAAGCAGGTCTGAAACTACTGCACCCACTTTTAAGACCTTGTCCTGGAGCCTTGCTCCTCCTGGCATGACCCCAGCATGTGCCCCTGCTGCAGTAAGGGCTCACAGCTTCACTGCTGGGTTCACGGTTCAAGCCTGGAAGGATCCAAGTTCCATTCATCCCTACTGAAAACTGGAGATCTCTGGGAAGTTTGGGAAAATGGCCATTGGATCAGGGAAATACTCAGCAGTGTGCATTTTGCCCTGCTTTATGCTTTCAGTACAGCAAATGTAGCCCTATCTGTCTGAAAATGAGCTTTTTGGCACTGTAACAAGATAAATAAACATTTCATATTAATAACATCCAGTCAAGAATAACCTTTCCAGTGAAACGTGAAGCTCTGGACACAGGGACAGCATATCCGGATTTGTAGTTCCAGTACTGCTTATTTCTCTTTCTTGCTTGTATGACTTTCCTGAAGAACTAGAACAGTTTTCCCCATATTACAGTTGTGAGATTGTTCATCAAGTGTTTTGAGATCCACCAATACAGACGCAATTACATCACATTCAACATTCACTATGTCCTTTATGAACACCTATTTATTTCAAAACAGTAATCCAAAAACCAAACACTGAAATTCTGATCAAGATGAACATGCCCACAGTGAAAACACAGCTGGCATCGGTGATACCTGCACCCGTTTGGGGCTGTATTTCCTAATAGGTTTTGCAATATGTTACAGACAACTGCAAACTTAGGTGGAAAACAACATAATACTGTAGCCTGAAAACAGTACGTTTCAGACCAGCTGCAGAAGTGGGAAAAATCACTCCCCCATGCAAAAAAGGCATCCTGGTGCAAGGAAGGAAGTCTGAGCTTCCCAGATCCCTCTTGACGTAATGCAAGCTTTCATCTCTCCTGTTTCACTTTCGCCCTACAGAAAGCGAGAGGCACCCAGCCTGCAGAGAGCAGAGGGGTGAGACACCCACTGTGAATGGTGCAGGGAAAGCAAAGGGCTCTCTTCCGACCCACCTGCAAAGGCATTTCTGTCTTCAAGCGGACCTGCCCATTGTTTTATAATAAATTCCTCTATTTGCCTTTCAGCACTGTACTCCACTCATACCGGCAATGTTCATTGCTGCATATCGCTGTGCCCAATTCTGACACTACAAGACTTAAGCTATTTAGCACACTGCACACATGCAATTCCACACCTGCCTGCCCCGGATCCGGACAGCCACTACCAGCACAAAGCCACTCTGGAAGCCATCTGAGCAGCTCCTGCCCCAGCACCCAACTCCCCTATTTCTGCCCAAGGCATGCTGACCCAGCTCAGCTCTCCTGGAGAGCTTGCTGTCTGCAGTGCTGGGAAATTAGGGCAGCTCTCAGTGTCAGGACCAGCACGAGAGCTGTACCTTGACCCCTCTCCAACGTGGAATACCTACATCGCTGCTGGGTTCACTGGAAGTGATTTCACAACCCCAGCATCTTCCTCCCAGGGCTCTGAAGAACGGAGCGCCCAACGAAGAGGAAGACAGGGCCAGGGAGGAAGAGGGAAGTCCTCCAAAGGTCTGTGCAAAAGGAGGAGAGCCGAAGAGGGAGAAAGGAAACCATTTACTTACTGGTCACTGAATCAGAGCTGTAACCTGACCCTGGCTGCGTCTTGCCACCGACAACACTAACTACAAGCAGCTTCCATTCAGCAGCTCCTGCCAAAAATAAACAGTGCCGGCTTTCCTGGCTGCTTGCTTGGGTTTTCTCTCAGTGTTTTTCTTCTTGCCTCTTCTGGCTAATTGGAATATGCTCTGCTTCCTCCGACCAAGTTCCTTACTTTGTTTCTACCCACTACCCCACTAAAATTGGAGCAGTTTCTCACAGTGAGGAATCAAAATAAAAGCTGTTTATTCCAAGATGGCCATAGCGGGCTTCTTGGCACTTCTGTGGGAAGTAGGGAGGATTAAAACAGGTACACAGCAGCAACACCACACTGCAAGCACTTCGCCTGTCACAGCTCCTGGTACTATCCCACTGATACTTTCCCCTTTTTTCTGAGGAATCATCTCTTTGCCAACAATTTTGGCAGCAGCTATTTTTAATTTGGGCAAAAATACCAATGCCACTCATCTTCATTAGACGCTAGGTGTTGGTTGGTTTGTTTTTAAATTCATTTATTACACAATCCACAGAGACAGGAGAACCTCAAGTCACCTCCAGCCTGTAGATGCAAACAGCTACACTTGCTCACTTTTGGAGACTCCAGTCCCACAAAACTAAGGACTATCACCCAAATTTCCTCTGCAGACAGCCAGGCAGCACCCCACTGCTGCTGCCCTCATCCCCACCTCTCCTTCCCCGTCCGTATGCTCTGCATAAACCCTTCTCTTCAGCTGCCTGTGCCAGCTATCCTCTCTCACTGGGTTTGGTACTGCACCTCCTCGCTGTGTCCCAGCCATGAGCAAGGCAAGGCCACAACACTTGTCTCCCATGCTGTCCCAGTTCGCTGGATGGCCACTTGTTCCCTCGGACAGCTCAGAGACGTGCAGGGTTGGCAAGACCGCAGCACGGCCGAGCACCCAGCACATCGAGCCTCTCAGGCCACAAACAAGCCCTTCTCTTGTGTTTTTCTAGCACATTTTCATGCACAAGTAACACAGGCAACTAACTCCTCCTTACAGAGCACTTGTGCTACACTTTTTTTTTTTTAATAATTAAAAATAGATACCAGCGGACAGCGGCAGAACTGGTTATCTTGGCCATCATTCGTGAATAAAACCAGCTTAAACTGATAACGAACTGAAAAGTGCTAAATGGGATGAAGATGCTCTAAAAGTGTTACACAAATAACGCCCACCTACCTTACGGAAGAAACTTGAGTGGTCACAGCACACACAGGAAGCAACGTGTTTTGAGGTGTTGCAGGCAAAAGGATTTAATAGCCACCACATCACAGCAAGGATTATGAAATATGACCTATGCTAATGGTGCTGAAAGAACACTTAAGAAACCCCAAAACAAACGAACTCATTTAAGGTTTGGGGCTAGCTTGCTTGTATAAAATCTCCTTCCTTGCTTCCCCTCAATCCAGCAATGCTAGCAAACAAAAGGGGAAAAAATTGTCTTGTCAAGCCAAGCAGCATGGTTCTGACCCAGCCACTGAAAAATAAGCTCAAAGGCCCTTTAAAACTGTGCTATTTTAATATGCCGTAAGAAGCTCTCTTTGCTCTTTAATTTGTTCATTTCTTTGAAACACCTAATTTCCCCTGCACCAGTACTCCGGAGCCTCGTGGAGTCCTGCCACTTGATTCAGCACCAATAGGCACATTTCAATAGGCAGCGCCACTTGAAAGGCTATAAATGAAAAAAAAAATCTTCAAACCAGAGGATGCAATGCAACACCATTTATTTATATCCAAGTCCTCTTTTCTGTGGCTTGCTACTGCAGGCAGGAGCCAGAGAAGGGGAGGTTTAAAGCCTATGCAATTAATTCTAAGTGGTTTTAAAATGGCTAGAGATTTAAGGTAGACAAGATGCAACACTGGAATCAGAGTCAAGCTGCTGGGCTCTTTGCTCTGCTCTGGAATGCACTGTTTACTCTGGCATCACATAAAATATATAATTGACTTCTCAGTGAAAAGAAAAAGGGGGAAAAAACAGCCCCATATGCCTCATTGCTTTATAGAACAAAGGGAAAAAAGGTGTTTCAGACCAAATCACAGTTGTATTTCAACAGGGATCGGGAAGTGTAACAGAATCGTAATTTCTATTTATTAAAATCCATTTACTACAATTGCCATCAACAGGATCACAGGGCTGTTAACAAGAACCTCCCTAGAGCCAGAAGCATCAACTTCTACAAGCATATACAGATTTAAAGAAAAATTAAATTAAAAATAAATTTAACAACATTACTTCAGAGAACATTTATCATTTCCTGAGTGTTGCTCCCCTCCTCCCCCCCCCCTTTCCAAACTTCCTTATTAAGATTTTGTGAAGTTGTAATGAAACTTGACAATAAACCACATGGTGCCTAAGCACACCTCCAAGTCAGCAAGCAATTCCACGGGGTGCAGCCACTCCTTGCACGTCCTCAGACAGCAAATCCTCTTCCCCCAGGGGCCAAGCCAGGCTCTCGGGAGGCTCAGAGCAACCTCCACCCTGATGCCCTGCAATAACCACAATTTATTCTGGAGTCTGCAAGAACAGCCCTCACTTCAGGCTGCATCAAAGCAGCCGGAGCTGCACAGCTCCTGGCTCCACAGCCCCAACGGGACAGGCTGCTGTGATCACCTCCACCCTCAGGCCACACATCACCTGGCCCTGTGCTGAAACCAGGCATCCCACAGCGTTTTCAAGCCCTTGCCTTTGCCAAAGCCTCTACCCATCCAGTTCTTAACCTTTCTCTGAGAGGCTTCTACTTGCTTTATGCACTGCCCCTATACTGTGGGCAGCCAGCCCTCCTGCTTGTAAAAAGAGCAGCAGAAATTGGCTAAGTAAAAGGAGAGCCATACTATGGACAATCAAGCTGCTGAAAAGCCACAGCCAGTCCCGGACAGGAAAGTCGGAGCCCCAGTGACAGCCTCCTCGCCCCGCTACTCCAGCTTTAAGGGTTTGGCCACCCGAAGTGCACAGATACCAGGCAAGGAACAGTATGTCATTTCTAGCTATTTAAATACACAAGATCTTTGTCGTCTTTTGCCAGCTAGGAAAAATAAACACACTGGGGCAAGAAACGCACTGTGCTCTTCAATTCCAGACAAAAAGAGCAAATAGCTGGTGGCACTCGCAGCTTCGGGCAGGCTGGTAGCAGCCAGAAACCTTTCCCCTTCGCAGCGTGCCTGCCGCCCCGCTAACATCTGTGCCGTCTCAGCAAAGGCTAGACAAGGCTGACTTCTTGGAAGGAGCTGGAGCCTGAGGCCATTACAAGCACTGCCTGAAGAGCCCGATTTCACTCACGGGCCTGCTGGCTCGCAGCGCAGTTACCGCGGCCGCCTTGGCTCCACAGCGCCCGACAGCTCGGAGGCAACCGGCCTGCTGTGGGCCTGCCAAGGAGACTTCTTTGGGGAGCAACCCACAGGCCTCATGGGGGTTCTGGCTGCGAAAAGGAATGAGCACCAAGCACAAAGTTTCCATCGCGAGCAAACGTGTCCAAACCCTGGGTTTTGGTACCAAGCACGCCCTCAGGACTCCCTGCAGCCCCGCAGCTGGAGGCCTTGTAGCTGCAGGGCCGCCGCAGGCCCAGCTGCCACCGAAGGCATGGGGCCCATCGGCGCTGCACGCCGAGGTCAAAATGCAACCAAAAGATCTGTCAAAATGCAGCCAGAAAAAGACACCACAATAAAAAAACAACTCTACTTACAGCAAAATTAGAAACAAAACCACACAAGTAAGAGCAGTTAAAACAGAGTAACTGCAATGCTAGTGGGTGGGGGGAGTGTGAACTTGTCACTAATTCCTTTTAACAAGGATAAGATAATAGGTTTTGGTTTTGTTATTTTATATATCCATCAATAATAATTAAAGGCAGAACACAACTAGATTCAATTTGTCACACAACACCTGCAATCAGCTGAGTAAAAAAAAAAAACAACAAAAACTACACAAATAAAACTCCAAACCAAAACCCCACTGTTCAACTCCTACATTGCAAAGTATATTTCATGATTGTTTAAAGTCATTTTTAGCTTTGCATGACTGCAATCACCAAACATTGTCTCCCTGTCAGCATTTGAGGGGCTTACATACTGTTGCCAACAATTAGCACAAATCTGGCTGACATTGTTTTCTCTAAAAATAAACTGCATGTTCAGTAGCTTGAGAACAAACATGAAAACAAGATTTTAGGATAACATTTTTCTTCTCAGTGGAAATGCAGGGTCTACCACGCACCTCTGCTGCTGGAGAAGTACCACCAGGACATAAATCAGCCATTCTGGATGCTTGTGATTACAAAAACCTCTTTTTTTTTTTTTCCTATCCCACTTCTTTCTAAGCAGAGGGAAGACATTAACACCAGTCTCTTGGCCAAAATCCATTTGGGAAAATTCCTGCCTCACCTGCAATCATCTGAGCATGGGCACGAAGCCAAGAGAAGATTGCAAGAGAACAGCCTCTGAAGTCCTTTTCCTTTGGAAAACTGAACTTTCTCCAACCTGAGCCACCAAGAAAAAAACTGCAACAAAACTGAAATAATGCCACAAGCACATAAGGCTCTTGGCTTGGGAGCAATACGATCCACCGAATTAAGGGCACTCAAGCAGCAAGCACGCACTTCTAATTGCTTCTTTGCTCACCACCCATCTTCAGCTTCAGAACCAAGCTGTTAGCTCGCGACACGTTCCATCCAGGTGTGTCTGCCCTACAAAGGGCGTTAAACGTGACTCGTAGAGAGCAAAAATGACTAGTTCTGCTGAGGAAACAGGATTTTTAAGTACAGACTA
Source organism: Anser brachyrhynchus (assembly GCF_964034855.1). Lineage (NCBI taxonomy): Eukaryota > Metazoa > Chordata > Aves > Anseriformes > Anatidae > Anser > Anser brachyrhynchus. Next base: position 7,377,877 of record NC_137710.1, on the reverse strand, counting down.
AAACTGATTAAAAAAAAGCAGCTTGCTACTGCTGTTTACAATCAGAACTAACTGGACCCCTACACTGCCAATGGAATTTGGAAGCTTGGTGAACTTAATTGGAAGATTACGAGCAGATACATTCTCCAGCCAACACATCCCCTTCCCAGAGCTCACCCAATATGCAGCATGGAAATAAAGGCAGCTCTGCCCAGCAGAGGAACAGGCAGGCGCTGAATATTCCCCCTTACGCTACATGTACTATGTCATTGCAAAGCTAACGCTGGAAACCTTCACCAGACCCAAGAAGTTAACATTTTCTACTCAGCAGATAGGAAGTCTATAACGGCTTGTTTTATACCCTGTTCTCATCTCTGAAGGCTTTTATTCTCCAGAGCAAATTAATCAGGCAGCTTGCATTATATGTTCTTTCTCCAGGCCTGGCTCCTCTCTCGGCATCTCTATTGATCTTCACTCAGTAATCCATTAGCAAAAGGTTTTGGAAATTTGCTGCTTTTAGAGTTCCCAGAGAAAGCCAAGTCCAATTTAGGGGGATTGCCAGATTCAGGTTTGAGAGAGCAATTCATCGGGTGAAGGATCACCATTTTTCAAAACATGCAGCAATATCCAAATCCCATACTGCTGCTCACTCACATATTTACTACTCGATGCTCCTTGCTGCAAAGGACGACTTTAAATGACCAACAGGGAGAACAAGATTGAGAGAGAACAGATGAGAAAGCATCATGTGCCTACAGCCAGCAAATAAGCCAGAAAAAAAAAAATCCACTGATTGATGCAAAAACAAGAGGAGAAAGATACAAAGAGAAGGATGGAAGGTGACAACTTTTAATAAGTAACTGCATGCTTTTTGACAAATTATTTTTTCCCCTGGGCTTCACAAGGTCACCTCTCCAATATACCTCCCTCCTATCCCACTTCCTCCCTAGCCCAATAACGCCATGGCAGCAAAGAATATCAGTGCAGTTGCAATACAATTGTACCATGCTTTTTAGGTGCGCTTGTGCAAGATGAACTTTGCCCATTTATTCCTTTCTCCTCTTATAAGTTATTTTCTCAACGCATGCACGAAAGTAACTTAAAATAAACCAAACCAGAAGAGATCATCCTTCCTTCCCATCAAACTTTGCACTGGATGGTGCCAAGCGTGACGCCAGCACCCCCTGCACAGCCAAACCAGGCCTTCCCTGGAGCTCAAGCCCACAGGGACCAGCTCCGCTTCTGCTTTTAGCCTGCATTTAGCCCCACATGACTTGGGGTGGAAAGCGAGGACAGATCGGTCTGGCCGTGCCAGAGGGGTGATTCCTGAGACACAGCCCAGGTGGATGAGCCAGAGTGGGGTCACAAATAGTTAATGTGATTTAGAAACCCCACCACCACGCACATAGCACCTCACGAAAGGAAGGAAGAAAAAAGGAAAAATAAAGGCAAAATACACCCAGAGCTGCCAGTGCAGCAGCTGCTCAGGGAGCAAAGGCAGGATCAATCTCCTCTGTCAGAAGAGGCCCATAGCTGTCGGGGCACCCAGGCCCACTGGACAAGGGGCAACAGGAATAGATCTGTACTCCTGGGGAAATCAAGCCCTCCCCACTATAGATCCAATCTAGACGTGACATATCCGATACAGCATAACGAGGTGCTTCCATGCCCACACCACCACCACAAACAAGCCTCCTGCTTATAGACAAAAAAGAAATATATATGGTTTTCTTTAAATCCACCACCCATTCCACCTCCCCCTCACTTCCAGCAGTGAAAACAGCTTCTGTCCAACTGTCACGTGAGGTTGAAGCAGAACTGACAAGAAAGGCAGCTTTGTGCGAGTGTCCCTGCCGTTCCCCCGTCGACGACGCACGCGGAGAGCGGGGACAGAACGCGACGAGGGGCAGAGGACGAAAACCCCAGCACAACGCTGCACATGCTGACCGCGTGCCAGCCGCTGCCTGCTCCTCGTGCTGGGCACTCACTGAAAAGGTTTCAGCAAAATAATAGGAATCAAGTCCCAAAGGAGCATTTCTTCCCGTAGCAAGCCTCACTCTTCAAGCAGCAATCGAGGGTGCCAGCAGTGCTGCACGGTGCCCAGCCCAGCCACACTGGCTGGATCCGAGCAGGTGAGCTCCACGCTACCTGCGTGAATTTGTTTGTACAATGTGGTAGGGACACAGAGTAACACCTTAACGTGGGCTGGCAGCCCTTATTACTGTACCTCCATGCAGAGCTCTCCTGTTTATTCCTGCAATGACACCAGTAGCACGGCCCGTTGCTCTTTTTGAAGTAGGCTTTCATATGGCTGCTTAGCAATTTGCTCCTCTTTCCCAGGATCTGAGGCTTCTGGTAGCACCATCTCCCCCCTGCACATTTTAACCACGTACATCACGGTTTAGATGGTGCACCAGTTTGAATTCAAGGAGAACTGCTAACAATCCTCACTACATGCCTTGTGATATTTGGGTGTTATTTATTTAGATACACCATTGAAAGCCTTTCAGGACACCTCTTCCTCACCTACTGAACAGTCTATGAAGAACAGCACATACCAGAGAGGATGCAGCCCACGAGGGGAGCACATCCTGTAACTGCACTTTCCTCAACTTGTCTGGGATCCAAGAGGCCAGCAGACCCCCCAAGCAGCCCAGTATTCATAACAATTTCCCAAAGCAGGCATGAAAAGCCTTGGAGATTTACTGACTCGAAACCAGGTGGCAACAATCAATGGCACAACAAAGGTGATGAGCTGTGCCTGGGGAAGGGGCTGGGAGAGACCAACAGCCCGTGGGCACACACCAGGAGTGCCCAGGCACGCCGTCTGGAGAACAGACTGCCTTCCGTTTTTCATCTTGCCTCTCAAGGAAGATTAAAAAAAAAATCAACTCTGAATCTCTTTGAATCTTGTCACCAAAAGTTTTAAGACAGCAGGTCCACCTGAGAGAAGTGAGGAGATGTCTCCAGCTACAAACCAGACATCTCCAGTATAAAACCATACCCCACAGCCACCAAGCCACTTTCCCTCCCCAACATTCATCAGCATCCACACTAACCTCATCCCCCTCAAATCGTCCGATATTTACACAGCACCCAGAAGAGCTGTAGGGGGAGCAGAAAGCTCCCATGCCTGTAGAACAGCGTTTCTCCTGCACTTGGCAGCCGAGATGCAGAAATCCCAAGGGCAGCACGTGCCGATAGGAATCTGCTCCGGGCAGCTCTGCAGAGCTCCCGCACGCTGTGGGAATTCCTGATGCACCAGTAGTGCCAGGAAGGTGGAATTCAATGGGGTTTTACAGAACCAAGCAGAGGAAAGGAAGGGTTAGTGGGGAAAATACCACAATCAAGAGCAACCTATTGCCTGCTGTCTGCACTTTCCAACCGATTAAGCGAAAGGACTGGGGAGGGCGTGGAGGAAGGAATTTTGCTAACTAAATCCTGAGAATATAGGAGAAAGTGGGGGAGGAGAGAACCACAACAGCTGAATGATGTTCGGCAGCAAATATGCTTTTTTACTCTCACAGTAACAAAAATTCATGGTTAGTAAACAGGTGGAGAGACGACTCTTAAAAGGAACAGCTGAGAGATTGATTTGAGAATGAGAAGAGGCTCATTTTGAAGGAGTGAAAGCTCTACCCCGTGTAGCTATTTGTAGCTGGTAGAATACACTGGATTTCTTGCCTTTATCACCACAAACAAGAGGCTGTTTGTAATGTAAAGCTGCAAGTTACACGGCCAGTACCAGTGTCTGTTCCTTTATACTTCATCTCCCAATTTTATCATAAACAAACACACAGCTTACGGTTGCCTATAAATTTCATCCTCAAACTCTTCAGAACAAAACACCATGTACTTTAATCTTAATGTACTTCCTATCAAAAAGATCCTGCATGCAGGGTTTACAACTACTAAGCAGCAGTAGTGCCATGAGATAAGTTATCCTTGTTTTACAGAAGAAACAGAGGAACAGAGATTATATAACTTATCTGGAGAAAGGGGGGAGGAGGGGAGCGTGACCTGCCCCAGTTTCAATTCTGATTTTTCCAGTCCCCCAAGCTGTGCTGAAACCACTTTTGGATCTTCAGCAGCTACTATAGGGAGAGTATCTGCAAAAATGAAGCCTGACGCTTAGTTTTAATAAAACTTGCACACTGACATTTGATAATCAGGACATGAAAAACCCCACATGTTTAAACAGCTCAGAGAACTTAACAGTAGGTGCTTGTGCACCTGTAATTCTTTGTGCACTACATTTTACACAAAACCAGGAGACTTCACAAGTGCTCTGTTCAAATACCATATGGTGCAAGCAGAGGTGAGTCCCAACAGAACAAAGGAGTAAACAGGAGTTTGCAAGAAAACTAAGACAGACCCAATTGTTTTATGTACATAGAAGAGAGAAATATATAAGCTCCTGCATGGACACGCAGGTACATACACTTTTAGCTAGCATATGATGCAAAGCAAGGAACTCCTTCAGCTACCAGTGAAGGCTGGTAACACCATGTGGAGGCAGGTGCAGACAACAGCCTCCCTTCTAATGCACAAATTTATTATCAGTCTAAGATTATCTCGTCACTTATGAGAAAATAAATGTATAAATTTCCTTAAAATACATCTTGACTTGCTAATCTTTATTCCACAACTACACCAGAAGGCTGCTACAGGCATTGTTTCACAGAGCCTTACAAAGGTTACATTTATAAAAGCCTCTACCTCTCATAAAAAGAGGAAAGGCTTAAAGAGTTTAAATTTGGCGTAGCAAGAAAACTTGCATACAGATTAGCCAATTTATTTCCTACGATGTTGCAAGATACTGTTTTATTAGCTTCATTTGTCTTTAGCAGCACTGGAGACCAAGGTAACTACAGCTGAGTTGCTGGAGTCCATATGAAAAAAAAGCTTTTAAAAAACTATCTTGTTATTCCTGCACTTACAAATTGTTTGTTTGTTTTTTAAAAGGCTTGCTTATTTGAAGCAAATGAAGCTTTAAAAAGCCAGCTAGCTGCTGGCAAATATTTTAGACCATTTCTCCACTTCAAAGACTGTCCATATCAGAGATTCTGCAAAGTCCACAGCACACTAAACTGACACAAATCCCAGACAGAAACAGAGCTTACATTTAACCTAATAGCAAAATTCAGCTGAATTATTAATATTCTTCAAATTAAGATTTCACTTAGCTCTCCAGGTGTACTGTATTAAATCTTATTACCATTTTGTTAATTTTCAGCACACCCGTGCAGCCAAGATCAAAATCAGGGAGAAGACATGGAAACTTGGCACCAGTGATGACAGTTTTGACACCGACTTCAAGGAGGCAGAACTTCACCCTCGGTCACTCCACTTCAGCTCATTTTTCCTTCTTTCCTCCAGCTCTTTTTTTCCTTCATATCTCTTATGAAACGCACTGAAGCTCCAGCGAGTTCCCAGCCCTCGAACAACGTGTTCTCAAGCTAGGCAGCAGAGAATGCCAATACAAATGAAATCTGTGCTGCAGCTTCTACAGAGCTGGGACCACTTTACATGGCTCTGTCAGATATTTTTTTTTTTTAAAAACGGCTACAATAAAAGTGAGCCATCTTGTTTCCTTCGAGTGAAAAGGCTTTGAAAGCGGAAAAAATACAAAGCAGCTAATCATAATGTGTTGCAGTGAATCCCTCGTCTGCGTATTTCGCTTCCTGCTTCCAGTTAGCACCGAGCACACGAGACCAAAACGCAACATCAGATCCACATGAAATTCTGTGCCTAGTCTGCAAACCAGTTACCATGACTGCACATGCAAATTGGTCAGATAAAAGCCAGTCAGAGGAATAATTGGCTATTTGGAGGTACAAAATGACTAATCTATCACAGCCACCACATAAGTGTTTTTTCCTCCGCTTCATAATTGTGCCACTTAATTCTCCAAGTCCAACCTAGTATTTGGGATGCAATATGGCACTGTAAATACTGTAACGAAGCAGGAGGCAGGCTCCATTTGGTGTCCCACAGCCCTGCAGCACAAGTGCAGATGTTCAGCCTGTGGTCCCCACGGAAGTCACGGGACAACTTCTAAAGGTGAGTATAAAAAACAAACCCGTTCACAGCAGTTTTACGCAGAGAACTGCACATCCTCAGGAAAAGCCCTAGGAGCCACCAGTGCTGAAAACCCCAGTTTAGGTCTCACTTTACTGTCTGTGCCATCAGCTCCACCTGTGAGCCCAACCAGGACAGGTACCCTCTCCTAAACAGAGTACCTTCAACAATCATCCTTCAGCATCACGCTCCTGATGCTATTCTAACAAAGAATACCTTCTAAAAGTCACAGCATTGCAGAACTCTAACCTTTCCCCCCCCCAGCAAAAATTTGGCACAAGTATACACGAGAACCACCGCTCTCCAGGAACTTTGATTTAGCCTTTTCATTGCTACAACCAGTTTCATTCCAGGTCCTTATGACTAAGGCAGGAGCAAAGCATTAGTCATTCTTTCCCCCCTCCAGGAGACAACGGAAATCAGTGACAAATGAGTTCCCTCGTTGGCAAGCACAAAGACTAGCTAGCTTCAACTTTAAGGCCACTTTAACTTACTAAGCTACCACCCATTTTCCTGCTGAAAGTACTAATAATTTTCTTTTAATGCTTTCTTCGTGAGATGGGGAATTAATCAACTAAGGCAGATTTTTAGAAGAATATAAGAGTAATGTGAAGGGGGGGGGGGGGGAATCACAGGATACATTCTCAGCCTTTAAAAAAAAAAAAAAATTGAAAACTCTGTTCACTGGGACAAGAGCTGGTAGCACATCTCCTACCACATTTATCAGCTGTTCTACAGATTAGAAACAAACTTAAATGGGTTCTCTTGTGGCAACAGGCTCACCTGTGTGGACAGAAACAAGCCGAAGCACATCAGTGCTTCCCAACAGAGGTAACCCTGTTTGGGACAGGGGGTCACAGTCTTCAACCAAAGCACTGCCTGGGCAGTCCTTATCACACAGCTTTCTGATCTTCTCTTTCCTTGCATTTCCTGATGAATCCATATGCGCCACTGGAGATGGGATTTGGCATGCATGCTCAGATTTAAAAACCCTCTGCCCAGATGTGCTAATCCCCTGTGGCACCCTGCTTTACCATACGTGACCTCCGATGGCATGATTTGACAAGGTCAATGACTACTGTGGCACAGAGGTTGCTTATGCTCACTGAAGTCTCCCATGTGCACACAAGAGGGTCCCTCCCTCTCTTTTAATGCAATTAAATGCTTTTTATTTAGAAATTTGCACAATTCATGTGCAATTTTCTCACCCTCCCCACACAACCAGCCTCCATTAAAACCATTTTCTGCAGCAGAGTCATCATTTAGCTGGGCTCAAACACTGATCTTATTCTCCCAACACTTTCTTCAATCCCTCCGTGGGATTAAAGCAAGGAAAAGTGACGCTGATGAGAAGAGCTGCTTCTTCCCCCACTCTTTGGATTTAATATTCAACATGTGCTTCTCCTTCACGCAGCACAAGGAAAGGAAGGAAGTTTTGGAAGAAAGAAAGGAGAAAAGAACGGAAGACTAAAAAGAAGGAATTCTTGTGTAAACTGAGCTATAAAAACCATGTACAGACTGAACTACTAACTTTTTGCTATCTGTAGGGTTAGAGACCTCATCCACATGAAGCCCCTGACCAAGCACAAACAGGAGCTTGTCTCTTCTTCTACCCCATCAAAATTAAATTAATCAGCAAAAAGAATGTGGAAACTGGGTTTTCAGAGCAATTAAACTGCAAGCAAAGTTTAAATTTCCAAGTGATCCTTTCTACCCCTGTAACACTCCACGTTTGGCCACGGCAGCTCAACTCCACAAGCTGAACTCAAACCAGCCTCCCAAGAGCCGTTACAGCAGCACGGCCATGTTACACCACCATTTCCAGTGGATCCCCCACTCTGATGGCCTAAAGCACACGACGAACACTTGGCTACAACATTCAGTATCAATGCTCAGCAGCTCCTCAGCCCCTTCCCCTGTACCAGGAGGGCGTTTGCATGGCCCTGCAACACTCCAGGACCAGGGAACTGGGGAATTAGCCTTCCTTGCAGCATAAATGCCGGTGCCAGCACCCAGGAGGCAGTAGTGCCAGGCAGCCCAGGCACGAGAGGACTGTCCCTTTCAGCAGAACCACGCGCTGATGGGTGGCAGCGGCCACTCGCTGCTCCGCCTCCCTGCTGCTGCACAGTGGGGAGTTTCCAAGCAGTGTGGAAGACCAAGCAGGTTAGCTTTGCAAAAGGCCACCGGCCAAAACACAGAGCTGTTCTCGCAGCTTGTTTCTTCTCTCACCGGCTTCCCCTCTCTTTAAACAGAAAGATTTTGGATAAAGGGCTGGGGAGGCATCTGTCACCACGCTGCCACTGCTGGCCCCGCACTGTGAGAGGGGCTGGGAGCGCATCCTCGGCACGGCAAGCGGGCCTGCAGCACGGAGATGGAGCATGGAACAAAAGGGAAAATAAGGTCAAACCAAAAAAAAAAAAAAGAAACAAGAAGCAGCCAAGATGAGAGAAATGACAGATACAAACGCACACAAGAAAAACCCCAACAGGCAGCTCGTTAGCACTGAAGTCGAGCACATGGAAAAAGAGAAGAATTTACTTCTTCCTCAACCGGAATGTTTGCATAATTGTCACTTTCAATTTTACATAATTCCCTTTCCTACGCATTTGTTTCATGTCTAGGCCACCATGCATGAAATAAATCCCTGTACCAGAGCACGGCCTGTCTGTACGACACGCGGCGCTAAGGAGGTCGGGCTTCCCGTTTATTCCCTATCACATTCCCCGCAGGTGCGAACAATGCTTTATCAGACCTAAAATAGAAGCAGCCAGAGAGATATCCGCCCCGGTCGGGGTGTGTTTGCCTAGGCAGATTTTTCTAAAACCATAAAGCAAAGTAAGTAATTACTTCAGCATTAGTTAGATACCATTTTTCCCCTTCACTCCACAGGGCACACTGAACAAGCGCCGCACCGACGGGTAGTTCAGCCTGAAGTTGTAGGGTTTTTTTGTTTTGGTTGGTTGGTTTTATACCCGAAGTGATGCATGTAGTTTTGATTAGGCTCAAATTTTCTTCACATTTAGTGCTGATACCCTGGTGCCCTATTAAAAAAAAGCTGCATTATAAACTGAGACACTGAAATATCAGCACCAATTAGGTCTTTCAGATACACGTTTTTAAACACTTCAGAGAAAAATCTACACCAAAAAGTGGGGACAAAGGATGAACTTTCAACATTAAGAGGAGCAGCACTAAGTAACTGGGCACCCAGAATCTCATTCTGTAATTAAAAAGAGAGACAAAACATTCCAATGACCATAATCTACAGAAAACACAACACTATTTCTTTATTCAGGCTGAAAAAAATAGAAAACAGGAAGATTAAATGCTGTTAAACACAGATGATATTTAAAGTTCATTCAGCTTTAAAACTTGACAACATATTATTAGAGGAACTAGAAAGTCTAAAAAAAATCCGCACGTCACTGCAAAGATTTTACCTTATAATTCAGCCGTAACCCAAATTCTGCCCTTCCTGGGAGCTATCTGCATCCCCCAGAACAAGGAAGGCGAACAGCTGTAGTTTGGCAGCTGCCTGGGCAGTGTGAGCAATGGGATGGCGATTCACTGGTCAGGAAAATCTCCAACCAATTTCTCTCCTTTTCACCAGCTCAGGAATACACTGCAAGACAGTGGCATTTGCTCTTTTCAAAAAGGCTCGATCGTCATGAAGACATGCAGCCAGCTGTGTTTTCTTTTTTTTTTTTTTCCCCTGCCTTTTTGCTTCCAGAGGCACACTGGTTAAGCTGCGCTGCTGCACGCTGTCATTCTCCCCAGACACGTCAATCTGTTTGTCTTACATGGGGGAAGGGAGAAAGGCACAGTGCTCGCTGCCATCGGGAAGGACAGCCTCACGCCATGGCCGACCCAACCCCTAAATACGTACAGGGATGCTCCAGTGCAATTGGTAAAATACGCTACACTTTATTTTTTCCCCCAGGTCTGCATTCTTATTGGCATGCTTTTTGTGTCTTGCTTTATGCTTTAGGCACAGACTCATTATTCCTACAGTATTCAGCAGAGACTGAGTGAAGAATCACATTTTGCTTATGTTCTCAACCTCGCAAAGGTAATACTATGAAAAACACCAGTGACTTCAGCTGCTAAACATTTATAAACAGGGAATGGGAATTTTAACATACACATGCACAGAGGGAGGGAGATGTAAAAGAACAAAAAGAATTTGTGTATCGCTTGAGACAAAAATGTATTCCTCCATCTCAGTGCTCGCTCCTTTTGGCCCAGGTAAGCACACGGAAACAGCAGACACACGCTTGCTGTAATTAGCAGAAAATCAGAATTACATAAAAACCAAACTGTGAACAAGGAAAAAAAATCTGGAAAGCTGCATTTACTTGCAAGAAGCATACCAAGAGAAGCTGCTGGCTTACTGCTCCCGACGCTGGAGCACACTCCTCATGACTGCATCTTCACAAGCCCATGCCTGGTGCCAGCTCCATCAATGGGGAGGACAGGACCACAGAGGAGAGGACAGTGCAGCTCCCAGCACCCCTCCCCAGCTTTGCTGCCTGCTTCCACGAAGCCCAGATGTGGCACTTCCCAAAAATTGGGCCTGGCCGGAGGCAGACACACAGCTCCCCCATGCCACACACGCAGGGCTTCCCCCCTCCCTGTGGTCCAGTGCACAACCTCACACCTCCATGCGGCCGCAGTGCCACCTGCCCCGTAAGCAGTAAAAGGAAAGGGACAATCTCTCCAACAATACACACAACAAACAGTTTTGAGAAAGACCTGAACAACCAGTAGCATACAGGATGGCTTGCCTCAAAGCAAGGCATGCCCAGGGACCAGGAACCTCATAACCACAGGGACAAAAAGCTCAGGCACCGCACAGCCATTGATGTGCTTCTCAGGACATAATACAGTGAAGCTAAGAAGCCAAGGATGTGCTGTCTGGAAACAGCTTTTTTTTTCTTTTTTGTTTAAAAAAGACCAACTTCAGCAACTTCAGAAATAATTCTTGGGAACCTATTATGAAAACAAGCTCCATACAGTTGTTTATCTGAGGTCATCATCTGGGAGTTTACATTAGACATAGGCCCTCATTACACTAGTTCATAACCTCTGCTTTGGAAATGGCATGCTCTGTACCTGCCAAAACACAAGCTCATTTTTTAACCGAGGGTTTGATGCTAACACGAGGCTCTAGAAAACCTCATCTCCCAACAGCTGCTAAAGATATCATCTTTTCCTGCAAAAAGCCTAAAACTCATACAGATGATTTCATAACAGTCATGGGAACCTTTTCCTGATCGACGCTGTGAGCGGTTTTGGCTGGATGCAAATACAAAAAATGTAAATTTATAAGTCGCTTACCCTACGTGACTTAGCGTCACTTAGCGTCACCCAGCGATGTGGAAGCAAAGTCAGAGCTGTATGAACCCAGTCACAGACCATGTGCAGCCCAGGGGCGCTCGTTTCTGTTCCATTAACCGCCTCCCCGACACAAACAGCACAGGAAACATCGGTGTCTGCTTCGCAGCCTCAAAATGGTTCTCCGAGGTGCATCGATCCCGCAGGGGCAGCCGGCCCCACAGCAAGGAAAAGGACCGGAGAAGGCTGCTCACCTCGGATCTGCCGTCAGGACCTGCAGCGCCAGGCTGCGGGCAGCACCCCAGCAATAGGGCTTGAACAGGTTCATCGGTGCCCGCTGGAATCAGCGCCACCACCACGCACACACTGCAAACATACAGACATCTGCAGAGTTTGATGGATGAGCTGATAGCAGGCACGTTATAGAATCCATCTGGTTGGAAAACCATTGTCATTTTCAGCTAAAAATCACATTTGCAAACTCAGATCACAATTTGGTGCTATTTAGCTTCAGACTAGAATACCAGAGCAAATGTTATTCTTTTTCCTGCAGAGAACCTTGCAAAATATTCAGTAACTCGACACTAATAGCAGAGTGATTTTTTTTCTAATGCACCAAATGCCTTACTAAGTCTGACAAAAAAAGGAAGGAGATTTTTGCCTATCTTGCAACAAAACCTCTCTTGAGATATGGGTCTGTTCTGCATCAGGAGAGTTCCCTAGTAAATGCCTGAACGAGTGCTTCTAGGAGAAGCAAGATTATAAATCCCAGGCATCAGTAAGGAAATGGGAGAAAAACTCCCCAAACCCAGACCTGTATTTTAACTCTAAGGAGACAGAGAAGTGAAGCCCAGGAAAATCTATCACTGACCTTATACTTGCAGTGGTACGCAGATGCAGCATGCTCATGGGCAACGCATCCCCTGCGAGACACGCTTACACACCACAGTAAGAACCTGCTGTGGGGGAAAAGGGGGAAAATTTCGCTAGCGGTTCACCCTGGGAGATTTCTACCTTGGCTGCAAGCCACTGAAGTGACAAAGGAGGCCGAGAGACGCTGATGCATGCACGTGCTCCCAGCTCCTGCACCGCCACGAGAAGCGTGGCACCATCCCATCCCCTGGGAGCATCCAACTGGGACAGCACGTCCTCAGCCCAGCACCGCCATGGCTCCAAAGCGCTAGAAGGCACGAGGACATCTTCTACCCGAGGATCACATCACTCCCGGGGTGATTTAGCAACGAGAGGAGGTCTGCCAGGAGCGAGGGACATGCCAGCCCTCCGCAGGCAGCCGCGTCCCGGCACCTCCAGCCTCGGCGGGTCAAGGCGAGGCTCACGGCAGGAGACGGACGTGCCCAGAGCTCCGGCAGGAAGCTTGTGGCAGAGTCAGAAAGAAAACCCCATTATCTCTCCTTCCGGTCCCCTCTGCTAACCGCTAGACCACAGAACACTTTTATTGTAGGATAACATTACAACAAATAGCTATTTTCTGTTAGCAGAAAACCCACACCTTGCAGTTTTACTTTTAAAACTCATTTATACTCCAACTCCATAAGAATGCAAGCCAGTCCTGTGACACAGCATAAACAATTCTCCCTCCTTTTCATGCCCCAGTTTTATTAAGTAATCCCCATAAAAGCAATTACTGAGCTTTGGACTGAAAAATAACTAGAAAAAAAAGCGACAGCAAATTCTGTGCATCTTCATTTGCATACGGATTCCCTCCCTCCCCCTTTCTAAGGTTTTTGCCATGAGGTCTTTTATGTCTCTTTCAATAATCATATAATTATATGATTCCTAAAGTACATGCTGGCAACACTTCAGGGGATTTTAGTCATTACAGGTGACAAGACTTCTCTCGTGTCTAATGCTCGCTAGAATTTCCTTCCACTTCATTCACAGACAAGACGATGAACTGACTGACACCCAAAAAACCCTCTTCCGGACACATTTTGGGGTATCGGCCCTCTCCTTTCTCCATTATGGATCCTGGGAGCTAGACAGAAATGAACTGCAATGAACTTCAACTGGAATGAAGCATTTTTTCAATTAGGCGGCCCATCATTTTTCCCAGGCACCACGTCCAACTATTTTAATGGCTTTCACATTTTTTCTTTAATTTTACAATCTGAAAGAAATGCCAAGGTTCCATCAAAGACCAAGAATGCTGTAATTCTATTTCTTCCTATGGTTGCAAGTTATTAACAAGCTGTCAAAACACCATAATTATTTTATATCAGGTTTGACTGATTCCATAAACATCTCTTAGCTGCACACTATCTTGCTTCTCGCTCCCCATGTGCAAGTATGTGCTCGGGCTGCATGGAGAAAAGAGGCTGCACATCCTCTTAGACAGCAGAGCAAGAGACATTTATGAGCTCCAAAAGAAATCAACAGCAATAGCGCATTTATAAGCTGATGCACTTGGTACCACTGTGTGGTTTAATAAAACGTTTCTTCCCCTAAATTGCTTTGGGTTTTTCGCTCTCCTGTAGAAATGAGAGCTACCAGGGAAGACCCTACGATCTCACTGACCAACAGGAGGGGTTAAAGAAGTGACCTCGGGGTCCAACAGCACACCACAGCCCGCTGAACACCCAGAAGCCCTAAATAATCATCTGTTTCCCAGCCTGAGCTTCATGTTCCCTCCTAACCTAAGCATCTTCTCGCTAAGCAGAGGCTAAAACAGAGATACATTAGCTTCAGAGCAAACCAATCTATGTTTAAAGGTGAAAAAATAAATAAAAACCACCAAACAATTACAGTCATTTTTACAGATCTGGAAAGAACATCTGTTGGAGGGGAAGATAACGCAATGATATCCAACTGCAAGCACTACAGGCGTTGCATTTAGACTACAGGCACGAGCACACCATGTATGTATTTTCTGCACGTCTCTATCACAGCACGTTCAGCAAAGAGCACCAGCACCATCCTGCAAGGCATGTGCTGGGCAGAGGAGACGAGCAGCTCCCTAGGCCTGGTGACAGAGCCCAAGAGCCCCTAAAATAGAGTGTTTGACTTCAAATTGCCACGTCTGTGTGGCATGACTAAACATAGGCAGCACAAGATTAAAAAAGCTTTGCTTTGAGCACAAAGGGAGAGACAGGAACAGTGCCATAAGCCCATGTTTTGCAGCCAGCAGCGCAGGGAAATCATTTTGATCCCTTCAATCCCCTTATCCATGCCAACCACTGACCTTGCAGACGTAACTTTTGTTCAAGTTTAGTCTCTCTTTGGCTTGAAGCAAAAAAGAGCTGCACAGGAAACACTCTCCATTCAGCCCGCGCCACGCCAGCGCTGCACACGAAGCTGCCTCGGTGCCTGTTCTCACCCAGCACTTCTGAACTTCGGATCCAGACTGTCCTAAATAACCAAGTCCCCAAACCAACGCTCTCCTATCCCCAGGCTCGGCACAACGTCAGCCCAGCACGTTCCTCCCAGCTCCCACGGCCACCAGCCCGGAAGGCACTGCCCGCAGCCCCACGCAGGTCGCGCGTTGCAGAGGCACCTCCGAAGTCATTTAATGCTCGCCTCCACGTTACACCTGTTGGATTAGCGACACCAAAACTGGGTCTCCTTTCGCCATCTGAACAGCATTCTTAAAAGTTCATTGTTTTTGTAAAAGAGGCTGGTTTTCAAAGAGATGGAGCAGGGCAGGTAAAATAGCATCCAGGCTGCATGAGGAGCACGGCTGGAACAGTCGAGGCTCCCGTTGTGCTGGAACACAGCAGAGCCAGAAGATATTTAATCGGCAAGAGCCACTTCACCTACATAAAACTCTTTTATACCTTTACTGTGATAAACTGGAGGCATTAAAGTGCACTGAATTGGAAATTGTTCTCACTTACAGCGGGATGTTCTCATACGACTGATACCAAGGTGCACGTCCTCTGTACTGTATTTCAAAAAACTTTATTTAAAAAAGAAAGGGGAAAAAATGTATCACATCGGGCAGGATAGGCTGTTTTGGTTTGGCCCATGCTGTTCGCTCCCTAGTGCTCGCTGCAGCACTCTGGACAAAGTGCACGAAGCTCCGAGCCACCGCAGCAGCTGCAGCAAGGACCTCACCACAGCACCTCTTCGGATCCACAAACATGCAAAGCCCACCCAGACCACCAAGCCTGAGGCAGAGGGAAGCAGCCTGCGGCACCCGGACAACTCAACACCCCACGCCAAGGATACCAAGAGGAAAAAACCACCCCAAAACGTTTATATCACAGGAAGAAGCGAGATCGCTGCAGGTACCTTAGCACAAGGGTAACTCTGCAGCCTGGGTGTCGCATCTCCATAACTCCGTGAGTTTTTAAAGAGGGACAGTCGTGCGGTACGTCAGCCCTTCTGCCAGGCAGGCAGGAATCTACCAAACTGCTATACGCCAGGCTAAGCCCATCCTACTGGGCTCCCTTTCTCACTGTTATTTTCCCAATAACACCAAAAACACCAATATTCAGCCTCATTCTGCGAAATAACTGAGATTAAAAATAAAAAGAGGATCTCATTAGCATACTGGGAGGACGATAAAGTTTTCAGTTCTCTCTAGACACGAAGTCAAGTGCATTAGTACAAGTAAACGCTAATTTGGATCGAGTATCATCTATCATTTGGATTAAGTGGAACACTAGCTTTATTATGGCCCTTTTATCCAAAAATCTTATCTGTGCAATACACCATACTGTCTGTTTTTAAGTATATATCTTTTAAATGAATTATAATTCATCTTCTCAACTTCTCTGTGCTCATTTGCCCACATTTCAACAAGCTTCATCTCACCTTTTACCACACGTTTCAGGCCGCTGAAGAAAGGCTGAGCAGCTATGCTGCAGAGAGCTCATATAGAAGAATTTTCTAAGACTTTAGGAGGTCTTTTTAAGAGGTCTCAGCAGGGATTTTCACCTGGATTTTGAAAACCTTGGGCGTTCCACAGCCGGGCCTCAGGTAAGGAAGCCACTTCCCCTCTCTGATGACACCACAGCTATGTTAAATGGCACTAACGCTGATAATACCACGCTGGCAGTACCTGTACTCGCCGTGCACGCTGCCACTCCTGTTGTGCAACTGGCCCCGCACGCGGTGACACCAACAATGCCACCCGGTGACAACAATACCGCCCGGTGACAGCCGCGCCACTGCACAGCTCTGCCTCTGCACCGCCCGGCCGGATTTGCTGATGGGGCAATAAGCTCCAGCTCCAACAGCAGAGCCAGATCCTCGCTCATTGCCGTGCTTTGCAGGACACCCAGCTCCTCGTGCTCCTGCCCACATATAGTGCACGAGGCCAAGCAGATGTTCAGTCTCTGCAGAACGTGCCCCTCGGAGCTGCTTTGCTTTAGCTCCTCTGTCTTAACAGCCTCTTGCTCCTCAACAGCAACCAAAACACACTGTAAGTACCTGCTTTGGAGAAGATGCAAAATCAACAGTGAGGAGAATAAACCAATGGGGGCTAACAAGCCTTCAGGAAAACCAAAAGGCACTGAGAGCCTTTACAGCACTGTCTAGAAATTACTAGCTTTCCTAGCTTTTCTTAACTGCCCATCAGAAATACTAACTTGATACACAATCACTTGGCAATTAAGTAGAAGGAAAAAATATTTTGAAGTGTAGAAGCTTGTTTTAAAACAGAAGATGAGGCACAGAAAATGCCCAGCGCAAAGCAGGCGCACAGCGATACGATCGTAAACCAGCAGCTACCCAGCCAGGCCAGTGGAACTAGCACAAAACCTTTGGAACAGGAAGTTGCAGTTAAATACACTGGTTTTCTTATCAATGAGAGATCAGAGCAACAGTAACAGCACAGTGTACAGCACACATGTGAGAACAGCCTTATCAAGATAACAGCTGAAGAACTCATGGATGCTGGCCAGAAGCCTGCGATCACCGTGGGGCTTTCTGAACCCGGTGACACCGGAGTGACTCCAGAGTGACACCAGAGCTGTGTCAGCGCTGCCGGGAATCCAGGTGGGAGCAAATACAAGAGGGGGCAAAGCTCTCGCCCCCCCCGGGGGCTGGGGGTACCGTCCTGCTGGCGACGGCAGCGCCGCTTCCACGAGCTGGGCGCAAAGTCAAGGCCTGGCTTTTTGGCCGGGGGACCTACCGCCACGCACCGCGCCGCTCGACGCGTGTTTGCAAGCGGATCCTCCAGGAGATGCTATAAATAGGTTAAACATTCCTTAAAGGGGGGAAAAAAAAGGAAAAAGAGAAACCACAACCCTTACGTACACACCACGAAAGTTAAAATTTCCACAGAGTGTTCCAAAGCTTTGCTGGAATCTGTAAAATTGATAAACAAAAGCCAAAAAGAAAACACAACCCCTTGTCTTTACAACTACTTTGGGAGAACAATTGCTCTCAAAGATCGCATTCATTAACATTCTGATGAAGTTCCCTTTTAGGGCTGTTTTTTGTACTTGAAAGGAACAGCGATGATCAGAGAGAGCCCTCAACTACCGACTCACTCATTTAGCTTCTCTCACTCTGATTCACCAATCACCTTCAAGAATAATTAGCAGCTTCATCTGAACGTAATGAATACACACACATGCTCACATACGTGCCATTCATTTCGGGAGGCGGCCAGAAATCCCCCGTTCCTCGCCACGGCTCAGGACCCATCTCCTGGGCAGCACCAGCCATGTCCAAGCCGCCTGTGCTGGTGGTCAGGGCCAGCTCAGATCCCGGGTTTTCAGCCCCAAAGTCGTGGCCGGGTGGAAAACAAAATGCCCTGCATACCCACCAGCTGCACGGTGACGGATTTATTTGAGAAGATTCAGGGGAAGGAAGGGAAAGGGGAAGTTTTAATTTCGTACGCGCAGAAAGAGGCTGCTGCTGCATCCGTGGGCTTTTGGTTTTTTTCCTTAAAATATATATATAATCAAATCTGTCTTTACGTGAATAGGGGACCTGCAAATCGAATCACAAACAATGATCCCAGAAGTAAGATGCAATGTTTTCAGATGACAACTGCCAGGAAAACACTGCCATGCTAGTTAAATAAAAAAAATCCCGAATGCTCAAAATTCACACCAAGGAGCTAGAAGAGACTTCGTAAAGCCAAACCTCAGCACTAACCTTAACTGCTCGTATCACCAGGTCAACACGCGGGAGGCATACATAAAGCGCCCTTTATTTACAGGAACACCAGTGGTGAGAATTTTCTGAAGTGGGGAAGGGGAATTCACAGTATTTTGAGATAAAGAGAAAAACAAACAGAAAAACCCTTGCCTCTTCCAAACGTTTCTGTCAAAGTTCTGCCTAACCATTGAGAAATTTAATTTCCAGGGGGAAACCCAAAACCTAGCTAGCCTATTAAGCTTTATCGCAGATCACTGTAACATCTAATGAAAAACAAACTGAGAAGAACACAAGAAAGGATCACAATGAACTACCACATATGCAACAAAAGCTCCTTTTAGGATTATAAATTAAATAAAGCAGACTTTCTCAGTTCAGTACGGTTCCTAGGCTGGGCACTCACTTTTATCCTTCCTCCCCCTTCGCGTACATGGAGGATTTCAATTCTTATTTACTTCCTAAATGTCATCGCAGCAGATTTTAAGTCCTCTTACAAAAGTTAAAAAAATATATATATATACACACTGAAATGCAAATCTCCAAGCCAGAAGAAAACCACCTGTTGCAGTCAAGTACACTAGAGAGCACAGCTCCACACCACGCAAAATGACCTTGCAGTTCCAGTCATTTACATGGGCATATGCTGCTTTAAAGTAGTTTTGTCTCGATAATCCCCTTCGCTTGCTGCTACACCAAACCTGCCAGACGTCGCCCATTGTCAAAGGCAGTGCTGCACTTCTCGAAGGAAAACCCACACAATGCAGAGCATTTTCTCCTCCTTCCTGTTGCTGCAACTCATGAAATACACGAGATCATTAGGGCTCCCGGAGCGCCTCAAATGCGAGATACCTCCTGGGTCAGGACCCGCAGGAAAGCGGGGAGCGCTGCTCGTGCTGCTCCTTCTGATGGAGCAACTGCTACCCCGAGATGCTCAGGCACACGTATCCTCTTGCACGCAGGTAAATACAGTAGGAATCAATTAATTTCAGGTGCTAGTGTAAGAATTCCACAGGGAATAGTTCATAAAGATTTAAATACACTCTTTTTTTTTAAGGGAAAAAAAACAGAAGTGCTTCCCCAGCCAGATGTCCTTTGGGGTGGCAGAAGTTTAAGGTCACCTTCTACCCTCACGTGCCCTATTATCAAGGTTACGGTTTGGTTGATTTGATAACAAGGCATATCCCATTTGAAAAGCACAGAGTTTCCCCTCCAGCCCTGGAGGGACTGTGCTATCATTTGAATTCTATTTCCTGATAATGTGCTCATCATGGTAGAAAATTTCTGCAAGAAGATGAATTTTACTTTCTTCACTGACAGCTCGGTAGAGACTCAGGGCTTTAATTGGACCTATCTGCTGATGCAGATTTGACTAAGAGCATACCCAAGAAAAAAAAATAATAACACAGACAGGTCTATGGCACTTGTTTAAAGGCACACAAAAGTGGATCGCCTGCTCATTATCAGCTGTGTGTAGACAAAGTAGCTGGCTTTCCTGCTAGGACAACACCCCACAAATGACGCTGTGAGAGGCCAAAGAATACCAGTCACCAACCCAGCACCGGTCACGTTCCCACTCCAGCACGTACACGCTGCTCACCACCTGCCTAATTTGTGTTTTTGTGGGCGAGCGGAGGAGGGCCAGGCTCCCCAAGCCACGACTCCGTCACCCCAGCATGGGAATTGATGGCCGAGGCACCAAGGACTTCCCGAGCGGGACGGCGGGCCAAAGGGGATCCCAAGGGCTGGGCGAAAGGTGCTGGGGATCCCAGGGCAAACTTGAACTTACTCACCAACCTCCACAAAATCCTTCATTACTGTAACGTGGGCTAACAGTGAGAGGAAATCTGCGGCAGAAAGCGCACCCAAAACTTTGCCCACGTTTTTTCAACGCAGCATGTCAAAGTGGTCAAAGGCACGGGGTGGCTCATATTTACTTGGAACTCAAGTTCCTGTGCCTACCGAGCGACTTGTTGGGTGCCCTCCCTCTCGACAGCTCACTTCTTCCCCTCATACACAAACAAAACAAAAACCAAAAGCCAAAGTCTTCGTTTGTCAATGCCCCTCTGAAAATATTAAATTTCCTGCTCTGCTTAACTTAGCTCAGACAAGGCAGGCAGTATTTGCTCAGCAAATATTGTTTGTAATAAGTTAGACAAGCAATATTTTTTGCCAGCCTATTAACACCAGAAAAATATGTACAGTCAACAAGAGATGAAGAATTTGTTCAATTACTTCAAAAATGGGAATTACAACCAAGGGATTATTATCCATTTAAACATCTCTTTTCCACAAAATGTCAAACACTAGCCATTTGCTAACAATCTCCGGAGACAGATAAAGTAACGTTCTGGCAACGCAAACACAAACTCCACGAGCCGGGGGGGTGGACGGGGACCGGGGAGGGCGGGAGGGTGGGGGGACACGGGGTAAGGGGGAGCAGGGGGGCACCGGCCTGCAGCAAGTTGCCAGCGGTGCTGCCCGGCATCTCTCCGGGCTGACACCGCGATGAAGGCGCATTAATTGGCATCTACAAAAAATGCAGCAGCGTGAAAGCACCCTGATTCATTTTCCATTTTAAAAAAATATATATATTTTTTTTATTATTATTATTATTTTATTTTTTGTCCCCAGCCCCCTTTCAGCTCCTACCTCCAGGGCTTCCAGGGTGTTGAAGCTGGCTATGGCAAAGCCATCGATCAGGTCCTCTTCCTGGGAGCTGGACTCGCGGCGGCGGCGGCGCGGGGGCCGGGCGGTGCGGGCGGCGGGCGGCGGGCCCCGCGGGGCGGTGCAGTTCTGCCCGCCGCCGTTCTCCTTGCCGGGGCTCGGCTCCTTCTCGGAGCCCGACGAGGGGCTCTGGTTCCGGGGGTCGCGGGCCGCCGCCTCCCGCCGCCGCACGCGGTCCCGCTGCGACCTCGACCTCCGGCTCTGCCGGATTTTGCCATCCATCGCCGGAGAAGAAGCAAATCAAAAATGAAAGGATGAAAAAAAAAAATAATAATAAAAAATAATAATATAGAGGAGGGGGGTGGGAGGAGCGGGGGGGTGGGGGGGGATTAAAAAATAAAAATAAGGCCGGGAGCGGGGTGGGGGGGGAGGATGGGGGCGGGGGGGGCGCGGGGGGTGGAGAAAAGTCGCCCCCCTCCAACTCACCGCTTCCCCTCTCCAAACCCCGGAGCCCTTAAAAAAATAATAATAATAATTAAAAAAAAATAATCAACAACAACAACAACAAAAAATCCTGCTGTTCAGACCCTCGGATCCAGGGCGATGATAATCCACAGAGCAAGGCTGGGTGGCGGTGGGGCTCGCGGCACACACACACAAAAAAAAAATATTAAATCCACGGAATGACCTTGACAAATTTCCACCCCCCGCCCCCCCCCACCCCCCCCCAAAAAAAAAAAAAAAAAAAAGCAGTAGACGGGAAGAGGAGGGGAGAAAAGAGAGGAGGTGGTGGTGGCGGGGGGGGTATTTCTGGATCAGGACGAGGACACCTCGGGTTCACTCGGCGAGGAAGAAGAGAGGCAGATCCAGGAGGCTCGACCCAGCTCGGGATAAATCCAGCCGCGGCGCCCCCTTCCCTCGGGGGGGGGGTGGGTGGGCAGCACCGCTCCGGGGCCCCCCTCGCTGCTCGGCCGGGGGCCGCCGCGCTCGCCGCCCAACTTTCTTGCCGCGGAGCGAGCCAGACAATCCCTGGGCAGCCCCCGCTGCCGCCGCCGCCGCCGCCGACCCCTCCTCGCCGGGCGCCGCCGGCGGCTCGCAGCCCCCCTCGGGCGCGGCGCCCCCGCCGCCGCCGCCGCCCGCTGCCGGCTGGCGCTCGCTCCTTCGCCCGCCCCGGCCCCAGCCCGGCCGCCCGCGGCGCGGCGCGGCGCAGCCCCGGCCCCCCGAAGGCGCTCAGTCGGCGCTGCCCGGATGCCGCCCCATTCTCCCCGAGCTGGGACGCGGCGCTAGCACCGCCCGGCCGGCCGCGCATGAGCAGGGCTGCCAGCTGCGCGTCATTCCCCGGCGCAGGCCCGGCCGTGCCCCCGGCCCCCCCCCCTTCCTCCTCCTCCTCCTCCTCCTCCTGCCCGCCCCTCGCCTCGCCTTAGCCCGGGGGGAGCCGAGGCCCGCCCTCGCCGCCCCGAAAAGTTTCCCCCCGGCCCGACCGCGGGTCCCCGTCTCGCCTCCCTTCTTCCCTCCCCTGGTCGGGAAATGGAGGGCGGCGCGGCCGGGGGAGCCGCGGGGGGACCGGCGTGGGGCACGGGGGAGCTGCTGGGGGTGAGGGGAAGGTTGAGGGGTAAAAGGAGGAGCTGAGGGGCTTAAAAGATGAACCGGGGGCTGAGGAACGGGGTGGGAGGTGAAGGGGCAGGGGAAGCTGCGGGGTGAGCAGGGGGAAGCTGGGGGGTGAGTTGGGGGTTGCGTGATGGGCTGAGGATCGAGTTAGGGGATACAAGATGAACACAGGGACGAGGAACGAGCTGGAGGATGAGTCGAGGGGTATGAGATGAAGAGAGGGATGAGGAACAGGCTGAGGGATGAGTTGGGAGGTGAAGTGCCAGGGGAAGGCTGAGGGATGAGCTGGGGGTCCCATGATGGGCTGAGGAACAACCTGAGGGAAGTCGGGATGAAAACAAGCTGAGGGATGAGCTGGGGGTATGAGATGAACAGAGGGATGAGGAACAAGCTGAGGGATGTTGGGGGGCGAAAACCAGCTGAGTGATGAGTTGGGGGATACGAGATGAAGAGAGGAGTGAGGAACAAGCTGAGGGATGAGTTGGGGGAACAAGATGAACGGAGGGGTGAGGAATGAGTTGAGGATGAAGGACAGGCCGAGGGCTGAGCCAGAGAACAAGCTAGGGGACAAGATGTTCGACAAGCTGACGAGGAGGGTGCAGGGGAGCTGGGCACGAAGGCCGGGGCACAGACAGGGAGAGAGGAGGCCTTTCCCCTTCATTACCCCGTGCACCGCATCCATCTGCCTTGCCAAGGCTTCACCTGAGCACCGCGATGCAGGAGGAGGCCGCAGTTTCCTCCTTGTTTCCCTGCTCTTTCAGGCCTTCTCCTCGCTCCAGGGTCACCCCCAGGCCTTGGCCGAGGCTCTGTCCATGGACCGTTCTAGAAGGGGGCCGGCCTGGTGGCCCCCACAGCAGCTGCGTGTGGCCCAGCCCCAGGGGCAGAGCGGAGCGAGGTGTGCGTGGACCCAGGCCCCAGCTGTACCATGCACTGCAATGGTAGCAGGATCTAATCCTCCCGTTATCGTTTTTTATTGCGTACGGTTAGATATTACCACACGTTAGCATCACTCCTGGGTACTCCCTTCCTTGTGTTTGGCTGGCTTTGCTCCATTTGACTAAGTTGGCTCTGTTCCTCACCTGTTCAGCTGCTTTCCCCTTCCCTGGGGGGTAACCTCGAGTTCCGTATGCAAGAGGAGTAGAAAGATGTTGCGAAATAAAACCTAAGAAGTCCACTGAGCTTCATAAATAAGTAGGAAAAAAATCTATGAAGGAGATCCAGCGTTTATGGGAGTGCTGTGGAAGCGAGGGGAGCCAAGAAAGTCTCCTGCCACCTGCTCCCACCTGCGTTCCCGTTCAGTCATTGCCGAGGAGGATTGCTTCCTCAGGTCCGTGCCCCAGCCCTGGTACAACAGGAACCGGTAGGTAGCTGGAATCTAACCCATGAAAGGCTTTATAGGGGGACTGTAATGCCTACCTTTCCTTGCTTTCCTCAGATTTCTCATCTAATTGCAATAACAGAGCAGCTGAAAATTAGCCTCCTTCCACCTGGGCCTGACAGGCTCTTTTAGAAGGATTTCTCATGTCTGGCAACAGCTTTGCCATACCTTACTTAAACAATAGCTAAAATAAATATCACCCTTTTAAAATGTTGCATAGAAACGTCATTTAAATTTAAGCAATTTAAAACCAAAGGTAGAAATCCCATGTGTAGTACAAAGCCTCTTAATGCAAATAGTCATTCAGGCATTGTGTGCCTCAATCACGCTTGTATTGGTGTCATTTGTGTCCTAATAAAATCCTATAATCTTTTCCGTGCCAATTAAACAAGGGAGATAGCTATGTCTAACCACTTGCTTTGGTAATTACAGGCTAGTGGGGAGTCAGACAGTTATCTGTCTTGGGTTTTGCTGGACTGTGGATTTCCAGTGGAGCATTTTCTCTCCTCCTTTTTCTTTAAAGGACAGTGCTATAATATTTCAGATACGTGGTATTTTAAAGCTATAACCAAGTTCTGCGAGATGGTTGTTAATGAAAGATCTGGAGTTTAGATACACCCAGTTAAACAATGGATTGAGCTTAACAACTGTATTTGCTTTACCAATATTTTAAGAGTCACTTTCTAGAAAAGAGCATTTACACTGAGCTCTTTCTTTCACTTGTCAGTATCTCTTAACTCACAAGGTAATTTCTATATTGAACTCACAAGGTAATTTCTATATTGCTTATAAGTAAATTATAATGGTAAGTCCTTAAAAGAGATAAACCGGGGAATTTACAGCAGTTTCTCTTGGTAGCACTCATTTCAGTCCTGTTGTGCATTAGGTCCTCCATCGTTAATATGCATTTCTGGTTCTCATTAGTTCATTTGCTTCCAAATTTGCTGACCAACAAGGACAGTGGAAATTGTCTGTAAAGTTCCTTTCTTTATTTCCTGTCAGCAGGGTCATCAAAATTCTTGTCCCACCTTCGTGTTTTCATTCAGGAGTTTAATGCCCCTCTGAATGCAAACTGAAGGTGCCTTTCTGGGAGAATTGTGAATATATTTTTTTTTCCAATTAACTACACAAATTCAGCAATAGGAGGTAAAAACAAGAAGTGTGTTGATAGCACTACGGTTATCAATATTTATCTGTGGGAGCCCCCAGGCTTGTGTATACACACAATTCTGTTGAGAGATGCAGCAGACGGGTCATCCAAAGAAATTAACAAAATCAAAGAGTCCAAATGTGAAAGGATGCCTCTGTTTGAAACAGCATCTCTGAATCAATTGTGCCTTTCCTTCTACTGAGGCAATTTCACATTTTCAATAGAAGGCAGACCTACAGTGATTTTTTCCCCCCTAGCATCAAATGGCTTTCCACACAATGATATTCATCATGTTATAACTCTAGGTGAATGATAATGGATCAGAGGGAATGAAAACAGATGGATGTTAAAACAGACAATTCTCTGCCATGAACCTGGGAGCCCTCCACTGCTGCCTGGTCCGCTCATTCAGTTCATAATTGTATCAGACATTCCAACAATAGAGAGGCCTTCTTCATTAATCCTGAATTTACTGAAAAGAAGCTCTGCAGACTAAAACTCTGTCGGTGCTTAGACAACACCAGGCAAAATTTACCACGGGCCTACATAGATTAAACTCAGCTAAATATAAACTAGCACAGAAAATTCTGAAAGAAGCACTAGAAGAGAGGGGCCGGTGAGACGAGGAAGGAGGCCAGGCTCACAGCAGCACCGCTGATAGCCAGCGGGCACACAAGTGCCTTTGTAACAGAGCTGCAACTTAAACAGGACCAGAGACATTTACAGAAGAGCTTTCCTCTTGCTGGAGTACAGACAGAGCTAAACTTATCAGTAGGGCTCCTGCACTTGAGCTGATTTTTCTTTTTTCAGGGATCAGCCCACGGATAGCGCAGGAAATGCCAGCCCCCACCATGTGATGGGGCACAACCTTGTTGTAACCCTGGTCTGCAGCAGGTAACCGGGGCCAAGCAATACAGATCCAGTCTCTTACCAGCTGTCCTGTGAGTCAGACCTTGATTACAATATTGACATTAACATTTTAATCACATGCATGCAGATTTTAATGACCAACTTGCTATGCCTTTGCTCTTTGAGGATCAGAAATGAGACCCTTGTTCACAGCCCGGGTGAGTACGACACCAGAGCAGCAGCTACCCCGGCAGCAAACGTGGCATTGCTCGAGCCCCGAGCCTGCCCCTGAACGTTAACCTTGCTGGCAGCGAACACCTCGCT
The DNA here is from genome assembly GCF_964034855.1 of Anser brachyrhynchus. NCBI lineage: Eukaryota > Metazoa > Chordata > Aves > Anseriformes > Anatidae > Anser > Anser brachyrhynchus. The sequence goes on along the minus strand of NC_137710.1, from coordinate 7,351,439 downwards.
GGAACAGGGACTTTGTTCTCAATTACTCTATTCCTGTGTCTGGGGCAGGACTGCAAGTTATGAAAAGAGGAGAAAGGCAGCGCTTTTGTATTCTGCGTAGCCTGAGGCTGTGTGAAAATCTAGCAGGTTCCCGTCTAACTATCATTTTCTGATTCCCAGGGACTTTACTTAGAGCAGCATAATCCAGAGACTTTTCCTTCATACTGTGAAGCTGGAAGCAGGGCTGCTATTTAACTTTCCCTGCCTTGTGCTGTCAGAGCAAGGTGAAGAAACTTCAGTGCAAATGAGAATCAGGCCCCGAATCTGCATTGTCCCTTTCACCCTGAACATGCTCCGTGATCTGCTGCAAACAGAGCGAGCTGAATCTATGAAGCCATGCTCTGATAAAGACTATCATGTCCAAGGTGGGAGGACAACCAAAAGGTCAGAATAAATAAGCTGAATACAGAATTGCTTAAGGCAATAAAGGGAGACCACAGGCTCTTATTACAGTTCTGACATGCACCAGAACATACTTCAGGATGTTAAATAAGCTGGGTTTTGTGTCACCAGGCTTAGCTGTTTTATGTTGTTTCTTCCCCTGCTACCCCAATACTTTGCCAAAATGATCAGGCCTTAGCTGCTTGTTATCTCTTCTGCAAACATGGACTGCCTTTATCACTTGCTTCGTCGTGGGCATTTGCAGTGAAAATACATAATCACTGTCAGAGTACAAAGAATCATTACGAATAATTAGTTACTTCCAATATGGCAAGTCAGTCTCATAAATCTTGAATATTTGGCTTTGGTTTTGGAAAGAGAATCCTTAATGGCTACACTTGTGAGACTCTGTTAATTGATATAAAATTGTATTCAAAATTAAATTTGTTTTAACAGATCTAAATCACCCCAATAAATCAGCTCCAGCCTATCTGCTTCAAAAGGTTCAAGTACACTTTTTTGCCTTAGGGAGAAAGCGTGTGCTTGCAATCAGTGCACGGATGGCTGGATCTGACCCTCCCTTCGTTTGCTAACCGCTTCCATATGCTGACACCAGGGTGAAGTTGCTGGCCTGAGAAAGCATAAGGGGGGGGGGAAGGGGGTCTGCAATGCAGCCTCTCCTGGGGCAGCTGAAGCAGCTCTGGTGCCCTCACCCTTCCTGCCATAAGGACAGTACTGTGTGTCTCTGGCTGCCTGCACTCCGAGGACTTAAGGAATTAAAGGATGGAGAGGGAATTTTAGAAGGGGGGGGGGAGGTAAGGAGTTTAAATTTTTTTTTACACTCAGATATTGGTATTTTACATGCTTATGGGTTGCAGTAGTTGAATGGTAGGTCTTGTAATGCTCTTCTTATCTTCAAGGAAAATATCTTTTTCATATTCTGTCATGGGTGAGAAAAGGTAATAAATAATAACAGTAGCTTTATTTTGTCTGACTACGCGTGCTTTACTTAACTCCTGAAATTGTTTTAGGAAGAAAACTATTATCTTTGGCCTTATTTTAGGCCGGGGAAACTAAGGAACAGAGAAGCACAGGGTTCCTCTCACAATTTTTTTCAGTAACAGCCTACTTGCTCACCTGTGCACTGGTGCTTCCTGAGATCTTGTGTGGTAGAACTGCTGGAAAAAAAAAACTCAGCATTTGCATCCTGTCTGCTGTTACTATCTGTTATCTCAAATCTCTCTCTAACTTTTTTTTTCCTCTTCCAGAGATTCCTTCTTGCCTACTTCATCTCAGTAGAGCTTTCCCCACCCTTCTACTGAAGCTGCTGTGTGTATTTGTGCCTGTCTGTTCTCCCTGGGTTCTAGCTGCAGGACTTGTTCCATGGGGCAGGCTTTGCCTCCTGCCTGCAGCCCTTTGGGGTTTGATGCTCTCTGCTTGGGGATTTGCAGAGGCATGGGTCAGATTTCAGGAGGCCGTGAGCATTGCAGGGAATGCGCTGCCTTGCTTCGTATGGGTAAGGTCTAGGAGGAAAAAAAAAGTCTGCAGCGTAGTGTTCAGCAGCTAAATACTATGTCTTGCTTGACTAGGTATGCCTAAATCCTGTTGGGCTCAGTGATCTATTTAATGACTCTTTTACTTGCTTTTAGGATGCTGCTGCTGTACAGCCGTCCTCTGCAGCATGCAATGTGTAATGTGTAGGTGGCATTTATTGGTGGATAAAAGTTAAAATCAACTCAGCTTTATTAGGGGCAGCCGTTACAGCTGTTGGGAATCCTCCCTGGATAGAAGCTGTCTCTTTTTACAAGTGTGTTACAGGTTGTGCTCATTTTACTATTTGCGTTTGTTTAAAATAGAGTTTATTTTTAATCTGTTTATAATATCAATCATCAAATAGTCTAAGAAAAATGTTCCCTTAAAAAAACAACCCTGGGAAACCTGAAAGTTAAGGCTTTAAACATGTTTTTCTGTTCTAGTTAAGAGCATCTCGGAGAGAATATGTCTGGCAACCCACCAGTTCCAGAGATCTCCTAATAAAGGCTGTCAGGGAGTGCAAATATAACTTAACACGTGGTCAGCTACTTATGATAAACAGGTGCTAAAACACTTCTGCAGCGTTCCCTCCATTAAGGGTTTGTCTCTTTGAAGCAGCCATCGGGAAGATGTGTTGTCTTAATTACAATACCTGGGAGCGAGGAGCTGGCTAGCAGCTAGGTGACTTGCTAATAGAGACCTCTCTGCGCTGGGGGTTTTAGCTCTGTGTAGCAGCAGCAGGCAAAAACCCAAGTGTAGACTGGCAAAATCACCATGATGCATAATTTATACCGGGTCAAGTTACCCTTCATGGAAAGTAGGTGAGCTGGGCAAATGTTAAGCAGGGCTTCACCCTGGCTATTGTCAATGGCTATAATGGGGAATTTATTCCCCGGATGGACAAGGCCTGACAAATTACTCCAGTTACATGTTCTGGTGTCTTTGAGTGCTCAGACTGACTTTGCAAGAGCTAGATCAGAAATGGATTCAAGGATATTTAGGAGGACATAATAATGACAAATGTTGGATTAACTGCCTGGAATCATTTTAAAAAGTGAGGTAGATTTGGAAGGTAAACGAAAGGGGATGAGGGAAGATCCAATGGGTCACTGTTAGAGTGGGCATGTAATAAGTACTGAATTATTCTTAACTATTTCTTTGCACGTGCCTTGTACTGTTGCTAATCTTCTGTTGTTCTTCACCTGATTCACTGATTTAATTTCACTTCTGTGAAGGAAGGGAAGAGTCTCAATTTGAGGGGACTGATAGCCTTTAGAAGGGGGGTGTATTGAATTTCAGAAAGCATTTTACAAGAAGGTAGCCTGCAACAATCTTGTGCTATGGGACTTCCTTTGGAAGCATATATTTCTCCCCCATAAGTCTTCTGAACAGTTTTATACTACACGTTTCAAGAGAATTAAATCAATAACAATCTGTACCTTTCTAACCTGAAATGCAAGCTCTGCACGGCAGGAGATCAAGCTATGCAATTAACTGTTGTCCTTTCAAAGGAATTCTGACAGATATTTATAGTTTACTGTATTCCATTTCCCTGCCATTGGAATATAACAGTACAACTGAAAGCAGCTGACTGGAACTATGAAATAATTATAGCAATAACTATTTCTTTCTCTTCTGGGGAAGTCTCACAAAGTGCTGAATGTGGGGACTGCTGATGTTCTTGCCCCTCAGAGCTCAGGCTTTACCTTTTGTTTGTCGTGCATCTTTATGGCATCCGAGAGAATTTTTTTCCATTTCCTACTGCTTTTTCTAATGTCGTATTCTAAATCTCACATTCAACTTGAAGTTGAATGAATCAGCGCTGTACAAATAAACACATTTTTAAGAGCTTTCTAAAATCGGGCACGGTCAGTGTATGAAGTAGAAAGACTTCTCTGTAGTAAAGTCAGTCATATCTTCGTGTGGGAGTTTGGAGCAGCCTATTAGGAAGAAACTATGCAATATTACCAGAAGTGAATAGATTGGCATTTGACTGCTAGGCACTTTGCAAATTTCAATACAATGGTACTTATTTTATACCCTGAGCTGTCACTGTAACTTATGTGCTCATGCTGGTGACTTAGTAGCATAATGACAGGCCATTGTTACTAAGCTAATTAATTTTAAGCAATCTTTCCTAACAGTGTGCTTGAGAGTGACATTCGATTGCTGCAGACTTGAGACATTGAAGCATCAGGAAAATAGTAGTGCTGAATCTTACAGCTGCCGCTCTCACTACCTCAGTCCAAGTCTCTTATCAGAGGATATTTGCTGTGTTGGGCACTTTAGATCTGAAGCTTGATTTGCCTCTTTCACCAGCTGTAATATCCTCTGCTACTTTGCCTCATGGCTGTACATGGCAGAGGTGCGCTGTAGGTTCCTGCTGCCTGTTAGTTTTGCCACTTGACCCATTTCCCTCAAGCGGGCTGAAATTCTGCAGATGGCATACCAGCGTCTACGTGAGCTGCAAGCCAGGACCAGGTGCAGCCATTGCTTTGAGGTGCTTTCAGGAGCAGTGTGGTGAGGGTTTGTGGTGTATTTGTTTTGCCTTTTTTTTTTCTTTTAACTTTCAGAAGTCTGGTAAAGGCAGAATAAGCGAAGTAGATTTGGAAATGTCTTTCCAAATCAAAGGAAGTCTGGAAATTACTTTTCTATCACTGTTTACCAAAAGGGATAGAAAAGAAATGTCCGGATGCCCCGAACCTTTATCTGCATGGACTGGATGTGAAGTTGAACCCTTCCTCCAGCAAGAGAAGAAAGAGAACAGGGAAGAGAAACCATTCTCAATTCGTTCTCACGGGTGGCACAATCTCCTTGTGGCTGTTGAGTAATATTGTATTGTCAGGCTGCCTCAGTGTTGGTGCTGAGTCTTTCTAGGTAACGGTTTTGCTTTCTGTCCCCCAACCGGTACTGAGACTGGGTGGGTGAGTGGTGCTGCCGTAACAGGAGGACAAACCCAACAGCCAGCTTCCCACAAAGCTAGGTTTCCTAGGAGTGTTGTCAGAAATGTCAAGTCCACTAGAAGTAAAGAAGCTAAGGAAGCAGAATGTCTCCTAAAATAACCGGATCTGGAAAGCCCCCATCATTTTCTCCATACGAGGCTGTTATTCAGAGCACAGCTGACTGCTAGACCCACTGGTGTGGTAAAGCAGCAACCTGCAACCCAGCCCAGATGGCTCAGCTTCTGGAAACTTGCTTTCATTAATGGAGAAGAAGATTGGGCCTTCTGCACAGTGAGCTGGTGCGTGCACGAGGATCAATAACATATCTGAGAACTCTCCTCCTGAGAGGGCTGCAACAAACAGTACATTATTTATGTGCCCTTCTCACGTTTCTCTGCGTTATGTAAATACTAATCAAGGTGAAATTGGACTCAGCCATGTCTAATTTTGACTTCAGTTTATTTTGGCAATATGCAAGCAGAGGCCAGATGCTAAATGGTCTTCTAGAGGAGCCCTGAGGTTTTCTAAGTCTTTGGGTGGGTTTCAGGCAGAGTCTCCACGTAGGCTTGTAGCTGGCTGTTGGAATCCCAAGTGCTGTTTCTCTGTTGTCCCCAACCCTCATACTCTCCTTTGCTTGCAGCATCAGTGAGAGAATATTGAGTCCTGTTCAGCCATTGCCCTTTGACCACAGCTGATGTTGCTCACCCAGATAAGCAGAAGCATATTTTACTTGGCTTGGTCAACATTGTGATCTGCTTGCTCCCTGTTCCTGTATCCTTGAGTTTTTTTCCTCTGGGTTTGTGGCTCTTCCAGGGTGTTTTCATTCTGGCTAACCTGGGAGCAGGGGTTTCTTTGGGAATGCTTCCCAGCTTTCAATTTGTTGTGTGGTTCCGGAAGTCTAATTCTGGTTGTTTGTATTTATTTATGGCATCATGATAGTTTTCACCTGCAGTGGGAAAAAAATGTGCCTTACTGAGAGCTCTGCTAACCAAAATCTCTTGTTCCTACTTGGTAAAAGCTACTGTACTGCGAGCTTTTAATGTGCATGGGTGTGCCTGCCAAGCAGGGCAGCTATTAGTTCTGTGCATGATGATGGCTTCTGTGATGAGCATGACTTTTTCTATTGGGAAATGAACTGTGAACACCTACTCATTTTTCATAGGCCAAATTACAGTGATCTTTCAGCTCTCTGAATTGCCTACACCTCAAAAAGAAAGTCCCTAGGACCCTTTAGAGTGATGCTAATGAAATAGCTGTGGCCGAGCAGCTATTCTGTAACCAGGAACTACCTCTACGAATTATTTGCTTCCTGCCTGGCAGAAGCCTGATGCACCTCGTGTACTTCTTCACCTTTTGCACCGTTTTACACTTGGCATTGAGGTAGCTTTTGGGTGTCTGTTGGTCAGGCTTCTCTAGCTGTGATTAAACTGAAAGAAAAGGATTTGAAGTCGGGGAGAATTTGCTTACAGTTCTGTGTCTCTCTGGAAACCTCACAGGCAACAGCTAAGAGGAAATGAGCTAAAAAAGGCATTACTACTCTCTTCTTTCCAGGGGGAAAAGGAAAGGGCAATAGCATTATGGCTTAAAAAAAATAGTCTAAATGCAGACCTTGGAAACAAAGGAGTGTGACACTGAATTTAGTTCTAATACTGGTCTTCAGGCACTTCCATGCTTAAATCCTTGGATGATCATTAAGTTCTGTTGTGTTTGTACTTTTCTAATCCAAGAGATCCCCAATGGTACTTATCAGCTCAAAGACTTATGCCTGATTTTTTTTTCCTTCCTCCATGTGTATTTGTCCCAGACTTAGTCTGAGGGAAAAGGCACTTAGTGGAGCTTTTGACTCTCAAGGCAGCGAGGCCAACAACAGCTCGTAGTGGACTAGTGCTCACCAGATGGAGAGGATGGAGCCCTCAGTAAAATGGGAGCTGTGGGATCTCTCACAGCTGTCTGCCACTTCTAGGATGACGATAGAGAATTCATGCCAGTGCATGAACTTCTCCCAGTGAATCAGGTAGGTCTACGCAAAGATGACTTTACTTTCTCTGATTTTCCTAATGTTACATCTCAGGGTCTGTATGCACAGCTGTTTTTGTTGTCTTGGGGAAAAAGGCACTCTTAATGAAGAGCACTTGATATTCTGAGATCTGGTCACTGTAATCAAGACAATGAAAGGTTTTTACTTAAAGCCAAGCCTTCCAATTCAGTAGGACACAGTACTATCAGTTAATTTGAGCTTCTGAGCTATGCAGGTACTTAGAAGTATAATCCATCAGGTACTCTGATCTACAAGTCTGGCTGAAATCGTGCAACTGTCAGCATGACATTACACCCAGTCACATCCAGTGTGCTGAATAGCTAATAGATGTTTTGAAAGGAGCTAAATTGGCTTCCCCAAATTCACCTCAAAAATGCAGGATCTGTCTGCAGCTTGGATGTGAAGGTGTGATTTCAGGCTGCTGTGATAAATCACTAACACCTGGGTTTTCTGCTTTTTGTTTTCTAAAGCTGCCATTTTAAGTCGCATTTACCTAACCATTTAACAATGCTCTGTTCTTCTACAGCAAACAGCGTGCTGGCAGGTGACTAAGATCAGAAGACAAACCAGTTACTTTTTTTTTTCTTGGTGGATGTGGCTTTCAGTTCAGAGCGAAGGCAGGCCTTTAAGTGTGTAATGAGAATGCTGTAAGATGAGTGTAGATCTCATGTCAACTCAGATTAACTTCGCTTGTACATATAGTTCAAAGTAAATTGCCACACGGTCAGCAAAACGAACTTAACCATTCAGTATTCCTGAGCTGTAACATAGAGCACGATGTGATCTGGATTCTTTGTGAGAAAGTGCAAAGGATGCTCCTTGCATTTTCTCAAAGCAGGAAAAAAAAAATCAGCATCTGCTGGGTGCTAAGTTCTTCATTAAGAGTCAAAGTTGCTCAGCTTTATCCTAGGAAGCTGTCCCTGAAAAAAATGGAAAAGAGTAGTTTCAATGAGAACGATGATCCTACAATAAGCAGAAAGAATGTGGGGAATCACATTGCTGGAGAAGGTGTATGTAGGGGTTTAGCTGCGCTCTTGCTGGGTTTGCTGCTGTGATGCCTGGTGCTTACAGGTCAAAACTTGGGTTCCAAGCACAGCTTGTGCCCCAAAGCAGGAGCATCCATTATATGTCAGTCATTTGCTCGCCTTGGTTGTATTCCTCCCTCCCTCCACGCCCCCATTTGGGTTGTCAGTTTGGCATGGAGCTGCTTTAGGGGATGATAGGACTGAGTGCTGGAGCTTATTTGTAAGTAGTTTTTTAATGCATTGCGAGAACAGCTGGATAGGAGGTATAAATTGCTATAAATTGCTGGTCTATGCAAAAAGGTGCTTGCATACATTACTGGAGAGCCCACTTGAACTTGTTGAGCAGTGCTCCCACCAGCACTAAGAGGTCACTTAACCCTCTGCGTGGCCCTGCTGCAGAGCCCAGGCATGCACTGCAGAATTAAATGAGCTCCACCATTTTTCCTCTGTGCGCTGCCCAGAACTGATGCAAAGTGACATCTGACAGCGCAGGCAAAGCAGTGACAGTGCTCTGAGACACTAATAATAGCTGTAGAGCTAGAGCAGTTTTCCTCCATCCTTATTTTTTATTAGATTCTCCCCTCTTTGGTGAGGAAATGTTGTTGTCCCTGGCACGGTTTATCCTTGGAAACCACCTTTGAGCCATTTAATCTCAAGGCTGGCTGCACAGTGGAGTCAATGCACTAGCAATGCTCCCAACATAATCTCTTTAAAGAACAGCTGATACCTCACTAAGAACTTTGAAAATACATTCCCCTTGGAAGCAATCCTCGGAAGTTAGGAGCAGCGAGGGGGAGCTGATGTGCGAGAGGCCAAATCGTCTTGGGAGCAGTGCAGCAGCAATCCCCCAGAAAGGCAGGCTCCAGTGCCATGCAGAAACTCGTCTGTCTTTTTTTCTCAGTTTTCTTTGTTACTAAGGAGATTTGCATTGAAACAAGCTCTGCAGGAATCCTCAGGTTCCTAGCAAGGAGATCTTAATACTTCTACTTATATATAATTAGTGAAAGAGAAGGTGTTAGAGAAGGTTCCTGTGAGGGATTCTTGGGACCAATTTGTAGTAAAAGGGGGAATAATGATGAATAGCCCTCTAAACCCCAGCTGAGCACTCAAGGCCAATTTGGTGGAACCCAGGGTCAGCAGCAACATTGTGGTTTACCTCACTAGGACAGAAGTAGGTCCGTCCTATTTGGTTTTGGCTTGACTTCTCCTGCTGTAGCTGTTTGTTCCTTGCCCTGGTGCCTGTGTCTCTAGGATATACCCTACTGAAGTCAGCAGCAAAACTATAAAGAATGAATAAGGCTCAAGGATGCTTGTTTTTATTTTGATAGGTATTTTTAGCTGTTACTCCTTGGATGGGGAAAAGGACACTTTTTTTGAGTGCTGGGTTTAGAGACAGGAGTAGGTGCCTAAGGAGGATCTTGAAGAATTTCGGCTCCAAATCCAGAAGGATAATCCTCACCGCTCCTGCCTACCTCTGTAAGCGGCTGAGTATCACCACCAAGAGGGTTCCTTGGGTACTTAAAGCTCTTCTCTGTATGTCTAGAATTATCCAAGTCGTGTTGATGCTGAACTGTTCAAATCTGATCTCCTTCCTAAGCCCTGTCAAGATTAACAAACCGGGCTCTCTCCCGCCTGCCTCCTGAGAGGCCCTGCTGACAGCACAGACAGAGCATGCCTGCAGCATGCCTCTGCACCAGCCAAGTACACAGACAGCTGCTATTTACATTCCAAAGCAGAGGAAGAGTCAGGGATATCCTGCTGCTATAAAATAGCACTGAATATTAAAGGATAAGAGGAGCTGTTGCATGAGCAATGGAGTTTTGACCAATCTCTTATGTTCTCCTCCTCTGGGGCAATCTCAGCAGCCTTTTCATATTCCCCATGATTTTTTCTCTGTAGTATCCTTCCTCTCCCATCTTCCCTGTACTCCTGCATCACCTTTCCCTGCGCTCTGCTCCTGCTGTGTATCTCTAACATCTTTCTGGCTCCTTCCCATCCCCTCTAAGCTTAGCCATGTCAGAGCTTCTGCTTTCTCCTGTGCCCTCCGTGTGGCCTTGGGAGGGAAGCAGCTTGTGGGGTGGGTTGTTGGGAGCTGTGTGTGCAGAGTGGCTTGGTATCGTGTGGCAGCTAAAGAAGCCCTGCAGGAAGGTGGATGCTGGGCGGTTTTTTCAGTGCTGTCTGCCTGAGTCCATGTGGCAATGTAGGGGCTTGAGTTTCTTCACAACTGAGCAGTCAAAAGTAATTTTGATGCAAGGCATAAGTAGTCAAAATTTAGTGAATATGGTGGACAACTAGGAAAATGTTTTGGGAATGGAGCTGTTAGAGATCCTTCAGTATGAAGGTGAATGGGAAGAAAATACAACAGGGAGAAGTTGGTAGGTTCCTGCAAAAAAGCAATTGAAATCCTAGAGCCATGGTTCCCTCCCGTTCCAACCCCCATCTCTTCTGACAGTGGCTTAATATGTATTCGGCAAGCTAAATGCATCAGGTCCTCTTTCACCTTGGCAGCACTACTGGTGATACTATTATACAGATCTGTGCTCGCTGATTCTCCTTGTCTCGCTGTTGCACCCAGAAGTTTTTTCCCCATTCTGATTATGTAGGTTCTCCTGACCTTCGGAAACGTGGTACTTCAGCTGCAGTAAGACCTAGCCTTTCTGTTTGCATCTCTCCTCAATTCCCAGGATGTTGGTATGATATAGGCTTTTGCTTCCAATATATTATCATCTTGTAGAATTAGCCCTCAGGAAGTCAGCATCTGGTCCCAATTATTGTTCTTTAGCTGAGGTGCCTGAATCTCTCCTGCCACGGAAGGTCTGGGATTCCTTTATCCTGGAGCGCACGGACACCAGCAGGGAAGGCAGAGGCTTGTTGTGAGACGAGGGCCATTGGCACGCTTCCCAGCACCTTCTGATAGCACAAAGTGTATGTTACAGGCTGGGCTGTACAGTCCCATGGTACAGAAACACTATGAGGCTATTAAACACCCACTTCAAATTGCACCTTTGATCAAATTCCTAACAAAAGGCAGCATTGCTGTGCAGTTCTGCTGCGTGCGTGCTTTGCAAATTACATCCCCAGATGTATGAGATCTCTGGAGACCAGAGGGGAAGGAATGTCATGCACACAATAGAGCTGGAAAAACCTTCTGTCTTAATGGTGCCCCATCAATTCTTATCTGATAATCTCTCCTTTTGAAGGTATGTGGAAAACCAAAAATAAGAACAAAGCATAGACAGAGACTTGCCCTGACCTGTCTTCTAGACCGTATCTCTCTGGAGCTCTGCTTGCTTGCTCTGCTTGTCTTGCCGTGACCTCTCTCTCATCTCGCTATCAAGCTCACTTGCTGGGGTGAGCAGCTGCCCCCTCCCTCCCTCCTGTCCCTCTTTCCAGCCTCTCCTTGTGCTTGTAACAGCCTCCTCGTGCTTGTCTGCCTTATCCACTTTGTCTTATATTTTCAGCAGAGATTAGAAATATCTCTTCTTCTGAGTCTCAAAGTTCTGAATTCCTCTATCTTCCTGCCACTGCTTATCTTGCTGCTGTATTTTTAAACTCTAATACACTCCAGGATATGGTTGTCACAGGGGACACTTGAACAAAGTAAGAGTAGTGCAGCAACCTTCTGAAATTCTCGGGGAAAAAAAAATGCTTTGTCAAAAGAGGAAAGTTCAAAGCATAAAAATATGTATCTATTTTTCAGTTGTTGAACAGTGACAACACATGATAGCGGGATGGTTTTGGAGCGTGTTAACCACAGCACACCATTCTGTTCTGCTTTGTCGTGCGTTGTATCGCTTTTAGGTTGAGGGCTCAAGGGGCCCGGCACGCTTGCAGTAGCTAATTCCAAGTAGCCTGGCAGGTAAGGGACTGCTAATAGTACAGCCTCTCTCTGACTGCACGGAGGAGATATCAAAGCAGAAAGAGGAAGTGTGACTCGTAGCTGGTGGCAGACTGGGGAAATGAACTCTGACTTCCCCAGGCCCAGCCAGCAGCAGAGGTGCTGGGCCTCCTTCCTCCCTCCCGTGGTTCTCTCCAAATGCGTCTTCAAAGGTGTGAGAACAACTTTGCATTGCCTAGCGAATAGATTTTATCTGGGTGCTCCAAAACCACTATCACTGAATCTCTTGAACCCTTTGAGCTCGATGGAGAGACTTGAAAACTCAGAGCCAAAGGGAGGCAGCGCTCAGACCCTGCTGACATCCACCAGGGAGGCTGGGCTCCAGTTGTCTTGGGGCTCCTTGAGAACTTTAGCCTAAAACCTTGGGCTGACGACATCATGGCTTAGGAAGCTCTTACCAAATGCAGACAAAAGTACTGCCCATTTGAAGCCTCCTGCCTGGTCCTTAAGACACCTCTGCACATTTTCCTTAAAGGAGAGGCTGTCGGGCACTGCGGTGATAGTAACCAACAGTTTCCTGTCGTATTGCTGCCCACTGGGGAACGTAAGCTGCCATCTTCTGAGCGAGGAGCTGGTGCTCTGGGGTTGTTTGTCTTTTCTCTTTGGTTTGTGTAATTATGCTTGCCCTGAAGACAGCATTACTAAGATACATATCTAGTTTTTCAAATGATGCCCTCGCAGTCTCTGGAGTTCATTATCACCCTGCAGTGCCCATAACTGTTTTCAGGAGTCCCGTCTTTTCTCCAAGGACTGGGGTATTGATAGTGTGCGACGCGCTGTCTCCCCTGGCAGTTATTTACAAGATCATATTGCTGTCTTACCTTTAACTCTGGTGCTCTTTGTGGGTTCATTTCCCCTTTTCAGGGGAAAATAAAGGCATAGTTGCCTTCTTTAGGAAACAAAACATTTACAAATGCTAAACTTTCCATTTAGAGAATCGCAGCCAGCCTGTAGCCTCTGTGGTGGCTGGGCACCTAAAAAGCACTTCCTTTCTATGGGGGAGGGGGGTGCCCAGCCTCCTGCTCCACAAGTGGCAGTTCCTATTCCAGCAAAAGGCGAGTTTCCACCTGATGTTAGCCCTGTAGAGCCAGTGAGACAACTTCACAAATTAGACCTAACGCTGCAGGTGCCTACTGGGGAATTAATTGTTTTTTTTCTGAATGGTTTTATTTTAGGGAGAGTCAGTTAACTCTTGTTGCTTTGCTGTAGGAAGAAAGTCAGACTAAAAGGCACATGATTTCTGCTGCTTTTGAAATCTTTGTATTGTTATGCGGAATAACTGCAAACAATTTGCATTACAATGAATCATAAATAAGAGATGCCACCAGCTGAAGTGTAAACTGAGCAAAATGTGGGGAGCTCTCAGTGCAGCAGAACCGAAGTGCTCTAGGCAAGACTAGACGGAGCTAGCAGGCAAGTGCCCAAGGCACTGCTGGGTCACAGACAAGCCTTGTGCTCGGCAAAGGTCCTAATTGTAAGATGCCCAGTTAATCTTAATTTTCAATGTAAGTAACATAATATTTGTAGCTTAGATGCCAAAATCATCAGGCAAGGAGAAGGGGAAAAATCTGAAACCCTTCTGTGGAACGGGATTAGGGAGGATTAAAGTCTGAAATGATCACGCTGCTCTGAGTAGTGGATACTGCCACAGCCAACTCAATAAAACTCAGTGGGACACTTGACGTTGCACATTTTCAAGCAGCAAGTCATAAATCTATGTTCATGTGAAATCTCTTGCACTCGGCCTGATGGGAAGAATCACTATGCAACTTCAGGTGCTGCTTTTGGGGGGAATAAAGCACAAGTTACTGCCTTGCAGGGACGATCTTTGCTAGCAGAAATAGAAAGCAACTCGAATGGTGTATGTAGCTATGCTTGAATTGTATTTTACTAAATGTGCCTTGTTTGTAGTGCTCTGTAATTTCTTCAAACCTGCTGAAAATCCTTAAAACATGAGATTAAAATATAAATTAAACCCTGTTCTCAAGTGCTTTACCAGACAGGAAGGCATTTAAGCATTTTGCTGAAATATTGGGCAGAGTCAGGTCAGAATGAATTAGAGCTTTCATCTTGCAAGACGTTTCCCACCTCAGAGCTACCCTGTGCTATCAAGACCAGTGTCAGAAAAGCAGTACAGAGAAGGCACGTCTTGCATCAATGTTGTGCTGCATTCTCTAAGAGGTGCATGTGGTAGTGCTGGAGGATCGGGGTGTGGGATCCGTGTGCTGGTTGCAGTCTGGAGCTCCTTCCTTGACCAAGTGCTCTTAAGGCTTCGCATCAAGTAGTTCTTTGAGCTGTTGCAGACTCCAGTGCTGCCAGCCCCCAGCCATGAGGTAACCATTTGCTAGGTCCAATATGAGGATATTTCTGGTTTCCAACTTAAAATAATAATAGTAATGGTGGCGTAGCTCATAATTGTGAGTGAAAGGTCTCTGTGCTGTAATGGGAAACAGCTGGTGTGGTAGGCCATTGCAGACTAAAATCTGTCTTTGTTCAAAATGTGGCCCCGCCATTATCACGGTTGGAAATAATCCTTGGTGCTGACATGGTAATGACAGCTTGATGTTTTAGACGCATCTAATGGCACTAAGTCCTGATCTTAGCCGGCATTTATCAAGATAAATAAGCCAGTCAGGCAAGAGCATGGTGGGCTGACTGTATTCCTGCAGATAACGATGTGCGTGTTTCCTCTCTCGGAAGAATAATGAACAGAATGACTGTCAAAATATTTCCCTCTGGAGAGACTCCAAAATAACTGACACTTGTGTGAGCTCAGTGCCATCAGCAACGTGAGCTTCTTCACAAACCTGAAAGAAGTGGAGCTGTGGCCATGGAAGATGAGGGGATCTCACCTTAACACTAACGAGAAGCTGGGAGAGTCATTTTCCCACTTGTGTTGGACCTCTCTTGGGAACAGCTCCGCTGTCGTGGTTGCTGGATGCTCTGTGCTACAGAGCGTCCTTCAGGCCTTCTGAAGCTAGTGGATGAGATCCTGCTGAGTTCAGCAAGGCTGGTTCTGGTGCAGCACAGCCTTAAATGTCCTTTAGCTGAAACTTTCATTATAGCCCTACAGACCATCAGAGGATCAGGCCCTGCAAGTTCAACGCTGCAGCTCTCGGATTTTCCTATTAATCCTGGAAGAAAGCTGCGCTAATGACTTCTCTGCAAAACAAAGTGCACGCGCAGACCTCCACACGGAGCTTAATGTGCTGTTGTGGCGTGCCCCTTCTGCAACCCTCGAGAATTTCGGGAAACACATCTAACTTGCTGCAGGAGCTGCCCTTGTTTTAAGGAGGATGCGTTGAAAAAGTGTGCCTGGGGAGCTGAAAGCATCCCTTAGAGCACCGTGACCAGAAGAGTAACATGGCCTGGGTGGCTGGAGTCTGATCATGGGGAAAGCTCATGGCCTGTGCCACAAAAGAAACGGTTCTCCTGGGTCAGAGAACTGTGCTGTAACGACAGAGTAAGCTCCCGCAACGCCACGGCACAGGTCAGGGCTGGGAAGTGTACATAAAGGGCTTTCCCTGTAGAACAGGTCAGGTCATGCCGCTGATTAAATGCGTCCTGCAAAGGTGTCATAACTCTCCAGCCCGAGTGTGTTACGTCTCCAGAGCGAGAGCAGGGTTTTGCAAGACTGGATTAAGGTGAATTTATTCCCTTTTCATTCTTTCAAATGTAGATTTATCCCTGTTGAGCTGAGCTGTGATGAACTAACTTTTTGCTGTAGGCAGAGGGCTGGCTCTCGTACTGATGAAGAGACTCGTATTTTTGCTGAACTGCTTCTTTCCATGCTATTCACAGGAGGTTTCATGAATTTTCTATATGGGTGGCCAAGAAAGTGATTTCTTCTGGCGGGGGTGGGCTCTGTCAAGCTTACAGCTGCCAAGTTCCCTCTTTTCCTGATTTTTTTTTTTATTTTCCTCCCAGGAGGGTTGTCTGGGGGATACAATCAGGACAGTAGAAGCAATCAGGACAGTAGGATCTCTGATGTGCATCCAGCCCCCAAACGGACAAAAGGATGCCTCCTGTGGGTCTGCAGTCTGGGGAGCAGGACAGCATCTGGGTGAGGTGCTGAGGGGGAGGAGAGTGAAATCTGAAATCTGAGCTTCCACTGAAAGCAGACTTTATGCCATGGGGCTGCTCAGCAGGGCTTGGGGTGCTGGGTTGGGTGGGGAAGCTGCTGGGATGGGGGCTTCCTCCTGCCCCAACCCCACAGCATCGAGGGCTCCTGACCCGCTCCCCTGCTGCACACCTGGGGTACAAGCAGCCAGCAGGAGAAAGGTGATTTAATCGTATCTGAGGAGCAGTGAATTGTATCGCAGACGAGGGAAGCAGGCAGTTGAGAGTGGGTGGGAACAAAACCCTACACTTTTCTTTGTTTGTCTCTTAACAATTGGTATTTACGATGAAGTTTGACCCCTCCCTCCAACCAAATGTTTCTACATCAGATAGTTTTCCCAAGAAAGGATAGTAAAACATCAGCAGTAAAAATAATATTTATAGAGCTATGTATTTGTGAAAGTGACTGTGGTTTTCAAGGTAAATAGTTGCTGGATTATTCAAAATACTCAGTATGTCTGTCAAAATCCTTGTGTCGTGTGGAATATTTCCCACACAGTTTCACAGAGAGCCTCTTTTTAACGGCTGGTGGTAAACCTGTAATGCTATGTTAGGTTTTTAATAGCTTGCAAAGGTCCCCGATTGATTTTCACACGTTTATTTCCACAGCAGTAAGGTTTTACGTACTGAGGTGTGGGAAGGAAAGGGGAGGGGGGGAAATAATCACAGGATGTTGAGCATGTTTCAAAACCTGTGCCTAAATGCCTGTCCTTAAAAGGCTCTCCAGCCGGGGGTGGCTGAAGCGATTGCATGAGCAGTGCTGGAGGGGAGCTGGGCGGTTTGCACTTTCTCAAGCAAGGGTTCCCTTCTTTTCCTGGCAGCCTCCTCAGAGACGAGGCAGTTTGCACAAAGAGAAAATCCCCTGCGAAGCTTCATGCCGCCTCCTGCACCGGGGATGCTTCTCTCGGCTCTGAGTGGTGGTGGGACCTGTGGGGCTGTGGTGCCTGCACACGACTGGTGCTGAGTTTGGCTGTGCCTTGCTTTTCCATCAGCTCCATCCCATTTGCTGTAGGTCTCCCTCTCGTCATCTCATATTATTCTTGTGCAGTAGAGAGGCGCTCCTAAATCCCAATGGGATAATCAGACATGTGGGAGAAAGGATCTTGAGCGCTCCTCCGGCTGCGGCCGTGCTGGTTTCTCTCCCAGCTGGGAGCTCTCCCTGCTCCTGGGAGGAGGTGTCTGATGCAAAGGGAGAGGCCATTATGGCCCAGAGTCTGTCCTAGGAGTTGTCCTTGCAAGTCAAATTTTAAATTTTTGCAAAGGCTTGATGGAGTTTAATGGGCTGTAGACAGTTTTGTTATTTACATAGCAGACATCATTATTGGGGATATTTCCTTCTATATCTCATAGCAGCATGTCTAAGGACTGCAGACCAGCCTGGCTCTTCCAGAGCTTCTGAGTAAACAAATAAGCAAGCATCCTATTTAATAAAAAAAAAAAAAGTGGCAATTAAAAAAGACGTCTTGCATTGTACAAACAGGAAGGATTGTAAAACACACTTTGCAGGGAGCCAGTGGAAATGCATTCAGTCTAGTTTATAATCACAGCACAATGAAATACCCTGAACATAAATAGCAAGAAATCAATTTTCTTTAGAAAAAGTAAAATAAAGAACATTAAATGATCATTTGACTAGATAACTGCAGTTTACTCGGTGGTATAACTGTCAGCTTGCCTGTGCACAATAATGGAATTAATGCAGAGGGGGTATGGTTTAGATGTCTCCTTCTTTACAGTGACAATAACTCCCTTGTTTTCTCTAGTGAGTAGATGTTTATACTCTAATTTTGTCTCTGCAGGCTACACAGAGCCTTAAACTTGCAAAAGGGATTTGTGAGCAGCTTGCTTGTTGAGAACAAATGCTAGTCAAAAGAAATGCATGACTTACTGACCTTGAGTTCACTGAACCTTCATCTTGATGCTTCTGCACCACTAAGGAATCGGCTGCTCCGAAAATTAAAGTTCCCAGATTAGAATAGGAGCTCCAACAAAGGACCTGTATGGTTTACAAATACACATCGATTAGAGGACTTTAAAAGAGCTTTGTAAGAACAATGGGATTATGAAAAGCAAATGTTTAAGAGGCAAGCAACCAATTGAGGTCAAAGTTGATGAAAACCAGACTTCTGAAAATATGGTATTTCTTATTTGCGTTTTGGCTAACAACCTTAAATTTTGTCCTTACCTGTTAAGTTATTCATTTGGCCCTAGTCATATTGTCAAGCTGATGTGCTGTAAAAAGAGATGATGACTTTCACAGGGCCCTCGGTTTCAGTGTGCGTGCCTGGTATTTATTTTGCAGTATCTGGGTCATATTGGTTTGTTGCATCCTCCAAGTTTTTATGTTTTTTAAGGAAGTTTACAGGAATATTTCTAGTCGATATTCTTTTAATGTGCTTAAAGCTACATAGCCATTGCATCACTTTTTTTCTTCCTGAAGAAACATGTCAAAAACCCAACATCTCAAAGTTTTCCATACTGTGTTGAGGCTAATGAACCTTTAATAGTTTAATTTGGTTCTCAAGCTTTTTGAAGCATCACAACTGCACCTCCTTCTAGGACAGAAGTATGAGAGTTAATGCAAAGAGGAGACGCATGGCAGTTTCCTAGTTCCCATAAAGAACTGTGTGTTGGGAGCAGATTCTTCCACTACAGCAGAGTGCATTTGTGCCTACAGGTGACTGACATGGATGTAAGTGTGAGCATGTCTATTGTGTATATACGTGAAAATCAGATCATTTTTAAATATATACATAGTAAAATGGTATATGCTTTTCACATGCTCAGGAAACATCTGTATGGATAGAAATAACTTTTTTTAACTGAGTTACAACCTTGGTTCTAAGGTTATAACTCCTATATATTTTACCTGCTTAATTGAAAAGATGTTTATATCATGAGAACTTGGAAAACTGAGAAAACTTGTTTTGCTTACCCCATAATCTGCAGAGTTCGCTTTGATGATAGTATGTCATAATTCCTCCTGGGTGCCAGTCAAAACAAAGACTTTGCACTGTACACAAGCAGCTCTTGTTTGGATGGTTTTGGTATTTTGAAATGCAGAGTAAAATCCAAGACAGATATTACTTCCCTTCCTGTAGCTGAATAAGGATAAGGCTGAAAGTGTGAAGAATTTTTAAGCTTAAAGTAATGGAAGCTTTGATCCCCTTAACACAGATGCCGTGACTCTGTGCTGTATCATAGGTGGTTTAATGTAAAAAGTAGGAAAAAAAAAAAAAAACAAACCACCATTTAGAAACATTTCAGACTGCCAACTTTTGCTGAAAGGGGATTCTTTAGATGTTGTCAGCAATGAAACTTGATGGAAAATATTTCTTTAATGTTTTTGAACCTTCCAGAGATAGAGAAAAAATTACGTGCATATTTAGTTTCATATTTTTCTACTTACCTTATTTACCTGAATTAATAGGGTGTTTTTTTGATATTTACCTTCTCAGAAGAAAGCTTAAATTTGTCTTGAAGCTTGGATAGATGGGCAAAGCGAAGTATTTCCTGAAATTATCCATCACAAAATTACGACGGTCAGTATGGTGAAATATCACACTGTTTACACTGCTTGTTCTAGGTGCAGGTTCGCTGAAGCAGTGGGCTGTTGTCTGTCTCTGTTGAAGCTGGAGGGTCGGTTGGCTGAGCCTGAGATGACACTTGGGCACAGGGACAAGCTTTGGGCTTCTGATGTGGGATAGTAGCTGGGGAGCAGGGGAGGCAATGTGTCCTGCTCGGTTGCCTTAATGCAGCTTTCCCCCAGTAGAAGCTGAAGGTTATACGTCATACCTTGAAAACAAGCTGCTTCATTTGTCCTTTCTTGTCTGTGTAATGGGAACAACTTTTCATTTTCTAAATTGGTTTGAGATCTGTGGATGAAAAGGCTTTGTAGCTACCGCTATTGGCTTTGCTTTCAGTGAGTATTTTAGATGTTACTGAGTCAAAACCACCCAATTTCTTGTTCTTGGGTGCAGAAATTGCTGAGAACTCAATTTCTAGATTGAGATATGGAGTTCTACATCTAATTAATAATCTGAACTGAGATTATCTACTGTCTCAAGTAGGAGGCAAGAAGAATAATGAATAGCCTCAGACAAGACACAACAAAGTTTCCAGCAACATCCTGAAGCACCCTGAGAGTTAATCACATCCCTGCAGCACTGCTTGCTATCAAACCACCGCTTGTCGTGCATTAACGAAGGCACTGCACCCACCGCAGGAGCAGCCAGCAAGGGAGAGCATCAGCATGCACGCTGCTTTCCTGGTGACCATATAACCAGTGCTGTACCCGGAGCTGTGCAGCTTGCTTTGTAATGCAGATTGCTCTAGCTGGAGGTTGAAAGTACAGCGAAAGCGCTGCAATTGCAAGCTTATTTAATAATGCAAGCAGAGGGCAAATCCCAGGAGCAGTTAAAAATATCAGCACAGAAGCTGTTCTGTTGTCCGTTTTCCTTTGGGACTGTTGTCAGCTCCACATTTTCTTTTTTTTTTTTTTTTCCCCTGGAGCTGTAGATCAGATTTCAGGCGGACAACAGCTCCCTTTTGAGGACAGCAGTGACCTGCTGAAGGCAGGTGGGCACCCCGAGAAACCAGCTGCAGCTTGGGCTGCCCGCAGTACCCAGGCGCTGCAGAGCCAGGCTGGCTGCTGCGTTTCTAGCCAGGCAGGGGTGAGGAAAGGTCAAAAAGAATCTCGCCGTTCCCAGTGTCTGTCAGTAAGTAATCATGCAGATAAAAATCTCACCACTCCCTCAGCCCAACAAAAATTTCTTTCTCCATCTATATATCCATATAACATTACAATACGAGCCTCAGGGCATCTCTTGTCCTTATCTAAACAAAAGTCTTCTCTGAAAACCTTAGTCATGCAAGTTATGGCATGAAATCACCCTTTCAGCAGAAAAATGGTAATTTTGCATCTGGAGTCAAAGGAGGACTGGCTTGGTGTACAAAGCTATTATTTTTCTCACATCCAATCACCCTTAGTAATTTGGGAGCAACTCACGTATCAGTCTACAAGGGTTTTCATTCAGTGCAGGTATAAAACCCACTGAAGCTGCACTTGGATTTTTCTTTGGGTCCTGCTGGCACATCTTATGGAGGGTTAGCCACCTTCTCCTTGGAAGGCTCAAGAAAAATGACAGACCCAAGAAATTAAATGGGAATGAGCTGTAGATAAATGTAAGCCCATAACACTAGGTGGTTGCTTTGTGATTAAACTGAGGGTAGCCTGGAGAAAAGCAGGAGGTTTGAATAGGGTGACATACTGTTGGTGCAGTTTTTGTGAAAGCATTTCCAGGTGTCATGATGGATAACTCATTAAAAATGTGGGTTGCATGTCATTATCAACTGTCACCTTGTCTCTAGGTATGGTGCAGAGCAACGGGTGCATTTCCTGCCTTGTCTGGTACCTGTTCTGCTCCTTGACCCCTGTCATATCTGGGCCAGCGTAGAGCATTCTCACAGACCAGGAAGTTACTGCTTTTTTCTTCTCTGAAAGAAGGGCTATGGGTGAAACTAGCCGATTCACTTGTATTTGGCAAGGGGATCTTGGGTAATTACAATGGGGAGAAACGGGGTCATCTCCCATTTTTTGTTATTACCTGCTCGCTGTGCTTGGGAGGACCCAGGCTGGTTTGCTGACACCTTGAGCCCTCCCCAGGTCTGGATAGGGCAGAGGTGGGGGGAAGCTCTGTGTCCTTCCCCTGGCATCATTTGTGGGATGGCTGAGCATCCCCTGCACCGCGGGGCTTCTTCTGGTGCTGTTGGTGTCAATGGCCTGGGTTTCAAGGTAGGGGAAGAGATCTCTGTTTGGGAAGGGTCTGTGTGGCTCTGGGTGGGCTGCTGTTGCTGCAGCTAGGTGAGTGAGTCCAGCTCTCTCCTGGAAGCAAATCGGTGTGAGAGAATCTCACAAATTCCCCAAATAGGAAAAGCCTGAGTGTTCATCCGTTTGTGTAGAGTTAACTTGTGCAGTTGACATTGAAAGCAATACTAAAACAGTCCTTAAAAATAATTACATGTAATGATCCCTTTCTCTGTTTTCCTGCCCTAAAAATAATTTATTTGCCCTTGTTGGTTCAGGCGCAGTGCAGACCTGAGCAGAGGCTTCCCTTGAATTAGGTAGCACTCAGCTGGCAGCACCGCTTACCCCAGGAGGTGCGAGCGGCAGTTCCAAGGCTCACGTTCCCCTTCCCAACCCCATTGCAGCAGGCAGGCTCTGAGCACTGTGCCTCGCAGCCCTGTGGGGTGGTGGGACAGGCTGGCCGGGCTTGCTGTGGGGAGACAGGGAATGGAAACCTGGCTGGGGAGGAGAAGGAAAGCAGTGTGTGACCTGGGGGGCAAATGTGCGGTGTGCAAGGGCTTGGCTGCTTTTTTCCTTGTCCCGACTTCAGCAGTGAGCATGGCTCTGTGCAGGAGATCCTATAGCACAGGCTCCCTTTCTGCTCCAGACAGATGGTAACTGGTAAGCCTCAATTTCTTTCCTTAATTATAGTGTCTCTGTGCAAAACTTCCAGATCATCTTTAAAATGCTGCTGATTATTAAGAACTGCACTCTGTTTCTTGACATTGCTGCTACCTTGCTTTTTGCTGTCTTAAAGAGGTGAAAAGCAAGCTTTAATAATTTCCCTCTGTTCTTTAGATTTTAAGCAATGTTATTTTATCTGTGCTTTAGCTTAAATGCTTATATTTCCTATTGCCGGAGATCTGCTTTCCCCTTCCTTCTGCCCCCTCAGCCCTATTTAGACAATCCCCAAACGCACGGCTTTTGAAAGTGCTGTTAATACCTCTCACTTCACTGTTTATGATGCTGGGCAGTGGTGCATTCAGATTATCACAGCACGGGTAAAATAATACCCACTTCTTCGCTTACATCCTATTACTGCGCCTCGGAGAGCCCTCTCACTTAGATTACTCAGGGGAAATTCAACGACATACAGCCTTTTGATTTGAAATATAAACTGTTGTGCAGAGATTTAAAAGATACCCTAATTTATTTGGAAACGGCCAGGAGTGTGCTGGAACTCGTTTGATTGCCGTGCTTTATTAGGCCGTGATTTTTCCATCTAGCTTCTATTCCCAAAACCTACTGAACGATCATGATTTACTTTGGACATCTGTTAAATTCTGGGCTGTCTGGGGAACAAAGCAAGGGAGCTGCATTCCTGATGGGAATATTGGAGGAGAATAGTGGAACCGGCTGTGTTCTCCCATCAACAGGGTAATACGAGAGTCACCCAGCTTTGTGATTCCTCTAGCTTGCAGGTTTTTTGCATGTAAATGTGTGCATATCCAGACATGTTATGATAAACTGCTATTATTAAATATATTAAGACCACCGCAAGCTTTTCCCTGAAGAGCAAAGACTGTCAGGTCTATTGCTTTGCTTTTTCCACCCAGAACAAATCAGGAGCATGGACGGGAGCAGTGACAGGGTGCTGGGACCTGTTTGGTTCCCCACCCACTGCTGCTGAGATATTTCTGTTTTCAGCTGTCACTACCAGTGTATTCTCAGTTCTCCTCCCCTCCGCCCCCAGCTGCAACCAGCACTGAAAAGGCTGCCTGATTCCCTCCTAGCAGTTGAAGCAAACCCTGCTGCATTTCTGCTTCCTCCTGCAGGACAGATTTACTCACTGTGGTTAGCCTGTGGTTGCCACATGTTAGTTACATTAAAGGCACTGCGCCCTAATCTAATGAAACAGAAATCCATCAGATGTATAAAAACATTCTGTTGTTCTCCTATGTTCACAAACACTTCCTGTTCTCCCCCTCACTAATTTCGGGAATAAGGTCAGCCTGTTGGAAGGGAGCTTTCAAAGTGTGTCAGGTTAAAATATATCCGCCCTGTTTGGATTTCGGCGGTTGCAGTAACCAGGAGCACAAGGGTGATATTCCTGTTTGAAGAGGAACGATAGGTATTTGTGAAGTAAGAGTCGTTATCCGGGGTTCCTAATTGTTCGATGGCGTTGCAAAAGGCACACTGAGTCAATAAAAGCTTTACCCGAGTAAAGGTGATGGAAGTACTTACAAAAAGGTGCTCCAAGGGTGCTGATGCCTAATGCCATTAAACACACAGAGATGGAGATCTGCTGCTTGTCTGTTTGCACCTGAAGAACAAACTATAACCTGAATAGGGGCTTTGGAAAAAACTATTCAAGACAATTTCCAAGTGCATTAAAACATTAATCTTCACAAAGTGTCTAAGTAGCAGCAAATGTTTAGACACCTTTCAGGCACAAAGCAAGCGGTCTTGTGTAGCAGCAACAGGAGACTTGAAATAGGCTGTTCTGCTTTGGAGTTTATAAGTTTTGTTATTGTCATAATAGGAAGTTTAAGGGCGCACAGGGCAGTAAGAGAATTCCTTTCTGGCTTGTAACGTTGCAAGTGGAAGGATCGTGAGTGCAGGAGCCTTCACATCGCTGCGGGAGCTGGGAGCACTGACTCCCTTCCATTGCTCTAACTCCCCGTAGCTAATTCACTCTCTTGAGTCATATCGTTTTATATCTGGACTTCAGCATAACGTTTAGTCAGAGATGACAGCAACAGAACTACTTCATGAGTCATCTCCTTAATCCTGCTCCAGACAGAGGGCTCTTCCTTTCTGTTAGTCAGTCTGTTAGCTCCACTACGTTGCTGTTAGATGCCTTTAGTTGGTTTTTTCCCCAGTCCAAATTATTTTTTTTTCTGTGATTTTGATTCAGAGGCATTATCAACCATTGTGAGGTCTTTCCGCCTCTGCAGGTTAGCCCTAGTTCGTGCCATACTCAAGCAGATTGCTTCTAGTCCTAAAGAGAAAACTGTCCAGGAGGTTTCCCATGAAGAAGCTGATCTAATCCATTTGAGCTGGTAAAAGACTTCTGTGAACTTTGAAATGTGCTGGACTGTGCCTTACAAATAATGCATGGTCTGTTGCTTTTATACCAGGGCAATAACAGTTTAAAGTCAGAACGTTATCTGGAGGTCTGTAGGACTGTGACCCACGAGAAGCTGCTAGAGCTGTGTGAAATTTCTATAATGAAATCCCATACCCTGCGAGATACCCCAGGCTTTGCTGCCAGCCTGAAACCTGAGTTAGGGTTACGGAGCTCTATGAAACTTTCAGGAGAACCACGGCCAGTTTTTTGTTTCAGCTGAGCTTTGCCATAGGTTCATTTAAATGCTGAATATGTGGAAATGAGCTCCTTTCCTTCCATGTGAATGTTAATTTAGTACACTTTGTTTAGCTGCGATAGCAACACAGTTTTTGGAAGTGTTTTGTGTGCATTAGTCATCAATATCTGAGTGATGTTTCTATTGTGCTCATCTGCCAGTGGTCCTAAAAAGCAGCAGCAATTCATCTATTCCAGCTGGGACAAGAAAGACTGACAAACTGCAGTGCTGCATTAAAAAGTGACTAAAAATGGCATCAGGAGGCACGTTTATTGTAGTTTCGTGACTGCAGCAGTTAGGGACTGAGCTTCTAGCATGCTGCAGCATTTGGGATTACCACCGTGGGCTGTCCCCTTCCATCCCACAGGATGACTCAGTCGGAAGCCTGCTCTCCTGAAGCCTGCATGGAGGAGCAGCCTCCAGCAGTTGTACTGCCCCGCATAGTGCTGGTCTCACGGGCAGCCCGGGGCCAGGATGGCAATCCTCCGTGTAGCTGTTGAGTTGGTGCGTGCTGCACCGACTTCTTTCAGGCTCAGGTGAGGAGTGAGGAGCACATCAGGAGGAAGGTGAGCTTGTGACTGAGGTCCCCAGCTAGAACCTGGTGAGTCTGGGTTTGGCTTCTGCTGTCACCTCCTTGCCTGACGCTGTGCTCAAGGCTGTACCAGAGCTCTGCTTCCCATCTGCAGGATAGAAATATTTATCCATCTGCCTGCCCTTTGTTTCTCTATGGAAATGTGTGAGGAGAGGTCTTCTATCGAGGAAATATATGAGAAAGATAACTTCAGCTGAATAAAACTAATTCTTGTACTTTCTTTGCCATGTGTCTTCAAGGCAGTCACCCTGGGGAGAGGCAGTGTTCTTCCCCACTGCAGTCTGGCCTGCCCAGGACTGCTACACTGGTGCCTGTGCTGCTGATACTGCCAAGCGCCTGCTCACTGCTAAGCTGGTACCTGTAATTTGTCAGAGGGAAACAAAGAATTAGATTCTTCAAAGCAATGATGCTCTGCATCTCTCTCAGCAAGGTTTGCCCTAGCTGTCTGTTCCGTCATAAGCTCCTCCAGCTTATGAGGAGGGGGATTGAGACTGGAAGGTTTTAAGGTCAGCACCATCTATTCAGAGGAAGAATAGAAGGCCTGACCTTTTTCAAATGGTAAGCTTTGTCAGTGTTCCCATTGGGATTTTTCCCCAGGTGACTGCTTAAATGTCACTTGTGGTAAACTAGGGGATGGGAACCATTATGAACTTCCTCTTTTTCCTTCATAAGGCAACACTGAGAGCTCCTAATGGGGTTAGGTGTCTTTCTAAAGTTGGAAACATACCAGAGATGGGAATATAAAAGCATTTTTCTTATGTCTGTTTTGTAAAAATCATAGTTCTTGATGTCTGTCTTTAGCAATGCAAAAAAAAAAAAAAAATCCTGTATAGCTACAATTAACACTCCAGCAATAACTCAGTGGCATACATTCCTTGTGTTTATTGATTAGCGAACAAGCCCCCTGGGGTTTACATTGCTTCCAACACATTCGGTTCCAGCTGAATACCTGCAGTGTGCATTGATCTAAGCGTGTGATTTCTCCTAAATATCAGCCGTCCTGTCCTATTGCGTTGCAGCTGTATGTGTTTTTGTAGCTGTGCAAAACCAAGTAGCTGAAAATGAAAAATCACCATGTGAAAAATGAAAGGGCACATGTTCCCATCTCTGCTGCTGTCCATGAGCCCTGTCTGTCACGCTGAGGTTACACCTGCATAATTCACTTCTCTTCAGCAGAGCGACTCCTGATTTATATTTGCATGTGTGAGAAGAAACTCGAGTCCCTGAGGGGCTATGGCAGCTCAGTGCTTCAAAGAATCGGGTCCCCACTGTAGAAAAGGACCAGATACCAAAGTTCAAAGTCAATGGATGCTTATTTCTTTACAGCTTTTGTTTTCTTTGTGAACACGCAGTACAGATCATTGCACAGGCATTTCCAGTATAGGTGTGGCTGCAGTAATTACTGCTTATTCTTTTGAAAGAACCTGCACTTGCAAAACACAGCAGGATGTGAAAGCAGATGAACATGCTGTCTAAAAGGACTCAGTGACCAGCTGAAGTTCGAAGGTTGGGAGCAGCAGGATGAGTTCCTTGGCAAGCCAATGGCTTCAGCACGTGCTGTGTCTGGTGGGTTATAGGAAGGTGGAGGTGCCTGCTCGAAGCACCTGGCCGTGGCTCGGTGTGCTGCATGAGCTTTGTGTCCCTGCTGAAGGGACAGTGCACGTGGGGGGGATGGAGGCAAAGGGGAAGGATGCAAAGGAGGAGGAAGGCTACGGGAAGAGTGGTGCTAGAGCTGGAGGAGTAACGAGCTGGCTTTGTTTCAGCTTGTCAGCCTCCAATCTGCTTTAAAGTTGGTGCTGAAGTACGCAGCAGCGTGTGGCATGGAGATTGGAGATGTGGGTTTCCAAACCAGTGCCAGGGTGTAGGCTAACTCTCGTTCTGTTCGTAGCTGTACGATAGGAAAGCATGGGCTGCGTGTGGAAGAGTGAGAAGAGGCTGATAGGCAAATTAGGGAGCATTAATGCAGCAGTAATGGGGAATGCTGTCCTGCAGCTGTGTTGTGTTGGCTGTAACCAAGTGTGAAAGATGCCCAGTGAACGGTGCTGCCTCTGCTTTCACCTGCCGGTGCCTCACCCCAAGCTTGCTAGATGGGGTCGTGTTGTGAGGGCTCTGGCTGCTGCTCATTTCTTCAAGGTTTTCTTATTTTTTCCCAGTTTTGGGACTACACTCCCAACTCAACTCTTCAACAACTTCAGAAACAGCGTCTCTCCTTCTGTACTCTTGGAGGCATGGTCACACCATGACTGCTTTTGCAAAGACCTGAAGAAGTATACTTTCCTAGAGTGCAGTCTTCCTTTACCTTGCACCAATGTTTAATGAATCGGCTGCAGCAGCAATAGCAAAGAAGGCTGTGGCAGGCCTGCAGATGATGTGAGGTGGTGTTGCCATTGGTAAAAGACAGGGCCAAGACTTTGGTAGCAAGAGGCTCGGATGCAGAAAAGGAGGAGGGTTTCACCCTGAGCTCGGTCAGCCCTGCTCGCCCAGAGCACTCCCAGCTGCTGCTTTGGATTGCAGAGTAAGAAGCTGTCTCCGAGGTTCATTAGGCCTTCGCCTATTAAGGGCTTTAAAAACTAGGGTCAGGACCTTGAAACAGATCTGCAGCCTGTGAGGGAGCAGAGCATGTGCGCTATCTGTGCAGCGAGGGGAGCGGTTTTGGTTCAGCTCCAAGTGGATCAGTGCCTGCAGCACGAAGCCACCTGGAATTAATCGAAAACACTGGTGGCCACTCTGAGCTGAGAGGCAGAAGCAGGCAGAGACTGGGAACAAACCGCCCTTAGCCCCTGGTTGCACTGGTGGAGGCGCGTGTGGGAGGTTTGCTCTGACGCTTCCCACGCTGTGTGCGCTTCGTGAACTTTATTTCCAGCGCTGTCAAGACAAAGTCTGTCGTTGTAATTGCAGACGGGTTTTCTTCTCTTGGAAGAAGGTTGCACATTTATTTTCGCACAGGCCATGCTGTCCCCAACGAGTTGCTGCTAGGAACCAGGACAGCTTCTGAAATCCAAATGCTGCTTTTCTCTCTCCTCTGTTTCCCCATGTCTTCCCCTAGGCCGTGTGTGTGGCAAATACAGGGCTCTGTTCCTCAGCCCCTTGGTGGCGGAGCCCACCAGAAAACAGTCACGGGCTTGGCAAGAAGGATTTCGGGGGATTCCCAATGTCATTAGAAAGATGTCTGTATCCAAGTGATCTTTGCTTCCTTGCTATTCTGTGGCTGATGAATGTAAAAATACCTAGTAGAAAGAATACTTGTCCACAACTGATGGCTTTTGGTGGTCCTTTAAGGAAGGCTACGTGCTCAGTGATATCTTAGCATATGGAACAAAGCTAGGATGCTCTGGGTACTAGTGCAGTCGAGAGGAATTACCCAAGTGTTCTGTAGTTTATTTAAAGTACAACTAAGATCGATACATCCCAGGACTGAGTTTTGTTGGCCTCAGAATCACGAGGAGCTGAGGGACCTCCTGCTCCAGGAGCAGCACGGCTGGAAACCAGGCGGGACTACAGCTGCAGCTTTGAGGAGCTGCAAGTTGTGGTGGAGAAAGGACCACTTGGTTAGCAGGTCAGAGTTGCTTGCACACTGGTGAATTAGAAAAAGATTAAGAAGAAGGAAAGATGTGTGCTCAGATGTGACTCCCATTGTGTTTGCCTGCCTTGGTGAGGGCGGGTGATAGGGCAAAGCAGGGTTTGTCATGCAAGTGGCAGGTGAAGGAAGGACCTTGGTTCCCCTAGCTAGGCACAGGCAGTTTATTCTGCCCCAGCTCTCTAGTTCATCTCCTCTCCTGACCTCTATCAGGCCACGCAGTTCCTGCAGAACCTCGGTTCACTTTTTCCCTGCACAGCTGGCCCTTTCCTCTCTGCCCCCTGCCTTTGGCTGTTGTCCCAGAGCCTCCCCACATCCCTGAGCTCTGCCCAGGCACAGGACACCTCTCACCCCTGGCGCAGGCAGGTTCCCTGGAGCGGTGCTGATGCTCCTGTCTCAGGAAGTGCAGGCTCTTCCATGTGCAGTGTGATGATGTCTGGGTGAAAACTGGAACTGCAGCTCATACATATACAGACGGAGCTGCTGGACCAGTAATTCCTCTGTCTCCTTTTCTGCCTATAAGTTATAGCCTGAAATTGAATCTCAGAAAAAGGAAGGTCCAAGTCCAAGAAGCAGGGTAATGATTTGGGATTTTTCTCCTGTTTTGTGGTGTTCCACCCAGGCACGTGGTGCTCTCTTCACCACGGAGGAAGAAGGGGCTGTGTTCTTCAAGGAGAAATTCCAGTTCGGGGTAATGCAAATGAAAACACAGTGTGTCCTTTTTCATTCAAATTACAAACAAAAAATTTGTGATACGAGTCATGAGCAAAGGCAGAACAGAGCCTAGAGTCTTTAATCTTTAAAATCTATTTTACATGATTAAAAGGATCCTGCCTAGAGAAAAGCAAGACTGGCTATTTATATCTCCATTCTTTTTCCCCCCACCTTTTTTCCTCAGAAAATACTGTGGAGTCTTTCACATCTGAAAGACCACGGCTGGCTGCCATTAATTTTAATGCTAAATCCTCATCAGCATTTCAAAACATTATGAAAATGTCTAAGAAACTGTCTTCTAGTAGCTTGAAAATATCGCAGGCAGCAACCTAAATAATACTGTAAGTGCCCTGGTAAGTACAAGAGCACATGCTGGAAAGGAAAAGAAAAATAAAAGGCTTTAGACCACCAAGCAAACATCAGTTCTACAAAGCGGGCATAAATGGATTGCAGGATTTCATGGATGCTGAGAGTTTGAATTACTGACTGAGCTACACCTCACTTAGAGAAAACGTGGCTTTCTTTTTTTCAGAGAATGCATCAAATATTGAATGCTACTGTTTGCTGTGCAGTCTGCTGTGTGGACAAGTACATAAATAACCTTACATGTAGGGTCCTGTTTGGGCCAGCAAATGCAATTAAAGGAATGGAATATGTCAAAGAACCTAATATTAGTGCTCTATTATGCTGCATTGGTGAAGATGATAGATGCCAATTAAATTGAAATCAATGGTCATGGGTTAAACAAATGATGGCTCTGATCAAAGCACTCCTTAGTGAAGCATTAAACCTGTTCCCAAACTGCAATGCATGTTTCTTACAGTCCTGCTTAAAATTAAGCCTGTGCTTAAGTTGTTTCCTGTTCAGGGAAGGGCTGGAACGTGCATTTGGGATTTATTTTTTAATTGGGAGTATCCACGCTTACCTAGTTCTGAGTGGATGGGATTCATAGAGACAGTTATACGTATGCCAAATTTCGCTGGGGTTTCAGGACATGCTATTGCTGTATCATTCTCGTTTATATTTATAGTGCTCCAGCCGGCTTGGGGAACTATATAAGGATTTCAAAATCTCGAGCTATTTCTGCTTGCTTTGGTGTTGCTTTCCCAAAGCTCTGCCCTTCAGTGGGATGGCAGGGGAGCAGCAGGGAGTGGTTCTTCTCCCTTGATAGTAAGCGGGATGCTGCCAGCCGAGGATGACTACCCATACTGTTAGTTTTGCAATAGGGATTTTTTTTTGCCTTGACAGATATATATTTTTAATAATGCCAAGTCTTCTGCTTTTCTAAGAATTCAAGTGTTTTTATTTTTACCCTGTTCTTTTTGAGAGAGATCTGGAAACCTCTAGCCCTATTTAAAATTGTTTTTTGAAAAAGTTTTAAAAGAAATTTTCCAAGGAGGGAGGGGAATGTTTACTGACTTTTCCCAGTTCTTATAGGAAGTGGAACCATGAACTCTCTCCAAGCAAATGCAGTCAAAAATCTCTGCTTTTTTGGGAGATCCCAGATTTTTGGGGAAAAGGTGCAGAGGCAAAAGTGAAGGCAGAGATGGGAAACTTTCATCAGCCCCTGTGCAGCTTTTTTTCCTTTTGATTAAATACCAGGTTTAAGTATCACCAACAGTGTGAGTTCTGAAAAATACATGAGAATGCACTTGAGGTTAGAAAGCTTGTCTTTTATTCAGGTATTAAAAAAAAAAAAAAGCCATTGGATTGTTCTTGAAATAAATCACTGAGAGGGTTAGATGAAGCCTGGAGGTGCACACTACATTTTTCATTGCCAGCTTCTCGTAGCCAAGGTATGTTGTTAAGACTAACCTTGGAAAAGCACTTCTCTTCCTGCATAGCTCTCCATGGTGGCATCATTAATGTTGATGGCTATAATTGACCACAAAGAGCAGACCTTTAGTCCCTACCTGATCTTTCAGAGTGTTTATACACTGCTAGCCTGACCACACAGCAGACTAATGAGCATTACACTTGACAAATATTGTCATGCCTAAACAGAAGATAGTGCTTCTGCTAAGACAAGCAGCAAGCCTGGGGGCACGTCATGCTAAAATAGTGAAGTTAAGAACTAACATTAATTCTCTTCCATTCACTGGGGCCTGATCCAGATCCGTAGTGCCAGCTAAGTCTTTCCACTGTGAGCTTTGCATCTCTGTGAAGAAGCCCTTAAAATCACAATGCAACAAAATAGCATAAAAGCACAATGCAACTGAATAGTATAATAATGAATTTGACCATAAGAGGTGTAAACTGCTTGTTGACTAGGCTCAAAGCTCTTCCAGTAGCTGGATAAGGCATCAATGTGAGATGGAAAAGCTAGATCCTGATTACCTTGAGATTTAGATGCCCAGAGTCTTGTTACTGACTTGGTAGTGCTCCAGATTTTGTGGTAGAACAAAACATGATGAGCAATTTGGAAGAAATGTGAACCTGCAATATTTATTATTCCTCTTGTGTGTGACTGCTGCAAGCAATCTGCATGCAGAGTTCTGGGGAAATTCCCCCTTGCCCCGCACCAAGCCTGGTGATAAATCCGGGGTAATCGTAGCACCAGGGTGGCTGAGCTACCTTTGGGCTACACACATGCATTTTTCTAGAACAACAACAAAAGTTTTAATGACTTCTTAGTGTTCTCTTTCTAGGTGCTACAATCTGAGAGCGGTTCTTGTGAAATTAATAGGATTACTAATTATGCACTCGTCTGAGTACCTCTTGGGTCTGTTTATCTGGTGTCTAGGCCTCACTGTGGATTTTGTCGCAACTTGCTATGATTTACTCAACTGTTCAGTCTCTCTTCTTTCCTGACAAAATGCTTGATGTCAGGTAGGTCAGATATCCGTAATGTTTTGGGCTAAGTTTAAGTAGCACTGCAGTACAGCACAAAAACGTGGTGCCGAATCACCACGCAGGGCTGGAGCACCCTTTCCAGCCGGCAGCGTGGCTCTGCGCTGACTTGCTGTTTGTTGGTGACTCGTGCTGTAGCAATGCGACGTACGACAAGGTGCTGCTGACCGTTCCTGTCACCAGATATTCATCTAGCTCACAGCAGGCAGCCAGCCCCACTGAAATGGAGGGGAACGAGCATGCCACCAGGCTGCCACCAGGTCCTTCGGATGATTGTCCTGTTGACAGCAGGTGACTCACTGGGATATGCACCCGAGGCCGAGTCGAGCTGAGCCACTGAAGCAAGTGGGCCTTGGTTTAGGCCTTTTGCCTGCTTTTGCTGTGAGCAGGGCTTCGGCTGTGGATGTGGGCTGGCCTGGCAGCAGGCAGGAGGCACAGGCCTGAGCTGCAGCGAGCGCGTGGGCTGGCAGTGTTGCCCTGGGTGGGCACTGTGTCCGTGGTATCCCTGCTTCCAGCATGCTCCGTGTGCTCTGCAGATCCTTTGGGGACTGATTCTTTGCGTTAGGATCTGCTCATTTTGAGTTCAGAATCTTCTAGACCAAAAAACTCTAAATGAGCAAGGACCCCTTTAATATTTTCCCTGTGCTGGGAAGCAGGTGCAGGGAACGCTTCCACCAGCCCTGCTCTCCTCCCGGTGGGAAGGCTGTGCTTGGTGTACCCATCAGTGCCCCCAGAGCCTCAGGAGATGTGGCCAGGCCCTCGAAACACATTGAGAGGTGAGCAGCGTGCAGTAACCAAGCCGTGTCCTCCTAGGACAGCCTTGATCCACGATGTTGGCTGTCAGCAAGGCCCCGCTGGGGATCAATGCAGGCATGTTGATGCTCTGCCTCCTCTGCAGGGAGGCTCTAAGCTGCCAGGGCAGTTTATCTAAATATCACCTAGTAGCTTTCACCTGTGTACTATTTAACTGTTAATATATCAGGGGGAGAACTCCTCCAGGAGAGTGAGTTAGGAATACCTAAATGAGGTAGCTGTGTTATCCTCAGTAAAATATTATTGTTATTAAATGTTCCCACCAGATACTTGGACAGCTTGTGTTACAACTGCAAAGCTAACATTTCATTATAGGAAGATATATATTCATAATAGATTGCAATTTACCAAAATACACAGAGGGCCCCAGATTTGTCAGTGTGCATTTGCTCGGCGAGAAATACATCTCACTAAAAACCAGATGTCAAAATTAACAGTAGAGCTTTTGCAACGTCGGGAAGAAAGCTGACATTTCAGAGCTGGCAGTCCAGCTGTGTTAGCGGCATCAGGGAGCCTTTGTGTTAAGTATGGTGTTTAGCAGTGGAATTGCATTAGGAGTTGCTTTAAATTATAAGTTGGGGGAAATCACCATGCTGTGTTGGGGACAACAATTGCAATCAGGTGAGATCCTGGATCACTCTCCACCCCCCAGTATTTTCTCTCTTTCCATTCATTTACCATTCATTTACCAATGTTCCTATATGGCAAAACCTCAAACGGTTGTAAGAGTGGCTTTGTTTTTGAGAAAATTGCTGGACGTCATCACCAGCATCACGTTTTGAAGAGGGGTGTGGGAAGCAGGAGCTTGAAAGCTCTTGCAGATGTCAGAGTGACCGTTCTGAAACGCAAATTACAGATATGTACCGTCCTGGTTTCTAACGTGCTTTATCTTCCTGATAACGTGACCTAACTTTCAGGGTCTTTTTTTATCTGTACCTTTCTAGAACTGGTCTTATCCATGCATTTTTCTCATCTCTTTCACCTGTTTGTAGCTGTTAGCTAGTGAGCCAGTCCGATGATTAGCTGACTAATTTGTTGGCACAGTTTTCTGTCGGGGGAAGAAGGGTGCACGCGTTTTTAAAAGTGAAGATAATTAACCATTGGAACAACATAAGCACTGCTGGGTTCTCCAGCACCAGCAGTTGTAATGTCAGGATTTTTTCCTGAGAGATGTCCCTGGTTTTCCATAGGCATTAATTTGCAGAAGCCCTGTGGCCTGCGCTGTGTGGAAGATGGGTGATCGTGGTCGTACATCACATCTCAGGAGTTCCCAAACCTGGCGGCTGGGCACCGTGCTTAGCTCTGCTCCTGCTTTCAGGAACAGGAGGGAGGGTGGGTTTGGTCACAGGCACGGTCCATGCCTTGCTGTGAGGAGATCTGCATCTCAGTTCGCCTCGGTCTCAGGGCAGTGAACTACCACTGAATGCGGCGTGGCAGGTTGTCGTGGCTCTGCGGGTCTCTGGCCAGTCTCTTGGAGCCTCTGAATGCATTCACTGGGGCAGATGCTACATCAAATGGTGCTGGGTGGGGAGTTGACTCCCTGAGCATGTTGCCACCCCCTCCCCAGGGAGCAGCATCTCCTCCCTGCTGGGCCTGCGGGGCAGGATGGGGCTGAGCCCAGAAAAAACAGGGTGCAGGTATGGGCGGGGTCATCTCAAGGGACCCTGTAGGAGAAATTTTTAGACTTGGTGTGTTCATCTGTGGGCTCTGCGCTGGCTGCTTGCTCTGAGCACCCCCGGAGAAGAGAAGCAGCCTTGCTGCAGGGCTTTGTTGGGTGGTGACACCCCGGTCCGTGGGCAGGAGGACGTGCTGCCCTACCTTTGGATGTGGAAGGGAGAGACTCAATTCGAGCCCTTCAAGGCAAGGTCACATTTCCTCTTTAAATTCCAGATAGAGATTGCTGTCGCCCCCAGAAGCGTTATGTGACCTTATCTACCATACAGATATTTTCCTGAGGTTTCCCATTAGAGTGGCCAAGGTGAGTGTGGGGGCAAATGCCCACGCCTGAACCCCCCCCATGCCAAGCAGAGGGGGCTGGCGGGGCAGGACGGTGTGCTCGGTGTGATGAGCTGGGAGCAATAAGGGGAGGAACATTTAGAGGAGAAAAAACCTCCCTGAAGCCTGTTGGGGATGTTCAGCCCTCTCCAGTAAGTCACTGGGGCGTGATCTTGAGCACCTATTTCGATGTTTTGCTGAAGTGGGGCCCGGCAGAGGAAGAAGTCCTTAGGCAAATCACGATGTATAAATACCTCTGCTGCGAGTGTAACGACGGCTGCGGTGCTGCCACACAACGCAGACAGCAATAAATAGGTTCCTGAATCGGAGAGAATCTCTGCTCTACTTCAGACGTGACTGCTTGAGCTACGTATACAAAGTGTCCTTTGAAATAGCAGCTGTCTGCGTTATCTTCCTCTGAAAGATGAGTAATTATGAGAATCTTATAATGATTTCTTAAAAAAAAAAAAAAAAAGGGTCTAAACAGCAATTGCTTTTTAGTGCAGGAGATATTTAAGCATCAGTACCTTGAATTGATTAAAAAGAGCTGTACTGATAATGCAATTTCGTAGCTTATGATTTGCACTGAATGGCGCAATGAATCACCATGAAAGGCTGAGGAGATCTCTGATGCAGACCCTGTGCTGCACCCGTGGCTCTGAGCTGGTGCGATCGTGTCACAAAGATAACTGCGTCTGTTTGAGAATAAATAACTAAATAGAACACCACCGCCACCAAAAAAAAAAAAAGAAAAAAACAACTGAAAAACACCGAGAAACCAAACCTTTTCACTGCTGAGGCCAGCCAGAATTAATGCTGGAGACGTCTTAGTGGTGTGGTTTTGTTCATCACTGGTGGGCACGGTGGCAGTAGCTGGCTGTGCTGAAGTACCTCTTAGGAGAGCCCTGTTTCAAAGGGCTACTCTGCATTCTGCACATTCGTGCCTTCTGTATTTCTACTTTGAAGGATTTTGAATGTCACACTTGTATGAAATTTGCATTTTTTCTGCAAATTGTTTTTTTTTTTTTTTAACTTGCCCAAATGCAAAGTAGATTTATTCCACCTGGGTATGTAACCACGAGTGAAGTCTCCCAGCTAGCAGGCAATATTGGTGAAATCTGGGATCGCAGAAGAATTTGCATCTCCTTGAATCAGCAGGCAAGTTATTTATTCAGGCCTCCTTGGAATGAGTTCCCTTGCAGCGTGTAACCCAGCAGCTCCGGTACCATTTATGAGTAAGGTTTGCTGCGAGACGCTTACAGCTCGTGTGTGTACCTGCAGGCGGGGTGAGGATGCTGTAGCTGTACGCAGCAGATGGGGCACTTACTGTGACGAGCAGGCCTCTTTCCTGCTATTCTTCTAAGTCCTTTTTGCTTTGGGTTGGGGAGAGGTGGTATAAGAGGTGGGGGATTCGGTCCAGTGTGCCTCCGAGCTGCATCCTGAGCATCATTAATTTCACTTCCGCTGGAGGTCAGGAGTCCTTCTGTACCCTCGCTCCTGGTGCGAGGCTCTGCCTCTGCAGTGGGGTCTCAGCAACCTCAGTCCTCATCCTCAAGCAAGTACTGACAGCCCCCTCGTGTTAAGTTTTGTAAACACTAATTTGTGACATCTCCCGTGGCTTAAATCAAAGCACTCGAGTAAAAGTAATAATACCACTGTTAAAGGGAATGCTGCAGAAGGAGACGTCTGTCACCTGACGCTAAATGGAGATGACGCTGAGCATGTTTCGGGAGCTGTTCCTAATGAGGAGGCACTGGGGGACGTAGCGCTGCTTTCTCAGCCCCGAAGCTATCAGCTCTGTGGCCTGCCTGGCAGAAAACAAGAAGGAAGAATATTGCTTATTTCAAGTCTGTTTTGCGTTTTGTTCAGGTGCACATAAAAGGAGGAGAATGACCTGGCTCCTGCAAGCACTCA
The DNA here is from genome assembly GCF_964034855.1 of Anser brachyrhynchus. Lineage (NCBI taxonomy): Eukaryota > Metazoa > Chordata > Aves > Anseriformes > Anatidae > Anser > Anser brachyrhynchus. Next base: position 7,313,859 of record NC_137710.1, on the reverse strand, counting down.
TTTGAATTGCAGCTGTGCAATCTGCTGCTGTGCCTGATCAAAGTGACCAAAGCCCTGTTTGTGCTAGGTGCTGTACAGTCATAAGGGTTTCTCCCTGTCCTGTGAAACCTGCAGTTTAACAGCCAGGACAGACTTACCTTAAATCATGCCTACAATATACAGCTCTTTCCTATTTGTCTCTCTTCTTTCTTAGCCAGCCTTTTTGCCTTTCCTTCAGATTTGCATTGGTTGAGTTGCATGCATCATTCTTCCCTTTCCTTTGTAATGCCATTAACTCTGTTGTTGTGTTGTATTAACTTTTCGAGTCTGGCAATAATGGAAACAATAGAAGCCCGGTGGTGTTAATTGTCCAAGAAATTTCTGCAAGCATTCTCAGTATAACCAGAACACAAACTCCCAGGCAGGTAGCTGAGCTGGTTGTACCCATCTGCTGTGTTCAAGCATGTTGAAGGATAAAGCAAGCCTCTGTCAACATAGAATGAGCCCAAGCAAACTGGGAAAGCAGACAGGATTACCAATAAGAGAAACATCAAGTTGTGTAAATTCCCAATGCCGTGGGAGGAAATGCCCAGAGGCATTGCCGGTGTCTGAGCTCTAGGCTGGGAGTGGGTGGGATTCAGCCACCAAGGCCCACTCTTAGAAGCCTTGCATGTGTTTTGGTGGGGGTAATGCTTGCAGAAGACTGGCGTTACGGCTTTCCAAATCACTTACTGCTTCTACTCTCCTCTATTTAGCTTCTTTGAAGTGGTATCCGTTGGAGAAAGAAGAGTTGTATGTGACTCCAGGCTCTTGAAATCCGTATCACCAAGTCAAATAGACCGACATCTCACTGGGAGCTTGGTCTGAGCAGTGAGCCTCCCGGAACTGTCCCTGTCTCCTCCGACCTGAAAGTGGAAGCAGCGGCCACTCTGTGAGGCTGCTGGAATTGTGCCTGCGCTCACCAGCCCAAGCCCTGGCCCTGGCTTCAGCTCTGCGGCGTCAAAGTCAGGTACGAGGGGAAGGGTACAGCTGCCCATCCTAGGGTCAAGGGCTGCTTTGGAGCTGGGGTGCAGAAGACTGGTGCCGTGTGCTGGCTCTTCCTGTTCCTGGTGCTCAAAAATCATTTATTAAAGGGTTATAAACTTGGACAGGTGCTGTAGGTGTCAAGAGTGTTTCTAACATTTTGCTTTTCCATTTCCTTTGTAAGTTTTTTTTTTCTTTGTAACTGAAAACCCACACTCTTTGGATGCCTCTATTCCTTGATTAGGGGAAAGCCAATCTAGTAAGTCAGAGTGCTTCTACCATGGAAATATTTAACACCAGCTCTGGCATATTTATGTTGGTTCCCTGATTAGACAAAGTGCCAGGCTGTCCTTCGCAGCCTTAATTATTGCAACTTCAGGCCAGTGTTGCCTGCTTACAGCATAATCCCACGGCCTAGAGTGAACTCTGAAAATGCTTAATTAAATGACATTCCACAACAGATTAAAGAGTCAGAAGCACAAGATAAAGCAAACGGGAGACTGTGACCAAAGGAGTAGCAGGTGCTCTTCCCTTTCAGGATAACACTCCTGACTTTGATTATTTCACCTTGAGCATGTTAGAAATAACAGTACTAATTGATAACATTTGAGGGTCTGCATTTGGCTGCTCGCGTTTTCTGTGCAAAGCGGTTCAGAGGTGTCTCATCTATCCGGGCTGCTCCATCAACGGGCTCTGTGAAGCCTCCCTGGTCTGTGTCAGCTGCAGATGCCTCGTCTCTGCAATCGTGTGTAAATTATGACCCGATCGTGAAGCCCACTTGTGTGAGCAACCTCTGTGTGCCAGGTCATTGCCTCTTTTTTTGTTTGATATTAAAAAGAAAACCAAAACGTCTCCCTAAAAAACAAGCGTGCACTTATTTGGAACAGGCGTGATCAGCTTGTGTTATGGAGTCCCCCTGGGAGCCGCAGCCTACGTCTAACCACAGCATATCAGCATACAAACGTGGCAGATAATGTTACACTGCATAGATTAAGGCTCAAATCTTCAGCAAATCTGTTCGTAGCAAGAAAATGACAGCAAGGGGGGCATGTGTGGTGCACTGAGCATATCTCATTCAAAGGCCAATCTGTAAAGGCAGTTATCGCTAATATTGTGTTTTATCGTATTACTCTTCAATTATTTGCTCCAACAGCTCTCTTGTCTTGGCTGAATAAACTGGCTGTGCAGAAGCTGACCTGGAGTAATTTCCTCTTTGCAAAGAGAAGTGGATCATGGGTGGATGTCGTGATGTTTCTGTGGGTTTGATTTGTGTGCTTTGTGTCCTTCTCTAGTCCTGTAACGTAATTTCAGCAATTAAACTACAGGAGGGGAATGAATTAAATGCTCGTGCTAACACAGGAGCAGTCATCGGGAAATAAAACATAGAGGGTGAGGATGCTCCCAGCCAGAGCCCTCGGTGGGTGGGAGGCAATGTGCTGGGGGGGGTCAGCACACGAGGGCTGGAGGGGGCTGTAGCTGGGCAGTGTGGGGGAGGTCGCATCCACCCCCAGGGACCTGAGCCCGAAGCATATCTCTTATCCTGCAAGTGGAAGGGCTTTAGTGGTCCCAGCGTAATTCCCAGTGCATATTTTGCCCACATTACAAAACGTACCACCTGATTTGACACGACTGGAAGATTTGGGTGAGTGGAGGCAAGGATTTTATTTTTTTTCATTTGATAGCAGAAGGAAGGCGGATTATTCCCAAACTGCATCAGCTAAGATGTGCAGGGGAGTTTAGCACATCATTTCCCTCTCTCTGAAATGGAGAAGATAGATACCTATTTTTGCTGAGCAGGGCTATTCAAGTGGTGAGCTGTTGGTGCCAGGGCTGGCAGGCTGTGTGTTCCTGCTTCGTCTGCTTCAGCTGCTGCCCCGTGACTGGTCCCTGTGGGGCGCAGAGCAGCACCGTGGAGAATGTACCAGCATCAAACCAGCCCTAAGCCTTGTCTCCGTTGGGGTTCGTCTGCACGCTGAGACGCTTCCGCAGAGAGCAGTCATCTGCCTGAACGCGACATGACTTTACTGAGCACAGTGCATTTACTAACATTAACATTTATCATCTGCTATCGCAGATTTCCCTTTTGCAAATGCAAAGTAGAAGAGTTTAAAAGAAGTGAGTGAAATCTTACAGCAAAAACCTCTTTTTAGGTATTCCATGGAGAAATAACCTGTGGCAATACATGTGGTGTTAAGGATTTTTTTTACTTAGAGGTATTTTATGCTTGGAGCCAACAAGTCTGCACTGATTCCTATTCAGAGCTTTATAAGTGATAAAAAGCATCAGCATAGATTTGTTTCCTTTATTCTATATTTACAGTTTTTCCTGTAAATAAACTGTAAGCCCATCTCATTCCAGTCCAAAGCCCCAGTTAGAGCACTCTCTGCTTCCCATGACATCTCTGCTCCGTCTGGCAACGTGTAGCTCCTGGCTGCTTTGCTCTTTGGCTGGGTAGATCAGCCCGAGTCAAAGCCTGAAGGTCTTGCCCCTGCTTAGCCTGCATGAGGCTTTTTTTGTACGTTTGCACGTACAAACTCGGCCTCAGCACTGAGCTTCACAGGAGCAAAGCCCTGGCCTGTGTGCAGCACAATGTGCAGACCCCATCCCAAGGCCTCTTTTGTGGCTGGAGCAATACAAAGGTCTTTGGATCCAGCCTTCATCCTTGAAAGTGCTTCTTTGAAGTCTTTGGACCTTCATGTGTCCTCCAGACTTTCGTTTAATGCAGTATTTTGGTTTGTGTTGTTTTGTTTTAAAAGATTTCAGGTAAGATTTCAACAAGCTGGGGATGTATCAAAGTATAAAATACTTGCTTGAGTCTTAATCAATCCAAACTGTTCTCTCAAGAAGGAAACATAAAGGCTGTTAAAGCAGGCCAGACACTTACAAGGCAGCAGATGTTTCTCTTTATTGTCAGAACAGCAATCTTTATTAAATACCAAAGAAAGCCCTATAAAACCGGGAAGGCGGTTGAGTCTATGCTGAGGACACCTCTTCCTCAAGCCAAACAATCTTTCTCTAAGTCATTTGATTTTTTTTTCAGCCGATCCTTCAATGGCACTGCAATGACATGAAAGCAAAAGGAAAAATGAATATTTAACCATGGAAATAACCTGATGGTTTAAGCTTGAGAAGAGAACAGGGGAAGTGAGCGGAAGAGCTGACACGGTGCCTTTCACGGCCGTGCTTCCTTCTTGCTGGTGCCAGGATGAAGACAGGGCTGATCCAGGGGACCCCTGGAGATGCCCCACGTTTAGCAGTGGGCTGGTGCTCGTGGCCAAGGCACAGTTAATATCTTGGCAGATCTTCTCCCGGGAAGTGTCTGGAGAAAAGCAAACAACACGTCGTTATTGCCTGGGAACAGCAGAGCCAGGCCTCTGCAGGACAGGGAAGGCTCTTTCTGGGCGAGCGGGAGAGCGCGGGGTGTAATGAGTCTGGTAGTTTTCATTAGCATTACTAATAGGATCTTCCACTTTTAAGAAACAACAACGAGATTTCATGAATTAATAAAAAGAAGATTGTGATTGACTAAGCAAAGGGTGTGCCAGTCTGTGCAGCTGGTCTGTCTTAACTAGGTAATGTCCATAGATACGGCGTTAATTTAATTCTCAGTTGAAATACTCCAGAGGAAATGTCAGATCAATAATGTAGAAAAGGGCAAAGATTTGCTAAGCCTGGCTGACTTGTGTATGTTAACTACCATGAGAGAGATATGGATAAATGCTGAACATTAAGGTGAGTAATCACAACTGTCTTGGGTGTCTGAAAAAATTTTCTACATAAAAGCTATACAAAACAAACATGTTTTGGGCGCGAAGCTGGGAGTTAAGGCAGCAGCTTGTTATTTCATGCACAACTCCGCAGCTAACATCCAGGGGGTTGCTGGTTTTGCTAAGAGCACAACAAGCCTCCTTGCAGATGATGTCCCACCACCCCTACCTGATGCAGAGTCCCTGATCCTGCCCCAAGCCAGGGTCCTGCACCAGCACAGATCTGAGCTGGCTTGCATATGAATAAGCACTAGCTCTTAGTTGCTTTAAACCTTGGTTTGTAGCATCTGTTTGTTGTTGTTGTTGTTTTGTTTTGGATTTTTAGCCAACAGGTTGTGTGGGTGCAACTCCTACTGGCTGCAGCCTGTGGCCTGGGAGATGCTGAGGAGATGAGAAACCTTACGCCTGCGCTCTGGAGCTGCCGTGAGCTCTGTCTGCATTGGAGTTTTCTGCTCGGCGGTGTGGGCTGTTCTGCCCAGCGCCAGGCAGGGCTGGGTTCACCCCTCAATGTCCAGACCTGGGTGGTCATCCTGGCTGGAGCCCGTCACGGCCCGGAGATGAACGGCGTCCTGAGTGTCAATGGCTGCAAACACCTAAGGGGTGGGTAGGTTCAAGGCAAATCCCTCCTTCCCTCATCCACAGCCACCTCTGTGACCAGAAGCTGTGCCAGCGCAGTCATGGCTAGCAGCCTTTCCCTCCAGTGAAGACAAGAGCAGACAACTTTTTTGGCCTTTGGTCCTGAATCTTGGCGATTTAACAGTTGCAAAGAATTTCTTTTCACACGGTCTTTGCTAAACCATTCAGAAACCTTGAGGATTTTTTTTATTTAGATAACATGATGTCTTCCAGTACCAAGAGCGAGAGCTCTCCCTCAGACGGTGCCTGTGTGGAGGCTCTGGGAACGCTGTGATTTCAGAATTGCCAAAACAAACAACAGGTGCCTGCACTATTTTGCAAGTAGGAGCTCCTCAAATGTCAGGCTTTGGCAGAGCAGATGCTTCCTTACAACACCAGTCTTCTTACCCCAAAGGCCCCTGGAAACTTGGGTGGTGTATTTACAGTAAAGAAGGCAGAGTTGGAAAATATTTTGAAATCACCTTTGATGAAGAAGTCTTTAATGTGCCTCCCCAGCTACTTGTTCAGCTGCTTAATTTCTGCTTTTAACAGAAGTATGGATCGGTATCAGGTTTAAGAACAGCCGGAGAAGGCAAACCGTGACTCAGAGGACTCATAATAGCCTTTTCCCTTGGGGCTTGGCTTACCTGCTCTGGAGAAGTGTGCATGGGTGAGGCTGCACCGAGGTCGCTGTACCAGTACAAACCTGTGGTTCAGAAACACGGCGAGATCGGAAAAAATGCTTACACCCCTGCAATTAGTCCTCATCCAGGCGCTGCACGAGCCGCACTGATAGCCAGAGTTTGCCGTGGGGGTTGCTGGCAGCAGGCGTGCTGCGGTGGGCGAACTGAGCAGTGCAGCCCTACGAGTGGGACTTTACTTCTCCAGGGGACAAAGCTCCAGCCTCTGGCTGCTTTGGGAGCCGGCAGCACCATGAAGTGGTCTCCCTCTGCTCCAAAGGACAGCTTGTGCCTCAAGAGCCTCCCAGCTCGGTGCTGGTTTCCTAGCGGGGTGGCGATGGGCAGGATCTGTCCCCTCTGTGGCGGCACAGGGAGAGGAGCTCCGAGGGTCTGGGGTGGTGGGGGCTCCCTGTGCCAGCTGGCCTCTGGCTGGGCTGCTCCCAGTCGCATTTTAAGAGGAAAGAAAAGAGCTGACAGATCTGGAACCGCTTTAAGGTGGAACTGAAACAATAGCTTGTGGCCGTCTGAATCAGTTCCCTTGTTTCATAAATTTGACTCAGAGCTGAGCATTTCAGAGCCTCAGAAAGAGAAGGCTTATTTCAATTTTGGTTCTAATAATGGGCAAAGGTCACGGCAGCTGGGAGGAGAGGGGAAATGAAAGGCATGGGCTTGACTGTTTTCTCAGAACCAGCTTCACCCGTTCCTGGTTACGATCTCAGCAGAATAACAACTTGATATTAAGCAAAGCCAAGAAATGAAATTAACACATGCAAAATTACATTACAGCCGTGGCAGGAGTCCTAGTGCTGCGCGGCGTGAGCAAGGCCTCCTGGTGCAAAGTGGCAGGGGCAGCGAGGAGCTGGAGGCTGGGAGCTGAGCATCTCGCTGCTGCACCCAGGGTGGCCCCGAGCACAGCGCGGACCCACAGTTTATGAAGACAAGCATCACCGACCCTCAGCTGGCTCCAGCTCCCTGTTGTGGTCCCAGAGATTTTGCTTGCCCTCTTGGAGTTGCCTATAGCCTGTTTACTCTTCATCCACCCCAGGAAAGCAGAACCCGAATACCTGCATGTGCTCACTTCCAAAGCGCTGTCCCTAGGGACTGCCCTGAAGGTTTGTGACAGCAGCTTGCCTTGCAGAGTCATTCATCCCATGCTGGTGGCCAGGGAAAACCAGAGCCTGCTGCCCTTGCCAAGCTTCCTCGAGTGCCTGCTGGAAGTACAGCACATCCCTCGGTGTCCCCGCACAAAACATTGACAGACATATGGAAACAAGGAATGGGAGAGCAGGATGCATTTTTATACATGTTAGTAAGAACAGGACACCTCCTAAGAAGCAATTGTACCTGCAGAGGCCAGAAGAGCTGGAGGAACCCAACAGCCCTGCAGCCACGGGGAGCCTGCCCAGCCTCCCTGCTGCTGCCCGAGGCTCTGGGACATACAGATGGGTGCTTCTGGAAGCTGTCACCAGTAACCTCAGCTACTGCTCCTGGGGAATTAACCCAGCACCGGGTGCTTTTGTACCTCTGGCTGCCCGTTTGAAGCCATCGCTTGGGACATGGGCGGGCAGATGCATCAGGCTGCGATTACTCTGCCAGACTCAACTGCTGCGAGCCGCTGCCAATGTGCCGATGTGCCAATGTGCCTGCTTCGACACCTGCGGCTCTGGTGTTGCAAACCGGGTTTGCAGAGAGCTGGGAGATGAATACGGGTATTCCCGTGATGTGGTTAACGACATCATTTACTTCAGAGGCTCCTGGGACAGAGCTGACACTCGCTTTAGCAGCTGAAGTGTTTAATGTGTGCTCCAAGATGCTCTCTAAACACAGATAGGACTGAGTGACACAAATGTATTTGCTGAATATTTTAGGGTTAGCACGCTCCAGAGCAGCGCAATCAAATAATTGTGAGTGTTGGAAGCAGCTCTGTAAGAGGATCATGATTCTGCGAGTGCTCATGATTATTAAATACATCACAAATTTCCCTCTCTGTATTTTTCATACCTTCTTTCTCAAAGTATTACTCACATAATTTTCCCTCTGAAAGCTATTACGAGTGAATCACCTCTAGCCTGAGCGAGCAAACATGACCAAGTGTTTATTCTGTTCACAGATGGGCAATTTTAAGCCCAGATCCTGACCTTAAGAAAGTCCCCGAGCAAGGCTGGTGGATAAGCCCTGGCAATACGCTGGTCCCTGGAGCATCGTGACTCAGAGGCACATTTCTTATTAAAACGTTTCTGCTTTTACCTCGGGGCCCTCGCGTCCTGCTGACCAGCAGCCGTTTCCTGTCCCAGCCCGGGCACCAAAGGGACCCCGGCCCCATCGCCCTCACTGCTGTCAGGCCAAGGGCTGGGAGAGCAGGGAAGTGCTGGCTGCTTTTTGTAGGCAATTAATCCGAGTCACTGCACGTCCACGTGCCGCTCCAGTGGGAGGAATATGAGGAGCAATCCCGGGGCAGCTGGAGGACAGGGAGCGGAGGCTGAGCCTCAGCCGTGCCGCCCCCCGCCCTGCCTCCCAGCCCAAGTTTGGTAGGATTTGCTCTTTGAATCAAGCTCTTTTTTTTCCTTTTCCTTTGGCTCCCAAGTTCAGCAAATTCGTTCTGCACTGACAGCTAACGGAGGGCAGCGTGTGCTGCCTGTGAAAGCCTCTTTGTCGCCTGCTGCTAATCAGAGCCGTTTTGCAGCCTCTCTGAACGCTTTTGTCTCGAGTTTTGTTTTCAGTTCAGGTCTTGCCACCGATCTCACATGGTTTCCTGGCTGGCAGAATAATCTCTAAGCTTAGCAAACAGCAGGCTTACAGCTTGTCAAATGAGCAGGTGAGGGAAACCGCATGTCCCACGAAGGCAGGCAGCGGGCACGGAGCTGCACGTGGGCTGGGGAGCCTGGAGGTCAGGGACTGGGAATAAAAACCAGCAGAGCAAAGGCTGGTGTCCCAAACCTCCCTATGGACAACTTGCAGGGAGGAAGAGACTCTGGCAGGAGACCAAGAGCTCTGGTTGCTGGCGCTGGTGTTTATCTGTCGCAGCGAGGAGGGAATAAAAGGGGAGAACAGCAAGCAAGGCGAGCATGGGGCCGGGGAATTCACAGCCCACACATCGTGCATCGCCTGACCACGGGCAGGGTGGGCACTGACTGCACGGCAGCCCCCCGAGACCCAAACACACTCGGCAGTTCAGCCCACGGGTGGCTGGCTGGAAGGAGGCTTCGACTTAGCTTGGGAGCTGGGGTCCTAAAAGCTCCTGAGCTTTGGAAGTTGGGTTTAATTATTAGCTAATTGGCTGGGGTGTATCTCGTTTGTAATGAACGAGGAGAGCAGGGACAGGTGGCTGTGGTCAGCAGAAGAGGTTCTGGCAATCTCCGTCTTAAGGCTGTAGAAGAAGCCCCCAGGCTGGTTGGCAGGAGCTGGGGGGCTGGGATTTCTGGGCTGCCCTGGGGTCAGCTCTCAGCCTGGGGGGTGGCTGTGGGCCGGGGTCCCTTGCTTTGGATGAGGCTTTGGTGATTGCCTGGATGGAAAAGAGTAAGGTAGCATATGTTACCTTGGGGGGAGGGGGCTTTATAAGCTAGGACACCCTCTTTTGGGAGGGTCAGAGGGAGAATAAATCCATGTGCTTGCAATTCTGTGAGCCTGAAACTCCCTGATGAGGCTGCTGTAGGGCGAGGTACGGGTAGTCTTAATCTCACATTGCTTTTTGCTTATAACACATAACTGTTAGTATTATTTTTGCATGATATGGCTGTGTAATGCTGTCTCTCTAAAAGCAGCATTAGAGTGCCCTGTGCCCAAGGGGCTACAAGGTCAAATCCCAGCTGATATCTTGCAGGAGCTTTGGGGCAGCTGAAAGGGTGAGGCTCTGTATCAGGATGTCTGTCCCCTTGCTGTGCTGTAGGTGTGCGTGATAGCAGCTAACCGAATAATCCATCTGTGCTCCAGCCTGTGCTGGAGAGATGAGAGTATCAGCAGTTGGTTATCTTATGGCTCCCACGTAGATCAGCCCAGTAAAAGTTACGAGGGAGTGGTGATGGGATCAGTGTTAGAACATGGGGAGGAGTTGGGGAGGGAGACAAATCAGTAGGATTGACTTCGGGGCTGAGAGACAGCCATTTGGGGTTCAGATCTGGTAGCACTCCGTAGTATTACAAGGTGTCCATATGGATTTGCCTGTAGCTGAGGTGGGGTTATTGATCTGCTCTTACCTCGGGGGGTGGCTGATGTTAATTGGGACTTATGAGGTGCTCAGACAACGCAGCGATGGGCACTGTAGAAATCAGAGGCAGTGGAAATATTGGTGTTCATGGAAAGCTTTTATAAACAAGTCCTGGAAAACCACTGGAAAAAACTCTTCATAAAAAATCCTCCCTTTTTATAACTAGAAACTTTAAAAAGTAATTATTGGCCAAAAATGTATTTTTGTACACTCTTGAACAGACCCCTGTGTTTTTCATCTTATCTGATGGCAAAACAGATCAGAATGAACACTTTCTGATAACAGCTGTGTATTTGCCAATTGTTTAAACAAATGCTTGCAAGCTCTCCCTTCAGTGTTTGCCTTCAGGGGTTGCAGAGGACAGGAGCTGCTGCCTGTGCCCGCAAGCTGTGAAGACCCAAGGGAAGATGCACAGGGCCTGAAGGGGAAAATCCCTCACGTACGGGTCTAGGCTGCAGTTCACTTTCTGGCAATGATGTACAAAACCATGAAAAGGAGTATATTGGGCTGGAGGAAATGGAAGTGGTTCCCAAGAGGCACATGGAGCACATTTAAAATGCAGCTGTGTGCTTTGGGAAGTTTTGCAGCAGTGTTCCTCCCCTGCAGGTTGGATACTCCCCACTGCCTGGCTGGTTCTCCTGAGAACTGGGAGCCTTCAACCTGATGCTGACTTTCTGCAGCTTGAATCCTGGTCCTGAAACAAGCCTCAGCTGGGCCTGGAGCACAGGTGAGTCTGTTTGTCTCCAGCTTTGGATCAGCTAACTCTGCTACATCTTTTTGTTTTGCTCTCCAAGCTTCACCATCATTGCCTATCAGTGTTTTTAGCACAAGGAGAGACAAAGCCTCTGATCTGGATCTTGGAGATAGGTGTGCAAATGAAAGGTTTGTTCCTGATAAAACGCAGAGGCTAGCACGGGGAGAGAACAGTATGTGCCTGAGCTACTGATGTCACATTTGTTTGATATGTTCTTCTGGATGGCAAGGGTAAGGATGTGTTTGCACACGTTGGGATTTGGCTGCCTCTGGTTTGCTTTCTGCAGAAGCAATGATACGAAATGGAAAGGTGAACTGGGAAGCCTGAAGCTTGTGCAATTAAAGAGCAAGTCGTTATGCCATAATCTAATGGAAACTAGTGTTACAGTAGGTGCCAGTAGATAAAACTTCATGTTCTGGCTTTGCTGTAGACCAGCTGGGTAACCTTGATTGGCATTTCACCACTCCTTCCTTCTGCCTGTGCTGCTTTAGTGTCTCTGTGCCGCTGCTTCTGATGATGTGAGCTGTCTGTGTGAGGAAGGGGCTCAGAGGCACTGTGACAGCCCCAGCCCAGCTGCATCCTTTTTTATGGGGCAAAAGTGTTTCTTTATCCTTGCTGGAGCTGCTCCTATGGGTTTTCTGGGGTGCTGCAGTGGGGAGGGCACCGAGCATCCCAGCAGGGATTGGTGTTAGCAGGAGCGGGGTCTACGGGGCCACCTGCCTCTCATCCCTGTGTCCTCGTCAGTGGCACAGAGCGAATCCCTCACAAGTGAAGCTAGCTAAACAAACAAATGTGGAGCTATTTATTTCTATTGTTGTAGAAGTGCTGCGGTCTCAGGCAGGATTTCGTATTCACTGCTCACATCTGCAGCCCTGCTGTGCCGGGGGGGGGACGCGCTGCCTTCCCTTGCTCAGCCTGGCCACTAAAGGCACTGCAAGAGGTCCCCTCCTGAAGCCACCCCCCTGAGCCCCTCTTTCCCTGCAGCCCCGAGGAGGTGGAGCTGTGCTGGCCGCCTGCTAAACAGTGGTGTTGGAAATGAACATGCTCTCCTCCTTGGGTGGAGGGAGAAGAAAAAGATGAGCAAATGCTATTCTCCCTCAGAGCTATAATAACACAGCAGTGCAACTGAGGATGCAGCTGTGGTTCAGAGGGGTTTTATTTTTATTTTTTTAATACGCCACTGGGAGTTCAAACAATGTGCCAGGGATACGTTGCCTTTTGTGGGGAGCGGCTTCTCTCTCCACCCTCTTTTTTCCTTTTTTTTTTTTTTTTTTTTTCTTGAAGCATTTTAGTCATTCCATGGCAAACATAGCTCATTTGGATAAAAGCCTCTGCTGTGACATCCCCAGGCCGGGTATGCAGGGTTGTTTGTTTCAAAGCAATAGTCTGGGAGAATTTATTGAACTGCCCCCCCATGCCTCCTGTGTAAATTAATGAAATGGATGTCCTGTGGCACTTGTTAAAAAGCAATAAATCCTCTCTCTCATGGTTATTGCTTAGAAGGTAAGGGGGAGAAGATGCCATGGTTTAGTTTTGTGGTAGGACAGCGGCAGAAACTCCGCTTCCCCTGGTGCTCAGCCTCTGGTGCAAGGCGCATCAGCCCAGCGAGCCAAGGATGACCACAAAGGCCTGATCCTGCCGCGTGTCCCAGGTGTGCTCACACCCTGGGCGGAGTGTTGTACAGGTAGGGTGGCACCTCCAGCAGCACACATCGGGGCTGTGACCGAGGCACAGAGCCTTGTGCTGCGTGCACCTGGTCACCTGGCGATCAGCGTGTGGTGGTGATAGCCCGCACTTACTGGTGCCAGGGTATCTCAGTGCTCTGCAAATCCTGATTAAACAAATGTCTCTTTTTTTTTTAAATCCCCATATTGCCAGGATGTGGTAAAGCTACTTTCTTAATCTCTCACGCTGAATCAGTGGCAGGGCTGCAGATAGAAGCAGGCGCCCTTGAGCTGCTTGCTGCCTTCCGCTGGGCTGCTGACTCACAGCCAGGGCGCTTATGAGCCCTCGTGGCCTCCAGGGATGCCCGGCAGGCTGGGGCAGCCAGGGCAGAGCTGGGAGAGTTAACTGGGGACAGCAGGCACAGCCTCTGCCTCTCCTGCAACCTCTTCTGCGCTGCCTTCCTGAATCGTGGCAGTATCATGGCAAGAAGGGGCGTCCTTCCCTCCTCCCCCCTTACCCTGACCCTTGGAGCATCCCTGGCTTTCCTTCTGACCTGGGGCTCAAAACGTGTTGTTTGCTTTGGGTGAGATTTGGCTGTGAGGGGACTGCAGGAAGGCTCAGACGTATTTAACTTCTATTGGAGATGTAGAGCAGAAAGGGCTGTGAGGATGTGGTCGATAGGCACTTAAGCGCTGCCTTTGAAACCACAAACCCCAATCTCTTTTCTTATTTTGTCATTGCTTTTGCAGGGATAATGCAGAAATGACTCGGTTTGTGGCATTTTCCAAGAACCAAACAGAATTACGGGCTGGCTGTAAATACCACGGAGGCTGGAAGGGGGCTCGGGGGCCATGTGTGGGGATTTGTGCCGGAGCACCGCGGGGGTGTCCCGTGCAGCATGGGGGAGCAGGGGCAGAGCAAGCAGAGTCAGCGGGGTGGCAGGAGCCTTGCTGCCCCCATCAGCTGGCGGGAGAAACAAATGCGTCTCTTATCACTGCACCCAGTGTATTTTGCAACTGGGTTTTAAGTCTTCCTGTTGCAAAGTGCATCTGGCACTGCAAAAACCCACTTGTGCTCAAAGACGAGAAGGACTAAACGCCACCTTCTCACCATCATTGGTGCAGGCTCTTAAATAGTCGTGTGGCTTTAGCAATTGCCACTGAAGATATAAATCACAGGGGTAAAAGCTTCTCCAGATGTGGGCTCTGTGCAGATAAGGGTGTGGGTTCATTAACTCTTGTTCTCCACGTATCACTACTCTAAGCAACACCAGCTGCCTTGCTGTGCTCACCACCAGCGTGACCCTCTTGGTGGTCCTGTCCCTGAGCAGCATCCCGTTCCCATGCACGTCCTGCATGGGGATGCCACAGGGACCAGTGCTTTGGGGGCAGGAAAATGTTTAATTTGTGCGTGCTCACCAGAGAAAGCCTCTTCATCCGTGTCTCCCTGCACCACAGCACCCACCAGGTAGGGTTTTCTTTAGTTCTCTGTTGCAGGGAGGACCTCAAATGGCCGCGTGGGATGCGTGCTGGCTTTCCTGGCCGATACCATCCTGATGGCAATCAGGGCCCCATAGTCAGAGTTCTTGATCCGAAACTTGTCATAGGACATCACAGTGGTGGCTCTGTCTTTCAGCATGAATATTAAACCCGGTGACAGATGCCAGCCCTCCCAGCTCCGTCGTGCTCCCTGGAGCAAGCCAGCCTTTTGCATGCTAATCGGGCTTTTAGTGTAGTTTCGGGGAAAGGCATGAGCTGCTCTTCCCGTATGGGTTTGCTTCCAGTGTGAGGATGCAGCAGCTAATGGGGAAACACGCAGATACAGAGGGGCTGGTCCATGTTTTGGGGAAATCCTGCCCCCTGGAGCTGGGGGAGCATGCGCCAGCCCTGCCCGGCTCCTGTGACCCGAGTGCCTGCTGCCTTGGTGGCCCCAGGGCTCGGGGATTCATCCTGCCTCGCCTCTGTACCCAACAGCGAAGCAGGGAAGATGTTTTCTTTGCCTTGTTTATTCACTCTGGGAGAAGACCCATTCTTGTAATTTTTATGAAACAGAAGGTTAAAGCTAGAGTGCCCGAGGCTTTAAAGGAGGGGAGAAAATGGTTCAACTCAGTTCCTAAAACAGTGCTGTGTTTAATTCAGCAACCTAAGTAGGATTCTTGAACCTTTCTGTGCAACAAATTATTACCTGGTAACACCAGGGAAAAGGATTTGCAAACCTTTCCCAGGTATCCAGAACATCACAAAGCTCTGCAGAATTACAGCCTGAAACTTAAACCCCAAACCGCTTTTGAATGGCAGGCTCTAAAAAAGAGCTTAGGAGCGAAGATGCCTGAACATGCACATTTTGTAGGTGGATGAGCAGTAGTGAAGTGTGGCGTTTTCTGCCTTTCAGAGGAATTTTAGTGGGTTGGCTGATCCTGGCTTCCCAAGGTAATGAGTAAGGCTGAGAAATGATGCCTGTGGCTTCAGGCGGAGAGTGGGGAGAAAGGTGGCAGGGGGAGGAATAAATGAGCAGGGAGCTTTGTGGGGACTAGAGGTGGAAGTATTGGTTACTTGGGTGGAAGGACTGGGCAGGAGGTTAGCCCTGTTGGCCCTGCAGTACCAGGTGGGTGCCCTGGAACCTCTCCCGTGCCCTGGAACCTCTCCCATGCCCTGTTACTATTGTGAACCCAGGAACATCCATAAAGTTCTGGTTTTAAAAATCAAACAATGCTTTATTATTTTTTTCATCTTTATGACAGCTAGAGTTAGAACTATCTTCTTTCACTGAAGGATTTCTTGATGTCCAGTGTGCTGGAATCTTGCTCATTGTGCCCATCTCTCCAGACAGGTCTCATTTTTCTTATATCCCAGCAAATAAGTATGGGAGGGGGAAGCCTTCTTCTCTGCTCTGTCATAGATTAACTGGTGTTGCTGAGGCCAAAATCTTTTGCTTCAAAAATCCTGATGTCCTGACTTATTCAGGGCAGTTTATATGAAATTTCCCTCTGAAGTTCAAGCCTTAAATAATAATCAATTATTATTTTTCCCCCTTGGTTTGTCAGCAGTTAAGGGGACAGCACCCAACATGGTTTCCTTGTGGTCTGTCCACCAGCTGCCAGGGCTGGTATCTGATGGAGACCCCTGAGCTTTCACTTGATTAAACGTTAAAGCCTCATCTCATTTGCAGTAAGAATCCTTGTTCCTCTGTTCCTGTTAAGCAGATTTACAGCCCAGCTCAAAGGGCAGCCTGTGATGCTATGATGTCATGGGGTATGATAAAACTTGTGCTTCACTCCCTGGTGCTCACCTCAAGCCTCTTCCACACACACGCAGACCCTTAGATATTAAACCAGCAAACGGTGTCAAAACACAACCAGGCTGCTGTGATATACAGCACTCAGAAACCCTCTCTCATGTTACATCTCCTAACCTCGGTTGCTTTGATGCTGCAGCAAAATGAACTGCAAAGCACAGCACTGGTGGATTTATGGTGGGCAAAGCTGTCTGTGATTCATGCAGCCCCAGAGTAAATATTCCAGGGAGAGGGATAAAAGTGCATCTTTCTGATCTGTATGGCTCAAGAACCTTTCTTTTTTTAATTTTATTTTTTTGATGCAAAGTTTGTGCCACAGAAATAGCTTAGCCCCAGGTCTTTGGGTTTCTCCCCAGGTCTCTGGCTTTTGGAACCGTGGAGACCTTACGTTTTGCCAAGAAAGATGGATGTTGGTCAGCGACTCTTGGCCTTTGGTGTCCTCCCCATTGGGAGCTATCGATGAAACTTGAGTTAATGCCTTTAAGTCATTCAGAGCACAGCTCAACCCCTGGATCGCACGTTTTAACTAAATTGGTTACAAAACAGATCTGTCTGAATTGGCGTGAGCCCCTTTGTGTGGACACTCCTAAATCAGTTTAAGAGTGGCTGGTATTGATTTTAACTTAATGTGGTTTGTTACTGAAGTAAGCTGGATCAATAGTGCTAAATAGGTGCAATTTCTTGTGTTGTGTATGCCATGGGAAACTTTCATAGAAAAGGTGAGCTCAAGGGGAAAAGGGTAGGGTTTGTCTTCCTGTTGCTTCTCAGTGAGCATTTTCCATTTTTTATGGCCACCTTTGGGATCCCTTCCTGAAAGATCTCTCTGAAGTGAGCTTTTTGCATGGGAAAAGAGGATTCTTGGATCTAAATCCATCTAAGCACAGGATTTCTAGGAGTGCAAATCTGTTCCACTTACCACCTTTACCTTTGGTTCAGGAACCCGGGCAGGGAACAAGCACAAAAAGCTGCCCAAAGGCCAGGAGCTGCAGGAAGAATTATGTTGGCTGTGGAAAGTGGCAAGAGCTGGGCTTTGCCATGGACTTTCTCTATGGCCTTGGGGAATCCATGAGGGTGCTTGGCATCACTTACCTGGGCTGGCTATATGTGACATGCTTAGAGACATTCTTCCATTAATGTAATTAAAAAGGGCACAGAAATGCCTTTGGGGGAACCTTGGGGCCAGGCTTAGAGCCCTCCTGCTAAAAAATCTCTGCCTGGGTTGAATGAGAGGAGCAGGATTTGGGGGGCTGCCAGGAAAAAGGGAGCAGAGGCTCGCTGTAATGAGAAGCAGCTTGGTCTCCTTGTTAGGATTCAGTCTGGGCACTGCTGAATCCAATGAGGATTTTTGCCTTCAACCTCTCTAACCAGCATCTAGCTCTTACTGTCAACACTGTGGCTTTCCTTCGCGTGCATTATGCAGCAAGTTTTGCTTTCTCATTGTCTTTCCAACGCTGCTTAGTTCAGTGCCCTGTTATTATAACCATCTGAGTTATAATAAATAAAACTTGGTAGCTAACATCAATTATGGACCTGTACTGGCCATCTTGTATTGATTCCCTTGCCAGCCTGGCTGGTGCAGAGCAAGAGCCTCCCTGCCCTGCTAGCCTCACCAAACTGCTAGGGGCTGGCCCAGGAGCCAGGCTGTCCCTTCGTCCTTCTCCTGCTGTCACCTCCTTTGCAGCAGGAGGAATCCAAATATTCACACTATAGCACCTACTGACGGATCACCTGTGTGTGAGCACTTGGTTTCCAGCAGGTCTCTGGTGGGTTCCCCTTCTTTCCCTTTTTCTGACTCTCCTCTAGGAAGATATGCAATAGATGTACCCTTGCATGCTCAGCTCATCACCATGCACATCTCAACCAAAACCTCATTGTCATTCCAGAAACAAGGTCTGTGAACTTGCTTAACAGCACAGAAACCACCAAACAAGAAATAAAGCCCAATTAAGAAAAACGAAGGAAGAGGCTCAGGAGAACAGTTTGTTTGGGTGAGTGGTTTCATCTGCTCTGGTTGTGAGCTGGGCAAACCTGGGACCAGGGCTGGTGCAGGCAGCGAGGCTGGTGAGAAGCTGGCTCTCGGCTGATGGAGAAGATGTTGATTGTCCCTCCCAGGTAGGGCTGTGCCGTCAGACCCCAGCTGACCCCTTTACTCCTCCTGGTGAAGGTGAGCCACAAGACAGGCTGATGTTTTCCACCACTGCCTTGGCCAGAAGGTGGGCTGCCTCTCCTCGGGCACAGGTTGTGGACAAACCCTCTGAGTGGTTTCATCTCACTATGGATGGTGAGTTCAGTTGTCACCTGCCCAGTGGCTGTGACACCATGGCTGGTGGATCTCCTGCCAGGCTTTCCTGGGGGTGGCTCCGTGCTTGCAGGTTTCTCCCACGCTTTCCCTTGACTTTTCCCTTTCTTTCAAGAGATGACCACTTCAAACAACAGTTCTGCTTTCTGATGCATTAAGACTTGGAAATTTGCCATTCATCACAGCTGTGTGTTTGAGCTTGTGTGATTATTTTGGGAAGTGAACCATGGTGATTTGTGTGTGTATGTCTTATTGGCGAGCAGGATGTTCCCTATCTGCCTCTCCCTGGCTGTGTTTGCATTTGCATTGGTTAATAAAATGGATAATGCTCAATGACTTTCTGATGGGTGAACAAGATTTGGCATACAGGATATAGTGGCTTTTCATGAAGGCTAAAATTTCATCTGGGGAGACTGAACCCTCTGTGGCAGCCATACACAATCCATAATAGCAGAAGCTTTTAACCCATCCGTAATTGCTTTCATATAGAAAATGATTGCTGTAAGTTAACTTCATAATTCCAAATCAGTGGCTCTCAGTAGGATTTCAGATGCTTTAATTTGCCCTGAATTATCTGTAGAACTCATTGCATTTCATCTGTGCTCTTTTCTGATTACGTTCCTTGTCACTCTGACCCAAACTTTGCCTATTTAATTCCCCCTCCCCTCCTTCTGCAAACAGACCCATTCCCAGCAATATCTCACCGGTGGGTGATGATGCTGACTTGTGGACAGGGTGGATGATGTGCTCTGCAGCTTTCTCCCTTGGTGTCTGGCAGCTGTTTTAAACCTGCAGTAGGCTGGGGGTGTCTCCCTAATGAGGGCCATGTGAGCGGCTGCAGTGTTTGGCAGCCCCAAAATGAGCAGGGTGGCCACTCCTCGCCTTCAGGCAGCAGCCAGCTTGCGTGATCCTGAGTGACAGCAGATGAAGGGATTGCATTACAGCTTGTCTCCAGAACTGTACATCTGTGTCAGCTCTCTGCTAAATCAATAAACAGGATGCTGAAGGAAAAATACTTTTAGGCTTCTTATGTCTTTATGCATCAAACTGATTGGGCAAGGAGCAGCTCGGGTAGTGGCAGGGCTTTCGGTGTGCCTGGCTGCTGTTTTTTGTCAAGTCACGGGTAAGGGCTGGGCCCTGGGAGGTGCTGGATGTGCTCTGGATGGCAGGTTTCCCCCTGGAGAGAAGGGAAGCCATGCGGATTCCTTTTCAGTGGTGGTGGCTATGCCATTGGATGGAAATCTTCAGCCAAGGAGGCTGAGGTACAGCGTCAAGAAGTAGGGAGAAATCACTTTGCATGTTCCAACAGACTAACAAATTACCTATGGAAATGCACTTGAGAATATTCCTCAGTAATTGGATTTCAGCTGTTGTTTCAGTGTATATGCCCCCAGGCTGTGAAGGTAAAAGGACTCCACTGAAATGCTTTGAAATGTTCTCTGGCACCTACAAAATGTGTTTACTATTAAAAAGTGAAACCTGCAAGTCAGAACGCTGCTAAGTGCAGCTTAAAAACAAAATTGCACCCCTGCAGCACAGCTCAGGGTGATGGAGCATCTGGTTTAGCCAGACAGCCCCAACCCAGAAACATTCCTGTGACTCGAGTGGAGAAGTCCCACTGCTGTCTTCTGCCAGGGTAAGGTGGGCATGCCTGTGCTGTGCAATGGGTTGGGGGGCAGGAGCCCCCTGGTTTGTGCTGGGGAGTCTGTGTGGCCTGGGATGGGTTGGGAAGTAGTGTTTGCAGGGTTTGTTCTAGGTGTGGTGCTGCTCAGATGCACCAGTCCTACCCCTGGACCCAAAGTTGCTCCTTACATGTTTGAAATACCTAAACATATCGACCTTGATGCTGAAACCACAGAGAAAATAGGGAGGAATATGTACCTCAAAATATTTTTGTTTTTTTAAGAAGTTGGCCTGAGTTTTCTCATTATTGGCCATCAGTGGCTGCATGCTGTGGTCGTACGCTCACACCAGGTGTTGCTCAGTTTGTTTCACTGGAGACTTGTACCGAGGTGAAAAAGGATTATCGTGCCCCAAGAGGTGTATGTACAGTTAGAAACCTAATAGCAGATTTATGATGTTGTGTGCTGAAAGGCTGCTGATGTTGATAACAGGAGGGCACCTCTGGGGAGCTTCCTGTAGGCATCTCCTCCAACTTGTTTTGCACAACAGCAGAAACACCTTCTGTAGGATTATAGAATAATAATGATAATAATAATAATAAGCTCCCCTAAAATGTGAGAAGTAGGACTGTTACACTGAAAATCCTTGTGGGTAGAAAAGTTTTATGTACGTCACATCTGTTGAGAAGCAGGGAAACATTAATTTTTCTCTATTAAAATGAGAATTGGGCTACTTCCTGAGCTGAAGCTTACCTGCCTGTGATCAGCCATAAGTGGAAGTGACTGAGAATCACTGGCTTTCCCCCCACATTTCCTTTTCGGCTGGAGATGCTAGCCAGCCGATGAAGCCTGCGTGGCTCGATCTGGGTGTTTTGGCTCTCCTTGCTCTTTGCAAGGAGCCGAAAGCCAAGAAGGGCCAGGCAACTGCCCTGGTTTGTTTCGAGGCAGCTATGCAGAGGGAAATAAATCTGCTCCACCGACTGAGGCAACTAGTTCTGTGGGTTTATAAATGCTCCAATTGAGTGTTTTGACACGGCAGTCAGATATAGTTAATCTTTCCCTTGACCTCCCGATACCGGCGCGCAGGCTGAAACCGCTAGTTAAGCACGTCCGTCTCCTGTTGTACCATTCGCGCTCCAGCGCACCGCCTAATCAAGTGTAATATATCTCTGGGTAAAACACACACAGTGCTTTTCACAGCTATTTAAACAAAAAACAGACTTCTGCGCATTAGTTGTGTATACGAGCCATGCAGGATCTCCGTTCCAGGGGTTCAGAAAGGAGTTTGGATGGGCTGGGTGTGAGAAGGGCGTGGGAATGCCTGCCTACACCTGCCCAGATGTGAAAATCCCCCCCCCCCGGTGTCATCCCGAGGGATGTGCACGCTGGTGGGTGCAGGGTTTGGTACCTGTAGTGCTGTGCTGATGTGTGGGGCAGGTGGGGTTGGCTCTGGGTGAGGCCAGGAGGACTTTGTGCAGAGGCTGCTCAGACCGCCTTGGCTCCTGTTCCGGTGGCAATAAGCCTTTCCACAGCACAGGGTAGCTCAGGAGGCAGTCTGATTGGGGCAGGGTAGTAAGCTGGAAGGATTAGAGGCGCAGTATTTATTTGAATTGCTGGGCTTTTCTGTCTGACAGCACAGCTGGATGTGTAAAACATGCTGTCCGCAGAGATCTGGGGAGGGCTCCGATATTTCCATGAGATCTCTCTCTGCAAACCTAGTGAGACCTACTTGCTTTTGTTACTCTTTCTTCCAGGCAAAGCTGGGATGAGTCTGGGTGTATTTTGACAAGGGATATATTAAGGGTTGCTCTGTCTTTAAAAGCATATAACCAGGCCGTGTCAGAGGGTGCCTGTTAACAGTGACTGAGGTGAGGCAGACGATCCATGGCAGCGTGGAGCTGGGGAGCTGCTGAGCTGCTGGATGGACGGGAGGGTGATGGGGAGGTTGCTGAAGGCATTTTGTCTTGGTCTGGTGTGGGAGGCTTGGACGTAGCACATGATTTTGGTAGGTGAAACCTTGCTACTGGTCCATGAGTCTTCACAAGACAACACAGGGTGGCGTGTAAGACAACCAGGGAAGAGAGAAATCATGCAGGAAATTGAACAAAGAAATAGGAGGAGAAAAAATAGTATTAATCCAAATACTGGAAAGATTTGCAAATGACACAATCACGCCAACAGTGCACAAGGTAGTCTGTGACTTCTAAAAGAAGACGCTGAAGTGATTTTTTTCAGATGTTGAGGAACAGAGAGGATGATCTCCTGATACCCCATCAAGCTTTGTTTTTGTCCTATGACACTTTGCTAGTTTTCCCCTGAAGGATTCCAAATGCTTTCCCCTGTATTTTTCTAGCCTCCTGTTTGATCTCCCTAGGACATCAGTGGGGGTTCATTGACGTGTCTGCTGAAATTTGACAAAGCTTCTGTTTTGGAACTCTCTTTTATAGAGCAGCTCATGCTGTTAAATATTGAGAAACCACTCTGCTCAGGATAAGATACATCCTCACCCACCAAAAGTCTCGAACGTTAAGTATGATGTCTCCCCCAGGCAGTACAACGCCCATACAGAGGTCTGTGAGAAATAAGACACTTAAATCCCTTTTGAAGCCTTGCCCTCACAAGCCCATCTGCAGCGCCCATCCGTGACCTGTGCACCTCCATCCCGTCCCGGCCAAGAGGAGCTGAGCTCTCCCTCGGGAGGCAGAGGTGAGGCTCGCTGCGCCCCCGTTCACGGAGCTCTTTGAAGGTGAGCGCTCGCATGTACCTGCAGCAGCAGCAGCCTATCTCGTGTGCCCCTATTAGCATTCAGGGCATGCTCGAATAGCAGCTCTGTGGCGGTGTGTTAACCGTGCTGATAAATCTTGTGTAAAAACAACACTCCACCGCGCCGTTAGAGCTCCTTCCACCTGGGAACATCAAAGCACGACACAAACACGGCTTGATCCTCACAGCAGCCGGGCTGCTTTCATGCGTGGTGCAAGTGGGGCTGCTTTGCTCCTTGGGATTTAGCTCCTGGGGTGCCTTGGCAAGGTGCACTCTGCACCACGGTGATGCCCTGGCCCTTTATCAATAGGCATTTATCAATAGGGGATAATCGCATGCTAATGCTTCGTGCTTGGGCTCTCTCCTGCCTCCAGGGCTGTGTGGTGCCCGGGGAGGGGAGGGCTGGGTGCTGATCCCAGCAAGCAAAGCTGGACGTTAGCAGCTGGAGAAAAAGATACAATAGTGCATTTAAGCCTATCTCTCATGCTATGAAAGGTAATTGGATGCCATTATAAAATCAAATAGCTGTGCGTACAAAAGCAGTCGTGCCCGTGCCGGAGCCGGGTGCGGGCATTGTGCTGAATGCTACAGGATTGCATCGTGTGCCTGCCTTTAAAGGTTGCAGTCCCTCTTAAATGTATTTACCTCCCTTAAAGCTTTGAATCCAAAGTATCCTCAAAGTGGCAGGTACCTGTTATTAAACCTTTTTTCTCGTGGCTTGCAATAAGTAACTTCTGTTAGAAGGTGGCGGCTGCTGATGGAAAACTTCTGTCAACAAAAGAAGTCACCAAATCACCAAATAGTTTATTTTAGGTTGTAAGGGACCTCTGAAGGTCATGAAGTCCAACCTCCTGCTCAAAGCAGGGCTGACCTCCAAGCCAGACCAGATTGTGATTTAAATGTGATGACACTCGCTTACATAGCGATAACCGTATATAACGCTTGAGTGTGTCGGTGCATTATTTGGTCGGGCTCTTCTGAGTAAAGAGATAGCTGGAGAAAATGGACTGGGATTTCTGAATTAGGATCCGGATAGTGACCTGGGGATGTGTTATCCTGGTCCCCTTGCACCTCTCTGCTCGGCAAGGTGCTGGCTGAGCGGGGCTCGGGGGCTCGTTCTGGGCGCAGAAGGGCTGCGGGGTCTGGTGGCAGCTCCGGCGCTGTCGCTTGCGTGTCACTTGTGTGTCACTTGTGTGTCACTTGACAATTAGAGCGAACGCAAGCGGTGCTGCAAGGAACACAATAATTAGGTTTGACAATAGCAGTGAGAAACAACTTGAGTAATCTGTTTGGGGAGGGAAAATATTATTTCCATTGTTTGCTTCTTGGCTTTCACTTTAAAATTAGGCATGGGTTTCCAGCTCTCGTGTGGGAGTAGACATGCTTCTTGTGTCTAATAATGGTTTTAATAAGGGGGTATTTTAGGTGCTGCTGCTGCAGAACTTGTCACTCGGTATGAACTGGGGAAAAAGTTGCTGCATTTCTTTAATAATTGGAGGATCTTCTGCAAAGTTTTACCCCAGCCTGGGAGTTTGGGTGGATCTGGGTAGGGAGGGTGCGTGAGCGAGTTGACCAGAAGGGGCTGGCTGCTCTCCCTGCTGAGATGAGGTGTTAGGGTGCTGCCAGTGCGTCCAGCTGAGGGGCTCGCCTTGCTCTTGCTGCGTTTTGGGAGGGTGGAAGGGCCACGTGTGCAGGGAGAAAGGGGCCATGCCAGGAGGACGTGTTAGCCCAATGCAGCCCTGTGAAGGAGTGTAGCCAGCAACAGGGTCAGATGAAACCAGGGATAACCTGACAACTGCCCCAGAGCCTTTGCTTCAGTCCACTAAAGAAGATGGACGAAAGCAATGCCCCAGTGCTGGCAGGGAAGTGTGTTGTCCTGGCTTTTCGAGCTCACTCTGATAAGGTCCATCTGAAGTGTGCCATGGTACCAGAGGAGAAGAAATTTCCTGTAACAGCGTTTAGGGGCTCATTATAAATGGCTGGAGTGAAACGGGCACTCGCCAGGCTCCAAGGAAATGTTTTCTTCCCTGCCCATTGCCCAGTACTCTCCTGCTGCAGAGCTCAGCACCGGTTTTGGGATCACTCCTTCACCTCCCGGCCCAGGGGCAGAACCGGCCATGGCTGAGACTGGTGCAGCAGCTCCTGGTTCCTGCAGAAAGCTGGGAGGTCTTCAGTGCCAGTGGCTATTCCGGGACCGTTTTGCACTCAATGGACACACAAATACATGGCCAACTTCTGACGCTTCTGGCAAGAGGGGCATATCTGCCTCTGCTCTGTCTTCGCATACGGCTCCCCAGGTCTGCTGTTTTGAGCATTACCTCTCTTACAGCTATAAAACCCTGAGCAGCCCCAGGATAAAATACTTTTAGAACCCAAAAAACCCTCTTAATTTACTCCTTTTATCAAGGGCCACACTATAACGTGCAAGCTTTGATGCAGTGAGTTTCACTGTATAAATCTATTGGTATGTCTTACAGCTCGTTTCCTTTACCAGTGAATATTAGCATTTATTATTTATATAATGCAAACAGTATGCTTAGTCTAGTCTAATTGTCTTAGTTACTGATGATATAAAACCATGATCATTATTTTCCTGGCTTCGTAAAGCCAGAAGATGGGATGTTCCACTTATCAGCAGCTGACCCTTGCAAGCTTGTGCATCCTGTATCCCGCAGCCGAACCCCTCAGGTGGCCCCGGGAGCTGCACTTTTGCTGTGACCTGGTTAATCCAAGAGCAATGCTCATCCTCTCTGTGTAATCCAGCCTTTACATGCAGAATACTGTAATGCTGTGACTGTATTTTGGCTGTACTTGTGAAGGGTGGGAGACTGGGTTGATGGTCTTCTGGATAGCTGCACCTGGGTCACCATGGCTGCATGAATAGACACCGATGTCACTGTTGGAGCACTTACGTGCATTGCTTGGGGATGAAGGATTAACGAATGATGAATTAGGCAAATTAATCTATGTTATGTCAGGACATTACACAAGGTTCAATTTAGGTTGATAGATTTATTATTTATTATTTATTATTTGCTGTTTTGTGTCAGTAAGTGGCTCTTCCTAATGTTATGATGTATGGTAGCAGCCCGTGGTTGAGCTGCTGTACATAAGGGTCATCGTTTCTGTAATTAACCCCATTTTTCATGGTCTTTTAATACCAATACATTAATTTGTGTTGTTCTGGAATGTCACAAAGCAATGCATTTCCTTAGGTTAGGTTTTCTTAAGCTAAAGAGCTCCAAGAGGCAGAACAATGCCCGCAGGTTTCAGGGTACAAACATACATGGTTTCCAGCAGGCTGCCTATAGCTGACTTTCTGTGACCCACGAATATTTTCAGGTAGTGACAGAAAACTTAGAGGTGCCTGCAGTGTCAGTTTTTAAAAGAGACACAAAGTGTGGGACTTTGCAGTGATAAGGCGACATAAACCCTTTGGTGAGAGGTGGGCAGCTGCATCGCAGCTGCTCCTGAATTTTCTTTTCTCGCTCTGTGTTGTACCACTGCTAACAGGTCTTAGCAGCAGAGAAAATCCAAGTCTTGTAGACTGCAGGATTGGCCCTGAGGATACCCAACAGCTATTCTTTGGAGTGTTTTTTTGTAAAAAAAACACGTGTGATCCCATTTCCCATCCTCTGAGCTATCTGACTCCATTATCCCATCGCTCTTGCTGAGTGGGGTTTTTGGGATGTGCATGGGGACTGGGGTTTCTCTGTGGGGCCACCTCCAAGGGTTCTGCCCAAGGCTTTGCAGACTGCTGCTCCCATCTGGTAGCCTTGCACAAGTTGGTTTTCGGATGTAAGATCACCGAGCTGTCCAAGCTGGGAGCTACCCCATTGCACAGCTGCTGTCGGCCCTACTCCCAGCTAATGCAAATACACAAGAAAACTTTTTCTTTCCCCTCTTGGTGCAGGCATTGCGGCCAGCCTTTTCTGCAAAGCTGAGGCTGTGTTTGCTGCTCGCCCGCCTGCGAGGGCAGGGGTGGCAGGGTCCCGGCTGGTCCCATGCAGGCAGCTGCAGGTTTCACTCCCTATTTCCCCATTTTTATGTCTTAAATCAGAGCCCCGAGGCTGGCAGAGCGCCCTGCTTAATGACACCACGGGATAATCATTTACAGCAGAATGCAGAGGAAAAGAAGCATGTTTTTAATCTTTACAAATGTATCTAGATAAGGCAGGAGACAGGCTTATCTTTTGCATTACAAGAAAAGGGTGAAAAAAGCCTACACCAAGGAACACTGCCGTATCGTCCTTGGCCTTTTCTTCAGCCGTTGTCTTTCTCTCCGTATCTCGCGCTGCTGAATTAATGTGATATGAACTCTGAATGCTTAAGTGATCTATTCATTTTAATTAGCTTCCTAATAGCTTCTGGACAGCGATCGAACACAGCGCTGGGGACGGGGCTGTTTACTTCGCAAAGCGGAGGGCACCAGCGAGATGCCTGCCGGCTGAATTCCCCAGCTCAGGGCACGGCACCGGTCTTGATTCGGGGTGGTCCATGAGGGAAGCTGCTGGGGCTCCTCACTGCTGCTCAACCACACCATGCCGCAGCCTCCAGGCCTCCATCGGGAGGTGTTTGGACCGCGGCCTCAGCAGCAGGAGGCTGGGACGCGGGGGTGAGGGAAGCAGCGCCGCTCCTCGCTGCGCTGTGCGAGGACGTGAACGGAGAGAAGTCGGGGAGCTCTCAAGCAGCCGGGGCCGGGGGCAGAGGAATTCGCACCACTTCCCGAAGCTGTGAAAGATGTGGGAGATGAATCACTTCTGCGGCAACCTTCGTGGCTGCCAGACTCCCCGAGATGTTCAGCTCCGCTGTGCGCAGTGCGTACTTGAGGAAAAGAGAAGGGATGTTCTCTGAGTCAGGGGAGAGTCTGACGCACAGAGACATTTTCAGGGGAATAATTTACATATGCATTCCCTTTCTAAAAATACCAGTCACAGTATTGCCTCTATTTTTGAGTACAAGGCTCTCGGGGCTGGTAGGTGGAAAGAAGTGTGAATCTTCACTTGCACGGATCCAAATACCAAAGGTCTGGCGGGGCTGCAGCATGAGACACCTCGTGCTTTGCTCAGGGGGCAGAGCTGGGTGATGGCTGAGATCCAGACTGGGGGGGAAAAGGAGCCCGACAGTGCCCCAGGATGACACCTGTACACGGTCTCATGAGTGTGGCCTGACAGGCAGGGGTGGAAGTCAGCCTTTGCCTGTTCCCTTCTGGAGAAGGCGGCGAGCCCCGATGGGAGGGACAGAGAAACACGAAGAGGTGCTTTGTTTCCTAGTGTGACAGCTAAGGAAACTGGTGAGCAGTGATGCCTGATGCACCACAGAGATTTCCCTGGAGGTCGGTGAGTAGATGTGGTGGGCTGAGGGGCCTTCCCCATCACAGCTGCCCTTTCATCAGTCTGTCCCTGGAGCTGCTAATGCTGGAGCCCTGCAGCCCCATCTGTGCCAGGGTCAGAGCATGCCCTGTCTTTTCTTCGTCTGAAGTGGTCTTTTCTTGCGCCCTTTTTGTCACAAGTGTGTCTGGGCACCCCAAGCACAACGTGGACCCAGTCTGAAGGGCCAGGGTTGTCCCTGGTGTCCACCCCAGTGTCCTTCCTGGGGGTGAGATGGGGCTGCAGGATAACATCACCTCCTCCCGGGATGCTTAAGGCAGAACCTCTGTCTTCATAATAAATTTAGTAGCTCAATAGGAACACACATTTATCTTGAACTTCTGTCATGTAACATCCTACAGAAACAAAGCAGTAGTGCTTTGATGTAAGTCCAGCAGTTTTCTGCTGGGAAACCATCCCTGAGAGACCTTCCCAGGTCTCCCACCTGGGATTTACCTTAACCTCTGGGGGAGAAAAAAAGGTACAAGCTTGCCATTAACGAAAGTAAGCTGGAAATAAAACAGGTATTGCTATGACCAGAAGGGTGGGTTATGAAGCAGCTGCGTGGTAACAGTGTGCCTGAGCACGTGTGGAGCCTGTGTGGTTTTATGATGGAGATGGAGGCTGATAAATTTATGGACGGGATTATACCTGCTGTTGGCCGGGACTGGGCTCTGCAGACCCACAGGTCCCTTCCCTGTCTGCATCCCGGCAGGATTTGGCAGGCCTATGCTGATACACAAAGTCTTTGCAGTGACGGTGTGACAAAGAGCAGTTTTTGCTCAGGGTTGCAATGACTGGTCTAAAATGGGCAGATGTTGTAGGAGCCTGAGTAGTGCAGAGAGAGCAGAAGATGCAGGGCCACGCTGACAACAGGGGAAATGGCTGAAACACAGGAAAAAGCTTTTTTCTCTTTCTCTGTTGCTTTTGTTAGTATACTCAGGAAGTCCCATTAACGCCCACTCACTCCAGGAACATGCGTTTTGCACCTTAATGTGTCTTCTATGAAAAGATGTTACTGAGGAAACAGTCTGGTGCTTCCTTGAAATGGTGTGGCAGAAAAACACCGCCCTGAGCAAGCAAACAAGCTCGCAGAGCAGGGCTGAGATTGATCGGTGGCACTCTTCTCCCCTACCGCATCTGCTCGGAAGCGTCTTGGGAAGCAGTGAAAAATGCCAGCCCCTCGCTGTCATGGGCAGTATTTTGGAACCAGCTGTGTTAAGGGCTGCTGCTCAGGTGCTGACCACAAGCTGGACGATCCCAACCAAGGCACGGTCCTTTGGAGGAACAAGTATGGCTGGGGAGTGTTTTGCGGCCTGTGGATGGGGACAGGAGGGAGGATATCAGTGAGAGCTGACCAAGCCACCAGCTGCAGAGAGGACGAGGGGAAATAGATGGCACCCTGAATGTAATAAAAATGGTAGGCAACCTGCCTACTCATTCATATCCAGTATTTTTTCTAAGTGTTGCTGTTTTTCTGCATCCCGTTAAGCTTTTTGATTTGTTTCCATCTGTTCGGTATAGATCACTTCTGCAGTTTACTTAAAACACAAATACCCTTTATGAATCTCTACAGATGGTTTTCAAAGACTTATAGAAAGACAACGATAAGATCAAGAAAATCTTGAGTGTTCGCCTCGGGGGAAAAAAATGGGACAGTCGCTTTGCCTTGCAGCTGCAAGCCACGTCAAATCAGACACTTTGATATGTTTCATTTTCCGTCTGAAGTCTACATCTGAAAGGCAGCCTGGCTTATTTCAGTCAATGTGCAATTTTTGTTAGTTGGGGCTCTTTCTCAGCTTCTAAAAAAGATGCTCATTTGCATCCCAGAACAAAGACAGCACTTTCCCCCCCCTTAATTCGGCGTGCCTTCGCCAAGAACTAATCATGCTGTGGAGTGTGGGGTGCGTGTGTGGTGTTAGAGCTGTTCCCCCCTGCCCCATGGCCCAGCACTTACGGGGGTCTGTCCCCTCCGTGGTCGGTGTGTGCTGAGCTGTCCCTGCCTCTGGGCCGTGCCCTGTTTGTGTGTTTAATCCGGCAGTCACTTCTCAGAGACTCCTATTGAAGCAGGGTAACCTCTGCATTGCTGCTGCTCTTCATCTGCCCCAGGCTCCTCGGGGGCAAAGTGGGGCTCACACTTCTGGTTTCATGTTTTTGGCCTTGTTGGGCATGTCCCAAAGCCACTTGACATCAAAGGGAGTCTTCCCCGGGGCTGTAAGGGACACAGACATCAGCTCCTGAAGATTTCCTTCAGACAGAATCAAAATATTTGCGGAAACTCAAGTGTTTGCACTGCAGATATGGAATGGTCGAAAAAGAGAGCGCATCCACCTTAAAAGTACAGCATGTACCTTATTACTAAGAGCTGATTGAAAAAAAACCTGTAGGAGTCATGCACGTTAGCACTGGACTTTATGTGCAAAGACAAGGTGTGTATTGTTTGCCCAATTAAAAAGATAAAACCTGTAGACCGCAGTCAGCGAAATGAGCTGTGAAATGAGTGATGACTCGCTGAACAGGCAGGTGCATGCACAAAAGCATATGCAAACTGCTCTACTTATCTACAGACAGGTTTATTGCCTGGTCATCAATTTACACCGAGGTTGCTTCAGAAATTCGTGGCCTGCCTTTGTACTGTGCTCTCAGATAAGCTGTAAAAGTAGCAGCATCACCCGGACTTTTGCTTTTTTGGGGTGGGAATAGTTTTCAAAACGGGAAGGAGGTGAGAGGTTTGGGAAGGTGGGGATGAAATTCAATGGACGTGGGGCTGTGAGCCCCAGGAGAGCGCGCGTAGTGTGAGCAAGAGTCGGCGAGAACTAAAATACTGACTTTCAACGGTGGTACGATAGAAATTCCAGCAAGTTCTATAAATAAGGACACATACGCAGTACTG
This sequence comes from Anser brachyrhynchus, assembly GCF_964034855.1. NCBI lineage: Eukaryota > Metazoa > Chordata > Aves > Anseriformes > Anatidae > Anser > Anser brachyrhynchus. The sequence goes on along the minus strand of NC_137710.1, from coordinate 7,282,932 downwards.
CTTGGTGCGATGCTAAAACTGTTTCACGGGGAAGTCAGCAGATAACGTTGCTCGCCATCTCGCGTGCTGAACGCACAACCGAAGTGGGCTTCCTCTTTCCAGCTTGCTTTATAGGTCAAAGACCGCACGCTTCCTACAAGAGTTTTATGACCATATAAACCAAGCTTTTACAGATGCACATGTTTGGCTTAGGGATTTAGGATTTGCCTCAAACAGATAATTTCCCAGTTTATGTTAGAAATTTGTGTTTCTAGAGCTTAATGCATCTCATAGGCTTGTCTATAAGACTCTCACAAAAGACAAGTTTTGGTACATTATGGAATTTTATACCTAAAAAATGATAGCCATAATAGATTATTTTGCATCTAGGTAGTGAGTCTGTGAACCAATAACTGTTGGAAAATTTCAAACTGCTTGAATTAGGCATGTAATCCACTATAAATAACCTCATCTGCCGAAACTTCTCAAGAAATAACTATGACTTGGTCATTAGCCGCTAAATTCGCTGCTCCTGATCTCAAGTAACAGACACATGCTTTCAACCGAGAGGCTGAGGAAATCCGAAGTCCATAAAGCAAACACATCTGGTGGCTGTGCTCGCAATGGATTTCACACCCCAGCCCCGTGCTCTGACACTTGTCTCCAAAGAACATTCATTTCTAAAGCAAGGGTGAGAGCATGGCTGAAACAAATTGGTTATGAAATTAGTTTGATTGCAGATTTTTTTTATTTTTTTTTTTGTGGCTCCCATTCTGTGAAATTTCCTTTTCTCAGTCTTCAGAGTGTCTCAGCTTAAAGCTTCAGATCTAGCCACTGCCAAACTTCCAGATTTTTTCAGTTCTGTCCCATCTCAACTTAAAGGAACTGTGACTGCATCCCAAAGAGACGCGAGGCAGCAGAGGGAGATGCTTGGAGTGACTGTTCTTCTGTAACAGGGAAAAGAAAAAGGCTGCAAAGAAAGGGATAATCTGCCAGGTTGAAATTTCAGGGTTTTGTCTTTTGGCTTGCTGAACAAAGTTTTACTGCAGGACGAAGATATTTTTCAACTGGTGCAGCTCAAGCAGGATTTTTTTTAGTAGATGTATGTGTGTATGCATGCATGTGTGCATAATGCAACAGAGGTCCCTAGAGACTGATGTTGTACAAAGAGGGAAATATAAGCCACTCGTTATCAAGCTAGTACAAGTAAGAGTATTTAGTTGCTGTATGTCGGGAAAAAAAAGCATTGCTGTTGCCTTGTAAAGGAGCTTGTAACATTTTCCTGCCTGGCCTGAGCTGCCGCATGCAATGAGCATCATTCCTGCGAGCAGGGGGACAGTTCCCCAGCCCATCTCTGCCCTCTGGAGAGCAGAAGACAAGGGGGACTGGCAGCAGTATGGCTCTGAGGTGTCATCAGATCCCTGAAATGTTTGACCTTGGAGCTCTCACTGACGTAATACACACCTGTAGGTACATTAATGGCATCGACCTTGTACTTTCAGGGCTTGTAATTGCTAACTGTTATATAGGTATTGTTTTATCCATAGTCAAAAGAGCTTCTGCTTCTGACAGATAGGTGAAAACTGCCATTAAAATTAAGAAACCTGAAGCCCCCTACTTTGTTCTTGACTTTGCACGTACTTGTCTGCAGCAATATGCTGTGCTATATTCTTGGAGAAGTTATGTGCCATTGCTGTAGCTCATTCCTAGCCACTGCAGGTTTTTGATGAAGCTGAATAATGACCCCAGCTGCAAAATACCGTATGGTATTCATAACATGGGGATGTGGTTCTCGTAATGAATTCAATTAAGCTGTGTGTTAAAATGCACGAGGCGCAGCACCGTGTCCCCCACCGGTCGCAGTGTTTCCAGCAGCTGTGTGCCATTGTTGCCATGCCCTTCGCTGCTGAGGGTCACGTCACCGTGTCTTTGGTTGTCTCCATCTGTTACCTACTGGTGGTTAAGGTACTGCAGTAAGTTACCTGACGGCAAAACGTTCATGAGGGGTGCACCTTGTGAGCTGAAAATTTTCATTTTGCCTTTCTATTCCTTACCTTTGCTACAAGGAATGGAACTCTGCAGTCATCGGCTCCTCCCTCCATGCGCAAGAACACAGTTTTAAAAATCTATCCTTAGCTTTTAGGACCTCTGGGGAGTCCTCACAGCAGTGTTTGAAGCAAATCCCTCATGCATAAAGTAATCAGTTTTTTCCACTCACTTTTCAGAACCCCCCGTCAGCTCTCTGCTGGGCAGGGATGCTCTGCCGAGGGGCTGTGCCCCTGGGGGGGATGTCAGCACACTGATAGCACAGCTGTGCGGGCAGCACCCTCCTGTCCTTTGTGGATGGAGGAAGGCACTTCTTCACCTGGGGAAGGGGAACAGCCAGGTGGTGGCGGGGAATAAAATGGAGTCTCCCTGCTGTAGGGAGATCAGAACAGAAATTTGCCTTCAAAGAATGAGAAATTCACCAACAAAAATAGTCCTTGGTATATAAGTCCATTGTGTCTGCAAGAGGGGGGAATGTATGGCATGTGTACTTATTTTTAAGAAAGTAATGAAGTACCTTTGAAAGAAATGTTTTAAGATCTTCCAACAATCCACCAGCTGTTTGCAATTTTGTTCACCTATTAGAAGTGAAATGAGGGTTGCATAGCATGCTGCTGCAAGGAATTAGCTCCTTCAGATGTCCTTCTGAATCTTGACACTGTCTTATTCAACACCTGTCTTCTGCTGAGAAGTCCTTAACCGAGGAATCATCTCTCCATCTGGGCCCTGTCTGTTCCTAAGTACCCCGGCAGCCTTTTGCAGTGCCAGCAGCCCTGCCTCCTGCTTCTCCCACCTGCAGAAGCTCCTCATCCTTTGGCTTTACTATAGGTACCCAGACGATTCATTGCAGGTCACCAGCAGACTCTCAGAAATATTTTGGTGGGATGAGGTTGGACCAAAGCTTGCCGATTTCGAAGATTTAACATCATTTTGCCCCCAGCACTTTCTTTTACCACACCTCGGTGCTGTGACAAACCCTCTGTCCCAGCAAACCCGCGGTGGGTCAGGCAGCTCGCAGACCTCGCCCCGGCTGCGTGGAGCGAGGCCGTGCCCGCTGGCACAGGGGTGACCCCGCCGTGGCAGTTTTTCCGGTCGCTGATGTAATGGTGCCCGGGTTGCGTAAGAGGTGTTATTCACAAGAAATGGTCTCTGGCATGCTTATGAAACAGGAGCAGTCTGTTGTTGTGCTCTTCTTTCTTTTTTTTTTCCTTCCCCAGAAACTTTTAAGGTGGCTGAACCTGCCAAACCCCTCGTTACAAATGAAATCCCAGCCCCGTGTGTGATTGTCTGGCCTTGCAGTAGGATGTCCTGCAGCAGGCACATGGCAGCAGGGCTGCAGCTGCCTCTCACCCACTGCACCAGCACCCAGCCTGCTGTCTGCTCTGTACCAGCGCTGCTCCCACTTCAGAGGGGGGTTATTTGTTTAAAAGCAATGCTTGTGCGCATCTGCTGGGAACAGCAGGAGTAAAGAACAGAAGTCTGATCCCAGGCTGCTCTGCCTGCTGCTTTTTGCCCAAGGAAAAGCTGAGATATGGGTAGACCCAGGGAGGACTTTTCTCCTGAGTGATTTAGGCTGGTGCTGCTGGGTGCGTCCCTTGGGAACCTGCCTTTGGTTCTGAGCACAGCGTGCCCTTTGGGAACCTGCCTTTGGTTTTGAGCACAACTTCGTCCATGTGGTGCTGAGGCACATCTTTTTAAAGTTCGTTCACGAGCTAGCAGCGTCCTAGGGGCTGGGTGGCTTTGGCTGGCCGCGGTGCAGTGAGGAGCGCGGTGAGTGGTGCTCACTCCCAGCGTTGGAGGGAAGCAGGGAAGAGGCAGGGCTGGTGCCTGGCACGGGTGCTGCAGAAGAGCAAGCCCCAGGGCAGTCCCTGGGGAAGGCTCTGGCAGGAGCTCATGCAGCAGCAGCGAGCCCAGGCTGGAAGAGAAGCGAGGCACCACAGCGCGTCTGCCCGGCACTGTGCTCCTGGAAGGCGCCTTGCTCCCTGCCCGGAGCCGTGCACCTACCTGGGAAACATGGTGCTTGCTGAGAAGTGGGAGGTAAGAATTGCCACCTGCCCCAGTTTTTGAGAAAGGTGTTTTGATAGAAACTTACAGGCAAACTGAAAAAAGTCGGTGGCGAATGTCATGCTTGCTCAGGACCTTCAAAGGGCTGCAGCAACTGGTGCTCCGCCGGTACTGGGTGGTGCTGCAGGTGGCAGCTCTGAGTCCTGAGCTCGTCCTGGGCCAGGTCCGGGTGAGCCTGGGCCAACTGCTCTGTTTTCTGTGAACCAGGTCTCTGCTGCAGCTCTGCTTCTGCACACACATTTTGGGGTTTCTATCCTAAATCTTTTCTGTCTGTATGTGAATAAGCAAGGTGAAAACAGTCTAACACGAGCATTTTTCTATTCACCAAATGCATTTCTTTTTCCCCGGTCTGAATCATAGAGGAAAAAAACTGTCAGAGCCTCAGCTAAGAAGGATGTAAAACTGGTATTATACCTCGTAAAACAAGTGGTGCAAAAGAGAGCTGTGTATAATGCTGAGTGGGCAACTCTGCTGCTAAAGTGCAATAGATTATCTGGAGCTTGAGCGTTGAGGACCATCAGTCATGTGGTTTCCAAGAAGCTGAAGATTTACACTGAGAAATGATTTGCAGAGAAAAACTCTGTGACTGCATCAGGAAAAAAGGCCCATTTGAATGGAGGCCTGTTAACTAGCATGGCCCAGGCAATGGGCTTCTAAAATGTTTTCCTTTTTTTTCCTAGATAAACAAATCTGCGTGGTTTAGCTGAACTCCTTGTCCTGCCTCCAAAGTTAATTTGAGAATAATGAATGAGAAGTTGAAAACCAGGTTGTAAGTGGCTGTCTTGTAGGACTCCCAGGGGCCCACAGGCATTTAGCTAGCTACTATCTCTGGTTTCTCTTGCACAAATAGAATTTTTCAGTACAACAGGAGCACAAGAAAGGCTTTTTCTCTAACAATTAATTTGCATGACAAGACGTGGCACAAAGGAATAAGCAACACAAGAATGGAGCTTCATTTGTCGCTTGTTTATTCTTGAACCACGCTCTGTGCACCTGACACATTTACTGGCTCGATGCTGTATCTAATGCGAGGAATTGGCACAGCCTTACTACTGTGGTTAATTTTAAATGCAACAAGATCATGCTACGGTACTTGACACAGCTCTAAGAGCAACATCATGACATTGTTGACACTGAATGTTTACTAATGGCATCTGCTGCCAAACTCAAATGTAAAATGAGTGGGATAACAACAGCAGCATTTAAAAAACTTCATTCAAGGGAGCACTTAAAATTTTATCAGGTCTAACTGGCACAGTAGACCTGCAGATGTGGAGAATATCCAGTTTCCCTTGCTTACTCACAAGTTTCAATGTGCAAGCCAAGCAGAGCTTCATCCCCTGAGGCAGGAAAACCCAGAGGTACAGCATCCGAGCGCACAGGCAAACATGGAAACATCTGTCCTGGCGGTGCTGCAGCACCTTGCTGGGATAATACAAGAATCCAGATCCTGCCTGTCTCTTCTCAGCTAAACCTCAGCTATTGGGCTACTCATGGTCTTAAAGCGGTTGCATAGATATTTTAGAATATATATACCTTTAGCTGTTCAGTCAATAAAATAAAATAGTATAAAATGAAAATCGCAGTTCTATAAATAAATATGGTCGAGTTAATCAGTAGCTAATGATCTGTTTGTGAGGATGTAAGCAGAAAAGAATTACTCTTTTCTGTGCTATTTCTGTGGATGTTTCTAAGTGTGGGTGCAGTTATATTGGCTTAAATCTCCGCAAATACAGCTATAGTGTAAACATTTTATACAAATATAACTTCATTCACACTTTGCTAACACAAGCTACTTTGCTAAAAAGCACTCCTATTTAAATATTTATACAAAAAATTGGTAGGTTTTAAAACACATACTTAGTTCTGACACTGCAAGTCACTCATTTAATTCAGCAGAACTGGGTATGAGCAGGGCTCCTATTCCTGGAGGTGGTGAGAAGAGAACCGTAGAAAAGATTTGTTTGTACCTGTGTTTCAAACCCTGCTCCCTCACAGTATTGAACTGTGGTAGAGCTAATCAAAATGTTTTGAATCCTGATGGGTTTCAAATATCTGCATATCAATGGCATTTGGAATTTAAACATTCTGACTGTTGAAATTTTTATTCAGGGAAGGCTTTTCTTTTTTTTTTTTTTTTAAGTTGTTCTACTCACAGAAATAGAGTTTCCAGGACTTTTGGTACTCATTTGTGGCCAAAGGATAACAAAGAAGAAAGAAAATCTATTCTCTTTTTACAACCTGTAGTCCAAATCGTGAGCAGGGCTTTGCTATACACCCTCAATTCAGTGATGATGATAATAAGTTCCTCCAGTTGTTAAGTATGGCTAATAAAGTTGAAAAACACCTTTTGAAAAATGATTAGGTAGATAATAAAGTATGTCAACTTGAAAATATGCATTCTTCATGTGATGACTGGAGATAGTTTATCACTTTATGAGTGACACATCCATTTATAAATATTTATTCTCTCCAGTGGTACTGATAAATCTTTTGAGCCTATAAGCCCATTGATACATACACAGTAATATCATTTGTCTTTCCAATGCATTTTATTTATTATTGACTAATTGCCTGCCAGATTGTAAATATGATAGGGGTGGCATTGTGCTTTGATTAACTGTATGTTAAAGTACCCAGAGGAATTTAGATTTAGCTCTGAGCAAAGACATCCAAGGCAATAAATTGTATATTTTGAAATCAGCTATGCAGTATGGAGCTGCAGCGCTAGTTAAACAAGCTGAGCAGAGGCATTTTCCAGAGCAGTTTATTTTGATTAATGGGTTCCCAAAAGCCTCTTGCTGCTGTTTACAATGGATTTGCTGTAATATTTACAATAAACTCGGGTTAGTCAAGAGAGTTTTAATGTACTTCAGCAGGTTACTTACACTTCACAAACCAGGGGCAAGAAGCACGGTGCAAAGTCAGGCTGGAAGATGTTTTGTCCTTCGCTGTGAGGTCTTCTTGCACCAGGCATTTTTTTCCTTCTCTCCCCAGTCCTGTTCCCTCTCAGGCATTTTCTTAACCAAATGTTTAGAACTGGCTTAACACATCTTGAGCCACCTCTGTGATGACTGGAGGTAATTTATCACATTAGAGCTGACAAGCCGTTTATAAATATTTATTCTCCGCCGTGGCGCTGACGAATGGGCTGAGTGCGCAGGGTGCTGGCAGGGGCATGCAGCGCGTTCCCCTGCACCACGGCACTGGCACACTGCTGGGAACGCAACGAGGGCAGCACTGGCTCTTGGTATCCCCAGCCAGCTCCTTCTCAAGCGTCCTGGGCGATGAGATTTAACCTTCTCCATGGCACAAATGCTGCGGCAGCAGGAGGTTTCCAAGCTGGGAAGCGCTTGGCACCCTCTACAAACATGCACGCTTGCTACTGTTTTAATTTCCATATCTTGCAACTGGGAAGGCCAAATGTTATTATCCTGCCCAGGCAGAAATCCCTCAGTGGAAGCCTCCTGCTTGAAATAATGCAAAAGATCGGAGGCATGTTAACTGTGCTGTGTCGCGCCCTGCTCTGCCCACGAGACGTCTGCCAGCAGCATGCGTGCTCCCAGCCCTGCTGCTTCCTCCCTCTTTTTGAAAAATTGAACTAGTTTGTCAGGCCGTTTTTATGCAACATGTAATTTGACAGAAATCCTATTGTAATTAGCACCCGCTAATCACTGTCAGTAATGTTATTTAGCTAATTGTACCTTGAGCAGTAAAAAACAAAGCAAAACCAAACCCGGTACATAATTTTGTCCAAATAGATGAAATAGCAAAATGTGCATGTTCCCCAGAGGGACGTGGATGTGTGCTGCCATGTCCTTTTGAATCCTATGGAAACAGCTCCCTGGGGGACCTTCTAAACCTTCTCCAGAGGTCTCATAACCTGAATTTGTGGGGTTGTTTGTGGGTGATGCATGGTGCTTTGCAAATAGGGAGAGCTTTGCAGAAGGACTGATGCAGGAAAATCCCAGGGCTGGAGAACTCCACAGGTAAAAATGGAAGCAGGAGCCAGAGATGGAGATTTTCCCAGAGGATGACCCAAGTCAAGGAAGGATTCAGCTTTTCCAACTAGGAGAAACAATCTTGCTCACATCAGTCTTTACTTTCTTCTTGCTCATCTTCCTTTTGTTTTTAAATTTGTTTAAACCCTAATATCTTAAAGAGAAAAGGAGTACCATTGACCAAAGCCTTTCCTCCATGGATGCAGGATAATCTAGCTCTCTTTGATTTCCATTACGCTTTCCAGCGGATCTGAGATGTAATTAATTAATTGATTTTTGCTGCCAGTCCTCTAATTAACACTAAATAAAAATTCATGCCAGGGTTAATAGCTTTAAAGGTTGGAGGCAAGAGCGCCAGCTGTGCAGGTCCGTTGTCCGTTCTGCAGCGCATTTGGGTTATATTCCCTGTCATGCTTATAATTCGTAATCAATTGAAAGTTAATTTCATTCTTAACCAAAAGGAAGCCAGAAACTGGGTACTGTTATGCAACTGTTTTTGTTTTGTGGCATTTACAGGGCGGTGTTCATAGCCCAGTTGTAACACCACTGGACGAACTTGTATAGCATGACAGGGGCCTGCCTGGTGTAACACAATCTCCAAAACCGGTGAGATTTATATTGTGGATAGGACCTAAACCTTGTGCTCCCTATACTTACTGTAAATACTGGCCTCTTTGCTCTTTATTATGTGGGACAATTACCGTGTGGAACCATTACTTAGTATTTGTGCAGTGCTTTGAGGATATGAAGTGCTAAGTAATATTATGTGTAGTCTAGTGGAAGTTTACTAACAAAAGGTCAGGTCGTTTTTATCCATTATCTCTTACTAGACAATAAAATTGCAACAGACTAGACAGAATTATTGAAAATATTGCTTTATGTGTTGGTAAAATGAATTATCTGAACAATCTCACTCCCTCATGGGAACACGAATGTTGAAATGCCTCCGAGACCTACTGTGAGGCTTGCTGGAGATGGCCAGCCCCCACACTGCTAATTAGGGCTCCTGGCTTTTGATATGCTGTTAAACCCTTGAAAGAGTCCCTGTGAAATTGATCTGAAAAACATTATCTAGTTGCTTTGAAAAAGTAAGAGAAATCTGAAAGAGAGGCTCTTTCTTTCTTTGTGATTGCTGCTTTCACTTCTGCGTCCCCATGGCTCAGCTCAACATCTTCCCTTCCCTGGCTGTATGGGGGAGAACCACTGAGGCTCTTTCTAAAGTGTCTCAGGAACGTATTCAGAATTAACATCATAAACAGTAAAATATGGTCCTGTTTGATAGAAACAATATTTGATAAAGTCCTCTGCAGAGTGGCTATGTGACATTGTCTCCACCATTTTCAATCAGTAATGAATTTAGTTTATGGTGTGGAATTGAAGCTGTTCAGACACGAGTGAGTACATCCAAAGCAAGTATCCCGTAATTCTAATTGCAATCTATTGTGTTTGAGCAAACATGGGAATATTCATGTTCAAAGGGGTTTTGCATTTTCCTAGATGTTGCTAGCAGTACTACCCTCCTGCAGTGTAGAGGTGTTAATCTTCATAGGTTTGCTTCTACTTTCCACTGCCCTGTGCTCTCACGTGCGTTTATGCAATGACCGTGTTAGCAGCTGTGCTGCTGGCGTGATGCATCCTTAGGGCCCTCAAGTTACTAGCCTCAAAGCAGGCTCAAATCACGGTGCCGAGCAATGGGGAAGTCCAGCTAAAATCCCTGTTAATGCCTTCTCTTGTTGTCTTGCATTTGCAGCACTGAGCAGTCTGGAGAGGGAGAGGGAAGAAAAAAGCTAATTTCAGATAAATGAAGAGTTTTTTTTTTTTTTTTCCAGTCCATCCCTGAAAGGTTTTTTCTTGTTTTGTTGTTTTGTTTTTTTTCCCAAGCTGCAAGGTGTACTGCATGCTCTGTCTCAGTTGGGAACACTATAGCTAGTCCCTAAATGTTCAGCTTTGTTTTTGTCTTTCTGTGTTATCATCTTCATTCTTTGGTTGAATTGGAGTATCCGTTCCGTGCTCTTACTTTAATAATCTGCTGCTCTTCTGCTTCCCTGGGCAAATATTGTACTCGGGACACTGCCAGCCTTTAGCCTTGACCATACTAATACATAATGCAGATGATAAAAGCCAGTGTAACAGAAAAGTGGTCCCAGGGAGAATACAAACCATGACAAAATAAGAAGGAAGCAGATGGTTGGGTATTAAACTGCAGTAATAAAATAACATCTGGCAGAATATCACACACATGCACTGATGCCCATCTGAAGAGTGCACTGATTTAAGTAATATGCTTCTCATTTTGGTGCAATTAACACCAAAATTTACATAGCAAACAGTGGCAGAGCACATAGAGGCTTCTTTTGAAAAATACAATCAAAAAATGTCTTTTCTACAAGGAGATTGGCCATAGCAGACACTGATGGCTTTTTATACTGTGGTGTAAAGCAATTAATGAGTCATACCTTCCTGCTGGCCAGAGAACCCATTATTCTGTTTACATACAGTCTGGCAGATGTACTTGTTTGCAGGGCTGGAAATTAAAAGATAAAAGGGAGTAGCATTTGACCAAGTGGAACATCGCTCCACCCTGTGCCATAGAGAGAAGGATGCTATACAGATCAGGTAGATCTATAAAGCTCTATGCAGACAAACCTGTCCACCTCAGATCCTCTCCCATGTCTCCCCTTGTGTGAGCTTGGGAAGGAGAAACCTTGGGGCTGGCTTTTTCGAAGGAAGTTGCAGGGAAGATGCAGTCCCCGTCTGGGCTAACGAGCCACATGGTAGCACCAAAAACCCTGCAGGCAACTGGGTCATATTTTTCACCAGCCCTGACCTGCATCTGACAGGCAGGTTTACAGTTTGCAGACAGAGTTGCTGTTTCCTGCGGGCTGGAAGCTGCCTCTGGATTTTGCCTTTCTGAGCAGTGGGATGCGGTGCGTTAACCTCCCAGCGCAGCCCCAGCAGAAGTGCACGTTACTGTCTTGTGGAAGCAAATACCTGATAAATTAGACAATGGTCCAGTCATCAAAAGCCTGTAAAAATATTTGCAGGTGGCAGAATTAAGATTATCAGTGTGATGTCCTGTGTGAAGGAAAAGATGCCCTGGGCTCTGCCAGAGGCCCAGCTGCAGAGGACCGGACTGCACCAGAGCCTGGCATTTGTTTCAGCAGAAATGTCATTTCCGTTTGGAAACTTCCAATCTAACTTGGAATAAATGCAATTTTGTTTTGAAACTCCCTAGGAAATAGAGTTCTGACAGAGAAAAGGAGCATGGAAAGGCTTTGCCTCCATGTATCTGCTTGTCCCCGGGGCAGTGGTGAGAGGCAGACATTTTACCTCAGCCCTGCTCTGGCAAGAGGGCCTTCTGCGAGAGGGGAAGGGCGTGGGGAAGAGCTCTACCAAGTCTCCAAAACATACCACTGCTGAGCAGGGCATGGTGTCAGGAAAGCTGCTCACACTGAAATTCGTAGTGTGATCGGCCTTTGTGGGGCGGGCCTAGTGTGCTGCAGCCAGGCCGGGCAGGCCTACCGCCCTGCTTCGCTGCGCTCTCAGGAAGGCCTGCTCGCACTTCTCTTGGAAAACGTGATGAGAGTGCCATTGGATTCCTTAGAAGGAAGGAGTGGAAACATGTCCAAAGTTATTTTTTTTTCTCCATCAACGCACCTTTATTCCTTTTTTTTTATGTGTGTGTGTTTTGCTCAGGGGTTATCTGCTGGGAGTCTTTGTAGCCCCATGCACAGAGACTCAGATTTTGATGTGAGCCCCTGAATGCCATCACGTTTTAAGTGAGAACATAGTGATTTCCTTCCATCAAGTACAGCGTTTAGGTCATCTGCTTTCCTCTGGCAATCTTCAGAAGTTGGAATAATAAGGGTGCTCTACTGGCATATGTTTTCCTTAGAGCAGTACCAGGTGTAGGACACTAACAAAAAGAGGTGAGGGGCATCTGAAAGCTAGAAGGATATTTATGGGTGGAAAGGGTCATTTGTATTACCAGAAATGCATTCTGCCACAGCACCTCTAATGAATAATAACAGGCAGAATTCTGCAGTTTTAGGGACTGTGATGCAAATAAACAGTGTTTTTTTTGCAGTAGTTAATTTTCTTGAAATCTGATTTCCAGAGGTAGCAGCCTTAATTTGGTTTGTTCTTTGCAAGGGAATCCCGTGGGAGCGTGAGCTTCAGTCTCCAATAAATCAGGCGAGCAGCGGGCACCTTGGGCCAAGTCTGGGGCACAGTGGGAGCCGCTCTGTCCCAAGTGGGCTTTGGATGGCCTGACCCAGGGACCTTGGAGTCAGTGAGCTCTTTTGGCTGCAAAGTCTCAGGCTAAGTACATAACCTTTCCTTTTTGCTGGGTTTCTGCCAGGGTTAAACACTTCATTCCGGTCCAAAATGGGGCTCTGATTGTGGCTGAGGAGCGGGCAATGGGGTGAATGTGGAAACATTTGCAGTAAAAAAAAAAGCCTGTTCCAGCTAGTTTTACTTTGGTTTTGCATTTCCCTGGGCTAGTTTCTGAAGATGGTTTAATTTCCTATGTGCTGCCTGTGTTTTGCTTGTATTTCTTCTCCTTAGCCTCCCTCAATGATATCCTAGTGCCTGCCTTCTCAACAGTAATAATAATAATAGCTGCAATATATTTAATAGCTACCCACTGCCAGCCTTGCTCAGCCTTCTCAACAGATTCCCTAAGGTAATGGATGTATAATGCATTTCCCAGCTGGAAATCAGACCTCACTAGGATCCTCTCTTTTGCAAAAACTCCTTGCTGGCAGCCTCCCCGGCTGTGTGTGAATGAGCAAGGCTGCAGAAGAGGTGCTTTCCTTTCTCCTTGTGGGTGTGAAGCAGAAGGCTCGGAGCACAAGCAGCCACCTGGGACAGCACCAAAATGACCCGTATTCTCTGTGCCAGTCGGACGTTGCATCCTGTCCCCAGCCATCCAAATTGGCAAGGGCCCCAGGGATGGAGCTGGGAGATACAGCAGAGATTTTGGTACAAGAAACAGGACAAAGCAGAAAATGGTGTTAAAAGCTGAATGAAGGAAATCTGCTCACTATTCCTGTGGTGCATTTAACCCGTTGAAACTAGGCTGGTTAAAAGCACCTCTGCTCTTCCTGTTGCCAACTTGACCTTTCAGAGGCCCCAATCTGACTGGCTTCCCACGCTATCCTAAAAAATTACCGGGGAGCCGCAAACAGCACAGCGCTGCGTGGGAGAAGGCAGTGGGAGATGTGGGGGAATAAATGTGTGCACCCAGAGAAGGGAAAAAGTGATGGAGTGGAAAGGCTGCCCGGACCTGGGGCCAGCAATAAGGGAGCGGCAGCCTCACTATCTGGTGTGAACAGCGAGCAGCTCTTTTGCAGGCGCCAGGGCTCGGCTGTGGTTTTGAATATTGTTGTGCAGTCCGGCTGGGCTGCTGGGAGCGAGCCATTTGTTTGTAGATGACCCGAGTTAGCTATTGTGCGAACAATCCCCAAACGGCACTGTTTAACCTTAAAAATTGTGATCTCTTTGGGAAGAAGTAACTAATTCCATTATTCATTTATGTGGCTTTATATGCAAGCGAAGAAGGATTTGAAGCAATTTGCTCATATGGATTTCTGCGCCTTCTGGCATCCTTCAGGACAGGATTGTTTTGCAGGGGAGAGACTCATCAAATGACTCGCTGAAGGTTTAATAAAAAAAGGAAAAGAAAAGGCCATGGTAGAGTTGGGAAATGAACCCAGGAACGTTGACTTTGAACTACATGAAACCCATTGCACTACAGTAGCATGCTCAGTACTTTTGCTTGGTTTTCAGCCACAGCTTTAAAGTTTGGCCAACAAAGTTAAGAAGTCAGGAGGGGGGTAATTTTTGTTCTTCAGATGAAGAGACTGAGAAATCTAAAAGCCTGGTGCTCACAATAACTTATTACTGCTCTTTATTTGATGGAGTGACTCATATAGCACATAGCTTCAGGAGCAGGTTTGGGGAAAACTATAGCTGAAAACACAGCCAGCTGTAAAAAGCTAGCCATTTCCTACACAGTATCTACTTCAAAAGAATAAAATAGATGTCTCCTTTTTTCTATCCAAAAAGTCACTGCAGAAGCAGCTTTCTTTTGTTATCTCCCAATAAATGTGTCTCTGTAATAGTGGAATTTACTGCTGGGGGTGTGCGTTTCTCACCACTGCTTCCCCTTACAAAGACGCTAATCTATCTTTTGCTGGAGAAGGCAAATGATGTCATGTTTCCTGTATTTCAGCCTACTTTCCAGCTGCTGCAGAAAGGCAGGGCTGTAGGTAAACATCTTACTCTGCAAGAGCAGAGCGGGAGCTGCTGGGCTGGGGCCGGGCTGGGTTAGTGCCCTGGGAACAGACCGAGGGGCACAGCGAGCCCCCTGTGCGAGCCTGGCTGACTTCTTGTCACCCGCACAGTGACCAGCCCAGGCACATGGGGACAACATGGTCACGGGGTGCTCAGCCCCATGGGTAGTGCAGGCAGAGGCCGGTCGGCAAGTCAGGACGGTCTGCTTGGCACGGGCAAGCACGGAAAGTTTGCAGAGCACTGCCTGAACTAGTCTTACCTCCAGTGAGAGCGTCCTTGACATTCATTAAGGCTAAATTCACTCTCACATTTTAATCAATGAAATGGAAAAACAAGAAAATAGGAATGCATAAGCAAGCCTGGCTTTTTGTTTTGTTTTGTGGTAGTGTTTTTGTTTTTTTTTTTTTTTATCAGCAGTCTAACAAGCCCAGGAAAACACCCGCCTGCATGCCGGATTTGCCCAGGCAATTATCACAAATGCAGATTGAATAATTACGCATGCGAAGACCCGTCTGGTACCTGCCACATGCAATGACTCAATCTGTGTGCAGGTGCATGTGTCTGCGTACACCACCGCACGCTCCCCTTCAGCAGCAGAGCCGCGATACCTCTGCCCCCCGAGTGGAAAACTGAGCTCTTTCCACCACATCGGCCCTCCGGGATGCTGCGGGATGCTGGGGGGCTGCGGGCACTGGCTGGGGGCTGCTTCCCCTCGCCAGTGTTCGTGAGCATCCACCCTGCCCGCTGCAAACACTGCTGACCCACTTGAGCAAGGTCTAAAATCTGATGCCTCGCTCTCCCCCCATTACTCACTGAATTTACGCTGTCCCTTTCCCCAGGGGAGCTGCGTGCAGCCCCACAGCTCTGCTGGCTGCAGCTTTGTTTTGCAGTAATTCTGGCCTTTGCTTGTGTACCAGCAGAGCATGACTTTCCTTATATATTATACTTTGAGAGCAATACAAGAAAATAAAAATGAGTAACAGCTTGTTTCCCAGCCCTGGATGGAGCAACAATTTTGATGAATGGACAGACTAGTTGCATGAAAAAGAGCATGAATAATTTGCAATGAATAATATTCAAGTGTTACCTTTTTTTTTCCACTCATAAATTGCTTGCAAACTTTTTTTCCCCCCCGATCTGTTAGTCACCAGAGCAAATAGCAAGCAGAGTGTTGGAAGCATTTGTTTTCTGCCACCCCGAGCTGTGGTTAGGCGCTGGTCACTCTGATTGATGGGGAAGCTTGTACGAGCAAGTTTCTTTGGTTGACACCTCGAGGTTCCTGGGGCTTTGCGTATATTTCTTTCACAGGCAACAGCAGATGCTGAAACAGCTGTTGGCTTGCGACTGTTTGTAATTTATAAATTATTGCTTCCACAAGTCCCAACCAACACTGGAGCTTGACAGAGACCCAGGTTAAGAATGAAATACTTTGTGAAAAATACCTGTAGCTTTTTATGCTGCTAGAGTCACAGTTCACCATTTCTCCCCATTTCTCTGACATTTTGCTGGGGCTGGCAGGGTGAGGGTGAGGCCACTCAGCTCCGTCAGTATTTGTCTTGCGTGCATTAGCATAGCAGGTTGCCTCCTCTGACCTGCTTCGTCTGAGCTGGGATCCCCTACCTCTCTGGTTTTCCATTTCTTTCCCACTGTCCTATTCTAATCAGCTGAGATACTTCCCCTTTTTCTTTTGCTTGGACTCAAAGCAGTGTGAAAGAATGACCTCTCTTTCATGCGCATGATTGCATTTTAAACTTTAATAGCTTCCATACCATTTCTTAAGAGGCACTCTGCTCGGCTGAAGGTCCGTACATTGCACTCGGGTATAGGGAGCAGCCAGAACATGATGGAAAAGTACAGTCTCTGTGTCAGGTCTCCATCTGCATGATGGACACTTCACATTTAAGCTACACTTCTTTCTGCACTGAACATATGTGAGGTGGTGGTTCATCTCATAGAGCAGTTACTGACATCGTGCAGCTGCAAAGAAATCTGCTTTGCCTATGAAAAGACTGGAGTATAATGTAGCTAATGCTAATCAAGAGATATCTTAATAGATGCCAGCAGAAGAGGCTTCAGGGAGCGAATGTGACGCAGCCACAAAGCCTTTTCGCTCTGCCAGAGTCCCTGTGAAGGGCAGGGGAATGTTTAATTTCTGTGTGTGTGTGTCTTCAGGGCTGGCAGCAGAAACCAACACGGTCGAGATTAGATCAGCCCTGCTTATTCTAGAGGGAACGCATTTTTTTGGAATGCTACAAGTTTAATGATTTATTTCCTCCTGGTGCATCTTCGACTGGCGATGGCCTTTCTCGCATTAAAGGGAGACGGCTTCGATACACAAGGAACGATCTGGGAAAAGTGCCTTGTTAACACGGATCCCAGAACTGGGAGTTTAAAGCCCAAATTACTTCCTGGTTGTGAGATACGTGAATTATTAGCTCCTGGGTGGATAGCTCTGTTATGAACTTTGATGTTACGAACTTTGATGTGACAGTAGCTGCTCAAAGCAGTGGAAAAAGTATGTGTAAAGACCTGAGAGGTCTGCAAAAATCATAAGAGCTTTTCACTTATGGAGTCTGTCTTTTTCTCTCTTGGTGGAGTTGTCTTAGAGGCAATTAACTACATCTAGGACAGGGATGAGCTGAGGTTTCTTCTTTGCGTCTTTTGCTGGATTAGCCTAGATTGCAAGGCTTAGAAAGAAATTTGAAGTGCAAAGGGTGAGGGAGAGGTTGGGCCTTGAATAATTTTAGACCATTCCTGGCATCAGGGGAAAAGCAAGTGAACGCCACACTGAAATTAACTGCTTATTGCCTAAAGCAATTGCCACGTTCATAAGTTAACCAATTATTTGACCAATTATTTGACCAATGATGCTATGGCGAGAACTCACCCATCATTGAAAAACTCCTCTCCAGACAATCCTTCCAGTATTGAGCCTGTTTTTTCCACACTCTGGTGTTCCCCAGCACCTTGGGGATGAGCTGCCATGGTCTCGGGGGTGTGGGGAGACGCCCCTGCTGCGAGTGGGGTAGTGGTGCCCTGTGGATGAGGGCTAGGGAAGAGCAGCTCCCCTCATTTTCTGACCATCCTGGGAGAGGTGCAAAGGGCTCTGCTCTTGGCTCTGGCGCAGAAGACAAGAGCTGAGGCTGGAATCCAAGTCGCGGTGGATAAAATGCTGGAGAGGTGGGCTGGTCCCCACAAAACCCTCCAGACCACCTCTAAGCAGCAGCTGGCTTCGCTTACAGCCCCAGCTGAGATGAATGGCATTCCAGGGCTCACCAGCATCCCGCCGCTGCTTCTCCCTTTACAGCTGCCGTCTGGTCGCACCAAGCGGTTTAGCCTCTTGCATTTGCTTTTTGATGCAGATCCAGCAGGGAGGGTGTGTGGGAGTGGGAAGCGAGGGCACTCGTTGGAACCGCACTTTCCACTGCGAAAGCGGAGCCGAGGGTGAGCAGGGGCAAAGGATTCCTCCGTGACCGCTGCTTCCTTTGCCGTGAGAGCTTGCTCTGCAGTGCAGCGAGCACAGAGCTCCTTCCCACCCAGCAGGGAAAATGCCCTGGTAGCACGGCGCACACCCACAGCACAGCGCTGCAGGAAGAAAGGAGGTGGTTGTACAAGATGTAAAGATAGGATGCACAGCCCCGTAGGAGGGATGTGTGAGATGGATTGCAAGTGGGAACCAAGAAATATGCCTGCTTGGCTGGATTCTTGCAACATTTTTTTTTTTTTTTTTAACCGCAAGCATTCAGCACTGATGGTTTTCCATAATTTCAAGACACCTTTACCCTGGCTGCCAACAATCCTGCTGGCTCGCTGGGATTTGTCCAAGGGGCAATCCCTTCTTTGCTCCCTGTTGCTCTCAGCCCTGCGGTTGGACAGAGGCTGGAAAAGTTCTTCGCAAATCTCCACCTTTGGGATGGTGATGTTTAGCCCAGCTCTGATTTTTTTCCCTTCTCTTTTTGAATGAGAATAGCCACAGAGAAGACAGCATCCATCCCCAGCGAACTGGCGCTTGTATCCACCCCCAGGACAGCCTCTTCCTGACAGCCTGTCACTGCCTTGTCACAGCCGTGATGGATTTGTTCTGCCATCTCTTTATTAGTTCCCTGTGTAGAACAAGGAGGCTGGAGAAATCATGAGCAGTCCTTTAACCTCTCCTCTTCTGAGAGAGGAGTAATTCTGTACCCAGGCCTTTCCTGATGGACATCTGTCCAGCCTGCATCAAAGGGCACTCAGGGGGAGCGTTCCGTAACCTGCCCAGGACAAGCACATGGTAAGAAGTAGTCCATGGTGTATTTGTCATTTCTCCACATATTAACCTCTTAATTTGAAATTTCTTCTCTTTTCCACCGGAGATTGGAAAGCAGAAGAGCTGAGTCATCCCCTGAGAAGAAACCTCCCACAGCAGATGTTGCACCATGCGATCCTGCTGTCTCTTGCAGTCACTGCTGGAGGAACTCCTGTGTCACCTGAAGGCCTGCGTGGAGGTAGCACGGTCCCGTTCCTCCGGTCACATCGCTAAAGCAAAGATAAATTCCTTGTTCAGTGCCTGGTGCACTGCAAGTGTCAGTAAATCCTTCCTGTTTGGAAGCATCCCCGCCTGTATTGAGACCTTACCTTTGAAAGGTGATAATGTGAAAAGCATCCTGCTACATTTTGTAGTGAGGATCTATTTGTGTGTGCTATGTGGGGGACGTCCTGTCGTTTTCAACACTGTGACCTCTGGGTGACTTTTCTGAGCTTTCCTCTGGCACTGAGCAGAGAGAAGGCAGCTTTATGCCAATAATCTCGAATGAAAGTTTACAAGGGCTAAATTCAGTCCCTGTTTCTGTTCATGTATTGCCTGTGATTTAAAGCAAGTCACTTAATTTTCTTGTTCCTCATCTGTAATACAACACTGCATTTTCCCTCCCTGCAGCCTGCCTGCTTTCTGTAGATCAGATGTTGGCCCAGACAGGGCTGTCTTGGAAGCAGGTGCCTCAGCAGACTGCTGTAAATCACTCAAGCAGAGTCCTGGAATCACAGAATATCCTGAGTTGGGAGGGACACACAAGGATCATCAAGTCCAATTCCTAAAGTACCTTTAGTAGTTACTGATACTGCTGATACTTCAGTTTCCGCCAGTTCTCTGCTAACCAGACCACGAGTTTCATGACATTTTCTGCAATATTTAAACCCCATGTCCTTGCCTTAGCTGATTATGTGAGAAACTTGGTTCCTGGGTTTTGTTTGGGTTTTTGTCTTGTCTTTTAAAGGTACATCACTAGCACCAGTGCAAAAATGATCCTGAAAGTGTGAACGTTCCTTGTCTGTTACCTGATTTGTTTACCTGCTGGCACAATGCACATATTGGGTATGAACAAATGGCATCTGTGAAAAGTAATATACATATTTAAGTATTTTGGAGCCCAGAAGAGTTAAATGTCTGCTTTTGGGTTTCCCTCTGGGTGTTCCAAAACATCTGCAAGAGTTAAAGTTCTGTATATGTGCTGTCCTATATTACAGGAGCTACATTCATATCTTTCATTCTCAGCCTCCGCCTCCTCCTATTCAATTTACAGTCTAGACTGTTTAAAAATATCTTGTTACTGCTTTTTTTTTTTTTTCCTATGGAGAAAGGGCACTTGTGAGACAATGCTCTCAACTGGAGATTACACAGATTTGTTGCATGTTGGTGCACGATAACAGGAGAGGTTCCAACAAGCTCCAATATATAATAAACTGTGAAAGCATAAATTGCATATGATTAAACCTTTGATGGTGGGCTGTTAGGAATTCCCAGTGCAACATGCCACGCCGCCTTTTACATCAGCCCTAACAATGACAGTGCCAGACTCGTTGGCTCCAAGGGGTTAATTATACATTATGGATGAAACAATGCAAGGATGCTTGTTAATACTCAATTATTTGCATGGTAACCCTGGGTGACTCCCTTACTGCTGCTGCCAATTTGCAGTGCTCACCTGGGGCAAGATAGGAGAAGGCTTGTCATTCCTCACCCAATCCACTTTCTTTCTGCCCCTCCTTGCTGGTTTTTTTCCTATTTGCAACACCAATTTGCTTGTCAAGGTGTCTGACAGGTGAAAAGCCTACCTGATTATTGAAATTGTAAGGTCAAAAGAAATGTAATCCATCTGCCGTGGATGGCAATGTGCAGCTGATGCTGGTCCAGGGCAAAATAGAGATGAGGGGCAGGTGAGGTGGGCAGGCAGGTGCTGATGGGCAACTCTTATGGGAGTGGTAAAGCAGTGGGGGATAAAAAGGGTCAGAGAGGAAGTACTCGGGCTGGTGGTGGCTATCTGGCTGCCTCTTAAGCAAAGCATTGACTGGGAAATCTTGCATTTAGTTCTCCGGGAGTTGGGGCACCTTGTGGATCTAAGTTTAACAGTGCAGGTTCCTCTTGCTCTTCCCTGTGAGTGTTGCAGGGCAGCTGGATTGGGAGGTGTGCATGGGGCTGGGTGAGGTGCTGCTGGAGCTGCTCCAAAGCCTGGCTGTGCTCCTTCAAGCACCCAGAGCCTGCCCGGGGGATTAATTGCATTTAAACCCTGCTGGGATAGTTCAGGGCCATGTGGCGTTGCTTCCCTGTGGCACTGCTTCCCTGCAGCACGTGTGGGGTGAGGGTTTGGGAGGGAGAGCTGGGTGATGTTCTCTGATGTGCTGGGAAGGGGCTGGAAGCCATCCCCCTACTTTTGGCACCCCAGCTCCAGGGGCCTGAGCACCTTTTACCTGCTGGAAGCTGGAGCTGACATTGGAGAGGTGAGCTGGGATAAGGTGACAGGCTAAATGCTGGGAATGGAGCGGAGGTGCCATGTCCCGAGGAAGATTTCTGAACTTCTGAGTTCTCTCCTTTTCAAAAGAACACAATTAACTACATTAACTTCCACAAACCTGGGATAAAATCATCCTCTCAGCAATTGCAGGCTTTGTGTTTTTTTTTGTTGTTCTTTTAAAAATAGCCTGAATGTTCCTACTGCGTTCCCACACTAACTAACCCCTGCTAAAATCAAGGCGATGTCTGCCTTATGTCTTTTCTAGGCTGAAGGAATATTTGAGGTTTTAAAGATATTTCTTTCTTTAAAAAAGACTTCGGGGGGAAGCCTACGGTAAATATGGCTCTGACCTTATCTGAATTGTTCCTGTGCACTGAATCTAGCCAAGGACTCTTGAATAAAACAAACTTGAAGTTTCTAGGCCAAGTAGGTTTTGAGATATGGCTCTACGATAAATTGTTAGAGGAATATTTCAAAGACTGAATTGCACCTCATTTTTCAAAGTCCCATATCTCACAAACACCTTGTCTGATCTGCCACAAATTTTGTCAATAAATTATCCTCTGGCTACTGATCGCATATGCAAAGTCTTCAGCAAAAAAAGCCACACAAATCTTTGCTCCCACCTTAAACACCTCCCTCCTGGCAATAAGTCCCCTCCTCCCCTCAGTGCTGGCAGAGTTTTTTGGGGGCTATAAAAATAATCCTGTATAACCCCGACAGTGTAGTGCTGAGTGGAAAGTCACGGGGCATCTGGTCCCAGCTATCTTCCTAAAACCTGTGGTTTGCAGGAACATAATTGTGGAAAGCTACTCCCAGTTTTGAATGGGGCTGTGTGGTTGCTCTGAATTGTTCCATCCGGCAGCTGGTGGAGCAGTTTGGGGCTGTAACTCCTCTTCTTCCTCCACTCCAGCCCCCTGTGGGCCAGGAGATGCTCTGGGATGGCTGTGACGTGACCTGGGCTCGCAGCCTTGTCCCCCCCCACGTTGCAGGGCTGCTGTGTGCAGCCAGCCCGGTGGGCATGAGACCTGGCAAGTTTTGGGGCTGGCGGTGCCCACATTTGTGGCTCCCTGGCTCTGCTTTCCCGAAGATTTAAAATTTAGAGGTTTGTACCACCTGTAAGACCAGGAAAGGGAGAGAAAGATGTGACCTTAACTTACGGAGCATGGTGTTTTCAAGTACTTTGTTATGGGGAAGTCGGATAAAATAGGAAGTTAGAAACTAAGTATTTGTAGACTCTTTTATTTAGTGGGTGAGCTCCAGGTGAAACGAGAACAGAGAAAAAGGCAAAGGGATCTGAATATGAGCCACGAACAAGACTAGCATGGCAATGGTGAGCGTGGAATCAGCATTGCTTACTGTCAGCCTTCATGTTTTTTATTCACAATAATTAATCTCAAGGCATTATGTCTCTGTGGCAAACTCTCTCTTAGCAGAAAGGACTTGATAAATCTGTGCTTCTATTTCAGAGACATGGACAAGCATTTTTTTTTCCCTTTCCCCCCGTTTGTACACTTGCAAAGATAAGCCTCTTCTTTTCTGGTATCTGCATTCAGATCCGTGAGGGAGTTATTAACTGAACTGGCAGGGCTAACCAGCAACAATGGGACAACGACCCTGTCCTTGTAGTAATTTGTTCCGTGACGTTATAAGGATCCAAATTAAATAATCATTTAATAACAGAATAAAGAAGTTTTGCGTATCTGTCCTTATGATGATTATTTCCTTTCCACTGGTCTTTTCTGGTCTTCCTTTGGTTCCTAAGGAAATAGAGTAACAAGATTTATTTATTTATTTTCCCCCACAGTTAGGTCCTGTCTGAAGCCCCTCAGATTTTCAGTGGTAAAAACATCCATTAAAGCTCATAAAATTAACAATTTCTCAGGCTTAGATATCCCATACTAAGATCCATACTCTTCTGTGAGAGACTTATAATAAATTTACAAAAAAAAAAAAAAATCTTTGAGGAAATATCTGCTGCTACACTGAAACATAAAGGAGAAATTTGGGATGCTCTCATTAAGACCTTACTAGTCCCTTAAAGTACTTCAAAGCCAACACTTCTAAAGAAGCAAAAGGTAAGTGACGTGGGGAAGTGTTTTCGTCTCCATTCAATTATTTCAGCAATCAGGTTAGTGCTGAAATTGAAATCCTATCCATCCTCATTACAAAGATATAATCAATAGCCGTAATTTAGAAGTTGGGGAATATCTTCATTAATATCCTCTCTTAAGTGCGTTTTAAATGTCATTGTATTATTAGCCAGCAATTATTTTCTCATAGTATGAGACTTAGGGTAAATATTTCAGAAATCTTATATGCCCTGCTAAACCACACCAAGCTGATAATCATCTAAGAAATCGGTGAATAAACAAGCACTTGAAATGCTTTTTCACCAGACAATGTTTTTCTTCAAGCTGCTGCCTGACAGCAGCGCTTCTTAGCAGAGCCATCACTCTGCATTTATTTATTTAAAATACCGCTTTTTTTTTTTTAAGTGCATTTCCCCAGCTGCCAGCTCAGGCTGCTGGGCTAACCCCGTGGCTGTTGACCCCCGCAGTGGTGGTTTAGGGTGGAGAGGTGGTGCCCCAGGGCAGGGGCTGGGATGCTAAATCTGTCTGCTGGAGGTGGGCACCTGGGAGCAGATCCAGGGTCTGAAACCCCATTGGTGAGCAGTGTGCAAGCAGGCTGGGCTGAAATATGTGTATGTGGGGGTCTCTTCTGTCCTGTTGGCATGTAGTTGCTGCAGGACTCTCAGTGAAGACCCCAGGGTGAGGAGGAGCGTCAGCAGCAGGATGTGAATTCCCGTGAGGACTTTGGCACTGGCAATACAAGCTGGGGGCTGACACGGGAGCACTTTCTCTGCGTTGTGCGTGCTGACCAGGCACTAAAGGGAGTGGGGACGGAGAAGCTGGTTTTCAGTCCATGAGAAGGTTTGTTGGCCACAGAACAGAGAGGTCAGAACTGACATGGAGGTGCTGAGGTGGCTGCGACGGTCACAGCATGCCCACAGGCGGAGGCTGTGGTAGGAGGGCATGGTGTTGTTGGCAGAGTGTATCTGGAAGCTTTTGTGGGAAACTGTCCTCCACGGGTTGTGAGAGCCAAGAAACCCCCTGATGAAGTGAGCATGCAGTCGTCTGGGAAAGCTCTGCATGAGCGGGACT
The DNA here is from genome assembly GCF_964034855.1 of Anser brachyrhynchus. NCBI lineage: Eukaryota > Metazoa > Chordata > Aves > Anseriformes > Anatidae > Anser > Anser brachyrhynchus. Next base: position 7,258,614 of record NC_137710.1, on the reverse strand, counting down.
CTGGCCACGGCCCCATCCATCGCGAGCCATGGCTCTTATCTCTGCACTGCATGGAGGAATTGGCTTTAGAAAAGGCTCTAGGTGATATATTTCCTCCCTTCCACCGCATGTGTAGCGGGAGTTGCTGGGAGCAAGCTTTGTGTTTGTTGGTGGCATGTGAAACAGTATCTTCCAGGAAACTTCAGAAATATTTTATGAAGTGTAGCAATAAAAATATCCATGTGGTGCGGCCCATGCAAAATAACACGCTTGGCTGGAAGCACTATGTACGGTTCCTATAGTGCACTATTCTTCCACAAAAAGAAAAAAAGAGAACTCGTGCAGATGGATTTCATCTCCTTGGTATTTGGATACCCATTACACAACCCCAAACAGCTTTTGTAGGGCAGTTGTAGAAGTAGTTATCCATGGCAAACCTTTCCAGCTCGGATCACGGGCTGGGCTGTGCTCAGGTTGGCCCTGTCAGGTTGGATCCGGCCCCGTGCTTCTGGCTCTGCCCCCAGGGAGCCCCAGCAGCCGTGCTGAAGCCATTAACTCGGGGCTGGAGCTCTGCAGGCGGTGCTGCTGGTGGGACACGGGGCTGGGGGCCGTGCGAAACCGCCCGCGGGGAGACAGGGAAATCCTGCAGGAGAGGCTTTGCTTCTGCTTCCTGGGAGGACTCTACCAGCGGGATGGTCTGGGCCACCTTTGAAGAGAAAAGAAAGATTAGAGTGCACTCTTGATGTATCTGAGCAGTATTAATTAGTTAATATGGGTTCTGCTTTGTAGCTCCTGCCGCTGTGCTCCATAAGGGGTTTGCTACGTGCTTGATAAGAGTCCTCGTGTGGCGGCAAGTCCCGTGCCTTTCTGCTGGAGTTCTGAGGCCTTTGGATATAGGGCTTGACAGGATGTGAGCAAGGCGAGTATGCCCAAGGGACAAACTGGGCAGCTCTTCAGGGCTGGCATTTCTAGATCTGATAAGGGATCGTATGCAAATAAGCCCTAATGAATGTTAATTACTGGGAGAGTTACATACTTTGCTTGATTCTTTTTTGGCAGCTTGTGCAACTGTGTTTTTGTATAGCTGGCACTTGAAACAGTTGATTTCAAAAAATAATAATCCTCTGTAATTACAATTGCTTTATTAAAGGTTGCAGGGCTTATATGATCTCTGTAGTGAATCTTTATGAATTCTTCTATCTAGATAGTCATCTCCTGGCTCTTTCTCCAAAACAGCACTGCATGGGTTGCTCACTGCTCATATGAGCTTATTTGCCAGCCTTTCCCAGCCTGGATCCCATGATTTCTAGTAAGATGATGAGGACTGTATTTTGCTCAGGATGTCTGTGGGTGGAAGCCCAACTGTCAGTTTGACTTAGTCCTGATGATTGACTTTGGAGGTAGCTTCCTGCTGCACAGCACAGCTTCCCACGATTCGGCTAACAGTTTGGGTATCAGCTGAGGGCTGCAGAGCAGAGGTTTGCCCTGGTCCTGGGTGCAGAGTGCCCCTGAGAAGTCCTACGGTTAGAAAGTCCTTTTGTGCCCAGCCTCAACGGGGCTGGAAGGCTCACGGTGCCCTTTGCCTACCACCTGGGGGCAACTGCTTTATACCCACACCCTCGCCGTGCGGATGGGCTGGGGGGAAGAACTGCTCTGAGCATCTGAGATGGGAGCAGGTCACCGTGTGCCCAGCCCCTTGGTGCAACCCGTTCTAAAAAATCCCTGTCCCCAAACTCTCCTGCGTGATGCTCCCCTCTTGGTGTTTTTCTGTTTAGCTCCGTGACCTGCAAGATCCCCCGCTGTGCTGGCTTGACCTGGCTCACTTCTGTGGGCTGCTTGAGCAGTTATATTTTTTCATAACTCAGCTGGAGGAACATCTGACTTTGCTAAGCTCTGCACAGTGAGCTTGTCCCGCGTGGCTCTGCAGGCGGGTCATGCGTCAGGTTTGGCAGCGCTGGGGTGATGAGCTTGTGCCCGTTTCCACTGGAGCTACAATCACTGGCTCTGTGACAAGTTTCCTGTCCTGACTCATAGCTGCTGAGTCACGTTTAATTTTATCTCCCTTTGAAGGGAAATGGCATTTGGTCTCAGTTTTCTTTTGTTATTATTTTTAACGTATCGCAATGCTTGATAAGTTTTGGTTCACACTTTTTATTTTTGCTGTTAACACTCTTCCAGTTTCAGGCTGGCTGCTGCAACAGCATAATTGTGTGTGAGGCTGTGAGTTGGAGTAACTGTTGTTGAAATTGCTGGAATAGCTATTGGAATGATTTGATATAGCTATTTCTGTCTGTCTTTCCTCGTCTCTGGCCGATGACAAATGATCTGGGGGAAAGCACAAAACTTGCACAATAGATCTATCCAAAATGTGCACTCGAAGGAAGTTTTGTCCCAAAGTAGGAGGCTGCATATTCCTTAAACACATTTGTGCTTTGTTACTCACACTGCTGATTTTGTGTTTTAGCAGCCTTCTAAACTTGTGTAAATCTGGCCTTAATGAATTAACCAGCTCACAGACAGCAGATTCAACCTGCTTTGATCTTACTAATGCACTTTTCTGCAGTCAGCTGGGTGGGAGAAGACGGTAAAAGCCCATTTGGAGGAGTCTCTCCTGGTGATCTGGGTGCTGAGTTTCCGTGGTGCTGTGTTACTGCCAAAGGACAGGGTGCCAGAGCTCAGGGAGCGAGCAGGAAGTCTTGCTGGGTTCACGCATGGCGTACATACCATACCGGCGGGTACATACCATACCGGCGGGTATATACCATACCGGCGGGTATATACCATACCGGCGGGTATATACCATATATATATACTGGGGCGTGGCCCCCAGGGCCGCCTCCCCCCGCAGCCCCTCGCCCACCCCGCGGTGGCCCCGGTTCCCAGTGGCGCGGGGCGCGCAGAGCCTGGCCACCTGCCAGCAGCAGCAGCGGCTTTTCTTTCCTGGCTAATCGCTGATAAAACAGGAAGGCCTTGATCATCCCTTCTGACATGAATAACGATGTTATCTCCTGTGATGTATGACCCAGAGCCAGATAATGTCCTCTGGCAGGCCTTTTTTCTCATGAGATGTAAAATACAATGATTATGTTACAAGGGGGAGATAAAGTGGCACAATCTTCACTAGTTCAAATAACTAATTGAAGCAGGAACTAGTGGAAATGGCTTCCTTTGTTCCCCAGCCATTGTTGATATAACAGCGCTTATAATGAAAGCCGAAGCTGTTGCCCTCTTTTTTTTTTTTTTCCTTCTCTATTTTTTTGCCTTTTGAACTCGAGTGCCTTCTCTTCTGCTTCCTCCTCCCTGTTTCCCTGGGGGAGCCGAGGACAGCGGTGATTTCTAGCAAGGGGTCCTGTTTTCCAGCAGGTCTTGTGTGTGAGCGTCGGGAGGATGAAATCAATAAGTAGCTCTCATTCTTTGTTTCCCTAGAGGACTTTTGAGAATGGAAAAATTGAGACCAGTGCTCTCCAAACCATAATTACACTTTTTTTTTTTATATTTTATTTGCTTTCATTTTTTTTTGTGAAAGCAACAAACCTAATTACCTGGCAGGGATGGTCACTGGGGGTATATTGATATCTCAGTGAGCGTACAGTAGTTATCACAATTGAGTTCAAAGATTAAAAAAGCGGAAGGCAAAAAGAGCGCCCCCTCCCCCCAGCCATGAAGTAGCTTGTTGTAAAAAGCAGGAGGGATGACAGCGTGGCTTTACACAAGGGGTGATGCCGTGCTGTTGTGGTACATCATCATTAAAGGTGTTGGGAGGATTGATTCTTCACAGCCTGCTCTGATCATTAAAAAAGGTGCTATGACACAGGGTCTTTCCTCCCGTGGGCAAATGAGCCTCTTTGGACCTAAACTGGCTTCAAATATGAAACAAGGATTCTTTGCTTTAATATATATTTATATATTAATGTCCACAGTACTTAAAGAACAGCATTAAATATGAGACTCTTGTCAGAGGCTATCTATTGCAGCTTTACAGCCGCGGCGGGTGCTGCACTGCTGAGGAGCAGGCTGTGCCCTGATCACTCGGTAACCTGGCCAGATGGAGCTGATAGAGACGTATCCGACTGGGTGGCAGACACAGAATTTAAGAGGCTTGCTCCTATCCATCTAGGAATATAGCAACATCGTAATGAGGTTAGACTTCAGCTCTCATGATCCCAGACCATTGATGCTGTACTATCTGATGCCTCTGACTCACTGAACTTTAATTAATCTTTTTGGGATTCATCTTCTAGAAAAGGCTCTGACTTGTGTGATACAGGCTTGCTCTGGCTCTACCTTGTCCTTGAGCTGCAGCCCCTGTGAAGTCAGTGGGTCTGCAGCTGGTGCTCTCTTCATCCTTGGGGCCAAGTCCTGTAAAGCTCAGCTCCCACAGCTGCAGGGAGCCAGGAATCTTGCCTTGGGCCCAAATAGGGGATGAAAAGCAGGCCATCGGCTAACTGAAAAACTTTAACTGGGCTTTGCAAGGCATGTGAGTGACCCAACTTCGTATTTTATTGGAGGATAACATAGATGTAAAAGGCTCGTAATTCAGCAGTGTGCTATGAAGTTTCTGCGTACAGGACTGGGATGTGGCAGGAGGGCAATGAACCGCGGGGCTGCTGCAGAGGCACCCGGAGCAAGATGAGTAAAGGGGTGGGTGAAGCAGATGCAGGCCAGACACAGGGTGGGCTCACCACCTCTTTGAAGATGAAGCTGCGCTCCCAAAATACTGTCAAAGCGGGGTGAGAAATCCCAGAGTTAGGCAAGAGCAGGGCACCTGGGTGCTATTTATGACTGAGCTACTGTGTGACCTTGAGCAGCTCATTGCACCTCTGAGTCATGGCTCTGCTTCCCTAACTGCAAAACGAGCGTTACAGTAACACCTACTTCGCTCACAAGGGCATCATGTGGTGCAATTTGATAATTAATCGAAGGTAGGAAAACATCCTCTGTGGCATTAAGGCTGCGATGCAATGCTCTGGTCCTCCCAGTGCTCGCTTGCAGGCTGGGAACGTGGCTGAACGCCTCGACTCCAGAGGGTGCTTTGTTCCCTGTAAGCACAGGAAGAAATACTTGCAGAATTGGGACCCCTGTGCAAAGTTTTATGAGTTACCACATGGCCACTGTGCAAATCAATTACTGCAGCAGGTCTGTAATGAGACTAAGTTACAAAACAGTTACTGATTCTACAGCAACTTGAGCAGATGCCAAAAAATGTGGCCAATAATTAGTGACCGCCTGACAGATCCAGGGCTTCTCGGCAGCTTTTGCTCGGTGCTGGGTTCACCGTGCAAGCGATTCTGGAAATGGGCCTGCTGGTGAGGTCAAATTAGCTGTTGTTTTTTAAAATATTTGTTTCGTGTCAGTCTTTGTTAGAATCCCAGTTTAAAACCTTTCAGGTGTAAGTACAAAGCTTAAAAGCTTTTCCACAGCTCCACCCTTAAGAATGGGTTTAATCCTTTTAACAAAGCTCTGATCTGACAGTTTATTTCGCTCTAGGCTTTAGCTTCAGTGGTTGCAGCCAAAACCTGACAAGTTCTTCTTGTTAATTCTGAATCTATTATCCAGTGACAAATGTATCTCCCACTTATATGTGACACTGAGAATGAAATGCATATGATCAAATTTCTTATAGCTGGAGTGGGGCTGGTTGTTAAGAACATCTCCATATCTTTGCAATATGACAGTCAATCCAAACCCATTCTTTTTCAGTAGCATGTCTCAGCCTAGTTTGGGACACTCATGATGGGTTGCAATCTGCTGCTATACTCTGCAAAGATTAAAGAAAGGCTAAAAATAAACCTGTCATTTTCCCTGGACACTTTCTTGTGAAATGCAGAGAGATACGTCACTAGAATGCAAAATAAATTCGTATGGATTTTTTATCGTATGTTTTTTTTTCTTTTTCTTTTTCTTTATGGACAGATGGAGTCACTGTCGTTTCTGGTTTCTCATTTCTAAATACAGTGGTGTTATGTACAGCCTTCCACCTGAAAGCTTGTCTTGGAAGCCAAAAGAGAGAAAAAATGGATTTTTACAATAAAGCCAAAAAAGTTATTAATTCCTATAAGTTTGCCAATACACAGGATGCAGATAATGTATTTGATGAACTCAGATCCCTTCTCTGCTCATAAAATATTGGCATGCTGACGAAATTTATATTCTGAAATACAGCGTGTGTGACATGAGGCTGCTTTTTTCCTTCTTTTTTTTTTTATTTCTATAGGATTGAGCTTTTGCTAGTGACAGACTCACGTCTGCAGGAGGATGGTGCCCCAAAAGATTGCAGGGCACTGAGAGCTGGGAGAGCTCTGACACTGTCCGAGTGACCCTGTCACTTGTTTAGTCCCTCTCCAGCCGATCTCTTGCCATCTGGTTTCAGTGTGTGTCTGGACCAAAACCACTCAGACCAGTGCCATCACTATCTCGTCCTTTAGAGACCCATATTTTCCAGCCCCCATCGTTATTCCTGGGCTTTTCTGCAGCCACATCGTGCTCCCTTAAAGGCTGGTGACAGCAGAAGATGCAACGCGTTAGGTGTTCTGGGTGTTTTCCTGAAGGCAGCTGTCTTAGAAGTGGCTGTCCTGAGAGCTTCCCCTTTGCTCGTTCCTGAAGCAGTGCCAGGAACCGCCCAGCTCTTACAGATGGGTCCGTGAGGGAGAAGTGCTCGCAGACGGGGCGTCTCTGGCCAAAGGTGCCTTGTGTCGCTGCAGTCAAAGGCGCGATGGTGACGGAGAAAGTCAATTTCCTGTTAAATTAGCTTGGCTGTTTCTCTAGGAAAGGTGGAATTTTAATGAAAGTGCTTATTAATGGATGAGCCCAGAGGGAAGAGGATTTGTGGCGAGGCCAGGGCTTTATAAGGAAAGCCTTACCTCGTAAAAGGCCACAAAAGATGCTTACAGGACTGAACTTGGTCTGCTCGGGAATCGGCTGCTACTACAGAGGGACAGTCTTCCTTTTCCCATAAAACATGCATTAAGGGTGCCAACTAAGTTGGTTCTTTTTTATATCAGTCACAAAAACAGCGGGAGGTTTAGTTCCTGTCAAACTTTATGGGCCATTTACAAGGAGGCCTTCCCCAAAGTATTTCACAGGCCAAATAAAAATAAATGGCACTGAAAAATTTTATAATACAATGCACAAACTGTTGTGGTAGTGGGAAAACCTGTGCCAGAGACCTCTTCTCCGTCTCCTGCACAGAGGAATTAAACTGGAATTTTAATTATTGTAGCTTGCATGGCATTTTTCATTTTCAAGCATTAACATAGTCTCAGGGTCGCCTTGGGAAGGAGGGAGATCTGGTTTATAGAGATGGGAAATGTGGTGGCAGAGGTGCAGCTCCGTGTCCTGGTGAGGGGCAGCAGCCCCACAGCTACGGCGAGGAGACCCCAGGGGAGGCGGTGGGTCTGAGCAGGGTTGGGCAATACCTGCGGCACTGGGGCAGCTGGGTTCACATCTGCTGTGCTTGAGTGTCCTGTCTAGGTGCTTGTATGTGGGCTCACGTGTGCCTGTTGAGCCCCTAAGCCCAATTTCTGCAAAAACCCGGGCTTAAGCTTGGAGGCTCAAGCCTTGGTTGAGGCTGATGTGGCTGCGCAGCTGCTGGGGAGGCGCTTTTCCCCATTACTTCACATTTCTACTCAGAATGGGAGGCCAAAAGGAAGGAGCTAATTCAACCCCCTCTAGGACCAGATGAAACATTTGGAGAGGAACTGAGTGGGTCGGCTTACAGTGAGGAGCCTGCTCACAGGAATAGCTGCATTTCCTTCCACAGAAGTTTTATCCTCTGCCGAGCCACAGGGAGGAAAACACTTCTGTCTCATGAGCAAAGCAGGATCTGAATAACTGCTTGGAGAGGAGCAGCTCCTGTGCATATTTTTAATAGAAACGGGTTGAGCAGTCGCTTCTGCAGCGAGCCGTCTGCGCTGACGGGCGAGCTTCACAGCTCGCTCGGTGAACTGTTGCACTGCTGAACCCGCCGTACCTCGGTGCTGGATTTACCGCACCAACAGCTTTATCGGAGGAGTGAAACAACAGCTTGCTGCTACAGCAAGGGAGAGGAACAATCTACCCTTCAGCAACCAAATGGGCAGCGAGCAAAGATGTTCTCCAAATAGTTTCTCTTCCTCGCGCGCTCTCGGCAGCCCTGCTCAGTAAGGTCAGGTGTTGGAGCAGCAATGCGATTGCACCATTGCTTCCTTAGATTGCACACTTCAGAAAAATTAACAAGGAAATCCCTTTACTGACCTGATGATGTTAGAGCTGCTGCTGCGGTGTTAGTTTTTTTTCCCCCACAAGGATGGTCCAACACTAGAACCAGTCCCCAGAGAGGAGGTGGGGTCTCCATCCTCACTGATGCTCAGAACTGACCTGCACTGTGGTCCTGAGCCACCTGGTCTAAATGGAGCTGGGCTGAGCAAGGCGTTTGACAGGGACCTGTAGCTGGTTTCTCCCTGCCCTGCTTTGCATTTCAGGCTATTCAGAGATGGAACAGCTTGAATGATTTTGGTTCGGCAGCGATGCCCTCGGAGCAGGAGTCCTGGCAAGGGCAGGCTGCCTCTGCCCCAGCACAGCCCTCGGCTCTTCTGCCAGGGCACGTGGTGCCACGCGGGGTCAGGAACAGGAGCCGGGATGAGATGGATGCGGGGAGCTGATTTAACCTGACAGTAAATAAGTTCCTCTGAGCCAGGACAAGTCGGGGCACGGGAAAGGTCTGGCTGCAGGTACTAATGCTTTGATGAGGATGGACTTGAAATGCATCAGGCTGTGCTTCTCTCTTTCTTCTTTATTTTTCTTTTAAGTGTATAATGAGGTTAAGAATTTTCTCAGTGTGCTGTTGTTTTATGACTCTGATGCTGAAGTGCTCAGAAGAAAAAAGGTGGGGTAAAATCAGGAATGACTCCAAAATCTTATTAGGAAACAAACAGAAAATGGGAGCTTTAAAAAAAAAATAATAAAACCAATAAAAAATGAAAAGCAAGCAAACCAAGGCAAAGAGAGTTTGTTTGTTTTTGGCTTATTTTCATATCCTCTCCTGTTCTCATCCTTTTCTGTTCTTTCCACCCACGAGATCTTCTAAAAAATGTTAATTTTTCAAGCCTCTATTAATCTGCCATTCTGTTTGTGACATATCTGAGTGGTTCTCCTAATGCTGACAGGCTTAGTTTGCATTTGCTATGATGCTGTATCAACTCTGGTTCGAAGTCAAGCTATCAACAACAGGACATGGCTTTGAAATAAGCTTCTGGGATAAACAGAGCTGTAAACCAGTGTTCGCGACAATTTTGCATAACAATGTAGAACAGGGAGACGTTATTCCCCCTCCACAAGTACCTGTAACTTCATGGGTTTGATTCAAAGCTTTGAGACAGGGATGCACTAATTGAGAAGATCTGAACGCCTTAAAACATACAAGTATCCGTTTGCTTTCGAGCTTCCATGACAGGTTCTGAGAAAAAATAATGACTAGTAATGTTAACACAAAAGACATTGTGCTGTAGAAGGGACTAACTAGATTCATTTAATTTTGAATTTGCTCTGGGTAACATCAAAGTAACTAAAACGCTGTTAATCTTCCTACCTGAATGAGATGTCTGCTAACAGGGAGGTGCGAGGGAGGGAGGTGCCTATTAAACGAGTTTAATTAAGTGAAAGTGACAGCATTACCCGGGGAGAAAGTACTGCCTTTCATTTCTTAGGTGGTGTCTAGTCCAAGGCGGGCAGTAACGCCCTGTCTGCCTGTGCTCTCCTCCGAACCGACGGCACGAGCAGGTGCCGGGAGCTAAGGGGTGCCTGCGCTGGGGCCCTGGTGTGCTGCCTGACAGCACAGGAGCCTGGTGGACCTGGGGGCCTGGCTGTGTGCCCCGTGAGCTCGGGGATGAGCATCCCCCCTTGCAGAGCACTCAGCCGCTGCGTCGAGTGTCACCAGCCCCAGCGGGCAGTACAGAGTTCGGTGTTGGGTCCTCACCCAGCTCCCTGCAGGAGGTGGAAGATGAAGCTGTCTGCTCTCCTGCTGCTTTCGTCCTCTGTCTCCTGCTAAGCTATAAGCTCCCTGGCACTGGCAGGCAGAAGAATGGTGTTTTCTGCTCTCCAAGGTGACCGATATTCACAACACACGGGAGTTTATGACCTTGCACGATGCCCATGCAGCCACACTGGTGGAAAAGGGTTTGTAAGAAGTGGTGGAACCAAACCTGCAAGTCACCTTCCTCTTCCTCACCGTATGTGTGCGTGTCTGTGGGAGACGACTGGTGGTTCTGCCCAGTTTTATAGCCCATGGCTTTGTCTGCTCTTTGCCAGCGTTTTTTCCACAGTGATAACTGGGTTTTCTAAGTTACAGCACAGCTAAATGGAGGATAACTGAACTTTGTGATGAAGCAGGTTTCCCTGTGAATTGCTTCCCGCACTCTGCATGGGCTGGGTGTGACACAGAGGGCTGAACACCGCTCCTCATGAACGGGGCTCACGGTGGCCTTTGCACCTTCCTCTTGGGAAATATGCCCCATTGATTGTAGGGCATTCTGCTGAAAGGGACTGAATTGCTCAAGGACCTTAATTCTGCAGTCTTTGCTTTCATAGTTAGATTTTTACATTCCATCTTGGAAATAACAGCAATCAAAATGAGTCCAAGGTACTAAACAAACAAACAAGAAAACCCACACCAAAACCCTGGTTTTACATAAGAATTATTTTGAATTATGCTTTCATTTTGTGAGAATATCCCACAAAAATATTTGCTTTTCAGTAAATTGCTGAAAGGCTTTTGAAAATACGTTCACTCTTCCAGTAGAGAAAAACATTAAGAGAGAGAAGTTTCCAATTTTTAATGACAAGTAGACTTTTACTGAAGAAACTCTTCTCCTCACAAATGCTTCTAAAATTTGATAAGTTCTGGTTACTCAGCCTGTGTTGCAGACTCAGGGTCTATTCTTGTGAGTAAGGGTCACAGGATCAGGTCTTACTACGTGACTCATCTTTCCTCTCCACAAGAAGCAATACCTTGAAGAGCTGTGCCTGACTGGGCAAGGTCTGAGTAGGATTGTTTATGCTGCCGCAACAAAAAAAATGATGGAAGTTAATTTAAGTTAATATAATCTCAGTAATCACTGGATTTATTGCCCAGGAAAACTTAAGACCTTTCAGGCTCTTCGTTTTGCCAAAAGCTGAGATCATGGTTTCTAAACTTTGCTGCTTTGTGCCGATGTGCAGGTGCTAATCATTTCCATGCTGCCGAGCCGTAATTTGCTGGCCTCCTATATAAAACATACCAGCTTTTCACAGTGCCCTCTTATATATGCTGCTTTACGAGGAAACTATAACTAACAATTAAACCAGCATGTAATGTATTATTTTCTTAGTTTATGGAAGATTGTTTTATGGGGCAACATATTAACAAGAGGCGCCTGGAGGTGCGTGGTTAGTAGTGTCCTGCCCTTCAGTAGTTCACATTCACACGCAGATATGAACATATGATGCTCATCGATAATCAGGTTGCAAATGGCTCTGTTGAGTAATTGCAGCATTAGTCTTCCCTAACTGAAGCTTCAAAGTAATTTCAGCGGTTTATAATTACAGAGTTAGCGGACTGTAATAATTTCCAAATGTTTTGGAGCTGATTTTGAAGCATATCTGCAGTGTGTAGTTATGGTAAGTCTCAAAGGGCCAGATCCTGGAGAAATTACTTTGACAGGTAGGCTGGGACGCTTCTTTTTAGTGAAGTAAAGCCTGTCGGGGAAATCTTTGCTGATGTCTGAGACTTACATGAGAGACATGAGCTGGTCTGGATAAAATGGTACTTCTGAATGGGTCAGAGGAGAGAAAGGAGAGGTATGCAGACATTACTGAATTTGTGGGACTAGGAGCATTTTAATTACTATTTGGGTGCAAGTTCTATTAGAAAAACACATTTTTTCCCTTTATTTTTATGCACCAAAACTACTGACAGTATAGATCTTAATGTATCCCAGTGGATGAATTTGAAGTGAGGCAATTTCATTGATTAGAAACACTTTCTCTTCTACGAAGCTTAGGCTTGTGGAGCTTCTGCTCTCCATATGTAAAAAAAAAAGAGACTGTGGATCAGGTTTTCAAGGGTAGTGAAGTGGTTACTGATGGCGATGAGTACCTTAAGGGGATTCTCAAAAGCACCTGAGCTGATCAAGTCACATGAATGACTAGTTCATTCCTGGCATTTGTGCCTAAATAAGCCTGGAAACTGGGCCTGAGGGACACAGAGAGGAAGGCAGTCACCCCAGTTGTCTTACCCTAGTGACCTAGTCTCAACATTTTTCTCAGCGCAGCTTTTTATGGTTGACCACAAGGCTGCATATATTAATGCACTCGTCATATTCATCCACTGAATAACCCTCAACAACTTTTCAGGGAGGTAAGGCTTCAATTACTGTGTCTAGGATTATAAAATACAATTCTCGATCTCCTTTGTTTCTCAGACTGCCTGAAAGCTATAGGAAACTATAGGGGGAGAGCTTGGGAACTATTAGACAATACCTGGAAAAGAAGGGGAAAATGATCTAACTGAGTTTGGCCAGGCAGTTATTTAATTATGAGTCTGACTTGTGGTATGGAGATGGAGCTGAGGAGGTTCCTGGCCAGCCTAGGGAAATAAGATCAGGTTAAAAATCTTTTCATTTGAAGAAAAATGTAGGAGCTGGGGGTAGGAGTAATGTGCAAATGGCAGCTGACTCCAGAACTGAGCAGAACTGGCAACCCTCTGGCCCTGGAGCTCCAAAACACGCCTATAATTAAGATGGGTGATGAGAAGTGCTAGTCTGGTGATAAGGGATGAGTGTGCTTGAGCATGGGGTGAGCGAGGCAGTGCTGTCCAGTCTCACCAGGATATCACCAAAGACAAGATGTCATTATTGCTGAGATACCCACTCTTCATTGTCAAATGGTGGACCAGAGCTGGCAGAAGAGGAGGAGTTTGCCCATACACGTTAGCATTTCAGCTCATGGTATAGAGGTGGTCCACAAGTTGCTAGCTAAGACCTGTCCTTTGCTCCTGGTTGCTCCTGCTTTGTGCATGACATTTCTAAAATCAAGCGCAAAGTGCCTTTGCCTCCTGTCCTGGAAGCCTGTATAAGTACTGCATCACGTTCAGACTGGTGCTCAGGGATATCATCTTGCCTCTTTGTGTATATTTTCAGTGTGAAAACTAAATTTTATTGGAAACAAGCCTCTTATTTAAAATAGAAAAGAGAGCAAAGAATTTTTATCCTTTCATGAAGCTGATCCAAGCCTTCAAAGTGTTTTGGTAATCGTGTTTATGGCTAAAAGATTGATTATTTGAGTCTGTGCTAGAGTATACTTTTTAGAATGAAGTAATGGCTCATTACAAACCAGCTCAGGAATGCTTTGAGTATTTTTTTTCCCTCTCTCTCTCTTTTTTTTTTTTTTCAGGAATTTTTTTAAAGCTGGATGAGGAGGGAAGAGTGTGAGGCACTAAGTTTAGCATTTCAAAACATCTGGATCTCCTTTATGGTTTATTTTTTAATGTGTTTTCCATGAGTCTATTTAAACAACCACATGGCTTGATGGCAAAATGAATGCAAGTGCAGTGTGTGGAAGGGGACCCTGGATAAAAGTTCGGCTTGCTAACTAGAGTCAAGTGACACGCTCTCGTTTCTGGTAAGGTCGTGTGGATTCACAGGAAGAGCCCATCTTGGCTGCTGCTCTTCTTGTTCTCTGCCAAAAGCTGTTAAACATAAAGCAGGCAAAGGAAGTACTAAATTACAGAGCACCTAATCTTTAGCCCTTTGTTTAATCTCAAATGAGTCTCCCAGATCGCATAAACTAGGAATGAGAACAACACGTAAGGCCAACCACGAGATGGTCTAGGACATGCACTGGAGCAAAGGGGCTCCTGTGGCTGCAGAGGGGAGGGAACAGGGTGGGATGGGGATGGTAATGCCTTTTGAGGCTGTGCTATTGCAAAGCTGTTGACAGCTGTTCTGATGGGCTGTGAACACACTAGCAAGGTGTAGCAAGAAATGGCACCTGTTTAGCTCCTGTTAATTTTGAGCAAACTGGGTTTTTTTGTTAGCAGAGTAATAGATATCGTTATAAAATTCAGAAGGCCCCCATTGCTGATAGATGCTGGCAGAGGGAGTGAATAAACCTCAACTCTGCTTGCAAGTGGTCTTCTTTAACCATCGCTCTCTTTTCTCATGATCTTTTCTCTCTCTCTCCTTTTCCTCACAGCTATTGTCCCACCTTTTCTCTCTTCCAACCACGTTTTCATTCCATTGCTGCTTTCAACTTAGCCCAAATATTAATGGGGTCTCAGGTCTTCAATCCTGGGCTTGCATTAGGAGAGTGAGGCTGACTAAGGTATGACAAGGGGCAGATCATACTTGGGGTGGTCCATCCCCACCAGAGTTTTACAGCCTTTCCTGAAATCCCAGTCATTCTTTGCCATTCTGTCTTAACAGTGACATGCAGTGGCAGCATGATGCAACAGAGGCAGCTGCGGACATCATACAGTCTTATTACTGTATCATTTTTTCCCATCAACGTGTCAATACCTTACAAGATGCTGATGCATCTTGTATCTTTGCATTAACTTTCTGAGGATTTCAATGACTGTCCCAAGCCTGCAGAGATGGGCACAGGTCAATGCAGGCTGAGTGTGAAGAGAGGCATGTAGGCAAAAGAGACAGAATCCTTTACAAAGCAAGGACATTTTTATTGTTTTCCAACATATAAGACTAAATATTTCTGTCCTCTTGTTGTTATTGTGATAAGAAATTATCCCCTCTGTTCTTGTTTTGTATGATATTGTTGCCGTAATCATTTTCTGCATTTCATGTATATGCACATGCATACAATTTTACTACAAATATTTCTGTTGAGATCCCCACCAGCTAAAAAGTGTTAGCCTTTGCTGGGTACAACTCAGATTAGATTTCTTTGTACCTGGGAAAGATTTTTGGGGTCATTCTTCAAAACCTCTGTTTCCCAGGAAAGTCTGGAAATTGTGTTGAATTAATTTTTAGAGAATTGGACCCTTGCAAAAAGTTTGTGGGAGGGGTTGGATGACAGTGTTAGTTTAGGCAGCAAAGATAAAGGATAGATTCCTCAGGAAGGAGAGGAGGGAGCCCCAAAGGAACAGGACGTGTGAAGTTGAGGGAGGGTTAGGCTGCAGAAGGGTAGAGAAAAGCAAGTGTTGATACTTCAGGATACTTCTTTTAGGATATGTTCTGTGCTTCAGGGATACATCTGTTCTAAGAGCATGGAAAATAAGGGATGTTAGTGCATAAATGTGAAAGGGGCAATGGAGATGGAGCCAAGGATAGTACTATTTGTCTTCAGTGACTTGTACAGATTTCTGAACTGAGGAGCAGAAGGGTTAACCACTGTGTGTATTAAGGCTACAAAAGCTTTTCAACCAGGAACATAAATTACTGAAGCTGCTATTCACAAAAACACATATCAGACATAAAACAACTGCCACAGCTTTTCAGATGTCTTATTGTGCTTCATCTCATGGTGATGACTGCAGTGCTCTGGGACTACTTTTCAAAGTATTCTCTTTTGTATCTCAAGAATACACAATGGCTCAGCCTTGACATCTATCTTCATATGTAAGAAGACTGATAGGTCACTAGTGACATAGCTGCAAACATATTATCAAGCATCTTCTGATTGCTTCCAGGCAAGTGTTCTTGTCCTGCATAAGAGACAATATTTAGATGTTCCTTTTCCTGAATATCTTACTGGATTTTCATGTACTTTGAATTATGGCAAGAACAAACATTAAAGACATTTTTCCCACTCTGCTTTGTGATTTGCAGGGAGTCTGAGATCAATGTTTCCAGCAACCATTGGATTTCTTCATTCCCAGCAAGGTCCCACTCTAAAGAGAGCAGGCAAAAAGCCCCATCCTAAAGAGATGCTGAGGTCCAAATCTGGAGAGAGAATACTCAGCTAATCAGATATTCATGCACTTCTAACCCTTCTGTTTAAAAGCAGCCAGATGATGCTATGGTCTTTACCAAGCTAAACTAAACAAACAAGAAATTAATGTTGCTGGACTAGGATCTTTTGTTCCCTTCCCAGTCCCTGCAGCCAGGCGCTGTTGAGCCATCTAGCCAGAGTGATTTGCACTTTGGCAGCCT
Organism: Anser brachyrhynchus; assembly: GCF_964034855.1. NCBI lineage: Eukaryota > Metazoa > Chordata > Aves > Anseriformes > Anatidae > Anser > Anser brachyrhynchus. The sequence goes on along the minus strand of NC_137710.1, from coordinate 7,242,514 downwards.
TCTGTCTGTCTTGCATTCGTGCCTGAGAAGTTGCAAAATTGTCTGTACATTACTTATAATGATTATTTTTTTTATTAGGTACTGCTGACACAGACAAAATCCACTCTGACCTTTCTGGCTGCAAGCATGAGATCAGTGCATGGGCCACGTGCCATGGTGCTTAGTGCATGCAAGTGTTTGGGCCATAGCAAGCTGTAGACAGATATTTTGGCATGTGGCTGAGCGCAGGGACAGGTGGAAGGTGCTGACTGACTGATTTCCCACATACTGCAGCATGGGCCTTAGTTTAATTATATGTAGATCTTGCAGTGAAGCCAACTACGGCAGTTCCTGGCCTCAGCTGCGTGTTCTGCTCCTGCCTTGACATGGCAGTTTACTCACCCATATGCATTTGGAGCCTGGATCAGTTTAATAACCAAGATCACTGTGTGGATCCACAAAATGTTGCTGTAGCAATTGGATAGACACTGGTGTGTGGCCAGGCTGGATTTTGAGGGGAGAGGTGCATTTTCCATAGGGATTTTTCCTTCCTTCAGCCAGTTACTAAACAGTGACCTGAGCATCAGGACTCTGAGACTGTATCTTATTCCTCGGCAATGTGATGCCATGTGGTGCTGCAGAGAGGTAAATAATGACAGGAACTGGAAAATCAGCCATAGGCTCACCTCAGCTGCCGAGGAGGTTCCCCAGCTCTAGCTTGCAGCACAGACTGTCTCTTAGGAAATAACCGGGGCATTTACAGCCATCACAAGAAGTTCATAGGGCTTTAGTCATAAATGTCCTTGGTCACACAGGTGAAATAAATGTGGAGGAGTTGTGTAAACAATTTTGTGGATTCATGTGTGCTTGGAAATGTTGTTTTTTCTCTATGCTGCATCAAAACAGAAGGGGAGGAATCGTGGTAGTGTTACAAAGTGTGGCAGTGACTGAATTTCACTGTTTGGCTAAAAATTCAAAAAGAGAAGATGAGTTACCCGACAGCTGGTTTCAGAGATCTTCCTGATATCATTGTCTTTTTAATGAGAAGGCAGGGAAGAGAGGAGGTTGCTGTGGTGGGTTTTTGGCCCATTCCTCGTGAAAGGCTCCTCAGAGGCCTGCAGCTATATCTGGGCCGGTGCTGCACACCACCAGCTGGGCCTTCTACCCTCATGTGCTTTGGCAGCCATGGGTGTCTAAAATGCTTCTCCCCAGGCTCGTGAGGCTGTTCTGTGTGTGTATGCAAAGCTGCTGGCAGTATCATGCTGAGATCTGCTGGAAACTGGGACCTGGGAAACCTTATGCTGAGAGGAAAAATATCCTAAGGTGACTTTAATTTTCAGCATTCAGCTAAATAGCTCCTACTCCCCCTCATGCCTTTGAGCTGAAAAAAACCAGGTCTCCGTCAGAAAGCGAGGCCAAAATGAAGGGCAGGGCTCCTGTTTGTTTTGTGGTGGAGGCATCCAGTCTGCTTTGTTATTTAGTAATAACAGATGAACATTGTTGGCTCCACCTCTGCGCGTTCATCTGCTCCGTGGCAGTTTGCGTGTTCCTGCCGTCTGGCTGTGGTGTCTGGAGCGGGGTGGCTCCAGGGCCTCATCTGAGCGTGGCTGTGGGTCACAGCCATGGAGATGGTCTGTGCAGGGAAAAGTTGGTCCATAAATAATTCCTAGACCAGGAGCTTAGCAAGAAGCAGGTCCCAGAGCGCACACAAGCAACGGGCCCTTCCCAGCCCCAGCCCTTGCAGCTCTGAGGCTGTTCAGACCCAGCTAGGCCCACCTGTGCTTGTACCAATAATAACAATGGTTTTACTAGCCTCATCCCTCAGGCTAGCTCTGTTTCTCTGCAGTTCTTCAATGAGCTGTCGTCCCCACATCCCTTTTTCTTCTTACAATAAACTAAATCAAAATCCAGGGTTAACCACAGCTAAGTGACCATGAGAGGCTCTGAGCTGAAGCCTGGGGTCCTGGTCCTTTCAAGCACTGGCCCTGCTGTGACTCTCCGGCTTTCTAACTCTCTTGCACCTCTTCAGCTCTCTTTTTTTTTTTTTCAAAATTGTCCCCTTCAAACAAAATTAACCTCCAAAATTAACCTCCTTCAAACCTAGGGCCTAAGCCCCACCTGGTGACTCGTACCTGTACCCCAGTGGATCAGAAAAGCTCTGTTTTATCACACATCATCTGTCATAGTAAATTTCTGAGGGTCTGGAAGAACCATAAATAAACCATTCCACCTTGTTTCCCATTTTTCTATGCTGCTCTGAAGTGAAAGGTGAGCCTGTGAACATTGCTGACACCAATACTCATCCTACGTGTCGAGGCCATGAAAGCAGCAGTGAACCACCAACTTTCCCAGCCCAAAACCTTAGATCCACATAAGCCTAATCTGAAATACAGACAATGACCTCTCTCTGCACTGAAAAATAAGCCTTTTTGCTTTCGTGCATTAACTCCATCTTGCGTGCTGATATGACTCAGCCATAAAACTAACTCATAAATGCTGTATGTATGTACACAAGGGTCAGTTTGAAATCTGTGTTCACTCATAACACTCAGGAGATTAGTTGCTGGTTCAGACTGGTGGCACTGTTATTTGCTCATTGCTGGGAGGCAGAGTGGGTTTGGGTTTTCTTCTCAGTTAGATCCAGGTCCAGCAGGTTTCTATGCCTTGCAGGTGTTGGGGGTGAATTCCCGTTCAGCCTCCATTTCTCCCAACCACTGCTGAAAAGATCAGCCTGAAACAATGACTCAAAGCTCGTGGAGTTTCCACTGTGTTGTCTGGGAAAAACCCTTAGAAAGGGGATAGTTTGTCTTGGTGTTTGAGTGCTTTCACTTAAGTACAGAACCATAAGGATACCAGAAAATAATAAAGTTTTGATGTGGCTCTCATTTGGAGCTTGACTAATTTTATAGCCAGGCTCCAAGGAGATTGCATCTGCATGCTGCTGTCTGGGAGGATTTTGAAGTTGAATAACACTCAGATGAGGCAGCACAGTGGTTGTGTGGGATGGGGAAGGCTTTCTCATTTCCACAGACAGGTCAGATGTTTCCTTTCTGCAGAGGGTGACTGATTCTGCAGGAGGATGGTAGATCTCTGTGGACAGTGAGGGATCACAGCTGTGGAGCTTTTATAGAGGCTCTTGAGCTAAGGATCAAGTAATTATAAACACTAGGGAGTATTTCCACCAAGCTGAACAATGAGTTGAGATGGCTTTTGGGACAGGCTCAGATAAGCAGCTGGTAGCATGAGAATGTGATGAAAATAAATAAGATATTGTGTGAAGACTTGGTGATGCACTGGAAAGACAACTCACCCACAATTCACCTGCTGCATTTGTGGCAGGTGAATAAAATAACATGCCTTGAGAAAGAGCATGAGGTCAGGGTTTTTTTATTATTATTTTTTTTCCTCCTCCCCTCCTGTGAGGGAGAGACTAAATCAGAAGCCTACACCTTTCATGGAAGGCAATCAAGCTCTTTTTCACCAAACATTTGGATGTCAACATGAGCAGCTTGAGCCTATGTAAGATTATAGACTTTTTCATGTGTCAGTCAAAATATCCTGGGGAGAAAAATGTCACATTCTTCCTCTGTGTTACTGGCACTCATGTTTTGTAAAACACATAGCTTTTTATTTAAAATAGATCTGCTGATATAAAAACTGAACACAAAATATCAGGAAGTTGGCTGGTCTCTAAAAGGGATGCCTGCTGAGAATGTAAAATTAATTTGCTGCATGTGAAAAATGCTAGCTGTGGGGACAGATGACAGAGAAGGTGTCTGAAAGAGAATAGCATGGATATGTTTCCTCTGTCTCGCCAGGCAAAATAGTCCATTTTTGTTCACAAAAGACTGTTTCTCGGGCTAAGTTGGTAATCTGCTTTTTATTCCTTGTATACTTGCTTTCTCCTTTCCCAGCATTATTTTATTTTTTTATTTATTTTTTTTCCAGCACAAAGTGCTTCTACACTTCTTACGCAAGAACAGCAAATAGGTGAAGGGTCCCAGTTTTTGCCAATGACAGGTGCCTCACTTAGAGAATAATATTGTTCTCTGTGAGATGCTCAGGGTCTTTAGGTAACCTGTTGGTCCAGGTTTCCACCCCATGGCAGAACTCTGCTATCAGGACTCTGTTATGTAGGTCCAGCTTAATAAAAACAAAAAAAGGATGTTCTTGAGGTGAATTACTTGTTTTGAATAAATAAACTACAGCATCAAAGGCTTTTTGTTTGTTTGTTTTCCCCGCATAAAACAATTGCATAGGATGTCCTAAAAATAACTTTCAGACCATGCCCAAGAGTACAGCAGAAACATAATCATAAAGCCACAGCTTAATCTCTGTGATGTTCAACTCTATGATGTTCAATTTCATTTATGGGTTAGAGAAAGCCATGATTCTCCTGGTCTACACTAGATGTACACTTGCACAGAAAACGTGGAGGCAGATGGGTGCTTAGTTGTAAACTTAAGACTAAGAGCAAGGAAAAAAAGCATCCGTATTTGTTTTCAAAAGAGGAAATTTTCTCTTAGAATTTCAGTTGTACGCTTCAATCTAACTCCACTACTAACATCCATGAGGTCCAGACTGGAGGAGAGGTACCAGGAGATCCAAGCAATGGTTTCATGGTCCTTAAGGCTTCTTGGTTGAACTGAACATTGCTTCAAATTGATTGTTAAATCAGGGAGCGTGGGTGTAGCTCATTCCATTATAATCCCCACAAATTGCTTTGTAATCGAAAGCTTTTGTTCCAGTGTCAAGTGGTTAAGCACCAAGTTAGAAGATCTATTTTACAAGACCAGACAAGATCTGACAGACAGCGGAAACTTAACTTTCAACAAATATAACAATCAACATGAGAGAACCAAAAGGTCCTCATTAAGCACTGCTGTTTTTAATTAATTGGTCCTTCAGATTTACTTCTTTAAAGCTGCTAACAGCCTTAAGCCTTTCCTAGATTAATTACAAAAGACGAGCAAATCACAATAATTAGTTTAGCCTCAGGCTCTTGCTAGGCCTCTGACCTATGTGTGTAGGTTTGCTCCATGCAGCATAGATGGGGGAAGCAATTTGCCTTCTTGTCGTGTTTCTGAATCAGAATTTCTGTCAGGAAGTTTTTTTGTTTTTTTTTTTCCTTTTCTTCAGTTGTTGAAAAGTGTAATTTTCCTTCCCCTAATATATTCTTGTCACTTAGTTTAAAAAGATCCCTCTGCTGTAACGACTCCCACTTGGGCTGGAAACCCTCCTTCACCAGCAACAGCTCAGTCAGTGATGATGACTTTCAAGGCTTGTAATTCTTGGCTTATGGGGCCTACGGACTCAGGGAAGTATCATTAAAAATGAATCATGCTGCTCCCCTGGGGATGTGCCTGCTTCCCGGGATGCACATTAATGTGAATCCATCACCCCTCCCTTGCTGCAGAGGGCCGATAAGTCAACAGTGCAATGTAAGAATGAATTTCAGAGGAACATGTATATGTACCTATTCATAAAGAGAGAGAGAAAGACTTTCTGGGTGTGCCTGTAAGAGGCAGGTCCATCACTGCACTGAGAAGCTGGTGCTCCTTAGATCTTTTCCTGCCTCATCTGTGCTCTCATCTATAACTCTATGCAGACCTTTGGGGCCATCTACATTCCTTTCATTCATGAGACAAATCTCATCCCTTTGGTTTCAGTGAGTCTATTTACAATGTAATGGGAAGCCATGCAGACCTCTGCCTGGAAACTGTGCGCCTTGGTTTCCCTGCCTGTAAAATGGGCACAGTATCATCCCTTGGAGAGTAGTTACATGTCTTGACTTACTCATTCTGTAAATTGCTTTGAGATCCTAGGCTGATGGGGAGATAAGGGAAAATTATTGCTGTCTGTGCTCTTGATTAGATAATCATCAGCTTAATTTCCTGTGAGTTCAATGAGACTTATCAAGGCACCTAAGAATTATGCTAAGCTGTGGTTTAAGAATTGACATCATCAATGTGCTGTGCTGTCTGACAAAATCAAGTGTAACCATAGATAACCACTGATAAACGTTGTTCTAGGACTTCTGCTGCACCCACCGGTGGCGTCCCTTGGTGTGGCTCTGCCAGGGCGTGAGGACGGGCACAGGGCTGCCTGCTCCCAGGCACTGCTGCCTGCAACGTGCCCTGCAGACAAGAGTCTCCAACCACTCCAAAACCTGTTAGCCCAGAGGCCGGATACGGTTCTGCTGCCAAGAGAGGAGGATCTGCTGGAAAGGTACTTTCTATGCACAGTACTGCTGCAGTAGCACGCCTTACCAATGCATTTGTCCCTCTTGAAAACAAAAAAGGGTTCAACATTTTCATCAGAGCTCTTGGGTCCCCTCTTCCAACCTATATGTCCTCTGTCACCCAGCTGCTGGGTGCAGGTTAAAGAGGCGTAGCTTTATTTTTTATTATTTACTGTTATGTTCTCAAGATATTTTCTTTCAGGCCAGCAAAGACACACGTGAACTCCTGTGTGCTGAATTGCTGGGTATTTTGTCATTGCTATTTGGAAGTTGTAGAGCAACATCAGTGCACTGCTGAGCCCCAGCTAATAAACCTGTGCTATTTCCTGCTGCCAAAATTCCCATCCTAGCCAAGCAAAAGAGGTAGAAACTGATGATTTTTCACCTGAAATAGGGAATTGCTATGTTGGGGTGAATTCTACCTGGAAGAGACTTTGCTCACCTCTAGGACAGTTGGTGTCATTAATGTCACACCAGTGGTTGGGCACTGGGATGGACATGGAGCTAGTCTTAAGGAGGAAATTGGATGACCCAAGCTCCTTGCTTCCCTCTCCCTTGTGGTCCAGGAGGAAGACTGTAGCCCACACAGCTAACCTGTTTCCTTTTTAATGCTCTGAGGAAAAGAAAAATATCCTTATCTCTCTAAACTGGAAGTATAATGGGAAGCAAACAGGGGTCTTCCTCTTCCTTCCAGTTATCTTTCCTTTGTTCCTTTAAAATCCTCTCTGTTCCTGGATTTTAACCTCCCACTCCAAGGGCAGGACAGGGCAGGTTGATAAGGTGACTCTGGAACTGCTGGTATTGAAGCAATTATTCAGCAGCTGCAGCCCTTTGCAGCTAAGCAGAGATTACCATCTCTATTCCTGGGAAAACTGTCTTCATGCCTCCTTAATGTATCCTGGCCTGTGGACCTTATTTATGGCACCTTCTGGCTGAATTACTGAACTGCCGCAGCCCTGGGATCTTTACTGCTCTTTCTTTGGACTCTGTCCTCAAAAACAAGGTCATTTTTTTCCCCCTGTCTGTTATGTTTAATCCTGTTCATGGGATAACAACACTCCCACTCACTTCAAAGAGCTGGTCCTGTGTATTTTCTGTCCTTTGAGAATACGTGCAGTGTGACACAGGCAGAGACTAATAATGCCAATAGATGCTTTGCTGTAAGTATGCTAATATTGCTTTAGTTAATAGCCCATATTCATAGCTAATTTGAATGCAGTTGGGGAAATAATGTCTGCAAATATTTCCATGGATTTTAAAACAGATTTTCCTGTAGTTTCTAGGCACGATTTGTTGCAGAAAGTAGATTTTATACTTTATCTCAAGTTTTGTAAACTTAGTCTGGGAGCGTGACCAGTCCCTGAGACTAGGAGTGCAACCCCAGATATTTTTATTCTCCCTCGATTCTGAGTTGAAGAAATGTAAAGAATCAGGAAATTGTCACTAATTTTGAGCACTGAAGTCAGGAGAGCTTTGACACACAGTCCAGAAGTTAAAAGCAGAAATGATGGTCATCTTTTGGGGTATTTTTTTTCAGTATTTGTTTACTGGTACTGTCCCAATAGCTGCTCATCGTTATTTTGAACCATGGATACTCTCAGGCAAGAAATAAGAGAGCTTGCAATAGCTCTTTTTGCTTCTTATGTGAATTGTTGCTGTTTTCCAGTGTATGAAACGGGTGCTGTAATACAGCAGCTTGCTGCATTGCCCAGCTCCTGCTCCCACTACTGCATGGCTTTCAGAAGCTCTTACCTCTTTGCTCTTCATCACATTTGTTTTGTGGCACAATTTTGTTATTAAGCTGTTGGGATGGGAAGGAGGGCTATTGAGAAACGTGCAGGGAAAAAAAAAAGGCAAGACAAAATCACTTCTCCAAAACTTTTCTAGGCAAGAATTTTCTCTGGTTGAGGAAAGAAAAGCCAGATAGCGTTATCAAACACTTCAGCAGAGAGAGAAAAAACAAATTCAGCAGAGTCAAAAAGCAAAAAAACATTAAAACAAAAGCCCCAAATGGTAACCATGGCAGCACTGCTGGCAAGATGCAACTGACAGAGGAAAAATATTTTTTTATACTTTTCCAAAAAAGCAGCATTTGAAAGACCTGCACTGAGCAGCTGAGCTGCTGCTTGCATTTACACCTGGCTAAGTGCTGACCTGCACCTTTCAGTGCTGCTCTTCCAGGCACACACACAGAGGGGTTTGTGCTATGGTGGCAAAAATGGGAAGACCAGATCTTTTTTCTGAGTTATGGATTTAGCAATAAATGATAACAATTTCCCCTTTATATAAGCAACAGTTGGGGGTAGGGGGAGGGAGCAAAACAAAACCTTTGCCTCATTTCCTGTTGTGTTTTGAGGTTTCTTACCAACACTGAAAACCACAGTTCATTACGGGAAGTTTTAGTGGTCTGTATCTGACAGTGTTTTAAATCAGTATTTGGCATCAGCAAATGAGACACTTTTCCCTTGAAGTAGGAGGGGAATTTCACTCTTTTGTGTGTGTTTTGTTTGAGAAACTGTGCATTCACATTTCTTGTCAAGTTTCTCATTTATAAGCATTGCGAAAAGCTATACTAACAAAACCAAGAATGTTTTGGACGGTTTTCCTTCAAGTTTGATGAATGACACTTCGCCATTAACCTGCCTGCTTGCTGTGGGTTTGGGAGCGTGGCAGTTGCTGGTCTGTTGTCAGCTTGGTTTTATATCATGGGCTCTTTGTCAAGACATTAGTTTTCAGCAATGCACTTGTTCTGGAGAGTTATGAGCTTGAGGTGCTGGTAAATTTTTATGAAGCTAGTAGGTTTATATTTTATGCCATATGATATGTTGGGAAGGCATTGTGTGAGGTGCTGTACAAATACACGGGTGACAGGGCCTCCCCAAAATTCACTGTAGTCTGGAGGATCTAGCAGGTAAATGAATCACAATTTCTTTGAGTGAATGAATTAATGGAGATTGCATTGCTGTGGCAGTCAAGCACAAGCTCCTGTTTACCTTCAGTTTGCTGCCCACATGTGATGTACTGCGGTGTCTCTGCCTGTGTTTTGGAGAAAATGGATTTGGAGGCTGTAGCTGGGAGTACTGTCTGGAGGAAACGCCACCTCTCCCAGCGGGGCAGCAAGCCCAAACTGAGCCCTGACTTCTTCAGTGCCTCATTTGGGACTGGAAAGAGCCCTGTTAGTCTTTATTCTCTGGGTGCCAGTCTTTAGGAGCAACAGGATTGGGGGTAGTAATCTGGTTTGATGAAGTACCCCAAGATTCTCGGACTGCATGGGTAGTAAGTAAGCAGTAGTGGAAAAAAGGCACAAGAATGGCAGTGACACTGGATGGCCTCATCCTGCATTGGCTGCTTGTTCCTCTCCGGACAAGGAAAAGCCTCTTCCAGGCAGATATAAGAGGTTTGCGCTGTGAGGAAACCTCTTTCTATGGCATTTTCCATGAGAACTGGCACGCTCCCAACTTCTTGCACTCAGACTAGCCAAAGCCAACCAGCAGCACAGGCCGGTTGAATCTGGGAAGATCCATCACTCTCTAGTTGTCTGGTGGCTCTCCTAGCAGAGGATTGCATGGTAAGACCATCCCTTTTGGTCAACTTGTGTATGGGCCATGCGGATGGGGAGGTTTCCATCTGATACTCATTTGCTTGGATTTCCTATGTTACGGGATTTCTCAGCTCTGTCACCAAACCCAGCAATGAGATGGATGCCTTTGTGGCTAGCGTGTCGCCTTCACCTCCTGGCTTGCTACAGCTCCTGCCACCTCTGCATGCTTGGTCCTTCTGAAAGGTCTCAGCTCTTGATTGCTGTGTGGGAATCAGGCAAGGAAAGATTGCTTTTTGAAGCAGAACAAGCCAGTGGGGTCCTGCTCTGGCTGTCTGCAGAAGCTGCTGTTGCTGGCTTGGGCAGCCCCGTCCTCGGTGCCCATAGCATGGTTTTACCCCCAGGGAGTTCAGGCGAGGAAATGGGGACAGAGGAAGCTGGGGAGGGCAGAGCATCTCTCTGAGCCTGACAACTTCAACACCTCTCTCTCTCACACACACACTTCTATTTTTCTAAAATCCTTCTCCTGAAGTAGGAGTTGTTAGTCTTGATAGAAATCACAAAAATAGTTGGTGGCAGCCCTGCTTAACGCCACTCAATCCAATGGACTGGTGCCCAATTTAGAGAAGAAAATAGAGATTAATTTGTTCTATCTTTATTCGTTGCATAGGGACAGCAAGGCTAAGCTAACAAGTACAAATTAGATCTCTCCTCCAGCCTGAGGTGAACAGAAATGCGAGTGCTGCTGTAATACAATATGGGTAGACTCACGTTTTGGAGAAAAAACACTCCACTCTTCATTGCATCTGCATTTAACATTTAAGTGTTTAAGCAGGGGTGGTTATTATGACAGCTTAAGCCTGCCTGGCCCTCTTTATTTCCAGACAATATATTCTAAATTGCCTGCCACAAATGGGGGTATAGGAATTTCCCAGGGCTGCAGTGAATTTTCTCTCAGGAATAAGGAGTGCGGTGCTAATGATCCCTGGTTCACTACTGAGGCTCTGCTGGGCGGCTCTGATGGCCTTTCGCATGGCAGCTGCTCCAGCCATCGATACGGTATTGGCAGCTCTTCGCAGCTACACCATCTCACTTCTCACATCAAGCACACTGCCACGAAAAGCTGTCTCTGGGTCAAAGTCTCGAGAAATAGGGAACTGGCTAATACTCAAAGGTGCTGGAAGTGAGTTTTCTCTCCCCATTTCCTCCAGCGGACTTTGGATCATGCCCTGAGCAAATATTAGTGACTGTAAGAAGCTGTTATGTGTCCTTTACTATTTCTTCCAGTTTGCAGCCAGTCCCACTGCCTGGGCTATCATGGGGAAAGCCATACCTGATGCAGGTGCAGTGCAGCTTTGGATGAGCAGGCGAGCATGCTAGAGGGCGAGATGGCTTTGCCTCTGCCTCCCTATGGAGACTGCGTGAGCCCCCGAGGAATGCGCTCCAGCTCTGTGGGCCCGGCCTCGGGTTAAGTGTTTTAAAATAAGGGAGGCATAAAACAAATGGTCTGAGCGATTCCTTGTGCCACCAAGACCCATTAATTCAGTAGCGCAGGGAGAACTGCTCTTGGGCACCCTCCCCACCTCCACCAGCCACTTCCAGAAGGGATTAGCAGGGGATTTAATTAATAAGCGTGGTGCTTCTATTCTCTTTTCTTTTCTCATTTTTTTATTTTTTAAGCACAGCATCTGCTACCTGGGCATTGCCCTATGTAGTGTTCAAGCTAATACCTGTGTACTTGGGCACAGAAAGCCAAGCTGAGCTCTATTTAAGCATGGCAAGTTTGAATACACTGTCACACAATGCTGTTTCCCCTCCTAAAATGGATGTGGCTGGTGTATATGAGAGTAAGACAAGAGGCTTTAGGAAGGAGGAGGGAAAGGTCACAGTTACAACCTCATGCTGCCCGTGCTATTTTCTTTGATCTCTTCACTTTAAAAGGGAATAATGCAAAATCATTAAGTCTAACACCCCTTGAAAATGCAGCAGACTAACGAGCCCTGCAAGTTTTCCAGTTGAAACTTGTAATGTCCTTGGGTTTTGTGCCAGATAACATGTTGCTATGCCACACGCTGCCAAGGAATCCAAGTACTCCAAGTGCAGGGACACTAAAGATGCCACACAGAAGGCTCTGCATGCTTGCTGTGTTTTTCCATAGCAACAAATACGCCTGATTACAGCACATTCATATGCTCTATATAATGAGTATCCCATAGGAAATTTATAACCATGCATCCTGCATCATAATTAGAAATCAGACCCGGGCAACTGAAATGAATTCCCCAGGCATAGGATGTCAGATGTGTGGTGTGCTGAGAGCGTGGTGGGGAGCAGAGGGAGGAGAGGAACGGGAAGGACAACAGGCAGCTCCACAAAATGCCCTGGCCACAATCTGTGCATCCAACCTTCATTGCTGAACTTTGCAGCTGATTCTGAAATATTTGTGCTGGCCACCTTGGTGCTGTTTGTGTATGTGTATGAGCAGGGAGAGGTGGGTTTGAGGTTTATGTCGTCGTCTTTTTTTTTCTTTTTTAAACAAAAATACATTTTTCCAGCCTAATTTCTCTTCTGCTCCCCTCTGGTGGGCAGAAATTGAAACCAGCAGCATTTAGACTTCAGTTCCATAGGCAAGGCATGCTCTCCTCAGGGGGTTTTGCTGTGGCTTGGTCCAATTGTTACTGATGTATCACTTATGATATTCTTAACTACTTCAGACAAATTCAGTGATGCTCTAATGAAAAACTAAAATACACAGGCATACTTTCAACCAGGCAAATTTAATAAAGAATTTTATTCACCTGACAAATCTAATCAATTTTCACCAAATAAGGCACCGTTCAGCCTCAAGGCTAGGAGTTCACTGCATGTGCAGTGTATATATCTTTCCAGGTTCAAAAGACTTATGTTTTGTGGCTAGTGCTGAGTTAAAAATGAAATGTTACCAGCAGGTCAAAAGCTGTTTTCTAGCACAGCAATTGTGTTGGTTATTCATACAATTCAGTCAGCGATGATAGCTATTGAGGTATCTACTTATATTTGCCATTGGCACCACGTTAAGGTGTTTTCTTATATGACAAGATTTGTTCAGCATCGGATAATGAAATTATCTTTCTTCTCCATCAACCTGTGTCATTTCAATTTAAGAACACATGCTACCTTTGACCATAGCCCGATCTGAGTCCACAGGTTGTCACTATCTCTGAGGACAGAAATTTGGTCACAAGTGGTAAGCAGAACCTCAAAGGGGAGACCCAAATATATACTATGTCTATGTCATACATATGTACAGTAATTAATATTTATTATACCTTTCTAGTCAAATCAACTGGCTTGGTACCAAGAGTTAATTTTGTGAGGCCTTGACATACTCATGGTCAGAGATGGGCTGGGAATTGTGTGGAGGAGAGACTTTGCACGCTGAGATTTATTACGTTACATCACCTGCTATTGCAGAGCCATGGGGGAGTGAATCAGGTGCCCAAATGTAGGTGTCTTGTGACATTTTAGATGCCCTAGAGCATTTGAGACACAGCCATGGACTTGGCATCTAGGACGCAGGAGACCTGTGCCCTCTTGCAGCAGGTGCACTTAGATGCCAAAATAGCAACAGATGCTTGTCAGGTACTTGAACTGTTCCCCTGTATATACAAATAACTGTATTTATTCAACAGAGAGATTGAGATCCCGGAGATTGAGCTGAGTAATTTTTATTTCAATGGACTTATTTAGGATGGGCTGACAAAGTTCACGAGGCTTCCAGTTCTTCCTTTCAGTACTGAAAAAAAGAAAAAAGACACGTCAGACCTCATGCTGCCCAACTGAGCTGCATTATCCCTGTATAATGACTCTAAGTGATGCTGTTATAGTCTTGTGGAAGTATAATATTTCAGACCATTACTATCGAACAATGCACTGTGTGTGTGAGTATGTGTGAAGCAATTGCTGAGAGTTGCTTCATCTCTTCCTTTTTTTTTTTTTTTTCACTCAGCCACAAACCAGGTTTGGATTTGGGGCATGCAAAGGGCAGCCTGAACATGACCTTTGAAATGACAGAAAGATTGCTGTGGCCACTTTATTATTTCATGGGTGCTTGAATGCACACAAAGCTCACTTGCAGGCTACTGTCAATAGTGAGCCTGGAGGATATGGGGCTGGGGACCAGGGAGGAAAATTTGGGCTTTGCATGGGTCTGGATGCAGTTGCCATCTTGGGAGTGCTGATTCACACGGCTGTGTGTGCAAGGTAAAAGAAAGTAAGGCTGGGTTTCTGGAACTATTATTGCAACAACTCCGGTGAATTAACAGTTTGTTTCATTTGTTATCAACAGGGTCTTTTAACTCAGATTCAGTTTAGTGGTAAACCAGCCCTTCTGCAGTAAGCACACCACCACATTCCTGTATTTTCCACTTTGGAACAAACAAAAATGAAGTAAGCCCTTTTTTTCTTGTAATTCCAGGCCCTAGTACCAGTGTTTCTGCCAGTCCCATAGCTCTGTGGTATTAATGAAATCATTGGGTGATGCTCTATGAATTGAAGTTGCCAAAACTCTCTGTTACAACCTTCAGATTAAGTGCTGCCCATAAAATCCTGGAGGTAAGGCAGCTGGGCAAACAGCCTAGAAGCCAGCCCAAGTTAAGGGGGGGCACTTGCTGGGCACCAAATGCCATTTGTGCTCTGCGTCCAAGCGCTCCAGCTGCGGAAGGCCTTCTTTCACGATGCCTGCCCCCAGGGAAGTGTTATTCAGTCTCTGGAGGGAATATTGCAGCAGTTCTCATGCCATTTTTTTCCTGCTGTTTATCTGCTTTTCCCCAAAAGTGGCCAAGTCAGATAGAAGTGAGTTTTCACCTGGAGGAGGTATTGCAGAATCCGCTATTATCTTGCTTGGCACAGGGTGGAAAAGCATGATTTTTAGACTTTTCTTCTTTCTCCTTGCTTACAGATTCCCAGGCCAAAGGACAGGTTAGTAAATGGCTGTCATGTGGAGGGGAAGAGTAATTTTCACCCTCAGGTTTCCCATAGTGTGGGGGCCAGTGGGCTCCCTGCTGCGTGACACCAAATCTTGCTGTGACTTATTGTAACTGAGAGCATGCAGCTCAAAGTTCTCTCTGTGCTCCCACGGGGCTACAAGTGAAGTGTATTCATTTTCAGGGGATTTCCTTGACTATGGACAATAAAAAGGCCACTCATGTCAGCTGGCACTCCTCCTGCTGAGGTCCGTGCTGTGGCTGGGACAGGTCTCTGGGGCTTTTCCAGATCTCTGCTGCAATGTGATGTGTTGCTGAACCTGCAAGTGACTGAGCTATTGTCCTTCTAAATGCTCCAGGGCTGGGTTTTCCTTCGGAAATCAGGTGTCCTTCTCAGTAAAGCATGGGTAAGGAGGGGTGTTAAATCCTGAATTGGCTTAGGGTGACTGGATTGACAGACGTATCCTCCTGTAGTTACTGCAATGCTCACTGGGGCAGCAGAGCAGATCTTAAAGTTATTTACACATGAAACGAGTTTGGTGTAGCAAGAATAGATCAGAGCAGGAAAAGAGAAATGAGTAAGGAGGAGGGGATGGGAAATAGACTGATGTGTCTTTGGCGGGAAGAAAAGGGATGTGTAAAACAGGCACAGGAACAGTAGATCAAAGTAGCCCAGCAGGAAGAGGAGAAAGAGCAAACTAGTTATTGCATGAACAAAAATATCATCGTGGTTGAGACATGAAGGGAATGACAGGAGGAAAGGAACAGAGATTGAGAGTAAAAAGAAACATTTTCCTCTTAGAAAAGAATAGAAGAAGAGCGATAAAGGATAGGAATGGGAGGTGAAAGAGAATTAGATAAAGAGGAGGAAGGCTGGAAATAAAGACGCACTAAAATGGTGTCTGCATGACCCCAGGGGAAGAGCAGCAGCGAGGAGATTTATCTTGAAATTCACTCTGGGCAGCACGTAGCATATCATGAGGCTCAACTCGTACAGGAGCATTTTCTTTTTTTTTTTTTTGGTGGGGGGTAGAGGAATATATGTGTATGTTTTTGTCAGGGTGGTGGTTACATGGGATGGGGCTGCAGGAACTGGAGCCCTGGAAGAGGGAGCCGGGGCTTTAGTGTTGAGAGAAAGAGTCCAGGGAAGCATGACCAAGCTGCTGTGGTTCAGTGAACCAGGCAGCATGTGATGACATTTCCCTTAAATCCCTGCCTTGTGATTAGCTTACTCCGAGGGAAGCTGAAACGTCAGCAGCTGCAGCGGCTGGCTGCACTGCGCCCTGCGGGACGCACCTGGGCTGCCTGCCCTTTTGGAGACGGGGTCGTGGGAATCAGAGTGGCTGGGAGGGGGAAATAATCCCAGAAATATACCTTGAAGAGCAAGCAAATTCCCCTACCTCTGCACTCTCTCTCCCGCACCTGCCTGGGGGGAAGTTGTGTTTTGAAGGAGTGCTTTAGCAGTCAGGTTCCTGCTCGTGTGGGCAAGCAGCTGCCCAAAGGCAGGGGACAGAAATAAATTAGTGAGGGCACATGGGAGGAGGAGGAGGACAGGGTGTGCAGTTCTGGCTCGGTGCTGGGGACTGGCAGGGGAGCACAGGGGCTGCAGCAGCTCTGCCTGGCCATTTGCTGCAGTTACCTTGATGGGGCCTGGATCTGGCACCCGCTGCGCTTCAGGGCTCAGGACAGTGAGAGGGGTAGCCAGCATCCTGCCAGCTTCCACCGAGCAAACAGCACTCACAGGCCAAGAGCACTGCTGATGAAGCTTGTTAAGAAGACAATCTCCCAGCACGTACTTTCCAAATTACACCTGCTTTTCACACCCCAACATTTTTATTTTTATTTTTTTAAGTTTGTTTGTTCATGAGATTTGCAAAGGAGCAAAAAAGTATCACACTGTGCTTGCCTTCTTGCCTTCAGTGTCAGCGTCAGGAAGAAAAGCAAAAGGCATGGGGGGAGCTGATGCCAAATATGAATATATCAGTCCAGCTTCAAATCTTATCTGCCACTACGCTGCCTGGAGCTGTAGCAGCTAGAAGGTTGCAAGATTTGTGTTCACGTTGTGGCCTTCTCGCATTGAACAGGTTTTGAGCTGAAGCAGACAACTCACATGAAACATACGGTTTATCTGTAGCCAGAACTTATATGTGGGCAGCAGGTTCCAGTTTAGCGCGAACTAAAATTTGCCTGGGCTGTGCAATAAGGACAAGCCTGATGAGCCTTTACTGAAGCCTTCGTACAGTACTCAGTTCTAGTGGGTTCTTACCTGCCTTTCCTGCCTCTTGCTGCCTGTTTGGGGTGTCCAAAGCCTGCCCTTTTGACAGCTGGAGAAGCTCTTCTCCACGTTGCCCATCTCCTGGGGGCTCATGGGGCAGATGTGCCCTCATCCATTATCCTCAGTACCCATTGCTCGGTGGACCAGCCTGCCTTCTCCCCACTTGGAACCAGCGCTGTTAGTTTGTTGGCTCTAATAACGTTCATTTGAAGCTCTAATGGATATCCACGCAGATAACATGCTAATTTATTAGTTCGGCTCAACAGGGTTGCAAGATGAAAAATGATTGTGGAAGACTTTTAATAAAATTCAAAGGGATTTTATAGGTCTCAAGCCACTTTTAAAATGCAAAAGAAAGCCGAGTATTACTTTGTTATCCCACATAATTCTATCTTGCCTAATGAGGTCTGGAGCTAATCTTCAGCACTCTGCCCTGGGATCAGAATTACTGGAGCAGGTAAACACTGCTAAGTACCGCTCTGCATCTTTGAGTTTTACTTGCACTGTCACTGTGACTTTCTGTTCCTTTCCTCTTATGAACTTTTCATAAAGCTCAGAATAGAGATTATTATGTAAAAATATAGAACTGGCTTCCTGTAGAGACTTGCATGCAATGGCCTCCTTTTCCTCTCTGCTGTGTGTTGGCCTGGGGGAGAGCACGCGTTTATTTTCACATTGCTCCTCCAAAGGGGCGTAGAGAAACCAGCCCACAAGGGCACACTGCTGGGCTGTGACACTTGTGACACACATGCTACTAGCTCAGTTAGGGCTGTGTGTTTCTTTTTCATGACAGCTTCACCTTTCTTGATTGTTTTTTTTCAGTTGTCATTTTCTTTTGGGGGGGGGGGGGAAGGAGGGGCAGCAGGAAGAGAGGAGGAGTATACAAATTTGGGAGAGAAATGACCTTGCGTAATCCAGTTCAGGAGAGAGCAAAAACTTCTAACCTAATTGTGGGAGGAATATTTATTATCACCTGCTGTGTTTTTTTCTTTTTTTTTTTTTCCTAGTAGAGACGATCGATGCAGTTTGACAGAGTCAGTGCCACGGAGGACAGAAAATACAGGCTAAGACTACCAATTACTATAAACTGGTAACCCCACTTGATTCAGTGGAGTCACACTAATCTACACCATCTCAAAACCCGCTTCCCATCTGAGAAGCTGTAATAAACTTTGTCCTTGTCAGCAGTATTTCAGCTCAGATCTCGCCACTAAAAACAAAGCATTAAAAAAGTCAGTCTTGTTAGTGGGTCCTCTTGCTGCTCTTGCAGTTATCCCCTGCCTATATAGGTAGTGCTGCAGCTTATTTTGAACTAAGTTAAAAACAAGGTAATCAAACCCCAGTTCTTAGAATAGCTTGGAGAAGCTTATCTACATTTCCAGAAAATTACACTGTTTCACAGCAGGCTCCACTTTGCTGGTTTCACAATGTGTACGCACCATAACCAACAAGAAAGCAAAACTAGATGAGTTTAGAGTTCATTATTACACTTACTGATTTAATATGGCAGCACATGTATGTCCTGTGTTCACGACAATTTTTTAAAAATTTATTTAAGTATGATGACATTACTAATTTTATCCTGACCATGTAAGCAGTGCTTGTCACAGTAATCAGCAGAGCATAGTCGCTTACGTGGTTTGGATACTGGAGACAGTTTTGTTAACAGACTGACCCAGTGATTCATTTTGGTCCTATTATTCAGAGATTATAGTGTGACCTGGGGAATATTAGCCATAGCCAAAGCAGTGGAGGTTGAGGTGACCACTTACCAGGAAAATGTAGCTTTCAGGGTGTAATCTGTTTACAAGCATTTAATTGCAGTAAATGAGCCAGGCAGAAGGTGAGGAAGCTCTGAAACACAGAGGAATAATAAATTGGCTCATGTTTATTTAAGCATTTATATCTTCTGAAGCTGGGCTTAGCCTGAGGATACAAGGGTATTAAGACATTTTTTGCAAAGCCCCTTCTGCATCACACTTTCTCCCCAGTACTTTAATCCAAACCCTTTCTCCCCTTCCAATGGGTTCGGTGCACTTCTACACCATTTTCTTCGCTTGTCCCCTGTGATCTCTGCTGGTGAGTCCTGCACATCTCCTTCCCTCTCCCAACCTGTTCTTTGTATCTCAGTGAAGGCTGCTCTTTCAAGCTGGTTTATCTTCTCCCACCTTGTTTTAATTCAAGTGTAGAATTTCTGTCTCAGTGGCTGAACATGTAAACTGGGATGTATCACTTCAGGCCAGCTGAAACCGGTAATTTCCAGAAGAGTTTAATTAATTAAACATACCCCAAACCCAAATTAATTTTGAGCCAAGACGTAAAACGCCTGACATAAAATGGATTATTTTGTTGAGTTTTCTTATTGATGAGTCCACATTTAACATTAAACTAAAATTTAAATTAATTTTTTTTTCTTCCAAAATGTCAACATTTTCATTTTGAAAAATGTCAAAACAAAATGTTCTGACATTTTGGAAAATCCATCTCTTCCCATACCAATTTCCCTTCAAAAAACCTATCATTAGTTCGCTATTCATACAAATAACCCCATCAGTGTTTTTGGACCTGATTTTTACAACCCAACCTGATGCAGAAGGGCTGTTTATCTCATCTGCTCTTTTGGGTGGGCTGCTCAAGTGATTTCAAGCCCAGCCACGCTTCAGGATTGCACCTTGCACTGAAGGCTGGGTGTGGGAGAGACGTGCTAAAGGGGAGAGGTGGTCCCATGGCATGGTGGCTCAGGTTTTGGGGGGGGTAACTGCTGTGGTGGATCTTGCATAGCTGCATTGGTTTACCTGTGATTGCTTTCAGGTAACTGTGGATGAGCTTAGCCCGCACCTTACTAATGGGCACTAATAGGCCTTGCTGGCCCCCACTGGCCCCACCTGGGCCTCCAGGAGTCCATTTTGGCTCAGCCTAGACCCCTCTTTCCTTCTTGTTGGTGCTGTAGGGTGTCTCTAGCTTCACCACAAAGGGTAGTTGAACTCATGGGACAAGGAAAGTTGTAGTGGGGTATTTTGGGGCACAGGGATGGGGGACAATGAGGAAGGTGAAATATACAGGAGCACAGTCATACCAGAGAGGAAAGGCCTGAGGAAAGGCCTTCACCTGCAGCACATGAGTCCCTTAAGAGTAACTCTGAATGGGCCTAGGGGCTGGGCCTGGTCATGTGGCTCCAATGATGCTTGAGGAAGTGTGGCTGTGAGGCTCCTCTTGTCTAGGGGGCTGCGCTGTGGAGCAGCAGAGTCCAACATCAAGTGCTCCCACCTTGGGGAAACTTTGTTTCCCTGGGTATCGACTTGGAGTCCCAGAAGATGTTCTTGAACTGATAACTGAAGGCCCACAGAAGAGCCTTGGGCTTTTCCTGTCAGGTAAGGAAATACTGTTAATCCTTGTCTTGCAGATGAAGAGAGGAAGTATGTTTCCTTGGCTCTAGCTGATTTTAGCAGTTGCTGTCATTTTTATGATTTTTTTTTCCTGGTTATAGCCCAGAAATATGTTTTCCTCATGATTCTCATTTACACCTTGTTGAACAGCACCATGCTGCTCCCTTCTCCCCTGTTGCAGTTCTCCCTTGCACAGCTCCTGCCTGCTGTGCGTTGGGATTATCTGCACCATGGCCCTCACTGCTGTGCTCAGGCAGATAAGATGTGTTGTAGCCGTCTACTGGTCTGAGAACCTTTTCAGCTTGTTTTACATCGCACTGCAAGAAGTGTGTTCACTGCCCAGCAAATCCCAATAACGCCTCTGAAGCTGTGACAACATGTCGTGGGCTTCATGTTTCAGCTCTGTGTCCGCTTTCCTTCCTGTTGTGTGAGACAAAGGAGAGTGAGCAGTGAAAGCTGTCGCACGTGTTAGTTATGATTTGATCAGCCCTATTTATGATTTCATGATTCAAATGTCTGGCTTGGAAAATGGCAGTGCTGATGGGCTTGGTTTGCTAACAAGCTCACAGAGGATGCCTGCTGGAAGCACTCGCACCGGCGAGGCAGCAGCCTTGTGCTGGTGCAGGCAGCAGCTCTCGAGGGAGCTGAGCAAGGTGACCCACGCAGTGTCTCATTCCTGTGATTTATCTGAGACCCAGGTACACTTTCTCCCTTGACATTGTCTCCTATAGTTTATGCCATCTCTGCAGTCAGGGTGAAGCTGTGAGGAACATGTAGTTATGAGATTTCCTAATCCCTTCTGGTGCAGAGCCGATCCTCATTGGCATGCGTGCGTTTCACGGGCTGCAGAGCGTGGGTGGTCTGCACGTGGGGCGCGTTAAGCAAACTGACAGACACCGGCACGCCGCTAGTTGTGGCTCCCATAAAAGATGCATTGCACATATGGTTGGAGTGTGTATGCCCTGTTTGTATTCATTTATCGATCGGCCTGGAGGCGGCTGCAATAATTAGCCGTAACGAACCCACAAGACCCAGGTCTGTCGGATGCAGCTCTCATTTATAGGAGCCCTCAGCCAGGGTGGGCTATGAGTGACCGTGCTGGTCAGGCAGCGCCGGGAGCATCGGTGGCTGGGGTAGGAGAGGTTGGTCATTACAGTCCCTTCCTGACGTCTGGCATCCCAAGCATTTACGCGTCTGTCTTAAGCTGTGGATTGTTCCAGCGTCTCGAGTTAACCCTGGGCTTAGTTCAGCTCCTATTAAAACTTGTGAAAAGATTCCCATCGGTTTCTGTTGCAACTGGGCTTCCTAGTTTGCCTTTCACTGCCTGAAGAACAGATTGATCACATGGGATTTGCAGCGGAAAACTAATCTGTGCCAAAAAATGTAGACAGCTTTGCAAGAGCAGACATTTCAAATTGCTGGGCTGCAAACTACTTGGAGCAACTTGTAAAACCATCTGAAATGGAAATATTTTTCTCATTTTGAATAGTTTTTTTTTTTTAAAGTTAATCTGTAAATGAAAATAATCTTCTGATGTTCAAAGAGGGTATACTTGGCTTGGGCTGAGATTTTGTGGTGGGTTTAAGACTATCTAAGTGAAGGCTTCTGGTGAAGGGAAAATCTGTCTTGTTTTGTACGGGGTCTGGCTCTTGTGGTGCTTCTTTTGGGTTTGCAGTTCTCAGATGGGACACTGACCCTCAGCATCTTTGTGAAGGTTTTCATGTGTGTGTGTGGAGAAAACCCTTCTGGAGCAAAGTAACCTTGATGTGTTAGTGTACGTTGGCGTGTTTGTCACGTGAAGATGTTGCGTATATAAAGGGAGCTTTCTGAGAACCAGCAAAGCAGTGGATTTCAGACCACTGAGGACACCCCCAGCTTCTCCAGGTGTGGGGTAGCAGATGCTGTGGCAGAAGTGCTCGGGGCTGGGCAGCTGCCCCCGTGTGCTGGCTGGATGTGAGGGAAGTGACCCGAGCTTGTCTGGCCGCCGGCTCCTCAGCACTTGAGGCCTGCCATGAGGCCTGCAGTGGTGAAGGGTAGTACAGAGAAGGGAAGTGAAACAAGAAAAAAGAAGCTGAGGGAGTATTTTAAAGAAATGGGTGTTCCTCTCATTCTGTAAGAGGCTACGACCAGAGTTGAGCCAGTGGCCTGCTCTGAGTCCCCCGCTCCCAGTACACGACTTCTTTCAGTTCCTTCTAGATACTTGCAAAGCAGGAAGGCCCAGCTTGGCCTGCTCCAGGCCTCATGGTCACCTTCAGGAACAGCGGCTTGGCCCTGAATTGGTAAGGAGTTGTCCCGTTGTCTGTACGTTCCCTGCTCAGCAGGAAGCAGAAGAAAAGCAAAGGAAGGTCATCTGTACAGCAAAAGGCACCAAGAGGACTGTGTGTCAAAGCCAGGCTATCATTTCCCATCACCTTGCAGGCTGTGTGGGTGTTAGTGTCAGTCTCTTAGACTGCAGTGAAGGTCATCTGAACTTTAATATGATTCATCTGGTGTTTGTTTTTTTTAAACTCTGCTAGTGAGCAAAGCCCCACAGCGATATTTCAGGGAAACTCAGGCTGTGGTGCTGGGCAGAGCATGACTGTGACTTGGGCTTCCCGGCTGTGAAGCAGCTGAAGGCTGCTGGCCTTCACTGTGAGGCGGGGGTCTGTGAAGGAAAGCTACAGGAGAGCTGGGAATTTTGATATTCCCAAGTGTTTGGAGAAAGAGGAGCAGCATTTGGTCCCCCCTGCTGTAAAACCTCTCGGATGAAGCCTGTGTGGGTGGAGCTGGATCCCACAATACCTGCCTAAAATAGGTAGGAGCCTGTTTTATGTCTTCATATATCCCCGCACAGATGCAGCAGGAGTAGGCCTGGGAACAGAGACAGAATTGAGGGCTATCATTTCTCAAAGCATGTGTCCAGACTGCCTTAAAGTATTCCCCTAGCATTTACAGGAGGACTTTTCCTCTTTTTTATTTATTTATTGCCTGCCTAATGGTTTCAGCCTTATCGCAAAGTATGATAGCAGCATATCACTGAAGTATAGCTTGCAGACTGCTACTGCAGTCACAAGTAAGTAGTAAATAGCCCATTCAGAAAAAATAAATGCAACTTTTATCAGTGTGTCCATGGCACCGTATGTCCAATTTGGGATTGATCACTCATGCAGAAAAGCTAATAACGCTAAGTACTCTGCTTTCAGACTCCATAGTCAGAGATAGGATAGGTGACCTCTGCTTGCCCCACAAGCCTGGCACTGTGCTGCTTCATCAGTTGCCAAATTTTGTTTGTTTAAAGAAGGCGGTAGATGTGGAGAGCAAGAGATAAAAGGAAGAGAGCAGGATAAAGCGTTTTAGGCTTGATTAAGAGAACTCCAAAGGTGAGGAGATCTAGTCCCTCCATCTTCTAAAGCTGTACCCAAACTAGTGTAATTCCTCTTTAGGACTGCTGTGTCAGACCTGAGGAGGATAACAAATGCTTCTGGACTGGGGGAGGGGCAAAGAAAAACCCAAATCCTTTTGCATGGGGTTTCCAAACATTTGCACATTTGACTGCAAAGAACAGTGTGAAAAATGTGAAGCATCTGCAGTGCCTTGCCATGGCTCCTTTCAAGAGAAGCTGTTTCCACTGAATGAACAAATGGTTAAATAACTCCTGCCTAGATTCTTGTTTTCTGGACTTTAATGGAGAGAGAGAGAGAAGTTTCAACCTCCAGATGCTTGCTGTTTGTAGTAGGGGGTTGAGGTTCATTGGTGATTTCTGGTCTGCTCCTATGGACAGGGTATTTGTGGTTCTGGGCTGTCCAGGATCTTTGAACGTTTCTTTGTCATTTGGTTCATTTGAATGGAGGTTTTAGATTAGGGTATTTTTGGCATACTGAAGTGACATGTGAATCAGGTGGAATTTTGTGCTGCAGTATTTAAAGAAAAAAAAATGAAACTCCATTCTCAGCATTGCTAGAAATTACTGCAAATGATATACCTGTATCAGCAGTTTATTTGACAACATAACTACAGATTGATGACAACTATATATATATAAAAAAAAAAAGGGAAAGAAAAAAGGAAAAGAAGACATTTTGATTATATGTTAGCATCCTCAAGAATTAGAGAGAGAAAAAAAGCTAAGAAATGAGATATGGCTTCAATCTTTGCAAATGTTCTGTAACAGTAAAGGACTAAAATCTTCCCTTAATATAGCTGAAAACTGAGGTCTCACTTTCTTCTAACTTGGTACAGGTGCTGAGAACAGGACAGTTCAGAGTGACAGTTTCTTCAGAGTTCTGCAAAGAATTGGATGCCGTGGGAGGAAGCACAAAGGCATAAGGTTGGTGCTCAAGAAGAGCGTAAGTGCTGCCAGCAGCTGTGTTAATCTCTCTAGGATTTTACAATGTGTAGATTAGCTCTCAGGAATAATGGAGTTTCTTAATAAACAGCCAGTCTCTTGACCTTGCTTTGTGCTGTCAAACAGTTGGGAAAATTAAAATAAACATTACCCATTCTAAATTTTAAACATAATGAAAGAGAGAATTACAAGGTATTGGCCTGCCCTTTCTGCAAACTTGGAGAGTTGTTGCCAAAGGGAAGAGCGATGTGAACCTTTAGGAACTGGTATGGACACTGCTAAGTAGTGGTTTTGTGATGGGGAAAAGCAACGTATTTTGGCCCTTGCATCAGCATGCTGGAGTTATGGAGACCTCCCAGAACAGGCAGAAAGCTTCTCCAGTGCCTAGCTGTCATGGGCACCATATCCCGCATCCATTTCTAATCCTGAAATCCCAGTGTAACCCCATAAGGGAGAAAGTAGGACATTTTCCAGTTGATCCATTCTGGACAGCTTTTTGCCTGTGAATTATACAGAGGTGCTTGATAGAAGCTTATAATAGCTCTTTGCCTAAATATTTCTGTTGGATTCAAGAATCAAATACCTGTTTAAAATGTCCTTCCAGAATTGTCTGCAGACTTCTTCTCCATTATAATTGATCGCAAATAGAGAGTCTCATGCATGGATAACAGGTGCCATAGGAAACCTTTAAACCTTCATAAAAACACATACCAGGCAACAGCAAAGACTGCAAAGATGTTACTATAAAGGGCAGCATTTTAAGGCATTTGGACTCCTTTTTGGCTATTTTCTATTATAGAAACACGGTGTTTCCCGTATTATTTTTGGCTTGTTTTTCAGTGGGCTAAATGGCCTAGAGGTACCAAGAGTCTGGCCTTTGTATGAAGAAGAAAGCTAAGATTTAGTGCAAAGATTTATCTTCATGAGCTAGGGAAAAATTCCCTTCTTTATGATGGGTCCAGCCCTTTAAAGCCTCTGAAAGGAAACCAAATATCTTTAATTCCCAGGAGACATCTCAGAGGATCAGAGCTAAACTGTTATTCTCTGAACTATCAGATACTGAGACCTCTGCATGACCCTTTGTGTTTCAGCATCTAGAGGCTGTGGATTCCCCAGAAGAACCTATTTCCCTGATAACTAGAGGCTGAACAAGAGTGCGTCGTTATAGAGGTTTAAATAACCCACATAAGGTCAGCTGCTGCTTAAATCCTTACTACCAGGTCTGTAGATATTTTTGCTTTGTTTCTAAGCAAGCTGAGAGTCCCGGTGCCAAAGGGCAACATGTAAATTGTGCTGTTATTCTGCAGTGTGCAAGGTAATAAATGGTGCTGTCAATTGTTTTCACTCAAGTGACAGATTTATTCTCTTCAGAATGAATAACCAGGAACGGCTATTATTGCAAAAAATTCACTCTGTATCATCTTATGCCTGTTTAACAAATAATGCTGAAGTCTAATTGCCTTACTACATGGCCAAGCATCTATGACTTAATGGTTTTTTTATTGAAGATGTGTAATTTACCATTGCTTTTTGATGTGCCATCAGATCAAATGTCTCCATGAATCACATTTGCAATCTAGCACCACTTGTCCCAAAGGAATGCTCTTTGTCCCATTCTTTTCTAGTGATCTGGCTAAAAACAGTCTTCTCCAACACAAACTATTAAGCTTCTGTTTCCCAATTTCTAGACTGAAATTCCAGCTCCTGACCAATGCATTGAAGTTTAGTAAACGGGTTGCATGTGGGGAGTGTACAATATTTTATAGTACTATCAAGGAGTGGTTTCAGATCTCAGTAGCTCTATTTCCAGAGGAAACCTGGTGTTAGCCTGGAATTGAATCCTGCAGCTCTACCCAAGCTCCTCTGAAATCTGACTGCAGCCATTCCAACTAGAAATTGCTGTGGCTGGTTAACACGTCACCTCAGGATACAAACCTTATCACTGCTTTCAGATTTCGTGATTCAGCAAAGCCCCCTCTTTTCTGTAAGCTTATTTTCCATTTTTTCCAATCAATGTTGCAATCTTTTTAATGTATTAGTAAACACGTGAGGAGGTTAGAAAATATCTAAAACTGAAAAGCTTACACAAAGCTTTCGCTCCAACGATGTATTTTAGAAAGAGCTAATTGGCAGGCAAGTGTTGTTGAATTTAAGCTTGGTTTCTTTTTAAAACAATACAGCTCCTGTGTGCCAAAAAGGTGACAGAACACAGAGAGAACTTCTATCTGCAACAAACTTCTTGCTTACTTGTAGCTATTAAGATCCATTGTGGCTAAGAGTGCAGTGAAGTGGTCACAAAAAGGTCATCAGAGATGGGAACAGAGGTGTCACAGACAGTTCGTGGGCCATCCACTGTTGCACTACCAGTGTACTACAAGCTTCCTCTACTATGCAGAGTTGGGGAACAAGCAGGTTTTGTACTGGTGTAATGGGCTGAATTAGACATGCAGAGATTTAATTTGAAGTTGTTCTGAATGCTCATGTTGAGCTCCCTTCTAGTTAAAGATGTCTTAACTGGTATAGCTTATTTGATATCTTTAGTTGTGTTTTTACAACAACATCAAACTACATTAGTCATCCTGGTGTAGTTACAACAGTATGACTTTTCTGGGGAGATAAATTTTTAGCAAATGCTTACCGCCAAGCTTGCATTTCCATTTCTTTATTACAATAATGCTTCATTAATAGACTTTCTCAAGCAGTAAAAAAGCCAAGGTCTGGTTTGCCAGTAGATGGGGGTTAAAAAGGGGAAATACAATGGGGAAATAAAAATAAGGGATACAAGTAGGACGGGAACTGTGACTTGCTTCTGCTGACTTCTGGATGACTGTCATGCACTGCTGGTGGCACCCTGAGCTGGTGTGCCATTGCTGTTGTCATCCTGTGGGGCTGGGACACCTGAAGCCCCATGACTGGGAGTGGAGAGCCTGACTTGTCAGAGGAAGCATCTCGAAGGGTGCTCTGAGAATCCTCACCCAGCAAGCTGTTCTTTGGCTAAAGCAATTTGCTAGCAAATCCCAGGCACCAATTATTTTGTTCTCTCAAAACAAATCTCCAGGAAATTCAGCTACAAACTTTTCCTATCACTCGGCTCTTATCTTGTTCTATTGCAATAACTACTTGATGACCTCAATAGGGGCCTTGAATCCAGTAATCAGTTCTTCAAGTGTGCAACAAAATCCCTTTTTTTTCTTCTTCTAAACAACTGCAAGTAAAAAGAGGTTGTCTTGACCTTTTGTCTGTTTTGACAAGCCGAGGGCCTTGCCCTCCTCCTCTGCACGCTGATGTGCTCTTTGAGGGTCCAGTTGGAGGATGTAGTTTGTATCTCCAGACTCCTGCCTTGGCTGGGAGATGTCTCACATAACTGTCTGGCAAAGCAAAGGAGGAAACTGTATCCATGGCCTGAAAGGTAATAGGGGCTGGTTAGTTTTATTTAGGATACCACAAGGAAGTTCAGCTGGTTGGTTTGCACAGATAACTTTTAGCTCCTGTTTAGCCTGGGTGAGGCGAGTAACTGATCTGCATGATTCACCTGGGGAGATGGCCTGATATTACCCTGATAGCACCAAGAAGCCAGTGATGCTGATACCTCTTTGCCTGGCCATATGCCTCTGCTTGGTGTGGAACGGGTTAAATTGCAGCCAGTGACAGTGCAAACTCCGGGGCTGCAAAGCATTTATCTGAGCACTGGGACTGGCCTTATCTTTACAGTGAAATATTATCCCTTCATGGTTAACAACTAGCAGCAAACCTGCTCATTGTGGAAGCAGTTTGGCGTAATTAGCCGGTTAAAGAAGTCTGCCTATTGATTAACTGAACTAAATGACCCATAATTAACAGCGCAACTGTGGAGCTAATCTATTTGGTGGTGCTTTCCTTCCTCTTAAAGATTTGGAACC
The DNA here is from genome assembly GCF_964034855.1 of Anser brachyrhynchus. NCBI lineage: Eukaryota > Metazoa > Chordata > Aves > Anseriformes > Anatidae > Anser > Anser brachyrhynchus. Next base: position 7,213,908 of record NC_137710.1, on the reverse strand, counting down.
TGCAGGTCTGTTCATTATTAGGGGATGGGTTGGTGAGGAGTCCGCATCATCTGGTAATTGAGTCAGTGTGCCCCCGCGGGGCTCTAAAGCACACGCTGATGCGTTAAAAGAGGCTTGCTGGCAGACTGCTTTTATCGCTCGGACCGCAAAGGTACCAGCGTGAGTCCTGCTGGCTCTGGGCATATTTCTTTCCTTTCTGAGAGTGCACGGGAACACCTGCTCCGGATCACCTCTGGTTTATCAGGGCTGGAGGAGTCAGCTTCAGCCCTACAAGCAGCCACGCAGGCATGGGCCTCTGCGCACTAAGTCGTGCTGCCATTATAGGTCCCTACTGGCTGCAGGGAGACCCGGGATAAGCCTGGGCCCTGGCTAACAAGACAAAGCTGGAGCTGAAGTTGTGTGGAAGGCATTCGCTTGGTTAGCTTGCACTATTTTCTTGTTAAAAGCTTCCCATTAATAGTTGTGACTTACTTCTAGCATGATGACAAGTCTCTGTGAGACATATCCAAGCTGCAGCTTAACTTGAATAGTTTAGAGGAGTTCTAGGCTTGAATACTATTGAATTTCTCATTGCTGTCTCTGTAAAATGCTACTTTATTCTCATTCTTTTCCAGATGTCCTATGAAAAATTATGCTGAAGTTCATTGCTCTGCCCTCACTTTGATGTGACATTATTAAAACTGAAAGCATTAATTCCCCCAGTCCGTGGTGAGACCACCCAGCCTGTTTTGTACTGGCTGGTACCACTGCTGTACCAGGCTGAGTTACTGATAAAGTTAAGTTACAGTTTCAAGTAGTCGGAGAGAAAACAATGATATTTTCTGAAACTCAGGTCTTATCTGCCTCCTTTTCCCAAGCACTCCCTCAGAAAAACAGAAGTAGGAATCTGAGCGGATTGGTTCTCGGAGAGTTGAGTTTACAGCTAAACGAGCTCTTAAGCATGAGCCTTTCCTTAGTTGGGCCCACCGGAAAAAAAACAGAAATATTTCAACTGACTTTCAACTGGGTGTTAGAATAGGCCCCCCAAATCCTCATCCTCTCCCGCACAGTGAAAGGCTTGAGACTGTATGCTTTCCTGGCACAGAAAGGGGATTCTTTCCCTAGGATATATCCCTTAATCTGTGAAACCTTTCAGCCAACCACAATGAAAAATGCTGGCCACGGCACTTGCTCTGCCCGTGTCCTCAGCCTGAACCAGCAAAGGAGCCTTGCAAGAAACAGCTGGAGATCTTTGTCCTTGCTCTGGTCCTACAGCAGCGACTGAGATGCCTGCTGGTGCCATGGTGGGGGCTGCGATCTCCGTGCATCGGCTGGAGACAGCAGCTCCCCAGGGGCACCAGCATCTGGGGCTGGGGTGAATTTAGCAGGTCTGTACCCCGCAGGAGATGAGTCCAGCTAAGCGTCTGAGCATGATCCGGGAGGTGGTTTTGGTCATGATGGTGGGAAGTGGGGAACAGCAGGCTGTTTTCTCTGCCCAGCTGCAGGAAGCTGCGGTGCCACTCACATCACCTCCCAGCTGCAGATCCCAGCAGCAGCTCACACATTTGTCTGACTGCAAGCCTGCTAAGCAGCAGTGAATTCGCTCCCGGCAAAGATGCAAGAAAGCTTAGTGTTGCATGAAATCTCCCAGGAGCTCTCCATGGGCTTCCCCTGTCTGACACCAGGATCAGACCCTGGGAAAGCACAAAAGATTGAAATGCCTGCTGCCAGCCAGCAAGAAGGCCCTCGGTTGTAATCTTGTTGGGAAGAGATGACATGTCTCCTTTCCCCTCCTTTGTAGGAGTGGTACTTGCTGTTTTTATGGTGCTTTCCAAAAGTTCAGGTTTGCTCCGTGTGGTGTAGGAGCTTTTATTTTGGTGGATAGGCAGTTGGTGACCATTTGCTTTCAGTAGTTTGCAGGGACCCCAGCAAAGCTTGAGCAGGAGATGTTTCATTCTTTTTCACTACATATGTATTTTATGTCGTTAAAGAGGCGATGACCGTATCAGCAGTCAGTTCTTAGCAGATCACTTTTATACCTCACGTATCCCCATGCAGCTTACAGATACTCTTAAGAGTGCCTTGCTTGCATAACACAGCTTTAATAGCTATAACAAGGCAATTAGTACGTCGTTCCACTTGAACTTTAGCGTAGTAATTGGCAGTAAGTAATCCCACTCTGCTGCTGTACACAGCCCATGTTGTGAACAAATATCAGAGCAGCCCTACTCGTGAAAAGGGGGAAAAAAAAGTCACAGCTGCTGATCGTGGCCAGAGGGGTGGATTTGGCATTGATGCTGCGTGGTGACTGACGTGCTGCGGGCACCAGAGCTGCTCTGTAAGTGCTGGGAGGCCTCTCGCTAGAAGTGGCATCAAGACCCACCATGTATATGTGACTTGAGACGAGTGGGGTGCTGGTGTGTGCATCGCTCAGTGCTGTGGGCGTCCTTGGAGCTGGGGGGCTGCTTCAGCTTTCTTGTGCAGGGGAGGAGGTCTTGTGATGGGACGTTCTGGTCTTGTGGTGCTTCCTGCAGGGCATGTGCCTGCATCGGTCAGAGCAGGGGTATCCTCAGCAGCTCGCCTGGGACCCTTCCTGCCACACTGAGCTGCATCTGGGTGGAATCAAAATGCCATCTCCTCGTGCCTGTTGACATAACCACTGCAGTAATTGCTTGTCCCCAGAGGGTGTTTTAGCCCGGGTGCTGTGCGCCTCATGGCAGGCACTGCATGGTCACACCATCTAACACAGCTCTGCCTCCCAGGGGAGGGGACACGTTTATCCCCCAGCATGGTACTGACAATCTCAGAAGAGACTCATCCTCCTTGCTTAGCAAGAGATTGGTGTTGGAAAAGGGACCTGTAGGTAGCAGCAATCCTCTTTGGTAGCCAGCGAATAAGAGCCTTGGGGGGGCCAGCAGAGCCGAGAGCAGAATAAGGCTTGCCTCTTTCGCAGCGTGAAGCACTTAACCCCAAACACTTCTGAGTTTACACGTGAGTTTCCAGACCTGTTGCAGGGAGGTTGGAGGGAAATGCAGGCTGTAACACAGCTCTGTGATCTGAGATTTGACACCGAAGCTGTTCTAATGCCTACAGGGTACGTACACCCCGTATCGGGGAAGCGTTCACTTCCCATGACGGATGGGGTGGGTGCCAGCAGACAGCTGCTGCGCCTGGGAGCTGAGAGGTGCTGCCCGTACAGGCTCCTGGCTCTGCAGAAGCTGCTGCACGTGTCTGGGGAGCTCTTCCAGACTGTCCTAACCATGCCCACGTGCCTCCAAAGAGGAAAGGAGCGGGAGGGAGGAAATACTTTAAACCCTGATTTCTACTGCGATCATGTCCTGTCTCTTCTACCCCTCTGAATATCTGAAATTTAGGTTGTTGGGGCTTTTTTTGCTAGCGACTGTGTTCAGCTTGGTGAAATGTATAGGCATGAAAGATCGTTTACCTTGGGGAGCTTGTGATCTGGAGAAAACAGGAAATGATATTTTAGGCAGTACTACAGCAGATATATATATATATAGATAGATAGATAGATATATTTTTTTTCTTAACTCTGTGCTTTTGAACAGAATCAGTTTTTTAGGACCAGATGTATAACGATTTATCCTATTTTTTTGTGAATTTTTATGACGTGGGCACCATAAAAATGTTTCCAACCAAGGAGGGTGAGGAATATATTTCCCAAACTTCTGAGGTAACACTCAAGCGCTGATTTTGATAGCAGTTACAGAACGTTTCCCCCGGGATGGTTATTGGCCACGTGCATCGTGGTAACGGTGATGGAAACCAGAGTTCCCAGGGCCGGGTGCTGAAGCTGTGGTGTGAAGGATGCCCCCATCTTCCAGAGCTTGTGCTCCGGGACAGCGGCTCAGGGCCTGGGGTGGGGAAGGCACCAGAGGCTGGGTGATGGGTGGGGAGTCCCCAGCACCCTGTGCCTGACTGCAGCCCACGAGGAGCTGCCCCTCCGCGCTGCATGCAGCCCTGCGTGCCCGGGGGATGCGCTGGCAGCGCTCCTGCCGTGCGCCTTGGAGAAAGCCCCGAAGACCAATTTATAAGAATTTCCTGGCCCGATATCTTAGGAAAGCTCTGCGAGGCGGCGGGTCTGCGAGCGAACATCAGGTGCACAGGGGAGTAAGGGAATAGGAAGGGAAATGCGTCCAGAGCTCCAGGCGCTGCTCTCCTTCAAACCAAATTCCTCCAGCAGCTGGATCCCCCACTGCTCCTGTTCATAAAAAGCAAATGACTTCTCAGATTTATTAGTTACCTCCAGGTGCAATTTATCAATTCCAGGCTGGGCCCTGCCCAGGCAGCTGGGGAGAGGCCTATGTCTTTGATTAATGTGCTATCCCACACAATGGTGGCAGATTTCTTACCGGGATTTAATTCTAACAGATTCTTAAAAATAACAAGAAGCATATTCAGCAAGCTGTTTAAGAGGACACAGAGCCGAAGCATAGTTCATTCTCAAAAGCTTTGAAGTCTTTGCAGAAGGAACTGAGGAAACCTTCACTGAATCTGGGGAATGGGCGATAGATAAATGGAGAAGGGGGGAAAAAGGGAACAAATCCAACAGCTCATAATGGAAACAGGAGACAGTGTTTTCTAGACAGAACAGAAGCAATGGGAAGCAAGATCTCAAGAATAACCAAAAGGTTAAGGACTGGGCTTTTGTGAACAGAAGGGATTCCTCTAAACAATGTGAATTTTGATTGTGAAATCCTTGTGAGAGGGTGGAGGAAAATTCAGTGGAAGAAAATAAGAAAAACTGGGAAAATTAGTAGCAAAAAAGAAAAAAATCTTCAATATTTGGACTCTAGCATGGAAAAACGCCAATGCTTCAATGCAGCCCTTCCTTCTTTCCTGATGGTGTGTCCTCCACAAATATGCAGGACTACATCACGAGCATGCCTTTTTCCATCTTTAGTTTCTTCTCCTTTTAGCCACAGCCAAACCCGAAAATGTTATGTGCAGACGTACCTTTTGGAGTCTAAGCCAAGACGAATTCTTGATCCTTTGGCCCTTTTTTTTCACAGATGGAATTACACTCACTTGTCCCTCCTTTTCAGCTATACCAAAGCAACTTTTGACTGGTTTTGTGTCAGCACAGGCCCACATCAAGGCAAGCGTAGGGTGGTTGGTTGTTTTCCAGTGGTGTTAGGATGCTGGAGCAAGGTGGCTTACAACAATCCCACCACCATCATCCTGTCTCCTCCATGCCTGCGTTGGCTGCTGCCTTCCGAGGAGCTGCAGAGTGGATGTCAGTGTGACAAAGTGTTTTTGCACCCTTGTTAAGTAAGAACATCACAACCCAGTTAAAGGGCAGCACGCTCCAAGATTTCAGTGCATATTTATGCCATCTATTTTAGGTATCCACTTTCAGATCCTTCTGTATGGTCAGTGCAAAAAAAGATGCACATCTCTGGAAGGTGACTCACAGCACCTAAAATAGATGCCTGCTCTCAGACATCCTCTCTCTGCACTAATTATAGAAGGAGGCTGGAGAAATTAAGATCCTCATTCCAGCGTGTGGAGGCTGATGCGTGCAGGAAGGACCATTAATACTCTTTGTTTTCCTCGACACAGTGAGTGAGATGCCTGGGGTGCCTGCAGGTTTTCTGCAAGCCAGCTCATTGGTTTGTATCTTCACTGAGCTGTTTCTGCAAGCTCTGGAGAAGGGAGTTGAAGCGAGGAGCGCAGGGTGGATTTGCCCCCATCGTGTTCACCCTTCAGAGCAGGGATGTCACAGCTCAGGGTGGCACAGCCTGGCATTTCTCCCCCCTTTCACCCCCACTTTGCATAGCTGCCTTTGGAGCCACAGTTGAAAATTAACCCAAGAGTTAGCCATTTGTAAGCCAAGCTGACAGGAAATTGCTGGCTTTGTGCTGAAGAAGTCATTACCTTAAGCTTTATTGCTGTGTGCAGAGTTTACTTGTGACAAAGTAAATGTTCAGAGATGTCTGTAAATAGGGCTGGGATATTGCTGCGTTAACAGCTCCGTGGTAAGCCATCAATCAGCAGAACAGTATGCAAGAAAACGTTAAATGCCACTGCTGTAAACGCCGAGCCTCCTCCAGGCACGTGCAGCCGCGCATCCCACCCGCTCGGCGCCAGCGAGCTCGGGATCGCAGGGTCTCCCCTGGCTGAGCAAAGCACATTTCTCAGATGGATTTTTAGAGAGCTGCCTGAAGCATGTCTGTGGATACACGTGTTATAGAGGCTGTTTGGGCCTGGAGGTGTGTGGACTTTTGGGTTTGATGCAGGTTTACACCAGGCTCCTGGCTGGCCTGCTCTGCATGCTGCCAAAGGTGGCGATGCTGTCTGGGGACGGGGAGCGGGGAGCAGATAAAAGCTGACAAGCTACCAAAGGCACCACATTGATGGGTGGAGCGGTATTGCCTTTGAGCTAGCGTGGCAGCTCGGTTTCCTTTGGGGTTGGTCGGGATGGGGTTGGTTTTGGTCCTTCCACGTTATGGAAGAGAAGGGGAGAGGGGTTTGTTTCCATAGTGCCAGCGCAGACCTCATTTAAAGTACATGCGGTAGAAGGATGCGCCACCTGAACTGCAGGAGAAGCCATGCTGAGGGGGGATGAAATGCACGTCCTGAGAAGCGGTTGATGCCTGTGTGGTAGGAGTGTGTTGCAACAACCTCGGTGGTGCCCAGGAGGAGCAGCGCCCCTCCACCTGCCGCTCCCCGGCTGCGGGGTGGAGGTGTCTGGCAGCCGGGCAGCTCCGGCTGCACTGCCTGAGCTCTCCTCCAGCTCACGGAGCTCTGGCAAGCAAGCGATGTGGCTTTTTGGCTTATCTGTGTTTTCTCAGGGTGGCCGGCAGCCTGCCTTTACGCCGTCTGAGCACTTCAGGATGTCTGGAGCTTTTTACGCGCTCCTATTCTCAGCCAGCCTCCCCCTTCTGATGTCATTTTTTTTGGCCAAAACCACGGCAGCCCTCTGCAAGCACGTGTTTCTGGCCTCTTCCTGCTTCTGCCCCTCGTGTGAGTGATAAGGGCGGATGAAATAAAAGCGCGTTGCTTGGGGGGTCACTGGGGGGCAAACCGGAGGAATTTCCCAGGCATCGGCTGTGAACGGCTGGACCCCACTGAGCAGTGGGCAAGGAAGCCGCTGTTTTACAGTGACTGCTTCCTCTGGGACGGCAGAGCTGCTCCATTCGGGGGCTTCTGCAGGTGCTGCAGCCTAGGCTGGTGTGGGAAGGGGAAGGGAAGGGTTGAGAGGTGACAACATAAATCAGGCGCTGCTGCAGCTTTTCCTCTTGCAGCCCTTGTCTGTCCTGTGCCCTTGTGTTGTAGGGTTTTGTATAGGCCAATAAGGCCATGTTTCCCCACAATGAAACGCTGATATGGGCCTGACGGACTCTGCCAGTGCCAGAGGTGAGGGCTGTGGTGTGCTCCTTGCCCAAGCCCAGGCTGGGATCGCACACCCTGGGGGAATGCAGCGAGGCAGCTGCTGCCCTGGGGACTGCGGTGCCGGCAGCTGCTGGGAACCTTCCTACTGAATGAAAGTGCTTAGCTTTCCCTTCCAAAACTCGGCTCAAATAACCTGAGTTTACCCATATGAAAAATACTACTGCAGTTGCAACATTAAAACACAACGTTTGTTGGTTTGTTTTTAAATTGGAGACAACTCGTGTGGTGGAACTTCAGTTGCTTGTTATCAAAAGCACTTGGAGAATAACCCAGGGTCTCTACTGCTGGGTTGAACTGAGCCTGTGTGTGTGTCTGGGCTGGTGGTGAGTTCAGAAAACTGTACCCGGGGCTGGTGTCAGAGGGATCTGCAGTGGCTCCTTCCCTCCCTCGTGGATTCTCTGGTGTCTACTCCAGGCTGAGCACACACTGCAGCCTTTTGTTCAGTTGAGGTTACTCATAACATCTCTCTCCTTTACGTGGATGTCTATTTTTATGAACCTTTGAGGAACTGATTTGTCTCGGAGGCTGTTATCTCTCTGTCAAATTCGGCTGAAATTGCTCAATGAGTTCAAAGTTGCTGAGGCAGACACAGACAGTGTGAATGTATGAGCCGTAGGAAACCAGACTGACAGGTTGAAATGAGAAACACTTTAAAACTGTGAAAACAAAAAGCCTTCCCAGTGGCCTGACCTGTCTTTTTGTCCAGATTATTGGCTCCTAAAGCCTCCTGAGATCCTGATAGCTCCTCCGCCCCCCCGGGGCTCCCAAACCCCACACCACAAAGCACAGCACCACCTGTGCTGATGCTAGAAGGGATGCTTGGGATTAGCAAGAGATTTGGCACCGGTTTTTCTTGTGGCCTCTCAAACCTGGGAGAGTGGAAACCCACGGCCTGGAGTCCACCCGTGCTGTTACCCACTCACCCTAGGTAGGAGATCACATGAGAAACTTGTCTGATTCATGTTTCCTTTTGCTAAATGCCTTTGAATAGAAAGGGACCTGACACCGGTTAATTAGACACAGGCACCTGTTAGAAAAATACTGAAAATAATGAATCTCCTTTTACTGGTCCCTGCTGCTGTTCCAGTAGTACTATCGCATCCATCCACAGGACGGTTAATCTTTCAGCTAGCGCTTGAAGCGTTCCGTGCAGGGAGCTACACACCATCAAAAAGAATGAATGACCCTGTTTCTCTTTCCTAGCGTGGCTGTCAACCAGAGCTGCCTTTGGCACAGCTTGTAGGTTGATTTCTGGTTGAACACTAAAGGCAAAATTCATCTGTCCAAATGTAGACATCTGATTGTGGATGTCTACATCTGAGTTAGTTGTCTAGACTCTTGTTTATAGGAAAGAAATGGGCACCCCAAGGACATGAGTCATTGTATGCTAGGGTAGATGTCAAAAATAGGTCAGATGAATCATTCTCTAAATGGGCCTCTTTCTCTCTGGTGACTGTAATCCCGGAGTGTCCTCAGAGCCACCATGCTGGGGGTGAACAGAGATGAACTAAAGTATGGTGAGATGCATCCCATGTCAGATACATTTCCGAGCTGCTCTTCCGTTTGCACATCTTTATGGCATCTTCTGCCCACTTCTTCCTGCTCTTCCCACTATCAGTTAACCTGGGACTGAGTTGCCGTTTTGTCTCTGTACCTTCCACGGCAGTTACATCAAGGACGAGCCCCAAGCACCTGCCTTTTCCCTCTGTGTCATCAGACTGGAGCCACGTTTATTGCAAACCTACCTCAGGGCCTGAGGCTCTTTATCCTCTCATGCATCTCTCCTCCTCCCTCTCTAGCAAAATGCTGCTGGTGTTACACGGTCCCAGCTGTGAGGTCAGGGATGTTAGCCTGAACCTGCTTCACCATTTTCCTTCGACCTTGCTGCTCTTGGTTGAACAAAAGAAATGTGTAAGACTTCCAATGGATCCAAATCCTTCCAAGTAGGCTTGTAGCCTGGTCCTAGAAAGGAAATGCGGCGTTATTTTAACAAAACTAGTATTGTGCTGATACACGGGATTGTGGGAGGGGAGAGAAAGAAACTATTCATAACACGTGGTGCAGGAGATAAGGGAGAGAAGAAAAGTGACGAGTGCTGATAAGATTTTAGCTGCAGGTGTTTTCTCAAGTTTTGTGGGTTTTCCTTTATCTCCCAGCCAGACTATCCAGATAAGCCCATTAGTTAGGTTAGCTGAGCAGCAGTGCTATCTAGGACCTCTGGCCTCAGCAAAATCCCGACTTTTATATTTTCTTAAATGATATTTTAATAAAAACTCCTCCCAGTGTGAGTACTAATTGGATGTGCCAAGTCTCTTGGCTTGACTCTTCCCCTCAGCAGCGTGGAGACTTGCCTTGGCTTTAATTGTTAGATTGAGCTCTGTGTCCACATGTCCAGCTCTGACCTTCGTGAGACTCAGCTCCTTGGGCCAGAGCTTATGAAGGTCAAGGGACGTGGAACTAGAGGGCTGTGCAAGTGCCTTAGGAGGAAAATGAGAAACGGTCCTCTCCCCGTGGAGACTTGAGCAACAAGAGAGGCTGTTAGGCAGCAACCGCCTTTCTCAGCGTGGGAAACAGCTGGGGCTGGAAGCCGTTGAGTGAGGTGCACCAAGCTCTGAGCAGTTCGGCTGAGTGCTTGAGCGAGGAACCCAGCTGAACTTCCTACGGGCGTTAGGTTATGTATCGCAGTGCATGTATTCCTGAGCACCGGGCACGCACGAGCGCTTGCTGGAGATGAAAGCTGGTGAAACATGCGAACTGAAACCACAGCAAGCTTCACTCTGCTCTGAACAGTTTCCCACTAGGAAACCCCTTGCCGCAGCAGCCAGCCCTTCTGTCTGCTCTGCAGAGCACCATCCGTCGGTACGTGGGGTATGAGAGCACCTTTGTAGCAGGAGGCACTCTGGGAGCCTGCTCCCTTCTCAGCACTCGGAGCTAACAGTAACCAGAGCTGGGATGACTCAGAGGTGCTTCCCCTTCCATCACGTAGTTCAGAATGTGCCCATGTTAATAATGATTGAACATCTTCATCGTTCATCTGACAATGTGTAGTGCTCTCATATGAAATGAGTTGGCAATTCCTACCCAGCTCTTGCTAGGCTGGCATCTACTTTGTAGAAAGACTGGTCCTGACGCTCTGACCAGAAAGGCTGGTGTTGGACTGAAGCAGCTCCCCAGCACAAGATCATACCTCCCACTGGATCGTGGTGCTTGTCAGGACAAATCTCTGCTTACACTGCACCACAGTCCCCACCTATTTGTCTAATTTGGCTCTTCTCTTGATATCCGACCGGCCCTGGAATCATAAAATGGTCTGGGTAGGAAGGGACCTCAAAGCCCATTCTGTTCCAACTGTTCCTTGTCCTGTCACTACACTCACTGACAGAGTCCTTCCCCAGCTTTCCTGTAACCTCCTTTAGGTACTGGAAGACTGCTATAAGGTCCCCCCAGAGCCTTCTCTTCTCCAGGCTGAACAACCCCAACTCCCTCAGCCTGTCTCCGTAGGAGAGGTGCTCCAGCCCCGTGATCATCTTCATGGCCCTCCTCTGGACTCATTCTAATACTTCTATGTCCTTCTTGCGCTGGGGCCCCAGAGCTGAACACAGCACTCTTGGTGGGGTCCCACGAGAGCAGAGGAGGAGAATCACCTCCCTCGCCCTGCTGACCACGCTGCTTTTGATGCTCTCTGTGTTTTCCTCTTACATCTGGAGTTAACTTTACTACTAAAGCTCAGCAAACCTCTTGAAATCCATTTGTTGCTGGAAACCTTCTCCTTGTAATTATTCCAGTATTCGTGCTTGTCCAGCAAATGCAGAGCTAGAGAGTTTTGCTAATGTTCAGAAATGTCATTACTAAAACTGAAGCAGATGGTAGAGTGGGATTCTAGCAGTAATAAGGAGATTTCCCAAAATTATGAGGCACTGTAATAGCTCACCTGAGGATGCTACAAGATTTCCATCTCAGGAAGATCTTTAAGAGCAGTGGACCTTAGTTGGGGATGACCAATTACCTAATCCTCCTCTGGGGAAGTCGGATGAATGGTGTGGTTTCCTGGTGTCTGTTCCAGTCCCAGGAAACCCAGCTGAGAAAGCCAGCAGATACAAAAAGGAGAGTAAGGTGTAGCAATGGAGAAGAAATGTTCAAAGAAAAGAACCTTTCAGATTCAGAGCTGATTCCTCAGCAGCAGTTCTGAGTATCTAGCAAACTGTCTTCTTCAGGAGCTTGAAATTCTCAGGCAGCCCCTTATACCTGCAGGTATACTTCATTCTCAGGACAGGCAGAAACCAAAGTGCAGCTTCCCTGAGGCAGAGCTGTGGGGGGTTGCTGTGTATTCTGCCTGACCCGCGTTGGGGCAACATATACACGCCACTGCTCAAAATTCCCTCCTAGCATTTAGGTACTTCTTAAAAAACAATAATAATATTACATGGGGAGCAGTCGCTGGGCTCAATCTGATCCTGGGTTAATTTGCATTAAGTGCTTTTCAGTTCTCTCTCTAATGCCTAGTCTGCGTGTTGCTCATTTCCTCTCGTAGAGAAGTGAGAAGCACATGCAGCGGAAACCGAGCAAGCCAATAAAAATGATGTGACAGAGGGAAAGAGAGGAACGTTGCAAACAATCACTGTTTTGGCTGATAAAGGCATCCTCAGGAAGCTTGCATGTTGTAGGAGTCTACAGTTTTTCTGGGCTGGAGGGAAGAACGGAGGAGAAATATTTGCACAAAATAAGTATTCCACCTTTGATTTGATTTCCACAATATTTTAGTACTTATTCTACTTCTGTATCATGTGAGGAAGAGATAAGGGTCTCCTGATGCTTTGACAGGGATGCAGGACTTCCAGTTTCCTCGTACTGGGGTCCCCAGTTGTGAAAAGCTGACTTGGGGTGAACTGGGGGCAGAGGATGCTCCTGCAGTTGGTGCTGCCTTATTTGCCAGGTGGCTGTATTTCCCCAAAGTGACACATTGTCAAAGTGATGTCCTTCCTGATCTTCTGTGGTTATTTAAGAGGCAGAGACCACCACGGGAAGGGAAATTGCATCCTGGAGGGTCCCGTTGCACGACCCAACCGCCTGTTGCCGGGTCAAGAAGTCACCAGCGGAGCACTCGGGGGGTCCCAGGCTGCTGCAGGACCCCGGGGAAGGCCAAGCCCCCGGCGGGCAGGCTGCTGTGTCGGGCTGCCTGGTCTGCACCCACCCCGAGCAGCGTGAGTGGCAATGCTGCTTGTAGTGACATGGCATCGGAAATCCCCAACATGCAATTGCACGAGAAGGTCACAGCTCAGTCAGAGCAGCGCATTAAACATTAAACGCTCCATTTGTACGCGCTGGTGGCGTCATGCCAAGATGAATTCGAAATGATTAAATCTCCAGCCGTGTCGGCTCCTTTCACAGCGACATAAAACATTTTGCTCCGCTAGTCAACACGATGATGTTGTGCCGGGGACAACAGGCTTGGGCTCCGAACTGCGCTCATCTCTGTGATTTGTCATTAAAATGCATCTCTGGCCGGGACGTGCTACTGGGGTTCCCAGAGGCTCGGGCTGCCACTCGGTTAAGATGCACAGCGGTTTCCACCGGCCAGATGACTCACCTCAGCCTCCCTCGTCACCGGAGCGAGACAAAGGCAATTGGAAGGCAGAGAAGAAAATAACAAGCTGTTGACCACATACATCGTAAATCCAAAGACGTGGCAACAACAGGGTTTAGCTCGTTCATGCAGGAAACATTGTAAATGAAACCGCAGTGCTCAGATTCAGGGTTTGCTGAGAAGGAATCTCTTCTGGTAGCTTGCACCTGCTAGATATAAAAAGAAAGGAACTGGATTTCTCAATTTTGCAGGAATCTTTTTTTTATTTTTTTCCCCTTGGAAGGCAGCATATTTATAACTCTAGTAAAAGTGCAAAAAAAAAAAAAAGTAAATAAAAAGAACCTTACAAGAAGAAGAAATTGATTTCTGGATCTGATCAGAGCAAAGCTCTTAATCTTTGCTCCTCTGTTATAGAATCACTGCCTCTGCGGGCCTGGGACCTAATGCTTTATTCAGTCCGTACTCAAATGGAAGACTGCCAGGAAAGGGAAGGAATCTTTTTTTTTTATTCCCCTCTCTCTTCTTGATTTAAAAAAAAAAAAAAAAGGAAGGAAAAGAAGATATTTGGGTCAATTGCTCTTTGCTTTTTTGTGCTCCTCAGGTGAGTGAATCCCACCCTAACAAGCAGATTTGCAGATTTGCAGATGATGTGCCAGAGGGTGGAGGAGAGGTTTAAACCTAGTCCTGGAGGCGCCGGGGGATGTACACAGGTCTCATCCTTCACTCCATCCCAATGGTTCTGGTCCTTGGCCTTCTCCTGACACACTCAGCTCTGCAAGATCACTTAGAAAATGGCCTGCTAATTGCCCAGATTTTGCTAGCCTGCACATACACCTCAGGTGGATGCGGTTCACCATGTGAATATCAAATCTACCCTTGAGGCCAGGCTGTAGAGGATCACCAGTAGCGTCCAGGCGGTGCTGCTGTGACGAACGATGCATGCTGAGTGCAGATGGCGTGGCCACGTACGGGGCTGTGTGCGTAAGCAAACCCATGCCTTGTGCAACCTCGTGAACCATTTTGCATAGTGGTCCGAAGACCAGAAGACGTGAAAAAGCAGATCTGCAAGCACTCAGAGGGGTCCAGATGTTCAGAAAGCTGAGCAGCTGACCTCTGTGTAACATGTGGAAGCTCTTTTTATGGATCAATCCACTTGTTTTGTGATGTGAAAGCATAGCAGAGGGAGTCCTGCTTCATTTATAACTCAAAGGCCTTGGGGCTTTAAGTAGCAGCAGAAACAAGGTCTGCAAAAGTCTCTGGAAGAGCTTGCAGGAGTCCACTGTGCTGGGACCCTGAATCAGACAGAGCTTTGGAGAGATCCCCAAAGAAGACTGAAGGGCCTTAAGCTTGAGGAAAAAAAAGCAAACAATCAGACAAGATTTTATTAGAATGAAGACAGGGACATTGAACTTTGCAAATGGAGAAAATGCAAAGTAGGTGTCTCTGCCCCCCTTGCAGATGTGTCTTTCCTTCCAGAGCTGGTTTAACTCAGTGACTGCAGCAGACTGCCATTTCCTTTGGTCCTAGGAGCTTCCCTCCACCGGGACAGCCTCTGCCTCCCTTGCCCAGCGCGCTCTGGTGTCCTGCAGAAAGCTCCAACCCAGGGCACCGAGACCATCATCCTCCCGGCGTCCCCTTCCTGAAGGAGAAGAACATTGTCGAGTGCACGGAAGGAAAAGCCCACGTACTGGCTGCCACGCTGCTGCGATGGGGAGTACACCACAGTAGCGTGTTTAGGAGTAGGGTGTCTGGAAATTTGGCAGGAAACCTCCTCTGCAGACTGGCGTGTGATCAGGAGGTAGTCAGGCATCAAAGAAAGGGAAATTAGCATCTAGATCTCAGTCCTGTGACTGTTGTCGAGCCAGCCTGGCATGATGCTTCGCCTCGCTGCCGGGGCGCTGCAAAGGCACTGGCTCTCCCCTCGCCTTGCTCCTGGCACTGAGAGCTCGCAGGTGTCTCCGAGTGCCTCGGTATTTCAGTTTCCTATTTGTTAATAGGGCCAGAGGCTTTGAAAAGTCCTGTCTGACTTAATCCCTATTGATCACAGATCCAAGAGCCCTGATGTGAAGGAATTTTAAATTTCCAGCCGCTGGCTGTTTAACAACATCTGACTTCAAAAGCTCCAGGAGCCTCCTTCTCCTTTTAAACACTCTTTGCACTTAAGGAAAATATAGTTGGTCCCTCATTAATGTGCATGTCTCCCATAATGATACAAGTGTTTGTAGTGCAAACGCTCAGTTCTCACGCCACGTGCACATAATTCATTCATGAAATCAATAGGCAATAAGCAATTGCTGATCTTTATGGAACTTGTTCGCTGCAAGGGCACGCTTAATGTGGTCTCACAACGTAGACGTAAAATGGATGTTCTTGAAAAATTGAGCAAGTCTGTGGGCCAAGAGCTCCCACCTGCTGGGGCTGGGGCACCCAGCCACCCATGGGTGCTGGCACATCGTCCCCCCGAGACACGAAGCTCTGGTCCCTGCCACTGTGAGCTCTGGGAGAGGGGGAGCAGAGGAGCCACCAGAGGGGCTTTGCAAGCGCACCGGGTGACAGCCTGAGTTATTGCCCCGTGTCAGGGAGCGTGAAGGAAGCTGGAAATGATTATGGAGCATATGGGGGAGCTCGCGTAGCAGAGAGACTGCAGAAACCACGCTAATCCCCTGGGAACTCAAACCCTATAATTTACCCAGGTTTATGTCTGAACTTACCTTTGCAGTCATGCTTTTGGAAAGGAGTTTACTTAAAATGGGGCGGATACATAAATCTCTGGGGCTAGAAGAGAGGCTGAGCAGAGCCAGCTTTATACATCAGAGATTTGCATGCCTTCAAAAGCAGCCATCCTGTGCTTCTCGTGTCAGGGGCAGAACCTGCAAACTGGGCAGCTTTGTCCCGGGCTGGGGGCAGCACCGCGTGTCCAGCGGCTGCACGGCTACAGGGGACAAGCAGAGGGATGGGTGATGCTTAATGGAAAATGGTGTGAGTGGGTGTTGCAGCCTCCTGAAGAGTTATTTTGGATGCGAATGCTCAGGGGAGCGTTGTGGAGGTTTGTGCATAAAACTGAGAGTTGGTATTTCTGAGTGTTTTTTTTTCCCTGGGTTTTGTCAGAAAGAGAAAAGAAAATTCTCACCTCCCCAAGCCTCCCCTTCCCACATCAGCAGGGCATCTAAAGAAAGTGAACTAGAAATGCATGCAAAGTACAACTGCACACCTTCCAGCTTCTGAAACAAATGAAGCGGGGGTCCCAGACGCAACAGCTTTCTTCGCTGACCAGTTCTGAGTCACCCTCCTTCTGGAGAAGTCATGAGGCATAGTGAAACCCTGTGGTCTCAAACTGTTTACAAACTGTGCAGGAAGGCATCGGTCCAACTAAGTTAATAATGTTTTTTTTGGGTAGTGAGACACACTCAGCTGTGCAGCCCGAGACAGAAAACCCAAACCCCATGGGTGGAGCTGACCGGGAAGCGGCATCGAGCCACGCGGAGCTGCGTGCCATCCTGGGACTGCTGCTGGGCTTAAAGCAGGTCTTCGGTGATCCTGGATCACACTTCTTGAAACAGGCAGGGAAAGCTGGCACTGAGCTGATCCTCACTTTTTTTTTCCTCCGATGGCAGTATTTTCAGATACATGTGAGCAAAAGCCAGTGAGATACAATCCAATTGCTTTCCACCTCCGCTGAATGCTGTGGGTCAGGATGA
The DNA here is from genome assembly GCF_964034855.1 of Anser brachyrhynchus. Taxonomy (NCBI): domain Eukaryota; kingdom Metazoa; phylum Chordata; class Aves; order Anseriformes; family Anatidae; genus Anser; species Anser brachyrhynchus. Next base: position 7,197,231 of record NC_137710.1, on the reverse strand, counting down.
AACAGTTGCAAGGCTTGCTGAAAAGATGATTAGGAGAGACAGCTTCCTGTGGTGTCTTGGAAGAAGCTTCCTGGAGTTACGTTTATGCTGGATTGTGTCTTTAATGGACAAGGGACTTGGAGCTCCAACGTGCAGGCTGGTTCCTGCAGCTCTAACAGCCCCTGCAGGGAGCAGTTCTCCTTCGGGCTGTTGGTGCGTGCACACCCTTGCACCAGGCGCGCAAAACTCCTGTGCTTGTACCAGGCTGCTCTGCCCCGAAGGTCAAGTTTGCTTCTATCGTGAATCATTTTCACGGCCTTTGGTTGTCTGTCTAGACCTGAGTTTTTGTGTCGATGAAACTTTTGACAGGTTGTGAATAGCAGAGGCCTTATTTATTCGTGTCAGATGGGACCCAAACATTCCTAGTTTCTTGTTTATCCTGCCAAAATGGTGAACTAAAAAACGGACTTTTTCTTTGACCTTGGTTTTGGCTTGTGCTGTAGATCCCCAAAGACTGAAGCAAAGAAGAAATATCTCAGTAGTAACTGTCTTATTAACAGAAAGTATTTGCAGAAGGAAAAACAATGTGTTCTGGCCCAAACCCACAGCTGCGGCCACCAGCTGCGACAGCCCTGTTGTTCCAGCCTTGCCTTTATTACGTTATTTCAGGGTCAGCTTTAAAGAACCGAGACAGGAGCTCGTGGGGAGTCTGGCTTAGAAAAAGCCTGCTGCACTCCACAGAGAACCTCTTGGGTCGATGAAGGACTTCAGCAGCTCTGATCTAAGGGCTCAGCAGCCAAGGGGATGATTTGACACTTCGCTCTAGGGTCTTTGCAGGCAGGCCAGGGGATGCTATAAAAGCTGGGGATCTGGTGAGAGATAATGCCTTCAGCAGTGGAGATGAAGCACATGCCTTCCAGTCACAAAGGTGTATAAAACCTTTGGCCAGACTCTAAACTTCTCGTTAGAGGTCATTATTGCTTAGCTTCGGTTAAATTTGATTTTAGATATTGGGAAGTGTTCACAAGCCTTTGGCGTGTATCTTGTATGGCCATTTCACAAATAACACTGCTCCTCAGGTTGTCTGTGACCGCTGTGGACTCGTGCTCTGCGTTGTTCTTTCCACTACCACCCTGCTTTGAAGTGAGGACTGCGTAGAGCGTTCAGTGCCTACTGAACATGGGAAAATCCTGCTGTCTGCTGATTTGCCTGACCTACTCCTCCGCTTTGTCCACACGCTGTTGACTCTCCTCTTGGGAGCTAATTCAAAGCAGGTGCCAGGAAGTTCTGCTCTGCTGGGGTCTCCACCCCGGTGGCCTGGCTGCTTGGGCTGAGACAAAAAGATTGCACCCTTTGGACCACAGCTGCTCTTTGCAGAGTTTGGGTGCTGCTTTGTTCATGAGCTTGTGCTAGAACATTGTTCTAATAAAACATAATAGAAATAAACAAGTGAAAACACATTCCCCTCACCTCCACCCCAATAAAACCTGTTGTGTATAGCTTTCTCTTACATAACCCATCTGACTCCAAGAACAAATGTCCCTAATTTCTTCTGGATGTTAAGCTTTGTGGAGATTTAAAGGGCAATTTCTCTCTCTTTTTCCTCTAGCTCTCACAAAGTATTACAATAAGGAACTGCAGTGACAGACAGTACTTAAAGGTATGGTTTAGAAGTGATTCATCTGTGAAACACAGTGTAGCATATTTTATTGTATTTTAGCTAGTAAAAGCTGTGCATTCTAGCCCGGCTCTGTCGTACTGCAAGGTAAATTATACTTACAGGAATCTCAGCCACCTAGCTGAACGTAAGTACCCTCTATACAAGAGTTAATGCAGTAGATTTGTTCTTAGACATGTATTTGTAAAATATTTAAGCTGCATGAAAAGGGCATCTGTAGGAAGATATGGTTACAGGATCACATAAGTGTAGCACGGCGCTGTCATATTTTAAGATTAAACAGCAGTCATTAGGCGTTGATGGCTGACACTGCATGCAAAGAGGAAGGGGAGCCCCTTCAAAAGCTCAGTGGGCTGTGGGTCGGGGGGAGAACGGGGAGCAGCCTGAGCCTCGCAGCTACTCCCCCAGCTGCAAGCTTGCCCCAGCTTGAAGGACCGTGTGTTTACTGCTTCTGGGACCCTCCTACGTTGCCTTCTTACAGCAGGAGAAAAGAGCTGTGGGAAATTGCCTGCTTGTTGTTCATGCTTTACGCTTGCTACATTCCAGGCAGAAAAGCAGAGACGATCAGGAGATACTCTTCTCAACTTTATAGCGTAACTTGTCATTGCAGTGCTGCTAGTGCTTTCCAAATGCACGCAGCAATTTCACAAGCTCTCCAACATATCTGGGCAGTGTGTTGTAGGCTCCTGGCATGAAGCAGTTCAATCTGCTAGTGCAACAACTTTGAGCAAAGCAGAAAAATGGGGGTATCGGTCCTTATTGCAGAGGGGCTGAGTTAGACTTGCAGGAAAACAACACGCACCTCTGCACTCTGACCACAAAGCTCCTCTGAGCTTTAAGCGAGCTAGACTTGAATCTCCTATAGGCTTGAATTTTACTTACTTATTCACATAGTGCTAGCAGTTTTCAGCCAAAAGGAGAGGAGGACATGTGCGGGTGCTTCAGTATGAGGTAAAGTACTGGAATTGTTTGATTGCAGATGCCTAGCCCTAAATCACACAGTCTAAATAATCTCCAAATCATGGAAGCATTTTAGCAGCCTTCCATTGACTTCACAGAACTCTGAATGCATGTTTAAAGTTAAGTGCATGCTTGAGATCTGCTGAATCATACAGCAAATAAAATATGCAGAGCTGGTCTTTAATATAACCTACTGATTCATGTAAAAACTACACATTTCCCGCAAAGCCTACTTTGAGTTAATTAATGGGCATTAAGGACTTACATTTTTCTAGCAGAGAAGGGCCCCAAGGGATCACAGCAATTTATGTTCAGACCCTGAACGACACCACTGCAATCTTCCCATGGAGACAAAGCCCCAAGCGCTCCCTCTGTGATACATCTGATGGATGGGTTTTAGCTGCCTCTGACACCCCGTGGGTCAGGAGGGAGGACCTGGCCTTTGACCCGTCCCTTTCATCCGCCCGGGCTGGGAGCGTGCCCACTGCGTCACCAATTCTGGGGAAGACAAGGGGTGTCTGCACCCTGGCAAGGAAGGAGGGGAGCAGGGGCTCTGCCTTCCTAAACACATTTCCAGCGTTTAACACAATCACACCACCTCCCGTCGCTGTCATTACCACCTTCTTCATGAGCTTGATAAAACGAGGCTACGATCCGTGTCTGCGGAGCGTGCCGACCACATCAAACACTTGCTATTAATTTATTTCAGAAGCAGAGCCAAACGAACTGGGGCAGTTGGGTGTGACAGCGGGAGACAGGCTGAATGCCAACGGAGCAAGAGACTGCTGGTGTGCTACAGCAAAGTGTCCCAGGGCCGTGTTACAGTGGGACTGTGCTTGTGCGGCCCCTGCCATGGGAAGGAAGGGAGCACTCCTTCAGGTAGAAGGGAGGAATTAAAGATATCAGTTCCCAAGGCACTGGGAACAGAGCTGGAGCTGACAAATGTGATGCAATTTGCGTGACACCACTGCAGTGCCCCAGCTGTTTGTTTGGCAGCCAAAGCTTTAAAGAAATGGACCTTGGCAGCTGTAGGCTGAACAGCCCGGTGCCTTCACGGAAGTCAGAGGGAACACCGGGCTGGAGAGACCTCTTTGATCAGCAGCTCTGATCCCATGCATCCCAGATAACCATCCCTATGCATTTATCAAGTTCCATCTTAAAGCTACACAGACTGGCTGAGGTTTCTTTGTCCTTGTATTTTTGCCTCCATTACTGGTATCCCAGGTCTGGTCCAGAAGCTCACTGCAGGTGGCAAACTGGTTATCTTCCACTCTGATTCTACTTGGGCTTATATCAACATTGCCTGGTAGCTGTTTCCCTTCTTTCTATACATCCTCCTCAAAATCATTGCTCAGCCCCATTCCCAGCCCTGAGTGGTCCTCCTTCTGCTGGAAAAGCAGGGAAAAGGGAGGTGAATATGTGATTATCATGGGCAGCACCAGAGCAATAAAATTGGTGGTGTGGTAAGACGAGCATGAGGAGTGAGCCCAGCAAGGATGAACGCTTGGGGTGCTGGTGATATTACTTGGTCAGAAGGAGATTTCTTAAGACATTTTTGTGCAGGATGTGAAGCACCTGAGCAGACTTGAAGCACAGAATTATGTTCAGCAGTTCTCAACTATTTGGCCTTGGGAGCACCACATTTCAGCCTCCTTGTCCCCATCTGTGAAAAACAGGATAATAATAGTCAGTCAGCTCTCCCCAGGGTATTGTGAGGGTCGAGCAGTCAAAATCTGTAAAGGGTGCGGACCACTTAAAGCATTAAAGAAATGATAAGTATCATTATTATTAACCTTCCTGTGCCTCAGTTCCCCATTTGTAAACTCTCACCTAGTATGTTTTGACTCCTGTTTCCTCATGGAGCTCTGCCCCAGGAGGTCTTGGCTGGAGATGGGCCCTCCAGCCACTACCACTCATAACCGGAGCCTGCTTGGAACAGACCCTGGGAAGAGCCGAAAATCCAAAGCTTTGCTGCTTTGACAGGTTTAATCCTATTTATGAAATGTATTGTTATTAATGATGTAAATTCATGTTATCGCTGCAGAAGAAAACAAAGCTACTAACCCTCTGGGTGCACACATGCACAGTGTAGGCACCACTTTGATGACCGGAGGCTGGTGTCTCCCAGACTCCTTTGGTCACGGGGCCTCTCTGCCGCCCTCCTTGAGAAGTCTGACTCTTCTTTTTTTTGGAGATTTTCTGGTGCCAAGTTTATGGCCTTTACCCACTTGCTTTAAGCCCATTCACAGTGTAACTGTTGACATCTGAATTGATTTCCAAGACAGAGCTGCAAGTGGTCTTGTAAACTGTTGTCGACAACAGTTGTAATTAAAGAGTAGAGAGTGCAAACACAGACCACAATAGCAGCCTGTAGGAGTTACACTGCTGTATCAGCTTTAATGTGGAGAAGCCCTTAGGGCCATATCAGTGCTTACAAGGGCTTGTTGCTCGCTTTCCTTCCCCCTCATGTCTTCTGAAAGGGACCAAAAAAAAAAAAAAGTGCTAGCAAAGCCTTTCCTTAGGGAAAGCCAAGGAGCTGATAGTGAGGGAAATGCCACGTGCCTGCTTGACAGTGCCCTGTAGGGCCCCTCTGCACAGAGAGAAGGGACAGAAAGGACATCTCCCTTCTGCAAAACACTCTCAGGGCAAGAACATCTGTGTGGTCCTGAGCATTGGCCATCTCACTGGGGTGGGAGGTGGGACAAGGCAAAGGTGGTGAAGACACGGAAAAAGATTGGTAGGGATGGGCCTGCTGGCCCCAAAATTCTGGTTGCAGCAGAGACTACCTATATCTGGAATTGGCTGCAGGATAGCTGATTTCACATTAAAATAACCCATGACTATCAGCTTATTTTGTCTGACATGGATCATTTGACATTTAAGTTCGTGCTACTAAGCGCACTTTGGAAGTGGGCCTGCTGCAGTTTGCCTGCAGCAAGAACAAAGATCTCCAAAGAGCTCTTGAACCTCTGCCAGCTGCGAAGGAGAGCCCACACCTTTCTGCGTGTAAGCACTGATCTCTTCACCTGTGTGGTCTCTCCTGCTGCAACATCTCCCAGAACGGGCGCCGCTCCTCCCTTTAAAAGGCAGCTCTCAAGCAGCTGTGATCTTTTCTGTGTCCTCGCTCTGTGCTCAGATTCTGCATGATGTTTCTTGCTGAGAGTGGACTCGCGGGGCCTTGTCTGCAAACAAATACATCCAGTGTGGCTGGGAGCACAGCCAAAGTGCTGTGGGAAAGCAAAGGAGTTTGAGCAGCGTGGTAAGAATGCGAAGGGTAATAATAGGATTTCTGGGGCTGTCTGTGCTGTGGGAACTGGGAATGCGTCTGTGCTGAGAGAAGGCTGATATTTGTTGTCATCTCCTGAGCCCTGGTTTTCCTAGAAAGGAGCTGAAGTCACCTGGAAGGAGGTCTTAGCTCTCTCCCGGAGGGTTCCCCAGTCTGGGCTGTGCAGATAGGGTTGTAGGGTACACAGCAACCCTGCGTGATAAACACAATGTTATAAGGCCCCAGGATGATTACAGGTCACACCCCTGTGTTGCCTACCCAGGTAATGCTTCCTGATTAGCCTTAATCCTGACAGTCTCATCAACCCACTCCATGATCATTAATTTCTAGCTGGTTTCCTATATGCAGTTCAAGAGGAATGACCTGGAAGATTAAGGGAGTGCCTGGATGGTATAATTTTACCCACCCCTTCAATGATACATCCCATCCTTCAGGAGGGCAGTGGTAAACCTCCTCTTCCAGCAGCACGGTTTTAGGAAGGTTACCATCTCAGAGCCAGGTCAGAAGGGTAAGAAATGTAAGGAGCAAACTTCATGAGACTTGAGCCTGTGGATGGAAGGTTGAGGGATGGAAGACGGAGGGTCTGTGTTTGGGTGCTGATTTGCTTGTTGGCTTTGTGTTGGTGTAGGGAGGTGGAGCTTTGCTTCTGTACACTTGTTGAGATTTTTTTGTATTGATGAATTTCTATTTGTGTGTGCTTTTTTTGTTGTTGTTGTTGAAAATATTTCCCTGAAATTCTTTGGCTTGATTTCTCAACTACTCCAAAATAAGTTTTGTGGGTTTCAGGTCTGTGTGCTTATCTGTCTTGTCCAAAGCCTGACTGCTTTTGAACTGTATGTGGTGAGCTGTGTGTCGCTTCAGTTCTCCCTGATCCCTGCTTGCACCGTTAATCTAGCAAGGTTGTTCTTCTTGAGCTTGGCTTGTTTGTCAAGTGAAGCGTCATAAGGTGCCTGGAGCCAGGATGAAACTCTTGAAACTCAATAGTTTGCATGCTGCTGCTTCAGAAAGCTCAATTTACTTAGGATGAGTTATTCCGAAGTAATATTTTTCTTTCCTGTTTATTTTTCGTGGCAGATCATCTGCTCTCCCTGTGCCCTATCACATTAAACCGTTTATGCAGAAAGCATAAAAGTCTGGGTTTGTCCTCATGACTTTACTGGAACCAGTTGCTTATTCCTATCATAATTCTGCCAGTAAGCACTTCAGTGAAAGAAATGATAAACTACTGGCTGCAGTTGCTACATTTCACTGCAGACTTATATGTGAAATCGCATCCTCATTTTAGGTTAATGGTCTGATACATAAATGCTGAAAGCTATCTTTGAGCTTCATCCCGTGAAATGCTGCAGAATCCAAAGTGAGGAGTGAGTCTGCGTACTGCCTCCTTTAAGGAAGCGAGCCATGGGCTCTGCAGTGATACTTGTGTCTACAAAAGCTGATGATCGTGGTTTTGCCTCTGAACAGAAAAACAAATGACACCCAGCTGGGGCACAAAGGCAAATCTTTGAACCAACTCCTCTCTGAGGCCTTCTCCTCTTTGTTTCTTCCAGCACAGACATCTGTGGACTATAAAGAGAAACATTTCTTCCTTGCTTCACCTGTGGTGTTTGAAGCATCCTCCAAATACTAATTTCATTTCTCTCCCATAACAGTAAAAATAAATGTAACAAAAGGCTTCCTTCTTTGCATTGTTTTTCATCTAGACTGCCATGACCAAATGTCTCTTCAATCTATTATCTCTTAATACTTAAGCAAAGAATTACTCATGGGACCATCCTTTTTTGATGTGAAGGCAGTCCCTATAAATCCACCGCATAGAGACCAACTGGGAAAGTAATCTATGCAAATTACATCTACTTTTCTGGTTGAATCACATTCCCTTCACTCATGGTAATGAGTCACTTGGCATAAAGTGGACTGTTACTATGAATGGAGAGCATATCAGGGCTCTGCTTCCCAAGAATTACTTCTCCTTGCTGAATCTCATTTAGGCCTGGAACCACAAGGGGTGAGGCTCTGCTGTCAGCCTCTCTGTGCTTCAGTGACTACAGTTAATCAGATTTTCACTGGTATAACAGGGGAAAATTGGTCCCAAACTCTTGTTAACCTTGGACACTGAGGATGATGGCTCACAGGCAGTCATCAAAACTGTCTCATGCAGTTCCCAAATACTGCCCACATGGTCTTTTTTCTGTAGTAATACTGAGACTAAACCAAGAACTGATCTCAGTGACGAGGAAGGCAGAAGTTCCATCCCATGAGCGGTGTCTGAAAAAGAAATGACTCTCAATGCAGCCTGCCTGGCTTAGGGGGACTAATTCCTGCAGTCAGCTGCCATCTGAAAACTGGTCCTTTTTGTGTCTCAGCACTGGAACAGAGCAGCCTAAATTGAATTACCACTCTGGAAAATCTTATTTTCTTTTTTTTTCTTACATACTAATTAACCCAATGACCAGATGGTGAGGTCTGGTTCCTAGACTAAAAGTACAGCCATCAGAAGAGCTAGTATTTCCTGCTCACATCTTTGTAAGTGCTATAACAAGAGAAAGTCCTGTGGACATGACAAGTTACATTTCCCCTAACCTTACATACACTTGCATAGCTTTTTCTTCAGTAGAATACCTAATTCTTATTTATTGTAATGGAAACAGATGACTGACACTGAAATATTATGACACCACTGATTGATAGTAGAATGACATGTTGCAATGTCACTGTCTTATGAGAATAACTATCCCATATTACATGGGTAGCAAATTGAAACGAATCCTTTAGAAAGATGCCTAATCTCATTTTTAAAGCTCCGGGTGATGGCGAGGTCCCTATCTTGTCAAGAAGGTCTTTAATTGTCCTTACTGCTAGGATAGTGCATTTTCTTTCTTTTTTTTAATCTAGTGTCATTGACTTGCTGCGTGACCTTGGATGAGAAGGGATGGATCGGTTGTTTAAAGCTAAATTGATCTTGGAATTTATGTAGTAATATACCCACTCTGGAGAGCATCCAGGGTTGTTTTAAATGGGTGAACCCTGGATGGAGTTCCAGGCTCAGTACTTATTTTTTGTGTGTGCAGTGTGGGTATCACTTTGTGTTATTGCTGGCCTAGGGTATAAATTTTGTTAAGCAGGTGGCCTGGGCTCAGTCTGTGCCTATAACAGCAGGTGAGATATTTGATCAGGTCTGTGTTGGCAGAGTGGCAATGTTGCTTCCTGACTTTTAGGAGGAGCAGTGAAGATGAACCTCTGCGTGCTTCTGAAGCTGTGATGCCATGGTATGTGATCCTGTAGATACCGAAGAGTCAAAAATACCACAGTTATGTTTCCACTGAAGCTGTATGTTAGTTAGCACACCCTTAGCATACCCAATTGTCTCATTTTGCACTGCTTTGCAACAAATTTCACTGCAAATGATAAGTATAGTCTGAGTGACAGCCCAGGTGAATCATCACACATCTGTCATCGGAGTAGCATTTAACTAATTAGGAGATAAATGACAATGCCATTAAGAGCATATTGAGACCAGTGAAAAATGTTCCAGCGATGATAGAAATCACACACAGTAACAGTTGCTGAAATGGCTGACAGGTCTGCGCTGTTCTGGAGTGTTACTCAACGTGGGGGGAGCCCAGAAGCTTTAAAGCAGCATCTCTCTGCCCTGATCTAGACAAATTACCTTTGTCCCTTGATCCAAACAAACTCTGATCTCTCTGCTGCCATTGAACTCACCTTGTCTGAAACATAATCTGGCTACTTTATTCTACCTCTGTACTGGGAATTCACTCTATCATTAGCATTTCAATCTATTTAATTCACTAAGGGTCGCTGAGCAATGTAACCGAATCCATGCTAAGCTACCACCGGCAATTTAGCTGTCAGATAGTCTCACCTTCTATTTTTAGTTGCACTCAAATTCCTTGCTTAAGGGGGGGCACACTGAATTTCTGGATTAGCTTCCCCCGACCCCCTCTCTATTGTATCACTGTCAGTTATCCTTTTCGTTAGGAGTCCTATTTATGTTGTTCTATTATACTAATTACAGCTTGTCAAAGGTACGGACAGAGCACTTGGGCGCTTTATCCACAGACCAGTAACTCTGGGACTAAGCCCCTGCGTTTAGAGCTGCAAGCACTTGGTATTACTGTCGTGATGTAAGTCTTTGTTAAAAACACCTCTTTTAATTGCACAGCTCATACCTCCAAAATCTCAAGATCTAATGGCTTAAGTCAGGCACTGAATTTCATCCTTTGGTTATCTGCGATGTACTCCGTAGTGCCAGGTCCTTCTGCTTGGGCAGGCCAGGAATAGCATTGCCTCTGTCTTTCACTCCCTTCCTCCTGCACAGATTCCACTGCATATTGTATTTATTTTCTCATGCCACACCACTCTCCCTAAGCTCTATGTTCTAATGATCTTCTTAGCAAGCACATATGCTGCAGCATATATTTAGTTTTGAACCAGCTTATGGATCTCCTTAGGTGCAATTCAGGGCAGGAAGCAATTTGTTCTTGTTAATGAAGCTGTGTACACGTGCACACTCTGCCGGTGTCAGCTACAGTTTGTTTGCCTGTTGCACCTGCTTGAGCTCTATATTTAAGTCATCTTGAAGTGTAATTCAAAAAATAAGCAGAGAATGGTGAAACACATGTGCAGAGGCCTTTTTGGGGGGAGGAAAGCAGGCAGGTTGAGCATTTATATTGTAAAATTCATCAGTAAATTTACCGTTATATTCTTTCCCTGGTTATTTCTGTTGTACTTAGAGGATTAGAATTTTGGTTTTGCCTTCTCTAACATAGGCTTGGTGCAAAGCCGATAGATTCAACCTTATGGGAATGTGAGAGAGATTACAGCCTTACAGGGTAAATGTAGGATGGTGGTAGCATATAACAGAATATTTGAGTAAAAGGTCAGGGATTCAGCTTCACTAACTCTTCCTGATCAGCCCTGTGGCTTTGTGGTCACTTAAGTTCTCCCCATTCACCTTTTTCAGGCTTTAGCTACCACCTACTATCTGGCCTTCAAGTCTTGATAGTGTGCGAGGCTGAGAAAGGATGCTCTTGGGGGGGTTTACATTCAGAGGTAACTGGTACAAGGCTGCTCTGCTTCTGATTCCAGCTCTACCTGCCACTGTGCACAAATTTTCCTGTGCAAGTAGTATGCAAAGGTGAGTAAAGAGCTGTGGCTATTCTCTAGGAGGATCATTGCTGGGGAGGAAAGCAGAACATTGATCAGGAGCGTCCGTAATACCCAATTCAGATTGCTGATGAACACATCCTGACTTTGGGCACATACCTCCTGTTAATACTAATGGGAACGTCACACATGAATGCTGGAGAATATTGCCCATTATTTTTGGTCTCAGAGCTCCGAGTTGAGATTCCCTGAGAAAAATGGCCATTTGTTGTGTGTTGCAGGCTGCAATTCATTACATACAGTGCATGGTGGCTGTTATTTACCTTACAGAACTGTAATGTGATAAGGAGTCTATGTAAGCCACTTAATGGTCTGTCTACCTTAAAGAAAATGTGTACCTGATCAGGCTCTGATTTATGCCACTTTCACCCCAGTGCAACTGTATTGGCTTCAGCGGTGCTCTCTCTGATTTATGCTAGTGTTAGTTGGACTTCATGAGTTTATGTCCTTTATATAACTCAAGTGCGTGAGGAAAATGCAGTCTAATAAAAAATAAAAATCTGTCTGTGCGTTGTGGCTGTATGTTCTTTGCAGAGCCATTAACAGGGGTACTACAAAAACACCTTCTTGCTCCTTTGCAGCGTCTGTATATTCCAGGGGGTTATCCCGTGTCTATAGAGATGTAACTTAGTGGTTTTGTACTCTGCAAATGTGCTGCCTTCTTGGCACAGCAGAGTGTGCAGCTAGGTGGCAGGTATGGTAAACCTTGTAGGATAAGATTTTGGCTGTGGTAATTGGGGCTTGTCATTTTTTGCATGGCAGCTCAAGTTCCTCGCCTAAAATGTATGAACTTCACAGAGGTTATGGCCCTTCAGCCTGAACACAACTGCTCTCCTTATCTCCACTGTCTTGCTGCATCAGCACTTATCTTATGGCTTTGGGCAGGAAAACAGTCCGTTTATGATGTTTACATACAGCCGGGACACACAGTCTTAGAAGTAGGACTCCTCGTGCTAGCAAATGTATAAACAGACCAGGAAACAGCTCTCTGTCCCATGAGCCTGTGCTCCCATGAATGAGAGTTTCTCCGATTGCCATGACAGCCTTTGTCTTGCTGCGAGGGACGTGGTATTTCCTCAAATCTCTGGACCTGGAGAGTCAGTCTCTCTCTCCAGAGCTCAGAGTCTGAGCTTTGGTGAAGATGTTGGATAGATGTCCATTACCGCCATCGGATTCCAGGTCAGCTCCTCTTCTCTGGCACACTGGGTTGCTGATGGTCAGCCTTGACACCTAAGACCACTCTGTAGTTGATCCTTGTTTCCTTCTTCATCTTTCCTTGGGAACTTTGCCTGCTATCCTGTTAAGTTCCCAAGCATGTTTTCATCTTATGGATCAGAATTGAGTACACTCAGGTGTCAGCTATGAGTACAGAGGCTGAGTGAAGGTCTTAGGGAAAATGGCAAATCCACTTCAGGATTTGTCTGTACTGCAAAGACAGCATGATAAATACGTCTCCGAGTTGTGTGTCTTGGAATTGTGATACTAGTATCCTAGCTCGGAGAGGTTTCTGGGTAGCCTTTACCTATCGGTGTGATGGCAGACTGAGATACTGCCATGTTCTGTTGCAGTTTTTCACCAACTGCATTGGCTCTTTCCATTAAAAAAAAAAAAAAAGCTGCTCTGGTCTTAAAATGGAAAGTACATCCTTCTTAGCATGGTAAAACAGCAACTTGAAGGCTTGCTCTGCCTGTACTTAGCTGTAATTTATGCTTCTGCTCTCGTAAGGGGTCTGTTTGCCCTTGATGCATGTGCGTAAGTCCCATTAACGTTAATAGGAGTTGAACGCGAGCATTAGCTGACGAAGAATTCCCTAAATGCTGCCTTCAGCTCTAAAGCCGAGATGTGGTCCCTGCCTCTGTCGCTCCTCAGCTTCTCGCAGCCTGGAGCTGCTCCTCCTCCTCTCCGGCCACGTAGCAGCCAAGCAAGGCTTGTCAGCATGGGGCACCATGGGTGCCCTCGCCTTACGAAGGCTGGTGGGAGGTGTCTGGGTTCCTCGGAAAAGCACAGGCTGCCCAGGAACGGCAGAGATTAATCAGCACAGGGAGTTTCTGCTGAGCTGTCACTGTAATGAGCTCCAGCCCCTGGGTGGAGGAAGAAGGGGTGGCAGGAGGCGATGGGGAGAGCAGCAACTTGTTTCAGGCAACAAATCAGTTCCTAACTCTGCTCCAGAGCCATTTGCATAGCTGATGTTGGCCTGGGGTGGGCTGGAAATATAAGGCATTCTGTAGACAGCTGCCCAAGGGAATGCTAATTAGCTGGCAGGCAATTAATAATTAATCAGACTTTTGTTCATTGTGAAGACAGTGTTTTCTTTGGCAGCTCCATAATGTTCCGAGTTTGCCTCGCTTTTCTCTCACAGGCTGATACCATCGTGCTGGAACCAGGCTTCGTGGCGACACGCTGCTCCCTGCCCTTGGCATTCTGCGCACCCTGGCCACATGTGCAGCCCAGGCCATGACCTCGGTGCTTGGCTGGGCTCTGACGGCCCGTTTAACAACAGTCAGAGGCTGGAAAGGCGAGGGGAGTTGCTGCTGTGCTATTTATAACCAGCTGGACAGTTAAATAATGCACATGCAGCGGCCTGCGCTGTGCCTTGCACTCAAAAGGGGAGAGGAGCATCGCATCGCCCCCGCTAGACCTGCTTGACCTATTCAAGCATGGGTTCCCAGCCTCTTTAGCACGAAAACACAAGTGCAAACAAGCCTCCAGGAGTCAAATCCCTGCCTCGCTGATGTCAGTGGGACTCCTGGCTCTGACTGCAGCGGAGCATGGATCACACTTAGCTGCAAGGCATGAGTTGTTCAGCGTTTCCTTTCTGTTTATTGCTGCAGAACCTTTTTTTTTTTTATTTCTCCATGACAATAAAACCCAGTTATGGTACAAGTAGGAGTCCAGTATGGGGAATGTCAAAACTTCTGGGCAAAATAGGAGTAATTTCAAGAAAGTTCATTAGAGACAGGAAGCTCCGTGTATGGCTACTCCTCTTGATTTGGGGCCTACGAGGGCAGTTTCACAGGAAAATAATTCATCCCTGTGGTTCAGCCCAATCCTCTCCTGAGCAATCCTGTGGATTGGTTCACATCTCATTTAAAGGCCGGTACTCATCTGCTCCAAATTTTGGGCATTTCCTAATTCTTGCTCATTAAAAGGTGGAGTCATTTACTTCTGTTTGTTGAGGAGACGTACATTTCCATGAGCAAGCCTTTTCATGTTCAAGTGGAGCTAAAATGGGAGGATTTACTACCATTGAAAACTGATTTGGGCATAAATATTCTGTCCTGGTCTTGAGATGCCTTTATGATTATTATATTAAAATTTCATGACACCAGTGTAGAGCAGGGAGATACTGTTCACATCTGACAGATGGGGAAGTGCTGGAGCAGTCTATAATAATTCACCTGCCTGTGTACCCAGAAAGTCTTTGATACAGGGATTAAATGAATTGAAGACCTTGAACTTCTGCAAATAAGATCATTCTTGTGTTCTTGTCTTCTGAGTCTGTCTGCAGTCATCAATGGGTAATGCTTGGTATTTCCAATGGAGATAGAGGTTTTTTTGTTTGATTTCAGGCAAATTTGATAAGGGCAGTGAGTTTTACAATTAGGGAAATGTACCACACTGTACAGGCAGGGGAGACCCTGCTAAACCCTTGTGCATTGAAGAAAAGGCACAAACTCAGTCCTCTAGGCATGGGGGAATCCACAGAGGAGCTCAACTTTGAAAGACAAATGCGCAGCAAGCCAGGCTTCACTTACTCTGTTGTTAATAGGACTGCTTGTTTCCTTTGATTCCTACGTGTTAGCTCAGCTGTGTTTTGGGACTGAACAAGATCTTTCCACTAGTTCAGTTTCAAACACATGGTAAATGACTCTGAGCCTGGAGCACCCAAGACTCCAGGGTGGTCTCTGCGCAGAGGCTGGGGCTGCTCGCTTCTGAGATCAGGCGAGACGTGGCTTGTTTGTGCTGCCGTCGTTAGCACCCACTGGATCGTAGCAAAGCTAATTAGCGCAAGGAGGAGGAATCCCTGGAGTGTCCAAGGTCTGAGGTTCTCATTGTGTCTCCACACCCCGAATCATGACATTTGTTAATGGAGGCGTGTGAAGTCTCGCTCAGAGAATGCGGCTTGTGAGGATCCTTGGTGGCTTTAATGAATCATTTGTGGCCTGGGTGACTCAGCCAAATCAGGACGACAGCCAGCAGCCGGTCAGAGGGCTGAAGACTGAGGCTTTGACAGCACGCATTGATATCGTGCTAAGAGCGCAGCATTTTTTAAAGGCCAGATGTAACCCGTGTAAGGGCTGCATACTTCTGAAAGAGCATTGGTGGAACACCAGGAAGGAAAGCAAATCTGGCATCAGAGCTGTATTTTTCTGGCCAAAAGTGCAGGCAAGTGGGTGGAAAGGCTGGACATCCAATGTTCATATTTGAAAACGGAGCTGATAGCACACTTGAAAAATGTGACCCTCTGCTCACCAAATCCCACTTCTTTCTCTACAGCTGCGTGATATCTGCCTTTCCTCCCTTCCACGGTGCTAGAAGATGTTCCTGTGGGAGGTAGATGCCCTGCCTGCTTGAGAGTGCGTGCAAAATGGCATGCTGCACTCGGCACAGTGCAGAAGTTCAATTTTCAGATAGTACAGAATTGGGATGTCTTATCTAATACTGCTGGCAGACTCTCCTGAGAGTCTGCACAGCAAAATTCACCTGCTTAGTATGGTGAATTTAAATCACTAGAGCCACACAGGCAAAGCTCTCCTGTGCAGAACCTCATTCTGGACTGAAGTCCTTGAGTAATTATCCTGTAATAAAGTCACTTAAATTTTAGAATAGAGAGTCCATGTGGAGAAGTTATACAGGCACAGCTATATCAGGCTAATTATTTTGTTATAGCTATGCCAGTCAATTTCTCAAGGCCTCAGTCACATGGGAAAGTTGAAATGATGTATTTTTTTACAGTCTCCAGCAATTCTTTATTTTTTAATGTCCATTAGTGCTTGACTAATACTGAATGATAGTGGAAATTCTCCAGGACAAAGACAGCTCTCACAATTTCCTTGTGGTTATCAAAGGAATTTGGATCTATCTTATTAAAGCTAATGTGTAATGAATTACTGGTGATTGGGGGTTTATAGCTCAATCGACTGGGAATTATGGAGCCATTGTTTACTAAATTCAACTGAAATAGTTGGAAACCTAGAAATTTATAGAGAATGTCCTTATTTATGTGTTAAGAATCCTCAAGATTTTTAGAGTGCATACTAAAAACAGATTAAGACACAAAATTCCCTTCTTCCCACTCAGTATTGGAAGGAGCTGATACTTCAACAGAGGACTTCATGACTAAGCTTGCCAGTTTCAGGGGTGTCAGAAATAGTCTAGTTCCTGAGTTAGTTGTTGCAAGATAGATGCATTATGATTCATTATTAATTGCAGTGGACATAGTACATTAGGATCAAACTGCACCTGTCAAAGGACAATTGCATATCTGAGATTTCTACAGAGACCTGCCTGAGCTAGCTTGAGTCTGGAGGTTAAAGCATAGTAAGAGCTCAGTGACTGGATCCCCTCGGAGCTGTCTGGAGAAATGCTACATGTAGCAAACAGGTGCCAACTGGATTTGTCGCAGTTGTATCTGAATCTAAATTGAAAATGCACTGGAACAGGGAAGGCCAAAAATCTCTGTGCACATGAATACGCTGTGTGGTTCCTGTACGCTGCTCTCAGCACACAGCAAGCGTCTTGGGGATCTGAGGCTCGTGTACAAGGAAGCAGACCCGATACGTGCTTAATTGAAAGTATGACTCAAAATGAAACCTGCCTGTAGTCGTCAAGCCTGCCTTACAGCTAAATGTTATCTAACTACATGTATAATTTCTCCCTTCTCAGAAAAGGAAACGAGGTTGGTTTTGAGGTAGAGGACTCCAGCATGCACGACCAAATGGATGTAGCAGCTGGGATGTTCACAAGGGCAAGAACAGAGTGCAGTCTGCAGGGCCATCCATGTATTGCGTGCGCACCTGGGTGGATGGATGGCTCGTTCATCCTGTCACTATTTCCCTGGGCACAGACCATTGGGTAGCACGGATGCTCCTTTGCTCAACTCCAGTGCTTTGTGCTGTTGTGTGACCCCTGCTAGATGCGGTAGGGCAAAACCACCTGGTATAATGTCAGTTTACCTCCATGTGCTCACCTCTTTGTCTGTTTCTCTGATTTAGGTTTATGTACATGTGGCTGAAAAGGAAGGTCCGTATTGCAATGTGTGCGCACAAGAATTAAAAAAAAAAAAAAAAGAGGAAAAAAAAGGCCCTCCTCTTCCAGGCTGCTGTGCAAAGGCTTAATCACGCTTTAGAATAACTAGAGTTATAAACTGATGGGGCATTTAAAATGTTATCTGGTTCCAAACATCAAGTGTTCCAATTCTGCCTTAAGGGGACATTAGCTGATTGTCAAATCACAATGAGATTCTTATCACTTTATTTTAATAAACAGTTTTCGTAAATGTTAACATTTTAATGGATGATTACATTCATATTTAGCTAGCAGATGCATTCATTTTGATTGATGTTATTTCCATGAGTACCAAAGGAATTAAATAATGATTTGTCACTTATGGTAAAGAGCTGCTCAAATATCTCTTAAATAAACAACTTTATTTGCGGGGTTTGCTCGCATGGCGATGCAGAACAGCAGCGTGCCATGGTGCGGAGGTGAAGATCAGGGTTTGGGGGCGGCTGTGGGTGGGTGTGTGGGATGGGGCCGTGCTCTCCCACCTCGCTGCAGCACCTGCAGTCGGTTCCCCAGCAGGAGGGGGAGACCCCCACCCAGCACCCCAGGTAGGTGGGGAATGGTGAGGAGCAAGGGGAGCCTCCCCTCCGCCTTTCGGTGGGGTTTATGGCTCTGTGCCACCCTGGAGGGGCCAGCCAAGGCGGGATGGAGGGGAGGTGACCCGCCGTGGTACCCGGAGCATCCCTCCTGGCCCTGGTGACCCCAAGGAGCGAGGAGGGGGGGTTCGCCCTGCCGTGGGCTGGCTGCCGGGGCCGGCCACCCTGTGCAGTGCTCTGTCCCCCTCTGGTGGCAAGCCGGCCGGAGACCGAGGGCTGAGGAGCTGCAGGCAGCCGGCAGGGCCGGGGGGCTGCCGTGGGGGGCGAGCAGGGCCGGGGGGCTGCTGTGGGGCTGCGCGGGGCGCCAGCACGGCCAGGCCCTCGGCTGGACGGCTGAGGAGGTGCGTGTGGTCCTGCAGCTGGGGAGGGGGCTCTGGTCCCCTACGCCCCCAGCTCGCCCGCAGCGGTGGTGCTCGGAGTGTAACGGGGCTGGGGGTGCCTCCCGCCCCATCCTGCATCGCCTGCTGGGGGCCCCCACCCAGCTCCAGCACCCCCCTGTCCTCCTCCGAGTTGTAGGCTCTGGCTGCCAGCCCAGGTGGAGCAAGTGAGGAGCCTCAGGGAAAATTGAAGGCATCTGTGGCAGGCCCCCTCCCTGCCCAGGCTGCGGGGTTGGGCTGGGCCGCACCTTCTGAGGCTTCCCCCTGTGGTGTGTACCTCCAGGCCTGGAAAGGGCACGTTTGGGGTTCTGCTTTGCTGTGCAGAGCTGAGTGTGGGCCTGGTGGGGCACCTGGAGGAGGACGGGGGGCTGTGGGAGGGCAGAGGCACGGCTGCTGCTCCTGCCTTCGGGTGGGCCGTGGAGCTGACTTCAGGAGAAGAAGCCACCGGGAGTTTTGGTTGGGCTGAAGACATCCCGAGACCTGCTGTGAGGTATGTCAGGGCAGGGCTGCTCGGTTCCCTTCTGCCTGGGAAGTCGTGTTCTTCTCTAATTCTTGCTGCTTTATGTGTTTCAAGAGACCTGACGGAAACCTTTGAGGACTTGTAGATAGTTTGGACCTTGGTTGTTTGTCTCAGAGTGAGAAGAGAGGCTGTGTCTTTAAGAGGCACAATTAAGTGAGAATGTTTTTCTCTTTTCCAGAAGTACTTATTAGGTTTGATGGATCAGTTATCTGATCCAGCACGACAGATGGATGCAATGTTTTTGTCTATGACTAAGCCTACAGAGGTTGCATAAATAACTTCATAGTAAATGTTCTGATTCCATTGTGTGTGTATACATGGAGGTGCGTGTATACTTTTTTTTTTTTGATACACTGAAAATCTTTCTGAGGACCCTTTGCCACAAAGTCCTTTAAACACCTCCTTCTGTTTTGCGTCTGTGCCCTGACTTCTCTGCACCGACTGCGTGGATTTAGCCTAACCCTTGCGGTCAGTGAGCTGTCTGAGACTTTCTGAAAGGCAGCTCCAAAAGCCAAACCAATTCCAGATTATTGTCTGCAGAGCCTGGCCTCCAGATCCAGGCGAGCCTTCGGTGCCAGCGGTGACGCTTGCTGTCCCAGCTGGCTGGCTCGCGGTGGGAGGGTGACTCACGGCCATGGACAGCATCTTCCTCTCCCTGCCTGGTGCAGTCTGGCAGCTGGTGTTGGGCTCGCTGTTGTAAATAGCTCTTGTCTACTGCTGGAGCTTGTCTGAAGCAAGTACATTCGAAGAGTGTGCTTAAATTCCTGGAGTCAAAATCCAGCTTTGCATGCACTGCAAGTACAAGGAGTTATTTGATAAGCCAGAGTAGTAACCTCTTTCCTGAGTGTGTGTTTGTGGCTTTTTTTTTTTTTTAACCTAACTGTGGACATGTTAATCTCATGCTTTTAAGCATTTGGTTCCTGTCATGTATTTCTCTACTGTTATGCATGTATTTTGCCCTTCTCGGAGAATACACCATGGCATCTCTGCTGCTTGTTGTTCTTACGCACCGTAGGCAGCAGATGAACGTGAAGCCAGGTGATTCTGAGGATTGGTGTGCACGGAGCAGTAGGGCAGTGGGAAATTTCCTGGGTCAGCAACAGTGACCTGGGCTACTGTTGTCCCCTTTGATAAGCAAGGTACCTGCTGAGGCCCCTGCTGAAAGCATCCTACCTTAAAGCATGGCTCGTTTCCTACAGATTACTCCCTCTTTTCATGGGATTGCTGTAGACCTTCAGACTCACCAGAACAAATCTTAATCTACTGGATCTCCTATCTAGTAAGGACAGGCTACAGTAGTTGTATGGAAATCCCATTTCTGCAAAGTGCTGAATTTCTTAGGGAGCTAAATATCCTTATTGAGAGGTTCCCAGGCTGGCCCCTGGGAGCAGTTGCTGCCATTGCCTTCTTTTGTAGGCACACATCTAAGGTGCTTGGTGGTGAGGCTGCTTTTTAGTTTGAACTCATTTATCAAGAAATACCAGTTGAAATAAAGGATTTCTGTCTGTTTATAAAGCAGTTTTCCTGCAAAACCAGTTTCTATACAAACAGTTTTTACATAGATACTTGTCATGTTCATGTCTAGGGCATCATTAAAGATCTTTACAAGAATCATTAACAAGTCTTGACTGCTCATTTTAAAGGGCTGCGTTTAGCGATGAGGAAAGATGGATTTTAATAGCTAATTGGGCTGTCAATATAGGCTTTTTTTTTTTAAGCTGTTTTCAACAACGACCAGTAATGCTAGATAGGGGAGAAGAACTATTCCAGGTAGGTGTCCTGCTGGCTACCTATGATTTTCTGTAGACTTGGGTATGTAATGGACTTTCCTGGATTGGGGGCAGAGTAAAGTTTATATCCAAGACAGTCAAAATAAATTGTAAACTGAACCCCAAACACTTAAAGGAAATCAAATTTAAGGGGAGAAAAAGAAGCTGCAGGCTCAGTAGCTATAAACATGGTGAGGATAAAAAGTTGATGCAAAATGGAAGATTTGGCAGTGCCATTCTGGCACACTTTTGAGACTAGCAGGTGCCATTTTGTTTTCACAGAAGTCCAAGATCAAACATTATTAAATAAATCCTGACCTATACTTCAGCCATAGAAAAATAGTTACATTGTGGGCTCTCCAGAAAGTCCATGTGGCAGATCAATCTATGCCTTGGAGCCACTTCTGATGGAAGGTTTTACAAATGCCAACTGCAGAAGTCCAAGCTATTTCCCGCACACTTAAGGGGGATTAGCTGATGTGTGCTGGTGCAGTGCTTCAGTGGTGAAGAGCAATGTCATACTGTTGGCAGAGTTAGCCCTGGATTGGAAAATCGGTTGAGCAAGGATATCATTGGTTTCTGGCTCTACCGTTGCCCTCGAACAAAGCGTAGTCCTAAGGGAAAGTTGAAAAAGGCCTTGGGCAGCTTGGAGGCACTGAGCTCCAGCCCTCAAAGCCCTTGCTCAGCTTCTGTCTTGAGCCTGAGGTCCTTGAGGTGGTGACCCAAAGCAGCACGTGGCTGTGAAGCTTCCTGAGTGCATGTACGAACTGAGCCCCAGCCTATGGGACATGAAAAAGGTGAAACAATTCCAGCCCTGTTACCAGCTCTAGCAGTGATTTAAAGAAAGGTGGCATGAAAAAAGCTGACCAAAGCGTTGCCTCCTGGGAATTGAGTTTTGTACAGACTAGATGGGAAATGGAAGGAAATTACCCAGCGATAAGGATCTAATTCAGTCTTGGGAAGTGGTTGTATGCCTCCAGAGGATTTATATGTGGGGTGAGCCAGGAGAAAGGAAAATGAGATGTTTGGAGGGTTGCAGTTGTCACGGTACTAACAGCAGTAGAAGACTTAAAGCAGGCATTAGAGATGTTCACAGAAAAAAATCAGTGTGAAGACCGGCCCAGCTGACTCGAGCCAGGTCCCTTCCACCTCCTATCATCTGTGATTAACTTAAACTTTAGCTCTGTAGTTTGTCTCGGCTGTTCTTGACATATTTCATGCTGGGAACTCCTCAACTCCTGGTGGCCAGAGGTTAACTCGGATGAGAGCTGGCTTCCACTGAAAAGTGCCTACTTTCTCAAGACTAGGTTTGTGCTTTTAACAGATGTCTAATTCTCTTTTCCCTCTAGGCCAGGGAGGTTAATTGGAGGAAAGTGACTGTACATCGGGCCCAAGAGCCTCCTACAGAGATACTTGGCACAAATAAATCAGCCTATTTTTGATGAATAACAAGGCCCCAAAGGCTCTAGTTCTTGCTGCCTGCACAAATTGCAGGTATAAATTTCACAGCTGATCACAGGGACTCCAGAATTCAATTAACTCTCTGCTCATTTAAAAAAAAATGTTGCCTGCCTATTTAATTATGAGTGTCACTGATACTACACATGCTGTTCAGGAAAACTCCAATTAATAAAGCATTGCATCATTAATGTGAGTGACAGCATGAAGCCTGTGACTCTCTCAGAAGCCTGTCTTGACCCTCTGCAGTGATAGACTTGGGTTTACTGGAAAGTGGCATCCTTTTCTTCAGGCTTAGGTGGTGCTGGGGGAGCTCTGGAGTTGTCTCCAAGCTTACCAGGCTGTACTGGGGGCACTGCTTTGGGTGCTGGTTGGGATGTAACGTAGTGCTGCCGACTGATTTAGGCTGCCTGATACTTGGGCAACCTTCTGGGGTCCCTGATTTTGGGGATGGGGGCTGTACAGAGACATGCTGGGCAGAAATCAGCAGGGATTAAACTGGGGAAGACATGGCTACAACAACACAGCAGTGTTCTCCTAGCACTGCCTCCACCACATTAAAGCGCCTTTCACTGCCAGGAAGGGTGTTAACCAAAGCTGTACAAATAACCATGTCTGAGTAGAACGTTTCATTTTTGAGTGTTCTTGATTTTAAATTTAGCTCAGACTCAAAGAGCTATCAATAAACAGACATGTTTCATTTTGACTTTCTGAGGCGTCTCTTGTTCTAAGCCCCAGTTGATCTGACCTGCTCGTTCTCTGCCTCTGTCTGTGCTGGTCCTTCTGCTCTCTGGATTTTGTACCTTGACAGTTGGGTAACTGGAGTGGTCTCCAATTTCTGCTGCTGCATCTTCCCACCTCAGGAGGGTGTCTGTGCCAAAGGGCTCTTACAACAACCAGAAAATCAGCATGATAAACAAAAGGCATTGGCCTTTCTCCCCAGACTGTCCCTCCTTCCTTAGTCACTATGTGTAACCCACCAAGATTATAGCCTAGCATTTTCTTTACTCTATTTTTTTTTTCCCTAGCAGCTCTGTTCCTAACTACAGCAGTCTTCTTTCCAGTAGTGGCAAAAACAATCTTGCTGCTCTAGCCAGAGGCAGATGTCACCCCGGGTTCGATGTCATGGTTCTGTTGTTGCTCCAGCTCCCTGCATCTCCCTGAGATGTCCACCCTAGTTGTCATTGCATTCACCAAGTGCGCATCCAGGTGTTGCAAGAAGCTGCTGGTTGCTTTGGTCACTTTACCTTTCTCCAGTCCTCTACCATAAGCTGCTTCTCTTCTTGCCCTTCTACGTCCTGCTGTTCTCTTGTTGGCCAGAGATGCAGCTTTCATTGCCTGTGTGCCATGCTTAAGTGGGACATCTTCACACGCTGCCTCCAGGAACAGGCTTGTCATCCAGTAAATGGCAGCAGGACCATCTCTCTTGTCCACAGCATTACCTAAAACCAAAACCAGGAGAGGAGCTCTCCCACTCTCCTGTGTGCCTCTATTTCTGGTCCCTCTCTTGCAGCTCCTTGAGTGCTGGAACAGGGAGTGGGTGTTTTGTTCGAGTGTATTTTTGCTTGGAGAATGGCTGCACAAGCCCCAGAGGTGTTCCAAGGGATGTAGTGAGGCCAGCATCTCTGGTGGTAGCAAGAGTTCGGATTTAAACTGATCTTTAAGCTGATGCCATCTGCAAATAAGTGGCTGCTATCCAAGGACTGCTTCTTTCAGGCTACCTGCTTTCATTTCATACTTACTTTTCCTGCCTCCGTTGCTTTATCTTCAACTGAAATAACCTGTGCCCTGGGCCAGGAGCTGCCCGTCTGTCCGCTATTTGCACAGCCTTAGGCTTAACAGGACTCTAACCTGTGGCACGTGGCCTCAGGGCAGTGCTGAAGCACAGCGGTTGGGTTAAACATGGTTTGCCCTACCTTCCCTGTTTGCCCTACCTTCCCTGCACGCTGCGAGCTTGTGTTGTCACTTGTGCTGCCACCTGACTGTCACCGAAGTCCCCTGGGAGGTGGTGAGAAAGCCGTGTCAAGCGGCTGTAACCCACGTGAACCAGAGGGAGGGTGGCTGCTGCTGCAGCCCTCATGTGGGGCCGTCTGGTCCCCTTGCTCCAGCTGTGCAAACTCAGGAGGCCGCTGATTCCTCCCTCACTTCCTCACTTAGGTCCCGGTGCTGTAACACAGCGCTTGCCTTGACGAAACTGGCTGCCCTGGTGGAGACAAGGGGGTAGGATGCTTCCCGTGGAAAAACTGATGTTCTTGTCTTCGCCTCCTGTTGTGGTCTTCACACAACTTGCTTGCTCCCTAACTGTTAGCTTTCATCTGCAAAACAAGGATAGAGCAAGCCCTGAGAAGGTGTGAACTTCTAAATGAGTGTGAATGGTGTGTACAGCAGCTGCCAGTGATTAGAAGTGGGTCCAAGTCCTTGTTTTGGCAGAAGTGAGATGTGTAGGCTGTCCCATGGGAGGGTAACAGGCTGTTTCTGGCTATGACAAGTCTAGTACCTGCTCAAACTGTTCTGCAGAGTTTTGATCATTATAAAATGACATTTTGCAATGAAAAAAGCACGCTGTTAGTCTTCCTGACCAGCTGTAGCTGTGCATGTAGGCTGTTGCTGTTACGTTCCTTATCAGACTACAAGGCAGAAGCGGTGACCTTCCTGCCGGCTGTCATCTTCTGGCTACCTGTGGGAGCCAGGGACGAGGAAAGCAGCCCGCAGCCTTTCATCTGTGCCCCTGGAACAGCAATGACTTCGCTGGTGGAGCCACGCTGTTTGTGCAGCCTTCCCACACATCCGTCTCTGTGAAAGCATCACTCATCTGCAGTGAAATTCCTTGTGATGCCGGAGGAAATGCGAATGTGAGAGTGCAGCTCGATGATATGCAGATAACAGCTCCCAGTGAAAGGCTGAAATGCTCCAGCAATTCCTGCCTGCAGCTTTCCTGGCTTTGAAGCTGGACTCTCACAAGCCAGGTCGTACTCCTCATGAGGCTGGGAGAAGGAGGCACGTACTGCATGCTTGTAGGGGCCCTTCCCCTTGGTTTGATGCCATTTCCCACCCCAGAGATAAGCTGACTGCCCGTGTGTGCCTGTAACTTGAACTTTCTGTGGAGAGCTATTGACCAAGCTTGAGAGCAGCTCCAAGGTGCCTGCACTTAGGGACAGAGCTGATAAGGGCTGCACTATAAGAGGCTGCACTTGAGCAAGCCCCGGAGGCCTGGGATTCTGGGTCAGTTTGGAGTTTTATCTGAACCTGGAGATGGGAATCAAAAGCATGCGAGCGCTGGATTTTGCAGGAGGCTCCTGAAACTTGTGCTCCTGTGCCGAGGCTGCTCTGAAGGTATTCATCGTTACTTCAGTGCTGTGCTCCTCTCCCAGCCTGGGGTCAGAAGGAAAGAAGGGCAAAACCAAAAAAGTGACTGAGAGGGTGCGCGGCTGGAGCCTGACCTTTGTGTTCCCTCGGTATCTGCACGCTCAGGGTGTGTGTGTGTTTCCCCTACACATCTGCTTATTCTAATCAGCATCAGCATTTAGATGAAACAACTGACCTGAATACTTACCCAAACTGCAAAGATTTGGGGCTCGGATTTTGATGAAGTGTGTTTCAGTTCCCTTTAATGTTTCCACAGCTCTGCAGTATCTGGCTGCAGCTGGGATCAATAACAAAGGTGCCAAAATAAAGCAGGAGTGGCTCTTTTTGGGCTTTTCCAAGCCTGACACAAAGAAAATAAGAAAGCAAGATGGCCTGTAGTTAACCAGAGTGTTTTCTTACCTCATGGTGCAACAATTTGCCTCAAAAGAGTCCAGCGGTTAAAATAGCACAGAGCATCCTTTTTCCTTCCAGCTCTTTCAGGGATCTCTGAAAGAAATTTTCAGGGTCTTCTTCAGAGACAGTGAAGTAGCCAGGGAGCTGTACTGCTCTGGAAGAGCTCTCACCCGTTGTGGCTCCCCAGGAAGGTCCCAGCTCATAGGGGTGCTGCTCAGGAGACACCTAAAATAATTGCCACTGGCATCTCATAAATGTACATCGCTGCACTATTAGAGTATTTATACGGGCGTTTTAATAAAGCAAACAAAATGTCTCAAGGGCCTCAAGAGGGCCTTTGGTTTTAGTCCAATGCTTGGAGTTGAAAGGAGCTGTCAGCTTGTTCACTGAGCTTGTCCTGGGCCCTAAGCAGACTTTTTTCCTTTGGCTGTACTTTGCCTGGTGTTAACCAGAGAGTGCTGTGTTGGGAAGATGGGTTTGTGTGTAAATTCTCCTAAATCACCGAAATCGGTCCTGTAACTTTCTTTTGTCTGTTTCTAGGATGTGCTAAAACAATCCCTAAAGATTGCAAATAAATATCCAGTGTCAGGGCCTTATCGTGAATGAACTCAACTCCCCTCCTGCATGAAAACCATGTACTGTAGTGTCAGTTTTGGAGGGGATGACAGAAACCAGAATCCCGAATTACCACGGCTTGTGGCTATTTCGAGGCTTTTTCTGTCAGCTGAAGCTGAATTTCTTCATACTTTAATTAGAAATCTTAGCTGGCTGGAGGACGGAATGGTTTCTCTGGAAGCCTTGGCAGTGCACCTAAATAAGCAGATTTCACATCCTGCTGGTTTCCCCCTGTAGGATCCTATGTTACTTATTGTACTGATGTATGGGGGATGGAGGATTAGGGTGTCTGGCCACAGCTGTGGAGGTAGGAAGCTGGGTTTATGCCGAAGACTGGTATTTGCTGGCCTCCTTGCAAGGTGGGTTGCTCAGGTTTGGGGCTCAGGAGCTAGCTCAGCATTCGTAGTTACAGAAGTTGGAGCAAGTTAGCTTTCTGTGTTTGAAATTACTGCTGGTATTAAGTGCTCTGATTTAAAAATATCTTGTGATATGGAGTACAAAGGGTGATGGGAACCTCTGTGTTTCTCCCCATTTCTTTTTCCTCCAGACTTCTGTTTCACTTTCCAAAGAGGAACGTGAACTTTGCTGTGCAGAACCAAAAATGCTGGTTGAACATTGGGCGGACAGGTTTTGCCAAGCTTTAATTTCTCACCCTGAGTCCAGGCCTTTGTCCCTTCTTATAGCAGTCTCATCTTGTATTGTTTTGCCAGTTTAAATGTCATGGATGACTTCTTATGATCCAGGTTAGGTGCTCAGGTTCTCGTATTCATTGACCCTGCGTGTATTGGTTTGGTGGTTGTTCATACTTTTTCTTCCTGTAAAACCTCTCGTCCTAGGTGGAGGCTAATTATGCAGCTTTTAAAGGTTTATTAACTGTTAGTCCTTTGAAAATAAAATAGTGGATCAAACTGGGTGTACTGCTTAGTTCATACAAGGCTGTTCATCCACAAGGCTGATGTGAAGGTACATCTGGACACACACGGGAGGTACAGCAAGTGGCAAAGTCTGAGTGAAAACACTGGTCTTCTGGACATGGTGGCTTGTCTGCCAGAGCAGGTAAAGCGAATATCTGGTTAAATTGCACAAGAGCTGGCCAATTACACTGGTGGTGCTGCAAGCATATTCTTGAAAGCAGGACTTGGCACTGCTTGCTGCCACCTCACCACCCTGGCTTCATTTGCTCTGGTTCTTGGCACTGAGTTCCTACTACTGGAAATAGGGTGGAATAATGCTGGGCAGCAAATCATTTATAACCCAGTGAATTTAGGAGGTGGAAAGGGCTTTAAACGACTGATTTAACTGGTCTGGAAGAGCCATGAAATTCTGCTTGGAGCCAGAGTGGGGTAAATAGCCTAGGTGTCCCCTTCTCTGCCTTGTTCATTCATGCTTCTGAGGGGGGGAACTGGAAGTCTTTTAGACTAAACAAAACTGCTTGACCTCTCGGTACAGCCTGCTCCCCCTCTACTCCCCCCTTAAACACACACATAATTCACAAAAGCTTTTGGCAATGCCAATATTGTGATCTCTACCCCACTCCCCAAATTCACTCAGCTCCATTTAGTACACTTTTTTTGGCAAAGACAGCCTGACTTCACGCTGTGGAGAATATTTGTTTCTTAATAGAACATGGAGCAGAAGTGGAGTTGTGCTGGTTGTGTATATTTTGCCTTCTGAAGATTAGCCCCAAGCAATTATCTGACTGTGGCCTGTGCCAGAAAAACACAACAGAACAATTTTAGCAGTGCCAACGAAAACTCCAGAATGTGTTGCACTCAAGAGTGTAATTTTAGATTCTGTTTTCAAGTAGTATTTCTGTGACATCATTGACTTTAGGAAAAATAATACCCCAGGGCTTGCTTTACAAACAGGATGGAGCTTTACGATTTGGCAGCTTTTTGTAGGCAGAAAGACAAATGTTCATCACACAAAACCTCTGTGTGACAACAGGCTTTGCTTCCTTTCAGAAGTTAAATGTAATAAGAAAAAGTTAGAATTGATGGAGAAAGGGAGTTGGTAGGCACTTGTCTGCTGCCCTCAGGGCAGGGATGCTCAGATCACCTGTAGGATAAGCTGAGCTGTGTGAAGGTTTGTTCTGGGATCGAGAGCACTTCTGGTTAAACTCTGTGTGCAGAGTTGCCCTGGGCAAGATTTGGGCTTTCAGAAACACAGTCCTTTCCACTTGTGCTGCTTCTGGTCCCTAGTCATGGCACAGACGTACTCAAACCCGGTGACAGGATGGGGAGGCTCTGCTGCTCCCATGAGTGGGCTCCTCCATTTGGATGCCACCTCTCTGGTCTGCTTATCAACTGCTCTACCGGCAGGAGATGTTTCCAATTTTTCTTTTTTTTTTTTCCTTTTTTTTTTTTTTTTTCCTTCCAGGAGTTCCCTGTTGATGGTAGGGCTGGAAGGGACCCCGTGAAGCTGTCTGATCCTTCTTCCCAGCCTGCTCGGGGTCACCTGCACTCGGAAGAGGCTTTGCAGGTTGCTTGGCAGACCTCCCAAGCCAAGGTGCCGCAGGCTCTCCTACTCAAAACCTTTGTTCTCTCTGTTAGAAAGTGTTCTCTTCATTCTAACCCAAGCTTCCCTTTCTGTAAGTGTAAGCCCATCGCTTCTGCATTCTCCATGCACTGCAGACAGGATGAGGACTTTCCAGCCTGCAGAGGGGCATTCTGCATTTGACCCTCGCTGGGACTTTCCTTTTTTCTCCCACCCATCCTGGTCCCTTCCTTAGTGTGAAGAGTCTCTGTGCTTTTATTTCTGCTGCTTCTTTGTGGGTAGATATTTTCAGAAATCTGTCATGGTATCTGCACCAGACGCTTTGGGCAAATCCCAAGTGAATTAAAGGAAAGTTAATGTCTGTATAAGCCCTCTTCATTCTAGAAGGCTTTATAGGTTCAGGTGTGTGGAACAACTAGTTTCCCTTCAGTAAGGGATTTCCTATAAGGATGGTGTGCTCTGGCTCTGGGGCAAATCCTGCTGCAACCTCTCCTTTGCTCTGTGCCTCCCAGCATACGCAAGTGGAAAACTGGTGGCGTTAAGCAGGATGAATCACTTGTGGCTTGAAGAAGGGATGACACCAGCTCTGTCAGCAGCTGGTTGATTCAGCATACTCTCAGGAATTCACCAAGTTCGTAAGATCAGTCACATTACACACACATTTCTTCCGCAACCAGCTCCAGCGGTGTCCTTCCCAGCGCACGTTGGTGCATCTGGCACGGCGTGGCTCTGGTGTTGCCTGACCACAATCCTGTTTGGCAAGCTCGGGTCTGAATCAGTAGGCTCATTGTTTGCTGGGGTGGCCAGACATAGGCATCGGGTTGCCTCTGGGGTGTGTGAACTAACAAGCTCTGTTCCAGAAAAACACGTGAAGCTCATGCTGATTTCCATGAAAGTGAATAATTTGCTGTGAGCATGAGGAGGGAGGGGCCGTGTCTTCCCCTCAGTGTGCGCAATGTCCAAAAATCTTGGGCACTGCTGTAATATAAATAACAGATCCGCCTAGTCTCATCAGTTTGTAGACTCCCTTGGGGAACTTTGCATTCTTCTGTAAATATGAGCTTTGTGGGAGAAGTCTGATGCTACACGAGCATGTGAGAATTTCCTTCCCAGTTGGCATGAAAAGGCTATAAATCTGTGGAGACGCAAGCCCTTCCCCCTCCCCATTCTTATAAAATTAATGGGAATTCAGTTAAGCCAAAACAAAGAGTGGTTTCCCTCAGGCAAAGTTGTCTTCTTTTGCCTTTTTTTTTTTTTAAAAAAAAAAAGGAGGAATTTTAGCATACAGATAGAAAACCTTGTTTAAATCTGTGCTTAATAATGCAATAAGTGTCCAGAACAAAGGAATTGTATCTTCTGCTCTGCTTTGGGCTTTCAACTTCCTGGGAGTAAAGCTGAAAAACAAACAAGGAGTAATGCTAATGGAGATTAAGGGTGACCTGGGCCCGTGGTGGTTTGCATGACCCGTGACGGTTTGAGTTGTTTGGTGGTGGGAGGCTTTCGGACTCTACCTCTGTCAGAGGTCAGCCACTTCACTTTGGCTGCAGAGCTTCTCTTTCTCCTTTTTACCGCTGTGTTGTAGAGATGTTTTAGAGAGAGAGTGGCAGACAGCTAATAACAGATGGCCACTACATCCTTAATTCTCCTCTGTGCCTCTAAAACCCCTTTGCACAAAGTGGTGGCAAGTGCCAGCATGGTAATGTGGCCTTTTTCTAGTCAAATCCACTAGAAGGTCTCTGGGCCAGCGGGGGAAAAACCTACCCAGTGGGCCCTGCTGCCTGAGTGTACGGCTGGGGCCATCTCAGAACCCTGTCTGTCTCCAAACCCTTCCTGCCACTAACTTCTGGAGGAGGAACTACATGCAGAATTCTTCCTTTCCACCACACCTGGTTCGATACTTCTTGGAGGCTTGGAGGAAGGCAGTAGACTTCTGTCCCGCTGGTCAGAAACTGGACGAGGCTGGTAGCCGGCAGAACAGCAGCAAAAGGCAGTTTCAGACCGGTTTGGCACAGGTGTCGATGACGGCTGCCTCCAGCTTTGGGAGCAATGCAAACCCTACAGAATACAACCTTCACTGGTAGCTGAGATGCAAAATCCCTGCAGACTCATATGGGTATTAAATGTTAGGCACTGTGAGCCATTTTTATGGCGTGGGTTTGCATTTAACATCGCAAGGGAATTATTTATTTATTTATTTATTTTATGTCTGTGACAATTTGGTTTGTACTTGTTTTCAAATGGACTTGGAATTTCCAGGTCCAAGTGGATGATGGAAAGTGTTTTTGTTTACTTTTGGGCGTGCAAAGGGATGCCTTCCGGGGCTTCAAATAATGCTCACTAATTTACAGCCGTGTAGAGGTACCAGCTATTCCGTAACAGCACTAAAGGCAGCGTTAGGGCAGGGGGGAGCGTGGTCTGTGAGGAGGTGATTACACCCAGAGGATCAGAGGCACAGCTGCACTGCGTGCCTGGTGATGCCCCGGGGATGTGATTATCTCTTGATAACAACTCCCCGCGCGCCTCCGTGCCTGCTGGAAGTGGCTCTGCAGAGAGCGGGTTCCCCTGGAGCAGGTCCTCCTGTATTTGGGAACCTGAAGCAGCTCTTTGCCCGGACGGTGCCTGAGATGTCTGCCTGATATTGTCAGAGCTGGTTGTCAGAAATCCTGAGGCACCTGACGGCCTACTGAGGGCAACAAATATCTGCAGCCAGGTGGATAGAGCCTGCAGCTCCAGAAGAGCACAGCCCCTGCATGCAGCTGCTTAGAGCAGCGGCTCAGTGAGCAGCAGAATGACTGGGACAGGGACGTGGTGGTCCTGGGCCAAAGAAGCTGCTGGCTGGGTGGGAGGACAGTGCCATGGTGCCTCTGCTGTTCTCCTGCCTTCTCCCTTTTCCCCTCCTTGCAGCAGGAGAAGCCAGCCTATCGTGCCTGGAGCAAGGCAACAACGTGTTCTTGCGTGGCTGCCCTTGAGCCATCTCAATCCAAAAACCTCTCTAGGTACTGTGAATGGGGTTGTTTTTTTTCCTCTCTTTCTCTCTCTCTAGATTTGATCTACAGCTATTCTCAAGGCAGCTCGCTGCTGGAAATAGTTGCTGAGAGCAACGTGATATGGCAAGGGTTTCTTTTTTTTTTTTTTTTTTTTGCTGCCTTAACCTTCTGTACCCTGCTATTGAGCGAGTTTTGATGTGTTTGACTGGGAGTATGGGATTCTTCACCTTGAGGCACCAGTCCTGCTGGATCCCAAATGCGCTAATGCTCATTTACAGCAACATCAAGTGGCACGTTGCAACTGAGCTTTGATCCTACAGCAGGGGCTCATCCGCTAAATGACTGCAAGGGTGGTAGTGTCCCTAAGGGTTAGGCTCACCATATGTTTGCACAGGGAAAGGGCGGATATCTGAAAGCGCTTTCAGCATTTTCTTGGGTGGGTTATGGAGGGAGACAATGCTGTATGCTGCTTTTGGAAGAAAAAAAGCAACAACCCAAACCC
Organism: Anser brachyrhynchus; assembly: GCF_964034855.1. Taxonomy (NCBI): domain Eukaryota; kingdom Metazoa; phylum Chordata; class Aves; order Anseriformes; family Anatidae; genus Anser; species Anser brachyrhynchus. The sequence goes on along the minus strand of NC_137710.1, from coordinate 7,164,777 downwards.
CAGCCGATAACCCAGGGCTCTCTGAGCCTGTTGCACATTTCCTTTTTAGAGAATTCAGCTTTCTCAGTCCTGGGAGAGGAAGCAAGAGGTAAAGCTGTCTGCCTAATTTTTCTTTTTTGTCATCCTCTTGCAGAGAATTTTTGCTCTAGTCTGCAGACAGAGAGAAGAGCTGGGTGGGTGGTGATGAAACAATCATCACTTAAAACTATTTGCTGATAATGAGTCACTCTTCACGGAGTCCCAATCTGTTCTCCCTTCTGTCAAATACTCAGAGAACAGCAAGTCTGCCTGCTTTGCTGCAGAATTCTTTCTGAAGGATGGATTCTAGCGGGGGGAATTGGTGAGAAAGAGGGAAGAATGAATGTGCTTGTGGGGGGAATTAATCAAGAGGTGCGTCTGTGCCAAACCCGAGTATGAACCTGCTGGTAGCTCAGATGAGGAGCTGCAGGAGTCACCCTCAGTCTATAGGCTGCATGTTCTGTGGCTGGCATGAGTCTCGCTGAGTCCCCGCTGCCTTTATGCTTCAGCTGAAAGTGGTTTTGAATGCAAAGTGTTCAGGCTGGGTGGCGAGACGCAGGCCTTTCTCCCCAAGGTGGGGTGGTATCAGATCTTTCCAAAGGATAAAGTAACCTCTTCATCCACCGCCAGCCTGCTCTGATCCAGAGCCTGGTAGGGAAGAACCTCAACGGTGAGTCGTTCTGTGCATCGCCTGTTGCACTGATGCTCCAAGCCTGACCTGTACATTGTACAATGGTACCTGTACAGTAGTGTCAGTACACCCAGCAAAAAGTAAAATAAGGCTTGCATGATACCAACAGGCAGCTATGCTGCGCCTTCTCCTGCAGTTCCAATTGCAACGATTTATAGTCAATATCTTGATAAATGCCATCTGGTGTGTTAAGTGCTGTCTGGCTTGTGCTGTGCTAGGATGGCTATGATGTCTTCCCTGATATGATTCCTGCAGTAATAGACCAGTCCTGTAGATTTCAATGAAAAGTCAATTTTCTTGTAACAAGGTTTAATGGGAAGTTTATCGGAGTATTGATAACAGGGAATGCAATAGATACATGTCCTCAGAGTTAATACACTATAAGACATTAGAGCATACATTGCATGTTTATCACTGTCAAATTCAACTAAGATTTTAATTATGAATAAAAAGAGGTGCTCGTTTAAGCACAGGAAAGTAGGTGCAAGGGAAGGGCTGAAAATAGGTGCTGAGGCAGACAGGGGAGACAAAACGCCCAAAATCAACAGGAGAATTGAGAGGTTGGTATTTTGTTCCGAGAACCACATGGACCTGTGCTATGAACACATCACAGCTGTTTATTGTGTTTGTCTGGTACCCTCAAGGGAGCTGGGGGCTGGCAGTGAAGTGGACCTGTGTCGCATGCCAAAATAACCTGGAGGAGACCTGGGGCATCCTTAGCTAGTGCCCAGGATGTGCTGCTCTCCACCTGCCCCACCACAAACCCAGCGAAACCTCCCACCAACGTATTACTGCCTCTCCGAATATCCTGATTGTACTCTGCTGCTTCAAACACAGTAATCCTTCTTGCAGATCAGCTATAAGGTAATCCTCCTTTACAAGTGAGAGCACAATGGGCCTCTGCCATCAGACATGATGTAATCCTGCTGCATCAGATAGAGCATTCTTCCTCCATCACGTGAAATGCTCTCTGGCTCCTTGCACCAGGCTGCAGCCCCTTTCTGCAGGATGACTTCCACATCCATGGAGTGTGATTCTTCTCTAGGCTCAAAGCAATAAACCCCTTTAATTCCTCGGTGTGCTCTGCTTTACCATATGTCCCTAGAAATGGTAGCAAAGGGGAAATCTCTACGTTGTATGTGATGTGCTCTTTGGAGCAGAGGCCCTTTCTGTTTGCTTGTGCAAGACGTGGCACATTTTGGTGATAAGAAGCCGTGGGTGTTACTTGAATAAAATAATAGCTGACAGTCCCTCTTGTTTGTAATTCTCTACAGAGACTAACTTCTTCTCTGTTCTGCACAGGCCATTTAAATGTTGTGAAGCCTCGGAGCTGTGCTGAGAACAGGTGCTGCAGCCTTCGTACACTGGCGGCTGCCTGGTGTTAAACAGCTGCCAGCTCTCCCAGCTGCACCCTGCTCCCCTCCTGGTAGCTCAGGTGTGTTTGCCCTGTCTTGCACAGACTGTTGTTTTATAATCCTTCTGCTGGGGATGATACAGGAGAGCTGTCTTCGCACGTATGTTCTCCGTAACCTTTCTCTAATCCTTCCTGTGGGTCCCGAACACTGTAAATCCTCTTCTCGTTACGTACAGGCTCTGCTGGCTTCATGGCTGGGGAGGGGAGGAGCTGGAGATGCTGTCATGTGGAAGGAAAGCATGTATCCTATCGCTCCCCTAATCCTCCAGTCTGTTAGAAAGCAGCTACACATCCTGCCTGATTGAATACCTGCCTTGTAATTCAATCTAGGGGTTCCGCTGCCATTCATAAATAGATTACATTGCTCTGCTGTGGCGTACTGCGAGGCAGGCTGCTTGATTGAATGGGGGCTCGGTGTATTCCACCAGGCAATGCAGGATGTTTTTTTTTTTTTTTTCTCTCTGCCCCTGTTGTAGGGAACTGGAGGGACTGAGCAAGAAGCTAGTGGGGGTGCTGGAGAGGTGGGGCTGCCACCCTTCTTGGCTTTTGGAGACGCATCCCCAAATATTCCCTGGGCTCAGAGCTACGTAACGCGTCCTGCGTCGAGAGCTGGGCAGGTGGAGTGCCTGGGATAGCTGGCGGGGGCAAGCAGCAGGGGCTCCTCGGAGATGCCACAGCTCCCCTGTGCGAGTGGATTAACGTGGTCGTGCTGCTGCTGAGCAGCTGGTGACCTGCAGGCTGCTGAGTCAGCACCGCCTTCCTGCTGCGGCTTGCCGGCTGCGCGGGGCTCCAAGGGAGCTGTTGTTATGGAGGAACGTGGTGGTCCTTCTAACGATAATTGCATTTAGGGTATGCTGCTACAAGTCTAGATGTTGGTGGTGAGATGGGCGCTGTCTGTTTTTAATTTGTCCTCTTAACCAGAAGTTCGGCTTGTACAGTGCTGACCTCTGCCTCTACAGAAGTGACTGCAGAGCGAAGCAGGGCTGGACTCGTGTACTTTTATGTCTTTCTATTGGCACCGACTGGCGCTTTCTTGGTAACATCAGCACAAGTTTTTTGGGCTCAGTGTGCAGAGGATGATGAGTGGGTGTTTCTCACGTATGGAAGACCTTGTCTTCAGACAGCACACTGCCAGGGAGGAGGCACAATGATCCGTACCTGCGAAGTGCATCTCTGTCTGCCTGGCTTGAGAATGAAGTTCAGAGCTGGTAGGAAATTATCAGACTTTGTTTAAAAAAGCAAACCAAACAAAAAACAGTCAGACAAACAAAAAAAATAAATTGACATCTCAGCTTTTTTGCTGGGATCAGAACCATGAGGCGGTGTTTGCTTGTGAGCTCCTCGCTCACTTGGAGACCCTCGAGCTGCTCTAGACTCAAGGCTCAGTGGAGGTGGGGACTGAACGGGGGAAGCTGGTAGTGCGGTGCTTGCTCCCCCGTGTTCATCCCTCTTGGTTGTGAAGTGGGTGATCCTCTTTTCTTCAGGAGAAGCTTGGTGGCTCCTTTGGAAAAGCCTACCTGGGCACCTTTTTGTGTAGAGTGAACCGATCTTGCTGCACTGCTATTTTTCCCTGTTTTTTATGTTCATTAAATGCTGTGTATTCACATGGAGGCTCTAAAATAAATCATTGTTGCAGAAGTACCTTTTAAAACTTGTCAGCTGTGAGTTTTTTCCCCAGTACCTTTGCCTCTCAGGACTATAAATGGCTTCCTAAAGCAGGGGAAAACCATTATTAATTACACTGCCTAATGAACTCATTTGGCTTTTTGCCCAGCTTCCAAAAACGGCACTAGCACCAGGCTGGATACTGTTGTCTCACTGTAATTATGTTTATATGGAAAGTTAATTTTTGTTTTCATAAATTGATTTGAGGCTTCTGGAAGCTATTTGGAGATAATTAACTTTGCCCACACAGACCTATATAAGGGCATTTGTTTACAAGGTAGTGCTTGGTGCTGGAGCATGGAGGTATGTTCCTGGGTTCATCTGGAACTATTCAGTTAGCAGCTCTGGGCAGCTGTTTCCAGATTAGATTCCTTCTTTGTAGACAGCAATAGCAAGCAAGCAACAGAGCCTTGGGATTTTGTAGACTGGTAACAACCCTCTGGGAGGACCCGCAGTCCCTAGCCACAATCCAAATGAGCTGCGATCCAAATAATTCAAATACTGCAAAAGTCAGTGCTAGCATCACAAACTCCCTTGATGGGAACAATAAATGTGACAGTCCCAAATGGAAAAGGCCTGCAAGGACGTGAGACCAGGCCTCTGCAAATAAGTAGCTGTTACGGCAAAAGCGCTTCCCATATATCTTTCATAAAGGTGGGGATGGAGAGCAGGCAGCAGAAATGCAAGGTGATTTAATGGGACCTTCACCGGCAGGACACACGATGCAATATTGCAGAATTGACTTATTTGTTCAGCCAAAGGCACGTGTCTTTGGGTTCCTGGCCCCTGTGCTGAACTCTGCTTTCAAATCAATTCATTAATGAGCTAATTAATTATGCATGGGGATCTGCTAGAGAAATGTGTAATAACCTCGGCATGCAGAGCCCTGCTCCCAACACATGGCTACAGAAGAACAATAGAGGAAGAGAAAGCGAGGTCTCCTTGGCACCTCTCTGCCTGTTTGGGAGCTCTTGTCTGACCCCTTAAAATGTAGGGGAATGAATATGTGAGGCACTCGGGGTCACGACTAATCAAAAAGCAGCGGAGGGCCTGGCTGAGCGAAGCCGCTTGCGTAGGTCAGTGCTCGTGGTGCTGATTTTTAAAGCTACAGAGCTCCTGTTTCAGTGCACTGTGGGATTTTTAATTTAAATTACAAATAAAAATAAAAATTCCCGTAAGCCCTGAAGATGTGCTAATTCTTTATTGCGCACTTCAAAACCAAGGGCAAAGATCCATCAGAAGGCCTTCAGGCTAGATTGGCATAAAATGTGTCTCTGCTTTTGCTGGGGAGGCAAAAAAAATGCTAATGGTATTTGGAGTTCATAGTTTGGGGTCTACGGGCGATCCTGTCTGTTCTCATCTGTCGCGCTTGTAACAAAGAGTGAGCTTTCCCAGCCCTTGCAGAATACCAGTGTCCGGCCTGCAGCCAGGCTGCCAGCGAGCTCATAAATTCCCATTTTGCCTGTTGAGCCTTTATGTTCCTGTCTCTTGAGCAAATCCCCAGGGTCAGTGTTTTGCAAGTTTTATCTAGTGCCTCAGCCGGGACCAGGAGACGTGTACAGATCGAAGGTCAGCGTGCTGGCACAGCAGCCCTGGATGAGATCAGAAGAAAAGGAACTTCCAGAAGATGCTTGTGGTGTTTCATCTGCAAATCACATTGCTGTCAAAGAAGAGGCAAAGTGAAGTGTTAGCAGAGAAGTTGCAGGTTGCCGAAGTCTGATCTTCTTCTTCCCTCCCCCCCGTTCCCATCTGACGCAGGGCTATGCTGACTTGTTGCTGGCAGGGGACACATCGGTGGCTTGGGGTCCAGCTACTTCTCACTGACCTCTGGGGCTCTGCCGGTGACCAGGCAACTGTGCTTATGCTGTCTCTTGCTTTGCTTGCTCTGTATTTGAGCAAAGCAGGTGTTCAGGTACCTCCTTACCCTGCGCTAGCACTTTGTTGGCTGGCACACAACTACTTGTGTGTGTTTAGCCAGCTGGATCAGCGCCTGGACATCCCCTCTCCTTTCCTGTGGCAGAAAGTGGCCTGAAGACTTTGCTGACAGCTCTCTCGGAGACACAAACCCACGTGGTGCTGGCTGTCTCAGCCTGCCCCTTTGGGCCAGCTCTCTTCTCAGATCTTGTCCTGGGATTAACCTGCACCGCCAGAGGCAATTCCAGGCTGAAAATGATGGCAGCAGCTGAAGTGGGGCTTCCTCTAGGACACCCTTACTTTGGACACCAGGCAGTAAAATGGGTTGAGCACACACGTGCACCGAAGACTTGGAGCAGTAACGTTAGAACAAAATCCCTGGAAGCAGCTGTTTCCCAGGCAGGGAGGAAGAACTGTGAGTCTGAGTGGCTGCTCCTTCCTACTCCATCTGCCGAGCTCTCCCCAGCGATAGGTGAAGGGTTTACCCTTCATCTCCCCAGTTATTTGCTTCCGTATTTCGCGGAGACTGTTTATTGTGCACAACAGGCTTCTCCATAGCTGTGTTCCCATGCCAACCAGTCTGCAATATGGTGTACACGCTCGGTGAAACAAAGCAGCTTTAATCCTCAACCTTTGGATGTCTTCTGCCCATCGGGGCCAACCCTCCGAAGAGGAACCCTGCTGCTTGCAGAGCGCAGCTCCAGGTTCTGGTTAATTGGTCCCAGTCATTAAGGGAAATTCAGTTTATGTCCACTGGGACTGTGAAGGGAGTGGGATTTTTAATAGCAAATATCTACAGTGTGTATTGGTTGTCCTCAGGTTTAAAAAAAAAGAAAAAAAAAAGGAAAGAAAAAAAAAGCAAAGCAAACTTTCAGCAGAGAAGAAATGCTTCTAATTACTTGCCTTTGGCAGAATGGCTGCCCTGCTCTTTAGAAGCTGTATTTATCTCCTGTAAGAACCAGCTCATTAGCTCTATTGCTCACACAGCTAATCAACAACATAATTAATAATTATTTATATGGCACCCATGGCAGAGGGCTTTGGATCACATAACAAAACATCATTTCCTTATGATCACTCGAGCGTTTCTAACAGTCTCTTTTGTCTCTCCCTCTTCCACCCCCCTCCTCTTTCCCTTCTTCCCTCCCTCCCTGCCTCCCTTGCCTGTTCTTGGCCTTTCAGTCCAGTTCCTGAAGCCTGGCACAGGTTTTCAGCTAACTTTCCACCGAGTGTCTCCCTCCTGAGCCTAGCCCAGCGCTACAAAGCTGTGGCAAGCTCCTTGGGAAGCTCTGTGCAGGAGGCGACGTGAAGCTGCTCGGAGGGGACACAAGGGAACCGTGACCCTAAGGAAGGTGAAGGGCTCACGGGGAGATGGGGAGGAGGAGAGCATGAACTCAGGCAGTGCCCCAGCATTTGGCCGTTTTCACGGTGCTGCTCGTGTCAGAGAGCCTCACTTCCTACAGGATTACTTTTGGAAAGCATGTCAGGTGTCAAAATGCACTTGGGAAAAAGCTGAAAATGTGTTTTGGGTGAGAAGGAGAGGAGGGAGAAGCCAGTGTCTGGTTAGGGACACTTCTCCTGTGCCCTAGAAGGGGCATGTCTGCATGGAGGAAGTGCGTGCGCCTTAATATTACTGCCAAAATATGAGGTCCTGAAGCAGGCTGTTAGCGGTGCGTGATGTTGGCGAGACAGCCGTGTCCTGCTGTGGGAAGGCCACCCCTGCGCTGTCCCTGCCTCAGTGCCTCGGAGCTGGGAGCCAAACGGGACTGAACATCTCCGCGAACCTCAGCGTGAGGCTGGGGAGCTGCTTTTGCTGGCACCACGTGTTGCTGAGCAGATGGGCTGCTGCCTTTGTACCCGATGAAGTTTTTCAGAGAGGGTGGCTTTGGTGTGGCATTTCAGTAATTGTTGCCAGCACGGAAGAAACAGGAGGGGAAGCATCTCCAGCTCTTTACTGCCTGCTTTCCCCGCTCCTCGTGCCCCCATCCGACACATAAACGAGTGCTTGCCCACAAACTGCAGTGATGGGGGGTGGAGTGGAGAGGGAATAACATCAGATTCGCTGTAGGACGCAACAGGTAAAATTCTGGTGAGGGAAAATAATGGTGGAAAAAATCTTAACGGAGTGTATTAAAACGTAAGAGGGCAGAGGCTGCTGTGTCCCTGTTGGGAAGAGTTGAAGAACACAAGGTCCAGGTTGGCTGTAGACGGTTTGAGTGTGGCTTGCTGAAGCATTTGATGTTCCCTTTCTCCCTAGGCAGGTAGCAGCAGGACTGTGCTGCTGGCTGGCAGCACTGCAGGACTCGCCATCCTGCCCTTGCCCGTGGAGGTGGGCACTGCACCGAGCTGAAACCCTGATGCTGGCTCTGCCCTTTTATTTACTGACACTGGCTTCTACATTTCAGCTGCCACTAGGTGTAAGGGGCTGCTCTTTGGTTAAACATAGGGGGTCCCTTTGGCCTCCGATACAGCAGTGAGGCTCTAACACTTTTCGTGCTGCCTTTCATTTTTGGAGGGAAAGAGTTGAGACAGGAACAACACTTTAGGGTTAAAATAAGAAAATAATCTGAAAGGTTCCAGGAATGTGGTCTTTATCCCAATCAAGTTTTCACTTCCTCAGTATTGTGGCTTTTCCTTCTTTGTTGAAGGGACTGTTTCCCCTGAAAAACACAGCTTGACAGATTGCCCAGGCCTCATTGGCAAATCTGATACAAGTTGACTCATTTCTCCTGGTTCAGGTGAGTGATCCATCTCTCTTACCCATTGATTTTTCTGTCCTTCTGTTTTGAGATTTATGGAACGAGATGTATCAAGGAGCAAATGCTGTTTCCAACCCCTTGAAAGAGTAAAGCTGTTAGTGTTTTGTGGCTTTGGCACCCTCTTCTCCCTCCCTCTGTGCTTCCCCCCAACCCCAAAAAGAAAAAGGACACCATCAGGTTTTAAAAGCTGATTACATATCACAACAGAATTCATCATCTCCAAGAGAGTCTACTACATATCATTATTTTTTTTTGTGGCCTGTCCATCCACCCTTGACATGGTTGTTAAAAATGCTTCCGCAATTTGTGAGCTAACAGGCACTGAGCAGATGGGAGAATTGTGAGTTGCATCCTTTTATTTTTTTAATTTACTTTGCATTAAACAATCCATTTTCAAGCTGATGAATAAAGACATATTTGGAAAGAAATGTGGTTGAGATGAGGACAACATCTCTGACCTTGGCCACATGGGTTGTTTTCTTTTCCTGGAACACTCTCTCTTGCACATGATCTGTCCCTGAATACTTGCTGTGTCTTTTGGTGATATTTCCAAACATAGATTTTTTTTTTAATTTTTTATTTTTGTTTTAATACATCTAATAACAACGGAAAAAGTTAAGGCACTTGTGACCAGGAACTTCAGTATTTGATCTGTTCCTTCACTCCCTGTTATGAGTAGCTTTGATTGAAACATTAGGATGGAGGCTTTCGCTTGCTGTGCTGATAAACTAGGTCTTACTCTCCGGACTCCTGCGTCATTGTAGATGTAGCCAAAAAATAGGCTGGTTTAACGTACAGATCTAATGTTTTTAAATATGTGAGAAATACCCCTACCTCTCTGCTGTCTCTGGGAAGTTTAGCTGCTGCCGCATCGCTGCCGGATGAATGAACGTGCGCCCTTTATCTGGTCGCCACTTCCCCCTTCTTTGGTCCTTTGTGGCAGCATCAAGTGTACATGCTATGCACAGATGATGTTTGAAAGGCTGAGTGATACATTATATTGTTGAGCAAAATCGGTTGGCATGTTTATCTGGCTTATTTCATGAGCGTTTGAAGAAACAAAATCAATAATATTTATGTAATGCTCCTGTCAGCCGCTTCAGCCTCTCCCTTGCAACTCTGCTTGCTTTTCCTGAAATGAGTAATGAAATGTACTTAATCATATAGTGTGATGACCACCGAGCAGCAGCTCCAAAGCTGTTTTGATCACTGCAACGTACAGTAAATGCTTAAGTAATTTTCGTGTGCAAATGAGCATAAGTTAGTGTAGTGTCTTATTTGCAAACAAGCCTGGATGGCTGTGCTGGTTTCATATTTTTACTGTCAGGAATAATATCCCTCCGAAGGGAGTCGCTTTGTTGCAGCTGTTTTACAGCGCAACCTGCAGAGAAGGTCCCGGGCTGAGCAAGAGGGAGCCGGTGCAGGGCACGGCAGTCATGGCGCTGCCATTGACATCGTGGGGCGTTTTCAGTAAATCAGGTTTTCACTCCACATACTAGGCTGACAAGACCTACAGGACTCAGTGAGTGTTAGTCTTCACTGAGTCCTGGTAGTTGGTGAGGTTATCAGAACCCTTCTCTGCTTTAGTAGTTGGCATGCACTTTGCTACTGGTGTTGTAGACCGAAGGACAAGTCTGTCCTTTGTATTTCACGGGGACATCTCCCTAACTGAACTTAACGATGACTGAAGGTGAAATGTTGCCACAGATCCTGACTCAGACCTTCCTTTAGCAAGGTGTTTGCTTTCCAGTAGACACCCCTGGCTCCTGAATGATGTCCTGACTCTCCAGAGTGTGCTGTGCCGTAGCTCTTGGATTATAGGAAACACTGGAACGATATTGTGCAGGTCTCTTATTCCTCAGGAACATCAGTAGGAATCAGGGGTACTTCTGCGTGTCATCTTAGGCGCAGGAAGTATTAATCTGAAAGCATGGGCCAGCGTCTGGGGCAGAGAGAACCCCTGTGTAAATAGGAAGGGGGGAGAAGGGTGCCGTGTCTTTCATGCTCTCTGCCTTCGTGGTGGGGGACGTGTACTGATACATGACAGATTTTTGAAATGCCTGCTTTCGTGTGTGTGCATGCAGTGTTGCTCTATCCTGAGCTCCTGGGAAGGACGAACTGCTAATTTTTACGGGGCGCTTTCTGTCTAAGCGAATTAATGACCTACATTGACTAAAGGATGATTTCTTTGCCCAAATCAATTTAAATGTAAAGTACTGTGTTTGCTGGCTTGGAATCATGTTGCCCAGTGAGTGTTTCCTGTAGCTTGCTTCCGACTTCCCAGCACTGTAAGAAAGCCATGGGGCGTTGTTGTTACCTCTTGCTTCCTTACAGCAGGTACTGGTAACAACAACATCTAATCCAGAACAGGCTTGCAGTCATAAATCTAGGGAAGAATACGATGATGCAGTCTGACAACCTGACTGCCACCAAACAGCTTTTGTTTTTAACCTGTCGGACAAAGTGTGATGTGCAGAATTAAAGAAACCAGCACAGAAAAGATCCAGCCTCTTTGCTGGGCTGCATGCAGGGAAGCAATCTGCCTGCAGCAGCACTTTGGCTTTGGCCCTCTGCCTTCCCTGGGTGGGGGAAGCTGTCCTGTGCCTGAATGGGTGCGCTCTGCCGTGAGCGTCCATCTCAGGAGGCTGCTGGTAGCTCCCCAGCAGAGTACAGGAGCAGAAACTTGACGAAATGGCGGAGTTAAAGACTTGTGCTGTAAGTGTCTTGTGCTTGCTCTGTATTTGAAGCAGCCTAAGGGCCTGGAGAGGCAATCGCTGGGACCTGCTCGCAGGCTTTTGCTTAGTCACAGGGCTTCACTGAGGCTTTGAAGACAGGTATTTCTCTGAAATGTGTGTGCTGCAGGATATCCAGCCCTCTGCTCTTTTCAGTTCTCCTCCTGTTGTGAAGGTTCTCTGATGTTCCTCCCGGGGTGGCTGCATCTCTTTGAACATGGCAATTCCCTTGCATCTCTGTGAAGATTACACCATTTTCTGTCTCCTCTTAACAGTAGGGTCTGTGTGCTCAGGGGATGGGATGATTGCTCATTTCTGGAGAGAGAAGGGACAAAAGCGTTCACCAGTCTGTAGGAATGAAAGAAGCGTCCCACTTTCTACTCAGGGATGAACCACAGATCACAGACTCTATTTTTAATTCGATGCCTCTTCATTTGTGAGTTCATCCCTCCTGAAATTGGATGTAGAACCTCAGTAAGACCGAAAGTGAGCCCATCGTGGTTTTTGTTTTGTTTTCTTTATTGTTTGTCCATTTGTTTTTTAATTAAAAAATGGAGATGCCCAGAGAGAAGAGCAGTGTCAGCATAGGCCCACAGAAGCGTTCACTCTGGCCCCCTGAGGCACAAATGGAGGAATTGCCCCACTTCCAATGTGGCCCTACCAGGCAGCTGAACTGCCTGACCTCACCACCTCCCAGGACTTTGTGCTCCGAGTCGCATCCCAGGGAAGGAGTGGCGAGCCCATCTTCCTGTCCTGTTGGAAGAACATAACAAGGCAGCTGATGGAAAATCCACACCTATCTCCCCGTGCAGACCTCGAACCCCAGGGTAGATCCACACAGAGGCAAGGGCTTCGCTCCTGCTTGGTATTTCTTGTGGCTGCAAGGCTGTGTTAGTGCGAGTCCCTCCGAAACCAGCTGCGTTTGGTGTGGTCATGGCAATCTGCCCGAGTGGATGCCTCTTCTTGTCCCTTTATGCCTCAAACAGTGTGGCCAAGCGAAGCAAGTCTTAGTTTGCTGTAATAAGCGCTGCTTTATAAATTAATCCCTCCTGGCCTGGAGCAACACACGCCTGCTTTGCTGGCTGGTCTGCCGCCTTCCTGAGAGGTGGGAGGGGAGGTCCAGAGCCCAGCCAGAGCTTGCTGGAGCTTTGCCGTCTGTGTGCAGTAGATTGGTCATGAACAGCTGCGTAACACCACCCAGTCTCCCTCCTGAACAGTACCCAGGGAGGGAGCAGTCTCCTCTAATTGTATTTAAATTGTGTGCTGCTGCTGTATTTATCGGTGCGTGGACGGGGCTGGGTTTGCAGTGATACCGGGAAGAGCCTTTGAGGTGTAGGAGCTGTTAGGCGTGCTATGGCTTGTGGTACGCTTCCCTTTTCCTCCCCATCTTCTGCAGGAAACTGTTAAAACTGGTGATTACTTTCCAGCAGAAAGGTGTAAATTAACCTCTTGCCCTCTGCCTCCTGCTTTTCCTCCCAGTTGGCTCCTGTGACTTGCGAGCCTTGTGCCGTGCACTGCTGGGCCGCTGCTTGGTGGAGCTGCAGGGTGCGCCGTAGCTGTGCGCCTGCCCGTGAGGGATGCAGTAGGAATTACCCCGTGTGTCTGCTGGGGCTGTTCTGCTGGCCTCCCCCCCCAGCCCGACCATACCCATGTTAATAGCAGAACCTGAGCGGGAAGCAACCTCCTGTATCATGTCATTTATTTATTTACAGCCTGTGCTCAGACTGGGGCTGCATCTGGGGGCAGTGACTTTATTTACTTATTTTATTTTACTCTTTTTCCCTCCATGAATTGTTTCTAGAAAAGAAATAAGACAACCTAGGAGCTGTTCTATTACATGCCTCAGAAAAATCTGCTGCGTGTGTCCCTTTGGAACTGCAGATAACAGGGGAGGAGGTGACAAGTGGATGCACTTCTTGCTCTGTGCAGGAGAGCAGAGCATGCTGCGCTCTTGCCAGTTCATCTCTGCTGTGGCAGACAGCAAATGGTAAATAGACTTTTTTGCCCAGGAGGGAACATACCACCAATATGTTGTTCAACATTTGCACTGCAGAAATGATTAAAGTCTGTTCCAATCTCAAGTATGTCTTCAGCACTGTAGATAGTGGGGAACTTCTCTTCAGGTCACAGCCCGCTAAGTGGATTTGTGTCCTAAAATACATACATCACCTGTCTAGCCTAATTTTTATTTTTATTTTTATTTTTTTTCAGCGACCTGTAACAAAGTGAAAGTGCTTCATAAATGAGCTCATGGGTTGGTGCAGGTCAGTGATTTTCAGCTTTACGAATCCCTGTGTAATGAATCTCAGCCTGCCCGTCAGGTTGCTTTCCTTGGTCCATCCAGAAGCCATCTGCGTGCTGCAGCCTGAGAACCGCCGGGCAGAGCCCACCGAGGTCCGGTGGCAGGTCAGGGAAGGTGAAGAGGCAGGGATGAAATCAGATTACAAATATTCTTGGCAGTGCTGCCAGCTCGTTACAGATTGCCTGTCTGTTTACTAGTTATTTGTCTTCTGCTCCTGATTGCAGTGTAGGAGCATCTGATTATTATAGAAAAGATGTGGGATATTGTACTGCAGCAACTAAAACAGAGTGGGACTTGTTCTTGGCATGATCCAAAGCCTGTTAAAGCTGGTAACAATCTCCACTTTCATCGAGCAGCCTTGCATAACACTATCCTTCATGTGACACGCTCTGTTGGAACATATAAAGAGTCTGGTGGGTGCGTGTAAAGAGCCACAGGCTAAACAAGTCTGTGCAGTATTTACCAGAGGCTGCTGAGCTTCTCTGAAGCTCCTTGTGCAGTTTTACTGCAGCAGGAAGCGACGTGCTCCACCTGCTTTGGTGGATCAGCTGCTCGCTGTCCTGCCCCTCAGCTGGTGGGAGCCGTGGCTGAGACAAGTGAGCAGCACAGGATCCCACGTGTATGGGACATGTGGCACGTCTGAGAGGCTGGGGGGGATCCAGGCAGTTTCTGGACTTGTGCCTTGGGCAGCTGTGGTCAAAAGGGCAGCTAACAGCAGTCCCCTGGCGGAGAGCTGGAGGAGCACTTCCCCTGCCCTCCGGCTGTGGCGTGGAATAAAGGGCTGGGCAGGGGAGAGCTCTGCATCCTGCCTGCTGCAGTTCCACCCTGAGCTGGGATGGGAACTCCCACAGCTCCGGACACTTCTGCTTAGCAATGTCCATAATCAATCCCAAGATACTCTTTTTTTTCTTTCTTTCTTTTTCTTTTCTTTACCCTCTCCTCTTGCTGAGCAAGATGTGCTCAGGAGACAGCTCACTTCTAAGGTGGATGGATTGCGTTATGAATTTTTTTCAGTATGGCTCAGCTCTATTCACTGCTGAGCTGGCTCCGGTTCAGTCCCTTGCTGTGACTCCCAGTTCCTTATTACTGTTAAGGGCCCTTTATCTCCGGCTGGGCAAAGCTGGCAGGTTCAGGCTTGGAGCCCTGCTGTCAGGGCTGTGATTACGGCAGGGTGGGGACGTACCTCAATTGTGCCAGATGTCGGGATCTGCCCACCAATGACAGCACGGCTGGGAACGCCTGCCTGGGTTGCACGGGTGGCCCTTGCTGAGCTCTGTGCCGCTGCTGGGTGCAGGCCAGCTCAGGATGTGTCTGTGCTACGTGGTTGGTGGCCACGGCAGGGCTGGAGATGCAGATCTGCACTGTGAGGCCATCTCCACAGAGGTGATGTCACAGACGCAATCGGTATTTGAGGCTGGGTGTGCTACGAGCTCCCCCAGTCCGTAGTTGTATGGTGCTGGAGCGCCGCAGGTGACTTCTTCCATGCCATCTCCAGACAGGCTGAGCTCGTGCAGAGCCAGGCAGTACGCTTAACCTGCCACCACGGCTCTGGGCCAGCAGGGTGAGTTTGTACAGCATCAGCAGAGCAAGCAGAAGAGGACTAAGGTAATAAAAACGTCTGTAAGAGTAACCTTGCCCTGTGGGGGAACTAAGCAGTGCTTGGTTTCCCCAGCAAAGTAACATGATTTTATACAAAATACTGATCGTGACAGCTCCTAACCGCAGGGGCTTTTCAGAGGCCTCTGGGGATTTTGTGCAAACATCCATTTCTGGTGAAGCAGCTCCTTCTAAGAGCACAGCCATGCAAAAGAGGCGTCTGTGAGCGTAGGTGCAGCGTGGTTAAGGCACTGATGTGGAGCGCACGAGGTGAGGCGGGGTGGAGGAGCTGAGCGAGCCGTGCCTGTACCACGCGCTCCTGTCCCTGCAGCTGTGCGTCCACACACTCATCTCTGGGCATTAGTGCCTCGAGAAAGTTTTGTAGTGAAAAGCAGCACTGATGCTCTCAGGGGGTCACGGCCCAGCACCCTGATTCAAGGCTGTAGAGAAAGGGGGTGAGTGAGCCCAGGGGAAGGTGAAGGTTTGCCAGGTGGCAGAGAGGATCCAACCCTGCCCACGAGGCATGGAAGTTGGAATTGTTTCTTTCCATTGCTCACCTGAAAGGCTTTTATACTTTTAAAACAAACAACAGCTGGTTCTGGAGAAATTTGAGGAGCTGGTTAAGCTGAAACCAGACAAAATTATCCTTTCCTTAGTTGCGTAGTGGGGAAACTTTGGAGGTATTTCTCTGTTGGAGTTGTCCTTGTTCTTGCTTGGATCTACAGCCTCCTGCTGGCTTTAGGTGTCTGACACATTGCAGGCTGTCTCCTTAGCCTTTCTAAAATAAAGATATTCTTTGCCTGTTTGCTCATGGGTCTACTCCAGAGGTTTAAATGATAGAATGAGTTCTGGTTAAATTACACTAATGTGCAAATATGTACTGATTTCATCTACAGAGCGCTCTTACAGCTTCCTCTATAAAGCTGTACAAACAGCAGTAATCCATACCTCCCTGGACCTCATTAGTCACCAACCATGTCTGAAATTGTCAGCTTAAGATGGTGAACTCTCTGTGACACCTCTGTTCCCAACGAAAAGTTGTGCCCTTAGGGTGTGATGCTCTGTCGCAGGTGCTGCGGAGGTAGCGTAAGGCCTCGGCTGCTGCAAAACCTGGCTCCTGGCTTCCCAGGCGTGCCCTCACCTACTTGCTGAGCACCATCAGTTGTGTGGCTTTGCTGTAGCATGTGTGAGCTTGGTGTTAACTCCTTCGCTCCACGTGCTGGATGTGCAGGGAGGAAGGCAGAGGCTAGGCTGACTCACCAAGCGGAGCCAAGCTTAGCGGGTGGGAAAGACAATTTTTGAGGCAGCTTTCACTTGGTCCAAGGCTTTTGGTGTTTGAGGAAGGAAGGAACAGTACCCTGAGGGCATGACAGCAACCCTGGAGCATGGCGTTCTCATCGCAGTCTTCCCAAGCTGGGAGCAGCAGGTTAATAACTGCGCCTCTCCCTTTGCCCGTGCTGCTCACCAGCTGGCCGGGAGCCCCTCTGCTCCTCCCTGCGACCCGCAGCAGGGAGGCACGTTAAAAACAGACTTCTGCAGCAGCAGGAACACGTCCTTAGGTCCTTTCAGAACGTGTCTTAGAAACAAGGCACCATCCGGGGTATATAGCAGAGATGGGCCTTCGTGGAATACAAGGCTGTGAGTACAACTGGGACAGCAATGCAGGTGAACACAAACCATCTGCGCGTTGGTGTGGAGCCACTAAGGCTGCTGTCGTCAAGCTCCAGGCCTTGCTGTTGAATTTGGCAAAAACAGTTTTTGTCCCGGCGGACCTTCATGTGCTTGTTTAATATTGCAGGCAAAGGTCAGGGGCTTGCTGCGCTGAATTTAATTATTTTAGTACGTGCTTTCTTTTTTCTAAGCCAACTTGAAAGATAACTGTGTTTTTATGTCCTGGTGCCTGAGGAAAAAGCTGCCCATTAAAGATGTCTTAGTGATGCAGGTGGGCAGTTCTCTAACAAGGATGGAGCCTTTGTTTGGGATACCAAAACAGAACAGCAGTGGGTACCGTCCCAGCTCGGCTCAGGCAGCCAAGTCAGTGAAATGAGCTTTGTGGACTTCAGGTCATGGTTTATTCTTAGAAGGTCATGTTCTCTGCCTCGCTTTTTTCTTGTGCTTGTATACACAAGCCAGTAGAGTGGTAAATCTCTTGAGAAGGAAAGCTGTAGGAGAGGAGTGCCGGGAGCCTAAGCCCTGTGGAATCCGGGATGAGGAATTTGTTTAAGCATCTCTGCTTTATTTCTAATGACCTCTGACTTTCTCAGTGCCGCAGGTGACCCCGGTGGGTAAGAAAAGCCACTTAGTAAAGAAGAGCGTTTCTGCAGAGCAATACTAAGATTTTTTCACAGTTTGGCTCTTATATTGTTGTACTATCTGTAAGCTGGATAAAAGCCTCAGAGGAATGATTGTCTGAGCAAGATTGAATCTGGAAGAGAGGCTCATGGATCCCAGGAATAAACTGGCTGTCAGAATGCAGTATTGACTTGAAGAAAGCAAGTCCTTGGAGGCACTATTGACTGTCATTACTGATGTAGTGGAGACTGCCTAAAGTGCCATTTCTTGAGTGGCATCATTTTTTGCTGTACTTTTCTTTGTCTCCTCTTCTCTTTCTCGCTTTTGAAGAGGGTGGGCAGAAAACCAACGCTGGCACGTGTCATGAGTGAACTGAAAATACATGCTGAGCTGGAGCCTGCTGGTTTCAAAATGAAGGGCAGGGAGGGGAGCCTGAAGGACTAGTTCCCCTCAGTGCTTACTCATGCTGGAACTTCAAGTGTTTCCAGTCCTTGCTTGCAGAGAGCAGACTCTCCCCTGTACCCACCCAGAGCCAGCCTTGTCACTGCAGGAGCCACGAGGCTTCTTCCTCCTGCCCTTGTCAGACTTCATCCTCAAAACGAGGGGTCCCGTTTAGGAGATACCGTGCCAGGTCACAGACAACTTAGGAGAAACTTGGTGTCTGTGATGGGAAGTAAAAAGGGAGGAGGGTGAAGGGTCTCAGTATTATTTTAAGCTTTGGCAGAAAGAGCTACAGGGAAAGCAAATACAGGTGCTTCCCTTGTGTTTGTTGCTATTACTCCTCCGTCACTTTCAGTCTTGATGCTGAGCCTGAAACAATAGGGGAAAATGCTTATGGTCCTTTAGGACCATGTTAGGCTGGGCAGCGAAGCACTAATTGATGCAGTGCCAGCCCAGCCCAAGGGGTCGTCTTGGTGTTTGGGGTGAAAATGTTACTGTCACTTGGTGGACGTGGACCTCTCATTTTATTTGTTTGTTTATTTTCAAGAAAGCCCATCGACATTGCTTTGGTGGCATGCAAAAGTGGAGCTTTAAATTCTCTGGCTTTAGTAACCCATTTCCTGAATTTTAAAATCTCCCTTCTCAAAAGCTATTATTTCTGATTGGTGTTGTGTTTTCATTTGTCTGTTTTCAGACAACTCAACTGCTTCAGAAAATAATGAATTTCAGCTGTGCATTCCATAGAGCAGCATCCAAAAAACTCTCAAAAAGAAGCACATGGACACCCTAGTGTAGCCGAACAGCAAAATTCCATTTACTTATGTAGTTTCTTAATAATATAGCCTGAGGATCAGGAAAGAGATAATGTAATGTGTTTGTACACATTAGTGTTTTTCTTATCCAGAATATAAGTTTAAAATTTTAACTCTTAATGGGGTGCCTTTTGAGAATCGAGTGCCATATTAGTAACGAACTGACCCGTTCTTGTGTCCCTGTCTAAAATTGGGAAAGGATGGCCGTACTCAGCTAATGACAAGTAACACGTGTACACAATGATTCTTAGGATATTAGATTTAAAAAAAAAAAAAAAAAAAAAGGCTGTTTCAGGAAGAGGAAAACAGAGACACTCCCAAGGTAACATGGGAGGGATGGGGAACAGATGGTGCCTAGGTTGTTGGAGCTACTGGGTCAGACGAGGATAAAAAGGCAAGAAAGCAAGCTTGAGAAAGTGCAAGGCAAACATCCCACCTTGCATTACATGATCCTCCCTCTGAATGGCGTTGCTTTGAAGCGATGCTGCTCTGGGGAGGGTGTCTGGCACTGCAGGGTGTCCCAGCTGAGCGTCTGGCTTCTCCGCCTCGAGGACACGTTGTCTGGGACACTGAAGTGACTCAGTGTTTGGATGTCCGGACATTGTTTCAGGCAGAGGATTTGTTGCGTCGTTCTCCACAGAGATGAGTTTTGGATAGCCCTGTTGTCCAACTGTCTGATTAAGACTGAGGCATAGACAATCCCTGGTTCATTTGGCTGTGACGCTAAGGAGGGGAAGGAAACACTTTGAGGAGACCCCGTTAAAATTGCATCCTTGATCTGAGAGGCCTTTCCCTTGTCTTTTTCCAACAGGAAGATTTTGTTTGTTTGGAAGTAACATTAGTACCCATTTTTGAAATCTCTCTTCCCTTTCTTTCCCCGGCTGGATGCAGTCAGGCTTTACGTCCTCTTCTCTCAGGCTCACCGTGCCTCTGAGGCCTTGCACTTGGGGGCAGCTCGAGGCCTCCCCTGGGAGCACCCTACAGTGTGCAGTCCTGCTGCTGGCGCTGGGCGCACCGACTACAGCACCTGTCCCTTGGCTTAAAGGTACTTCTCGAGGTGTTAACGCCAGGTTTTGGAAGTGCTCTGGGATCCAAGTTACCTGCAGAACCAGCTCTGCTGTCCTGGCAGCTGAGATCAGCTGCGCAGTTTAGCTGGACAGAAAAAATGAAGTGAAACTTTTTCGGTCCTAATTAGAAACACTGGGGGAAAATAGTTGAGAAATGTATGTTGAAGACGTAACCACTGCTGCCTGTGGCATAAGAGCCAGGGAGATACTCAGTCAAAAGGCTGCTGGGTCTCAGATCTGTTTGCTTGCTGGTAGGGGCTATGGTGACCAGCCAGTGTTGCACGTGGGCTGGAAGCCGAGGGGTGGATGTCTTTGTGGGACAGGGAGCCAGGGCATTCGAGTCAAAATCAGACTGCCAAGGGGACATGGTAGGTTAGTGACAGAAGTGGGAGTTGCAGGGAGTCACCCGAAGCCCTTGGCTGAAGGAAGGTGAATGTCGCTCAGCAATGAAGGCACAAGACAGCGGACAAAGCACCTCACAAGCTGGGTGGCCCCATCTCAGTCGTGGTGCTGAGGGTCACCAGAGGCAGGCCGCCATGCTGAGGCGGGCCGTGGGCCTTGCACCCAGCTGGGGCAGAGCCGCTGAGCACCTTTGGCTGCTCTGAACAAGGCTGTAATGCAAAATGCTGGCTGCTGGAGCAGTTTGTGGGATCCTTGCCAGTGACTGAAGGTAGTGACAGGGCTGTGTTTAAACCATCCCTGCTGTTTACTTCTGGAGAAGGCTGACAAAGGGGAATTGAGTGGACGTTTGTGGGAATTAGATACCTAACTCCGCTTTGTGCCTTTGAAATATCTCCATCCTGTATTCCTTTTCCCCTGAAGGAGAAAGCTTTGTGCTCAGCTGTCCCATTATGCTGCAGCAGACAAGGAGATCTATTTAATTTAAGTGCCTCTTACTTCAGTTGAAACACATTTGCAGTCAGAATATCATTTGTGTTCACTGAGGAGAGTCCTGGAAGCTATAGGCCTGTGTGAGAGGTCCAATTTATAATTTAAAAAAAGAGAGAGAGAGAGAGAAGAGGTGAGTAAAGCTCCCCCCACGAGCTCTGGGAGGGATTTCCTACGTGAAGCCAGTCTTGACCTTGAGCATTCCCAAGTCCTTTCCCTGGGATGCTGACCCAGTATTCATAAATCATTCAAAGCATGAAGTGATTTTTTTCTAAAAGGAAGGGGGAAAAAAAAAGTAATTGGATTGACATAAATTAAAGCTGAGTTAACCTGTCTGGAATAATTGGATTGGTAATAATGGACAGCACTGTGGACTGAAGTAGGTCACAGTTTAACCCAGAGGCCTGGAGAGGCTTTTTTTTTTTTTTAAACCCTCCCTCCCTTTTTTTTTTCCCCTTTTTTTTCCTCTGGGAGCACAAAGGAATGCATGGGGCTGCTGGGGAATCACTTTGGGGGAATGCTGGTTGCAAACTCGGATGTTCCTGGGAATAAACTGCTTAGGTTCACTGCTGGGAAGCGGCAGACAACTGTGACAGAACCTGCATTGTGCACGGCTGCAGCGATAAACCATTTCACAGGGATTAATCCTACCTCCTTTCTGTGCTGTCCTTCTGTGCCACTGATCAGAAAAAGGCCGGAGGAATTGCTTTTCTGCTTTTGAATCGGGGCTTTCTGGTCACAATGAGAGATTTGTAAACATGGGTTTGAGGCTGAACTCCTTCACTAGTGTGTCTGCAAATGCCTCCCAAATACTCGATGTTTAAGTTTTATTGGTCTCTTCTTACTTCAACAATGAGAAACTATCCATGGTGTTGTATAAAATCAGGAGTTTTAACCTTAAAGGAGGTTAAAGCTAGTTTACTTTGCTCTGCCTCCGACCTGTGAAACCTTCAACACTCTTTAGCTGCTGGTTAGAAGGGATGAACACTGGTGAAATGCATCCAAAAGGAGCCCTCCCACCCCTTGAAAACACCCCTTGAAAACTTGGGAAGTAAATCTAGGATATTGCTCCAGCATAGCTGCACAGTGCTCTCCCAGGGGCTTGACTGGAAGCTTTGCTGGTGTTCGACACCATATCCCTCACTGCAGGGAAACCCAAATCCATCAAGGCACAGGTGTTATGCTAGGCACGTGAGAAATCTTATCCCCCATTGGGGTGAAAACATTTCCAAAGGAACCACTTCTTCCCTGTCCCTCCAGTAAAGGTCACCTACAGGCTTCCCTCGCAGTGGCAGCAGGCCAAGTGTGCTTACTGCTCAGGCAGCTGAAAAATTAGCTGTGAAGAGCTCCTCTAGGGATGAAACCCTCCTCTGATCCTGGAGCGAGCACAATATTGGGAATGTGTGCTAAGGAAAGGTTCGTGTCCCTGCAGCGTACCCTGGGAAGGGTTGGGACGGCTGCAAATCATGCTGGAGGTGTGACTGTATGAAGCTGAGGTGGGGGTGAGGAGGACATGCAGAAGCCATTCTTCCTCCTCTCTTCTCACCAGGACCACTCAGATCTTGTTTGTGCCGTTTGCTTGGTCTCTGTAGAAAGCTGATGATGGTTACATGGTTGCAAGAATTGCTTTGTAAGTGGAGTTAACTGGGCTGTCTTCTGTTCTTGTAGCCTCCTTTTGCCTTTTCAAAATCGCATGAGTTGTTTTGATTGTCATATAAAAAATACTTGCTGTGAATAGATTATTTGGAAGATCGATCTGCATAAACATGACCTCAATCACAGCAGTGTTACCTGCTTGGCGAGGAAAATAAGCTTTAAAGAATTACATCTGGTCGCATTCTAGAGGCTTCTGTATCTCAGATCTCATATCTCGCTTGATGATCTTTGTAACTCTTCTGTGTGAGCTCTGTGGGTCAGACCTTGATGCCACTGGATTCAATGGCAAAATCCCCTGGGCTCTGGTGGCACACTTGGTACGAGCGGCTTTGCTGTAGGTACTGCTACGAGAGGGCAACACGCAAAGAAGATGGTGCTCCTGTGCTGCAGGAGCTGTGCTGGGGCTCAGCTTCCCTTGGCAGGGCAGAGCACGGGGAAGGATCCTGAGTGCCAAACCAGCCTGGCGTGGGCAAAGGGCTGTTCTTTCCCAAGGTAAGGCAGGACCTAGGGAGAGGGACTGCCTCCGAACCTCCGTCTGCTCGGGAGCAGTCCAGCTGGATGCTTTTCTTTGCCTACAGCTTATGATAAAATCACAGCGAGGACTTAAATAATTAGGAGATGCCTGGCTTCAGAGCAGAGAGTCATTTCTTTCCCTGCTGACCTTGGCTGATTAGCAAATATTTGGTATCATTTGTGGAATCCTATCAAAGGAGCCCAGAGGTATTCATCTGCCTAAAAGCCTCCGGAGGATCTCTTCTCCCCCGTGGGGGCACAGCCCGTCTTTGCTCTTCAAAGCAGGTTTTTGATTAGCTAACTGGAGATGCATGTTAAAGATATTGCATTTTTTCTGATGATTTTTTTTTTTCCCCCCCACCCCGTTTCAAAGAGGGGAGAAACTTAACATCATGCTAGTCCCTTTGTGGCAGTTCGGAAGTTAAATTTACCAGGACCATTATCTTTAACAGCTGCTGCTGTCTGACAGATTGAGTTTATAGTCAGTCTTATAGGCACTAAAAACACTTTTATCCTTGTGGGTCCAATTTCAGAGCTATTCAATTTATTATCTCTAAGAGCTTAACAGCTGTTCTCCCCACTCCCTCGTACCTCCTGCCCCTTACTCCCTCTTCCTCCCCAAAGCTCAAACCTAAGGGTGACCCCTTATTCCTGGAGGTAGAAGCAGCAACGTGCAGATGCTTTCCCAGTGACGACTGGAGCTTTAACGTAGGCAGCCAGCCTCCACTGACAGATGAGTC
Source organism: Anser brachyrhynchus (assembly GCF_964034855.1). NCBI lineage: Eukaryota > Metazoa > Chordata > Aves > Anseriformes > Anatidae > Anser > Anser brachyrhynchus. Next base: position 7,141,277 of record NC_137710.1, on the reverse strand, counting down.
CCCTGCTCCTCAATTTTGCCTGTTAAGCAACGGTGTCGTGCCGGTGTCAGGCTACCTTGCCATGGTTCGAGGTGTTCCTTTCTCTGTACCTTGGCAGAGAGGGAAGCAGCCGCCACGGGAACTGCAGAGAGGTGAGGAGGCAGCAATGCTCTAATTGGACCACTTTCAGCTTTATCTCTGGGCAAACAGAAAATTAAAAGAATGATGTAGTAATTGGAAAAGACGCGCTCAGATATGTTTCCCCTGTGAACCTTTTCTTAATAGCTCTGAGGTGCGCGCCTGGTAATGGGGAGTTCCCAGCCTGCAAGCTGCTCTGCTGTTTGTGATGGCTTCGATGTTCTGCTGTTTGTGATGGCCTAGAAGCTCCGCGTTTCACCCCGTAGCACTCTGTAGTCCCCGACCAACAGTTGCCAGCCATTGAGTGGACTCTAGCTTTTTCTTCCCTAGGCTACTCGGATCTCTTACGCTTCTGGTGGCACTGTTTCCCCAGGGCTGGAGGATGATCTTCTCCTCTCCTGGCAAGTAGTAAGGCTGTAGCTTTTTCTGCAAAGGTGCAAGAATGCCTTTCTGCACGAGAGCAGTCTTCTGCACAAGACTGGAATCACACCCAGACAATGGTGTTTGGTTAAACTCTTAAGAAGCAAGCACATGGTGTTGGATCTTGGCTTACAAAACGAAGACCCTAAAATGAAGTTGCACTGTGTTATGCACTATTTAAGTGGCCCTGTTGCTCTTAAACCGATTTTTTTTCTCATTTCCATCCCTTCTGCCAGTGCATGTGGGGTGCTCTCCTTATTTCTGTAACACATTTAAAAGCTTGTGGTTTGGGGAAATGAAGGAGGGCAAGAAAGGATAAGGATAACACAAGAATTAGGACTCCATTTTCCAGCCTTTCTTTCCCTGTAAATTTTCTACCGCTTACAGCTGCCATAGGTTGTCCTAGTGGTTGTAACAATACATGCTTGTCCCTTCTGCCCCTTATTTCTTTCACCATTCTTCTTTGTGATTTATGTAAAGAACTGTATGCGTATTTCATGTGTTATCAAAGATGTCCATTATATACGATTGCCAGTGTTGAGTATTTCTGCTCAGGATAAATGCGAAGACGAGATTATTCTCCAAGGGAATAAATGATAGGCAGATGTTATAATTATAAAATTAAAAAGTGCCCTAGGAAATCATCAGAAATGAGTGAATGCTAATTTTACAGTCTCCAGGTATGCACAGAACAGGTGAAGAAACACTTCAAATACATGCAGAAGCGAATGGAAAGTGAGAATTGCTTTGGCAAACTGTGGGTGGTGAGCAGGTTAAACTTGCTCTATCACAAGAGCACTCTGAGTGCTCTTGAGTCTAAAAGTCTGCTCTGGACCTTAGGAAAAATGGATTTAATTTCCATCATAGCTGTAGACATTCCCTTTTTTTTCTCTCGTGGTAGGAGAGAAGGACTAGGATCAGGTGTTTGGTGTTTTTGTGTGTGTGTCTTTATGAAAGGACGATTCTTGCTTCATTGGCTCCAGGTGAGGGACTGCGAACCTGTATTTCCCCCTGGGTGCCCCTGTTCTTGGTGTGCATCACTTTATCCTCTTTTCCTTGGTGTTTTTAGAATATTTATTGAGTCTTGGATTGGGGAACGGGGGATGTCAGTGCAGGAATGATGAAGTTCAATGCACCAGACTGTTGAGGAGAGATCACAGAGGTGAGGTCCTGTGCCAACAAGTTCATGCACCCTGGAGTACTAACTCCAGGAATGTTTTCAGTCTGTCTGACCTGTAGGCGTGTTCCTCTCCTGGGAAATGTGGGTTCCGGTCTGCAGAGGTAGGAGAAAGACTTGAACATTTGTCTTGTCCCTGCTGAGATCCTGAACACCTGGCTGGAAGCCTCTTCACTCTTCGTTTCCACTGCCTTGTTCTGGTGACAGCCTGTGGGAAAAGGGGTAGTTTTGTATCAGGTTACTCAGCCTAAGGTGAAGGATGAGAATAAACCACCCTGAACTGTGCTGTTTCGTGCCCAGTCTCCCACCTCTGCTTTGTATAGGAGCTGACTCTGTGTATAAAGCTCTTGCTCTGCTGTAACCTTAACAGCCCCCCTAGAACGTGCCTCAGTTCCCCCGCCAAGCGGGGATGATGTGGCTTTGGCACTGCATCTGGTGAGGTCACCAGGTGCCATTGCAGCACGTAGGCTGCCGTGTTGGTGGACCCAAGAGGAGCCTGTTCTTGCTGCAGTTACTTTCTCAGCGATGGCACATACTTTCCCTACCCCATTTTTCACCTGCCCCCTTTCCTCACTTTGCTCTTGGCTCTGCAAAAGCATTGATTTATCATGTGAGTAGGCACCGTGGAGACGAGATAGATTGTGAAAAATTGCTGAAAATTAGTAGCAAGAATTCTAGGATGGATTTCACTTATTCCCCTGTAACAGTGATACATGATCTATTACACCTTGGCTTGGGCTAAGTTTCGCTGAAGCTAATGGGAGGCTTCCTGTTGACATATGTAGTCTTTGGATCACACTTGTGGAGTTTTGGCACTTGTCAAGCGATAGCAAAATCTCAGCAAGTCTTGTGGCATGAAGGAGACTATTCAGATCTGTCGCTGCGTGTCTGTTTCATTCTTTTCATCTTCTCTTCTGTTCTATTCAAGTTCTTGTGCTGCTCTTGTTCCAGTGGTGCCTGAGTGCCCTCCAATGGTGCTAACGCTCCCACAAAGAGATAATAATGATACCTGCCTGCTTCAGAGGGTCCCTTTCTGCTCTGCTTCATTTCCCTTCCACCTTGCAGACAGCCTGATTATACCCCGTGGCTATTCCTACTCTCTTGTCAGCTTCAAAAAGGAAGAAAGAAGTCATTAGAAACCAACGAAAATGTTAATTGTATCATAAATCTCTGAACAGAACAGCATTTCAGCAGTTTATTCTGATCTGAGCGTGTGGCACTGCAGCTAAATCTGCGTTTCTTTTTCCTCCAAGTCTCTGAGAGCTGAGGAAAGATGGAGGAGACAGCCCGGCTTACCACAGCAATCTGCAGCATCACGCGGGTGCAGAGAGCCAGTGCCTAAGCCTCAGACCTAATTTAGAAACACCGCTTAAGCAAATACCGAATTGATTCTGTAAAGGAAAAAAAAATGCTTTTCCTTTATGTTAGGCTAAAACAGGTGCATTTGCGTGCCTTCGTGCCTGTGTCTTATGCTGGTGGCTGGAACGGGCTGAGGGGCTGCTGGGGTAGCACAGGGGAGGCTGGAGGCGGGGAGGCCGGGGGCACCAGCACCATTCCAGCCTCTGCTCCCTGCCCGAGGCCGGCCCATGGGGAGCCCTTTTCCGCAGCCTCTCTGGGTGCCCTTCGGTCTTTTTGCTTCTCTTCCTCTTTCAGACGGATCCAGTTTCCAACCGTGGCCAGCCCCTGGTCGAGGGGAGGGAAGAGGGTTAATCCAATCCTTTTATCTTGCCCTTTGTCTAATTAAAACCACAACAAATGGCACAGTTTAGGTTTAAATGTAATTGTGTTTAATGAAACATTAAGGGCAATTAAAGGAGTTACCGTGGCAGCCTCCCTATACCCTCCAGGGTTATAATGGTCTGATGAAGTGCTCTTATTGGCTCTCTTGGCAGGGGGCTGTTAATTGCATTAGAAACTGATAGTGGCTTTCCTTTAATACCCGAATTTCTCCGGTTATCCAGCTCGTGGCACTGGCCTGTGCCCGGCCATGGGCTGCTGGGGCTGGGGGCTGCCGGGGTGCCCCTCTCCTCGGCAGAGCCCCTGGGTCTGGTAAGAGTGACCACTGGGGCTGGGGGCACCCAGGGACGGCCCAAGGTCCCCTGCTGCCTTAATCATTATTACTATTATCCCATCTTTGTTATTAATGAGAGGTAATGGTCATTAATCTGAGGGTTACCCAACAAAAGGGACACTTAATGTATAAACGTAGGTGATTCATGCTCGTAAAATATTATACTTTTGCTATCAACCTCACGCTCCTGTAAAGAAAGTCTCAGCTCCTGATTTGACTGCTGGAGTTTTCACCTCCAAGAAATTTCCACCCTCCTCTTTAAAATGCAGCCTGAATTTCAAGCCAGCTTCTTACACTTCAGGACTTTGACTCATGCCTGACTCACGGTGTTTTTAAAATACAGCTGGGAGCTGGCAGGAGCAAGATGCACTGAGGGATGCCGTGAGGAGCTGCTCTGGCCTTCCCGGGCTGCCCCGGGGGGAGCAGGAACGGGATGCCCAGCCCTAATCGCTTCCCTGCTTCTTGAAGAAATAAGCACTGCTAGAGCAGCAAAATAAACACAGGTTTCAAAGCTGGTGGCAGCGTGGCGGCTCGAGCTTTTTCTTTGTCTCCCTTGTCTCTCTGGCTGGAAGCTGGAGCTTAAAACCAAGGTTAAGTGCTGCCTCCTGAGCGTGGCGCGGGCTCAACAGCAGCGTCATGGCAGCAAGGCTGCCTTCACATCCCTGACAGGATGACTGCTCCGTAAATCTCGGTAAAAGATGTCACAGCAACACGTGTCCCCCAGAGACTGGGAGGGGAAGGGAGTGATATATGAGAGAAACCTGTCTCTAGAGTCCTGCCATCTATTTCTCAAGTCTTAAGAAAATGCTGCCACCGAGCTGTCTTCATTTTTCTCAAGTAAATATGGAGAGAAACTTTTAAAACGAGAGGCTTCTTTTAATTTTTTTTTCCTGACAGAGGTTATTTTTAACACCAAAGGCTTTTTCTTTCCCCATCAGCACATTTTCCACTTGCGCTGTTATTTGAGAAAGCACCTACTTGTCCCCACCTGCTTCCTGCCCCGTTCAGCGAGCGCTTCCTGAGGCGGCAGGGAGAGCAGAGCCATTTATCTTGACCGCCCAAAGCCCATCGTGATGCTCTGGCCTTGCCACAGACACGAGGGGTAACAGATGGACTCTTATCTCCACCGTGCAGAAGAGGAGCCAAAGCCTGTGGAGGCCTCAGGACTTGGTCTCACTCAGAGCTGTGGTTGAGCAGGAGCTAAATCCCGTTAGCTTTGTTTTGAGGGTCAGGGAGTTGTGAATTTGAGGTAATAGTTGTAGTGTTGGGTTGTTGCTTTCCTTACTGAGCTCACCATTGTGGACTGCTCTGAGGGCTTGTTTTGGGGGCTGTTTGCACCTCAGGTGGTGCCTGATGCCGTGGCAGTGCGTACTGTGCCACCGCGATGAACTCCCAGGGCTGCCAAGCTCTTCAGCAACCCTGGCCTGATGCGATGGGAGGACGGTGGCGGTCTTTCTCTTTGCCAGCATCGAGATGGGCAAGGAGGCATATTAGGAGCTGTCGGTGTTCTCCATTAAAAAGGGCTTTTCTCCAAAACCAGAAATATTCTGAAAGTGTTTCTACCCAGATCCTCTGTTATTTCTTTTCTAAAGTTGTAGCTGCTGGGTGTCCAGACTTGATACCACCTTTGCCTGTTGGTCCCTGGCAGCAAGAAACCAAGGGAAAGAAAGTGTTAACCTGAGCTTTTCTTGCTGTGGCCCTTGGCATCTACCTTGGGATGCTGCTTGGTAGGTCTGCCAAGGGGTCTGGCCAAGCTGTGAAGAGGTGTTTCGGGCAGCAGTGCCAAGACAACAGCCTCCTTCTCCCTCATCCCTTCACGCTTGGACAGTTTTGTGGCAGCAGGAAACTTTCTCTAAGGGGAGCTGATGTTGCCATTTGCTTCACTGGGATTAAGAGACTCTCCTCAATGTCTGGGATGACCTCTCCTACTTCCAGGGAACCTGCAGGGATTGTTGTGTTTCTCTTCTGTGTTTCTCTTCTTCCTTGGAGCTTGAAGGTTTTTCTGCAGACCTTCCCACTTTAACTGTTTTCGGAGACTTCTCAGTCCACCCTTCCCAGCTTCTCCTTGGGCCATCACCCTCCATAGGATGCTGCCTGCAGAACAGAGGCGTGCAAGAAGCACACGGGGAGGACAAAACCCACCACCTCCTACGCTGGGTACTGGGTACGCTGAGCCCCATCACCACCCGACTGCCCTGTCTCTGACAGTACCCAACCTCCTCTACATGCTCCTGCAGTGGTGCTGCAGGGACAGGGCATTCATGCTACTTAAGTAAAGCGTAATGATTTAAGTTTTATTTAATTTAAACAATAAAATGGCCATTAAACAAGTTATGCATTGACCACCTTATCGTGCCCTCTAGCGCTAATCCTGATTAAGTGTCTTTATTACTTGGCTCAGTTGGCCTCTTTTAACTGACAATGAAACACTTGATAGCACGAGTGCAAACTCCTTTCCTCTTGGCAATTATCTCCCTTCCCTACTGAGTTCTGCAGGAGGAGGGAAGAAGAGGGGGAAGGCGAAGGGAGAGCGGGTTGGCCAGGGGAGAAATCCAGCAGCACCTGATCCGTTTATCACATAGATGTGCCGTAGTGGAGGCTTAATGGAGATTTAAATAATTCAGAGCACTCAGCCCTGCTAAAGCTGTATAATGAGCCTTCTGCACTGTGAGCCGCTGCTCGGCTGAGCATTCGAGCAGGGAGGTCGCGTGGTTTTTTCATGCATAATTAAAGGGATAAAAGGGGATTTAGAGCAACAGTGTTACAATGAAGCATGCGGACAGAGGCTCCGTTTGTATTTAACTTGGAAATGCCAAACTGTTGTTGACTTGCAGAATGAGTTTCCCTCTTTCCTTGTATTTTTCCTTCTCCTATTCCTTGCTGACCTGTCACAGCTCCCCTCTGTCCCACAAACATGGGTGCTGTCTCTGTGGGGGATTCGCAGTGATAATGATTTCCCACATAGGGACAAAAGCTCTTGGCCCCATGGCTATTCAAGGTCTTTGCTGGAACAGCCAGGCATGAGCTGAGAAGCTTTTTCCAGCATGTCTCCCGTCCCCTTTGTTCCTGCCAAAGGGAGCAGCTCCAAATGAAGAGTGCAAAGTGAAAATGGCTTTGCCTTGTCCTTCTCCCAGGAAATGGCAGAGCTTGGCTTTCTGCTGAAAATTGTTCTCAACCACTTCTCAAAATGTGTATGTCTAGGGTGGTGGTGATGAATTGTCTTTCGTTAACCCCTTGTCACAGGTGTAATCTGCTCCAGGAGAGCTTTCTCAAAGCAAACAGGTCCAACCTGCCTGCATTACTGTAGGTGGATCTACCTCTCTCTATCAAATCGGTTGTTTCATCACAGCTCTTCCCAAGAATGGATGAATCGCCCCACATCCATGTGAAGTGGAGGTAAAAGCAAGCCAGAGAGCTTCAGAGGCCCAGAGGCTAGCATCTGTACAGGACAAACCCAGCTGCAACAGGGCTTGTACCCACAGCCAGGCTGTACCACAGTTGTCATCTGCTGTGCAGCACGAGTCCTATTGCACTGTAAATCTGAGTGCATCCTTCCCTTCCCCTGTGAAACTGGGGATTTGTCAAGGTGCAGGGAAGAGTTACTAGAGGTGGCTTTGTACATAGCTGGAATATATCTACTCTGGTGCTTCTAATAGAAGCAGAGGTGTGTTAATGCTGAAGTGCAAAGAGCTCACCCCTGGTGACCAAGGAAGATGTTTGGGATAGCTGTAAAAAAGTCACCTAGGTTTTGAGTGGAGGTTAAAGAGGCTGGGATGTCCAGCCTAGCAAAGTAAAGTTTGAGAAGGGTTACTTCTTCTCCTTGAGTGTATGGTGAAGGACGTGTCCATCAGGGAGAACCATTCTTGCAGCATAAGATAAAGAACAAACTTGGAGTGGTGAGGGTCTGGAACCTTGCCCAGTGACAGTGGTGGGGTCCAAAAACCATACATGATGATGTGGAGAATGGGATTATGTGACACTTCTGCCTGCAGGGTACGGGGATTGATAAATCAGGAAGTCCTTTCTGGCCTTCTGTCCTTAACAAACCCTTTGGTAGGGCTGTGGGAAGGTGCTGTGGCAGCTCTGGGCTGGCTCCCTGTGCAGGTGCGTGCGTGTCCCTCTGAGCCCTGCAGTAATCACCGCCTTCTCCACGTGGAAATTCAGAGCTCTGCGTGATGTACAGCCATGAGCACAGGCCGCTGCCTGGTTCCTGCCACCCTTTGTCCCCTGTATGTTGAATTCATTATTTTTCTTTAAACAAAACAAGAGGGAACCTGTGGCCGTGATGTACACTGTAATGGCACGTGTCTGTCAGTCGTTCATTACGGGGTGGGAAGGGGAGACGGTGAGATGTCCTGTACAGTCACCCTAATGGAAACATCCATCTTGTCTCCATCAATGCACACTCCATTTAGGAATTTCGAAAACACTTCTGTCAAATATCACTCTCTGTGCAATCCTGTTAGCAGGGCTGATGAATGGAGTCTCAAATTAAGACCGATCCCTCTGATAACCACAGTGCTGTAGGAGAGTCATCTGCTCAGCCAGAGCTATTTATTATATTTGATTAACTGGGATGGCAATCTTCACAACCCACTGTAAATTGTATTAGGGGCACTCTGAGGCCCAGAAATGCAAATTAGACTTCCCAAAGCACATATGCATACATATAGCTTCTCTTAGCAGTGGGCAGTTTCCTTGCACTCGTTGCAGTGTTGTTTGGAGAGAGATGTTGATGCCTTGCCTTGGAGGGGAAGGAGAGGAAGGTGAGGATGCCGTTAGGAGGAAGGCTAAGATAATATCCTAAGGAATTAATCTGAGTTAGCGGTTCATGGTAGGAGAAACTCTGACTTGTACAGGGACACCAGCTGCATGTTTTCCGTTTGCTGAGGCCCTGCACGGTAGCAGCTCAGCAGGTGTATTCGGGGAGCACTGGGCTTTCTCCCTCCCAGCTCCCAGCAGCCCATACCCTACAGGCGTTCCCGTCCAAACGGGTGCCTGGGAGCAGACAGCGCTGGCTGTTGGTAATAATGCTGGAGAAACCTCGTGGGAGACTTGCCTGTGGTGAGGTTGCAAAGCTGGGGCAGGCCCTTCACTATATTTTTTCCCTCCTCATGTACAATTTGGATCAGACTAAGCCCCTGATATCTCCAGCTGGCCACGTGAAATGAAGCCAGGCTGGAAGTTGAAGGCTGGCTCTTCTGGCCCGGCGATGGCAAAATGAGCAGCGTAACCTCAGCTGTAGTTGTGTGAATGGATGTGCTGTGCTGTACAGCTTCATTAATAATTATCGATTGGCTGCTCTGAGCTCTTTGAATAAAAGGCACTTCTAAATCACACCGTTATTCAGTGATGTTAACAGGGACGGCTGAGGTACCGCTGTCTGCAGGGGAGTTCAGCGTTAGCTGCACGCTCCCGGGGAAGGAAGGGGCCTGTCCCACAGGCCGCTTGGTGAGTAGGGCATCCACAAGTTTCATTTGTCTGAGGTGATTAATTCTGCCAAGAAATAGAGAAGTTTATTGAGGGCAAAAAAAGCAGAGAGTCTCTGGGAGCTAACAAACAGCTCTGTTGGTGGTTTGCTTTCTTCTCCTGGCCATATTTCACTTGAAGAACAATTTTCATAACGGCTCACTAATTTCTGCATTATGTAGTCATTTACTAATATGGGCTATATAATACTCTACTATCCACTGATCTGTGGGTTATGATCATCACAAACGATTATTCAGATTACTTGTTCTTTTTTTTTAACAAACCCTTCATAGATGGTTAATAAACCTTTTAGAGGATAATGTTGACATAAAATCTGAGCTTCATCTTATCCCCATCTTTAGCTCCAGTACCTGTTCAGTCAGATTCCTACAATATCTCTTTCCCTTTGATGCCTCTCCCATTGAATGTGTTTCCCTGGGATTTTTATTGAGCCAAGCTGTTGTGGTGATGCGTGGCTAAAAGAACACCTTGATAGAGCTGGAGGTACCTGGCAATGAATTTGAATCTTCTTAAGTAGTTAAAAATAAAAATAAAAATCCCAACACGTTGAATGAAAATCTTATCTGTCCGTGATAAGGATCCCTTGGTCCCTGTAATATAATGTAGTTTGTTTCTTCCAGCTTCACAAGTGCTTTTGTTATCTTTGCCTCTTTTTTTTTTTTCCCCTCTGTATCACTTTGATTTTTTTTCCCCTCTTCTCTTTCATCATTGTTGCTTGTAAATCCTTCCCCTGGTAGAGATTAGAGCAGGAATGAGTGATAGATGCTGTCAGTAACAGGAGCTAATTTTACCCCTGATAATGGCTCTGTGATTTATGCAGACTTGGCGGTGCTGGTGCAGACGTGTACCCAGGGGCCGTCCTTCTGTCTGCGCTCAGCTCGGAGCCGCGCCACGTTGGCAGGGCAGGATTTTAGCTGCCGGGGAGCGTGTGCTTTGTGCTGGCAAATTTTCATCCTGGGAAGAGGCTCTGCAAGTGCTTCTCAGCAGCGAAGAGCTCCCTCCGTGCACATAACACAACCGGCAGCCACCCGGGGGTTTCCTCGCGGAGCGCTCTGCCTCCTGCAGCCGCGCGTGCACGTGCTGCGTGGGGTGCGAATGAGCTGGGCCCGGCTGATGTCCCGCTTCTGGTGGGAGGGCTTCGCTGGCACCCAGGCACGCACTGTGTCGACAGCACCGAAGGCCTAATTTAGTAGCACCACTGGTACGTCTCTGGGTGGTATTTCACACCGCTGTGGCCAGCGTGTTGTTGGCGTGGTGCGGTGCCAGGCCTCCTTCCCAGCCACTGCTTGTAAATGCTGATAACTGAGAGCGCTCGGGTGCGGCCACCCCGGCCTCGCCTGCCCCCTGAGACGTCTGAGCTGCCGCTGGGATTGCTGGGGGCTGCGTGACCCCATCAGAGTCACTAAGGATGAACCCCTTGTTGCTTTCCCGTTCCGTTATCTGGTGCTGCAGAGAGGGAGGGACGGCAGCAGGAGTCCCCAGCTTTGCTCTCAGTTATGCAACGGAGTGAAGCAATGCTGGAGTAGGTCACCAAAGGGCTCGGAAGCTGGCACAAATGTCTTTGGGCTGCTTCTCCTGCCTGGTTGTGCCCTCTGAAGAGGATAGTGTTGAATTCAGCCCCACTCCAAGTCGATGCTCAACTGTTCATTTTTTTCCTGGCATTCTCACAGTGGGCTAAGTGCTGGGTGTGGGATTTGCGTGGCAGATGAAAGATGGCTAAAATGATGTTGGAAGTCTGAAGAATTCTTGAAATACAGCTGGCACAGCCAGGCTCCAGTGCAGATGGTTGTGCTCTGCTCATCTGAAACTGCAGCTGCAGTTCCCATGAGGAATATTCACCCTTCTGTCCTGTACTGGTGAGCTTGATTCCTGTGAGTCATTTTCCAGCCCCAAAACAGTTGCAGTGACCTTGGTTAACTGCTTTTCCTTGAATAAGGACCTGATGAAATACCCTGTTATTTATTTTCTTGGTTACTGTTGTTTACTGCATGCATTTTTTTTCTTTTTTTTTTTTTTTTTGTATGGTCTTGGGGGCAGGGGAGGACTCAGTGCTCCCCCTCACTGTCTTTCTTTCCTTTGCCATGACAAGAGTTCATCGAGCCTCTGCATTCAGCTCCCTAAGAGCAGAAGGGAGACACAGCTATTTTAAAGTCTCTGTTTGCAGTTCACTCTATGTTTTTTGGTTGCCATAACCCTACCAGGGTTTCATCTTCTGTAACTTTGATTCTCTTTGGCAACCGTTTTCCATCAGTTTGTCTCTCACACAGGGAGCTGCCTCGAGCTAGCTGCAGTACACTGCTTGTCTTCCTTCAGTCCTTACTAATGGCTCAGATATCTCTCTTTTCCCACTTTGATTGAAGCAATAATTCAGGAAGACCCTGCAGTATAATGCAATGGCTCCTACAGAGTAAGGTGCGTCACTGAGATCATTTTGCATTTTGTCTTTGCACCTTCAGATGCTACTTCTTTCTCCCGACGTATGCGAGATTTTCCTCTGCACCAGTGCTACCAGTTCACATTTTGACTCCTCTGGCAGATGGTATTTTGACATCCACAACAGCACCTGAACGGATCCAGTGAGGTGGCTTTCTCCAGTGCTGTCCTCTCACTGCTACTGACGAGGCAAAGGCAGGGCATCTGTATTTTCTGCGAAGGATATGAGGTGTAGCAAGGTTTGTTCTTCATGAAACCGTTATTAGTTAGAGAGGTGGAGGAAGGATAATTGTAAAAAGATGCGGCACAGCTGTTCCAGCCCTGTTTCATTATGGGCTTGGAGCAGCTGACTTCCTCTGATTGCTGGTGATTTTCTCAATTACGGCTGGAGAGAAGCAGGGGGTGACTGGAGTGCAGATGCCATCTGTGAGCCTGTGTCTTCTGCGACTTGCAGAGCCCCCGTGCACAGAGCCTGCGGTAAGGAAAGCTCTGGCCATGAACAGTCGGTGCCTACTTGCAGGGTTCGGGTGCTAATTCAGTGTGGCTTTGCTAACTTTTGGGTATCACTGATCTATGTAATTATGGACTAGTTCCCCATTAATAACTATTTTAGCCATTTCTCCCTCGTGCCTTCCCCACCAGCTTCTTCTACCTGCAGCTTAGAATGATATTCCTCACCTCCTTTCCTTTTTTATGATGTCTCTTGCATTTTCAATCGTAACTTCACAGTGAGCTAAAAAGAAAATCAAGAATCTGCCAAAACATTCATCATGTCTTTTCTTTTCAAAATAGCATTAGAATTCAGGCCTGTTTCAGTGCCCATGCATTGAAAATTATGCAACCCAGAGCTGGGAAATTGAAAAGTCCTGTGAGCACTGGTTTGAATTTTTAACCAAATTCCTGTCAGCTGCATTTCTTCCTTTTATATGTTTTCCTTCTATTAATATTCTAGTGAATGAGTTTACAAGAAACAATGAATTTTAAACAAAGCTTGGAGGACTTTTCCAGAAAATGAATTTCAAGTCATAAACGTGAATATTCTCCCTGGGTTCTGAGCGAACCTGCCATTTGCAGAGCAGACACATGATGTTGATTCTTCCATCCTAAATCAGCCAGAACAGTCTGCATTTTGAATATTTCTAAAAAGCATTTTAGGAGGAGAAAGACATTTTCCTTTGGTCTTGCACCTGTAAAAACAAATGGAAGGAAAAGAAAGCTGGGGCAGAACTCGGGGAAGGTTTCCTGGTACAGAGTTTTCACCTAACTTGGGATGGGGCACAAGTATCAGGGAAGTGAAACTTGACAGAGTAATCTGAAGGGCAGGAAGGCCACAGTCTGTAGAGCTTTCATGTTTCTGCAGGCAGTTCAAATTGAACCTAAGGGTTCAAGAGCACACAATGTTCTCAGGAGTGAGACAGAAAGAGGGAAAAATAAACACCGAAATTACTGAAAAGGAGGGCAAAATCTCTCCATCATCCCCAGCCAAAAGCACAAAAATGAAGTTGCTGTGGTTATTGTTAGTATTTAGTATAAGTCCTAATGAACCTATCAGCTCTTATCATGGGTGTTATTTTTGATGAAGCACAACTCAGCCACAACTTTCCTCATTAAAAATCTCCTTTCATATCCCATCCATTTCTGAGAGGGACCAATAGTTTTGCTTTTAGAAGGAAATGAGCCCCCATCTTTCTGAAGCAACATCTGGCCTGGTTTTGTGAGTTTCTGGGTGACTTACAAAACTAAAGGCTCGTATCCTGAGAGGTGCTGTGCGCCTGCGGGTCCTTCTGGAATAAGTGCAATGTAGGCTGGTGATGCTGGCTGATGCTGCAGTCCCGAAGGATCACCCTTGCTTTCATTCTGGTCGTCTCTTGATGAGCTAGAGAGCGTGTGGTTAGATTTTTCTACTTGGTTTTCATTTTCTTTCTACAGAGGAACAGTTTGTGGGTTCTACATCCTGTCTTTTCACCGCAACTTTGTAACGGATTGGTGTGGGGAGCCAGCATCCCCAAAGGCAGGACTGAAAGCCTGAAGCTTGCTCCTGGTACGCAGGTGTTTGAGCCATCATTTAGGCTTCCTTAATTCCCAAAGATCGCTGAAGATAATTTTATGTCTTTCCCTTAGGCGGAAGGTGTGTGAAAGGAGCAAGGGTACGGCTCAGAGGTGAGGCTTGCTGGGGAAGACGAGCTGCTAAAAGCTGACTTCTTCAGCAGGAGGGCCGAGGTAGCCTGCTGTGAGGCAGAGAGGAGACGGGGGCAATCCTCCCTGCGGCTCTGTGCCCTCTGCCTGAGCCGCAGGTAAAACCGAGGTGACTTGTGGCTTTGGCATCGGCAGGGCTGCGACCTTCACAAGTACAAGCACACGTGAGAAATAGACCCAGTCCTTGGGATCCAGAGCAAAAGGGTGACGATGAGAAGCAGTCAAACCCTGACATGATGGCAAGTTCAGAGCAGATGGAGGTGGAATTGCTCAGACCCAGCATCCCAGTGCGTGTGTTTCCACCGGGACTTTGTCAGAAGGCCATTGGCGTTCCTTTTAGGGGCCCCTCACGCAGTCCAGGCACTGTGGGATGCTGACCGAGGTGTCCTGACCTCACCTGATATTCCGTGGTGGTGGGTGTTTGCAGTTTTGTGGAAGAGGCTATGGGTGAGCAGTGTGGCCCCTTCCCCTTCTCCCAGGCTCTGCACGGAGGGGCTGGGGGCTGCAGCAGGCACATCATTTGGTTACTGCCTTCCCACAGTGCTATCAGCTGCTTAAAAGCTGAGAAGAAGCAATGGGAAAGTTGTGTGGGATCAGAGGTTTCCTCTGCTTGAGGAATGAGTTACTGGTGAGTCTTTGAAACTGATTCTTTCTAGCTCGTGTGGGTGGCTTTTGGGCAATGCCTGCCTCCTCTGCAGTAATCGCAGCCTGCTTCCAGAGCCAAAAGCTTCCGCAGCCTGAAGGCCACGCTCAATGTTTCCCTTTTCAGGTTTCATTGGCTTCTGTGATAGCTTTTGGTCTGAACGCGACGTGTTTCCTTCCTCGCTGGAAATAAGAAACCTGCTGCCTCTTCTATTTTATTTTTTTTCTCCACAAATGGAGACAGCCTGTGCTAATGCCACGTGGGTCCCAGGCTGATGCCATTAGATTGGATTTGCTGGGGAGTCAGGCTGCTTTGAAGGCAGCCGTTGTGCTATCATGTCAGAAGGTAATTAAATAGACCCCAATTCTTTTAATTACTGCTCGCTCCTTGGTACATGCTTGCATACAAGGGTGAAGTGAAGGGTATGGAAATAATCGCTGACAGATCACAGCTGGAAATACGCGGCACCTCGGATAAACACTGAAACGAAGGCGCTGCGCGCAATCCGGGCGGCTTGGCTTTACAATTACTGTGAAATCTGTCTAAAGAGATTGGGGCATGGAATTGGAGAACACAGCAGTCTTTCTTCTCCGAGCACAGGCTGCGTCCCTGGGGAGCGGGATGTAACACAGGTTTCGGTGATTGCGATCACAGGCGTACCTAATGCGCAGGATGGGTTTTGTTGTTGTTGGCAGGAAACCTGAGGCAGAAGCGAGGTGAGCTAAGCAGATTAGTGAGATGCTGCTCACTAGGCAGGGGCAGCAAGGTGAAAAATGCAGAGACCTGCAGCTTATTAGTGATACAGGTTCACCACGACGTCCCTTGTCATCATCATGCCTGCAAGGCTCTGATGCTGAAGTGGTGGATGAGCCCTGGTTTGGGTTCGTGCTGTCCTCTGCGTGGAGGCCGCAGCTGGAAAGAGGCAGAAGTGACACCAGATCCTCCTCTGCGTGGTCCTTTACCCCCAGCAAGCCAGCTGATATGAGCATCTTTGTTTTGTACCCGTGCAGCAGTTGCTCAGAAATGTTGCTGCTTTTGAAACTGTTGGTGGTTTTCCTCCTGAAAGCCAGGGAGAGGAGGCTTCTCTGAGAGCCCAGCGCCTCACAAGGTGCTCAGAGATGTAGATCCATGAGCTGAGTCTTTGTGGGCAAGGCACAAATGCTCCTAAAGCATCTTTCTGACAGCCAGGTACATTGCTGCTTGTTTCCTTACAGTTACACTAGGGTTTCTAGAAAATCATCGGGTGCTGCTAACTAAGTGCATTTCTATTATGGGGCTGGTGAAGACGCGAGGCAGGCAGGCGGCAGAGTGGCAGCTGGAATAAACGTTTCAAAGATATGACCAAAATCACCTTTGTGCAAGCAGCTAGGGAGTAAAGCTCGTTTGTCTGGGAGCCACTTCTGCTTTATTAGCCTTCCCTTTATCTGTCATTCTGGTTCCTAAAGGTCCCCTAATGCCTCATGGGGTTAATAAGCCAGGAGTGGAGGCAAGAGACTTCATTTCGAGTCCTGTGCGATTTACGGGCTGGGGAAGTCGCTGATTGCCAAACACCTGGCAGGTAGCACAGCAAACAGTGCCAGCACAGAGCTGTGTGCAGCTTGTCCATCTGCTCTGGTGTGCTCGGTGGCACCAGCTGTGGAGGAGTCTGGAGACACGTCTGCTGGGGTTGGGGAAATAAATGGATAGAGAGAGCTCTTTCTCTCCACTTATTCATGGCTTGGTGTAAGGGATCAGGCCCTGTTAAAAAACAACAACAACAAACTTCATTTTCTTTCTCCGTGGTGAAATGTCTTTGTGCTTTGGAAGATGGGATAGCCCATTTTGAGCCCTGTTCTGGGGCTCATGGCATTAAAGTAGAACAATACCTGTGAGCCAGGGGTTCTGAAAGGAGCAACGAGAGCAGCTTTACCTCCTGAACCTGCCGGCTGAGTTGGCTGATTCTTGTAGGGGGCAGGAATCTGGGCTTCAGCTCTCGCCTCTGGGCTGGTACCCAAGAACCTGCCCCTGATGGGCAGTCAGCTCAGCACCCGTGGGCAGAGCTGCTGGCTCCTGGGGCATGGTGGCAGATGCAGGACTCTCCTGTGTGGGGTGCTGGTCCCCTCCCCACAGCGTTTCATGGTTTCCTTCTCTGTGCTGCACTTGTATTGCCTTTTCTTTCGCTCTTCGGGGATTTGCATTACTCATATCCTCAGAATCCATTTCCAGGCAAGGCATATGGGGGACTTTTGCAGGAAATCATTTTTCCCCCCTCTATCTCTGTTGAGTGCATTCTCCCTGTTTTTGTTTGCTTGCAGCAGCTGAAATACAGGCCCTGAGACTAAGGGGAAGTTATCAAAGATAGTTGTCGAATTCCCATGGGAAGTCAGCTTGATATTATGCCTTGGAACCTCGCTAATCTTAATGATCTCCCCGGGTTTATCTGAGCAGATCAGATTAGGGCTTCTACAGATCTCAGATGCTGTGTGTATGCAGGCACTTCCTTCTCAAAATACCCCTGCTTTTTACCCTGCACCCATGCCCATATCACTACACGATTCCTGAGGGGTCTCCTGTCTTGGTGGAGGTTTTTCCTCCTTCATCGAGGGGGGTGGTCCTTCAGGGGTCTTCCTGGGGTCAGGGTGGAGATGTCTGGAAGCAGAGTCGTGAAAGCAGACTCTATATCTCTTTCCTAACAGAGGCCACATCTGTTTCAAATAAAACCCTCTTTAGAGCAGGGTAGTTATGGCAAGCGTGCATTCCTCCTCCGCATTGTTCCTAGCAGCTTGGTGCAGGGACAGAAAATCTTTCATGTGTTTGGAAAGGGCTTCCAGGATCCTCCATCCCTTCCCCAGAGATCAAGGTGTTGTTCCCTGGACCCTTCTCACGTTTCTTGAAGATAGAAGTGATATTTGTTCTCTTCCAGTCCTCAGAAACTGCCCCAATTGCCTCAGCTTTCCAGAGGTTATGGAGTGGTCTTGCGTTGATGTTGGCCAGGTCCCTCAGCACTCACGGATGCATCCCATCAAGTCTCAAGCCTCCAGCACCTGGTATTCCCAACTGATCTCCTATTCAAGTACTGGCTGGGCCCTCCCAAGATCAGATGAGATCCACAGAGCAGCTGCCAGAAAAGCTCCAATAGATGTTGGGTGGCAGTCCTCAGCTTTATTTGAACATTCAAAGACATTTTTTAAGGTACTAAAGCTGGAAGTGACCATCTTAAGTCCCTCATTTGTTTATGAATGCAGGCCATAAAATACTCCAGAGCACATCCATCTTTGTTATGTCTGAAACTAAAGGAGAGGAGGGAAAAAAAAGCTTCATTCTGGTCTGACCCCTCCCCAGTGCCAAGTTTTTAGAAGTATTATTTACCACTGTGTAATACTACGTGCTCAGCTCCTAAGCTAACTTTGGATCAAGTCAATTCCACAAACGTCTATGGAACTACATCAGTTTACACCTGCTGGTGACCTCAGCCAACGTTTATGTAACATCTTAGCTCCCATATAAAACCGATTTTTCAGGAGCTGACTTGTTAGCTAAAGAAGCAGCAATGATCTTTAGCAATGCTATTACCCTGCTCAATATAGCACTTTTATTGATCGGTGTCCTTAATGTGGCAGAAGGAATGTGGTTCAATTTTTTTCCTTATTTCTATGCATCTCGCCTCGCTACAGGCAGTTGGTATGCATCGAGCATTCTTACCTACCAAAACCCGTTGTTGTGCTACCAGCTTGTCTTCTGCCCACCACTAATATACGTTGAGAGTAGAGCTTTCCAGTTGCTAGTGGATTTGCATGAGTAGCACAGAGAGAAAAGCAGCCACGGTAGCTGCCTCATAATTTCTGCTTCAGAGCAGCCCCCCCGGGAGAGTGAATTAGGACAATGAGGGGGAAAGTTTGCAGTATGTTTCCTTGCCTTACCGGTGCAATGGAAAAATGTTCAGGATAAGTAAGGAAAGCAAGAGTAGGTCATCTTGAGCTCTTCCCCCATATCTGTCATTGCAGAGAGCTGATCAGCCTTGAGCGGAAGAATCATCTGTCTTGTGTGGGCCTCAGTCTACCCACAAGCTAAATGAGTTTAATAACATCTCCAGTGAGGTTCTTGTGACTGTGATATTTTAAAGAGCTTTGAGATCTTCAGCTGAACACGCAGCATGGGAGCAAAGTGCTACTGCCTTATGGCTGCTAAACCACTTCTATGTTTGGCTCTGAGGACTCTCAATTACTTCAAGATGCTGAGATGCGAGCGCGTTCTGGTTCAGCGCGTTGCATGTGGACATCAAACATCCTCTTATATTAGAACAAGAGATTGTAGCAGGAAAAGTATGTCTGAAAAGTGCCGTATAGCCTCTCCAGGTACAAACCTCAGAAAAGCAGGTCTGTGCTTTGGGTTAGAGGCTACGATTAGAGTGTAATTAGGCCTTCCACACCGGCAGTGCATTATGGTGATGCTGAATTTAATGGATTCCTTGGGGTCTTTGCTTTTTCCCCGCCCACACACACACATTTCCTCCTCAGCCAGACATTCAGAAAGCAGTGTACATTTCCCCCTGTTCCTTTCCTGCTCTGCAAGCATGGTTTTTGTTTTCGATGGTTTCGGTTTAATGGTTTCTTTATCCTGTTTAAAGGGTTTGTGCGCCGTATGTTAGTATACATTAGCCTAGTCACAGATTTGTACCAAAAGGGCTCCTGTTCTTAGCCCTGGCCTCTACACAGCCTCTTTGAGTAACTCTTAAATGGTCTCTGGTGGGTCATTTGCAAACAAGCTCTTCTGACTCCTTTAGCTCTGAGGTTAGGCCTGGGAGCACCTTGCTGTAACACTGGGGTCCTGTTACAGGGCAGCACGTTCTGAGATGGAGGCGTAGCTCTGTGGTGAAATAGGGGCAGCCAGCAGTGAATTACAGGGACTGTGTAACGTTAGGAAAGTGAACGTGCACTGACTGGCCTCCGGAATACAGTAGTCAAGTTCTTGAGACCAGAACCTGCGATGACAGGTCCGCTTTCATGCAGAGAGAAAGTAACTGCTCATTCACTGTAAAACACTTATCAGCACATCTTGTAACACTGCCTCCATCTATTTTCTCTCTATTTTTGTCCTGTTTTTCTTCTTCCTTTCCTCTTAAGTTTTCATCTCTCTACGGCGAGTGTTATCTGATGCTGGAAGTGCCAGCTTTTACTCCGAAGGGTGGGTCTTCCTTTAATGACCTTTACCGTACACAGGAGCATTTGCCTGTAGGTTGGGCAGTGATGTGCAGGCCCGTTAAGACTGGTTTCAGTTTATGACACTTTAAGCTGTTTCTTCTTGTAGAAGAGGTATATTGAGGGCTGAGGATACTGAAGCAAAAACAGCGAGCCTAAGAGTTACAGATTGCTTTCAGAAAATCTTGTATGCATGTGAGTTGCCCATGGTCTCTTTGCCTCCAGCAGCAGCAAAATTCTTTCCCATGCCACCAGCTGACATAAGTAAATGGGGACCGCGCAGAAGTAGCCTGGGGAATGGTAATTTCATGTTTCTGCCCCAGAAAAGTCTCTTGGATGGGGACCAGGGATTAGTCACACTTGTCATCCATCTGTCTTTAGTGCAATAACAAATCTGAGAGGAGCTCAACCTCGCTCCAACCAGCCTTGGTTATAAAATGCAGGAGTGGCACCACTGGGTAGATCTGCTGGTGAGGCAGCCGTAAGGATCCAGCTGAAGATGATCTGCTGGGAAGATGTTTGTTCTTCTTGATGTGGGAGAAATAATCTGAGCCATTTCAGAGGGATCGCATTAGATTTTATCTTCTTCTGCCCATCCGTCTTTGGTGTGTGCAGACATGGGGTTTACTTTGCAATCAGGGGGTTGTTAGAATACCTCTGTTACAGCATGCGAACTTGGATAAATGCCCCTCTTTCCTTGGTGGTCCAGATACTGCTATGTAAGGCAAGCAAAGCAAGAGGGAGTAATGTGACAAATCTACCCCTGCTTGACTGGAGCCCTGTCTGCATTATGTGGTGTGGGAGCATGTCCCTTAGTTTGGTACTGCTAATGAAGAGGTAGCTGTGAACCAATGATAAATCCAAATCTGAGTCTTCAGGCTCTGATTTTTAATTTAAAGAACGTAAGACTGTATCTCCAAGCTGTGCTCACATCGCTACACCCACAACTCCTCTCTACCTGTTCCCAAGTGGAACCCTGTGAAACTTGGTCCTCTTCTCCCAGTCTTTGGATGTTCATGGCTCAGCTTTGCATGTTCATGGCTCAACTTTGCAGCATGGCGTGGCCAGAAGGCCTGAGATCTCCAGGTGTGTCGTGAAGGTAGGAGCCCTTAGAAGCCAGAGGCTGAGCAGGGATATGCAAATAGATGGGAGAGGGCTTGCAAAGTAGTGGTGGTTTCTAGACAAAGACAGCATGCAGTAATCCCTGGAAAGTAAATGGAAAGAATAGATTACATTTGTTCTCAGATGTGTTCAATAATGGAACAGTAGACAGCTGCTGGCCTGCCTCCCCTGGGTCCCTCACAGGAGTAGACAGCTACTACATGATTGTTTGCTACTGGGAATCCAGTGGGACACAGCAGGGCTTCTGGAGAGCTGCCTGGTGCTTTGGGAAGCAGCTCCTTCCTCCTGCCTCAAGGTCTTTTTTTAATCTATTTATTTATTTTTTAATAAATATGCCCTTTCCCAGTGGAAACTCCCCTTTGTAGCATGGCATCCGTGTGGCCGTGGTCACAAACACTGTAGCCTCGAGGCTCAATATTCTTGATTTACTGTGTCAGCACAGCACCTCTTGTGCTCTGTGAATCACTGCGCAAACCCACAAAATAATGCGCTGTTTGCCTCAGAGAGCCATCAGGCAAAGCGAAGGCTGTCACCTCGTGCCACGCAGGGGAAATGAGGCATGGGGTTACTGTCACCTGGGCACGAAGGCCATGCAGCGGGCACCTCCTCATAACATTTCTTTTGGTCAGAACTTATTTTGGTGGTTGGGAGGAAGTCTGAAGCTGAAGACAGGTCATCGTCACGACTTGTTCTGTACCAGAGATGCGCCAAGTCCCATTTCTTTTACCACAGATAGTTTCAAACAGGAAATCTCAATATGGCCATGTCTTGGGTGACAGCCAGTTTATTTCAGATCTCCAATCTGTAATGAATGTTAACTGCTTTATACATTTTTTTCTTGAAACAATCGTTGCTAATCTTCCAGCCAGTGCCAGAAGGCACCCCCAACCTTGTGCCTTGGTGTCTGCAGCTGCACTTTGTGCTCTGCTGACCTAAAACCTCCGTGGTTTGGACTGAGTATGTAAGTCACACGGCAGAGTCTATGACTCCAACGCTCAGCTTAATCTTTGAATTAAAAGGTCAAAATTCACCTTTGCTGACTTTTACAATGTGCCATCAAAAAAAGAAAAAGCTTTTACTAGGAAATGTCTAAGCAGTACAAAGAAAAATAGTTGTAAAACTAAGAGTTTTTTGGCTTCCTTTGCTTGTGCTCTTTTTTGCTTTCCTGCAATCACCAAGTTGATGATGTTGGTATATGTGTATGAGGAATTCTTAATTTCCTTTCCACAAAATTTCACCTGCCAATGCTGCTTTTTCTTGCAATATTATATCGCCTCACAGTGGTTTACTCAGATATTTTTTGCACTAAACACTGAAATGTGTCTCCTGCAAAAGTTGGCTTTCTTTCAAGAAACTGACTTGTTCTGTTTTTAGGGTGAAATCGACGAAAGAAAATGTTATCTTTTCCTCCAGCACTTGGTGTAATTGGAAATGTTTCTGTGTTCATAGCAGGATGTGGAATGCCTTGAATTACAACTAGTATCCACCCGTATTTTTGACTGCCTGTCACCTAAGCAGTAGCTCACATTTAGAAAGCGTTAGTGACAAGCATCCATGGATTTTTATTTATTTATTTTCAGTTGGAAAAATTGTGTTTTTATGCTTTTTTAACTTCACAGCGTTTTCTTTCTGGACATGGTTTGCTTTCATAATTGTGATCCTTTCTTGTCATGAGGTGACAAAACACATCCTCTCTACCTACTGTGTCCAGAGGAGGAACTGTTGGGAGCAGCTGCCTGTAGAGAAATGGCTACCCCAAAGAAAGGTGATAGAAACCAAGGTATTGATGCCACCCGCAGAGATGCAGCAAGGCAGCATTTTGCCATGTGCGCTATTTCAGGAGTGAACCCGAGGATAAGTGACACGTTCCTTTAGAGTATGACAAGTAGCCCACTATGCATATATCCTTATATACCTACTGCAGAGGTTGGGGCAACCGTGTAAAAAAATCATTGAGGTTACTCAGCACTTCAGAATCTGGGGCACCTGGGAATTATCAGGTGAGATTTTATTTTTGTAAGCTACTGATTTGTCCTTGGTATGGGTACTCATCTCAAGAGACTGGTGTCAGGTTGGTGTCTGCAGCATTCCTGCAATGGAGGGGGAAGTGGAGTCAGGCCCTTTCATTTGAAGAGCAGAGGGGGAAAGGGCACCACTGATGCTGTCATACTCCTTTTTATTTTTTTACTGGGGATCAGCGAGGGCGTATCTTGCAGGAACAGAAGTCAGCGTTTATATATTTGCGAACAAAAATAATCTTTTGTTCTGAGAAGCAGTGCATTAGTAATATAAAAAGAAAGCAAGGGCCACTCATTATTTCCATCTCTGCTCGCACCCTGGACAGCATACATGGTAGAAGCAGGGACTTTTCAGGAGCAAAAGAGATTTTTCCGTGGCTCCCAGTTCACCCAGTGATGGGGAAGGGAGAGGGAGGCATCTCAAGTGTTCAGTTTTCTGATGTGCACCTCCAGGGAGAAGACAGTTAAATGGAGATGTGAGGACTTGCTTTGTCTCACAAGGAAATAGTCTTCTTTATGTGTATCTTGCCTGTGTTGATATTTGAAAGCTATTTTGGGCCACAACAGCAAATTTAATCCACGGTTTGTTCTCTCTCCAAAGTATTGTACCGTAAAAACTCAGATCAATTTTGACAGCTCCGACTATTTAGATTGCAGAGAAAAGCCAAACAATGAATCACTCTGAATATTTACAGTTGAATTCATCCCAGGGTACCTGTACCCACCTCTCTCTGAAATGAAAGCATTATCCGAGATATGAGCAAAGGCTTAGAGGCTCCCAGCTATTTTCTCAGCCAGCGTGAAGCAGCGTAGCTGTATCGCCAGGGCTGGGATGTGAGGAGCAATTGAGGGCTAATATTGCAGAGGGTTGAGGAGTTCAGTGTGGTCCGTGCACTCCCTTTGGGAGGCTTGAGGACTTGTTTCACACTTGCTCTGCTGAGAGTCAAAGCACTTGAACCAGAGTAAATATAGCTTTCTCACCTCCTCGGAGCTGGAGCTGGCTGCAAATGTGGAGAAGATGTGTTCACAAATAATTATATAGTAGTCAATTTTCAACAGTCCACAGGCCAAAAAAAAAAAAAAAGCAAGAACCAAATCCACCACTGCCAACAAAAAGCACAAAACCCTCACTGTAAGACCATAAGTTATTGAATGAATTGGAAAATCTTGTAAAATCTTATCACGTTATTACCTATGGCCATGATTGGAGATGCAGGTATCTGTGCTCAGTTCTCACTCCTTTCTTCCTGCTCTCCTTAGCAGAACCGTGCCACTTCCTAGTGTCTCAGCTGGGCAAGCGCTTTTCAGGTTTTTGCCTGTTGCCCACCACCGCTGTATCTTCTCCATTAAATTGATGGCAATTGCCAAGTCCTTTGCAGCTTTTATGGGCTTCATAATACTTCCTCGCAGGGAGCTCAGCAGTCTATATTGGCTATCACTGTCATCTTCTGAAATATTGCTGTCATTCACATGTGTAATGTCCCCCGTCCCAAAGGGCCTACAACCACTGTGCTAACTATAAATAAGTGCGGGGATCGGTTTGTTGTTAAAATGCAGCCATCTCCTGAGTACAGAGAAGGGCTGCTTGGCCAAGGTAGCGGCAAACAGCGTTTCGCCTGTTTCCTGGGGGAAATGACTAACTTTTGGTTGGAAGGAAGGAGAAAGAACTCTTCTTATGGGTTTTCCATCCTAATGCACACTGTGAGCAGATGCAGGATGGACATTAAGAAGAAAGAAGGGATGTGCACAGACTTTTCTTATCTCATTTTCTCTCTTTCCGTATGTGCCGGTGCATTAGGTCTATTCCTGTGGTTTTCCAGCCTAGGATTTGGGAAATATCATTTTTCTCTTCCCAAATCATCTTCAAGCCACAGCTGGGGGAAGCATACAAGTATTGCTGCTTAGACTAGTGTCCAGCAGATGTGCAGGTTGCATAGGTTCATATTTTCAGGGTTGCTTGTCCAGACGTAGGTGCCTGAATCCACACTTCATTAGGAAAACTATAGCAGCCTGATTTACACAGGCATTGAGCATTAACCAGGGAACAGAGGGGCGTTTGCCTGCAGGACCCATTCCCTTGGCCTTCTGCAAAGGCGGAAGGGGCAGAGCAACCTCCCGGTATTATTGCTTGGCTTGGTACCACGCTAACTTCAATTGTCTGCTCTACGCTGCCTCTCTTGCCTCTGGCAAGGCAGAAAGCTCTTCCTCTGATGGTCCTTCGGTCGCTGTGTGAGAGTGATTTGTTGCTCCAGGCAACAACGTATTCTGGCTGTATGGTACAACCGTGCACGCACGTGTGTTTCATCTGCAGCCTGTACTACTGGCCGTGGGGATTGCTGGTGCTTTCTGGCTCGGTGTGTTTTCTTGTGTTCCCCTTCCTCTCCTGGCTGTTCTCTGTGCACGCCTGTGCAGTGCACCTTTGGGGCTGTGACTGTTTGTGGCAATGCAGCATCTGTACAGCAGCCCTCTGGTGCTGGGCTGAAGCCCCGGATATCCATGTGCTATTCAAGTCCCGTGTGTAGCTTGGAGCTGTCATGAAAGACCTTTCAGGCCTGTCTCCTGGGCAACTGAAGCCTCAGAAGCAGGGATTATAAGTTAAACTAGTGTAGAGACAGGCTACTAGACAGACAATAGCTTCAAATCTCCTGGCGTGCTTTTTCCTTAATCCGGCTCCTGTCTGCAGAGGCCACGGGTAGCACAAATGGTACCGCCAGAGAGGAGGCCTGGGTGGGAGCGGGGTGCTGGAAGGGAGAGCAGAAGTGACAGCTCAGATGGAAGGAAAGGAAAAAAGAAATCCCTGGAAGTGCGGGTGAATTACTGCCACGCTTGCTCTGCGCCATTTATGTGGGGAGAGGGACTCGTTCGGCTTGTTGGTGCTCGTGCTTTATAGG
This sequence comes from Anser brachyrhynchus, assembly GCF_964034855.1. NCBI lineage: Eukaryota > Metazoa > Chordata > Aves > Anseriformes > Anatidae > Anser > Anser brachyrhynchus. The sequence continues at coordinate 7,115,519 of NC_137710.1, read as the reverse complement.
AGCTGAAGCCTCACCCCTGCATTAAAGTGCCAAAAGGGAGACATATATACGTCACCGGGAAACTGTAAAAAGTGCTAATAAAGGGCTTGTCATTCCCACACCAGGAGGGTGGGAAAGAAGGAGAGCATCATCACCCTGTGGGCTGAACCAGCGCTGAAAATATTCCTGTGGGGACGGCAGAGGCTGAGGTGTAGGCAGGCTCTGCGCATCTTCCGCTTCTCATGTGTAGAGCATCCCCGCTGCTTCCGACTGGGCTGGGGGGTGGGTGAGAAAACCTTCCATCTGCCTCCGCCTCGGCAGCAACAGCGAGCTGTGACTCGATGGCAGGAGCTTCTCCCCATCCCCCTTCCTACCTGCCCTGCAGCTGTGTGCTCAGGGATGCTGCGTGCTTTCGTATTGCCTCCCCCAGGCAGCTGCAGGGAGGCAGGGCAGCAGCAGCCCTCTTGCTGTCCCTGGGAGCCTTCCAGCCTGGAAGCGGCAGCTTGCGTGAGCCATCAGCAAACTGCTCGTTGCCCGGAGTGGGAGCAGAGCAGGGTGGGAGCAGTGCCTGGATGGCTGTCCCCTTGTCTAACACCTCGCTGGGCGGCACAGCTCAGTGCCCAGTGGCTCCTCCAGGTACAGTTGAGGATCGATGCGATGAAATCCAAGGGCAGTGCCCTTTGATGCCGACTTTGCATCCAAGGAAGGGCTTTGCTGTGTGGAGTGTAAGCAAAATTTGCTTAGTTTGCAGCCATTGATTTATTGTGCTTCTTGCTAAAATGATATTACAGCAGGCTGCAAACTGGTTCACATCCGCTGACACCAAGCTCCCACAATGTCGGTGCCACAGAAGATATTGCTGCTCGCTTAGAGCAGTGCCAGCAGCAGTCTGAGCAATGCCAGCCGCAGTGGGAAGCAACAGGTCACAGCCTGGGTAGGTCTGCCCAGGTTGGTGCTCATCTGGGCCTGATGGGCTGCAGTGGGTGGATCCAGCCCACTTTGTGCTTGGTGAGATGTCCTTCTCACAAACACCATGTACTGTGCAGGCTGTGAAAATTGAGTGCAGCTCCTTTCTGCTGACTGGTGCAGAAGAAAAAATATTGTCACAGATGCAAAGAAATCCAGAGGAAGAGGCATTCGTGTGCCTTTTTTTTTTTCTTTGTGTGTGTGTGTGATAGCACAGAGGTTTTGTTCAGCGTGGATTCCATTTTTAGGGTTCACGGAGGAGCATGTAGTCCATGCCTACCGATATTGGGTGCTCATCTCTGGATCTGTCCTTATCTGTCTGCTCTGTATTTCCAGTTCAGCCTATACATCCACCTGGGGAAGGAGTCTGTGAGCAACACTTTTTTTTTTCCACTGCCTGCATCACTGTGCTACCCTAAACCTCTTGGCCGCTATGTGTATGTAAATTAAATAACAGCAACAACAAAAATGCTGTGTGTGGCTGGTGATCAAAGGTGAGGAGCTCGCAGCTTAACAGGCATTTAAAGCAACACTTGAAATTCTCGTTGATCTTTTATCATTGCTGCCTGTGTCTGCCAACTCTTTGGAAAGCTGTGGTCTGTGTATTACGTTTATTGTGGCTCCATTTGTGACAGCTTCTTGGAGACAGAAAGGGAACTCATGGGGCAAACACTGGATGGTGGCCAAAGAAAGGCAATGTACACCAGGAAGAAGCTACAACTCATTCAGTACAATCATAGCATCAGAAAAAAAAATGTCTATGGTGGGAGAAAAGCTTTCTGAGGTCAGTGGTGAGAGATGGCTTGTCAAACATGCTGCTGTTCCAATTCTGAGATGACTCCTTCTCCCCTTCCCTTTGTGGGCAGCTGCCTAGTTGGGTGAACCTCTGAAACGTGCTCTCTTGTAAAACCCCAGATTTGCTTTGGATGGCAATATAATAGTCTATCTTAGAGAAAAATAGCTATGATTTGAACCATGTGAGCCTTGATGGCTCAAGGGAAGTCTTTAAGTTGAGCTCGCTGTGCATCCTCCAAGTTCCAGGCAGTGAGGCAGGGGACTCCATGCAGTGGGTTCAATCCAAGCATGGCTGGGTTTACCAGCTGGGCACGATGGGCTGGACCCATCTCGGCATTTAGCCCCGCAGACCCCAAGTAGATAAATTCAGTCATTGCCTCTCCCTGCTGGTTGGTGTTCCGGTCCCTGCTGGGGGCAGGAGAAGGCAGCAAAGCATCTCCCCTCCCGTTGGAAGAGGCTGCTGTGAGCCAGCATCAGAAGACCTCCAGAAATGCTCTCTCCTCTCCTCAGGGGAGGCAGTTTCGTTACGCAAAGAGGCTTTGTGGCAGCGGGGAGCTGGGCTGCTGTGGGAGAGGATTGCTGGCACTTGGCTGCACCGAGCAGGCTGCCTCTCTTAAATCTCTGCCCTGTTAAACAGGATTGGCTTGTCTGCGAGCAGGCAAAATGCCCTCCTAGCGCATGGGCACTGGCGCAGGCGGGTGAGGCCGCCAAGACTTCATTGCTGATCATTAAGCGTGTTTATAAAGGCGAGGCGAGGAGCCAGCAGGGCCCCACTGATTCAGCCCGAGCCAGCGGCAGGGGGATTCAGTCTGGGTAGTTCTCCTCCCAGCTAGAATAACTTCCAAACCGAAAAAGCCTGATGCAAGTGAGGTCCGGGGGCTGGCTCTGTGCGTCCCTTGCGTCCCTGGGGCTCTTTGGGCAGGCAGCAGCACGCGGGATGCCCGCGGGAGCCGAGCGCGGCCGCTCCGCACAGCGAGTGCCCCAGGGAGCTGGGAGCAGGCTCGGCGGTCAGCTCGCCGGCTGTTGTCATGCCGCTGGTGACATCTGCTATTGCTGACACTGACAATGCGCCGCGCAGCAGTGCTGCCAGCTCCACAATAGAGCGGCTCATCTGGGTGGAAAAGCTCCGGAGGGAGCCAGCACCTGCTCTCAGGAGTTCATGAACTTGCTCCGGTTTCAGTGACAAAGGCCAGAGCGATTAGACGCGACAATGCCGGGGGAAAAGAAAACCTCGGCAAGAACAAAACCTTTCCCTGCCATCCCGCTACTGGGTTTTCTAAAGCAACTGGGGTTTTGGGAAGGATTTTGAAACTAAAACACATGCCCTCAGTAATCACTGCACATGGCGTTTCGCTGTGCTGTGCTCCAGGCCCAGCCTGGGCTCGAATTAGCTGTGGGCACGGGGGAGGACAGCAGCAAATGCCAGCTTTGCCTCCCTGATAGAGGAAGGCCTAGTCTGGAAAAGCCATTTGGCTTCAAGTCAAACCTGCCACTTGAACTTTCGGGAACTATTAGTAGAAGCTGAGTAAACGTCTCTCTTCCCCTCTAATCCATTATTTTCTAGTTTTTTTTGGGTACTGGCCAGCAGCAGAAATACTGAAAATACTGCAAGTTAAAAATCTGGATTTCCAGCACCATCACAGGCAGAAGGCAGCAAGAAGCAGTGTCTGAGGAAGATTTGCTCTTGCAAAACTGACAGCCTGGGGAGGCTGTTACAAAGCTGTTGCTAAAGAGCAATTGGTGCTCGTTGCTTCATTGGGCTTGTGGCACCACAAATGGAAGAATGTGTTCCTGTTAGGGCCGAATGCTAAATGGAAAACAGTTTTTTATTTTTTTCTTTTTTTTCCAAAGTACTCTGTGCCTATTTTTTCCTTCAAATGATAATTTCCAGATTTCCCAGTCTCTGCTTTCCTGGATGTGGTCTGGGTGGCCAGCTCAGAAATGTCTCAGAAATTGTCACTGTTTAAAATAATTGTGCCTAGGCTCTTTGCCAGCCTGAGTGAAATAATCCCATTGTTTTAGTAAAGGACGGGGGTGTTTATGGACCCCTACTCCTGGTGAATCATCTGGGGCTCAGAGTGCATGCAGCACCCCCCTGAGCTCCTGCAGAGCACTGGCCATCGCCAGAGAGGGGCCAAAGATCCCCTTCTCGCTGTGGGGACACCACTGTGACACAGGACAGTGGAGAGGAGCCTTCACCCAGCGTGGTGTACGCAGCAAGTGCAAAGTGATTTCTTCCTGCATTCAATAACAGGAAGAAAAGGGGCTTGTTTCCAGCTGTGAGCAGCAGTGGAAATCAGATGCTCCTTTGGCAAGGAGGTAGCATGGCTCTGTGCTGAACAGCTGCGAGTGATGGATGGCACTTGAAGAAAAGGTGTCGCAACCCACAAGGTGCCTGAATCGCGACAACGAATGGTTTCTTCTTTCATGCGTGTCTTCTCCACTCTGGCAGCATCTGCACGCATAATTCCTGAGGTTGAGATCAGTCAGGCTGGACTAACTTATAAAGCATCAATGTACCATAGGGACTTAAACTTCTTTCCCTCTGCAGCCTTAAAAGGAAGGAGCTAAAGGCAAGATACACAAACAGATGAAAATTACTGATTTTATTCTCTATTTTTACCACATTTTTTTTTTTCCCAGAATAAAACTGGATCCGGGTAATTTAATAATCCTTAAGTATTCTGGGTGGGGAAGCACGAGCTGAAATGTAGTCAGTGTTCAGCACTTTTGAGAACCACGCTCTGTTTCTAGTGTCTGGGGACCGTTTTAGGAGTGTAACTTTAGTTGATTAAACAACTGGCTCCAACACATTGTTTCTACCTCATTTACTTCACATTTTTCATAGCAATTTTTTCTGCAGACAGTGTAATATAAGTGAACTCTTATTACGCAAGTTACGGAGGTAAGACAAGTATGCTGATCCTTCCCCATCCGTGCTCATGAGACCAAGTGACAGCATTTGTTGTACTTGGAGCGTGTGGGGAACGGATGGCGCTGAATCCCTCCTTCCACCGCCTCTTCTTCTGTCAGGTATAGCTGATCACTGGAGCTATATGAATCCTCCAGCTCCGCTTTAGTGCTCGCGTGGTCTCCTGAGAAGTTCTGGCCTTCCTTGAGGACCCCCTGTGCAGTGTGGGGTTTCTCTGCTACTGCCCTTGTGGGACACCAGGATCTAAACACAGCTAGAAGTCTCTTGTCAAAAGGAATAGAGAGGGAAAGGAGAGTTGGGCACTGGTGTTTCTCTGGGCCAGGCTTGATGGTGTGTTTAGGGCAAGTGTACAGGTGAGTCAGGACAAGAGCCTGGGCAAACTTCGTGGGCTCTTGGACCCAAACCAGGTTGTCGCTTCTTCACTCCTCTTGCCTGTGCTCTTTTTTTTTTTTGTCACCACGCTGCTACAAAGCAGTGTTAAAACACCACTTCCTCAGAGGAAATCGCATGGCCTCTCCAGAGGATAGGTAAAATACACTCTTCAAGCCCCACTTGCTGCCAGACTCGCTCCCCAGAGGTGGGATAGCTGTTGTTACCCCAGGAAGGTGAGGGCTGTGCCGCAGCCAGCTGCAGTTCACCTCAGCGGAGGCCTCCCAGGCCCGCCCATCTCAGCGCTGTGGTCTAGGAAGGAGCGTGGCTCTGGCTGCCAACGTGTCGCCTGACCCATGAACCATTTCTGGGGGCATCGGCACGGCTTGGGGCCAGGCACCAGCTCCATGCTGGTAAGAGGGACGGGCTGGTGTTGGCTGAGGTGGTGGGAGCCTTGATCTAACTGCTAGGCTAGGCCTCAGAGCCGCCCCTGCTGTATACTCACCAGAGTAGGTACTCGTTGTGGGTGATGGCAGCTAAAAACCTTCAGGTTTTGTTGGGATGTCCCTCCCCGTGTGCCTAAATCACCTCTGAAAGTGGGATTGAAGTGGATAAGGAACCTCAGCACTCCTGTGGCACTGTAATTGGTCTGCTTCATTAGTGGGTAGGAAAATAATTAACAGGGAAATACTTTCCTGTCATTTGGCCTATTTGAAAGTCTGGGCCTCTGGATTATCCTGGCTCTCTCAAGGGTTAGCAGTTTCTCATGTCCTTGAGAGTAAATGCCAGAGTGTTCGGGCTTGGCGGAGGCCTCGTCTGCCTTTGCCAAGGACTTCAGAGTGTGCCTGAAGAGCAGAGCAAGGGGGAGAGGGAGAACAGAGGAGCCATTCTGGCACACGTCAGTATTCCTGGCGGTGCTGCTGCCATCAGCTGCTCTATCGGCTTTCACAGCCCCTGCTATAATTAAGATCTGTCAACACTGATAAAAGGGAGAACATTCAGTCAACTAATTAAGTATCGCTTTAATACTCTAATATTTAAATTCAGGTTCCTAAATCAGCGGAATAATAAAATGTTTTATGTCTGCTTAACTGGCAAGGGAGCAGAATGTGAATATCTCGGTGGTGGATTTAATTACCAGCCCATCCTGCCCCCGCGGAGCAGAGCTGCTTTTGCTGCCGGTGAAGCGGAACCAGGATCCCCCGGAGGCTGCAGGAGCCTCCCGAGCCGGGGGCTGTGTCTCGGGGGGAGCTGGGGAACCCCAGTGGCACAGCTGGGCTGGGGAGGGCTCAGAATAAACCTGAGGATGCTCCAGAGGGGGGCTCGCTGTGCAGGGGGAGGGAAATAGCTCCTGGCACTGGATGGAAGGTGGGAGTCATCTCGTTTAGGCTCGCAGCCTGCAGTTCTCTGCTTTGTTTTATTAGAGTCTTGTCAACGCGTACAGAGATACCTTCTGACTTGTAATGGAGAATGGAGGTAGCAGAGGTGGGGGACAGCATGTCCTTACCCCTGCTGTTATGCCCCTTTGCAGGGTTTGTTCCCCTTGTAGGCTGGAGACAGCGTGGATGTGCCCTGTCTGGCCCAGCAGGGCCCAAATGGCTCCACTGAGAGCCCATGCAAACAGCATGGACTTAGGGCAGCTCGCCCAGCCCTGCACTTAGGGCCATATCAGTGCTACACACATATCTGCACTGCTTTGGGCTGTTACTGCATCATTTTTCTGTCATTATTGCTTGTCGATTGCTTCCTGGGTCTTGGGCTGCAGGCCTTGCTCACACAGTAAGCCTGGACTAAAGGTAAACATTCAGCTGTCCTGCTGGCACCCCCTGTGTAGTTCATGATGTTTTATTTCTTTAAACTTTTCCAGGGTGGTAGCTGCATCCCTGCTTATTTCCCCTGTCACTGTGGTGTGCCCGTGAGATGTACCAGCCATCCCTTTGCAGCACAGAGCAGCACAAGATCCGCTTTCTGTCACAAAAGCAGTAAAATGCTCTTCTGATGATTTCCTAGGCTTTGCAACACTCAGGTCATAAAAGTCAGCTTGGGATGTGCTTGTAGGCAATGAGTTTGGTTGCTTGGTGTATCATTCGTGGCCCCAGTGATGGAGAAAAGAGCTGAAAATATGTGTGTCTGAGTTGGGCCAGGTGTTAAATCGAGCAAATGCTTCAGTAGGCTTGGCTTCATTATTAACTTCACTTTGTCCTTCTTGTGGATATTATAACAAGTACATTAACAGGCAACAGCCTTCAAGAGGAAAGGAAATATTTGTTGAAATAAGTGTCCAAGAGGGCTGCAAATTTGTATTCTAAGTATTTGCATTAGAAACTTGATGCTGGCTGTACCTACCCTGTGAAGAAACGCGAACAGCCAAGCAAACCATGTGGCCTGTTAAAACAAGTGAAATTTTGCAGTTAGGGTAATTACGATTGTAACAAGTTCGTTGCTGCTAATGATGGCTATGATCCGATGGTGGGCAGGTGAGAACTCTGGAGTTCTTTTAAGGCTTGGAACCCTCTCTCAGAAATTGCATTGGCTGGAAAAAAAAGGTTTGAAAAGACTCAGTTTGGAAAATCCCATTCTGTTCACACATAATTTGCAAACAGAAAAAGAGGTGAAATTCATCAAGGAAATGATTCATTACAAATGATTTGTTCAGCTGTGGTAGGGAGATGATTTATGAATATTGATCCGTTTGTAATTGCAAATATCTCCCCCTCAGTGCACTGTATGAGGTGTGAGGTGTCTGAAATTGACTGAATAAGTGTTTTGTTTGTGTTTTTTGTTGTTTGTTTGTTTGTTTGTTTTGTTTTTTAATATTGCAGTTACTCCAGAAGTCTTTGGTCAAGATTGCAGCCTTCTTGTGCTGCACTTTTCACACCTACTGTATGAAGGAACTCCTGGTCCAAAGAGTTTTCAGAAAATACTGTGACTTCTGTTTTACTGTTGGGCCACAGAAGTATTAAATGACTTGCCCAAGGTCAAAGAGAGTCTGCAGCAGGCTTTGGAAATGAATCAGGGTTGACTTAGTCCAAGTCAAATGCTTTGGTTTGCATGAAATAGTCCCAGAGCAGGAAATATTAGCGGTTAGTGTAAACATTATATATGTCTGCTACAGAAACCTCACCTTTACAAACAAGATTTTATCTGAACACTCGAATTTGGAGGAAGTGGTGTGAAATCCTGTGTAATTTGCCCTCTTCCAGTAGTAAAAGGAGCGTCAGTCACCTCCCAAAGGCAGCTCAACTGTTATTGAAGTGGGCGAGGTTGGGATGGACAGACCTGTGCCCCAGTGCACCTCAGCAGGAGGTCAGGCACAGGGCAATGCGGGAGCTGTGCTGAACTGAGCGGACGAGGAGAAGGCATCTCTAGAAAAGAGATGCCACAGAGCTGGTGTGCAGCTCTCGCAGGCTTATTATCCTTTCTCCTGGTGGCTTCGCGTTAAAATTATTTTCTGTGTGTCCAGCACGGGTGCTTTGTAGCAGGTGGCTTTCTGTCTGTGCTGCCCAAGTGTTTGTCCTGAGTGTGCAGCTCAGCAAGTGCAATGGGATGTCTGGCAGAATTGTGGGGCTTATTTGTTTTAAAATGGAGAAATGTGGCAATTTCATACCCTGCAGTTCCTTCCTGACAACTCGTCCTCGCACATCACATTGCAGTGAGTGACAGCAACCAGAGGCTATTCATGAGGGTGGCATCTCAGCATGTAATAATCATAATTACATGAAATAATAACTATCTAAAGGGCAGCACAGTGAGTGACAAGCCAGAGAATATACCTTGACACCTGCCAAAGTTGTACTAAACACACAGAGAAATTTTCCCCAGGATCCTGTCACTTTGTCAACTAACAGAACCAGCCAGAGTTAATAAAATTACTCCACCAAAGTCAAGCAGGGTTTTTTCCCTTGCTGTCAGAGGCTCACTACTGTAACACAGGTTCAGAGAGTCATCGAGGAGTTTGATCTAGGTCTGGCAATGCTTTTGTTGTTACTATTTCTGGCTGTAATTAATTTGGGAAGTTCCTCCGCATGGAGTTTAATCTGATAATTATTAGCAATAATAATAATAATAATAGTTGATAAAGTGGAGGTGGCAGCAGGCTTTGGGGACCTGCATAAAAAACCCTGGAAAAGCTCGGCATTTTCTTTGCTGCCATTCCCTCTAACACTTAATTCTGCATGTGTGTATGGGCTGGAGTCCAGGATGAGAAGCACCACGTGGCAGCTCGTAGCACTTAGTTTTTATCCTTGTGTGCAGCAGCGGGTGACCTTACACTCTGCAGTGTCTAATCCCTTTTTACTGCAAACAGGGAAATTGCTTGTGCAGACCCCCTTCCCCTGGAAAAGTTGTTCTGAAAAAAACAGGAAAGCATGTGTGTGAGCAGGTAATGTGCTTAGGTAAAAGTGGACCACTAAAACTAGAGTAACAGTACTGCGTATCCCACAGGACTCGACCTTCTTATATCATCTGCAAGTTATCCCAATCCCCTTTAAATGGAACAAAACCTGCTGGCTGCGCTCTAGAGCTTTATGGATGGGTGCTAGACGTGCTGTCTGGAGGTGGCCGGCCTGTGCTGTGGCTGGGTCAGAGCAGACACTCCCAAGTGTTCTGCGTGTCTAGCAGGAGCTGTGATGCTGGAGGTAGGGTCTGTCCGAACTGGGGGGAGCACGGTAGGAATGAAGATGCAGGGGCACTTTTTGCACAGCTCCTTCAGATGTGCATTTCAGGTGTCTCTTTAATGCCATTCTCGTTTGAAAAAAAAAAATCACTTAGAAGTTCATATGGAAAAACTAAAATTGATGGAAGGGCTGTTTTTTCTACATGGTTGTGAGAGATGGTGTTTGGCCCTGCCTTGTTATATCCGCTGATACTGTCCCTCACTTCCTTGGGCTCCTGTGCCCTCTGCCTGCGCGTCCTCTCTTGGCAGGTATTTAGGTCCGGGGAGAGGAGAACCGTGCTGGGGCACCACCAGCCCAGAGGAACCCACGTCCCTGCACAAGGGCGTTAGGCACCACGGTCGTAAAATAACACACGGGCTGAAGATCCTATGAGAGGCTTATTTATACCCTGGCTGGATGCACCAATGGTTTCCATGGGAATGGGACAGGCTGTGCAGGAAGACGGCTGCTCTCGCTGCGGGCGGCAGTGAGCTGATGGGAAGGGTGCAGCCCCCTGACGCCCTCATTCCCGCACCCCATCAGCCCCCCGGCTGGCGGGCGCTGCTGCCCCCTGCACTGCTCCCAGGCAGGTCCTGGGGCTGCCACCTGTCCCTGCCCACAAGATGTGCTGCAGGAGATGCAATCTTTAGGAAGTAAATGCATGTTTCAGTGGAGGGCTGAAAATAAATTTCTCTGCAGGCTGTTGGTAATTAATAGTGTGGTGAGAGGAGGTGAGGAGGGGTTATTTATTTATCTGTTGTTTTATTTCTGTAATGAAACTGCCACAGGGGAGAGCTGGAATGCAGGCAAAGTTTGCTTTGCTATCGCCGTGTTTCTCTCTAGTTTGGCTGGTGACAGTGGTCTCCTTGCTCAGAGGCTGCGGGACGGATCCTGCTCTCGGACCCACAAGCTCCATGAACATTTTAGTGGTGTGCAGCACGACCCGTCTTGCTCTTGGCTTCCCAGGTGGGATGTCCCAGGAGGAAGGAGCAGCAGCTAGCTGGTCAGACGGAGCAAAATGCCCGTTACCCCGTTGTTTGCTCTGCAGGGTGGCACTTGTGGAAGCCTGTGGGTTTCCTGGGAGCCGCTGAGCTCTCGGTGCAGGTGCCATCTGCCGGGCTGTGCTGCCGGGCTGCGGCGCGCAGGGCGAGGGAGATTGGCAGGGAACGGCCTGGGGCCGCTGGTAATACGGGGTCTGGGGGAAGGCAGAGGATAAAACACAGCCCAGCCTGCATTCAGGCAACGCAGATGACAGTTATTTTGATTTGTAAATGTCTACCTAGTTGGAAAAACTGCCATAAATAATACGCAGTTGTCAGCCTGGCCTGATCCACGGGCTGTGCCGAGCAGGGCTGCACTCAGCCTTGGTGCCGATGGGGGGCTATATTTTTCACAGTGTACGTACAGGGTAAACATGCAATCTTCTCGCACATGTTTGTCATTGACAAATCCCTGCTGCACCTACACTATGTCATTACCGTGTTCAGTCGCTTGAGCCTCACTTCAGAGAGGGTTTTTTGTTGTTGTTGTTGTTTTTAAATCACTTTCCTCCTTGTCCCTCAGCTGCGGCAGGGAAATCCCCCTTCCCACCGCTCTGCTTTTGTATCTGCTGCTCTAACACCAAGGGGCTGCTCATTTGGGTTTTGCTGTAGCAGTCAGCAGCAGCGTTAGCACTGGGTGGCCATCTCTGTGTAGCCCCAAAATGTGCTGTGCTGCAGATAGCTTCACCCCACGCTAGGGAGCCACATAAAACCGAGCCATTTCCAGTAAGGTACTTAGCTGTTGCCAAGATTTCACCTGTTTGGTGGATAAACAGAGCACTTAAATCTTTAGGGCCGTCAATATTTATAGATTAATCTCTTTGAAGCCTGAGAGGGAGTGTTGAGTATCATCCACTCTGCCCTCCCTGGGCTGCTCCAGGCTGTATTTTGCCACCGGCCCCAGCCTTTCGCCTCTGTTTTTGTGTATGATGTTTTAGTGCTGGACCGTAGCCTTTCAGGGCAGTGCGCATCTTTTCTTGGTGTTTGGTGGTGGTGCATGCTGAGGCTGCTGGGTGCCTGTACAACTCACAGTGAAACGATGTGTCATGTTAAAGGGAGTTTCAGCCTCTTCTTGTTGTGTTGTTATAACATCATCAACCGGTTCCTGAAATCGTTCCCAAAGGCACTGGCCTGTGAGTTGGATTTATGGTCAGGTAATTACTGAGAAGGAAGAGAGCAGGAGGAGTTTTGCTATTCTTCATCAGCAAAGAGCTTTGAAAATTGCACCCAGAGAGTCACTTTAGCTCAGCTGCGGGCTGTTTGTAATCCCACAAATGAATTGCCAAAAAGTCCCCTGAAAGTTTGGGAAACATTTGGGGGCAACCCTAGATGGATTGATGGCTTGCCATCAAGGCCCATGTGTTTCCCATAACTTGGTGTGGCTTTGTCTGGGCATTTGACTGAATTCATCTTTGTGTTCTGGGCTCAAGCAGATTTGCAAGAGAAATTAGGGGGACACAGGCTGTAGCTTGAGCTGAGCGCAATGTTCACATCCCCTTGGGAAGCAAGGCTGCTGGGGGTTTTGCACAGCTGTGACCTCCAGTCTCATAAGGAAATTTCCCCGTTAAAGACACACAAATCTTCTAACAGTCCCTTCTTTTGAGGTTGAAGTCGCTACCAGTAAATGCCCCATCTGAAACTACATTTTGCACAGTAGTCGGCTTTCATGCGCCATTTCAGCTGGCCAGTCTTCCTGGGATGGCAAAGTAGAACTTGCTGTTAAATCAAAGTGCCTTTTTATTTTCTTTGCTCCGTGATTGATATGTCTCATCGTGTCACCAACCTATATATAGCTTCTCCCTCCTGGGAGGCGTAGTGGCTGCTCCTGGCCGTGTCACCTCAGGTTGGATTAATTAACCCTGCCATCGTACGTTTCCATGGACAGAGATCACATTCCCTGCTGCTTGTAAACAGAAGCCGCTTACAGAATAAATGCAGGCAGGAGGCAGTGGGGAGGCTATGTAAACATGGCTGGTTTGCACGGAGCCAAGGCATTTCCAGTGCCTACTAAAAAGAGCAGAAGCCAACTTTTCATCTCCTTGTTTTTCTTAGGGCTTAGCAAGGAACCAGTAAGTTCGCTGCAGCTCTGATTACAAACATTTGCTCTTTTCTTTAGCCCCGATGACTCTGCTGTTGGCTTGGTGACAGCATTTATCCAGTCTCAGTGGTTCAACAGCACTCGTCTATTCTCTCTGAGGCCGAGCTGTCCCCGGTGCCTCGTAGGAGCAGCGAGGCCGGGGTTTCTGTTGGGGGGCTGTTTGGGGTGCAGTGCTGGGGGGAGAGCTGGGGCTGTGGGGCCGGGGGCAGGCAGGCAGCAGAGGGTCTGCCCACCAGCTCGGGAAGGCTGTAACTGCTCTCCCAGCTGCGGGGGTAAAATTGGGGATGTTTGAGATTTGAGAGGTCTGGCTAAGAAGTTTACCTTAACTAAAAAAATAATAATATGCCTTTCAACTAAAAGCTGGCAGTCTGCAATCGTTTCCAGTCCCTACTTCAGAGCTAAGCTAACACTGGGGGTGCCACTGCTGCAGGCTCCACCAGGAGCCATCTCTCCGTATCGTCACGTTCACTGTCTGAGTCTTCCTTAGGATCATGGCAGCTAGCTATTCCCGTAGGATGGATCCTCCCAGGAATGGATATCTGGCTTTGTTAACACTGAGGTGATGGCTTTTCCTCACCTCTTCGTTTGTTTATTTATTTTTCTATAACAAGATATAGGTTGGGCCTCTTGGGAGAGGACAGGGAAGTGGAGGGGGAGGTACTCTCTGAATGTTCTCTCGCTGCAGTCATAGCTAATGAAGCTTGTGCCTGACCTGTCCTAACTGTGCTTGTGTTACGAAGCTCTGGGAGCCCCCAGGTCTCCAGCACAACCTTCCGCAGAGGCTAAGGCTGGGGAGCAAAGACCAGCAGCTGCTCCAGCTCTGCAGCTGAAGCCTGCGATCTTGCTGCTGTGCCTCTCGGTTTAGTATTTTTGACTCATGTTGTTCATCTGTATTGACATCGACTGGCCTCTGAGAGCAGGGGGGAGCCTTGGTGGGAGGTGGGAGCACTGGCTGGTGGGCATCCGGGTGTGACTGCTTGCCCCGGAGCTCTTGGAGAGTTGCTTGAAAAAGCAGGGGAAATTTTCAGGCTCCTGCTGTGAGCTATTGAGAGCTGAAGTGACTTGATGTCTCCGTGTAGTGTCACATACTTTAGAGGTGGTGCCTGACAGTCCTAGACCTGTTGTGAACTGGTAGTGGGCATTTGTGCAATCCGGTGTAGATTCTCATCCTCTCAAAGTCAACAGGTCTTTCTGCCGATTCCGACAGGACCAACTTTCATGTTATGACTGAGCTTTGTGTGTGATGTCCCGTGTTTGTGTTCAGCTTCTTGGAACTTAGTTTTTGCTAACAGTTCTGGAGCTGAACGTAAGGATGTGAGGGAGCAAACCCAGTCCTCTGCCTTTAGGGCAACTTTACGCTTTCCAAAAGAGCCTCTACCTCTTTACAGAGTGAAAATGGAGCATTCTCTTCCCCTGCTTTATGTTTGCTGCATCTTGCGACCTCACAGACTAAGACCCATTCATGTTGATCTAGTCAAAAAAGCCAGAAAGGGTTTATGACCTCATCACTCTTTCCCTGTTACACCGACTCTTGTGAGCCCGGTCCTTTGCAGTGTGGTGCACTGTACCATGCGCGTGTTCCCTGCAACATAAGCCCAAGAGGCCTGTTTCTCTCCGGGTTTGGACTCCGCTCTGTTCCTACAGTGATTTTTTTTTTTCCTTTCCTGGCTCGTTGGTATCATTCCTGCTGAGAGCTGGCAACGGAGCCAGCAGTAAGTCAGTGGGAGTGGGAGGCAGCTGGGCTGAAACGTGCTTGGTGGGTTCCTCCCGGAGATAGGGATCGGCAGGTGCCTCTGCAGGACTGCTCCGAGGTCACCGCCGGGTTTAGGGCTGGCGATGACCGTGACTTCCCAGGACTGCAGCTGGGAAGGCTCTGTGCAGGCCGGTGATGCAGGATGTGCGATGAGGAAGCTGATCGGAGGTGGGGACGGTGGGGCGCAACAAGGAGAGGGTGGCAGACACCGTTCTGGAGAAAGAGCGTCCAGCTGCGGTGCTAGCATCCTGGAGCATCCCGTGCGCCAGCTGGGTTCGTATGGCTTCTGGGTATGCAGGGAGGGAAGGGGACAGGCACCTGCGGTCCTTGCAACCTGCAAAACGTGCCCCATGTCAGGGCTTTGACAACTGTTGAATAGAGGCAGAGTTTTCAATAGGCAGGTGGGGCTGGGGTTTCGGAGATCTGGGTTGGTTCCCTGGCTCAGCCCTGGCTTGCCTGGGTGACCTTGGCACGGTTACCGCAGGTGACCTTGGCTGCTGGCTTTGCTGAACTTTGGCTTCAGACTTCCCAAACTAAGTGTGTTTTCAGTTGGAGCAAAAGCGCTTTGGTTTTATTTGAAAATACTACTGAGGGATGGCAGGGGGAGAGAGTGTGAGAGATTAAGTCTGCTCGTGGATTGGATCAGAGTACAATATTTTGTCTCCCACTGTGCTACCAGCTGTATGAGAGGAAAATGTCAGAAATCCTTTGCAGCAGGCAATTACAGCCCGACGGCAGGCTGCTTACTGCCTAACCTCTGCTAGTTTAGGTTTATATCCCCAAACAAGGGGTTGTCTCTCTCCCAAAGCTCTTTGTTTTCTACTTTCTTGTTAGGAGTCTGAACTGCCTTCGTGCCTCTCAGTGCGACCCTTGGAGGAGAGGTGTGTAGTGGGAAGAAGGAGAGCTCAGCAGCGGTATTGTGCTGGTCCCGTGGAGAAAATGGGCTTCCTGTCAATCCAGAGCATGCCCCCTGTAGTGTCTCGTGAGCCTCTTCCTTCTCCTCACACTGTTGCATGTGAGCTTTATTTCTCCAGCCTCCACAGCGTGCGTTAGCTCTGCGTATGTCTGTCTGGAAAATCATTTTGCTGCTCCATGCCCGTATTTTGCAAACTTCCCCAGGCCTGTTATTTCTCTTTTATTTCTCTTTGCAATACCTTTTATCCTGGAATGATCTGAACTTAATTTAATTGCCATTTGCTCTGTGCACATGAAAAAAAAAATAAAAAATTATCCCAAGCTCCAGACAAATCCCTGTAGTACCCCATGAGTACCTCCCTTCAAGCTGATACATTTCTGGTCCTTATTGTTCCTTTGTTCATTCTGCTTAAGGCAGCATTAAACAGGAATGAAGGTGAGTGTAGCTGAGCCAAATTGGAAGCTGATGAGTAATAAAAAAATTGCTCTACATTTGTGTAATGAGGGGTGGAGTAAAACAGCCTAATGTTGTGAAAACACAGCCGGGAGGAGAGGGGATGGCTCGTGTTATTGCTGATAAGCACTGAAGGTATGCAGCACAGATCAGATCCTGTGGTCAGGGGTGAAGTGGATCCTCCCTCTGTGCTGATGTGGTCCTACACAGCCTGCAGCAGACAGCAGCGGTACGACAGCGGGCGCTGGACCTGCACAAAGCAAGCTGCGGGACCAAGTGGCTGCAGTGGTGCCTGCTGCGCACCCTCACCAAAGTGCTTTATCCACGTTTGTCCCCACACCTCGTGCACCCCAGCCCGTCCCCTCGTGCAGCTGAGTGTCCGTGTGTCCTGAGCCCTGCAGGACAGACCCCCACGCTGCCAGGGAGAGGAGAAAAGAGCCCCGGGGGGGGGGGGGTAAGCCTGCCCTGGTGCGTGCATCCCTTGTCCCCCAGCTGCCCGGAGCGGGCTGAGGCAGGCCGGTGGATGCTGCCGTCGCTGAGAGCAGCGCGGAGCGGGACGTGCCCGCACAGCTAACGTACCAAGGGAGGGCTGACAGCAACTGAAAGTTCATTAGCACTCGCCTCTAACCACAAACGTACTCGCTGCACCGTCTGCGCAGCGCCGAACTCTAACTTTGCAGACATTTCCCAGCAGGACTCGTGGCAGAAAGAGATGACGTTTAAATGCATTGGTGGTGAAAAGCAGAGGCCTGGCGAAGTGCCATCGATTCTTGTCCTAGAAATATCCTGAGCGGGCTCTGGCCGGTGGGACCAGTGCCTCTGTGGCACCGCTGGAGCCCTGGCGTTCCCACCGCCCCTTATGGCCTCGTCTCACCCCGCTGTGTCGGGGGCACCACCGCCGGGCTGGGGGGAACCCGTGAGCGTGTGCGACCACGAGGAGGCCCGAGCGCGAAGTGCTTTTGTCAATCTGCACGTTTTCTTTAGTTTTCAAGGTACTTTGCAAAAGCACTATCATATATAATTGGTTCTGGATTGCTGCACAAACCCCATTCAGATAACACTTGTCACCTTGGGAGTAGCTAATGATACGTAAAGAGCCAGCATCAGCGTGCCGGGCTGAAGGGCTTTATGTACATCTCTGTTTCCTTATCTTTGTGTTTTTGAATGTCTTGAAGAATAAACATACCCGTGTATTTTAAGCAACAGCTTCCTTGCACAGATCTGTTCTGTTTTAAATCATTGTGTTCCTTTAGCAGATCAACATTATTGTGCTGCTCTTCTGATGCAGTGCCAGTTATATTTATTTTCTTAGCTGAAATTATTTCCTCAGCAGATTTGCCTTTGAAAGGACACAGCTCTGAGGATATCTTGTTTAAACCTACGCTCGTCTAGCTGCGACTCTGCTCTTGTGATAGACACCTTGCAGATAGGGAACGATTCATTATTATGGGAAAGCAAATGTTCATATTCGAGCCATCTTAGAAGTACATCAAAACCTGTATGAAACAGACTTTAAGCAAACGAACTATAAAATTCTGGTTTTGATGATCTCAGAGAATCCCTGCTGAAAGTAATAAGGCAGCATCAGGCAAAAGACATTCTAGGCTCAATATTACCAAGTATTAATTATTGTTATCTCTTTGCCAGCTGATAGCAGTAGTTGTAGCCCTGCAATTTAGCTTTCCAGCAGAAAGAAAAGTATTTGATCAAAATTAGAAAATAAAGCTTGTTAGAAATATGTCGGACCTGAAACAAAAGCTGGTGCACAGTGGATTCTTCCCCCAAACCACAGCTGAGTGTGCCTCTGCTTTAAGGAGCTGGCTTTCAGACTGGTCCATGGCAGAGAGCAGCCCTGGCTGCTGCTCCTCCTGCAGGACATCTCACAGGGCTGCTGAGGGCAAGGAGAGGCCACGGGGGCAGGCGAGGGGAAATTCAGGTCTTTTCAAGTCTACAGCGTGCTCTCCAAGAAAGGCAACTTGGATGACTTTGTACAACAGTGACATCTGGTGATACCCATCAATATTTACTGTCTCCATCTGCTTTTTTTTTTTCAGAGGGTGGAGTTGCAGGCTGCAAAGTCCCTGTTACTTGGGAAGTAAGCTAAGGCAGGCACGTGGGCTTGACTCGAGACCAAGACCTGCCGGGGCTGCTCCGGGAAGCCAGCTTGCCCTGCTGGGGCTGGGTATGGCGGTGTTTGTAGGCAGGGGCAGGATGCAGACGTGTCCCCAGCAGGAAGGGTGCTGGCTGCTGTGGGAGTGGGTGACAAGCTGCCCCGAGCTTCCCGGGGTGGAGATCTCCATCCTCCTCCTGAGCCAGCCGGGGCTGCAACCCCTGCGGGAGTGCAGCCTTCTCGTAGCAGACCTCGAGTCACTCGGTGACTCCAAACTGGTTCAGTTTTTATCAAAACTGGCGAAACAGTATTCAAACTAGATGGAAAGTGCTCTCTACTGATGAGAAATATTTTTGCTGTTGTCAGCGCACCCAAGTCAAATAACCCAATGCTAGCAGGAGGCCTATGGCTAAAGCTACGGTCTGTTCCCTGTGGGGCCTTGCAGGGTCGGGGAGCCGGTACAGGCGGGTGACCTGCTGAGCACAGCTCCTGGCAGCGCAGGAGAGAAAAGCCCTGTGCCTCACTGCGGGTGGCACGTCCCTCTCCCCAAGAGGACGAGGTGACGTGTGAGCAGAGGACAGCTTCTGCTCGCCCGTCTTCTCCCCTCCTCAGCAACCTGCAGCAGGTGATCACATTCCTGCCCCCCTTTCCTCAGTAATTACAGCCTCTCCCTACCTTGCTTTGCACCCCTGCCTCTGTGATCTGGGGGAAAAAGGCCCATTTTCCATTAAATGGTCATCAAGGGTGTTTGCTGACCCATCTGTCTGATGGGGCTCTGTGTGTGGTACACTAGTTTGTGGCTTTTTTTTTTCCCTCTTCAGTATTCGTGCAAATTAAAACGTTTCGGAAGAAGGGGTTTCTATGGGTTAATTCAAATATGTGGAGTGTTTGAAAGAAATCAGGTTATTCCCTCTTTTCAAGGGATTAAAAGTGGCTTTAGGCCTAAATCCTGGCAGTGCATCCAGACCACCTTCCAGGATCAGTGCTCACAGGAGCACTTGGTGCCTGCTGCTATGTCTCTTGGAAAGAAGATCGCTGTGCTCCTGGGGGCAGGGACTTGGTACTGTCTTGTTCTGCATCTAGCATATAAATGATGCTTAACAAAGAGCTAATAGGAAAAGTGATGGTTTGAATATGCTAACGTGGGGGACGGAGGGAGAGGCCTGTAGTGAGGCTGAATTTGATTTCTTTAATATTAGGTATTAAACATGCAAAATAAGCAGAGTTGATGTGATTATTCCATACCTCTTTCTTTCCAAAGGATAGAATATGAACTAAATCACCCCTTGGAGAGCAATAGTAAGATAATGTTTTCACACCATTAGTCAGATGCTGAAATATCAATACACTTTTCCTTGGTAATACAAAGCCAGAAACAACAATCAGACAATGGTAACGGCTTGTATGCTGCCCAAGGAGCTGCTTTCGGTTCTTCTTGGAACCTTGCTATAACTGAGGAGCTGCGGCCACTGTAGGTTTGTTTCTAGGAAGTCCTGGGTCTCTCCAGGAAATCCACACCTCTGTGCTACTTTCTCTGGTTCGTGGGTGCCTGGAATTTCTCATGTGACACTGTGTTTTACATCCTCACAAAATACCAGGAAATATTCCAAAGGAAAGCTTAGGCTTGGATGTTTTAAAAAGCAGATAAATCCCTGTGACCTAAAGAAGAGGGAGAAAAAATATCCCATAGGTAAAAACAAGGTACAGATCCATACAGATGGACAAGGCTCTGAGAATCCTGTTGAGAAGCCAGAAGTATGCCCCATGTTCAATGCTCTTCAGTTTTAAGGGACTGTTTATTCAAACCTATCTGCTAGAATTTGGAAAACTGATTATCTCTGTGCTAGTGAGAGCACATCAAATACATGTGCGGTGCTAGATAAATTGTTCATTTTGAGAAAATGCATATCCTACCCGTGCTGGTGGTGTGGAGAGGCCTGATATGACTTGAGATAGCACTGTCCAGGGACAAAAGAATTAATGGAAAACTCAAAGGCAGTTTTTTCTTTGGTGATTTCAGGGAGGCAAAGAGTATACCAACCAAGTCACAGGAGTAGGCCACAACGGAGAGCCAAGCAGCTCTTGTTTCCTGTGGGTCTGTGCTGGCCTGCTCATAGGATGGGATTTGGGGGGCTGGATTGAGGGAGTAAGTTGACAGTGAAGGTTGGGAGCAACAGTACTGAAGTCAGTGGGGCTGCACAGGTGCAAGAAGAAATTCGGGTCCTTAGAGTTCCCTTACTGCTTTATTTCTGAAGCTGCAGGAGGACAGGGAGAGCTTTAGATAAGGTCTGCAGTGGTCTTAGTTGTGGCTGATTCCTGCTTCTATGAGGAACTGCAACTTCTGCCCCAGGATAACGATGAGGGGTTTTAATATCCTAAAAACTATCTGTTTTTTGCAAAGAGAGGCGCACGTGGCTGGAAAACCAAGTAGAGCGATGGGTGGGCTCCCCGTGGGAATTCCCCTACCAGAGACTTCCCAGAGTTTTCTGCAAGGACCAGAAATCTTTAGCTTTGCTTGGTGAGAAAATGAATGCAACCCGTTTCAACAAACTTCTTAGTTATACTAAGTGTGTCCTGCTGCATGCTCCTGAGTGTCCCCTGGACTCCAGATCACATCACTGGCTGCAGTTCAGCTTACCTGAGCTGGAGTCAAGGTGCCTTGGTGTGCCCACACCAACGAGCTCACCCTGCTCCTGGGCTCCTCTACCATCCGTAACACCTTCGTGGCCAGGAATGAGACTTGTTTATCCCTCTCTGCTCAAAACCCTCATACCTGGATTTCCTCAGGAGCCTCCAGAAGCTGCTTGTGCTCCTGGGAAGCTGGGGCTGTGCCCCCGTGTGTGCTTCTCTGCATTTCACCTCCCTAACCCCACCGGTATGCTGGAAACCAGAAGTTCCCTGGCAGTCCCTGGGGGATCCTTGTTGACTTTTATGGTCTCTAAAAGACCTCTGCGTGGATTTGTAATCATTCTACGTGTACACGGGGCAACACTAACATAACTGGTAATTAATTTGTTTTAATTGTTTTTATATAATCCCCGCGAGCGACCTCATGTTTTGTTTTGCATCTGTTATGTTTCTGACTCAAATTTTAATGCCTTAATGGGAACAGTGCCAACTGCTGTTACACTGAGCTATGAGCAATCTCCTGGCACACTTCCAGTCCTTTATTGTGGAACTAACTATACAGCACTGTAATTTAACTAGCAAAATGTGGCAAATCACTATTATTAATAACAATAAATCTATTTCTGCAGGTTGACAGCATTAAAATAACAAATTACTCTGCAAAGAAAGCTGGTAATTTTGGGTGCTTTCCACTGTGATCATTGCAGAAGTGTAATATCCATTATTAAGAGCCCTTTGGTGTCTCATGAAGGAGCTGTTTGCACATGACAATGCATCACGGCACTTACTATGGGGGAGGATACCGAGGCCTTGACCTTGGCTATTTCAGTAATCCATCGTTTAAATTTAAATGTTAATGTCAGGATGGGGCGGGTTAAGGAAAATTGTCTCCCTGCCCAGTTCCCCCCTTTTTTAATAATTCTGTCTCATCCAGTTAGTCAAATCTTAATGCCTGAGATCTTCATTTCTCCTGCAGTCTTCCCTTCTCTCCGTTCCGTGTTGCTGTCTTCAGCCTTGACTTCGTGGTGCCCTGCAGTGCACAAGTCCCCGGAGGTTTAGCGGAGTACTTGATTTGTGCGAGGCTTTAACCACGAGAGCAGTGCCCACCAGACACTCGTATTTTTAAGAGTTAGCAGCTGAACTCCTGCAGAGCACCACTGGGTTACAACAGCCCAGGCGTTTCAGAAGGACCCAGCTGAAATCAGGGGTTAAAATTACTTCCAGGCTGAAGTTCTTCCGGAATTTACTCACTGAACACGAAGGTCATCCTTAAGCTCTTTGAGCGGTCCATCTCTTAAATCTGTCCCACGCCTTTGTTGGGCAAACCTGAGCTGTAACCCTAGTCTGGGGCACTGGGGTGAGGCAAAACTAACTTTCTGCAGCTGAGCTGAAGGAAGCCACGTCAGCCCCTTTGCCTCTAAGCAACTGTAACGAGCAGCGAGTGCAATGGGAATGAATTGTGTGTGCCGGCTCCTCGGGGTGCGGGTGCAGAGCTGTGGGCTGGGGGTGGTGACAAGGAGGGAACTGGGGACAACAGGGAGCTTGGTGACTGCATGGGAGTTGGGGCTTGACTGACTTAACTGCTTATTTACTTTGGTTTTGTGCTTTGCGTTGGTGGAATAGGCATTCTAGTAAGCTTAAATGGGAGTTAAAACATTACAGGAAAGGGAATACTGGAATGTCTGCCTCGTGAGTTGCAGGCACCAAAATCTTGTTGTAAGGACAGACTGGTGAAGTCTGCAAAGTTACTTTCTGATCAAGAACTTATGGCATACATGAGGTTTTACTCATTCTCTTTGCTTATTATGTCGGGTCAGTGTGAATCTAAGTCCACTGAAGGTAATGGAGAGGTTGTTACTGGTTGTTGCCTCAGCCCCTTTGTTCATCCATTGAGCGGGCAAAAAAATTTAAGTTGTCATTTATGGAAGGGGAATGTGTGACGTGAGTGTCCGTGGCTGCCGTTCCTGCTAGCCGATGAAGGTGCTCCCTGGCTCTGCAAGCTCTCCTAGCATAAGCAGGGACAGCCCTGGGCACAGGCTCTGCACCAACCATGAGTAACAAGTCATGGTGCTGGAAACTCTGTTGGGCAAGCAGATAAGTCTGGTGCAATTTGCCAAGTGATGTTTGAGCAGAGCATCAGCGAGTGTGGAGAAAGGGCAGACTCCACGTCCACTCTGTGGTGCAGGTGAAGAAGTCGCTGCAGGGTGGTTTGCAATGGGTTGCCACATTCCCTCTTAAATCCTTGCATGCAAAAGGAGTGGCTTAGCACTGCTGTAGCAGCAGGGGACTGTTAGTGTTTTGATTGTTTTTTTTTTTTATTTGTCTAGTTTCAATTTTGCAGAGGGAATTAGGAAGGGAAGGCTGGAAATCCCTTCGACACTTCGTGCTTATGTAAGGCGGAGGAGATTCATTTCCTCACCCAGGAGGCTTGCAGCAGGACAGCACCTGCCTTCTTCCACATGGAGCATACGTGTCTGGCTGGTGGCTTCAAAGTTCCCCGGGTAGAGCCCAAGCGCAGAGGCTTCTCTTGTGGTAGCTCCAAGTGCTTAGTCAGTTTTCTTAATGATTAAAGTATCTCCCGGGTAGCCGAACGGACTCTGCAGGCTTTAATCCACAGCCGTCTGCAGCGAAGGTACCAGCCGTGCCATACGGAGCTGTTCAGAGAGATGCAGCCCCTTGCGAGCACTAATAGTAAAATGCGGCTTTGAGCTGTTATCCAGCCTAATCTGCAGATCAGACTGTGATAATTCAAGCTTAGCCAGTTCCACACCAGCTGCTGCTCTCCCAGACGAATACCTGCAGCTCCGAGGGGTGGTGGTGTCGATGGGTTGCTGAAGGGGCTTGGGGACCCCAATTCTCCTTAAAGAAATCCTGGTTTATTCCCTCTACGTCAGTTCTTTGCATCCCACTGTTTGCTTTCACCTAAAGGTCCTATGGCACTTGACAAGTGAGATGAAGGCACTTGACCCTTCCGAGTGGTCTCATCCTGCCGATGCTCGAAGCAGCCAGATCCTTGGTCTGGCACGGCGCGGCGTGGTGATGCCTCCAAGCTCTTGCTCCACTCCTGGAGCATTCGGTTCGGAGCGTTACCCAGAGGTGTTGCCCAGCACAGTCTTTGAAGAGTCATGACAATTTTAAAGCGTGTGCTTGCAGCAAGAGCCTGGCTTTGGTGATCTACTCAGTACTGCACTGTTTACCCTTTTTTTTTTTTTTTTTTTCCTCTTGGCCTGTCCCTGTCATTCAGAGGCATGGGCACAACTGGCAGCTGTGTGGCAGGCTGACTGCTGGGGGATGGAACCCTCCTTCTTAAAACTCTTTGGTATTGCAGACCTTTGACTTCGGGAAGAAAGTTCATGCAAGCAGTAGGCCCTTGGCTTGATAGAGCTCCTGCCTGCAGGAGAGCGTGGTTAATTGAAATCTGAGGATATTTCCACAGTTATTTGAAATTCTGTTTTCTGCAGAAGCAGAGATATAGAGGAAATGTGCATTGCTGCAAAACTGCATTAAACACAAAGTTGGCAAGTCAGAAGTGGCGTAATTTATGCCTCCAAAAGAGTGTTTCATGGTGATTAAACTAAAAAAAAGCAAACAAAAAACACAAACCACACACACCATTAATGGAGTTTCTCTTATCTTAAAAGGCAGAGGCCAATGATACTGCAGATGAAAGGCATTGGATTCTGTGACCAGAACGGTTACCTGCAAATTAGCAATTGCTGCTGCTATTAGTGACAAGATAACGAGATACTAAAATAATGAACCCAAGTGCAAGCTACCTGGAGCTCATTCGAAATGCTAAGGGCTCCACTTTTAAAGATCTCATTCCTTACTCAGGCTGCAGCAGGGACTTGAAGCAAGATGGTGCTCTTGGGACAATCCCATCACTAACGGCAGGGTGGCTGTCTTGACGGGTCTCTGAATTTGCATGTTGGGAGTATTTTGGGTGGGCAAAATGACTGCTGTGTATGTGGCAGATGGCAGGGTGGTGGCTGGACATGGGGTGGGTGCATTTACTGCTCCTATTTTTGTTAGGGGACTACTCACGCAGAACCAAACCAGCAGAAAAATAACTTTTCTTTCTGCAGATAGCCATCATCATATATTGGCTCTGTTTAAAAACATCTGAGTACCTTAAGAGTGTGGTTTATTTTATTGGTTGGTTAATATCTAGATGATATCCCTTATCAGGTTTGACAGGTCAACTTCACGGCCTAAATAACTGAACAGCGTCTTTTAATGCCGAATCTCTGGCTTTTGTTGGTCTGTCTCATAGCTGGGGTGTTATCTAGCCTGTGGAATTTGATTTATTTCTGTGCTGGCATGTCCAGAAGAATCTGTGTAAAGAAAACAAACTGCATGTCCCCTTCACAGGAGATCTTGGCTGCTATTTCTCTACCCACTAAAAGCTTTATCACTCAGCCTTGTTATTACCATACTAAACGGAACACTTCAGAGCTTAGCGGCTTAACAAGATAAAAACATGCTTTGCGGTTAATGTGGTTACTGTAGGCATGCACATGGGGCCGGCGAGGAGAGCTGCTCACTTCCTGCTGGTGCAGCTGCGGATCGGCGGAAAATAACTTTGATAAAGCCTATGAAAGCAGGCAATTCAAGATATGTTTTAGCTTTATCGGGGTAACTCTCTCTACGCAGACGTAAGGTAGAGGAAAGTATCCTTTCCTCCCCTGGCCACCCTGCCATGTAATTTCTATGCGAACTAAATTTGCTCTCCACCATGCTTCGTGTCTGTGTTCTTCCTCCGGTCAAGTGCTGTTGAGTGCAAGGGTGTTTTCCAATTCAAAGGGACAGACTGGGATTCCCCTGCTGACACCATGTCTTGAAAATAGTCCAGGAGGCCTTTTTTTCCCTATGAGTAAGGAGTCTTGTGCCATCTGAAATGTGTACTTTTTGGAAATTCATGACTTTGAGTGCGAGGTGAAGGCAGATGTCTGGATTCTCAGCCGCTAAAACTTCATGATAACTTGTTAGGGGTTTTTCCTCCTCCTGGAGTCCAGGTTTGACTCCTTGGGATACCACCAAAACACACGCCTTCTCTTGAAATACTTCTGAAGAAGTGAGTTTGCAAGTTTAGCTCTGGGATCCTTTTTATGGACCTTCTTATAATTTCTGAATGTATCTTCATTTTCTTTAAAGCATTAAGAAATACAATAATTAGATAGTTATACAGAAGACTCCCGAAGGCAGCTTTCTATTTTGAGTTTAAGAAGCAGGAGACATTATGATTTGTCTCTTTGTTGGTTGATCCTGTTTACGAAGGATCAGTTTGTTACAAGAGCACGTTCAGTCCTTTTTTCTCCTTCCCAAAACTTCATGGGTCTGGCTCCCTCTGTGAGACCTTTTTCAACCTTGCTTTGACTTTTGCTTGTTTTTTTATGGTTGCTGTTAATACTCTATTTTTATTGCTTCCTTCCTCTGTCCCTATGTTTTGTTTCTCTCTTCTTTTATACTGAAGGATAAGCTGTCTTCTCACAGCGCGAGCACATTTACTATCCCAAGGCTCTTTGCTTAGACATTTTTAATGAAAGATGTTGTAAGAAAAAGAATATACATTTTCTGGGACACTGCTAATAAGGACGTTTCCGTGGCTGTCATCGCATACTAACTTCA
Organism: Anser brachyrhynchus; assembly: GCF_964034855.1. NCBI lineage: Eukaryota > Metazoa > Chordata > Aves > Anseriformes > Anatidae > Anser > Anser brachyrhynchus. The sequence goes on along the minus strand of NC_137710.1, from coordinate 7,089,197 downwards.
TATCAACTGAAATTACTGTGAGCTGAAAGATAGCCCACACTGGTTGTAGATTGCACAGCGTTGCTTCTCTGCTCTTTGCATCGTCTCTCCATCTGGATGGGGGCAGGACAAACAAATAACGAGCATCAGGATGAGAGGGACGGTGACACGTTATGTCAGATCGTGCAACTGCCTCCAATCTGTGCTCTGCAGTCCCAATCGTTTCATGTTGCGATGCGTGTTCCTCTCTTACAGGCTCCTGTTATCTTAATACCGTGTTGGTTGTGCTAAAGCTAGCAGTTAGTTGAATAGTACACAGATGTGTACATTTCAGTGTCAGAGTTAGTACTTGGAGCTATAGTTCAGTTTACTGTGGAAAATATTTTTCATGCACACAGCACGCAATAGAAAAGCTGTTTCCAGAGCACAGCTCCTTCCCAGTAATTATGGCAATCTTTCGCTCACCAAATGCTTAAACTCCCTTCTAAAGGTTGCAGTAGGAAGGAATAATAACCAATTAAAAATATTATTGACATTTACAGATAAGGCAAACTCTGTGGTGTAGGCATCAGGAGCAGGTGTTGCAGCTGGGGGAAAGGAATATTCATGAGCTACTTCTTGACGCTTCAGCCTCGTGACCTGCCTAGGAACCTTGGCTAAGAATTTATTAGTGCAGCCATTAATTATCTATTAGCACTTTAGATTATGCTTCCTTGTATAAATAGTTTATGAGGTGTATTCAGATGTTTCATTGTGGACCCTGTGCAATGCCGCGATCCTCCCCAGCCTCTTCTTTGCACGCAGCCTGTGCCTAGCAGGCTGGCCCCAGCTGGGTGATGACCGCAGGTACGTGACCTTGCACGGTTACAGGACAGCGTCTTGCCACGTGTGAGACCTTTGAAATTGTTGTGTGATACAAGTCAAGCTGCTTCTCTCTTCACTCAGCAACGTACATCTGGTGTGCTTAGAGCTTTGGAAATCTAAAAACACCGCATGATATGTTATGAAGAAAGACATCTGCCTGCATTCTCATGAGCCAGTTTGAGAAGGATCCGCACAGCATGCGGCCTTTCCTAGGGAAGCAGGAGAACAAATGGCACAATGGTGAAGAGTTGGTGTCCCACGGCCTGCACACAGCCCTCTCCTCTGTGCTGTTGTCATGCCCACTCTCAGCTCAGCACTTCTGTTTTGAAGCCTGATGTTATCACATGTGAGGAGCGGGGGTAGTTCAGTGAATCCTGTGTGCTCTGCTCATTGCTAGTGGCTCCGAAATTCACATTCACGGAGAAGTCGTGCCAGGGATGCGCTTGCCACACCAACATCTCCAGTTCATGCATTATGCAAAGTGTTTGCTGCAGTCAAATGCTGAAACAGCTGAAAACGAATTTAGTGCAAAATGTACACTTCGTGTTATCTATACTGATTGCAGTGTATCTTGTTTTAATTAAATAAGTATGGGATGTAAATTTTAAAAAGTCGTAATGTGAAGTAGTCAGCTTGCAATATTTATGTAAGCCTCATATTTCATAAGTGTTTGAATTCCATACTATTTCATATTTTTGCTGTTGATTTATGCTTTGAAATTCATCCTACCTGTTGAAAACGTAGATGTAGTGTCCACGCTTAGCTGCAGAAAGCTTGCTTTGGCATCTGTGAAGTTTCTTCTTGCAGACTGTGTGACATGGGAGTCTGATGTCCCCCTCTGCTTACGCTGGGTAGCATCTCAGGAGAGGATCTGTAGAGGAGATTGGTCTTTGCCAAGGCACTGAACTCATCCAGGAGGTGAGAATCAATTACTAAACCTGCATTTGAAACCTTAGCTGTGTCCCTGGTACTTAGTTGGAGTTGCTATGTGTGCTCCAAGAAGCAATCAGGTAGTTACAGTGAGGGAGGTAAGGCCGTACACGTGGTGACCGATCCGAGCCCACCTCTAGCTCTGATCTCACTGCCCCGAATCCACCTGATGTCACGGAGATATGGAGGAGGTCGCACGAACAGTTTCAGGTCTGCACAGTTTGGGGTATCTGTCTCATTTATTTTGTGAAAATCCTGCCTTTTCCACACATTGTCTCCTCTCCTCTGTTGAGGAGCATCTGAGAAGCCCCTCGAGGCACTGTCTTCCTCTGGGTGGTAAAGGTCTCTCAGGTAGTGGCAAAGGCCTGGAAGTGCCTTTTGGGGTGGCAAAAGAAAATTTTGGTTGGAATTTGAATGTTTAATGAAATAGATTCCTCAGGAAAAAAAAAAAAGGTGAAATAATCGCTCTCTCTGGAAATTTCAATTATCAGTCAAAATATCCTGAAATCAAAACCTTACTGACATTCAGCCTCAATTATATAAAAAGCATTGGGGATATGGAATATGTTCATATAAATGAGGTCTCTGATAACTGCGGGAATTTTCAATGTACTTAATGGATGTCAAGAGACTTGACCCTGTTTTGAATACCAGGGAGTTTTGGATAATTGAAGTTTGGATAATCTAGGTTGAACTGTAGAATTTAGCAAATTAAGACAACTTGAAGAACGTGTGTGAGTTAATTTTAGTTCTGACAAATGAAACCAGTTTAACTAGCTTCGAGACTAAGGCCAGCAGACAACACACAGTGGATGCAGTTACCCAAGGCATCCTGCACAACCTCATTAACGCCGTCCCATGCAGCGTGTGGAAGGATCCATGTACAGAGATGAAGGGTGATTTAATTTCTCCAGCCTGCATTTAGCAAATGCTGTCAATAGGGCTTTCAGCTAGCACAAGAGCGACTTCTGTGATGGGGATTTGTGTCGTCTTGAAAGCGAGCGGAGACGTGCGAGTGCTGGTGACGCAGCAGGCTGTGTAATGGCTATTGATGGTAATGATATGGCTGCTAAGAGGCAGAGGCGAGAGAGAAAAGTGCAATTCACCCAAGACTGCAGTTCTCAGTCTTGTCTAATATCCCCGGTGCATGAGTTCATTCTCCTCTCCTCTCTTTTCTCCTCCCTCAAAATACATGCTTTAAATGAATATTTTAATATAGTTCTAGATTTCCAGGAAGAGGGAGGAATAAATTATTAAGAGTGAATTACCAGTACAGAGGTTTACGGATACAAGGGATACAAGATTTGTGGGGAAACATAGCGTCCTGCACTACATCAGCTGACAGCAGTTACAGAAATCTGACAGGCTCGCAAAAACATCTTCATCTGACAGGTCGGAACAGATTCTCTGCCTGGAAGTTTGTTCATTTTCTCCTGCCTTCTCATAACAAGAAGCAGTACCTCTCTCTCCTTAGCACCTTTGCTTTGAGTACTAGAAATATTTCAAAGGGAGAAATACTGAGGGACAGCAGAGCTGTTCAAGTGACAGATGCTGCTGCTGTGTCCAGGGAACCCCCGGGGGCTGTTAGCATTTCTTGCTGAGCTGCAGCTCCTGGGCAAGACACCTGACATCAGTAGGAGTCTGTCCCCTAACTTTGTAGCAGTCTGGGTCTTAGTGTGTCTTCGAGTATAACGCTGTGATGTTCGTTCTTCCTCTTCTGACTGGGGAGGGAAAAATGCTAGACAATGTAGTGCCTAGGCAGCAAGAGAGTATTTAGATGCAGATGATACGAGAAGCAACGATGGAATTTTTGACTAATGCATATATTAAATATTTTGGCTGGTGCGTTGTGTATCTCAAAATCTCCTTCTCATCTTTCAAAAATATGTTCTCATTCTTAATATAAGCTCTTTTGGCAATGGGAGGGTAGTGACAGCATGGCAACTAACGAAGGCGTACTTCGTGAACATTTTAACTTGACATAGGCTCCGTCTGTCTGCAAGACTGTTTATCAGAAAGCATAACTGCTACATAGCATCGGTGGAAGGGTGCTCTGCAAGCAGCGTGTGTTAATTTTATTACACTAGCAGCTAGAAACCCCAGATCACCCTGGGGCTCTATTGTGCTTGGCTTTGTATAACCCTTTACCTTCTAAATATTCAAGGAAAAAAAGAAAAAGTGGAAAAAATGAAAGCTTTTTTCTCTTTTATAGGTGGGAATGGAAGCATGGAGCCATCAAGCGACATGCACAAGGTTAAATAGGATAGTAGAGAATATGAATCACCCCAGCTGCTGACTAGGGTCTTAAACACATAGCTGCCTTCCCCGCTTGGATCTCCATTTGAAAGCCATTGCATTAGAGTGGATAGAAAATTAACCAAGAAGGGTTATCTAATCCTGCTCTGAGAGAGCAAAAAATGCTCAGCTGTGGAGAGAGGGCTGTACTGAAGGATGAGAAACAGTAGAGCTTCAAATACACACTCCAGAGGATACTCGTGAGGTATTAGAGACTTGTTGGAGAGCTGGTAGGAAAGGGAGTGTGCATCAAAGCACGGAGGGGAAACACGAGGGGTAGTTAGACCATACGGCAAAAGGGGCTCCTTTAGGAAGGAAAGATAGGAGTAAAAGAAGCAGTTTTAATCTGGAGGTGTCTGACAGCTGGAAAGATATTCTCATCCTCACAGCTTTATTTCAGATAGCTTTCTTTGCAAACATCACCAAAAAAGGAGACCAGAAAATGCCAGCTATTTTCTACAGCAAAATTACCATGTAGAGAACCACAGGGAAAATGCCTTAGACCACAAACTGTAAACAAGCTGAGCCACTGGCAGTCTAAAAAACCAATGTTTTTTTTAAAGTGTATGCTAAAACCAACTTTGTTTACTTAATTGCAATAGAACATTGTATTTTTCTTAATAGAAAATTGAGAAAACCTGGAGGGCGATTCTGTGGTTTGCAATAAATAAACACAAATGTGAAATCGAACACTACCCAAATTATAAAAGCTAAGTACATGAACCGCCCCCCAGTACAAACTTGTCAGTCAAGTGCCAACTGTCAAGAGCTGGCTACTTTTCATAAAGCGCAGTTCTAGCCTTTATCTTAATGTCAGTGCTTTGTTATGATTGACCTTCTTCTGGCTGGAAGCCCACTTAAACTAAACAATGCGATTCTGTTCTGAAGAGGGCGAATAGAGAATGCATTGTTACTTCGTAAAATGTCTTTGGATGCAATCCCAGATGGGAAGGAAGCGGTGTAATTACTGTACTCAATACAGAGCACTGTAGGGGCATGTGAGGCAACCGGTCTGCAGTGAATGAGGAGCAATCCTACACCTCTGCTGACTGTGAGGCTCTACTAACAGGGCAATTTTCATATTAGTGTTTTATTTGTTCTGCTTAAGCAAAAAAATCTGCACTTGACCACTGTAAATCAAAAATTCAAACCAGACTTCCTGAGAAAATAAGGGGAAAAAAAAAGTGCTCACAATGGCTGTTTGAGATGGTGAGCACAGCCGTCTAAGCCATCTTTTCTTTTTTTTACTTGTAGAAAGTAAGCCATGTTCTGTGTCAAATCTGACGAAATCATGCGAATTCATCTTCTGATTACAACTCCATTAAATATAATCTACGCTACGAAATGTGTCTGGTCTCAGTGCTAGAATCTCTGCTCCTGAACTTGTCACAAAGCAGAGTATGAATGGCCTTTTAGCACATGTATTTATTATGGTATGAATTTCCCTGAACGCTGTTTTTATAGACTAGCATAGAAAGCACATTCATTGCAAAGCTTTACTGCGCTGTGACGAGAGACTTCTCTCTTAAGTGGAAAATGAACTCAGTTACGCTATTGTGATTCAGCTTTATCTTAAAAGCATCTCAACAGAGGAGTGGGGAAGGAGGTGAATTATTACGGTCGCTGTATCTTCCCCTTGTGAGAGATGTTTTTTGCCATGCACAGCTCAGTATTGGAAGATGAAATGGGCAAAGGACTTGGGAGAAATTACCATTGCTATTTTACAGAGAAGGAACATAGACCTATAACTACTCACAGCCACTTGGGAGGCTTGACATAGCCAGGAACTGAGTGCAGCCTCTTGAGATGCAATCCAGGTGCTTTCCTCCCCAGGAAAAGCTCCCGTTTGGACAAAGGCTCCATTATGTTGAGTGCCATCCAAAAATGAGACAGGCAAGGTCCACATCCCAGCAGAAACTTGTGAGCTAAGCCATATGAAATGAAGTGCAGCCTCACTCAAAGGATATGAAGTGCAGACTGTTCAGGATTAATCTAAATACCTAGGAGGTTAGTATATACAACCTAAAGCATGGCTGTGCCTTGCTAGTCTTACGGAGCTTGATTCTGTCCAAGAGCTAAAACAGGTGCTTCTCTTCAGCCACACACCTCGTTTTCTTGGTATTTCAGCTCGTGGTTTTGCTGCTGCCTTGTACCACCCCTGCGATGCCTTACGTTGGTGTGATTGGTACAGCTGGTGGACTTCGGGTTGATTCATTGGCAGTTATCTTATGTTGACACCAGCTCTGGCTACCAGTCAAAATGTACAAGAGATGTGTCGTAAGCCCTTGCCTGACTGTGGCATCCTCTACGTGGTGTGACACTTCTGTCCTTTCTTACGCTGAATCATTCTTTTTTTGAAGAGGAAAACTATAGGATTTTCATTTAAATAATGTGCTCTCTGGGTCTCTCATGGAACTTTATCGTGCAGAAGTAACCTGGAAAATGTTTTACTTCCCAGGATCTGTGCTGGAAATGCCGTGTATTAAATGGATGCTTTGTTTCAGTGTGAAAGAGGTAGCTCCAGCAGCTCTCTGGAACCCTGATGTGTTTTTGAACAGCATCCAAAGTTTGGGTCAGGATAGACAGGAAGCCAGATGGGGATGTTTCTGTATTTTCCGAGTCAAATTGCCTCACATGCCATAAGGATTTTTACTCTCTGGAGAGCCCAGCTGCCATGGAATCAGAACTTTTGCTTCCTGCGGTGCTGACAGATCTACCAGCCACTGGGCCGAAGGCATGTTCTTGCGTGGTGGAGCAGACAGGGCCTTCCTGTGTGTTTGGATAGGTGTTCGTTCCTGGAAAACTTCTGCAGAGACATGTACGTGGTCCTGCAGGAGTGAAAGGTTTGGTGCCACGTGCAGACGATGGATGTCTTCACGCACGCAGTGATTCCTTGAGACGATCGCTGGCTTAGTGCTTAGCATTCCTTGGGGACCATTTTTCATTATATCTGGTGTTTTCTAAAGGGCTCTATACTTTGACAGAGGAGCTGGAAGTCAGCCATGGTGATTGAAATTAAATGGAAAAAGGAGGATCTTAAAAAATATTTTTTAGGAATTTTTTTATTTCTGTAACAGTTTTACAGAGGTTGTTGCTGATGTGCACAGAGGCATTTCAGCAAGGAAGCATTCTACCAGCATTGCTGTTTTTCTTTTTTTTGCTGGTGGAATTATTATTAGATTAGGGAGAAGAATACATCTGGGGGAGGGGGGAGGTCAGTGGGAACTGGAATTTGGATAGATCTGAAGGGGCGACTCGCTGCTTGAATTGCTGCTTGAAATGAAATTGCTTTTGATCAGCCAGAGAGAGCTGCTGGCCTCCAGCGCACTGATCATATCTGTGGCGCTCGGGCTGCTCTCAGGTGAAGATCGGGAATTCCAAGCCACAACATCTGGAAAGCAAAGTAAGCTCCTAGCAGCGATGTTTAGGGCACTGAACGCTCTGGGTGACATTATTTGCCCGTGAAACGAAGGTGAAATTGATTGAGAAACACTAAAGAGTGAGCGCTTGGTGCGTTTGGTGCCTGGCCTTTGCATTTTGTGCTGGGTGTGTTGCTGCCAGTTCTGTTCCTCAGTGCCTGTGGGACGGCTCCTGCCAGGGCTCCCTTCGGCTGGGCCTTCCCAGCTCAGCATGGGCAGTTCCCTGTATTTCTGCTGGCACCTTGTGTTTCGGCTTCGCAGGGGTTTGGTGTCCGGTGCTGGCCTGGGCCAGGTGGGCTCTGGTGGGTGAGAGCAGCAGCTGGGGACTGTGCTCTTTGACTTCAAAAAAGGCACAGGGAGCTGAGCTCACTGCAGGCCCCCTTGGGTGAGATCTGGGGGGACAGAGCCGCAGAGCAGGCAGTCCTTGGGAGCTTTCTGGGAGGGCACCGTCTGCAGCCCGTGCTGCACCGAACGGCTGGAAACTCCTGGAAATGCGTCCTGCAGCCCTCCGTGGGCACCGTTCACATGTGCAAATGGTCACACTGCCACGTACTGCTCCGTGTCACAGCCACCTGCTGGCCTGCTGCGATCCCAGGTACAGGATTTGCCACCTGTGCGACAGGCAGGGCAATGCCACGCACCAAAGCGTTGGGTCCAACAGCTGGGAGAAGGCTCTGTCTCTTGCTAGCACAGTCGCATGCAACAGCAGATGAGGTTTTTAATTCCTGTCCCCTCTTTTCCGTACTGGCTCGGTACGAGCAGCTAACTCCTTTTGAATGGAGAGCACTGGAGTGTGATTTGTTTTTTTTTCCCTAACCTACTTTAACTAATTTTCAGGATGCTGGCAATTGACATGCATTATTTATACTGCTGCAAACCTCATATTTAGGATGAGAAATCCTGCTGCCAGGCTTCCTGCTTCTAATAAGCATTCCTTTCAGTGAGTTATCTCCTCGCTCAGCCCAGGGCTGCTCTCGCCAGGGACCCAGCTGGCGTTACTTGATGACTTTGTGGCGTGGGGAGCCTGACTGGTGCAGCTCGAGCGCTGCTCATCAGCACAGACACAGGCTCCTCCGCCAGCGACGGGAGCGGGACGAGGCAAAGGGAGAAGCTGCAGTGGGATTGAGTGACAGAAGTCCTGATTTTCCGTGACCTGCTGTCATGTGCTGCTGCTTGAACCTGTGCAACCTGAATTTAAAATGCTTCCATCTTCCTCCCCCTGCCACTCAGCTTGGATGACAACAGAAGGTGAAACAGTAGGACGACCGGCGCAGTCCCTGGAACAAAACGCTTCGAGGTTCCTAAATCTGTCTCTGTCACACTGGATCAATTGCCAGGGCCTACGCTGCCACCTCTTTTTGTTCATTTGGAAGATAACTCATTCCTTAACAGCTGAAATGGCTTCTGACAAACCTCCCCTTTGAAAACTGCGCTCAAGGACACTGCTCTTTCACTGTTTGCTCAGTCAAAAATATTCTGGGGAGGATTTCTTTTTCCCTTCTCTTTTATCTGAGGCAGCATAATAAAATACCTTAGATAAACAAATTTATTCTTGGAGGGATGTTTATTAAGCGCTGGCAATCCCTAAGATAAATAATTTCTCTGGGAGGAAAAAAAAAAAAGAAGTGGAAAGTAGGCCAAGGAAATGATGGCGGTGCCGGGGGTGGCGCGGGACGCGAGGACGCTCCCGCAGTGCCATCTGCAGGGGACCCCAACAGGGCCCCGGCACCGCTCCTGCGGGGACAGAGGGGCCTGGGATGGGGTGGGGAGGATTTTCCATCATTAGGAGCTCATTTTCTGAGGATTTGGGAAAAGCACAGAAACGCCACGTGACACAGGAGGCACTCTGCAGACGCTCGGTGAAGTGTCCGACGCAGCTTACGCGGCATGCGGCCAGCTGCAGGAGCGGCCCGGGAAATCAGGCAGCAACGTGTGACAATCGCGAGTCGTTGCTCTTACTGGAGAGACCCAGGCAGGGTTTCAGGGAGGGAGGTGTGGGGGGAAACGGTCGTGTCGGTTTGAGACAGATATTTTTGTTTTCAGTCTTTTTTCAGTGAAATGAAAACCACGAAACTTTCATTTTGGGTCAACCCGAAGTGTCAGCTTGGATCCAAAATGAAGTGTTTTGTTTTGATTCGGGGTTATTTAACTCCTGGTTTCCTCTTTCCTATTAACTTAGGTGACTTTTAACGTGAGGAAAAAACACCTCAAACTGAAAAACCAGAAAGTTTCTTTTCGAAAATACTAAAGGGAAGAGCAACAGCATTCCTGAAATGAAGCTTTTCATTTTAATGGTGTCTGAAATGCAGTGTCTTGAATCCTCTCCTCCTTTAGGTTTCCCTCCTAGCAGCAGCCTTCCTGTCCCTCACCCTGTTTGCTTCAGTGACAACCGTTCACCAAGTTCATCTGCCGTGCAGTTAGATATCTTTAAAACTCATTTCTCAGCAAATTTATTATCTGTCAAACCTCTAATCTCTTTTCTTGAATGGATACACCACTTTCCTAGTGAAGAACCGAGTTACAAAGTGACACGTCCCAGACTATGCTAAAAAATGCACGGCGGTTCCCCTGGGACTTGGTCCTCAGGCCTACCTTCCTGCAACCCTTCTTTCCTTAATTGTTGTAAGCTGCTGGGTAATAAAACATAGCTGTCGTGTAACAGGACTGCACTGGGATGCGATGTGCTGATTGTGGAAGGAAATTGTGTGAGTTTGTTTTCCTTGAGAGGCTCCTCTAATAGATGACATCCACTGAGCAGCAGGGGTCAGCTCTGCAGGTCGCTTTGGCCACCAAATGCGGCTCAGCTCCAGGCAAGTTTCGGAATGGGAGAGATCAAATGGATATTTTCAGACTTGCATTTAATGACTGATTTTTTAGGTTTGCATTGCTGGCTGGGGATAGAGGAAACTCCAAGAAAGCGTTTTAGCCTGCGCATAGGAAGAATGGGCTGAGTTTGATACAGGTGTGAACTCCAAGAAGGCTCAGATCAGTGGAAGCATGGAAGGCTTAGGATGTGCTTTCCCTGTGCACTGTGGCATTTTCAAAGCTACTGCTGGAATGCCAAAAGCCCATGGAAATGTATTCTTGCAATAGGAGTAGGTCTTCCTTGGAAGCAGCTCCACAGCAGCTTGATTTGACCTCGCGGGTTGCTGGTACCTCTGCACCTCGGGGAGGCGTGGGGAGGCACACAGGCTGCCTCTGGTCAGGATGCTTCTTGAATTGCTCTTTGGCCATCTGCTAGCTCCGAAGTCTGCCGGTAATGGTGGGCAGTCACTGCATTCTTGGTGTCATCGCCACGTGAAGCTCTCCCAGCTGTACCAGGGGTTTTGTACAGGCATGCTTTCTAAGGAAAAGCCTGGATCGCACCAGTTATACCAGAGCCACCGCAGTGAAGAACGGAGACGAGCTGTTCTGATCCTGGTGAAACCACGCTCAAGCTTCAAGAACAACAGGGGAATGGGATTTGGCGAGAGGGAAAAACCAGCTCTTCAAGGACAGATGAAGTTCTTGTAAAAGACAGAAGAAACAGCCTGAATTCTTCTCAGTGGCTTTCAAATACAATTTGCTTTCAATTTGCTTCACGTAAAAAGTAGCTGGGGGGATCCCACAGGTCAGAGTGGGGCAGATCCTTAGCGAAGGTGAGACAGCAGCTCCTGCTGCCTGCTGGGGACTGTGTGCCTGCTTGGTGGACTCGGTGGGCTCGGTGGGCGGCAGTGTCTCTGGAGGCTCCAGCGGGCAGGACGCTGGGCTCTCCCCCTCCAGAGAGACGCGGAGCAGTGGGCAGGCTGCTGCCGCCGCTGAGACGGCGCAGGCAATCGCACGTCTGGGAGTGTTTTCAACTTTCAGGTGTTGAGGTGGAGAGGGAAGGGAAAGAATCAGAAATGGAAAGAGATTAATTTGCAAAGCCTGTCTGCATTTTTTTACATAAATTCTGCTCCGCATCCAGACGTGTATGGCACAGGCTACAAAATCCCTGCTTCTGCTGTAGGCAGAGCAGAGGATAAATATATATGGATGAATAAACAAGGCAAGTAATCCAATCTCGTTGCTAGCATTCAGTTCCTGCACTGTTGCTCTAGGCAACCAGCTTGAGTGGGGATATTGTCTATAACCTTAAAAACTGATTATAGGCTACTTCACTGCCTCATACTGTCTTAAAGAGGATTAGAAGAGAGTGTAAAGCTGGCTTAGGCACTGTGTTAACAAAGCCTCAAAGGCATCTGCAGATTTCCTTGTTCATGAAGTGATTAACTTATTTAGTAACTGTGGAAAAAATGTGAACATTCGGGGAGCCGGGCTGGTAATAATTAAGAGATGTAATTCTGCCGTCGCGAGCCTGGCTTGGGCTGACAACTGTCTGTGTGTCACCCGAACACATCGGGCTGCGTTGCCGAGGCGCGGGGCTGGTTGGCGTTCGGGCTCGTGCAGGTTCCCTCCATTGTTTTCCGGCTGGAGGAAAGGAGTGTGAGCGGTGCAGAGGGGGAAGGAAAGGAGGGGCCCTGTGCCAGCCGTGCCTCTCGCCTGGTTTCCTGACGGGCTCCTGCTTGAGTTCTGCGCCTTGCTTTGGACAGCACAGGCGAAGCATTTCGGATGAGCTGCCGCGGGTACGCTGCGCAGGGCGGGCTCGTCTGCCAGGTACCTGTGCCTGCCGGAGGAAGCACGCCTCGGCGCCTCGCTTCCTGTTTCAGCTGCTTTTAAACTTCAGAAAAAAAAAAAAAGGGGGCAATAAAAGCAGCAGAACCGAGCTGAAGTCTGCCGGTGAGGGACAAACACAAGGCAGCTGAAGGGGGAGTGCCACATGATTGCAAACGGGAGGTGAACCGGTCCTGGTTTCAGTTTTTGACAGTTTGACGGCAAAGCTCAGCAGTGCCTTTCTTTGATGGTAATGAGGCCAGCAGGCCCGCAGGAGAGCTGCAGTGGGGCTGAGGCTCTCATCCCAGCTGAGGTAACGAGCCTCCGTGCTGTCCTGCCCCTGGCCAGCGTGGTGGCTAGCCTGGCACTGGGATCCCATCAGCTGGCTCAAACTGGGGCCTGCAGCACTGCTTCCTAACGGGGAAATCCCACCAGGCCGTGGCAGGAGTTAGCTTTCCCCGGCCGTATGTTTGGATAAAGACTCATCGGTACTTCCTCAGCTCTCCCTGGAAGCTTGTTTCCAGCTTTTGAGATTCCTGAGCGTTTGACTCCCCCCACAGGCAGGAGCAATGACCTCTCGTGTCGTTGCCCACAGGGCCATAGTTCGTAGTTTTCAGTCAGTCTTTCCCAGATCACGTCCTTACCTCCTCAGAAGTTTCGTGGAGCTTGTCTCTTCCGGTCTTTCAGTAGTTTTTATGGATACCTGGCCACCTCCTCTCATAGCTGTGTGCAAACTCATATGGCTATTCACGACTTCTGTTTCACCTGTAGACTCCCTACAAACACATCCAGGACACGTGTGAGAAATTGCTCGCTCCTTTAGGTTAATTTCTCAAGAGAGTTCCAGCACAGGCATAACTGCATTCAGAAATAATGTTTGTACAGGTGATACGCCATGACTGCACACTCGTGTAGTTGAAGGGAGGGGAGCTTTAATAAAAATGTCTAATTGGAGCCACCAGTATGCTGCACAGTTTTAAGTATCTGACCTGTACATGAAGGAATTTTCCTCCTGCGCTTGCTAGCCTGGTGCTGACTGTAAGATCTGCCTTCCCTTTTTGAAAATGATTAGTGAGCTGTGATATCAGTTGCCCAATTTGATGATCACCTCAGGGTTCGATGTCGCATGCGCTCTGTCTCTGACAAACGGCTTTTTGGAACTGAAAATATGCAAATACTGCTGGATATCTTGGCTTGTGTCTATCCTGAAAGTAAAACAAGTGGGTTGAAATAATGCTCAAACCAAGTCTTCAACTTCAGTGTGTTCTCAGTTTGTGAAGATCCTCAAACACCGAGGCTGGCGTTACAGGAATGAGTGATCTTAGAAATGAAGGTTACCTGGTCACTAGCACTTCTTGAATGGAGCCTCCGTTTTTGTCAGACCTGACCTGGTTGATCTGCAAGAACTCTTCAATGGATGTACAGCCCATACTTCACACTTGTAATTTAAGTTTTCCACCAGGTCAATATTTTGTTGTTTGACGAGATGATTTCATGGATTCTTACAGAAGTTCCATGCATATATGTGTTCTTATTGGAAAAAATGAGGAGATGAGAGAATTGCTTTATAGCACTTGTCTTTATAGCACATTGTCATTAAAATTTGAGCTCTTTTTTTATCCAAAGCTTACATGTACATACAGCAACAGGAAGATGAGGATAATGCCTCAGGAAAGAGATTCTCTGAAGAAGTAATGTAAGAAGAGCTTCAAACTGTGAATGATTTAAAGCAAGGGAATTGAGTGCTTCATGTTAAATCAATATGGGAAAGTGTGAGGTCCACGAGCTTTCTGTTGGTGGATGGAGATATGTTTTGATCTAGGAAGAGTGAAACAGCACTTTGTGTCTTCCATCTCTCCACTTGTTTTGCTGTTATTACTTCAACCCCAGATAAAGGATGGGATTTTTGAAGGCACATTACCTTGACCTGTTCACTTTGTCACCAAACTCAATTGAAATGATAAAAATTCTGCTTCTCTTTCTACTTCTGTCTTCCTCAGGAGAGGGAAATTCAAGGCGGTGAATGGAAAGACAGCACTATTGGTTTAAGGAAAACAATTAGAGACCTATGTGTGTCTCCCCACTTAGCTTTCTGCAGGAAAACAGGTGCTTTCAATGCTGCTCTAGTGTTAACAGCTCTTCTAAATCTGTCATTGTAACTATGTGCGTTTGATTCAGCTTCTCCAGAAGAAACCGAAGTAGCATCTTATGGATGAAGAATCTCCATTTTAACCTTTACAAATGTCAATTGTTCTAAAGTTATATGCAGTACTTAGCATCAGGGCTAACTCACCGGTTATTAACAGCATCCCTTGCTGCTCTTGAAAATACATTCTCAGTAAGTGTTGGCTGGAAAACAGCTTAAGTACTTGGTAGTTGTTCCAGTCCTATCTGGTTTCTTTCCCTCCTCTCCTTCTTCTTCAACCACTGTGCATTAACAGTTTTCCCATAATGATATCATTTTATCCACTCTGCAGCAGGCCAGAAATACTTACTATGTTTAGTTGGTCCCAGGTTATGGCATTAACTCATCTGGATCTTCATCTTAAAAAACACTACGGTAGGCGAGGTGTTGGATCTTTGATTCATGGGAGCTGCATTTATGTGCACCGGAGACTAGCCTGCTCCTTCCACATGGGGCAGGGCAACGCCAGAAAGCAGTTGCTGTTTTGGTTTGGTCTAAGAGGCGACTAAGCCAAGAGAGACTTCATATCTCAAGATCTGCTTCTTTAAGTCATAACCCTTAAGTTAATTTGCTTATTACATGGGTGAATTACACTTGCTGGCTTCAAGAGCTTGCTGCTTTCGCTGTCCGTGCCTGATACTTATAGAAGCTTTGGGAGGAAAAATATTTTTTTGCTGTGTTAGTGAAGGGAAACTGGTGGGAGATTCCAGTTGCAGAAAGCAGAGAGAAGTGGTACAAAACAGTTCATGCTCCACAATTTGACCTGCATCCAAGAAATCCACTGCAATATCGTTCTCCACATACCTAATGGTGCGTGGTTCCTGCTGAGACCTGCACGCAGAGGGGCTGAGTTAGCTGCAGGGAGAACATTTCTCTGGGCACGCAGCAGGGTCTGTCACACTCAGACATCTCCCGAAGAGCGATAGCTCCCTGATGTGAGGGCTGCTCAGCAGAGCGAAGAAACAGTGGCCTTTACGTGTTTCATTACCAAAGTCCTGGAATAACGCTTTAGGCCTGGTTCAAAGCCACATTTTTAATGAATGAGTAATTTTTTTCTCTTGTTCTCTGTCTAAACTGCTAGCTCCTCAAAACATGAAGGGAAGAGGAAGGGAAATTATTTACCTTCCAGCCTGCTCTGCTGGCTGACCAGCAGGTCCAGAGGAGGAGGCTGACAGGTTGAATATGTCACCGGCTGGCCGCTCAGGCAGGGAGAGAGATCGCGCTCCTTCCCCTGGAGAAAAACAGACGTGCTCTCTCCACCTGTGAGGAAAATACCGGTGTAAATCATTTCATCCATTTCTCCTCCGGGGAGTCATTTCTGTCGAGTTTTAAAGCCATTCCATGGCTGAAACTCAACCATTTGTCCACGTTCTCCTTTGGCCGCAGACGGGGCTGCGGAGGGAATTGGGGGCCTTCCAAAGCAAGCAGCCCGTGCCCGTCATCCCGCCAGGCTGCAGCACCTGCGGCTGGAGGCGGCAGAGGGGGAATATTAAAGACATCGAGCTGGGATTTGGTTGTGCGCTGACAGCTCCTTTTTGGGGATGAGCTGCTGCTCTTTTGGGTGTGCTTATCGACCTGCATGTGGTGCGGTGTGCAGGAAATGGTTAAACAATATAAACCACTCAGTCTAGTGGGGAATGAATGAGGTTACCGGGTACAAATATCCCCATCCGTCATGAAGAACTGGTCCCCTCGGTGGCCGTGACAGCTCCCTGGCTTTGGGCTGCTCCTGACCGTCTCCTGGTTCCACCCTGCTGGAGCTGCTCCTTCTCCACAAACCTAGAGGTGGTCTTTCAGTGGGAGTCACAGGAGCTTGACCTCATTGAATTAGCTTAGTAAAATGATGTGGTTAGAAAGGCTGTCTTTCTATGGAAAAAAAAGTTGTGCAAATTGTTCATATGACTTGCAGAAATGGTTATGGTCATTTATACAGGCTGTTAAATGTATTTCTACAGTAATGTTAGCCTAAAAAGGATTTCTTGGGTCAGGAAAACTGTTCCCTTTCTGCTGTGCGTGATCTCACTCCTATTTCTCTTATGAACTCACCCCAAAGCAAATCCCCATATTTTCATTCAATGGTCAATGGGAAATGGCTACGATGGGGATATTTAATCATCGTATCCTCTTTTAGCCATACTTCCACATCTTATGCACGCTCTCTCTATTCAGTATTCTTCTAAATCTGTTTGCTTACTTGAGGCTGTGGCAGCTTCCCAAGCAAACACGTTATTTCAGTTGTTGGGGCGTACTTTGTGCTTGTATTCAGTGGTGCCGAGGCGCTGGCTCTTCAGGCTGGGAGATGTGGACCAGATGAGCTTAGAGGTCTTTTCCAACCTGAATGATTCGATGATTTGCTCACCATCCGTGGGCAGGTAAAAGAATCTGCTTTTATGCCCTAAAAGGGCAGGTATGGGGAGTAGGAGGCCTGGATATCTTTTTTACCATGACAAACATTTTATCTGGCCTTGGCGTTTAATTTTCTTTACTGCATTTCCTCCCCCTGCAATGAGCATTCTTATCTTTAGCTGGTTTTATTGGTTGAGAACAAGTTTTTTAGGATATAGGTTTTCTTCCTATGCATATGTATAGCTCTGTTGTAATTATGGTCTCTGGGTACCACCCTAATTCCCACTATAACATCACCAAATTACACTTCAATAAATTACACATCATGGATATTAAATGCTCAGCTCAGTTTCAGTGCAAAATAAAAAGCCCAAATGATGGTAACTTAAACTGGCAATAAAATAGCCAGCATTACGCTTGTAAATACTTAATTTGCAAATGTTTAGAGAATTAGGCACCTGCTATAAATCCTTATCGTGGGCTCTGCACCCTGTTGGTAATCGGTGAGCTATATCTCACTTCATTATGCGCGAATGTGTAATTTTCCAAAAGCATAAATGTGGCCTCCAAGGGCACACACATTAATAGCATTCGAATGAACCAATTTGTTTCCTACCCAATGTGTTTATCTTCCAGCTCTTTGCTCTGAGTGCCAGTGGAAAGGTTAATGGCTCACAGTTCCCTGTCAAATGATGCACTGATTTAACCTCCGCAGTGTCTGGATCTTTCATTGTCTTTGGCCTGCGGTGTGGTGAAAGTTAACAGCTGCATCCTGCATGCTAGCTCGAATGTGAGAGGGTCTTCTTTAAATTATTGCACATGTCCAGGATTAAATGGGATCCCGTTTCCCTCTTGCTCGTCGTGGCCCTGATTCATTGGGTATGTGATGCTTTGGAAGTGCTTGTGCTTGCTTCAGCAAAGTCTTTATGCCATTTTAAACATGCTAATAGCCACTACAGCAGCTGGGTCCAGTCCCCTGCCAGAAGTCAAGCAACTCTTAGCTGAATCCATCCACGGCATTCCCAAAGTCAATGGAAATACCTGGGCAGGAGTGAAAGGAATGCACAGCCTGGACGGCCCTGTAGTCTGATGGATGGGAGGAAGTGTTGGGTGGGGCAAGGTGTTTTCAGTGATACCAGAACCAACAGGCAGCAGACCTAGTTAAAGTTGTGCTCAAGTTTGCAGAGATTTGTTGTCAACCAGGCTCAGTTTTGACAAACCGGGGGCAAACCTTGTTTTTAAAAAACAAATTGTATGCACTGATTTACCCGACTCTGATGAAAAATCCAATGAAATGTGCTTTTTCTCCCACTAAGATTTTTTTTTTCTTTTTTCTTTTGCAAAACCAGGACTCATCCAGAAAGGATTTTTGAGGAAGAGGCCACACAGAAGACCCTGTGAGGACTGTGAATACAACCACATTCCCCACAAACCAGTAGCTACCGCTCTGGGTGCAGGCTGGAAGAGCTACGAAGGCTTTCGGAGATGACACAGTCACCTCTGCATCCCGAGGGAAACCAGCCTTCCCTGGAGGCATGTGCTGTTGAACTCAGCCCTCTGGGACGTTGCTTCTGCTGCCAGTGGTCAGCAAATGGGTCACCAGCTGCACCTGGGAATGCCGTTCCCAAACAGGCTGCGATTTGCTCGCCCAGCGGAGGAGCATTTCTGGATGCACGAGCAGCCGAATCTTGGATTCCAAGTTGCCACTCGCAGCTGAAGTGTTGGCTGAAGTAAGTCATTAAGCAAAAGCTGAGAAGTACTAAATGTGCTCACAGAACTGAGGTTTAGTTTGAATCGTGGGGAAACAGGAAGGAAAACAAAAGAGATGAGCATTGTTTTCAGATAGAAAGAGTCGATATTTTTGTGTGCAGATGTCCATGTAGTTCAGGATATGCGTTTTAAAGACGGGTAGAAGTTGTCCTGATGCTCAGAGGTGCCAGACCCAAGTTCTACTAAAATTAATATTCAGCTTCTCCAAAAATGAAAATGTTTCTCTAGGTGCTTAAATATGTCTGTAAGTGTGGCGTTTTCAAGGGAACTCGAGTGAGGAGCAGAGTCATGCTGGACGAAATTAGGCACCCAAGTTTGAAAACTGCAGCCTAATTAGATATGCTCCAATTATTACTATTATTTACTACTTAACAGCTGTCATTGAAAGCTCAGGACAGCTTTGTGCTGGATGCCATGAGTACACAAAACAAGAAAAAAAATATCCTGAAGGTGCTTAGAATCTCTGCTTGAGAGACGATGAATAAATGCAACTGGCTGGGAAGCGAGAGGTGCTGGGAAGGTAGCTGTGAAACACATTTGATCAGGTTCAAAAGAATTCGGTGTTGTCTAAATCTGGACTCTGAGCTATTACAGCAAATAAGCAGCATTAAGTAGGCAGGAATGGCTGTCTCTGAGCAGAAGGAATATTTATTTCTAAGCTTGGGTAATAATTACCATGGTGAACTCAATGAGTTTTAAAGGAAATAATTAGGCCACAATTACATAGGGGGGAAGAAAAGCCAAAACCCAGCAAAGCAAGCTCCCTCTTCCTCCGTTAACCTTCTCTTGCTTCCTTTCTCTGCTGTCCACTTGCTGTGTTAATCTTGAATTTGAATGAAAATTTAAGTGTATCTAAATGTAGCCTTGCCCCCGTGGAGGGAGTGGATGTGTCATCAGGGATCTGTCAGAGTCAATAACATTTCCCCTGCAGCCCCAAGCTGTGCCTCAAGATCTAACATTTCTGTCTGAATTATCAGCTAATGCTCTGACAAATTGCCTGTGATTTTCTTTTTTTCTCCCTGAGTGGATGTGCCTGGTCTGCAGATTAGGTAAACACTGCCTGGCCCTGGTGTGTAGCGGTGGCTGATGATTTCCAGCCGGACATTTCTGTCAAGCCGAGAGCAGGAGGTGTCAGGGCAGCATCCGGGCAGCCGCGGGACTGCCCGTGGTGGCTGCAGGTGCTCCGGGGTCTGAGGGTCTCACAGCTACGAGCCCGTGTTTAGGAGATGCCTGTCCACTGTGACAGCGAGAAGTGATGGAGCTGGAATTTGGGGATGTGATGGAGGGCTGGAGCAGCAGGGCTGCAGATGAGGTCTCTGCTCTAACTGAACAGGGAAGCAAAGCTGGACGGCGCTAGCAGCAGCTGTTTTGCTAAGCGGGGAGAGGGCACTGGCTTTTTTTTTCTTGTAGAAAGAAGCAGGTATTAGTGACTTGGACACCTCCCTCAGACACTGAGGACATCTAAACGTGGCACAAAACTACCAGGTGATTTTGCACTTGTACAATACAGTCATCTTTTGGAGGAAAAACTGTAGGGAAGATGCTGCAGAGGCACCCGAGGGGTTTGTCTCTCTGGCCACAGGATTCAAACACCTCTCGAAGCAAGAAAGCCATCAGCATCGGCTGCCTCTTCTCAGGCTGCAGGAGATCTGAAGCATCTGTTTGTGTACTTGCTGTAGAAGTGATTTTCCTTGGAACATGAGCTGGTTTTTAAACACTGTGGGCGTAGTGACAGTCTATAATTCTGATCGTGAAATCAGATCGTGAATGAGGGAGAGGTAAGAGAAACTCGTCTAAGCTGTCATTGTCAGGATTTACATTAGCCGTTTTAAGTCTCTTCTCTGCAGGTCCAGGTGGATTTACTCTCCTTCCCTGGCCTTTTCCCGATTCGTATGCAAATCCCTGGTCCTGTAACACCCCTTGCTGCTTGTACCTGATCAGCCCTCCCAGTTCCTCTGCAAATCTTTCTGCATGTTTTAAATTCCAGCTGTAAACAAAGGGCTTTGCCCTGCCCTTCCCCTTGCTGGTTGTTACTTGGCGCAATAATACTGGTTCTGCTCTGAAATATTTGGGAATTCAGCGAGGGAGCACTCTTCCTTTGGGCTGAGAGTCGTGGTGTCCCTAACTAATCTGAAATCAATGGGATGTGGATACCAAATTCCCTTAGGCTGCCTTTGCGAATTCCAGTCTTTTATAGGACTGTGGAGTAGTAAAAGTAATGTGGGAAATGTGACGTTTTGCATTGACTTCTCTAGAGGAGAGTCTGAAGGAAAATAAAACCTCTGGGTAGACAAGAGCTGTGGGACCACAGACGTGCACCATAAAGACGCCCGGGTGCTTGACAGATGAGTGGTGGCACCAACCAGAGATGTTCATGTATAGTTCTAGGAAGCCAAATGACTAAAAGGTAGAGATATTTATGATCTTTCTCGGGAATTCATATAAACATGCACAGCGGCCAGTAATAGAAATGCTGTTCTGGATTCTCTCTGAGCAGGCTCAGACTGGGCATGCTGTTTTATTATACGCACTGCAAAGATTTAAAGAGGGAGGGATTGAAAAGGAGAGACAAAGGGCTTTGCAATCTACAGTATCCCACTTAACGTAATTATTAGCTATAAGTAATTAAAGCAATGATACTTGTTATAAATATTTGGAAATTGATACACAATATACATAGATAAAACTATTAAAATGAAAATTGATAGTATAAATTTCCATTTCTTATTAAAAATATTCTTTTCACCTGAAATTCCTATCAGACTGCGCGTCACACTTGAACACCCAGAAGTAAATCCCTTTCATTTTCATGTAGCACTGTGTGTGTAGACGGCATGTGGATAAAATCTTTAAAGTCTCGGAAGATAGATTGCATTTTCGATAGACTGGAGATTCGGTAGTTATTAGATGCAGCAAAGGCCACCTGTACAGATGAGGGGAAATGAACGGGTCATTCATTTCAGGAGCCCCTGTGTGTGGCCCAGGTTTGACTAAATGTAAGTAGTGGATGGCTCCGGCTCGAGACTTCTGTACTGGTGTAGGGCAGCTGGGTCCTTCTTAGGGCCATGTGCTGGGAACCTCATCCAGGGCTCATTTTGGTTGAGAAGTGCAGTAAATAAAAGCACACTGAAACTTAAAAAGCAGAGCACAGTGTGGGAAGGGACAGACACCCAGTATTGGCCTCTCAGG
Source organism: Anser brachyrhynchus (assembly GCF_964034855.1). Taxonomy (NCBI): domain Eukaryota; kingdom Metazoa; phylum Chordata; class Aves; order Anseriformes; family Anatidae; genus Anser; species Anser brachyrhynchus. The sequence goes on along the minus strand of NC_137710.1, from coordinate 7,067,588 downwards.
CTGTGTGACACGGAGATGTCCCAGAGGTCCCCCAGAGCCACGCGCAGACCTTTGGTGAGCCCCACCATGGGACCCAGTGACGTGAGCGAAGGTTTCTATGGAAAGCTTTTATTTTTTTTCTTTGAAGAAAATATTCAAGCCCCTTGCCTGGCTGAAGGGTCTAGCTGTCCCAGGTCTAGGGGAAGGTGGAGGTGCTTGGATGAGGATGGGGGTTGCCTGTGCTGGTGAGCAATGCTGGTTCTTCATTCTGCCTTTGATACCACGCGTAGGCAAAAATGCAATAAAGAATTTGTCAAGTGCAATACATTAAGGCTATTCCTCTTGCCATTAAAGTTTCATGTACAAGTTTCACGGACAGGTCTTGGTCCTATTTATAGGTATCTTTCTTGCTTTCAAAAATATTATTAAACTCTTTTGTTACAGAAAGCTACTCTGAAAACAAGCCGAAGTGGTAAATAAAACATATGCTTGCTTTTGCTAGCATGCTTATCTCCACAGAGCAATATTCTAAAGAATATTTTCCCCATACATTTTGTCACCGCATTATTGCACATGCCTATTTAAGCAGTAATCCAGTTAGATTGTGTCCTACAGCACTTGCTTGTCCTGTTGTTTGAGGTGGGAATCACAGAAGCGAAGTGGACAGGCAGCACCGCGTAGATCCTGACCCCACGTCCAGAGGGGACACACAGAGGAGAAGAGAGGTTTATTCCCTGTATATTCTTAGGCTACCTGGGGTCTCATGCCTTCGAGCTTGCAGCTCCAGCCTCGTCCTCTGTGCGCTCCCCTGTATGCTGCATGAGGACCGAGCAGTCAGACTGGTGCTCCCACAGCCTGTACAAGGCGACGATGGAGGAGGGCAGAGCTGGCAGCAGCCCTGCTAGGTGAGCTCTGCAGATCAGCTGGATGAGGGGCCAGCTGGGGCCAGAGCACGGCTTCGGGGTTTGTTTTGGATGTGTGGGCCATGCAGAACTGGCATTAGAAACGTGAGTCCCATAGAATGGACTGAGGAGGGGGAAAGGAGAGAAAATTTTGGAGGGAGAATATCAGTTTAAGGGTGAAGTATGACCTGGAGTTTCTTCAAAGGCAGAAGTTTCTTCTGCCCTTCACTGGCTTTGCTGAGCAAGAGATGCTATTGCTTCAACCATGCCCCAGTCATACCCCTCTTCTTCTGGTTCAGAGATTCAGCCTACAGTATCTGCTACAATGGCATGTGATCAAAAAAAAACAGACTTAAAATACTTGCTAATTATTTTGTTAATCAGGGTTTTCTGTTCGCCACATTATTAACAATGCAAATTAAAGCAGGAATCTGTGGTGCCCAGAAAACATCTGCTCAGCAAAAATGGAACACTAAACCAAAAGCCCCCCTCTGTGGCTTGTTTCCACCCAGCTGTGCTGTGCCTGCCTTCGGGATGTCGCGGGCAGCTGCCCCCCGCTCCACACCGGCGTGGGGCAGATGCCAAGAAGCTGCACTTTGCTGCCCTGCCCGGCTCCCTGCAGTAGTTTTCAGTGCACGGTGACTTTATAGGTGTGTATTTCAACCTTGAATTTCATTCTTTCTGTTTCTAGGCCATTCTGAAAAGCAGCACCTTCACCTGAAAGAGAATGCAGCTGGCCCCCGAGCAAGCCCTCCCTCCATCGCCTGCTGGCTCCTTCCCCCCCTGGCAGAGGTAGGTTGCCTTTCAGCTGATGCAGTGCTCTTAATCTCCGTTCTGGGCTCCACTTCCAGTTCAGGTTTGTTTATCAGAGTTTCTTCTCCCATCGTCTGCTCTGGTTGTGTTTGTTTTTATTTTGTTTGGGTTTGGTTTTGGCTGTGAACATTTAGTGTTCAACACTGAATCCTACTGTGTGGCCTGGATCGTTATTTGCCGTGCCTCCAAACTGCCTGTTTGTCCTTAAAATTCTGCTTCTCTGCTAGCCTGGGTGGAGCAGCTGAAGGCATTACCTCTGCCAGCTGATCTAAAATACCTTAAAAATGTTGCTGCTGTGGATTGTTTGAAAAGCTGGCATCAGCATTCCTCCCTGCTAGTGCAATTAGTTTGGGGACTTTCTCTTTTTTATTTACAAATGAAATGACAATAATTGTGCATATCTATGCCCAGCATCAGACATACACTGCACCACCCGGTTAAGGTTTTGCAAGATGTAACCCAGGGCAGTTGGGGGGAACGCCTCATAGCTTTCTATAGCAAGTGTAAAAAAACTCTATGAAGAAAATCCCTGTAACTGTGAGTACTTGTGACCCTAACTCTCTGTACATTTCTTTCATTTTTTACACAAATATGCATGAAAAATCTATCTTTAGCCAAGTCTATAGCCCATAAAAGACAGTCTTTTATCAGCTCATAGAGCTTTTTATACCAGGAAAGCACTCTGGATACTTTCGAAGCAAGAAACTAAAAAGAGATTTTGATATTTTTCTATTTTTATAATATTTAGTAGCTCTCTCCAAGATGTTTGAAAACCAAATTCCTTCTCTATTTGCTTGTTAAGCTCGTTCCTTATCTGACAAGGCGGGGATAGTCTACTCCTGTTTCTGTTGCTTACCAGCTTCAGGAAGTCTGACGGAGTGTGTTGACTCTGGAGTTACGGGAGTGGAACCAGCTGCAGCAGATAACATCTTATCTCCCGAAGGAGGACATAAACAGCCTTACTGCAGGGCCTGCTGCAACCTCTGGCTGGGGTGGGTGCTGGGCAGGAACGTTTTGCTCTGCAGGTTGCCTGTTTTAGAGATTTTGTCACTTCTGTCTGCTCAGTTCCTTATGCCCAGGTTTTTCAGAGATGAGACACAAATTTACACAATTGCACTGTTAACTTTGCGCTGTTAGCTTTGACAGAATTGCTATCCTTTTGGTTCCTCTTGTGTCTAAGACTAAATCTGAACTTGCTGACACTGATCGTACCTAATAACTGGTTTTCCAGGGATTTATGTCTATGTTAAGGGAATTCAAAAGCAGAGGTGCATGCGCCTGTGTGACCAGATTTTCTTGAAGCCCTGTGTTATGTATGGGATTCAAATATGGGAGGATCAAGAGCTCTTCTTACATTTTACGCTCCCCTATGAGGAGCTGGGCTAATCTAGAAGGCTGTTGCATAGTGTCGGTGCTTTTTCCTTGATCATCAGTGAGTGCTTTAACTAGTTCCAGCTCTTTAACTTGTTTAAAGTAAGGAACCTCATTTTGAAATTAATATGTCTCAGTTCATATCCAACAAATGTGGGATTTTTATGATATTTTTACATTGGGAGCTTCTAAAAGCTCCCATAAAATAAATTCCCAATATTGCGACTACTCTGCAACCAGAGAGGATTTTACTAAAACACAGTAGAATGAAACACCCGCCTGCTGGAGATTAAATTGTCTACTAGTTTGTGTGAACTCAACCCAGATTAATCACGTTTTAGCTCAGCTGGAGAAATATCCATGAATTATGTTTCCAGCTGAATGCGCAGGGCTACACCTATTTTTCAAATGCAGAGGAGAAAACTGCTCTGGGTGACTCAGTTACAAGTCAAGCAAGTTATTTTCCGTGCTGCCTCATAAAGAACAAAGATAAGAACTATAGAAAATGAAATCAGAAGGGAAGGGAATACGATCTCGTGTTAGCTGAAACTTTGCCCACGTTGCTGCGCCCCAGCAGCAGGTATATCTGCGTGGCTTCCCTCTGCATTTGGTTGTGCAAAGCGTGTGAACTCATGGCAAGCAGCAGCCCTTAGCTGCTGGTGTTTTATCAAATGCTCTGTTTTGTGTGCTTACGCTGTACCTGGCACCTGTGCGTGGTGTTGGGATGGAGGTGGACCTTGCTTACACCACACCTTGGATGTGGTGTGAGCCATAGATATGTGTCAGGGGCTTTCCTGCTGATTCCAGCCAGGTCACTCCGGAGAAGCCATTTGGAATAGAATAGAATAGAATAGTTCAGTTGGAAGGGACTTTCAAAGATCATTTAGTCCAACTGCAAATCATCTAACCCAACTGCAATTGGCAATATAAATCCTTGTGAATGTTAATTGCAGCGTGCAACTACGCGCACCGCAGGGCTGGGGATGTGGCATTCAAGCTGGGATGTTGCACGCTGCCTTACTTCTTGCCTGGTGCATCAGTGCCATCATCAGGGTGGCTGAAAAACAGAAGTTCCACGTGACTAACTGCTGGTATCTGCGCTGAAGCAAAACTGGAAGACTGAACAATGTTAATGAAATAACATGAAGTGCGCCTTTCAAGATAACCACGCAGCTGGCAAACAAGAGACTTGGCTGGGAATGTGAGAGGCTTTGTTGAGATCCTTGCCCTGGGTACTTGCTGCTGGCTTGCTGTGTTGGACCTGGGAAATGGCTGTGCTTCTTTGCAAAGCGCTAGTGGATTAATTTTTCTGTGTAGGAATGGCATTTTCTCAATGGAAAAAGTACGTGATGAGCTCCAGTTTGGCACCAGAAAGGTCCAAATGAAGTAACAGTCTGGCTCACCTGGAAATATTTCTGGATTTACAACTTTTCACAGCCCCCTATACCTGATGGGATGAAGCAAGAACTAAAGAGCAACTTGTTCTGTTCTGAAATAGCTCAGTTACTGCAGCGAGTGCACTACCAAATGTGGACTGAGCAAGTCACAACCGTTAGAGTTATAAAAAGAGAGATGACAATCTCTAATCTAAATCAGATCTTAAAAGATCAATCAGTGATTGTCCCTATCATCAGTAGTAACTTCATCTCACTCTGAGCTGCTTTGATGCCAGAGTAAGTCTGACATAAGAACACAGATCTGAATTCAAATGGGGAATCAAGAAGGTATTTCTCGCTTGATTTTGCTTCTCAACCTGAGCTATAGGGAATGTTTATTAGAAATGTGTTCCTAGCTTCTTTGATAGTAATTCAAAACTCCCCTTGTCTGTATGTGCTTTCCGTGCTTCTTGCTAGAAATTAGTCTTTTTAAGGTTTACCAGTCAGGTATTTTTAACTGAAAAGGTTAAAACAAAAGCCAACAAACAACAAACCAGATATATTTCTGGCTGTCTGCCCACTGAAGGGCCTCCCCCGTGCCGGGTGCAGGGGACCCCACTCCATTCCCAGCTGCTCCCGAGCCGAGCAGGGCTGCCAGCAGCGCTTGCCCTGTCCTTAGAGAGCCCTAAAAGAGAAAAAGTGATCCTATAAACACAAGCACAGAAAAGATACCGGGTGCCTGTGCTGTTGTTTATACATTTAGATACTATGATTAAATTACATACATAATGCATAGTGTTTGTAATACATTATTAATAATAATAATACTGTCTTGTATTATTTGGCTAGAAGAGGCATGCTCCGAGTGATGGTTCATTGGTCTATTCACACACAATTTTCATACATCTCTAAAGATTACCATTTTAACAGCTTTCTGTATGGATACTGCCAGGCAGTTACATTTAACAGTGCATAAATCTAATTCCCTCTGCACTCAATTTTCTCAGGCAGCAGAATCAATTTAAATCTGTCAGGATTTTATTCTAAAGTCTATTAATGACTCCTGCCTTTTTCTGTATTTTTTTCCTCTGTCTCTCTCTTAACAATCTCACTCTTTCATGAATTCATTCAGCTGCAGAAAAAGATGCCCCACTGATACAAACAGTCTTTTATCTCTTTACAACAGAAACCTAATTAGGTGTGAAGGAGACACAAGGAAGGTCACAATTAGCCCTCTAGCAATAAAGGTTAACAGTTGTGAAATTCCGTAATAATGCTGTTGAACTTTGTTATTACCAATAATGATGGCCTTTGACAAGGTCGTGTTCATTATTCCTCATCCCCACCTCACCAGCGTGGCTTTGCGGCGCTTCCCCTACCCGTTCCCTTCCCCTACCCCCTCGCACGTGTGTGCTGGCTCCTGACACGAGAGCTGCTCACACCTCCTCCGGCCGTTCAATCCGTTGGGTAGATTTCAAGGCATGCTTTCGTACTTTCTGTACAGAGCTCGTGCCGAAGGATTGCTTGCCATGCCTTTTAATTATTGATTAAAAAAATAACGTGTGCGGATTTTCTTCTCCATGCTTGAATGAAACGATTCTGCCCAATTAAGAACTTAAATGGAGGTGTTAACAAGAAAGTAATAGGCAAAGTGTCCTGGTAATACAGCTTTTCAGAATGGAGTGGAAACAATTACGTGCCTTGCCGTTACAAGCCCATGGATCTCTGACATCTTCAAAAGGCTTCTGGGGAATAACGCCACGTTGGGTATCGTTTGTTGTATCTGTATCCACTCTTAAATCTCTGCAGTGAAACGGATCGTAAACTGAACATTTCAAATGACTCTTTACGGCCTCATTTTTATGCCGGTTTTATGCCTTTTGAGGAATGCTGTGAAACAACTGGAATCCACCAGAGATGTTAATCTCCCTGTTGATTTTTAGTAGGTGTCTTCAAGGAGAAGGACCACATCTGTGACTGCTAAACCCGTACCTTAGTTCTCGGGTTTCCTTTACACTGGAAATGCGACTCCACAGTCATTAATATCAGATCTGTGCCCTGCTAGATCATCTTGTCCCAGTCAAGTGTGGGCATGTGATTTCATTTCCAGTTTAAGAAGCGGAGCATGTGACAGGGATTTAATGCCAGTTGTACACTTCCTTGCCTGCAGTTTCAGTTTGGGCAATCCCTCATGTGGTGGAAAGTGCCGTGGCACAAAGAGCACAGGCAGAGTGAGAAGTGCTTTGGACCGGCTGACAGCACTGCTTTGCAACTGGTACACCAGATTCACAGGGCATCTGGCCTGAGGTATTAGAAAACGCCAAAGCTGTAATGTGCTGCTGCTTCTTCTATGTTTACTTGATTTTGAGTTATATGCTGAGAAAAAAAAAATCCACTTTCTTTTGTTGCGTTGAGTAAGCTTTCACTCCCTCACCTGCGGTCTTGAGTTTTTAAGGGTCAAGGATTTCATTTAACCTTTATATTCCAGTTCAGCTGGAATTTGGACAATTGCTCAGGGAGGCATAAATTGGGAAGCTCCTGTCCTAGGCTACCTGTAGACAGAGAGAGAGGCAAAGAGAGGGGCAATTCATATCTTATATAGGTCGCCCCTTTCCTTCCCTTTCCTTGAAGGAGTCTTGGGTGACTACACTTCTAATTAACCGAAGACACCTTGGGAAAATACTTTATAATGCTTAACCAGCAAGTATTAAGCTTTTAGTATAGAAAGCAAAGTCACAAAATGTGCAGTAAGGGTAGAGGACTAGAAATACCAAATATTTGGTGTACGTGTGTATAGAAAGCTATAGATGAGCAGAGATGTTCAGTTCTCTCACTTCTAACGCTCCTCAAGGCAGATTCTTGTCTTCTCAAGTGAGATAGCACTGGATCGTAATCGGCAGCAATTGCTGCCTCCCAGTAAGTCTCCAGATAATGCTGCATTTGGACTTTTACTGGCGTTAAGCCATATCCCATTTAGTATTTCAAAATATTTGTGAATATACCCTGTCTGACCAGCCCTCTGGTAACATATCAATAAAACAGGATATTCCTGAGATTATTTATGCCTTTTAGAAAGGACTGGATGCTTTCAGAGACAGCTGCACAGCTTCAAAAGCAGGTGTGAGTAGCACATAAGAGTGTAGAAACATCAGAGCCTCCGTGCTCTCCATAAATGCCAGGGTTTGTGCGGTGCTTGACAAGCAAAAGCACGTACAGCAAGTGGTTCCTGATTAATGGCTCAAGGCTGAGGTTTTTCAGAGAGTGCAGACACAGATCACCGGACACCTTCAGGGTGTTCTGCCCATTACCTTGCTTCATTGACTCCCTGCTCCCAAGTGCACCAAGCACTCGGGGGCCCACGTGAAGCTGGTGTAAGTTGGAGTCGTGCTGGTTTGCACCAGCTGAGGCTCTGGCTGAATTATCTCTGTTCAACTGAATGAAAAGATCTGAGTGTGCAGAAAGTGGGGAAAAGGATAATAGAGACAGATGCCAACAACTGTCCTATTGTTAAGTTAAGGAAGGAATAAACAACCTATCAGGAAAAAAAAATTTTTACACTTCAGTCTGCCAGCTTGAAGTCATGTGGCTTGCATTTTGTTACCAAATTTTACAACATTTTGGTAACATGATCCCTGATACTTTTAACATCTAATTCTGAGAACAGCAGAATATCACATCCCAGGTGCGGAAGGTGAAGCCACCTTAGAAAGAGCATTAAGTGTCGGGAATCCTCCGGTCTGTACAGCTGGCCAGAAATCCCCACCAGGTGCGGCTCCTGTATGGTGGTGCTCTCCTGCACCCCTCTGACGGAGTCTGCAATATGCAAAAACTTGGAGAAAGGACTTATTATAGCAGAAAATTGTCAACTTTATACATTAAGTAATTCAACTTTATGAGCAAAATTAAGCTGTTTAGCCTCCCAGTTGTCTGCACAGCAGTCGCTGGGCATTTATTTTGCTAATGTTTTTGTGCTGCCATTCCTATCCAGTTGGTAGGAACTTTTATTTGCATAAGGCAACATTTTTTATTATTATTATATATAAAGCCAAGGACGTGTCCTTGTACTTCAGCAAGAAGTTTATCGAGTGATTGACATTAAATGCCAATTTTATCAAAATATTGATTGAAAAAAAGTTCTTATGCTTCTATTGTTTCCTATAGATGTATCTAATCTCAGCTTTATCCAGGCAGCGCAATACGTTGCTTGCCAGACTAGAAAATGATATATTAGCCATCTGGGCAATGGGCCCAACCCTGGGCAAGATTAGTGCTTCAATTAGCTGTTGATAGCTTTCCATTAGAATATTGGTTTCAAAGAGCACTAAACAAGAATGTTGTGCTTTGATTTTCAGATTTAATTACTTCCATCAGGGCTATAAATGAACTCATTAGTCTTAGTGGCTCTAAAACCCAGAGACAATAGAATGTTATTGCTATTGTTCTTATGGTTTGTGCAAACATTACTTTCAGAATGCTATTAGGGATGGCTATCAACCTTTCCACTCTTCCTAATGTAGCTGGCTGGCTGACCCTGCACAGCAGCTCTGGGGTAAACGTGAGCTTGATTTCATTACTGAGGTCTGCTGTTGGGACGCAGTGCCTGCTAGCGAATAGCAGCTTGATTTGAGGGGGTCATTACAGACAGAGAAAGTTACTGAGGGCATGATTAAACTCACACATTGGCAGTTTTGGCTCCTCGTCAAAGTTTTTGTGTTCTCTTTTCCTTTCTTTCCCACCCCCTATTTCTTTTTGTTTGTTTGTTTTAATGCTTGCCAGAGCTTCTGGGGATTCTTGAGGCTTTGTTATTATTATTTTTTTAATCCACTGCATTGTGGTTTCACGACACCTTTTTCCTTAATTTTGCAAAAGAATACTCCTTTTTGTTTACTTGTTTATTTATTTTTATCTTTGCCTTTTCCCCTGGACCCAAGTGGGCGGTGCAGTGCTCCACAAACGTAAGTTCTCCTTTGAACGTGATCCTTGCCCCGTTCCTCCCAAAATAGAAGAAGATGGAGAATGGGAATGCAGCGAGGTGGATGCTGCCAGTCATTGCCTGCCCAGAGGACTGGTACCCCCCGGGGTCGGCTGCCTTTCCCCAGCAAAGAAACCTGGTCCTGGGCAGCTGGAACTAACTCTGAAGTCAGCACTGATTTGAGAGGGTCCAAAGGCCCTTCCAAACAAAATTGTCTAATAATTCTGGGAGGAAAAGGGAATCGTGAATAATCCCCATACTAGGGAAAGGGTAAGGGGTTGGTGTTTGTTGAAATGATCAAAACCAATGTAGTGTTGCCATTAGATCAGCAATATACCATGTTGTTTGTTAAAACCCTAAGCCTTGCAGAGCTTTCTTTCATCTGAGGTGTGTTTCACTTGGTAGAAGTCCCTTTGTTTTTCTGGCTTCTTTTTTCTTCGGAGGAAGGATGTCATGTGTAAATAAAGGATATGATGCTCTCCACTACTGACATTTATTAAATTAAAGCTGTAATCAGTACAGTATGTCTTAACCATAATATTAATATGGCTAAAACAGTAAATGCTATCATGTTCAAAGCCTAAGACCTGTTTTATATTAGCATTTGGATAGTTATTTCATTTTTCTTTCTAATAGAATAGTCTTCGATGAAATCCAAAACTCAGCTGTAATTTTTAGCTCCTAACCCTTCATAAACCCCAGAATATGATTCAAAAAGCCTACTCTTAGATCTTAAATAAGTTTCTCCTAAATTTTGCCAGACTGTTGTGAAAATGTTGGAAGCATAGGGAAATTAATGCAAATGCTACATCCCTTGCTATCAGTCAGGTCAGGATGTTGCCTGTGACTTCCAGCAAGCGAGTTCTCTGCTGTTCAGAGCAAGGTGACTCCATCCTTTCCAGGTATGCCGGTCACACGCCTCTTTCCCCTTAACTCTGTCCTCTTCCGCTCTGCCCTGCGGTTAGCTGGGAATCTTCAGCAGGAATGCCAACTTTCAGAGGGCTTTAGGTGAAATGAGTAAGAAGGGGAAAGCCCGTGGGCAAATGGAAGTGGTTGGTTGTTCCCTGGCTCTTCGTGTGCTGGCAGGGGGCTTGAGGCAGCCCAGCCAGAAGGAAAGAAAACATCCCTGTCTGTTGTGGTAGAGTACAAAGCCTGTGGTGGAGTCAGCTGGAGTTTGGATGTATACTTGGGGGAATTTTTTTTCTATCTAAGCACTTTCAGTGCCTGTCTCAGTAGTTCTGGAGCCATTCTCAAGTGTTTAAAAATAGAACAATGTCTCTCGCTCCTTCTTTCTCTCCCTCCCTTGTTGCCTTTCCCATCATTAGGGGAATAGTCTGATGGATGTGTTTGTTTTTCTGGATCTGTTATGCTGAAGCGATGGGAAGAATGAGAGTGGGGAGTGTTCCTCCGTGGTCACTGTTTTGTCTAGCAAGCTTTCTGCTCTCCAGGGTCAGCTCCTGTAAAAGCTAAACTACTTCTATTTATAAGACTATTCGGCCTAGAGAAAATTGGGCGGATTATATACAGTTGTCAGAGTTTCTGCCAGCAGACAAAAGCAAGATCACTCTGTTGGCTTCTGGCAAATATTTCTAACCTGATTCTGTTCTGCTTCTCCTTTCCTGCTATACCCTGCCCCAGCCACGCTCCTGCAGTCAGAACTCGGAGGCTCCCACCTCCTGCCGCAGGCATGCCCTGGGGGGAGTTGTGCAATGAGAGCAGAGAGGCCAGCTCTGGAGGAACTTTGCTTTCTCTTCAACCCAGACCTGATGATTTCTTGCAGCTGGTTGGTGCTCACAGAGTGTTTCACATCTAGCACACACCAAGCAGAGGGGAGATGCTGTGCTGCAAATGTGATCCTACCAAGCGTGGGAGAGGACTCTGAAAACCAAGACAACGCAAGTAGCTAAGTACTGGGCTACCTTAACCTGTAGCAATGGGATAGCCCTCCCTCCTGTCCCTCTGCACAGCCTGACTGCTAATTTAGGCCTTGAAAGATGACACAAGTTTAACTGAGTGAATGAATTAGCTGAGCACCTGTGTAATGCCTATCAAAAACCTCACTTGGAGCATAACCAGCCTTAGATTTGGGCAGTGTTAGCTAAAAATTCTGAAATAAATGAGAAAGAACCCAAAGTCTAGTGGGTTGTCACGTTTGATGTACAGATTGTCCAAACACTGCTTCCTTTCAGTGTGTCACAAATCATGTGGGACTGAGCAATAACTGACAGATGTTGGAAATGTGCGATTTTCTGCGGCAGTCTGTTGCCTGCAACCGCTCCGCTGCTGCTCCGAGCAGCGCTCAGCTGAGAGCACGGCGGTACCCCAGCACCGCCTGGTGCTGTGGCTCTGAGACATCTCCAGTGAAATCACTCAAGAGCTCCTGTTTCGTAACGACAATACAGCAGTGGTTTATTTGAAGGCTGAGCCAGCTTTGTATCAAAGCCAAATATGTCTGGCTTGGCACCACGAGCTAGCGCTGGAGCCAAGCAGCTGGAGCAGACTGTATGTGTATTTAAAAGAACAAAAACAGAGAGACTCTTAAGTTATCTCCTGTATGAGGTCAATCAGAGTGCCAGAATGCAGTGCCAGGTTTTGCATCAGGCTTTCTCTGGCCTTATCCCTGCATACCTACAGAGCCAAGCCCAAGGCTAAGGCTCCATTCTCCTCTGATTTCTCACCTCTCCTTCTGGCTTTCTCCTGGCAGTCTGCTAATTGCAGGAGTTAAACCCCCGTAAAGTGGTAGTATCTTGCCCCCCCCCCCACCCTTTTTCTCTTTGGGCCCAGGTTGTGCCCATTGCAACTGACACCACCACAAGGAACAGGCCTCTAGCACTTTCTGCGCAGACTTGTCCCAGAGCTTCGTCTGTCTGAGGCCTTAGGGCTTCTGTCACACAAAGGTGCAAAAATGAGCCTTTGGCCTCAAGATTTCAGTCATATTCTGGTGAATCAGGGGTCTGCTGCTGGTCTGCTGGCTCCATTGAATGTTGGCTTATAGGATAATTAACCATTATTAAGGCTGTGTCTGCCCTAGATGATGATGGCAGAGGGGTTGAGGGGTTGTGTTCTCTGAGCTCTTCTGCATCCAGCCTGTGAAGAAGTATCTACTCCTGACAGTCAGATGCGCTTCAAGAGCAGAGAGGGCTCTAACGTGAATCCCCGCAAGCGGGACAGTTTGCTGCAGATGTCTGCTCTGCTTTATCCATCCTCCTCTGTGGCTGGCGTAGCTCAGCTGTCTGCGGAGCAGCTGCCGAGGCGTTGTGTTACATGGGCCAATATGCTGAGGCTGCAACTGCAGCACCCCGAGGAATGCTCTGCCACCACCTGGGTGACACGTTAGAGCAGGCTTTCCATTCTAGAGCAGGGATGAGCACAATTGCTTTGGGACTTTTATTTTATCATTCCATGGCTGGCTAATTTTCCACTGTACCTGTTCACCTCGGGGCCAAGATCAGGAAAGTCCTTCTGCCATCCCAGCCACATTCAGGAGGCTCAAACCATCTTGCGAGACACCTATCATCATGAGAAATTCAGGTTTTCTTAGAAGCATTAAATTTGAGTGCCCTTGGAAAGGTTTAATTTCATTCAGTAATTCATCACTAACTAAACTCCTTTTCCTGGAACTAGGATGTGTTCAGATGCCAGATAAAATGGAGCCTTTCATCCCCCGGACTCCAGAAATCCTTCAGGGATCTTTGTCTGAACCATGGCGGGAGAATGAGAAGGAATTGCTTTGGAGCACAAGGTTCTGTGAACTCAAGGCACACTTTTTCTTGTCTAATCAACAATTTTACCTGTGATGTTAAATTTGTGTGTGCTTATAACACACCACAAACAAGATATCTGGAAACTCATTTCCAAAGCACTTTCCATTATGCAAGTAGCAGGAGATGTACCATAGCTTTTCAGTAATTGGTTGGTAAATTGTTTTCTCTCTCATCTTTACTGCTATAACAAAAACATGTGAGCGTTAGGTCTCGATTTTTAGGGGACTTTGTTTGCTTATCTGTGCTCCTACCTATTAGCTTGCATCAAGGAAATAACCCAAAGATGTTCTGACCTGCAAACAGCTGCATGAATAAAGGGTAAAACTTGTTACTGAAGTAAATCTTGGAGAGATTCTAGTGGCGAGTTGAATTGTCACATCTGGTGGTCATTCATACTATCTTGCTTCAACATATCTGACTAATGAAACTGCCCTTCATTTTGTGCAAAATATCTTGGGGAAATGCTCGGCTGGCAGCTCATTTCTTGCCCTGAATTTGGAAGGGAATTGAGGTACAACCCAGCTAAAGGTAATTACCTCTAACCTGTTTCTGTACTCACTGAATTGCCTGTCAGATTCACAGCCCTTGAAATGAGAAATCTGAGACCTTTGCATAAAATGTTTGTTTAAGACTCTTTACAAAAATGAGGGAATGTGATTGAATTGGAGCGAAGGTGGGTTGACTTCAGTGGTGCTGCGTTAATTTTGTATCAGCTGAAGTCTCCATTCTGTGCAGCTGCTGGAAGGCCAATGTCCACCCACAGCAGAGACAGACATTGAATGGTGTTAGGGACCAACTTGGGGCACTTAGCTGTTTCTGCAAAGATGGTATGCAGGCAAGGAGAAGGAATAGTGGTAGCTTGGCCGACTCGTTTCCTGGCCATAGCCAGTCACCAGAGGACGAGCTGCAGGAGCAAACCTTTTGTTTCATGAATTACTGCCTGGGTTTGGGAGGAGCAGTTGCTATGCAGCCTGCGCTGCAGACATCCATCTTACCAGAAACGCTTGCATTGAATAATGCAGGGCAGAGCTGCTGGGCTTCAGACTACACAGTGCATGTGTGTGCCCTTGTATCCCAGTGAGGAAACTCTTTTTTTTTTTTTTTTTTAAATCACACCGTTAGGTCAGCTGCACAGAGAGATCTGTTGGTGGGGCTTCAGACTGTTGCCTTGCAAGACTGACGAAAGTGTCGCCAGCCTTGGCTGTGGCACTCAGCAGGAGAAAAACCTTTCAAGGTTCCTGATTCTGGCAACAGTGGGGTTGTAGTGGTCACCAGATGAGCACGGAAAAATATAGGAAGAATGTGTGTATAGGGTTGTTGTGCCTACTGTCTATGGGCAGGCAGCGGTGTGTGCATTATTTATGTATGTTTAGCAGAAATAAGATGGGCATTAATATTCCGTTTCAGTCTTAATTAGTGGCTGATAAAAGCACAGGTGATACTTAACCGTCTTGACAGTGTAATTTATCTAAAGTTTCCTAATAATATGGTTACAGCAGTCTTGGAAGGGCTGCTTTAATGACTTTCACACGCTTAGGTTTGATACCACCAATATCCAACATGTTGGTTGCTTAGGAGACCAAATTAAACAAAGCCTAACATTTATTTCTCCCCTTCTTTGCTGCACAGAGGATTATCTCACTCTAATATTTTTCTCTATTAAATGCCTAAATTTTAGGTGTTTATAAGAATGAAAAAAATCCCTAACGATCCAGATCCCCTATTAAATCAGCAGATGGTTCCTAGAGCCAAATTAGGGACCTGTGATAGAACAATAAAAGCCCTGCTTTATACAGTGCACATGTTCAGAGCTGGCAGTGTTAAATGAGCCCTCCATGCAATCTGCTCTGAGAAATAGCCTTGCTGGCATTGACCTCTTCCTTTGTATAATTCAACACCGTGTCATCAATCGCAATTGCACAGACGTCTTTGCAATTTAGCAGACCTTGTATGGACTGACTTTCCCAATATTTGTTTAAGATGAACTATATAAACTTGCTATTAGTAGTCTGCCAGAGCGAGGGAGATAACAGTGTTTGCACTGGGCTTCACATAACGCAGCACCTGGGCAAGGTGCACCGAGCACGTTCCTACCGACTGGTCTTGTTTCAGGGCTGCTTCTCATCCTGCTGAAGGCAGAAGGAAAACCTCCAGCAGCTTAAGTCAGGGCAAGAGCACGTCTTGCCTGGGTTGTGCAGAGGCTCTGAGCTTAGTGTTGCTGAGTTATTAAATATAGGTTGGTTTTAGAAAGTCTCTCAATTCACCTGAGAAACGCAGCCAGTGGAACAGGGCTGCAGTGGGGTCTGACTGATCTCACCTCAGCTCTATGTCCGCACAACCCTACTGATCTCATCGAGTCCTAGACTTGCTTTTCAGTGGCTTATACGATATAGGGATACAGCCCTTTTGGGGTCTAGCCTCAGGCCTATGGCCGACCCCAGTGCAAGTGTGGGGTTGTTGGGCCTCTCAGTGCTTCCGCTTCTCTAGCTGCAGCCCCACAATGGCAGGCTGAACTCACCCTGGGAAATGCTCTGTGATGGATAAATTACATCTCTGAAAAGTTGTTTCTTAGCCAAAAGGTTGCCCATGTGGGATTCCCCTTCTCAGGAGTAAGTAAAGTGGGTGTGTGATGGGGAGATTGTGGAGTTTCCAAACTACCCTGAGCTTTAGGGAATGGAGAAAAATCTCCCATTACTAAAGCCACATCGTTTCTTACCGTGGTAGTAACAAAATGCTTATTTCTTTCCTCCTGCACAGAAATCCTGGGATAGGGAGGAATAAGGAAAAAACCCTTGCAGCATCGAGACCGATGCTAGCTAATGTATGGGCACTATTTCATCTTTCACCAAGTTTTTCTTTTCTTTCCCTGCTCTCTCTCCATCCCCACAGTATCTCTGCATTGATTTTTCACTCTGCCTGTTTATAAATGTTTATAAAGCATTTAGAGAGCCTAGGGAAGAAAAGGTCTCTAAGTACTTAGTGCAAGAAGAACTTTAACACCGGGCTGCTAAATTGCTGGTGACACCGGGCTGTATTTCATGCAGCGCAGAGCCCTGCTCCAAGAGTACGGTGCTGCTTGGGTCGGGATGGTTAAGGCAGGAAAAATCCTGGTGTCCTGTATCTGCATGCTTGTCACACGTCACCGAACTCTAAATGCAAGGCATTTTCAGGGTTCAGGTGATTTAAGATTGAGTTTTCATTCCCCAGGTGGCCACGGTCGTTCTTCAGAGCGCTGGTGGAATGGCACCTGCACTCCTTTTAAAAGGCTCAAGGTTTTTTTAAAAGCATTTCTAAGAAGCATCGAGCTGGGCCTGGAGAGAAGCGAGTTAGGGAGCAAGTACACACGCAGGCGTGCTGACAGCAGCCCCCCTGAAGTTGGGCACCGAGGGGTGTCTGACAAATAGCAGCAACATTAAAGCTGAGTGCAGCCCACCTACAGCCACAGCACTGCAGCTGCTGCTGCAGGGAGACATGAAACAGCGCCGAAATTTGCAGCTTGAGCAAAACCAGCACACAATGGGATGAGAAAGGAAACAAGTACACATCATTCTGCATTTACAGTTTGCTCCGGCTAATGAAGTCTATGTTTGTATGAAATACTAAGTGACCCCCTTCTCTCTCTTGCCCCCTGCTGAGCGAAGTCGGCTTGATGAAGTAGGAATGGAGATGTTACCAAGCCAGTAAATACACTTAGTGGTACCATCCTGCTGTTCACTAGAGAGGAGAAACCTATCAGGGTCTTCACTGAAACTTACAGAAAGATGCAGGAATTTGTATCCAGACACTCCAACGTTCCTGGTAACTGGGGTGTTACTACAGCTGCGCTCCTGTCTTCTCTGCAGCATTTCCCCATCTCTGCTACATTGCTGGGTATTTGTTTGTTTGCACGCCACTCTGGCAACCTTACAGCACCAAGCCACATAGCCATGTCCTTAATGAGGACAGAAACCTGCATGCACAAAGGTGGAAATCACCTCTGCTTTGCATGCGTGCAGGAGGCTCCACAGAGCACCCGAGGAGTTGGTTCAACCTGTTCTGTGTCAAGCATTGCTTTCAGTGTACGCTTTTGGCATTATTGGAAGGTGAAATAACCACCACCTAAACAGGGCTGAGGAATGAGGGATATCCAAGAAAGTTGTTTTTTTTTTTTCCTTTTCTATTCTATTCTCTACCATATTAAATGTATCAAATGGGGCACTTTTTTTTGGTTTGCCTGGTCCTCTGCTCCCCACCGCTTTTCACCCAGCTTCATCCAATTCCTCCTCCTCTGGCCCAGCAGCCAATTAGGAGGTGCTGCCTTCTGCTCCTGCTCGGTGCTGCTGCTCTGCAGTGCTGCTCCAGCGTGCTGTCACCTGGTCCCGTCTGGCTGGGGAGTCCAGTGGGGCAGAAATAAGGAAAACAGCTGGAAACCATGTGGGAGTTGAATGGGATAAAGGGGCACAGGTTGAGATTTCAACAGCCCCAGCCCCTCCTGTTTCTCTAAGCCTATTTGCAATGCACTTCCTTGTGAGAGAAGCACGGCGTTACCGGAGCTGGGTAAGTTGTAACACAAGAGGCACTGTACCACTTATTTTGAACCCTGTGTATTTTTTGGCATATTTTGAACCCTGCTCAATGTAACTTTTTAAGGTGGGTCTTGTCAATGTGGGAAGCTTAATCAAAGCCTACAGCAATTTCCTTCCTGTTGCTGCATGTGGACTGTTCATTTTTTCATTTATTTTGAGTGTTTAATTCTAGCAAGGTACTGTCTGTCCAACTTCTGCTCCCTCTGATTGAATGTTATGAAGCTAAAGTCTTCAGGGCACTGTGTTTTATCGGAGGCTTGGAGAGTGAAGATACCCACGTAATTATACTGCTCCAGCTAGGGGATGACAGGGAGGCAGCAACTTTTGAACCCCGGTGGGTGGCTGTGTGTCAGAATCTGCCTCTAACCGCTCCACAGGGAAAGTTAGTGGAGTCAGTATCTTTGAAGTAGTTTTCCAGGGGAAGCTCTTTTTCTGCTGAAGCTGAGATGTTTTGCAAGGTGTCTATTTCAAAGATGTTTTGGCAGAAAAGTTTGGAAGTGAATGTTTGTTTTGACTCCCTTGTTTTGTTTGAGCTGTTTTTTCAATGTTTCTGGAAAGTGGTTGCTTGTTTCTAGGCAGAAGCATTTTGATATTTTTGTTCTGCAGAATGACTTGAGGTTTTGAGTTTTTGTTCTAATTCAGGGTAGCAGCAACTCTGAAACATCAGGATTCCCTGTAGGTTTAGAGCTCCATCTTCCATCCAACTCCAGGTAGGATACAGTGTCTCTTTTGTAAGCTCAACTTGCAATTTCTTCTGCTTTTACCTCTGCAGGTCTTTTAGCTTGGCTGTTGGCTGTGAGAATGTTTGCCAACATGTCTACAGGACAGGGCTTCTGAGCTGGGGTTTGCGTGGTTTTATTGCATATCAATTACATAAATAGCAATTAAGTGTTGCGCTTTTGCAAGCAAAACTTATCAAATGCAGCGCTCAAAGAATTCTGATAGGCTAGTGCTAGGCTGAGCTTTTATAATGCACGTGGTGGTGAGTGGCATGTCTTGGTTCGTAGCAAAAAAGATTGCAGAGATCTCAGACCTGTGGTGTAGGTAAGGCCTGCAGAGCTGTAAGACTCAGAAAAGCTCGTGGAGGAGGGAGCCACTTGGTTTCTCTAGAGCAAAGAACTCTGTCCAAGACCTGGCAGCAGGGGCAGACACCGTGTACGTAGACTGAAAGAGAGTTTGTGCTCTGAACAGCTGAGGTTAACAGTTTTCCACACTACTGTCTCCTAGAGAAGACATCTGTATGGGCAGGATCTGGCCCAGATCCGCCTGGATCTGGGGAGATCCAAGGCATTTTCCTGGATCTCACTGCTATTTTCTCACAGTAGTTTGTCTGTTGTCCCTGTGGAGAAGTCCCTCTTTTCCTGCACACCTTAAAATGGCAGAAATTGTGAGTGTTGGTATTCCGGCAGTGGGATTCAGAAAGCTGTGCTGGGAGGAAGCAGCAAAGGGGGCTGCTGTCCCATGCCACCGGCGTGTGGCAGCTGAGATTCCCCAGGGACATCTTCTCGTGCTGCTGGTCCCAAAGGGCAGGACACAGGGCCTGTGAGAGCCCAGATATTCCTTAGACTTTCGTACCTTTGCTGTATTCTGCTGAACCAATAAAGCTCAGAATTATTTTGATTTAGGTAATCCCAAACTTGAAAACAGCTAGACTTACACAGTCAATAAAACAAAACTGTCTCTTCAGTGGGGCACTGACAAGGCTTTGAAGGAAGACACACAGAGAACCTCTCCACTAATATTAAACTGATTTGGCCATTTTTATTCTATAAAGGAGGCTGGTTATGAGATTTAAAAAGACTCATATATCATGCTGCCTCATTAATTTTCCATTTGGGCTCAGCTGTCAGAGGATACCATATTAAACTGCTGCCTGGAGTAGTCTTCGGTGGCAGAGAAATGATGTTTGATACCCTTTGCATTTCACAAAGTCCGTATAAAAGGTCTCCTTGATTTGCCATCCCTATTATTTTCTGTCAGAGAACCCTACACGGCCTCTCCAAAATAATATCACCTCTCCAAAACCCTGAAGGTCTATTTGTGGTTTCCATGGTGACAAAATGACCCATAATATTCTTTGACTACTTCAGTAAATGAAGGACACAACTGGGCCTTTGAAGAATAATAGATTTTTTTTTTTCTTTAAGAAAAGGCATACTTGTGAGCTCAGAAAGGGGGGAAAAAAAGGGATGAAAAAGATATTAAGGGAAGAGATTTGGCTTGTAACTCAAAGGGCTTTGTGTCAGCGAGTACGGCAGACAGCACTTGTTGAAAAATAGACCTTGAGCCATCTGGTACCAAAACAGAAGCGGGATATAGCCCTTGTGATGACTGAGATGAAGGAGCTTTTGCTGTAACTCATTTTTACAATAGCTGTGCTACTTAATTCTGAATTCGGTGACACACAGGGCCGGGCGCTGCAGGTGCAAGCGTGTGGTTAAAACATTTTCTTCCAGGAGCTGTCAAAACCCCGCTCGGTGCCGCGTAGGAGGGAGGATGGGATTTTCCAGCGAAGCTGGCCTGGGGGAGAAGTGGGTGGGAAGGAAACAGCAAGGCCTTTCTCAGGGTATTTGCTAGGCTTTGTGCAAGAGCTGTTTTTCTACTTGCAGCACTGCTAATGATCCGCCTGCGCAGCTCGGGAAGGCGCTGAGCAGGGTGCGTGTGGTCCGGAGCCGCCGCTTCTCTGCTGTTTCCTCCCCGCCACGGGGGACTGGCCAAGCTGCTTTGCCTCTCTGGGGCAGGAACCATCCCATACTGGGTGAGGAACAATGAGCCCCACGTCTCTTGGCTCCTCTGCATTAAAGCAGTGAGGAATTGTGTGAGCTGCTTAGCCTTGGGAGAGCAGCTGCCCCAGGAACACGAACAGTGTGCTCTGCAAACGGGTTTTAAATGAACCCGCATCTGGCAGGGGGAGAAACTGAGACCGAGAGCAGATAACAGAGCTCACCGGAGTCTTTGTTGGGTATGTGGGGGGGAGAATGCAGGGCTGCTTTTTTCCCCCAAGGTATTTCGGGATAATGCTATTTCTTTAGATGTGCTATCATTCAATTTTCTTTAGAATGTGTTTTCATCCTATCCGATGATGCTGCCCATGATGGTAACCTGCTGGCCTCACCATGTGTTGGACCAGAACTGGACAGCGATTTGGGCAGAAATCTGGAGGAAGGATGATTGAAACACCCCAGAATAAGAAATGTGAGATTCCTGGATTGCAGCAGCAAGCAGTTCCAGGTGGTTCAGGTTAGCCTGGGTATGTAAAATCCAAGCTGCTGAATTGCCCAAGCACTGAGGGGGCTGCGCTGCTGAGCAGGAAACCTTGGGATGTTCCCAGGAGCCTGTCAGTAATTCCTGCTTCTGGAGTTATTGAACCTCTCTTGTGGTGTTTCTGGCCTTCTGGGTGCTTTCTAGCACTTTGCCTCCCAGTCCTGTTGAAACAGGAAAGTAGAAAGATGACTAAAACTTGAAACTTAATTCCAGAGTGTCCTGGTGGTTTGCAGATGTCTGAAATGACTTTCCCGGCTGTTAACAGTGTGCTGGCCTTGCCAGAGGGGACCGAAGAGCGGTGCAATTGGTTCCTCACCATTTAGCCTGCATTTTGGTGTTCTTCTGACTTGGAGGGCTTTCAGCCTGAAAATAAATCAACAAAGTCTTTGTTTTCATGTATAGAGATATTTGAGTGACTGGCTGCTTGCTTGATACAAGACTTTAATTGAGGTGACTTAAGTAATATGAACAGAGAAAGAAATGAGGGCAAGAGCAAGCCAAAAAAACAGTCTAAAACCACATTCACCAACAGCCTTGACAATCTGAGGCAAAATCTTGCTTGGTTCCTCTGTTGCTGTGCATGCCTGTGGCAGGGATGATTAAAGTCTCTGCTGCTTCCCCTCTAATGCGAACAAAGCCCTTTAGAGCCCTGTTCTAGTTTCCTCTTAGCAGCGTATTTGGCTTCCTTTGGGAGTGACCTTTTACTGCCCACAGCCCACCTTCATCCTGTTAGAGGGCCTGCAGAGAGTTACTAAGTTAAACATCATAAATCCCACTATAAATGATTACACAGGGCTTTTCACTAACAATCTTCTGTGGGGATATCAAGCTTGATAGAAGCATAAATCATTTAAAGAACATCTGCCTAATGAGGGGTAACCTGGAACTGCTTCCCTGAGCTGGAGTGTACCAAGGGGAGAAAAACCTTAGGCACTTGGACTGTTTCAGCTAGTGCCTGCTGGATGTGAGTGGTTGATTTCTGTTGTTACATCCATGCCTTGCTGGCCACGTGGGAATTACCTGTGTTCCCTGACAGTGACATTTGTTTTGCCTGCAGCCCATGGTGGTCAAGGCTGGGAAATGTAGGGCTTCCAACTGAGATCAAGAGAAATAAGCTTAGTTTAGTGCCCGATTACAAAAAGAAAGTCTACTTGTGTGTCTAGACAAAAAGCTCTGCAGAGGCAGACAAGACAGAAGAGGAAATCCAAGCAGGTGATTTAGAGGCAAGCTGAACAAAGATGTGCCATGATCTGGGAGCTCTGGTTTTTGAAATGGCTACAGAGCTGGGGAGGCAAATGTGTACTGAGAAGGGAGCCGTGACTTAGGAATTAGGTAGAGAATGCATTCTGGATTTACCTTACCAAGCTTTTGCTTTGAAGTATCGTGGGATGATGCCTTGCATCTGTTGTTATGGGAATATAGGAAGGTGTTGAATGCAGGTCTCATAGTCAGTGCAATGACTGCATTTGTCAAGGAAAGAACAAGATGAATCTGTGGGATGGGGTGCAATAAACTTAAAGATCAAAACATGACTAGCTGTCAAGGGAATTGCTGGTAAATGCAAAGGGTAAGTTTTATAAGACATTCTGACGAGCTCCTTGGGACTCATCAAGGCTGAATCAGGGCTAACGAGTCTGGAGATGATCCTGCAGGTGAAAAACAAGCTCAGCACCTGAAAAGTCCTTTCTGTCTTTTCACTAGGTGTTCTGGTAAAAGTTGGAGTTCCCCATTGTCAGTCATAGTTACACTAACCTGTGACTTTGACTGTCTGAAAGATACCTGATGGCAAACCAAGAGGGATCAGTGGATGAGGGGTCAAACCAAGGATCAGTGGATGAGGGGTTTTTCCTTTTGGAAATGGAAGTTTTTCCTTTTAAAATCCTGGATCATCAGGAAAGTTGAAAATAGCTGTAAACAGCAGTACACTTGGAATGCAATTGAATCACTCAAGCAACCCAAATTTGACTTCTTGATGTTCATAGCAAGTCCCTGTGTTATAGTTTGAAGCTGCTACTCTCAGCTGATAGATTTAGCAAAGAGATAAGTAGCAATGGGAGCAGGATAATTTTTTAAATTAATGCTCTTGTCACAGAGAACTGACCATGAGATTTCAGGAAATTCATTGCATCTCTCTATAAATCTTGCTGTATGTGTGGCTTGTTCATCACCTTATGGTGGGGTCATTGTTGGGTGTTACTTCACTCTTTGACCCGCAGAGATGGTGCCCTGGATCTTGCTGCTGTGATTAGAACTGAGACAGGAGGTCAAGAATAGTTCAGTCTTTTCCCTGTGCTGTTAAGGATGAAGTCAGTAGGAAGTAAATATTATTGACTGCTTTTTTCATTCAAAAATCAAGATTCATTGAGGTGAATCTGAGGTCAATAGAAGCTCTCAAGAGGGAGGATACCGATAAATCATGACACTGAATAAAACAATATTTGTAATGCAGCTAATTTTGGATATTGAACACTCTTCGATCTAGTGTTTTTATTTTTTTGATTGTCCTGTTAATAGGTTTGGTAGTTGTACTATTTTAAAAGACTTTTAGTCTTACGTATGCAGCTATATATTCTTAACTACAGTGGATTGAGTTTGGCCCTGGTGTAAAGACATTGTATAGCAATTTAACTTGGAAGGCATCTTTGGAGTTTACCTGGTTCAGCCCCTGCTTGGAGCATTACCATAAAACAATGATGAAGCTAGATGGCTACTTCTGAAGGAAACAAGTGAAGAACAAGTTTATGTATATTTGGACATAGGGCAGTTAAAGCCTCATACTTGAGAAGAATGGGGCTGTAGAATACCTCATTGAGGGCTGTAAAATCTATGAGGAAATATCACACAGAACGTTAACTTAGCCCACCACTAACGTCCTGCTGGAAGGTGGAGCGTTTAGCTCTGCCTCTTGGAGCAACGCGAGCCTACGGTTTCAGAGTTTTCTGAGGGTTTGAGACAGTAGTTCAAAAATGCCTCATGTTCGAAAAGAGCTAGGGATCCTCTCTTGAAAATCATGCCACTTGAATACGTTGCACTCGAGGCACCCTAAAGCTAAATAGACTATAAAAGGGTTGACCTCTTTCAAATCAAAGGGAACTTTCTATGCATCTTGAAGGGGAGTAAGGGTAAGGCTGTAAAGTACAGATTACCATGGGGAGGTCTTCTAGCTACTTCTAAATGATTCAGCTTGGATAGTAAAAGCAATGTAGCTGAACTTGCACAGAGTTCAGGTAGGGCTAATTACTCTCGATAGGTATATTTGCCTGAACGGAGCTCTTTCTCTACTTGTGTTAAACCTTAACTGGGTGTAATTGGGTTTTCTTTATGGCTTTATGCCATGTGAGTGTAAGCAAGGGAGGGACGTGTTAACTAGGAGATAAGATGCATTTTGGGGAAGGGGACACAAACAGACTGGGGGAGAGGTACAATACTTGAAATAGAATCCTTGGCAGGTATGATTTTTTTTATAGTATCTTTTCTTTTTACTATCTAATTTATATTGTATTATTTAATTAATCTTACTAAAGATTTCACAATTTGTTTTTGGCAGCATTTCCTTTATTCCTACATACACGTACAAGGCCTTGATCAACGTGGCTGTGATCTGTGGTTGAGAACTGTGTACCTTCTCTCAGTCCAAACCAGAGTAATTTGATTAGGTCGTCAGCTGGTCTAAATTGCTGATACTTCACTTGGAGTCAGCGGAGTTGCACCAGATCATGCCAGCTGGGAATGTGACCCTCATTTTTACTCAGTCACATTTCTAACCCTTGCTACACTCTTAAATTCCTGAGCTGAAGCCAGCCATTGCGATAGCTGCAGGGAAGGATTTTCAGCAGCATCCAGCCTTGGCCTAACGCTGTTCCCTCCGCAGTCAGGGGATGTTTATTGGGTTACTGCAGCCAGCCCAGTCAAACGGGTTGGATTCAATTAGGCTGCTGCTGTAGCACTGAGGATCTAGTCCTCCACTGAAGTATATCAGTTTCAGGCCGCCGAAATCAGCAGGGTTGGGATGGTTTACAGCTGCCTGAGGATCAGGCCTTGTGTCTGCATGTCGTATTAACAAAAGAAGGCTGTGAAATGATAGAAAAAGCCACCGCCTTTGCTGTGGGAGTGCATTTTCTTCCCTAGCTGGAAACGGCAGGGTCTGGTTTGGCTTTTGGGGTGGCTCTTGAGAAGCACCACAGCGCTAAAGGCATAAAGCATTGCCTGCTGGCTGGTTTCCTGATGGCCTAGTGGGAGTCAGCGCCGCCTTGCCAGGCGCCATCGGAGCTCATGGACTGCTCTGCGCACACGCAGCAGCCGATGGGCATGTTTGCTGCTAAGGAGCGTTTCAGCCCTGCTGCAGGTGGTCAGCTGCCCACTGTTGCTTTGTGTTTGTACAAGGGAGAACTGCAGGATGCCTTTGAGGCTGAGATACCTGACTCTCAAACCAGATATTGCTCTTCAGGCGTGCAGTTACTGGCTTTTCTTTTCCTTTCCTTTTTTTTTTCCTTTTTTTTTTTTTTTTTTTTGCTAGGGGATATTTAGGATTTGGGTATGTTAGTGCCACTCCTTCAAAGCAGGAAGGAGGGAGAAGGCATGCCCTTCTGGTAGGCTCTCACTAGGGCATTTGCTGCAGGACTGCCAACTCCAGCAGGGATTTTGAAGAGGAAATCATTATCCAAGCACATCTTCCTCAAATCTGCCTCCTACTGTCGCATGTGAGAGCATCTGAAGGTAGCTGCCAGAGCAGCTGTGGTTCCAAGTGCAGCGCTCCCCACTGGGCTCTTCCTCCCAGAGCAAGGCTGAGCCCCTGGTAGGAATTAAGACCGGAGGTAAGGTGCGTGTGTCGACTGCCTTGCCTCTGCTCTTTCGGCTGGCTAAATGGAAATGATTCACTCGCTGGTCTGTGCAGAACCCTTGTCCTCCCTCCTACCTGGAGCATTATGTGGCTTTTACCTTTCCCCCGCCGCGCTCTTATCTTCTGCTGCTTGGAGTGCTGGAGGTGCTGGTGCAGCGTTGCCTTTGGCTCAGCAGCCGGGAGATCTGTGTCTGAAAGGGGGTGGCAACTTGCCAGCCCCCGTCATGCCTCTTGCGGTGTGAAATTGGAGTGGGTAAATTCCAGCTACTTCAGTGGAAAATGGGAGCGGTTCCTCTGCTGCCAGGGAAGGCCGCTGCTGCCTAAAAGCACCACCAGCCTCCAAATAATTAGTGGAAAATTTGGTGCGTGTCTATATATAATGCACGCTCGTTCCTCTGATACATGTGAATTTGTGTGTAACTGGGAATCCCAGCATGCTTGTCTGTTAATAAACCCCGAACTGCTCAGCTTCGCAAGCTGACTCTGTAATGTTTGTACTAATTTAGATTTAGCTAATTCCAGAGTTTCACGTTGTCTATTTTGTTATTATTATCCAGTGCTTCAGATTGGGCACTAATAGCTGGTGAAGGCTTTACAACTGCTGAAGCCTTACCCTGGTTTTTAAATTGTCCAATTCTGAATGAGCTGGGGCAATATGAGAAACCAGGTTAAGCCCTAAGACAAGGGATGCATTAAAGATGCTTTTTTTCTCCTGTTATTGCCAGCCCCTCTGGCCTGGGGTTGGATGTTGAAGCAAGCTGCATCTGGTGTACTGCTTTAGCAAGTCTTTGCCTGAAGTGCTGTGTTCCTCACTCCATCAGTTTGGTTCGTTTTAGCTTACAACACACACAGCCTTCTTGTGACACTGAATCCATGGCACATGTGCTGCAGGAGAAGCGTGCTTGGTTCTGCGCCGTGGCCTGATTCCAGGAGGGTGGAGTAGACCTAGAGGAGAGCCTGGAGTCTCCTCTGGCAAAGAGGTAACTGAAGAGCTGTAAAAAACGGTGTGAAAAAGGAAAACTGAACAGGGAACAACCACCTACTGTTTCTTCCAGCGTGAGACTTAAGGAGCATCACATGAAACCAGCAGATCTGGATCAAACAGGGCATCCTTCCTTGTGCAGCGCGCTGCAGAGCTGTGGCTCACCTTGCCACAAAACGTAAATGGTGAATCCTCGTGTGGCTCAAAAAGCAATTGGATGAATCCAAGGAAGAAATGTCCATTGGGGGCTATTAAATACGAAAGTTTTCATCATCAGGCCACAGCCTGGGGACATGGATAATATGTTCCAGCAAAAGGGGCTTTGGGGACTGCTCCAATCATCTTGGCTAACTTCATCAGGTATCTGTCAGACCACTGAGAAAGGCTTCCAGTGCTAACCTACATACCGTATCAGCAAGCCACCGCTTCTGCTCCCTTTGCTGCCTGCATAAAGGTCACAGATAATGATGAAAAATAAATAAATAAGCCAAGAAAACCCCTCTGCCTCTCTCTCAGGTCATTCAGGTTTGAAATAAATCTCTCATCTTTCTATTTCTGAACCCACAGATGACTTAAGCCAAATTGCATTTGGAGCTGTTATCCTCACACTTCTGTTTTATTTATGCTGTCGTGTCTTGTGCTAACACTTTGTGAAATATTTATTTGCTTCTGGTCTCCCACAGCTTAGCTGTGGATTCATGAGGCTCTCATGTTATGTCTCAATTCTGCGCAGCTGCATTCTGTCAAGAAAGGAGAAAATGAAGACTCGGCTCTGTGTTTTACGTTATAGCAATATACTGCACATCACCATAGCTAATGTCATTCAACAGGTGGAGGTTTGGTTTGCCTGTCAGGTACGTGGCTCGCAAAAGAGCAATGAAATATATACACGGTGGCCAAGCCTTATTGTCTGATGAACGGCTCTTTTGTATTTGCTTCCCAAGCCTGCCCTTGTGCTTGCCCTACAGGTTGTGGGTAAGTAGCACAAAAGAGTTCGGGAGGAGATAGACGTATCCTAAAAGACACCAGTGCAGGATTTAGTGCTTCCGGGGATGAGTTGATTATAAACTTCAGATCCTGTCCTTAAAGAAAAAAAAAAAAAAAAAAAAAAAAGCTGTAAATACCTTTGTCTTCTGTTCAGGGCTGAAAGCGTGGCCAGAGTCGAACCAGTAAGCATCTGAAATGGCTTCCCTAGGCACAGCGCCAGCTTCCCATACCTCGGCGTGGAGGGGGAATGAGCTCTGCTGCTTGCAAGGCAGGGAGGAGATCTGTGTGCTGGGCTTGTCTCCTCTTCCCACCCTTTGTCAGAATCACCAGTTTCTTGGTTTAAAGTCCTACAAGATCAACTGCATTTGCAGCGTTGGGCTTGGGATATTGGCTGACCAAAGGTACTGAGGCGCAGCTCTGACATTCAGCCAAGCCAGTAAGTTCTGCCAGAACTGTTCTGTAAGTTCTGTAAGAACTGTTCTTGTCTCCAGCTCAAATCCAGACCAGCAGTGGCTGGTTGTCATTTGAGTTAAATTGCTGTTTAGTGATCGGTGTATAACCAGTGAATGATTTTTAGACTGGATATGGATGTACATGTGTAGTCTGAGAACCACAAGCAGGGCTGGCCCCCTTATCTGAGCAGAGTTGCTCAGATTTAGCTGATACTGACTGTAAGCTGCCTGCATCTTTAGAAACTGTGTAAATTAGAAAAAATAATAAATGCCTGAACGTGGCACACAGTGTTGGAGATCTTACTGCTGCAAACCTGAGGTTGGCAATCTGATGCCGTCACTAGAAAACCTTTCAGAGTCTAAGCCCAGTTTTAGATAAATACATTTTTATATATGAACACATGTATGTGGGAAAAGAGCTGCTAAGCTGCTGTTGCCACTTCTTGCTGAATTATACCAACAAGCTCCTTCTGGTGTTAGCTTTAAGTGACATTTACTGTGTAAATGACACTGACATTCAAGATGAGATGTTGGCTTTTGCAGCGGCTTGCTAATTCCTTGTCGGATATCCCAGGAGGAGAGCTTGCAGCAAAGAGCTGCTGCTTTTGCAACAGGTGCTGCTTTGGCCTCCCGTGCTGTTTGCTGTGCGGGAGGAGAGCAAGCAGGCATAGCCTTGTTCTCACTTTGGGGCTCTTTGCTTCTGTTTGTGTCTGTAGGAAACCTGGGGACCATTGACTTGGATTTCCACAATCGGCAGCAATGAGTGCTGCTTGCGTGTGCAGCAGCAAGGCCAGCACGTGCTGGCTCTGTTTGTTAAATGCTTTGCACTCAAGGCGGAGTGAAGTTCAATTGATTGTCTTTAAAGGATTGATCATTTGAGAGATGGGATAAGGGAATGGCATTACCAAAAATTGCTGCCCACTGATTGCCCACTGATCCGTTAAAGGATTAGACGTTTGTATTAGGTGACGTGTAGCTTTGCCAGAAGAAATTGTTTGTTTGTTTATTCTTTAGCCAGATGAGAAACATTAATTGCTGTGAGCAGAGTTTTTTTGAAGGACAAATTGGAGTCAGATGCATAATTCACACCAAATTTTGGGGAGATCTGGCTGCTGAGCTGCTCTTTATGTATTTCAGAAATCTCTCCTTAGTCTGTATAATCTGTTCATAACCCCTTTTTAATTAGCTTGTCTTTCTGGAAGAAGAGACCAAGAAATCATGTTCAAAGATTATTGCTCTATCTAGCAGCTGCTAGAATAGACCAGTTAATGCTGCAAAGTCTCTTTCCAGGCCTCAGCAGCATGTCTGGTCTGCGTCCCTCAACTAATTTGGCTGGGGGACCTAAACTTTCCCCAAACTGTTGTTCAAAGCCATTTCTAGCCAGTGATGCTCTGTGCTACAGCACCAGCTGGTCATTTATCCAGATAGCCTAGCTCTGAATTTCTTGGCAGAACAAAATATTTGAAAGGGAAAGAAATGAGAGACTGGGGGTGCTACAGAAAACGAATGCCAAGAGCATGTGTGTGCCAAGCGGGAGATAATGGTGCTGCCCTCGCTGTCCTCGGCACTCCATCTGCAGTTTGCACCACAGCCATGCTCCTGCTGCTTGGGATCAAGAGAGAAATGTCAATCTCGCAGGCAGTATTTGAAGACACGGCCTGAAGTTGTGGAGAGAAAATCAAAGCCTATTTAACGGGAAGCTGAGCTTCTGCAGTGGAATTCGGGGTGTTGGTGAGAAGGGGCTTTGAGGCTGTTTAGATTATTTTTGTATCTGTAATGATAAATTCAACTTGGCATTGGTAAAATCAAGTGAACGTTGAAGGTGGGAATGGAGGAAGAGGTTAAGTGGTACTGGTTAAGCAGTAATTTTTTCCTGGCTACTGCCATTACTGCAGCACTGATCTGGTGACATAGGAGCCGTTATGATGACCCCATTTACTGCACCACGGATGATTGAGAGCCAAGCAGTTGGGTTTTTGCTTGAGCTAATTTAGAGCTAGTGTGGGTGGGTGTGCTACGGCCTCCTGGGCTTTTCTCACACCTGTGGAGCTCCGCATCCATGTGCGAAATCTGCCTGCAAGTCATTCCAACTTGCAAAGATGCACCCAGATTTTATAACACTTCTTCTCAGGGTTTTGAATGCTGAAGATCTGAGGTCCAGCTCCCTACTTGCCAGCCAAGATATTACAGTCAGTCTATATAAAGTCAGAGCCTGCAGCAATGAACCCTTCGAGCAAGGGTCTCTAGGAGCTGCTGGGGTGTTTGGTGTCGTCGCTGAATATGGTAGGGCCCTGGGGTCAACTTTGCACCCCAAGTGTTTGGAGAGCATTTTGACATCCTGAAGTGGCAGGCGCAGTAAAATTATAGCTATAGGTCACAAAAGAGTTGTTATTTTTATTTTTTTCCTATCATAAAAATAGCAAAGAGGAGGCTGAGCACTGTCAGTCACCACCCCAGTGGAGACCCTTCAGGTTGAACTGGCTACTGTCAGGCTGCTCGGGGGGAAAAATAAACTCTCCTATATCCTTGCTCTCAGCAAGTCCTTTAAAACATCACCACATCCTAAGCACATGAGCTAGGAAAAACAGCTGCCTTCCCTACTCCTTCTCTGTCTGATGAGGTTAATAATAACTTTGAATGCATATGTACAGCATTAGCTTTCATGGTAACATGCATAATTCAAATCCCCCAAAGAACAGTAGAGCTTTGAGGAAGCAAACTTCCTTAATGTACTGGGCAAGGATCCAGCTTTTACCAGCTGTTGAGGGTTGATGTACAATTTTTGGTTAAGTGAATAATTTATCATGGATATTATCTGTAGTGTATCTCATCCCGACAGTTTGTAGGCCTGTGCATATGGCTCTTGAGATGCCACAACACTGCCATATGCTTCATGGCCCATTACCACTTCAAACTCCCTTAAGATGTTTTTCCCCTATGTTAAGCATGTTAGAAGTACAGTGGGACCACTGCCTCGATGCAAATGCTGGATGGATGTTTTTTTCTATATTAAAAAAATAAAAGGGAGAAGAAAAGACTTGCTATTCAGAATGTCCCCAGCCTTATGGTCCCTTGAAATAAGCTGCCTGGTGCTCCATGATGCAGACGTGCATTATAAATCCTGCAGCACGCCTGCCCCGCTCTCATCCCCAGCTACCACTTGTAACGTGGTCGTGTTTTGTGGTGACAAATCTATTTACTGTAGCTACAGCCTACTGTCTGTGTAAATCAAGGCTGCTCTAATCAGGCGGCGAGGCTGCTCTGCCGCCTGCATTCACAGCACCAAAGCAGAATGGGAACTCCCTGACAGCTTCTGCGAGCGGTACGGGATTCTGTGTCCCAGATTCCCCCTGCAGATGTCCTGTTTCTCAGGCAGGAATACAGTGGTTGGCGATGTCGTTAAGACTTCTGGCAGTAACTAATTGGAGCCCATCTCGTCCACCTGTGGCTGCGGCACTGGTTTGCAGTGCTTCAGCTTGGAGGGGAGGATGGGGGAGATGTGAGCGGCCCCACGCTGGCCTGGGTCTGTGCGAGCTGACAGTGCTGTGACTGGTGGAGGGAAGGTCTCCGTCCTGGACAAGGCTCAGAAGGGAGGGGATGTGCTGCCTTAGGAAACTGTGATGTCCCGGGCTCCAAGCCAGGATCTTTGGACCGTCTTAGTTAAGGTGCTAAGTATCCAGATGGGCTTTTTTTTTCATTTTTTTAATAAAAAAAAGCATTTTTTACTGTGTTCTTGTTGTGAAGAGAATGCTGAAGCTGAAGAACTTAGTTTGTGTAGCAGCTACAGTGCTGGAGAGGGAGAGAACATCTGGGTGGTTGCTCAAGTTGATTGCTTATAGAGGAAGCAACTTCACATAATACTATTCACAAAATACTCAGTCAAGACTGAACGCAAGCAGCTGCTTAGCTGTAATTATAGCCATGTGTCCATCGGAAGGACCAGTGAAGGTTTTTCAACTAAAGAATGTGTTATTTATAAGTTCAGTGCCATCATGTCCTGGAGAAATACCTTTCTTCAGCTGCGTCTTGAACTTCTGTGTGGTGTTACTGGTGAGCGGTCACCAGGCTGATGGCTGTAGCTTTGCAGTAAATCAAACAATCCCTGCAGGAGTATGCTTCCCGGCTTCGATCATGCCTCAGGAGAAAAGGTGCTTCTAAGCATGGGAGCTGTCACTGATGCTGGATAAATTATTTCCAATTCAATGCTACACGCATTTTTCCTTCAGAAAGAAAATACTGTCTTTCCAAACAGATTGTTTTTAAGATATGTTTATTGCTCTCCAGTTCTTTCCTTGTGTAAAGATTTTGTGTGGCTTTCTCTTGTGAGTGCTGCAGTCATGTTGCTCTGGTTGCCTGACATGCTATTTTTTTTCCTGTTTCCTGCTTGGATTAGAATTTTTATACTTTCACACTTTTTTTTTTCTTTCTCCTTAGTGTGAATATTGATCTTTAAAGCATTGCTTTTGTCATGCTTAAACATTGGAGATCTCATGGGTATTGTGCTCCAGTCACCCCAAATCCATCATGTCTGTGCTGGCCATCGTGTGCTGACCTGCTGAGAACAGGCACCCCTGCGTGCTGCTGGCAGTGGGAATTTTCCTCCTTCCATGCCTTTGGTGAGAAGAAGGAAACATCTCACTCATGTCGATTATTTCTCTCCCTTCAAAATGATGCAGGGAGAGATGCGGAGGGCTGTGGCCAGCTAACTCCTGCTTGGCTGCAGAGAGGGAACGGGTCCAGAGGAACTGACCCCGCCTGGAGGAGCTGGCAGACATCTCTGCTGGGAGATGGGGCTGGTTCTGAGGGCACAGCCGCCTCCCTAAAAGAACCAGTTGTGGATAAATTGCAAGGTGAGGAGCTGGGTTAGCCCTACTAGGGTTGAAATCTGTGCTTTGGTGAGAGCTGGTCATGCCAAAGCTGCTGCTCGGACCAGGACAAGGCTGTGCCTGTGGAGCAGTGACCTTTCCTGGCTGGGATCAGCTCGGAGGGTGCACTGCTCCATGGCTACGTGTGGTGCTAGCAGGGAATGTGCAGCCAGTGCGTTGATTAATCAGCTTCAAAAGGGATCTACTCAAGCTTCTCATTAACCTTCATAGCTAAAAATGTAAGTGTGTGTGTGTATACACATGTTAAAGGGCTGTCTATAGCCCTGGAGCTGGAACAGTGCTTTCTGGACTTTTAGGTTTTTATGTCCTTGTGGTCTGGATTCATTTACTCTGCTGCTTTATGCTTCTCAGTTCCACCCATCATACTGTTGCCTCCTCCCGGGTACAATTTTTCTTTTTCTTAATTTGTCTTAATGTTGAACCTTTACCTTGTGCCTGCATTTAACAGAGAGGTTTGGAAATATCTATTCTGTGAAAGGATTTTGCGGTAGGGTCAGTGGTATGCTCCGTCTCCGCCAGAGAGTTTCCTTAAATACGACCTCCAGAAACATCATCTCATTTTACACCTCTAGCTTTGGCAAATGGAAGATGAACACTCCACCCCCCTGCCCCCCCCCCCCCCCCCCCCCCCCAAAAAAAAGTCACGCAGGAAGGTATTGCTTTCTTCTAGTTTTTCTAGAGGGATTAAACAATGCTAAGGATAGGATCAATATTTAAACAAGCAGTTCGTGAAGCCGGGGCTCCTTTTAAGATGATCACGCACTGAGCTGAATTATGAGCAGACCAGTTCCCATTTTGTACAGGGAGAATTTAGCATGTCTTCTCCCATAAGCATTATGCTCAATATATTCTTTTGGAACCATCATATTAAATTAAGATGTAAAATGACAGCAAGGCTTTCATTCTTTGTGGCAACTGGCGTAACAGCTACAGGAGGAAAAAAACAATTGCTTCCACTGAAAGTCCAAGAATGACATCTAGTGGCTTCAGGTGAGACTTTGGTGAGTATCTTTTAAAGCAATGCATCAGGATTTTTGTTTGCTGTTGTGCCACGTTATGCTAGGTATCCAAGATCTAAATTTGAATCGCTCTCACGCAGCCATTAAAAAAAACAAAAACAAAACAAACAACAAAAAAACCCTGCAAGTTCAGTGCTTGTTCTTGAGGTTTGCTCTGCTGCTGGTTTCAGTGATCATAACTTTGTTTCAGTAAATCTCATGTAAGCTTAGACACACTTTTTGCACTGTGGCTAAATGAATGCCATCTGTACCATAAAGTTAAACAAACACTTGTATTTTCTTTAGTTTCTTTAAATCCAAAAGAAAGCAAAGACAAAAACCATGGATTTTTTTTCCAGCACAGATATATCTGATAAGAATAGAAAAAGTAAGACAGAAGAGCTCGTACACAGTGGGATGAGTGTATAGACACCTGTTTGTCACGTTCATGCTGAGCGTGTTCTGGTTGCCTTCAAACTCAACAATGTGAAACTTTACCTAAAGTTATTTTAAAGGTAATATTTTGTAACTTTATACAGAGTAATGACGATCAATGTTGCAGGACACATAGATGTGGAGCAGTGTACTCAGTGCATCTTTGTGGTTAAGGACAGTCAATAACTTGGCAGTAAGCAGCTGTAGCATTTAAAAGGAGGGTTTGTAAAAGCAGATCAGGATGTTTGAGAGTGTTCTGATGTTCTCTATGTACAGTGGACATTGATAAACTCTCTGAGGATGATGACATGCCTCTGATGTTTGTGCATCTTAAAAGCCCATAGGATCAGATGAAGTTAGTGTAATATATTCATCATAGCAAGCTTGATGATGATCCTGATATGGCACAGCTGATCTTGGCTGATTAATTTGTTACACGCATCTGTGTTGGAGTTAAGACTCCCCTTACGCTGCTGAACTAGCAAATATAGCTCTGTCTTCTGCTGGGAATGAAGAATTTGAAGGTTTGTTAGCCATTGGTTGCACTTCCCCTTTTTGGGGGGGAGGGAACAGACACCTGCTTTAAACATGGAGCATGTATGTGGCTGTAATACCATATGATGATATAAATAGTTCCTGGTATAAATGCTCAAGCTTCCTTTATTAAGGGAGAGTTGAAATTGATAAAAGTGGTGTCCTTTTATCTTGTTACCCAGCAGGCAGCAAATGAAGTGGGTTAATATCTTTGGAGTAGGGGCAAACGGTGTTACAAAGGGAAATAAGGGTATAAACCTGAAAGGAAAGAACTACTAGAAAAATGAGTGGGAACATGGTTGGGGGGAGAACAACACACAAAGAGCACACCAGGTAGACATCTTGGCAGCAGAGACTCAGCTTTTAAATAGGAGCTTGGTGCAGAATATCAGAGACTAAGTGCTTTAACTTCCGAAGGGCACTCACAGTCCTAGCACCGTCCTTGTTCAGGCTCCAAAGGCTGCCCAGAGGGATTGCAAAAGGACAAAAAAAACCTACCAAAAATCCCCAAAACACACACAAAACAGCAAAAACCTGCAAATTCACTACTTCACCAGGCAGCGCCTGGTGACAGTACGGCCTTTGGGACAGAGAAACAAATTGAAGGAAGGCGGGAGAGTTGAGCTGGAGGAATTAGAGTTGGAGAACAGCTGATGAACTTAGCGATGAACACCCAGAAATAAATCTGGATGTGGATCTAAGCACTGCAGCCCAGGAGTAGCTGACTTGGTTGCAGCAATTCAAGGCTTGGCAGCTTTTGCTGCTTTCTCCCCAGGCAGAGAATGGGGAACTTAACAATGGATTAGTGTCACTAATCAGGAAAGTTTCTTTAAGGGTTTATTAGGAAGCTTTATTTTGAAGAGAGCAGTAGTACTAACTTGGGATCTCTTAATTTTTGTGTAGTGGGCAAGCTTCAAATAGATGTATGTTTCCAGATATCGGTGTTTTATTTATTTATTTTTGTCTTCCATCCTGAACTCTTCACTTTTTGCTGAGCAGAAGGCTTTTCAGTGGCTGCTGGACAGAAACAGAAGCCTCTAGCGGGGGAGGTTACGTTGGGGTGGGGGCAGCTCTGTCCCTGGCAGCCCGGCCACCCGGGACTGGAGCTCAGGGAGCAGTGGGGGACCCCCGAGGGGACTGCGCTTAGTTTCCCAGGGGTCTGGTGCCGAGTGAGAGGAAGGCTTCTTGTAGTCCCAACCCCAACCTGAGGCTTGGGGGCTGTGGGGAGCTGTTCCAGCCTCTAGGTGGCGGGGCTGCCCTGCAGACGAGGGCTGGGCGCTGGGCGCCTGCACCCGCAGGGGGGCGGGCAGGCTCCGCCAGCGGCGTGCGCTTCAGCTTCTGGTTTGGTTTTTCTTTTCCCCTCTGGAATGAGAAGTAATTTTCACAGCAGATGTTAAACAGAAGGGTCCTTGTTTTCAGTTTATTCATTCTGGGTTTCATCTGGGGCGTTAAGCTTGGAGCGCTTCTGAAAAGCAGTGGGGATAGGGAAGCTGTGGCACCAGCACTGAGGGTGTGTGTTTTGGGTGCCTTCGTTGACTTTAATTATACCAGGTGTCTGAGTCGTGAAAACTTGTTTGGAATTAACACTCAGTTCAAAGCTAAAAACCATAGCTGGTCCACCGGAGAGCTGCTCTGTGCTGGCAGGATGCTGCTGTATGCAAAGGGCCACCTCTTCCCTGGGCTGCCCCTTTGAACCCAGCGGCGAGGCCGTGATTTCTGCAGGACACCTTCCAGAGTGGTTGTTCTCAGAAAGGTGAGTATGGAAACCTTGTTTCCCAGCCTTCACAGACATTTAGCTTGAACTCTAGTCTTTGTAAACTTCTAGGTTCACTGTAGATTTAAAATGAAAATGAATAATTCTCTACACAGCTGTCCAGTATAGCAACAGAGCTCAGTTAATTTCCGTGGGAGGAAGATTTGCATCCCAAGACTCATGCTCTTCTGAAAGCTCCCAAGCAAACGGAGCTTTCAAGAAGCCTGAGCTGTTGGGCCTACAACCATAACTCTTTCTATTTTGAGTTTCCTTATCATTTCCTGGTGAACAGCATCAAAATCATTTGGATTTCTAAAACATTTCTGTGGAAGTTTCCTGTGATTTTTAGATCCTCCAAAAAGAACCTTGTTTGCCAATGCAGAATCAAGGATACACTCACTTTCCCAGTGGAAAACAAGTAGGTTATAACCTATTTGGTGTTAGGGATGAAACAAAGCCCCACAAGAGCTAATCCCCAGAGGGGTGTGGTAAGGTAGCCCAGATCGAGTCTGGACCCCAGGACCAAGCTGCCACGCGGTGCGTGGCTTTTGGTTCTGGAATACCCTGCTTCAGTTCCCTGTTCCTCAGCAAAGGTTCCACTGCCCCAGAAACATCAGCAAACGCTGCTGTGTGTGCTTACACACAAGGCGAAACTCAATTCCCCTGGCAGTTCCCCTGTAAGCAGGCTGAGGAGTTCAACCGTGCTGAATGAAATCCACTTAAAAGTTACTGTGGCCAAACTGAGCTGAATGTAAATTGCAGGGAACTCTTCTCAGACATGTTTGTTCAACTCTTTGTGCTTTGTATCACGGCATGCTTCTACTATATAACGACAGATTGCTTTTACTACATAGCTCTTTCTTCATGGTGGTTGAGAGCCCTCCATCATCTTGTTCTGATGGGCAAGTACCAGCATCACTGCAGTTTGTTACTGCGTCTAAATGAGGGGTTGGTTTTTCCTATTGGACTACTTGATAACTACCATGAGAATAGTCTCCTAAACACTCCCGGTACTTCGTGACAGAATGTCAAATCTTCCCTCCTGAACATCAGTGCGATTCAAGTCAGGATGCCTTAACTGTTGCAGGAAAAGTAATACTCTACAAAAATATTTCTGCTCATCTTGAGAACAGTACTTTTTTTTTTTTGGTGCTTTAATGCAATTTACAGCTAGCATAAGGCACCGACAAGTTGTAAGAGGTCTGGAAAATACCCTGTATACAAATGAAATCCTGGACTTGACTTTGCAGAGGTACCGCTGCAGAAATTTGGCAGGGTTTGCACAAGAGGATTTCTTTTTTATTTTTAAATTATTAATATGGATTACGAAGAGAGTGCTGAGTTTCACATTTTTTTTCTTTTCTCTATATACTCACCACTAGTCTAGATAACACACTGATTAACATGGAATGATGAAAAGCGAGCTCGAGCAGAACGGTACTTCCAGTGTATCCGCTGAAAGGACTTCCCTTCAGCATCAGCCAGATGGACGGAGTGGATGGCACAATTCAGACTTGTAAACAAACTCAGCTCCATCTGGCTTAGAGATGAATTTCATTCCCAGCAATGAAATTCTCGCACCAATTTCCCTCTACATAATCCATCTTTACCTCACGTGCGCACACAGTCTTTCTGTTGTTGACTTGTAAATAGAAAGGGTTGCTGTGAAGCTAGAAAGCGCCGTGCTTTCCTGCTTTCCTGAGGGCTGCCAGTAAAGGCAGAGTTTTGTGCTCGAACGGAGCATTTCTCACTTCCCAGAAGGGTGTGCAGGGGGACAGGGAGTGGCCAAGTAAAATTCCCTGCACTTTAAAACATTTTGTTTTGCAGTTTTTTTTTTTTCAGATCACAGTAGCCTGACTTTGCAAATCTTATCTAAGATTTTTTTTTCTTCATCATTTAATGTTCTGCCACAGGCAGATTAACTTGAGCTGAGCAAAACCTGGTTTTGCTGGGTGTACTGGAGGTGCTGCTCTTGGTACGAGATGGGAAAGCAATGCAAAGGTGGCTTTCTGTCTAGTACGTCTCTGCTTCCTGCAAGGGCTGACGTATGAAGCTGCAAACTGGCAGCAGACAGAGCTATATCCTTTCCTCTAGGTGATTTAGAGCTGCTGCGTCTATCCCATGTCTCTTGTGGAGACATTTTGTGCAAAAACGGCTCTGAGAGAGCCAAGGTGGCTTGGTAGCCCTTTGTAACTCCAGGACTGAACCCCCGGGGCCCAGTGGGAGCGTCCCCTGTGCCCTCCCTTCCCTGGCGGTGATCAGTCTGTGTCCACGCTGGCACATCTCCCCTAGCCCCCCCTGCTCTTTGGCTGCCCTCTCTTGCAGTTCCCTCCCTGCAAGCTGCCAGTGTAGGGACTTGTGCAAGAGCTGGGAAACCCATCTCCACCGTGATTAGTCAAGTCAGTTTAAACATAAAAATAAAAATCATGTTGATGTTGAAGTCCAAGTGAAAAAGGATTTGCTTGAACAGACGTGAGTAGGGTGGCCAGTGCGAAGGAGCCTGGAGGTAGATTTTGTACAATTAACTTTTCCAGCCAGTACAGCCATCACCCCAATGGGGTGCCTATACCTCAAAAGACAGAAAAGCTATCCTTACTTCAGTACATCTGGTCCTAGCTGTGTTGTTTGCCTCCTTTAGGGCTTTGCCCAACTATCTTATTTTATGTAGCCTCTTTCTACCTTGTTGTTCCCTTGCCATGTTCTTCTTTTTCCTTTTTTTTTTTTTTTTTGTCTTCCCCTCCAGCCGTAAGTATTTACCCCCCATTCAGCTGAGAGCACAGTCTGGGCATGCTGCAACTCATGTCAAACTTCTAAAGTGCCACTGGTAAAGCAGCTCTGGCATTATGACAGAATGACTCGCATCTGTCTGTGGCTATGTGGTCTTTTAATTATCCTGGCTAACGTATTCCTTGGGAGTGACTTGGTCTGCCTGCAGCAAGGTTAAAAATTATTGGTATCTTCTCTTTAAACAGCAGATTCCAAAAAGGAGAAAGCAACACAAATGTGCTGTTACGACCTTAGCTTCTCAGCTCACATCCTGGATACATTAAATAATGCCCTGGTCTAACTCAGTGCGCATTTAATGAAATGCCACGTAAATTATTTAAGATTGATTTTAATTAAAGCCAGACCTCTGACAAGGCAAAAGTCAGATATATTGTGTTAGCTAGATGGAAGCTACTTGCAGATTCATTGCTGTCTCTTTGTGCTATACCTGTTAGTGTAATTCAGCCCTTCTGCATCCTCTTGGGAGGATGAAACAGTGTAAAATTCATGCTAAATTTGTTCCGAAGCTCTGTTGTGTTCTTTCTGAAGTCAACAGGAGCTCTGTCCCTGGTTTCAGTAGGCTGGTGCTTGTGGCTGCCTTCCCTGCAACGCCTGCTGTTTGCTGGTGGGAGAGGGCTTGCCTGTTGCTACCCCTCTGCCATTCCTGCTCCATATATTTTTTACTGTTGGTTTGCTTCCCTTGATGCTTCCCTTTATTTTCCTAGTAATGCCTCTCTTTTCTCCACCTCTATTTCAGTATAGAAATTCTCAATTTTTGTGAGAGCCAACAGGTCTACTTCCTTCAATGTGAGCAGGAATACTTGGAGGAGAAATGCTATCTCTCTGATGGCATCTGTATTTGTAACAGAATTGACTCTGGATTAGGTTCTCTGCTTGCACGTCAACATCCATGTCCCCACCAGAAAATAAGTTAGGAGCTTTGTTTCCAAACAGTTCGCTCTGGCACACTTCATGCAAAGATTGATGTTAGTTACCGGCAAATCAGGACTTTGGTGTTAGAAGCAGTAACAGCTCTGGACATTTATCCTCTTGGCAGTGCTTCACTCCTGAGCGGGTACAGTGATGGCTTCAAGTTGGCAGAAGTAAAAGATCCCACTTCACCTGCACAGGCATCTCCTGCAGGGCTCCATGCTGTAGGTACTGGTGTGTAGCCTTCAGACCTCTGTGAAGTTTCCAAGCAGCTACAGGAAGAGGACTGGGGCCGCGCCTGTTGATTCTGTGATTCACTGCGTGGAGAAACCGGCGTCTCGCCCCACTGCTGATGCTTGCTGCATCCACTGTCCCCTTTTTAAATATTGCAGGGAAATTTCTTCTTACAGTGACCTAACAGAATCAGTCACTGTGTTTGGAGGAGTAATATATATAATTATAAAAATAGAGAACAGCATTTCAGTTCAGAGCTTAGCATAAATAATACATCAGGTTTCCTGGCTAAGCTGTGGCTTACCATCATGCTGAGGCACAAATGTAAGGGGGGGACCCCATTATGCAGAGCTCAGCAGGCTTCCATCTTGTTACTTATACATAAACCGAGGGCAGCGTGCCCCTCTGCTCGCATTATGAGGTGATTAGCATGTTGTTTAACATCAATTATGCATGTTCCATGTTTACAGACATATTAAATTATGCAAGCTGTAGTCTTTAGACTTTTAATTTGTTAAAAGGAAAAAAAAAAAAAAAAGACAAAGCAAATGTTTCAGTTTGATGGCCATGCCTCCCTTCCCCATCTGCACCCTCTTTTTGCTTTCTGGGCCACGAGGGGCTTCCCAGCCTGTCCCCACGTTTCCCTGCCTCTCAGGGATGTGTGGCTGATGGCACGCAGGCCGGTGGCACCCCAGGTGGCTGGTCATAGCTGCAGAGCAGGCGTATGGCGAACGTGTCTCTTTGCAGAATAAAGGCTCTGTGGCTGCTCTTGCATACTTTTTCTTACAGCAGTGGTCGGCCAGAAGAAATCAGTGAGTGTGGGTGGATGCAGAAATGCTTCCCGCACACCGCTTGCCTGGAGCACCAGACCCAAAGCAGCTCCTGTGCTCTCTGGGGCAGGTAAACGCAGCGCTCCCAACACTTGAACTTAAACAGGGCCTCGAGCACTTGAGCACCACGCGGTATTTAACGACCTAGTTAGTCCCTGTACTGGAGGAGGCCTTTTTACAAGTACTCTTGTCCAGAAGTGCCAAAATGTCCCGCGTTCAATGACACTTTAACCTTGTTGTGCACAGGCCTGCTGAAGTGGGGCTGGGAACCTGGCCCGCCCAGCCTCAAAGGCCAAGGACTCAAATTTTGAGCTGCTGTGCATGTTTCCCTCAGGAATAAATTACATTTGCTGGTGTTTCTGAACAGTATTTCATCCCCAGGAAAGGAAATGGTCCCTTCCTAAAAAAAACCAAAAATGTTGGCTTTGAAATTCACAGAACGAATATTTGTTTGTTTGTTTTTTATCTGTTTACTCCAACCGATTCTCTGTCAGTGCTTACAAAGACAGGTTTGGAAAGCGACTGGGGTGAGGGGAAATGCTGTGTCTGGAAGAATCCATCCTACATGGCTTCACATGGTCATAAAGCAAAAAATACTGCCCAAGTTTAAGACCTGTAGTAAAAATCACAAGCTACAGCTATGCTGTGCTGTAAGAAAAGAGCAGGAAGGCCCAAGGGCGTGCTGAGGGTTGTAGGTCCCTGCAATAACAGCAGCTTAGTGAGGTGAAATTCCCAGGTGAGGACCTAAGAAAAGAAACACACCCTCAGTTATGAAAAATCAACAAAGGGGAGAAGAAAAAAAAAAAAAAAAAGGACACAATCCGGTGGTGTTTTAACCCTTCGCATGCAAGCAGCTGGGATGCAGTGCCTGCACCCTGCTCTGTGCTGCTGGGGTGATCGCGTACAGCGCTTCCCTGGAAGAAGAGCCTTGTGTGTTTTCTCCTTCAACCCTAGCCAAAGCAGTGAGAGGTGCAATGCTGCCAAGACAGAACGTGTCAGGTTACAGGCAATAACAACGCCTGCTGGGACCAGCACGTATCTCTGTTGCTCTCTTCAGCTAACCTCCGTACGCAGAGCCATCCCAGGGACATGAAATTAGCTGTGCTTTTGCATCCTGTGCTCGCAGCAATAGGAAAACAACCCTTGAAACTAGATCTTACTCCTGAGGCTTTATGCAACTGCTGAGCCGATGTCCACATCTGGACAGCAGGACGTGCTGGGGCTGGTTGGGAGCCTGACAGCCAGGCACGGGGGCATGTTGATATGAGGCTCTTTGCTGATGTTACAGACATTAACAATGTTTTTGAAGGGGTAGGAGGGTCCATTTTATT
Source organism: Anser brachyrhynchus (assembly GCF_964034855.1). NCBI lineage: Eukaryota > Metazoa > Chordata > Aves > Anseriformes > Anatidae > Anser > Anser brachyrhynchus. Next base: position 7,024,624 of record NC_137710.1, on the reverse strand, counting down.
CAGTATCAAACCCAGTTAGGACTGACTTTTATTTAATTGTGTAAGGTGCATCTCACCCGGGTACTAATATTAAGCAGGAGGGCTGGGCAGTGCAATGAGATTGCTCACTCAGCATTATTTTGATATTGTATTTCATTGGCAAACAGATAAAAAGGAATGTGGTGCTAATAGTCCGTTTCACTGTCAGTATAAAAATCCAAAATAATGGCCAAAAATGCAAACTTAATGCACACAAAGAGCTCATAATCCCAAAACAACGTGTGACACCAGAGAGAGATGTTATGTTGTAGGCTATGATTCGGTGAGAGGAAGACGGGATGTCCAACATAATTTATCATGGTCACAGATATTAAACGTGCAGCAGGATCAGCAGCGAAGCAGATTCAGAATCTCATTTTACAGCATTGTCACGGCAGCTCCTGACAGGCTGCGTGTACATGCTGTGCAGTCGGCAAACATACACCTGTCTGGGTAATAGCTATAGAGAGAGATGCGCGTACAGCACGTGTACACACATCTCATGGAAACAGATGGGGAGGCTCATAAAGTAAGTTTATGGAAAGGAGAGATTAAGCTGGAGAGGCAACAAAATGCTCCAGGGACTTAAATGTGAAATATATGTTGGCAATGGGACAGTGCTTAGAAAGAACAGAAAAATCAATTATTGTTTAGCTGCAGTTGAGGATATGGATCATTTTGCAAGAGCTTTTAGAAAATATCCCAAGAATAGTAACATCACTTCAAAGGACCTCAGAGAAGCTGGTTATAATGTGAATTACAGTTCCCAATGACATATCAGCACCTGCCATACGCTGCGGAGAGTAAGTCCGTGGAACCAATTGGGGATGGATTTGAATGCATCAGAAGTTATTTTATCAAGTTAATAGTGAAACATCTCTCAGGATCAAAGATCCAGGATCTTGAAAATTGTACTGTATTTCCCATATCTTGCAGGTGTTTTTAAATATGAAACATTTTATTTGACGGAAAAAGTCTTATTTTGTAATGAAAGCTGTGACATCTGCTGTGACATCTCTAAGACTTAAGGCAATTACTGGTAATTTTGGTGGACAGAGCAGCATTTTGAGTTTTGCTCCTTATATTTATTTTAAAAAGGAAGTGAGAGCTCAAAGGGTTTTGGGGCACAAAACTATGCCTGTAACTACCAGCTAAATGGGTCATGTTCCTTAATATCTCTGTTGTAGAGATTCTTTATCCTTGAATGTGTGTATGGTAAATTGAGCCCTTTTGCTTCTTGATTTGAAGATGCGTGCTGTGGTGGTGTTTTGTGAGCTTTGTCAGATGTGTAAGAAAGGTGATGCATCATTCAAGAGAGAATTTGCAAGATTGCTATAGTATAGATGTACCATATAACAGAACTGCTAGCTTCTCTTTGCCCCTACTTAATTAAGTGTAAAATGCACTTTATGCTGCTGATCAGTCCTATTTAACCTTTTCTATATATCATACGTTGCTTCAAATTAGGAGCAGTGTAATAGACTAGCAGGAAGTTCTAAGGCTAAGGATGAGCAGAGATGCCTCTGGGGACTCATCTCTACAATTTTCCTTTGTCTTTGGCTCTGAAGTTTAAGTGCTGCTGCTTTCTAAGGTCTCATAAATGGGATTCAGGCAGTTTTAAAGAGAAGCTATTTCTGCTTCCAGCTCACAAGAAAATCTGCCTCCGTGTGTATCATTCGTGTGTTATTTGTAATGTTGGTGCATCCTGACTGGAGCTGAGAAAGAGGCAGCTGTTTTCTGAGCCTGTGTGTGTTTTCTGCACAACATTCAGAGGCTCTCAGAAGACAGCCCCCTGTTTTGTTTTTATTCGGTTTATGTCATCATAGAGTCCCTGTTGTCAGACCAGTGGGACATGAAAGCAGCTTCTCATGCAGGTAGGTTTCAGGAAAAGTAGATGTATTCCTCTGTCCAGCCCTTGAGCATCGAGCACTGAGCATCACGTGGGTCAGATACACCAGTAAACAATCAAGATTAGTGTCTTCTTTTATGAAACGAACCCCAGAACAGAGATGATTTCTTTGTGAAAAAGCATATATAAATTTAAGTGATACTACGAAACTAAGCAGTAGGCTAGGTCCTAACCGCTCTTGATAAAAACACAGGAGAGTTGATCTACAAATACAGCATTGCCAGGTTTCTCCTCAGAGAGCAAAATGTATCATCAAGTTCCTATTTTAGAGCTTTCTTCCATTTCCCCTGTTCTTTTTCTAGGTAATTGCCATCTGTAGCATACAGCAGTGTACTTTGCCTCCCAGTGGATTCTCCTTAGGCAAGGCAAACTTTAAGTGTCTTATTTTTGAGTCACATACACTGTGGTCTTGCTCCCTGCTGTAAAATGGCTCCTAGCTCAGCTTTGCGTGTCAATGTTTTCTTGCTGTTCTCAGATGTCCTTGGGATCTGCTGCAGACAGACTCCTACAGACAGTGTAAAGGGGAAAACAGTGCCTTTCCTGTTGAGTCTATTTTGTCCTTTTTGTTTGTGCTGCTGACACTCTTATTCTCGAGATCTGCCTTGAATTTTGTGTGGGCACTTCATAAGTATGTGTGAAACGCGGCTGCTGTGATCCGATCAGACCTGCTCAGGTTTTGTTCCACCCCAGTAACCGAAGCCCTCACCAAGGGAGCTGCATGTGTCACTGTGACAGGCCGGTTTTATACTGATGTAAAAACAGTTGAATTATGCTAGAATAGACCACGTTAGTGCTCTAGTGAATCTGACCTTTGTGGTTTGGTAGCCCGAGGAAACAACAACTGAACGCATCTAGGTATCTTGGTAGTCATCTCAATTTTCCATTCCCTTTTTTCTTTGGGATAGGGAGGGGGAATCTGAGGCTATTTGAAAAATGAAGCCTATAGAAGAAACAAACAAACCGCCTGCTTTGGTATTAGACTCATCAATCTTGGTCAGGCATTATTGCCAGAGGAGAACTGGGTTGGAAAAAATATGCATGTCAGTATTCAATCATTGCCTCCATTAGGTACTGGTTGGCATTGAGACATTAAATAAAGGAGTGTGAGAAGTAGCTGCTCTGGCTTTCTGCATGTGGAACACCTGATATAGTGATAACAGATTGAAAATGCTCTCAGCAGCTTATTTATTTATGCATATGTGGAAAGAGGGGTTAGCAGCTGGGCAGAATTTAACACCGTAAAGAAGAAATTTGGTCATGTGCCAGATCTATAGGCACAATCAATAACTCTTAAAGGACTCAGCTCAGGAAGACAGGAGTGGAGCTAGGGTCAGCTGAAGCTTTTGAAAAGTAACATGGATATATATATGTGTGTGTGTTTATGTGTATATGTGTATTTGGGGCAGAAAATAGTGATAAATCCCATTGCCCAGTTTAGAAGCTTGTAGAAGGAAGTCAATGTGTATTGAGAAAGCTCCACTGGAATTACACCTGCAGATCTGAGTTTTAAAGGAACGGTTCCATGGGCACGGTAGGAGCCAGGATGAGCTTAGTATAAATAAGAAAAGAAAAAAAAAATAAAATCAGTGGGCTTTATAAAATTTTTGCCTTGAAACTTGCACAGCGGTAGGAATGAGTGCTGTTAGCAGCCAGTGTTAAATGATGGTAAGGAACAGCATGCATGGGCCAGCAGTAACCGGAGAAAGTCTTCAAGCTATATCGCATGTAGCCAGGGTTTGACTTGCTTTCCCATCAAAGAAGCAAATTTTATAGTATGACTGCTCCAAACAAATGGCGTTTTGGCATCTGCATTATAGCTGTCTTAGCAATACGTACGCAGATGTAGAAGCCTACAATTGCCAGCAGCAGAATTGCCTCCCTTCAAGGGGATATAGCTAAGGTGACCTGCTTCCTCCTCAGCATGTTGCACAGCTTAAAAAGTAGCAGCATTACCTTAAAAAACCCTTCCGTGGTTTCCTTGATGCTGTAGCTGTGGGTCATGGGGATCTTTGGCTAGTGACAGGCGGAAGGCTGAGCGTGGCTGTTCCTCATCGCAGAGGATGTTGCTGGATTTTAGTTGAAGGATTTAGTTGGATTTTAGTTAAGTCTTTCTTAATTTGTTTTCATATCCTATGGTACATTAAGATTCCTTTGCCAGGACCTGGAATGTATATATATCAGCTGATAACATTGATACCTAATGACACCCTCTTCCCCTGGTGTTCCCACTGACCAGCTGGAGCATAAGCTCCTCTGTTAATCATGCATCCTATTAATGCAGCTGTTCACCTAAAAACATGTTTTAACATCAAAAATCTTCTTTCACAAAGCACAGTTTTCCCTCTTTGATATGGTTTACGGTGTAGCTTTTATTTTTGTCTCCTTACTTCCAACTTTATAACGATGAAACTGTGCTATCGCACACGGAACCAGTTTACTTTGACGAAGTGGAAGTTTGGAAGCACTTCTGAAGACTAAACTGGGGACAATTTCATTTCACACAAGGTTTTTTTGTCTCAGCTTCCTGACAGCTGGATGCCAGGGATGCCTGATCCTAAACTGGGTGTTAGGACCATATTTCTCCACTGAAAATCCATCGGGGGACGCCATGTGTGCTAACATTTGTTTGTCAGAGCCCTCAAGTCTGGCCATTAGCAGTGACACTGCCACATATGTTGTGAGCATGACTGGATGAGCTCAGGGATGCTGCCATTTCATTCTCATCTTTGCCTTAAGGACTCACACAAAACTAGGTACAATGTTTGTAAAACATCTTGAGAAATCAGGCTAGAAAGTTCTGTGGCACACTTTACCTCTGTCGCTGTTATTTTTATTTTCTCCAATACCTTTCTGCAATAAATGCAGCTGCTCCCTCCTCCTCGCACCCTCCTGGGAAGTCCCGCACCCAGGTGCTCTGGAGTGGTGTACCCTGCTTGAATACTTGGCAGTCTCTGGCTTTCAGGGAGGTGGCTTCGGATCAGGCTCTTTAAGATCAATCAAGGGATCTTTGGATACTGAAGAAACAACTTTTATCTTAACTCAGCCCCCCGGCCCCGTTTGGAAGCAGCAGTCAGAGAAGTACCATGTCTGAACGTCTAAGCTGCTCAGTCCTCTGGGAACCCATCTCATATTTACTTCCAGTTCTGTTTCAGGATGTACAGCCCAACCTCTTTATGTTGTGCTCAAGATCATAGAGAAGGAGTCAGCCCACTCTAATTTGAGACAGGCTGGGCTGATTTGTGGACGGCTCTCCCCTGCAGCACCAGGACATGTGCAGTCGGTTGTTATTCTCCAGCTGTCAGGCGCTGCAAACTCTGCGGTGTCTGAAATGACAGGCGCGGAGACTTCAGCCGTCAATACCGCTCAGCGTCCTGTGGCTGTTCTCTGACACGCTCGACTTGCTGTTGTACTGAAGGTAAATCCCGTTCTGCCCACAGCGTGGATTGTGATCCATCAAGTGCAAGTGACCTGGATGGTGGGGAAGGTGAACGGTTTGAAATGAATGAAAGAATTCGGGTAAGTACTGGGTTTACACGTGGGCTTGGGGCCCTTTCTGTGCTGTGAAATCCTTCCCCTGTAAAAAGTGAGATTAAATTGTAAGGTTTGTTTGGAAGGGGAATTAACGAGAAACACAAAACCCTTTGGGTGAGCTTCCTAGCACATACAAAGCAGTCTGTCCTCAGGGGCTGGCTCAGTAAAGTGCCAGTTTCCTCCCATCCAGATTAAGGTTGGACCCGGTATAGACGAGCAAAGAAATTCTCCTGATTTCCCTACCTCAAAATGCAGCTAGATTGGCATGGTCCCTGAGGAGCACTGGCTGCGGTTAAAGAAAGTGTTCCTCTTGAAGTTGCAGCAGTTATGAATGCCAGTACCTAATGCTGAGGCTACCTAATACTTCTGTTACGGGTATTTATTGCTTTCTCCAAATTTTAATTAATTTCAGTGAATGATGCCCTAGGCTGATTTATTAAAAAGATTCAGGCCAAGCAGCAGTTTCAAAGGCATGGTCTGTAGGATAATTTATAGAGGGCAAGGGTTGAAAGAAATAAATGCATCTTTGGTGAGCGGCAGTTGCAGGGCTTGTACGCTGCCACCTACTTCTTTTTTTGAACCACGTGAACAAGTTTTGATTCATGGGGAACATGGTTTATTCTGGGAACTTTTACAGCATCCTGGTCTCTGGACAAGAGCAGGAGAGGACAGAACTGCTCCTCTGCTTCCAGACTTTGGCTGGTGCCACCTTCCTGGGGGCTGCAGGGTTGTCCTGCGGGTGGACGCTGGTTGTCCGAGAGTGGCTGTCACGCTCAAGAAACTCAAGAAACTACCCTGCTGTTTGGCTGTCTCTTTTTAGACTAGTGTACTTTAGAAGTAGAGAATTGTGCGAGAGATTTATAGTTAATTAAGAAATAGTTTTATAATCTAATCTAACTTTTTTATAATTCACGCTAATGAGATTTATATGAATCATTTATATATTGGGTCCAGGACTTTGAAAATGGGCTCCAGCTTTGACCGAAAGTTGCAATTGTGTTCATCACGTCCGTACCAATCATGCTTATGAATAATTTGCTTGTGATATTTGAGGATGCTTGCAAGTTATCAGAAATTCTTCTTTATGTCTGGTTTTCCTGAAGAACGTTCTCCATTTCCTGAACTATAGCTGCTCGTCTTCTTGTCTTTGTCCCTGCTGACATGTTTCAGGTGGCAAAGCAGAGGCAGAAGTGTTGTTACACAACTGCACATCTCGACTCACGAGCTGCCGAAAAGGATGTTTTAGTGAACTGCCCAAGTCTTGAAATGATTCATGCTGACTGTTTGGGAAATACTTTCAAATAATGAATAAATTTGCCGGAATTGGGGATGGCTCATGAAAGATTAATGACAGAAGAGAAGACCTATTTTTTCCCCCCCCTTAAGTTTCAGTGTCAGGTCTTCAGTTTGTACTTCTCTTGCTTTTGAAGTTACTGCAACGACGCCGATTCATTCCGGAGGAGAATTAGGCCTGGAATAATTTTAGGGAGTGTGTTACATTGAAGTCTGTGGAATGAGGCGCAAAGCCTCCTAGTAGTTCTCCAGGAAAATGTTACTTCTGATTTCCAATTTTTGCTTTTGTTTTAATTTACCACCACATTTACTTTGTAGTGGTTAATTAAAGCTATGGTGTTACTAGAAATTATTTCCTTCTCATAATTAGAATGTGATACCCATTATATTAGCCTGTTTTATTGTGGTCAGTATTCATTTCAATGCTTAATCATTTCTCCTCCTATCTGCTCATAAACTTGCTGCTCATTTAGTATTGTTTTTCCTGACGTTGGCTTTGATGCGTGTTGGTTTTCCCCCACTGTACAGCACAATCGCCTTTGCTCTGGGTTATACTGGGGCTAGTAATGGAAAAATCTGTTCCTTAGGACAATTAATGCTCAACCCTCCTAGCTAAAAGTAACCAAGAATGGTGTCTCCTTAACGCTGGAATCTGGGAAATGTAGTTGTCATATAATGGTGCGGTGTGTCATCTAAAAGGATGTCCTTTTGCAGGGTTAAAGAAAGGCCAGAGGGAAGCAGGATCTGTTGGGAGCTGCCTTGTAAAATATTTCTGAAGGAGTCAAAGCCAGGATGGCCTGACGGTCCCTGGAGAGAACGGCAGTTTCAGATAAGTAGTGGGAAGGCTGCACCTGGGACTGAGAGCTGAACTGCAGTGACAGGACTTGGGAACGCAAGAGGGAAATCTGAAGCACAAAGACTCAGCTGCAAATGCCCAGTGGGAGCCGTGTCCCATGGCAGGGGCTCAGGGCGGCAGCATTCAGGGGAAAGTACTGCGTGAGTCTGACTGTCAGTGAAGGTGGTGCCAGGGGTCGAATCCTGTCTGCATTTGAAATCTGTGCTGCCTGGGACTGCGCAGCTGCGCAGTCAGCAAAGGGCCTTGTTGATCAAATGGTGGCATTCCTAAATCTGAGTTAAGTGCTGCTTGGCGCAGGTTGTTTTGTTATTCATAATGATAGGCTGGACTGCCGTGAATTTCCAGCTACGCTTTTTTACCCTAAGCCATGTTTGAAAGGATTGGTGTAGTTTGGCTGATAGCTGCGGAGCAGAAAGAAAATGGTTCCTTAAAAATAGCTGAGCCTACACTAGGGAGCTCATTATTTCTGCTGTACTGAAAGACACTTCATTCACCAAGACAGGCTTCCATCAAAGAAGCCATCAGTGCAGCCTGCCATCATCTGTCAGAATGCCTTGTTCTCTTCTCCATAATTAAAATACAGTGTGGCCTGTTCGTTACCCCTTGGCACCATGTTCCCCACTGCTCGGCGCATGCAGCCCTGCTGAACACAGGGCCAAACGCTAAGAGAGAATTCGCAATGAGCTGCCCTGAGACTGATACGCGAGGGGATTATAATTCCCCTGTAAAAGTAAAAGTGTCTTTGAGCTGCTACAGGGGAACTACAAATGCATCATTTCAATCCTTGCATCATAAACCACTCTCTCCCACTTCGCGTTGCACTGCAGAGGGTACACTGAAATGGATGTAACTTATCACGGGCTGTGTTTCGGCGCTGTTTGAGGCGACGCACTGCTCGCCATTCGATTTCCTTGGCTTTACTAGGCACCGAGGGATGCGGCGCTCTGTGAAACCAGATGGAGCTGGTGCGAGCTGCCGGACTAACCTCCTAAGCAGATTTGATGGATGACAAATATTGAGCGGGAATGAAAAACACTGCTCCGTTGTGGTAGACAAAACCTAAACAGATCTTAAACTCTTCTGCGATCCCCTAGCTTCTGGTATCTTACTATGCAATTTAGCTTTTAACGTCTTAGAGATGAAATTGTCTGCAGTACAAATTAGAGGATGCCCATTACATTAAAATACTCAGCATTGCATGGATCATTTCTGCAGCACTTATTTCTCTAGCAACCCAAAAGTCACGGCCAAAAGAGCAAACTTTTTTTTTTTTCCAAGTAGAATTCATTGGTTTGTTCCTTTTGTAAGAAGTGGAGCTAATAAAGACAGAAATCATGTTTTTTTTTCTAGAAAAAGATAACTAGGTTGACTATAATTTATTTGCGATATAGCAGCAGCCCATTTTTTTCACGTGTATATCCTGAAAATGGTTACTGCTGCAAAGTTTTTACAATTAAACTTTTCAAATGCGGAACACATATTTAAATGACAAATATCTGCAGCAAGGACTGACTGGATTTGCTCGGAGCATAAGCTTAAGGTATCAGTGCACTCTTTTCCTACAAAGTTTTTTAACACAAATGGAGAAGGTGAAAAAAGGGCAGAAGAGTTTGAGGCATATTGGATTGTAGTATTTTGGAAATGTGAGTTCACAGCACTCATCTCCAAGTACAACTTAGATGTAAGGTGACAGCAGCAAAAGTAACTTCAGTTGTCCGAAGTGAGCTAAATGAGAAAATTGTCACTGATAACAAATGGAGTAACAAGAGTGCTGAAATTTACCTTGCATTGATCATCTGGCATGTGATTAGCTGCACTTTGCAAATGCCACCCAGGTCCAATTAACCAGCTTCTCTTTCAGTGTCGCTTTTTGATCCTATTGTTCTTGTGCGCGTTGTGGATATGTTTGCATTTCTACAATACTACACTGCTGGTGCAGGAGTTATACGTTGTACTAACGCGTGCAGCTCCCTTTTCTGACACTCGAGAACAGCAAGAATTTGATACAAACGAAGGGCAGATGTTTTTTTCCATAGGAGTGATCCCTGGAGAGTCTTTTCTGAAATGGGAATCTACCATCCAGCTCTCATTTTTCAGCTAGCCATGTAGCTGCATTTATCTTCTGTAAGCTGCAATTTTCCACCAGGGTTGCGCTCCCTGTTTTCATGCTGGGTAAGTGGCCCAGATGGCTGTGCCAGAGATCTGCACTGGTGCAGCTATGTCAAGATTTGGGTGTTGACAGACAGCCCTGAAACAAGGGCAGGTGATCTGTAATTTTTACCAGGGAATCTACAAAACCCTCTTGGCAGAGTGGGTCGGTGATGTGTCTGCCAGGTCCGCTTTTGCAGCCAGCGCCTCTGGGAGACCGTTCTGGGGGCGTCTGCATGGTGAAAAGGGGGAAGCACATGAACAGTGTCACATCGTGAGCCTCGGGAGAGACTGTTCACGTCTGGTTGAGCAATAGGCTTCCAAATGCCTCCTTTCTTAAACCAGAAATCTCTTCTGTGTGCTGCACGGACCCTCTGCAAATCGCTGATTACCTTAGGCATGCATGAAGCCCAGGTTAATGAGATGTGATCCTTGAAACACAGAGGGAAGTGTGTTTGGTTGCGATAGCAAATGACAGAATTGGGTAGAAAGAGCTGAATATTATTACTGTTTTTGTTCCTCCTCTTCATGCGTCTGACATTGTCCCCCCCATACTGTTGGGTACGGAGCTTAAAATGAGACCTTTGTGTCCCAAAGCTCCCTTTCAGATGTGTGGGGGGAAAAAAAATCCCTTATACCGTAGAAAAGCAAAACACATTATTTTTTCTTTGCAGATAGGTCAGGCTGCTTTGCTTGCACCTTCCCCTCAGTCTGAGTTATTACAGAAAGTGGTATCTGGTGGTGTGAATAATGCTGCGCTCCTGCCAACAGGCACAGAACACATTGGCTATAGATCTCTTAAATGTCAGAGGTATATAAGGAAGTAATTGGGGATAGTTCAAATCCAAAAAACAAAGGGGCTGAAGTGCAAAATCTGGCTTAGCTGATGTTCGTCCTGAACTTTTATGGACTTCTGAGAAATGAGTGTTCTTGAAAAGCAAATTGCAATTACAGTTTAACACTGATTTATCATAAAACAGCTTAACGAGGAAGTTCTACCCAGTGCTTTGTGGGCTGTTACTGAAATGCAGCATTAAATCTTCCAGGGACTGCTAGCACCCCCACACCGCTGCAGGCCTCTTATCAACAAACAGCTTCTCCCTTGCCCAAGAGAAACCGCAGGCGGGAGGCACCAGGAGGCTCTGAAGAAATCATAGCACTGTGCTGAACAGACACCAGAAGTTTGCCCAGTTAAACCTGATAAAATATTTCCACTTTTTTTTTCCTATATATATATATATATTATTTTATGTACTAATGGTTGCAGCCCAGTACTTGAGGTCTGTGAAGGGGCACTGTAAACTCCTTGCCACTCTTGGGTGGTACGTATTGCTCTTCTGTAGTGTGAAGTAATCACGATTATTCAACCCCTTCTCAATGTGTAGGAGCTTCAGTGCATTTCTGATCCTCCTTTGCAGGAAAGTCCAGAGAAACCTCCAGAACATCCCAGTCCTTTGGTTAAAAGGAAATCTTGGCTTATAGTTCGTTCTCCTTCCCTTTCCTGTCTCTAAATGAATCACAGCATCCCCTCCTACTTACCCAATTTTTTAGCTCTTGCTCTCAAGGCACTGGTGACTGTTTGGCATTTTTCTTCTTCCTCCAGGCCCCCAATCTCCGTTTCTCTGCAGCTGTGACTTTACCAGGTCCCTGGTTACTTGTAGCTGGTGACTTGCTGCTGAAGTGTTTTCTTTTACATCTGTACTTACTTTACATCTGCCCTTCTCTTCTCATTGCCCCCATACAGTTGGCCTTGGGCATTGGAATAACAGAAACGTGATGTGCTGTATTTTCTGTCCCGTCACGATTTGTGAGAGGGATGTGGCTGACAATGGGACCCCGTTGCTTTGTAGTGTAGCCTCTGGTTAACTGCTCGCTCTGCTCATAAACCCTAAGTGGTTTATTCTGCCATGCTTTGCTCACTCACTGTCGGTGATGGTATCTGCCTGCCACCTTTCAGGCTGTGCTTCCTGACACCATGAAGTGTCTGAGCAGCATCCATCTTTATAGCACAGTGAATGCCTCTGCAACTGAGGCTCCGTTTTAGTGTTTCTCGAGCAGGTATTAATGGTAGCAGTGGAGCTGGGGTCGGGAAGCAACGCGTGGCTAGAGCAGAGCAGGAAGCTGCTCATCGTTTCACAGTAAGAATTTCTTCCAACGTGATAGCTTTGGTAACTGTTAGAAATAATGCTCTCTTCCTAATTAGAGTGACTCATGATAACTCTACCATCCTCCAGATAACTCTGCAATTAACTTGTGTCACTGCTATAATTTGTTAAGTATGATTTAATAAGAAGAGACTAATTTTTGCAGCTCTGTTAAAGGCACATTTGGTTTTTCACTCCATAGACTCAGGAAAGACGCACAATTTTTGTTTTATTTCAGGCTAAATGAAATGTAGAAATCCCATGAAATGTAATGGGTTCTATTACGCTGGGAGGAATCCCTAATGTTTCATTTCACGTCCTTGTGTTCTACCAGGGAGCGGACTTCACCAAAAGAAGCTGCTGAGAGCGCAGTTGGGACTGCTCGTGGTTCAGAGAAGAAAGACCAAGAATTTTAAAAGGGTGGGTGAAACGAAAATACATAAATAAATAAATCCACAACAATAATAAAGCCACCTACAGGATTGTGTCTTAAGGGTTAATTCTTTTTTTAGCTGAGCTATGAGCAGAAGTGGAGGAAGACTCTGAAAGCAGCTCCCACACCTGGGGTGCTGCCTTCCTCCCCCTTAAGCCAGTTGCACCTTTCAGATAGACACAGGACAAGCACTCTAATCCCTAGGGCCCTGCCAGTTCGAGCAGTAGGCCGTGTACTGCTATCTCTAAGTGGGAATAAGAACCTGAATCTTTTTCAGTGGAGAAAAAGATTGTGTTAACTCCAATTTTCCTTGCACCGAATGACATTTTCTAGCAAGGCACAGTCAGTGGCTGAATTGGCAAATGTAAAAATGCCAGGCAAAAGCCATCATCTTTGGAAGGCCTGACTGAAGCTCAAAGATTAAACATGCAGCAGCTGTAAGGATGAACGGGAAAAAAATCCTCTAATGACATGAAGTAATTATTGTATTTTCTCTATTTATAATATTGCCCTGTCATAATAATAATAATAAAAAAACTCAGTAACTTGGATTGATGCTGTTGCAAATGTTTTGCATAGAGCTTCAATCTGTCCCAAACCTTTCTACCAAAAGTGGCAAAAAGATCCAGATTTGGGTTCTAAGTTTGGTTACAGTTTATCATCGTTGGTCTAATTCAGACTTTTGTAAGTTACGGAGAAATGGGGAAATAGGAGCTGAGCCTACGCACTTTGGTAATTCGGAAGAGTCAGAGTTGTCCAGAGATAAGTTTCAGACTTGTTTCTAGACAATGGAGTTGTTTATCTTTCTAAAGCCCTGAGGCAACAGTGTTGAGATGACGAAGGAATTAATGGGTTTGCATCTCCCTGTGGCTACCAGAGAAGCCTAATGGATGCATCAAAGTGCTATAGGAAGAACATTCTGCAATCATAAACAACATCCTGGTAATAAAAAGTAAAGAACCCCGATTAAAGATGTTGTACCGTTTTATTGGAAGATGTGTAAACAACAGTTTGACAATACACTTTGTTCATGGAATTTATTACAGCCCGGGAAAGGCCTTGTTTGTATTCCAGAAGAGCTGAGAAACTCTCCTCACGTGGCTCCCGTTGTGTTGAGAAACAGATCGCTTTTTAGATGAGTCTCATTGGCACTGGGTATATCTTCCAATGCTTCTTGTTGCCTTATTTCTCAGTGTCTAATCCCTGCACTTTTTTTCTTTTAATCTGTAGGAAGTTTGTCCTCATTCTACAGAACTGGAAGGGAGGCCCAGAGCCTGGCGTAAGGTGTGATGTGGCTTGCCCAGTGTCACGCAGGTGCCAGAGGTGGCGATTAAACCACGGTTAGTTTGTGTTCTCTGCTTTACTCTCTAGACAAGTGGTCACCAGCCTGTGTCTTGTGAGTAAATGTTGCCTTTCAAACTTGCCTACGCTCATCTGAAGCTGTTTCTCCCACTTTGTGGATTAACAGGCCTGATATGGTGACAACTGGCAGTATGTTACCTGACCAGCATGTTTCCCTTGGGTTAACACAGACTAGGAGGAAAATGCTCTGTCTCTGTCTTATCCTCGGAACTTGGTAGGTTGAAGATGTCTGGAAAAGTCTATAAGAAGCATCTGTGAACTGCTTTGTTTTTCACCCATTAGTGGTGAACTTCCAGTACGTACACTAGGAGAGTCCACTTGCGTTTTGCTTAGGCGGTTTAGGGAAGTGCAAACCTCTAGACTGCTCTACAGGTGGCATGCGGGATGCAAAGCTGCTGATCCCTTCCTTCTGGAGATCGAACTCTTGTAAATTCGCAGTGGTATTGTGCTGCCAGGAAACAGATGAGGAGGCTGATTGACACGCCCTTAGAGCGAAACGCTTGATCCCTGTCTCTCTAGGTCAAGATTGAAGCAGACAGGTAAAACAGTGGAAAGGAACTTTTTGCACCCCAGCCCACGAGGGACCTGCACCATGCGAAAGTGATGAGATTCCTTTGAGTGAAATGCTTACTGAGGTGGGCGTCGGGTTCTTGCTGTTCTCTTGCACAGGTGAGAAGCAGCTGCACAGTCTGTGCAGTGTGTAGGTGAGGAAGCAGACCGAATCCCCCGCAGGTCAGCTGCTCCCATTTCGTCACTGCTGCAGGATGGATTCGTAAGGACCTCCACCAGCTGAGAATGGGTGTCTGCTTGTGTCTGTCACAGGCAGGAAACGGGGCTGCTATTAACATTCTTCTGTTCTTTCTAATAAATCTCTTTCCACTTGCCAGGAAAGAGGCTTTTGCCTCTAGCGGTTTGTTCTTATTACAGAAAGCATATTGAAGAATTAGAAAAGGTGTGGGAGAGAGTAACTAGTAGGATAAAAGGTCTCGGTGGTTTCAAGCTGTGTGGAGAGGTTAAGAAAATTAGGCTTGAATTCATTAGAAGACAGGAGATTAAGAGAGGACATGATTGAGATGTAAAATCCTGGATGGGGAAGGTGGATAGAGCCGAAGCTGTGTGGGAGCAGGTTAGAAACAGGAGCATATGAACTGAAAGAACGGGGAAAACAGAGATGGAGGAGGATGGAAAACTAATGCCTCGAGTGGATCTTTAAAAGGAATTGCAAGCAATTATTTTTGCTGCATGATATTCAAACAAGGATAGGCAAAAGAAGAAAGAACTGGAAAACCTGGGGAGACCAAGAGGGAAGCAGAGATAGGTTGCCACTTCAGAGCCTGGTGTCGACACAGGCTTAGCTGTCGTAAGACAGAGAGATCCTGACGTGGCAGCAGGTGGTCGATGTGGATGCTGTTCCAGAGGCGAGTGTTTTTTACTGGGTCTCATGTGAACATGTAAACGCGCCCGTGTCTTGCTGTAAGACCAGATCCTTCTCCTCACATCCTGTGTCTTGGTGTTACATATGGGCATCCCCAGCAGTTGTGCTCAGTGGTTTTGGTTTTATTCCAACTTTGCTCAGCAAATCTAATCAAAATCAAATGGCTGCCTTTCACAGATGCTACCCAACTCTCTATGAGAAGCTGCGGGAAGCTAAATAAACCTTTTTCTCACCTGAACAGAAGCCATTTTAGAACCCCCAGGTGATCTCGCAGCTCGTGAGATTTAAATTACAACCAGACCAAAAAACAAACAAACAGATTCTTAGATATCACAGCAATTTTTGCCATTATTGTTGGATAGGTCAAAGATGGTGTTTCCAGGGGCTGGCATTTCCTGGTTCCTGGAGCTGGCACTAGAAGGAAGGATAATGGACACAACTGCTGAGCATCTGCTGGGCACAGGTGCAGAAGGAGGGAAAATCTGAAGCCTGGAAAGATGTGCTGGACTTACCATTAGCAGGAACACTTTGGAGGGAGCCTACAAAGAATTCAGTTTGTCTGTTTGGTTTCCCAGCCTGTGTGCCATTTAGGACGAGGGTTGCAGACACCACTCGCATTGGGCCAGCATTACTTGTACAGGTGACAGCCTCCATTTTGAAACTGCAAATGGACAGTAACTCTGCAAGGAAAATGTCCTGGAGAAGTGAAAGGGGTGCTGCAAAGACATGTTAATCGGCAGCCCTTCTCTGTGCTCAAGTCATGCCTGCATGGTGCACGCTCATGACTTTGAAAATGGCCATGCAACAAAGCGCAGCTTGCTGCAGGCAGTTCTGCAGTTAATGTTGGGGAAGTGGCCAGAGCCAGGCCTTCTGTTTAGGGGGCAAGCTGCTCCTGCCCAGCTCTTTCATTGTCTCTGTGGGGTCCTGCCGCAACTCCCCCAATTGCTCCAGAGGGGAGGCACTCAAGTTGTTAACCTTAAGTGCAGTTTGTTCAGCTGAACCATACAATAAAACCACCTTGTATGACTATAGTTTTTGTGCTCTCTGAGGGAATCCAAAGGTGGCCCCCAGCTACCTGCAGCTCCCACTGCTTGCCCACCCTGCTTCCCTCGTGCACTTGTCACTCCTGGATTCAAGGAGGTAGCAGTCAGTGTAAATTGAAGTGGTCCCTGGCACAAACAACATCATCCAACCCCCTGCCTGAACACTTTAGCTCAGGTATGTGCACAATTGCAGCTGAAAGATTCCTTTGGTACCCCTTTAGCTTCTACTGGTTTCCATCTGGGTCAGAAGCCCAGAGGAAATTTCCCATAAAGCAAATGCAAAAAACTGAGTCCTCATATATCCCTCTGGGTCGTGTTTGCTCTCGTGCTTTGTCCTCTCTCCAAAGATGGAGAGATTAATATCCTGTTAGCTCAGGGCTTCTTACTGCCAGCCTTATCACGTTATTAAATGTAATGCTGGATTGCTACTGGGTCTCGGTTGAATGAGAAAGAGCAGGGTACAGAAAAGGCTGAGAATCGTGGTGCTATCCTGTACCCCACAGCATCCTTCCTTGGCTTGTGCTGGCTTCTTGTGGCGTTCAATTGCCATTCTTCAGAGCCAGAGCCCAAGCTCTCTCTGGGAGGGAGGTGTTCAGACATGTAATTGCCCGTGTGTATGAGCCTGGGGGAAAGGTTGCGTCTTCTTTCCAGCATCTGCCTGGTGCAGTCTGGATAAATAAATAAGCCTGCAGCCTTTAATAATAAAATATGCTTATTGCTTCAGCTCTTCTGCTGAGTTATAACTTTGGAAGTCAGCGTAGCCTCTGCATCTTCTGTAAGAAATTCCTGCAGCTGAGGCTTGTGACACAGCTGTATTTTACATGGGTGAAGCTCCAACTATAAATTGCACCGCATTAACTGTTGAGCTCTTTGCTTCTAAGGTGTCTCTCTAACATTTGGCAGCACTGAAAGAATCAGCAACAGAGGATGAGAATAGGAGCACTGCATTTTCAGGTCAACTAAAAGAACCAGGCTGTGTTTTTTCCACTTTCTTGATCCTTAACACCAGTATAGTTGCAACTACAAGCTTGAGTCCTATCTGAGAGAGAAGAGGGGATCAAACGCCTTTAATCAATTACTGGAAATGTGGTTATCATACTCTGAATGTCACTTTTATTGGAGAGAAATCAGTCTGTATTTTTATATGACCCCATACTGCTTTTATTCTATTAGTTTCATGCCCATTACCGTCTCGCTTCTTTATATCTGATGAAGCTTTCACTCAATAAAATTTACGAGCTTTTTTATATCCTACCATTCATATCAATACAAATCAGCATGACTCTGATTAAGCATAAGATCCCTGGCAACACTGACTGTTTTTATTGTCTACCTCCATCCGGGATTGCCTTTGGAGTTTACCAGCGTAGGAGACAGGGAGCTGTAAGAGCTTTTCAGCACCTCTGGCAGGCTGCGTGCCCTCAGTCACATCGCTGAGCCTGGCTGCTTCATCTGTCGGTACAGGATACATGGGGGTGTTGCTTTGGGGGCAGGCTGTGTGCAGCGTAGGTGGATTCCATCTCTGTTGGACTATATAGATGATCTTTATCACGGTTATAAATAATAAATATTGCTAGGCTGGTAGGAGAGCTGTATTTCCGTCTGCGGGGCTGTGTGCACAGCCCTGAGTGCAGAGCGAGCCGGGAAGCACTGTGCTCTGCTCCCAGTTCGAACTGGTCTGGTGTTTCTTGGCACTGATGTTCTCCAGCTCTGCCCCTGTTCATTTAGTTTCTGGAGTTAAATGGTAGCTGTTAATTACTTTGCACATATGCTGGGTTTTCATTACAAGGGGCAGACTGCCTGGCTCAGCGCGGCTCTGCACTGCTGATGGGGACAGCTCGTTTCCTCCAGCAGCGTGTCAGAAGGACGCTTTTGCAGTGGATCTGTGCGGTCACAATGCCCTGTTGGACGTCACCGGGTCTTGCAGGACCACAGCCTGCTCCAGCCTGTCTCCTCGGCGCAGCAAGCACTCACTGAAGCTCTTTCCAGAAACGGAAACATAACGCAACTGTTCTTCTGCACACCAGAAAAAGATCAGCCCTTCTAACAAAAGCTTTTCACGGACCAGCAGGCAGGGAAAATGTTTGCTTCTCCTCAGGCAGAAAGCCATCAGTCCTGTGCTGGGGTTAATTAGTGAAATTCTCATTAAGTCACTGCACAGTGGTGCCGCTTTGCACCAGATGAGGTGCTGCTCCACGTGGAGCTGGTTGACGTGGCAGAAAGTCGGGGTGGCTGTACGCTGCGAGCAGAGCCCAGAGTAAAACCGTGCACTCCTGGTACCAGTCTCGTCTGGGTATCTTCTCCAGTACTTTATTTTTAAAAAGAATCTGTCTAAATATGCAAGTCTTACCATGCATATGTTATATTATCTGTACCTACCTTTGCGGTGTGTGGTGAGGGGTTGCTGAAGCCTGCAAGAGCCAGCAGCAGGTGGGTAAGCCCCATACTGGCTGCTGTAGTGGGATCCCCTGGGGCGGAGGAGTATGGGCATCATGCTGTATTTCGCTCCTAAGGGCGTGGGTTAGGAGATAGGGTTATTCCCCCTTCCACCTAGCAAACACAGCGTTTGTAGGAAAATCTATCAAACATACCCAAAATGTAGTCTTTAAATTTTTGACATATTTAAAGCTCTTTTCAACTCTGGTCATAAATATATATGCTCTTAATATAGTATCTTAACATTTCAACTTCTCTATCACTTTAGTCTCCCAGTTACCCCATACCCACACAGATATGTTATTTCACTTTAATGTCTGAAAATGTTTCTAGATTAAATGAGTGAATCATCCTCTGAGTCTACACAGACATGAGTTTAGTGTTTTAGCTTTCCTGCATGAAATCTTTTTATTTATAACTCTCTCCATTTTTCTGTCTTGATTCTCAGTGGTATCTACATTTAAGTATGGTAAGCTTAGAGCAAAAAGTTTATGGGGCAATATCATGATCTGTGCTGCTTTGTTACAGAGGTGTATGGATCAGCAATATTAATTAAGAAGGGAACATCATAATATTGTTAAAACACCAAAGTGTTTGCCCTATTTCTCTTCCTCCTTCCTCTAGCTAAGCCAATGCAGTTGTAAACTCGATACTCATTCAGGGAAAACACTTGGCACATTACAGGTTTGAGTTTATTAGATAAACAGAGTCAAATGTATTTTGGTCCTTTATTGTCCTAATAATACTGGGGAAATCTTGGTGTATTCAAAGCAGAAGTGCCTAATAGTGGACAGGCATGGGGGGAGCTAATAACTTTTCTGCTGTTAGTAGAAAACATTCCTCATCACGTGCAGTGCAATGGCAAAGTGCTATTCTTACTAGGCGCTTACCTACCACGACTTCTGATTTTAATGTCTAGCTAGGTTGAGCTGGGAGGCAATATGCTCCACACTATGGATTAAAAAGCCTCTTACATGGCTACAGTGTCGATGAACACATCAGCGTTTTGTGAATAAACTGTATGCTGTCTCTTCCTGGGGTCAGGTGCACAAGGGATGAGATTCTTCCAGCTCGATAAGCTGATGGTTGTCACGATAGCCCCAGACTTGTGCAGGCTAATGCCAGCTGGCTGTACAGGGCAGGGCTGGCTAATCTGCATGCAGAAGAGCCCCTTCCTTGTCATTTAAGTGGGGAAGCCTCTGGGATGAAATGCAGAAGCTGTTTTAATGCTCTGGAGCAGTGCTGCGTGGTACTCGGCTGCAAGAAAATCAGTGCGTTGGAAAGATGGACTGTCAGGAGGGAACAAAAGCCCGATCGTGTGGAGTGATGGACGAACCGTGATGGTTTGTCACCACATCTCTGGAGATTGTTCTGGTTTTTCTTCTCCAGAAAATGAGCATTTCAGCTTCATTTGCAATCTTTTGCAATTTCTGACAAAGGGCATCACTCAGTGTTTTATTGTCACGCTGTAAGGCCACTGGTGGCTTTTAATGTGCTGCAGACTGAAATTGCCATTTTTTTTGCCTTTCTGTGGTGGATCACAACAAATTATTTGACCCACTGAGCACAGTGAGGGTCCAGCAAGTGTGTAAGTGTTCCTGAGTAATTTAAGAGAACCTGCCAAAGTAAGGAAGAAAAAATAGTAAGATGTACACAACTGTTGTAGAAATTTTAGAGTGCTCACCATCATCACAGCTCTGGAAAAAATAGTTTCAGTCTATCTAGGGCTATGGGACTATCGGCTTAGGGTTGCAAGGGTGAAAGACATGACTGGCTCAAGAGATATGATGGAAAGTGCTTTGGGAATGGATTCAGCAGCTGAAGAGCCCTCGGATGCAGTGAAGCTAAAGGTGTAGAGAGGCATGTCAGTGACCCTGTGAAGAATTGCCTTTTCCCAGTCATCTGTGAAATCATCAGAATGACAGTTCCCACCTCACAGTCAGCTGGTGCTTAAGAACTATGGAAAGCTTTAGATGCAGATTCCTTTTTTGGGTTAGTTCAGGTAGGAGGAGGGCTGAGTGAGGCTCGCGGTGCCTGTAACTTTCAAACACCGGTCTGCATGTGGCATGTAAAAGGAGATCAAAATCCAGGCCTTCAGAGGAGCATTTCAGTAGAGCAGTGCTCCATTGTAGCCTACAATATCATCTCATTTTTTGTGTTAATGAATGGTTCTCTTTGCCAACCATCATGTGTTTGCTTAATATATATATATACATAGTTCAGCTGTTGAGCCTTAGAGCCGCATCTGCTCTCAGTACAGTGTTGCCTTAGGAGGGGAAGATCTTAGCATTTCAGAGGGTGGGAGGAAATGAGGCTTGCAGATGTAAATGTGAAGCATCTTAGGGGACACGTGTGGCAACCATATCTGCAGCTAAAGGACATCGCTGGTCGCCGTACCTTAGGATTCACTCACACTAGTCTAGGTCTTGCTGCCCTCATTTCACAATGCAACTGCATGTCCATTTTTTCTTCCTTCCCTGGCAATTACCTGAAACAATTTCCCTCGTACCTCTATTTTTTAACAGCAAATTGGAGTTTTACTAGGAGGAGATGCATTTCCTTTTTGTGCTGTTCTGTGACGAGCGTGGTGGGAGTGTTTGTCTCCCCCAGCTGCCTTCCTTGTGGCCAGCTGCAGAACGATTGGTGAGACACCATCTGGCTTTCCCTAATTTTCACCAGCTGTAGGTATAATCAGCGGGATGATCGCAAAGTCCCTCTTTCTTCCCTACAAAGACTCTGGAAAACAAACGCAGAGATGCATGGATGCGTAATGGGAGGTTGAAAACAAGCCGTGGTTTTCAGAAGGGTACGAGAGCTGCATTAAATTATTCTTGTACCCGTTTAAAAGCACTTGGGTTAATGTGCACCCAGCGAGCGCACTGCTGATGTTCAGCTGCTGCAGCCTGTCTGGAGCTGGCATTTCTCAGCGCCGTTGTGTCGGGGAAATGGAGACATGCACAAGTACTTTGAGGTTTCGTGTCTGCCTCCTAGTACTCATAAGGCACAAAGAGCTTCCTTTCTTTTTTTTTTTTTTTTTCATGTTCAGATGCATTTAGATCATAATATTTTAGGTAAGGGAAAGTTTTCTTAAGCGTATGGCTACTGAGAACATTGTTACCCCATGTAAAAGCCAGCAAGGGTTAACATAAGGGTTAACTTTTGCTTATCTCGAGGCCCGTTGAGTCATTAACAGCAGCAGGATTAAGCCCTGCCTGTGCTCCTTGGCAGTTGTGCTCTCTCCACCATGCCTGCCTCATTAGGGCTGATGCTTCAGATGTGCCGAGCACCTGTAGCTCCTATCGCCTGCAGCTGCTAAATCATTCAGTAGAACAGATCTTCCAGAACAGCCCATAGGTAGAGGGGGAAGGTTTCTTTAACTGCTTTTTTACTTTGGAGTTGACCTGGATTTTAGGGGACGTGAGCGTGATGTGCTTTTTTGACACCAGCCCCTGATGGCGTGAGCTCCTACTCCTGTTTTGTAAAATCAGGTAGGACACCAGGTTCCCAGGGGCCTGAAGCCCTGCTGGATGGGGAATGAAGGGTTGTCTGGGACTGGTGAAATACTGCGGGACTGAAGTGCTGAAATTGTTTAAAGCCACGTATGCTGTAAGCTTCTGTAGCGTAGGTTTTTGGAACATCCTACTTGCTTGCGTTTGAATTATTTAAGCAGTGCAAAGTACAAATAGCTAACAGGGCACCTTAATAATAGATTGTGGGGATAAGGACTGTGGCAAACCTGCCTAGAGATGTAGAGGAGTATCAGTCTGGAAAGAGGATTATTTAAAGGTTTGTAGCGTTTATGATCAGCTCTGCATTTCACAGTTTGATTTATTTTGTAGTTAAAGCAGCCAGTTGTTTTCTTCAGTCAAGTCCAGCAAAAATAGTTGTTTTAGTAAAAATAAAATTGCATGTTTCTTTCCTGTGTGACTGAAAGTAGTACGGTCCAGAGAGCAATTAGTGAATGTTCCAGAAGGGATAGATGTTTCCCTGTTGCTTAGTTGTTCTAATAGGGCTTCTGGGAGATGCGGGAGGCCCTGCACTATCCCATGACCACCTCTGAGAGGCCAGAGTTTCAAATGCTTAAGGGGCAGAAATGGTAACTGGGAAGCTAAATGTCCATTTAGAATATGTGGGAGGGAAAGGGCTTAATGTAAAGTATCAGCAGTGGTCTGGTGGCAATAATACGTGGCTGGTATCTGTGCCCGTGCCAATTGGTGCCTTACTGTGAATGTTTCAGGCTCCTGAAATGTTGGGTTGCCAGGCTTGCCTCTGACCTCTTGCAGGGCCAGACGAAACGTCCAGTTTGTCCTTGAAACACCACCAACGTAGCGAAAGAAATACGTGTGTCCCTGAAGAAACGATAGTTGAGCAAACCTGGAGAATTCAGCTGTGGGTAGGGTGCGTTTAAGTTTCAGCACTGGGGGGGCTGCAGGTATCTCGGTCATCAGCGTTGGCAGATGACTCTTCTGCGAAGCCTGAGCTGCTCGCAGGTTAGATCTATGGCAAGATCTATAGCAAGCAACAGTTAAGGAATTGATTGCTGTCATGTGAAGAAACATCACGTTTTGAGAATAAAATATAATGTAGGGGGAAGGGCACGTGTTTGATTTTGATAAGACCGATGTTAGTGCTCAGTTCTACTCATATCCAGCCTATTAATCCTGCTGCCAGTTCAAAGTAAAACTAACAAAAAAGCCAAATGCAAAACCAAAAGAATCTCTCCATTGTGTGCAGCAGAAATAGCTGCATAAAAGCTGTTTGGTGGAATTTGAATTTCTGATTAATTAGACTGCGGTGTTAATTAGTGCCAGTAGTCCTGAGACAAATCCAATAATTAGCGAGGTGCGTATCCAGTGGGGAAGCCCAGCAGAACACCTGTCTGAGAGTGGCTCCTGGACGTAAATGAAGGACTTGGTGTGTTGTGGCAGCGCTGGTTCTCTTTTCTGGTGGTGTGCCTTGTTCTGCCACTCTGTGTGTGTGTGTGTTTCAGTCCAGTCTGTGTGTGTATCAACTTCTTTGAACTCATAAAGTATGATTTTCAACTAGGCTGACAGTGCTAGGTGTTAGTCTAGCAAAGGTGGAAATGGTGATTATTGGTTTGGAACACGTATTTCCTCTCCTTTCTGAGGCTCTCATCTGCTGGGGAACTCCCCGTGGGGTTTTCTGCATTCATGGCAATATTGGTAAATGAAGACTCGTCTCTTAATTAAACACCTTTGTGTTTTGGCCCTTTTCCCCCTTTTGAGGAGGGGTTTAGCTTTCGGTCTGATAAGTTATAGAACCGAACTTAAAGATTTTAGGCTTATGGGAAGTTTGGTGCGAAGCGGTAGCCAAGGTGTGTGGCATTAGGGGAAGATGTGTGAACACAGCTCTGAGCACTAATGAGTTGCCCTAGGAGCAGAGAAATACTGTCTTCATTCCTACCGAAGACTGTGTGTTAAGAACAAAAACTTCTGTGTCCTGAACAGATATACTGTCTGCTCGGAGATCATTGTCTTTTTCTGAAAAACGGACACGTTCAGGATTAAGATTTCCCTTGCCCTTAATTAGAGATGTCACTGGTTGAATACCGATGCGGTGCTGGAATGCCCAGATGCCCTTCGGAGCAAGCTTCATCCACACTGAATGCCACAGGTCCTTTTGTGCAGTGATCTCGCCAGCAATGCAAAGCGTTGGCAATTTAAGTTTAGGCAGTAGGAAAGGTGAAAGAAAAAGTAGGAGCTTCAGAGCAATTTATGCCGTCTGAATGTGACACTTGGTATTGACATAGCTCTCACCTACTTAGGGTCAAGAGGAGTGATGCTGCAAACCAGAGTTTAAAAGTGCTGGAGAAAAGGGGATTGTTGCTAGGGAAATGGGCTTATTTAGTAGTTTGTTTCTCCACTTATCAGCACTGAGTTGCACACAGCCGTACTGAACTTGGTACAAACAGGGAGGCAAAATGCATCCCTTGGCCACGAGCCAAGCAGACTCAGCAGGATCTTGGAGGAAAAATAACGCGCCAATCAACTTAGCAAATAAAAGTGAAGATTTGTGTCTTTCCTCCTCTGAGAGCTGATGGTTTTTAGAAAGTCTTGTGACCAGAAACCTTAAAATCTTCCCATGCAGGTTGATGGGCTCAGGAGCGCTCCACAGCACTGCTCTGGTTCCTGTGATTTTCAAGAAAATTCAATCTAGCTTTATAGTGTTTTGTACAAGCAAATAAAAATACCGTGTAGGACACAAGTTAAAGTACTGTGAAAAGCAACCGTGGTATAAGCTACTATTTCATCCTGTCAGTGCCTTTTGGGCATGGAGATTTATCTTAGAAACTACACGTGAGAAGATGTTGTTAGGTTGGGGCAAATATCTGTTGCTACACCCACAGCTGTCAGTGTAAGAAAGAAAGAAAAAAATGTTTTGGGGCATACAAGCCTACGGCTGGTGCTGAAAGATAGGCCAGTTCTGTAGTCCTGGGCCCTCAAGTGAAGGGGCATTGGGCACCGAATGCCTGGCATGGCTATGTTTTAGACTGGCTAGCAGAGGTAAAAATGTTAAAGGTTGGCAGTCCTAGGTACCCGCAGAGCTACAATCTCTTACCAGAATAGTATCATGGCCAGGCCTTTTTTTCTTTCTTAGCTTAAGCTATGCAGTACTGGTCGATATCGTTATTAAAAGGAAGGAGGCCATGAGTGTGACTTATCCAGAGCCCAATCAGCACCTTCCTTGCTGCAGCTTCATCTGGATTAAAGCGTTTCCACGTTTTGAAGCTGCACTAATGAAAATGGTTTGAGCACCCCTAAACTGCCCAGGGGTTCAGGCGCAGCTGAACGTCAGGGCTGCTCTGCCTGTGTGGCACGGAGGAGCTCTTCTTAAGCAAGCTGAAGGAGGGGTGGCAAAACAAAGGTCGGCTTGGCCAGGAGCCAGGCCTGGGAAATGCAGTGCTGGGCTTGGGGCTTGAATGCCAAGCCTGGCTTGGTGCTCTGCCACCACAGCACCAGCTTTGGTGCTGGATGATGCTGTGTAGACATATTCTTGGGCCAAGGCTTTACCTTTATACATCTTCAACATGAAGTTACCTTATCTCTATATACATACTCAAAATTCTGCCTTTCTACACAGACAAAACGCTGAGTTGTCCAGAGCAGGACGTACACTGAGATTTCTCCTGGGACTCTGCTTTCAGCTGGGTTAAGTTGTGTAGCTCACTGCAGCTGTTGGCTGAATGCACCCACAGCTATCAGTGTAAGGAAGCAAGCCACTGTAATCACAAAATCTATAGCTTTATGGAAACCAGAGTCAGAGTGCAAGTGACCCTGTGGACCCGCAGTCTATCATAATAGCCTCTTCAGGTCGATAAATGCTGTGAACAGTAAGCCAAAACTTCCCTTTCTAACCTATCTCCATTTTAAGAAAGGGCAAATGCTAAGGTTAAATGTAAACAATGCCCTGTTGATGGGCACGATGAAACTTCCCACATGCAAGGGCTTGTGGTTAAAGTGATTGAGAGCTGTTAAGTCATGTCAACAGTGCTCCCCCAGAGCTATCTAAATAGATGACATCTGAATCTGAGATTTTTCTGAAGGTTTCTCGGTTTGCTGGAGGCCTTCTGCCTTTGGGTGTTACCTGAGCTCTGAAGGAAGAGCAGGAAAATCGTCAACTCTTCTTGGAAAAGGCACCAAGGTTTTTCTTGGTGCCCCTGCCCAACCTCAAAAAAAAGAAAAGTGGGGGGGGGGGGGAAGTTTCTTCATTTCTGTACACATCAAGGTGGGGGATCTCCTGCAGGAGAAAGTCCCCAATACTTGGAATCCTCTTGCACTAGGAGGAAACTTGTTACAAATGCTCTAGCAGAGGCACGGGAATGGGCATTCTCCTTTGCTCTTTCCAAGTAGGGTTTCTACAGAGCTGAAATATGACAGGCAATGAAATGTGACACTGGCAATGAAAAAAAAGGCCAGTTAGGAGACACTCAGCATATGTTCCCCTTTGTAACATGCAGTGATTTAAGTGCATGAACCTGAACTGTCTATTCCTGATGAATCTCTTCGAGATTGCTGGATTTGGAGAGTGCAGAATTAATGCTTCCTTATGGGAAGTGTTCCAGCTTAATTTAGACTTGTGTAATTCAGTGCATTAGAAGTGGCCCAAAGTGATACTTCTTGCTTCGTTAGTTTTGCTTATTTTCTAAATAAAAGGGCAGTTGCCATGCAAAGTACCTTTGAGAGCCATCAATGTTTGAAATATCAGTAAATAAATTTGGAGTGTTCATTGCCTGTCTGGAATCACACTGTAAAGTGTTCAGAAAGGGGGCTGTCAGTTTGTTTTCAGGCTGTATACAGAGCACGAGCTGCTGATTTGTGACTTGTTTCAAGTAGATAACTAAAGAAAAGACACCTTTACTTGACATTAAAATGAATTCTCCCAAACCACCTTGTTCTTGATGCCTCTTTCCAAATCTTACGTGATGTCACGAGCAAGTTCAGATGTGTACCTGAGTGAAAAGAAGACAAATGGGAGGAACTGAAATTTCCAGAGGTGAGTTCGAAGCAGCCTCCATAGGAGACCAGGCGGTGAAGGTCCTCAGAAACACGGTCGATATAATTTGCCCACTCTTGGGGAGGTGAGGGGAAACAAGTTACGAACACATGGTGATTGCTTTAGGCATTTGGCAGGCTGGATTTGCTCCTGGGACAGCCTGCGCTGGGACATGGTTTTGAAGGCCTCTCTCCAACTCCTGATAGCTCGTGTTAGCTTTTATTTTCCCCTTGTGCGGACTTCTAGGAACTGGTGCCTGAAAGGTCTGGCTAGTGACAAATACTTGTAATAAAAGATCACTTGAATACCTGCGGTTTCTGGCTAGGTCCTTTTAAAGTGAACCTCCGGGCTGCTAGGCGCTTTGGTGATGAAACAAACTATTAGCTTTTTACTCGCAATTTGATTAGGTATAGAGGGCTGGATTTGCTTGACCGGAGGATGCTGGAAGTGATCCAGTGTTGTCAAAGTCCTGGACTCATGTACTCATTGCCCTCAGGAAGTAATTTGGCGGGGTTTTACCGGAACTTTTCCACCAGGGAAAAGCCCTCCATTGGGAAAAGAGGAGCTTGATTGAAGACGACTGAGCATTTATAGCTAGGGTTTGGTATGCTCCTCGAGGGGGGCGTGCTCTGTCCCCAGGGACACCCAGCAGAGCTGAGACAGCCAACGCAGTATCTACAGGAATGGCTTTTACCAAGCTCTCTGTGCCTGTGTGCCTGGCCTTAGGCTATCTGGGTTCTGCTGCTGAGATGCAGCCTTTGGGTACCTGGGCAAGGCAAGGGCTTTTGCTAGAAGAGGTGATTTTTCTCCAATTCTCTATTTGTGCTTACAAGCTTCTTTCAGGTTTCAGTCTGATGGTCTTTATTGAGACAGAGGCATGCATTTCTTCTTTTATTTTAGGAAAACTGCTTGTCACTTCATTAGACTGCTTACAGCTGAGTGATGGGGAATTCAATTTTCTTCCTTTCTTTGCTAGCATTGAAGAATCCTTCCTCATCTCTCGTGGCACCCCATCACACGGGAATGATGTTTGTGCTACAGAGATGCTGTAGCACAACTCCTCAGCTCAGTACTAATAAGCCTTCTCTTATTTTGGTTACGTGTCACCCACGGTCTTTCCTCCTGAGCTATAAAATCTTTGATTTATCTGTTGCTTGAACAGCTTAGTGACTTAATACTATTTTTTTTTTCCTTTTTAAATAATCCTGGAAGGGTCAAGAACACGGACAGCACTGGAGGTGATGAAGGCATTTCACTGTGTGATAGTGAGGCTTTTGTCACTCCTAACGTGACTG
The DNA here is from genome assembly GCF_964034855.1 of Anser brachyrhynchus. NCBI lineage: Eukaryota > Metazoa > Chordata > Aves > Anseriformes > Anatidae > Anser > Anser brachyrhynchus. The sequence continues at coordinate 6,996,207 of NC_137710.1, read as the reverse complement.
CTGAGTAGGGTCCCATTTCTCAGCTGGTAAGATACTTGAATGGAGCATCAGTGGACTAATGCACTTGAGTAAGCAGGGCAGCACTCACCCTAGAAGTAGAGATTACTCCCCTCTTTCTGAGGAGGAAGATAGGTTTTAATCATACAAGTTTTATGAAGAAGTCAGCACCTGCTGATGTAGCAAGAATACAAACAACTAAATTTGCACGAGGGGGAAGGTTGTCTATGCTAGTACCAGAGCACTTAGGAAAAACAAGGACCTCGCTAAATTCTTTGCTATTTGATTCACATATGGCTTCCTAAGGAGTAACAGTATTGAATCCACATCCGCAGGAAGGAGGGGGAGCAGTATAAGTAAGCCTGCATCAGATCTATGAGAACCGTGTAGTCAGAAGAGGGTGAATTTTTTTAGTCTGGCTGCTCAGATGACAAGAAGCCGGTTGTCTATGATGTTGTACTGTCACTGTCAAGTGTGAGAGCCTACTGAATGGAAACAGGCAAAACACCAACCAGCACTACTTAGTCGTTTATCTTCATAAAGTTTAGCTGTCCTTGCATTAGTGGCATGTGGCTGAGGATGATTACTGACAGCAGAATGAGTCTAAACAACACCTCAGCTGTCTGTTTCAGGAAAACAAACAAACCCAACGTGTAATCCGAACGGTTCTGAAACAGGAGGAAGCTGCCAATATTTCAGAAGCTTATTTTTCTTTCTAATTATTGATGTTTCAAGAACGTAGTTCTAGAGGTTTCTATAAAACAATATATTTTTTTAATTTACATTCAAAATGCAAAAAAAAAAAGTTCAGTTCTTCAGTGCTGCATATTTTTTTAAAATTGGACGTTTGTTTTTGTTTTCAAAACAACGATAACATTGCAAGAGAGATTTGCCTGGAGAAGATTTAATGCACATCCAGTTGTCAGCATTGTTAAGCAGGGAGTAGTCTTTTACAAGTGCACAGCTTATTTTGGTAGCTTAGAGTCTCTCTTTCTGTAAGTATGCATATGCACACACACAGGCATGTAGAAAAGAACTCCAAACAAAAGAGGAGATACAGGGAGTTGGAGGTGAAGCCATTTTCATTTTCCAGACTTTGAGGAATTTGGGTTCCCTTTTTTTTTTTTTTTTTGTGGGAGAAGTGAGTTGTGAGGCATTGGGATATTTCTTTCTAAACAATGCCAAATACAAAGGGGAATCATTCCAAAAAAAAAAAAAAACAACTTAGAAATGTGCTCTGTATCTATGGGTTTTAGAGGAACATCAAGCTCCATGATCTGAAGCTTCAGTTTCAATGCTTCCCAGATTGAACAAATTGTCCTTGGTGCCTCCCAGCCAGGTTGACTCCCTCCCTATCCTCGTTTAGCCCAGCCCAACTGCTGGAACAGAAAAGTTTCAGTTCATTTTTATTTTTTTTTCTTACCCCCTCCAGTGATCCATCATTCCCCTTATCTATGAAATGAATAACTTCCATCAGAGACCAGTCTTGTCTCTTGGTACCTGCCCTTGAAGTCTCAGAAACTGAAAAGAAAAGGGAGTATAGCAGTCCATCGGAAAACTTATGTTCCACAACTTTATATCACTGCAATTATAGGGTATAGCAATTTTCTGCCACTGTTCTCTAGCTGACCTATACCTATAATAGAAAACTTTCTCCTATATTTCTCATAGTCAAAAGTTGCCTTATCTTCAAGGAACAAGAAAATCGGTTCATTACTCAGTGAAAGACAAGGAAGTGTCAACCCATGCTAGGGTTTTGTGTTTTCTTTGTTTTTTTTTTTTAAGTGGCCCTTACTGAACACAAATCTGTAAGGGGGGAAAAAAAAAAAAAGCACATCAGCTTTTCCCATTTCTATTTTGTTTTCTAATTAATCTTGTCTATTCAAGCTTTATCTGCTTAGCTCACGTGGCATTTGCTTTTATAGCTTAAAAATGGGTAGAGGGGAGGTGTGAATAGCCTCCTTTGCTAATGTATTTTGATTGCTTTTTCCCCACTGTTTGGAATGCTTTTAGAAGCATCAAGGCACTTAATTTTTCATCTGACACCGGTTTACCACCACTCCGGGTTATTCAGCTTGGTAAACATTTTGTCTGAAGGATTACATTTACTTTGAGGCACAAGGTGGCTGAACTGAAAGTTCAAGCCTCCGTGATTGCATTTGATGAAGACGTAATTAAGATAGGCTAGTGTTTGTGTGTGTGTTTAATAACTTCTGAGTCACCATCTGAGAAGGGAACGGTTCCTATTCCCAATCACTGCAAGACAATCATACATCAGGCAAATGCTCGGAGAAAACAAATGCCCTATGATAGGGGTTACATGGGAGTGTCCTTTAGCTTAGCCAGATAGCTGCCAGAGGAATATGTTTAATTTCAGCTCTGTTTATTGAAAATTAGCATCTCGCTCTGCTGCCTATGTTCCTACGTGGCTAAGGCTCTTTTTATACTTGCTAGTTACTTAAGTCTGTCTGAATTTTCTTTTTTGGTACTAATGCAGCTGAATAATATTTGATTGTAATTTATTTAGAAGTACTTTAACATTGAGGAGATGAGAAGTAGGTGTCCATGGCCCCAATCTTTTCTGTTGCAGGATTTCTTTTGGACTGGCACGTTTTTCTTCTAGAAAAAGGTTTTATCAGAATTCAACTTTGCAGTAGGTGTCAGTTTGATGAAACTAGATTTTGAAAGAAAAAGGGAATTGAAATATTTGAAAAAGATCAGCTTTTAGAGCAAAGTCATGAAACAGACCTCTTATTGACATCAATTATTTTTATGATTTGTCAATTACAATGAAGTGTGTTTAAAAATGCCTGTGAAATGAAGTTTTTAGAGAAATTATTATGGTTTGGAACAGAAACTGCTGCCCATGAGCGTTTCCCATGGAAGAGAAACTCCAACTGTAGCTGGCACTGGTGATACTGAAGTACATCCTGAGGTACGTACTGTATAGTATGTACCTCATCAGTCAGTCTCCTGTGTCCTCATAGATGAGTGCCTATAACATCTCGGAGCTGAATAGGTCCATGTAAGCGCTATTATTGTTTGTAGCTAATTGGCGTCATTGGTTTGTAGGTCTCTCAGGAACCTGATTAAAGTAGAAAATAATAATATTCAGGCCTTGGTGTTCCTATTTGTCTTTCAGTGGGTTTTATTTCATTACCTTTGAGACTATTTAAGGAATGATTTCTAGCCCTCCCTTGGTAATTCTGTAATCCATTAATGCTGAAATATCTTGAGAAGTCCAGGTCTTGAGCTATATTTCACCCTGTAAGTGTTTCTTGGAGCCATTTAAAAAACCCTTGGAAGGTGTAACAACAAATGCCAGCTACTGTAAGTATGCATGAGCTTAAATTATATATACCCCCATTCCGTGTCAGACAAATCCCTCTTTGTATGCAGTATTGCTCTCGCAGGTTCTCTGTTTCCCCTATGTGCAAACTTCCCTGGGTAAAACTGTCGGGGCCAAGAACATTGCAAAGCTGAAACATCTCGGTGCCTGAGCAGTGCTGGCCTGTCGCTGCTCTTCAGTGCTTAACGCGGTGTTTAGAGGTGAGGTTGAAGATGGGCAGCACACCTGCAGTTGGCTCTGCTCTAAATAGCTTGGATCTCGCGGGCTGCTGAGACAGCCCAGTCTCCAGGTGCTGAATATGTGCTGTGGCTCCAGGTGGACTCCTCCTGGGGTCCAGTTTGCCCAGCGGGCAGCCTGTGCCAGCCAGGGTAAAGCCCTGACACGGGTCTGCACCCTGTGGCTGTGCCATCCCACAGCGCTGCAGCTGTTCCCTTAGGAGCTGTGAAGCTTCATCCGCGTGCTGCTGGGAGGGAGCCAGCCCAAGAAAATTACTTCTGCACTTGAATCTGAAAGCGGTGCTGTTTCTGATCTGGTGGGAACGGCACTCGCACAGTTTGTTGCCCGGCTTTGGAGTAATTACATCTTCAGACTGTTTAAAGCTCCCTTCAGGTGCTGATTGTATCACTGCTCCCGTGTCACCCAAATTGTGTAGCTGTACAGACAGCCCTTAGTTGACTTGAAAAGGATGCACACGAAGCTGGTTTGGGAGTGAGATACGTTAAATAATGCCGTACTCCAGTTGTGTCTGCACTAAGGCATCTGGAGCTGGCAGATATGTGTCTGTGGTGGTAAGACCTCTGCTGGAAGGCTTATATCTGTCAGACCCAGAGAGAACATCTCAGCAAGTGGATGCAGATTCCCGTTGCTCTGGGTTTAGTCAGGGAAGCAGCGAGCAGCACAGCAGGGAGGTAAGGGCACGCAGGGAGCCCTGTGCTGCTCAGCAGGGAGCCTGGCTGAATGTGTTCAGCAGAGATCTCTCTGCGTGATTTAAGGAGATTTGACTAATCCCCTCTTTTTACAAAACAGGTTAGGTAATGGTTTGTAGGCATTTCCGTTTAATGGACTCATTTTTCTCTTCTCTCTTATGGACAAGGCTCCTGAGCTGGATGACTTCTGTAAGAATTTCTTTGTCCTCTTGGTTGTGCATGAGCAGATATCATGAGGTGTCGTCAGCAGTGTTGTCCACCTGGATTTCAGTCCTCAAGAGGTACCGAAAACAGAGAGCAGCCTAAGTAGTTTCCCTGGGCAAGGCAGCAGCACTTCTGAACCCTATCTTTTCTTCCAGACTGAAGTTGGAACCAGAAATTGTCACGTACAAATAGAGATGCAGACAGTGGTGTGTCTCCAGGACCTTGGATCACCACCGCTTTTCTAACAGCTCTGCCATTTAACTTGAACTCTAAACTTTCTGTTCAATATTCTCTCAGTTCTTATTGAGAGCAGCCACTGCTCACCTTTCTACGCGTTCTTTCTAAGAAGGAAAGTGTATGGACTGCTTCAGGCATGAACAAGAAAATCGAAGTTGTCCGAATTATCATCAACCCTTACTTTGCTTTTTCGTAACAAGCCTTCTTTCCTCCCATGCCAGCAGCTTACACACTTCTGAAATTCACGCAATGGGACTTTGAACACTGGTTAACTCAATGCTTACCTTAAAATTGTTACACTATATCCACAGGCACATGATGGATTTAGGATATTTCTCAGCTGAAAAAAAAAATCTATGGGCATAGAAGATTTTGAGTGAGAGGAAGTCCACTGCTAATAGGAAAGGAGATGATGATGCTTGGCTTATTCAAATGAGCATCCTCTTTATATCTTGTGTGCATTACTATTTGTACGCCTCTATCAGATGTGTGTTTGTGCTAGTTTCATAGGAGGCACATTGAAAATCCCAGTATCACTGCTAAAGAGGTATCATTCTCCTTTCCTTCTGCAAAGGCTGAACCTTTCTTACTGTAATCCTCTGTCACAGGTGATAAATGATCCTGTGAAACGTGAACTTGTGTGTGAGCAAGCTATCTGCCGCCACTTTCAGTGGTTGCTTTCCCCAACACGTATACCTCTTCCTTCACTCTCCAAACTCCAGCTAGAGATTTAGTTTTTGAAGCTATATGTTCTTCCGGAGCGTCTTCCCATCCCCTTTCCCTTTGGATTAAGCAGCCACAGCCCTTTTACCTTGCATAGTGAAAAAAGAAATAGGTTTTGTTCAGAGGAAACAGCATGTGTCTGGCTTGCTGCGATGCTCCTCGCCCTTCCCTTCTGTACAGTCTGTTGGGATGCTGGTGCAACTACCTTATAGGATGTTTGATTCCAAGAGGCTGAATATTATAAAAAGTAAGTAAATAGCAGTAGAGTACCTGTATTTCCAAACTGCACAACAGTTCCTATCAGTTCAGATATCTGGGCCTTCCTACTGCTCAGGTAATGCAATGCACAGCCTTGACACACCTGCCAGTAGGGATGTGAGCTGTCTTTCTAACTTAACCAGCTGGACACATGCTAAGTAAATCTTGCTGGTATAAACAAGGCTTTTAGGGGTATTAGACCAAGCTAACTCCCACAGTCTGTCATTGCACCTTTAAATCATCGTCAGAACAGGAGCGCTGAGTCTTCCCAGAACTGTATTAATTGGATTTCGTGCTACTGGGAAGATGTGTGCTTTGTGTCTTGCATAGCAATTGCAGGCACAGCCACTGAAGATTTTAGCACCCCGTGTTTTACTTTCCTTCCTCCAAAACTGCCATTCCTCCTGAAACTTTTAATAACGCCAGCTTACGTGCCTTTGTGAATCAATGTTTTGAAGGAGTAAACAAAACCATACTAGCTTTCCAGCTAATGCAAATCAGCCAAGTTTTTGGCTGACTGTGTCAAAACATATTTCTTTCTTTAACCTTTGCATGGTTTTCATTCACAATGGAACGCCTGACACCGTGGTGGCCTTAGGTCCATAAAACAAAGTAAGCGTAACTTATGCATCTGAAAACTGTCATCTTTAATCTTGATTTCCAGAGTGCATTGCTGACCAAAATGCAATTTTAAAAGCTTTATTCCCCGTTTTTCTGTCGAAGAGGTCTAGTCAGAAAATAGTGGAGAACAAAACCATTTTTCAGCCCAGATGAAGTGCATAAAAATTACAAATTGATTTTATAGTGCTTGTTGAACTTGCTTGTTCAATAATAAATTATTCCAGTTATAAAGTAACCAATGCATCCCTTGTAACTACCTACTCTCTGAACAGTGACAGACTACAACTTGTATTAATACAAACCATATTGAGCAATCAGTAGAGCATATGCAGTGTTTCAATGCAACATCAGCACTGGAATCATGATAAAATACTTCAGGATGCCAAGCTAGTCTGTGGCAGGGAGCTGGTAATTTAGTCTGGTCTTCAGAAAGGTTTTCCCGGAGCTAGAGTGGAGTTAAGGGTGGGAAGGTTGGCTGCCAATAAAAGCCTGAGTGGCAGTTTATTTGTCTGTTCAAATCAAGTATCAGATGCCAATTAAAAGGGTCTCCTGCAGTCGCTAATTAAGAAGCACTGAGGGATTGATTAGCCATTTACCAATGACTGTCGGTACAGATGCGTTTGTTCTATTATCTCAGCGTGTACTTTGGGGAATCGACTAGTTTCTATTAATGAATTTGAGCACGTTCACGTGACGAGCATGAGAGTTTGGCATTACATTCGTTTTAATATATAAACCATTCATTTTATTGACTGGCCCATGCTCTTGAGCCATGGCTATGCTTTCTGTTGCTTCAAAGGAATGTCTACTAGAACTATTCTCTCTATCAGCCATCTCATGGGTGAGGGTCAAGTTATTCTACTGGTCTCCTGCCAACACTCTGGGCTTCCCTCTCCCGAGTCCTGCACCTTCAGGCGATGCATGAACCACACGCAGTACGCAGTGAGCACTTTGACGTGGGATGACAAGTAATTACAAAACATTGGTTTGAAAGGCACCAGCTGGAGATCTCCGTTGTGCTTCTGTATTGAGGCTGTAGCTAAAATCTAGAAGGATTTGGGGCTGTCAGCCATGTGATGGTCTTGGAGACTCCGCTACTGTAAGGTGACAGAAATCCTGAGAACCCCAAGGACTGTGCTGGAAATTTCCGTGCTACTTCCCAGAGTCCTTTTGAAGCTTATTAGGTGCCCTAAAGCCATGGGAGCTTAAGCTCTTTTGGCAGTTTGTGTCCAAGGCTCTCAAGCCTCCATTTCCTTCACAAACATTTAGACAACCATATTTTGATAAAGAATAATACTTTTCTCTCTGTTTATCTTGAAGGTGATTCTTTTTCTGTTTTGAAAAAAAAAAAAAAAAGGCAAACTTTTCTGTATCAAAACTTCTTGTTAAGTTTTTCTGGCAAAAGATAGCTGTAGCTACCTCTTCAGGAGAGTGTTGTCAGCACACTGCTTTTTGAAGCTTGTTTAACCCAGTTTTAGTCCCATGTGAAAATCTCCTCTGGTTTGCATTTAGTGTTTGCAGGAATTACATTTGGAGTGAGATCCAGTAAGATGTTATAAATTCGATGGCTGAAAGAAATACCTTTAATCTCTCCTGTTATTAGTACTAAAGGGGCTTTCAGAGAATAATAAAGCTATCAGTTTAAGCCCCTTAATTCTTTCTCTTACTCATTTCTTCTCCTGCTTTTCTTTTGCATTTTTATTCTTCTGATATGCGTTTTTCTGTTGTTTTCCAATGCCGTTTTCACCTTCTTTCCCCTAGTTCAAAGCTCTACATTTAGTGCTCTTTTTCCCCACTTCTCCCAAACTCTTTGTAAAGTCTCTGAACTCTTCTTCTCCTCTCTCCCTCTTTAAGCCTTCACCCTGCTTCACATTCTCTGCTCTATCTCGGCCTGTTGCTGTCATGCTTGTTTCTACCAGTGTGGTTGCAGAGGGTGATCCACAGCGGGCTGTGGAGCGGCTGCATCCACTTTTCCAAGGGCTCCCTGCACGAGGCAGCTGCTGGTGCACGACAGCAGCAGCTCCAAGATGCTCTGGCTGCACAAAAGCTCAGAGACAGCTGTGTGGCAAGAAATGCACCAGTCACTAAGTGGTTTGGGAACGCACAGGAATATATCGGGCTGATATTTTTGCTGTTTAACTAGCTAGGCTGCTCTCCTTTTACTTTGGAAGTAGCTGTATGTAGTTACAGTTAGTTACTGCTATTGCCCTGCACGTTAAGAGGCTGCTGTAAGGGTAGCTGTAGAAAAAGAGGTCACCCAGATGGCTCATTAGAATCAGGAACATCAGAGGAGGCAATCAAAGTCAGCCTTGTCTGATGATATATAGCTTAAGCTTTGTGACTAAACTAAAGGAAACTCTGGAATAGAGTCATCATTTCTATGATATTTGCAGTGGAAATGGTTATTCAGGGAGTCATAGAATGGCTTGGGTGGGAAGGGACCCTAAAGATCATCTAGTTCCACCCCCCTGCCTTAGGCAGGGATGCCACCCGCTAGATCAGGTTGCTCAGGGCCTCATCTAACCTGGTCTTGAGCACCTCCAGGATGGGGCATCCACAGCTTCTCTGGGCAACCTGTTCCAGCGCCTCACCACCCTCTGAGCGAAGAATTTTCTCCTAATCTAAATCTCCCATCTTTGAGTTTAAAACCATTCCCCCCTCTCCTGCCATTATCTGATTGAGCTCTCCATCTTTTTTATAAGCCCCCTTTAAGTACTGAAAAGCCGCAACGAGGTCACCCCAGAGCCTCTGAGCATCTTCGTGGCCCTCCTCTGGGCCCCAAAAGTTGTTTCTGCCTGGTTTCGAACCAGGGACCTTTCGCGTGTTAGGCGAACGTGATAACCACTACACTACAGAAACACCGCTGTAAGCTTGTGCTGCGTAGGAATGCTGTAAAAAATAAGTTGTTGCTAAGCAGGCGGTTGGGTTTTACGGTACAGCTGCACCGCCTCCTGTGGGACACCCTGCCATAGAGCTTGTAGGTGAAGTAGACAAGGCTGATGTGTGGTCTCATCTCTTACCAGTCAGGGCCAATGCGACTCTTCCCGTGGGTTTTAATGAGTGTCGAATGATGAATCGGATGGGGGGGATCGCAAGTCCGTCCCGAAGATGATGCTTGATGGGCTGCATAGAAACCAGCTAAGCAGCCTGACCCAGTGAGGTCTGACGCCTGTGTTAACCAGAGACAGAACTTCTTTAGCATTTTCAGATCCAGTCGTTGGACATTATTAAGTGGACTGCATGAGAAGAAATAAAGTGAATAGAGTGAACTGGAAAATAAAAGATTTGGATTAAATTTAAGACACGTTCTTTGTGTAGGTTTTGGTGGCTCTAAAGGCATATTGTGCCTGAAATGTTTCTCATGGCTTCAGTGCTTTTGTCGGCTTTGTATAATGGAGTAAAATGTCATAGCAAATGCTTTTTCATGGCTGTGATCCTTTATAGTCATAGAAACCTCACTTGCAGTTGTAAAAATACAAAGAATAAAAATAATTCACCAAATTGGATAAGCTGTGATATTGCAGAGGTCGGCCAGTAAGAAAAAGCGTGTTTTTCTGTCTGTGATGATAGACACAGTCTATTCTTATGTACCATTTTATTTTCATCTCTCATAAAACGCAGGAACTGAGAAAATGGCATTTTTTTTTTCTTTCCAGTAATACAACCGAAGTTGTGTTGTGTATTAATTACATTTCTAGTTCTTCCTGGCTTTAAAATTGGTGAAAATTGTTACCTGTTGTTGCAGTATCTCAGTGTAGCGTAAGATGAACTTTGTGTGTAGCATAGATGAACTTCGAGTGTCCAGTGTATGATATATGAAGACAGAAAGTAGAGCCAGACGGCGGAGAATGTGGCTGAGACCCAGACCTCAGGACTCCGCCACTGTGGGGTCTGGGGTTGCTTCTGGGTCCTCCAGTCCCATCCCTTGCTGCCACTTCCAGCTGCGGAGAGCCAGGAGGAATAACGCTTGTCCTCGCCCATCAGCACCACTGGAACGACAGCTAATTGTGCAGCCACAGGCAGGCCTTTCCCTTTTAAGTCAGGGCTGCTTCTGCCCAGAAATGGTTGCTTTCAAGAGCTAATTACTACTGAATTTTGCATGATTAGTGCTTACCAGAACAGCTATAGTGGGCATTTAAATGTTTTTAGCTCTCTTTCCTTCGCCTTGAGTACATCTTGACTTGTAATTTTATGCTTAAGGTTCTGCCTGAATTAGGCATCTCCGAGTCTCCATCTGAAATAGAAAAAATAATAGTTCATTGCCTCGTTTGAAAGTTCTGCTTAGAGAATTCAGGATTCTGGTGAATCAGCCTGATTGTTTATAAAAAACTCTTTATACAGATAAAATAGGAGGCTTTTGGCAATGCTTCCTGTTTTAAAGGAGAAAAAAGAAAGAGAGCAGAAGCCCAGTTATTACTGAGGATGAAGTATAATTAATTGTATGCAAGGATAAGCCACACGTTGGCTTGGAGTGTGCGACAGATGAGTTCTGATAATGAACAACCTCATCTAACTTTCATGTTGGTGTTTATGCATGGCAGTAAATATGGAAATGGGGGCAATGCAGATCTGTCCTTGGCACCAGACACTCCGAGTTATATCTTCTAGATTTCCTCTGTGCAGGGAATTATGCGCAAGTGTGTCCAAGGTACAAGCAACCCTGGTGATGGACATCAGGTACAGGAACGCGTGCCTGGTAGCTGGATGCTCAACGTCTTCACAAAGTGCACTGCCCTCCCCGGGCTGGCATCACTCAGCTAAGCAGGATTAGGCTCTTCCCGTTCTGTTTCCAAAATCTAAACAAGGTCTTGTTAAAATTTCTGCTCTGTATTTGGGGTTGGACTGGAAAAGCAGAGCAAGAGGAAGGGGGGGATAAAAAAGAAAAGGATTTCTTCTTTGAACTCGTGAAGATAAGAACATGCTTTAATGAGAGGAATGAGATGCATACTTCAGAAGGAAATCGCAGCCCTGTAATTGGCATTGAGAAATACGCTGTAGTACCAGCTAGTGTTATCGGGGCCGGTACATCTGAGAAGGATCCAAGGAACAATCAAGGTCGTGTATTTTGTAAACAGATTTTTGTGTCTAGATGTACGGCAATCTGCCACATGTTCCCCAATACAGATAGCAGTTTTATTGTCTGTACATGCGGGTGCTTTGGTGCATATCTCTACACGAAGAGGAGTCTGAATTGGATAAGTGACTCTGAAATATTAAACAAGTAGAAAATGGACTATTTCTGTAACCCAGAGTGACAGATTTTTGATGAGACTGGACTTTGTTTTTAAAATCCCTGATAGGCTTTTTTTCCCCTTAATTTAGTTTCAAAGATATCTTGGTTTTAGGCAGCTGTCTAAAATATCTGTTGATCAATCCTTTTAAATCTACTTAGGCTCTCCGTAGGTAGTGAACCGAACAGGGAAAATTGTTTACACAGTGAATCCATAACAGGGTGAGTCTGAGTAAGCAAATCGTTTAACTCTTACCTTAAATATTTGTGTGTTAATTTTCATTAAATGCAAGAGAAACATTATTCGGTCTTGTCTCTCTTCTACCATTAAAATAAAGTCGTCATGAAGCAAAAAAGCTAAAATACCGAATGTGAAAGCAGGTTTTATAAACCTTCAGGCCCCGAGGATGATCAGGTCTCAGGTGGTTTGATAGAAATAGGATGTAGATGTGGGAAGAACAAAGGCTGCATCGCTTGTGACTCACCTTGCCTCCCTTCGCTGCCTGCCAATCAAAGCCAGCGTGCTCAGATCTCTCCCACCCGTATTTCCTTCATGAGAAAGCAGCTGTAGCAGAAGATGACAGCCCAGGCCCAAAAACACGCATCTGCCTGTGCACTTGTGTACAAAACCCGAAGGCACGTGTGGCTCCAGATGCTGCCCAGCACTGCCAGCGTTACAGACGGGCAGGCAGAGGCAGGTAGGCTCAGCACCCCTGCGATGCTGAAATCCAGTGAGGGAATTGGCGTCTTGGGACCATCTTTATCTAGTTCCCGTAGCTCGCTGCTTGGATGGTCGCTGTCCTCACACAGTGGTGTAATTATCCCAAGGGCCTTTGCAATAGGGTATTTCTGAAATCCCACGTGGCAGCCGCTGCTCGTGCGGGGGCCAAGCTCACCCGAGCTGCAGCGGCTGGGAGCAGACGCAGTTCAGCCACGTTTCTGACCTGGCCAACCGCCGTAGGGTGGGAGTGACTGACACTCAGCAGACCTCGTAGCTCCTGTGATGTTTTGCAAAGAGGATGGACTATTCCTCTGTAAACTTACTGGTGGTATTTTCTCAAATGTAAATATCATTTTTCCTTCAGATATCTGCTGGCTTCCATTTGTCAAAGTGACAGCCAGCCAGCCAGCAAGCAAACCTCTCAAAACGTATGATAAAATTAGCTGCGATCGATACTCCATTCAAAGCAATATGATTAAGCCTACCAGTTTAGGTTTAATTCTGTCTTGCAGACTGCAGATGACACTCTTTCAGAAGGACTTGATTTTTACAATAATCAAAAGATAAGCACGGATCAATTTACAGTTCTAGTTGGCCAACTACACTTAATAGGAAAATAAAATGCTAGGGAAAATAAAACTGACATCTCTGTTGCAGAGAGACAGATCTAAGCTATCGCAGACTCAAGGACAGAATACCAGCAGTTTCATTACACAATTTTTGAGGACTCCAAGTTATGATGAATGCTGAGCCAAACTGATTCATGTTAATCGCTGCCTCACGTTGAATTTAGCAATGCAGAATGCAGTTTGCTATTTATAATTGGAATTATCGTTTATAGGTGAATATAGTACTGATTAATCTTACTGCCGGTTCAGTGAACAACTTGGGCAAGTATCTAGTTTTTGAGTATTTGAGGTAGCACGAGGTTGTTAGTGTGACTAACTCGTCAGGAGTTGCACTGGTTATAAGTGAAAGAATTTTACAGGGTTTAGGTCTTTACCTTCATATACCCGATAACTATGTAATTTGGTCTGCTTTAGTGTTATTTTTCCCTGATCGCTGCCTTTGGGTCACTGAGATCTCCACAGAGTGTCACTGGTCACTGCCAGAAATTACTGTTACGTTTCAAACATTTAGCACGGGGGATTATATCGCTGATGTCAGGTTTCGCATCATTAGGGTGCATCTGGGCATGGTCTTGCATAGGAGAGCGGAGGAGTCGCTGGCAGTGCGGATACTTACTTTCAGGATCCCCTCCTGCCTCCTGCGTGCTCTCACGTCCCTGTGCACGTGGGCAGCTCCTTCCTTTTGCCCTCCTGGGTGTGATCCATCCTGCCTGGAGAGCTCTAGCTCGGGTGCTGCCTTGTCATTGTCACCCACTGTTGTAATGCTGTAATGCGATGTCAATGAAGCCATAAATCAAGTCCGCTCTGTAACAGATACTTTCAGAAAGCTAACAGTCCTAAAAGTGCTCTCCAGTGCACTAGCCAGACACCGGGCTGATCTCTTTTTCCAAGCTGATACAAGCAAGATGTTTCCTGTTGTGAGCTGGGGGTGGCTGCTGGACAAAACTTCTCTGTGAAGGTATTTTGTGTCTGCAGTTTGTTCTGCTTCCCTTTGATCTGTTGCCCTGCCTGCAAGAGCCCTTCCTTGGGGCTCTCTGATCGAGGTCCTGCCCTAGGTCCAGGCTGAGGTGTTCGTGTCGTGGGTGGAAGAGGGATTGGCAGTAATCGCAGTGGGGAGTAATGCGAGGGGTTGAGAATAAAGGGGTTTGGCAGCTTTCGCTGGCAGCAAATCCCGAGTGTATGATAACGCTTACAAAGGAAATGTCAGGAGTCAGTGCCGTGTTAAAGGAAGCCTGAACTAATCTTTCAATTTGGGCTGTAAGAGATTGTTTCACAGTGGTGTGCGCATGTGTGTGCACGCTGTGTGCCTTTCTGGGCGTGCATGTGAGTAACGCCTGGCCTCTGATTCCCGTAATCCCTTCCATCGGGGGGAAGAAATAAACCCTCATGGTGTTAGATGGATTTTTGGTACATTCGGAAGAAGAGCCATGTCTCAGCACATTTCCAATCAATGTGGTGCCAGACGGAGCCTTTAGGTAGCATGTACAAAAAGCTAGCAGCTGCAGGAGCTCTCGATCTGCCTAGCAGGAAAGCTGCATCTGCGCTGCGAGCTGCCCTGCCCGCTCTGACCAGGCCTTTGTCTGAGAAGCGGTGGTGGTTTTGTTATAGGTCACCTGCGGATGTTTTCTCCTGAACAAGTCTCTCCTGTTCAAAATATGATCTAGCTCAGAGCTGGTGAAACAGCTGCCTCTCGGGTAAATCATCTGACTGAAGGCACAGTCCTTTGTCAGATGCTTTCGCGTGTCCAGCTAGGTTAAAGTAATCCAGCTGCCGACGTGTGCTGCTGTCAGCAGCTGTATTGGCTTGGGCACATCCGTGTGTACGTTGTCCAAATAAAAATAATAACCTGAAATAATAACCTGAGCTTTGTTTGTCCTGGGCCAGGTTACACTGCAGGTCAGCTTGCAGACAGCAAGTCCTGCTGGACTCCTGCACCCGGAGAAGCAGGTGCTGGGGGCGAGCACCACGTTTCTTACGCGGTTGGAAGTAGTCATCTGGGTGACACAGACGGTGCAGCTGGAATTGCAGCCTTTTTGCAGACTTCATCAAATCCTGTGGACGTGTGCTGTGGTTAAGGCTGCTGGTAGCCTTGCGATTGTCTTGCTTAAGTTGACCCCTCAAAGCAGTGATTTCTGTTGAAATGCACACCAGATTTGGGAGCTGTGTCTCACATTTTAGAGTCAGGGCTTGGCTAGGACTGTGGTTCGCGACAGAGGCAGCATCGCATCGCAGTGCTTGCTTCCTGGCCCCTTGGTGGTGTGTTTGTCAGGAACGAATTTGCTGCGCAGAAAGGTTTTTATTTTAAAGTGTGTTTAACTTCATGCTCTTCAGCCTGACTTCAAAAGGTTTGCCCATAGCTCAGAACTACAAACGTCTTGATCTCCCGTGTCAGGACAGCCTGGTCCCTGTGCTTTGCAGAGCAAATGAGCGGTGTCTGCAGATCGCTCTGACACCAGGCAACGTCTGTGCTTCGGCTGCCTCGCTTGCAAGGCAAGAGGACGCGTGCGAGCCTCGTCTCCAACGTGTAGACATCTGAAGGTTGATGTGTACTGCGCGTTACGTTAAGTGCCTCACAGATGGCAATTGTGAGAATCTGCCTGGCTGTATAGCTCAGTGGAAAAAAAAATGTTACAAAGATGAATTAATGACTAAGTGTTCCTTAGCTGTAGCTGCACAATGATGAGAAAAAGGGAAGATGGCCTCGCGTTCACACACTCCCCCAGAGCTTGTCTCTCCGGAACGTGGCTTTCCAAATGCCACCGGAAAGCTGCTAATGACTTCATCTAAAACGTTGTAAATGGCAAAGGATTGCAAAAATTAACTCATCATCTTAAAAATCAATAGCATTTAAGATGTGTGTTCCAAACAGTGACAGCACTAGTCTGAAAGCGTTCCCTGATTCAGCAGCTGAATGGAAATATCCATTAGAGAACAGGATGCTTCCTGCCGAGCCACCCACGCCTTTCTCTCGTTCGGAAGTAATTCATGTTCCTTCGCAGCTGGTAATGGCAGCGATTCCTCTGTGTCTCCAGGGTCCTGAGGCACGAGGAGAAATACTGAAGCAAGAACCAGCGCCGATGTGAGTGTGAAGACTGAAGTCAAACAGTCAGCTTACATTTGGTGTCAGGCAGGTGGGATTGGCTTGGTCCCAGGGAGGGCTGGGAATATGCTTAAAGGTGGGGTTTGAGGCTTCCAGACTTCAACTTGGGGCAGATTTTTGCTGAATTTAGAAGCGCTTGTGTTTAGGGCTGGGAAGGTTTGGTGGGGAGGAGTTAAAATCGGGGTAAAGGATGGAAGGTGCCAGAAAACCCCAAACACACTTATTGCTGAAGGGTATAGCCCCTGATAGCATGGGGTGGCAGGGGCTGACAGCTCTGCCCGGGCAGATTTGACCTGGGGCTACGAGGTGTTACTGACACTGGCCCAGGGTTTGGACTGTTGGGACAATGGGGACTGCTAGAATAAGAGAAAATGATAACCACTTGATCTAGGACTAGGTTTAGAAGCATGTTTCAGGACACCATAATAGATGGAAGCTTGGTAGATGTGAGCCAGGGGCATCTAATCTGGTAATCTGCATTTCTTGTTGAGTTTTGAAGGAGCATGTAGGCTATGCTAGGCTAGTTGATGCCTACAGGGGTTTTCTTACGATGTTAAATATGGGACTGAAAATACAGGTAAAACTAGTCACTCGTGTAGAAATCAGCTAAACAGATTTTCCCAAGGGCTACAGTAATTCAGTGCTCCAGAAGGAAAGCAAAGGTCAGCCACAGAAGAGCCTCTCCAGGTCACCCTGACCTTTCTTTAAACCGTGGCTTGCTTTTTACTGTAAGCTGCATTTGTAGGTACGGCGTCTGTTCCCTTCCTTCCAGAATGATGAGCACGGCTGCTGGCCATAGGGTGCTATTCTGCTCCACCACATGAAGCTTTATGGGCTGCTCATAAAAGCAGATTTAACAGTAGCTGAGACCTAAATGCAGCAGCATTATTGCAAAGCAATCCAAGCTCAGAGCCCCTGCTTCAACAGCCTCTTAAGAAGTTTGGCTAGACAGCAACCTGCAAGCCACCAGGGGAAATGGAGAATGACTCCAAATTTGGCTCGGTTTCAAATGCAGTTTAACACTGATTTCAGCTGGGTGAAATTCTCTGCAGGGATCTGCAGTAGGCAGAACCTCACTTCAGGCATCCTTATGCTGCATCACCTTAGTTTGTCTGGAGAGAGCTCGTGTGCTCAGTCCTTGATGCATTAGTTGATTCTCTGCTGACCTCGGTGCTCCTCCATTACTCCCAGCAGTCGGATTCAAGAACAAAAGGAAGTTTCATTATTGCAGTTCAGCTGCAGCCAGAGAGAAAGAAGGGCTACAGATCCAGAGAGCAGCAGACAGTGAAAGTGTATGTGTGTGTATGCGATACATTCTTCCTTCCTTAAAACACAATAGAATAAAAAAGCCAAGGAGCAAACCAGAAATTCCAGGTGGAATGAAAATCTTTAACCACTGGAAATCATTCCCCTAGTAATCTCCATCATAACAAATCCATTTCTAAATGCCAATCCTTGCTTCCCTTTTCATTTTTCTTAAGGCAGTTTATACATGCAAAACTATTCTCTCATGTGTTCTTCCAAGAAGCCACCAGTAAAGGATGAGCCAGGGACAAGCACAGCATTAGAACAAAATGAGACAACAGGTTCTGGGAGGAGCAGAGATTTTTTCCCACCTTTTGCATCCAACCCTCTTTTGTACTTCTGGTACACAGGCCCACAGCTTTCTATTTCCTGGAAACTCTAATGGAGATCTAACATTCAATTTCTAGGAAAAAACAAACAAACACCCCTACTCCAAGATGCCTATCAGAGGATGGAAATACCTTGATCTCTGTTCTTTAAGAGAATTATTCAGGAAGCCACTGCTGTCACTGCTGCTCGCGGTAGGACTAAAGTGCTGTCAGGACTTCGATAAGCTATGTCTCCCCAGTTCCACTGCAGAGTTTTGTTTCTTGATTTCTCTGTTAGGGTTTGCAGTGTCCCAGTTGTGCTTAGAGGATCTGTTTGTTCTCAGCGAGACTTCCCCAGGCGTTATTTCCTAATGTTTCCTGATATCCTAATATGCCATCGTTATCCTTCTGCATCGGGGCAATACTGTGTGCTACTTGGGTGATCCTGAATACATGCTAACTTATTTTGTAGCACCTTGGTACTGAAAACGTGCCAAGCAGCTTTACTTTTCCAAGAGCATTTAGATGCCTTTTGAACCAGGTGCATTATCCAGTCAGCAAACACGACAGTCTCTGTAAAAACAAAGCCATTCGTAGTTGAAAGCAAAGTACCTGCATTTTACCCAGGGCGTATGAGTCAGCACGAAACCTCGCTGAGGTTTCTTTATGTTCGTCTGGGTATTGCAATAAAACAGCGATACATTTGTATTGGTCTCCATAGTACTCCACTAGTACATCTAAATCACCTACAAGAGCAAAGAGCAACCCCCTTTTTTTTTTCCCCCCTTAATTAATGGGCAAGCTTATGAAACATGCTGTAGGATTAAACTGCATCCCTGTCCCAGCTGCATCCCTCTAATGTCAGCCTAGGTTCGTAAGGTACGAGCCATTTGCACGAGGGGCTCTTGCAAGCCAGCAAGGGGTCTCCCCAGTCCAGAGCCACTCGCAAACATCCTTCATTTGGGAAAGTCAGGGATTAAAAAAGACGATGGATGGGGCTGACCTGGCTGCTGCCCCACAGAGGCTGAGTGCAGCTCTGAGCGCACCTCCGTGGGAAGGCTCAGCTGTTCTGGAGGTGGCTATACACGAAGCTTGTAAGCACCCCTTTCCCCTAAAAACTGGAAATGTACAGGAAAACCAAATCTTGTGAACCTGCTCTGCAGCCAGCCCCGGCTTCCCCGGGGGCGCGGAGGTGCAGGATTCCAGCTGCCTGAACCAAATGAGGCAGCAGGAGCCTTGAGAGCAGGAAAAGCCATTTAAAGCTCTTCTGCCTGTATCTTTTACTGCTTAACTTGCTGTGGGGGTAGATGTTAATTTAATGAGTACTCATTAAATGATCTTCCAGTAGCTCGGATAGGTCCCAGCAGGTTCCTTGAACATGACATAGGATTTTGTTTTGTATTGTTTGGGCTTAATTAATTTATCTGAGGGATGGTTATAGTCCTAACACAAGAGGGTATAAAAAATAACGACGAACAAAACTTCCTGGAGAGTACTTCTGTCTGTCCCCACCTCTGCCCCTGCTATTTTTAGGGTGATATTTTAAATATAGTTCAGCTTTCAATGTTGATTTTTTTTTTCCCCAAAACCTTTGAGCTAAATTATTTTTAAATGTTAAAAGCAATAGCCTCAAACAAAGAAAAATAATTTTAAAGCAAAAGTAGTATGCATGGCCTAAATCAATTTGAAGTTAATCAGGATTTATTTGGGGGGTTTTGCCTGGAGGAAAAAACAAAACACAAACACATTTGGCTTGGGATCAACCTGAAGTTGTTTCCTACCACATTTTTTTCAAATTTCCCCCAGGAGATGAGTTGTTCACACACTGTTATCAGTGTGAGTTGGGATAGAACAATTTCACCCGAGATGCGCAGTTATAAGCGATGTGCGACATGTCTACAAGTAGCAGTTATAAGCAAAAAGGTAGGCTGTCCATCTGAAATTGAAGCTCAACAGAAAGAGGGGGAAAAGTAGTAGTTTTGAAACAAAGAAACTGCACAAGGCTGGTCAGAAATGATGTTTTTCAAGGCTGTCCCTAAACACTAATAACTGCCATTGCCAGAGAAGCCATCTTGTGCTGGTAGTAACTGAGGACTAATTAGTTACTTGTACCTCATTTGAGCCTTCACCGATCCAATATGAACAAGAAGCAGTGAAATATTTACCATTTTTAGGGTTGAAATGGCTGCCAGTGGGCTCTGGAGAGAGAGGCCCCTCTGTGGGACGTGGCCGTGGGCTCCAGCCCACTCAACCTGATGCTCCGGCACCCCTCTCCAGAAACCCCTCTTGCTTGTATCAGGCAAAATACAGGTTTAACTCATGAATTTTACTAGAACAGACGAGCCCCTCAAAAAGCTGTCAGGTCCCTTCCCAGCTGACTTCAGCTCTTTGCCGTGCAACGTCCTCCGGGCTCCAGGCCCTCCTCTGTTAACGGGCGTAGAGCAGAAATACCCCGAGGTCCTCCAGCGCTTTGTTGGTCCTGCTGTTATCCGTATCACGGACTGAGAAAGCTCAGATCAGGCACAGAGCGTGTGAGCAGGGTGCTCAACAGCTAATTTCGCGTTTAAAAACCAGATTTTTTCCTTATTTGGACAAACAGCTTATCAGAGTGAGTCAGGCCTGAAGAAATGAAACACCATGTTACATGGGTTTACATATAAATTAGCTCAAATTTTCTTACAGACAGACTGGACGTTTTCCATTAGTTTAGCAAAATTTTCCAGTGATTGGGGTTTCTAAGGCCAACGCAGCCTCTGCAGTGAACATAGTTGGTGGTGTTACAATTGAGTTTTCCTTGGAGACGAGGTGTGGTCTGGAGGTTTATTAAGAGCTGGACTGATGTGCCTTCAAATCGAAGGCAACACTAGTTAAATAAACTCAACGCTCCGTGGTACATTTATTTCAGGAAAATACAGAAACAATTTCAGACCCCTCTGATAAATAAATAACGTGTCAGGGATTGCAAATGATATTTTAAAGGAAAATTTGGGTTAGTATTTTCATGTGTCTGAAACAGTCAAAGTGAATCCAGCCAAGGAAGACTTCAGGTAACAAATATCTTAAGTCGTTTGTTTGTGGTGATGAATTGTGAAGGAACTGAGCTTTCTGATGGACAAAGAAATTGAAGATATTTACTCTAGAGCAGTTCGGGAAGTCAGGACTAGGATGAATTTGTTCAGGGAGGAGGATGTTCTATGTTGAGCTGCTTCTGAAGCGCCTAATCCTGTAGTATAGGAGTCGTAGTACGGAATGTCAGCTGCCTCCAAGGGTCCTTGTTCAGCACTTTCACCTTGCTGTGGATGTGAGCAGCTTATTTTATGCTGGTTGATGCTGAAGGTGTCCAGCACTTACAGCACAAACGTAGCTGGGCAGGCGGGGAGCTGCGGTGAGAGAGGGGAAACTGAGACCTCGGCCAGGGTATGTGGCAAGTCCTGGGCTGAGAAGTGTAAATATTCAGTGTTTCTTGGGTGGAAGAACAAGGCCCTTTCCAGAAAGGGGCAAGGAGACCGCCAGATATGACTGCAAAAATGATTTTTATCACAGGTCTTATATATTAAAAATACAAACTGGGGGTGGCTGACTTTCCTAAGGGCATCTAGAGTACTTAACATAATAGACCTGTAGTTTCTGTGCAATTTAATGAAGCTGTAAAATGTGGTTTATAGCTGACTTCCTCTTCCTCTGCTCTGTGTTGATCCCTAGAAAGTATGCCTGCAGGAAATCATGGCGTGTAGTATTTGTGGGGTTTTGTTTTTGTTGTTGTTTTTGAGAAGAGAGAACTGCTCTTGACTTTGTTTTAAAAGCTCCTGATGCCTGTTTCTTGTCTGGATTTGGTTTCAACTGATACCCCAGACCTTTTCCCAGTTGCAGAAAGGGAAGGGTGTTTTCTTACCTTTTTGTATCCCTAGAAATAATTGCTTTGAGTTACCTGCTTCTAGTACTTCCAGAATGGAACTGGAATCTGTTAAAATTCAAGGAAATCTAATGCAAGTAGACAAGTGATAGTAGGAAATCAGTGCAGTGATGTTAAAATAAACAAAGCTTTGTTAATGAACTCCTAACTCATAGACAGAGAACAGTTCTCAGAATTGCAAATTGTTTTCATACTTCAATACTTTTTCCATTATAAAGCAATTAACTCTCTTTCTTAGTTTTTTAGGAACAAAAGCATTTGTTTCAAACATGATGTTTTCCTCTCTTCCCAAATATCTTTTTGCAGTTTCTTAGTCTTTACTGTTTTGGATGAAAGATTCCTGTTCTTCATAGTGTCATGGACACAAGAATAGCTGATGTGAATTTTCATGTATTCAGTTTCCTAGAGCAAAACGTGTGATTTAGCGTTGACTTATATTTTCTCCACTGAAACAAATATTTATTTCATTCATAAGCACCTGCAGAAAAATGGAAATGCCTACATCTTCACAAGGTGGTGTGTATTTCAGCAATTTATTTTATTTACCTTAAATCGTGATTTCCTCTAAAAATCATAGCAAATCTAGATTACAACTGTGATATACATTAGTGAGTTTATGCCACATTTTCAGAATATCTATTACATTTCATAACTGAAAGTGCTTGGCCATCTTATTTCAGCATCTTTTACTTTCACTGCCTGCTCTTTGTACTAATCAACAGCAATCAAAAGGGGAGAGGAAACACAGTATGTGCAAAATGTAACAAGGTGCTGTAATTCATTCTGTGCTTGAAGAAACAGAAAATGCACCAATACTGACTTCAATGAAAATAAAATGTGATTTACATTTCTTAATACAACAACAACGATGATGAAAATCCAACAACTAAGGTGTCATGAATATGTTTTTTAGGGTAGGCTCATACTGAACTGGAAACATGACTTCAGTTTCTTTGGGCTTCCTTCGTATTATGGGAATGTAAAGTGCACTATAAATACTGAATAGTTAAGACTGAATAAATTATAAAAATATTTGGAGCTTGGAGCATTAATTAGTTGTGAAAACTCTTTGCCCTGAGAATTTTATACTGTTCAGGAGATTAGACTGGGTAGTCTTAAAAGCTAACGGTGAATTTCTGGGCCAGCTGAATTCATTGGTTTTGTCATTGGTGTAACAGGGGCAATTCTTCCACCAGTGGCATTTCACAACCAGTGTGCTCCCTAAAATTGAAAATGTGCACCTGGCTGTATACTGAAAGTCTACGCTCATTATATCCAAATACAGCAAATGTTGGGGCTGTGCTTACTTTTTTATTTGCATTTTGGTTTTAGTGACCTTCCTTGAAAGGGCTTACAACAGAATTTGGAGATCAAATCCTGTGCTTAGATAAAAGTGAGAAAGGGGCAAGGAACCCCTGGCAGATTTGCATTCAAAATTTCATTTGAATTGATTTGGAAATGGGATTTGAACTCAACTCTTCCACCTCAGGTCAGTCATTACTGTTCTGGATGATTAAGTTATTTGCTCTGATTTTTTTTTCTATTTTTCCCCTCAAAAAGAAGCAGACAGGTGTAAATATCGAAATTTTACCAGATGGAAAAATTCTTTTGTGCCCATGTCTCCTACTTAATGTTTCTTCCTGAAGAAAACTTAGTTCATAATTTTGATTTTCTTATGGACAAGCTCAGCAAGCCTTTGTTTTTAGGTGCTCTGTTACAGAAGGTGACCTTATCTCAACACTCACCTTTTACTCTTCTTTTTGATCAAAAAACCAAAAAACCACCAACAAACATTTACTGGCAAAAAGATGTATGGGAGATACAGAAGTCCTACTATAAATTCTGCTTTTTTTGGCTCTGCTTTTTAATGCCAAAAAGCTTTGAAAAAGCACTTGGAATCCACAGGGGAGAGATAAATTAGACTCCAGCTGACATGACTGAATTTTCAACTACTGAATATTTTACAGTTAGATTAGATAATGCTAGGTTCCACTAAGCATAGCATCAGGCTCTTTGGGGGTTTTTGTTTTCAGATGCAATTTGAAAATTGAAGCTAGCAGCCAAAACCATCGAATATCTTTCCCTCAGTAAGTGACTCACCGTCTTGCTCAAAACCAGTGTAAGACTTTTCAGAAAGTTTGGAGAAATTTGACCTTTCCTAGCGTTCCGTGTAAGTGATCTCAGTTTCCTGCCTTTTTGATTAAGGTTCACCTTTTTCTCTGGGAGCAGCAGAAGAATAACGCAAAGGACTACCTTGGGCTGGCCACTTTCTGACTCTAGGTGATGAGGTGGAGCCACTGTCTCTGCCACGCCGGCAGGTGGCTGTGGATGGGAAGTCCTACAGTTCTCTCCTGGATGATGTGGGAACGCTTCCGCCTGCTCCTTCTCCTGATCACCCTCACAGTTGTGCTTGGCGTCTGCTCCTGGGCTGGGAGTTCTGCTCTGTCGTGCTACGGAGACGTATTTGGTTAAGGACCTCAAGACAATGTAGCTGAGTACATGCATCATTCATTTACTTTGATCTTTTAAATATGGTCACAAATGTTTGAGGCTGAAAACACAAGTACAAAGCTGTATGTTTTGCAGTCAGGCAATGCGGGTTTATTAGGCTGAGACGCATCCTAGAGCATCGTGCTATGAATTCTTTTGGACAGAAACGGGGTGAGGGTGAGTGCCAGACATCTGCTGGTATGGATCAGTGAACTGAGCATAATTTTATTCTACTCTTTATTTTCATTCATGCAGTTTAAAATGGAAAAATTGAAGTTAATTCTGGAAATCTTTCTTGACAATGGTGAAACTTTACAAGCTGGAATGAGAGAGAGCTGCCTGGACCTTGCTAAGAAACATTTCTCTGCAGCTGCATTGTGCCTCCAGGGCAGCTTTGAGGTTCTGCTGTAAGATAAACCTAATGCGATCTTCCTGGTGAAGCTTTGCGGTTGCTCTGGTGTTGGAAATGGAATCATGTACCTTCAGTCACATGCTGATAATCTCTTCTGTACAAATGGTGATTCATCTGATCTGTTAGTTTGCTTGATACGGATCTTCCCCCTTCGTTTGAGAAGCGGCAGTATATTTTTCAGCCTTAGGATTGCGGTAGAAGAGGCTGCTGAGCTGAAGGTCGAACTGTTTTTTTCCTTCTCCCTGTAAAAGAAAAGGCACGGCACTTATTTCAGTGTTTTAACGTTGAGCTGCCGCAAGGCCCTTGTGCCCTTTACGGGGTGACACCTTTGTAACGCGTTACACCGGGGCCATGGCTGGGTTACTGGAGCACAAAAATTGGTTGGCGTGACCTCGTGTCACTGCGTATGCAGTGCACGGAACAGCAGCCTGGGAGCGTGTAAAAACATGTTTACACCTCCACTGGCCCCAAATTCTTTACTTTCATGATTGTTCTAAATTCTCTTGTATTATTACTTTTTATAGGCTGAACTACTGCTGCTTTCAGCAAGGGAGGAAGGACTTGGCCCCCGAGGCACTTTGGTGCTCCTCACAGGAGTGCAGTGAGAAAGGTGTTACATCCTGCTGCGGTATCGAGGCTGCGTAGTCCTTCCAGCAACCACATCAGTACCCTGCTCTTTTTTTGTGCAGCTTCCTTTCTCAGTCTGCCTTCTCTGAAATGCTGAGATAGGAGATCTGTAATCAGTTCACACAAATAATTGCACTGCCCGCTTTTTCTTTCTCCATTTTTGCTCTAATTTTTCGGAACAGTTGCATGTACACCAGCTCTTTTGCTGGCCCTTTTTCTTCCCCCCTACAGAATCTTCTGGTCTCTTACATTGTACTGATGTGCAGAAGTTTGGGGGGATATTTGCATATCTGCCAAGCCTTACAAAATGTGCCGAGAGGTGTAACCTCTGCTTGGGCAAGCTGTTTTCATTTTCTCACCTACCAGTCCTCCTCTAACCTGCCCTCTCTGTCCCTTACATTTAAGGCACCTTCTGTTTCTCCAACAAAGCAGTTACCTTTTTCATGGCAGTGGCAGCTTGATACTCAGTGTAGTCACTAGAAAAGATGTTTCGAGTCTTTTCCTTATGCACGCTGAGTCTGTTGGAGGTTGTAGAGTGAAAGGTGGCGAGCGACTGCCATGCACCCACCGCTGCGCGGGTCCCTCTGGCACAGTGACCAGCACAGCTCAGCTGCCCCAGGTAGGGATGGATGTCTGTGGTGGGCCAGTCCTAAGGGAAGGAAGAGGTAGGGAGTTTTTGTGAGCCTAAACAAGGATGAGGAGGTACTGCTGAATTTTCATGGAATTAGAGAAAGAGAGCAAGATTAAGGATGTTTGTGCTCTAATTGTTTTCAAGTTGAGGGAAACTTTGTAGGAGTGACAAAATCATATGCTGAGTATAATTGCAATTATCACACATACTCGAGAAGACTCTTGCAAATCTAAGAATCTGTAAATACAGTGGAAAAATGGAATAATTTATTTATGTTAATGCTTGGCATTGGGCAAGGTGTGCAGTTGCCTCGTGTTCTCTAAGTGGGCTTTAAGCATCTGCACGAATGGAAACGAAGATAAGGGTGGTAAATTCTGCAGAAATGGACCAAATAATGTAGTCCTGTATTCAGTGAAAAAGATCCTGTCACTTGTTAGGAGGGGGGCTTGATCCTACACTGTGTACACCCAGTCTCCCGTAGCACCTCCACACCAGTTTGCATGGGCTGTATGCCGTAGGAGCTGAGTGGAAGCTGCGCTGTGCTACCAGCATCAGCAGGTTCTGATTCTTCAGCTGGAGGTGGAGGAACCGCTCCGGGTTCAGTGCTACCGACCAACACAGCGCGAGGTGACGGGCCATGACATGCGGGGTGCTCCCACAAATGGTGGTGTGCTTCATTACAGCACCACAGGACTGGGGGGAAGAGAGGCAGGATTACAATTACCCGAAGTTTGGTATCAGATGTGACTGAAACGTCTGACCAAAACTGCCTACCAACGCTGTCAGCGTCTTATGGATATGGAAGGAGGCCTCGTGCTGCAGCCGGGCTTTGTCACAAATCGGTGATTATGGGGTGTTTAGGGGGTACCAGTCTGTGAGCATCCAGTTTAAGCAACCTTTTTTTAAAAAAAAGAAAGGGGGGGGAAAAAAAAGGCCTCCTTTCCTGAAAGTGCTGCCAAGCTGCTCGCCTTAGGATGTTTCAGTGTTGGAGGCACCTCAAGCTACTGAAGCTTTTTGAAAATCTTGGCTGTGAAGTCTGAAGCTGTGAATATGTAATATGTGATGGCACAAGGCCCAGCTGGAGTCCAAACACATACATACAAAAGCACACGAGAATATGAACAGTGCTAACACGATATAGATACTGTGCTCTGCTGCTGCTCTCATCTCAACTCCACAAAATGGCAGATGGAAATGAGAAATGTGCTCTGCCCGTTTCTTCTAGCCTTAAGGTTAAATCCTGAACTTCACGGGACTTTTCTGGCTTCCTCTGTTTTTCTTCTCCTTTTTCAACTTAGCGTTGCCCTTTAGTTTTATTATCACGAAGGCTCAGAGAGATTCTGAATTTTATCTGTGGGGAAGCTTATTTGTTTTTAAATGATTTTGAGTCTGGAAGTTGGGAGATTACAGGCAGCTGTAAAAGAAATTGCCTCCGAATAAAGATGAGTTTCTTGGTTACCTGAAAACCCTAATGGGTTCAAAATAACCATTTAAAATATGAGATTCTTTTAGCAGTCTGATCCAATGATTTTACACCTTGAGGCTTGTTAAAAAATGAGAGGGACTTGGATTTCTCCGTCTCTTGTAGGTTGTCAAATTAGTCAGATGGTGAGCTGAGGTACAATAACACACACACAAGCTGCGTTAGGTGACAAGCAAGTGAAGGAGGGCACTTACCATGCTGCACTGGTTCGGGAAGCTTTGCATGTAGAAATCACACAGCACGCGATGAGGGAAGTGGATTTCACTTCCCTGCAGGCACAGATCAGGCAAGGACAACTTCAAGGTCGACGGGCAGACTGAGAAGGGGACTCCCAGCCCTGGGTGAGGTCCCCAGACACAACGTCGCGCTCCTCGGGGCCTCTGCTGCTCACTGCGACCTGCTGAGCACATATGGATGGGGGGAAAGAAAATAAACAGCCTGCTCCAGTGGAAATTTTAGTCCTGCCATTACATCGCCATCATTGGGAAATCCAGGTTATCAAAGTTTGCTCGTAGGGTTGTACCCACCCTCATTTATTCCAAGTTTTCATTTGATATAAACTTTAATTTGTCAAGGAAGGTGGGAGCAACAGCAAAAGATAGGGTTGTCTTAGAGATCTTTTGCTGCAGGAGACAGGTATTAATAGAATATTTTTTAATGGATGGTTAAGTTTAATGTGGTTAAGAGATGATCATTTTCCTGTGCTGTGGTTAGGAAGATGATATATATGAAAAAGCAGACTAAAAACCCTGGGGAAGTAATTTTTTCCCCATTTTTTTCTTTTGCCTCCCCTTTTTTAATTTCTTTTTCTTTATTTCTTTTTTTGTCACTTCACTGTCATCACTTTGCTTTTAGGGAGAGATAATTGTGAAGCGAAAAGTTTTTAAAATTAAGACATTTCCAAGTTTGCCTTCTAATATTTTCTAAGGAAACTCCGATTGCCTGTGTTTTTCCATTTCAACTTCTATGCTGTGCTGTCCCTGATAAGAGACTTCAGTGGTTTGAGTGAACACCAAAGTACGAGCCTAAAGCAAGAGAACTGGCAAAAAAACAACTCAAGGCTGTTTTTAATGGACAGTGTTTGTTCCCTTCTACTCTGAATCTCCCACGACTGTGATCAGGAATTCTAAGGACAGGGGTACCTGCCTCGCTCTGCCAGCAGACTGGTGCCAGTACAAACACGCACGCACAGTGGGAGGAAAAATATTGCATTTGATCTGAGGGATCAAACATGTTGGGGAACCATCTGATCTCAAGGATAACTGCTCCTTCCTTTCCCTGCATTATTTTTTAAAGATGCATCCCTAACTAGGCTTTGTTGCTGCTCTGTAAACAGCCAATCTGTTAGCAGTGCTGAAAGATAAAGAGATGGGTAAAGAAAGGAGGAGGAGGTTTTAGCATTGTTGTATTGTTGTCTGAGTATTTATGCCACGTGTCTGCCAGACCTCTTCCTTCTGATTTGGAGGAAAGGGACCCCAAGTGTTAAGTGATTTAAAGAAAACCACTACCAACAAAAAAAAAAATGCAAAGAATTAGCTTGCAGGTTATAATAACTGTTTATTTTATTTCTATAGCATATAGTAGCTTGTTGAGAACCTAAAGCTGCTCTTTTGTGTCCTAGCCCCAGTTCCACCTTGTCTCCTCTCTGGCAGAGGCTGGTGATGGCTACCTGTGAGTAATTCCACCCTTGGTGCACAGGAGCAGCAGGGCTCCCAGGGCAGCGCTTTGCCAGTTTAACACTTGCCCAGAGCTGCCAGACAGGGCCTTGAAGAATCTGGTCTGAGATGGTCATCCCGTTGCAATGCCTCCCCTGCCTTTGATTTCACAGATGCCAAGTTCAAAAATGATTTTGTTCCAATTTTTTTGAACGTGCAAGAATCATTTGCAATTCAAATATGTTGTCTTTTTTTTTTTTGTATTTTCTTTCAGATTTTTAAAAAATTTCTCATGATGGAACAGCTTCCTGGTCAGCTCTGCCCAGTCACTGCGTGATGGAACTGCAGCATCTGGAAGGTGCACCCCAGTGACACGGATGCAGCTTTACAGGGGGTGCTGCTGCGATGTGGATTAGAGGAGGTAAGACAGATGACTTTGTCCACTTCGTGCTTTGACACAATTGCCTTTATGCTGTTGTACCTGTGTGTGTCTTCCACCTGATAATAAATTAATCAGACTTAGAATTGAGGTACCTGGAGCTGAGAGTGAGGCCCCCTCCATCACCAGGTTTCTGCTGTAACAGCTTGTCTAAATATTCTTTCAGAAAGGTATTCATTTATATATTTATAACCCCTTAAAGCAAACAACCTGTGCAAAAGTTGGCCCACCAACCCTACTTAGATGAAATATTCCAAAAAACCTGCTGAGAAACTCAGCAATTATACTTTTCTACTTGCTACCTAATTCTGCAAAGATTTATTATTGCAGAGCTACCAGTTGTCTTTCTTTATTAAAATGCCATCTGCCTGTTGACAAGCTCATGAGAGCCATACACGGTCTCTGAGCAGCTGGGAGCTGAGCAAGCTCTGGCCCTCGGGAAGGGCTTCTGGATTCCCCTGGACCTCAGCACCGCAGGTGATGGTGCTTGAGAGGCTGCAAGTACCATCTCTACTTTCTGTCCTTCTAGAACATCTGAATTTCTTTAGGCATTTGCCTGCCTAAAACTGTTACTAAAGGTATGAATACATTTCTACTGCATCCCCATTAGAAATCCAGGACAATCAAGCCAGAGATTTTATTTATTTATTTATTTATTTATTTAAGTCCTTCAAAGGCAAATTCTGTCTGATCAATGTGTCAGGGTGCTCAGAAGAGGTTTCACTGTGTATATAGCACTGTAATTCTCTCTAGCAGCAGTGCGCAGTTGAAAAGGAAAAAGTGTCATTTCCTCAGTCTGTACATAACAGCTCCACACAGCCTACATGGGATGATTTATCATGGGCTAAAAAGCAGAGGTTTTTCAGTCCCTAACAGTGTGGGTTTCCTGCATAAATCCACCCGACGGTCACTGAACTGTCCAGGTTGCTGTAAAGAACTCACATGCAGGATTGCTTCTTTTTTGTTGTGAACATCAAAAGTTGACTTTCTGACTGCACAGCAGAAATACTCTTTGCTACTTGCATGAGCATAATTTTGTGATGAAAGTACTGAAGTCAGCAACTAATTTCACTGCTGCCTCAGACCTCTTTTAAATGAACAGGTATATTCATCAATCATATCCTTGCTGCTTCTGGTACTGGCCTAATCAATACGTGAAAGGGCTATTTAAACACATTCCAATTACAAACAACAAAAAGAGAAAATGTGTGGATAGAAAAAAAAAACAGTAGAATGTGAAGTAGAGGGAGTTTTAGAGACAGACATTGAAGTTTGATGTAACTCTGCATTAGGACTTTGTCAATCACTGAGAGTGAAGGATCATTTACTGGTACCCTTCCATCCGACACTTTCACAGTGTCTGCATGTGAAGGGATCACTTTGTGCTAAGCACCAATAGCACACGGCTGTCTGAAAGGGCAGAGGAAACACAGACAAATGGCAAAGGAAACAACTGTGATGGCCCTCAAATGCTTGGGCGGCAGGTGTCTTGCTCAAGAACCCTATGTACACCAAAATGGCCCAGAAGGGGATGAAATAGGATCTTTGGAATAGTTGCGTTGTGATGTATCTCTTAGACTTTACCATCTCTCAATATATATGTGTATTTTGTTAATGTAAATGCAATATTTTGCACTTATTGCAAGGGACTGTTTTTATATCTGTGCATTGGTCACAGCTGAACTCTACCAATGGCTGCCAGTGACTATTGCTACCAATGACTATTTCACAACCTCCTGGCCGAAATAAGTGAGACGTTTTAAAATCCTGGTATTGAAGGAATTACTGGGCAGTGATGCTTAAGCCAAGAGGAATGAGAAAACCTCATTCTGATACTGGATGGTGCTCTAAGATAGCTCATCTCCTGTCGGCTGGATGACTCTGGGCTTATGTGGCTTTAGCAGAGTGTCGTTGCGGAGATGAGAGCTGGGGTCAGACATCATTGAGACTTCACAGCGGATCAGCCTCGGTGTTTTGGTCTGCAGTACCAGACCAGCAGTACCGAGCTGGACCTATCTTGTGAGCTCTTTAAAGGGGGCTTAACTTCTTCTCTGCTTTTACAGCAGCTATATTTTTACCAGCAGCTGGTGCTACAAAGCACAGATAAAGGATGCTGCCTGGTATTTTGGTTCAATTTAATGTGTGCGTGAAAGAGGGGAGAGGGGCTGGGAAAAACTTGACGTTAAAACAGCCGTGTTTCTCCACAGAATGGTTTTGCTCAGGGCTTTAGACCTTCTTGTAACTAGCCAGCACTCTACAATGCGTACCTGAGGTATTGGATTAACAGCATGTATTTATGGCACTAGCTTTTTATTTCTAATTTAAGAAATGGTCCCCCTGCAGCAGCATGTGCAGCGGGACTCTGCCAGCGTGAGGGTGATCGTGCTATGTCCTCACAAAGAGGTGCATCCCAAACCTGTTGCGAAGAGCTCAGAAGTAGCCCCAGTCTGTCGGAATGCCACAAGAACAAAGAAGGATGCGAGGCATTAAATAATTACAGAAATTTTTAATATTACCCAGTTAAAATTCAAAAGGCCTGTAGGGTTTTACCCATCACTGGAAAGTTACCATTGTTCTTTGCATTCCATATTTTGCAGCAATGAGGACTTTCTTGTTGTTTTTATTGACTTATTTCTATTGTCAGCTTTTACTCTTAAGCTCCGTAAGAATGAAGCAGCTCACACATACTTGCAGACCAGATCTACTAGTCATTAATAACGTAATTATCATTTGTTTTAGAAAATTAATTAGAAACATAAGTCAGTGCTTTTCTATTGTGATTCATTTTACAGAAATGTATATTCAGGCTGTGATTTTTGTCAAACTTCACTCAGAACAGTTGCAAATCAGTTTGATATAAGCTTTGTGTGCAAGCTCAGTGGTGCAAGAGTGAGACACAAAGTTCTTGCTTGAATGATGCCTTTGTCTCTACCTCTTTGTGTTTAAAGCTCCCTACCTACACAGTTAACAAAACAAAGGCTTAGTAAATTTCTTTTTCTCTTTAAGTGTGCCAGTTAAAAGTCACATTAATTTATTTCCACCTGTGAAGGCATATGTACATGCAATGTACATGCTTAGTCACAAAACTGATAAATCCCGTATTAGTTGGAGCATGTGCTTTTGCAACTAGATATATTTATTTTTAAAAGTCAAAAGACACCTGACTATTCACAATGCCAAGGCGTCTCTTCTGGACATTGTGTAGCACAGCCACTGCATCTTAAAGAAACCTGAGGTTTGCAGATCAGCTTCCCTGCAGAGAAGACAGCAGTGAATCAGTATATTAAATGTATCTTTCTATATTTAGATATATATGCCAATGCTGGAACAGAGATGATCACAAAGCAAGTGCTTGGATAATTCTGATTCCTAGAAATGCAAGCCCAGAAGCTCATGACACTCTCCTGGGAAGCTTCCCCAGCCTAAAAATTGCTTTCCAGTTTAGAGAGGGTAGGGAAAAATCCCCAGAAAGCAAACTCTAACTGCCACTGATTTCCTCATAGGGTGACTGCAGAGGAAAACTTAAAACTAACAGCTCTCTTCAAAGACTAAAACCTAACTCATGTGTCAGGAAAACAGTTTGAAAAATTATGTACAATAATACACTAATTTGTTGACTCCTTTCTTAACACTACATTAATATTAAAAACTTGCTCAGCTTTGGAGCTAGTAAGAATTGCAACTCTGTTGTGTTTGACAGGGAAATAATTGATTCCAACACGGTGGTGGGCCTGATATTCTTGAGTTATGGTTGCATCCACACTACCATTTTAGTTTGGATCAGGAGCGTGCTTTTGAAGTAAATCTCCCAATCTTTTTCACATACTATAATTCACACATAATTGAATAGGAAGACATGCTCCAGCTGCTAAGGGAAACTCAGTCTGTGGGATTGGTCTAGAGCTTAATCCTGAAGGAAACAGTGCTGAAACATAGACGGGACAGGCAGGCAGCCCTCAGCACAAACCACTTAGTTGTATGGGGCAGTCTCAGTCCTTCTCACAGCGTGCAAGAGTGCAAACCTTGTGCTGAATTCATTCTTGCAATTGGCTTCCTCTCCATCTCTGCATTGTGCAACTGCCGCCTTGTCTCACCGCTGACCCTACACCACATATAGGGTCTGTTGGCTCGTGTTTGACCTGCAGAGCCGCTGTGTCAGCAGACACAGGGTTAGAGCCACCACTTAGTAAAGACAGCAGCGAAAGGGGCTCTGCTGGTATGGAACAGTTCGGGTATGCCTCTGCTCCACAGCATGGCTTGGCCAACAAAAGGCTGCTTCTCCTGGGGAGAGGAGAAGGCTGGGTTCTCAGGGATGGTGTTGAGGCCCCCTTCAGCCACTAATACTTCTTTTCCTTCTGTCTGTGGTAATAAACTGGCCCTGAGTGATGTGAGATCTAGGCCAAGTGAAGACATCTCTTGGTAGTATTTGTCCCCCAAACCATACCTCAAGCCCTTTTGTTTCCTTTCTTTGGAAAAATGTTTGGGGCTGCTTTTCTTCTTCTATTTGTGTATACTTTTAATATCTGATAAAATCAATGCCTCTGAGGAAGGATTCATTTTTCTTCAGTAGGGTACAGCTCTGCAAGACCCTGGGCTGGCAAAACAAAACCAATACCAAAATATTCCCTCCTACTGCTTCTCCTAAATCCCTCTTGATCTGTGGGGGCAGGAGAGCAGAATTGCTCCCTTCAAAGACAGGAACATTCAGATGAAGAAATTTTAAAGCTGCACGTTTGTTTCAAATGGATTCTATTTAGCTTGACAGTAGAAGAGCCACAGGGCTGAATTTTATTACACATTTGTGCAACAGGCATTAAATGTTTCATGTTAAGAATATATTAGATTGTTTTTTTTTTTAAAAAAGAAACAGGCGCTCAGAAAGAACAGATACAGAAAATGAGGAGTATTCCTGTGAGATTTTTGTGCGTTTAAAACCTGAAGATTGAAAAAAGAAAGAGCTGAATGTAATATAAAGGATTTCATCAGCTCTCCTGTCTGAGCTGCTTCCATGTTTTTTAGTGTTTTGCCAGTTCAGAAGGGCACTTGCCTTACTTCGGAGGTGTTGACAGTACTGTCCTTGCTTCAGTGTTTGGTCACGGAGCTGCTGGACCAAGGCCTTCACGAAAAGGCTGGCCAAGGTAATGCTCTCAGGGTGGTGTGAGAAATCCACATAACGCAGCAGTCCTGAAGAATTAGGGCGTCCTCCTGTCTTTGTGCAGCCTCTTTGGTTCGGGTATCCTCACACGTTGTCCCTCATTAAAGGTGAGGAACCTGCCTGTTGGTGTCAGTACAGCGGTCTGCAGAGAGATTAGCTACTGGGCCCAAGTGAAGTGGTGGAAATGGACCTAGCTGAACAAGGAAGTGGATAAAATGTGCTGTGTTATAACTCCCTGACTTCAATTTGAATTAAGAGAGTCTTGCTGCAGGTGAGTGCAGCATTCACACACCTTTAAACATGAAAGGAAAAATATTTCTACTCAGTGTAGGCACAAGGAGATTTTCTTGCTGTTGTCTTCACAGTAGTAACATTAATACTGTAGTGGGGTTTTCATGTTTGTCACTATTTGGTTGTTTTCAAGGCTGGATTATTTGAAGGATTTTAGCTTCATATTCTCCTGCAATAGCAAAGAAATGCTTTCTTCAACACTGCAGCAGAGAGAGCGTTCTCTGACCTGGGGAGTCATAGCAAGGCAGCTGCACAGATTGCTAATTGTGTTGCCTATAATCAGCTGCATTTCATAGGCAACTTATAGCCTGCATTCTTCTGTTCCCATCTGGCATTATGTACGCATTCCTTCATTTCTCCCTCGGCCTTTTAGCCACACAATATTAATTATATTATGGATGCCAGGGTGGAAAAATGCCATCCTTGGGAACGTGTGTGAGGGATTGGCATAGAGCAAATGATTAGCATTAATCATGTTACAATTAGCTCTCCTTGTTGAGGCTGATATGTCTTTGGGTGTCCAGGTTAACAAGCTGCCAATTTCTTGTCATCAACAAGCTCTGGGCCCATTAGTATCCAGCCTTCTCAACGCGTGTTTCCTTTTTTCAACATGTTAGAGAATAATCCAGGGTATACTATCCTGTATGCTTTCTATCAGTCTTACACACCCTTCGTCGACTTCCCTGTGATATCAGAGTGGTTCCCTGGTGTCCAAGTTCGTGGCACTGGAGCTATACAGACAGGTTGTCGTGGTCCCCTAGGCTGGCGGGCATACCTGAGAGCACGGAAAAGGGCCCGATGTGTTCAGAGGACAAAATAAAGTGTGGCTGCATCTATTTAATTACACAGGAGTCCCCGAGGCAACGTTACTGGGGAGGCTGAGTGGAGCAAAGGCCCAAGGAAGGCTTCACAAGGTCCAGAAGTAAGGGATGGCTTCCCCATCTCCAGCAGTCTTTAGCTGTAGCCAGGTGTCTTTCTGAAGTACAAATTTGGGACAAATACCTGTTCTTAGTGCAGCGTGGAAGCAGGTCAGTAAAACAGAACAACCTTGCCTATTCAGAACAGATGATTTAACCTAGCCTGAACTCTATGCATTAATAACACTGAAAGAGAAGAAAATACCTTCCAATGCTGTAGAGAAAAAGTTTCCTCGCAATAACTTTCCTGGAGCACCCACCGTGCCATACTTGAAGAGTAATTTTTACTCTTAGCAGATTCTGAATCAGCCTGGACCCGTTCTGAAGCAGGAAGCCAACGTGACTCATGGTTTCGCACTGGAGGTGTCTCAGAGCAGCGCTGTTTTGACAGCAGCAGTATGGCTTTTGTATTATCCTTCGCTTTATCAGAGGACTTGTATCTTAGGTTTGTTATTAAGACTTCATTTCACTATCTGGAAGCCTTGTCAGGTTGTGACCATTCGCTCATACGAGTGGCTTACAGCTGTTGACAAATGCCCTTATCTAGACTGGATTATTTTCAGAGGCCTTGTGCGGGTTCTGTCAAAGTTGTGGAACTGGGCACAGACTGCGCAGGCATAGACGGGTCTAAATATGTTACTCTTATCCTGACATCTTTATCCAGAATAAAGGTTTGCCAATATGAAGATCTACATGAGCTTTAAAGCTATTGCAGACTTAAAGCAATGGCCTTAATATACGAATAGTGTTCTTTTCCATATGTCCCCTTACGACCTTTTTAATGTTCCTCTTATTTGTCTTACAAACAGAAGTCTGCAGTTGTTGCTGTGTTCTGGGAGCCACAGGGCCTTTTAGTAGCACGGCCTTTGTCCTGAGCAGCTTCGTGTCCTGAAAAACAGGTTAAAGAGTGACGTGAGCACTACCTGTGCGTGACTGAGGACCACATTTGTCACGTGCTGAAGCTAGTAATTAACTTGTGATCTCCAGGATTTTGATAGAGGATCTTCTCTACAAGACCTTCCTTTTTCTTTGCTATAAGTGAGCTTTTTTGACTCATTTGTACTGGCTGTTTAGTGACAAAGGGCACACAAAGTCTAGAAATAGAGTCGGAAATATGCTTTCCACAGTTTTGTTTTGTGGCTGGACCTGGCTTTGGAATAAATGTGATGGAAATGATCGTAACATCCTTACAAATCTAATGGGTAGCTAAGCATCAAGTTTTAAAGCATCCTCCAGAAGTTTTTTTTTTTTTTTTCCTATGAACCCCGAGCTGCTGGATGTGTCTGTATTGGTTACAGTAACTGCTTCATGCCTCAGGCATGCTTCTTTAATTCGTTGTTCACAAAACCAGCACCTGAACTTTTACATATGCATGTTCTGGCTGCACAATCCAGGACCAGTCTAAAACTAAGGTCCTTTATTTATCTGGATGGATAGCACATTTCAGCAGCCTGCTCTAACTTACCTGTCCCGTTCTGACACAGAGCAAAACTGAAGGAAGAAACCAGGCTGCAAATATGTTCTTCTTGTTCCTGGAGAACCATCGGCTGCGCACAGATGGCCATAGGAAAGAGTAGGCACGTCAGGCTTCTTAATGAAAAAATGAAGGAACACGCTGGTTCCTGTGCTGAGTGATTCATTTGTTCAGCTACACTTGTCTCCTACATGCACTTTATAGGCCTCTCAGTGTTGTGTGATACTTAACAATAAGCATCTATTGCCTATTCAATCTCTTAGTAATGGCAGAATGAAAAACAAATCTGAACTCCATCCCTCCTCCATCACCAAGCTCATTTCGTCTTGGCATTCAGTGGACCCTGGAGGAAAGAGCGGAGTGACTTGGTCATACCGGAGCAGTAACAAATCAGGTGGGGTCTCCACGTGCGATAGTCCAGGAGGGTTTGAAGCCGTGCATCTGCTTTAAAGAATCAAGCCTCAAAATGAATTGGCAGTCATGTCAGATGGGCTGCACTGAGCTGCTCAAGCAGGTGATAAAGCAGATACAACGCGGACGGCTCCTCTGAATGTCCCAGCATACGATTTGTGTGCGGCCAGCTGAACCTGGAAAGGAGCTGGGTGATGCAAAGTGTGTGCTGTCTGGCCAGCCATGAGATATGCCCTAGATTTAAACTCAGAAGTTTCATTAGCTCTTAGAGTTAATGAATGATTTAAAATAATTAAGCAAAGGAGAATGATTTCAAAATTCAGAAACCTGTGATTTAATTTACTGAAGGATTTTTAAAATTTTTTGAAGACTATTTATGTGCTCTAGCATCATAAACTTGATCTATTTTATTGTGCAAATGTTTAACAGTGGTCTTTTTGTGAAGAAAATACAAGAAAAAATGTTACTGTACATCGTAGACTTAATTATTTGCCACAGAACTGCCGATATCTCATTTTTATATGTTCAGTTTTTTGAAAGATTCAGAAAATACATAAAAGCCAGTGAGTACAGCATTACTTCTATGGCTGCATATCATCAAGTCTTACTTGCTTCAATGGGAACAAGATGAAATTTGAACAGAAAGACAGCTGTACTACCTGTCACTGAATGATATTTGTTACTGTGTATGTTCTTACTTTACTACAAATGCCTGCATGGGAAATGCTTTGAGATGCAAGGAAAGCACATGCAAATTGTAGATGAAACCATGCAAAACAGATTTTCAAAATTAAATATGACATGCCATGATAACTTCTTCGGCACTGAAGGAGAGGAGTGCAACAAGACGCAGAAGACTGAATAATTCATTTGCTGATCCTTTGCATTGCAGCGACAGAAACAGAAAGTCCTGGGAAAGGAGGGCATCGTGCAAAGTTCAGCTCAGGTACAGAATGAAAAATCCCTTCCCTTCAAAGCCCTTACAGTCCAGCTGTCTGTGCCAGTGAGCTGGCAATGGATTGGTCCCTGGCTGTGTATTGAAACTGCCACTAAAATAAAATTCAGCTTCTCACATTCTAGAATCAAAATTCAGAGGTTTAGAAGTTTTCCAAATGTTTGATTTCAGTTGTCCCCATTGCACCAAGGGGCTAGTTTGCTTTGTGCTCTTTCAGTTGCTAGTTTTTACAGAGAGACTCAACATCTTCCTGTCTTAATTATAGGAGTCATTAGAAGGAAAGATCAATACTTAGGATAATAAAACTACACAGATAATTAGAATAATAAAGCTCCAAAGATAATGAAAGCAATTAAACTACTTTCCTGGGTGGCATGAGGATATGGAGTAATCTTGATAGATCTGGCATGTTGATTGTAATGAAATTGACTTTGACCTCAGAATTTCAAGCAGAGTAAGAACAAAAAAATGTAATACTAAAAAAGGCATTAATTGAACGTCTCCCGTTGTCTTCTTTTGGTTTATAAATGTCTGTTCACCTGAAAAAATATTTAATTCATTGTCTTCAGGGTCAGATGATGATCATCTGCTTTTCCCTTTTGTAATGCGGGCAAGAGAATCTCACCCACAACCCCAGCTTTAAGGCTTGTAATTTCTGGTGACAGATGCACCTGCAAGTTAAATTTCAAAAGGCCTCAGAGATCTTTCGGGTTCCTCTAAGTGGGGACCAGATACTAAATAAGCTCAATTTCTAAAGCTCACTGCAAGTCAATTGAAACGTGTGATTTTTCTTGAAGTCAAAATTACCTTTTGGGAGTTGTTTAATAAAATGAAATGGTTGAGCTCATCTCCCACCTCCTTTTTCTCCCGTTTATACCGCCTTGTGATGATAAAATCAGCAGTATGCCTGGGCTTCTCCAGCCCCTTTCCTGTTGAACCAGGTAAAAACTGGTGTAAACTGGTGAGATCCTGTAGAGATGTGGAGCACCTTGGTGTGGTTTCTATCACAAAAGCTTGGTGGCCAGGTTGTATTCTTTTCATCACTTCTGGTTTTTGTTTTTTACGGTTCTCTACGTGTTTCTGCTGGACTTATTTTTTTAGCAGCTTTTTATTTTATTTTTAATTCAACCACTTTTGTGAAAATAACGTCAGTCTGGACGTGCTGAGATGTGCTGGTAGAAAAGAAACGGTTGTGGCTCAAGTGGTGAAGGCGAAAAGCAAAGTAGTTTTTCCCTGTAAAAGCTTTGCCTGACAAGGGCTCCTGCTGGGCTTTGGTTGTTTGTGCTCAGTTTTTTGCTTCCCTTCGAGCCGGCAGTATATCTTATTTATGAAAAGCTGAACTTGGGTATTTCACCAGGCGATGATGAACCATCCATGGCACTCTGACCAGCCACTGCTGTATGTGGCTGCATACCGGGACTTGCAAAAACAAGAGAAAGACAACTCGCACGTAGTCCCAGCACTGACTGTTCCCTCTGTTTTGACACCAAGGAGTAATACTGTAGAGAAGTAAAATAAAGTTAGGAAAGGTTTATTGTGCAGCCCCACTGAAAAGGTGCTTGTGTGAGCAAAGAAAGTAGAATAAATTCAAGTTCCTATTAGTGCAACTGTAAGAAAAGTAAAATTGATGTCTAGAGCCCTTAAGAAAGCTTTGGTGTATCAAAATCCAATTTGGGGATGAAATGTTAACCGGGGGAACTGGAAGCAAAAGATGTGTTTGTGTGACTTTATGAAAGAGGGCTCTTGACCTGTGGGCCGAAGCAAAACATTCAGCTGCTGGTGTTGCAGATTTATTTTTAATTCTGTTTTGGTTTTGCTTTATGTTCTGTTTTGTTTTATGTTATATTATTTGCTGCTCTCTGGTTAAAAAGAAAGCATCC
Source organism: Anser brachyrhynchus (assembly GCF_964034855.1). Lineage (NCBI taxonomy): Eukaryota > Metazoa > Chordata > Aves > Anseriformes > Anatidae > Anser > Anser brachyrhynchus. Next base: position 6,955,866 of record NC_137710.1, on the reverse strand, counting down.
CTTCCCCTCACAAAAAGAAGAGCTTCTTTTCGCAGAGAATTACTTGAGGATTTGTGACTGTGGAACAATGGATCAATACTTGTTTGCAAAAAGCTTCAGTTAAAGTGGGACAAGTGGAGATTAGCTAGATGATCTGCTGGTTGTCCGTCACTATAGATTTCTTGTTGTTAGCTGGAGAGGTTTATCTTGCCGGACCTGTTTAGAGCCAAGAAGCGATCTGAGATGAACTGTGCGGCTCAAAGAAATTAAAAATAAAAGCTGCAGGTGCCCCAGAGTCGATTGGAAAGGAAGACGTGTTTGAGGGAGCAATGTGGGGCAACCTTGAGCTTGTTTGTGCTGTGGATAAACTGCGCCTGCTTAAATCTTTCCTTGCATCAAAGGAATCCTAAGCAGGCAGAGGTTATGGAGCTGGCACAAGGTTAGTGAACCTGCAGTTCTGTAGTGGCTGCATAGAGATGGCCCAAAGATAGTGAAGAAGACTCCAGTCCTCTAGTGCTCTGTGGTTTTTTTGTTGTTGTTGTTTTGTTTTGTTTTGTTTTTCTTTTTTTGGTGTCCGGACCCTTGTGCCCTAAGTAGAGTTGTGTTTAAGAGGTTTAACTTTGCGGCTCTGACTGTGGGAGCGAAGGTGATAGAGGATTTCTTCTGAGATTCAGTTACGCTCAGGTGGGAGTGAATCATGCAATATTTTTAATCTGAGATTCTAAAACTTCCATACACTGATTTTTATACCGGTTGGATTTGTTCCAGTCTGTTTGTGTTTCAACAGGGGATGGCAGGACTTTGTGTTTTTTTTTCCAGTGACATAGACGTATTAAGCAGAAGCGTCTAATTATCTTTATTGATTAACCTTACCTTATAAAGAAGTAGTGGCTCACTAGAACAGTCCATATTCTGTACGCTGCAGAGAGAGAAAATGATTAATTTACTCCCTGCTTTCTACTGCTCTGTATGCTGTGAGAGTAAGTGATGGATAAGGGACAGCCTGCACTGTCTTGGGTCAGCACAGTAGGTCAGATTCATTATTTACCTTCTGAATGTAGAGTGAGAATTTCCTCCTCTTGCGAATCATGACCCCAATTCACTTGTTTACAGGAAGAGGTGGATTTGGACACACAGCTGTGTTCTGCCTTGGATTTGTATACATACAGCTGGATATACAGAGCTGTAACAGGGAACTGGGACCTGTGATTTCTGAGATGAGTAAGAAAAGCTTTCTGCTAAAAGTCCATAGATCTTTACTGTTCGTTTCTTTACTTTTCAAACTGTCCTTTGCTGTGATGCTAAGAAAAATTGACCACAATCAGAGTGCTATGTGCTTAGGCCTCTTATTTTTGTCAGCTGCATCTGTCCTGCTTTCTGCCTTGTGATCCACCACTGTGCATCTTCCATTATGTTTGGAGCAAAGCTCTCACGTTGGTGTGTATTTTTAAGCCTCTAACACGCAAAGATCCTGGTGTGAAACATCCCAAACACAGCTGAATGGCGCAGTCTAACATTTAGCTGACTTGACATATGTTTGTGCATGGGTACAGTATGTGGGTACGTATCATTTCTGTCCACATTTGGAGATGTCTGTGTCTTACAGAAGTCAGGAACGCTCATCGTACATTTAAATTATTAGTATATTGTTATATTTACTGCTATGCAAACAAAATGATGTGAGCAATAATCCACAAAATCCCAGAAACAAAAACAGTAACCTACGCGTGCTCTTTGCCAGCATCATGTTGGCTGAGAGCTGTAGGCTTTGCGGTATTCCTTGGTTTATTTTTCAGCCTCCCCTTTGGTTCATTATCTTCCCATGCATTATCTGTAGGGTGTAGGCTTTTTCTGCCCAACCAAGTAAGGTTCTCCTCTAGGCCTTTCCTATTGCTTTATTTTCTTCTGCCTTTTGGGTTCTTTTTTTTTTTTTTTTTTTTTTTGTCCTAGAAACAGCCTCACTCATGTTTGTCCTGAACGGAGTTATCTTATTTTGCAATTCTGACTATGTTGCACATTAAGAATGGCTTCCTCCCCTCCAGTCCATCCGACCAAGCCCCTCCACTGTAATAATTATGTTTTCACCCTGCTGTTATCTCCCTCGTACTTCTGCATCACCATTCCTTTCCACTTTGGCGTTAAGGGAGCTGCTGTACTGCAACTGCTGTTGCTCCAAATACTGCGGTCACCTAGAGGTCTGGCTGTTCCCCAGCATCCCAAATCACAGCGAGGGGTATGGAATGTGTTCGTGTCCACCTTCTGTGGGAGGGGGAAAGAAATTCTCTTTTTTAATAAGTCAGATTCTTTTTGATATTGGTAAGATAAATGTGATAGAGTCAGTTTTGCCATAGATATATTTCCCTTTTATTATATCACACAATACACTGACATTTTGATGTGTCATGCTGCTGTTTCAAAATTCAGTCATTTTGTGTGACGCATCCTTCTCAAAACAGCTTGTTTTTCACTGGTCCAAGCAGTGGGATTAAATGTCCCAGATTACATGGAACAGCACTGAGGCAGCTTGGCTGGTGCCTTTCCCAGCTCGGTATTCCCAACTGCTCCCAGCCACAGCAACACTGGTTGGCTTTCCAACACACCACTTCCTTCCCGGGGCTGAAATCACTAAGTGATGCTCCCACACGTGTTTATAGGGTAGCACAGACAGCACAAGCATATGCTGAGTGTGTGACATGCGCTGCCTTGTTTATGCTGGCTGCGGTTTGTACATGATCGCGAATACAAATGGGCTGCCTCTGCTATTGCACGGGAGCTGTGCAGCAACCCCATGTTTCAGTCTGGTCAATCATGATGTAACAAGCTGGTGGTGGTGGCTTGTTTTTATTTTTATTTTAATTTTGAGGATGCTCCTCAGTGGTGATTTTGTATATTTTGGGAACTGATGCCTATAGACATGATCAAGGAGTTGTCTGTCTCCACAGCACACATTATGTCTGCTTAGCAGCTTTTATCTGTTGTCCAGAATAGTTGTTTTGTCTCTAAAAGCATGAACGCTAAGTTCATGTTGATATAATCCTGATTGTTGTGATTTCTGACGTAGTCCAATTCATGCATGTCTTGCTTCATTTTTGTTACATTTATTTCAACGCACATACACAAGATCGTAAGAATGAGTGATAAAGTAATAAACAGTGAATTAATTGTATTTATCACAGATTCTGCATATAAGTATTTCTCTATAAGACAAATCTTGTGTGCTCTACTGACATGAGAAGTAGCGCTCGTGACCAAAGAATAACATGAATTTTCCTTCTGTGGAGGGAGATGCTAACCTGACTAGCATTGCTGATAACGTATTCACTTGATTTCAAGTCTTGATTATGGAGGACAGCTGTGTGTGTGTGTTTTTCCCCCTGTCTATTAAAAGAGAGGGCTTTTAGGTTTCATCTTCTGTTTTCCAAATTTAATCCACAACATTTGTTCTAGATGATTGTATCAAGCAGCATAAAGTAAACTTGTGCTAGATTAAAAGCTATTTTATAGAGTTTACACTTTGCCAGTTTTATAGACTAGCATAAAACATAAAGGTATCTTGGGATTTTTTGTTCCTCCACAAGAAATTGAAGATGTTTTTTTTAGCTGCTTGAAAACAGAATGCCGGGATGTGAATTAGTAGCACAACCATTTTCATCATGTTAATGCTACTCCGTGGGGCAAATTCTGCCTCTTGAGGGCCACCTGAAATTTTGTAGTATTGGAATAATTATGTTCAATTACAATGTGTAATCCAGGGCTTAATTTAATCCGTGGATAAAACATGTGCTTTGTCTTCATCTTCACTACCCAGCTGTTAAATGGAACAGAAGGGAAACATTTATCACTGAGGAAATTTGTTTTTGAAAAGTTCACGCTATAGCTTTCTATCAGTCAACTTGTGTAAACAGAGGGTCTGTAAGTTTCGTTAGCGGGCCTTTCACCACGTGGGTGGCTAACCAACATGCGCTGAAAGCTTGGGTGGCTCTCTCCACCGTTCCTTCAAAGACAGATGCTCCCAAAGGCTGGCAGGATGGGAAGGCCCCCCGTGGAGCACCCCAGAGCTGGTCTTTCAGGGTCTGTCTGCTGTGTTATGCCATCACATCCTTCTGCAGTCTTCGTATTGCACAGGACAAAGCATCGCTATTGATTTTTGCAGCTTGATGAATTTTATTTCTGCCTTCTTGCGAGATCAGCATAAAGGGAAAAAATCACAAATCGTTGCACGGTACTTGGGGAAACTTTCAGACTCCTTGTGAGTTTTTCACTCGTCTCTCTGAAATGGTAAAATGTGGTTTGGACCATCCCGGCGCTAATAATCTTTTTCTCCAGAAAACATTGTTGAAAACAAACTGTTTGCTAGTTTGACCACTTGCAGCATGGAAAATCAAACTGTCATGAGCTATTGCCTGTGCTTTTCATCTGTTGAGTGAAACAGGAACACCCACCGGTTGCTCTGGCTGGCGGGGCTGAAGTAGAAGTTACTGAATGCAGCCGCTCTGCGTGGTGCCTTCATCCCGTGATCCTGCAGGGATCATCCCGATGTCCGAGCAGTAAACTCTACTCATGAAATAAGTCAGCGTGAGCTTTGTGTCTCAGAAACCTCAGAACCATTTCAGTTAGAGAAGGCTTTACGCTGCTAACAGTCGCGTGGACAGGGCTGCCATTTTAAGGCCTGGGAAAGCGTGGGCAAGGCTGATTTTTAGCTGGCACTTCGCTGGGTAAAGGGGAAACCTGTGCTGACATGTAAAATATAGCTGGTATCCTTCCTGAGAGAACAGCTTGGGCGGGGACACAAATAAAAGAGGAAAAACCTTCCCTCAAACTATAAATTAATGGATCAAATATTTCTAAATGAAATTGGAACAGCGTCTGTGGTTGTATTATCTTTTGCCATGCAGGGCTGTCTTTGAAAGGGAAAAAAGCTTAGTGAAAAGTAATTTCAGAGCCTTGACTGCTTTTTGATTACAATTTGGGATTACTGTTTTAATCACCGCTTATCAAGTAATACCACAAACCTCAGAGCATGACCATCTTTCTCAGGGGAAGCTAGATTTAAAAGCCAATTTTCAGCAATCCCTCCTCTTTCTCCCAAACTCTTCTAACAAATATGGAGGGATAATAATCTGTGATATTACAAGGGACCCTAAGCAATGCCCCAAACTCTCTGCATTCTCAGATTTCTTCTGGGTTTTCTTTAGCATTGTAGAAGTATTTTTGTTCAGCAGAAATATTGTCATGTGTCTAAGCAAGCTCTTGTTTCAGGCCAACTTCCATTTGAGTGCAAGATACCAAGCACGCTCTCCCTTTAACAGGCAGAGGATGGATTTTACACATGCAAACTTGTCTAGGCGTAAGTTCGTGCATGAGTTTTGAAATGTATACTTGATACTTGCATGCAAATAGGTAATGCAAAGTGGTTTCACGTGCAAGCTGAAGCACTCACAGAGATGTGCCTGAGCTTGCAGATATATCCATGAGAGAGACTAGGGTTAAATGTGGGTTGTAACTCGAAGACAGCAATGATGCCTGGTTCTGCCACCCCAGGAGCTGGCTGCCAACCTCGTGGCTGAAGCAGGGTGGGAGACGAGGGAGCTCTTGGTTTCCGCTGTGTATCAGGAGGGCCATGGCTGTAGGGGGCTGCAAGGAGAAGGCCCCCTGTTCAAAGCATGTTAGTGCGGTGCTCAGGGAGGAGGTGAAGTGGCTGACGTTAACCCTGCCCCTTTCCCTTGGTTTGCTTTGGTGACTGTCGTGCAGTAGTGGTGTGAGCCTCTGCAATGGGATCGTGCACGTTAGCTCCTTCAGGTACCTACTGCTGCACTTTTTAGAAGTGAAGACAAAGCCTCCCTCTTCACTCTGAAGAGCTTCCATCTAATGAAGGCAGATGGACTCATTCTGACCACAATTAACTCTTGTCTGTATTGTTCAAATCACACTCAGTAGTGCTAGGAATGGAAGAGACCTATTAGATCATTTTTTTCTCTGTAAAAAGCTGGATGTAACTTGATACAAGATGTGTATTTTATCGGAGTAATACTGTGTGTGACCTTTGCCAAAAGGCTTAGAAGATGCTTTTAGGTGCTGGTTTTATTCAAGGGCTAATTTACAGGTGGTACAAGTACCTGCAGACAGCGTTTAAAGAAGGCAGTACCACTTCATTCCAAAGTTAGTGCTCCTGTGAGAAGATGTCTGTGCAGGGACGTTAGTTTATAAACAAATCATTTTTTTTTTTTAATTTTAATTTGATGAAGATGGCTTTGAATGAGGTACTAAGTGTTAATACAGTGATGGCTGAAAGGGGAGCTGCTGAACGGGTGTGTACCCAGCTACCTGAAGGAGCACAGATCTCCTCACTACTACTTCAAGTGGCAATGCTTAATTATTTTCTTAATTATTTTATTATTTTATTAATATTTAAAATACACTGAAGTAAATCTCAATCAAAACCAAGTGCGTTGACTCAGGCATAAGGTAAATCCCATCTCAACCTGGGGTTGTTTTAATTTCCTAGTTCTAGCCCATCATTAACATCGTTGATATTTATGAAGATGCTTCTTGGTAGAAACACACTGTGATAAAATTAGCACTGGTGGAGAGGTGCAGGCTCTGAGCATCTTTCCTTTCTCTCCCAGTTTGTGTTTGGAAGTTCTCTACTGGCTGGGTGGGCAGAGGATGGTACATCCAGCATCGTGCTGCTGGAGCAGGGCCCCATCTGTCTACATGGTGAACAGCTTTCAGTCTCCCTGGAGCAGGCAAAAAATCCTCCTTCCCTCTCCTTCACAGACTCACTGGCTGAGCTGAATGCTGTAGCAAAAGAGATCTGCCTGACCAACCCAAATTCGGATGCCTGCTGACCTTGGCTGTTGCAAAGCCGGGCAGCACAGCCTCCCAGCCCATAACGCAGGAGTGCTGGGGCTTCCCTGGGAGAACTCAGGGTGCCAGGGGCCTGGCCTGGTGAGGAGTTTGGAGGGGCTGAGCCAAATTGCTAGCCTTCTGCAGGAGCCCTGGTGGAGAAGACAATTGTAAGGGACGTCGTTAAGTGATCAACTGGTACGTATGGCACAGTTTGCCTTCTGTCTGCTGGAATGTATGCTGTCCATCTGCTGCCTCTCTGCTCTCAGAGCAGTTGCACTGCTCATCAAGTGATCGTGCCTAGCTGGTGAAAATGGCAGTGATTATAGTTTACTTTCCAGTCTGCTCTTCGTCTGGATGGCTATAAAGAGGGTGGGGAACTGGCGCTGTCGGATGGACAACGTTGTTGGTTGTGTAAATGAGTTCCGTGGTAGAGTAAGGTTTGGAAATGGCAGAAGGATTCTGGGTTCCTGTGTGCATATAGGGCTAAAAACAGAGCTGCACCTGTGTTAATAGTAGCTTAACTTGTGTCAGAATTTGTCCTTAATTTGTTTCTCTGGTGATTGCCTTAATTTGAGGCATAGATGAGAGGAAGATGTTTGTACTGATTTGATTAGGCCTGGCAGCTGTCTCTCTCCCTGTAAGGGGTGCTCACAGAACATTTCTCATCCTCCCTGAGAGATACCACAGTGTCATTCCAGAGAGCTCTCTCATTTTGCCTTAAGGACATTAAGATGTGTGATGTTGTAAGGTTCAATTTTCAACAGCAAGTTGAAAGCACGACAAGCAAGATCGTAGGAACGCTTGTGAGTGCAACCAGGGGACACGTGATCTCAAACCTAATTTTTTATGTTAGAAGAAAAACAAATATTTTTTCAAAAGGGAGTGAAATGTATTACCTACAGTTAGAATAAGGCTGGTCAGAGTTTTGGAGTATGGAAGTCCTGAGCTTGTCTGTGCGGCAGCCTCCTGTGATGTCTCAGACACGGGGAGCCTGCTGTTTCTGTCCTTGATCGTTTCTGCCTGCAAAATTAACATCATCTTCATCTGCTCTTTCTGCCAGGCTAAATTAATGTGCCAGTTTGCTCTCAAAAAAAAAAAAAAAAAGGCAAAAGTCTCTCCACCCTACTAACAAAATACATCAATACCAGCAGCCCCTACACATGAGTGAACCTCAATAAGCAAACCACTGTGCATGGGTGGCAGAGGAGGAGAAAAACAAGAAATTGATAAAGAAATATATTTCACTTTCAACCTTCTGAGATGCTGGCTTAAAAACAACAGGGAGAGAAAATCAAAACAGTTTTTTTTTTTAATGATGAAAAATACAATGTCTTTGACGTCCAAGCTTCAGTAGATTTTCTCTTATTCTGTATTATTTATTTATTTGGCATCGTGTGTCATTGTCATCCCCAACCCCAATTTAGACAGAGGGCCTAGGGCTGTGGGAACCTTTAGCAGTAATTATTCTGGAGCTCTGGTCGTATTATACTCAAATATGGGTTGATCTTATGCTGTCTGGAAGCGCGATTCCCAACCCCCTTAGCGCTCGTAGTATTCTGCTGAGCCGTTGCGTAGGCTGGGTTAAAGCCCCTCATTTAAGATAGCTGCAGGAAATGATGAGGCATACGTGGTCGTCTGAAACACCAAAGCAAAACAACTCCTGAATTTGGATGCCTTGCTATTAAACACTGCCGCTTAGGAAGACAAGCTGGGTGGGCGCTCCTTTTCAGTTAGAAAAGCTCAAGCGTGATGACTTTCCCCCCATAGTTATCTGTCCCAGAAGGATCCTGTGAGCTGCAGGTTCTAGGCCAGCGACCAGGCGAGATGGGTCGAGGGAGAAGAGTTCCCTCTGGAGGGAGAGCAGAGCTGGTGTGTGCACAGGTCTGAGACAACCCTGAACAGCAGGGTGGGATGCTAGGGCAGAGGCGATTCAGGCGGCAGATGAATTAAAAAAGCTGGGCCATAAAATGAGACGTGTTTTAGCTTGCAGTTCGTGGGGACAGAATGTGTTTGCTGCGTCAGAGAAAAAAAGTGGAGGTGGAAAGTTTGGGTTCTGTTAATACCAATTTTGGCAGAAGTGACCTTAAAAAGACGGGTTAATCTTCCTGTGGACTATTTTGTGTTCAACTTCAGCACACTCTTTTATGAAGCAGAAGCACGGGCCACTGGACTTCAGAAGGGATGATTAACAAGCCTAGATTTTCATCAGAAGGGTGAAAGGAGAACAATCCCTTTTGTTACGTCAGTTCTGGAAGTCAAAACATGCCATAACACACGTACGTTGTTTTTACAAGTGCCCAGCTCCCAGTCGCAGGTGTCCGTTTGCATCTTTAGAGATCCGAATACTGCTTTCAACCTATGCCCAGGTGATTTGCCCAGATCGTAGCATGAGTTCGGTGCCTGTGGGTGTCTCAAATGTCAGACTGGAAATGCCAGCTTTATTATAGATGTCCTGGGGTGAGCTGGTGCCATGTAGATGTGGCAGGGGAGGGAGGAAAGGAAAGTCAGGGGAGCCCTTCACACCTTCCTCCCATTTCTTGGATAAGAAGGACATCCACAGTACAGTCAGTTTTGAGAGCTGCCGAGCCCTGTATAGGGGGAGGTTTTCTGGGCTTCCCTTGGTTGTGATCATCCCTTGCAGGATTAGCGCATTAGAACAAGAGGGTTTTTGCCATGTCTGTCTAGTGTATTACCAGCACCATATTTGATTTATTGTGCCGTGTGAGGTTTTCCCCATGCATCTGTACAAAACATGGAATAAATGACAAAGACTGAGTGAAATCATATCTCCCAAGCTGCCCCTGAAAACTTAATTAAACCCACAGGGTCTTGTTTGGGGATAGAAAAACAGCAGGGTATGAAGTACTGAAGGACCAGTAAATAAATTATTGGTGCTCTTTGCTATTTCAGTGTGCTAGCAGTGATTTGGAAAAATAAATAAATAAATCCAGATCTATCCTTTCTGCTTGACCATTTTTTTATTATCAGTTGCTCTGTGTTTTAACCATGGCTTCCTGTTGAAGGAAACTGCACTGGTGAAAAGAGAGTTTTTAAAGGTTGGACTTCAACTCATAAATACACAGGGAGCTTCTCCACTGAGCCTGAAATTCATTGCTCCTATTTTTCATCCGGTATATCTTATCGCGCAGGCTGAGCGAGGGACTTGTGGATGTGGCTTGGAAGAGGAACACAACGCAGCTGTGCACAGGCTGCCTGCAGGCAGGGGTGGCTGCAGGGGCTAGAGGGCAACCGCAAGTACGAGGACAGAATACGCCAACATCTGTAGTTAAGCTCAGCATGCACAGCCAGTTAGCTGGAAAATATAAGGCCATCCTTTACTCATTGTAATCCTGTGTCTGGTAACTAATGTGCGCTGGGAATTGCATTTTACCCTTCCAGTGCTCTACAGAAATAAGAACTCATGGGTGGTCCCCAGGTGGAGGACTGGGGTGAGTGACTTAGAATATCCCGAGTACGAGGGGACCCATAAGGATCATCGAGTCCAAATCATAGACTTGGTTAAGGGCACACGGTAAGTCTGTGTCAGAGCAGGGGTCTGAGCTGTGTTCCTGTGCGGTAAGTAATAAAGCGTGGGGCTGAATGAGAGGTACGTGCTCTTGTCAAGAGGAAACTTCACAACTTCTGTTTTACATGCAAAAAAATTCCCCCCATATTTCTCTTTAGGGCCTTCCCTTTTAGTGTTGTAGATACAAGCAGAGAACATGCAGTGCTTGCTGTTGCCACATGGAAATGAATAATGGTTTTGGGCAAAGACCAAACGGAGTTTCCAGAAGGCTGCTCTTTCCTGCCCATTCATCTGTGTGATGTATAGAATGAACCCAAAATATACTGGCAGGAGAAAGGGCTGTTTAGTATTCAGAGCTTCAGAGACATTAAACAACGTTCTCTTCACCTAGGAACGAAATTATTTCTTCAAGAACTGTACAGAGAACACTTTGCTTTCAATTTACAGTGTGGTCTGCCGGAACATATTGCGGTGGTGAGAGTCCGGTGGCAGGAACGCAGAATTTATACCAATAAAGGCTCTGAATGCCTTCTTGCAAATCTGCTTTGTCAGTTGATGTGTTGGAGATTTAGATCAGGAGAATTACTCTCTGATGCCTTTTTCCAGCATTGTTACTGTTTCTAGAGGATGAATATTTTTTGTGGCAGAAAACTAAGACCTAGAAGACCTATGGTTTAAAAAGTAGATGTCCCTCGGACTGTGGATGAGCTCCATTGGGTCAACTGCTTAATGTACGCCTCAGTTTTCACTTTTAAAATTGGGATAATCTCTTCTCTCAGACCTTTTCTCCAGCTTGAATAGGTTGAAAATTGGCCAATTGCAAATGTATATTGACCTCTAAAGTTCTCTGTCTCTTGGACAGGGTAGAACATTTGATTATCTTGTTCGTAATTTAATCTGTTTAATCTTTGGCCTTTTGCTGCGATTGCTAATCATAGCAGTCCTGAATTCACCAACTCATTCCGAATTTGCCAGCAGAGTAATGAAAACTAGGCTACTCTCAAAGGTCCTTTCATGGGTTGTTCTTTTTATTTGACTAGTTCTGGTTTGCTTTGGCTCAGGTCTTAAGGAGGGCAAGAAGGAAAAAGCTAGGGATGGGAAATAAGAAGAAAGTCAGAAATCTTCATGGTAAGGTGTGCTGCTTCTACCATGCTAGTGACTTAATCTGGATATTGCTTGCATAAAGAAAAGTCATTTCCAAAGGCTGATTTCGTCAAGATGTTTAGAAGCAGCAAATGGGTCTGGTAAGTTAGTCTCTTAAGTGTGTGTGTGTGTGTATATATATATATATGTATATAAAAGGAATCATACCAAATCTTCTTCATACTATAATTGTTGTTATTGTTCAATTTGACCCCTTCTTAAATTCTGGAGCAATTTTGTTAATGGTCTGATAGCTGGCATGTGCCCATGCTGCCTCTCATTGGATTGAGTGAGGTACCCAGCATGAGCATATGCAAAGAGAACATGCACAATCCACTGGGGACACAGAGGTTTTCACAGCAATTTTGTGGAAATCCATAACAAATGCATTGTTAGGTTGGTTTATTCTTTCTCTTTCCTGCTGTGTAAAGTATTTGATATTCAAATTAAAATGGTGCTTGTTTAGGACAATTCAGTTATAGAATAAGCCTGGTAATTGGTGCCCGTGGGACTGTTTACACTCTGCTTGGTGTAATCCACTTATGGAAAATTAATGAAAGTCGATTTCCTCCTCTATTGTAGCTGTTTTAATATGTACACTTTCTGCGTTGTTTCCTCTCCCAGCTGAAGATTCAGCTGGTTATTTGGGGACAAAAGCTCCGGCAAACTAACACGCTCCCTGGAGAGCCCTTTAGGGTTAAGGGCTTGGCAGCGCAGAAGTCGCGTGAGCCCAGCAGTGCTGGGACTCGGGAAAACCCTCTGAACTACAAGACATCCCTGCTCCCTGCCCGTTCTGGCTCCCCAGGAGGACCGTGAGGAGCACTTGGCTACCAATTTATATAGTTCATGACTCTTCCCAGGCTGGCCTGGGGCTTTGTCTGGCCAACAGATGGGAGCTGGCCGGCTGTCCCCTCTGGGGCACAGCACTGACCTGCACCTGGGTGTTCAGGCCAAGCGTTTTCCCCCTTCCATAGCTCTGGGGAGCCAGCCCAGAGAGGGGGGACCACCTTTACTCCATAAGCATGAGGTCTGAGGCTCATTTGAGCTAACTGGGACTGATTTTTTAGTTTCCTCAGCTAGCAGTCCAAGCCTCTTCGGTAATACTGAGGAGAAGGTAGAGGGGAAAGAGGAGTGTTACGGTGTGCCTATACAATCTGTGATACACTCAGTACGCAGCATTTAAGGTGAGGTGATGTCGATACCATTTCTTATGAACTTGGAAAGGCTTCGCTTGTCCTGTAGGCTGGTGAAGCGAGGAAACCTTTCATATGGCTGAGTTGAGCGTGAGCTAAGGCACTGCTGTCACTGTGCGGGGATTTCCTGCTTCCCATTTTGTCAGATGAGGGAGAAACCAAAAGAAAAAGAAAGGCCAGTATTGTCCCTTTCCTCAGGAATATTTTCGAGTTGTTTCCCAGGGAGCTGACTGTAAGTGAAGGCTGCGTGTGAAAAAGGAAGCATTTCAGTAAGTAACTGTCCAATTTTACAAACGGTGCTAATGTGCAGTTTTGGGCTACGGAAGCTCTGAGTCAATACGGCCAAAGCAAAGAGCTTCAGTTCCAGAGCAAATAGCAGCAGCAGAACTGGGAATACCGAGAGCAGAAATAGCATCACTTTGTTATTCACAGTGGCTACAGAAAAATTCGCTGAGGAAATATCAAATGCAGAGAGATGGAGGTCAAAAAGGAGAACAAAATCAAGACCAAGAAATTACCAAGCTGCATTGCCTGAAAGAAAGCGAAATGAAATCATTGCATCCTTCTTCAATAGTAAAGCAGCAGGGGTAACATACTGGAAATCTGCTTAGTATGACCTGGGCCTATTACCTAGACGCCATCTCTTCCCTGTCTTACCCTAAATTCCCTTCCCTCCTTCAGGCAATGGACAGAGTATTTTTTTTTTATCACTTGTAAGAAATGCCTTTTCTTTTTCTGTGCTCAGTAAGGATTCCTATCTGTACCATCATGCCTTTGAATTAAAAACACTGTAGCCTTCTCTTACTGTTCCTAAAATCCACATGTTTCGCACTGACCCAGACACAAATGAAACGCTGAAATGTTCTTTCTGATTCTTGCTTTGCCCGCTTTCCTGGGAACTCCTTTAGCTGGGACCTGCTATTGCTCAAGTCTCAGCTGCTTGACATCACCTTTGGAAATGCAAGGTGTTTTTTTTTTTTTCCCATATCAGCTTCTGCTCCCTTGTTCCGTATGTGTGCAGCACCAGCTCTGGACTTGGGGAGCCTGCGCTTTCAGTCCTCTTAAGATCTCTCTTTTTCATTCTGCTGCTGCTGAGACATTACTTAGGTGAGCTAAAGTTGACCAACAGAGTTGGGAGGGGAAACTGTCTTTGTCCCCCTTCATCATGTCCCAAAATTTATTTGCAACCATGAAAAATAACAGACAAATGTGCCCAAAAAATGATGTGGAAAACATGGCTAAATGCATCGCTGTACCTGCATCTTTCTGTGTCTGGCCTACTGCTGTATTAATTATTGTTTGGGAAATGTGTTGTTTGCCAGGTAGGGACGCTGTGAGCATGGGCCACAGCTGCTGTGCTTTGTGCAGGTTCAAAGCCCAGGTTACAGGCAGCAAATGCTTTGCTCAGCTGTTGTTTTACTCAGCTCAGCAACATCCCACACCTGTTCCACAAGCCATGCAATAAACCTTACCTGCACAACAGTGACTGTTAAAAGCTTGATGTATTGCATGCGAGGTCCAACTCATAACAGCCTGCGTTCCACAGCTCGTTTGGTATCATTCGGGGCAGCATCAGTCTTAGCTCCTGGCAGCAAGATCTTTGAAAACAAGCTTCGTTTTGCATCTCTAGCCTTTGGAAGATGGGGAAGATTTACAACCTGCAAATAATGATGATAGGTGAACTTGCATCCAAGGGAATGGGATGGAGGCAATGAGCTTGAGAGATGAACAACTCTGGGGTCATTTGGGTGTTCTCATTGGCATTATCAAATAGAGATGGATCAGATTCACTCTGCCTCACCACTCAGCTGTGCTTCCATGCAAGAGCGGCACCCCTCTGTAATGCCACATTTTCCACACACTGGGGCATCTACAGGATGCCCTCGGAGGTGGGCTGGAGGAGAGACGAGCACCTTTTCAGGGCTGTTGTTCAGTTTGTCAACACTCAAAGGGAGTTGGGAGTTGGGAGGAAAAGGCTGGTGTTTTGGAAAAATTTAATTTTAAGCTGTCCCTTGAATGTCCTTGAGGGGGACTGTCTGTTATCTCCAGGTGATTGACACCTGCTCTGGATTAAAGGGAACTCAATATTAACTTTTCTCTTATTCTTTTGTCACTTTTGATGTCTCTGTGGACTTTAATTTTTTTTTCCTTTATGCATAGTGAACTTCATTATAGTTTCATTTGCAGAAAATGAAGAAAAGGGTTTTCTTGAGAACTATCCTCTTTCCACAGGATTCCTGGGTTCAATAACTAAGGCCTCCAGTTGTCCTTTAAGTAGCCTTTCTTGGTTCTTGCCATGTATTTTTATTTTTTTTATGGGTACCAGATGTAAATGGTAAATATTTGTTAACTTGGTGGAGATGTATTGCATCTCTTGCCATGTAGAGACCCAGCTGTGGAAGGCAAAGAGCAGTCAGTCCCGCTGCATGACCTGAGCAATGTTTTCTAAAAGGGGAATTATTTAATTAGGGTGTGAAGCTCAAATCCATTCTTGGTGAAGTCAGTGGAAGCCTTCTGTTGAGTGTGATGGTAGCCAGGTAGTAACTTGCTGGAGATTGGGTCTCACGATGTGAAAACAAGGGCAGGAGCACCGAATGGTTTTGTTAATATGGACTTGGTTAGCTCTCATCCTTGGTTAGCTCTCATCCTCAGAATTACTCGGGTGAACAGTTTTGTTGAAGTAGTATTGTGCATAAGGAGCTCTCCTAAAATTAAGTGGAATCGGTATATGAGGAAAATGAGGATATTTGGCTCTGTAGCAGTAGTGCATTGCTGTTCCCTGAATGTTATCTGCGAGTTACTGGGAACAAAAGAGAATAGAAACTAAGAGTACCTGAAAATCACTCCACTGTCCATGAAACTTATGACAGATACTTTTCATTTAATTCATTCAGGAAATCAATATGTCTTCCAGAACCATTTGACTGTGGTTGGCAGTGAAATGATAAATATACATGAAAACAGAATTGGATTAATAATTTTTGACAGGTAATATAATGCAGCTGTTGCTGGATGATATTAACAGGAGGAGGCATGTTAAGTCCCAATGTCAGAGTAAGGCTAGGTGGTTATAATGTCCGAATAAATTTCATTCTGTGACTGAAGACTCTCGATAGCAGATGGGGTTCAACAATACAAAGTTTCATTAAAAAGTCCTTTGTTTTGCTAATTCCTGACTCCTTTTACTGGTCAGTAGTCTGCTCATCGATCTTGGCTGACTGAAATAGAATTTCCCCATTTTGTCTGCGTGAGCCAAGAGATTTGGTTTGCACTATACCGAGTTGTGGGAAACTTTACTCTCCTGAGATCAGCATCCCAAAGAAGGCTGTTGTCATGTGAGCAGGACAGCAAGTCTCTTCCAGCTTTCTGACTCCAAGACCGAGATTTTAGATTTCTTTCTTCAAGGTTTATAAAATGGTTGTGTGTACGAAAGACCAAATCTCCTTTGTTTTTCTACTCCTCTCTTTCATCATTTTCTTCTCTCTGCTACCCCCACAGTCCAGTTCTCTCTCAGCTTTCACTTGTGCAGGAATTTTTGTCCCCAAGTAAGGCAAAGCAAACAGAACCCGGATTCCACCCAAAAAAAGACATTGCATGTGCTGTTTCTTGCATAAGACAGGTCTGGGATACTCTCATGTTCTTGCTATTTACAGAATGATGAGCTCGGAAAATAACTGTACCTGGCTTCCAATGGGCCATGGTCTCTGCAGGCTTGGCTGTCCGCCCCCATCTCCTGCAGTGATATTTAAAGTACCAGCAACTGCTTGATCCTTGAAGATGCAGAGTATGCCAACATCAAGTCAGCAAAGCATTTAAGCAAGCATTACCATGCTGCCTGGGAGCAGTTCTGATAGGGGAGACACGACTTCCAGCCAGGTGTTTACTTGCCTTTGGGCAAAGCCCCAAGTGTCCAGTGGCTAAGCAGTTCCAACAGAATTCACCCCTTGCTCTTATTCATAGCTGAAATTACCCCATTGTCACACCTCTGCAGTGCTTGCATGTACGTTTAGTGAAAGCTGTTAAGCAGCAGGTTTTGTGGGTGGCAGATTTCATTTATTTACCTGCCTGCAATGAAAAATTCATTATATACCAGTGAACTTGAAGATGTAATATTAAAAGGACATTAAGGAGGGAGAGCACTTTAACAGAAGTATAGGTGTGTGGGGGCAGTAGGGCTCACCCCTGGGAAAATTAAATAGACCATTTTGCTCACTGAAAGGAAAACAGGAATTAAGACTACATGGGCCAAGTATTTCTCCTTTCTAGCAGTGTAAATCTGGAGATGCTGACAGCGATCAATTTGACTGTGACTTCAAACGCATGTTGAGCCCTTTCCAGGTAGATGTTAAGTAGAAATAAGCATATTTTCCAACTGATGGAGATTGCAGAAACTCCAAGGTCTACTTCTCCTGCAAGTGTAGAAATCAGGAGTTTTAGATAAATTCTCATCCAAGCTTTGCAAAGGGCTGCAAGAGCTGTACTGCAAAAGAAAAGGCCAAAACAGGTCTTGCCTTCTGAAGGTCACTTGGTAAAACACTTTAAACTCTAATTTGAGACTTTGTAGTGCATTAAACACCACGGTAAGCACTGAAAGACTATGGCACAAAGAATTAGCTGGACGCCTTGCAACATGGTTAGCTGCTGTGCTGCCATGCACCTCACCAAAATTTGGGCAGATTCCATGTAGCAGAGAAGGCTGTCTGTCGTGTCAGGCAGTGCTCAGCGTAGCTTTCTGTGCTATATCAGTAGAGCTGGATCACGCGGATTTTTTCTTAAATATTTTTTTTTTTTAAGGAAAAAACTCCTCCCTGAGTTTCTCCAAGCATCTAGCCTAGCTGCAGAGTAGATGAGTGTCTGTCAGTGAAAGCATTTTAAAGGGAAATTGACTTCCAGTCATTTTGCAGTCCTTTGGGACATAAGGTACTGGATGAGCATATGACATGATCATCCTCCGTGCCTGAACATGGAGCCTCTTCTTTGAGAGGAGAAGATGTGACTTCAATAGTGTAGTTACCGTTTTCCTTAGACAGAATCTCTCCAGAAAAATTCAAGCCTCACTGAGGAGCTGCAGAGTGCTGAAAGGGACAGGTCAGCTTGGAGACCAGCTGCCGTGCATTTCAATACATATTGGCATTTTTTCTGTTAGCTGTTAATCGTGAAATCCCTTTCTCCCTACAAACGCTTTTTGTCTGAAGGCTACGTATCTCAGGCAGCATCTGCTTCCCTCTGCAAGGCAACAACTTAGAGTGAGAGAATGGACAACACTTCCTGAGATGAAGTCAAATGCACCGACACAAAGTTGCCCCCAGCCTGGAGTGAGGTAGTGTGGTTTACCGGAGTTATAGCACCTCTGCAGTGGGAGGCGTGCAGGCACCGACGGGAATTCCTCTCTAGAAGGTCCTGTCTACACCCAGCAAATAGACATTATCTCAGTGAGGAACTTCCAGTCTATAACTGCGTTCTCATGAACATTTTTGTTAGTTATGCCTGTCTTCTAAAGGCTGAGATTTGCAGTAAGCCGTGACGTGACTGGGACTTAAAGCATTGAATCAGATCCTTTCCTGTAACAGCAAGAAATGGTTAACGCAGGGAGAGGCTGGAATTAATTGAATTGTTCAGCTGTAGCTCATCTTCTGTTCTGTCATGAACCCATCAGGGCTGCCATTTTATTACTCAGCCAGGACCTAGAAGAATATTTTAGTGAGACAGAGTAGATAAAGTGGCAAGGAAAATAATAGGTAGCACTGGAATTATACAACTCTTATAATAGCTTGTTTCAAAGATTATTTTAATTTAATTGATCAATTAGATAAAATTATATACTAGCATGCTGCTGGCACGGGCCCAGATGGGTGCTACCAGCATTTTTAATGTCTATCATATCAGCCATAGATTTCTTTAAAATGATTTACTTGATGGAAAAAATGTTTTTAATTAGGACATTACATGTTATCTTTACAGGATTATTTAAAGTAGCATTTGAAGTGCTGACTTGATAATGTCCCTGTAAAATATATATATATATATATGCCAAGCGAACAACCCATAGATCTTGAGATAGACGCATTTTGACTAGCTTTACAGCATCCTATATGAACCTTTATAATGATTAGAAATCAGGCCATATCAGGATGCTAACCTCCATACCCATACTTAATTTTCATCAGTTAGAAACCCTTTTCTCTAATATGTTAGTCCCCTCTCCTTGTCATGTTCATCGTTATTCTTTCAATACATATCAACAATTTCAGCATAATTTTGTCATGCTAGACTGTGATTGAACACAGTATTTACAAATGAAGAAATTTTTGTTCACAGCTCTCTCTAATCTGGACAGATCCTCAGCTGGTTTTAACAAACAGATTGCCAGTCCTTTCACCACCTTCCACTGCTGAGTGCTTTTTCTACTCTGAACTACTGAAATATGGAACATTTCTGATACTGCGTTTGTACAGAAATGGCATCTTTCAGCATGATTTCAAAGCTCTTTTGAGTAAGGCTTCAGCAGTCCTGTGTACTGGGTAAACACCATCACCATAAAAGCTAGCTATATTCAATTAAATGAAATGTTTTCAGGAAGTGTCATCTTCTGCCTAGCAATATTTTGTCTTTTATTCAAGGGAAACAGCCCAAACTCTTTTTTCCAGGCTTTGTCACCTTCCTGGGCTTTCGTGGCTTATAATGTCAGCGTTTTGCAAATGTACTTTTGACAACAATGGTAAAGGCTTTGTTCAACTTTCCAATAAGACAGAAAAAATGAATTTCTTCCTAGTTCAAATTGTGAGTGTTGTGCAGAAGCACAGATAAGTGCTCTATTCCAAATGATGTCATCTGAAGCCCACCCAGCCTTCACTTCCTGAGCGCAGTCAGAAGAGGAGTTCATGCAATGGGGAATCTGGGCTGAGCACTGGATGGCCGAAATGCTGAAATCTTCCCTGGCCTTTAACTCTATGTGCTGCACTGGCATGTTCCCAGGAATACAGAAGATTAATATTTTCTGGTAACTATTTGGAACCGTTCAGCTGAGTAATGGGGGAGATTCAACTCAGGAACTCATTTAGTCTGCTTCTGTGTTTCTACTTCATACTATAATGAAATGAGCTCCTGGCCAGGCAGTCAGGACAAATGACGTGCTGTGGTTTGATTCCCCCCTGCCATGCGCTTCAGGTGGTCATTTACACCTGTGTAGAGTGGATTCAAAGCAGTGTAGACAGGTTATGACTTTTGCCTTTGTATTGTACGCATTGCTATGAATAGGGCGCAGGGAGAATTTCCCAGGGGGGGCAAGGCGAATGCCTGCTGCTTCAGTGTTATGCATGGTGTGTACTGCAAATGGATCTCACATGCAACCATGGACCCTCCTGGTTTGTAACACTCAGGGAAACTGTGCAAATATTAGAAGCCAACCTCCATCACGGGGCAGTCCAAACTGCATCCTAGGGCACTAGGGCCCGAAGTCCTGAGCCTGTCCTTCCTGATTTTGAGTCTTTTTTTTTTATCCAGCTTGCACAGGGTGAAGTAAAAGACAGACATGCCAGTCTAGCAGCGAGCTGAAGTCCTGCAGATGACTGTAAAGGTTTCAAAACAGTGGAGCTGTCTTAGCTCGGTTCTTGCTCTTTCAGTAGGAGATTCACATATGAGATGTATGCATATTTCCTGTTCCTTTAGTGCAAAAATGTAGGTATTTTCCCAGTCTGTGTGGCTTTCATTATTCTTCAGGGGGAAAGAGATGGGTTGAGGCCAAGTACCTGAGGATGAAGTTGTTGTTTCTAGTCGAGGTGTGTCGTTCTAAGCTTGCGGTGTGGTATCGTAACATAGGGCAGACATTTGCAGATAGGAAACTGAGGTAGGGAGAAGCTAAATGAGGTATCTACCTTTGTTCTACAAGTCTGTAGCAGACGAAGGATTTGGTGTTAGTTTTTCTGAATCGTACGTTAACAAACTTTCAGTGGTTTAATGGTAATGAACAGCGAGGCTGTGCCCAGGCCCTGCAGAACAGCCTGCAGTAAGGCCCGTAGCGCTCTTCCTGTTGGTGTGTTACCACTCATCTCTCTGCCCCTTGCTCCTCCCAAGCACGGATATAACCTGGGAGGTGCAGAAGTCAACTCCACGTAGGCAGACTGTACCTTCCTAAAAGCTGCAAGAAGGAACCGTGGAGCGGTGAGGCAGGGGCTACGGCTGAGTTGAGCTTCCTTCCCCGGGCACCTCAGTTAGTGCCAGTCCTTACACGGGGCGCTGGGCAAAGGCTCAGTGCAGGTCACGATTAACCACGAGGTGAGTGTTGCTTTTTGTTAAATGTGATGCTTGCTAAAGGCTGCAGGCAACACATGAAATATGTTGGGACCCTGGAAAAAGAAAACACACAAAAAAGCCCTCGTGTCCATCTCTAAAATGATATCAGTAGCATATCTGATTTATGAAAAATGTATAAATGTGACTTGGGAACAGCTTGCGCTTTCACACTAAATAAAATGAGAAGACAGAAGAGGGAACTCGAATGTCTGTGAGCATACTCATGTATACAAATGACTGTCATAAATCTTTTTGCATGATTGCTTTGCTTTGTGGCATCTCTTTGGGGAGTTCTGCAGGGGAAAAAGCCCTACAGTTTGGAAAACTGGAAAAAAAAAAAAAAGGCTAAAGAAAATGGATTTGCTGATATAATTATGCAATTCATGTAGAACATGTTTGGTCTGCTAATCAGAATGGAAGGGAGAAGTGCCTAGACAGTGCTGTTGGTTTAAGGGAATTGAATTAAAGACCAAACATCCTGGGTGAGACTGCTGCAGTCTTCAGGAGGCAGGCCTGGCTCTGGGAGGACTTGGAGGCAGTGCCCTGTGAGCCCTGCTAGTGTCTCATGACAGAGCAAAGAAAAGGCTTTATTCTTGCAAGATGGGCCAGGGAGAAAGCAAACTCCTTAGCTGTTGTAAATCTGCTTTGACGTTGGTGCTCATTTGCATTACCTGCAGATTTGCTCCATAGCATCTTCAGTCTGGTTTTAAAGTCATCACTACCAGCTGTGGCCCAGGTCCCTCAGCTTGGAGCCCAAGGTAGGATGCAGAGCTCCCCAGAAAAGCAAGATGAGCCCTGGGGGGCTCATTGCCGCAGGGATGAGTGCTGTCACAGCCACACCGCGTCCTTGTACCCAAGCTAATGCTCCTCAGTGACAGCACAACAGCTCTGCCCTGCTGATGGCCTTGAAGCAGCGCTCCCCTTTGTCTCTGCACGTTGGCTGCTGGGTGGCTTGCTCTCATTTTCATCTGTGAAGGAGGGAGCAAGGGAAAGGAGATGGCAGAGAGGGAAAATGAGCTGAAAGGTAATGGAAAACAGACAGCTAAACTCTATTTGTCCTTGCAATGTTTTCAATAGTGTTGTGCTCTACCAGGAAAGCTCAATCCCATGCAGGAAAAGGAGCAGCTTGTGCCATGCATGGTTGCTCTAATCCTGCTCTGCAGACCCAGGCTAAGGAGGTGCAGCATGACTGAGGGTTCTTTTCTTGTGTGGCCTGACACCGGCCCGAGCCGTACATCCCAGCCTCACTCACAAGTAATCTTCCTGGAGCCCAGGGCATACCTAAGAGGTATTTCTGAAATTAACAGTTTGCAGAAGAATTTCTGTTAGTTATCTAGGCTTTTGCAGCACACTTCTGGAGTCGTTAAATAATATTTAACTACTAAAGCTACAATAAAGTATCTCCAAAAAGGATATTTGGATAGTAATGAAGGATTAGCTTCGATGGCATTGAGGAATTTTTGCAAACCGTGGTGAATGTGATTTTGTTTTCTGAGCAAGACTCTGCATATGACAGAACAGCTCAAAGCAATGCTTGTTCATGCCCTCGTGCCTGACCTGAAATGACCATAAATGATGCCAGCAAGTTCAATCAAGCTGATCTCTCCTGCTCTTCCTAACATCAGCCATCTGACTCCACAGCCTTTGTGTTGTGCATGACCAGCCAGCCGGCCATCTGTACATCTATCTCAGCTCCCAGATCCCTGAAACTCCCTTCAAGATCAGCCGCATTTGGGGCTTGAAGAGCTGCTCAGACTTCCATGAAGGTGTAACTCTGTTTCCATTATCTGCCACGGAAAGAGCAGTAACTGCTCAGAAAGGCTGTCGCCTTCCTGTCATTAAACTCTGATGCAAAATGGAAGAAAAGCAAAGATTGTGGTGAAGTTGCTCTTAATATGGGGGAAACAATTTCTCACTGCTGTGACTTATTTATGTATTTATTGGAGCTAAGCTTGCTTTACTTATACTGAAAGAAAAGCAATTGTCTTGATAGAAATTCGTTCCTTTCAGTTGAAAGCCTCTGCATTTTGAAAGTCACTAGAGGCTCCCTCTCACCTTCCTTCCCAGAGTTCTGAAGAAAACAGAGCTTCACGTTAAAACGGGAACTGCTGAAGCCTGCTCTACGATCTTCTCATCCTGGGCCCAGTTTCTCCACCCGTTCAAAGCATTTTTGCAGTTGGGGCGCTCCCAGCTGAGCCCAGCTTCATCTGACTCTTCTTACCATGGGTGAGGAGGGGCTGCCTTGGCACATCTACCAAGGCATTTTCCGGAGACTTGCAAAATTCTTTTGCAAGTCCGAGCTTCAGCTGCAGACAGACTCATTGCCTCTTTGGCAACACGAACATAGCCTCAGCCTGAAGGACCTGACCGAGGCTGAGGCAGTGGTAGGCTGCCTGTAAGCAGTGATTTCACCTGGGGAGGCATGTTCTGGCCAAGAGGCTTCTGCTAAAGGGAAAGCATCGTGTCCCAGTGCTCTGTAGAACAGAATAGCAGGGAGAGGATGGGATGCCTACTGCTGTAAAAGCCATTCTGCAGGCATTTGAAATAATCTTTAACTCAGAGAAAGGTGCAGCTGTGCCTTTCATTGAACGGCAACGAGGATGGTGAAAACTGCTTACCCCTACTTTTGGAGGCTTTTCTTCTGCACTAATAGCCACCCTGCTCCCTCGCTGGGCTGTTGGACTAGTCGTTGTTGACTCACTCATTTCATGCGCTCTGCAGACGAGCAGGGTGGAAACTGTGCCACAAGCAGCTCTTGCTGCTGCCATCCAATTTTCCATAGGGTGTGTGAAGTTAGCAGTTGGATGCAGCGGGATTTGCTGGGTTATTTCCTTGTGCTGGAAATCTGTCTAATCTGCCCTTTTCTCAGGCCTCCCAGCATTCTTATCAGAAGCAAGCTCTGCTGCAATTTTCCAGGCACAGTTTAATAAGATAGAATAGCGTTTTATTACTGTGATTATTTTATTGCTCTTTGTTTGCGTGACACTGACGATGAGTTTGAAGTGCTGCGCAGAGCACAGAACAAGCCCCACTCCTAAAAACAGCCTTTAGCTTATAACGAGTCTGGCCCTGCAGATGCTCAGGAGGTGGCACGCCTGTTCCCTTTCACCTCTGCAGACTGTACCAGCTCTCTAACAAAGTGCCTTGTATATGGCTCTCTGCAGGTAGATGCAGCTTATTTAGGGAAGGAATTTAAAAGGTTTCAGCAGGAATTTTCTAAAGCTCCCGAGTCATTAATGAGTGTAAGAACCAAAGAGATGTGGTGACTTTTGTGCTCTTGATGCCAGTACGTGCCTCAGAAAGCCCAGTTATTTCTGCCTGGGGCCTGATCCAGTCACTGTTGTTACACTCTCTGCCCTACCTGTTCTATTTAACCTTGCTGATGGTGTGTGCTCACCACCCCGTGCTCCTTGGGATGAACAGCGGTGTGCCCTAAAGCCTTGTCTACTGCAAGACAAGTTTGCAATTCCTTGTCCTGGTACTGTGACTTGTGCCTCAAAAGGTGATACGTTTGAGCACAAAAGCTGTTATTTGAAAGAGCAACAAAAAATCTGCCCTGAGTTGTTCACCTAGTCGCTGGCAAGGAAAGCAAGTGAGCAAGTGCCCTTGCGTGTTCTGGGAGCTCGCAGCTGAGACCTGCGTCGTGTAGCACCACCAAAGCCCTTGAATGAAAGCCAATCAGAGGTGTCAGTTCAGCTGCCAAGCCTATTAAAAAGTCTATAATGTATCTCTCCAGGTAGTAGAAAATGCTAATTGCCTGCTTCTACAATAAGCCTCTATTTTAATAATTTTTAACATTTAAAGGCAATGTTAATATATTCCGTTAGCTGCCCTGAAAACAGGAGTCTCGTGCCTGAGAGCCATCCATTTCCCCATTCATCCCTTGGCAGGGTTGAGCATCTGTGCCCCAAGCAGCTCTTGCTGCTGTCGTCCAGTTGTCCATGGGGTGTGTAATGTCCCCAACTGGATGCATCAGGAGTCAGTGGGGGGCTTGGCAGGGTTGGGGAGCATTGCCGACTCGATGCTCTTCAGCCTTTGGCTGTGTCTGTGAGCATCTGACTGCACCAACACCATATGGAAGAGTCACAGCTCACAGTCCAAGCTGAAGGAACTGGGAGCCTAAATACTTTTCTGTGCTATGCCTTGAGTACAAAGTGTTTTTTTTTTTCTTTTTTTTTTAATGTTACATAAAGCTGATTTCCTCATCTATATATTTATGTACTACCATGGGTCTGTGTTTTCTCCCTCTGAGGTTTCTGTTCCCCCTTCCTAAAACCACTGGCTAAGCAAATAGCTCAAAGGCAGGTGGTTGTGCTCAGCAGTTTTGGAGCGCTGACTTAAAAGTCTTACCTATGGAGCTGTTAACTGTGGAGCGTGGTTGTATGAGGCCTGACTGCACTGGGATTTCTTAAAATCTGGTTTACGATATTATGCTATCTCGTGAGTTATGAGGCTTTAAGATCTCATTAAGGATGAACTCTGCACCTCGCCGCAGCCCATAATGGCTTTTGTGTTGTTTCTCAGTCAGTCTGTGAATTGCTATGATGAAACTGCTGGCTCTGGTGTCCGCTGGATGGAGACTGCTCCAAAAAGTGACTGGGGGTTCAAAACTTGCATTTCCTGCCACTGCTGCACTCTGCTCTTCTCAGAGGGCAGTGGAAGCAACTAACCAGGGAATTTATCTGTTTTTCCTCTTTAGATACTGATATTTGAAAAGCATCCATACTTTATTAGCATGCAGACTGAGTGCCACAGACCATTTCCATCTCAAGCAATGATTTTCAGACCTGTTTAGAGACAGAGTGAGTCTGGATAACTACCAAATTTAGAGACGTTGGACCTGTTTCCCATTGGGTTTACTTCCATTTGTTCACAAAAAGTGCAGAATCTACCCAGGAAAAATAGCACAGGTTTGAACGACTGCAGAGTGCCATGGTGAAGAGAATATGGCCCCACATTTCTCTATGCAAGACAAGTAGTTCACAAAATAGGAATTTGATGTGGTTCATGTTTTTGCTTTGCTAAGCCCAGGGGCCTTGTCATGTTGGTTTGGGAGATTGATGCTTTCTTTACAGCTCTCTACCTCCAGGAATATTGTGGTTTTGTAAGAAAAAAAATGGTGAGAGAAAGGACTAAACTATGCAGCAGTTACTATTGCAGCTGTTGATCAGGGATGTATTAAGCGTGTTAGATATATTTTTTTTAATAGTAGGTAAAATAATGGTTGTTTTCCTCTAATCAGAAAGGTTTGTCTCTTCACTCAACCTCCAGCCTCTCAATCATGGTCTTTTTTTTCCCTTTTTCCCCCCACCCCTTTAAGTACAATCAACAGCAACAGACCAGGTCTACATCAGCTTGATATTTATAAAGTGGTCCAATCATAGCTTCACTTCTGGGTAGGAACAAATAAATTCATCAAGCAATTGATGCTTTTGCACTGCTGTTATGATAAATGTTGCCATCCATTATACCAGTATGCTCAGCCTGCAAGGAGCAGAACTAACTGAACGCTGCTGCCTGATAGGAATGACAACAAGACAATATGTGTTGCCTCTCTTTATGCTTTGTATTCGTAATCACAGCTCTCCAATTACACTAATTTTGTTTGTTTGGATTAGGCAATAGATTAAGAAATGCTTTTAGTTAACGCTGAAGCATAACACACATTAATATTTTGGCAAACATGGCATAATTCCCTGCGTTGGGCTGGAGTCAGCTGTGTGGTGAGTGTAGGCTTATTTACTTTCAAGTTCCACCAGGTCCATGCCGTTGGAGCGTGCTGGGGAGCAGCTACAAGCCTGGCTTGGACCTCATCTTATTGCAGCACCAAAAGAGACCCAAACGTCACCTACCAAGTGCAGGACAAGGACAGTGCATGTAGCGTTCGAGAAGTACCTGCTTCCCCAGTTGGCTTTGGATTCATTTGGAAAAAATGGTACTGGTGCCAATACTGAAAGAGCTTGTTTGTTGTTGTGTTCTGAGGAGGTTGCGAGTGGTAGTTCTTAGGAGATTTTCTGCTGTTTCAGCTCCAGACTGGCAATAATAAGGTAGCGACTGCTTTTATTTGATTTCTACATTGGACTCAGTCCTCTTTTTCCTTTATTCCTGTGTAGTGTTTATTGTAATCCTTGTGTGATGTGATTACAAAGTGAAAGATTCATTAGAGAGGTGGAAACCAAGCTAGCAGATAGCACGCTGCAAAATGTAAAGCATATCTGACGGTATTTAAGACATCCTTTCTTTGATCTCAAGCTCTGAAGAAGGAGATGTGTTGTGTGAATTGAAGGAAATTAATTAATTCAACAGGGGGAGTTCTGTTTCCTCTTTAGAAATTAATAAAAAGCTGGCATCGTTTCAGAATTTGCCATTGTCCTCTAAAATATCTAGAAACAAGTGCACTGTACAGCTGCAAGTAGAAGCACGCAACATCTGCCTTTTTTTGGTGCAGCCTTTATGTACCAATAAATGTTATAGCTCTGATTTATTTCTGATTCTGACTTTCTCAGGTACATCCGATGCATGTTTATTGGAATTTTAAAGTTCAACAAACATGTTATTAAACACTAGATGAATTCTACATCAGCCGTTTATATAGGGTTAAACTGTGCTTTGGGTACGTAGATGCATGCAGCAACTGAAGGCAGCACAGAGCCCTGTTTACAGTGCAGCACCACAAGAGCTTTATTTGCCATGTCCGTTGTCTTCCTTATCCCATTTGGTTGCCGTTCAGACGCAGTGATGGGGCAGCATTCGCTCTTTGTTTCAGTGGGAATGGAGAGAAGCCATGTCCAGCCCTCCTTTAACGGATGTTACTGGCGTGAATTTCAGGGCTGTCTGCAGGTAGCATTTGGGTCAAGAACTGGGCAGCTCTTGGCATTGTATCGAAACCAAACTTTCCTTTGGGTCTGTCTTACTACTTCTGCGAGGAGACTGAACACAGATAAGAATCTGGTCTGTGTAAACAGCTGTTGTTGTTCGTAAGGCCAGAAATCTCTGTGTGCGTGAGGAGACTGCTGGCATTGGGAGCTTCTGTAGCTGGTTCTCTCTGGGATCCGCCCGCTTTTCTGATCCACCCAGAATCAGTGGTGACTTGGAGAAAGCTCTATAGGAAAATGAGCTCAAGTTTTCAAACTGGAAGTGTGATCCCCTGCGTTTCACATATCACACGTTCATCAATTTATTGGGTGGACAGCCTGGTTCGTTATTCTGCAGCGTGGGTCATAGGCACTGAAGCATAAACGGGAAAAAAACACAATATGCAACATCCTTATTAAACACAGAGCATGGTCTGCAAGCTGAAAGAAGGAAGACTGGACCCTGTAATCTACTCTGCAGAGAACAATTGTGCAAGGATTTATAAATGACATTTACAAATGATCAGAGGAATGCTGTGCTAATAACATCCAGACAAAAAAAACCTCACTGGAAGATAAGAAATGGGTTTCAGTCCTCATAGCAGTTCATTGTCTGCAGCAAAAGGATTTTCTTTTTAGCATTTCCTCCAAGTATTCATCTGCTCCCTTATCAAGAACTTGAGCTTTAATCTGGTGGATTTTTGAATTTCCAAAAGTGCTTTTTTTTTGTGCTTGCAAGTTGAAGGCTGGTTATGGGCATCATTTACTCTGTTATCCTGCCGGCTACTTCTTTATCTGCTATAACACACGTAATGAATGCAATTATGTCAGGATAAAGCAAGTGTCTGATTTACAGCCTCTGCTAAAGAAACAATACAAGAGTCCTGGTGCTGCTCCAGGCTCAACATCTGCCTTCTGGATGGTGTAGGCACACTGCTTTCCTTAGATTGCACTCATGGAAGCAAGCAGGAGAAAGTCTTGACTGATTTTTCAGATTAGAAAAACCCACCTTATACTTCTGTGGGCTTCTGTATGAATGGAAAGTGCTGGGATTTTGTAATCAGAGCCAGTATGGAAGAGAATTTTCTGATTCCTGGCAATCCCAGATGTTGCAATTACGGGTTTGCAGGCTCACAAACAAAACAAGAACTTCTATGCAAATTCCACATCCTCCTTAGTTTCCTCTCTCTCCAAACACAATCAAGGAAGAAGCTTTGATAAGCACTGAATGCTGAAATTAAATTCAAAATTACTTTGTCTACTCTGTCTAAAAGTCGGATTTATTTTTCCTAGAAGTGTCAAGTACCTTTTCAATGATTTTTTTTGATTGAATTACATTCTGCTGTCCGATATTGTGGATTCCTGTATCTTCAGCTGTTTCAGGAGACAAAGAACATATTCACAAGTCCTTGGCACCCTTTGCTACCACACTTCTTATTCTGTGCAATGTTCAGTCTGCTACTTATCTAACTGTTAATTAACCACAAGGTTGTCACGTGTAATAAAAAGAAATGTTAGTCTGATTTTGAAGAGAAATCCCTTTTTTTTTTTTTTTTGAGTGAATTGTTTGTGGAGCCAGTGAGGGACAGCACGCTGGTTCTCCAGCAAGCTGCCTTGCCATGACCTTCTAGAGGGATGTTGCTTCCCAGACTGCTGCACCAAATGACCAAGCCCTTTTTTTCTTCCTAAGTTAACTTCTTCAGAAATACTTGAAATAGGGTTGAACACTGAAGCTGTTTAACTGGAGACGAAAACCTTGCTACAAATAGAGGCAGAAATGACGGTGGTACAGTGTACCTGCCGCGGAAGGACTCCATAAAGCTTTCTTGAATGAGGCACCAAGGAATATCACAGGGACTCTGCATTTCCAGAGGAGCTATTTTAAGTCATGCTGGAAGAAGCAAGTGGGATTTTTGTACTTCATTTTCCATCTTGCATGACTTGTTGTAAAGAAGCACATCTTAAATACAGATAATTGGGTGAAGAAGGAAGAAAACAGTGTCTCCTTAAATACACGTAATTGCTGTCACATCTAGGTACTTCTGAGACAGGTAACAAGCTTTGTTCTTAAATTGCTATGCAGCTGTGGTTTGCGCTTGCCCTGAGAGTCCTGTTTTACATTTCCCTTCCATAACTTTCAGTAGCAACACAAAATAGGCCGCTAAGCTGAATCTCCAGGCACGGCCGCCGTGTTTGGATGCCTCAGTTTTCAGCTGCTTGTTGCAAGACAGCACATCCTTGGCGCAGATGTGCCGCAGCACGCCCTCGGTGAGCTGCAGGAGCTCTGTGCCTTCCGCATGTCATGCCTTGCGGTGTCTCCATTGGGGGGCAGCAGGTCAGGACCCCGAATTAGGAGGTCTCGTTTGAAAACCTCTGTCTTCCCTGAGCCCCTTAGCCCAGCATGCAGAACTGGGGAGGACAATGTTCTGTAGGGCGTTTCCTTCTGCAGCTTTGGCCCTTAGTGAGGGACCGACTTAACTGAGGTTTTGCTACCTTGCCTTGCTTGCTTCCGCCTTTGAACACAAAATCCCTATTTTACAAGGAGGAAACTATGACTTATGCAGTAGAAGAGTGAAGACCAGATCTTTAGCTAAGGTAAACATTTACCTAATATTATCAGTGAATGGGGACTGATGCACCACATCCTCACCTGAGGTTTTGGGTGGATTTTTCTATTCAATGTGTAACACAGCTTTAAGCTGACTGTACGGTGAATTATGGCAGTACCTCTTACATCAGCTAAAGGGATTTATTCTTCACCCAGCACTCTGCTCCGGCCATTGTTGGCAGTGCATTTAGACAGCTTCACAGGGAGGAACCAAACAAAGGAAACAACCTTCTAAATGCAGGGAACCAAGGAAGCATACTGCGGCTAGTTGTGAGCTGTTCTGCAACGGGAGTCAGGCAGGTAAAGAAAAAGCTGTTTTGAATTTCAGACTGATTATAAATGACAAGTTATCAGGGAGCATAAAGAAGGAGCTACTGTACATTTCATAACACCGATACCCTTTGTTAGACTACAGACAAAAGTAGGCTTTGACTTGAGACTACAGGAGAATACAAGATGAGAGTCTATAAAGATGGAACATATTGATCTTCCCTTTATCTTTTCAAAGCATTACTCTTTTGTCAAGGTTTCCTATTTTTGTATAACACGATGTCCCTATCTTCTAATATTTTGAGCGTTGCAGTGCACTTTTTTTTTTTAAGGGAAATGGTCGATTTATATTCTCCATAGTTACATTTTTTCTAAATATTTCTGAATAATGAAACACATGAACAAACAAAAAAGTCATTTCCCAAATGAGTTGATAAAAATGGGTCAGTTCCCGGCCTGGCAAGAAAGCGCACAGCTTCATGTCCCTCAGTAAAGATGTATTGATTTATACGAACTGAGTGAACTGAGCATCTTTCTCACTAAGTCCCACATCAGAGTGGGTTATTTTGGAGTGTGCTGGTTCCTATTAAATTTAAAAAGGGAAAACTTTAGTAGGGAAATTGGAGGTATAAAAATAATTGATTTGTTGTTGTTGAACAAGTGGAAACACTGGTGAAGATAAATATCCAGACTCCAAATTAATTGTTTAGGCTTTTCACCTGAAGTGAAAAGAAATTGAAATTTTTTTTAGCATCAGAATTGGGTGAACTCCATATCCAGCTGTCATTCAAAAATATAAAACCAGGAGTGGAAAGACGTGAAAATTTTGAAACAAGGTACTTTAACCCGTGTAAAGTTTATTTAAAAAAGAAGAAAAAAAAAAAAGAAAAAAAATACAAATGCAGTAGGTGCTTTTGGCCCAGTTTGGGGTGTCTAAATTACATTTTTCAATGAATGAAATCAGCTCCTAGGTTAGCCAGCCCCTTGCCCCCATGTTTCTTTAGCACAGGCTGCTGTTGAGTCATTGCTCTGTTCTGACAACATATGAGCACACCACTGGTGAACTTCCAGGAAATAAGGGTTGACTAATACTTTCTAATAAAATATAGTGGCATAATACTATAAAACGCAGACAACCATTATTCTAAGTGCAAACCTTAAAAAAAACTTAGTTTGTTTTCAGTGAGGAAATGATTGAATCTGCCCCAAATCAGGTAAGCAATCCACAGCTGCTATTAATCAAAGGAGAATTAAGTTTCCCTTGACTTTCTTGGCTTCAAACATAAAACAAGAATAATCTGAAAGATGAAGGGAATTCTGCAATCTAACATTCAAATGCATCACACTCTGTAAATTCACCAAATTGCTTTTCAGGATGCTGTAGATCTCCAGCACACCAAGAACCCTTTTGCAGAGGCAGGTAGCCTAGCTAGAGTACAGCTCTGTTAGCCGGGGGAGATTGAACAGAAATGAACAATAACAACAACAAAATAAATAATAAAAACAAAACAAAACAACATCAACCAATATAAAAAAGTACAACGACAAAAAACAAACTGCCAAGCACACAAATGTTAAATGAGTCCTTGGTCTTTACAAGTCTGGCTTCCCCAAATGAAAAGTTATTGGAATTGAAACTATTCAAAGTGTCACAGATGTGACCATAGGGCACGTTCATCTGAAGACTAAGGAGATTTATTGGAACTGCAAGATGTTAGGTTTGGAGTCCTGAACATACACACACACCACTTCCCCCCACACACACCATTTCTTCCTTTCTGATTGTTAATCTTTTCCTTCAAGTTGGTTCAGAAAGTTTATATTTCTCATCTAATCGTGTAAGATGCTTCATGAAAGTAAGAATAAATTGAGTGCCACAGTCTTTTTTGGCTGAAAAAAAATCGCAGCTTTTAAAGGAACCTAATAACTATATTTCTTCTTTCTTTTCAACAAGGAAGAGTTGGGGCTTTGCATCTTCACAACAGTTCTTATTTCTAAGAGCAATAGGAAATTTAAAGAACCCCAGGGTTGCCTGAAGTCATGCAATGTGGTTTTGTTCTATTTTTGACTTTGGAAAATGGGAATTTGCCCTCAAATCTAGTAAATCTGAGATCAGTGTTTTGTAATTTTTGCATTGGTTCTTGCAGCCGGTTTTACTGTTGGTTGCCTGGAATTTCAGTGCTGCTTTAGAATGCCAACTGCTACTGTCTTTGTTATTTTGATGGTCCATTCTAGATGGTGGTAGAGTTACTGTAACGGTGCTTCTGTTTATGCCAATTCTATTCCCAACCTGTGCTATCAGAAGAACACAGCAGGACAAAAATTCTTATTTTGTCTTGCCTCCAGCATGATCCTTCTTTCAACTTTTCTTTACAACTGTGTGAAAAGGAAATAGATTCCTTTGGTTGTCTTGCTTGAAAGGCTGGAGCACCTTGACATTTTGGTACGATGATATGGGAAGTTCACGGTGTTCGGAGATCGTCTTTCTCCCACGGGTGTCAGCAGAGGAATGCTTAAGCTGTGTCCTGAGCTGTTGGAAACTGCCGTACCTCCACTTACAACTGCAGGATCAGGCCACGGTGTGAAAACCAATGCAAGAGGCATTTTAAAAAGACATGAACATTGGGATTTATTTGTGAATATCAATATTAATATTAAATTAAGTAAAAATGAAAAAGGGAAGAAATTAGTTTGAAAGAGCAATAGAACTGCAAGAAACAAACAAAACATTAGTTTTTAATTGGGTTGTGCATTTTCTAATTCCCTTTTCTAATCCAGTATAAGCAGCTGGCTTGTGACAATATATTCCCAAAAGAATATGCAATTTTCCTCTCACATACCAAATTGCATCCATCGTGGCAGTGTTTAGTGCCTTGTTGGCTATCAGATATAGATTTTAACTCCTGAAAATAAATGGATCTTTCTTTCCTCTTCTCTGCACCCTAGAAACCCCAAATTCCCATTAAGGTAAGAATTTTTATAGTGCTGAATTGTCTATTACAGGATTTACTGTGATTTAGAAGAGTTGATAAAAAGACATTCAGATACTTCTGTTGCCATTTTAAGACAGTATCAGATTTTCTGCAGTGTACCCCTACTTGGACAGAGAGAGATATCAAAGGACAAAAAGTAGATAAAAGTTACTCTTTCTGGTTGTAACTCTCTGCACGTTAAGGCTGACTTACGCTACAGCAATGGGACTTGAACACTTCCTTTGGTAAGGAGACTTCCCAAGGTGGAACCCTGCCTTTGGGTGTCGTTCAGTAGCACTGCTAGTTGTCAGGCTGGGATTTAATGCCGGTATGGCGTTGTACCTCAGGCTTTGTTTCAATGGTGCACTGCTCTCCATGGGTTAGGATACATTGGTAGAAGCAGATGGCGTATTAAGAGCATGCTGCCTTTTCTTCTGACCCAAAGGTGATGTTGCAAGAATTGCAAAGCAGTCAGGACTTATAGGTGGAGCTAAGGCTCTTTACAATCTATTTGTCCATCTATCTGTTGGTTTGTTTTTGTGAGTACTGGAATCAACCAAGACCTCCTCTCTCAAACAAGCTGCCTGTGATAGTGGGTAAATGAGATGACTTCTTCTTGTAAAAATCTCAAAGGAAATACGTAGGGAGACAAAACAAAACACCCAAAGCCTTGTTTCCAAGTCTTTGCAGTAATAAGATAAAACCAAATAAAATGGCACAAGTTAAATGTCATCCAGCAAGTGTTTTTTTTCTCTGCTCTACATGCCTGTCTTCTCTCTGCTCGCAAAGCTGTGAAGCTTTTGCGGACCACATTTGTAGGACCTGACTTTCATCTTCAATAGCCAGGGGCCATGTATGCATCAATGGATGCTGCTCAGTCTGTTGGCCAGAGGACCGGGCACTTCCTAATTGGCAACTGGCGACACAACAGCCCAGTTGTGCCCGCAGGAATGAAAGTCTGTTACTGCTCCAAGTTAAGTACTTTTAGACTGCTGTAATCTCTGGAAGTCCATGGTTCAGTTACTCGCATCAGTCCTGAAAACCCTGATGTGAACACGCTCTGCACAGGTGCTCTTGTCAGCTGCATGTAAAAAATGATCTTTCTTTTTAGTTGTCCTCTGTGCTGCAAGTCCAGCACCTGTGTGAGTGAGGAGCTAGGTGACGGAAGGCGTTGCTCAGAACTATTGTGCATACCACAGGAACTGTGCTTTATTTGAGATGACTTTTGGGATTTGTTTGCCTTCATATCATCCTCGTAGTTGCCTGCAGCATGCTTTGGAAAGCTAGATGGGTGTAAAAGAGCATAGGCTCACAGATTCTTCTACAGGTTTTCACTGAAATGAAGGTTTTACCTGGGGAAAGTCAGACTCAGTACTGCTTGTTCAGTTTTCATATTTAAATTTACACTGATGCTGTGCACAATTAGTGGCAATTACATGAATTTACATTTTCAAGGCAGAGGGTTTTCTCAGTGCTAAATCTGGTCTTTATATCCAGCTCTTTCAATTGCATTAGTATTGCAGTATTACATGGCAGTGTTCACTTACCTAATTTTAGAGTGGGCTATTTTAAGAGTAATCTGATGTATTCATTTATGTCATACAGAGGGAATGTTATAAAGATGCACTATTCTTATCACTGCTGCCCATTATTATTTATCTTGTCTATGCGTTGTGTGTCAGATGGGAGCATCTCGCTGTCCCAGTTGAGGTCAGGGTGCCGTACTAGATAAACTCTCCATTCGAGCACTGAGAACAAAACTGTTTGGGCAGGTGCCACGGGGGAAAAAGGGGATTCTTAGATACGGACTTAAGAATTAATCAACAGAATGATAGTAGTCAGTAGTTGTGCCTGTGACTAGTTAAAGCTGTTCTGTGAATGTTACTTCTGGCTCCTACTACCAGATTAATTTACAAGTTTGCACTTTAAATCTTTTAATCTCAGTTCCAACCCCCCTTTGTGTTTGAAATGATACCTTTGCAGTTGGTATGCCCATTCTGAGGGTTTCCTAAATATTATTTCCTCGACCCAAACCTGCAGAACAGTTGCCTGAGCAGGCAATTAACTTCGTTTACCTCCAATTAGCCGTGTAACAATGATAATTATGTTTGTGTTGGGTTCTGGACCTTTAAGAAGATACATTAGTTGAGGGCCTGATTTCATAGGGTAGTGAATGTTATCACCCCTGGAAATACTTCATTCTTCCCTTGCCATTTTGTCACTTTTTTTGGCTCTCATGTGGAAGCAATCCATGCCAAACCCTCTGCGGCCTTTCTTTGCTCTAGGAAAGAAGTTCCCAATCCATGTGCTGACCACAGAAGTTCTTAAGACCTCAGAGGAAAACAGCCTCAGCTATTTTAGCTACAGACACATCCAAAGAATTTGAGGGTTTTACTCTCTTGCTTTAGTCCTTTGTTTTCTGTCCAATCAGCCCTAGGTTCTGTTGGTAAATTCATTAGATCCCTCTCTATCAACCTGCCCGCTTCTACCTTCTTCTTCCCCTAATCCAGTTCATGCTATGGTTTCTTCTTTCCCGTGTTCAAGAAGTTGCAGTATTTCCTGTGACGGACAATTACTGTTTCAAGAGAATTCCCCTCACCTTTTGTCAAAAGTTGAATAACCTTTGTCTGTCACCTGAGTTATCCTTTAGTATGTACTCCGGCAGGGTACCCTGCTGATCGTATTGAACAGAGCATGCTAACAAGCAGGAATGCTTGCTCAGTGCAACGGTGTCCCCGTTAAGCAGCAGCTGAACGCCCTATATTTTAGGCTGATGTAGGTCAATGCCAAGCTCCATAAAGGCATGTCCTCCCAGGGGGTGGTGTGCCTGAGGGGTGGAAGGGAATAACCAGCACCAACCAAAGCTTTGCTCAGCGCTGGGCAGCCTCCGCACTGCTTGCTGAGCTTTGGTTTATGTAAATCAAAAGCAGCTCAATGGACAGAAAGGGATTTAATGTCGTGAAATTTTTTGAACTGATACATCATACCCTACGTATCCAATTGCATGATAATAATAAATAGCATAAAGGAAACTACAGGCTTGATCCTTTCTGTTTCGTGTTTCCTTTATACAGGTGGAATGTGATCTGTTCTTCATGGCTGGTGTTAATGTCTGTATTTGGGAATATCAAACCACAGACACAAAATATCTCCCTGCATTTAGTATAAAAAGCAGCAAGTGTTCTGTGTCTACAGTTATATATCACAATGCAGTGACTAAAGACCCGTGCAGTCTGAAATGCTTGGCCAGAGGTTTTGAGGCTGCAGCT
Source organism: Anser brachyrhynchus (assembly GCF_964034855.1). Classification (NCBI taxonomy): domain Eukaryota; kingdom Metazoa; phylum Chordata; class Aves; order Anseriformes; family Anatidae; genus Anser; species Anser brachyrhynchus. The sequence continues at coordinate 6,918,911 of NC_137710.1, read as the reverse complement.
CCACTGTAGAGAAACTATAAGTTCCTACAGTTACTGTAGGGTTTTGGTGAGAAATACAATTCCCTTAAAATAAGTAAATATATAAATAAATTAAGCTCTTCAACCTCATAGCTCAGAGCAAGATTAATTAAGAGGAAAAAGTGCTTGATATATCTGCTCTCCATAGGATTAATGAATAATAGAGAATTTTTTCCCAGCATCTACAGCTAAAAGGGTTCTGAGTGTCTGTGCACATCATGCCTACGTGTCTCTGTCTACTTCCAGCTCCCCTGACCGTGTTGCCCTTTTGATGCCTGTAACAGATCTGTTGGTTTTCCATGTTTTCCCGGGTTTGGACTTCTATTTTTTTTAAACTGTGTATGGGCTCTGAATGAGTTGAGATAAAGATTAATAAAAGCAGTGTCTGCCACTTCCTTTATGGCAAGCTGTCCCTGATTTTCAGATGGAGAAACTGAAAACTAGAGAAGTTGTGTGGTCTAGAACAGGAAACAGCTTAATAATTATTTAAGCATTTTCATAGGCCAATAGAGTCTTAAATGTTCTTTTCCTACTGATGGATCATTTCAAATGTGTTTAAAAACAGAACAACAACAAAAAACCTCGTCAGTGTGTTAAATGAGACTTTGTCCTTTACTGGATTATTTGGAAATTTAATTCAAGTATATGAGTTTGGTTTTTATCATCGTACATCCATCTGTTAAGGCTTCTCACTAGCATATTTTTCAGGATGGAATGTTACCATAAATCAGCTTTTATCTTTTTTTTTTTTTAGGGTGATATTTTTTAAAAATAAATTGAAGACTTTAATGCTAGAAGTGGTTTGGTTTCTATTTAAATATTCTGAAAGTCTCTTATAAAGGCAGATACAAACTGCACTAAATGTTCCTTATTACTCACACATGCACTGTCCCTGTGAAAAACATCATACATCAGAGGCAGCAGTGATTCTTCAGATATGCCCGTGACAAGCCACTGTATAGCTAGTCTTTCCTAAAAATGTCAATGTCAACTTTATTTGCCAAAACATGTTTTCTTCTTTCAAGCTGCCAGTTGTTGTTTCAAAACAAATGGAATCTAAAAATCTCATTATTTTTATTGTTTAAAGCCAGCACTGGGTGCAGCTCTGGGGGTCAGGAGGTAACAATACTAATTTACCCTTGTGCTTCTGCACTTAGAATATTTAATCTCTTATGACTTTGACATGATGACTGGCTGTGTTTCTTAATTTTGTTGTGAAGATTTTGCTGGAGGGCCATGCACGTCTTAATAATGTGCATGAAGTCACAGACAAATAAGTAAATGAATATTGTATGAGGCTCTTTTCCTACAAGTGGATCAGCCTGGCAAATACTTGCAGAAGTCCACAAGCCTGTATACTTCATTGCAGAACTAGAACTGTGATGATGATGGCCAAAGATGAACTTAAAAAATATTTCTAACTCTTTTAAGCCAGTGATAATGCTCAGCTTTCTCATGAGCTCTCAGCTGGATCAGACAGGGAGCAATGTCGTTCCAGCTGTGTGTGCTCCTGTCTGGGGTCTGCTGGCTATTTTAGTGCCAATGGAGCACATCCAACAGTGCAACAGGAGAGCTGTTACCTGAGAAAGCCTTTCTTTTTGACGGTACTTTTAGTAAATAGACTCCTACCTAAAAGGACGGCTATATTAAAAACACGCCTTTATATATAACTTGATCTGGGCAGTATTTTCGCCTAAGATAATATTTGATGGAATACTGATAGCAGAGCTGACTGCAAATTCTGTTACCATAAGGCTGACTGAGTAACAGTAAGGATGGAAATGAGACAAATGGATTCCAAGGGGGAACCACAGATGAAAGTCCATATCTGTCAACTGACACATAGACCCAAAGATTGATCTGTTTCTGGGATTAGGAGCCCCGTTGATGCATCATTGTTATAAAACAATACTATCAAACAGCAGTGTCTGCTTCAAAGGCTGTACAGAGTATGAGGCTAGAGATGGTGACTGCGGCAGAAGAGGGAACAAAGGGAACCATTGGAGAATATTGGCCACCAAGAAAAGCAGAAGTCTCAGTATGCAAACAATGCACTCTTTAGGAAGGTTTTTGTAAGTTTTCTGGCAAAAGGAGTAAGTAAAGATGGATTTCAAGGAGTATAATGAGGTAATTACTGTATCTGTAATAACTGGATATTTAATTACATTTGTACATCTATTACACATTTATATTCTTTACTAGAGCTCTCATAAATTTCGAAGCTGTCCTTGAGAACTTCTCAGACTCATTTCTAGCATGTGAGTCGCTCACTGTCTTTGTTTTATCATACGTCTGAAATTCCTTACAGGAAGTGACGATGGTTACCAAAACCATCGCTCTGCAACCTGCCATCCCCGGGCAGCAGCTGCTGGGCAGCTCCCCATCGCCTTCCCTTTCTGAGGCACAGACACACTGGGCCTTTCTGCCATTTGGGGGCGAAAGGGTCCTGAGGCAATTTTTTCTGTTGCATGGAGTAAATCTAAGACCATGCAAATAATCCTTGATTATGGTGAACGGTGATAATCCGCCCTTAGTAAACAAGCACCTATTCTGAAATTACGGTAAGGGATAATAGAAAGTGGATATAAGACTTTGCAGTTGGACTTCACAAAAGTAGGAGCTGAACTCATTCTTATTAAAATCAGTGAGAACTGTAATGTTTACAAGTCAGAGCTTTGCGAAATGTAAGCATGTGGGTTGAATATTTTAGTCTGGACAGTTATTTCTATTCTGTTTTTACAATGGCAGGTTTATTGTTTTTTTTTTTTTTAGTGCATGTTTAGATAATTGTTGGGTTTTATCTGCCTGTTATTCACTACAGCGTGGTCATCAGCACAATATCACAAACATGAAAGCAGCAGATCTGCCTGCAATTGTGCTGGGCATAAATGCTCTCTGCAGAGTCAACCTGCAGTTTTAGTACTACATGAGGAATATATGGGTATTGCATTTTCTTATCACAGCGACAGGCACTAGATCACAGCGCAGTCTGCACGTTTGAAGAACTGCCTCATGTACAAGTGGGAATTGCTGCAGTTTTAGAAGGAAGCATCCGAAAATTCCATTTCAGGAACTTCTGTGTAACCGTAATTCGTTAAGTGAAATAGTGATGAGGCTAATACTGCCAAAATATACATATACACACACAATTTCTGAAATAAATGCCCAAATTTTAAGGCATTTAATTGGATTTCAAGCCATCTTCAAGATGAATTAATATCCAGCACCTCCAGGCTAATCCTGTGAATACTTAGTCCCTGCATTGTGCATAATGCTTTGAGTGGGTCTGCTGGTTATGAATGAAAGTCTTTGCACGCTGTAATTGGGACCCCAGTAATAAAAGCTTATGGCATCAGGTCTGTAATTAGTGTAGTAGAAAGGTCATTTTTACTAAAGTAAACACATTCATCTTGCTTGAAACCATAGCACCAGCACATTGTGTTGTCATTCTGTTCTAAGTAAAGTAGACATTGATTATATTCAGGGCTGTTCAGTCATCATACACCTTTACTTTCTGAGCCAGCACTAAATGTTCCCAGTGTAGTATCACCACACAGAAATCCCTTATGGCTTTTAGGCTTCCAGTCTTTTCAATGCAGTGAGATGGATCCCAGGCTGGGGATTCCTTTCTTTGCCTTAACATGGACGCAGCACTTTTATGCTAGCAATAATAAGCATTTGGTCAAACGTGAACATGCTCCAAAGCCTCTGCATCAATATGGGCAGAGTGGTAGCTTGCAGTCTTAGGGACCTGGCAGTGTCTTGTAGCAAGAGGAATTGTTTGGCTTTTGGCCTTCTCATGCCACTACAGCAGCTTGTTATCTTTTCCAATGCTGCAACAGAAAAGGTAATAGTCCAGTTGCAAACATGTCAAATGTAAGACAGTTGAGGCTGCCTTATTTATTTCTCTCCAAACTCACTAGCTAATTGTTCACAAAAAGATCATGAAATCCTTGTTCAAATCTTATTTCAGAATCTGTTGTAAATATGATAAGGAGGCTGCATAAATACTAGATTGCAATTATTCAATGTGTTGCAATGCCCCTTCACATCAGGATGAGGGTTTCAGTTCTGTATGTCTGAGTAATTTAACAGATCTTAGACTGTTGATATATTCAATGCTGTTTTCTTCTAAATAAATACTACTAAAAACATAAAATACATAAAATATTAGTCTATATTAAAACTCTAGATGGTTGGCTAGTAAATTCAGTTGGGATTTCATTGGGAAAATGGTACGTGATGCATGAATAACTGCAGCTGGAATCTGCAGTTGCAGATCATCACTGGCATAATATTTTGCCTGTTTTTTTGTTTGTTTTTGTTTAATTTTAGAGCTAGCATTCAAGTATTTTAAGCTTCAAAGTATCCCTTCTACATATTATTCATTCTTGCAAAAGTTTCATGTCATGCAGTAGAATGATCAGAAAGAAACTTCTCTTTAGATATGTTAAATTAGTCTTGCTGTGTCCTTTTGGAGAAGTGATTGGGAATGATTTAATGATTATAAACTTAAAAAAATATATATTGTTTTCAACATAAACTTTTTAAATTTCAAAAACTTCTAAGCAACTATTCAATCACTTTCTCTTCTTCTTGTTTTCCCCCAGGAGTAAAATTTTACTTATTTCATCAGCAAGCTGTTTCCTTTATCACCTTCCGGAGATTCTAAAACTGAATTTCAATGGAAAACACCTCATAAAAAACCTGAAATTCTATAACTTGATTATCTGAGTATGTACCCACCATACCTGGAACTGTACAACAGAAGAGGCATAGTAATTCCAGGGTTCTGCTATCTGTATGGTACTTTGTGAGAGAATCTGACATGGTGGTTTTTTACAACTTTTTCTGCCCACTTTTAGGGGAAAAATTGATCTTGGAAAGTGTCTAGATGATGATTATCTTGGTCATATCCAGTTGCTGCACAAACTACAGTTTTTACTAGCTGGTAAAATAAATATAATAATCTAGTTCTCCTGTACTGGTTGAGGTTTAGGTCTTCCCTAGCTCTAAATGAACTAGGGGTCACACTGACCTGGAGTCTGTTGCCATGACTGGTTCTCTGATGGGCTCTATAGATAAGACTATGGTGGCAAGCTGGATGCTTTACTAAAGATTCTTTTCAAAATCTTTTAGTTCATTGCTGTTTGAAGTGAAATTTACTGTCTCTGACCACAGTAGCTAAGCACAGCGGGACTGTAAATGCAGAAGCAACTGAAGTTTTCCTTTGTATCAACATCTTCACGCCAAGTTGACATGTTCTGCAGTAACCAAGAATCAACAGATGCACTTATTATTTTTTAAAATATGCTGTTGTTATCATTTATTATTAGTCTTAGCTACTTGACAGTTCAATAGCAGCTCAAGAGTGTCCCAAGGCAATAAGCCATCTTTACTTCATTACGGGAGGTGCATCTGACAGACAGCTATTTTAGAATGTTGACTGGGTTCGTGGTTTTTTTTTCATTTGGTTGGTTAGTTTTTAGAGTTTTTCCCTCTGGCTACTTAACATCATCTTCATCTTCAGCCATCTGTTCCTCATCCAGGTGCTTATTTTGACTGAGGACAGTGATAGCAGAGAGACAGCAGTGACTGTGATCAGCTACAGACTGTCATTGGAGTACACAATATCTTGATGTTTCTTTCTAGCAGCTTCCTATTCATCTTGGTTGATATAAGTGAAAACATGAGCCCTATGGAGACGAATAGGAGTAAAAATCAATGAGAGAGAGTAATAGCCTACTGGAGAGAGAGCTGGATTTGCAATTTGGAATGGGATCCCGGCTTTGCCTCTGGCTTGTTCCATTGATTTGGGGCAAAGTTACCACTGCCTTTCCGTGTTCCCCATTTGTAAGATGGGTCAGCACTCAGAGCTGATTGGTATGTTTTCAACAAGAGCATTTTCATTGAAATCCAAATGTTGCATATATTGATTTTGATCTAGTTTTCTTCTGGCAATACAGACCTTTCTGAGTGAGGAGAAATTGGAACCTGATCCTTTTGGGCAGGAAACAGTGGTTTCAGTTGAATGCTTTTTCTGTGAAAATATTTCAAAGCTTTTTGGGTTTGTTCCAATGCAAAAATAAAATATGTTTTCTGACCTTGACAGTTTTCCAAAAACACTTCTACCATCCTTCAGTCATCTCTAATAGTATGTCATTTGTAAATTGTTCTGAGATCTTTGAGTGAACAGTGATCTATAAGAACTATTATTTGAATGATGTGAGGTAAGGTTGCAGTCATATAAGTATATTCTGATGTTCTTCTCCACATGCTGTACAGTCAGTTTAAGCTGACCATTTAAGAACATGTGCTTAGTAAAAGGGAGTAACTGTCATACCTAAAAACTTGTAGTGATGTGAAAGAAAACATCAAAACTGGTAAAGTCTTGGCGGTAGCAGATGGTGGTTTTCAGCTCTTGGGATAAACTACGTGCTGGTGTGTCTGAATCCGGACTGGGCAGCTTGTGAACTTGGAGTTTGTAATGGAAACACTAATGTAACAGATTCTTAACCATATCAAGACCAGCAGGTGTTGCTATAATATATTAAATGCAGTGGAGACATCTAATAAGCTGCACTTGAGCATTAGTTCAATATGTTTTCTTAAATCAAAATGGTATTTTACTCGGAAAATATAATGCTATGACAGACTTCCCATAAGAATACTAATAAAATAATCAAAACACTGGAAAATTGCAGGTTCAGGGCTGCTTCTGCTGAGCTGACTGAGAGTTTTAGTACTGCTTTAGTGAGAGAGCAGCTGACCCTGCCTTTAGGTATTGAGACTTCAGTGTGTTTAAGAGTAAAGTACTGTCGAAAGTAACCAATCCTATCGAGTTTTCTACAGACACATACTTCTTAGTGAGAAATGATGCTGCAGAAAGGTGGGGCATCTTTTGCCCCAGATTAGATTATGATGAAGTTCTAGTCTAAGTTTGTTCTGCTGCTGTTGATCTTTCCAAAGTGCAGGGTTCAAGAGTAACCCTAAAAGACTAGGGGGAGAATTTCTCCAAGGCAGAAACACAATAGGTCTCGCATATCTCCTCAGACTGCACCCTCAGCGCCTTCCGGAGGCTGTACAACTGGATGGTCAGAAGTAGGGCACTGGTGGAGAGTCTACAGTGCAGGAAATCCTGAGCATGCCTTTCCAGGATAGAGTAAATTCAGTGAGGCTTCTAAGTTTTGCTGGGTTTTGAGCTTGGCAGCTCCTGAAATCAAGAAGGAGAGATGAAAGGGAGGAAAAAACCAAAACAACCCCCAAAACCCCACCACCACCAAAACCAAACAGAACTAGGATTACATTATGGTGTGCAACCTTCTAAGAGGGATGTTATACAGGGAGGAACGCTCTGTGGGAATGAATGTAGAAGCTGCCAGCTTGAAAGGGCTCAGCTGCCTTGTGTCCACGAGTGGCTAGCGTATTGATCTCGGTAGCTCTTCGGCAGCTGCTGGCCGTGTAACGGGAAGGGCCTGGGCTGCTTGTCTCCACTTGTAGATGCTTGGCAAGAACTTCTCCTGCATGTGGAAGAGGTCCCAGCCATCTCACTCCCAGGCAGGAGCACCAGCCAACGCTGCTGCTCGCGGTGCGTGAGCAGCTCTCCCAGTAGCTGGGAGCACGTGAACTTGTCTCGGTTCACCTCCCAGCGGTGAGGCGGGGGCATCGTGTCCCCGCAGGGTTTGCAGCAGAGCCAAGGAGGGTCTCTTCACCCCATCCTTTTCCAGGAGCTGCCCGCAGCAGGGCTTGGCCGCGCTCTGGGTGGGCGAAGACGAGAAAATGGCCACGGGTGGCCTCCGTGGGCGAAAAGCCCGCAGCGGGCCCGGCTCCCTCGCTGGGGGGGGGGAAGCAAGTCGGGGGGGGGGGGAAGCAAGTCGGGGGGGGTTGCAGCCCCGGCACGGCGGCTCCGCCGTGTGCATGTAGATGAGCTGCCCGGAGCACGTCACTGCGCACCGGCGCTCTGCGTTTGGGGCGGCGGAGAGCGAGGGCGGGCGAGCGGGAGCCGCTGCCACCGCCTCCGGAGGAGGAGGAGGAGGAGGAGGAAGAAGAGGCGGCGGCTCGGCAGGCAGCAGCCGCTCGGCTCCGCGGCCCCCCGATGCCGCCCAGCCCGCAGCGGCGCGGCCCCCGCGGGGCGAAGGCGGCGGGCGCCGGCGGGCGGGGAGCGGCGCCGTGGTGCTGAAGGACAGCTCCGCACCGCCCCGCACCGCACCGCACCGCTCCGCACCGCCCCGCACCGCTCCGCTCCGCACCGCCCCGCACCGCCCCGCACCGCTCCGCGCCCCGGCCGCGCCCGGGCGCCGGGTGGCCGCGCCTTGATGTGCCCCCCGCCGCCCCCGCGGCTCCCATGGCGGTGGCACGGAAAATCAAAACTTTGTTGACGGTGAACATCTTGGTCTTCGTGGGCATCATCCTCTTCTCCGTCTACTGCAGGATCCAGGATCGCTCCCAGGAGCTGGTGCAGATCGTCCGGAGCGCGGAGCGCCGGGCCAGGAGTCGCGGGGCCAAGGCGGGCAGCCTGGCGGACAGGGAGGCCATCCTGCAGCGCCTGGACCACCTGGAGGAGGTGGTCTACAACCAGCTCAATGGTACGCGGGGTCCCGCCGTGTCCCTGGGGAACGCGCCCCGAGCACCCGCCGGCAGGGGAGGGAAGCCCGGTGTCCGTGGCTGAAGGCAAAGGGAAAAGGGGTAACAGCGGGGTTTTGATGGAGGGATGCGTGGAGGCTCCCCCAAACTCTGTGTCCAAAGTCAGCACTTTTTAGACAGATACAAAGTTAAGGAGGCTACAGAGTTCGTGGGTTTAAAGGCTGGTGGGAGTCCCCACAAACTGTGTAGCAGGTTTTATGTTTTACCCAAATATATTAACTCTGCATGGGTAGGTGTTTGTATCGCAAGTACGCTGTTAGTTTATAGCTGGAAGTTACATACTTTGTCTCTGAATTACTTTAAAAATGCTCTACTAAGTTCTTACGCTGTGTACTTTCAATGGTCTATTTAAGTATAGCACCCATATGTTTCTTTAATGACTTTGCCATTTAAATTTGATATTATCTTTGGCGAGGAGGGGAAGCATCCACCACTTATTTTTATTACATGCAGTTTTAATTCACTAGCCTTGAAAAATCTCGGTGGGTAAGCAAAGAGCCCTTCCACGGTAGTTAGAACAGGCTAAGCCATGCAAGTTGCTGTTGGACAAATAACATTTCATATAGAAACTAATTCTTCAAAACAAGTCTATTTTTATTTCCATAGATTCATAAAGTTCTAAATGCAGAACATCAAAGAAATAAGTATGTGATTAAATACATCAGTGCTTTGGACAAGAAGAAGCCGAAGGAGTAAACTTTTACAAGAGATTTTAATATAAATGTAACATTTAGTGTCTAGTACCAAATAAAACTTGTGGTGTAAATATATTTAAGTATACCAAATGTGCTTCTAGGCTGCTTGTGAAAATCTTACTCGTAACATTGATTTAACAAAGGCTACTGCAGTCTTGGAATGCAGACAAATAGGAGGGTTAGTATAAAGTATATTTCCTATTACTACTTTCTGAATGACCGTGTAAATCCAAGTAGGTTAGACTGTTATGGTAATATGCAGTCTGAGCCAGCAAGTGTTACAGAGCGGGCATCCCCTTACGCGCTTCCATATGCACACGCGTGTGTATATAAAGAGAGGAAGGACAGGAATGTGGAGTGTGCATGTTTGTCACAAAAATAAGTATCCATAAATTGGAGGGAAAGTGTCACCAGCTGTGTTTCCTAATGATAATTTGGAGAAGTTCTGAAGAATGTAGGATTTAAGAGGGAAATCCTCCTCCCAAATTCAACGTAGCAATAGAGTTCCCAGACTAAATTAGCTCAGTCCCCAGGCTATATCTATCATAGCTCAACTGAATGATTGCATTTTTTTTTCTTTCCCCGAATTGGTTTGTTCCTGGTGGTGTTCGTAAGTGAGACTTTGGGTAGGATTTTACTAGCTCTGGGTTCATCTCAGCTTAGCATCCCCTGGAGAATCAGCAGGAGTCCTTAATGTCCTAGGCAGGCACCATTGCACGTAATGACTGTGGCTTCCCAGTAAACAGGAAGTTCTCCTGAAAGTATGTCTCTGTTTCGGTGGCTTTTTTCATCTTTAATCTGGTTTGTTGGGTACGGAAATTCACAGTGCAGTTACTTTAATTAAAATGTTATGTTGCTCTGTTGCTCCTTCAGGTCATAATAAACACTGAAGGCAGTTTCTTTCTCTTGAAAGCTCTTATAAGGGGAAAGTACAGAAAGTTTTTTGAGCTGAGCTGTTCAAATTTCCTATCCATTTCACTTCAACCTCTCTCTGACACGTTTGTTTGTTTTTATTATACTGCAGTACATTAATGCAGATAAATTATTTGGTCATCACTGTGAAAATATAGTTTTGCCAGTTTCTTCTTTTAATTTTTTTTTTTAATTCTTTTTTTTCTTGTGGCAACAGCCCACCCCCAAATTCCTAAAAAATTAGTAGCTAATCCACTTAAGTCATCAGAGTTGCATCACTGTAAGGGAAATCAGGATCAAGCATCTGTGTTTGGGTTTACCTCACTGGTGTTCCTTTTTTAATATCATGACTCATTGCTTAATGGGCATGATGCTGCTCTGGCAGCATTGGGATTCAAGGGAGCCTGTCTGTGACAGTGCTTTACCGTGTCTTACAGAACTGGTATTGCACAAGCAGTCTGCTCCAGAGCTGTGCAGTTCCGTCCTAGTGTCGCGCAAGGTTCCTCAGATAATATCCTGTAGAGTTCTTCATCACAAGGTTAGAGAGCCATTTGATGCCTTCTTGTATGTTACTTCTTAATGAGGCGGGTCAAAGTCACTTTTACAGGGAGAAAGAGATATGGGTAGACAGATTTCGTTCATAAGAAATATGAATTCCTTGCATATGCCGAACTCATACAAGCACCAGCAGTTTGAGCCCAGCCCAATGTTATTGTTACAATAGCTCTGTCCCGTTTACAGTTCCAGTTTTCTGCTCTCAGTTCTTCTTAGTTTGAGCTCTTCGGATTTAGATCCAACTATTAAGTACCCAGTATTTTTGGTAATAAAGTCTTAGTGTTCTTTTATTTAATTTTTCTCTTCTATTTGAATAATTCCTGAACTGGTAAGACCTTACCTGGACTTTTTCCAGGGACTCTGTTGAAGATCCAGAAAAACACTTCTGTGAAAGACCAGCCCTGCAGCTGCAGAAATACCGAATTTCGTTTTTATCACTCTTGTTTTCTTGGAATCAAAGAAACATTATTTGAAAGCACATTTTCTGCAAGGAAAAACAAACACATGCAGTAACATTGGAAGTGTATCAGGAGGCAACCTAAAACTGATCACTAGAGAACTCATTAACTTTTCAGCCTGAATAAACTGAATAAAAATGGCGCATACAATGCTGGTGGAGGTGTGTGTAGAACACAGAGGACCATATGTGAAAGGCAGTAGAAAACTGGTCCTTGCAATTATCTTTGGCAAAACAAGAATTTTTAGAATGGAGTGAATGAGAATTGCCGTGAATCCCTGCAGAGTCACGCAGACATACACCCAAACAATAGTTTTCACTTGGCTTGTGCTTTGGTTTTCTATCAAGTTAGAAAAATCATATTTTGAAAGCTTTCTTTATGCTCAGCTGCTGCTGTTTTGGCAGAAGTAAATGTCTGGAGCATGCAAAGGGAAAGGAAAGCAGTTAAATGCATCTGGAATTTCCTTGGTGAAACTTTACATAATCTGTTAGTGTTTGGCTTCGGGTATCACATTTATTTTGAAAAACTGAGTTATTCTAGCTATAGTTCTTCAATCTATATCTCTTTTCATTTTTGCTATGTTATTTCTACTAATGAGTATCTCTTATTGTCAGTCAACAGAGAGCTAAAGCCAGATGGACTTAGTAATGATTCTTGGAATGGCATGACACCTTGGTATTTTGTTCCTTTGACTTTGTTTTTTCCATGGGGAAAAAAATCAAAAAGGTTTAATTGGCTGTTGTTTATTTTTCCCCTGATTAGTTATGCATCTGAGTCTGTTGCTAATGATTTACCATAGAGGATAAAGAATTTTTGATGCCTCGACTACATCATAACCTTTCATGCCAAAAGCAATTGAAGGGTCAGACTACAATTTCACTGTAATTGCCTTTTTCCCTTTTCACTGTCTCTTTCCAGTAATACACAACAATCAATACCGCATGTAATTAGATTTCATTCAATCTGCAAAGATTAAGAGAGTTTTCATCTTCTCATTACGTATGCTCACATCATGTCTTCCTACCCTCGTCTTCTACATTAGACCTCTTTAACCTGTTCTGTTGCAGATGTGGAGGGGTAAGTTTGGAGAATTCCCTCAAATATGGCAGATTATCATTCTCTACACATCATAATTTGATTTTGCTCTCTTTGGAAAGATTAAATACAACAGCAATTTCCAGTTTGATAAAGGGGTTTTATACTGCATATGCATTTCATTGAGGGGGCTGAGAAAAAAAAAAGTGGACAATTCACATAATTGCAGCATACAGGCTTAAAATGATGGAAATAGCAGGTCCTAGGTGCAGAGGACTGATTCATGCAGACTATGACTCCTGATTTTTAGAGTGTACTGAAAGCAAAGTGATTGCATTTAAAATTCAGCCTGGCAATCTGCATACTTAAAAGGTACAGTAGTATTTTTAAAAAGACAGTTTATTCTTCATAGGCTGGAGTCTGGTTGAAAATGTTTCCAAATTTCCATATTGAAAGTAAGGGTTGGGAAGAGGCTGCAAATGAATTATGTGAATGTCCACATCAGATTTGTCAAAAAGAAGCTTTTACAGCTGGCAACTTTCAGCTAAAGAGCAATTCCTTTGCAGAAAAGAGGCAAAGCTGTGTGTGCATGGGGGAAGATTAAGTGCGACTGCCAGCCTTGCATTAATGAAAGGGCACCTTTTCTTACCCACACACAGGTTCTCATGTTATAAGTATTTAATTTGATTATGATCCAATGCTAATGTGCATCTGACAAAATTAGCACATAGTTATTCCTACAAAGCAGCAACTTATTTATGGGGATTCTCAGCCATGTACTCTCCTTGCACTGGTGAGAGACTTCTTCATATGGTTTCCTTTTCCTTTTCCTTTTCCTTTTCCTTTTCCTTTTCCTTTTCCTTTTCCTTTTCCTTTTCCTTTTCTATGCAACATTGGGCCCAGCAAAGACAGGAATAAAGAATATCTATCACAGCTCTTTTTATTATTATTTTAAGTTAGGCTGTAGTTTATCTGTTTACCACACAGCACAGAACAAGTGTTCTCGCTTGTTCTGGGTCAATTACTCAGGGCGAGGTAACCGAGCATTGCTACAGGCCTGACCTTCTATATTGAAAAGTGATGGTCAAGCCCAAAACACTAATTTCAATTTCACATTGGCTTTAGCTGTGTTAGTCTTGATTTATGTAGCTGAGGGAACTCATAATCAGTGATTTCAGGAAGGCCAAGAATTTCTTGCCCAAAATAAGGTAAGAAAATATCATGGTTTGCAGTTTGGGTAGCCCCTATGAAAATAAAATGTAACGTTAAAAACAGTATTAGTCTGTTTAGGCACATAAAGGAAGAAAATGTCTAAAGGTTTGGTAGAAAGAAGATGTAAATTTCTTTTGTTAAATGGGCAAAATTGCATTCAACTCTTCAAAATATAAACAAATATAAAAAATGTATCTCCAGTCCAGCAGCACATGAGTGATTGTAAGTCTCTCCCTGTACTCTGTTTTGTGTACTGGCAACTATTTCTTATGTAACGTTTCTGCTTTTTGCTATTTTATTTGGGAAGAAAGCTTATTTTGCCAGAAAAATCATGTGGTAATTTTATCATTGATTCATTTATTTGTGTAGAACTTGAATCATTTCTGCTATATAGGATAAAAGCAATGTTTACAGGGGTGGAAGGAAAATCTTTGGCTGATGCGGTGGTTGTGTTGCCTTATGGAAGATATTCCAGTTCAGTTTATTTCAATTTCTGGAGCTGGAAAAGCAAATATGGGGCTGTCACGCAGTGCAGTGCTGCAGTGTGCTTGTGGCACACGCTTAACCAACAGACAAGTTTAGAGAATTAGAAAAACTGGCTTTAACTTTTATAATGGGAGGTGGAGTTGTTTTTGTTTGTTATTTGTTTTCTTAAAATAAGTAAAGGCTGGTAGCAGCTAAACCAAGAGCATCATTTAAAAATGCGGTTCCAGGCACTGAGCGTATGGCTGTTCTCCAAGGAAATAATAAGATTTATGAAAGGAAGGAAAAGAAATGAGTCATGTTTAACAAATCTTCCTTTTATTAATGCCCCTCTCTAACCTTACTAATGGGTACTCAGTCTCTCGTTCTTTCTCAGTATTCTTGGCATACTTTTTTTTATTGTTATTATTTGTGGGGTTTCACTTGCTAGTAATTTCCATTACTTATTTTAAACTAACAAACCAAAAGGGAAAAAAGAAACAAAGAAAAGAGAGCCTGTGATGTTCTGGATAACAGGAAGGAAGGAAGACGATGACAGCAGAGCAGCTTCCAACCTTGCTGTAGTCCTATTGATCAAAACTGTCCTCTGAAATAAGAGAATTTCAGCTTCTGAGAATGAAAACCAGAAGAGATCCTCCCACTGACCACAAGTCATCTTCTCCTGAGAGCACAGAGCTAATGCAGCAAGGGCCTAATGTGATGCATAGATGACTTCTGTCTGGTTTTCCTAAAACATGTAGTGCCATGGAAATGGCTGTGAATATCTGAAAGTCACATAGGTAATGGGCAAAGCCCATTTCAAGGACAGGATGGCAGACACAAGCAGATTAAAGGTTGTATTTCTGCCCTATAATTTTTATGCTTTCTGGTGTCCTGAAATGTTCAGGTTTCCCAGACAGTTTTGGGGATGTGCTGTAGCTCCACCAACGCTTTCTGGTTGCTCAGCAAGTCCTGTAGGCCATAAAAAGAGTGTTACCTGGAGCAAGGCTGTCTCCTGAGCCAAGATTTGTTTGATTTACAGAACAGAAAAGAGTCATCAGAGAGCATTGTGATACATGTTGGTCTCAGGTCCTCAGGTTACTTTGCGTTTAAATGCGGAGTAGTGCAGTTAGGGGTCAACTAGGGATAGCTATGTAATTTCTTTCTCCATCTAATCTGCTAGGCCTCTGAGTACTTACTTGTAAATTCTCCAGTACACTAAAGACTATGGAGTTTTGCCCCATGAAGATATCTTCAATATCTTTGTAGATTTCATCTTTTCAGTGTTGGCTTATCTATAATTTCTGTTGTATCTTTCATTGCTGCACTGATAGCATACAAGCGTGTGATGAAGACATGGATAATCTCTACTTCTTCCCTGGCCTTGCTTTTTGAACTCTGAAGCAGTAGGAAAAGGCCCTTCAGTTGCATCAGCAGCAGGCCCTCTAAAGCAGAGATAATTGAGGATGGGATTGCTATTTATGGTAAAATGGTCCTTTTTTTCCTTCTTTTTTTTTTCTTTTTTTTTTCCCCCCAAAGAGAGCCTCACCAGCTGGTTCATTGAAATCCTGTCTTAGAACCTGTGATCTGATGTAGATCTGGATGCAGTGAGCTGTTTGTGTATCTGCAAGGCTGTAGATGTCCAGGGAGGGGGTGTTTGGGAACTGAGTTCTGCTTTCTTCTCCCTCAATTTGACTTTCCAAAGCTGTATGGCAAAGCAGACGTGGCTCTCTGCCTCTCCCCCTATTTCACTTGGCCGACTTGTTCTGAGGGATCTGCTGTCAAGGCAAGGATGAGCCCGAGACCATGAATGGGTTTGTGTCCTCCATGCATGGAGCCCTCCTCGGTGAAACACTGCGGCAGAACAGGCCCCGTTCTGGGGATCTGACAAACGGCAGCAGGTGAATACACGGTGTTCTCCAAGCACGTCCTTCATTTCTGGCCTTGGAGGAGAGTCCAAGGGCAGCTGCGGGGTGGACAGCTGAGGAGAGAATAGACCTGATTCTGCTTTGTCATCGTCAGCAGTGTGGACACAGTTTTCTTGGGGGCTGAAGAGATGTCTGAGTGAAGAAGCGGAATGTCTTTAGGAATGGTGAGACCGTAGATTTCTGAGTATTTTAAGCCTTGCGCCACCTCCTCTGCAGCCATTTTCTAGAAGCCCTTTCATTTGCCACCAGTCTGATTTATACTTTTAATACTTGAACTGTAATTTGCATGTCATCCTGGGAGAATGGGCGATTATTAAGAAAACTAAACCAAGGAAAAGGATAGGTTTTTGACACAGCTTCTCTATCTAAGCATCGCTACTTTAAAAATGGTTCTGTCAGGCAAAGTTATTTGGTGCCAGAGCGTGGCAGGAGAAAGTCACCTATTTCACAGCATCATTTGGAAATCACGTCTAAAAAGCCAAGCTCAGTCAATGAAAGATGCCCAAAATATGTAGGAACATGTTGAGCCTCTGGGATTCTTTGATGAATTTGCTTCAATCTTAACCTCCTGGGTTAAATGTTAAAGCAAATGCAAAAGTGTAAAGCAAGTGCTGTAGTGCCAGTGTCTCTCTTGGGTTGAATACCTGCTGCAAATACCTGCTGCTCTCTGGGTGGAGAGCAGGTCCTTACTGCAAGCACACAGCTCGGACCCCAGAGGATGGCATTTAGGAGTTATCCTCAGTGCGTTAGAGCACTTTGGGCTGCGTCAGGAACTTGTGCAAGGTCACAGAGTCTCTAATTCCTGTTTCCCACAGCCCAGAGCAGCATCCTAGCCAGGGTACTGTGATACTATCCCCAAAGCAAAAGGGGTTTTGTTGCACAGGAGCTCATTTTCTTTGGAAGGTACCCACCATGGCAACTGAAAAGCCCTCTCCTGCAATACTGGAGGTTTGCATCTCATTTCATCTCTGTGGCATTTTTGGTGGGGTGACAGGGTTAATTGGTTGGTTTTCATTTGGACTCTTTATGCTGGTTTTGTATTTTATTTGGCAGTGGGGCCTCACTGCCCTTTTAGAATTTGAATTTATTTTTTTTCCACAGCTCTCAGATGCCTCTAGGTTGTGAAGGTTTTGTAAATAAAAATGTATTTTTGTTATATTAACTCATTTCAAGCAAGCTTTGTGTTGTAGAAAAGACTTGTGGCATTCTTTCCTGTGCATACTGAACTGAAGGCAGTGACAAAAAAAATCGCCCATTGAAATAGCGCTGTATAACCTAAAGGTTAGTCTTCCTTGGGATTAAAGCTTGCAGTTGCTTTACAGATTCCTTGTCAGGCAGATTTCCAGCCATCCCGCCACGTGTAAAAGGAGGTTACTGATAGCTGCATCATTTTGCATCTGCAAAGAAGCTCAGTCCCATGGGCGACTACCACAACCACACCCTGCAGATCAAAATGATTTTGATACCCGTTGTGCTGGTGTCAGCTAGCCGACGAGCTCGGTGCGTTCCCCTGTTGTTTGTATTACAAGCACTGCACTAGAGGTGCAGAGCAGGGGCTAGTGCTGTTCACACCTCTAATAGGAAACGCAGACTGCTGCACAGAGCTGCTAATCCTAAAACATGATGATGGATTGCAGGTGGCTCCATGTAACAGATGGGAGTGGAATGTAAGGTAAGAGTGAGCTGGTCACGTTCAAGTTATTAAGCAACCTCATACCAAGCTGCCTGGCTGCTGAAACAAAATTCACACAAGCAGTGAGTGATTTGGGCTTAGAAAAATGGGTGGCTGAGTGGTTTAGGAGTTTTCCTGTGTTAACCTTGGGTTTGGAAACCACATTTGTTTGGTGGTTCTGTTATGTAATTTGTGTCATAGGGAGAATCCCCTCAATCCAGGTTGGTGGGTTTAGGCTTCTGACTTCCAGCGCAGTCACAGGTGTGCGGACGGCCGAGTGCTCCACTGAAGCCTGCTTCTGTATTTCTTCCTGGTGACTTATCTTTTCTGCCACTTTTAAATGGTCTTTGCTCTCAGCTACTCCATTTTTGAATATACAAAATCAATCATCTTTGATTTTAAACCTATGCCAGTGCGATCCTCCTCTTGAAATAGATCCATCTGGCTCGATACGTTTTCATTCAACAGAAAATTAATTCTGGAACAGAAGGGGCTTTTATAATGCTTCGTATCCAGTGGGGCTATATGTAAAACCTTTTGTTTTCTGAAAGAGTTGACTAGGTATGGTTCCCATATTCAGAGGCCTACAAAACCCCAAATCAGGCTCCAGAGAGTCCTCTTGGATGGGTTCAGGGAATCAAGATTTTCTCCCGGGGTTCATTCTGAACCCGACCTGCCGAATAACCGGATCCTTTGTCTCCCTCTTTCTGTCATGCATTAAAAAATTTGCAAAGTGAGATGTTTAAAGCCTTCCTTGCGCAGCATGAAGAGCAAAGAGAAGATATACAGAAATTGGAGAGAAATGTTCATGAGCGAACAAAGTCATGGGGTAACTTTGAAGCTAGGGTGGTACAGGCTGGCGTGCCAGCGCAGGCTGAGCGATGCAGCCTCAGAGAAGGTGCTGATCAGTGCAGGGGGCATTTCTGCATATGTTACAGCACTTGGTGTTTAGGCAACTCTCAGCATTTAATTATGCTGACAAGAAGCTAGAGAATGAATGTTGTTGTCTTAGAGACACATTGGAGGTTGTGGAAGAATGAAACTGGTAAAATACTTTGTGAAATGCGTATTAAAATTGCTTGCAGTCAGTGAAGTAAATGTGGGATTGGTGAACTGGAATCGTGTCTGTGCGTGAGTCCTGCTGGGACTGCTGTTGCCCTAAGGAGAGGTGGAGCTTTCTGGCAGCGCAGCATACAACAGGTTGCTTCGGTAAAGTCCAGAGCAGTTTTTTGTCGCTGAACTGAAAGAAGATGCCTCTAATCTGTTTTGGTAATATTGCATGCCTGCTTTATTGGTAATATTGCATGCCTACAGCTGTTCTGTGCCAGACACAAGCGTCTGAGCATATGGTTGTGGAAGTAGAAGTTGATTATTTTCAAAAGTATTGCCATATACTGAACTGACAAATACCCTGTTTGATAAAATGTTTTGTTTGACATGCTGCTGCCGAGGCCATGTGGATTTGGGAACATACCTTGCTTTATATTCTTTTCAAAGCTGGGGAGAGGTGGGGGACACGAGAAGCACTTCTACTATAAATAGTCAGATTACTTTCTTAATAAATGCCAGAGGAAGGAAGCAGAGTTTTATGGAGTGCTGTGTGTCCCGTCATTATGGTGCTTCACCTATGTCTCTCTCCCTTCCTAGGGGAAAAGTGCTAATTTAGTGAATTGAGCATTTCCATATGAATTTTCCTTACCATGGTATCTTTACAGGGAAAGTGGTTTTAAATGGGGTTACAGTCATACCTCGTTAATTCATCGAGTCCCCAGTCTGTGGCCAAAAAGCATGCTCTTTTATCTCATAACCTGGTTCTCATCATCGCCTCTAAGACCTGACAAGAAGCATGTGTGAGCTCGTGGAGACAGGAACTGGGGGCTGAAGGAGCAGCTCCAGTGCTAACCTTTGAGAAAGTATTTAGAGCTGCTGAAATACAAGACTCATGCTAGGGAGACCTGGGCTTCCTTTTCTGCTGTGCCTTTGCTTTGCTCTGTAGCTGTGGCGCCGGCTCACCTCTCTGCTCTTTTTCTTCCCGTCCCCATATCTACCTAGCTGGGGGGGTCTGAGTCCACACTAATTTGTGCAGTGTCTTACCTAGCGGTGGTGTTCGTCAGTGGGATAAACAACAGCCAGATGTCCAACAGACCTAGACATCCTGTAATTACTGCAATTAGCCCTCAGAATAAGCACTTAGTTCCTTGAGCAGCAAAAACAAGAAAGCTGACTTTTGGGGGGGTTGGACCTGGCTGTGAATTCTTGGGGGGTCTCTTACAGCTCTGGTAGGTCTCTTGTGTTTGAGCTTTCACTGAACCTCTTCTCTCCGTAGGGGCATTTAAATTCTGCTTTCTTCCCAGATGTCGACTTTTGTGACACTTGCAGAAATGTGATTTTTGGAGACCTCTGATTGTCTGCCAAGCTTTGGCTGAAATTAGACCTAGTCCTCAAATTCTAACGAGCAGAGGTGCGCAGAGGCTATGAGAGAGGGAGGATTGGTGGGCAGATGCAGACAGCATTATCCCACAAACTGGTTTTCCTTAGCAAATCGGGCTAAAAATTGTATCAGCGACAAATGGGATTTTTTCTCATTTAAACACAAAGATAAAAATCAAATCCTAAGATTTTAAAGGAACCAAATGCTGCTTGCTCTGTTAATTGGAGATACGTTAATGTAAACATTTTTTCCTGTTTTCCTGCTTATTTAGGTAAATAACTATAGCAGCATGAAATTTCCCTGAGACTAAACCAGCATTGCAGGAGAACCTCTTTTATTTTTAGTTTCCTGAAATGGTAGACGCGGGTCCCACCAGCCTGTCTCATCACCTTTCAGTAGTGACTGAAGGATTAAAATATGCAAGGAGCAGGGAAAACGATGCTGTGCTGCTCTCTGCTAGGCAGAGTGAAGCGTGCCCTGCTGCTCACCTCCTCAGATACCTTCCATGGCCCAGAGGGCTCAGCGTGGGCTTTCACTGGGTGCTGGAAATATCTTTCTGCTTATAGGAAGTGTGGCTTTGCCCTGAAGTTTAAGCACAACTGTTTGATGCATCTGCTTTGTGTCCCTGAGCAGCAATGTGTCCAAACTGTAGGCTCAGACCTCCATTTTCTGCAATTCAGGTGCATTGCTCTGGTTCATACCTGTCTCTTCACTGAAGGATCTTCTCCGGTATAAAGGCACCTTACATCCCTGTCTTCACTTCTTTCTTTACTGTGTAATTTAGCATCTCATAATGCAACTGTAAGTACAAACCTGAGACACATCAGGGGACAGGCAAATTCATTCTTTTATGGAATTTCTGTGGAAAGGAAAGCTTGAAGAAAAAATGAGGCACTGAAAACTTGAATTTCTTTTTACATTGCCTTTGTTAAACCAGATAAGCACTGTTGCAGTCAGTGGAATTAGGGAGGTAGATTGGAGAAGTCTGACCACAGTTTCCAGAACTCAGCCATGAATTTATATATGGTCTGAAGTCTATATGCATGCGATGGCTTTAAACATGCCCTGTAGGTGGATCAAAGTAGCCTGCACTTGCCAAATGCACTCCCTTTGCCAAGCAAAGCCCACTTTGTCTTGGAGTAAGTTTGTCAGGGCCTAAGCAAGCTGTAGGTCACAGTCAATTCATAAAAATCCCAACATGCAATGAAGCCAATCTTGTTAATAATGAATTGGGTATTACAGCAATGCTGTTTTTTAAAGTGCCTGTAAGAGTGGATCGTAGCTTTCCCACTCCTGGAAGTCTGAGTCAATTTATCTTTATATCAACAATAAACCAGAAAGGGCAGAAATCAAACTATTCAATGTTTTTATTACTGCTTTTAAATAAAACACTGTGCCAATATTTTGCTAAAACATCACATCTTTATTTTCTCAACTTTATTGACAAATGCTATTTATTCTAATTTTTCCTTTTTGTTTGCAAAACTATCTCCTACTTTGATTTACTTTCTCCAGACAGTACAGTACCTGATTCTTTGTATTTTTCCCCACTACATTCCTAACTAATTATGTGCAATACCAAGGCACTTAAGAACCAAGTATGACTCTCAGCATTGTGGACTCCTTCTACTCCTACTCCCCTGTGAATAGGACAGAATCAGACCCTCAGTTTTGGCACATCCTGTAATAGATCTGCTATAAATTTGGTTGCCAATTTTTCTCACCATTGAGGACCCTCTGCATAGTAATTGTCTTCATCCATGGTAGCCATAAATTGTTGATTTGTAAGCAGTTTGGTTTAGATGCTGGGTTCTGGGCTGTGTTTTTGCTCTTTTAGACGTGTCCTGTGTTTTTTTTTTTTTGGACTGACCTCTCCTGCTGGTAGAAAATTAAATCAAATGTGTATTAAGAGGTTGATGGAAGGAGGCACTGCAGCCTGGCGTTGACAAGCAAGGCACAGCTGTAGTGTATGTTGACATGAGATACAAAAATAAAAGTGAAGGAAGAGGAGGAAAAGCAAAGATGTAGGTTCTATTTCAAACCAGGTTTCTGAGCTAAACTCCATGAACGGTCACAAAGATATGCCTGAAAAAGAGGCAAACATAATTCAAGAAAAATACTCATATCTACAGATGTAAAATAGGTAGGCTGTCAGGAAAATGACTGTGTTTTGAAGCCAGCTGTCAATATTGCTGTGTAATGATGCAAAGGAAAAGTATGCCACCTGTAAAGAGCCTGCACAACGATATCACAGTCAAAGGAAAATGGAGGAATTAACGCTCTCTCTGGCTCCTGTCAAAACCAGTATTCAAATTACCTGATTTTCAAGAGTGGGCAAGTTTCTCTGAAGAGATCTGATGGAAGTATTTACAACCTTGTGTCCTCAGTGGCAGCTGATCTCTCCTGTCATCTATTCCCAAGGAGGACTGCCTGATAAGCAGGGTGGGAGGCAGCAGATTGGGAACCAGTGCTGCTCTGACAGAACTGGGGAGCTTTTCAGGTCGTTTGATTCCCTCATTGTCCTAAAAGACACCAGATGATCACAGAAACATAGAACTGTAGAATGGTTTGGGTTGGAAGGGACGTTAAAGCTCATCTAATTCCAGCCCCCAGGGAGAGCAGTACATACAGCCAGCAGGTCTGTAGGCGTTGCGTTGTCTCTGTAATGTCGTTGCATTGCCATAGGTGGACTTGGTGACTAATTTCACAGTTGTGGAAAATTGAGATCCTACTTTGAAGCATAATGTGATTTTTGAGTTCCAGTAGCGACCATGGCTGGATTTAATGCTGTCATTCTCCACTGTGTAAAATGGGTCGAACAACAGGGAGCTTTTCAGTCATGCAAATGGCAAATGTTGTATGCAACTTTGTTATTGGGAAAGCTGTCTGTGCGATTATGTTAGTTTAATTTAATAGCAGGCTGTTTAGGTAAATGATTGGGGAGGCATATGAATGTCTGCAAATAATGTGGACAATGATTGCAAAATGATGCTGCAGGAGATGGGCTTGTCTGGCCCTTGTCGGCAGCTCACCAAACACCCTTGAGCAGGGAGAAAAGTGTCTTGCTTAGTCTTGGACACAATCCCTCTGAGACACAGCGGGTGCCTGGATGAAACCTGGGCTGAAAGGAATTAATTTAGCAGGCTTGGCAGTATCAGATGCGATGCAGCTTTTGATTAGATTAGCCTTTAATATCAGCACAATAGAGCCTAGAGTAAGATAAGCCTACATAGGACCTGAAGTTTGATATGTTTTTTGAGATTCCTTGTGTTTAAAGATAATTTCTTCCTTATGTATCCCAGACCTGTGGGATTTACTGCTATAGCCAAGCTGGCCCAAAAATGGGCCAGTCAGGGATTTCTCACCCAGAATAATGGCAGAAATCAAAAGGGTGTTTTTAATGTTTAGGGATGTGTGGTCAGCTCCGTAGGTGCAAGAAAATGTCACTGCATCCAGTGCCAGCTGTGGGCTCTGTCCCCAGTCCTCGTGTCAGAATTCCCTTCCTGCCATCACCTGCCGCTTCCACTCCCTACCTCTGAGTCACACAAGCAAACTGCTTGTTTTTTGAAAGGTCTTTTGCTCATTTGTGAGATGAAAGCCCTTTAGCTTGGCTAGGAGCGGTCTTGTTCCTAAAGCTAATTAAACTGTCCCAAAGTTTTAGCTCATGTCCCTTAGGGCTTTCAGGAGAAAACCCCTTCCCTTTCTCCAGAATGGTTCTGTTATTGTGTTAATGATCAGTTTCTCCAAGAGTTCTCACCTCTGTTTCCCTGAAAAAATTAAAGAAAATTTAATATATTGGTAGAGATGATCCATTCCATGTGAGTCAGTGACACTCTGACCGTGACAGTGCCAGAGAACTCATTGCTGCAGGAGGCCATTGAATCCAGTATTAGTGGCTGGGCTTTCAAAGGGAGCTGGGTAGTTTTAATCCCCATTTCTACCTGTCTGAGTTAAGATAATGAGGGTAATCTAATATTATGCTTCAGGGCTTTAGTTACATGCCTATGGGGTTCAGAAGAGAACTCTGCTTCCAGGGACTGTGCAGAGTTTAATTGGCCAAGTGCTTTATGATTTGTGTTTCACTTCCTCTGAAGCCTCAGGTATTGACTGCTGCCAGAGGCCAGATACCAAACCGATGACACTCAGATTTTGTTTCCTTTTAATATCAATGGGCTGCCGGGCAGCTACCCCAACGTTTCAGCCCCCGTTTTCGTAACTCCAGATTTATGCCATCACCAGAGGAGGAGTTTTCTGGCTTTCCTCCAAAGCCCTGAAGAAAAAATCCATTTTATGTATTTCACCAGCACAAGCCACAAGTCAGCTGGGATTTTAAAACTTCTAGAATAATCTTGGTATCTGTTATTTATTTAAAGAAAGCAAACTGATCTTTTGCTGTGAATGAGCTTTTTGATCATTAAAATTAAAATATAAAAAAAAATCATAATCACTGATATTTAACTTAGAATTTTGCATACGGGATAGAGTCATGTTTTTTGTTTTTTACTCAAAATTTAAGTTTAGGAATGTATCATATCTCTCCCCTGTTTAAGGATTCCTGCTCTTTGGAAATTGATTTTACTTATATCAAGGCTCTAACAAAACTCTGGCATCTCCCTTACTATCTATCAGTTTGGGATCGACATCCTACCTTACAAATGGACTTTTATCTTCATCTCCAATGTCTGCATAGCTCCTGTTTCTTGGTCTTTCCAGTCATCAATCTGTTTATCTCCTCCTGAATTATCTGCTGTAATTAGAATACATTTTCTCCTCTCAAGGGGAAACCAGCTCCAAATGAGTATTCTATAAAAGCAATTACTTTTGATATTAGATATCTGTACATAAAAACACAGTATTTCTTCCAATTAAAAAGCACTAATGAATTCTGTGTCCAGAGAGGGGAGTAGCCTATGCAGTGCTACTGTTTCTGCTGAGCCAGTGAACAAAAAATGAGGCTTGTAAAAGGCTGCCAAGTCACTTCATCCCTCTGCCTCGATTCAGTGGTCTTATCACAGAAAAATGTCTTGGAGGATTGACAGTCACCTGTGGACGAAGGTTGAGAAACAATATTTTAGTCTTCCATTTGAACAGAAAGAACGGTCTGGAAACAAGAGGTCAAGGTACAAAAACACTGCCACCTCCTAGTTCCTAGGGCGAAAAAGTTGTACAGTAAGAGCTTCAGCTTTGCAAGAAGTTATTGTACTTTTTCCTTTTCAACCCATCAGCCACGGGATACTGTTTGTCTTCTCCATGCTGCATCTTCAGAGATACTTGGTGCTGATACTAGATACTAGGTGACATAAATCTTCCAAGCAAGGAAGCAGCAAACTTGATTACAACTATAAAAAATGAGACTGTGTTTTGGATTTCAGATAAATGGAAGTGCTGGAGTCATTTAAATTGGATGGAGTTTTGTTCTTTACTCTCCTCTTTGTAAAGAGTTGGAGCCGGTGTCCCTGCGGAGTGTGATTTGTTGGATGTTTCTGTATGTAAAACTAAATCGCATTCACCTACATCATTCATCCTAGCTCAGAAAGTAAGCACCTTTGGTAGGGACAAAATTCAGATCAGTTCCCTGGGCAGCAAATCTTAGATATTAGGTAGGTTTGTTGAGAGGTGGTGTCAGAAGAAACTGATTTGGGATATGGAAAGTTGAGAGACGCAGAAGTAAGGGCCAGACGCTGTTTAACATTTAGATCGAGTCATGAGCCAGACACTACTGACTCCTCATGATGAGTACTACTCTTTACAAAGTTGACTGAAATAGTTTTAATGGTGAAATAGTTTCAAAGATGACTTCCTTCTGGATACTGCAGATCCTTGTGCTTGCAGCTGCACAATGGTTTACTTTTCCAGGTTTAATTTTGATGCGCTGAGCTGCAAATACATTTACCAACATCTTTATGTCTGTGGGACAAAACGATTTTTGGATATTCTCCAAAATGATAATTTCAGAGAGCCACTCTTTAGCTATGATCATTTCTTCATTAACCAGGGTTTGTGCAGTACTGGTTGGAGCCAATGAAAGACACAGATAGCTGTTCCTGGCAAATTTTGGCATGGATCCCTCTGGCAAAAATAAAGCGCACAGTGTGGGAGAGGAGAGAAAAGAAAGCACAGGCTATAAAACTTGTTCAGCATTTTGGCAGAGTTAGGGTGCTGTTGCAGGATGGAGAAGAGAAAAATACCATCCTATATGTGATGCCATTAAGAGAGCCCATACCATTAGCATCTGCGAACCTCACAGGAAATCACTGTGTGGAAGATGCTTCGGTTTTTGCTGGAGTAGGCCTGTGAAAAAAACTGAGTTTTTAAATTTCCCTGCTAACCACAGCAGGCAGTCACTGTTCTTGGTTTCTGGTTCTGCCACCGTATCTTTTGCAATCCTGAGGAGATCCTTAACCTCATTTCTGCCCAAGGACAGGGAGGATGACTTCTTCCAACCTCAAGGGGCATTGGGAGTCCAGCCTCAGTGGTGTTCAGGAAGCACTATGACGTTTCAGTGACGGTTAAAAAAGAGCTCCAAGTACTGTCCGTACAGTGGGGGCTGCTTTGTATTTAGTAGCCCAACGAAAGGGCATGTGAGTCAATCCAAGCTTGTGCACGACTGAGCCTTTCTCTGATTTAAACATGGTATTTTGGAAACCATTTTCCTCATAGTTATTTTTAGGGCTCACTAAAATGGAGCTATAAACATCAAGACAACTAATGAGCTGAACCTGGTCTCGACTCTATGAACCTTTTTATTTTCACTCAAAAGATAAAACTGGCAATGCTAAAAGTCAGCTTTGTCGATCTATGTAGAGTTACTATTGCCCCTGATCTTTTATTTTATTTTTTTGATTGTTCTTGGTTAAACAAGCATCTAAAGATTTTTATCGCCTTCCATGGTATGCAGACATGTTTTCAAGTGAGAGATCGGAGTTGGAAAAGGAAGGATACAACTGTTATATTGATGAGTTTTATGTTTCCTGTTTAAAAGAGAAGTGTTTCAGGAGTTGCAGGTAAAACTGCTGGGTGACTGTGCCAGATTTTTTTTTTTTTTGAAGGAAATGGTTTATTCCCTCCTTTTAAGGTGCTAGGAACAGCATAGTTTTCTGGAGCTATTCTAGAGTGTAGCTGGTCAAAATGAAGAGTAGGTAAAGAGCCGCAGGTGCTGAAGGGGAAGGTGACCTTGCCAGAAGTGGCAGGAGGGCCAGGAAAAGGCTCTGAACAGCTCTGTGCTATTGTGAATGTGGGCATGTAATTATTCTCAGTTGCTTATCTTTATTTTGAATTGGCAAAAGGTTAATTATGTCTGAGAACCTTGGCTGAACCTGATTTACAGCTGCCCATAATTGTGTTGCAAAAATATATATACATATTTTAAAAAAAAGACTAAAATAGTCACAAATGTATTTTGATCCTGCTTTTGCCGTAGTTTCTCACGTAAATCTCTTCAGTAATTTTCCCATTGTGACAGGATTTATGGTGAAAAATAGAAGGTCTCTTTTCTTCCTAGAAAATTATGCATCCTGCAGAGTAATTAATCTAGTTAAGAAACTAAGACTGGTTCATTCTGCTCTCCATTCTCCCAGCAATTTCTGTCATATACAGAAATCTCTGCAGTGAGAACAATAAATTTGAAATGAATGACAGACACTAATTATTTCTGACCTCATTGTCATCTGCGGCATTGAACTGGGTATGAGTGATACCAGCGTACTGGCTGTAGATCTTCTCAGTCTAAAAATTTAACGAAAAGACAGCTTTAAAAATAGCAGTTCATTGGGCACTGCTAGTGTTGTTCCCCCTCTCCCCTCTCTGCCCATCACGGTTTCAGAGCTGAGTCAGCTGGCAGTGGGATTGCTGTCAATCCTTCGCCCTGACAAGAGCTGCCCCGTAACGCCGGCAGCACCGTGGATGTGCCCTGTCCTCAGCAGCTTCGCAGGCTGGAAGAAATGGGAGAAATTCACACGGGAGAAATGGGTGCTAGTTACAGCCACAGGGAGACAAGTCAAATGTAAGAGGAGGATCTGGAAGTCTGCAGCAAGCTTTAAAAGAAGAAGAAAATGGAGAAGATTCCCTGTCTGATCTGCTTGGGTTAAAACCCAGATATATGCTGGGAATTGAACCAGAGGCACTTCCCCATCTGTCTTTTTTAGGTTTTGTGTTCCCTGTCGTTGTAGGACCTGAACACCCAGCATATGAAATCAATAGCAATTGTCTCTCTGCCCAGCAGCAGTATTTCCAGAAACGTATCCTTTTCCCTGTTGTTCCAGTAGGTAAGACCCTTGGGAATGAATTCTCCCACGGGCAGTCCTTGAAGGCTGCCTGGGTTTTCACCGAGCAGAAAAAAAAAAAAAACCAGGACCCAAGGCGCAAATGACTTTCCCTTTACTGACTCCCTGTCTTTGGCAACTGACCTATGCACCCTGTGGGAGCATGGTTGTAGCGTGTTCTGCTCCTCCACACCCTCCTGGGTTTCATTCCCATGTTCTGCCCCCTGGAAGGTCTCTGAGGAGATGGTTCTGCTCAGCAGCCCCAAACCATGGGGCGTTTGAGGGGTGAGGTCCAGAAGATGTGCTGCAAGGGGTCTTATCCACCAGCAGCCTCTGCCTCAACCAAACCTGTGGACACTGCTCCCCATCACCTTTCTCCTGATCCCATCTCTTATGACCTTTCTTTGAGAACATGCTGCTGAGCTGATACCCCTTTCTATTTACTTATTTTACCTTCATAAAAGGCTGACCAATGCAGGTGACTGTGGGTATGGGGGTTAGGGAGTTACGGTCTTGACTTAGGTAGCCAGAGGGTAAAGCACTCTATCGAGGAGACACTTGCTGAAGCAACAGGCAACCTTTTGAGAACAAAAATGCTATGCAGATGTTATTGTATGTGAGAGTCACATTGTGTCTAGCTAACCATCCAAGCATTGAATAACATTGCCTGTAATTGCTGCGCTTAACACACACACATTTATAAATTATACTGTATTCATTGCTCCTGAGAACTTCTGGAGACGATGTAGTGCTTTTCTTGCAGAATGGAGCAACGCAATGTAATTTGTCTAGTTGCTGCCATATCAATGCTAGCGCTTTGCTATAATAATTGCAGGTCAGTTAAGCTAAAATTTGGGTAATAGAATGGGGAAAAAACTCACAGCAATGTGTTCTGAGAGCAAGTCAGATGATGACTTTTTCCTAGAAGAAATCAGATTAGCAGCATGAAGAGCTAGAATATCAGATTTAGGAGTGAAGTATACAAAGTAATTGTCATTATGCATGGTTTGGAAGGCTATCTAGCTATTTCTCTCATAGGAGAATTTGCAAGCGAGCTGCTTGATGCCCCCTGTGTGTTGAAAGTTTCATTCCCCTCTTCCTTGTGCCTTAAAGATGCAAGCATTTTGTTCTGTAAACTGCAGGAACGGGTAGTATAAAGAATGAAGTTTTCAACTACTGGAATTAAATCATTGCTTGAAGCCAAACAAGCATGCCACATCTTGGAGTCCCTTTCATCAAAGCAGGTCAGTTAACTTTAATGAAGTCATCTTCAATTTGCTTTGATGTAACATCAGAACCCAGCCCAGATGATTCTAAACGATCAGCAAATAAATTTCCATGTTGCAGTCTTTCAAGGACATAGGCTTAATGAAGTATCTAGCTTTCTGGATTCTTTAGCTTCTGAAGTGCCTAATTTGACTCCCTTTTAATAAGGCCTGTTTGCTCTTTGGGGGTGGGGGAGGAACTGCTGACTTTTCTTGGCAACTGAGCCCTCTTTAAATGCCATATGTAAGAGGAGTAGAACAGGCATGCAGCATCTCTATTTTCCATTAGTGCTGTAAATCTAAGACCGTGTTCTGCAGGAAGATGAGGTTGCTATGTTCTTCCTTTTGGGAGGGGAGAGATCTGGAGTCTCAGACATGTCATTTCTGTAATTACTTGAGTAAGGACTAGTTGTCAGGCCAGGGATGGCAACCTTAGGCGCTTCTCTTCTAAAGAAAGTAATGTCAAACACTAAAGCTAGTCAAAGTGCCAAATGGCCTCTCATCCTAAAGTGGAGCAAAAGGGAGAAACATTGTAACTTCCCTCAAAATGAAGCTCCCTGAAATACTTTCAGAAATATTTAATGTCTTAAAGTGCTTCATTTCATAAGGTCAAAGGAGTTTTGTTATTTGAAATCAGTAACTGCAACACAGCTCTTGAAAAGTTAGTCATGTTTCAACACAAACCATGGCTGTCTGTTTCTTTGCTCTTCAGGCAGGAAATTGTTTCATTAGAGGAGTCACAGCCCCTAAATACTCGAAATATCATGATACCCATTTTTTGCTTACAGCTTCCTCCTTTTCACAACCCAGTTGGAGACAAGATTATATCAATTCAAAATTGTAAGCTTCCCTTGTGCTAGTTCCTCTCCGTCCCTGCAGAAGGCAGAAATATAATACCAGCTACAGGTTGATCACTAACGTTACCCTAGTTATTTTATGATGATTGCTGAAAGCAACAATGGGAGGTTCTCAGAAATTTTCAAACCATTTTTAGTGGAAGAAAGATTCATAAGGTACATTTCTACAGAGAAATGTGAGCAATAAAAAAGAATAGTTTGGAATGCATGAAATAAATCTGTTCAATTTTCAGGGGGAAAATACTGTTTTTCAAGATATCATCTTGAGCTAACATTAGTCATTCAGAGTAGGAGCTCTTGGTGAGTTTATGCATTAATGGGAAACTGTAGGTATCATAATATTTGTAATAATTAAAACAGAAGCAGTCAGGACTGCACCAGAGGGTTACAACCAGTATCGTAAGTCCTGGCCAGATTCAGCATGCTCAGTTGTGGCTCCTAGTAAGCAGTGATTCAACGCAGTGCTGTGATTCGGATTTGTCTCTGAGCGAACTGCTGCCAGTGTATTCAGCAGCAAACTGTGACTCATGAGCTAGCGCTCGTGGTCAGAGGTCTGGCTTAACTCTGTTTTTCCTGAGAAAGGAGAAATCAGGCTTTCAAGCGGGCTGAGGTCAGTCTAAGATCACAAGACTCTTACCCCCCTCTGCTTTTGCACAGAGGAGGAGCATGGCTGAGCCAAGTATGCAAAGACTTTCCAAATGCTTCTGCAAATACCTCGAGACAGTTCCATCATTTCAAGAGTAGCATAGTGCAATGAATGAAAATTATATAGATATCTGAAATAATCATCATAAACTTTGGAAACTTTTAGCTTACTTATTTTGGAGCTTTTGCATTAGATCCAAATTGTCTGAGTTTTAGTGGTTTGTGTTCTTAATTCTGTGTGATTTATTTTATTTTCATTTATTTAATTTAATTTATTTTTTACCAAAAGGGTGATGAGTTAGAATAGTTGCTGTGCTGGGACTCCACTCAGTCCCTCTGAAATGATATCTTGCATTCTTCTTGTTCATGTTGTGACAGTATACAAACAGTTTCCTGCTTGTCTTTTGGGTTAGTTCCATGCATTACTGGAGGAAAATGTGGCTGGGAGAGGAAGGCAGCCTACGTGGCCTGGGAGGAAGAGTAGTCACTAAACAGTGGGAGGGCTCTGTTTTGCATTACCAAACACTGGGGGATGAGTTATCAAAGGTGGTCCGAGATCCCAGTTTGGCACTGGGACTGACTGAAGAGTACAGCTGTCTACTGATACGACATTCCCTTGCCTTGAGTGTACCTTTCATTTTTACTGGCATTTTGTTTCACTTACAGCTTTGAAGAAGTTCATTGGTGATTAAACATCAGCATCTCAATCCCAGTGGCTTGGTGCTTTGGTCTTTTCTCTCTGTGTGTCCCAGCAAAACTAAACCTTGTAACAAGATTCTGTTATAAAGCTTCATCTTTCCACCTTCCTGTCGTGCCTGGGTAGCCTGTGGGGTTTCTGCTCATCATTCTCTGCTTGATCTCACTTGCTAGTGACACCTGGAGCTCACCTCCCACACACCCCTGTAATGAGACCGTGGCTGCATGAGCTCCATGTTTTCCCATCTTTTCAACAATTCACTAGGCTTGAATGCTTACAGCTGTCTGAATTTTTCAAAAGCGTGGCCATGGCAAGGCTATTTTTCTGTAGGGCTCCCTTGTTTTCCTTCTTCCCTCCTTTCTAGTCCTGCTAAGACTCATGACTTGCTCTGAGACAGTTGAGCATTTCAATATATGGTGATGTGAAATACGAAGAAGGCATCGAAGACACAGGGAAGATGTCCTGACTTGGGATCGCTGCAGTATGATGTATGTATGTTAGTAGGGAATGCCTGAAATTCAGTACCAAAATTCCTAAGTACCTAAGGTACTCAGTCCTTTTATGTTCAGGCAGACTCTTTGTAGTTCTGTATTTAACCCTAGCATGAGATTTCCTCATAAGCATCTATAGTAGAAAATGCTAACTTTACTCTCTCAAACCACTAATGAGCCGCTGTTCCTCTCTTCTGTCCTTCTGTGGTTAAACGGAGATGATGGAGCTTTAACAAGTGAGGACAGTGTTAGCGATGAGATGCAAGATAAATTCCTGCATGCGGGGCTAAATTGTCACAGACCTTATTGTGACTTGGAGGAGCCATTCTCAGCTTTGTGCCGTCTCGTTTGTCTGTTGCTAGCAAATGTTGACAGTTTTTCTTTTCTCTGCCCTTCTCTCCCCTGTTTAATTATTTATTTGAAATATTAATGTATTCATTTTGAAAAATTCTTAATTTGGAAAATGGTGAGCAGGTCAAACTCTAATTGTTTTGCTCTGCATTGCAGATGATTTGGAGGATATTTACACATTTTAGTATGGTATCCCGAAGACTATTATGAATAACTTTTTAGCTTATAATGACTTGTTGATAGTCAGCCTTTTGGAAAGAAAAGCGTTGACATTAAACATAGGGTATTTGAGGAACTTATTTTTCAGAATTCAGCACCAAATTAAATGCCTGTTGCCATGGAAGATGTTCTTGGCAATGTGATCATATGGACATTTTAAACGTCTGTTTCATTTTGTTTTAAATGTATTTTTGAGTTGAGCAGTAATATAGTAGTGAATAAAACCTATCAGATCAATTGTTGACTGGCTAATGTCTTAGCACTGAGCATTGCTGGGTTAATTGTTTTATGTCAAGTGTGTCCAAACTTTCTGATCCCATAAACTTTATAGAGCTGAGTATCTTACACAGTATGCATTTTCCACTTGGCATAGATCTGTAGGACAGAGAAGATCTGGAGCAATTCCAATTTCTCCCCATATTCCTTTTCCATCTCTCCTGAGTATGTGAACTTCTGCTGGACTTCATAAGTGATCTAGTTTGTGTAACGTCTAGTGGTGGTAACTGTCATTTGAACACACTCAGCAGGGAGGGTGCCTAACCCACAGAACAGGCCAATATGGGAAGTGGTGAGTTTGGTAACAGTTCCCTAAGACCTCTTAATATGAGTGTGTTCTGATTTTGCATGTTTCAAATGCAGATACAGTGAGATGAAATCAAGGATAATTAGGCATTTTGAAATGTTTGGAAACAAGATTCCTGTTTCCACGGAATTACGCAGGAAAAAAGGGAAATTGTGAAAGCTGATAATTACTTCTTTATAGTTTGTTCATTTGTAATTATGCAGTGATAATGCAAGATGTATAGATATGGGCTTTGGTTTGAAAAGCTGAGGATAATTTCCGCAGAGTCATGAGAATTTCAGATCTGGGTTTTATGGGAGTTCAGATCTTGTTTTCTAAAAACTTCTGAGGTTAGATCCATTTCCTTTATGTTATCATTCAATTTTTTTCTTCCATTTAGGTCTCGCAAAGCCCATGGGATTAGTTGAAGGTCCAGGAGGCTTGGGCCAAGGAGGAATGGCTGCTACCCTGAGAGATGATAGCCA
Organism: Anser brachyrhynchus; assembly: GCF_964034855.1. NCBI lineage: Eukaryota > Metazoa > Chordata > Aves > Anseriformes > Anatidae > Anser > Anser brachyrhynchus. The sequence goes on along the minus strand of NC_137710.1, from coordinate 6,885,057 downwards.
TGAATCAGAGACTAAATATGAAGAATATGGCTACAACGCCCAACTCAGTGACAGGATATCTCTGGACAGATCCATCCCTGACTACAGACCAAAAAAGTAAGTTGAATTCCACATTATTATTACAGCAAGTGATGGATTGTTGTTCTCTGGACCCTTGATGACAATTATTTTCTCCACATCCCTTCCTGGTTAGCCTGACAACATTTAGTCGTAGAACCATTGGGGTTGGAAAAGACCTCCAAGATCATCTGATCCAACTGTCCCCCAACCACCAATATTACCCACTAAACCATGTCCCCAAGTACCACATCCAACCTTTTCTTAAAGACCCCCAGGGACGGTGACTCCAGTTTAGTGAAAATTAAAAAGACCAACTGCCATCTCAAGCATGAAGTGCTGCGTCAAATGCATAGCTAATTCTGTGAGTAATGCATTAATACGCACATTCAAGGCCACAGATCAAAAATTACTTGGGGATATTGATGTTCGTTGGGTTTTGTTCACTTGGAAAAGGCCAGGTAAGACAGCTGAGCCCACCGTCAGAGCTGGCAGCCTTAGTCTGCTTCTTGTAGTCAGGTGCCATGGAAGGTGGGGCAATGATAACAGGTACTTTGTAGACACTTAAAACAAACAAATAAGAACAATCCCTAGCAAATCTGCCTGTTCTTTAGTTGCACTTCATGTTCTTAGATTTGCTTAGTTGGAGTCTACTGTATGAAACATAAAGTGTAATTCATCAGGGTCCTGTAATTGCAATTAGATTTTTTTGTCTTTGGAATGTGTGTATATTTTTATTCTAGTGTTATAGAATTCACATGCCTGGGTTATGTTTGACAATGGAATTTTATGTTTAAGATTTGTACTGATTTATTGTGTTTTTTATAAAATGCCTTTCAAATCTTCTATGTTTGTGGAGTGATGCATCTTCCAGATGAGACATCCTCTCTGTCATCCTATGAATGACAATCAGTAATGTCTTAATGCAGAGGAGATCAGCAGCAATGCCTAGTTACTCTCAGGAGACAGAATTGAAAAGAATACTTAATTAATTTCTAATAATAATCTTCAGTTTTAAAAAACCCACTGGGGCTCCTAGACACAACTGAAAGTTAAATAAAAAAATATCTTATTAAGTGGAGAGAAAAGTTTAGCCAAGCAAAACAGCTGTGCTCTGTGAGTAGATTGCAATTGAATTAGGATTTTAGGCAGTTCAAGCTGCCAAAAACAAAATCCAGCAAAACAAAACTTCAGCTTAACCACAAATTTCATTAGCTGTGTTACATATTAATCTAATCTCAGAAGTATTGACTCAGCATTAGTTTTCTCAGACGCTTGTTATACAGAAGAAAACCTAGATTAAAGAGGTGGCAAAGAGAAAAATAAAAGATACTGCTTATATGTCCCATTTGTGTCAATGTATCATAAAAATCTACCATGAAATAATCCTGGGAAAAAGGTAGTCTGCGGTTATCATGCAAATATTTGAGCTGCACATCAGAGCTGGTTCAAAGTCCCTTAAAATCGGTGTGAAATTTTTCAAGTGAACCTCAGCGAGGTTTGACCTGGCCTGTTGTTAGCTGCTGCAGTCAGGTGGATAAGAAATGAGAATGCTCTACCAGGAAATAGAAAATCAAAGGTTGCAAAGCTTGAATCTAACTCAGCAGCTCTGGGAAGGATGAGAGCGTTTGCAATGCAGTGATGTTTCACTTCAGGTTATACTCTTCCACAGTTTTACCTGGAAGCTTTGATGATTCATTCAGAGAAGCTGTTTGACGTGCTCGTTTCGGTAATCTTGTCAGGCCATGCTGCACGAGTAACTGAGGTACTGGGAGAACGGCCTTCCCTGTGGTGTTTAACGCTCTTGAGATGGTTCTAGTTAGACCTCGGTGCTGGAATCGAGTCTAGATACTTATGAGTTACATGAAAACCTTCCCGATTAAAATTCCTTTGAAAAATGAGTGAAAGTCTGGGGAAGGCAGAAGCTCTTATTATATGAAGAGCTTTATCCACTTGTACCAGAGAAGATTCAGCTGTCATTCGGTTGCCATATTCTATCAGAAATTTCTGCTGTCTTTCTCATGAGCAGCATCTTTATTTTTTGTCTCTGACACCTACAGATGCACACACAGTCAAATCCAGGCTCTCTTGGGAGCTCTCTCTCATGTTGAGAGGCAGTTTTTTCTCCCTACTTGTGGCACATATTTGCATGCCAGAGGCCAGAACAGTCAACCTCTTCTTATTCACTGTGTAGTACAATGTCTGAATGCTTACTTAACAGGTGATAAGTGTGCATTGTAGCCATAAGGCAAAGCTGAGTTTGACTTTCTGCGTGGTTTAGATACTCTGCTCTAATTCTGTACTGGAGACAACTAAACTACCAGATCTTTGAGATAAGCTTTAGGAAATAGCTATGGGAAAATCACTCTTTGTCTGACTTTGTATGCAGCCCTTCTCAGTCTGCTTGTCATTTATATTTATGTTATTCCCTCTATATTCCATTTTTAAAAAGGAAGGACTTTTCATTTTTAAGTTGAGAAGCAGGGTGGAATTAATGCCCAAGACAATGCATGAAGTCCATGGCCAGTCTGTGAGAAAACCAGAAAAAAAATCATCTGGGTTGCATAGACATGATTTATGAAAGTAAACATGATTTTGCTATACAAATATGGGACTTGTAATATACCAGGCTTAGTCTTCTTTTAGAAGAAATTTGATCAGAAATATCATCTTTTGGTTCATCTTGTCTTTGAACTCTCTGTTTATTTTTGAACCATCTTTGTCCAGTATCATCTTCTGGTAGAATAAGCATTTTCTCCCATCCTCTAGCATATCTTCAGTAAACACGCAGCAGTATAATTGCTTTTCAGGAGGTATTTTCATCCCCACACAGCAAATTAAAAAAATAATAATAATAATGCTGCACTAAAGAGGTGCACAGTCAGGCAGCGTGACCGAGAAGGCTCCGAAATTGGAATCACCTCCGTGTCCTTCCACTGCGGTAAAATTGCAAGCCCAGATGGGGAGTCAGGATGCTCTCAGGATGCTTTTCCCATGCACTCGCATCGTGCTCTGCCTTCCTACCTGCTGCCAGTGCAGATAATGCCCGGAGCTCAGAGCCTTTTCTTCAAGATAGGAATCGCTCAGTCAGTGCAGGGGACAACAGCAGATTTTGTGCATGTTGTGTTTGTGTGCCAAATCGGAGCAATGACAGTAAATAGCTTGCTTACGATTACAATTCACACAGTAATTACAAAATTATAGTATGATCCTAACATGGTGTAATAAATGTCTCAGCTTTTTCTTCTCTGATATTGCACCTCCCACAGTTTGAATGCTTGCCCTGTCTCTCTGCAGAATGCAGACAACCCTGGGGAAAACAGTTCAAAAACATACTGTGAGTTGATATTCCAAGCTATGTTTAGTTTCAAGAGACATGTAATATAGAGCTGTTGCAATTTTGTTTTATAAAACAATGCAAAGCCTCCCAACACCTCGTGAGTTTATTCAATGTGACCTTGAACAGTATTTTTCATCTTACACTGGATTTCATCTAAATCCAATGTGCTGATTTTAAAGTTGTGCTGATGATCTTAGCATATTTTTGTAATTCTTAAAAGTGACTTTTTGCCTTGAAGCATCTGAGTACTGTGCAGCTGAGTGCTCTGAGAAGATGCAGGGGCCAAGTAGCAGGAATGAAGTGTGTTTGAGTTCAATGTGGAGCAGAATACTTGGGATTTGTTATGCTTGATGGATGAGTATGTACAAATGTTCCGCTAATAATTGTAGTATTGGAGTGACCTGAGATTTTGTTTCATTTACTCAGAGAAAAGGGGTCGATATCTTGTTGGTGTGTTAAAATACATGAAAATAAATGTAGAACAGTGGTCTAGTTGGTACTGTTATTAACTATATAAATTCCAGGGTAAATTTTATAGAAGTACTTATGAAATCTACCTTAATGCCAAAAGACTTTTGCAGGATTATTTTTGTTACAAGGGAACTCATAATGCTTGTGATGGGATTATTTTCATCCTGTGCCATATAGGCACATACCAAGCTTGAAAAAAATTTCTCAAGGAAATGTCAAAAGAAGGTAGGGGACAAGGAAAGTAGTAAAGGTCTCTGCATGTCCCTGCTGCAGCCCCATTTTTGCTCCCCATCTGCTAAATTTTTTCAAGGGCTGTGCCACTATGGAAAATATGTTGTGGACAGCTCAGAGCGTTTAACATCCTGACCTCTGTTCTCAGCAGTGACGTATCAGCAGGACTTTCTAGCCCTCACTAACATACCCTATTTCCTCTGCGCAGCAGAGAAGCCTCTCTTGTAAGGAGCAGGTTATTTTTCCCCTGGAAGCACATGGCTAGGCTAGGGCTTGCTCTGTGATTCTCTGGGTTATTTAATGGTCAAATGTCATCGGATTCAATTCCATTTATGTTCTTCCATATTCAGAATGAGGGTTGTGATGACATGAACCTGAGTAATAAGCACAGATAAAGTCAGTATTGTCCAGTGGCCCTTCTGTATATGCATGGGGAAGCATAAGCACATCTATCTGTATCAGCTGACTCTACCGATGTGTATAGATGTAGAATGGCCTCAAATCCTACCATGGACATGCTGTGAAATCTGCTAGGCTGCGTGCATGCTCTTCTTACCATAATGTCAAAGGGACAGTGTTTGATTAGTCAAAGATAGGTCTTGAGCAACACAGCCGAAATTCAGACAGATGTCTCACGCAGAACAGAAGTGCTGAGTCAACCACCTAAATCCCTGCTTAGTTGTCTGACTTCAAGTGATTTAATTTGTTAGGGGTACTGAGAGCAAAGAGAGAGAGCAGGGTTAGCTGGGGCGTGCTGATTTGGTATAACAGGCTCCAGAAATAGCTGCAGCCATCCTCTTACCTATAAAACCCCACAGGATTTCATCCAAAGTCCAGGGGAAAGCCCCCCAAAATTTCCAACACTGTTTATTTTGCAATGTGGCACCCTGGAAAACTGGGAAGTGTCAGATAACCAGATGTTTTAGATGTAACCATCTTCTCTCACGTTAACCTCAATTCCCCTGTTCTTTTTGGTGCATGGGCTGGATTGCAAGAGGTTGAATTAAGCAGGTTGAACACCTGTAAATCTGGCATTCTCTAACTTTCTAACACTTGACTTTGCAATTTAAATAACTTTTGGGGGTTGTCTGCATGCAGGCCACAGCCACACATACGCACACATGCACTTGTCAAAACCACTTGCTGGGATGCATTATGCATACTTCTGAGAAAAGTTAATGTGATCCTGGAGCTTCCATAAGGGCTAAATTGGCTTTTACAAGAAATTGTCGCCGCTTGGTGAAGATCTTTAATTTAACTGATCTTTTCTGTGCAACTTGATGCCGAGTGCATTGTGGCAGTTCAGTGCTGATAATAATACCGATATATGGATTCAGTCTGCTGGCGCTATCAGCCAAAGAAAATATTTCTTTGTGTTATGGTCATGGATGTTTGTACTGAGAAAATTCAGCCCTAAAGAACAAACTTATTAATGCTGAGGCAACTCAAGTCTGTAGCCGTAAAAAGCAGAGGAATCCAGGTCTTGAGGAAATTACTTTCATTTATTCAGCTCTTGTATAGAGGCGAGCATTTCTGTAGCTTGCTATAGGCATTTCACAATAGCAAAGGGATTGCATCTCTGATGCTCTGAAGTGTAATTAACGGTTCACTCCACACTATAACTAAGGAAAAGCTTTTTTAATTACCTATCAGAAAGGATTCTGGAATTGATCAAATAGTGCTATCAAGGGGGCAGACTTAGTAAATAGACATCTGATTTGTTCATTCAAGGGTTTAATAACAGTAGCTGGTTCAAGGCCAGTCGCTAGAAAGCAGCCTTTCTGTACGAGATTGCCCGTCAGTGGCTGGGGAGCTCAAGCCTTTGGAGGGTGCAGGGAGCTCCCCGTAAATTTTGACCCTTTCTTCAGGCTCATAGAGGTCTGTGGGCTCGCTGTGATTTTTGCAGCATCCGTCAGCAGCTCTCAAGCCACATTACACGTGCGTTTGCAAGCTCTCTGTTGCGAGGGCAGGAGCAGTGGTCTGGTGCCATGGCCCCTGCTCGAGGCTGCTGGAGCGGGCAGCTCCTCTGCCCGTCCGTGTTGGACAGCCCTGCAGGAGCAGGGCAGGGAGGCAGATGGCTTTCGAAGAGCATCAGCTTCTGGATCAGTGGATTGGAGAGGGCTAGACCTGGTGCTGTTTGATTTTCTCCACCTCTGCAGCTTTCTCTGCCTCATGACCCACTTTTCAAATCCTCTGGGGACACCGGGTGTTCTTCGTGCTGCTTAGAGAAACGACAGAAGAGTCTCCAAATTAAAACAGACCTTTAGGATTCTTCCCAGATTAACCAGAGCGCGATGTAATGGGCCCCTTTGCAAGAAACATTTGAATTGGAACAGATCCATAGCTGTTCAGGAACCAGAATTTCTGATTAGCAGAAAATGGCAACTTAAAACACACAAAACCTGCAAATATTCTGTATCAGGCTGAACATCTTCTATAAATGATAAATTTACAAAATTGTTTGGACCAATTACACATCTAGATTCCCTTGAAAAATTTAGTTTTAAAATAATGACTTTTCTATCAATATTCTCTACCAACACTTTCAGATTAATATCAGGTTGAAGTGAAGTAAAACAGTAGTTGAAATTAAACATTTCCTTTTTTCAGCTTGGTGTTTCACAATCACAGTGTAGGCAGAAGCATATTTTAATTTAAGTGAGGCTTCTTTTTTAATGGGAAACTTTTCAACTTTGGGGTTTTTTTTGCACCCATTGCTAATATATCTAAAAAACCCTCTTAAAATTCTGAAAAGTCCCTTTTACCCATTCTGCTTGCAATTATGAAGCTTAAGCAGAGAAAGGGAAAAACAGACATAGAAAATGGAGTGGCCAGAATTATCTCTGGGCAGCAGCTTGGGCTCATTTACTGGAGGGGAATTGTTTAAGAGATGAAACTAACGGAAGTGTTTTAATTAGATCCCAAATCAATGTCCAGATGCGGATTTTGAACGGAGCAAAGGGAGCATGTGTGTATGTGTGCTCTGGGACTTTATACGGACCTCAGCCGGCCCTGCCAAGTTGCACGGGCTGGACGTTTTCCTCGGGCTGAGTCCCTGCAAAGAGCCCAGGCACCCTTGCACACACGCTGCCCTGCATGCACAGCCGGCACTGCAGCTTCCAGGAGGGGTGCTCCAGGTGGAGCTGACTTTCGGGCTTTCCGTTGTGCCCAAGAGCAGCAGGGACTGGTGTGCCCCAAGTAAATCCCGGTGCTGCTTTCTCTGCAAAGAGCTGGGCTCTGACCAGCTACTGCACAGCGTTCAGTGCTGTAGTTCTGACTCAGCTCAATTGGGATATCAGCTGACAGCCTAAATTTGCTCATACTGCTGCCTCTGGGCCAGTTGTGCTTATTTGTGTATCCCTCTCTATGCCAAAGGCTTATCGCTGCATTTTGAGATGTTTCCTACTTGGCCGCAAAGGGCTGAGGCTGGAACTGTGCAAGCCCACAAAGGAACGGGAAAATCACTTGCTCCTTTGGCTGGGAAAGGGGACTCCCTGTGAACCACAGATAGTACCAGCCAGACCCTGCACTTTACACCCAGTGCCCTGCAATTGTACTCTGACTGTGTAGCCCTCACTGAGACCCATAGTCGTGATTTGACTCTATTTATAAAGGTACTGTAAGTCTTCTCCCAGCCTCTGTTGGAGCATGAATATAATGATACATTAATTGGAATGTGGACTTAAAACTTTGTCTCCAGCACCTCAAGTTACCATTAGGTCTTTGAATATTCAGTTAGCTATTGAATTTCTCCAACGAGAAGACTGCCTGAGGATGAGACTAACACTATGACCACATTTTCCAATAATAATAAAACAAATCACTGAGTAACTTTCCAGCCAGTGTTTGGAGCCAGCTGATCATCGGGATGGTTCTCAGATTGCCTTTGCTTGATCTCGTACTGCCTTTTGCAGTAGGGCATGACCATGCAGTAGGACCATGAGAGTGCCCAGGCTGCACTAAAGTAATGCTCGGCTTTCTGCTCTGCTGTTCATAAGGGTGGGTGACCCCCCGGGGTACCAGAGTTTTCTGCACGGCATGGCTCCTAAGCAGAGCCGGGCTCCGTTCTGTGTCCATGGTAGCAGCGCTGGACACGTGGCAATATCTCGCAGTTATTTCTGATATGTAGTAGAAGTTTTCTCTGGCTTTTCCCATCAGATGCATTATTGATTCCCTTTTGTTTAATACTAGCTGGGCTTTCCAATTAAGTAGTGGCTTTAATTATACCACAAGGCGTGCAACATAGATCTTGATTATTAACACTAGTCCATTGGATAATGAAAGGAGGACTAGCAGGTCTAAATTAAACAGAATCATAAAGATGAACAACCTTTTCCAAAAATTCATCTTACATTCAAATGCAGTAATTTTCCTCTTGTTACATTTTTGCAGTGTCTTTGTGTATATTAATTGTTGAAGCCGAGTTCTGCATGACTGTCAGCATTAATAAATGAAGATTTAGTGGAGGCTGAATTTGATTAACTAGGGAGCATGAAAAATAACTGATTGCAGTGTGGTGTTTAAATGCAGTAAGACTGGAAGCCATTCCCTGCAATTTGTCTGCACCAGAAAGTACTGCTGAATACATGAATAGCTTACCTAGGTGGGTTGCATAACACAGACTAAAAATTAGACATATAATTTAAAGTGGTCAACTAGGCTGCCTTTATATTCAATGGAGGAGGAGAAGACATGGAAGCATTGCCGTAGATGTATGTAACGTCCTCTGAAGGTCTCTCCCTCAGGAACCTAGGACAGTCAGTTTGAATGTAGTTCCAAGTAAATCCAGTACAAAATGTTAACAACTCCAAGGCATAAAGAAACAAGAGGGAATTTCTGTATGAGTAACACATGTTGAAGAATGACCTTCCAGCTTGGGCAAGCTGACAAGGTCCCCACCCAGTGTAAGGCTGGAGGCAGCATGCTTTTCAGCTGGGAGGAACAGAAAGGATGACCAAGAATATGCTTTGCATCCTCAGTGTTTCTTACAGAACATAAACTAAATGTGTCTCGTGTGACCCACGCCCTTACAGGTGCCTTAAACACAGTTTAAGAGTGTACTAAGAGAGTGTACTAGTTTTCTGAACTTGAGAGTGACAATATTTTCATAGCAGGAGTATTTTCCCCTTAAGAAGAGTAATTGTGGGGGTGCCGTCCTTAAATTGTGTATGTATCTGTGATGCAGGAGCACTACTGAGGTCCAGCAGTGACTTGCAGCCGTCTGTAGTTGTGGGTTGGCAGTGTAGAGTTTTTCATTTCCCTCCCCTGAGCCTGTGGCTGTTGGTTGCGCGCTATCAGTGCCGGGAGAAAAGGATATTCCTGTAAATTTCTGAACTGTCATGTTGTGTTACATTCCCTGGTATTACATTACAGGATAAAAAGAGGTAACAGAACAAGCCAGGCAGTGAATTCAGGGCTCTATTATTATTATTTTTTCCTTTTATGTCGTCTTACCTGCATCTCTGTTACACTATACCTGGTATTCTTACAGCTTCGAAGAAGTTCTTCCTATGTCTTTAGGTGAAGTTGTTCCCCTTTCCTAGCTTAAAATGTGCAAATTTAGTTCAGCTGACAATAAGAAGTATGTATTATCTCCAACTGCCTTCTTGATGTAACATTAAAAATTAGCTGATTTTGGTACTTGTTTTAGTTGGATGGGTTTCACAGTATAAAAGAGTCAAGGTTTCAGGTCAAATAACATAAAGGTTTTTTAGTTGTTGTTTGTGTCTTTGCGATAAAAACACGAACAGGCCAAAATGTCAGACAATTTACTCTTCATCTGAAATAAAACTGAACTGTGGACTCCGAGTTGATGCTGTGTTTCATTTTAATAGTGTCACTTCTTGTTTTGCCCATGTCTCTTGTTTTGAGCGAATTTAGTGCTAATAAAAATGAGAGACTCTTAAAACTAGCCTTTGCCAGAAGTACTGGGCTGTCACAGTCTAGCAAACGTAAGCTCCCCGTCTTGATTCTCTTGATCTAGGTGCTTTCCAAGGTTTTGTTTCTCTGAAACAGCACCTGCCACTTGAAGTGTTTGATAGTTTTATGATGTTGAAGTATGGGGGCTCTATTCTCTGTTTCTCTAGCTTTCTGAAAAAATCTTGTCTTCTGTTGTATTACCTCTAAACTTTATGCTATGGTCTCAAAAACAAACCAGAGTCAAACCAGGTCACCTTGCCAGGTGGAGGTCTAATAGGCGCTTCCCATGTAGTCTGGGCACTTTTCCCTCAACTTCTACCAAACCAACTGGCTATCACAGTAAGAAACGATTGCTCAGCTGGAAATATGCCATTCTGACCTGCACCCTTTCGGCTACAAGAAATTCTGCAGCAGTTCAAAGTCCCCTCCTGGACACTTCTCCTGAAATGTGGTGCAAGCCCTGAGGAGCAGGAGCCCCAAGCCTGTGCCTCGATGCCCCTTTTGTAAAGCCAGCACCAGGCTGATCTCGGTCATCTCTGTTTTCTGGCTGCCTAGGAGTATATAAATGACCCTTGTGGTGTAGGCAGTTTGCAGCATAGGTTCCTAAGGCTCAGAAAACCCACTCTCTGTGTAAGTGTATAAGGGAAGGAGATCAGTGTGTGAAATGTGGTGTAAAATCAGATTCCTGATATCTGTGGTTCTTGACAATTTTGTGCGTTGGGAAGAACTGCCTTGTGAGCGCTGGGGAAACTCAACTGGGAAATTTAATTTTTCACACAAAGCTTGTGATGATACTTTAACAAGCTGAAGTGTGGTAAAGGCAGGGTTACTGGGGACAAGAAGAGCATTCTCTGTGTGCCTAGTATATCATCTTTTTCATTTAGTGTGCAAGTAAATGCTCTGTCTTAGAAAGATGAGTAGCCCAAGTTTGTAATTAATGAGTATTGGAGGCAAAGTTCCTCTTTGCCAAGAAAGTTGGTATGGGTTGCAATTCTAAAGGTAAGAATCTTCTGTGTCTTACTGTGACAAACTTTGGCATATACATTATTATATACGTGAAAATAACATTTGGAATATGCTGCAAATCAATGTTTCTTATCTCCCCTCCCCAGAAAGAAAGCTGGGAGGCCCTTGCTCAGCAGAAGGTTAAGGGTAGTGAGAGAAGAGGAGGCAACATTATTCTCTGTTTTCTGCAGAGAATTATAATAATACATCATGTAGGGATCACTTAAGCAATAACAAGAAGCCATTCAGTGGAGGAGAACAGCAGAGCTGGCTACCATGCAGGAAGACATCTCTCTCCTAATATGTCTGGATTAAACAGAGAAAATGAGGACAATTGCTATGCAGACATCAAGTAAAATCCAAATTCCCTCGGTCTAAGCAGTGCTCCCACAATTTTTAGTGAGTGCGTGTGGTGGGATTTATCAATGAGGCATTAGACACCTTTAAATTACAGGAGATTTCATCTAATTGTGTATTGCTTATGCAGAAAGCTCTCTGTCTCTCAGCTCCTAGAAATGAAACCCCGTGGAGCTGCATTTTACCTGTGCGAGATGCCTCTGGATTGTCAACTAGTTTCTTAATTAGTTTATTTGCTTCTTTGCTCCAAGGGATGAGTATATTATTTATTCTATGCTTCCAGACTTTTGTTAGTCTGCATTTATGTATTTTGTCTTCAAAATGACCTAGCACTGGGCTAGCCTCTAGGGTAGTATGAAACATACCTTCCTGGCAGAGATGGTAGTTCAGACTTGACTAGTGGTAAAATAATATTAATAGCAGCAATAATAATTAAAACAATACACTAAAATACCCTTGGGTGCTGTTGCTAAGTTAGACTGTACCCCTAAAATTCCAAAGGAAAGGCATAAATTTTAGTTATTTCTATCCACAAAGTGAACAGTTGTCTCATTCAGCAGCCGGAGAAAGCTTTCATCTCCTCCGTGGATGTTTCATTAGGACGCAGTTCTCCCAGAGGGTCATGGTGCAGTTTACATTAAACTCAAGATAAAAATGACATTGAAGCTTTGCTCCTGTATTTTCTTCACTGCCTGGAAATAAATACATGACCTACAGCTAGTTCGGTGGCTTATTGCCGTGGTGTTATTAACCCAAGTGTACCCAAGAGGCGGGGAATTTGTGTTCTGTTTGCTCGGAGAGGAGCACTCAGCTCCTTTGCCTGACAGATCAGGGAAACTGCGAGTCGTGGGGGGAAAGTTTCTCTACGAAAAGGCTTGAGCAAATAGTCTAGATGAAACAAGTTGAACGTGTCTGTCTATAGATAAGGGATGAAGAAGGGCATGGTTGTGAATACAGCTTCAGTCTGCTGGGCGGGCGGTTAATGGAAATGATCTGTTCTTCCACTGCAGAGCACTTAGTTCTAGGTTTCTTTCTGATGGCAAACTAATTTAAATCCTCAAACACTGAGGCTGTGACTTTAAAATATCTATTGGCCTATAGGAAGCAGGAAAAACCACCAGACAGCACAGAGTAAAAAAGGAAATCCACTCTAAGCAGACAGATTTGGGCAGGAGCAGTGTGTGAATACTTGTGGTGGTTTAACCTGGCAGGCAGCTGAGCACCACCCAGCCATTCACGCCCCCCTACACATGCACACAAGGATGGGGAGAGCCAAAACATCGGTGTGCTATCAGCATTATTCTCATCCTAAATCCAAAACACAGCACCATACCAGGAGGAAAATGAACTCTATCCCAGCTGAAACCAAACCAGGACAATACTGACATGCTACAAAGCCCATAGCTTCTTGGAACCAAGAAGATACTCATGTATGATCCTGGCCTGCTCAAATTCAAAATCACACTTGAGTATCTTGCCTGGTCTAGGACATGTGTCTAGTTTCTGTCAACCTGAGTGAAAAGAAATCACATGCTGGCCTGTTTTTTCTGAATCATGATAAGAGCTCATAAATATAAAAAAATCCCTATATGTTGAAGTGTTTTAATGCTATGAAGTGTGTGCCCTAGATATTAGCTTCACGCTAGACAGAAAATGTTGCTGTATTTTTAAAGAAATGTTTTTATTTCTAAATGTAACTAAAATTAAATTAAAATTCAAGTTTTCTGAAGTGCCTGAAATAATTAGAAGGTAAGAAACTTGTTAACATTTAACTTCTAAATGCGTGAAATTGTTCAATACTGTGCTGTTCACCTCTAGCTAGCCTCTAATTTAAACAAAAGCTGTAAAAGTGCAATTAGGCTCCAGTCCAATGAAGCACTTAAATATGTTCTTAGTTTTAAGTGTATGAGTAACCCTAGTGAAGTTAAGACATGCTTAACTGCTCTGTTTGGATAGGACATTTTGCAAAGTAGTTATAACACGCAAGGAACCATCCTGCGAGTATCACTGAGAAAGATGTAAATGGCCCATCAGCACTTCGGGATCTGACTGCCCTTAGGTTTTCACAGAGCTGTGTTTGCCCAATGGTTTATTCTGCAGAGTTCTGACCCAAAGTCCACTGAGATCTTCAGGTGTGCTCCATCAGCTGTTGTTGAAGAGGCTTCGTTGGGCCGTTTCCTGCCCCTGCCTACCAAAGGAAATCCCTGCAGCGCATGCACCTTCATTTGTCCTCTCTGCTTGACTCTGAGACATGCCTTTTCATAAACACGCTGCTCCTACTGCCAGGTTCTCTGCTTGATCTCATATAAAGCATCTAAACATCATGGATTTAATACTCCCATTTTCAGTGCTAAATCAATGTTCTTTATGCATTTGTTCTTGGAACACTGCTGTGTTAGAACTATAATTCTTCCCACATACCATAAACTTGCTCTGTTTTCACTCTGACAGAAACTGATCCATTAAAAGCAAGAGGAAAAAACCCCGTGACTACAGTTGAAACGTTTCAAGGCTGTTGCTTTTTAGTCCAATAGGTTTCTGCATCACCTCGGCACACCGAGCGCTGGGATTGCTGGGGCCACGACCCGCCTCGCAGCTGCTGGGACGGGGCAGCATTAAGAGCTTCTCATTACTTTTTCAGCAGACAGTGAAAGGATGGGTTTCCGCAGTTTATGTCTGACCTCCCGTTTGGTGGTTTACTCCTCCAACCATCCTGTATTTGTACATAGGTAGGAAGAAACATTCAGCTGCGTAACTGGATATGACCAGAGATTAAAGCTGGTCTCCTGTGAAAGACACCGGAGCCCATTAAAGAAAAGATTGTTTGCCAAATGTTGTTGTATGTCCTCCCGAGACCATAAAAAACATTGTTAGCTGAAGTAATAGCGGAAAATGATTGCATTCCTCTATCCTCCTCCTTACCACCACCCTGCAATGTGACAGCAAACCTGTAATGAAATCTGTGAAGAGCTATGCAGCAGTTACCTTGAAAACTCTTTTTTATTGCCCTACATTTCTAGATAACAGTGATACTCAGCCTCTGTCCAGCACCAAGAGCGCCAGCTGAGGGATTGAGATAGTCAAAGTTAAATAAAAGTACCTTGAATTTTTAATATTAAATACTTGCAGTAGTTTTTTAATAGTCAAGGATAACTTTCTGTATTTACATATCATTATCAGAATAACAAATAGCTTCAAGGATATGGCAAACCGCTCTGTGCAAATAGAAAATGGTGAGTTTACTCTTATACATTATTTATTGAAAATTATTCCTCTGATTTTATCCACTCCACTATTGTTTTCTTCATCAAGAGTGAACTTGAATTGTGATGGGTGAGACATTACTGTAGGAGATGGTACCTTAAGACGTGTAGTCCATTTTGGGGCTATCAGAAATGCAGCTGAAGAGCTGACTCCACATTGCTGGCTTGGGAGTAATGACCCTTGATGGCACAAACAAGAAGCAGTGCCACGAGGTAAAAGCTAATTTTGTGAATGCACCCTAGAAAACATTTTCTGGCTTCTTGAATAGCTTTTTGCAAACCTTCTCTATTTGAAATATGAGGTTGTAGTTTTGGCAAAGTACTGAGATGAGAGTATTTTCTCTCTCCCATATAGAAAGTGTAGTTTCCAGAATCAAGTTCAAAAAAGTTGTGCAAAAGGTAGTATTTTCTGAATATATTTTGCTGGTAAGAACTTTGAATTAAAGAACTGTTATTGGCAAATTGGCAAAAATCCTTTGGTTTTGCCTTTATTTAGTACCACTTCGTTGTCTTCAGTGATGTTTACCTTCCCCTTGAGCTCAAGATCAGAGAGATCCCCAATCTCAAAGCAAAACTTTGTAAGACCACCATTGTGTGGACATCTCTTGTCTAGTTTTTATTTTTAAAGGATGCAAGCTAAAATAAATCCAGTTGGAACAAGGGCCAGAATCTTTCAGAAATCTTGAGTACCACTTGACAAAGCTAAACAAGCTATTAATGTCTAATAAATCACCTAAAATTAAGCAGAATACATGTTGCTTGAAATTTAGTTGGGATCTTTCTTAAATGCAAGTCTAGTACCATTAAAAATAAAGTCACATGGGCGATACATTTTCTCTGGGGATTTCTGAAGAACATTTGAAAGCAGATTTCAGCTTCTCCATTAATTTCCAATCAGGCTAATGCTTTGTGATGCAGTGTGCATCCAGCCACGGGCAGATCTGAATGGGCACACTGGGGGATAGACTGGAAATTTCTTACAGATGGTATTTCAAAACATATTAGTGACTCAAGTTAAGTTACCAAAAAAAAAAAAAAAGGAAAATACAACAGAAGGATGTGACCGTGAGAGTTTAGCCATTTTTGCGTCAATAAGAGTGCTTGTTTTAAAACCCATTGAAACTAGTTTTAGCGTGTTTGTGTGTATAAATTGATATGATTATTAGACATGATGGCATGTTTATGGCATTATTTGCATGGGGAAAGCCAGAACTATCTCACTGAAATACAGGGACTCTTACTTTATGCATGTGGCAGCTACTTTTGAGGAGTCTAACAATCCTGAATGAATGTAAGGGTTAGGAGTCTCTGTAAGTGGGGCCATCTTCATGCTGCATTCGGTAACTGTTCATATAGATTTGCCCATCAGTCATTTATTGGCAGTTCTCAAGGCTTCTCTCGGGTTACGTTTAGGAACCTGATACCTGTTAAAACACTTTTTGTTAAAGTTGTGCACGAGTTACTGTAAAGCTGCGATTGGTCTGGACAAATCAGTTCCCACCACAGCGAAGACAAGTGAGCTTCAGAGAGTGGTTGGTAAGAACTAGCGTACAAGCAATAGAAAATATGATGTTACTTTTTTTTCCCATGATTTGTTTCTAATGAATATTAAGGGAAGCAATTCGTTGACACAGGAAGTGTTTGAGATTAGCACAGAAGCAAGGGTTCAGCCTGAAGTTTTTTTCCTGATGAATGTGGGTAATTTTTTTGTTAGCCTTTTGGGTGCAGAATGAGGAAAAATGCATCAAGGAGGCATGAGAAAAGAGCTGCTGGGAATTCTTGGAGCACAGAGTAGATTTAAGATCTCTGTTTATTGTTACCCTGAAAATGACCATTGATATCACTGTGGACCAGACAGACTATTTTAATTGACTTGCCTTGACTGCCTTTTAATATGAAGCTCTGAAATACTGTGGGATGAGGAAAAGACATGGTTTGTACTGAAGAATGGTTAAGGAGGACCCTAAAAATTGATGGATACGGGAAGTCTGTTAATGCCAAATGTCCAAATACTGACAGGAGTGTCATAGTGCTTGCAGAGGTGGAGAGAAAACTATCTCAATTTATTTAGCTGTCACTCAAGGGAGGAAAAACATTCTCTTCCCAAACCCTTTGTTCATCAGTGTTGACGGCTTTATGGAGCTGCCTAGACTAACAAGCTCACAGCACCAAGCAGGATTGCATCGTATCTTGTATCTGCACTTTCCCAAATAAATTCAGGAAGAAGGAGAAGTTGATTTTTCTTCTGTATGATAAATCAAAGTGAGGGCCATTCTGTAAAGGGAACACTAAGAGGGCATAGCCATAGTGAAAAGGTATCACCTGACCAGATTTTTGAGGCTTTTCTGAAAGCCAATGTGCTTCTCCTTTTACCTGACTTGTAAATACAGTGGTCCTCTTCTCTCGAGATATGCAGAGTATCAGCGCTCTGTGCTCTCTTGTTCGTTGTCTTTTCATTACTTGATTCTTACAGAATGCCATCCTTGAGCTGCAAAACAGGAAGAGAAAGAAAGAGCTAGTCTCGAACTCAACCATTTACTGATTCTTTTTTTTCCTTTCAGATAGGGGAGAAAAATCCATCCTCAATAGAAAAAGAGTGTTATGTCGTTGCACAGTTAACGCCTTCTGTTGAGAAGGAGAATTAATTAGGAAGGAGTTGGAGCCCTCTGCCTGACAGATTCACGATCCATGAAGCTAATCACTTTTGTAGCCTGTCATTGCTTTTTGCCATGGACTGGTCAGCACTTCGGTCTCATGCTGGGAAAGGAGATATTTGTAATTTGTCACATTTTCACTGTTTCGCCAGTGCAGAACAAAAAAACTAATGATAGCTTATTTCTGCATCTGGAAAGTTGCTAATACATCTAGCATTAGCTGCAAAAGCTCAGCAGATTTCTGGAGAAAAAAAAAAAAAGAAACTTCCTTCCTTCTTCTTCCCCTGCTGTGCCTTTAAAACGCGAACACAGACCATTCTGCAGCTTTCAAGGCATGGAGCATGTTGGGGCTCTTTTGTGCTGGGACTGCAGAGGAAGTTCTGCATGCCAGTCAAGTTTGTGAAGGAGGGAAACCCACAGTCCTCTCCATCCCAGTGGTTCATTGGAAAAACATGTCTTGTATTAAATACTTTAAGATTCATGATGCAGCTTTAGTTTTGTTTGCATTTTTTCCTGAAAGGTAAAGCTGTCAGAAATCTCTAAATGTATTGCCTAATCCATTTCTGAACTCAGTATATTAAGGTCTACAAGCAAAACTCATTTTTGATATTAGCACATATGCGGAAAAGAGAGAAAGCAGGAGAAAGAGAGAAGGAAATATTTCCTTTCCTTGGTAATCCCCTGAACTACCAGCACAGCAGTAGTATCAGCTGTTTACAAAAAATAGTGCAACTCGAGCAGACTGTAAGACCTGCTGATAAAGAGAGGTCACGTTTTTCTGTTGGATTGGATGCAAGTAGAAGAAATACAACAGTTGTGGAACGAAGGTTTAAAGAAAATGAATTTTCTTTTCCTTTTCTACCTACAAGCTCACAGAGCTGTCATAAGCAGGCTGATGTTCAGCTGAAAAGCTTTTGTTTTCTCATTGTCCCAGTTTCTAATCTGTGACCTTTTCTGTGTTAGTACCTGATTTTTTTCCAAGGTTCTGTTCTGCCAACTGAAGCCTTCACTCTTGTACTCTTTGCTCTTGTGCCTGCATAGACAGTGCTTGCGGTTGGGCTCAGGGGGCTGGCTCAAAAATGTTCATTTAAGGAACTGGTTCAATGCAAGGGAAAGAATGAGTGAAAATCTTCTCCAGGGTAGAGGAAAATTATCTGACATCAAGCTCTCTGTCATGTGCAAAGGAAATACCTCTGGGTTTCTAGCCAGGCTCTGCAGTAGACAATGTAGAGCAAGAACTCTCAAAGACTCTTCCCAAGACAACCGCAGGATGTCTCTGGTTTAATGCTTAGTGTGTTGTACGAAAGGTGCCTGAGGGGCTTTTTCACATATCAGGTCTAATCCATCCTCGGCTGGTCCATGGAAATGATTAGCTGTGGCATCACCAGCCTTTTCTTGGAACCTCCAGTCCTAAACCTATGCAGTGGTGTGTTTCTCTACAGCATGGACATCTGCCCTGGAGAGACACTGCTCCTTGTGCAGCTCTGAAGTCCTTTGCTCATGTGCACCGAGACAGCTTACAATAGTAATTTAAGATCACAGTAATATTAAACATGATCCATGCCTGGCCAACTTAGACCACTGTTAACTGATACACATAGGTTAAATTTATGCTTAAATTCTCCCCCAGATCAATAGCGTTAGATGTTAATTCGGCCTTCAATACTGTAATTGTCCTCCCTCATTCAGCAGCCACAGTTCATAACATGGTCAGGCCTAGTACAGAGAAATAAAGAGCAGGCAGCACCCGCTCCCTTCCCTGGCAGGGTGCTGGGCTGGGTGGTGCAGCCGTGGGCTCCCCGAGCGGGGCAGCCAAGCCCTGGCTCCCCTTGAAGCACTGCCTTAAACACCCCCATTTCACCCAGGACATCTCTGGAATGACTTTTTTCTTGACTTCACACCTCCTGACACCCTGACTTTCTCAGCTCTGCACGCAGGCACGAGGGACTGGCTTCTCCGTTGCAATGTCAGTTGTTAGCACCCAGCCAGAGCGAAGCTGCAGAGGCGCTGTGAGGGCACGGCGGGCACGGCTGCGCGTCGGTGCTAGAGCGTCTCTGCGTGTGACCTGCTAATGGCACTGTTTGGCTCCGAGTGTCAGCTGCTGGTTAGAGTTTCTTGGAATTAAGGAAGTATTAACTGTAAATTGCTGTGGCTGGGATCTAATTACCGAATACATTGGGAAGAGCTTGGGCAGCAATCCAGCAAAGCACTTAAGCACCCAGTGATTTTTAAGGAAAGGCCTCTGACTGGGATTGCTGGTGGTCTCAGACATCATAAAAAGTGTTTGTTAGGAGACCAGTACATTCTGCTGACTGCCTCAGCACATCCGTCTCATTTTCTGAAGTGACTTTAGGAGTTGGGAGTTCAAGGTTGGCTGAAGTCTTCAGGAAATGAACTCCTGAATCACTGCTGCAGATTGAAAAGTTTACTCAGGGGAATAGTTCCTTTTGCTGTTCTTCATCCTTGCTGTAATAAACTATGACAGCTTTTAATCCACTGCTAAATCCTGAGGTTTGCCTTGGCCCATCTGGATGTTCCTGCTGTAGCTGTGTTACCCGAGATACTCAAATATGTGATGGTTGGAGCACTCCAAATAAAACATGATGCAGTGTTTCAGCTACGTCCTGCTAACAGAGGAAGGGGAGAACAGACAGAAGGAAGGCTGCCATGAGAAATGATAGGAGTGACTTCACCCAGGAGAGAGAACAAACTCAAAACAGCCTTGTAGCAAAAGTAACCAGCATGGCCGGGGGATTCACACCAGGTCTTCCAGTCCGCTTACTAGGAAAACAGATACTTCTTACTCCAGAAAGATTCAGCAAAAATGTCTTGGTCTGAAGACAAAGGAAGCCCAGCCTGAACCACTGAGGTCTTGTGCTATTTCAGTGGTTCCCAGTCTTTTCCTAGGCAGAATACTTCAGTCCTTCTGCACATGCCTCTCTGCCTCTGATGTTTGTGTTCATCTTACCTTCCCTCTGCTCATCCCTCTTCTCTCCAAGTGCTGCTTTGGCTGCCCTCTCAATCTCACTGCACTTCCTCCTCCTCCTCCTCACAGCTTCCCTGCCTTCCCCAGACTTCAGCTGCATGGTTTCTTTGCTTCCCTTCTTCCCTGCCGGCTTCGAGCCCACACGCAGGATGCCACCAGGATGCTTGGCCTGGGCTGAGCTCTGTCCTCCGCCTCGCTTCCACTGGCAGCTCACCCGCTCCTTGGTTACCAGCCTGATTTACTGCCATGCAATTTGCTATGTCCTGCTGATAGAAGTGAGGCTCTGAAGCAAATTGCAGTCAGATCAAAGATGTCCCTCATCAGGGGAAATCTGTCAAGGTCCATGCTTTTAGCTGATGGCTCTTTCATGTTCCTGAAGTATTCTTAATGGACTTCTTTGATATGTTGGTGTGGTCAAGAGGAAAATCACGTTCAAAAAGAAATTCAAAAAGGAGCATTCACACCTCCTGTAAATCTTTGTCCTTCTTCCAGGTGTATTTTTAGATTGTGTAAGAATGCAGTTTAGCCAGGAGTTTTACACGGTGGTCCTCTGTGTGGTACAGGCCACCAGCAAGCCGTTGGTAAGCAGCTATGGGAACGCTGTAATCGATGACAGGTACTCACGTCTCTGTGCAAATGGTGCTGGGACGAGAAGGAATTACAAATAATCACACTTTACTAGAATTCATAACTGATTTCCAAAGGTTACCCAACAGTCAAGCGGTTGTCACCCTCTCCACCCTTCTGACTGCTGGTAGTGGAGAGAAGTATGATTGTTATGCCAAGGTAATGAGCAGGAGGTCAGAAAGTTTGATAACAGCAGGAAAAATCATTCCCTGTAATACAATTAGCAGTATTTTAGAGAGCAGGTTCAGTAATTTCTATGGTAATTTGGAATGGCTTTTGACTGTGAGAACATGTAGGTAATTTTTTAATAAGTTAGCCTCTTTGCTAGTGGGAGAGAATTCCACTGCAATAAGGCAGTGTGGTGGTACGTGGGGCATGGACTGGGATAAGGTGATATGGTGATACGTGGGGCATGGACTGGGATAAGGCAGTGTGGTGATACGTGGGGCATGGACTGGGATAAGGCAGTGTGGTGATACGTGGGGCATGGACTGGGGGGCTGGGGAAGCAGAGATTCTGCGCTGAGCTGTGTGACTTTACCAGCTCCCTTCTCCAGGCCTCAGTTTTTCCTCTCAGCATGGTCTTCAGTAACGTGCATAAGTGGGAAGTAGCTGCATACCAAGATGATATCGTAGATGGAGCAGATTCATTTTGCAAATGTTTCAGGAGGTGCACGTCTGTTCAACAAGCTCTGTGCGTTTGTTACTGCTGCACAGGCTACAGGATCAGGAAGGAGGCAGGTGCTCTTTGTCTGGGCAAAGGCAAAGTTTGCTTGAGTAGGTCTTAGTTTTAAAAATACAAGGTCTAATTACAAGTTAGCAGGAGACTTTCTAATGGGTGCCCTTGGAGCACAGGCAAGCTATAGTGTTGTGGGCCCTCTTCAGAACGTTCTTGAGCAAAGTCATTAATACTCCTTTGTTTTTCAAGAGATGCTTTTAACCTTCCAGAATAGAGATCCTTAAAAATGTGTGTGTGTACACATACACTTTGCTTTTCACTTGGTTGATGGAAACTTTGCTGCTCCTAGCTATGTTGCTTCTTTTCAGCTTTTACTCCATCTTCTTTTGCGGTTAGAACGAAGAAAGTCTCCAAGTGCCTATATGCTGGAGAGCAGTGGAGGATAAGAGGATATTCTTCAGTGTATTTTGCCTCCCACTGGCTGCTTGGGTTTTAATTCTTCTTTTTTTTTTCTTTTCAGGTGCAAGCAGATGACCTACCCAGATGACCTGCCCCAGATCTCCGTGGTCTTTATCTTTGTCAACGAGGCACTGTCTGTCATCCTGCGCTCCGTGCACAGCGTTGTGAATCACACCCCCTCGCACTTGCTGAAGGAGATCATTCTGGTGGATGACAACAGTGACAATGGTGAACATGCGTAACTTTTCCTCTAAGTTCTATACCCTGTGTCACTAATGGACGTGAAATATAAATCAAAAGGAGTTTGGTCACTTCTAGCTCACATGCATCCTTCTTTTTTTTTTTTTTAACGTTGGGATGAAACAGCAGTGAATCACTCTGTGTTTAAACACAGCCAGAGGAGGAAACTCATACATGCAACCGCTGGTTTTTGGATAATAACCAGATCTTAAGTTGGTGTAAATTAACGTACTTACCCTGAAGTCAGTAGAATTTAGAAGAGCTTGTGTTTGATGATGAGATGGTTCGTTGAGCCACTTGCACAAACGTGTCAGTAAATATTAACTATTTATATAAGAAATAAATATTATGTGGATAAACCCTGCTGATTTCATTGGAATCCTCACAGAATGAATGGCATTTGTATAGGCAATCTCAATATAGAAACAACACTTTTCTCCAAGTTTTCAGATCCAGAGGAATACCATCATTAATAGACCAAAAGTTTAAATTTTGTTTCCAAAGAAAAGTGGGGTTACAGATTTTCCTTGAAGATAGTTTCTTTTATGTGAAAGCACAGTTTGCTCCTTCACATTTACATGTGTTGTAATGTCAGATTTTGAGTGTTTGTTTGTTTTTTTTTTTTTTAATTTTTTATTGATAGGAAATAAATGAGGCTGTGAAAATGCAACAACAGAAAGAGCACAAAGCGCATGCAACTTTCAGGTCATGTCATTCATTAACGTAAAAATAGCACTTGTGTTACAGCCATCAAAATTCCAAATACTGGTGAGCATGTAGGGTGCTATCAATCAATCAATATGTTTTATGGAATGGGTTGGAATTGCCTTTAGGATACAGATGACCAGCAATGTTGTTGCGTTTTGTTATATTTGAGACTTCTAGAACTGTCCAGCTTCTCGAGTCCTATTTAAAAAAAAAAAAAAAGGCTCAGTTTTACCATTTCCTCCACAGCTCAACAGCTTTTTAAATCTTTCAGTTTCAATTGCCATTCTTCTTTGAAATGCCCAAATAGAAAAGAGGGGTGAGAGAACAAATCACTGAAACACAAATAATCCTCAGAATATACAGTTTTAAGAAAGCTTTTGTCCAATTCTGCTTTCAGTGTTACTGCAGTGTAACCTATGGAGTAATTACGTGAGATTGCAAAGTGTTTGAGTCAGCGTAATGCAGAAGAGAATTGGACTCATTGTTTCTCAGTGAACTCTTATATGGCTTTTCTCTGTCATTCTTCTAGATAGCTGGAGATTTATCAGGTCTTTGATTTGGATGATAATGATTCTACTGTGTAATATAGATCAGAAGAATGAGACTTCTAATGCAGTGGAAGCTTCTACTAGTTTTCCTAATAAATATATTTGAGTAAAAGCCTCATTATGAATAAGTTGTAGTGTAAATGAATTACCAAACTAGATTGATTTTAAAAAAAGACAGAGACAGTTTTAGTAATTTGCCTGTTTATAAGCCTATTGAAATGAAGCTGAATAAAGGAGTGAATGAGTTCAGCTCTATCTGTGGTTGAATGCCTGAAAATGAAAAAAGAAGTCTATTCGAAATCTTCAAGATCCATTTAGTTTAATGGGGAAGAAGCCTTGTATTGTAGAATATTAATTATATTTAAGGGAAAACTTAGAATTAAGGGAAATTAATTCTGATCTGAATTAGGTCTTGACCCAAAATCCACTGAGGTTATTTTTCAAACTCTTATTGAATAGCATAATTCAGACTAAAATAAAAAAAAAATCACCAATGACTCCCACGTTACTCTGCTATAAGTTCAGAATTGCTCCTCCAGGGGCCAGTTGCAGCCTAATGAAAATCATCAGAGAATTAGATGAGTAATTATTTAAAAATATGTAGACAAACTATCTCTTCAAAACAACACTCAAATCCTTCCTGCCATATTAAAGCTTTGTAAGTCTAACAGTATCTTCTCTAATGTGCAGAGAATTATTCTGGGTTGATACCCCTGGAACTGGTCTGTCCCACAACTGTGGTACTTGGTTTGTGTCTGTGAAAGTGACAAAGGATTTAGGAATATGTAAGGACTTCTTTCCCTTTCTGTTGCAGAATAAATCAAAGTAATGCGTTACATTACAAAGCTATGTTTTCTTATCATGAATGTTTTTTGTTTTTTCCCCTGCAGTTGAGCTCAAATTTAATCTGGACCAGTATGTCAATAAAAGATACCCAGGTCTGGTGAAAATAGTGCGCAATAACAAGCGAGAAGGACTGATTCGAGCCAGAATCCAAGGCTGGAAAGCTGCAACCTCTCCTGTCGTCGGGTTCTTTGATGCTCATGTCGAATTCAACATTGGCTGGTGAGTTCTTGGCTATTCCTACAGGGAGAGAAGTGCTATTACATTTTGCCCTATGTCTCAAGGGCTGTGAAAGACTAACTCAGCAGCTGGGGAGCTGAAGAACTGTATGGATGAGACAACTGTAGGCTGGTGTTTTCACATTAGCAATTATGTTTGAATAATGTAATTTGGAGAGGGTCTCTTTATCAGGGAGCGCAGTGATAGGAAAAGCGATAATGGCTTTAAACTAAAAGAGGGTAGATTTAGATTAGATACAAGGAAAAAATTCCTTTCTGTGAGCGTGGTGAGGCACTGGCCCAGGCTGTCCCCAGAAGCTGTGGCTGCCCTATCCCTGGCAGTGCTCAAGGCCAGGCTGGATGGGGCTTGGAGCAACCTGGTCTGGTGGGAGGTGTTCCTGCTCATGGCAGGGGTGTTGGAACTGGATGATCCTTACGGCTCCCTTTCAACCCAAACTATTCTATGATTCTATGAATACTTGTTATTATTGCAACACTGTCAACAATCTTCTCCAATGGCTGCAAGTTCCATTAAAAAAAAAAAAAGTTTTTGTCTCTGCTCCAGTACAGCTTAGTGGAGAGGGAAGTAATTTAAACCACAATGAATGGAAAGCCTCCAGAGCAGACAAATATGGAGATACCATTAAGGAGGCTCAGGGCTCGAGGCAGATGCATGCTTTCAAGTACTTTTATTTTATCTGCTTGTCATTTTCTTTCTTTTCTTCTTAGAAACTTGAATATAAATCTGACTTCTTCATAAATATTCTTACATTTACATTTGAGGGAAACGTTAAATTATTTCCTATATTTTTAATGGGGCTTGAAATTAGCATGCCTTTCCTCATCCTCTTTGTTTTGGAAGGGAAAGGCATTGACTGTGGGTAGCACAGATTTGAGCTTAATGGGCCAGATCTACAGTTGGAGTAAATCTTTGTAGCACCACTCAGTGGCCAGTATTTGGCATTACTAGACCTCGGGCCTGAAGGAACTGATTTGTACAGTCAGCTGAAAAAGGGCTGTTGGGACCTTCAGTATGTAAAATTTGTATTTTCCAAAGACAGGCTGGTATTTGATAATGATGATGCAGGGTTATGATGGAGCTGATTATACTCTGCAGTTCTGGGAGATATCCCCAAATTAAAACTAAAAATAGCTGTACTTGCAACCAGAGAGAAACTTAATTGCAAAGGAGTGGAGTGTTTATTTTTATATGTTCATGAATATCTTTTGAAAATTGAAGATGCAATAAAGTAAGCCTTGTAGGGCACCTGGTTTATATTCACCCTACTTTTTCCCCATCAAAGTCTGTAATAGCTGTCACTGTAATTTTCTAGAAGCTTAAGAGCTAAGTTATTTATTTACTTACTTTTAAGGCATCTGGGTCTTTCAAATCATTGCAAAAGTTCTTTCAGGGTAATATCTGCTACCAGGCAGAACCAGGCACTGAAGCCTGGTGCTGGTGAGAGCACGTTCCCAGTGCTTCTTCTGCCCTGAGCTGCAGTTTTTTTGAGCTTTGCAGAGAATTTTGTTGCCCGTTCTGTAAAGAACAGTAACCCATTCTGTCAAGGATGGTAAATTGAGGTGTTACTGATATACTCTACCCAGAGAAACTAGGCAGTGGTGTAGTAAGCAGGAAAAGGTTTTGTGGTTACTTTTGGCATTTTTTTTTAAAGTTTATTTTGCATTAATGTCAGGAAGAGTTGAAATCTGCATAGAAAGAACCTGGACTACTCAGTAAATGAGGGTATACCCGAGATTAAAAAGTGTTTACTGCATCCTCCCAGGTGTACTCTCCTTTCAACAAGTCTAGTGAACTAGTCTTTCAACAATGCTAGTGAGCCAGTTTGTGCAGCCTCTCTGAGAGCACTTGATTTCTAAAGTAGCTGCAGAGGATGGAGGAGAATAGCAAACGTATACCAGAAATGTAAAGTATTGCCTTGTTTCAGTCACATGTAGAAGCTCAGTGTGTTCTCTTCTATTTCCCCTGTTCCCTTCAACCTCTGGGGCTGCTGACAGCCATCTCCATCCTCATGCCTCCTGTTTCCTCCTAGTTTTAACTCTGCCCATCAGGACTCACATGTTTGCCTGTCATTTCAGTTTTCATCTCATCTCCTCTTACAAGGAGGAACTGGAAGCCTTTCAATCTGGGTTGCTTTCTTTTTTCCCACCAGGTTACCTTGCCCCTGCCCCATAGCTGTACCATCTTGGTAGTCGTGAGGGAGTAGCTTGTTAAAGCTCCGCTGTTCTGTTCTCCTGCAAAGCCTTATAGTGCGTGAATATTTTCCTCCATTTACAAAATACACCCATGTATTCGGAGGCCGCATGGATTACTCCCACTCAAAGCTGTCTATGGATTATTTGTGAGGCAATTAAAAAGCAGCCAATTCTTTTGCCACGGAAAAGAGCATTAACTTTCTGTTTGGTTTGTGTTCCATCTCACAGTCATGTACCTGCAGTGCAATTTTAGTCTTCTACTCTGTGCCTGCTTTACCTGCTTAATCAGCTGGCAGATTAATTCATAAGGAATCAGAGAAGGACCTCATCACTTTCTCATGAAATATGCAGAATTCTGACAACGACAACAAACAAACAAAAAAACCTTTTCTTTAAACAATAGTTGCCCCACTATGGGTGAGCTTTTGCCTTTTAACGCAATGTAGCATTTTACAGGCTCTCACAACATAACTCTCCAGGGACACTTCTTCTAAACTAAAATACAATCTCGTAGGATATTAAAAAAAAGAAAAGTCTACAACCTGGCAGGTCGAATTAACTATTGAATTATTTATTTTACTGTGCTTAATTGCTCCTTTTTTGCTTCTCAGGTGTTGAAATGCGTTAGCATAGAGCAGAGATTTTCTATTGACCTGTTCCCCTTAAGGCTTTTGGTAGTGAGAGCTAATACTGCTGCTGCGACACCAGAAGTGGAGGGGACCAGCTAAAAGGGAGGCCGTTACTATTAATTCTCAAATGGAATTTTAAATGAAAAGCATGCGATAATTTTCCTGTATAGTTCACATATAAAATTCCACCTGCCCTGTGACAGAACCTCTTTTGTTTTTAATGGCTACTTAATGTCAATAGAAGTCAGGGTCTAGAGCCCACAACGCAGCAGAACCAATGGCTATGAAATGCTCGGAGTGCTCAGAATACACCCATGAATATTCAGTGCCAGAAGCATCCCTGCTCTTTCCTGGCTGCGGTGCCTGCGGGCAGAAAGGCAGTGGGACAGATGACCTTGCAAGGGGAAATACCA
This sequence comes from Anser brachyrhynchus, assembly GCF_964034855.1. Classification (NCBI taxonomy): domain Eukaryota; kingdom Metazoa; phylum Chordata; class Aves; order Anseriformes; family Anatidae; genus Anser; species Anser brachyrhynchus. The sequence goes on along the minus strand of NC_137710.1, from coordinate 6,857,197 downwards.
ATGGCCAAGAGGAGAAAAGGAACAAGGTGGAAGGTGGCCCCAAGAAGACCACAGGACATTCTGCAGCTGTTTTATCCTTGCTCCTGGCAGGACTCAGCAAGGACAGTGGCACACAGATGTACTTAAAACCCTTGGTGCTTGTCATGTGCACTCATTTCACTCTTAGAGTAAAGGAGGATCTGCTTTCCCTCTGTCATGTTGGCTCAGAAAAACCCATGAAGACTATTTTTTTTTCTAGTACTCTTGGAAATTGCTGTTCTCTGGTCTTCAGTCCCCATTTGTTTTCTATGTACTGTGCACGTATGATGGGGAAAAGTTGGAGGTGCTTTTCCTCTGCCTGCATCTTTTTTAAACTCTAGTTTCCAGAGAAAATCATGTTGCACAGTTGTGCTGTGAGGAAAATGCATCCATCTGTCAGTCTCCTATTTCAGCCAAATTTAACAGAAGGTTAAAGGTCTGAGAGATGGTAAGTTCACAGAGGAGCTGTGGAAACAGCGACCGAATAGCGTTCAAATCAGTACTTCTACAGAGAGGCTGATAGCATGATCCCAAATAAGTTATAGGAAGATTCATAATGGAGAGAGCTGTTAAAAGTAGCCAAATACAGGGGAACTATGGATAAAAGTTTCTACCAGACCAGCTGTGTGATCTACCTGACGGGAAGGATGGTTGCAGGATACCAGATCTCATCAATCACGTTACTCGCAGACATTAGTCTCAGTCATCACTGATGCTTCATTGTATTCTGTGTCCTGTATTTTGTAGGTAATATGCTTTTAGCAGGAAAAGGTGGGAGTACAGTGGGATTTGAATGAAGTTTGGCTGAGAAGGGTAAGCGGGAACATGGTTTCTGGTGAGATGAACAATGGGAGAATGTCTAGGCTCAGGTCCTGGAGAAGCATTACAGAAAGGCTCCAGTGAGTGGGAGTATGGAAGGAGGCCAGTGTGTAACAATTTATTGGAAAACCACAGTTTTCACAGAAAACATCTCCCAGAGAAGTTGTACTTTACTGTCTGAAGGTATATTTAAGCCTGTATAGTTTGATTTTCCCCTTATTCCTCTGAAGATTTCAGCATTCCTGTTCTGACGTCTGTATGAGGTCCGCCCACTGTGTCGGCACCACGCAGGAACACGGAGCGCAGACAATTGCATCCTGGCTGGTAATTATGTTGCAGAAGGTGTAGAGCATTATGCAGACTCCTGTCTTTGAGAGATGGGAAAGAATAACATGACAAGGAGAAGAGAACTTCCCTGCTTTCTATCTGGGAACAGGAAAGAAGAGATAGCAGAGATGGGGTGTTAATTCTCTGGGTGAGAAAAAGGGACACATTGAGTGAAGGAGGGCAGGACTCAGTAAGAGAAAGGCACACAATATATTAGCAGTCATAAAGAGGGTGCTAGGAGCCATAAAAGAAGACATAATGATAGAGTATTATACTTGCTTTCTAGCTTAGGAATTGCTTTTGCACATCTCACAGAAGTAGTATCGAAGCACTGAATGAAGTTATGCAGCGCTGTAGTAATTAAAATTTTGCCAGACAAAGGCGGAGTTTCAATAAGGAAGCAGTGGAGTAAGAGGATTTCATCAAAAATTTTCAATATACCAAAGAGACAGAGACAGCCCGACATGAGAAAGAGGATCTGAAATATAAGCCGAGTATCTATCCGTCTGTGCCACGCACAGCCCATCATTATAGATTATCCCTGAAGTTGGCAGTGTTTTAAGAAGATAGAAAATGGGGTTTTTAAGGAACTAAGAAAAAGAGCTAAAGATCAAGATCCCAGGTCTATGAATAACCCTTTGCAGATACTATTTCACACTGTAATATGTAGTGCAATTTGCTATAGTGGCCTTAAGCAATGGATTCTCTAGCAAGTGTGTAAATGAAAAAGGAAGTTGATTTCCTCCTAATCTTCTACTGGCTATGGTTATCCTAACTACTTTTTAATGGAGATGTGGTTACACTTCTGTAGGACAAAGACACGAGGTCTTTTTGTTCCCAAAGAAAGTTCCTCTGTTCATGTTGCCGTGTGGTGGATCAGAAGCCAAACTGTACCTGCACTCAAGCTCCCTGCTCACACTGAGCTCACGTGGCTCTTTGGGGACCTGGCAAGGCCTGGGACATTCTTTCCTTCTAGTGAGAGAAGCTCTGAAGGTGAGGGTGAAGCTGTTTGTAGTCCTTCCCCTGTGCAGTCCCTCCCCTTTGGAGGATTCACACCTGGGAATGGGAGTCAGGACCAGGACATGCTTCATTGCAGCATCCCTGGTACCAGTCCGAGTTTGACTCGGGAAGTTTTAATTATGCAAAGGAAAGGATGTGTCTTTATTGAAGGGGTTTTTCCTCATCCACAGACTCTACCTTCACTTAGGATCAGTGTGGTAACTGAATGGGACACGTTTCAGATAGCAGAAGTGAACTAACATTGTCTGAGTAAAGAGGGCAGCATGCAGCAGATGCCACGCGGGCCCTTCCGATGCATGGGGCAGCGCCAGCTCACATACACAGGACATGCAAGAAGAGCACCTTCAACTGTTCATCTACCTAAACAACCTAGAGTGCTCATTGAGGCATCCTCATTGCTTTTCAGTGGTGCAGAAAAGAGCTATTCAGATTTGGCAGCCTAACAGCTGATCTTTAACTCTCCAGCAGGCATTTATCCTGTGTTTGCTCCAGTCTGACTGGGGGCTGCAGGGCTGAAACCTCCCTGATAGAGATGTCAGGCAGAACAGATGGGGAATTTCTTCCTCGTCTTAGAGACTGAGGAAGGGAGTAGGATTTCTTTTTTTAATAGTGGTATTTTTTTATTTTTTATTTTTAGCTCTTTGAGAACTTATTTACAGGAAAGGAACTCTGCATGAAATATTCTACAGTTGGCCTCAGTGGAGAATTACGTACATCTGTAGATCTCCTTGTCTGCATCTGAAAAATGTATATTGTCAGTGAAATCTGAGGTAGCATATAAAATCACATGCAAAATAAGCTTTCAATTTACACATCCTTTTTTCTTATGTTTCTGTGTTAAGATTTTACTTCATGGTGCCTGGCAGTGGTACAGCCAGAGTAAAATAAAGTGTTAAACCCACTGAGCCATAACGTCTAAGAGAGAATACCATATGGTTGTTCATTTATGTCTTATAAGGACTCAAGGAAGAGTCTTTGCAGAAGGAAAAGGAATTCTGGTTTGGGGGGAGAGGGGGGAGAGAAAAAGAAAGTTGGATTTTTTAATGTTAGTTCATTTTTTATTGGAGTAAAAATTTGAATGGCTATAATGGAGAGGAAAAATAAATGTACGTTTATCTCAAAACAACCTAGAGAGTGGGTTATTCAGATACCCACTTAGGAAGGGGCAGAACATAAGAGAAACTTTCCCAACACTGTCAGTTATGAAAGGGTTTGGTTTTGGACAAGTGCAGAAAAAGTGCCATTTAGGAAAAAATAAATAAATAAAAAGAAGTTACTGACAAATGCCTAGTGCAATCCTTCTGCTTATCAACTGAAAGTTATTCTGGGCCTGCTCCTCAGATGATGCAGGTTGGCAAAGCTTCCCTGGAGTGGTGAAGTTCATTGAAGCAGAGGAGCTGGACAGCAGAGGTTCTGGCCTGTGGCATGCATCTGGTTTCTTCTCTTAGACCGCATGTGCTTATTCCTATGTTGTGCCTTTTCAAAAGTCTGCTTGAAGTCAGCAGGTGGTTTTACATATTTAACGGGTGAATTATATAATCATGTGTGCTGAGGAGCTCATTACTAACTTGTTTTAATCTTTTTTTTTCTTTTTTTTTTTTAAATCTGGAAGAAGCTGTTCTTTTTAGTGTTGTTGAAAATCAGACTTCCCCATTGGCATGAGCTCTGTTGCAATCTGATAAGGATGTAACACAGCATAAAACTTGTGTTTGCTCTTATGTCTCCTGGGGTTCAAGCTGCTCTGCGTTGGCCCAATATTAAACAGAGAATGCATATATGTTCAGAGACAGACTTACAATGGGATTAGAGAAGCAAGTATGCTCACAGCATGACCTCTGCCTTTGCTCTCAGTCTTCTTAGAAGCTTATTTTGTTCTCTGGGTTAAATTCTGCCTTCCAACTCTTTTCTGAACTGTAATGTTTATCTTGGGAGCACTTACTCTTTGAAGCCTGCAGTACTGGCATTGCTTGCACTCCCTTAGAAGTCAACCTGGGTGCTCAACACCTTGGAAATTCCAGAGTTTGACCTGCTTCTTATTGCATGGGTAGGCAAAAACATGAAATGCATGGGCTCTATTTAGAGATACGCCCAACAGTCTCTGACAAATCAACACATCCTTTAGCTCCTGATGAGAGATTCCTTCCACAAACCCCCCAGGACAGTTTCTGTAAGGAGGAGTCACTTACTGCATTACCTGCTACGGGTGTCAATGTTCCTGTGGGAAGCCCACCAGAATTATGGTAAAGCCGTATCTGCCTTCTGGCTTTTCAACCATGTACAGTCCCAGTACTCAGTCACAGGACTGAATCCTGGGAATGAGACATTTGCAGTGTGTTACTATATTTCAGGAGCCGCTTCGGAGAAATAAAACCCAAGTGAAAATAGTCATTAGCTTAGCAGAGTCTATGAGAGAATTAAATTTACAGTCCTCTCTCTTCTGGCTTTATCCATTCACTAGCAATATATTCAGAGGGGGAGGACAACACTGACAAATATATACTTTTAATGGGGATAGAAGGGAGGAACTTCTTTGTCACTCAAATTCTAGCCCAAATTGTCTGCTTGGTTTTTATAAGGTGGGGAAAAACAAACAAACAAGCCTGGATGAGGCTAAGCACTACCTATAAAGCTGAATCTTGTGATTATATTTAGTTTACTGAAATCCGTCATGTCTGTGAATATGCCTGGGAGAATTTTTCCTCTTGCTCCAGTAAATAACTTGTCAACAATGTATGCTGCTCTGTTCCCATAAAGTATGTTTACTCATATACAAGCTAGGAACCTAGTATTTTTTTTGCATCTGTGAAAAACAGGGATGAATCTCAAAATTCACATCTGGCTTGTGTACCTAATTAGGCAGGGCTGAATCCTGCCTCACTGCCAGCAGCGGCCATGTGGAAAGGAAATACTCAAACACCATATTGCAGCTCATCAGCACGGCACGGCGAACTCACTTGGACTTCAGCAACCTCTTCCTCTCAGTCCTTTTTGTCCACGGAGCTGCCAGGAGCACCTGACTTCTCCAGACGCTCAGTGGAGAAGACGAGACATGAGGAAAGCAAAGAAATGAACATTGGCATCTATAAAAAGGATGAGTAAATCCACATAAGAATGTAGCAGCTTAAAATAAAGGAAAAAATCAGAAATGGTGAGGAAAGATTTAATCATAATCCTTTCAAAAACCTTAAGCAATTACACAAAGCCAGAATTACCACCAAAGTTGACAAAGGATTTGATGCCAGTGCAGCTCAGCCTGCAGACACAAGGCTACCGTGCAAGTCTGCTGAGGCCAGTAGAGCTACTCCAGGGCTGAACTTGGCTAGCAGTGAATAGCAATTAAAAAAAAAAAAAAGACTTATATTTCATGGATTAAGATAAGCAATGTAAACACAGTCTATTACCCTTTCCTGTTGAAGCTCGTACTACTACCTCAATAGACAGACTGGCTGTTACCTCGGGATCTTGGCAGGTAGAAAAACAGCACGAGCAATGGTGGTGGTGCAGAGGGCGTTTGCAGAATCTGGGATGTGAATGTTCCTGTAGATCCCACTGCAGTGTGCTGGGGCTTGGTGTTTGAATACCCCCTTGCTATTTCTGCTGTCCCTGGTTGGGCAAGGGAAGCTGAGAAACGTGACAGATGTACAAGGTTTAGCTGAGAAGTCGCTCCGTTTTGAGTTTTGTCAAGTAACAGAAGAACTCTGCGCCGGATTTGTTCGTTCCCTCTCTGACTCAGTCTGCTCTCTGGAGGATGTAATCCCTCTGCTCTGTGATAACTCTTGTCATTATGTGTACCAAATCTGCTAAAGCGATGTCCAGGGGCTTCGGAGGTGGGTCTGTGGCAATACCCAAGGGCTTCTGAAATGCTATTTGGGTCAATTTTATAACAAGGCTCCAGCTTCAAGTGCTCCACAAGGACAGTGACCTCCTCCAAGGTCATTTTTTTCCCCACATCTGCAAGGAGGACTCCTCCTCTACAGGTTAATTAGTGGCCTGTCGTTAACAACATCTGTGCCTGTTGTTCGGTATTTTGAAAACCTTCATTTCAGATGCCAGAAGGGTGTGGGAGAGCCTCCTGCTGATGTTATGCATGGGGATTACCACGGCTGAGCACGGTGGCACCTGATTAGCGATGGGAGAAGCGTGGCTGGCTGACATCTGCCTCTAGGCTGATGAACAGAGATAACATTATGGAAATAACAAACTAGATTCATCTTTTTTGCATTCTTCCCTGCTTTATTGGAGTTGCAAGGGTTTTTCTGCTGGACACCCGCTGTTTTTTAAAGCACTTAATCTCATAGCTATAATCTCATATTAATAACGAAAGCGGCTTACCCTGATTTGGTAGGTCACATTGGCTTTTTAGGGAGGTTCATGTGTGTGGCCTAAAGACTTTATGAATTGGCATTACAGATAATGTACTGCACTGTCCTGACTCTCTCTCAGGTATTTCTTGTCTCTCCCACTAAAAATAAAAATAAAAATCTTGGTTTTGCCCGGGGTGCAGCTCTTTAAATGCTTCTCTGGAGGCCTTTAGCGCCTTACAGGAGTGGACTTCGGTAGCAGAGGTACTGCACCAAAAACTGCAGACAGGCAGTAGTAAGACAGACTTCAAACCAGTCCAGTCATGAGGGATGCCTTGATTTATTTTCAGAATAAATGAAGTAGAGTAACAACGCTGCACATGTTGCATAAGAGATGAACATCTAATGCATAACATTCCTGGCCAGGCCTTCAGAGAGAAGACAAGGGGGATTTCTGCAGCTTGCAGTGGGGTACTTCTCTTCCCACCACGCGTGTGATCATCCTTTTTATTAAAATTTACATGTTCTGCACTATTGGCATCCAGCTGATTAAATTCAAGTGTCCTTTTTCTAGAGGATTCCAGATAAAACTAGCTTAACTCTCTTCAGCTTCTTTCCAAATGAAATGCTGCAACGCCTTGCATTTTCTTCAGTCATGCCTTTATTTTGCATGGTTTTGTGATGCTTTATCTGCAGTAGCTCCTCCTTGATACTCAAAGGTTTCACTGAATCTGTCTCTTTTTACAGAAGTGAGAGGGGTAAAAAAAATACAAAGCAAACAGTTCATGGCCTCATGTAAGCAATATGGAGTCTGTGTACACAAAAGAGAAATATTTTGGCTGTATTTGAGTACAAAGAAAAAGCTGTGTGTTAGTTCAGACTGAGACAATGCAGAATGAAAATGGAGGTTGAATTAATTTCATAACTTGTCCCTTTCTGTTGGTCTGCACAAGAAAATACATGTTAACAAACAAAATATAACAGAATATGAAACAACAAATTGAAAGCACAGGAGAATGATTGCCTTTTAACCAACAACGAAAGTATAATGAGAAAAGATCAGTGTTCAACTCCTACTACCCCTGTGAATCACAGCAAGCCACCCTTCCCTCAGAGAAGATACATGTGAGAGCTCTGCAGAATCTTCAAAGTTTATTTCAAGAGGAAACAGTTACAAAAGAACAAGCTGGTGTCTGTTCCTAGTACTGCTTTGAGAAGTGCTTTCCACCCTTATGTAAGTTTGCTGCCTTTTTGGATCTGTTTCTCTCAAAATTCTTAGCAACTTCAGACTACCTTGGTCAGAAATGGGTGTTTGCACTGAAGCTTTTTACTTTCCCGAAACACTTTGGGAAGTAGCTGCTGTTGAAAGCACATTGATGTTTTAAAGCCTTTTGAAATGATGGCACATTTCCTGCATCTTGCTACTTTTGCACCATCTGTCTACTGAGACCTTCTTATTGCCAGAGAGGTTTTAGAAGGTATAATGCAGCCATGCTTGTCATCCAAGCTAGATCCAGTGGGGTCAGTCCTTAGAAAACAAGATTAAAACCTTTGAGTAACCTTCAGATTGATTCAGTCCCTTTTTGTTCTTCAGGCCCTGTAAGCAAGAGGCATCCCGGTGGTGTAGACGTGAAGGGATTATTTAGTTATTCTCAATGCTTGCCCATTGCACGCTGAAATGACAGTGTCCAGGCATCGGAATAAGTGTTTGGGAAACGTTGTGTTGTTAAACCCTGGTACAGCTCCTGAGAGGCAATAATTAGTGTGCTGTTGGTACATGAATTATGCCACACCAAACCCCAGCCTCTTTGCTCTATGGCAGTGACCTGCACTCGATCCTGCCCCACTGGGTTACGGGCTGCCATCTTACTGGTTTCTCCTCTCAGTATCGAAGAACTTCGTTTTATCAGACTGCAAAGAGGGGCTTGGGGTAACTGGGTGGCTGTAAAACATTTTCCTCTTTTTATTGTTCTCAGGGTGGAACCTGCACTTACCCGGATCAAAGAGGATCGGAAGCGGATCATCTTACCAGCGATTGACAACATCAAGTACAACACTTTTGAAGTGCAGCAATATGCCAACGCAGCCCACGGCTATAACTGGGGCCTCTGGTGCATGTACATAATCCCGCCGCAGGACTGGCTCGATAAAGGCGATGAGTCAGCTCCCATCAGGTAAATCTCCCATGCACTGTCACTCTGGTACTAAGGACGTCTCCACATCAACTGTCTGCCAAGGGGGAATTCAAGTGAAGCAAGGCTGGAGGCTTTTGTACAGGGATAGTAAAATGAAACTGAGGAAAACAGATGGCTCTACAAAGCTGTCGATGCATGTGTCACATCTCAGAGCTGCACCGCAGTGTGCATAGAAGTGCGTGTGCTCTAGTTGTGAAAATGTGATTCAGGTTCATGTTGTGTCCCTTAGTGGGACAGCAGGATCTTTTTCACCTAGGCTTTTATTTTCTAAACGGACTGTGGCATGTGTAATGAGCCAGATAAACATTGTGTGTATGAGAGACGAAGGTATTTTGTATGTGATTACAAGGAGGCTGCCTTCACTTTGGGTCTGTAGGCAGCATTCTTGGACATCAGCCCAAACCAGAGCTTCCCAGCAGCACAAGTAGGAGATGTGTTAGCCTTGTCTTGTTGGAGAGTTGCTCTTTTTTTGGAGAATTTTACATATGTTCTGAGTTTTCCCCCTGGATGAATTTTAAAATAAGACTGGACCATATAAGCAGAGTATCATTTTATTTTCTCTATAAGGTAACATTTTGCCTTACAGAAATGGAATTTTCTAAGGAAATACTCTTTCAGGAACTATGATAACAGTTTTGAGAATTGTTTAGAGGGATAACAGGAACTGATGAGAAAGGGACTTTCTTTCCCCTTCATTTGAAAGTTCACATCTAACCTTGCTTCTCTGATGCAGGTGCTTGTCTCACAGCTCCTCTGAAAAATGCCATGCTGGGTGAAGGGTACCCCTTTTAGCAACAGACGAAATAAATGCTAAAAAATATGTAGCTCAACTATGCACTTTTGGTTTCTCCGCCCTGTTTTTGAGCTTTCTTAGGAAGGATACAAACTGCCACCTTAGAGACATCTTCATCCTGATGTATACCAGCTCCATCCTAAAGTGAACTAAACCTGCATTGTATGGTCCCAATGCACGCTCTGGCACAGAAGGTGATATACTTCCCTTCCAGCATAGAACCTGAGTTGTTGGGTCCCAAGAAGTCTATTCCCAATCCATCCAAGCAACTTGAACCAACACGTCCATCTGGAAGGGCCCAAGTGGTCTTTTGGGAGTGAGAGAACGCAGACGGACTGCTCACATTTCTAAGACTGGTTGGCTGGAACCATCTCACAGGATCTGGCCCTCATACAGGAAATAATATTTCAGTCCATATTTGAGCAAGTGTTGCAAGTTGCTTTTAGGTTCATTCGCATGCCCCGTGACTGCAAAACAGAGCTGTGCAGTGACATTAACCTTACTTACCACAGGACAGCCCAGTCCTTCCTCGCTGACCCTTTGCTCGGCTTGAAACCTCAATAAGCAGTAAAGTAATTACTTAGGAAATCGGTTTTCTTGGATAACATGCCCTGTCCTCCTGTCATTGTTTTAAAAGTGCAGGTGTTTTATATCTATTTCACTCAGCTCTGAGAAACAGATTATTGAAGAAGAAAAATTAATCAGCCAAGCTTTCACTCCTGAAATCAGGGTTTCAGCCTTTTATTCCCGAAAGGTTTTGCACACTTCATTACTTCCAGTTTATATGTGAAATCACTGTATTAATTTTCACATCGGTTGTTCTTGTATTTGAGTATCTTCTGTTCAGGAGAACATTGTCAAAGATCAGATAAGACTGAACCAAGAGGTTAAACCTCAGCAACTTCCTTAGACACGATTTTCAGTGCACTATTTTCAGGTAGCTAGTGCACTCTCTAAAGCATGGAATTCCGCAAAGAACTTCTGGAAATTCAGCTACAGGTCTTTTTTAATAGAGAATAAGGAATCTTATCCCCGTGATGCTGTGAGAAGTGTTAGTTTTCTTTCAGCAATACGGGACCTGATTTACCACGGGCTCTCCTCGGGTTTACGGTCAAGCTCTTGCCAGAGTTACACTGGCACGGAATTGGAGTGATACAGAAGTGAATAAGGTCCAAAAACTCAGGCACTGAGTAGTGTTGCAATCTGATGCACATAAGCAGCTGGCTCCCAAGAGCAGTGATTTTCTTCTGAGCAGAAACCCTCCAGTTCACCAGTGCATAAACTGCACAGAGAGAGACGAGATGAGCAGCACGAGAAGGAGAGCACCTGACCCTTGCTGACAAATACCAGGAGCACCGAGATGTTCTTGGTATGGAAGGCTCTCTCCTGCAAATCACGAATTACATGCCCTAAAATGCAGAGACGTCAATGTTGAACCGTGAACACTTACACGGCTCCCTGGGAATGTGTGCTTTGAAGGCAGTGATCGAGGAGAGCAGAGCACTTGCTTTATAGCCACACTGCCCTGATTTCTGATGGAGTAGCACCTGAGTGGATTTGCCAAAGCATTTGGCTGTGCTGTTGTGTGCTGTTGGGTTATGCCTGGCTATAGAAATACAATGCAATTTTGTGGCTTTTCAATGAGATGCCAGTGTAATTATGGTAATGGAAAGAATGAAAGTGTGAATGTTATTGATGAAAAGGATCAGGAAGCCTGTATTGAGATTTGAAAGCATGCATGATAAGAACTTACTAACTGTAAAAATTTAAGGTACATTTTCAGAAGGAAGGGGAAATCAGAAAAGTAAGCAGACTTCTTAAAAAATCTCTGTAGGTTCGGGACAGGGTTTGGTTTTGTAACCAGCTTTCTGCACGGTGCACTGCAACGATGATTTCTGTTTCAGTCCGGTTTGGCAGGCAGGCAAACTGGTCCACATTGGCAGCATTTGGATCCCTGTGTCTGTTCAGTGCATTCATAAGATGGTTCATCAGCACAAAAACTGCAAGTTTATTCTGTCCTTGCTGATACTGTCTCCCCTAAGGCTTCCTTTGACACCATCTTTAGCAAGTAGGGGTTTGTTTTGCGTCTTTCTGTTCTGTAAAAGAAAAGGCTAATAACTAATAACCCTAAGATTGGTTATGTGAATTATTGCTGAATTCTTACTCCCAGATCTCCAAAGGGATTAAAGATTTTCAGTGGAAAATATGTGGCCTGGTATCAGAGAGGATCAGAGCCCTGGCATTTCTGATGTTTACATTGTATGAATAAATATCCTCGATCTGCAGAATTGGATGAGATATTTAGGAAGTAGAGTCCAATTCCTGTTTTCTTCTGGGATTACACAACAGATGTGCTTTACTTCTCCTTTTCTCAGAAGTTTGTTGCTTGAAGCCTGATCGTCTACTTTCTTGAACACTAACAGTCATGCAATGCTATTGAGAGCCTTGCTAGGAAGGAGCAGGAACTGCCCTTCAAGTCTGTGGGACACCATATAGGCAGTCATGTCAAGTGCACACCGTAAAATGTCAGACCAGCTGTTGTGGTCCAAGTGACCAAAGGAATGTGGCCTTGAAGTGCAAACAAAGGTAAAGACCTAGCAAGAATGAAGTGTCAGATTTTGTAAAGATTTCTGGTACAGTTCAAAGTCAATTCTTTTTTTTTTTTTTTCCATGTTAATAGTCTGAAATTCAGAACAATTGATGTTCCCCTTGCTTCCGCAGGCAATCCATTTTGCATGTTTGACATTTAAGATGTAAGATGTCTCTAACGTGAAGATTTGAATGAGGATTGGTATTTTGACACGCTGTGTCCATCACATCATTTTCCATTTGTGTTCCTGAGAACACGCTTTCCAAAAACGTCCTTATCATCTGGCAACAAACCGTGTAACAAAGGATCCCATTTCAGAGGATTTCTAATGAATTTGACTATGCAGTGAAAGGGGCTGGATTTTTTTCTCTGTACAAAAGATACTCCTGGATTTTGGAGCAGCAAGGAAGGTGCCTGGTATCCTGAGCTCTGGCTGGTCTTCCCTCGCCTGCCGTGATGTTGATGGAGAGCTCTGTTTGGTTTCATGATCTGCAGCCACTAACACTGGGGTCGTTAGTCAGCCTCACTCGGCCGAGCGTTGCACAGCTTTCTGCATTATCTTCATCCAGCAGCAGCGGTGCAGCTCGTTGTTGCATATGTTCTCACTTACTGCTTTAATATGCTACAGCTTGGTAATGCAATGAACGTGTGTGCACACACCAAGTCGGCCACTCCAGAAAGTACGTGTGTCTTGTGCACGTATAGGAGTGAGCGTCTGACATGCCTACGGTGAGGCTAAAGCTGCCTGCTTTAGCTGGGAGCGGGCATGCCCATGTCACCTGCAAGTTAGACGTTGTGCTGCTGTGTCGTAGAGGTGGTGATGCAGCCGTCTACGCTGCCCGGGGAAGAAATCCATCTGTGTACGTGAGCTTAGGAAGGGGTTCAGCTGTAAAGTCTGTTGGGATAAACCACGCAGTCATGTAATAATACAACTGATGGCTGTTAGTTGATTGATTGTGGCCATCTTTTCATGTGCTGGTTCACAGGAGCCTGTAACAGAGCAGGTTTTTTTTTCATAGTCCAGGTTCTGACAGGTGTCTGCCTGTTCCAAAAAATATACTTCTGTGGGGCATCAAAATGTTATTCTGCATCCCTATTCCCCTGCCAGGCATTCCTAGCCAAGCATTCTGAGTTGCTTTTTTTTTTTTTTTTCTCTTGCTATGTCTCTCCAAAGGAGTTAGCACACCTTCCTTTCATTAAGCTTGTCAGGTTTTTTCCTGCAGCTCCTGAACAGCAAATTTGTCCTTGAGTTCTGTTCTCACGGCCTGGTGTGACTCTTTTATTGCAAAAGACATGATTTGTAAGAAAAAATAAATGCTTATGCAGTCTTCCCCACTTATCTGTCAGGTCATGGTTGAGGTGCTGCTTTGGAACCTGAATCAAAGCAATGTTCTGCCAGGAGAGGTGGAAAACTCAGACATGGTGTGTGATAAGTCATTTCAACCTCTTTCTCCTATCTCTGTGTATACATTTATGTTTATATATTTTTCATAATTATTTTCATGTTTATATTTGTATATTTAAGTGCTTTTGCAGGTCAGTTGTCCTGGATGTGGGACTTACAGCATGCTCTGAAAACTGCTTCAACTTGACCTGATTGCAGGCAAAGTGACCTTAAGGCAGGGGGAGAGAGGTGTGTGAGGAGGAAATGCTGTGGTTTCACGTGCAGTGTGTCAGTCTGGTGCTCAGCCCTTTCTCCTTCGCTTGTTCCTGACGAAGCCCCCAGGCAGCATCCTTCAGCTGCCCACGGAGGGAAGGAGGGCGATGCACCTGGCTGGAGAAACCGGTATGGGCACCCGCTGCAGCTCTGCCAACAGAGCCATTCTCCCGGAGGTCTTGCTAAAATAAAACACCCTCGATTCAGACCTAGAGCAAGTGGCTTTCGCTTCTCTGCCCCTGGAGCCCACCTGGCAGCAGGCACTGCTCCCTTCCATGCGGTGCCTCTCCCCCCACGTAGCCACCCACGCGGTACCTGCTGCAGCAGCAGGCGGGGAGGGAGGGAGGGAGATTTGCTGCCGTGAAGTGCTGCTTTCACTGCTTCCTCCCTTTCCCCAGGGCAATATGCAGAATAATCTCTCTCCCCTATCTCCCTTGCTACAGCCATGCCATCTAGTAATTTCCACAAATTGACCGTGCTGTATCTTTCACCAGCGCAGAATCAATAGTATTCTGTGCTGCCTTGTAAGGTTTTAACTGTAAAAGCCATTTTACTGTGTTTCCTGTTATCCTTTTACTGCTGCTGTTGATTATAATTAAAGCTTATAGCATCCTCAGTTGTGTGAGAGAATATTGCACAGATCAATTAATTCTCTCAACACCTTTGAGGTGTTGGTAATGAACAGTACACGTCCAACTGCTGTTTCGTGATAACTTCCTTCTAAAAATGTCACTGTTTTACTACAAAGTCCATGACTAAAGGAAAAAGGTCCTTTTCTATACAGCAGCTGTGGTTTAAGTTAATCTGTTTCACTTTGCAGCTGTGAAGTGCTAAGGGCATGCACCTTCTCACTTGCCACCCCTTGGCCAGGGATAAGAGTTTAAGACATGTTAACACAGTTGCTTTTGCTTGTGTGTTTGTTTCTGACTTGCAAGGGGAGTGCTTGTTGTGCTGTATTGAAAGCAGTAGATGTACTGGAGTTTTCCAGGTACTGGAGGAACCAGAGGTGACAGCCAAGTGGGGGTCTCGTGCTTTGGGGGGGACAGGATTTCTAAATGTATTTGCAATACGTCAGTGTTATACCGCAGTCTAATATAAAATAAAAAAGCTGTTTGAAGTGCTTTTAGAAATGAATTTTAAGGCTTTTAAGCTGCTGAGGCAGTTCAGAAACTTTTACCCAGTATTATTGTCTGTGCTTTGCAGACAGAGAGACAGAGGCCGAGGGAGGTGGCTCACTGAGGAATGACGGGGCGGGGAGCAGAGCCGAGGTCCCAGCCTCGCAGCACCGTTCCCAGCTCGCTGGGCTGTGCGATCGCATCGCGCTTAGTTTACAGTTGGGTCACTCAAAGCGCGGGGAAGTTAAGGGCCTGGGCTTGATGAGGACTGAATGTCCAAAACTCTGGTCAAACCTGATGGAGGTGTTGACGTGCACTGTTCAGAAAATGCAGTGTTGTGCATCCTAGGCAATTTCTTCCATTGCATCAGGATGTGGCCAGGGCAAAGCCTCGGGTTTGTCATTTCATTTCCCCTGCACTGACCACGCTCTCCTTCAGCTTCTGGGGTTGCAGCTGTGCTGCTGCACAGATGTGCAGTGGCTGTAGGAAGCCAAATTCAAGTGGAGAAAAACACTGACAGTGGCAGTTTTTAACTGGCATCTCTGAAAAGCTGGATGTGGTTCCTTCTGCGATTGCATCGCTTTTGTTGCTTGTTCCTGAACACACTTTTTTCTGAATATGCCGTGAAGGCTTGTGGGGCCTGCCTGCATTTGCATATATCAAATGAGGAGAAATAAAACCTGGAAGAGAGAGAGAGAGAGCGTTGCAACAGCAGTCCTCAGTGGCATTTGTCTGAGAGTAATGACTATGTAGTTGCATCCAAAATGTATTTCCCACCCCCATTCAATTAACAGGTTGGTGTTTTAATGGACAGAGCTGGCGGCTGTAAAAATCCATCCCCCAGGGAGAGAGATTCGAGCACCTGAGAGCAGTCTGCAGAGCCGAGATATAACACTCCTCAATAGGAAAGAAGGAGAAACATCCTCCTGGGAGCATGCTACTGCTTTAAGGAACTGCCTCTGGAGGATTTTTTTTTTAGGGGGTTGGAAAGAGAGTGGGTCTAACCCCAAACTAAAGCTCAGTTTTAGAAAGCAGTGATGCCCTAGCATTCATCCAGTGAAGCCTTGTTCTTAGCTTTAAATGCATAAAAAAGCAAATGAAGAAAGTGCCTTGTGCTTCTTCTCCCCACCTCCTTCTCTTTTTGTCATGGTTAAAGCTTAAGAAATACCTAAACAATCCCTCAAAGGCTTATTTAATTTCAGAGCTACTGAATTTCCTTTCCTTTGGACATGCCCTTCTTTTATTTCAGTTTCCAGTCAAAATTTATTCCCTGGGAGCCTAAAAATCATTTTTCAATGATGCAGGATCTCAGCCTTTGTTGAGGCAAGTCTGTCTTCAGGCATGACTCTAGGAGCTATAAACAGGAAGACACGTTTTAGCTGATAATTTGCATTTACAAATTCCATCCATCTCACAAAAATCCCGGTGTATAAGTACATGCATAAAGAGAAGAGGGACGTGTCCTGCCGAGAGCGCCCAAGAGACTGATC
Source organism: Anser brachyrhynchus (assembly GCF_964034855.1). NCBI lineage: Eukaryota > Metazoa > Chordata > Aves > Anseriformes > Anatidae > Anser > Anser brachyrhynchus. The sequence goes on along the minus strand of NC_137710.1, from coordinate 6,840,872 downwards.
CAACAGACAGCAGCACCAAACAGAGACGTGCTGGCGTTTCTTGCGCGTGCAGGAGGGGGACTGGGGGCTGTGGGAGAGGCCCGAGCACCGAGAGCGCTGGTGGTGCCCTGCAGCAGTTTGTTTGTAGGATTTGTGGCATCTGGCCTCAGTTTCCCCCAGCCTTTTGGAATGAGTGGCTGCAGGGAGCTAGCCGAGAGCCCCACTTTGGTCCCAAGTCATCTGTGAAAGCCAAGTGCTTGCCTTTGTAAATGTCGCTGACTCCTACCTCGGCAGCTTGTGATCCAGGGAGTGCGTCTTACTCTAGGGGGGAACGTGAGAGTTAACTGAGCTATTTCGGCTTCTTTGTCAGAAACGGTGCCGATCAAATGTGTTTCTATCAACAGCTGCCTTTTCCAATTATGCGGAGAAAACAAGAGAGGGATAGTGTGCACTGCAGCATAGGCCTGTAATGATCTGAGAGGCTGCAATGGCTTTCAAACAGAGAAAAAGTGAAAGGGAGAGACGCTGAAACAGTACCAGTAATGTGAGCGCTACAGCAGAGTCCATTACAGCTAAGTAATAGGAGTGTTTCAGCAAATGAACCTTTTCAAGGGTACCAAATAGTTCCTGCCACAGGTCGGACTGTGTTCTGCAATGTCGGGTATGCATTAGGGGCAAAGGATTGTTTTATCTCACTACACCTCGGCCGTTCCTTTGAAGCCTTTTAACCTCCTGCTGTAGAGATGATGTACTCCCGGTGAGATAAGGACCTCGTGCTAGCGCCATTCCAGCAGCTACCTGCTGCTGCCAGTGGGATCCACCAATACCTGGGTAAAAAGGGTCTTCCTTTCCCCAGCCAGGGCGGTTTTTCACATGTGTATGAAACTGCCTTGTGACTATGTTTATTAGATGCCACTGGTAAATATCTTGTGAATAGTTTTCTGTACAAATTGGAGAAACATGCGGCTATCTCAGACACATAAAATAAACATGTAAGTATTAATAATGTAACAGCTGCACCAAGGCTGAAATTTCTGTTAAAGTTGACTCCAAGAAGTGCAGACTTCATACCATGATTGATCCATGGCTCTTGGCATGCCCTTCATTTTCATATGGGAGTAAGGGGAGTCATCATTTCTGACAAAGCTTGTTTTGCTGGGCATTCATCTTCAAATAAAGTGTTGTCTAGTCCTTGTGCTACTCAGTGTGGCAGCGAACTTCAGCTCCAGCACAGAGGTTGTGTCTATAAACCAAAGGAAAAACAGCCTGATGTTTCACTTGCACGCATGGGGTACTTGAATTCACATCTTGTGACTGTCTCATGGACAGCTGGCATCTGGCAGTGTGCTAATGATTTGGTGGCTATGGTTCTAGAAGGTCCCCTGTCCACTGGGGGGATGAGGTACAGGCTAGCAGATAATCTTTAAATGTAGAGATTCAAGACTAAGAAGCGTTTTGTGTGTGTAAATTTGTTATGAGATGGTTTCTGTAATAGCTAATAACTGACTTTGTTCTTTTCTTTAATTTCTGTGCAGGACACCAGCCATGATTGGGTGCTCGTTTGTAGTAGACCGAGAGTATTTTGGTGAGATTGGCCTACTTGACCCTGGTATGGAGGTCTACGGAGGAGAAAACATCGAATTAGGCATGAGGGTGAGTAAGAAATAAGACACTTTGTGCAAAGTCTGTTTGCAAAGAAAAACAGGATCCTGTGGCCCAGCAGAAGTGCTGCCTGCCTGACTGCGGGCCATTGCGCTGAAGTAATTGATACTGCAATGCTATCTGGAACTGACAGTCCCAGTAAATGAATGTTCCTGGTCTTACTGGCATTGAGACAACTGAAAACAGTCAGAAATATGGTTCCTTGGCTCATTCTGTCAGTGTCTGAACCCAATGAGACAAATTCTCCCCCTTTCCCAGTAGCTCTGTTTGTGTTTAGAGCTGCGCTAACGGTCTGTGTGTGCTCATTGCACCTAGATAATGTCGTACCTATATGGTCTAGCAGATGCAGTACCGATGGGAAACTAAGACCAGGCTGGGAGAAGTTCTACATAATACACATGATAAATGTTGTGGTGTTTTAGGACATTAAGGGTCTTTTTTACAGAATGAGAACTACAGGGTACAGGTATCAGTCCTGAGTTTGCTGTACATTATGTTTCCCAACATTGCCTTCCTTCCTTCCTTTGTGACCTCTCCAGTGGTATTCTCACAGAGTCTTTGGGGCCAGCAGGTATCAGTCCGCCTTGTGCTTCTGAGCCTATTTGATTTTTGTGATCCTTTGCCCTTGTTTTCAAGGTGCTGCTTGCCAGCAAGTCCTTCTGAAGTCCAAGGAACCTACCATTGCTTAGCACTTGAAAATTAGACTACTTAATGTTGCATGAACACAGTTTCCTCATTATAAAGCTGGCTGTTTAATTATTTTCCCCTTACTCTTTATTCCCTGCTTCACAGAAACACGTCCCTGGTGCATGTAATGTGCTCGTTAAAGCATATATTCTGCTCATGCTGAAACACTGAACATCAAATTAGTCCATCCTTTATCCAGCTCTTTTTTTTTCTATGTAAAATGGCTCCAAACTCCTTCACACCAGTGGGCTGGGAGGGAAGGTCATTGTCGCCAGAGCATGTTTTTGCATATGGGTGTGTGTTTATTATTCCAGAATCACAAGAGGGATGGGGTTTTTAATGGGACTGTGTGGCTACACTGCATACACTTTCAGGTTCAGAATTCACACTGGGGACAGAAAAACTGCTACCACAAATCATCCAATTTTCCTTAAGAGGGTCAGGCTATTACCAGGATTGTGTGAGCTTTCCTTTATCATTGCGCAGGGCTTTGAGCTGTTTGAAACTTTTTCCACATGGCTGCTTCCTGAATAGATTGAACGCTCTGGCAAAACTCTGGCGTGGCTGATGAATAAGCCTCCTAAGAAATCTGAAAGCTGTCACTCTTCCTTAGACGAGAAGAACTTGCTGAGTACGATTAGGGCTCCTCGTAAATGGAGGCAAAGGTTTTAATAGGATTATGAAATGGCAGTTGCTTGAAGAGCCGAGGATTTGAAGTGTGTGAAGACAGGTTTCCAGGGGTAGGAAACCTGTTAAAGTCTGCAGATACCAAGTTCTAGAAACCAGTTCTTGGTCTTCGGGGCTTTGGTTAGTTTGCTTGTGTGTTCGTTTTCTTTCTGTATAAGGAATAATTAACCCTACTCTAAAAGTTGGAAAAGGGATTTATAAAAGTACAGGCGTATGGTTGAGTTCATTCTGCAATAAGCTGTATAATGCATTGTTTGACAATGGCACGGAACCATCCGTCTATGTTTTCTGCCTGAATCCAGCACGGTAAGTAACGCAGTGTGTGCGCCTGCAAGTCCTCTGCTGATCCCCTCCTGGGTGTCTTCAGAGCTGTCAGAAACTAGCAGCACGAAAACGCATAGGAACATCCTCCCTTCCCTGTAGGATATTTATAAAATCCCTGTGAATCTGCAAAGACTTTTTTATAACTGCAGAATCTCAAAGTAAGTTGCAAAAAATCATTCCTTTCCTGAGTCCTTGTGTGCTGATCCACACAGGAACCAGCGTCCAGAGGAGCAGCCGTGGAACAAGGCCAACTGCAGAACAGAAACTCAGACCAGGAGGGCAGAGGCTGGCTGGGAAACTAGGAAGCCACAACCCTCCCACACAGTATTTCCTTAGCATTTCAGCACAGTGCCTATACAATGAATATTAGCTCAGCTTTCCAGTCTGGGGCAAAAGAAGCCACACAGCATGGATTTTATAGCAAATGTGTGCCATAGCTGCGAGCCTTGTGGTGCATTGAATCTCCTAGGCAAATCCCCACATGATGCTGTCTGACTTTTCTCTGCAGCAGCCAGTGTTGCTGTTGCCCATAAGCCTTGCAAGGGTAACTGGACCACTGTTGTATTTCCCTGGAGTGTGGCTGTACTGGCGCTGCACCTGGGCAAGCTGAGCAGGGAAGAGAGGCAGAGTACTGAGCATGTCCCCTGCAGCTGCACGGAGGGATGCTATTGCCTATGTGTGACTGTGTGGAGCAATGAGGGACACAAAAGAAAGGAATAAATGGATGAATAAAGAGCAAGAAATAGTGGTGGGGAAGTGGTGGGACACATACGGCTGAAAACAGTCCCTGTTTTAAAAAGCTATGACAATAATCCTTTAAACTTCTTTGCAAATTATCATCATGTTGCTGCTAAAGGAAAAGGGATTAGGCTTGGAGAGTCTGAATTAGATTACATTGCATCTAATGAACCTTCATTTAAATTGTTTTCATAATGTGAAACAGGGAAAGTTGGTGCAACTAATGAGCTGATTTGGGAGGATACTATTTGATAACCCAGCTAATCCCCCTCAAATCTATTGCTTATTAAAAAAAATCATCTTGGATATTCCAGTGTTAGCTGTACCCTTTTCTAAATTCCATAGTTGGGAATATTTATATAATTAACCTAAGTGATTTTCTGTATTGAGTAAGGACTGTATAAACTGGTTGGGACTACCACATCTGTTGAAAATGCTCTGCCCTCTGCAATTCTTTTTAACTCATGTTTTTTTGTTCGTTTGGTTTTGGTTTTGTGTAAATGTACTGGTTAGAGCTGCGACATTCTCCTAATGGGGTAACTTTGCAGTGAAGCCAGTGTCTGCCAGGCTAGGGAGATTCTACTTTGTTTGGGAAAAGCACCAGCCATTCTGAAAAATAAAAGGGAGAAGGGTATGTTTGCAGGCTAGCAATAGCTGGGAAATAGATGGACCCTTATATAATGCCATCTTGTACTATATTTTTCAAAGATGACAGTTTCACCGCAAGATGGATAAATACAGGACTGAATTCTGGTTTGGACAAATGGTTTTATTCTGTTAGTGTTCAAAAACCAGCTACTAAACCTGATGGGAATTGTCTGTGAACACCTCAAAGCTGATTTTGACCTGGAAGTGTACGGGGTCAAATTGTGCCTGACTCCTGTGCGGATGGGGTACGCTCCACAAGCACCAGCACCTTGCCTTGTTTGCTGCTCAGCACCGGGCACCACGCCACTGCTCCGTCTCCTTGGGCCTGCTTGGGACCAGTGAGGGGTGAGTAGCCCTGCTTTCATTTCAGCCTGGTTCAGCTATCCTTTAGCCAACCTGGAAGCAGAGATGAGGAAAAATGATGGAACTTTCTCCTGCAGCAAAGCTGTGGATGTGTCGGTGCCTTAAGGAGACAGCCTAGACTCAGGGTAGATCATGTTCATCTTTGCTGCTCCTGGGCACCGAACGGTCTCTCTGACTTGCAGTACATTGAGATGGCCCGATAGTAATGGGACAGTCAAGTAGTGCTTGATTTTTGTCCAAGCGTGCATTTGGAATGTAGGGGAAGAGAGGGATGCGTTTAGGTGAGGGTCCCAAATTATGACCCTGTAAGAAACTGAGTGGTAGGCTTCTGAGTGGGAGCTTACAGACATACTTAGTTATTTAGAAAGGGATTAAATAAACACTAAAAGCCTTGTTTATGTTTTGACCTAATACAAGCAGTTTATGATGCATCTTTTTATAGCAGACTCATTAATCATTGCACTAAGTATCTCTTCTCTTCCTCTGGTGCTGCAATGATAAGGTGAACGAATTGCTGTTCTTATTTTGTACACGTCAACTATAATGGTGAGTGGGAAGAGATCGAGCATTCGTCTTAAAGGATGCTCCAGCAAAAAATGAAATTATGCTTCCGCCATTAAGAGTCTAAGTAAATTAAATAAAATTGTTGTCACGTCGCTAGCCAAAAACAAAACTTTTCCCCTCTCACAGCCAGCATCAGCCAGATTACTTTCTTCTCAATAGCACTGTAATATACCTCAGAGGAGGAGATCTGCATTAGTTGATGGATTGTTTTCAGTGCTATCTTAGAGACTTAAAAAATAGTAGTAATAATAATTTAAGCAAAACAAAACCCTTATGTCTCTTACCCTATTTGAGATACCTTGAAGAAACCTAGAGTTTAAGAAGTCCTGGCCAGAGAAATCATCTGAGGGTATCCATAGGCACCAGTGTGACAGATTAATTCTGCGGTGGATTCGGGTGATGGCTTAGTTCTCCAACAGGGCTTAGATTATGTGGTTAACGGTGGCCAATCTGCCTAGCTGAAAGCGCTGTATATAGAGAGATACAGAGAGTTCCACCTCTGTCTTCATAGAAATATTATTTGAACTGTAAAAAATCATGATGCAGATTCACTGGAATCTCTCTATCAGGAAATAGAACTTGTTGCCTAATGCACAAACAAATCATACTTTCCAAATTTATGCTATATGACCCAGCTTTGCTTTCCTAAAAACCAGACAAGCTGTGTTTTCTCTGAGCAGAAATGCTAATGGCAGGTAGTTGAGTAGTGAATTCTTGACCTAATTTTATTACTTTCAGCTAAGGAGATTTAGATTCCTTCAAGCAGGCAGTGTTTTAAACACAGATTCGAGGCTGGTATGCTGTAATAAAAATGTCACAAGATTTATGTATGGCAAATTTTAATTCTGAGGTCCGGATGATGCTTTTTACCCTTGTGATTCATGAGGTCAGATGTCTTCTAGTCTCAGAGCTAAGAAGTAAACGGGAATACCATTCTAGAGAGTTTTTCAAAATTTATTTTATTTTTTTTCCACATGCAGTGGTAGTGTACAAGTGAAAATTATACAAAAATGCAGGTTAATCAAAATGTTTTATTCCAGTAAATACTTCATTTTTATTTTGACCTTTCCCAAGCTGTAATTTTGAGTACAAAGTAATTCAGTTTCAGATGAAAAGTTTTAAAAGAAAGTCTTTCAGTTTGAAGACATTTTATCACTTAAAGGATGTTAACAAAAATTCACAATTTCTGGCATCTGTAGTGCACTGTGTCCTTACACATGCCTGTTCACTATGGAGTGCAATAAAGCAGCACTTTCAGCATGAATTTAAATGCTTTTAAAATTATTTGACCAGTTACGCAATGAACTCTGCATTGCCAGACCAAAGTCCTATTAAGTGATGTAATCCACTGTTAGTGAAGTCCCCCCTGTGTGCAGGTTGCAAAGATCTCTGTGATGAATCTCCTAGTCTCACCTTCCCGATAAGCCGTATAAGTAAAGTTGTCCTCTCTTCCATCTCCAGTTTAATTTAGCATTTTTACAGGCATTTCCAAAGGTAACAGGATGTTAAGGTTGTCAAGTCAAGCACTAAGAAATCATGGAAGGATTGAACTCACAGTGCCTGGATTACATGAGTTTGCAACTCCTTTCCCTCTTTAAGATAGGGATTGGAAAAATCTATTCTATGGCGATGTGCATAGATGATGAGCCAAGTCCTCTGCCCATCTAAACATTCAGCATCTTCTAATTCCCGCGGAGTTACATTGATTCAAATAGGATGAGATTAGGCTTGATGTTTGTGTAGAGCAGTAACGCATTCTGTCTGGAAGAGGAGACGGACTTGGTTGTAAGTGGAGATGCTCTTACAGGCATTTTACCCCAGGCTGATGAATCCTGGAGAGTTCGAAGTCACCTCGAATCACGGCTGCCCTCATGGCCATAGAGTGCAAGTCCCAATGGGCTGCGTGTGGCAATAAATGTATTAACAGCTCGGAGAATCCAGTTCTGGCTCCATGGCTATATCCTCCCCGTAACTGGTGCTCGTGTATCCATGCAGTGAACCAAAGAGATGCAGGGTTGTCAGCAAACAAGAAAACCATGAAAACAAGGCTGAATCCCAGTGCCTGGTGCCAGGTTTCAAGCGACTGACATCAACCACATATCAGACCAGAAAGGTTTGTAAAGGGTCTTCCCACACATGAAAGAGAGGAATACAAAAACAATGTAAAACAAAGTCAAACAGCTGAAAGATGGCCTTTGGTCCATAACAACTAAGTTAGAATATATGTTTTTGTTTTTTTTTTTTCCTTACCAAATATTTTATATATTCCTAATTGTACTCAAAATGAGGTGCACAATCTTGTTTCTGAGGAGAGAATCCATCTCCCCAGCTGCCTGCTATTTCTTTGAAGCAGATTGAGCCCTCCCCCCTTTTTGAAAAAAATCAAATTGAAGATAACTGTAACCTCGAATGGAAAACAATGTTTTCATCAGAACATAGTGCAATGGTGCTCTAGCATGAAATTGCCATCAAACCACAGAACCAGAGCTTGTGAATACTGTTAAAAACATTCTCTAAAGTGGGAGCATTGGAAGTAGCTCAGAAAAGAGCATCTGGCCATTTGGCTTCAATATCACATCATGCTCCATCGAGTGTAATATTTTGTGTTACAAACTCTTTCATGTACCAGAACATTATAAAAGCACAAGGCTCAGAGTTTCAGAAACAGATCAGCAGCAAAAGAACTGAGGAAAGAAAACGCTTCCTCAGTCTTTGCTGCTTTCTTCTCAGCCGCTTTCCTGGCGGTTTAATCTCCTGCAGGTTCCTCCGCAGTGTCAAGTGTGAACTGAATGAAAGTGAGGAAAAACGCGGAGAAGTTGAGAGTGCTAATTGTGCTGAGATTGAAATAGCTTTCCCTTGCCTAATGATGAGACTGAACCGAAAGCCTAGAGATGAGCTGCAGCTGGTCAGAAACTTTCTGATACAACATATTTTCTGTCGCAAATTACAGCTCCTGCAAAGCTCCAAATGTTCTGTAGGACTCTTAATTTTGATGATGATCCCCGAAAGCCTGGCTTGGGCTGTTGTGTGGTGCCTGACTGTCTTCCCTTAGCTAGGTGCCCAGCTTGGAAATCTGGAAAAAGGTTTCTCTGATTTTTTTGAAGTTATTTTGAATCTTTTTCAGAACTCTTGAAAAAGAAAAAAAAATCAGTATTGTGGAAAATACCTCGTTTCCACTCCAAAATGAAATGCAGGCATTTCAGGATATCAGCTGTTCCCAGAGCAAGAAGATGCCCATGCGCTACCTGACCTGGTGATTAGCTCTGCAGGTGGTTTTTGGTTTGGAGATAAGAGGCTTGATCCGAGCCTCTGGGCAGCACCCACGGCTCTCAGGCTGGCCGGACTTCTTTCAGCCGGGGCTTTTGCAGTTGGAGTGAAGCCTTCGTCTGGGCCAGTTCTTTGTGTGGGTGTTCCTGACCTAGGCCAGCAAGCCCGGGTAAGTCCTGGATGAGCAGCTGGGGGTTGAGACCCCCGGTGCGAAATGCTCTCCCTGTGCAGGGCTCATGTGTGTGGCCGTGTTGCCGGAAAGGTTTTCCGAAGTGCCATCCTCCAGGCAAACCACCTCATTTGTGAATATGTACTTCAGCCTCAAAATAGGATCCTCCATCACTGAGTATTGGGTCCTGTGATGAGATTGTAAGGCTTGCAATGTATAAATTATTGTCTGGTGAGGAGGCGTTACTCTTTTAGGAAAACGCAAATCGGTGTTATTTATGGTGTTAAGCAGAAGCATGTAAATCCTTACCTCTGGTGAGTGGAAGCGTTCTTGTCAGGTGAGCATGAGGGAGACAGCTGAGCTTTGAGATTGGGGATGGGAGGGGTTGGGGTTTTTTGGCTTGGTTAGATGGGTTGGTTTTAATGCTGCCCAGAAAATGGTGGGAGGCAATATCCTTTTTTTTTTTTTTTTTGGGGGGGGGGGGGGGGGTATTTTGCTAAAGAAATGTCAGACAAACTAATAATTACCCTTATGATAGTGTTGCCTGAATAGAGCAACGCAATACAGCTGTGTGATGGATCCTTCCAAGCTGAAGAGCAGACGAAGGGAAGGAGCACTGTGTGTAACCTCTGCCTTTGACTAAAGGCTCACTCCTCAGTGCCAAAACCAGTATAATTTGCAGTGTGGGTAATCCACTGGAAAAATAAATAAATAAATAAATAAACACCTGCTTAACACTGTTTATGAAATAGAAATTATTTGCTGTTGGAGGCAGCAGAGGATTGGTTACCAATGAGAGGTTTTTAATGCAATAACTGTTCTTAAAATGTTTTTAAATTCCGATGTCTGGGCACAGCAGCAGTCCTTGGCACAAAGAGGTGCGCAGATGAAGAGTTCATCCATCACCACCTAGTATTCCTCCTGCAAGTACACCCCAAAATGTTTTCTCAAGTGTGCCTCAGTTTTATGTTACCTCCTCTAAGAGTGCTGGTGTCAGTGAGCATTTGCTTGCAGTCCTTCGGAAGGACAGCAGTCATCAGTTGTCCAAATAAATAAAGAAATTACTCATCCTGCAGAGGTATATCATTTCCTTCACTTCAGCGTCCTTTAAAAGCTTTGTGGGAATGTTTCATGGCAATATTTTGGGATATGATGTGCGCAATAATGTACCTTTAGATCATATTGTCTGCCAGGAGCTGGAAACTTGATGACACCCATTTGCCACACTTGTTCTGTCCTTTTTTTTTTTTTTTTTTTTTATTATTGGTGTGGAGCTGAATACCAATACCTGCTTTGTTCCTGCACAAATGACACTATGAAAATTACATCATTTTACTAGGGAAGGAAGGAACTGAACAAAAATTTCATTAAGATATTTCAAGTGCCCATTAAGCAGTCCCCAGATTCTCTGTTAGATTTTGTAGGGAAACAGGGTGACTGAAAGGCTTTATTAGTGCTCTGTTATAACTTACATAGCCCCAGATGTAGTTTCACTGCTCGCGTACTGCAACTAGTTTAAATCCATGTAGGAAGATTACCTTTGAATCCTCATATGTCATTGATTGTTTCTCTTCCTTGAATATCAGATTAGACCGGATGGCAATGTTAGACCTATCTATGCATGCGTGCAGCGATCAGAATGTCAACTGCTCTTCATTGGTAGCTTCCTTCCAATGTAGTGGAAAGGTGCTAGCTATTTCCAACAAAGGGAAGACAAACGCAAAAGGGCATATCTGTCATCTCTATTTGTATTCTAGGCTTAGAAAAAGCGGATCTCGCTGAAAAAAAAAAACATATTTAATGTGACATACAGAATTTATAGTGTGAGAAATGCAGCCAAGGAGAACCCAAAGAAGCATCAAAGCACGTCTGCAAAACCTCTTAGATGCAACTGCATATTACGTATTCAAGTGTTTTGACTGTAATAAAATAATGTATTAGTGTGTTTCAGTAAAGCTGTAGCTGCGTATTTGTACCTAAAATGCCATGTAGATATTTTTGTTTCTCTAATAGAATGCCATTTATGTAAATATCTTTGTATCAACAGAAAAACAGTTAAATAGCTTTGAAACATGTCATGCCCATAATTCCTAGCACGCTCTGGGGAGCAGGCAAATAAGCATGCCTCCATTTAAGCAAGGGGAAACCAAGGCAGAAGGCTCTAAAAATGTCCTTGTACAATGTTTGAGAGTCATTTGATGACAACGCCTAGGTTGGAACTATTTTAAATAGACTTTATTACATTTCCCTACCAATTGCTCTGAATTTGAAGCCCAAAATGATTCATTTAGGACACATTACATGTGCTTTATAGGAACTATGCTATGTTCCTTTAGGGATTCACTGCGTGAGAAGACGACAAGGGTGATGGCCTTCAAAGGGAGTAAGTGAATTCTTAAGCATGTTCCTGAGTAAGAGGGCAAGAGCACACTCGAAGCAGGTCTCTTGATCAATTTTTCCTGTTCCTGCTTCCAGTTGGCCTTGCCACGTTGTACTGGCAGGTTGCAGAGTTCCTGGTGTATCTCCTGTTTTGCCCTGTGTCTGTTCCCCTCCCACGAGGGAATGTGGGGTTATTTTCTGTCTCCTCCTTTGTCTTTCTTGGGTCCCCACATGGGGCCAGTCTGGTCTGCTGAGGACAACCCAGGGTGTCCTGCTTGTGCTGCTTCTGGGAAGTATGTGCCATATTCCTTCCTCACCCTTCTTACCCCTCAGCAAGAAATTCACTGACTCCTGAGCAGCTGTACTGTGGGAACATGCAGGTACAAGCTGCACTGGTGCAAGTGCTGGACCAGCTGCAGGGTCTGTGACCACTCCATTGCTAAGGTGCTCTTTTCCCTGGTCCCCTGCTGATCTCTCTGTGCTTCAGCCCTTCACGCTTGTGGTCCAAGCGCCCGTTGCATTGACATTGTGCCTTTAGCCTGGAGGCGCCGATCTGCCAGACCCAGTGAGGCTCTCAGAGCTGCTGACAAGTTCAGCTCCAGTTAGCTGTGGTTCAAGGTCAACTGAGACTTTAAAGTATGAATAAATGTCAGGGTTTGCTGGCACATCGATCTCAGTCTTTTTGATTACTGCCAGATCGCATGAATAAATTAGCCTTGACAGCTGCAATAAATTGTATAGGCTACTGATCTCCAGCAGTAGATGTTAAAGAAGGACATGAGAGGCGTGGAGGGGAAAATACCCTCTGCAGATGCTTGTATTAAATGAGGTGAGTTTTGATAGAGTGCTCCAGGGGTGATATTTGGGCAGGAAGAGGCCTTTTGTTCATTTGCAGTTCAGTGCCAAGTAGGAATATGTCTCCTACCGAAGCATTGATCTGCTTTGTCAGGAGGAGTTTGCGTTACCATGTGTTATCAGTCAAGAAAGCTGCTGCTGCCTTTTCCACCAGCCACCCTACCCATCCGGGGCTGGCTCTCAGAATGAATTATTATAATTCTGTTCAATATAAGGCCTCCTGTAAAGCCAGTCTTTTTGTCACAACCATAGAACTTGTTCTCTTCTATGTATTGTCATTCCCTTAATCAAGCATGCTCTTCCTGCAGCACTGTGCACGCAATCTGTCGCCCCATATTTTAATAACTCATTGGCGTGTCTGTGTATTTGCAGTTATATCTATGTAGAGGTCATGGACTAGAGCTTGTTCTGGCCATCCCCCTCTCTCAAGGCTTCTTTGAAATAGTTAGGTGTATGTGGAAATGCTAGACTTCATAACCAAAAATGCACAATTTTCTGCTTTTGGAGAAAAAATACTTCTGTATTTGAATGTATGGGAGTGCTGTACTTCATAACAAAAGATTTAAAGGGAGAAACTTTGTTTTGGCTTCAACCAGTTTTCTAAAATGAGGCCAGATCTGTCTTTAGATTAAGTTAATGCTTTGCATACAGCCAATTGCCATGGTTATAAATATGCAATCATCACTTTGACACGAGTTACTCCATTAATAATAGTCCTGTTTAAATGATACATGTGCTATTTATTATGCATATTAATCTGTATGTGCCACGGTCTTTGAGTGTCATGACGACCTGTTACACAATCAATATATGTGTAGTGGTAGAACATGATGGAAGTGGTTACAAAAAAAAGCATTTTTTTTCTTGCACAGGAATGCTTTTACTTGTGTAGAAGTAGAGTGATGTAGCCAGAGGTTGAGGAAAAACAAGTCCGGGAAAGAGGGCATTTCCTATCACAAGAACTTCGCCAGGGAGACAGTACGCATCGTGCACTGTGCCTGAGGCCAGGGTGTTAAGAACAGGCATGAGAAAAGGAAGGCAAAATGGGGGTGTTGAAGGAAAGAAGGGTTAGCCACAGCGCTGAGTCCTGAGAAGCAAACTGCCCAACAAGAAAGATTTGGAGAATGGTGTAGAAGCTCTTGCAAGACTAGCCAATGCAGGCAGGTGGCTCCAGCCCTGGAAACCTGTGCTTTTCTGATTGCTAGTATTGTGGGCCTGGGGAAGAGGGGGAAACGTTTACAAAGCAGTCATGAGGAGGATGAAGATTATGTTTTAAGGACCAGGGTGACGTTGTGCTAGACTTAGAAATCAGGCGAAGAAGCTGTTAAAGTAAATAGATAAGAGAAAAGCAATTAGATTCCAAGAACTGGAACTTCTTGAGCACATGCCAGATGAAATGGGCAGGGATTTGTTTGTAAGGGTCAGAGCATCTTTAGTTAAATAGGCTGCACAGATTATGAAGGATATCTTTTGCATGCCTGCTGAAGTGCTTTTCAGTATTTTCACTCACAATGTCTGTTGTTTTCAGATCTTGTAAACATTAATTCTCCAATGGCTAACCTTTAAAGCTTCAGAGTAAGCCAAAAGATGAGCCCTCGGGGACTTTATTTTGTGCCATACAATATACTATTGTGAGAGTGGATTCGCATGATAAATTACAGCTGTGTGATTTGCATATATTACTCTGCTCTGACTTCTCTGCTCCCTCCTCAGTAATCCACCTCTCCAACCGGCATGCTGCTTTGTCAGGAAGTTTAAATTTCACTTGCATTTACTTTTTGCCTTCTAAAACATTTTGCTGATTTCTGTTCTGCGGCACTCGGAAAAAGGTGGGACTCTTCACAAAACTCACTGCAATGCAAAACAAATAATTCACCCTTCTTAGCCCCGTGACAAATTCTTTAAAGCATCGTCAAAAATAATATATCCTTATCTTCATTGCTTATGTTTTTTTTTCTCCTTTATAGTAATAAGTTCTCATCTCTTTATATTTACTTCTAAAAAGGAATACCAGTCTGAAAAAGCTACCTCCATCACTTCATTTTGCAGCAACACCAGGAAAGACAACTGAGGTTTTTCTCCCTGAAATTCGATCACTGAAACATTGTTTTCCCATACAACATAGGCATTAGCAATTCATGTATATCCGTTAGGTCGATAATGAACCTCTGTGGATTTTTATTAAAATATCACCTTCAGTGATTAATTCCTCTAAAGATCTGGATCTAATTGTATCACCTATTAAATATATTTTATGTGGTCAGATGTCAGCTTTCTAATAGACACGTGCAATAACTCAGCTGTTCATTCTTAATAGATCTATTTTGACCTATCAGATAGAGAGCAGTTATCATATAGTAGGTCTTGAAATTTTATTTAAAATCAGATTCCAAATTCCCAAGCCAAAATGCATTTACGATAATCCCAGAAAACAATGCTTGGGAATGGAAATTCAGAAAGCAATTTACAGGTTTTAGCAGAGACAGTTTTGAAACTGACTGTTGGTTGTACTAGGTGCTTCAAATGAAGAGATGTGGATAATGGATCATGGAGCCTAGCGCTGAGTATTCTGCACTGACCACTCCAAGTGTTGGGCCAGACCTGGTGTAAACTGAAGTCAGTCCATTAACTTCCCTACCTCACTGTGCAAGCAACATGGGCATTCTTTTGTCTCATCCTTCCTAGAACATTTTTAACTTGAGGATCAGTGTGTTGTATTTCTAGAATCAAGCTGAGATATTCTCCTCTGGGCTGCAGCAGAACTAGGAAGTGAGTTTCAGAAAGCAGAAATTGTGACTCAGGTTTGTGGTAGTATTTGCTCAGGGAGTTGTGCGCACTTTCATTTACACAAGTTGTCTACATTATAAAGTAAAGTAAAAATAATTGCTAAGGAAAACGTGGCTCTTTTTTTTCTTCATTAATCCATATTCATTATATTTTCAGGAGGATACAGTGACATGCAAAAGTGGCATAAGTTACTTCCTCACTTTCCATTCCCTCTGCCTGTTTTAATTAAGCAGATCTTGTTGTCCGTCTTACTGCAGTCACATTTCCTGTCATGTCCAAGACAGTTTCTGTATGGAAAAAAGTAGAAAATTGTAGCAATTAAGATGTTCCTTAGACCTTCACAGAAGACCTTTTCATTCTCAATACCTTTCAGGGCACTGATCTTTTTTTAATCATAAAAGCAGATAGGGAAGGATAGTGCAATCTAGCATTACAATTTTAAAATTTAGTGATGAGTAAGGACACAGGTATTGTAATAAATTTAGGTAAATGTGACAGTAAGAGAAGGGAGGACTGCTGATATGGTGACCTGGCTGAATTGCTTCTCAAAAGGTAGTTTAAAGATCACACAATCTTTTCCTTAGCCTTTTGGTAAATGCAGATGGGAAAAACTCTCCTTCATCATTAGGTCATCAATGAAAATGATCTGTGTCCTGTTTCTTTGCCATTGGTGGGGTATCCGCTGCCCAAAGGACATAATGAAGGGAATGAAGAATCCAGATATGAATGGCCGCCTTTTAACCACATCTCTATTTATCTTCAGATGCTTTCACAACAGTCTCTGGGATAAAGAACAGATCCACTGTCAGTTCTGCCTTACGGTGCTCCAATGTACAGAACCAAACCAGGAGTAAGGAAGGTGCACATGTAACCACACTGCTTGTGTGTCAGGGCCTAGGGTGAGAACCAAGAAAACAAGGTGTAAAGGGTGGTCAATTTGACTGTGATGCTCAGCTTTCAACCCTGGAACATAGGGGTGGTATGCAGGCAGAGCTCTGCGTCCTCTGTGGGGCAGTCTTTGAGATTTGGCCATCTCCTTTTGTATTCTGATCATGGAGCTGGCAGTGAAGAAGGTGTTTTATGCAGAGATGAGCTACTCTCAGGCATGTGAGACAAATTAACCATGATGCGCAGGACTGTCTGATTTTTTTATTATTTTTTTTAGCTCTTCTTCTGCTCCTAATTCCTTTATTTCTGGTGAGTCTCTAGACCTGCTCTCTACATTCTGTGTCCTTGCCAATATGTCTCTTTCATCACCCTCCTTCCACTTTTCCTGGCTTAGCTCCACTAGGCTTTAATGTTCCACACTCATAACTGGCTGCACCGGTGAGTTATGGCTTCAGTGCTGCTGTGGGCATCAGACCTCTTTAAGTACCTATGAGACTATCAGGAAAGCTCATAAATGTCTTTCACAATGAATGTGTAAAGTAAGGGAAATATTAGAGGTTTGAAGGCTTTGTAACTTAGCCTTGGCTAGTTGAGTTGACTTCAGAAAGCAAACATAGAGGTGGGTGCAAATAAAACCAGATCAGGAGCACTTTAAGTCATCAGTGTCTCTTAGGGATTGGCAGTCAGCAAGGTACTCTAGAATGACAACTTAGTATTTTTCAACATATCCTTTGGGTATGTTCTAGTGGCATTCATGTGTTTGGCATCAAAAGACAATATTCCAGAAAGGTATTTGTAAGGATCTATCTACATCTCAGACTAGTGCAAGATCAAGTGTTAAGTGTCATAAACCATGACAACATGGTATCTAGATTTTCAGCCCAAATTTCAGACTTTTTATAATATATGGTGTACATTCTGCTACATGTGGGCATCAGGAACCAAGGAGCCTGATAAATTGTTATCGGGGCTCATTTTAAGAGTAGTGCCTGGCAACATAGCTTGGCAATTCTCATTAATAGGAATTTAGCAGATAAATCTCCCTGAATTACTTGTAGAAAATTTACCCTTAATGTGCCTTACATTTCAATAGGCTGAGCTGTGTTTTGAAATTACATTTGTGGAGGGTAATGTGATAGATATAATAACGAGGAATATGCAAAACCCAGTAGGATGCATATTTCTACATGACACTGGAGGTTTACAGTACTTTTAAATCAGAGCATCCTAGAATACTATTAATGAAATCCCCTTTAACCTTAAGGGGTAATTTTTTCTAAGTGATCCGCAGGGGATTTGACTGTTAAATTTCCATTAACAGTAATGGGATTCACAGTATTACAAAGCAAGCTCCCCGCTAGCTGTGCTGAAATTCTACCCCCTGTAGCAATTAATCATGCCTGTTGGGCTCCTTAATGGAAGTATGAAGCAGATTATCTGGCTAATCATGATATGTGATCAATTGACTCTCCTGCAATAATTGATTGCTGAGTAGTTCTAACCAACTCAGCTTTAGGATTTTATAGATGAGTGGCAAAAGACAGGGTGTCCCTTTCATGGTTGTAAATGCCAAGGCTTCTGCAGTTCACAGATACCACATTAGAAGGATTGCAAGTTCTCCTTTTATTTTCTTGTATTATATCTCCTGGTGTAACATTTGTCTGTATCCCTCTGGTTTTCATCCCTCCTATCAGGTCCTGCAGGTCATCCCCAATGAGGAAAGAAAACTTCTTATGTCTTTAACAGGGTGTTGCTGGTATCCTGCTGGGGTTCTGCATTTTTCTTTCTCCCTGAGCCAGGGACTCCATGTTCCCTCACCTCCCTCTCTTCTGGGAATCTATATTTTCAAGCTGCATTGTGAAAATGGAAAATCTCGTCTGAATGGTGTGGTCATGCTGGAATGTGTTTGTGGCAGCTGCCTTGGCTCTATCCTTTAGTCTATTATTCTACTACCTGATAGCATAGACTCATTTACTCCATTTTGTTTGACCTGTTTTGTAAGGATCGTTCTCTGATGACGTGGGCTGGATGTAGCCTGCCAAGATCAAAGATAGTAAAAGGAAAAAACACCAAGTTAAACAAGGCTAGCATATCACATAGAGAATTCACTCCTCACTGTTGCTCTACTTGAATGGTTAAAGACTAGAGGCTATGGAACTTACTTTTACTTACCTTTTTTTTTTTTTTTTAAATATGCCTGGATTAAATCTAAGCCACCTAGCCAATTGGTCTGGGTGCTCTTTTCTCACTGGCATTCTGTGAAGGCTTAACATATTACCGAAATGCAACCTTAGGCTGCAAACTCAACTCCTGAGGATAGTCTGTGGTGCATTAGAGTATTATGGTGAAAATACCAGGCAAACATGCAAATCCAGGAGAGCCATAGAAAAATCAATAGCATTTCTTCAGGCAGAATGCTGATTTGTAGCCACGCTCCATGGCTGTATCTTTTTCTTAATGAATTCTCCAGTGTGCTGAGGTGCACTAAACAACAGAGATAAATACCGTTGTGCAAAGGAGCGTAATACAGATTTATAGCCTTAGCAGAATATGGAGTACAGATGTTTTGCATATAACCAAGATTGGTTTATGAGCTTTTCGCAAGCAGGGGTATCTGTATTCTAAGGATGGTTTTGTGGGGTTTTTTTGTTTCTTTGTTTTAATGGAACTTGAGATGAATAAAGCAATGGGAAACTTTTCTGTATACATCTTGGCACCATCCAAATGGCAGTGTCCTCTATGTACCCCACTACAAGTGATTCAGCTCTTCTTGAGAGCAGTCTGACGACATAGGGTGGGTGTTGAAAATGAAGTATCCTCAAGATCACCTGAGCAACTTTGAAGCAGAGATGTCATTGGAAACCAAAGACTCTTACAGGAGCCCTTAGGCAATTTTGAAAATCCCTCTCAGAATATGTATTAAGTTAGCCAGGCACCAATATATGAATAGCTTTTCATTGCCCTACTCTGTCATTTGGCATGGAAACATTTAGTACCTTGATGGTTTTTCTGTATATTCACAAGCCTATTTCTGCAGAAATCCTGATTATATTTTTTTTCTTTCTTACTGGGGAAAATAAAACAAACTGCTTCTATTATGCAATGTTTCCATGGGGAACCCTCCTAATGTACATAATATACAACAGCTGATGGCAAGTGATGATAAGTTGCTTATACCACTGGGAGCCCTGGAATGAGTGGTTTACAAAGCTGGGTAAGTAATGAAAGTCCATAAACAAGGCACTCTGCAGAGCAGCAGAGTGACAGAATTTTGGCTCCAAACTTGAGGCTCTTGGCTGGTATTGGAAATCCATATAACATCCTTCCCTCCTGGCATCTGCTACTTTGAGAAAGTTCAGTTCATTACAATAACAGATTTCAACTAAGCATGGTTGCAGTCCATGGCCTGTGCGAAGGATGGCCTTGCTATGGCATCTCATAACTAGGTCTCACTCTACTGGGTGCTACAGGACAAGGCCTCCGTGGTCATTTATTACTCCCTGACTCAAGGCAGGGTACGTGTGCTGATTTGTAGTTAGCGCAGGTGATCTTTTTAGCCTTTCTGATCAATCCAACCTAATTAAAGGAGTAATTCTCTGGTTTTAGGGCCAATTTACCTTTCTAAGATGGTATGAATGCCTGCAGCTCAACTAATAATGAGGTAACATCTTAGAGCCAATTAACCGAAAATGAATCAGTAGAGCCCATTAGGCTTGATAAAGTTCAATAAGAGGTAGAACAGGTGCATTTTTCCTCGTTAGAAACTCCCATGTTTTACGGAAAGTTAGAAAACTCACAGCAGCTTCTTACACAAGAATGTCAGGCTCTGCGCTCCTGAAAGCAGTCCGTCTCCTCTAGTTTCAGCCAGCATACTAATGGTTTTCTAAAGCTGAGCTGTACTTGTAAGGGGTTAGGGATTCAGAACAGCATATATGTCATATTTTTCTCAATGTTATTTTAGCAAATGTTCTTGCAGATCAGCCCTCATCTATGAAAAGATTCTATTAATAAAGCCAGCTGTGGAACAGGAAGACAGAATGGTGTTATTTGTAACTGCAAAATCCTTTCAAAGCACTATTCATCATCCAAATAATTTACTAAATGGTTTCTGAGAAGAACTGTTAATTAACTGGCAAGAATGAGCCACATTAACATTTGTTTATTGCACTGTCTGTTGGCCTCGGGGGGCGTGCACCAGAGGAGAAATTACATGAAGAACTAGGGGTAAATTTTAGCTGTCCCCTCCACGGGCAGAACACTGCAATTTATGCTGTGAAAGCTGGTTTGGATTAAGGCCAGATGTGAAGGTGCAGTGTGGTAGCTGCTGAGACTCAGTTCTGCCCTCCTGTTGTCCCACTGATTCCCACTCGGCCTAGCAGAAAGCCCACTGGTACGGCCCCTCTCCCACAGCAGGAGCAGAGATGGGGCCCTGCTGTGCTGGCACATCGAGGCTGAACAAGTGGGCCTCTTCGTCAAGTACCGGGAGCTACCTCCACTGTGGCTCTGGAAGTGAAGGTGTGTTAATTGTGGGCATCTAGTACTTCTGGCTTTGTTGGGCCTGCTGTGCAGGCTTGTTCCATCCAGGGGATGCCACTATGAAAGTAAGTGGGCTGTTCTTTACCATAACCACACAGGAACATTCCCTGGCAGAGAGAGACAAATGAAATCAATAGGAGGATCCTTTCCTCAGATTCGTTGGCAGAGCTAGGTGTCTGGGCATGCTAGATCACGAGGGCGCCATCTTGGATATATAAACACAAATCCCTCAAGGCTTTAATACGGAGTTGGTATGTTTTTGTAGGGTTTTTCTTGCTGTTGTTTTTTCCTATTTAATTCTTAGCATTCTCCTATTTTACACTATCTAGCTTTGTTTCTAATGTTTGAATTGTATCTGATATTTTTCTGCATCCTAGCAGCAAATGGTTCTTATAAAAGTAAACTGTTGGAGCTGCTTTTATTTTCACAGGAGGTGCAGGTAGAAAGTCTTCTGGCAAGGGCCCAGGCTGTTAGTACTTTTCTTACAGAGTGAATTTGCACAGAGTCTTGTTATTTATGGCTAAATTCCATGTTACCAGAACGTAACATAAAATCTGGAATTGCTGTGTAATGGGAGACATAAGGACACAGAGCAGTGCTGGGTGACTATGGATGCCTTCTTTTTTCATTTTACCTGATGCTATCACTGTAAGTGTCTTGGCTTGCACTGCACATGGCTTGTGGTAGCTTTGGGAAAACACTCTTGATAGACCTGGGGTGTGATATTTCTGTATTTCTGCTATATCCCTTCCCTCCTGACATTTAAACCAACAGACCTGTATTTGGTAGTCCAATGTCAGTAACTCAACATCAGAAATGAGCATCTCAACAACCTCTCTTATAACAGAAATTCTCTTGCTCTCCAGACCTGAGTGACAGCATATCTGTCATCTCTCTTTAGATTGGTAGGTTTTCTTTTCTTCGGTACCAAGAGGTTCCAGTGAGAAACAGTTTAATGGTCATGTTTTAATTAGATATTTAATACTGTGCAAATCAATTTGACTGGAGGGAAGAAAACATTGTCAGTGTGATTAAATGTATGCATTTGTTTTTTCTTCTGAAATGGGATAGATTTGAAGCGTCGATTCTTTCTACGCTTTGGATTTTCTCTGAGTAGTGTATTTTAATAATCTCTATAATAAAATAATAAAACCCACATTTTTTTCCCCAGTCCTTCTCTCATTTGATTCATTCACATGTATCCATGTTTCTGCCATGTGTTGGCTTGTTTGCGCGGATCATTATGGTTTGTTTGTTCAGAGGTAATGTGATATTTATATCAGAGGAAACGCATTGGTGTCATAGGGATTTCTGTCTTACGTGCCACTTTGCCTATAACAAACATTATGTGACCAGAGTAACTAACAGCAGCGTTCAGTGTTTGCTTTATGTGTTGGTTGATCCTGCATCACCAGGGTTTTGCTCCCACTGGTAAGACAGACAGCAAGGGAAGGTTGGAGGGACTTGGGTGCCCTTGCAAGGCAAGCTAGCCCGAAGCTACATGAGTATATGGGATGAATGCAATTAAAGGCTGGAGTGAAAGACTGTTAAGCCAGCATAAATGACCAAAAAATAATTACATAACATTAGTAATCAGTCCCCAACCATTTACAAAATAATGTGCGTGTAATGCAGCCAACATCTCAGCTACCTCTGCTTTCAAGCTTGAGGTAGGATCCTTTTTCAACCTGTTGGCAGGCACTGGCACGTTCTCCCAGCTCCGTTTCCTCTCTGGCAGAAGCAAAATACATCTCATCTCCCTGTAGTCTGTATCAACTGATGGCAGCAAGGTTGGAGATATATCTAAGAATATCATTTGGCACCAAGCGTTGTGTATTTTTTTGTACCATATATGTAAAGTCTTGATTTGTTCTTTCATCCAAATCATCAGTTGAACAAGATGAAGTAATTTGATTTTCAGTGTTCCATTTGAAGCGAGGGAATAAAGAAGGAAAAATATACCCTAGGATTACCTGAATACTTAACAAACAAACAAAAAACAAAACAGACAAAACAAAAAACACCCTCAGCACACAGTGTCAGCCTTTCTTACAGTAATTCAGCCAGTTTAGAGAGGGTTAGTAAGGCCATGTATGAGTTTGAACAGGCTGTTCAGAACAGGGACAGTAGTATGTAATATATACCTTGGGCTCACTCCACTGAATTTTTTCACATAAAGTCATTAGATGGTTTCTCTCAGCATGTGCGATGCGATCTATGCTGTTCTTTTTCATAGAAGTAAAAAAAGTTAATTGAATATTTCAGATCTGTGAACAGAGCTCGTAATCGTGGGTCTTACACTTTGTTGTGTGGAAATGGGGGAAAACAGCTATGATGAGCTGGATGATGAGCTAATTAAATAGATCTATGACATTTGTTTCGATAATGAGATCTAAATCAGAAACATAATGGTGTGTTAGTTTACAGGTTAATTTTTCATTAGCACATTATAAATAATTCTTATAAGCAGGTGTCATGGGCAATAATTCCAGCCTAGTTGGTCTGGTCAGGTGCACAAGCTGCATTTGGGACATCTAGGCAGCGATGATTGGTGCTGCAATCTTGTTAGCTGAGTTGTGTGTATTTGGTTGGTTGTTGTGTTTTTTTGTTTGTTTTTTTTTTAAATTTTTTTTTTTTAACAAATCCTGCATGGGATTGAGTAGGCTCGCGAAGTGTGAAAGAGTTTTATATGCATTTGTCCTAAGTGTCCTTAGTGAAGTTGTTTTCCTTCTTGTCTTTTGTCTCAACACATTTACCAACTCCGGTTTTAGGTTGCTTTTCCAACCATCATAAATGCATTTCACTGTTCAGTGTTTCACTTCAGTGTTTCAAAAAGGTAGCAGCAAACTACTTACTTGTGTCAACACTAAAGACTAAATCACTCCTCTCAGTTACATGTCTGTGACAGATTTCAAAGCGTTTTCAGAATTTGACACATCTCTTCAGAAGAAGACGTTGAAGGAACTAATGTCTTGCTGATTTGACTGCGTGAATCAATTCAAAGTGTGAAGCTAGCATATATGTGCAAAGTGGCCCTAGGTTGCTAAACCAAGATTGTCTATATAAAGCCACTTTTCACCTGAGTTAGAAGTTTCACAGTTGTCTAATGTTTATTTAATTGCATATATTCACTTTGATATCTTTTAATTAAATCAATCTTAATTATTCCTGTTTTGGCAAATCCTAAAATATCTGGCTCAAAAGGAAAAGTATTAGGTAGGGTCCTTTGCCACTGAAATCCTTAAGTGGATTTTCTGTTGTGCTAGGGCCGTGTGCTGGGCTGGTGGGAGCGAGTTAGGTTCAGTTCCTTTGTCCATGGACAAACTCATGTACCAGACATCACCAGGACATCTGAGGGCTCCAGAGCATTGATCTGGTAGGGAGGAACAAGACAGCATTTCCAGAATGAAGAATTTACATGACAAAGGCTGTCTACCTCTAAAAGCTATTGCAAAACACATGCAGTGGCTAATCAGATTATTGTGGCTGAAGTAGCACCATGAGGTTCTGCCCCAGCTCGTTCTTTCTTGGGATTAAGTGCACGTAGTCTCCTCCATAGATCACTTGTCAAACTGGCAAGAGAGGCAAAGGAATTAGAAAAGGAGGGTGGGAATATCACCTGCCAAAGGTCATGCAGAAGGCAATAGGGATGGAGCTGGGATGGTCAGAGAGCCCAGGCTTTCTGGACATCCCATGCAGTCACACTGGTCCCAGTCTTGGTTTGTGGCTGTCAAACATAAAATCACTGAGGTGAGGCATATACACGATCCACACAAGGACACAAATAAATCCAAGATGTATTTTGCCTTCAGGGTTTTGCAGACTTAAAAATGTGATTGTCATCTCTTTCTCCCCGATGTCCTTGGTTGTTTATTCTCATTCCGCATTTTGGCAACTTCAGTCTTCCTGAAGAACTTCCAAGCATCTGGGAAGGTAAGAAATATGATAGCCTAACCTCTGGAGACAAGCTTGTATCTAGCATGAGAATCAGCTCGAAGTTCTGGCCTATCAATTTTATTCTTGCCAGTAGAACTGCAAACCCTCAGCTGAAGATGGACCAAATCGGACTTGTGAAAAATGACCTCTGCTTTACAGTGGTGACACAAAACTAAGTACTGATTTATCAGCACATTCATCACTAGATTTAGTGCAGTTCCTCAAGCTAACTTTGTTGTTGTTTTAAAAAAAAAAAAATCAGTGTGAGTTTTGTGCTAATATTTTTTGCATGCACCTCAGCTATCCCTTTGTGCAAGTTACTACACATCATTCCCATTAGGTTTTTGTTTATCTGCCCTGTGTAAATCTGCTGATATTGCATCTTTTTTATTCCCGAGATGTCCTAAAGCTCTGTTATGGCCAGTGATAAAGAGGTTATATCTGATTCTCAGTTGAGAGATCTGCATGGTTTCCTTGAAATCAACAATGAGATACCACTACATACTAGCTCAAGGTGTACACCAGGAAGCCGTGGTGGGTCCAGATTCATGTTAGGCTTAAATTTTATTTATTCTTCAAATTTGTTAAAAAGCCTTGTGTCAGATGTTTCTGCCTTAGCAAGTTGAAAGCTGTTGATGTTTTTCCAGGCATGGGCTTTTTAGAACTGTAATCCTGAAGAAAGCTGAAAGGTGCCAGACTAACTATTTCTGTATTCATGTACCAGTGAATCATAACGGCTTGAATTTAGCGCTGGGTTTTCAGACAGCTTGGAAATGCCTCATGCCTTTGGAACTCATGCTTCATGCGTGTGCTTCTCCTCCACTTGCTCAGAGGACAAGCCTCTCTAGTTTGCACCCTGTGCCCATTGAGATGAGAAGTAGGGCTGCGTAATATTTATTTTTGCTCCTATCTGCCTGCTGAGATTGCCCTAATGGCATCTTCCTTGTTGCTGACTTGTGGTTTTATTTTCAAATTGAACCTCCTTTCCAGAGTCAGAAGGAAGAAGGAGCAGAAGGAGCAGGCTTGTTGATTCTGCTTTGTTTCATGGTCTAGTAACAGTAGTATGGGACCATGCAGACACAATTAAAACTATAACAATTAGAAAAAATTATATTAAAGTAGATATTGAAGAGGAATTGAAAAAGCAAGGAAAGAGGAGTTGGTATTTGGGGACTGAGAATCCACTTCAAAGTAAAATTACTTCAGGAGCCACAACACTTTTTTTTTCTTTCTTTCTGTGTCTCTGCATTATCCTTCTGCCTTTTGGAACATCCGCGAGCATTACAGTGGCTGAAACTGCTGGAGGGGAACAGCATGAAAAAAATAGAAAAATAAGCGCTTTATAAGAAGTGGGGGCTAATACCCAGAGGCATCTTGACAACAAACAAATGACAAATCCCTCATACAAAAGAGAGGTACTCAAATAGGGCAGTATGCCTGCATGACACCAAATCCTGCTGAACAAAGCTTCTCTTGTAAGCCCTGCCCACTTGCTTGCAGTAGATAAATACTATTAAACCTTTCCAAAGAAGCTTAAAAAAAATAAAAACCTTGCAATCTTGGCTCCCTGCCCTGTTGAATACCCAAGACATATTTTGACAGGCTGCCAGTAGAGACAATTCAGAAGAAAAGTAAAGGCCAGGTCCTCTGATAACATAGATCCGTCTGGCTTGATTGCTAGCCCAAAAAATCAACTGGAGTGGAAACAGTCATTTTATTAATGTGTTAGGTGCCGTCCTGGCCTGCGTTTTAGTGCCTCTCCCTTTTTCTCCTCCTTCCCAAGTCCATGTACAGTCAGACACATCTGTTTATTTATAATACTAAACACATATTTAATTTAAGGGAATATCAATAGAGAGGGTGAGATTTTTCCAGATGACACTCAGTGACCTGGAAGTCCAAACCCCTTTGAATTTCTGCTTGGAAATTTTACTGCTAGAAATTTGGCTGAAGTTCTGCCACATCCTCCCTGCATGGGGTTTGCAGGACTGTAGCATGTCTCAAGCTTGATTTCATGACTGTAGCATGTCTCAAGCTTGATTTCATATTTCTCTTGTTGCTTTTGGTGAGGTTTGTTCGAATGGAATTATCTGGAAGCCAGCAATGTGACACTTCCCCTCAAACAAAAACTTTGTGGAAAGATGCTGAGATATACTCTAAAATTATACACACCTTTACGGAATTTTAATATGTTGTTTCCAAATACATATATATTTTTGATAGTAGTCTAAAATGAATGACAGAAAAAACATGCTCCCAAAATGAAATGGTCTGTCACAGACATGCGACCTGCTTGCCCTTTCAGTTTCGTGAACAGTTATTGACACACTGGTTGGAGTGGAAATTGTAGTAGAAAGAAAATTATTAAAAATAGTAATCCTTTGTATTAAATCTCTATCTAGAGTCTCAGGGTAGAAGATAGCAGGGTTTTGTGTGTAGACTGGTAGTTCTTTAAATGGATGAGAGAAGCTTTGGAAAGCACACCAACTGTATTGCCTAGATGTCAGCCAGACGCTCGAGGAGACCGAAGATTTGCTGAATCTTTGGTGCTTTGCCATCAGCTCAACTTAGAGTGAGTCAAATTCAGTCTTCACAGATAACTTCAATGGTGTTTTAAATTTAAATCCCATGCAATCATACAAACAAAAAGGCAAGTAGGTCTTATTGTGTTTGGGAGGATAAATGAGATATAAAAAAAAAAAAAGGTAATTTGAAATTCCTCACATCAAAATTCAGGCCCCAGTTCAGCAGTGTCCTGGAGTACCTCCTTACTGTGAAACACTTAAGTCCCCTTGATGTCAACAGGAATTGAGTGTCTGGTTAAAATTAAGCACACGCTTAAGGGCTTTGCTGCATGGAGATGAATGCAGGCATGCTGTGAAGCATCCTGTCTTAGCTTGCAGAATGAATGCCTAAAAAGAAATAGCAAGTGACACGTTTGAAAAATGTTGTGGCGCTATTCTGCACAAAGACACAACGAAGCAGTTTGTGAGAAAACAGCAGGGAAGTGTTCTAACCAACATGGTCCTCCACTGAAGCTGAAGGACGCGGCAACTAGGAAGGGATAAAAATAAGGAAGGGGACCTTAACTGGGGGGAGGAAGAAATATCAAACCCATTCTTCAAATTAGGTGGTAGAATTGAATAGGAACATCAGCTCCAGTGCTGTCTATTTGCTTCGATAAATATTGAGCATTCAGGGAAGGTCCTCACTTTCATTTATTTTCTCCGTTGTCTGTGAAGACAGTGAGTGAGTACTTCAAAGCAGGCGTTGTTTTTCTTGTGGTGTGTTTGCAGTGCAATGATGCCCTCATGTGATGCTGTTCCGCCAGGAGTGATGGTGTAAACAGCCATGCACCTCTGAGAAGCAGAATGGTTGGAGCCTGTGTTCCTCAAGGTGAATCTAATCCTGAAACGTTGTCTCTGGAGATGCAAGGGCCCTGCCCAAACACTGCTGGGCCTTGTTATGCTGGGTGGGTCATGCCATCTGTCCTCGGACTTAGTGGTGCTGGCTTTCTTGAGCAGTTCACCTGAGATCAGGAAGGTCACAGTCATTTTAAGGACCAGATTCACCAGAGATATTTCCTTACCTTACAGAAATGTGCCTGAGAAATAGGGTTATTAATATTTGAGGCTCGTATCTTACTGTTTGGTGGTTCCAGCAGAGTAAGGAGGATGCTGACACGTCAGTCAGATCTGTCCTCTGAAGAACTACACAACAGCTGGATTTTTTTTTTTTTCCGAATGCAACATTATCCTTCAGTACAGATGGGCTGAGGAGGGATGTGTTTTGATTTCTGTCAGGCAAAACTCTGTCAGTCTGGGGCACTTATCTCCGAGTAGTATTTTCGTGCTATGTTCTTTAAAAGATGAAGCTCTCCTCTGAGGCATTGAAATACTTCACCCACATTGCTACAGCCGCTCCCTGTGGAGTTTGTCACTCTCCTCTTTTGAAGTGTTCTGCAGGTTATATCGGAACAATAAGAAATTTGTTTTGTTCCTAGGTGTTTGAGCCACAATTATTCTTCTAAATTGCTGGGTGTTGTCTTCACTCTGCACTAGGCAGAGTCAGGAGACTGTCTACCCATCCGCATTATTTATGTTTGCATTGTAATGCCATGCTTATGCCGAGCTGTGTGACTGGATGAAAAAGGGAGGGTATCTGCCGGGATCTCGGTTTGTAAGTACCAGGTTCAAAGGTGTGTGAGTCCATGACTGGATTTCCATGGAAATAGCAGTAGTAAAATAGATAGAGAATCATGCACTTGATAGAGGAAGCCACAGAAAGAATGTTTTATTAGTTGACATATGTACATACATACATACAAGAAGTAGGAAACAGAAAAAGTAATAATTTTATGAGTTCAGAGACCTCTCTTCCAATTATTTTATCTGTAAACCATCATGGTTACAGCATCACTGTGGCATAATTTTATAGCAGGGTTGGCACTTGATTTATATCATTCAGCTAAGGAAAATGAAAGAGACATTTTATATGAAATTCTACAGCCTAGGTCTGCTTCTAAAGAGAGTAAGTGGAAATATCAGATCTCATCTTCCTGAACCCATTTCATAGTTATTTGGGTTTTGAAGAACAGCTTGTAGGAACACCAGTACCGTGGTGTGGTGTAACTGGACAGGATTGCCAGAGGAGGGGGTGCCTAGCAAGAAGTGTCTGTAGGTTTGAGCAGGCTGTCACAGCACCAAGCAGTGACACGTGGCCTGATGTCCAACGCTGCCTCCTCCTCCAATTCCACTCAACAGCCTTCCTATCCACCACCCGTCAATGCCAAACATCTGTTTGGCAGCAATGTGATTGCCACGTTGATATTGGAAGGCTTTCAGAAAAAGAGAGATAGAGCAGTGTCATGTAAGTACTCCATCCTCGGTACCTTTTGATCCTCAGTTTAAAATTTCATAACTGACAAATGATGCTACAATATCAGCAAATACAGTACATTTTTTTAGAAGAGCTTTTATCATTTTAAAACCATGATGTTTCCCTCTTCCCTCCCCCTCCCTTTTCTTTCACTTTCAGGAATTAGATGCTTTATGTTTATAGATTCAGCTTCTGTGTTTCAGCTGATGAAAATGTATTCTGTTTCTTTCCGTCTGAGTGCAATAGTGCCTGCAAGTGTGCCAGTACTGCTTATAACTTCAGTAATGGGACAGCCAAGCACTTCCAGTACTTCTGTGTTTGCAGTTATGTTTTCTCACACCAACAGATGGGCCAGCATAACACAGCTTAGAGCAAGCTGTTGCCCAGGGGACCACCCAGCAGCTGGGGAGCCAAATGGCTTCCTTCTTTCCAGGGTTGCAAAGAGGCAAGAGAAGCTGGTGACTAAATGTCGTCCCCAAACTTCAGTGAATCTCCTCCTTTGTACCTACTTTAGAGTGAAATTCTGCTCTCCTAGAACTTGGTGCCACTTTTCGTTTTGTTATAGGAAGCACTGAGAAAGCCGGGCTGTGGAGCCGCAATACCCGAGGGGGGATGATCCTAACCTGGCGCAGGCGAGGCCTGTTTTGTGGCTGCGGATGGCTGAATATGGTGCAAGCCATAAAAGCTGTAATGTTCACTGCATATAAACAGTTTAAATTGCAGTCCTTGAAGATCAGAGACTTAGAGAAATACAATATAATTCGTTCTTGGTGTAGGTGTCATCCGTTGCTGACAGAAAATACCGGTTTGTCCTAATACGTGTTTTGTTCAAATTGCTAGGAGTAGTAACCATTTCTTAGAATGGCACCTCAGTTAAGGCAGAATTATGTTTAATGGCATGTGCCCTTACACTTGTGATGTTCCATCTGATGAAAGGCAGTGGTTACCCTATGACGTGCTGCGGCAAAGCAAGTGTGCGGAAGTAAAAAGTGAGGCACCCCCCCCTTGGCCATCAAGTTCTTGCTATTCTAAGCTGGGGGATAACTGGCTGAAAAGAAATACATTCGTTTACCCTCTCTCTTTAAGGTGTCCGTTGGTACCTTATTGCCAACCATATTGGCAGTCTTCAAACTGAGGCACCCCAATAAGCAGTGGTGTAGCATGGTGTCTAATAGGATATCTAAAATTGACTTGTAAGCTGAGCCTTCCTTGCTGAAATGGCCTTGTTCTTACTGTTCAGCTGTGTGAAGTTAAAACGTCAGAGACAGTTTACGTGCCTGCATTGCAAATAAGCATAATTTTATACATTAGAAGTGATGTCATAGTAATCCTAATTATTGAGTTAGTGGTGTGTGTGTTTTGTTTTTTTTTTTGTTTGTTTTTTTAATGGTAAGGAAAGATGAAGAGATTTCTTAAAATACTTATTCTTGTTCTTAAAATACTTGTTCAGTGCCCTCAGGCTTGGGAGTTTCTGGGGAGTGTCTTGGATCCACCCAGAGATGGAACTGATTCCATCCTAATGCTGCCCCTGTCTGTGACCTTATTTCAGACCGTCCTCCTGCTAGTGTGTTCTAGGTGTCCCTGCTTGAGCCAGGGGCTTGGACTAGATATCTCCAGAGGTTGCTTCCAACCTTAACCATTCCATGACCGTCCTTAGTCTGAGTTAGCATTGTATTCTGCCTACTTATCTGAAAGCAGATCGTCAGTATTTAAAAAAAAAAAAAAACTATGCTGTGAAGAAAAAAAAAGTATTCAATTTCTACATATCTTTTTCATCTTCTGAACCAGTTTTATTATCAGCCTTTTACATATAAGTACACTGTGGTGTGGGGTAGCTTTTTCAAATACTCTGCCTTTGGTGGAACAAAGGATTCAAGCAAGATCTCCTTCATCTCCTTCTCAGACTTATAAGAATGCCCTACCGACAAGGTTATACTGTCTTCTTACATATGTATATTATGCATAGTTAATATCCATGAAATCGGTACCTGAATTTTCTACCGTCTCTTTATCATCCTGTGACATGTTTTTTCAGCTTCTTGCTTTAGAAAACACATTTTATTTTGACTTCTTTCATAGTTTCTATTAGAAGTAGTCACGGTTTGATATTAATGTTTGCAGTGCTTTTGACACAGTCTACGGCATGAATATCTGAAAACAGCTCTCCTTTGTATATATTGTCGGCAGTTTTATGTAATTTCTTTTGCTGAGCAAGGGAATTTATTCAGAATATAAAATGACTGTAAATTCTTTTTTTTAAAAAAGCACTTCTTTTGTAGTAACTTGTGAAAGCTGTGAAATATTAGAGAAGTACAAGACAGGTTTTTTTGCTTTTGTCGATTAGTACATTTTTTGCTAACTTAGCCTACTTTTGCTAAGCTCAGCAGTTGAGACAAAATTGTTCATAACATATCACATTTATTAAATGCTGTTGCTTTGATTCTTACCCCTCCCCACCCCCCTCCAGACAGATTCAGAATGTCCTTCACTGATTAAATACCATCTTAAAATAACAAATAAACGATGTTATCTGGTTAATCTGTAAAGGACTTAAAATTCATCAAAACAAAAGATGAAGACTTACTCTTCATTTGAAATTGTGTAATCACAGTTATGTTGAATTGTGTTTTGATTAAGTAGAAGATGATTACAGAGATCCATCACTCAGAGATGCAATAGCATCCAGGGCAAGCACAGACTTAATTCCATCTGAATGCAACAAAGGTTTTTGAGCAGTTTTTGAGTTCCTGCCCACATAATGAGAAAAGCTTTAAAAAAAAAAAAAAAGTATGTGTTTAAAGTTGTTAGAGATTATTGCTTTGAAGGAGAAATCACAGTCCCTGTGCTATTGGAAGAACCAGGCAGGTAGACTAATATTTTCTGTCGAGATAAACTACCCATTTTGGTCATAGGCTTATGGCTTACTCATCGAACTTGTCATGCCACAGTCATAATTAGTATGATTTTCCACACTGGATGTTCGTGATAAATAAGCACAGTAGCCCTGGAATGAGTAGAAGTAGATTATCCATTGCAAGTGCAGTTCTCCATGGGTATGAAGGCTGTGCAGCAGCTCACCTGTATTTTTCTTCATTTTTCTTGTGTAACTGGAGAAGGGGGTGATGGAGTAGGATGTGGACAGGAGGGGAAATGTGGATATTTTGTTACCAGAGTATAAAACATAGAAAACTTGTGATTCTCAACTGAGACCAAGTATCTCAGGGACACAGAAATGCAATGGGTTCCTTCCAGCCATGGTATCCAGAGCCAGAGTGGAGAACAAGGGCTGATATCTTACACTTCATTTTAGGTAAAGTATTACATGATCTGCTGTTTGTATTTGTCTTATGAAGCTGGTCAGAAGTTTGTGTTGAGGCATTTTTCAATCCAAAATGAGGTCACTTGAAAGTCCCTCCTTCTACTCCTTCTAGGCAGTCATTATGTCAATGGGGGCTTTTTTTTTTTTTTTTTTTTTTTTTTTCAGAGCAAGTCGTGTGGCTTTTCTTTTTAATTTGGCTGGAAACAGAAGTGCTGAGGTACTAATAGGCCAACTCTTGTTCTTACCCCTGCCATCAGAGTGGTTCCAAAGAGTGTTTATCAATATGGTGATAGGCACTTTAGATACACACACACACACACACATATATATATATATTCTCAGTTGAGAAATTGAGAAATAGAGTTAAAGCCTACTAACCATATCATTTCCCTGACAGTATAGGATCATCCTCTACAATTCAACTTCTCCATAAGAAAGAAAAAAAAAAGTATCATTTTGAAGTGCATTTTATTTAAGAGAAGTTTAAAGTTTAGTAATGTGAAGCTTCTCACTAAAAAGCTGAGGACATCATCTGAACTACTCTAAGAGGTCGTTAAGACAAGCTGCAGAAATATGGCATTAGTTTTGTCAGCATCAGGCTTGTTTTCGCGTATGCTGAAAATGCAATGTGGATCCGGCTGTGATAACAAATCAGGTGAGAGAAGAGGAGCATCACTTTTTAACACACAAAAGCCATTATTGCAGCTAGCTGCTGCCTTTAGGCTTGTATGGTTTCAGACTAACTTCACTCGAGTCAATGACTTTATTGTAAATTTACAGCAGCCAAGCTGAAAGTACAATTTAGCCTTTTGTTGTATGAAAAGTATCAGAGGAAAAGAGTAAAGGAAATAGGGGATTTAGACTGTATGCCAATGATGCTTTGTAGGGCACGCTTTCTACAAAGCATCAAAAGTGGAGTGTTAAGCACTTAGGCAACTTTAAATGTAGAGAGGCATTGATGATTGAAGCATGGACATTTTCGCAGGCGAGGAAGCTTTTTACTCTCTGTGACTCTTGAAGTTATCTTGGAAACATTCTTACGGTTCTGTGAAAAGAGACAAATTGTTACAGCGCATCAAGCTAGGTGCATAATGGAAAATTTGACTTGCACAGAAGATTTGTATAAGTCACTTAAGGCTGAGGTACTTGTGTGTTATTGGGCTTTCAGATGTGAGAATAACCCTCAGAAGTCATTGCTACTGTTGTGACCCATCCTTTTTTCATTCACATAAACCATTTCCTTCCTTACCTTTCTAGTTAAAGCGTATTATAATTATTTGATTAGATCTGTTACAAGGTGCTCAGAGGAGTGAAAGGACGGCAAGTTCTCCAAACTGAAGTTACATTTCTCAAGAATGCTGATTTCCTCTTGGGGGTGGGTTACGGTACTTTCAGTTACAATGAAGTCCAAAGATTTCCATATTTTTAGAAGTCAACATCTGAGTGCTCCAGAAAGTTCTTGCAAACTGATCTCCAGTTTTCACAAATCAGCATTTTGAGGCTTCAGCTGAACTTAAAGGGCGAGAGAGTGTTTCTGTGCTTTTTCCAGCCGCACTCTTCTGATGAAGAGCAGTCTTTGGAAAGTTCATGCAAACCATCAGTTGGACAGTTACAGGAGCTCTGCTTGCCTCTTGACTCTTGTTCAATGTGTTATGTCTGTCGTGAAAAGGATTAGTAATTCTTCATCGACAGTTGTTGGCTACAGCTTTGCCAAATCTGGCTGGGCAACCAGATTGTGTTGGCTGGTTTTGCAGGATCTCTGATCTCCACCCTAAGTATCAGCACTTACCTGAGACTGCTGCTCACAGGCATGGAGCTTTTGCCCCTCAAGCATCTTTGGCCTGACCTCGTTACCAAGAGGCACTGCTTTGAACTGTGCCACTTTATTAAGAAAGTTTATTAGGTATTAAATTGTTTTATTGGTTATTAAATTGGTGTAGAGAGTTACATTCTAGGCTACCGTAGCTATAAAGACTTCAGTGGCAATTCATGAGATTCATGGAAAATTAGAGGCAGCAAGACTTCCTAGGTAATCAGAGGAAGGAAAACCCACCCACATTGTATGTACTGCCTGAGGTAATGATTGCTAATGAGATAAGTGAGATAAGTTCTGTTATGAAAACTGCGTAAGTAGGTCTGATAACAGGTTCTTCAGTAGGTCTTCTCATGGGTGTTTCCAGAAGCACGCTTACTTCTTTGACTTGGTGTTAAAAAGGTGATTTTTAACTCCTGTTAACACTGCAGAGCCACAAGTGAGGAAGAGCTCCAGCCTAACTGGGTCAAGGTATTGGCAACGAATTGTTAACAAGTCAAACACCTATGAGGCACTTAAATAGACCCTTAATTTTAGGCGTGTGAATGGTCAGTCCAATGACACAAAGTCATTGCTTCTGAGGTGTTGTCACATAGCATGCTCAGTTCTGGTCCTGGTGCCTATTTAGTTGGAGCTGTTGCTTACTGCCTACTCTCGAGATTATTAATATAAACCCATGACTGTACCATTCTCAAGTGCATTAACTTTGTTCTGCTAGATAACTTGTGGTTTACTGCATATCCTTAGTGATGACAAGCAGAGGAAGGTGTTTGCTGTTATCTTGGACTACCAGAAAGTGATGCACTGTGCATTCAATATTTTTCCCCTGGTGAAGGAGTTACTAATCTCTGTACCTCCTCTCCTGTAGATGTAAGAATAGCAGCCTGAGAAATCTAAGGAAAGTAATACAGTTTGAGGAAATTCTAATTCTGCATCAAAGGGTCATTGGGCTGGAGTTATCCCAGTGTGGGAAACTTGCACAATAGTTCTTTAATATATAAAAATTATATGTAATTTATAAAAAATGAAAAGAGATTGCTCATTGTTTGAGTTTCTGTTGAGCCCTGGTATTTTCTTGCTTCACAATATTTTGTAAACTTGATATGTGAAGTTAAATCCCCCAACTGCGAGCTGGCTTCTGCAATTAAACTGGCTAATGGATGGTCAAGATCCTGACCCAGGAACTTACACAGATAGTCCTTCTGTATGAGTTTTTTTGGTAGGTTTAAAAGGATGCCTAGCCTCACTACAAAAAGCTTATGGTAATACTGGGTTTGCCACAGTAAACCAGTAAGCTGTCCAATGGTAAATTATCTTTTTTTTTTAAAAAACAACAAAACCTATTTATTCTTAAGTCAGAATTTCTCCAGCATTAGCTCCCAATTATTAGAATTAATTATGTCTTTTTCTCCCGTGTTGAAGTGCTAGTATCAGGGACTTCTTCCCATGTAGCTTGTTAAATATTTCTACCAAAACCGTCTCTTGGACTTCTCTCAGAAAATAGATTTGGCTTCTTAAATCTCACTGCATGGAGTATTGTTAGATTTTTAAAAGCGTGCTTATGCTATTTAGAAGGAGCGCTAGGGAAATACAGTTAATTTTTCAGCAGAAGACGAGTACGTTTTCTTGGTCCACTGGCCCCAAGCTCATTCCACTTGCAGTTTCAGTACTTTGACAAGTGCAGATATGGAACAGGCTTGCCTACAGAGTTTTTTAGTGATCTCTGGCTACCTCCTTTAGCCGCTTGGCTCAGTTGTGTCGCCTGGCTATGCGCATGAATGCAGGCGGACATTGAATACATATGACATATTCTCTCAAGGGAGTAGATGGTGCTACTGAGCCCTCCCCAAGGACTTCACATTACATTTTGACTTGAATCGTTGCAGATACTGGGAGACAGTATCCAGGCATCTTTAACAACAGTGTCTCTATATTCTCATCACTTGTGTGTATATGTCAACATGTGAAATGTATTAGCCTTTTTTCTGGGGACTATCGCTAATCACTCACTCTCATCAGGAAGGAGGATCCCAGTTAAACTCCACATTTTAATTCCCTGTATTTGGCTTCTGCTTTACAGCAAATGGGAGGAAGTATTTCTTTCTGCCCATGCCTATCTTTCAGAGAATCTCTAAAATGCGCCAGAAACTTTAACCTGTACATGTAGCACCTGGATGTGACTGAAGCTTCCACAACTGCTGTCACATTAACATCTACAGTAATCTTCATTTTAAAAATTGCAACTTGCAATTTAACAGGTCCATGCCAATATAAATTAGTCAGGCATTCTGTTTCCAGCAAACCTAGGTAAGAATATATTGCCTTCTCTTTGTCTTCATCCTGAAACAGATTACCGTTCCATTAAACCTCAGCTGCATACTTCGTCTTCCCAAATCTGTCAAAATGATACGGGATTGTATTTAAAGTGTTTAAACTAGACTGTATTATTTTGAATCATTTACCCAGATTACAGAGTGTTTACATCACCAGCTCAAGGAGCAGGATTCTTTTGGGGATGGGGGAAAGGAGATGATTGGAAACACCAGGACTGACACAAACACCTCTGGGGTAAGCTCTTCACTTTGCCCAGTCCGGTCAAACCGTGTAACCTGCAGCTTTTAGCCTCAGCGGTGTGACACAAGCAGCCACCAAGCCCATCTCTAATGACGCAGGGTACTCAACTCATTTTTTGTTCTAAATGCAGTGTCCGTCGTGTAAGAATGGAATTGCTTGGCATAGTTCAGCTGTAGGGCAGAGGCTGCGACCACTTTGGGATGGCAGAAGGCGTCAGTGACAGGAGAAATGGGAAAAATAAATAGTTGCTGCCATCACCTGACAAAGCAGGTGATAAGGCTGGAATTCCTCTGAAAATGCAAGTGGTGGAAGCAGCAGAGCTTGTAAATATTGACACAGGGCAACAAGGCAGGATTTTGATACACTGGACACTGTAGTTAGAGCTAGCAAAGAAATCCCTGAGGGCCTTGACTGTGGTTATTGCTTTTGTCTTATTTCATCTCTGTAAAGGTATTACCTTGCTTGTGACAGCCTGGCTCTAAGAGAAGATGGAAAGAGATTATTTAGAGGCAACAGGACAGACAAGTGGATTGTATTCCATGTTGCTCACAGCAAAGATGCTCCAGGGCAAAATTAAATGAACTGAAAGTCCAGAAAAGTGCCTCCATAAAAATGATGCAGAGCTATATGTTTTTTTCAAATTTTCTTGTAGATGATAGGCAAAGCAATGCAGCCCATGTAATTGTTTTTTATCATCTATCCCACTTTACCGGAGAAGGTTTTTTAACAGAGAATTGCCTTTAGCTTGAAAAGGAATAGTAGGAAAGACTCTTGATGATTTCTTCGACAGCCCAAATTGTTTACAACAAAGGCTCCACAAATAAATAGTCAGATAAAACCCAGAGCTCGGTAAATGAAGAGCACTTGTGACCCAGCAGGGATAAAACGCATTAGCTGTGTGATGAAAGAATTACTTAAACCTGTGGCACTGTCCCTTTCAGTTCTTGGAAATTCAAAATTTAATGAAGCAAAGTACTATTTAATGACTACTACCATTCTCCAGAAATAAATAAATAAATAAAAATCAAACTGGAGTAACAGACGAGTTGGTTTTATATATTAATTTTAGCCAAGCTGTAGCTGAAGTGTACATTTTGGAGTAAAACCATAGCAGCTGTCTGGGAACATAAACTGCTGGAGGTTATTAAGTAAACTTTTGTATTTATTCTAATGCAACACTTTCCTGGTCACACCTGACATCCTTTTGAGGTCAGTTTTGTGCTAATGCCCGTATTTTGTGAGTATGCTATATAAAACTATCTCTGGCTTGTTCTGTTAGTCACGAGTCAAGGGGTGCCATGCGTGTGAGCGTGTATTTGCTCTGTAATCCTGTTCTGCATCTAGCTGTACGTGGAATGCAGGGGTATGAACTCTCTGCTGAGCCAGGGAAGGGAAGATAAGGGTTAGACTGAGGCGAAGGGCTGAGCACGCTGTATGAACCAGTTGTCTAAGCATGCCCTGAAACCCTCATCCCTCTCCTGGTAGAGTGCAAGACAGACGCCCAAATTCTTCTAATCTTTTCCATGCCAAGAGGCTCACAGAGGCAATGGATTTTGGTAAGAACAGTCATCAGAGGTGGCATGAAAAACATCCCCTTCTGTCTCCTAGAATATTAAATTGGGCTGCTGTTCTCCCTGCTCACAGCGGGTGTGCAAATCACCTCCAGGTGTCAGGATGAAAGTCCTCACATAAAAGTAAGGAACACCGATCCAAAGCATTTCTGACCTCTGCTGGGCTGCGGCTTACAGCTGTCTCCAAGAGCAGAGACAGAGCTGCTGCTGATTCCTGGTGGGATAACGTCACTGTGTGGTCCAGCGTGAGGCTGTCCAACAGAGGGAAGCAGAACAGATTAATTTAGGTAAAATTCTTCTAGCTGAAGATTACCCTTCTGTTTGGCTTAGCAAAAGAGCTAAATCCAAGGTGGAGAACATGGACTTGGTTCAAAGCATGGGGCTTTCTTCTACATCATTTATTTTCAAGACTGTCCGTAACTGAAGGGCTTTTAAGAATCTGCTCAGATCAGAAGACTGGTATGTAGGTTCACAGCCTAGGAGTGAAGAATTGTTATAAATGACTCAATTATGGAAGCTATAAAAGGCCAAAATGTAAACTTCAGTGTTCTCTTAGTAATCAAGTAATGTTCTTTTAGTCTATAATGGGACAGGAATTTTCCAAACATTTCTTTAAAGAATGCACATTTGGCAAAAGAATATTTTGTATCTAAATTCATCTATTGAGAATAAACATTTTTTTAAATTACATTCTTTTTTTCTGATACTGAAACACTTTGCTTGATCTGAAATTACATTTTGAGTTGCCAAACACCTTGAACGCTAAGCACATTTTTGAAACCATATCTGTATTTATATCTATTTAACTTTTAGAAATCTCTTGCAAACAAAGAGCATCCTTTGTTTGCTCAGCACTTTAATAATATAGGACACTATCTTCCCAATAAGCTGAAGCTAATATTTACAGTGTTCGGTTGTGAAGACATTTTTAGCTCTTAGGAAAAATACTGCCAAATTTCTCACATTCTTGTGCTAGATAGAACGTATTCTGTTTAGTTTAAGGTAGTGAAAACATGAATGATGTCACCATCAATTAATTTCTGTTGGTCTCATTATGCAACCAACCAAACAAACAAAAAAATCCTCCACAAAAAAGAATTTGTCAACTAAAGCAAGCTTTAGCGTTACTCTTTGTAACTGGGGATAACTGGTCCTGAAGAACTGGAAAGAGAAGAGCCAATATAAGGCTGTACCTGGTGATATACCTCGCTTCAAATTTCCCTGGAGAGGCAGCAAACCTATAAATTTGACAGCACACTTTGCAGTCCCAGGATTTGGATATTCTCCAGGGAATTGTCCATCAAAATCACAAACAGCTTTTTTGCATGTGTGATTTTACCCAAATCACATCGGTTTACCAGCTCCTTAGGCAATGCATAAAGCATTCTGTTCAGATGAAACAGCTTTGTTTGTCTGTCGTTTCACAGCCCGTGATTAATGCTGTTATCTGTCCATTAATAGTAGCAATAAAGCATTTAAGCAGAATGTATGTCTAGGACATAATAGCGCTGCTGGTAGAGTTTCTCTTCTTTGCCTGTGTGCCTTTGCTCCAAGATAACCAAAAATTGTTCCAGACGTGCACTGTCTTTCAGTCAAAAAGGTGAAGTCCGTGTGTTGTAACCCTGATGTGTTTTTCGGCACTTCCGGGTGTTGTTTTATTATTATTTTCTTAGTTCTTACAACTCTGGTAGCTTCCAAG
Source organism: Anser brachyrhynchus (assembly GCF_964034855.1). Taxonomy (NCBI): domain Eukaryota; kingdom Metazoa; phylum Chordata; class Aves; order Anseriformes; family Anatidae; genus Anser; species Anser brachyrhynchus. Next base: position 6,800,549 of record NC_137710.1, on the reverse strand, counting down.
GGTAGCTGTGCCTGGGTGGAAAGGCCACGTAAGTCAGAGGCACGTCTCTCAAACTTCAGGGATGTGTTTCAGTGGTGGCCTTGCTCTAGATCAGTTCTGATTTTCTCCTTCCCAGTCATCATATTCCTGTTGTTTATGGGCAGCTCTCCTCCTGCTCCTCCCTATAGCACTGAGAGGTTTATGTTTTATCTGGGGAAGGAATCTTAATCTTGGGTCTGTCAGCTGAAGTAAATAAGCGTTCCCAGTGAAAGTCATGCTCGCACACATCTGCATTTTATGTCTATTAAGAATTTACTGGATAAAAGAGGGCATCATCTGAATTCAATAATCATGTGTTGGTTTAGTGAGCAGGTGCCTATTCCCACCAGATAGACTTGTCCAATATAAGGAGGTGATGATTTGTGTGTTTGTTTTTTTAATATAAATTACATGTTTAGCTTGCTGAGTTGATTTAGGATGGGAGTGTGGGAAAGGATATCTGGAATTACTATAATGATTTGTCGGTCCTTCTGCTAGCTAATTCTTTTTCCTTATTACTCACCTCCCTTTTATTAGTTATCCTCCTAGAGATTAGGTTTTACAAAAATATATATATATAAAAAATAATAAAAAATACCTACCTCCAGCTTGAGTTCCACTAATCAGAGTACAAGAGAGAAAGCTTTAATGCAGTGTCAGTAGACTGGCTGTTTTCTGTACTTATGAGAGATGGGTTCTTGCTTTTCCTTATGGCTGTATTATCTCTGTTGTACACTTGAAGTGCTAAGACTTAGTGAGATTTATTGAACTATTAAGATTGGCTATCAGGTATATCTCCTAGATGATAATATTCATCGTTCTGCATTCGTACAACTGCTCCCTCGGGAAGGTCACAGAGGAGGAACAAGATAGAATTAATGCTTTGAAAAACAAGAGTGCACCCTGCACCATCAATAACCCTGTGGGTCACAGGTGACAAACTTAAATTTAGAGACTGCTCCCAAGAGATGGGAACTGGCACAGCTTCCTGAGGGCTTAAAATCCAGCTTCAGAACTCAGTGAATTGTTTCTGCTCCGTTCTACCATTTTTTTGAGCTACATCTTTCTTTCTTTCCTCTTTTTTCATTGGCACTGCCCTGCAGATGGTTGCATAGCAGGGCTGATGGAGAACAACTGCCTCCCATCTCAGGTAGCTTCCTTCAGACGTCCTGGTGAATGAATGTCTCTGCTGGCAACACTTCACTTCAGGTGCCAACACTTGAACAAATCAATCCTTTTTATGTGCTAGCCACCAAGGGACCAACTGACAGCCTCATCTATGATGGCTTCATAACGTGCCCTCTGAGCTCTGTGGCTGCCCATGGTATGTCTTTGTACCCGTTAGGAGCACCGAGTCGCTGTGGCTTCTTGTCACCATGTTCAAAGCTGGATTCAAGCTGAGACCCCAGATGTCTTCATGGTCTAAAATATTAGTAATTAATCTGAGTTTGCAGTGTTTCTGTGTTAGAGAAAGCTTTTACTTTAATAGCCTTTGTTTGAATGTATTATTCTAAGTAGATCAGCATGCTAAAATTTGCATTGTAAAAGATTGTTTTGGAACAAAGCAGGATCTAATGAGCACATAGTAAATCCCTTGGCTCTGCAGCAGAGTCACAATAAGCATAATAGCTCTTGCTGAATGAATCCCTCACAGCCTAAAAGCTTTTTTCTTTAAAATAAAATAGCAACCCTGCAGGATTTAGTGCAGACAATATGCAAAGATCGTTTAAGGGACTGTTGTGGAAAGAGAAAACGAATGAGGATGACTCCACTTAGGCTCCTTTGAAAGGACCTTTTGTGATCACTTCATTAGACAGTCTGTTTAAATATACATATACATATATATATATTAATTCAAGAATGACTTTATTCTAATGGAAGCATCAATAAATTCCGCTCTGTTTTTTCTTCCTCCCTGTGGTCTCTGGCAGCTGAAGTGCCAGGAAGCATTTTATCATTTCTCAGACTTCTTACTGAAGGTTCAATGTGCAGTAAGTATTTATTCCTCTAGCAAAAGACCAAAAATGTGAACTAATGAAATTACACAAGAACACTGAGAACTCGCTTTGATTTAAAAACAATAAAATAAAAAATTGAACTCTTGCATTTTACTTTCATCCTGACTGAGCTTGGGTAGTGACTGGAGATGCTGCTAGATGTTCCACCTAGTTTTAGGTTAACGTCTTCGTCAGAAAAGGCACCTTCAAGTTGCATGTTTGCTGCCTGCCCTTTCTGCAAGGTTAAAACCAGATTACCTCCCAGACATACTAGGATAGGCATCCTAAACCGTTTCATTGGCCGTTTGGAAGAAAGTTAATTGAGATCAAAGTGTTGAGAGGTTGCCCAAAGGGATTGTGGAGTCTCCATCCTTGGAGATATTCAAAAAACATCCGGATGTAGCCCTGGGCAGCCTGTTCTAGGTGGCCCTGCTTGAGCTTGGGAGTTGGATCAGATGGCTTTGGAGGTCCTTTCCAACCTCGGCCATTCTGTGATTCAGCTGCGACATGCACTGATACGATCGACTCCAAACTTGTAATATAATTTCTTCTCTGATTTCTTTCTGAGTTCGAAAAGTTTAAATTTGAAATGTGGTGCATTTATAGTATAAATCAAGCCCAAAGGTTTCAAGCATGGATGTTTTAATCCTAGAACCTGGCTTTATCAGAGGCCTTTAATCTTGCTTCAGGGTTGTACACCCAATTTTTGCTTTAAATTAGGCAGAATAAAGAAATGTTCACCTGAGATACCAAAGTAAAATGGGAAGGGGTTTGAAATGTAAAGCAACTCTTCTCCTCAAAAGCTTAAAGGCTTTCCCCATTTGACCACAGATTCAAAGCCCAAACCTGAACCTAAACTAGGTGCCCAGAAAACCCATCTAAATATGACAATCTTTGCCTTTACCTCTATCTCAGAGATGTATTTAATGTGTTAATGGGATGGGATTTAACCAAATTTTCTGGTCCTTGTCACTTTTTTCCCCAATGGGGAGATGAGTTTCTTGAAGAAAAGAATTACTTGCTTTATGAACAATATCCATACACGACAACCCTGGCTAGGGCAGGAATTGACCTCTGATCAAAAGCACAGTGCCTGGCTATGTTATCTGAAGGAGCAGGTTTGTTAATATGGAGTCTTGTAAACCTCAGGGGAATTAAATTACTTATGGGCTAAATGTATACTAAGACTAAGCGTCAGCTACTGTTCTTAAATTTTTTTAATTTTTTTTTCCAATAGGATATTAAAGGTTTAGAGAGTCATATTCCAGATACCAGAATTGTTAGTAGGTTTAAGGCCTTGTTTTTTTGCAGGCAGTGGTTGAGCAGCAGAGTGATTGAGGAATATACTGATCTTCACATATGCCAGTGGAAATGGAGACAACAATGACAAATGTTGCCAAATGCAATGTTTTTATAAATGCTGTTTTTAGGAAGTGCCCCAGTTCTGTTCTCTGTTAGCTCTGTACTCTTCAAGAAAGTTTCATGGAAGCACCACGTGAACACCTACACAAGTCAAGTAAGGTGCCCCTACTCTGACCTGCAGCACTCCTCCTCTTCTCCTGGCATCTGACATGCTGCAGTCTGGTTTGGGCTTCTGTCATGCTCATCCGATCTCGTCTTCAGTCTCTTTTAAGCAGTGTCCAAGCGAGCGCTGGACTTACACCAGTTGTGTGCACTGGTTCTTCTTTCTTGAAAAGCTTCTGAATTGACTAGTCAGCATTGTTTGGTGTTTTGGCTGCAGGTTAGTAAAGCTCAGAGTCTGGCAGTACAAGTGTTTTCCTAAGAATTTAAATGCTGCAGGAGCTCAGCTTCAGATTTTCTGGTGTCAGCTTAATGTACGCATGCCTTTATCCTTTGCTGAGACTTGAATTGAGAGGGAGATTTTCTCTGCAGTCTTTTGGGATCAATGAGGAAAAGCAACCAAAAGAAATCATGTGAATGAGAAGTGAGGAACAAGGATGATGGTCTGGTCTTTAATGCTGTTCCATGAATCCCAGGTGGATTGGGTTTTTCCAAGGCCAATTTGTTGAATTTTAAGTTACAGTACAAACAGTGTCTGCATTGACAGATTTGCAGAAATGACTGGCAGCGGTTCTATTGATTTGGGAAAAAGTTGAGTAAATTTGCAAAAAGGCAGAAAATGATTTTCATCAAATGTATTCTTTAAAGAATATATTATGAGGAGCATCTGGCTGGGACGATTACCAAACTAAACTAGAGATACCAAACTGCATTTACTTTATGCAAGGAAAAATGTTTAGGGTTGCAAAACCCAACATAGCTGGAATTACACCAGGAGAAGACATCTGCAGCTTCTTTCAGACTTGAAGAGAATTCATAAAAGCAGTTATCATGGCTAGTCTCTGAAGTTTAGGGGTACGTCTTTATGTGATAGGGACTGTTAACATCTCATGGAGGATTTTGAGGTGCCAACTTCATGCGTTTGCTAAGAAAAAAGCCTTTAAAAATGAAAAAACTTGCCCTTGGATAGACTGTCCTTTCTCCCTGTTTCCATCCTTCATGCTGCCTGTACTGTCAGACATGAATGTCATCTCTAAGTGATTATGCCAACGAGCCTGATGGCAGACAAGCAGTGCTTAGCCGTTCATAAGGCTGGCAGTAACGAGAGCGGTAGATGTCAGGATCCCCAGAAGCAGGATCTGCTTCCCAGCCATCTGAATCCTCAGAGATTGGGTTTGGGAATGGGGAGCAGGCTCCAGTGCCCAGCAATGAAGGCTGGTGTCTGTGTGAGTGCTCCTAGTATTTCTCTGAGTACAGACCTTGCTGCATTTTGCTGTCATTTTGACCTTGTGCTCAATTCCTGCTATGCTTTACTTGGCTGTGAAACCTTCTCAGCAGCTCCTCTGGAAACGGTCTTATCGTAGCAGGTGTTCTTGTCCAGTATCACTGCGGTTATGGATGAATTTTTCTGGCTGAAAACAAGAATTGCAGAACCACTTTTGGTTAGGGTGGTAGTTTAGTCTTTGCCATGCCAGGTAATGCATATTGGTAATCTGTATCTAGAGCACAAATCTACGCAATGTTATGTTTTCAGCTAGCCTGTGCAGTGTCATTCTGTTCTCGTTTCTCTGAAGGCTTTGGGCAATTCCCATCCCCCCTCACCAAGACAGTTGAGAGAGTCTGCAGTTTTTCACAGAAGAGAATTCTGCTTCACGCATAAAAGCATCAGCTTCTTTCCTAGGCATGCCTGTGTCAAAGGTGCACTATCCTTTGCAAAATGTGCAAAATACGGGTTTATGAAAATTGGATTATTGCTTGAGGTATATGGGACACTTTTAATATTTTAAATCATCTTCTCCCTCCTGTAGCAGACAGTCTATTAATTTATCAGACTTAGTCCTTTACACACACAACTTATATTTGCAGCAAGATAGCAGTTGCTGAGTGTGAGTTTCTCTAGACCATGTTTCAATTTCGTCATTCTCATTTATTTTTTTCCTACAAGAGGGTAAACAGGAGGGTTTTAACTTTTCACTATTGTCACATCTGAGATCTTAGCTGACTTCTGTGTAACCTCTAAGAAATACATAAAGGACAACCTCTAGATTTGCCACTGAACAGCCACCAGAGAACTTTTAGAAATGTACATGAGTTGAGTGTCTCATTGCAGGATCATTATGGTCCGATTGCCTTTTTTCTCAAAAAGCGATTTATCTATAAATATTAGAAAGCCCCAAGGGAACAAAACTAAGAGGTCAAACCTCAATCAATTCTAACAGATTTTAAGGGTTAGTTGAGTAGCTGTGAAGTGAATTTTTTACTGTCCTATAAAGAAAAAGTTCCATTTTGAATCTGCCATGAAACCTCACAGTACATAACTTTGCAAGAGCTTCTGACAGCGTGTCCTTGAAATCTATCCACAAGTTCCAAAAGTTCCACAAAAAGCAGCCAGCTTCCACGTGTTCATCACTGTGGCAATTGAAATAATAATAATGAGATAATACTAGTGCGAGACGCATTAGTCATGACTGCATCCACTGTATTCTCCAGATCTGTGCTTCTTTCTTTAAGTTTATGCTGCGGAAGCTGCATGAGCCTGGAAGAAAACATGCGAAGATCCCCACGTGGAATTCAGCCCTCCCAGATCAGCAGTCTGCAAATGCTGCTGTGTGTTCCCAGCTTCACAAAGCAGCAAGAGCAGTGGGCCTAGGTATTTACACATCTACGTGATAAGACTGTTCTCGTTACAGAAATAGCTTTTATGCATGAGATTTTTGTCTCACTCCTCCCTGTATATCTGCTGTTAGCAGGTTATCTATAAAGAGCTGCTAGGAGGAGCTAAAATCGTGAAGTCCAGGATTGCAGCAGAGAAAGACACGATCAGTCAGTCAAGCAAGGACCCATCTGGGTCCTTTAATCTGCAGGCGTTGGTCAGATGCTTATCCTGTAATCTTTAACAAAACGTATGATCTGTGAATCTTGAGATGTGATTTCTTCCTTTTTCAGTTATTTCTTCGGCTGCCAAAGTCTCTCTGATGTAGGCTGTGTTGTCCCAGCATGGAAAGACGTTTTGCTTTGTAAGTGCACTATTAAATAGCACAGATGATTTTGAGATCCAAGAGATGGGACTTTTTAAAACCATACTTGTGGCTGCCTATAAAGGTGATCATAAATATGCTGTCAATGAACAACATGAGACCACGTGATTAATTTTTCCATATGATGTGTGTGATTATGACAGCTCCCTGGTTTCAAATAGCTTCCAACATGAACTGAAAAACAGAGAGAGAGCACTTTATCTAGCACATCTGATTAAATATGACACTCTAGTCAGCACTAAGAATACATGGAAGAAAGAATATCCATAAAACCCCATTAGAAAAAAAAAATAAAATGTCAGGCTATAAATTACTCTGAAATATCAATTTTCAGCAAGCTACGTAAATTGTAAGTATCAGAGGTGCAAGATCCATAAACGTGCTATATTCATGCTAATTTTCTGCTTCTAGAGTGGGCATTAGAAGAATTGCCACATCCATTAAGGACTGGAGGATAAGTAGAGGGCTCCGGTGCACTGGGTGGTAAAAGACCTCATTGGCGTGTTTCAAATTTTATTCAAAGGATACTTTCTGATTTAGACCTTTTTGGTCCATGGCTGACTAGAGAGAGGCCAAAGAAATAACATTATCTTCCTAAGCATGTTTTTAATGTTAAGAGTTATGTTTCTGTTTGACTTCATCAGAGTAGGCATTTTCCTGGAACTTTGTGTACACATGGACTTGACTTTACACAGTGACGTTAAAGGAGCTGAGAAGGGCCCAGCGGTACCAGTTGTTGTGAATTTACCACCTGGCTTGTGCATCCTCCTGCCCTTCAGGCATTGCATCTTTTGCCAGAAAATACTTATTATTTTTTTTCACCCTGAGGAGCCACAACGTGAGCACTCTGTCAGATCTCCTCGTTTGGTGGTCTGTCGTGATGCAAAGCATCTTCATCTCCAGGCCGTTTGTACCCTGAAAAGGGCTGTGAGCCCACTGGCATCCTTCATATTTAATGGGCAGATCTGGAGGGCATTTCCAGCTGGTAAATTAAAACAGAAATACTCCAGTGGAAAAGGCTTTGTTTAGACCAAGTTTCTAAAGCAGATCAAATACTTTTTTTTTTTTTTAATGTTGTTGAAAGATTGGGTTTTGCTATTTTTGCAATGAAGGTGTGGGTGTCTTGGTTTAAGGTCCAAACTGTAAGGTCAGCTTAATGTTTATATTTAAAAAATAAAAATTAAAAAAAGAAAGCTTTTAACACTGAACATCTCAAAAACATCACTGGTTCAATTTAAGCAGAACATTTTGGGGATAATTGGGGGCGGGGGGTTAGGGGTGACAAAGTGCCTGTGTTTCAACTGGTGAAAATATTTAAGATTTATGTTATTCTTGACGATTTAGGTCAGCAAAACTTCTGAAACATTTGAAAATTCTTTCATGATTCTTTCATGATAGGAAAATCCTTTCCAGTCCAGCCACAGGTGTGTGGGGGTAGTCTGGAAGACATCCATCTGTGATAGGCTTTGCTTTGAAAAATGAAGAAAACCTGAGATCTCTGACTTCTAAGAATTCCCATGCTGGTATATCGTAAACTAGGGATATCTGCGCTGCTTTAAAAACTCCTTCCATCTCATCTGTTGGCTTCATGCAGAAAAGAAGGTCTGAAATCTGAAAGGTTATTTCTCTGTAGCGGTGCTCAGGTGGAATTCAGAACTGTTTTTATAAAATATCAGGGTCCAGTTGCAGCATAAGAGTCCCCTTTTAGGATGTGCTGAACATCCACCTCTGAAGCGCTGCCCCTGGCAGAAACCTTTGCAGAAACTCCAGGTGACGGTGCTCTGCTGGGCAAATAGGAGACGATGGGACCTGCCACCACGTGCACGTTGTGGAGCTGATTCTCACCGTTTTCTCACTGCTGGAAGATGTAGGCAGTGATTATTCTTTTCAGCAAAGGGCTGCTGAAGGTGCCGCAGGTTTTTGGAAAAGGATAAAACACCAAGCTGCTGCGACACTATTGCCAGTTGTATGGTACCGATCCCCTCTGGTGCTGCCTCCAGAGAGTGTGCTAACAATGAAAAATGCGCTTGAAGCCTCGGATTATTCCAAATCTCATTAACTGCTTGATTTTAGGGAAAGTTCCTAGAGATCACGGTCTGTCTTTCCAATCCAAGTTTTCTAAGTTCAAAGAGTTAACTGGGTCCTCATCTGTGCCCTCACACCAATCCAACCTTATTTCTTACCTTTTAATTTTGAGAACATTTGTGCTAAATTAAATAGCCTCGTGCAGCGGGCTTAGTGGAGTGAAATAACATCATACGTAACCTTGTGTAGCTATATGCTTTTTCGAAAGAAGCAATGAATAACCTCTACCATTAATTGCTTGTAGACTGCACTTATCTTGTCTCCTAAAAGCACACACAGGAATGGCCAGAGAATATTGGAATTTCATTGCCGTTTTTGGAAGTAAGGAGTCAGTTGGTAAACACGCATTTTCACAAAAAAAAAATATATATATATATATACATATATATATGAAGGTAACATGGGGTTCTTTTCAGTTTGCAAGGGACTGACTCCAAGGAGAGTTAGAGCCCTCCCTGTAATCACAGCGAGGGCCTTGCAGACAGCCCAGCCGAGTGCTGAACCCCGTGGTGGTGGTGAGCTCTGACACCCCCCGGGCAGACGTGGCACCAGTGCAGATGTCTGACCTGCAGGGCTGCCGGCCGTGCCGGCACTGTGCTCTCTGCGTTTTGCCGTGACAGGAACTCATTGTCCCAGCAGTCCTCCAGCTCTACATCCTGCTTCAACGGTGACCAGGCTTCCAGGCTTTTTTGGGTTTTGTTTTGTTTGGTTTTTTTTGAGAAACTGTTTTGTGATTGAAAGGGCCAATCGTTTTGAAGGAATTTTACATTGCACTTTCTCACCTCCTACTCTCATTCCTAAAATGCCTGGTTTTCACCAAAAGTGTTTTTCTTATCTTTTTCCTGTTTTTTCTTTTTTCTTTCCTCTTTGCCCTTCCTTTTTTCAGATGTCGTTAACTTTTTTTTTTTTTAATATTTTGGATGAAGTTATTTCAAGACCTTTTCTGAATTTTTAGGAAACTGATTTATTTTTTTTAAATCTTGCAAAAAGTTATACTTTGGACCTTCATCAGGAAGTAAAAATGGGAAAATCTACTTTCTGAGAAAGTTTCTTCTTGTTTGGCAACAATTCAGACATAGGGATCTATTAGCCTTTTAAAACCATGTACCTGACCTTCATTTGCAGAACACATAGCTTTAGGTCATGGTAAACAAGTCACGGTCTCATCTTGCTTTTTCTTTGACAAATAGAATACAATTTCTGACTATTTTATTTTATAATATACAATATAGGTACAGTATGATGCTTATATTGTAGGACAGCCATATCTCAGGTGCACAGGAATAGCTAATAATTAGCACAAACCACAAACATTATCATTCCACGTGTAATTCATCCCTGATGTGGGTACTTATTCTTCTTAATACTTAATATGTCTGTTTATAGAAAAGTTGATTGAGATAATTAGCAGTAAAAATGCTAAGGTAACACAGCTATGGTAACATTTATATTGCTATCAATTTTGTTTATAGCAGCCTAAAGAGCAATGCTGAAATTAACTACAATTAGCAAATAAATTGAGTGTCTCTTGGAATTACTTGATCATGTCTTAAAATGTTGCAGAGTGCGATGCTCGTGGAGGAAAAGCCAAATCCCTGGGCTGCTGCAGCTGCACTGAGCAGAGAAGCACACGAAGTAGAAGCCTGTTTGCTTCTCTGCTCTTGCTGTCATCAGCTGGAGCTGTTGCCCTGTTCCCGGGGCATCTTCTGAGCCTGTATCTACCTTACCTTCAGTGCAGCCTCTGCTGTTTGCCTAGAATAAAGGTTTGAGTGCAATGCCAGAAACAAAGCTTACTGTTAGGGATTTGCCTCTCCTTGGGGATCAAAGGGCTGAGTTTGCCGTTCAGTGATGTTGCACCCCTGTAGGAAGAGGCTCAGAGGGACCGTTCAACTCCCACATTCTCAGTAAATGAACCTTCAAACACACTATTAATGTTGGCAAGTCAGTATTAGAGTTAGGGAGTGCTCTTACCACAGAAGATAGCCAAAGATATGGAAGTTTGTCTCCTCTGATTGCCTGAAATGTGTTTCGGGGGATTTGGGCATCATTTTATGCTCACAGGTAAAAATAAATTCCCTTTGCTGCTTTACCTGGCTCTCTCCACCAGTCGGGTAGGAGGAGTGAAGCTCTCATATGTAATCATCTCTCCCATAGATGGTTTTGTTTCAAAAATGCTTCATATCAAAAGGTAGCAAGAAAAGCTCAGGCCTGCATTATTGATGCCAGAGGCATCAGGCTTGGGCTTCTTGGCAGCTGCGAAGATGAGATCCTGATCATCTGTAAGCTGAGCATTTCGCTGAGGATTAGTGGTTACCTCAGGTGTGGGTTTGAAGCATCTGCAGGTTTGCTTCACACAGTAAAGCACTTTAAGAACTCTGTTTGATAAATGTTATATAAATGCATGTCATTATTCTTTTGACATAATTTCCCAATTAGATGTGGAGAGAAATGGGTTAATACTGTTAAAAATGGGTTATTCAATACAGTTTGGGGAACGAAAAGAGCAGGAGAATCAACCAGTTTCAGGGGCAGCTGCCGACTCACCTCTCTCTCATCTGTTTCACGCAGTAAAACCTTCCCCATCCTTTCATCTTTCATCATATTTCAAAGACTTCTTGTAGTCAGAGCAGACAGGCAATGGCTTTCTGAATCATGCATATCTTTCAATTCCATAACCAGCAGGGTAGCGCTCCCCATCCTCTTGATTAAGACACAAGACCTGAGCCTTCATCTAAATCTTATGTGACTACTGTAAACTACCGGGATCTTGGCCGGTTTTGGGTGCACGTACTTGGTTGTACTACTGAAACTCTTTTATTTTGTGTGAGATGAATCATTGGGATGGAAAGGGAGAGGAGAAAAGCTTTGCTCTTTACTTAACAGTGCACTGAAATGGGTGAGGGGACAGAGTCACGTCCGTGCCCCACTGAACAGCAGCCAACCTCATGGAGTGAAACAGGAGACTTCTCTGGCTGGAAAAGAAATGACCCGTAGTCAAGCAGCTGCGGTGTTCATCTGGAATACAGATAAATGGTGGCACAACGATGTCCGCCTGGTGCTACACAGGTATCTAACAGCCCCCTCGCCCCGTGTGCTTTATCTCCAGTTCTCTTTCTCTGGCATTGGACATCACATCCTTACCAGGGAAACGCCTCCCACTTGTGCTAAAAGAGAAGTTGGGCATCCCCAGAAAAAAGCAGTTATCCAGCGTGAATGAGCATTGTCACAGGAGGCAGAGTTTCCTTGAACATTTCCTAGCTGTCTCCTTTGATAGAGGCTGTTTCCTTCCTTTCCTCTCTTCAACGTATTTTCTCTTTAAAGAGCAAAATGGGGCTGGGAGGTACAGGGAAGAGGTGGCTGAATGTAAATGTAAGCAACCCAGCCAGCCGCAGATGGGGTGGTCACACCACAGTGCAAATTCACACTGCTTGCTGAGCACAACAGATCCTTGCTGACAGTGGGAGTATTATCTGGCCTGAGGCTGCTGCTTTTTTTTTTTCTCCTCCCTGTTTTCTTCAAAGCCAGGTGTCTGAGTTCCCTGTGGATTTCATCTGGGGAGAATTAATCACTGGTAAATAACTATTTGTGTTGAATTTACAGATGAGCTAAACTGTTTCCTTTAATGTTGCAGTTTAGTACCTTTTCCTTTTCAGGTTTGCATGAGCACCAGCATTTGAAGGTAATAAATCTGTTGCTCAGATAATGTATTTGCCCTTGGTACCAAAATACATAAATAAAAATTACAAGGTCATTAACCATATCAAGAGAAAGAAAAATGTGCTGTGCATTAAATAGCTGACTGCTAGGATGGGTTGGGCAAAAGCAGTATACTGAAGTGTACTGCTCATCTACCCTTCTGATCATGAAAATAAATTAATTCCTTTCTTTTTCTTAGCACTTCCCCTTGGCACTGGAAACCCTCAGCATATGCTAGTCCAAATTTATGAGCAGTGTGTTTTTCGGAGTATTTCATTTATCAAATGCAAATTCCTGTGGCCAGTGATTTACTACAGGACTGTTCAGAAAGCAGCAAATAAGTGTTATCTAACAACGTATTTAAAAAAAAAAAAACACACACACGCAAACTGGAGGAGATGATTTTATCTGCCACTTCCTAAGCAATTTATCTTTGTCCCTGAGGAGGCAGGTTAGCTGCAGGACTGCCCCAGGTTTTTGTTCTGGAGCACATTTGGTCTGGAAATGAGCTCTTATGCTGAGTAAAAGGCAGCCTTGGAAAACAGGGGATCATTTCTTATATTTTAATATCTTTTATTTATTTCAGCTAGACAATAGTACTAGGTGCAGACCTGAGGGCATTGAACTACAAACGTCACTGACCATGTGTGACTCCAAACCTCACTGATTCTTAGAGACAGCTCCTCTGTGTTTCCCACCATGGTGGTCAGACGGTAAATAATCAACAGGAAAAAATTACCCCGTGTTTGTACAGCAGTGTCCAGAAAGACTGGGTGGTACAGTCTCCACTTAGCCACTTTTATCTGTCCTCTTCAACCCGGGGGTAGCTGCACCAGGGAGGTTTTTCCCTGCCTGGGAAGGAGACCGAGAAGCCAGCTTGGCTATTGCATGCTCCTCTTCAAAGCTGAGAGCCAGGCACCACAAAGCACAGGGTAGGCAATATGTTTGCTGTCCTCACATCCACTGCCAAGTGTGGCAGTGACCTCTGTGGCTAAATAGACACGTTTTGGTTAATGGTTTTACCAGAACATCCTGTGCTGATGCTCATGTCATACTCTTGGGTAAAATTTCCATGGGATGTCCTGTGCTAACGTGGTAAGTCAGAGCATATTTCCTACTGAGGAAGGCAGGGCAAAGTGTGTGTGTGAAGGAGAACTGCTGTGCTGAAAAGCAGTGAAGCCTGCAGGGGCTAGATTAGAATAATAATAATAATTATAACCATCTCACAATCCAAGTCGGTTTCTATAATGAGGGCGTAAGTGTGTTTCCATGCTTTTATCTGTTGGTGTTGTGCACGTAGGTAGTGTTTCCTTCTCCTTCCTAAAGTCAATGTTCAAATCCTGTCATAAAAGGCTGTGGGGTGGAATAGGTCACCTAAGATGCTAATGTATGCTAAGTATGTATCATTAGATTTTTATGGTAGTCACATTTAAGCTATTGAAAGTTTGTTAGTTAATTTGGAGAGCTAATAAAGTAACCCTCATGCAGTAGCAAACACAGCCAGGTGATACAACTGATTTTTGTTGAAATTTCACTAACGAGAGCTAGGTTAAATTAGTCTGTATGGCACAGGTTGCCACCTTGCAATTTGTCTTCTTCCTAATGGCTCCAAAAACAGTGATGTCACGGGGAAGGGCTTGGATATTTATGACACCTAAATCTTTGTACCTAACACAGCCAGCAGCATTCACCTTGTACTCATTTTCATCAATCCAGGGAAGGAGGGGTTTCACCCTCACAGCAGGTAAGTCAGGCATTCGTTACTCAGTAGTACCCATCTCCAACTAGGGAACACTGTATGTACATCATCTTAAAAGAAGCAGTCACATCACCTTAAAAAGAAAACAAATCATTCAGTTGTCTTTCCCCAAACTCTCCCAGGTCTGGCAATGCGGAGGAAGCATGGAGGTGTTACCCTGTTCTCGTGTGGCGCACATCGAACGCACAAAGAAACCCTACAACAACGACATCGATTACTATGCAAAGCGCAACGCCCTGCGGGCTGCTGAGGTCTGGATGGATGACTTCAAGTCTCACGTTTACATGGCATGGAACATCCCCATGGCAGTAAGTAAAGGCCACACTGTCTCCTGAACAAAGGCAGAAGTACGGATATTTGTTCCTACTTAGCTCTTAGAGGTGAAGGATATTACTGCAATCGTATACAGCAGGCAAAGCACTGGAGGAAGAGTTCTTCTGAGCTGGTGAATGCTCAGTACAGAGCTCTGTCATAAACTTGCTTCCTTGGTGTAAGTTTTGTTGTACGCTCAGGAGCAGTGACACAGACTTATAATTTAACTGGAGCACGATGTTTCAGGTTTATGCACTTCCTCAGAAGAAGTCATTAATTTAGGATGCCATTAAACTTGGAGGTGTTCATATGCTACAGTGGTGAGGACTGGAGAAATGTCCATAAATAAATATCATGATTCATCATGAGGCTCAGTGAGCCTCACCAGCATAAAAAACAAAGTATGTGATAAAAGAATCACACATTAACTAGCTTTATTGTCTACTGGCTGAGAGTTGCAATGTGGATGCATCCTGCTTCTTACTGTGCATGTGAATTGTAGATCGCGTGTGGAGACCTCTAGTAATCTATGTAATATAAATATTAGATAAACTATAGGTTCAATTTATTACTTGATTCTGTAAGTATATCACATGCTACATCTCCACTGAGCATAATTCTTCAAGAGAAGAGATGTATGTTACATCACAGTCAGGTGGAAGCTGACTGCTGTTGTATCCTTCAGTGGTATTTGTATCCAAATTATTCATGTGGAGGGGCACAGGGAGAGCAGCTGAGGGGAAGCATACTCAGTTCTGTGAGTAGTGATAACTAAAGTTAACCCTTATATGAGAGATTTGTCCAAAGATGATTGGTTTGAAGTAAATGGAAACAGGCAATGCTCCTACCTGAGCAGGAAAGTATGCCAGTCCAGCTGTGTCTTGGTGAACATTCACAGTTATGACCCAGAGTCCACCAAAGTCGTGGGAGTCTTGGCAAAGACTTCACCAGATTTAGTTTTGTCCTAAATACCTACTTGTGCTCTGATACCTAGGTAATATATCAAATCCAATTTTTATTAATTTCTGTTGTGTTTTTGAAAACATACATATCTAAAGGAGCAATTTTTCACTTTTTCTGTACATGATGCCTGAATATGTCAGATACTCAGAGATTTGAGTTTTACTTACTGTTGTTCAGTATTGGGCATTCTGTGTTGTGCTGAAAGTTAGGTCTCTGAAGGTGTGTTTTGGTTGCTACTTCTGGCATGACAGGTAATTGCAGAGAATTATTTTCCCTTAACAAGGCAATACTGCCTAACTTCCTTCCCACACAAGACTTCCATGATCGTAGAAGGAAGACAAAGCAGTGTTCATTTAAGCTTTTAGGGACATTTTGGCCCTGTCTGCACCCATTTGAACAAACAGTAAGTTTCCAACAGGAAGATGAAAAAGAAGTAATCTTGGTAAATGTGTTTAGTTGATGCTTTCTGCAAACAAATTCTGAGAATAGAAAAGACATTTAAATAAGCATTTACACCAAAACATGGTTTCCTTTAATCTCTCTGAGATTTCTTATTGATGCAGTTTTCTGCACTGAGCAATACAACAGTGCTTTAAAAAAAATAGGCACATCTACATTAAATGGCATAAAATCAGCAGAAATATTGAACATTAAAATTTACTTTCCATAAAATAAATTGATTGATAAAATGTACAACATAAAAATAACCCCATTAGCTCTGAAGAAAAGGAAGCTAGCATGTTAGTGTTAATAGTTATTCTATTGTAGTATTCAGTCTAGATGATTCACGTACTTTACTGGTCTAAGCTATAAGAAAAACCTTCTACAAGAGAACTAGAAACCTTACTGCCTGGTTAAGAAGAATGACCCTGCATACTAAATCCTGTGGGCATCTCATTTCTGAACCATCACACAGTAACCCAGACTTGATGACTTCAGGTAGTACAGAAGTAAGCACAGCATTTTCATAGCTGCTCAATTTGCTGCTCTTGTGATCTGTAGAAATAGCCCAGTAAAAAAGGTGTTGTATTCCCTCATTGTGGAACAGGGATGAAGGGAGGCGAGTAAAATACATGTGTTGCAGCATACCAAAACCCATCCAAATTAACCATTTCATAACTCACACTATCGCTTCCACATTTGGCTCCTTTCTAAGTTACTGAGAATCTGTGCATAACATGTATCCTGATTTGTAGATGATCATTGGACATATCTTCAAAGTTGTGTTCCCACACCCCCTCTTCACCAACAGGTCAGCATAGCTTTCCTGTAGTTTACCCAATATTTGGTATACCCCTGCTTATGATCTATTCCTCGGCAATTTTTATGATAAAGAAATCATATATTGAATGATTTCTTGTACTGAGTGCTTCTGAGAATTGCTGTCCTTCCATGTAGCCCAAAGTAGGATGTAAATTAACATTCATTTGAATGGATGCTACATAGAGAGCTCATGACAAAGTACGCATCAGCAAGCAGCAGTGAGCATAGCAATCTCTTTATGTGGCAAATGGAAGAACCTGTTCAGTATTACACTTGTTTTCTCTCCTGAAAACAAGGCATCTGTTGGGGATTCTAATAAACCCCAAGCTAAGATTTCCTGCTGTCTTGTAACCCTGCATTAGACATAATTTGTAAAACACACATTTCCTACAGAAAGATTTCTGTATGAGGCACTTAAGATAGATCCATGCAAAACTCCCCAGTTTCAGTCCATTTGACTCTTATAGTGCTGGAAAAAAATAATTAGATGAGGTAACTTGCTGTCTTGACGTTGAACTATGATGATTTATGCTGGCTTACATCTAGACAATAACTGACCTGGCCTTTCTGAAATGGCTGGTTTTGATCATGTTGATTTGATTCTTCCAGCCTATGTTCTTCCTGGAACTGTTTATTCAAACATGAATTAAATTCTGAAATAGAATTGCAAAGAAGGTTTTGAGTTTAACTGCATTTTATAGCTTAAGTCTGCAAATGAGCACCGGTTCCTATAAAAACTGAATGGTGGTCTGTGCAAATGCTTAATGGAGCTTAATGACTTTTTGAGCAACTCTGCTTCAAAGTTTTAACAGGTCTGTTCTGATCTCATTTACATTAGTGAATAGCCAAGGCGGTTACTAGAGTAAACCATGATCAAGCTGATGAATTGGAAGTAAAGGAGTACAGGTTTGATTGCAAACACTTAGAATTGCTGTATGCTAACAACATTCATATTGCTTTTTTTAGTTTGATGTATATTTTGTTTTGGATTTTTTTTTGCTTGTTTGTTATCCTTTTTCCACTGACTTCCATTAATATTTATCGTCTACTCTCAGCAGCAGCTGTTTGATGAGCTGCTACTTACAAAAGAGCAAGTACAGAGGGAAATACAGTTTGGTATACAATTGAACTCCAATTTGGTTTCAGTAAAGAAAACAACTGTAAAATCAATGTGGTGACATTTCTTTATTCTTTTTCCACTTTGTAGAACCCAGGAGTTGATTTTGGAGATGTTTCTGAAAGAATAGCTCTACGACAGAGACTGCAGTGCCGGAGTTTTAAGTGGTACTTGGAGAACGTCTATCCTGAAATGAGGGTTTATAATAATACAGTCACTTATGGAGAGGTACTGTATGTCTTTGAAAATACATCATGGCTGCATTACAAAAATTCTTTCATCTTAGTGGTGGGTATCAGGATGTACAGAGCAATTTCAAGTCAGCATGGTAGTAGCAACACAAATGCTCTCACCTACTTTTAATCAACGCTGTGAAGTGTGGCTTTGAGAAGCATTGTCCCTCTCATTGGGGTGTATCAGATGAAATCATTCTCACTGACAATGATGTGCAACCTCCTTGGCTTTCATTTTAAAATAGAGAAGCTCTGAGAAGATGAAGTTGAGGTCATTTTTTCCCAAATAGGATGCCACAGACATTAACAAAACATCAGCAGTCAAGAGAGCTGAAATAATTAGTGCTGATAAGAACAGTTGAATTTACTGAATTATTTTTAGGTAAAGAAACCCATTTTGGGTTTTGCCAAACTTACTTGAAGGATTTTATTCACTTCATTAATTCATTTCTGCAAATCCTCCTTGTTGGGGATAAAAAAAAAAAACAAAAACGTCCTTGTTCAGATATTGAGGTTACCATTTGGCAAGTCTTTATCATAAAAAGGCATTAGAGAAAAACAATTCTGCTGCTTTGTGCTCAGAATCTGTATTTTCATTTCCACCTGTGCATCAGTAATAAGTAAGACCCTAGAACACCTACTCTGAGATAGCTGAATGGACAGGTTAGTTAACCCAATAAAATGATGAATCCAAATGTGTCAGAAATGTGTAGACATTTTGGTTCATCTCAACATTCTGGATCATTTCTTTCTCTTCTGTTAAACAATCAAAACTCCCGTGTATGCTTGATCCCAGTCCTTAAAGAAGTCATATTTGCTTTCTGTATTTTTTAGGTCTATAATAGCCTGTAAGACGAGGATTGCTATAAGTTACATCTCTGAACTGGGGCAAAGTTTTAGGACCTCTCCTGTTGCATAACGTTTTTAAGATTCTGTTTTAATTGTCTGCCTGAACTACAATTAAATCCAAACATAATAAATTTTCACACAAGACAACTAAATGGACATTCCTCCTTTCTGTTCTAGTTGATTGACTTCATATAAAAATAAGTCAGGCACTTCAGATATTGATATAAAGTGCAAGTTTTATTGCATCCTAATATAACTATCCCTGGCAGTAACCAAGGAAAGACATTTAGTAAATTCAACAGGGGCTATTAGTAACTGTCAGCTCTGAAAATGCTGTTAACTGAGAAGCACATTGGCAGTACTGCCAATGTTGTGTCAATTATACCAGACGGTTAGAAAGCTGGGCTCTAAAAAGAAGTTTGTTTCTGTTGAGTGGTTGCATAACAAAGTTCTTGAGTCAAACAGGAAGTTCAGCGATGCAGGTATGTAATTCATTAAAATGTATAATAAAATGGAGCCATACAAGCTTTTTATCTAGTATAAACTGGCATACTTTCCTTCCTGTCTTACTTGGCCATAATGGAAAAAAAAAGCAGACGCTTCATCCTAAATTATATCAAGCTTGTTATTAAATATTTTCTCTTATGGCTATTTTTCCGGAGGAAAAGGTTTCTGAATTTTAAAGAGTTTAAGGAAAATAGATGCATTGAGTAGACATGAAACAGAATGAAACAATAGTAAAAATATATTTCCTGGTGACTCAATTCACATTTTAAAAGCTGTCATAAAGCTGTCTTCATGTTCTTTAGCCTCTATAGTACCTGAGTCATAAAATAAACCTCCTGAAATTTAACTGCTAGTGAACCCCCTTATCCCATCAGATTGCCTGTTATGTTCATACGCTATAATATAAAGGATTATTTACTGATTTTTCTGACACTTCATGCAGCAACTATTTCTGTGTTATGACGGTGGCCAAATTGCTCACAGTCTAAACTAAAACTGACCTGTTGACTGTTCCAAAATGTGCATCTAAATAACTTCTTGTTTAAGAGACCTGTAAAATTTTTGTGTCCAAAATGTGTGTAATACTTCTAGCCTGAAGAGGAAGAGAGGCTTGTAATTTCATGAGAGCTCCAACATAGTTTTATAGACTTGTCTTCTTGTCTGGGAAGATGCATGAATTTGTGACTTGGTTGGTTCGCTGAACCCAATCCGTAAATATACTGAAAGCACTCCAGTGCTGCTTATCCTTGCTGTATCCTTTCACAGTAATGTACGTAATTTCTGTACGTGACAAGGTACTATAGTCTCAATTCAAATAAAATTGTTTCATGTTTTTTTGTTTTTATATACAAAATACAAGCAAGTAAAAGTGTGCAACAGCCAACACAGTCCTGGGTAGTTCCTGTGCTGTTTGGTGAAGTCACGTTTCCAGCATATAGCGTCAAAATTTATTTCTATGCTAGGGTAATTTGGAGCAAAATTTGGCCTGTGTTTCTTAGTGTGAATTTTATGGGGTCTTGACCCTTGAGTGATTGATGAAAATAAAACTCTGACCCAAGTTAATAATTTTATAAAGACAGCAGGTCAACCAAATAATCTGTCTTTTCTGGGAGCAACTGCACTATTGGAGTCCTGACATATACAGAGAATAAGAACGTGTTTCTCAGAGAAAATGAGAATGATTTTATCTGTTACTTGTGTCAGTAGTTGTACTGCAACTAAGTGATGGCTAGATTGGACTTGCAGCTTACAGAATAATATCTACTACAACTGTTTTCCTTCTGATTTGGTTATAGGTGCGTAACAGCAAAGCTAGTGGCTACTGCTTAGATCAGGGAGCTGAAGAGGATGACAAAGCAATCCTTTATCCATGCCACGGAATGTCCTCTCAGGTAAACAATTAAAGCCCTGTAATTAATGGGAAACCTGTAACTTCAAGAAAATTTCAGTTTGGCAGTATACCTCTGTGTTGCAAAGAAAAATATTTGGCCTTACTGTAGTGTTTTTAGGTTCCCTTTCCCGGGTAGTTCAACATGGGAAGCTATACATTAAAGATGCTAATAAAGAAAACAGAAGAATCATGATAATTTGTTTTAGTAATGAGGAGATCCACTGACAATTAACAAATTCAGACAGTCTGAGCGAGCACCCCTTCTCATTATGACTTGACTTATTCTAGGAATAGTACCTCTTTATATTCACTGTTGATTGGTCCAGTAGGTTCCTGACAGAAGTTCTTTAGCAAGATGCTGACACGTTTCCCTGACTAGGCAGAAAGTTAAGCACATATTTAACATCAACTTTGAAGGGAACTGAGAATATGTTTTTAAGTCAATATTTCTCTTAAATGGAACACTTCCTTTTTTGTCAGTCGCTGGACATATTATTTTCTTACAGATGTCTGGTGATTGCAAAAGGACATCTCTTCTTTCCATGCTTTATAGTGATGTTATTTTTTTTTCTTTTTTTTTCCAATACTAGTGGGATATTATTTAGATCTAGGACTTGAGCTTCTTCTGAAATGTAATTCTGGTTTCATTTGAAGTACCATCTGAATCAAAGCTACATTAATGAACGTTCTCATGCATAAATAAACTCTGACCTTATCACAGATTTAACAATTATCTGAAGTTCACCCATACGTATATTGGTTTGGAGTCCTAGCTCATACATCACCATGGAGGCATAACAGGAGTTGTGAAATATAAATATTACCTATTGTCCTTAATTGCAAGCTGGTGAAGAGTCAAACCTCATTAGAGCAAAATGGTTAGACAGTAATTCCTACTGACAAAATGTCCATCCTTAGCAGAATCATTATGGGACACTTGCCTGATGCTTTCATAGCAAAGACAGAAAGAACAGCCTATGAGTAAGGTAACAAAATTGTGTTGCTTAATTAGATGTAAATGAGTTTTCCAAGAAGACTCTAGTTAGAGATGTCAAAGCACTCAGAGAGCTCAGTCTCTTGCTCCATTCTAATTCTGACCAGAAGGCTGCAAATTTAAGTCTTTCTCAAAAGTCCCTTTGCAACATCTAATCATCTATTATCCTGCTAGCATTGAGAGGAATAATGAAATAGATTATTCTGACTAATTCAT
The DNA here is from genome assembly GCF_964034855.1 of Anser brachyrhynchus. Lineage (NCBI taxonomy): Eukaryota > Metazoa > Chordata > Aves > Anseriformes > Anatidae > Anser > Anser brachyrhynchus. The sequence goes on along the minus strand of NC_137710.1, from coordinate 6,778,591 downwards.
TTTGCAACTTAAGTGCTTAACCTGCTAGTTTACCTCCATGTCTCCTGTTTTATAGAATATGTTTTGACTTCCAGAAGAAGAAAGTAGATGAGGGCATAAAAGGTACTGTGAATTTATTTGAAAGGACGTATGATGTGTTCAGCTTCTCCTGACTCATTCTTAAAATCTGGGGGCCTAAAGTAGCTCACCTCTCAGAAAATATCTAGCGTTGACCAACTTCTTTCATCCCTTTCCAGATGGCTTTCAGCTCGCTTCAGGAAAAGCTTAATGAACAGATTATTTTCCTTTCAGTAAGAAGCAATTACATTGCCTAGTAAATGATGCCTTTGGAATTTGGGACCCCTAGAGTAGACACTAGGCAGCTCTCCTCGGGTTTAAATAACAATACACAAGGTATGTGTATTTTGGAGTGTGTTCTCCAAAAATTTTGAAGTCGGGTAGCGACCAATTAAATCTCTTCTGGCTCGCTTCTGCTATTGGTCTCCGGTATCCTATCAATTTGAAATTTCCAAAAGAACCTGAATGCTGTTTTTAGGCTTGAAATTACAGCCATGAGCTAGAGCCCTCCTGTACTTGCATCTTATAAAAGCACAGAAAGTCACTCTTCCCAAATCCTTCAAGGTATTCCCTGCATGTAAGAATTATAAAAGTATGGGGAAGGCAAGAAGTTATTCTACCAAATCATCCTGCAGCACTTTCAATTTCCTTTTTTTTTAATAAAATTAAAAACAAAGTTTTCACTCTGTAAGAAACACCAGGCAGAAGGCAAAGGTGATGTTAGATAAAACAGTTGAGTATTTCACAGACAAGTATAGGTTGGAGTCACTCAGATGCAGCCAAGTTAATTAATGATTACACAGCTGGAAAAGTTCTATCATCTCACCACAATTTACAAAATTAATTCAGTACAAAAACCACAGCTGCACAAACCCTAATCAAGGATATTCAAGCATATAGCATGAAAGGTGTTGACAGCAAGCTTTTTAATATATTAAATAAACATTTTTTAAGCCCCTTTCATAATCAGCCTGGGTGAGCATAGTTGTCTGTTATGTTTAACTTTCAATTTCAGACATTTTTCATCACAAGTATAGGGCATACGAGACCCCTGCTGCATTGAGATTTGGGTTAGTTGTACGTGCCTAGAGAATATAAATGAATAGAAATGTGGCACTCGTTTTCACCAGTTTAAGTGCTTGATGTGTTCTACTGGTTTGAAAACTGCCCACTATTCACATACAGTCTTGTTTTTAATACTCTTCAATTCTGACAAGCAAATAAGCAGGGATTTTAGTATGCCCATGAAACCAACAGAAGTCAGTCAAGTGTATAGAAAAAGCTGGGTTAGGCATAAGATTACTGTTCATTCTGTGATATGATGATATGATGCTCTTTTCTTCTGCTTCTTACCCTTCCGTTTTCCTTGCATACTGCACACCTCTGAATGGTGTTGTCCTGCAATATGAGTGAAAAAGAAAACCATTCCAGTTACTGCTCCATGAACAAAATGCCCTTCTCTATGTATATTCCTGAGACCAAGTTTTTACCACCATAAATCACATCTTTTCAACTGAAATCAGCTTTTAAATTACTTTACTCAGACTGGAATAACTCCTTTATGGATATCGTTGAATGTGCTTAGCCTGAGTTTACATCAGTTTAGCTTCTTGAATTTGATTCGTGTTAAATTGGCGTAAGCCAAGTTAGGAATATCCAAACAAGGTTTTTCATCCGTCTCAGTTTATTTCAAAACTCACTTTACAGAGAAGTAGTGTCAGTTTTATATGTGTTCATGGGATCTGAAATTTGAGTCAAATCCCTTTTGGGGAAAAAAGCATTTGCAAATGCTGCTGGGAGGGCAATGGGAAACACCATCCATAGCCAGGGAAATATTCAGGAAAAAAAAGGAGTATGTTGGGAGTCTTGAAGCACCTTGTTTCTGCATGTGGCTTGGATATACAATCATCTGTAATAGCCATTGGGTCTATAGCTCTGTACAATACCCTTTTATTTTAAAAACAGCTTAAAGAAATTAAAAAAAAAAGAGCAACCCCCAAAGTTGGGATCTGTTGTTCTGGAAGCTTCTTATGCTGCTTATAGCACACACGCAGGGTTTTGAACCATCTGAGAGCAGTTATACAGCCTCGGTGGTAGTATTCACTGTCTCAGAGTCTGCCTTGAACGCTCTGATGTGGAGCTGATCATACGGTAGGTGAAAGAAGAGAACTTTACAAAATGGCAGCCGGGGACGGAAGGGCCGGTGAGCGGCCTCCTTCTCCGCCCTCCTCTCCTCCCTCTCACACCCAGAGAAAGCGGAGGCACGGCAGCCCTGGGAGCGAGAACTCCCCCGGCGCCGAGATCAAGCAGAAAGAAGGGAGATCTCCATGTTCGGCTTCCCGGAGCTCGCAGCTACACAAACAGATGGAATAAAAGGACATGAAAGGCCTCGCTGAAGCTGTTGCCTGAGGGCAGGTATTTAACGCGTTAGTCGGTAGAGCTGCGGTTTTCCAGAGTTGCAGGCTGGAGAGCACGTCCGATCGCTTACAGCAGGGTGGATGAGACGGAAATTTCTTCACTTACAGGGAGCAGTGGATGACATTCCCTAACAAACCTGTGTGTTCGGTAGCTGTTTTCCTTGTGATCTGCTTGTCTTGTGCTGACAACTGTTCTGGACGTTTAGGATAGTTCAGACTCCGATATAGCTCAGTCTTTCAATTTGTGTCATCCTCCAGCTCACCTTAACCTGCAGGGCTGAAAGATTGTTCAAAGATTTCCTTTTGCTTGGAGAACAGGAGTGAGAGAGAGGGGTTAAGTTCAACGTGGAAAGCTACTGCATCCATCTGTGCATTTCCTACAAAGTTACCTGTTGATTTGTACTTTTTTTTCACTTGACTGGAAATCAGCAGGGATGAATTCTTTGAAGTCAGATCTTTCAATTAAAAATTGACATTTACCTATCAGATTGATGCTCCTGGAGGATCACCTTCCGTAGGCATCACTGCTTACTGGTTTTTAATCGGATATGCTGGCTTTGGTAAACAAGTTTTGACACCTCTTCCGTTCTGTTCAGATTTCAGAAAATTGAAAGAAAAAATATCCCACAGGGATAGAATCAGGATTAGAACTTGGAGTATTTAACACAGCACTTGGTTTCAGTGTCATCTTTGTGGATCCTTCAGTTCTTCTGAGGTAAAAGAGAAAAAGGAAGCTAAGATCCATCCTCACGTGAGGCATAAAAAAGCATTTCTGTTCTGTAGCTTGCAACGTGTGGAAATGTAGAGGAATGTGTGGAAATGTAAGGCTCTCAGCTCATCAAGATTTGCACTCAATGATTTTTTTTTTTTTAAATGGGATTGGATATCCCTTAATAAAGGAGATTTTGCCATTTTGTCTTGGCAGACTAGCAATGGATTGGGCATGATGCATCATGCCCACAGCTCTAATGCAAATGCAGAGGTTGTTATTTCTTTTTCAATATGGTAGTGGCTCTTGAGATTGAATTTAAACACAGCAGGTGTAATTTTCACTATTTCATTGACTCCATATCCCAGTTCCTGTTTTCCAGACTACAGTAATAAGTGACTTACTTTAATGCTTATTTTATTTGCACAGTTTATATTGTCTCTATGAAGTGATGATATCAAGTCTTTGGAGGGTGGCATTATTAATCATATAATAGTATTTTGAACCTCAATTTCAGGTCTGATTTTGCAGAAACACACCCTAAAACTTTACTACGTAATGTGGTTTGAAATGAGATAATGGTTTGCATGGGGTTTTTTAGAATTTTATTTTATTTTAGGATGATGGTAAGTTTTTACGACTGTTGGAACTCTCAGAAGAAAGTACAGATTCAGGAAAACTATGTCCATGATAGTCTGTTTGTTTTATCATTGTACAGATATCAGTTTCCTGCACAAAGCCATCTTTTATTCTGCTGAGCTGTCACACAACTGCCACTTTCTTAGAAGTGGAAGACACGCTAGTTTCTGCTTTGACAGGCTTCTTTATAACACCGCCTTTCCCAAGCGTGTGGCTACTGTGATGCGGAGCACATCCAGTTCTGGCTGCTGAGATTCTAAGGACAAAGAATGTTTTACACCACTTTAATATCTGTATAGAAAATGTTGCTTGTTCTAAACCAGAGAAGGAAAACCGATCTGACAGAGCAGGTAGCTTGTTATAAATGGTGGTTCTGATTATCTAGATGAGGCAAAGCCAACGAGGTTGCTAGCAGGTATTTTTAGACCTGGAGATGTATAATAAAGATGGCAAGATGAACACATTTCCTAGCGAGTGTAATTTTCAGCCATGCCTGCAGTTCATTTGAACTCTGCTGAGTACTCAGTGGATATTAGAAGCGTGATGTACACAGGCAGGTTTTACTTAAAAGCAAGTCCATTTGTCAGAGCCAGCAGTCCATTTGTATTTCGAATCACTTTGCTTGCTTGAGCTTCTTTTACATGTCCCCAGTATCCTTATGGAGAAGGGAGAAGAAAAAGGAAGTATTAGAGAGTATAGACAGTGCCTCAACTAATGACATTGTGCATGCCAAGATTCCTCCTGTGGTTATCCCTCTGCTTTCTCTGATGCAGGCTCTGTCCTAACTCTGCACCTCCCAGGGCTGCTCTGAACACAAGCAGCAGGTGGGGAAAATGAACACGTAGTCGGTATGTGTCAAAGGGCAGCTGGTCTGGGACTGAGTAGACAGTGCCCTTCTTACAACCAGAAGGACATGATTATTCACAGCATGGTTCTTGTGAGGTCAATAAGGATGGGTGTAGAAAGCTAGGTTCTAATTCAAGGGTTTTTGATTGACTCTTTATGATATCTCATGCACTGGTCAGCGGCGTCTCTTAAATGGCAGGCATTTCTGACCTGCCTTCCCTTTCTCATTAAGTAATTCCAGCCATGTAAGAGCCGTAAGAGAAGATGGACAGTGAATTTCCTGGGTGATAATTGCATTTCTTCAGTGGCTCGGATCTTCACCCTGCAGCACCCTGCCTCACACCACACCAGCCATGTAGCTGACTCTGTTTTGCAGTCTTTTGGGTGCTGCACTTGACTACTTCTAGGGTAAGAAGAGCCAAACATCGTGCTGGTGGAATGACTCTGGATTTAAACACAGAAGCAAGAAGTAGCTACCTCAGACTGATTGGAGGGGCATTCTACTGCAATATGCCTGCACTAAACAGAGCCCTTCTGAATGTGTCTTAGGGGGGCAGTTCTCCATAGATAAGGAAAACGAGGAGAAATGTTGCATTTCTGGTGCTGTGAATGACTTGAGGCAGGTGAAATGATCGCTTAAAATGGAAGAAAGGTAACAATTACACTCCCTTTGTAAAAATTAACACCACCAATTGTGTTGTACATGTTAAACTAATAATGCCTGCTAAAACTTTTTTATTAAAAAATAAATAAATGCTCCAAAATAATAAATGGCTGTCACCTGAAGCATATATCCAGCCAGTAGCATATATCACCTCACTAAATTTCAGAATAGTTAAGGCTCACGCAAAACTGAAATATCAGAATGTGATTCTTTATTATGTAGGCCTGAAGGATATTTCAGCAAATTTATTTCCCTCATTATTTCTTTTTTTTCCCCTTGTATTTTTGGATACTGGATTTTTTCAGTAACATTTATTTACAAAACCTAATTAGGGCTGTTGCTATCAATAGCCTCTAACAGAGCTCTTAAGACCAACCCACACGGCAAATTGACATTGTGTCCTTGCTGCATCAATTCCTGCTGAGTGGGTATGATCTGCATATTGATTACTTCTTTTTCTTGATTGCCCTTCTGCCCGAAATATTGGGTGGGGAGCACGAGTGTGAAAGCAGGGAATACTGCGTCCTACTACAGGTTTTTCCGAAAAGGCCCCATGGGTGCCAGGACAGCCACCTGGCAGCAGGACAGCGGTGCTCGGGCAGGAGGTGGCAGCGGGCTCTGCGTCCCCGAGCCGGGGCATGGGGCCGGGATGAATGCCTCTCCTTTCTCTTCCCCAGCTGGTCCGCTACAGCTCGGAAGGCGTCCTGCAGCTGGGGCCGCTGGGCTCCACGGCCTTTCTGCCTGACTCCAAATGCCTCGTCGACGACGGGAAGGGCAGGACGCCGACCCTGAAGAAGTGCGAAGACGTCCTGAGGCCAGCACAGAGGTTCTGGGATTTCACGCAGGTACAGAAGAGCTCGGGGAGCCATGCAGAGAGGAGCTGGGGAGAAATAGTGGCTTGGAGGATGCTGAATGAAGAACAAGGAGGTTTTTAGAGGGATGTTCTAGGATTCCCCCTCACACACTTTTTCTAAGAATTCTCTGATTTGCTTCCTAGGAATCCCCACTTACGACTTCTAGAAATAGTCTGATATGCTTTCCAGGCATTCCTCCCACCGTGTGTTTTCCACAAGTTTTCTTATATTATCTCTAGATAGTTTGGGGTGTGCTTTATAGGAATATCCCCTTATCCTTTTTATTAATCCTCCCCTTTACTCTTTCAGGGACACACATACACACCCTTTGCGATCTGTAAGAATTTCTTGTTACGCTGTTGAGGAATTTTCTGATGTGTTTTGTAGGACTCCCTCACCCCCCACATCTTTATTTTTTCTAGGAAATTTCAGTTATGCTTTTTAGGAGTCCCCAGGATGCTCCCTTGGAATACTCTAGATTTCTCCAGTAATTTTGAAGAACATGCTTTTTGTCTTTCAGTTTTTGTCTAGGAGTTCTTAGTTCTAGAACTTTTCTAGGATTTTTCTAGCATCTTTCCAGGAATTTTGAGCTCTATAGCTTTCAATTAATTTGTAACACTTTCAAAGGAAATCCAGGATTTCCTATATTTCAGGGTCTGCAGGCATTCTCTTATGCTTTTTAGAGATTTTCTAGTGATTTTTTGGAAATTTTCTAGGAATTCCTAAATCTAGAATTTTCAATGAATTTTTTTTTTAGCACTTTGAATTATTTAGTTCTTCTTAGGCATTTCTGTTGCTTTCAAGAGACTTTTATCATTTGCTATGTGAAGAATTTTCCAGGCATTTTATAGTGCTGTCTATGAATTTACAGATCTAGCACTTTTTTTTCTCCTAGTCTCTGTTTTGTTGTGCTTTTATTCCTTCTTCTAACCCTTCTTTTCTTTCTTTCAGAATGGTCCAATCATCAGCAGAGACACTGGCCGTTGTCTAGAAGTGGAAATGTCAAAGGATGCAAATTTTGGGCTCAGATTAGTTGTGCAAAGGTGCTCGGGGCAAAAATGGATGATTAGAAACTGGATAAAACACGGCCGACATTGACTGCCGGGGCTGAGAAGCTGCCTCTCCTGCCGTTGCCCATTGCTCAGTGTGCCATATCTTACAAGGCATTTGTCTTAAAGCAAAACAGTTTGAACAGGACTTGGATCTAGGGAGTCCCCCATAGTTGGGCATTCAAAGGAAGGGGAAAAAAAATAAGAAAAAATAAATAAAAGCAAATGCATACATGCCCTATTTGACTATTCCTTGCTCCGGTAGGTGACCTGGGAAGCTTAAAAAGAGTTTTCTATTGATTTGGAAATCTTTGGAAGAACAGAAAACCACGGAAAAGTGTTTTCCTTAAGCTCTCCTAGGAGAATTATTAGCCAGATGTTTCCATGAGTTGAAAGGAGAGATCCCAATACTGCCTCAAAAAGACAGTTCTCCGATGGGTAGCTTTTTAGCTTTAAGTTATTGACTGGTGCACAACTCCTATGGTGAATAATCATGTGCCTTTTTTATTGTACTTCGTATAAAAGGGAACTGGAAAAAATCCTACCTTTTCAGCATGTCTGGTTCATTGTACTAAAAAGACGACCTGTAAATAACACTGGAAAACATAATATAATATATGATACATTTCAAGGTTGATTGTTTAGGAGTTTCTATTTCTAGAAGGAGACTGTTCTGCATATGTTTACAGGTGGTTCTCAACCTTTGAGCTGCTAAAACAGCATTTTAGAGACCTCTTCGATAGACACAGGTAAATGTTGAATAAGTAAAATAACCACATGCTCCATTATATTGCCACATTTTACATTTCTTGGCTGTAAAGGCATCACAATATAGCACTTGCGTATTTAACTTTTGAGGCAGCAAATGTCCAAGTAGATTGATGGATTTCTAGAGGCCTTTGTTGGCCCGAAAGCCCCGAATCTAAGTGCAAGGCTCCCGTCCTGCAGTGCTGTGCCTGCAGGTGCACTTTGTCTTGCTCCAGCAACTGTCTGGGAGCTGGGGGTGGAGGGTGCTGGATGCTCGTTACTTCTGAAAATAAGGCAACTTAGGTGCCAGCTGTGGAACATAGCAACTTGAAGCTTCCATTTTGTAACCTATCCTGTGAAAATGTCAAATGTGAGCAAACACGCTTTGTGAGCACCATCTAGACAAATTTCCTGAACAAACCAATGAAGTATTTTCAGTATTTGAAAAATAAAAGCCTAGCGCTATGAGAAGAAATTAGAGCAAGAGAGAACTAGGCAGCATATATAAGTAATGTTATTCTGAAATATAGATACTTTACTGTAGTCAACCTGGTGACAGCACCCTTGTGAACCCAAATTTAATAACGTTTCCAGTGGTTCATGCAGTGGCTGTGCACAGGTAGCAGGACAATGGCAAAGCCTTATCCAAAAGGCCGTCAAAGTTGATGACCAGTGTCAAGGTCAGCAATCTTTGGGTGGGGGTCCATGGCAAACAGCTTTTCATTGCAGAAAATTCAGTCATACTGAAGGAGAGACAGGGACAGTACCTCGTACTGTTTAATATTTTATAGTACTTTTTAAAAGGTTTGGCTTTGTTTTACTGAGCCAGAAAAAAATAGGTAATTGCAGACGCTACAGTACCATGAATCTTAGTGATCTGTTTCTTGAAGAGCTTTTGCCATTCCTATTTCAAGGCATGCTGAACAGAATAAAATGGAAACAAAGATAATTTTTGGGTTGTCCCTGGAATTGTGCCCATTTTCAGTGCCCAGGACAAAGCATTTTAATGTGGCCATGGTGGAACTGAGGGTCGGTCCTGGCACGCTTCGAGCCAGAGGTTGTGCACTGCAAAAATCTTGCAAGAACCAGGCTTTCGGTATAAGAAGGAAAGCAGATCTCTGTGGTAGTTAAATGGCTCTGAGATTTACAGAATAATGTACAATAATTCAAATAACCCTTAAAGGTGAGGTTGGTTTTCTCTGTGATTGTCAGGTTTTTTTTAAGACTTACTGGAACAATTTCTTATATTTAAGAAATAGAGCTGTTGGGTTCTTTTTACTTTGGTCTTTATCTGTCTGAACCACTGCTTTGACCGTGGAATTAACATGGTAAATCTGCATGTGAGAGGGTCTTAAATATTCTCTCATAAAAGGACTAATAATAAAAAAAGCCTTGACTATTATCTGTTTTAACCAAAGTCTACGGGTCTCTTTTCATTACTTTATCCTTAGAATAATCTGAAGTCCTGCTTAATGTTGTTTGAAATTTTTAGTCGTTTCCCACAGTGCAGCAGTCCAGATAATCTGAAAAGTATTTAATATAATGTAATATGCCTTGTAGAGGAAATTCTGATGAGAACAGGGTTTTCAGTGGATATTTTGTTTAAGAGTTTATAGAATTAAATACTAGGTCCTAGGACAGAACAGTAGAAGGCAAGAAGAGTATCAGGTCTTGTACACTGCTGTCATAGGCAAACATGTCAGATCATAGTTTTGTAAGCATGTCAAGATCCCTTTAAAAGGCGTTTGAGTCCTGAATGGAAAAAAAACAAAACAAACAAACAAACAAAAAACCTCTATCTCCTTTGAGAGCGATAAACTATCTTCTAAGCTGACTTTATTCTTGGCTTGATTACAGTCATTTGTTCCTCACACAAAATTGTCCACTAGCTTTAGCAGGTTACTGGTTCTTGAGGCACCACCTCCAATGCAGAGCAGCTAAGAGAAGGAAGAGGAAGGAAGAGTTTAATAAATAAATAAATAAATATGTGATTGAGGCATTGAAGGACTTGGTGGATTCCACTAGAATTACATAAAGATCTATGTTGTGCTCATCCATGAGGCATGAAAACTCTTCAGGACTGTTCCACATCCCAAAAAAAAGGTAAACTCTGGTTCCATGGAAATGTTTTAACACAAAAATATGAAGACTAAAGCAGTTCTTCATGCACGCTCTGGAAGTGTTGAACCATCTCTGTCAGTTTAATGAACAATTTGGAGTTTGGCATGTCTCAAAATCAGGCATTCGCAGTCCTTTGGAAACTGTTTACATCTCTTATCATCAGCCTGGTCCTTTTCAAAAGCTGTGTTACTGTGTTTTAGTAGATGGAAACCTCACTTGCTCTATGACAAGGGGCATAATCTATCTGACATAGGACGGCTGAAATTTTAAGTATTTAAGCCATAGCTAATAAGGTTTAATGAAATAGCACCAGCCCTAATCTGTTCTTACACAGCATGTAATTCCTTCAGTATCCAGCATTCAATTGACATGATTCATTTAAGAGCCATACCAGAGCCCATTATGGCCTATGGTAGGACCCAGTGAATTCCATTTTAAGAACTTAAAAATTGCAGTTCAGGGAGAGACAGATGTATTATTATTCAGTTAAGACACAAATACCTTTGGGTTATTAGTTAGTTAGTTTGCTTATTTTGTGGAAGCCTTGGGGAGGAAGAACAACCGTCAGAATTCCCTCAATTGAAAATTGTTCTAGCAATTATGTGCCATTTTTAAGATGGTATTGCAAATTAGTGGAACTGGCTAACAAGATGCGTAGAAACCAAGAAAGGATCACATCTTCACACATCTCTAAATATGGATGCCACCAAAATAAACTTAATATTTTCTCAGGAAGGAATCACAAACTTATCCAATTTTGTATTCCTTCATGAAGAATATTGTGTATACCTCCACTATTGTGTATACCTCCAAACTTTATTTTGAAAAAAAAACTTTTTTTTTTTTCTGGTGACATTAGTGGACTTAAGGTGACAGCTGTAATTACTGGTTGCATGGAAAATAAATTAATTGGCCATGATCTACTGAAGCATGCGCATCATGTATTTATATCTTCCTGCGTGGTAACAAAGATATTCATGAAACAATGATGCACTGAGTATATTCTCCTAGACCTGGAGTGTGCTTACCTGATGAACTAAGGGAACTCAAGGAGTAAATACTGAAATTATATTGCTAGTAATTCTCAGTGATTTTGGCACAAAGCACATCAATATTTACATCTAAACAAATGTCATAAATTAGCTTCAGGTTCTTACTTAACTGTCTCCCTGTTTTACTCTGATAACTGTTGAAAATATCTTGAAAATCCTTATGCCATGTAAAGATTTTAGCTGTCTCTACAATGTCCCCACCATGTATGGCGTTTGAAAGAGATTTACAATGACCTCTCTAATAATGGATTTTAGAAGGGTTTCACAAAATACATTGACTTATTTTACAGAAGTGTTAAAAACATGTAAATAAAATTATTGCCCTCATGGATTGCCCTAAATAAAAACAATGTTTTCTTTGCCCAAGAATATATACTTATAAATTTCCCAGTGAAGCAATACATGCCAACCTGATTTTGAAGAACAGAATTTCTGAATCAAGAGCATACTTCAAAGACTTGTAGAAGCACTTACTACTCTTCACAGAGTTGCAATTTTCTATTGGCCATCAGAAAGCGTTGCCCAGTTTTTAAACTCTTTGTAATAAGTTTAATTAAAAAAATAATAATGCAGTAATCGGAAGGCAAGTTGTGATTGCAAATAATTTTTCGTTACATGGCACATCATCAAATCAATTTGTATTTACACTTGAAAAGTTAATAAATTACTATGCATTTTACTGCTGACATGAGCTGCATTTTTTATTATTGTACATTTGGGCACCTTGTATTAAAATTCAAAGTTGTCACACAACTAGAAAAAAAAAAAGCTAGACAAGCAAATAATATATGAATGTTTTGAAATGTAAATTGCATGTAATCTGTTCTAAAAGGTAGTTAGCCCGTTTCTAAGACAAGCACAGCATGCTGCTCAGCAGATTGTGAGCTGTTTGAAACGGGACGAGCTCTGTGCATGTATCTCTATACGCTCATTACAGACTTGGCCTCTGAAAATGCACGTCCAAAATGAGACTGATAATGTTACAGGCTATGACTGCATTATAACTGCTAGACCTCAGGGAAGGCTTGTCTTGCAATTCCAGTATAAAGACATACTAAGATAATGCTTGCAGGTACCAATCCACACGGTAAGACAAGCTATGTTCATATATGTTCCCTTGGGAGCAGTAAGTGCTCCACAGGAAGCATTCATTTAAAAATCTCCATTAAAAAATTCTGACCTTCCAATCAACATTCCTGATCTCTTTGAACTGTGGGGAAAAACAAGCTACTGAACCACAGAGGAAGCTGGTGATGAAAGTGTTCTCTTGCTAGGAATTTTTTATTGGAGCTGCGTTTTGATAATTGATACCTCTTCAAGCACGATTGATCTGTCAATGTTGTGTTACTGTTCTAAAGAACACTCCCACAGCCAAAGAAATGGAACAATTTATACTTCCCAAATCACCTAGGTTAGTGAAGGGCAGAAGGACTCATCCCACACCCTGTAACTGGGCCTGTATCAATATGGAGGCCAAACGTGCAGATCATAAAATGTCACTGCTCTACTGAAACTAATGGAAATTGGAGAACACTAATAATTCATAGGCCTAGCCTGTTACAGCTGACAGTAGTGCTATTGACTTGATTTTTTTTTCTTTTTTTTTTGCTTCTAAAGTCACTTTCATCTTCCCAATGGCAATAGAAAGGGGATATGAAGTCCGTACACGCTCCCTTCCATGCTGTCATACTTGTACCAGTGGCCTATGCAGTCCAGCACCTCATCTCTGAAAACAGTCAATAACTGATGGTTAGAAGAATGAAACAGGAGACAGGGAATATGTCTACTGATACTTTCATCATACATTGCCCCCTAATTTCAAAAGGTAAGGACTCCCCAAGCCAGAGGCTATACATACCAACCATTCTATTTAATAACTACTGTGGGCCTTGCATGTACATACCTAATCCACTTATACCTGCGGATGTCAAAACATCCTGTTCAATAAATAGCACAATTGCCGTGTGAGTCACTCTCTCTGTTTTTAAGCCTACTGTCAATTCATTCCATAGGATGCCCTGTAGTTCTCTTATAGTTAAAAACTGTGAATAACTGCTGCCAACTCTTCTTTTTCTCACCTCTTCTTGGTTTGACCTCTGTCATCTCCTGTTAAATGTATTTCAGAAGTGACTGAGCGTCACACATTTTGTATTGCTAGCAAACAACTTTGTAAAAGTGCAAGCAGATGCTCTGTGTCATATATTGGATTGGGTGATAGCAAAGTGAGAACCGATCGGGTTCCTGAACTGCTCAGCTGTATAAAATATACATTACTGGTTTAAACACTGACTGTGGAGCTCAGACAGACTGTTTCTCCTCTGCTACCACATATGCACAAAGTTTGCAATTTGTGATCAAAGAGCACAGAGCAGCTGAAAAAGCACCTGACACCTTTTTTCATTCTGCTAGAGGCAGGAGAAATGCGCCCACGTCCTGCTCCTCCTGCCAGGAAGGAGGGCCCAGAGCCCACCCGTGGGTTATGGTTGTGTAACCAGGCTGAGCACTGCTTTCCATGTTCCTCACTGTCACGGACACCTCCGTTTCTGTGAATAATATCCAGCAAAATTAGGTTAAAGTAAATATTTTGTCATTAGTTCTGCATCTGACAACATTTGTACCGAAGAAGTTACCAGAAGCCTCAGATTATTTTCTGTGGAGGATGAATACCATCAATTTAGCCACTTTTTTTTTTTTTTTTAAATCTTCATGAGTCAACTGTGGGTCATGTATATGCACCTGGCTTTTCAGCTTATGCATCACTTCGCAGGTGTTTTTTGTTTTGTCTATCTGTTGATCACGTAATGCAACTGAGCACCTGCATTAGGCACATTTTGCCTCCTTGACTCTAAGCAGAACTTAATAAAGGAGACAATAAGGGCTGAAATGGTTTCTTCTCTGTAATGGTAAGGTAAAAGCAAAGGAACAAAGAAGTTATACTAGAACTTACAAAAAACTTATAACCCATGGGGAAAAAAGGAAAAAACAAACAAAAAACTTCTAGGTGGCAGAAAGTCCTTGAGGAAAAATTTCTACTTTAGTCTTGTAACTGGGAGTTATGGAAATAGGATGATAAGGGAAGGGCAAAGCATATTGGGATTTCCTTGAACTGGAAAAGTGGAAGTTAAATATTAGAGACTGAGCTGACCTGTCCATTAGCAAGTAGGACTCAATAGACGGCAGCTCACCAGGTGATCAGGACCTGGGTTCTCTCCATGAATAACTGAGCTTTAATAAAGGGATTTCAGTCAGAATTTAGGAAAGATTTTTCTGCTTTTGCAGTTTATTGCAGTGAAATTTGTCCAATCTATTGACAGAGCTCCAAAACACACATGGGTTGGTGCTGTGGTGTGCCTACAGTGAAGCGTTTGCCAAAAGCTGTTGAAATTCTCCGTGTACTTCAAGTGTTGGCATTCTGTGCAGAAAATGGTGCCACCTATCAGCAAGAAAGAGGAAATTAAACCACAAAATGATTTGTTTAAACTGAAGAAACTGCTATTTTCATTGTGACGGTGATAGTTTTCTATTAACAAGCAATTAGCAGAATGTTTGGCTTGTTCAGAATGGATATGGGAAAATGAGGTGCCGACCTGGCTGGCCACTCTCAGACTGCATGAGGAGGTCGCAGCTAGGGAAACGCGGGATGGTCTCGTCTTGCTGACCAAAAGGGTAGAGAGTTATGGGAACAGTCTGCAAAATGCAAATCAACCACACCAGCTGAGGTCCAAATCACTTAAAATAAGCAGTTTAATATTTTTGTGAATCTGAATCTAAACAACTGTGGATTTTTCTTTTTTTAATCTTTTTACATAATATAGGTCATTTTGAGTCACTCTTTTAAGTGTAGGCTCACAAGTGATATAGGTGTTTTGAAAATGTTATTCCTTGTCCTTTGGAAAGGTGCATTTTGAATGATTCTACTGGAGTTTTCTTTCAGAATACACCCTATATGTCCAAGGCATGTGCTTCCCTCACAGTCTCAAGTGATCATAATACTGAGGCCCAGGGTGCTGCATTGTGCTGCCTTCTTTTTCTGAAGAGAAATTAAGTTCAAAGCTTCAGCTGGGCTCCTGAGGGGCAGTGAGGGATTTCTGTGGTGTTCAGCCTTAGCAGAAAAAAGTCATGACACTTTTCATCTCTTAGGAGCCTGCTTTACATTTAGAGCTTGAAGCCAAAGTTCCTTTTGTAAGTCTGAAGCAGTAACAGAGACTTTTTTTTTTTTCCTGTCCATCAGGCCACAGTGATATAAGGGTACTCTTCTTGATACCAGTATTTCACCGAGTTTAGATGAAAAGGACTTTTGTGTGACTATTAAACCTATTTAAGACATAATTCTAAAGTTTAAGAAGTACTTTCTTAACTTCTTTGACAAGGCAAAATAATGGACTGTCAGTCGTTTCTTTTTCCTTTTTATTCCTTTTGAAATGCATTGATAAGTACAGCCAAAACTTTAGTCTGAGGTAAATGTGCACGGATTCATTGTGACTCACAGAATTGTTCTCTCTCACACCAGATGAGGTTTCTTCCTAAACAGACATAAAATTGCTGGCTGCTTAAGAAAAAAAAAAAAAAAGAAAAAAAAAGAAAAAAAAAGACTCCTAATTACTTAATTTTTGCCAGATCTGAGGGCTTCATGATAATTCGGAGGTCTAATTTGCTTATTGGGCTCAGAAAGACCAGCAGGTATCAAGTTAACTCAGTAACTCACCTCTCTGAGGAAAAGGAAAAGATACAGGTTTTAGGATTTATTTTGGTTTTGTAAGTGTGAGAACGAAAGAACTGCTGAAGTTGCAAGCAAAAAGTAGCTGGTGATCATAATTTCTGTTTTGAAATGTACACTTTAGTTCCCTCGAGCATTTCACAGTGAGAATTAAAGTCTAAAGAGAGGCACTATCAGAAGTAAACTATCAGAAGCTTATCACAGGATCTGCAGATATTTCTAAGTGCTGATATGATTCTCATATATCTGAATGCTTCACAAACACTAATGAATCTATCCATGCAATACCCGTGTAAGGTATCTTCCCCCTCACAAGGAGGAGGAATTACAGCACAGGGAGGATGAGGACTGATTTTCTCCTAGCTCATTTCCTCAGCACTTAACTGAGGAGCATAAGGCAGGCTTGCCATCACTCATGGCTCCATCTGGAGGGAAAAGGGGCCCCTCTGGAAGGAGGTCTCTTCTTTTTCCTCATTCTATCTACCTTTCTCCCCCAAAATTGAGCTCAGGTTCTAAAACCACTAAAGCAAAAAGCTTGGTTAAAGTGGTTCAGCAATGGAAATCTTGAACAAAGCAGGGTGTTGACCGTCTTTCTTGAGTGAAGTAATGACAAGATGTGCTTCTTCCTTTACTCATGCATGCTGGTAGAAGTGGCTTACGATCTTCAGTGGAGTCGTCGGATTTAAAGCTGAGCAGACACAGTTAAATCATGGGTAAAATAGATTTAATTGGATGGAACATAGTAGGTGAGAATGTGTCCCCTCAGACCCACAGTTAATCATAATGGTAACTTGCTGGCCTCCAGAAGAGCTAGTCCACATTAACCAAGTATATTTATTCAGGTCATACCGACTTCAGTTTTGTTGAGTAGCATATTATTAAACCCCTTCAAATCTTCCTCCAAAGAGAAGTGTCACCTAGGGAGAGTGGGTTTTTCAGGAGTAGCTTCATTTTATCATGAGATGGAAGTCAGCAGATGCTTCTTTGGATGCTGGTTCTAAATCAGTTTTTATGATTCTATTTCTGGCATCATTACTCCAGATTTCCAGTCTCGCTTTTCACCATCCACAGCAGTTTCTTTGTTCTACAATAAATTCAAATCACAGTCTTTATATCCAGCCCTCTAATCTGAATCGCTCGAGATAAAAACCTCACAAGGAAAGCAGATTAACGCTGGAATTTAAACAAAGGGGGAAAAAATGCACCAAAAGGAGGGAGATTTCCAGATCTAGTTGATGATTTATTTCCCCATCCCAGTAAGTATTCAGGTCTTATAGGTAAGACATACAGTTCATGTGGAGAAAGCTTGTCCTAAAGAAGCCTCCATGCACTGAGATTTGTGTTACGGAAAGAAGCATGTAAGGGCTGAATTTTCCACAGGCTTTATGCTGTACTGCATATTTCACTAAGAGACCTTTTGAAAAATCTTCCTCCTTCTCTTATTAATGTGCTGGTGAAATCTGACTTCAGTATAAGATCCTAATTTTCTCTGTATGTGTATATCATTGTGATGCATCTCATGGACCTTCTGTGTAGCAAAAACATGGAGGAATCAAGCAATACAAGAGCATCGACACCATCATAAAAGTGGAAAAGGAGAAGTAAAGACTGAGTAGAATTTAAACTATTTTTAATATTTTTATGGCTTTTTTTCCTCCACCATTCCTCCCTCCCTTCTGCAAGGTGAGAATCTTGCAGCCAGATTCTGTTCTAGTGATGTTTTGTTGTACCTTTCCACACTTTTTTTTTCCTAAAAGCTTTCTTACATGAAGTCAATGAAGTAACTCTAATCTCAAATGTGTAGCCACGGATTACAGGAGGTCAGGAAGGACTCACTTTTGTTTGGATGGCATTTATGGTTTGTAGGCAGTTCATGGATAGGGAAATGCAGGGTGCTCTTCTATGTAGCCTATACAATCCGAAACAATTTTATCAGAACTGCTAAATAAAAATCTTAATAATCTGGAGTTAAACAACTGGGTGTTTTTATCTTGAAGAGGGAAAAAAAAAAAAAAAAAGAAATGGCGCATTTAAATTTCACCATATGCACAGTAACTTGCAGTCAGTAATTAAATTCTCACAACATCCTTTCACAGTGCCAGGCAGAACATATTGGCTTAGGGTGGCCTGGTTGTTGAGTCTGAACCAAAATGATTTCTAACAGCAATCAAATACATTTTGAAACGTGCTCATAAAAATGCTAGCTCAGAGGCTCAAAGCAATAATGATTCATGTATTAGCAAATGAACCTGTCCTCTGCAAGCTAGCCCCTGAAATGTAATAAGGGATCAGTCCAAGGTAAGACGGAAGTGTATTTATTAAGATGCTGAGAGGCAATATTTTGCGATGGGAGTTTGGGGTGACGTCTATTCAACATCAGTCGAATAGCTATGCATCGAGGTGTTGGACTGGTCTCTGGAAGCCATGTTCCATCATGGATACCTTCATCAGATCTAACCCACAGAGGGATTTAGGTAAAGTAATTGCCAGAAGTCTCCCTGTCCAGTTGGTGTTACCCAAGTTTACCTTCTTCAGTCAGTGTATGAGCAAGGCGACTGAGAAGTGAGGTGACAGGGGATAGCTGTGGCACTGCCTACCAGCTGAATTGCCTCAGGCAAGGCAGGCAAACGCCTGGGCAGAGGTCCTAGCAGTCTTCAGATAAATAACCAAGCCACTTTCTGCTATGACCTCTGGACGTGTCCAAAAAAGAGAATGTGAGAGATCATGAACATCTTTATACATATATATATATATATATATATTCCCCAGAGCTTTTTTTTGGAGCCTGACAACATAAGCAGCAGCTGGCCAACTCCCTTCTCCCTTGCTGTGAGCACGGAATGGCTCCGTGTTGCTGTTTCCCCTCAAGCACTTGTCCTGCTGAGGGGAGACACAGGGGCCGGTGTGCAGGAGGAACGTGGGGCTCGGGGTGCTCCCGGGGCCAGGCTCTGCCCTCACATATTCCTTTGCTCTCCTGAGGAGTGGCAACACAAAGAAAATAAAAAGGAGAAGCCTTCTAGAGAGAGAATCAGCGAGGATTCAGGTATTTAATGGAGGCCAAAAAAAACTTTTTTTAATAAATACCTATACAGAATCCCCCTGCTCTGTGACTCAGAGATCACAGTCCATTTTATCCCACTGGTTTTAATTTGTTGCCAGAGGGCATTCAACTAACTGGCTTTTAGTGAATCACAGGATGAAGGGAACAAGGACACAGCATTCAGACTTCAGAAAGCTGTGACCTTTCCAAGTACAACATAAAAAAAAAATGCCAAATAGCTTCCAACAGGTGACCATGGCCTTCAGCCAGAGGCTGCCAAGGGCGTTCCCCTCACGATGGAGGGGCTCCCTGGGGCTGCGCTGCATCCATTTTGCCCTAGGTGGGCCATTAGCAGGGGCCTTCGCACAGGGCCTCTATGAGGTACCGCAGCCGCCCTCTTGCACCCCTCTCACCTCATGGGGAGTGAGGCTGTGGGCAGGCAAGGAAGCTTCTGGAAGGAGGGCTCAGATCAGCAGGCGGGGACTGGGGCCCTCCTGAGGAGAAGTGGAAAGGAGGCGGTGCCTGAGGGGTTGGGAGGGAAAACACACCCTGAGGGAACTGTGTTCCTCAGCCTGTACGGCCTCCCGGCTGGCCTGCCTGTGTGAGGTGCACACTGCCATGAGGAAACTGTGATTCCACAACTATGTGGCCTAGAGAAGCTGGGGAAAACCCTTTATGGGCCTTTCCTCCTCAGGAAATAGGCTTCTAACACTGCAGGCCACTTCCTTGTGAGGCGCTGGGTGATGTGGTGTAGGAGGCAGAAAAATTTTTGTTTGGTGCGTTATAATGGCTCCTGTGTATTTTCCATGGTGTGTGGGCAAGAGCAAACTTAATACGCTTCATACTCTTAACACGCTGAATTCACTTTTCTAATGCGCAGATGTATTTATTTGCTTTTCTGAAGCTTGTGCGTGTCTCAGTTCGTAACACTATTTTATGCCTTATGTACAATATCCCTTTCATTCCCCTGCAGTAGCATCCATGTTCTCACAGGTGCTTAAGATGCAAGGCAACGTTTAGTCAAAGCTTCAGAAAAAACAACAAAAAATAATTTCTTCCTTTAAAAAGAAAAAAGCATTTGTGTGTTTTCAAACTGAGACAGCAACTAACACTGGCAGAGCCTGGAACTCTCTCACATGAGACCATGCTGTGAGATCTGAGGGAGAGATTTAATCAGGATGAGGGGCAGCTATCAGAACAGGCTGTCATGCCTAGAAAACCTCAAATTATGCACTAATTATCCACCTACACTGCCAGAGAATAAATAACTAATGACTTCAGCTTACTGTGCTAAAGATAATTCCCATTGTAGCAAGTTTGCAGACTGCATGTTTTTTTGTTGTTTGGGTTTCCTTGGGGATTTTTTTTTTCCTTTTTTCCCAATGTGTTGGAGGTGCAATAATTAGCAGTATTTTTGTTTGGAAAGAATGACTGAGTGGGCTTTGAGGCTCGCGGCCTCTGGAGCAGAGGAGTCAGAGCTCAGGGCAGTCACCTCAGAGGGGACGAGTCTTGGTCATTTCCTAACTCCCGAAGGCGCTCCCTAATGATGTGTGGCCAGATGGCTGCTCCCAGTGTCACGGACCTGGACGTGCCCTGCAGACCTATGAGGGAAATCTGTCACAAGGCCACGCGGCTGCGATGAGCCACCTCGTGGCTGGTGGCACCTCAGGAGGGCATGTTCGGTTCTGCATGTGCCGGAGGAAGTAATTTATGGCTGCGATTACAAGTGGGGCAGCCATGGAAAAACAGCTGGTAGGAAGCACCGACAGCTGAGCTGCAGACCATAATCCTTTGTTCCCTTGTTGAAGCTGGTTGACACTCATTGGTATGAGTATTGCATTTTTTAATAGGAATCCCATTTTCCATAAACATACTATTTTCAGTAGTAAAAATGGTATAAAAGTTGTTTGTAACAATGGTGAAGATGCCATTTTTAATTACAATTCTCCATCAAATAAAGTCAGTGCCCAGTATTTTCCTTACTGCATTTGCTTGCTTAGTCTTTTCTGCTCCACTTTCTTGCTCTATAGCATCCCCTTTAATCACAGGAAGGAAAAACAGATTCAGAAAAACAGGCCTTGTCCTCGCAAGACAAGGAAAATGCTGACAAGAAGACTCTTAGCAAGTCAAGGCATTAGAAGTATTGTTCAGAGCTGTAAATTTCTGGAGCTGTGATCAAAGGGTACCAGACTAGATTATGCTAATGTATGTGAGTGAAAAATAATGTCAGGAAGAGTTTTAATATGGATTGATGTATCTCTCAGACCACCTCAGAGCAACGAACTGTAAAGAAATAAATACAGATGTTTTGGCTGCAAATGGCTTTCTTTTTAGAAAAGAGGTTTTGACCCTGCATCCTTCAAGTATGATCAGTTTTTACTACATCTGACATTAGCATCTCTTGCAGCCTTAGCTTTACCTAGCAATAACACCAAGAACAAAAAAAAAAATTCCTTTGTTGAAGCTAGCTGATACTCACTGGTATGGCTATTGCAGTTTTTAATAGTAATTCCATTTTCCATAAAAATACCATTTTCAATGGTTAAAAAATGGTTTGTAAAAATGGTAAAGATATCATTTTTAATTGCAATTCTCCTCCATCAAGTAAAGTCAGTACTGAGTACCTAGAAAGTAGTGAAGGTTTTTGCGAAGTGGCTGCCATGCTTCAAAAATGAAGAGGAAGGAATACAACATAGATTCTTTGCCTGGTTATTTCTGCCGCATTAATAAATGCCTCAGTGCTCCCTTGTCTAACCCTGAAGCAGATCTCATTAGCTAACACCTTCCGCCAGTCAAAGACAAAGGTTAAATCCCAGGATGGATGTGTGGGCCCACATGAAATTAATTCTGACCCTTTGCAGTCTGAGCTTTGTCCTTGGAGGCCTGGAGGGGAGGAACAATAGTTTCATGCCCTTGTTCCCGAGGGCTTGCAGAGCTCTGGTACTGATTCAGCAGTCTCTCTTGGTGAGGTTAGGATGATGGCAGAGTCTCATAATCAACTCTTAATTGCATACTCAGTCTGAGCTTGGGAGCTCTTTATTTTTTTAATAATACTTTCCTGTTTATAAGTACACTTTAGGTGCCATATTGCTGCAGAATACTAATTCACTTGAATTCGTAATTGCTTTCCTCCTCTGAGACTGGAAACTTAAACTAAGTCAGGAGTAGAGTGTCCAAAGATTATTTTAATTAAATAATTGAGACATCTCAGGTGAGATGTATTTAGTCTCTGATTGTCTTTTTAATTGGAGAGTAGTTTATAAAGAATTTGAGATGGGAGTGGGAAGAAATGAAGGATGGAGTCTGATATGGTCTGGGGTCAGTGTCCAGCTGTGCAAACACTAGACTTTTCTCTGAAAATCTTTCATTTATTTATTTATTAATTTTGGGGGGGGTGGGGGGTGGGTGTTGGGTAGCATTTATGTGCTTCCTTCTTTTTACAAATGGGAAAGAGTAGAAGACCTTCCATTGCGGGAGTTCTAGGTTTTCTTTGGTCAAGTTTGAGGCAAGGCTGCTGGCAAAAAGGGGAATTATGAAAAGAGATGTGACATTAATTAAGTTGACACTTCAAGAAAATACCTAAATCGTTGCAATTCTCAAAGCAGCAGCATAAAGCAAGGTTATGATGTTTTGCCAAATACTATTTTTTATGAGCAAAAAAACCTTGAGGCTAGGTTTGATATGTTTTTTTGAGGGGGAGGTATTTGTTTAGCTGCAAGCAGCTTGGACATCTTTCTCCTTTCTTGTATCTGTCAATAAGGAACTGCTCCTGGCATGGTGTTTTTATTAATGAATTATTAGTAAGATTTGAATTCAAAATTTGACATAGCTTGTTTGTTTTCTTTTTTAAAAGTACAGAGCGTGCTATAAAACTCATACAAATCACTTCCAGTTCTTTAAGGATCCCAGATGTTATTAATTAACTATGAAGGATCTTTAATATTTACATATTATATCCTCTGTTTACATATTGTTATCTCCTTTCCTATATCTTCCTTCTCTCTGCTTTTAATTTTGAGTAATTGGCTGAAGCTGGTGTGTTTGTTAACACCAGGAATAAATCTCTCTGGATTTGAGGAAGAAGGGAATTAGGAAAAAGATTAGAAACAGAAGGTGAGCAGTTCAGTGTATCTAAGAAAGATTGACTTATCCTAACTTACAAGTCACAGTTTGTGTATTGTCTTTTTTTTCTTTTTTTTTTGTAGCTGCTGGTTTGGTTTGTGTTCTAATTTTTTTAATAACTGTTGGACATTATCTTCTATATAAGCCGTCCTAAGGGTGAAATTTTGATACCAGTACTCTGCACTTGCTTAGGGTAAACATCTGTTGGATGAAACTCGCTCCTGTGCAGAGGAATTAGTGTAAGGGTTCAGACGTTCAAAGCAGGGCATTAGAAGCAGCTGGGTCTTAACACTGGCCTCATGTGCTGGGATGAATTTTATCCATGTTTCATATATTTAGAGTCCTGGACATGTCCTATAAAGTAATGAGAAAAATGGCCCACATGGGAAAATGTTATTGACTGTTTCCTCTGTCCTCCAGTGATAAATATTGCATGACTATCTGCTCATCCTCTGAATTAAAAGAACAATCCACTATCCCTTTTGGTTTCTACATTGTGTGCCAGTATGACAAGCTCTTTTCTAGTCTTCATAAAAAGCAAAATCCAGAGAGGCTTCTTCTGAACACTGGATGAGAAAATAAGAGTAATACCTTCCATGGAAAATCTCTTGTGTTAAGCTGTTGTATATACGGTTATGATTTTCCTTTTAATTTGATAGTGGAGATGCTTCCAAAGCCATTAATGTAGACAGAATTTTATACCTTGCACATCTTTTTACCATTAAGATCCCCAGGCCAGCCCGTGAAAAATGTAGGCTGTGAAGACTTGGAAATGTTTATTTTGTCTGCTTGCCCGTTTGCAAACCAAGCTGCAAAATCCTCACCTACAGACATGCTCTCTTGGAGCTTTTCAGAAATACATTGACAGTACAAAAGCAAGATTCATAGTTCCAAGCCCCAGTTCTTAGCTGCAAGCGATTTTTTTTCTTTTTTTTCCTTTAGAGGAGCCCTGATGATCTCCATGAGCAAAATCAATGCAATTAAAGGTTTATTTTCCCCAGAATATAGGCAGTCTGGTTAGTCTTAAACCAAATATTTTTCTTCCGGAACCCCCTGCTGTAATTCCACTGCTCTGCGCAAACAATCCAGATTTTATACCTTAACACTTCAACATAAAATTTCTCCAATTATTTCCACACCTTGAAGCTCCAGCAGCTAAAAATAAAGAAGGCACTGGCAGGCTTTTGTTGAAACCCACCATCTTATGATTTCACTGCTTATGACGCTGTATTTGAACTGTGCTTGTAAATTGTCACTGGTGGGCTCCTTTGGGCAGGGGACCGCATTGACCGCTTGGTGCCCTGCTTTGATACCCAGCTGTGACCCCTGTATATTCTCCTTTTAACGTTCCTTCTCCTGAGTTTGCTACATGCTATTATGCTGTTCTGGCCAGGTCCTTAATACCATCCATATTGATTTCTAGGAAATAAATGTCAGATGAGGTCTTTATGTCACTGTGATCTAGCTCTCCTCCATGTGCTGGTTAGCTCGGGTGAACAAGAGACTCTCACAACAGAGCTGGGAAGCAGCGTAATGACAACACGCTTTGTGACCTCTTATCTCAGGAGAGACAAGAGTGATGCACGTAAATGATCAAACCCTGTGCAAACACGGAAGAGTGTTTCAATACCGTGAGGTGGGTGTTGGTTGGTGGGAGGCTGCTGGGACTGCAGGAGGTGATACTGCTCATTCTCGCGTATGGCAGGTTCACCTGGATCCCATTGTACTGCACCGCCGTGTTTGCACAGGTCCAGCTGATGAGATCTGATTTATTTCTTGCAAATCAGCCCAAGGAGAAAGCATCAACACATCAATCTTCCATTTTGCATCTCATTATAGCGGAATTTTATTAAAACAGAAATATTCACAATCCCTTTCCTCACTGTTATAAATTGGCTACTTTGGAGATACTGATTTACTGCCACCGTGATTGCGGTCCTTTCTTCATGAAATACAGCAGCTGGCAGAGCCTAGGTATGCATTGCACTGGTATAGCTGATCCATTTTACGTTAACTATATGCTGTGTCCTAATTTCATGTCCACCGATCAGCTTTTGTTTATGGCATTAGACTGAGGCTTGCCTTACTGGATCCAGAGAGCTCTGTAGCCTTTGTCCTGCCACATTTTCCCACAACGTGTCAACAGTGAAGTGGAGAAAAATCCATATCCTTAGTAAAGCGATTTCAAGTCTATGTAATAAAAATGTAAAAGCTAAAACAAAATCCACATAAAATGCTGTGTTGCACTTCTGGAGTCTGGGGGGAACCGGATGCCATATATTTATTACACATGTTCTTCCATTCTGTAATTCAAATACAAATATGTAGAGAGAATAGCAAGAGAAAATACTTCATCTGTGTTAAATCCCAATGTGTTGTTTGATAAGGACAAGGACTCAGCATGACCAGGTGAATTTTTAACAGCAAACTCTAATTTGGGGAAAAGTTAGTTGTAGTAGAAGGAGCGGACTGTAATAGTGATCTCAGGTTAGTAGTATCTCTGTCTCTTGCTGAGAGTTTGTAAGGCAGAAGATGCTGTGCTTCTGTATTATACCATGGAAAAATACATAACTGAGAAGCTGAAAAGTAAGTTTGATTTCACTTAGCATAAATATTTCTGTTCTCCTGAAACTGTTTTGCAGACTATAGCAGTACTGAGAAAAAGTTGTCTTCTGTTCTTTTTAGCTCAAATCTGCTCTTGGTTTTGTTGTGGCAGGGAGGTGTAGGGGGAGTAGCACAGGTGCTACTTTTGAAAGAAATTCATTGCTTGCCTTAGTTAATTTTGGTGTTTTCCTTTTTCTTTCAAGATCTGAGGTTCATTATGCAATTCCATTTTAATTAGTACTTTTATAATTATTAAACTATGAAGACATGACTGGAAGAACCTGAGGATATTTTGGTTTGTTTCTTTTTTGGGTACTTAAAAATTTTAATGCCATTTTCTTTGTGGCCATTGTGGTATCTGGTAAATAAGGAATAAATCTGCCTCATGAAATGCTGAAGAGTGGGAGTCTGGCCAAAAGGCACAATTCACTGCAAAATATCCTTAAGGAGAAAAATTGGATTATTTAATTTAAATTAATTCACCTAATGCCTGTCATGCAGAGCCTTGCTAAAATTCAGCATAATCATTTCACGTACAAGATGTGTGTCAGACAGGGGACCTGATTATTAAGTAGGAATTTGCCTGTAACTCTGAAGTTTTCAACATTTTTTCTGGCATCTTGCTTGTGCCTGAATACACCCAAGTGAGGATTCAATATTTGGAAGAGCGGAAGCCTGGAGATTCCTTTCACCTTTGGCAAGAACTGGCTAAGCTCCAAACTGCCTATTTAGTGGTTGGTTAGCTTTATTTACTGTTTCCGTCAATAAAGCATTTACAGCCACTGGTTGGCTTGTTTGCTTGAATTGTTTTAAGCAACTGTATTATTAATTCTCTTCTTGCAATGGGGAGCCGTTCCCAGTTCTCCAAACCCACACACCATTTCTGTGATAAGCTATGCAAGTAGTAGTGTTTGGGCCTGGGCCTTCCCTACAGCCACAACAGCAGCGCATTAGACATATGCACACACATTTTGTAGCAGTACATCAACAGACCTTGACCATTGTATTAGCCATTGCATTTTCAGTTCTAATCAGCAAGAAGCATTTATAGTTAATAATTGTATTTTATTATAAGACTAGCAGTTACAAAGGCAGACGGTTTCTCCAATACTGCCAAAGCTGTTCCATATAATGAGAATGTATTGCCATGGCAACCAATGGCATTAGTATTTTTTTTAAAAGTAAT
Organism: Anser brachyrhynchus; assembly: GCF_964034855.1. Lineage (NCBI taxonomy): Eukaryota > Metazoa > Chordata > Aves > Anseriformes > Anatidae > Anser > Anser brachyrhynchus. The sequence goes on along the minus strand of NC_137710.1, from coordinate 6,751,767 downwards.
TAAACTCTCTAAGTCAATTTGCCCTTACTTGTCAGATTAGGAAACATTGTTTATTGCTTTCTGCTGAAGCAATGAGGTAGTTGGAGGGCCAGCAGGACCGGAGCTACTGGAGGAGGCATTGAGCCCTTTTTTATGAATTATTCTTTTTCTAATCTGTGGAAAGTGTGGGAAGGCTCAGTGATGGGTTATGAAAGCTTGCATTCCAGCGGGATCAGTGGGGTGCCTGCTAGATGAGGGCGTATGTTTAAATGCAGAGGCTTTGCTTTGTGACTAGGTGAATGTGCAAAATGCTATTAGACATATATGTGAACATGATACAGAAAAACAGTATCTGCCAGAAATATGAGTGGAATGAGAGAGACAGACAGCCCAGGTTTCAGCTCTGATTTGGTGCTGTCAGATTTGTTTTCCAGCCTTCATATGCTATAGAACACGAAGTCTGCTTCCAAGAGACACAGTGGCCTAGGAACCTAATGGAGGGAAGGGATAACCCTGGTTGACTCTTGTAAAACACAGAGCTCTGAAAAGTATCTAATTCCTTTTTTTTGTCACATGCACAGAAATTACTGGTTGCTCAGATCATTCTCTACTCAGAGCAAGCTTTGAGGATACCCAGAACAAATGGGCCAGCCACACGGCGGGATGGAAGAGAGAGGCCCATTTCAGGCCGCCTTTGATTTTGCTTGAATTTCCTGAAGTTACTGTATGCTTTCCCCCTTCCTTGTCAAACAAACCACATCTTAAAAACTACAGCTGTCAGACACCAGATCTTAAGAGGTTTATTTTAGCTGCACTCTGCTTGTGCCCTTTAGCACAAAGGACAATAAGTCTCCAGCAGAAAAAGGAAGAAAAAGCCTGTTAAGTGTTTCCATTTTTTTGAACTGTGAAAGGCCTCTGCCTAATCAACAGAGATAGAAGCAACAATCCAAGAAGGTGCAGTTGTTTATAGTGTTCCTTTTTTATTGGTCCAGACCCTGCTTTTTGCTATTCCATTGAACTAATATGAAACAAGATAAAAGGAGATCTCTGCAGTATGTTTGATACCGTGTTTTCCTAAGTAAAATAGTAGACCCTTGCATAGAACTTTGTCATGTTTGGTGGCTGAAACTGGAAACCAATTTTACTTCAGATTTGTGTGAATGCCAGATTTCAGTTTTTCATACCAAAGTGGAGTTGGAGACAAGTAGTCTTAGTTTAAAAGGAATTTTGTAATTGTGAACTATCTTCTTTAAAAAAAAAAAAAAAAAACTGCTTATTTTTCCTTCAGCTGTACATTTTTCCTGCTACTTAATGAGTAACTTTGTCCAAATTTTGTGGTATTTTTGTTTTCAGTGGAGATACTAGATTTAGGGAGATTGGTGGAGAAAAAGGGGAGTTTACAAATACATCTCTGAATTTCTGAATTTCTTTCAAGTAGGTGTTGTCTTTGGACGGAGAACCCTATGGGGTTCTCTGGATGTCTCACTTGAAACCACTAGAAATGTCTGAAAGTGTAATTAGGCCAATTTGCTAAATCCAGGTGCCTTTTTAACGTGCTCTTCTGAATATGAAGCGTTTTGTTGAGGAAGTTCCCTGAGACAAATCAGAGGTTACAAATTGCCTTCAAAGTACGTTTGCTGCCTTCCTGAGCAGATAAATAATGAAGGAGGAGAGCAAGCTGCCACCACGTTTTCTTCCTTCCTTCCTTCAGAAGCCTGGTTAGATGATAAGAAAGCAAGAGGGCATTTGCCATGTAGGCTTTTATTTCTGAAAGTGAAGAATCTCACCTCTACACCCGCTCAAAACCTTTGGGGAGGTAGGGACGGGAGAAACTCTCTGCAATGGTTTAGTCCTGTTGACTCTTGTAGCAAGACTGGACGAAGGGAGCTGGCACCATCAAAACATCGTTGCGTATCCCTCAGCTATTAAAATGGGGAAAGATATACAAGAAGAAAGCAATGATAAGAGCTGCAGATATAGAAGTATGCAAGTAAGAAGTGAAATATTGCGTAATTTGACAGCAATGGGGAAAATACTGGGAAATCTATCACATCCGTGCTCATGGTGTTAGGAGGGCAGAGAAAGCTGTTAGGAAGTCACAGAGCATGAACTCAGAGTACTTCTATGCAAAGGCTACAGTAATGAATTCCAATCTTGCCTGAGAGCAATTTTTAAGACAAGTGCAAAGGAGAGTTTGGAGTATTGATTTCTTTAAAAAACAATAAATTGGAGTGAGTTGTTAAAAATAAGTGCTGCCTGGAATAGTTCACATTAAATCAGTGCACAGGTAAAGAGGGGCAGGTTCAAGGGGGGAATATATCAGGATTGAATTTTGGATCCTGTAATCACTACTCAGTAGGGTCACTCCTTCTTCCATTCAGTTCCCTTTCCCCTGCCTCCTTCACTGTAGTAACCCCTGTGGATAGAGCTCCAATTAATAAAACTTACCTTTATGTATGCATTATCATAATACAAAGGCTCAAGGGGCACACAATCCCTTCATGCCTGAGAAAATTTAAAACTCATGATCCTCCTGGGATGCTTGCTGGGAAATAGAGAAAGGGAATAAAGGGCAATCTAACATTTCTGCTGAATGATGGCTACTCTTTGCAAAGTACTGTGAAGCTTGTTAGATTCTGAACATTTATGGGAACCTTATTGCTATTAGATCCTGTGAAATGACTATAATTAAAAATGCTGGTCCTTTTACAGGGAAGATCTGCACTGCATGCTAAATCATTTTCTTGGAGGAGCCTGGGAGAAATTATAAATCTGATCAGTACAATAAGAGCAAATGACCAGAAATATTTAAATTGCCAATATCTTTAAATGGAAAACACTGCTAATGCCAGGTTTGAATGCACAAATACACTCTCCTATGTTTTATTCTAGGGACACAACTGCATGCTAACTTACTTTTATTAATAATAATTCTTGTTTATTGTTTGGTCTGTCTCATGTACCTAGAAGGCTCAGGCACATCCTAGCACATGCAGTACAGTTTCTATAGAAAGTCATCTGCCCAAGTAAACTGTCAAAATCTGTAAGGGATATAATGACAGAGTCAGTTAAAGAGAATGGGGTGAGGGAAAAGTCAATGGTCTAGTAATGCAATTAGGGCAGAGTTATAATTAGTGATCAAAGCACTCCAGCTTCCTATAACTATTGCCAAGTGCTCTTCAGCATGCCAAAAGGAACAACTGTACGCCAAGATTTGAACAACTTAGTGGTGTTGAAGGATTTTTATGCGTGCACCTACTGCACATGCACATTTCATACAAGTTGTTGTCCATTAACCAGATTTAAAAATGCTTAGCGGAAGTGAGATTTTCGTAAATAATCATCCTGGAGTGCTAAAAGGGACAAGTGACAGGACGATCACATTAAATAACAATTTTTTTTTTTTTTACATTTTGGCCTTCTGAATACAGATTATAGTAACTTCCAGCTGAAATATTTTTCCTGGAGTGAACACAGCAAGGTAATGCCTAGGGCCTGGAGGAGGCCAAAGGTGCCTGAGATGCTGACTCACAATGCAACTATTTTGTACCAATAAAAAAGAGATTTATAATGAAGAATACTAAATGCCTATTTGGCTAAGCCAGATTCACAACAGATAGCATGAAACGGTTGCCTGAAGACTTTTCTTTTTGATCTAAAACCTTGCACATGAACAAGGCATTAGTTCCTCATTTGGAGTCATGTGTTCAGTGAGAGGTCAGCCACAGCTTTACGTTCTAATTTTTATTTTGTTCAGTGTTTCATCCAATTTTGTGTGAACCTATTTATAAGAGTCCCAAATGATTGTGATCGTGTGTGGGTATTTCTTCTTGGTTTTATGACTTGACTTCATGTAAAATACTTGTCTCAAAAAATTTGAAAAAGAATCTTGTAGAAGGTCTTCCTTCCCAATACTGAAACACTCCTAGAGAGGCAGAGTCATTCCAAAGTGACTTCTTGTGTACTTTTTTTTTTTTTTTTTTTACCAATGTGAGATAAATTTCCATAGGGACAAATTTAATTAAGCTGACAATCTTGCTAAGTCATGTAGTTACTAGCTAGTAGATAAATAAAATGAACTCAGACTTATTTGTTATTTGTTCTCAGTCTTTAATCACCCAATAGTAATTCCATAATTGAATTAAAGTACTTAACCATTCTAATGCAAATTGACTGGCTTATAGCTCTTCAATGAGTAAATTATTGCAAATCTGGTACCCATGATATCAACGTTATTCACTTACAGTTAATTTATCTTCATAATAATTGAGCCACTTTTCATTTATTCCAGAACTGGATGTCTTTTCTATTTTTTTTTGGTAGAGATTGAAAATTAAGAACTTGGATTAAAAAAAAAAAAATTTGTTTCTGTGGTGGTTGCTGGTGGTTTTTTTTTTCCTATAAAAAGGCTAAAATATTTCAGACAAGAAGAGGATCTAGGAAGGATCCAGATCATAGCAGCAGGCCAGCTTCCACTGCAGTTTTAATAAAGCACAAACAAATGTACTGTAGGCAGGAATAATGTTGCTAAATATCTCAGAAGGAAAACAAGAGCCCTTATCAAAGAATACTATCCATTAAGAATTCTTTTTAATGGTTAAAAAGAATACAAGAGCTTGTCTGTAAAGAGGAATTGTCCTCATTAGGAAGGCATTTTAATTAGAGCAACTACTTGTGACTTAACAGAATATTTTAGCAAACATGCACTACTTAAAAACATGTTTATATGAGTTCTAAAATAATAACTGGGAAAAGTTTACTAGAGAAACTGTACGTAGACAGGTCTATAACTGCACGTCGCAAAGACTCATGAATTTAAAAGTCAGTAAGGCAGGAATTAACTTCAAACACAAGGTCAACTTATTTGCTAGTTAGAACAGGGTAATTGGACAAGCTACAAGTGCTGGGGATTTTGATGTGAAACAGGTGAAAATGGAGATTTTCATAATTGATAACTAATTATTGTCAATTAGCGTTTGGTAAGCAGGTGCCCTTACCATATAAAAGGAGGTGGCAGAGAGAGAGTATTTTTCCTGCTGCATGGCTTATAGGTTGGTGAAGAGTTTTTGTTTAGAGAGAAGCCTTCTGAAATTACAGAGAAAGGTAATTTCATTTTGTTTAACTCGTTGTGCTTAAGAGGTCTCTTGACTTTGTCTCATAGAAGTAAAATAGTGCAATGCTTCAGGAAAGCTGGCCTGTAGGGTGGTGGTGTAATGGAGAGGAGTCAGAGCTGAATTTCTGAGGGAATGAAGCAGAAATTGCTTTCACTAATTCTAAAACAGAGTTCTTTGTTGAGAGACAATAGGTTAGCATCTTCCTTCCTGTGTTCTTTCAGATCTGGCTGATGTACCTGTCTGCTAGCTGGCTTAGCCAAACCAGTTTGAGGCTCTGGAGGAGGAACTGGTTGGTGGGCCAGGTGACCACTGATGGGAGACTGCTTGGTGGTTTTTTGATCCATTGTTAGGTTAGGACTCGAGATCTCCTTAGCTTCTCCTGTTCTTTCTTAGGTGTCTGAATTCGTAACAGGCTCTTCCATGACAAAAATCCCTCCCATATGATTGCTCAATTATCCTTGTCTGTGCTAAGTCTACAATGAGTCTAAAAGAAGCCTGGAATGAGATTCCGAACGCTTTTGCAGCTATTAGCAGCATCTATAATACCCTTACTTGTTAAACTTTCAGAGTTGTAATGTGTTAGTTTCTGGCATTTTTGACAGTGACAAATAAATACCAGGCACAGTGGGAGCTCAGAGCACATAATGGCTTACTTGAAAGAGTTTTACTCAAGGTTAGAAATTAAGGTTACCATCAAAGGCTGCTAATTGGATTGCAGGGCTTGTTTCATCTTTAGGAAACATCAGATGTGCAAATCCTCCCATGCTTATGCTTGCCACGTACTAACAATTAAAGCTTTTTACCTGAAAACACTAGACAATTGTATGCAGAGAGAGGGGAGAGGAAAATCTGTCTTTTTGTGGAATATTGGAGAGAAAATGATGGGTATACCTGATTAGGGTAACAAATGTACAGGAGCTGGAAAACTCACCTTCTGCTTTGTCTGAATATTCTAAATGAAGGGTTTAATTCAGAAATGTTGTTACAAATCTGGCTGGACTCTAACTCTCACTAACCTCTGGCACTTTGAGTTTCTGCTAATGAGGTGCTATTTATCAAACTACTCAGTTATACGTTCTTTAAAATGGTTCTGCTGGTAATATGATTATTTGATTCTCAGACTGTCACCTTTGCAATCTCTGATCATTAGAATTATCTTCTCTTGTCAGTTGCTTTCACTTCGCAGGTAAAAAATAATTTCTGTCTTGACAATGGATATGTTGGCTTAGCCCAGAATGTTCTGACCGACAGTTCCTGGAGCACGTGCTCTTTTCTATCACGTATGAGAATGAAGCATGTTTCACATGTTCAATATTCCTATAATCTTTGCAGGCTTGGATTTTTCTGAAGATGTTAGTCCTGTGACCTTACCTGAATGTAACAGCAGCTTGTGGAGTGGGATGGATGGCATGTGGGTGTTAAGCATCTCCCAGAAAACAGTAGAGATCAGGGAAAACATCCTTATTTTATAATAAGGAAAGAAAAGCATAGGAGAAATGCATGCTTGTTTCAAGTCTTAGTATCCCGTTCCTAATTGTCATCACACTTTGCTTTCCTCAGTAATAATTGGCAGTGATGGTAATGGTGATATCATGGGCTATTTGTGACTGTGGCTTAGCGTAATTAAGAATAATGGTAACATAATAATAATGGTCTTGTACTGCAGCTCAGATGTCTCTAGGCAGTGGAAGTAGGATGGTAAATTCCTAGTCAGTTAATGAAAAAAATTGTTGCTTGGGATCTGCAAAGGGAGGGGAAAGAGGCTAGGAAAACTGTTGTAGTCTGAAAAGTCTGATGCAATGTGTTTAGGATGTGCCAAATATGTTTCTGGGAACTGTAAAGATGGTTATATTTAACAGAACATTAGCATGAGCTGTAAAAACAGATGTTCTCCCTCAAGGACAGTGATGAAGCATTAATTACAGGTAGAGATGAGTTTAAATGAAGACTGGAAAACCTGCTGCTACTGGAATCTTTTCTTGGTAGAACTGATTTATTGTAGCGAACCTTGGAATACAAGTTCTAATGAAGATGAACCTTGAAACCAGGCAGGTAAATGTATTGTTCTATGGCCCAACACGATACATTCCATTTACATCATGTTGGAAATTAAGCCTGGTATGAATTGCAGTTGTAACGAGCAGTTTGCCCTGTGATTTCAATGAACGTACCTGATGGGGATAACTGCTTTACAAATGCCAAGGACACTTACCCCTATTTAGAGCAAATGACTTCCTGGACCACATCAGTTACAGTGATGGAGGTGCAGTGTGCCTAAATGAAAATGAATAAATTCAAGCAGGTGATTAAATGTTGCTGCCTGGGGTAACTATAAAGCAGAAGAATTGCTTTAACTAAGACAGAAGGGGTCAATTTATGGTTGGGTTTTCCTAGTCTGGAAAAAGTAGTAAATAGAGGCAGAGGATACTGCAGTAACAGCTTGTAAATTTAAGCAGAAGTAGCGACAGTGTGTGTGTCTAGAAATGAATACCGAATGGTGGTACTCAAAGCAGAGTGACTACAGCTTTCTGGTAGCCAAGGCAGGATGTGAAAATGTGGATAATAAAAATAATTTTTTGAAAGCTTTTAATCTCTTTAATTAGTGTACTGGCTCAAAATCTCTCAGGTGTTGCTGATGTAGTTTAGGTTTAAAACAATGTCTAACTTGCTTAATTGCATGCTTGAGCTGCTCTCATCTCTCCAGAAAGCACAACTGAAAGTCTGAGTTCCTCTGTACTGTTGTAGTTCTACCTGGCGCACCACTGAGCTGCTCTGAGCATTGTTTTGGACCTCAGAAGGAGCATAGTTGCCCTGATGCACTACTCTGCTGGTACTGAGGCATCTTGTAGTGCAGTTCTCAGGCTTAGGTGTAATGCTATCCTAATGCAAATTAATTATTTCTCTGCCTTTGGCTGACTTAGCCCAGTTTCATGCAATGCTTCTGTATTTTTCCAGAAAAATTCATTGCTTGGAGGAGGTTGGGGAAGGATGTTGCTGAAAGACCTGCATATGGCCTAGGATGTTGTTGAATTGTTCTAGGTGCCTCTGACTCTAAAACAGTGCTCACGCTGGTCACAGGGGCTGTGTTCATCACGTAGTGTGCATGCACAAAAATCTGACTGCTTTTGTTCTCAGCCAACCTCATGGTTTAGCATAAACCGTATTGTTTAAAACATGTTTTAATGAAGCAATTCAGAAGAACCTGTAAAGAAAATAGCACAGTAAGTCAGCTGAGTCCTGAGACTTGTGTGTGCTGAAATTAGCTGAGAACTTCACACAGTTAAGGATGATCTTGTGTGGTTAAACTAGTTCAGAGTTCATCTTTTTCCTATTATTAAAAAAAAAAAGTAATGGAAATAAAATGGAACCAAAACCGGTGACTAGAAATTATATCGTAGAGAAAGGAGGGGAAAATGAAACTGTTCTGAAAGCAGAACAGATATAGGAGGACAATGGTGGTACTTATTTCTTCTGTTATTAGTGCAGTTAGTGCGAGGGGTAAAGAGGATTAAATAAGAAAAATAACTAGTTGAATCTTTAGAGAATTCTGCTGTGGTCTTAATTAGATGACTGTGGTAAGTATAAGTTATTTAATATTCAAGTCAGAGTTCAGAAACATTTAGACATGTCAAAATAATTATTTGATTTTTGACCTTTAAGAGAAGCATCTCTCACTTTCATTTCTTCTGTTCACAAAAACTTGGTTTCTGCCCACCTTACATATCTGGTAAATATCCATCTGTGCTTGCCAACTGAAATTCTGAAATAAAACCAGCATGAAGCAATTCTTGTTTGGAATCTACTTGCTTTGATAGGTATGAGGATGAGAGAGTATTTTCATGAATTTCTCAGTTTATAAAGTTCATCTTTCCCAGGAAAAACAGGTCCCCCCCTTGGAACAGATGTGCATAAAGTTTGATTGCATCAGCAGGTGATCTGGTGTGCAGAACAGTGTAACTAACAGCAAAATGGTAAAAGGCTTAAGAAATACAGGCATTGATCATGCAGCTGGAAGTATTGGCAGTTGATTGCAAGGGGACAAGAGTCATGTATTGATCAGGTTATAATGAAGATTGAATGTGAAGAAACTGGGAAAGTAATAATCTGTTCTTAAACAATAGGTAATTCTGCTGTGAAGAAAAGAGGTTTAAATGTTGCTTAAAATATTGCAATTCCTGTATTCTGGGATTCGAAATACTTTAGTATGTACCAGTTCTCTAACAGGCATGGGAGGATGTTTATGCAGCAAGCTATCTACATCACACCATCACATACCTTGAGGGTACTTAAAACTCCTTTTCCAACACAAGCTCACTGCTTCCTTACAGTCTATGGTCTGTGTGTTCAGGTTGCAATACAAGATGCATGTGAATTGCATTACCTAAAACTGAAGATGAACTTAGTGTCAGCAGGTGCGGTGTATTTTGTGCCTGCTGCTGAAGAGGTACAGTCAGCATGGAGGGATGCGTGCAGATTGCTGTACCTCTGGTGCACAGAAAATCAGCTGATGTGTTCAGAGAACAGAAAAATATTCCTGAGCTGGGGCTGCCAGATACGTTTTGCAAGTCATGAGATTCAGGCAGAAGCGAAATAGCAAAGCTTTAGATAAGAGCAGCTAGAAGCTGGAATGTGAGCTTTTTTTTTTCTTAAGTAGACAAAGGTAGTTCCTCCTAGTATGTCTTGTTTCAGAGAGCAGTATTCCTTCTGGGAAGAGTCCAGCCACTGCTCAAAAGACAGCCTTATTCCCAACTCTGCCATTTCCATTGCAAACGGAGGCAGATGGTGCAGTGGTGTCTCTGGACCATATGTTCTTTGTTTGCTCAATTGGTTCTTTTGTCTGTTCTTGTAATTCTGTACTGGTTTCTCCACCTGCTCATTTGCAAAAGATGGATGGTCTCTTTGCTGGTTCATGTCTGTTTTTACTTTATTTTCCCCCAACCACACTTTTAAATGTCGCTAATCTGGAATTGTCAAACAGTGACTCTTTGAGCACTTAAATCAGGAAGATATGACTGTAGCAGCATAAGGTAGTAAGGTTGTGTAGTCCAAGCAGCTGCGGTGCATTTCTTTCAGTTTTGTGAAGAGTGCATCTTTTCACTTATGCTGGCTTAACTTCTGTGACTTTGCTGAAAGTGTTCCCAGTTTGTCATTTATTAATGTGTTAAGTCCAACTGCTGATAGATTAAGAAGAATTAATTGTAATTGTTTTGGGTGGTATTATGCTTAGCTACAATACATTGAGACAGTGCAACTTGGGCATCATTAAGAAAAATAATATTGTTCCATAAATATTTTTATTAAAGCTTTATTCCCGAACTGGAAGACAGAATTACCATTTTAAGATAACTGGCAGGCATGGTGCTAAAGCAAGATTACACTGTCAGGATACAGAGATAAATTTAGTCAAAATAGGCTGTTACTATTAAAATGTTCCATTCTATTCTATAACAAAGTAATGCATATTCGTATTAGTGGTGAGTGAGCTCTTAAGCAAGTAATTTCTTTTAAAATTCCAATTAGAGTACATTGTTGCTAATAAAGATGCCCTGTTTTATCCTGCAGCTGACAAGCAATAGAGACATAATTTATCAGTACGGTGGAAGCAAGCCCCCAGGAAGGAGCAGTGTACTTCTGCTGGCCAGTAACGTTCCCTAGTGCCCTCTTTATTTCTTCTTTTCTGTTGTGTAATATTAATAAACTCCTGCCATAAGCGAGTCATTCCTAATGATCCCATTGATTTAAACAGAAAAGTACATACAAGAATTAGCTGGGGAAGATAAGAAATAAATCAGCTTACTGTGTCCAGTGGCTTCTCTCCAGCACTACCAGCACCAGCTGCTTTGGTACCTGCAGCCCTTGCAGTAGTAGAATGACTGCAGAAATCAAACTTAGCCCTGAACCCTGTTTGTTGGAGGCTGACCGGTGGTCTCTAACAGGACTAAATTCCTTTTCCAGCTCTTCTGGTTGCTCTAATCGTTGCTATTTGGACTTGGGCATTCTTCTCACCTGCATATCCTTGTTATTGAACATGTCCTGCTACTAGTTGTATTTGATGCAGTACATGTCTCTGTCTCAAAAACATTTCCCTGTTGGCTTTGTTCTGCATCCTCATGCAGGAATGAAAAGGTCATGCTAGTAAACCTTTCCAAGTGCAGTCAGAATTGGCTGCTGCAAAAGTGCTCTCTGCCTTTGCCAAGCTGTAGGCACCCAGAGATGAACTGATAAAGAGAAATTGAGTAAAGCAAGTAACTGGCCCTGAATCTCCTTTTCCTTTCAGTTTACCTAGGTCTATGACAGATGTTTATGTACAAAGATTTATGAGTAGGTTTATTTGGAAAGATCTGATCTGGCACTTGAACCACATTAAGAATTAGGGACGCTTCAGAGGGTAAGTTGATGAATAGGCCTACTTGTTGATCCAGATCGGCAAAGAGCAGTTTTAAGGTGCAGAAGATTCATCTAGAAGAAGTAACATCAACACTGGTATCTCTTAATATACCCTATAATTCATTCAAATAATGAGGTGAAGCAGGAGAGGGAGTAATGTTTGTCTGGAGAGCTTTAATAAAATTTCATTTAAGTATATTCTATTGGCTAAAAATTATATATCTTTAGTCTTATAAATCAAAAACTATCTTTGCTGATCTTCCTTATCTCATCCCCTCCAGGCTAGTGAAGTTTGGAAAGCATTGTTTTGTTAATTTCAGCCATTTCAAATTTGAAATGCTTTTTTATATTGTCAAAATTAATGTGGAATCATGCCTCTCCAGATTTTAAAATGGGCTTTCTAATAATTAGAAACCTAACTGGAGAGTTAAGGTAAAGCAAATTTTTTCTCTGTAAAATGTCAGTTTTTTACACTTTACACTCTCCCCCATTAAGGGGGAGAAAATATTGAAAGAAAATGCCAGCTGTTCTCCCTAGTGGCACATGAATGAAAACCAATGAAGAAAATTAACCTGCTATCTACCCTTATTTACATTGTGTAAGTTTAGGGCAAGTAGCTTCCGAAGTAAAATTCTTCACTGCAGTTTGTTTCTCGAACCTTCCTCCATCATCCCAACAGATAAGGAACAAATAAAGGCAGAGAAATGAATATTGAAGTAATGTCAAGAGGATGTTCCTGCAAACCAGTCCAAGGGAGGCTTTAATACTTTCCATATAGATGATGATGTATGTTGATTAATCCATATCACTTCACTCACAGATGTGTAGTGATTCCATCAGATGCTTTATTGCCTACAGAGGGAGTTGCAGTTGGAGTTCACCTGTCGTCTTTTCAAAATTTATTTAAAGAAGGAAAACAACAACACTTCCCTGAAGAGCTGCAAACACTGAAGCCTGTTCCGCACAGCCTTTCATTACAGGGAGTAGTCAGTCCCCTACCAATCATTAGTGTCCTTTAAGCACAATGTCATTGCCTCATGTTTTCTTAAGAAACCTTTTTTTTTTTCCACGATGCCAGATACTGAATGGGCTGAGGGGAGCAAGTGCCACTTGTTGGAAGAGAAATTTCCCGCAGCCCAGGAGCTGGTGGTAAGGGTCGCGTTTAGATGCAGGTAGGGAGGGGAATGAACATAGGGCAGGGAAGTTTGCAGTCAGAGGAGGAGTGGAAGTGTAGAAGAAGCAAGAAGGAGCTCTACAACTTGATGTAGGTCTTTGGGATCACATACCGCACTGCATAATGCCAGCAGCGCTTCAGTGCAGCACTACTTGTTCTTTGATGCATTTTAGAGGGTTTTTTGTTAGTTGCAAATTGCAGGTTTAATTCTATATTTGGTTGAGAGTCTAGGATAGTTTTTTATTTTTTTCTGAAGAACTGATCTGCTCTGAAGAGGATTGGGGCTATCCCGGGATGGAGTTCATTTTCTGTAGAACAAGGTCTAAAATAATCCTTACAAAGTGGGGAAAAATATAGATAAAAATCAAGGACTCAGCTCTTTGTAACCTCATCTGTTTCTGTTCCAGAGAATAGCCCAGATGCCCTTCATTTAGCCAGTCAAGCTAGTGCTGAACAACTTACAGGAAGTTTTGCTCCTTGAGTTTTTTTTTTCATTGTCCCTTCCTGCAACTGTACACCCAGATCTTGCCTAGCAGAGGGTCAGGCTGGGCCCTATTAGACCTTCCAAGAGATTGTGGGACTATTGATGACTGAGGAGAAGTCCTATACATTAATATTGCTAGCCTAAGTGTCCGTAGTATGGCTACCATGCTAAACCTTACTTCCACTTCTCTCCTGTCATGAATGTGAATGTCTGAACTGGCAGCTTCCTTAGTAAGCTCTTTTCTAGAGGTTTGGTTCCTGTAAGGATGAGGAATCGATCAAGATATTTTATGGTAGGATGAGCACCTCTGGCTAGAACAAAATGACTAGCTTTTTAGTGGATGATTCCATTCTGGAGAGAAATAAACCCAGATAATCGTCCTAAAGCGAGGGAGAAACAATGCATGGTTCCCTGTTGCCTGTGGGTGAATAATCCAGAGAGTTTGATTTTATTTTTTTTCAAAAGAAGTATGGGCACAAGTATCTTCTGTTTCTCAATTGAACTGTTCTCCGTGCTCTCATAGCAGTTTAATGTTTTGTCAATCCAGGGATGCAACCGTTCCTTGTAGGTTCCTTGTAGAATGCAGCTCTCTTGTTCACAAATAGTTTTCTTGCCATGGAGTCTCTGATGACCTTAAATGGTTGAGAGCTTGATTTATGTTCTGTAAGACTGCCTACGCCCAAGCCAACTTCAGAATTAAAATAATTATCATAAATGAATTAGAGCAAAGACAAAATATCAAGTGAGAAGAAAAAAAGAGTATGAAGAAACTGTTTATAAATAAATGACCTACCAGTTTTAAATAAGAAATTATTCTTCCCCCCACGTTCAGCAGGGTGGAGACTCAGTGAAGCTGAAGATATTCATGTTCCTTGTTCTTACCCAAAGATTTATGTGAATGTGGGCATACATATGTATGCACGCTGCTAAATTTAGACTGCATTCCTGTAGAAACTGGAGGATTAAATGATAGTTGCTCTAGTTGAAGTAGTGTTTGGCTCTGAATCGGTCACGCATCCAGTCTGTTTGCTTTGGTTTGGATTTTGGTCTTGCTTTCCTCCCTCCTCCTCACTCCTGTCTCTATCTGTGGGCTCACTTGTACCTACTCTTTATTTTAAATTGTAACCTCTTCAGAAAATATAAATTGTGCAAGTTGCTTACTGGAGGACAGGATAAAATATCCTTGCCCTCTGCTGTTTCACTTCTGCTGCTGCTCTCCCCAGCTCTCCGCATTGCTGCGATAGCACCTTGGGGCATTGTGCTGGGAGCTGCCTGGCTGCAAGACGAAATCGGGGACAGGGACCCAATGGGTCCAAGGCCAGCTGAGTCCCCTGCTGGACTTGTTCACGGTGTAGTACCCAAGTGGTCTTTCCAGTGCAACTGATGGACACTGCTGCATCCAGGAACAGGAGAGGAGGCAGGAGATGCTACCATAGACTTCATTTCTGCTGTGGTACCCTTTCCCTGCAGCACAGCGTGTATGTTCCTGGTCATGAGATGTATGGTATCACATAGAAGCTGCTCTGCTCTTGGTGTCTATGCTGTATATTGCAACAGCATCAGCACTTGAGCCGTAGGATGTAGGAAAGCCATATATATAACAGTTCTTTTGAGTTCTTCTGAGTGTACCCTTGGTGATCAGAAGGGAGCAGATTTCAACATCTGCTTTGCGGTCAGTCCTGATCTCCTGCCAGTGTTTTACTTTGTGTTTTACTTGAGCTGGTGCCTTCTCTCCTGTTGGGACTGTGGCACCTCATCCATGCAGAGTTATCTCCCCAAGTGCATGTTATTTCCCTTGCTTTCCCATATAGCTATGATTATGGCAGGGAAACAGGAACCACACGAGGCTGCTCAGAGTCAAGCCCTTGGTAACAGTCCAAGGCATGCACAGAAGTGCATTGCTGTCACCTAGTGATGAACAATGACAGGTTTGCCAGTTGCCAATTAATTGTATGGATCACAAACATAGCTTATGCAGCTGTTACCAGATTTTCCAGCCAAATCTGATATGAAAAGAGCAATAGCGAGCTCCCCAGCAGATGCTTGGGCCTGGATTGCAGCCAGTCCTGCAAGAAAGAGGCCCACTAACCTTTCCTCTCTTGTGATCTTTCCAGTTGGAAAGGAGTCTACAAGAGTTCCTGGGGGAAAGGAGGGGAGAGACCTCATTACCACGATTCACAACTTCACTTTAGCACAAGCCATCCGAACTTGCACTCCTAGAATGGGGTCATGGAAGTCTGCAGAAGACGCTGGGGTCTCTTGTAGTGTGTATAGTAAGGCAGAAACTGTACTTAAATACCTGCCTACCATACAAGGGGATGCAGAATACAGTTTCTATGCCTGTTTCAACAGCAGCTATTATACACCAGGGATAACGTCGTAATGGATTGACAAGAATCTGTAGAAATCATTCACAGATGCAGTAATTGCCAGCTCGTGCCTCCATCTAGTTAGTATATACTGATTATAGGTAAGAATACTAGTCTGATAAAAGTACTCCAGAAGAAAATTCCTTCACTTATTAGGAAGAGGAATAACCTGTGCTGCTGCTTCTGTGCCTTAAAGCTTTCATCCTAATGTCTAGTCATGAGCAGTTGGCTGAAGACCAGAAAGTGAAGATTTAATGGCCCTTTCAAGTGTTAGGGTCATCTGCACTATTATACAACTGTCAGATGTCCACTCCTTCTTCAACTGTGATTGATGGTTTCAGCCTTAATGAGCGTCCAGTGGCCAATGAGTTTCTCGGCATAATTATATGCTGTCAAAGTGCCTTCATGTAGGCACTTCGTAGGTTTTTAAGCATTTTTAATCTGCCGTCTTGCGCCTCTGATTAACGTTGGCTACAGCCACTAGCTATAGGATTGGTGTATGCCAGCTGACATCTCAAATACAGAGGAGTCTTTTGTTCTCCCCTGCATATCCAGTTTTTGGTCTGGGGGATTATTCTTTTGTGCTTCTTTGTCTGTCAGCACCGTGTCCCAAGGTAGTGGGGGGAGTATTATATCAGTTCTTTAATCTTTCCTCCTAGTGTTATTGATTATCACTTTCACAGGCAGTCTCTGAGATTCGCCTCATGGAAGGTGACCCACAAAATGAAATGTGAAGAAAAACCTGGCGAGATTCTAATGCTGGGGAAGGTCCTGGTCTGTGACTAGCTGCACTTTTTTTTTTAAAGACTTTTAGCAGGGAGAGGTTGTCTTTTTTAGTGGGTTCCTTCTGTTCTCTGTGATCATATATCACTTTCTTTTTCCTTGAGAAAATGTGGGTGTATCCCTCCTAGATTAGTAGATGCTGAGATCGTACTTTGCGTGATTAGATCTGTCTGCTTAATTCAGGCACTGAAGTCTTAATAATGTGTACTTACAACAAGCGCTGAATGTTACTAGGCCTTAGTGTTTTATTTCCTAAATTTTTTGATCCATGGCTTGAGTAATATGCTGGGAGCCTTGACTGCAATAAAGTGTCCCTTAAGAACCAAGACTTTTTGTTTTGTGATCCGGCTGTTTATATCAAGTTTAACAGCCTGGACTCTGGCTCTGTGAAATAGCTTTGGGGTCATTCTGTTGTGTAGTCCATTGTTCATTTCACAGATACCTTACAGCTTCCAGTTTTTTCTTTATTTCAGAGCTGACAGCATCTCCTGAGTACCTTCAATGTTAGCTTCTGGGGCTTGAGATGTATAGGTTAGGAGGAGAGACTGAAAAAGGGAATTGATTATAGTACAGCTAGATAAAAATAAATTTTAAAAAAGCTATAGACATGAATCTGTCAGAGAAGAAAATAATAATCTTCCATCTTGTGTAGAATCTCATGTTTTTTATTGAAATGAACAAAATATGCTTTGCTTCAAGGTCTTCTTTCCTGATAACTTATCCTCTGTATGCTGTTATCCCTTTTACCTTGTCTAAGCTTTCTTTTTATTCCCTGTTTTCTGAACTGAATGTAGAGCTCTCATGTTGTTTGTTTAAAGTGAAGAGCTCCGCATGTCCCCTTGATCACTTTTAAAATTTCCTCTGCTGCATGTTAATGGAGACAAGTACCTATCTGCTGAAAAGATCTTCTGTGTGATAAACCAATTTGAGGCAGTGTAAAAGGAAGGGATAGAATGTCTTGTCTAATCCACTTCCCTTTTTAATCATTAAGTATTGTGTTTGAACAGGAAAAGGTTGACATTACTGAAAATAACTCTTGCAACGACAGACTTATGAAGTATGTGACAAAGCCAAATATCCGTAGCATATAAGAAATTCAAAAAAGCCATGATGTTAGTTGTGAAGATATGTACCTGCCTAAAAGAATTGTTACAGCAAGTACATGGAATATAAATTCTGTCCTGTGGAAAACTTTGTTCTGAAAGTTTTTTTTTAACCATAGATCTAAGCATCAAAGTGGAAACTTGTGCTGACTTAAACTTTGTAACCAATTTATCTTGAAAATAAGTGTAGTGCATCAGGGTTCTCTATGCAAGCAAAAGCTTTTAGTGTTTCGAAACTACAATGTTGTCTGTTTGAAAAGTCCCCAAAATTTTCTTGGATTCTCCCATTTGAAAAATTCTATCCAAATTGTTCATTCCTTTAAAAAAAAAAAAAAATCAATTTCTGATGGAAAGCTTGTGGTCAACTTAAGTGTATTGGTGTTGCTAGTCCATAGAGATGATAGTCCTCTCATCTCATGGAGAGAAGTCCTGAAATACAATACATAAATCTAAGACAAATCTTATGGCTTGTGTTTACAGAATGTCAGCTCTGCAGGAAGGAGAACAGCATGCTTCCATGTGTTGTTGATTTAAGCATAATATCAAATAGGGACTGGAGTCACTAGCTAATTATCTGAAGATGTGCGCTCTCCACTTGAAGTTTCAGGTATATCTACTTGTGAGTCCATCAGATGATAATCACATAGCATTTAAGTCTTATCTTTACAGTAAAACAGTGTAAGAATTGGATTTAACATTTCTTAAGAACTTCCCTGAACTTGAATTTTCTTGATCTCCAGATGAAGTAAGACTCTTGCAATTTTTCACACATTGGAAATTTTTAAAAGGAAAACTACTGTAAGTGGGCTTAAAAAAAAAAAGGTAAAAATACAAGAGTTCAAATGAAAAGTAACTTCATAAAATTAATGAAAGGTTCTGTGCCAGAAACTTCAGAATTGACATTCAAGGCTGATATCTGTCTCTACCTAGCTTCAAGGAGCTGAGGGCAAAAGCTATGAGAGGTCTTGAGAAAACTGGACTATCTAAGTAAAAGGATCAGAGGACAAAAAAAAAAAAATAAGTTGAATTCTAGAAGGGGAAAGAATTTTTCAACTGAGACTTGAAAGGTGTAAAAAAAAAAAAAAATTGCAGCAGAAGATAAGGGTCTTGCCCTGAATGGTTGGTACTAAATGAAGGATGATAGAGTGGAGAACAGAGGAGAAGTGACACAGCATGGCATTCAGTGGAGAAGACCCTTCAAAGCTTTTGGAAGTAAAGCAATTTTGAATGTGACTCTTTGCAAAGTGGAAAGCCAATGTGTGTGACATGATGGCTGTGTTGTGTAGGAGGAAGAAGGTAAGGCTTAAATCCTTTAGGAAATTTTCTCTGGGGCACCCATTGCAGGTGAAACTTTCTCAGCCACCTGCTTTAATATCTGCTGTAAACTGCACTTCTTGCTAAGTAGCCTTTTCTGTCCCAGGGGGCTGCCTGTTTACATAGCATGTTTAACCTTTCCAAGGTGAAACACAGAAAGCAGGGTGGGAAGTGTGATCTAACAACCAAGATTGAGTGAAGATTGATCCAGCACCGAGGATGTGCTGCCCCAGCGTATGTGAGAAAGCATCTAAAAAAAACCTGAAATCTTTCTTTAGTGTTTTTAGAAGTTTCCCATATTGATCCCTCTTGTTTAGCAGCAGGTACCAATGCAGCATATCAGCTCTGTGGGAAGCCACGATCAATAGCTCAGTGCAATGGCCTGACAGTTATTTACTCATCAGTTCATTAGGGCGGGGAGAGTAGATTACAATTCTCATAATTTCACTATTGACTGGCACGCTGCACTTGGGTTTTGTTGGTTTTTTTTAACTACCTAATAATGAATGTGCCTGAAGGAGGGAGGGGAGTCTTTTGTAATGAGAGATTCTTGTAAAAGCAAAGAATCATTTGTGGTAAGACAAATAAACTTCAACCATGATGAAATGAAAATGAGAGGAAGAGTGGTGGCAGCTCAGGCTTTTGATAAAATGAAGTTCCTGCTTTGCATTAATGAGACGGACAGGACCAGAGATGGCCAGCTGTGTAAGCTGGAATCTCCTGCAGTGATCAGTTCTCGTCCAGTGCTGTTGACTGAAGTGGTAAGAAGCAAATTTAGTCTGAAGTCAATGTTGGTGTGGCACTGACTAGTAGAAAATTAAAAGGACTTGCCCTGGAAGGACTCTCCAGCATGGCAAAGGGACTTTAGGGAGCCTTACTAAACAAATGTGTTGCTTTCAGTCCCTGATAGCTATTACAAGCTGCTGGTGCCTGCAAAGAGGGAACAAAGACCACTCTTGCTTCTCAGGGCTGTCCACATTAATGATCTATGAAGCTGATCCCTCTGTTCACCTTCCTGGCACCCTTGTGACACAGGACATGTAAGCGAGGACTGTATCCAGTTAGAAACCATGGGATTTGGACACACATCCTCTATGGAATAGGAGCCTCAACCCTCTGCTGAGCCAGTTCAAGCAGACCTATAAACCAGGACTATGGTTTTCTTGATTGCTTGCCAAGTTGCTGCTTTTTCAATTGCCTATAGGGAGTGGTTTTTATCATTTTGTACCTTTATGACATAAGACATTAATATTTAAGACTGACTCTCCTTGATTTGATATGATCTTGCATTTTTTAATTTGCTTTCTATATAACTCTTTCGTGGATGAGCAAGTACATTATCTTCTGGGGAGTGACTGGAATGTTGGATCCAGGCACTTCTAAATCTTCTGTGAAGCAAAGCACTCCAAGAACCTAAAAATTAATTTATGAGAGCTATTCAGAAAAGGAGAAGTGTCAAGAGAACTGTTCAGCCCTTACATTGATTTTTCTTGTGACTGCTTGCATTCTGAACTTGTGCTTATATTCATTACCTGAAAAACTGTCTCCTTTGCAACTCTCCTACAAGGATGCATTTTCTATTTTTGATTATAGACTTATAAGATCTTTTTTCTTCTGTTTTTCTTTGTCAGGAAAGAAAAAAAAAACTATTGTAAGAACTAAATGGTACTAAGGGCTTTTTATAAAGGTATTAACTACGAGTTTCATTCACTGGATATTGTGAGGTATTGAGATTGGCTGATTATTGCTTGTTGCAAAAGTATTCTTCCAAGATTAGACAGTAGGCTATATAAATGGGCAGGTTTCTTGCTAAAATGCTTGAAATTGACCCAGCAAAAAGGAAGCTGTCAGTGGAAACTTTTGCATTAGTTTCAGTAAGCCTTAATCAGGCCCGTATAATAAAGCAATACTTCCAAAACATGATACTTAAGGAGCAGGTATGACTTGTCTGTGGAGAACCGGGTAGCAAAGAGTAATAAGTTGATCGGAAATATTTATGCAACCACATCCATAAAGCAGTACTGTCTCCATTCAGAGCCATTGCATGCAGGAATTCATGTCTGCTGGTGCACTATGTTCTTCTGATAGACTTAAATAAATAAATAAAGCTCTGTAGCATCCCAAAGGCAGAATGTAATGGCACATTATCTTGTCTGACAGTTCTGTTCTTCAATAAAATAAGCCTAGCTTACACACTGAGGCAGGTGCTGAAAGTAGTAACATAGCTATTACAAGGTTGCTGCATCACAGTAATACTGCAAGCAGCTGTGGAATACCAGATTCAGCAAGGTTGATATTTAGCACTGACCAATAAAACATTACATCCAGACATGCACAGCTCCCTAGCCTGGCTGCGCTCGTCTCACCAGAGCGCTTTCCACAGAGCCTGCCCTATTTCAAACAGAGGCAGAGGACCAACAGTTTTCTTTTATAAGAAGAGAAAAAGCGAGAGTCTTTAAAATGCAGGCAACTGCAAGTTAAGCACTTAGTTGTATTTTTAGCTCCCAGAATGGGGACAATTTTACTGGCTGTGCCTGAATTTAGGTGGAGGAACATTTCGGTTTCCAGTGGAGGTGTGTGGCTATAGCTTCTGCTTGCTAGGCTTTCTGGTTTCACTGGGGCTTAGAGAAGACCACAGTGTTACAAGGGTTACAGTGGGCTAAAATGCACGGAGAAGATTCCTGCCAGAGCATTGTGCTAATGGGTGGTAAATAGAGCCTGTCTAATAGATGTCTGTGGCTTCTACATGTTTTCATTTAACACTTTGAAATGCAAAGCATCATTCTCCTTTTCAAAGCCCTTCAGAAGTGTTCTTACTGACACCATGGTGTAAAAGCCAAGTTCTTGGAGTAGAGACATGCTAGCAGTGAAGCTGAAGAGGACATGAGCAGTGGTTAATAAATTACAAACCTGTTTTCCAAGTCCTATCCTAACTATTCTTTGATCGTAAGATCTTGCCAGGACTCATCTACGGCAAATAGAGTTTGGTATGTAAACACAAATGGTGAGCAGAGCTCTGTCTTTGGGGGAAATATGTGAAGAGTGAATGGTGGTATTCAATAGGGAGAAAATCACATAAATACAGCAATCTTTGGCAGAATGGTCCTCTCTATGGTGGAGTGGTCTCTGTACTACTTTCACACTGATTGTCATCTCTCTTTTGCTTGGTTCAGCATGACCTTTAGTTTAAATGAATATATAGGGTGATACTTTCTGCAGTAAGTTTTGCAGGCTTCTGTGCCAAAGCCAATACAGTGGTTTCACTGGGAAAGCTTCGCAATTTGAGATCATCTTTGGGAGCATCAAACACTTGAATTTTTCATGGGTTCTTAATCTCTTCTCTGGATACAAATACATGTGAAAATGATTGTGAATGCTCTGGGGTAAAATTGCAGAAAATGTCTGGAAAAATTAAATTAGCCAGATAATCACAGTCAGCTTGTCTGGAATGCCACTGAATGCACGTAGTCCTCTAAACAGAGTCTGTTGGAAGAGTAGGTGATAGAATTAACAAGTGCCACAGAAACTGGGGCAAATAGTGGTGAAGACAAGGCAGCGGTGGGCAAGAAGAAGAGGGATAGTATCCTAGAAGGGCAAACTTCTTGTCAAGAGCCAGGAAGAAAGCTGCTTTTGCTGTAAAATCTGCTTGGAGCTTAAGTGAATAAATTAAGAATATAAAATGTTACTGCACTCCATTTCTGTACTCAGACCAGCTAGTATAGCACTAGCTCAAAGAAATCTACGACCATACATTCAATTCTAGTGGTGGCAATACCTATCATGTGCAGTTTGAGAGAGAATTGTGCCCCCCTCATCTTCTCCAAGAGTAAGGCATTTCTACAGCAAATGCAATCCCGTTCAAAATAACATTTGATAAATTCTTCTTCATGGGTTATTTCTGTCATTTTTCCCTAAATATCATGGTTTGAAATAGTGGTAATTTAGCACCAGTCAGGTGAACAAATACATTGGTCATGAGTTTGGGTTTTCAATATCTTTTTCAAAAGAATCTTTTCTATGAGATGCTGCAAAGCAGATAGAAAACAAGTTGCAAGCCCTGCTGAAACTGTATGAAAAGAAATCCAAATGCATGCTGCTGTAACCCTTCCTTTCGCCATGGATGTGCAAATCTGATGTGTGCAGGGCCAAAGTGTTTGAATTGCTCCCAATCTGCTGATGAAGTAGAATGAGTTAGTTCATTTCCATGCCCTTTGAAAGTGGCTGATAAGCACATTCACTGGAGATCTAAAACTCTGTTGCGCTTATCATTGTGTGCATTCTCTAAAGAAATTATTTCTGTTAGCCTTTTTAAAGGAGTAGAGTTGAACAAAGCAGCATGCTGATCAAATGGGTGACACTTGCTACAAAACTTTTTCTCTGAAGAAAATATCTCCTTATTATAATCCCTCTCCTTAAAAAAATAAAATAAAAATTCCCCATTTCAGACCTCAGTTTGTGACTTTTCTGGATTCTCAACAATTTAAATAAAAAATCTAGTGGCAGTCTGAGAATGGAACAGACTGATTTTTGTGAACATGCAATATTTAATGTTTTTCATATAAGTTATTTAGCACCTTAGGGGAGAAAAGTTATAAATCAGGATTATTCTCAGTCCTTTAGATAAATACAGTCTAAAATGAAGTTGTCTTTTAACTAAAATTGATTTGTCATCATGTGTCCTCGTATTGGTTGGGACAAACAGATTTGAGGAAACCAGCACGAATGTACAGGCCTTAGTATGCCGTTAAAGGTTTTCTTTTGAAAGCTGCTACAACCTCATGGAGAGAGGGACTGTAAGCCTAAGGGGGTGACAACGAAGAGGGTTATAAGCAATGTAAATATTTAAACAGCTGAAAAATCCTTATTTT
Organism: Anser brachyrhynchus; assembly: GCF_964034855.1. NCBI lineage: Eukaryota > Metazoa > Chordata > Aves > Anseriformes > Anatidae > Anser > Anser brachyrhynchus. The sequence goes on along the minus strand of NC_137710.1, from coordinate 6,728,192 downwards.
TTAAAAAAGGAAAAACTAATTCGGGGGGTGGGGGGAGTATTTTAAAAAAAAAAAAGCCCTTTCTGTATTTTTTGCATTCTCTGCAATATAGATGAAGCACTGGAGGCAGAGAGATGCTGGATTCCATCAGTGCTTGCCAAACATGGAACTGTCTCTCCCTGAGCATGTTTCACAGGCAGAGCTTGCCTCCTGCATCTTTGCAGTGTTTGATGCTTCTGAAGTGTAGGTGACAGCGAGCACCACGAGAGGGCTTGGGAACAGCTCTAAGCCGTAGACAAATGTGAAGTTCCTTTTGTTTCAGTTGTAATTTCCACAGGACAAGGGAGAGCTTAGGTTGAGCAGAAGTGTAAATCCAGGCCTCAAAGTATGGTGCTTCTTATGTTTGGTACAAACTGGGGGGAAATATTAAACTGGTTCTTACTTGAGGCCGCTTCAACATCAGTGATTTTAACTGGTAAGCAGGAAGGTAACTGGCTAAGCAGATAAGTAAGGCAGCTACTTACCAGAAACAAAGTAGCCTTTTCTTTAGCCCAGAAACTGTTGGCTTTTTTACTTGCCCCATATGGTTTTCCTGGATCCCAACCCCAGTGGCTCTGGGGGCGGGGGGGGCGGGACACTAATTCTGAATACATGGTATTTTGATGCTTGTGAACAGACTGGGGCTGAAAGACGGACTGGAGTACTGGCATTCAAGGCTGTGTTTAGATCACGCTTGAGGAGATGGATGTAGGTCAGTACATTACCACTTACTATTATCGCTGATGCCGGCCAAGGGCAAAAGCTTCATCTGCTTGCCTGCTTCTCATTGCCCTCCTGGGAGCAATTCTGAATTGAATCTCGCTGGTACCAGCAGTGCTGCTGGATAACTGAAGGATAAGGCTGAGTGGGAGCAGGATTTATTAATGGACAATTACTAGGACGTAAAAAGTAGGGCAATCTGTTCTGATTTAGTAAAAAGAAGTGTTAGGTTTGGGAATTGAAGCTGTTGAAGACATTTCTTTGCAGTGGTGTAAGTAAAGCTCATGCTGAGCTCGCTGGGGAAGCCAGGAGCTACCTGCGTGATATGTTCCAGGTTCCAAGTTCGTCTCTGGGAAGAGACGAATGGGACTGGAAGAAGAGCACAGGCAATGCATGGAAGGCTTCAGCACAGACTGAGACAGGTTATAAATGGGAAACGATGTCTCGAGGCCTATGCAATGAAGTATTTAAGAGGAAAGCTTACCAAACTTGCCTGATAGGGTGAGAGAAGGGAATAAAATCTTCTCTGGCAAAGTATCCTAAGTAACTTCAGTCGTACTAGTTAATTTCTGACCTGTGAAATGTTTGCAACCCTTTGTGTTCCTCAAATCCCAGAACTTGCCCACTAAGAAACACTGCGCATTCAAATAGAGTCCAAAAGTATATTTTTTCTAACATCAAAGAGCCAGTAGATTTTAGCGCGTTTTTCTGTTTTAATCCAGTCAGACCATAAGCTTAAAGTGCTCAGGGGGAACGAATTACAGAATGGAGATCACGTACATTCAGAGGTTTTAAAAATCTAGGTTTTCTTCTTATTTTTTAAATGTAAGTAGCTGAAGTTCTTATGTGCATGTGTAGAAACTGTAGTATCATGAAAACAATGTCTTGCAACCACATTTAGGATTTCTGCTGCACCTATTCATGCTGCTGTCTTGTTTCACAGCACAGCTTTTCATTACTAAGCAAAAGTGTTAGTTTTCTGCTCCTCAGAACCAGAGGAAAATGGCAGTGGAGTGCCTAGACTACCAGCGCTAGCCAAGAGAAATGTGGACACCAATAACTGAAATTCTGCATTAGTATCAGATACATGTGACAAGAAGTGTAATTACATTACGTAGAAACTTGGGGCTGGATTTTCTTGCCACACGACCATTATTTTAACTGATTTTCACTGTTGTTGAGCACCTGGCTTTGCAGATGATCACGGCCAATGACTGCAAAGGAACAAAACGCTTTCTTTTTCCTCTCTGTGTCATAAATAACTATCACACCAGTCAATTAAGAGTGCAAAGTCATCACATCGTGGTTATACAAAGCATGCATGAGCATAGCAGATGCAGACAGCTCAGCACATTGAAGAACCTGGTTAAAACAGGCCCAGATCTTTAAAGATGCTGATCTTGGAGCTGAACTCCTACCAGGCTGTAGCACTTGATTCTTCATTGTTTTTAAGGTTTCTTGAGAGAGAAACTTCTCTCATTTAATGTTGGAGGTGATTCACATTTTAAAATAAACCTGCTGTCATGTCATGTAAAAATGTGCATTACTCACATTTTGTGAGAGCATAAGCTGATTAAAAAACTTGTTAAATGGATTTTCCAGATCAAACGTTACTTCTTTGCATTTGAACCAGTAGAAAATCAATCACTGTAGCTGCCAGGGAAAAAGTGATTTACAGATGTAGACTGCAGTGTGAGTGAAAGGAAACATGACAACAACTGTACAAAAGCCCCTTTTGCTGGTACAACCTGCCTTGTCGTGGGAAACCTATCAAAAAAAAACACTACCCAAAAATCATGAATTAAGCGAAAACTCCATATTGAAATAGATTTGAGAAAAAGTTATGGAAATAGACTTCAATATGGGAGGTCAGAATCAACCATTCTGAGTTGCTTTGCTTCTGGATTATATCATGGACTGAAATTGCACAGACATGCTTGTAAACATGCTGAATGACCTGCTGTAAGTAATTGGAGCCAGTTACTTCCTTGCCCTTAGGTGGAACAGCACATGTTTGGGTTAGGTTGGCATCTGGCTTATACCAGGATCATCCTTTTATCCTCACCATCTGCTGTCTTCAAACCGTTTCTAAAATTCTGAAGTCACTTCAACTATGAGCCCAGATTTGATGGGTTTGCTGCCTCATCAGGCATCTCAACACATCGCTGGTGCCCTGGTTTGCATCCCTTGGAAAGGGAAACTTCCCTGAAGTTCCATGTGCTTTTCTACAGAGTTTTTGTTTAAAATACCACTGTTTGATTTTTTTCTAAACCAAGATGCAAACTGCAGTCATTTTTCCAACCAAATTACAGAGTCTAGCATTTCAAAACACTGGTTATCACCTGTAAAAACAAATTGTAATCAACCTCCTGTACAAAGCATGCAGCAAACAGAACTAGCAGGTAGCTAGCAGCTCAGACTTCCAGACTTCCACCTCCATCTGTTATGTTATACTGTGTGCAAAACAATTCTTGGAGTTACTTGAAATGAGGAGCTCTTCTGAATGTAGCATAGTACGCGTTCTTCCCATAGTCTTTGGCACTGAACAACTTAAAAAAAAAAAAAAAAAACAAAAAACTTTAGTCCTTAAAGGACTCTTCTTGTGTTGAAAGCAAAAAATCAGGCTTTGTGCATTGTGTTTCAGAAAATAGTGAATGGTTTCTACCTACTCATGAACACAGTACATTGTAAGGTCTTCTGCAGTAGTATATTTACAGTTGGAAAAGTTCATGACTTGAGTTTCTCCTCAAGTAAATGAGAGTTTCTTGGATTTCATGTGAGAATTTTTTGGTTGTTTTTTTGTTCTAGAACTAGAGTTTTTAGAAGAAAGTACCCACCAAAGGATGAATACCTTACAGGCTCACTGACAGTAAACACGTAAGCCAATGCTTAAAGGACAGAACTAGTACAAAGCAATCAGTATTAAGAGTTCTTCAGCAATGGGCCAGGTTGTCTAGCCCTCTAAGTTCACTTCAGTCATTCAAAACCTAAATTGTTCATAAACAAGAGCATAGTACTGGCTCTTACACCAGCTGCTTGCTGAGCATGTTTCACAGTTACGTTTTTCTCTTATGCCAAGGCCTGGATTGTGTGGAACCTGACCCAGACACTTCGTTGCCTTCCACTTTTTGCAACATACAGATGGCAATTAGTTGTATGCCTAGTTCAAGAGGTAGAGGTCTGCTAAAGAGCTCTGCTTGTCTTCTGTGCCTAAACAAAATATGCAATGGAGCTGCTAATCTTGCCCTGCTGTGTTTAGCAATTGGCTAGAGGTGTACAGCCTCATGCGTCTTGTGGGCTGCTCTTTGCAACAAATGATGGAGAGAGCTCAGGACAGGATAGGAATTCTAGTCAGGAATTACTGTGTTTGAAGATCACACTCATACGCTTCATATAATTTGATGTCTGCCTCTTGTTTTGACATCTAACATTTTACTGTGAGTGATTTGAATCAGCTTCTCACAACTGGAAAATATTGCCATGTAGTACATCGGGAGTGAGAATCCATTACACCAGTCATTACCTGCATGCAATGTAAGGCCTGCGTGGATATTATCATTCTGCTGTTCCCCAGCTAAGTAGATGCCTTTTTAACCAGACTCGCGTGCACAATCAAAATGGCCTTGACACATTCCGTAGCTGTTTTATGGATGCGATAGCTGGGAATTTGCAAAGTCTCCAAACACATGGAGGGTTTTGAGCTGTATGGTATATCATCTTCTCCTTCCACCTGTTCCTGCAACTGCATTCCATTTTATTTTAATTAAAACATAGCAGGTGTTTCATAAGGGTTGATCCAAACAGCAAGAATGCCAGTTTCTCAGGAAAATAAAATGAAAGTAAACTGAAACATCTTGTGCTCCTATCACCTGGTCCAGAAGGCAGTATTTTTGTCCATAGTACAGACTACTTTGCTGTGCATTTAGAACTTGGTAGATTGCAGAGATTTTATTCATGACAGCTGCTTAATGCCTGATGACTAACTACCCATAGCCATTAACAGAGCAGCAGAGTGTTCACCTCTCTGCTGAATAGCCCCAACAAAGCTTGTAGGTGTACTCTAAGCTCTGTTATATAAGCCTTCGTCAGAAAACTAAATTCTCCTCCACATCATTATTAAGCTTGATCTGAAAATTAAATAATTTAGAAGGCAGTGCTGGGCTTGCGAGGTCATGGGTTGGAAGGGCAGGCTTTGTTCCTATGCACAGCATTGCGTGTGACGTGAGTGTATTGGAGTGCATCGGGCCATCTGCTACCCACGGCTGCCTTTTTTTTTCTCTCCAAACAAGCAATGCTGGAGAGAGAAGAAGAAAATAAATATGGTGCTATCAGAAAGGGTCCTGGGTATCTATACCTTGTGGGTGGTTCCTAGGTAAAAGGCCTCAATGCCTGCATGTTGACAAAGAAGCAAGCAATTCACTTTCAGTATCAGCCAGCCAAGAAGAAAGGCGAATAGGCTAAGAAATTTGCTCTTTGTTTGTTTACATGCTTTTGTGCATGTGTTCACTCGTATTTTAGAGAAGCAAAATTAAAAACATAACTTTTAAAGATGTGAAAAGTATTTTTCCACATGCTGTAGTTGCTAACAGCTGCTAAAGAGAATGGGGATGGGATATTTCTGAAAAATCTTTCACCAAATGCAAGACTAGGCCATTTAGCAGTTGACTTTAATATTTTATAGGTTGATTATATTTTTTAAAGCAGTGAGCAGGTGGAAAAAATGCTTCAAGCAAGGCTGGACATGATTTGAAAGGCAGCCTGGTTTTCAGCTGTCCTGTACTTCAACCACGTACACACTGGGTGAAACGTGGTACCTAGCCATAATAAGGATATTTGGGTATAACACCACCCACTGCCCACTGGGACAGACAAAGAAAAATCAGACCTAGTGACCTTATATGAGGTGTGAAGCAAATCAGTGAATTATTTGATATTCAAATGTAACAAAAATAATTATAAAAGTTGTTCAGATTCCCAGGGGGTCTCTGTATGCTGGAACAGGATTCTGAAACATCAACTGAAATTGAATTATAAGAGTTTGATACCACCTCTGCTGCTAGGGTAGGGCTTCTATAATTTATGAAGTCATGAAAATTCAGTTCTGATACAGCATCTGGTTCTCATTAAAGTTCTTCTTTTAACTTGTTTTTCTACTGTGGTTACTCAAAGGTCAAGTGACTTCTTCAAGGTCAAGTAGAAAGCAAATCCATCACCCTGGCTTCTGTCCCAGAAGACTGAGTTTGACGTAGCAGGTACATCAAGAGTGTCTACCACATATCTCTGTTTTTCAAAATGAGCAATAGAAAAGCCTAGAACACCATATCAGTATGCCCATTGACAGATTCACTTCTACTCTTTATCATCACATATCAGGGTTAGTCACCTAGCAAAGAACTCTGAGTTCTACCCTTTGTTATATTTGCTACATCTTTAAAGCCTCTAAATTAATTGTTTCAAAAAGACGTGGATCAAAAATAGGGTTAAAAAATTTCTTTGGTGTCTAATGCATAATAAAAGGCTTCTGCCCATACCCATCAGTAACTACAGAAGCTACACTAAAAGCTGCACATAACTGAATTTATTTATTGGATCTTTGGAGGCAGGCAGTATAAGCTAGTTGTTATTCATCAGACATGGTCCTAGAGTGGGATGTAAGCATCCAGGTATTTTTAATTCTGCAGAAGTTTTGGACTGATTTTGTTTTCAAGCTTCATGGATCTGTTTTCTCTGCCTGCTCTCAGAGGTTTCTTCATTCCCAACTATGCTTTCATTCAATCAGATCACATCCTCTTCTTAATTCCAAGTAATTAGCAACAACCTCTGGATGTAGTAGACATTCCTGGTTTCAAAAAGGAATACATATTTTCCAGAAAATTGACGCTCTCCTTGTTTTTATACTATACAGCTATGTGAATCTTTTCAGCTGGCTGAGTTCTGCAGACTAGAGACTCAGGTGTACACTTGATAGGGTGGAAACCTGGGCTTACAGGATTTTAAGAGTATTTCTCACTTGTTTTGTGACATTACAGAGGTTTGGAAGTAGTGAACAAACTTAGAGATGGCATTGACGATGTCCCTTTCATCAACTTTGGAGACATGTTTTGACACTGAGATCGCTTTTCCCTTTTATAAAACTCGCCATATAAAGAACAAGTCCTAAAACTTTGTTACAAATCCTGATTTTTTGTTTGCTTTACTTAGGCTTTGAGGAAATAAAAATAAATTAAAAAAAAAAAAGCATGTACCAATGAAGAATATTATCAGTTTACTATTCATGAAATAGCATTTTCTCCCCTTACAAAGGATGTGATGGTGCTTTTTGCCAATACTTGATGTTCCCACTGTTCTGTTCAATGCCTAGTCATCAGTGTCCAGAACTGCCAGTACAACTTCTTTGGCTGCCAATTAGAACAATTCCCACCTAGAAGAAGTTGATATCTACTGAATTTGACATGAAGCATTGGAAAAAAAAAATTCAATGTTAGAGATCAATGCACAGTTTCTAGAGGCCTGGAATGTGGCAATACTAACAAACTGTAATTTTTCCACACAGTGTTAAGCAGCGTTTGATTTTCTTAAAATGCATCAGAAGGTTGTGAATTGGACACTAAATTATCAGCTTGTAGGTGCTAGAAATGTTATATATGCTCAGCTGAAACAGATTATACGCATATGTGGTCTCTTCTATTATGAAGAATAGGATGAAGGATTTCAGGCTGATAGTTCTTTGAACACAGTAACTTGGTCTTGGCTACAGCATGTCGCATAGAAGGATGAGCGGGTTTGATTTGAAGGCAATGAGACAGAATCAGCCACTTTTCTTCGTAGTATGCTTCAAAGGTTAATCACCAATTCATAGCTGAACATTCTGAAAAATGACTGCATGTTGATTCATCTATTTCCGTCTACCAAATCATCAGCTATTCCAAGGTTTAGGCAACCTTGCAAAATATCTAAAACACAATCTGTATTTAATAATTGCATCAGTTTCACCTTTGCCATCTCCACACACAGTAAGAGGAAAAAGAAAAAAAGAAATTACTACAGAATATACTGGGTATGTAAGGAAGGGCAAAAAAAAATCCTTATATCAAATTGGATGAGGTTTTTTTGCTATGTTGCATTCTGGCACCAACATTCTGATGTACTAAGACTGAATTTTAAATTGCTTTCATTCATATAGGCTTGTATATCCAGAAAACTTGCGCTAGGATGACATTGTAATTCCCCACCTTTCTAAGAAATATATAGTGGAAAAGGATAGAAAGGAACAAGGTTGGATCACACTGAAATAATGCTACAGTTTCCTTGGCAAAGTGGGAATTTCATACAAAGTGAGACGTTTTTGCCTGGATGACAGTTCTTACTGGTTATTTTCCTGGGGAATCCAAACTGATATAGGAGAGATTTATAACCTGAAGACATGAATTCAATTGTCTTTCAGGTATGCTCTCTCTCAGTCTGTGTCTTCTTAGTGCTAAATGCAAGGAAACGTGTAAGAAATACGAACATGAGAAAATATTACTTAAACCCCTATTCTAGTGGCAAGGGCTGAATTAATGGGACAGGGGCTGAGCCATTTCAGCATTCCTGGTATTTGGGGTTGTTTGGGTCTTGTGAAAGATGTTTTTGGTTTTTTTTGGTTGTTGTTTTTCTGCTTTTGAAAACCTTTGGGCATTCTAAGATGTCTTTCCCCAATGTTGGATATATGCCTATGTGACTGAATATCGCTATGCAAAGGAGAAAATGAAAACATGGTTTTATTTAACTTTATTTGATTGAGGACTTCAGCTTTAGCTTCTTTAATTGGAGACTGGCTGAAGCAAGATGTAGAATGTTATTTTACAGTATACTTATATGTAATACCAGTAATTATAATACCTGGAAGCCAGTATGAAACATGAGGTGGGGATTTAACAGCAGACAAGTAAAAGGTACCCACATCTACATGGCTAGATGACAGCAGATTGAAATTCTGTTCGTTAATGACTGCAGTACTTCTTAAAATGCTCAGCATACACCTAACAAAACAACATACGTACTGGAAGTATTGAGCTGCGACTACTTGGATTCAGAGCAAGGTTATCAGAGCACTGAGCCAAGACAGCCCTACTGAGAGAACAGGGATTAGATTTTCATGAAAGTAAACTCTGAGATAGCTAAACATAATTCTGCAATAGAGCTGTTCTCAGCTGATCATGTGCACGCACTGTTTTACAAGCGACTTTTCTTCAAGCTGACTTTTCGCAAGCTGAAATGTGGCTTTTGGGGGGATGGGGATGTGTGCTGACTTGTGTTGCTGTGTCTTCCAGCCTTCAGGCTTTCTCTAGTTTTTCCTTTCCCCAGGATGGGTGATTCCCCTTCTTTATTCTTAGGGTATTTTTGAGATATATGCAGCTTAACTATAAGATGCAGAGTACTCAAAAAGAGGTAAGGGAAACTGGAATGAAATTGTATTTCCAGAAATCCTCTGACACAGAAAAGAACTTCAATGTATTCTGTAAAGCTACTGTACTGTATGTATGGTATCCTATGCCAGTAAGAAGGATGTTTTATTTTTTTGACCTAGGGATCAAGCACTGATGTTACTGCCATAGGTATGCTATTCAGTCTATATACACAGCAGCAGTTCTGCATGGAAAGCCTGCTGTTTGATAGCCTCCTTGTTCTGCTGGACATGAAGCAGAAATGTGTTTAGGGTCACTGTACTCTTACTGAATTAATGTGTTGCAAAAGTGGCAAGCACAGCAGCCTGTCCTTCAAGCTCAGGTTCAGTTGGGGTTCCAGGAAATTGCATTGTCCAGAGCAGTTTGTATGTCACATATCTACCAAAATAGAAGATGCTTTCATAAAACCCTAGGTAATCAAGGTTGTCATCTCACAAAGAAGGCTCGTAGGAACTTAGTTGCCTCTGTGTGATAAGCAAGTTCAGATATACAATGTCACGGTACACAATTTCACTCAAAGTGCAATAGTGTCATTTTGAGTAAAGAACAGAATTCTTTGGGGTTTTAGAATGGGCCGGGGTGGTGAGGGTCTTCAGACTTGTGCTCACACCATGGGTAACCTTCAGAATCTCAGGTGCATTAGGAGATTGTATGACCTTTTCTGCATTCCTCGGGTTGTACATCATCTGTTACAAGCTTTTCCCAGTCATTCTTGTTCAAAGACAAAGAGGGTTTCACACTGTGTGTAACCTGGCACCTGGCCCACACAGCCCTTGAACCTTGAAATAGCAGTAACAGCGAGTGCAAGCCCTGCTTTCCAAGGCACTGGAGAGAATCCAGCTCTCTTACAGACACCTTTGTTGTTGTTTTCTTCGCATTGTGCTGGGGAAGAAGAAAGCCTGAGCAGAGTTTAATGTCCGTATTTCAAACATCCTTAATCAGATGACTTGATACTGTACCAAAAGCCAGCTGCCAGGAGTGGCTGTACCACTGTCCTGATGCCAGCGGAGGACAAGTGTGGTCAGTGCTGTCAAACCTCCCTAGTGACTGCTGGAAGAAAAACCGCTTGAACACCTGCGCATTTGAAGGCATGAGTAAAACATACTAGATTACAAAGTAAAAAGTAGCGTTAGTGTGCAGAATAGGAATCAAATTCAGGATGAAATTATTCCCTTTTCTTCCCATTACCTCTCATTTGCTGAGAAGCAGGAGAACACATGCAGATAGCTTCCATCACGAAGCTGGTGGGCATGACTACAGGCTGATGACTACACCATCACGTGCTGAAGCCAGCAGTGACCTGCAAGCCTTTGGAAACCAGGAATTTCTTCTGTCAAAGCACAAAAGACTTCAGTAGTTTCAGGATAATGCATTTGGGACAGCTCAAACCACTGTGACCCACAGAGCTGCACTGCACTGAATAAAATAATGTAAATATTCCTAGAGGCAGAAACATTATGCCAAAGAGCCTTATGAAAGAATTGGGCCTCTCAAAGATGTAGTAGTATACTATTATGTAAATTACTACTTTGTTTGACAACTGAATGGCATTAAAATTGTCTGGAAGTTTATTGCTTGGAGCAGACAGATCCTAAGAGCTACATGTGACATCATTTAAATTACAGCAATGCTGTGTACTATGTAAAATAACTATCTTTTTTTCCAAAAGGTGTGTGGCTTCCTCATCTCTCCCTGCAATTATTTCAGACCCAGGCAGGATCTTTTCCCATAAAATTCAGTATTGAGCAGGCAGGGGAGTATTACAGGATTTTCAAAGGAACTTGATAGCAATGCGAATGGCCTCCGCAAAGAACTACGTGGGAGCTGCCTTCACCTGCCTCAGGAGGAAACTTAAAGCTGCGCTCTGTGAGAGGTATCGGATGGTAGAAGCATGTTAATGAAGTCTGTTAGCTGAACCTCATCAGGAAAGCACTGCCAAATGCGGGCGGTGTTACACACCAGCACGGGGCCCTGGTCTCACCATGCCTGCTGGGAGAAGGCGACGAAGAGAGGAGAATGTCGGGGGGAGAAAACAGTTGGAGCAAAGGACAGAGTTTGCTGGCGGTGGTTTTTGAAAAGTTGATGGTGTCAGCTGGAACCAAAGCCAGCCCTGAGCCTCAGATTTAAGGATCTACACCGCCAAGAGCTGGACCCCAAGCCATGGGCTCCCACATGTGTGCTCACGCGGGCACAGCTGCCTGCATGGGCTTGCAGCATGCCCCAAGGAAGGAGGGCAGTCAGGAGATGACTGAAGCAAGAGAATCCCAGTATAGACACTGGGGCATAAAAGAGCTCTTGGGAATTCAGCATAATTGATTTTTCCTGCAACAGGTCTCTGTGGTGTAACTCTGGAACAGCAAGTGGAGGATCAAGGCCAAAATACCCCACTTATCAGCTCTCTTTAGGAGTGGAGACAATCTGTAGACAGTGTGGGTATTTTCCTTATCCAGCATCTTAGCCTTAAAAATGAGTCCCTCAATACCAGGACAACACAGCCCCCACAAGGGTAGCCCTGTGCCAGCTCAGCTTTATCTTTCTAACTCATATTAAGGGCATTTAGGCTGAGAAGCAGTCACATCCTCACCTGGGCCTTAGAAACCCAGCAGTTCCAGGGGCCTTTAGAAACCATCTGGCTCTGTGTTTTCCTCAGGCTGCATTAGTCTCTCTTACACAGAAGCAAGGAGAAATAAGCACAACTGTCAGGTCCAGGACCCTGGGGCAGCTTTCTAGGTTATGTTGGCTGGTGCTAACTTGTGCTGTTGTGTTTCCAGGATGCCAGCTCCATCCCCCTTAGTAAGCTTCAGAACTGGGCCTTAGGACCTTGTGAATGACTGTTTACCCAGGAAGGATTTTAATCTCTGGCACGGGGTTTGTGCCAGATTACAGTTTCTGAGCTCTGCAGCAGGAGCATTATATTCCAGTTTCAGGATAACAATGCTTGTAGACCTTCAGCACCAGAAGCACATTATATCCCTGCACGTAGTGCATGGAGGTTATGGGAGAAGACTTAGAGAGAAGCCTGGAGTACACACAGTAACTACAGGAGGAAAATACACATCACCTTCATGAATCATTGGGAGTATACTACTGTCTGGGGGGAAAAAATGAGTGGTTATCAAAACCTTCAGGTATACATAAATGCAGCAGTTTTCTGGTTCTCTTGGTGGTTGTCCAAACTCTACAATATTCCATGTGTTAGCAAATAGGGGGATCAAAGCCAGCAGTAAAAAGTCTTCTGTCAAAACTCAGAGAAGAGCAGCAGAGGGCTGTGGAGGTAGATGGTGCCTCCCTAATGTGTCCATTTGATACCATTCCAAGAAAACATTCAGTGCCCATAAGGGAAATCCACACACGTGATACTGTTTAGCTTTGTAAAAATAATTTCATCTGAAAAACTTCTCTCTCAGACTGTTAAAGACACTGGTCCTTTGCACTGAGCACCTTATTTTCTAGCTGAGTAGGGTATAGTCTTCCCACTAACCCCTTAAGAAACAGCTTTTGCCCCAGCCAGCCTCCGTTCTCTGTAGGGCACTGGATGGATCACTCAGACGGGCAAATCAACTGCTCACCTCTTAAGTGGAAAATACTCTGAAAGGGTGTGAGATCCTGTCCTACTCCCGTAGGTGCAGTCATCTTCCTTGGCCCACAGCTTGCTTTTTCTCCGCTTTCCACAGAAAGAGCAGCAAAGAAAGAATGCATTGTATCTGCAAAGCCTGTGAAAGCCTCAAGCCTTGGATGTGAATTAAGCTCGATGTGAGGAAGCTGGGTTTTCCCAGGAGTCCAGTTTCAGTGCTCCTGTGGGAAGAGCCGAGTTCAGGTTCTTAATTTCTTCCCACCCAAGAAGTTACGTGACGAGCAGGTTCAAAAGGAGAAGCTTAGCCTCCTTTTCCTTGAAGTAGCTTTATTCAAACCTTGTATCATTTGCAGAGTGCCCCCGAAGCACAATTGTGCAACCAGGGACTGTATGAAATACGTAAGCTTTCCATTCTCCCGCAGTTTTTCCCCCTTGCTTGGCATATGGAATACACTAGACATGCTTGCCAATGAAGAGCTCCTCTGGAAGAAATCATCTTTAACAAGGGATGAAAATGTGATAAAAGTTTTATAATCAAGGTCCTATAAGCAAAGGTGAGGGTGAGGTAGTTCGTATCCATCTGAGTGGAAACTGGCTGGAAATTAACAGTCACTTGGCACTGGGTTTCTCTTCCAACAGGCTCATTTTTACAGACGTTCATCTCTGCTGCAGCTGTTTCTGCTATAATTTATACAGGTGCTGCTATTCGTAAACAGTCCTGTCCCCAGTACTCCTGATGTTAAAATCTTTTTGTTGGTGTTGTTATTCCAAATCAAAGGCTCTGTTTCTGCAAGTACAGGTAATTCGTGAGGTTTCATTTATCTGCATGCTGATGCTAATTAAAAAGCTGTTATCAAAAGTCTCTTCACCCCACAGCCAGCAGATAAAGCTGGTTTACCAGCTTCATCTCCAAACTAAGGGCTAATTAATATAATTTTACTGATGAGGAATTTCTGTATGATTCCCCCTTTGAACAGCACTTATATTCTAATGGAAGGCTAGTTGAGCTTGCATTGACAGTCAAATTATTTTTGGTACTGGGGCAAGCCATTATCTTTTGAATCAAATTGTTCCTCTATTAATTACTGCAATGCACTTATCTGAAACATGTAGCTGGGGTGACAGTGTCTATTAACAGCTGGGCACGTGTAACTATGGTGGAAAGATCATCGATGAGAATGGTGAGGAATGCTGAGAGACAGGGTGATATTCAGGTGTGAGCAGCAAAGGCTTTCAGTTCCCAGGTAGCTGGATGCTAACGCAAATATCTGGCAGCAGCTCTGTGAGATCACTGCACCTATGGAGGCTTCGTGCCAGTGACATCAAGGAGGCTACCACAGCCCAGACAAATTTACCTTCCTGTCAAACAGTGCTCAGGACAGGACTTATGAAGACATTTTCCTACTTACAGAAAAGAAGAAGATGTAAGTAGGCATGCAGCAGCTGGTGAGAGTTGTGTGTGTCAATATGTGTGTGAAGTTGTGTTCATATTCAGAGAAGGGCTGGGGGAAGAACATGTTGCTTATGGAGGTGCAGTAGACATATTGCTTTGACCTTAGAAGGATCAGACTGCTTTCATGAGCAATACCTAGATAAATAATTGATTTGAGTCATGACGTGAACAGAAATGGAAGACTTTATTTCACCAGAAGAAACTTTAGGTTAGTAGAAATAATTTTCTTCCAAATCATTCCAAGAGCAAAACCCTGAGCCAGGCCTACTGGCCTCATTGTCATATTACGAAAGGTTTCCATTTTGGAAAAAGTCTAAAGTTTTGAGGGAAAAGAATGTTATCAATAGTGCTTTCTAATCTTGCAGTGCATCACAGTTCTGCTACTGCTTCATTATTCAAGCAAAGAACCATCTAAATCATCAAACCCACCTCCCCTGCTTTCTAATTAGAAAATCAGCATGGTCATGAGCTCCTAATCTGATCCTCATTTCCTTCCCCTGGCTAATGTCCACAGCAGTTGTTACTGCTGTTGAGATGTTAGCGGACTTGATATGAACCCTGGTTTGTTCCCTCACTAGAGCTGTTAAATATCTTGGATGAAGGAAGAAAAAAATATTTTGTCTTTCAGCAGCTCCATGCTGCACCCCATGGCTATTTGGTCAGGTCATAGAGCCCAGAATAAGTTTCCAAAAACCAGATGGCTACAAACCTCTGTAAAATCTGCATGTGTTCAAATGTCAAAGACAGCACCTTTTAAAAAAGTCAAGTTAATTAATACCTGTGATTTTGCAGGAAATTAAACGCAGGAAGCATTCCCTCAAACCTTGCTCCTGACTGGGTGCCTGGAACTACAGTAATTGCCTTGTATCAGGGATGTCATTTTTCATTTCTAGCAGGTCTTGTTTAACCAGGAAGCTTCTTAAATTACTATTCATTGTCTGCTCTGTAGTGAAGTAAACTTTTCAGCATGGCTTTTCGTACATGGAAGCATAAATTCGGAAGATGGCCAACATGTACTTTGCTGAGGCACGTCCTGGGCAAAGCTCTTGCAGGCTGTGTAACTTCGTCAAAGGATTGTTGTCTGGTAATGGTGGACTTCTGTCTGACTGATCTCAAGGGAGAGGAGAAAATGAAAAATGTCCTACTGTTTAACAGACTTCAAAGACACTTGAGGTTCTGCTTAGACCCTCTGCTTTGATCCGCAAATAATTTTGTGATTGGGTAGAGAGGATGGGAGAAATCACAAATATTCACCTTATGCTCTTGATTTAAATTTCTGTGGGTTTTAGGGTTTTTAGTTTTTTTTGGTTGGTTGGTTGTTTTGTTTTGCTTTACCCCTCTTTTCCCCAGAACCAGGATCATTTGTGTGTTACTGTCTAGCGGGGGATGTTTTTCAGGGACCCACAATTATCAATAACAAATTTAGAGAGATTGTGGAAAGAGTACAACAGGCCCAGTTCTAAAGCCAGGGTAATTCCATGGCCGAAGAGGAATTGCTTTTTCCTGAAAAGTAATTTTAAAATTTCCATTTTGGTTGAACCCAGTGCTAATCAAATATCCAGGTATAGCCAGCCTGAAACATATGGGACTTTAAATGAGATGTGGGTTGGTCTCTCTGAAGAAAGATGATTTCTTCCTCTCTTTCCAATCTGAATAAATCCACTCTGTTTATCTGGACATACTTTTTATTAATTTGCCTTCCTTAATCCTTATGTTTTGTATCCCATGAATAGTTTATAGACTATGTATGTTTTTCTTGGCCATCACTGCTGTCAGCTCTGCTGTATAGTTCATACGCTTAAAACTCCTTACTGTGTGTGCAAAATCCATCCCCTTCATCCCTGTGTATGTTCCATGCAAGCAAGGGAGGAGGTGTTATTATTAAAGTCTAACATAATTCTCACGAAAATTTCAAAATCTGCTATCGCAAATGACTGGTGCGTGACAGATTTTCATCAAATACACTTTATTCATTTACAGATGTTTAAAGGAACAACATGCTAAGAGCACTGAACTGATTCAATCCAATGCTAAGCCCTCTGACAACAATATGACTATAATTCTTGTGGTGAGATCTCAGCAGAAAAGTGTTCCCATTAATATCTACTACCTGGCATCAGTGGGGCTTAAGAAATAGGAATCTGACATATTTATTCGCCACCTAAATTTTTAAACAGCAAACATTTTTAAAGCACTTGCTGAAATATTTAAGCCACGCCAATAACGAGTAGATGATGAACGACAGGGAGAATAAATGCCTTTATTTATTGAGAAAAATGAATTTAAGAGCTTGGTGTGAAGAACTTTCTAGTTAAACTGTGACTGGTGATAATTCTCTAATTCTCTAATTGAATTGTTTGTACTAGGTTATTGAATTTGAGAAACCTTAAATGAATTCCAGCCCAAGGTTGTAATCTGAACTATCTAAAACCCTTGCAAATGTCCTTCACTAGCTGAGATTAATCTAGAAAGTCTTACAGAGCTGTCAGCAAATTCACCCAAAATCAGCTTCTTGGCAGGAATGGATTAATAAGAGAATTTAATGTGCTAACGCTGCAATCTACCATCTCCTTCATCTTCTGCTGAGAGTGGGAGAGAGAAGTCAGTTTTCAGGCTAGTGAACTGTCACATTCCAAGTTCTCTATCAAAAAGGAGTTCAGGACCTGTGTTTCTGATTTAAAGCTTTTCATTCGCATTAATTTTTTTCCCCCTTCCTTTTTTCTTTTTTTTTTTCCTTGCGAGAAGGAACCTGAAGGGCATCCTTCAGAAGACACAAAGAGAAGTAGCAGATGTACAGCTCTTATAAACAGTTACTGGTTCTGGGCTTTTATAGGCTGCAGCATTTTACCAGCTGAATATATGCTCCTTTGTTTGCAGTTGATGTCTTAAAGCAGCACCTATGTGTTCAGTGACTTTTATGAACCTCAGGCATCAGACTTCAAAGCTTTTGTTTTGAACAAAATGTGGAAGTTAACTAACTCCATCCATCCTCCTTGGAAGTCTCCAAACTCCCTAACTCTGTATTTCAGAGCAATATCTCCAAGGTTTTGTTGCTGGAGGATGCTGTGGCTCTTTTGAAGGCAGTATGTGACAGTAGCAGGTTACACTAAATCCCCTTCTGGTCCTTATCCCATGCAGGCTGAAGTGAGAGAGATACTACACTGGTGCTCCTCGTTTCAGGAGTCGAGCTATGAATGAAGCTTGCTCTCCTTTCACTTTGCAACCCTCGTGCTTGCTGTGAGCTCAGGGCGCAGTCACTCACATCTCTGGTAGGGACTGGAAACCAGAGTGAGAGTTAAAGCTTGAAGCACTCTAAAAACTTAACTTTCCTTTTATATTTCTCTTTGTAACTGGGACGAGCAAACAGATGCTAGCTTAAAATAAACAAGTGCATTGAAGTCTCCCTGGAGGAATGGATGTATCCATTTGTTGGGATTCCCCAAGAATAGTTGGTTGGCTGACTCTAAGCAGCACTGAAACACTCAGATTTAGCCTGCTCTTTAACGCTCAGCATCACATTGCAGCTGATGAGAAGGAGGTTTTAGTGAATTTGGGAATAATCCAGCAAAATTCAGGTTGGTGCTTTGTGCTGCAATGTCAAGCTGTGCATGGAGTAACTCATAAATAAGGCTGGTGGCAAGCTAATGATGCTCCAGGATCTAATCACAGAGCTAGCTCAGATGAACTGTGGAGGAACTAGGAAACGATGAAAATTTTACTTCAATGATTTGGAAATAATTAGGCAGATGGCTCTTGATATTTTGGTGACAGAAACCATAGCATCATATGCTTACATGAGCATTCGTATAATGGTGAGGGTTGTGTTTTTTGCTTCATGACCTTCCTTACGGTCTAAAATACTACTTTAGCTTTAGGCAGAGCCCTGCAGTAGCAAAACCGAGGGGCCAGTACTCAGTAGGTTAACACGGGTGAATGAGGAATAATGCTGAAGGTATGAGGGGAAAAAACCTTCCCTCACAGAGCAGCTGTCAGCCAGCAGAATCCCCCCAGGTGTGTGGATTATTCTGATTATTCCCTGAATGGCTCTGCTTATTGCAAAGGAGAAGCCCCATCTGGACCATAACGTAGACATATGTCACTTTGTCACGCTCCCACCCAGCTTGACCCATGTTCTGGGTTTGTCTGGAACAATGTTAGTCGTGCTTATTTGGGAGGAGAAGTTAATCAGATGCAATGTGGGTTTTCTTAGGCTGTGAGTCAGCAGTTCTGTTTCTAATTGGCAAATAAATGATGTTACTGTGCGTTCACTTCAGGTACTTAAAAAAAAACAAACCTCACTATCGGTGTTATGCACAGTCCTCTTTTGCGATGAGGCCCCAGAGCCGCTGTGATAAGACATCTCCACTAAAGGTGCAGATGGAGGAGCTCACAAAGCAAGGATATAATATACGGACAGTTTAATACTTATTAATTGTTGGGCCTGAAATTCACTGGGTCGTCTTTCCAAGTGCATGGCTGAAGCAACTTTGCTGTGTCAGGAAACTTTGTGTCTGATCCTATAATGCATAAAGATGCCCTGGCAGCAGAAAGGCAAGAGAGACGCTTTGCTGAACTCAAGTGAGGCTTGTCATTATTTATTAAAGAGAAAGGAGCTGAAAATTCAGCTTCTCCTGACACTTCAACCTCTCCTAGCGTTGTTTGTAAGTGTAGTAAAGAGCCATTTGCAGAGAAAGGCATTGCCACTCACTTCTCAGGGAGCTGAAATAATATCGTTTTGCTTGTTTAGGAAGGGCATCCCTTTTTAGTCTTGTTTAAAATGTGAGACAATGCGGTCGATTGCTCTAATGCTTTCAGCTCTCATTCAGCATGCCTGAAAGGAGAGCCCCAGCAGAAATCTCAGGAGCAAGCTGTAATTAGTTGAAGCGAGCAGATGGCTCCAACTTCTTGTGCCTTAGCAATGTGACAGCATCTCACAGAGGAGCTGTGACAGCATAGGACGCTTGTAGGAGAGGGGTGGGATGAAAGCTCCGCATGCCTCTGCAGCAGGCTCAAGCAGTGTCTTTAGTCAGGCAAATGTTATTTCAGCATTCATTAAATTACCCATCTAGATTGGCCCTGGATAAGGGGTAGCAGTAAAGGAAGGAGAAAAAGGAGAACCAAGATTTATGTTTATACTCAAGAAAGTGTAAAATGAGATGCAAAGCTTGGACATAAAGTCATTTAATGGGCTCAGTGAATTTCCGAATAAACCTTTTCTGAATAAACCTGTCTTCTAAATGGATCAAGCAAATTCAATTAAAAAAAAAATGTTCTTGAAGGATGAGCACAATCACATGTGAAATCAGCGTCCAAATAATTTATGGCATAAATATGACCTTACAAGAGCAATCAAGCAGTTTTGTTTCTCTTGTGTTTCACATAATCTAATTTAGTGTAAATGTTCCTGATGTTAGAAGTCAACTTGTTTTGATTTTGATTACTTAGATATTAGCCTGTAGGAAGTGTTTCTCACTCTTAGATCTTTAAATTGTCAAGAAAAAATCACTCATTTTTTCAAACAAGCAAAGTTAAAAGCATAAGAAAGAAGTTTGTGTCAGCTGAAATATTTCTCTTTTTAATCTTTCTCAGAATAAATTTAATTCTTAATAACAAAAGTAATTTAGACTGAGATTTTTTAATATTTATATTCTATTTTTTCTATACATCCTATATTCCATTTTTAAGTACAAGATTTTTAACAGCTTTGAACCAGTAAAATAGCAAGGCCAAGCCCTTTCTCCTTACACATTTGGTCTCTAAACAGCTATATTTTTATCATAATTAAGTCAGAAAGTTGTCAGTAAGTCCACTCACGTGCCTGAAGTGAAGTACATAAAGTACATTGCTGAGCACATGCCTGTGCCTTAGCTTGTCCATCTGGACCTCTTTCTTGATATGATAAATATTTATTTGTGAAACAGTCTGATTCCGCATGTGAAACACCTTTCATAAGCATAAAGTCTCCTGTGAGACTAGACTGAGGCTAGAAATCACACCAGAATCTGCAGAAGTGCTTCTTCAAATAGCATCCTGCTTGAAGTGAATGTTTAAAATATTGTACATAAAAAGTTGCAAAATTTATAATTTTACTTTTAAGCTGCATGGTTTAATCATTAGAAGTATGACATCAATCGGTGCCTTATCTGCAGCGTGTGTTTGGTATTTAAGCCAGGGCTAGCGCTGTGTTTTCTGAGCAGAGAAATTCAAGTGCCTTTTCTTAAGGAGACTTCTTAAAGATGTATAAAGTGTGGCAGATGGGGAAACTTGCTGAATCCTGGATAAATTACCGAGACGCTGCACGGTTGCTGTAAATATTGTAGGAGCTCCTGACAGTCAAAGGAGATTTAAAAGAACATCTACACAGAAGGGATGCAAAGTGCTTGTAAGCCTCCAACTTGTAGGAAGGAATGTGCATCTACTGCCTACGGTTTGGGGTCCTTGGACCATAGCCCTCTAGGGAAAGCCACAGTGAGACGGGTCTAGCCGCACAGCATCACTTTTGAGAGGAAGGCCCTACAGTATTTTATTACGTACAACATTATTTGCTGATGGTTCTGAGGCGCCCAAGCCATTTCCTAGATGTTATAAGTACCATGCCAGAAGTGTTTGCTTCTGAGGGAGAATCAGGCTCTGGCCTAACTTTGGTAACTGCAGGTGACAGGGACAGTTCAGTATGTATGGTTCAGATGGTTCAGTCCAGTAGTTATGTACAAAAAGAAAGCAAGGACATATCAAATTTGTGACATACGTTGAATACCTGATTCACACTAGTATCACATGCTAGAATCCTCAATGAAGAGAGACTTTTTTAAGATCTCTCTGTCCTGCCATCAGCTGAGTTTTCCTGAAATCTTTGTATTTTACTTAATCTCACGAGTTAAACAGATTTTATCTTATCTCAATTATTAATTAGATAACTATTTTATTATTATCTTCATACATAAAGAGGCATATTCTTAATTTTCACTATGTTCTTAGCATTTCATCCGCATTCTGCTCTCACGGCTATAAAAAGCAGTACCTGAAGTTGTAAAAGTAAAGAAACTATCTCATGTTGTGGAAAACTTGGCTTGCACATATTTTTCTCGTTCAAACCCTCCTTTAATTTTAAAAAGGTCAGAGCAATTGGAACAATAATTAGCAGAACAAACAGTGCCGTCCTCAGAGGAGACCTTGTCTGCCAAACTCCTGACTCAAGAGGATGGTTGCAGTTGAGTTACAGCCCAGCCCTCCTTCCTGCTCTGGAAAACACAGCTGACTTAGATTGGAAAATGCTGACAGACCCTGAACTCTATCTGTGCTGGTGGGTGTCATGCTATAATAAAACACACCTCAGTCAAGCACATAAAAACAAGCTTTAATTCGGAATCGGGTGCTTAACTCTGCATCATCAATCTGCCTTCTCTATATTAATCACCCCATAACACATGCTGTCTGCAACTGTTAGTGCTCCACAGCCTGTCTGACAACAGAACACAGCTGAAAGTCCTTAGGTCTGGAGTTTTGGGGTGTTTTGTTGTTGTTTGTTTGCTTTTAACACATGGTAGTTAGCACAGCAAAGCTAGATGCAAAGAGCCTGCATGTCCTGCACTGAAGTTTGCCCAAAACAGAAAAACAACTTGGAAGAGCAGGCTCTACTCAAGAGCTTGTTAAACAGAATTTGAGTGGATTGACAATTATTTGAGGCTGTTGTCTCTTAAGAAACAACAACAAAAAGACCTCAGTGTTTAGGAAATACTGGTTTTCACTCTGTCAGAATTAGTCAAATTCATCCCTGCTGTGTTAAGCCCAATACCTTATGAAATAGTAAGATCCCTGGATCCTTCTGGGTGAGAGATCAGTTGTGCAGGGCGCTGCAGTTTGGGTGGAGGTGTGCTGAGTCTGGTGCTGCTGCAGGCAAGGCAAGGGGAGGTAAGTGGGAAGTATACAGTGGTGGTAGGCTGGAGGTTCAGACCTGACCACAAATGCAGGCATGGGGCCTGTGCCAGCCCTCCGGTGGGCCTCCAGCTGCCTCCATCCCAACTGGTTTTGCACAAGGTCACTCAGAAATTGCAGAGTCGTTAATGTTACAGATGCAGGCAGCACAGTTTAGGAGTTTAGGAAGGAGTCAGCTGGGGAAGGAGAGAAACAAGCTGAGTACACAGCTGGGGGGAGTGTATGCCTGCTTTGGACACTTGTCGTTGATTTTTGTTGTTCCTCTGGCAGATGCGGAAGCACTTTGGACAGTGGGGATGCACTGGGGTGCTCTGTCACAGTGCTTCCATAAAAAGGGGGGAAAAAAAGGTCTGGCAGTTCAGTGTGGCAGGGATGTTTGCTCAGCTGCGCAGCACATCGCAGTAGCGTAGCCAGCCTGACCTTCAGGTGCCCCTGGGGACTCGCAGACTCTAAATATTAATGCCCATAATAGCATTTTCTGCAGATCTGAGCCGTGTCATTGCCAGATGGCACTGTTCTTCCCACCTGCTCTCTCCAAAACCATTTGCAGTCTCCTCTTCCCCTTGCACTGTAAAAAGCACCAGCTCCATTGTCAAGTGGAAGATCCACACCTGATGGTCGGGGCAGTGTTTGTCTCACTGTGAGCAGAGCTGTTGTTAGTTGTAACCTGCCTCATCCCATGTCCACTTAAACCAAAATGTCCTTTGTTTCCCTAACACTTAGTTCCCTTATAGCTGAATTTAATGGGCAAGAAACCTTCTCCCTGTCTTTGGAGGTCCTAGTGCTTCACTCAATGTTAAAAACATAACTGATTTTTAACGCTGCAGCCTGTAGAAGGGGAGTGCTCTCTGGTGACTGCTGTCAGAGATGGGACACCCCACGAGATGGACCTCAGGGGCAGCGGTGCTCAGCTGTTCTTCAGTGATGCCTTCCCTGCTAAGCGTGGCTGTGCTGGTCACATTGGAGAAATGCTAAAATTTCTTTTGTTACCTGTCTTTTGACCTTTTGTGGTACCTGCTAGCTCATTTGTCTTGCAGTGCTAACAGAAATATGAGTAAGGAAGCAAAAGAAGAGCTGGGAGCTCACAGAATTGAGCACTGATTCAGATGAGACTAACAAACACAATTTTCCTTGTGGAGATGTTCTTTATCGCTTCTTTACCCACTGAAGTAAGTCAGAACTTTTCAAACTGGGAAAATATTTTTTATTGTCTGTTGAACTCAATCAAGCCATGATTCAATTAACTGGATTGAGAGAGAGATGCTATTGAGTTATATGTGCACCTGGCAGCGTGTGTAGAATACTAATAGTCTGGGCAATGTTCTACAAACTCTTGATCAGCAGCAGCTGGAGAAAATTTTCTGACTTTGAGTAGGGGAAAAGAAGAAATCTATTTCAGTGCCACGACAGAAGTATATTTACATTACAAACACAATGATTGCTAAGCATTACTGGAATTCAGCTGCCAAAATAAAGGCAGTGGCATTCATCTAGTTTAATTTCCAATTATAAGAGATCCTGTTGTTTTTCTCCAAAGTAAAAGCCTTGAAAACCTAGCTTAATTACAAAACTACACGGGCTGCTACCCGTCTTGTCTGGCTATAGATATGGTCATCTGTCATCCCAAGTATTTTGAGCTCAACAGCTTTGGGGAGAGGAAAGTCTGTCTTTGGCCCTGTAACTATTGTAAAACAACTTGTATTTTGTAGCTGAGCATAGAAACAGGCAGGCTGGTACTGCAAAGGATAGCTATCCATGGTAAAACAAGAACATTCCTCTTCCCTTTTTTCACATTGGGAGTTGAATCTCTGGCAAGCAGCTCCTCATACTGGAGTAGATGGTGACATTGCTAAGTGCTTCCACAATGGCACTTTGTGAATTTGTGATGCAACTACCTGGGGTTTGATCCAATTGTCACTGAAGTAAACTCAATGGGAGTCTTTCTACTAACATCAGTGCAACAAAGAAAGTCTCCTGCTTTAGGGTTCGTACAAGTGCAAAACAGAGGGGAGATAGTTTAATTTACTGGCAGTTGGGAATTTCTTACAGTGACAGCATTGCAGGAAAGACTGCAGAGGTTACAAGACACCAGAACACCAGTTCAGTCTGGCTACTACCTCGTCTGCAACCCCCATTTCAAGACAGGTGACTTAGTAATGAACGTTATCCAAGGAAATTTGGTGGCAAGAGGTATTTAAAAAATAAAGTGTATTGGAACAAATCCTTCTGTCAGCGCTGAAGTGATTTTGCTGAAAGAACAGGGTGGAGTGAATCTGTCTTTTAAAGTTCTGCTCCAGGAAGGTGTCAGAGGTTCTCCCCTTCCTTCCACACCAGGAGCGAAACTCCCAAGCTCTGCCCGAGACCTTAGCCCTCTGACCTACCTGCAGAGGTTTGGGGAAGCAAAGCAAACTGTGACGTTACAGTGAGCTCAGTGTGTTAAATCTCCTGCACATCTTCTCCTTCGTTCATAGCAGGAGTGAAATATTTCAGCTATGACATAAAGCTTTTCATGTTTGTTGAGCAGAGCAATACATGGATTGGATTTGAATCATTAATAAATTTTTGTATGCGGTGGGCCTGTTATTTCGGCAGGTTTTTGCTACTATATAATGAAGTACATGATTAAAACCAGCAAGTGTCAGCTCAGAATCAATCAGCTTTGTGTAGGTCCTTTCAAATACAAGTTACTTTAGTGCTGTTTTCAGTTGGAGCTGCCACTTGCTGAACATTTGGAGGGTATTGGTTGTTACAAATCTCAAGAAAAATTAATTCTATTCAGACCTAGTGCAAGCAAATTTTATTGTGCATGCAGCTGTTCAAGATTAAGTAATTATTTGATGAACCTTTGGAGGCAATGAATTTTAGATGAAGCATGTACACATTTTTATTATGCATACATTTTTCTTGATCAGTTTTCTCTTCATTTGGTCACTCATTTATGTGGAAGCAATGAGAAAAATCTGCATATTTCACTCTTTAGAAAGAAAATTTCCATTTACATAGCCTTAATGCTTTCAGCCTACACATCCTTCAGTGTGTTTTTAAAACCCATTGATCTATTACACTCCACGTGGCAACTTCAATGAGCAGGTCATCTCAGAAAGACCAAGGTCAGACCCTCAGCTGGGCTTAGCTAGGCTCTTGTCTTTTGAGCACTTTTTGAGCTCACCTAGAGCCATTTCACCTTCAGTTGAGCAGGGGTCGCTTGTAGAGGATCATGACCCAGATCTCACCAGGAGCATGTATGTTGTACATACTTTTTTGTTGTTTAGAAAATTTGACAAATCAAAAGTTAAAGTTTCCTCTCTACTTTGTTCTTTGCAGGCAGCTAAAACTTCTTTCTGTTAAAATTGATCTCAGAAAATCACTGAAAAAAGACAAAAGAGAAAATCAATTTTACAATGACGAGCAAAATGGTATGTTTTTGAGAAGAAGAGCAAAATGGTGCTCTGGGGCACTGTTTTCTGGGGCTGTTCCAGCAAAGGCTGAAGGAGCAACTCTTGGGTCATCATATCAGATCCATGCACTTACAGGACCATCCAGCAACACAGTTTTGAATGAAATCAGGCATGGACACCCAATTTCATCTCTACTGAATTAGCCAAAAAATAAGATAAGGAGTGTGCGTGTATTTTCTGGTAGCTGAAAAGAGTTTTGGATCTTGGAGATGTTGTAGTGCTGCAGACAGATGGTACGTGACCCAGCATAAAGCCTGCCAGTAAAAGTTAACCTGTCAATATTTATTTTTTTTTAACAAATCTGAACCAGTGCAGCAAATTTATACTGGATCAGTGCTTTGTGTCTCACAGTTGCAGTAGTTTTGATCTAAGCTGGATCTATTGTTATCACTGAGCCACGATGCAAGCGTGCGGAAGATGTAAATACAGCTCCGGGAGCTGTATTTCTGTCAGAAAAACACGCCCCTTCAGACACCTCACCCTGACGCTGTTTGTCTCAGGCTGTGTTGCGTCTCAGTCTGTCTGAGAGCTTTATTCCATGACTGCCCTTCCTTCAAGCTCGGCTTCCGCAGCACAGTGCCATGCTGTGGTACACAGAAATGTCAGTGCTCTCCATAAGGAGAGTTACATTGCAAAAACAAATAGTATATCTGTGCAGATATACAGAGCTCTGGTGGTTTCTTTCCCAAGAGCCCCCTTGGTGCCCGCAGCATCTAGCTGGTGTGTTATCCTGGCTGTCCTTCCAAGGGGACATTTTTCTCTTCCCCGCTTCCCCTAATGGTTGCTGTCTCTTGCAGATACAAGAATAAGCTGAGGCATCCAGCTGCACTGGAAAAAATCTTCTCACCCTCCCAAAGCCCTGTCTCAGCACGCGCACACAGCGGCACCCCAGAGGTGCTACCAGGAGGAAAGTAGCTGAGTAATTTGCCTGCATAAAGTCTGTTTCTCACAGGGGTATTGGACTAGCTGGGGTACAGGAAGGTGTTGTGTTGTGGATTTGGGGGGGTGCTGCCCTCTCCTGGGGTGCTGCTCCCTGCTGCAAGGCACCACAGGCAGAACTGCTTGCATCCTTGCAGATGACTACTCTGAGGTTCTTTCAGTTCCTCTTTAGGCACTAACTCTTATCAAAGGTAAACAGGTGTCAAAATATCAACCTGGGCCTTAGAGAGGCTTCTCCTTTTCTCCCTTTCCAGTGTTTTAAAGAGGTTTTGTCTCAAGCTGGCGGCTTCAAATCTTTGATCAATGCTCCTGCTGACTCCCATGCAAGGAAGGTAGGGAAGGAGGAGGTAACTGTGGGCTTTCTCTCGCTCCATTCCAGAGATAGGGCCCTCAGAAATGAGGACTTCAGGAACTGTTCGTTTGTGTTCAGATAAGTGCTTTTCTACTTGAAGTTCTCTGGAGACTGCAGGAAGGGAAGAAATTGCAAGGTTATTTGTTTTCTTTAGCATTTACAGGCAACTTGGCTTCTGGCCTTACACATTAACTAGAGTTGGCTCCTTCACAGAAATGATAACATGTGCTCTGACTTCCATTTCAAATCCAATTTTACTGGCAAAATTTAATTCTAAATCCATTCTTCATGATGAAATCATATTTGCAAAGTCAATGGGCAAATAGGAGCCCCAGGTTACCAGCATCCTAAGGCAACCAAAGCTCCTCGGCAAATACTGGTAAAGTAATGCCACTTCCTCCTGATACAGAGCTCGAAGAAGGTACCAAAAGCAAAAGTTATAAAACACCACCAGCTCAGAATCAGTTTCTGAGGTTTCCGAGCTTTAATGCAAGAATAAATTGTTTTTGGTGAGGACTCTGCAAGTCATCATTTTTAAAGGCCTTTAAAAGCCCTGCGGGAGGGGAGAGAGGCCTGCATGCGAGGTAACGAAGAGCTCAGATCAAGTGGTTAGCAATTAGACAAGGCCATTAGCTCCTTTGCAGCTTCCAAATCAAAGTGAGGCCCCCCAGGCCCTCTCCAGGCAGCCGTGGCGATGGCTCTGGATGGGAACTGGGTCCCCTCGGTCTTTAACGTGATCCACATGCTGGCTCTTTGGCAGGCCTAGCTCTGGCTCCATCTGTCAGGGTGGCATCCTGCCCTCTCGCTAAGCACAGCGCACCAGGGTAGCTCTGGTAATGAAGCACAGGTTGAGAGACAGGGACTGGCAGATAAGAGCAAGTGAGCAATTGGTTTCTAGCCAGAGGATCACGGAGCAGCAGTCAAATTTCCTGACGCCGTTTGGGAGAGCTGCAGATCCCAGGAGGCCCTGTTAGGCATCTGGGATGGCAGAGTTTCCTCCACGTGGATCCTCACGCACACAAAACCATCCTTGAACCACCAGATTGGTGCGAGGGCTTGATCTACCTCGAGTAGGGGGTAACACAACATGGATGCTGGCCCAGAAGCTGCAGCTCTGCTGTGGGCTTCAGAAATGCTTTTCAGCTGTGTCTCTAGGGCAAGCTGGAGCCCTGCCATGTGCAGTTATCTTGCAGTTCTTCTGCAGAAGCCAGAATGTGCCACATCCGATGTGTGGGTGGGTGGAACATGGGTTAGCCTTACCCAGCCAGGCTTCCCCTCGTTGGCAGACCCTTTATCCTTTGGTGCATGAAGCCACCATAAACAGGTACTTTTTAACGGTGTTATAAAGTTCTGCGTGCTTCACCAGTAATTGCCCGTTTGCCAGGCAGGGATGAGCAGAGGTTGCTCCATAAGAACCTGCTATAAAATAAATGTTCTGTCTGTAATGCAGCAGTTTTAATCCAAGGGCTTTTTAGCCCTGGTCTACTGTAGAACAGAATACCAACAAGAAACACAGGCCAGCCTAATGTGTGCTACAGTATTTTCATTGTAATTTATTTTTTTATCAACAACTTGTGTGAATAAACTATATTGTTCAAAACTAAGCATATGGAAAGTGGGGAGGGGACATGTCTCTGTGATTCCTTGCACTTTAGTATCGAATACCTGAAAAAAGGACAGCTCAATTTTGTTTGTTTAAACTATATTTTATATTTCTTAGACTTTATCCTGTCTGAACAGACTGATGTCTGTTGTATCGTAGATTTAAGTAGGTGTATGTTATAAACTGTTCCTCGTATGTAGGCACAAGTATCAGCACGGTACTGAAAGAGCTAAGGGGCTTTGCTAAATCAACGCCTCACTGACTTAGCCGAAGTAGGAGGTGATCCCTAACAGGACTTTTGATGGTGCATCTAAAGCCAGTGTTTGTATTGTACTTACCAGCAAACAAAGCCAGCAGATTGTTTATCAAGTACGCATTCAGAAGTAAGGGGAGGTTTGCATGGGTATGTGCAAAGATGAAAAGCAAGGGTCCAGACTGTCCGAAGCTGAGCTGTACTCATTTTTTCTTGGTCTGTCACAGCCATAAGTAATGACTGTTTTGTTGTTTCTCCCTCTTTCATATGCAAGGAAAAACATATGAATAGGTGGAAAGGTTTTTTTATTACTATTTTCAGGCATTGCAAAATGAGGGAGAGGAAAGAATGGTTTTAGGAACAAGGGTCATAAAAACTAAAACTGGAAAGAATAGCAGAAATTGAGACAAAAATATTTTATTTTAGCTTTTGGCATCTTGTTAAGAAAAAAAAAAAAAAGCTTTTAATGAAAAATCGTTCTGCCTCAGAAAACAAAATATCACAGTGAAATGTTTTGACTTCTTTTTGTGGCTCCTTTAATAGAGTTAAATGGAGTCCAAAAAGTTGTACAAAATACTGTGGCATCCCCATGCTAGTATTTTTCTTTCTGCTGTGCTCCAAAAGCAAAGCAGAAGAATCATCTGGCCTTCCTCTGCAGTCTTCCAGCTTGGGACCAAAGCAGTGCCTTAGGTTTGTCTCAGTTGCCTGGTCCAGGGTTAGCTGCTGCAATGTAGTCCTGGCACTGACTTCATCCTCCCTAATATGACTGTGAGGTTTGAGGCAGTACTGACTGGCTATATGCATGTTATTTACAGAAATGGTGATTGCAAGGCAACACACTCCAGCGTGTTCATCAACTACCTGTGCAGCTGTAGTGGATAACGCCATGCTTGCAGGGGCTTCTGCAGTAGAAGTTTCAAGAGAGACACATTAAACAGTTTGCTGTATAAGATTCTAATTCCTTAGTAAAAGGAAAAAAAAAAAACTCTGCTTTTATCTATAAGGTGTGCATGAGAGAAAATTTCAGAGCAATGACTTTTATGGCATGTGCCAATATTTTCATTTTAGCTTAATGGAGGATGTAAATTATTATTGTATCCTATTTTCTAAAGAGAGCAAGTGCACAGAAATTTGATTATATTGAATCTCTAACTGCATAAACACAATACTAGCCCCGATGGACTAATTCCATTAACACCTGAACTATCCATTCTGAAGTTGCTCATGAATGCAAACTGCCAGAGCTGCTGGCATTACTGGGTTTGCAAAACAACTTGTATGTTTTTGTGTCAGATAATAAAAAGCAGCTTTATTTGGAGAGATATTAAAATAAACAGATTTAATAATATATTTTAAAACTTCATTGCTACTCATATGTTGTTTCTCTCTGCTTGAATGCTATTCTTTATTACAGCTGTATATTACCTTCAAAATGCCTTTTGCTCTGAAGCTTGCAAGGTGATGGATCTGTAAACATATGATCTGTAGCACAGGCTGGTGAAGAATTTTAATTCTTGCAGTAGAAAGGGACGTTTCAATATTTTGCCTATCCAAACTGTGCTATGGCTTGCCAGTTTTTTAATTCTGCCTATCTTTTAGATAACTCTTTTCTATCTAAATAACGTATTACTGCTGAGGTTTGGGAGTCATTAGGGAAGATCTGCCCAATTAGCATGTTAATTAGGACCTACCCAGTTCGGGGATAGGGAGGTGATTGTTTTATTAGCATTCTGTGAGATGAAAGAAAGATTAATGACTGTGCATGCACCCCTTGAGGGGTATAGAAGTAACACTTCTTTTTGGAGGTATCTGCCGGTGAGAGGAGGTATTTGAAATGGCTGGGCTTACTGAGGGAGTTGCCCGCTGATTAGTTATGCCTGGAGCAGCAAAAAGTATAATTGAGTTTGTTTCTTGATGAGACGGAAATGATGGTACAAAGCAAACATAACAGGGCAAGAATGTCTGCTGCTATAAATGAGTGAAGTCCCACTGATCGATTGATATCAACTAAAGCCTCTGGACACCCCGTGTGTTCGGGCTGCAGTAGTGCCAAATGAAGCGTGTCCCGTGCACTGGCAGTGCCTGATGGTGTGGTCAACATGCTCCTCATCGGCTCTCTGCAAGCAGGATTGCACCTCTCTTCCAAGTGCTGTGCTGTCTCATGGCCACATATTCTGGCACAGCCATGGAGTTTGACCCATCAATATAATAAACAAGTTATGCCCAAGATATTAAAATTCAAAAGGCCTAAAGTAAAGTCAACTCAGGGAATAAGAATGAAATGTAGGCAGAAATCTGTATTCAAATGGAGAAAATAATAATAATAATAAAGTCTGGGCAGCGCTATCTGAGACAAACATGTCTTTCTTATAAATTCATGATTGCTTTCCCCTCCCACGGCATTTCACCTTAAACTAATGAATTCTGCTGCGAGAGAAAATACTACGTGCTCATAAAATAGTGAAGAAAGAAGCAAAGTGTTGTCGCCATTGATCTTGCCATCAAATTCTTAAATCATTTCTCTCTTGTGCTTGATTTAAGGCTTGTCCTCTCTTGCTTTGGTTGATGAGCTGAATTCTTGAAGTAGTTGATAGCAGGAGACTCTCCAGTTGCATTCCGCCAAGTCTTTCGCTATTGCTTCTTGTGACAGCACCTACAAACTCCCACAGTTTAGCACTTTGCACACTGCTCAGTGCTGTATGCAGAGATTCTTGAGTAAATACTATCAGTTCCTCAAAATTTAGAGGGTTGTCAATGTGGCCTCATCTATGAATGCATGGGAAATTGCGTTATCTGGCTTGGGATTTGAGCAAATATTCTGTGTAAAGCAAAGGATATCTTCTTCCCTAGATTATTCCCAACAGCATGAAGACCAAAAAAAAAGATTGTTGTGAAGCTTATGAGTTTACCATAGCTTGATCTTGTTATAAATGCAAGACGTTCTTTAAACCTTTGTTCTACTGTTTTGTCTGGTGCTCACACACACATCTGCATTCATATGTTACTCATGAAAATCTTAAAATTTATGTGATAAATTGCTGCAGTCCCAGGAAGATTTTCTGGAAATAATTCTATCATATTTCTCTGCATGTCAGTTGGCCCTGGACGTCTCCACCATTCGATGACCATAAAGTACCACCTGATGTAGTAAAATCCTGACATGAGTTCCCATCATACAAGCAGGGACCTTATGCTTTCAGTGGTTTACTGTATTTTTATGATAGCGTTTTTCAGTCAAGTAAAGCTGGGATGGATTGCTTTATTCATAGACTTTTCTTTCTTTTGTAATGCCATGTCATTCTTATCCATGCGAATGTGGATCTGGATTGTAAATTAAGCTCCTGATGAATTTTAAATTGGGATATGAGCAGCTTGTTCATCTCACTCAGAATGCAGAGTACTGGGATACGTGTGTCTGTGCTCATGTGAGTTACAGCCAGGCTGTTCAATAAAAAGCTACACACAGCAATAGTGATGTGTTTTTTAAAGTCACCCTGAGACGGAGTTTGCTGTTTGTCAAATGATACCTTTTGATACTGGTAAAAACTGCATAAATTATCTTTCCATACAGCCAGCAATACCTGTGGGAGACCACAGTTATGCATAAAACAATTGATTCTACTGATATAAGCAAATTAGGTTTTTGTGACACAGGGAGGAGTTTTCCTTTTAGTCTAAAATGCTCCCCATTGAGTACTCCCACCAGGTGTACTATGCTTTCTGAAGTCATTAATGTAGATCAAAGAATAATTAGGCTTTGGCAAGCATAAGCAGATTTGATTAATCAGACTGAACAGCATCCTTTTATCTCATAATACCAACTGCCTGTTGATTCAGAATGGTGTGATCAGGTTTTAAGAAAGTACTTTTGCAATTATTTTCTTTTTCTCTTGCACAAAGGTATGACATTAAGACCAAGCAGAATCCAACCTTTTGTTTCTTATCTTTCCCAAAACTGAAGAGTAGGAAAATGCCTATAAGCCAAATAGCAGATCCGGGGTGGAAACAGCAAAAGGCTGTCATGAAATTTAAAGCTGGTATTTTCTGGTGGTTGACACATTGCTGGTCTCCAGGAGATAGCAGGTTTTTTCTTGTCCTAGAACAAGATAATAAGGTGATATTTTAAGATCGACAGCTGGCTAGTGACAAGTGCTGAACTGTAGTGGAGTCAACTGCATGAATCTAGCAGGTGCCAAATCTTCGCAGTTATGGGACAGAATCACCAAGACTTTCAGAGTGGGAGGGCGTGAGGGGGGCTCTGTCTGGAGATACTTCCATGTTCCCTTTCTTTGACTCTTGCTGTGGAATTTTCTCTGGCCATAATTTGTGCAAACTTTTGTGTATATTCAATGCTTTGCGGCTGAATTGGGTTTTCATCCTTACCTTTTTCAGTACATCCTTCTATGTTTCCCAAATGTTGACACAAAAGAAATGTTAACCACCATCTTTTTCAGAGTTTAGGAGGCAAAATTTGACCGCTGTGGAATTTACTGGTGATATCAGGAGATTTTTAGCATAAGAATGTTGAACTTGTTGCAAGGCGTCATGCCTAGGAATCATCTTTTCTCTTTATGGATATCTGAAGCTGTGTGTGATAAAACATCAGGCTTCAGGACTCTACCTAATGATTGCTGGAAACAAATAGATTTTTTGTACCCAGGCTCCAATGTATCCACTGAATAATGCTGTCTTAATAGTGGTTGAACAGAAGGGGTTCACTGCTACAGGAAAAATAACAAAACATAGACTAATCATTGATGGTATGCAGCAATTTCTAAAAGAAAGGGTGTATCAGCCACTGGTATTTGCGTATCTTCTTGAACAGCCATGACATCAGAGAGGCAGAGGTTATTTTATAGTAGAATGTAGTTTCAAAACTGTTATGAGATACACCTGTGCATCAGAAAACTGCTTTCCCAGCAGTTGGCATCCTTGACTTTGTCTCTCTGACTTCCTGAAGAGGGAAATAGTCATAATTCACAGTTTTCAATATGTCATATGAATAATACCTGGTCCAGGTTCTGAAAGAACAACAGAATGAACTGCAAGCAGCTGCAGTCGATTCCATTAGACGACAACCCTATTCAGATATCTGAATTGAAAAAAGGATGGAAAATTATTATTTACAGATTTTATTCTGATGGCTGTCCTGGCTACACCTCTGTTCCTATCAATATACTCTATTACCCGATAATTAACCTAATGAGACTTGCATATCATAACAAAGTCCTAGAAAACTTGCATTTGTCTGGGTCAGGCCATGGATCCCATATCTTTGCATGGGATTCAGGTACCTAAACAAATTAATGTTTCTTATACTAGGCAGGTTTACTCTGTAGAACAATTGTCCTTGTGTGAGAACAAGTAAGACTCAGGCTGTTAGATCTTTTAAACAATGCGTCTTCCATCTGTATATGAGGGCAGATCACAGAGAAACGTTAATGGTAGAACTAAATCAGTGTCCAGTTTGCTCGCTTGTGTTCTCCCATTGTGTGGCCCATCTTAAATCTCTTTAAGAGGTAAGCAACCTCTATTGGAATTGTTGAATTAAGCATATACGTTTTTTAGCCAAAGTTAAAATTGCTTTGGGAGCATTCACTTAATAACTGTAGTTTTTAGATACTAGACCTCAACATCTAATTCTTTAGTGGCAGAGACCATTAGTCTCACCTTGCAGTTCATGTATATGCTAATACCTATAGAAAGTAGGAACATAGCTACACCAGTTTTTTGCAGTTTTTCTGTACCTTTGCAAGTGTGCTTTGCCTGGTGGCACACCAGATGTAGAAAATCTGTGTTGAGGGTTCATTTCCTGAGGACAGAGTCCTTGGCAGTGCGAGACAGGTTCTTACTCTGTGTGTGTCAGAGAATAGACTGGTACTTTCTTGTTCACTTGCAGGAGTTTGATTTATTCATTGAAATCTCTGTTTGCAATTCATAGCCCATTTTTCCAAAAGATTCCCATACTCCGTGCCAACACCTATGCCATAGCTTTGTAAAAAGGGCATGCCCTGCTACCTCGGCTTGCAGATGGCCTATCAATTCCTGGGATATAAATGTTTATTTCAGATGACACAGGGCAGAAAGTCAATGGTGTTAACATGATCTTGTGTCTGTAGAGCACTGGTGAGACTGTCTAGCATAAAAATGATCAGGGTCTGGCATACAGAGACCTCGGCTGCCTTAATCACCTAGCAAAACCCTAGAAAATTACTATCAACATTTTATAGTACATTGATTAGAGCAGACAAGAGGAGAAGAATCAAAACAGGATTTTTTTTTGAATTGATTTTGCACTTTTTTGTTAAATAGGAGAATACAGACCTACTTCAGGGAGAAGGCAGCTGCTCGGGTCGGTTCTGTTGTGCAGCTCTGGAGAGGTAAGGGAAAAATGGCTTTTGATGTTAACATTTAAGTTGACTTTAATGGCCAGTCTAACATCTGAGGGAGCAGATAATGTAACTGGAGGAAATATAGTTTTTTTGACTGACCGGAACCCTGGGACTTGCTGTGCACACACTGAAATTCAGGTGCTGCAATGGAGGGGCCGTGAGCGTGGAAGGAGGGGCAGAGGAGAAATGTGTTAGACCCCATCCTAGTCCCTTCTTTTATATGTCCCAAAGGAGGTAAGATCAATTATCAAGGCCTATTTTCTGTCCCCATTTTGACCCAGTCACTTCCAGTTCATTCTCTCCTTTCCCAGAAATGGCTCCCCCGCAGGCGCTGAACAGGTTGCGAGCACGTCTTCTGCTGTGATTAATTCAGCCCTCGCTTTTTGTGTGCTTACCGCCTGACATTTACGGCGAGCTGGGTGTAGCAAAGTATAGCAACATTATGAATTCTCACCTTCTTCCCAGAAATTGTTCTCTGCTTTTCCCATCACGCCATAATAGTGTGAAACACCGGTAATGTCACTGCTGCACGAGAGCATGCGCCTGGCAGTAGCCAAAGTTGTTTAAGGTGTGCTGAGAACAGCCCTTGGGAAATAATTGGAGTGGGACGCCCTGGGTTGCATCCCTCACCAGTAATGGGAGGAATGCTGGCATGGGGAGTGGGACTTGATAGAAGACCGGTAATGAATTATTTTAACTCCAGCAGTTAAAGAAGAAATAGCACAAAGCTGCTCTGTGTTACACTGTGTTTCCTTATAAAATGCATTTGGGTTTTCCCTGGTCATTGGAGTGGAAAAAATAGAGGATCATAAAATAAACTTTGCTGTTTTATGGTAACAATATGATTTTCATCTTTACTGGAAACGAGTATTTCCCATTTTTTAGCACAATTGTAGATGCTATCATCTTTCTGGTAAACTCACACAGAGTTACAAGCCCCCCAAGGTCAGCTGTTAGCAGCTAGAAATGACAGAGGATCCTGGGGAAATGGGAGCCTGCAGGCAGAGCACCCAGAGCAACTGCAGGGTCAGGGCCTCGGCCTCGCTTCAATTACAGATTAATGCAATTTACTCTGAAAAGTTTCTAGTGGGTTTTGTGTCTGGCTTCTGTGGAAAAGGAGAGAATTTCTTTGCAGCTGGAGCACACGAGCTCAGAGAGGGTGGGAATTTTCACCCAGGTGAAGATCAACCTTGTGGTATTTTCAGGTGGAAAAGAAAATGCCAGAAGTCTTTGTGAAGGCAATAGTCTTCAACAGACCTCAGGGGAAAAAAAAAAAAAAAGCCATATCTGTTGCTTTTTCTAAAAGAAACCTCACAACTGCTTAGTTCCCCACTGCTTTCCACTAGTCACAGCTTCCATGCAAGGCAGCCAGCATCACACCGCCCGTCCTTCGGTGTACCACACAGCACTGGCCCCCTTCCAGCTCTTGGGGTTGTTTTTAGTTAAAATAATAAAGACAAAATGATCCTCACAGGTATGAAGACACTTTGCATAGAGAATGGCACCAGGTGATGTAGCTGGACGTGCACAGCAGTGCTTAGCGGAAACGTTAGCTAAGTAATTGAGCCCTGCTCTGCCCAGAGGAACAACAACAATGTGTTTCCTTTCAACAAGTGGTGAAAGATACCTCAAATGAAGTAGAGAAAGTAATGCTTTTATCACCAAAGCACGTGGAACGAAGTGCTTCCTTCTTCCTGTTCATTTCTGAATCATATTCACACTAGCAGTTGCATCTCCTTCCTGCACTTCTGTCCGTGTGAGAGAAATTTGGGGAGAAATTACCTCAATAATGTCTTTCTAATCTTCCTTGTTTACAGCACAGTTTTTGTTCAAAGTCATTATGACAGGAGGTGGAAGATTCTGAGTATGATGCAGTTATTGAATTTTAAATGAAAACTAAATTGGCTGTGGTAGAGGGGAAAAATATTTCATAACATAGTAATTTTTCCTCAGGGTACAGTTGCTACATTTTATTAGAAATAAGTAATTTTCACTATGTCTCCAAAATGTATAGAGCAGATAAATGTGAGATATTAATCTAAGGAAAAAAAGCTTTTACAAGTATTTAACACCAAATGGTGGTTTAAAATTTGCATGTTTTCTACCTTTTTCTGGTGTGCTGGAGAAGCTTTTCACTCATTTTACTGAAGTAAAACATAGCTTTCTGTTTTGGTCAAAACTCTCCTATGGGGTCAGTTTAGACAGTATTTAATGGAGCCATTTGGAGGTTTTTCTGCTTGATCTGTGCATTTGGGAAGCGAGGAGCATTATCCGTATGCGATAGGTATTCCAGTGCCCACGTGGCTGCTGAACGGGCAGCGCCTGGCTCCCTCAGCGCTCCCTGCGCACCGTTCTCTCCTCGTGGTTCCTCTAGCAAGGGAAGGGGAGGATAAGATATAACTACTGGAGTTAAATAATCACATCTCCACCCCAGCATCCCAGGCACTTCACAGGTATTCACTTCAGAGGACGACTCAGTTCGCTGGTGGGTCTCTGCAGGGAACAGGCCACCGGCCCAGCACAACACAGGCCTACCCAGGCTCAGCTGTGGGCACCCTGCCATTCAGCCAGCCCCTCCGAAGGGAAAAGCACCACTGCGAGGCCTTCTGTCACAGCCCTCGTCTGCCAAAAGAGAGATGGGAGCATGGCCCCTATAAGCACTGGTGGTACTGAGCAGCCCCGCTGCCAGGCCACCTTTGTGCATGCCCCTGTGGATGGCCTCTGGAGGCTTTAGGGATGTTTGCCCATTAGCCTTCTCTACTTGTGTCCCCGATTCGTTTCACGGCTGCAGATCACATTGCAAATCTAAATAAATACACCAAGTGTGCAAAGTAGGGGAAACGTGGCAAGCAGGCATGAAGCAGTTCGATTTGAGCAGAGCCTGTAGGCTTGCAATGGGATGCGATTATGGAGAAATCATGGGTTGCTTGGACTCAGATTGCTCTATACTTTGGAGAGTAAAATCTGCGTAGGCACTGAGTGTAAAATGAATGTTAGAGACACTTTCAGAAAAGCACGGATATGGGATTTTGTTAGACCCTCACAGACTGGTGCCATTTTCAAAACCCAATCTGTGGTTGGATTTTTCACGCTTTTGCCAGGATGCAAAAAATAGAAATTCAGGGGAGGTTTGCAAGCCAGCTCCCAGCAAACCTCACACTAAGTAAGCTAATTCAATTTATCAGTACTTATCGAATGCTGGGATGAGAGACCATTTAGAACTGCATATGTTAATGTAAGTCTCTCTCCAGATTAATCACAAGCAGTTATATTTTTATGATTTAGCAGTATTGTTTATGACTAACATTTACAGAAGATTACTGGTAGATTTTCAATAAAAGCTTTTCATCTAAAACCCAGATTATAACAATTTTAGCGCTAATTGGACAACCGTTAAATTCAAAAGCTGATAAATATAGAGAGTTTTTCAGAACTCTATATTACATGCTGGCATAATGGCAGGTTAGACTTCCAGATGCATCGCTATACGATGAATGTATAGCTTGCTAAAAATAATGTTGTTGTTCATTGGTTGAAATATGGCACAGCCTGCAAGCAAATGAAAGGAGTCGTCGTCATCCATCCCCCCCCTTCAAATTAAATCAGCCATAAAAGCATTTTATAATGAAAAAGTCTGTTCATTTTAGAACAAATACCAAAATCCCTCATATTGCATCTTTCCCTCTTCTCTTTGTTCACTCTAAACGTGCCAGTACCTTGGCATCACTTGCTTGGCTTCTCACATAGTCTGTGTGGGCTTCACAAACTGAAATGGGACAGAGATGTGTGTTAAGAAAAAGTAAGAAAACATGATTGTGAAATCTTGTAGGAAAACTTACGGTTCACATGTAGTTTCTGAAAATAACATTTTTTTTCTCCTTTTATGCTGCCATGTGATACAGTGGTACTGGTGTCCCCTGAAGGCTCCAGGCCGTTGGACATAAGTGATCGGATTAGCTCAGCTAAATGAGTGTCTGGGGGGCAGCAAGGCCAAAGTAACCCACAGCTGGATTTACCAAGCACCACGTACAGAGTAAGTTCTAGAAAGAAAGAATCAGACCCCTAAAGGTATTTAACACCTGGAGTCGAGCTGCCTTTTTGCAGCCATGGGTTCATGAAGATTTAAAAAGTCCTGGTCTGGAAGTCATTTGGCTCCTTCTACCACAGTCAGTGATGAAAAATCTCTGGCCTAGGAAAAAACTATATCCTCTCTGTCTCCCAAACTGGGATCTTATGGTCTTTAAATTTTGCTGTCAGATTTGCCATTAGAGCTCTTGAATGCAAATACTGTTTCCCTTACCTTCACACAAAAACAAACACTTCAGATGTTTTCTATATGTGTATGGGTGCCTCATTACTCAGACAGTGCTGTGTCAGACCATCCTCCATTTCATGATATTTTAATTAATTGTTTCCTGGTTCTCAGCATTGTACTGGCAGCCACACATTCAATCTTAGTCTCATATTTTGCACAAACCTTGCTGTAAATAGTCTTTCACTGTCTACACAAGAAATGTAAATGTTGTCCTAATTTCCAGCATCATTTAAATGCCCACATAACAGTTATCCTTGTGAAAGCAAATTGAGCCTGTCACGTCATCTTCTATGGAAGTCTAATTCTTGGTAACAAAAGATATTGCAGCTGACAGATGGAGCTGCACACTACATAATTAAGTCTCCAGTGTGTGTCAACTGTAGCCTTTCAGACACAATTAGAGTCTGACCAGTTCAGCAATTTAGGTACTTTAAAAAAAAAAAAAAAAATCCCTGAGGTGGATGCAGAGGTTTCTGTGAAAAATGAACTCCAAAATGCGCTAAGCAGAACCAAATAGGATCGTGTTCATCACCAGACTTTCCAGTGATAAAATTTGATACAACTCTTTAAATCCTCACTTTACCTCTTTTTCCTTTGCATTTATTATGTCCTGAGTGTAGCTAAGCATAAACTCTTCTCAGCAGGGAGGCTCGTGGAGTCAGTGGATGGAAAATACATTTTCTTTAGAAAACTAGCTTTGGGAACCCCCAGCTGTGCAGGAGATACAATTGTGTTAGGTTTGTAATGGTAAATTGTAAAACTTAGGAAAAACTACAAAACAACAGAAAACTTTACAGAAAGAAAAAAAGAAGAAAAAAAAAAAAGCACTTAGTGATGTGTGATGCATTCAGAAATAAAGACGAACCTGGTACCTTGTGATCCAGATCTCAGTATCTGCCATGCTCAGGGATTTCTGTGTTTAGGACTTTTCTTCCTAGAGTCACGAAGATAAAAACAGAAGAGGTTTTTAAGTAATCTGTTCCACTGCTCTGCTGAGAAATGGGAACACATGTCACAGAATCTTCTCTGACTCCTCGTGAGCTCTTCTGGTCTGTAGGAATACCTAAGCAATACCAGGTCTCAGTTTATTTCCTCTTACACCTGTGTTTTTAGTCTCCGGAGTTGATTCCAGAATTTCTAATGTACGATCTTTGATTCACTTTTTCTTCCTTCCTTGGAATACACATAACAGCTGCCTGAAAGTCATTACGATGATGTACCAACAGCAAAAGCAGCTCTCAGAATACAACTGTTTGTTCGTGCTCCTCCTTGCTCTTTAGGTTTGCTGTTTTGCTGAAGAGAAATTCCATGCTACATTTATCACCCTCGCTACTACGAAAGGATAATTCATAAGTTTTACAGACCCACTCAACACAAAACTACTTTCCCCTAACGTCTGCCTGCAAGAAGCACGTCGTGGCACAGCCATCCTTGCTGAGCATTTGCTTTGGCCGTCTGTATTTCCAGCTGGCCCTGGCGAGGTGGTGGGAAGCAGGGGACACCAGGACGGCTCTGCACAGGGCAGCACTCCCCGCGCCCAGAGCTGCACTTGCCAGAGGGGAGACAAAGGGGCGAGCGACACGGAGGCGTGAAATCCGAATTTTCAGCAGAACACACTGCTGTTCCCCAAGGCAGAAAAATGGCTGAGGGCATGCTTGTGGGAGGAGCAAAAACCTCTGTCCCCAGCTCGTTCCCTCCTTTTGTTGCTAAAAATGACTTTGCTTTTTCAACCGATTTGTGTTCATAAGGATGCCACAGCTGTTTAATCCCACAGCAGCTCATGGCTGGGAGGGTTTGTCTGCTGGTAGTTCATATTAAGTCACCACACTTTTTCGTGTGCTGTCTTCCCAGTAAGATACACACCGGACCATGGTGAGCATTTCCATCCGTGCCACTGGTGCCCACCCTATGGCAGCTTCCTGTTAGGAAGCCACGCACGCAGCAGCTTCCCTGGCTGTGAGGAAAGGTGGTCTAGAGGAAGGCAAAACTAAATCCATCAACTGCCTCATGCCTGGTCCTAGGGGGAGCCTATGGAATGACTAGTGCGGCTGGGGAGTTAGTTCCAGCTGTTTAAATTAGGATAGGAGGGGGATTTGTCTACCTTTCTTGAGACAAATCTCCAAAAGGCATGTAAACTGCAACAGGCCTGCACTGAGAAAAAAGGGAGCCAGGTCCCAGAACTTGGGTTTGCTCTATGGCTTATACTGGATAGATTTGATTTTAAGAAGCAACCTTTCCCTGAAAAGAAAAGAATGAATCTGTCTAATTCGGGGAACTGCACTTGATGGTGAACATGCCCTCTGACCTGCATCTTTCATGTTGCCTACCCCAATCTGGCACGGATTTACAAAACTGGTTTGAAGACAGCTTTCTCTTCCCATTTCCGTGCTCTCCCCCAGCATAACCAAGTTACAACACTTTCCTCAGGCAAAATGCATTATGGAGAATGCCGTTACAGAATAAACCACATGTCGGGTCAGGCAGGAGAAATTTTTTTCCTTGCAGTCTTCTGAAGAATAGGAAAAGATGGCAAAAGAGTCTTGATTTCATCTGTCAGGCTACACCCTGCTCTTTTCTCTTTGTTTGAGCCATGAAGTCCTGGTGGCAGCAAGTGCTGCCAGGAGGGGCTGATTCGGGTCTCACACCCTGGTGCAAGGCAGGAGAAACCCCCCCGGCTGGGCCCTCAGCGCTGTGATCCAGCTAAAAGCAGTAATAGCCATGATACATCAGGAGCAAGACCTGCAGAGAGCAAATGCTCTTATCTCATGCACCAAATTTACAGTAATTAACAACTGTAAATGCAGTCGCAATATGTTACGGGCTCGCCTTCCTACGGCTGTAGAGAATGGAAGGTAATGGAAATACACTTGATAATACTTGCTGGCTGAAGGGCTTACATTAGCTGGTCTAGTACCTCCAAATGCACACTTAGGCAATAATGCCGTAGATGAATCAGGGGAGGAATGAGATTATCTTTTTTTGAGAAATAATAAACATGTTTCTCTCTCACTAGGCTCAGATGGGATATTACCACTGTTCATATAGCCAAGTGTTTTGTCGGGGAGATGAAGTGCTGCGTATAAACTTGTTCATTACCAGCAACCTGACAAACGCTGAGCTAATATCATGTCAACAATCAGCTGGGGATAATGCATTTCCTCTCCTTCTAATAGATTTTCTTCTTACGTATAATCATAAGCAATACTAAAAATTACAATGGAAAAAAAAAAGGCAGCAGAAGAGTGTTCTCTGATACGCAGTTCT
This sequence comes from Anser brachyrhynchus, assembly GCF_964034855.1. Lineage (NCBI taxonomy): Eukaryota > Metazoa > Chordata > Aves > Anseriformes > Anatidae > Anser > Anser brachyrhynchus. Next base: position 6,685,469 of record NC_137710.1, on the reverse strand, counting down.
TTTGATTTGAAATATCAGGGACAGCGAGGATGGATATAATTTGTTTGGGGATTATCTGCACACAGAAAGAAACTCGATAATCATTCGAGTGAGTAGCTGCTGCTTTTGTTTGCTGCACTTTTGCCTGGTGATCTTGGCTCCGTTCAGTGAAATTATTCTTTCCGAGGGTGGGGAGAGAAGGAGAGCTAAAGGGCCTCTGCTCCCCTGTGGCAGAAGTGTTAGTAGCCACTGAGCAGGGCCTGCAGGCTCAGGGAGGTGTGTTAGCCAGATCTACGACATTCATTGACCAGTTAGTGTTTTTTTTTCCTAGGGGAGCACAAACGTGTTAACACGATCAGGAAGGTTTAATCTCCAGACTAACTAGTCCTCAAAAAAGGCTTAGTGCATCCTCAGCACAATGTAGCACTTAATGGCACGTATGTAATTATGTTTTATAAAGATTTTATAAGAATGGTCTAAATAATATTAATGACGTGTGAATATAGGTGGCAAGACTAGATTTATGTTTCAGGCAATTACATTTTACAAGCTGAAGTAGAGAACAGAGGTAATTAACAAGAATAATGAAAGCACTACCATGCCATAAATCACTGTTAAAAAGAGTAAATAATAGAAGACAAAGGGATTATGAGTCAAGTTCAGCCATTATTCATCAATTTTAGAGCGGGAGGGTGGGTTTAATTAGTGAAATGGCATAGCACTTGTTTGGTGCTTTTCAAATAATCCTCATGCTCTCCTATCAGGGGGAACAAACATCTGATTGAATGCAAATGACAGTGATTGCCTTCTCCACATTTCTAATCAGTGCAGGAAATTTCATTTCACCCTTCTTTTAATGAAGCAAATGGAGCTATTAGTCGGCATGCTGGACGGGGGAATTTTGCAGCCCTGATTGCAGATGAGGGTACCAGTCTCCCTAATCTGTGAAGGAAAAAGCACCCGCCTCTCCAGCAGTTTCAGTTTTCTATGAATTGTTTAGTTCCAGTTTTTAATCTGCAGTGCTTTGTGGATCAGAAAGCAAATCAGCCTCCACTGGGAAGGCCCTTATCTATTAATTACTTTTTCCTTTCCTTATCCTAGGAGAAGATATTTCTCACGCTGAGCTACAGGAAGTTGATGCTGAAATGCAGTAACAGCAGATGTTACTGGGATGCAGTCATAAGATGGAGGCAAACGGGCTCTTTGTGACCAGCTCAGGCCACAGCACCGGCATATTTCCAGGTGATTTCTTTACATGTCTTGACGAAGCAGCCCATCTTCAGCTGAGTTTACTCTTACTCCCCATTCTGTCAGATCTTGTGAGAGGAGTAGCCTTATCTCTGCCCCGCAACTGGCTTTTGCAGAAGAGGAACATTTGGCTTTCACAAAGCATGAGATCACAGCAGATGGCACGTGCTTAAGATACACCTCTGGTCTGCTCTACCAGGGCTTGAATTCACCATGGCCCTTTTTTCTCTGTGTGAATTACCTAGTTCAGTCCTGACAGCAGTGAGTTGCCCAGCATCCTCCAAGGCTGTCAAAACCTAGGACTGTCTCTCAGAGCGATATCGTCTTAGTTTGTCTTCTTTCTTTAAGCAGAGGATTCATCCTCAGTGCATGCAGGAGGAGCTATAACATTCTTCCTCTGCCTGTGTTTTGCAACTTGCATTTACACACGACGTGCTTTGGGCAGGTCACTCGCTATTAGAAGCCTCTTTTATACGAAAACCTTGCAGTTCTTCCTCTGCTGTGGGCTGTTGGCCGTGAGTACCTGGACACCGTGCTGGTATAACTGCTAACTGGTATAACATTGCCAAAAGGCAATGACATGCCGCCATTCTGATAAGGAAAAGTTATGCCAAGCTATTTCTTCATTCGCAGAACACAAATCCAGTTTTTGCAAGCTGTTTGCCAGATTCTGATATAAATCAATGTAGCCTCTTTACTTATCCCCAGTCAAGGGCCATTTCGTTTGCACTTGGTATTTGTCTAGTCTACTCTAGTTTAATCGGAGGTGGGGGGTTCTGTGCACTGCTGAAGAATTGCTACAAGGCATCGTGAGAGAACACTGTGTTATTGCTGGGTAAAAGATTTGAAACATATGTAGTCTGTTTTGTAGAGCATTAGGGCATCCTTTGACTGAAAAGTACCATAATGAGGAATGGACTATTAACTGTTATTCATGATTACATATGCAAAGCTTGTGAGCCAAGTTTAATTAAATTCAATAAAGACATATGCAATAAAAATGAACAATTAACAGCAGTGAAGAGTTCTGATCTGAATCTGTGAAGACTTTCTTCATCCCTATTTGTACGGTGAGAAATAAAAAGAGTGTGTAATCTCAACTTTGACATGTATAGAAAGAGAAAGTGCAATATGGAGTCATTGCAAGTGGGTAAATTCTGTTTACTTGTGTTTGTCCTTGATTATGCACTTTCTCCCCTGTCTATAGACCTCAGCATAAATGTCTAGCGTACCAGTTCACCTTCAGATCCTGACAAACTGCTGTGTGTCACACAGAGAACACACCTACCAAATATAAAAGGTTGCAATGCAAGTCTAATGAACGCTTACAGGAGATCTGCTAATCTGTACAACCAGTCGCTAGCAGCTAGCCAGGGCTCCAGCACACCCCACACTGCAGGTCATGGGGTGAGTGCTAAATAATTCTGGAGGGATGCCGTGCTGAGCTAAGGATGCTCGTCTAATACTCAGGGTTGTCTGTGCTGTGTTGTCACCTCTGGTGATGCTGGGATTAGAGTAACAGCGTAGATCCATCGTGAAAAGGCCCGATATTTCCTCACGCACCAGTAAAAAATGATCGAGGTGGGTTTGAGCAGTGTAAACAGTGGATCTTTGATGGGCTGGCTTATTTTGACTGGAATGCGCTGGGCTGGAGAACATTCGTAGGAAAAATTCTGCAGGCAAATCTGGGCCAAGCTGATCTTTAACTTGTGAGAAGTAGCCAGAGCCAAGCAGGGGGTGATGAGCGTGATTGCACCAAGGTGAGGAAGAGGATGTGAGGCAAGCAGCTGAAGGCTGCGTAAAGAGTTTCTGTGCACTCCTTCTGGGAAAAATCTCGGTGGTTTAGGAGCTTCATTGGCTGATAACAGCCATGGTGTAGTACTTCATTTTGGAGTCCTCAAGAAATCAGACTTTCCAGACCTTTTTAGATCTAACTTTACCAGAAGCTTAGCCTAAAAAAAAAAAAAATAAAATAAAATAAAAAAAAAAAAAAAGTATTTTAACTTGTGGTAAATATATTTCTTTAAAAATCCTAGAGTAGAGGAAGAGATTAAAAAAAATGGCAGAAAAAATGTAAAATGGCAAAAAAATGTAAAACAAAAAAAATCTGTTTTCTGCTCAGCTTTACAGACAACGCTGCCCATGTATACAGCTTTGGGTGATGGCTTCATACGAGAAATACTCTTGCTATACTGAGGTTGTATTCTTGTCTTTAGCGATCTGAAGGTCTGGATGCAGGTGCATTGAATACTTTCAATTTCAGACTTAATAGATAAATGCATAATAAGAGTTTTCCTCAAAATTCATGGATTTTTCAGTCTGTTGGGGGATTATTTTTGTTCCTTGCATTCACCTCTGTGTTTTTGTCTGTATCTAGGCTTGGTGAGTCAAGCAGAGCTACCTTTTAAAGATGCCATTGAAAATCAGGGGAGGGGAAAAATCTTCAAAGGCTAGTTGTGGGCATATGGAGGGAGGGGAGATTTCTAACAGGATTTAATGGAGCTGGGTTATTTAAGACTTGCACAAAGATCCTTTGTATTGACAATTCACTGTATGAGACATAAACTCTTCACTCTGTGCATATAAAAGATGAAAGGACCAATTACTTATTGAAGCATTAAACACCCAGGGGACAAAGACTCCTGTCTGGCAATAGTAAACATATTGACTGAAACCTATTTGAATTTCAAATTGCCAAATGTCCCAATTTCTGAAAAGCTTCCTATGATAACCAAGGTCTGGAAAGTCAATTGAAACTTAATTCTTCTGGATATCTCATGGGGAAAAAGTACATGAATCCGGACAGATTCAATTATTTAATTTTAATGAAAAAATAGATAGCTGCTTTATTATTCCCTTACAGAGCAGTAGATGGGAATTTGGCTCCTTTTCCTAAGATGTTTTCCTGGGATAAATGACAATTGAGGCCTGCCAAATACATTGCCAAGAGGTTTAAGTCCAAGGATTTTCTGCTTCCTCTTGTCCCTAGATCTTCCTTTTTACTCTGTCTGAGACTAGATCTTTTTGATATGCCAGGCTAATATTTTCTCTCTGTCCACAGATGGTGCAGATGCTATTTATAAAGCATTGCGCAGGGGATCTGTTACGGGGTGCTTTACAGCCACACTTTGCAGAAGGACACGTCTGCTGTCTCATCCATTGAGAAAGACTCTTCCAGAGCAAAAGAGCCACAGGTCAGTGCTGCTGCTCTCAGGGGCATGCGGTAAGATATCCTGTGACTGTAGCGAGGACAAAGGGAGTTGTAAAGAGCAGTTAGGAGAAAAAGCCTCCCTGATCTGTCCAGTGTCCTGCTTCTCTCTTCAGGATGGAATGACAAGTTTCTGTCTGGATTTTCTCTAGTTTCTTATGTTCTCTCTTCATGATGTAGAAAAGGGGCTGTAAGGAAAATTCTGTTAATTTCACATTTTCTTAAAAAAAAAAAAGGCAGCTCAGACTAGTGACTTAGTCCATACACCACCTTTGAATTAGGCACAAATATATGGTTCTGAACATCTCCTTGAGGTGCTTGAAACACCCCCACTGTCAGCAGAGAAACTCAGATGCTCTGGAAGAGGTGTGAGCCCTGTGTAACTTGCCTCTCATGAACTTGCACTACTCTCACTACATTTGTTACTAAAAGAGTTCATTGTGATTAATGCCACTGATAATGGAACATACCAATGGAATTAGTGATTTCCTCCGCATTGTACAGCGTTCCCTGTAACTTTGACTTCATGGGAAACGGTGAATGCAATTGGAACAGTATAATCATGGGTATTTACTGTTCAATTCATTTTCCTTTTGTTTTTACTGTAATGTCACATACAGAACAAAGATACACAGCAACAGCAAGGTTGTTATCAAAACCTCAGAGGAGTTTATCCTCCCCTCTGTATGCTCTGCACACGTGGAGTGAACATCCATAATCGTAACAGTTGGCTGCATGTGTACTTCGGGGCAGAAGAGACGCCTACTACTGTACAGCTGCCCTTGACCTTGGCATACTAAGATTTATCAGATACAGTCAACAGGACTGCCACGCGGTGCTTCTGGATGAGTAAAACTGGTATTTGCTGTTTCTTTTGTTTTAATAGGTCCTTGTTAAATAAGAGAGGACGAGTTGCTGCATATCAGATAGGTTCAGCTTAACGTGAAAGAGATTTCATCTCTCTGCCTTTGTCTCCGGTGGTTTCTGTTGGGATTCCCATCATGCAGTCATTTTTCTGTATTCTGTCTTCTCTCTGTCTTGGTGTACAGTCAGAAATGAAGGCATGCATTCATCACCACAGCAGCTTTAAATATCAAATGCTTGATGAATTTACTCTCAGCTGGCCGGAAGCAATACTGTGATTGCAGCGTTTTATAATCATCAAGACTTGTTTCTCTTGTTTCTCTAAGCTGAATTAATTTGCATGAGCAATGAGTTATTAGCAAAGTTGCTGGTAACTGCCATGTACAAGCAAATAGTAGGAGAATTCGTGCAAGCTGTGCTTTTCTTGGGGAAACACAACTCTGTGAAAAGTTTTAAATGGGTAGGTGAAGAATTGTATCTGGGGGTAAAGGTTTAAAACGCGTGCAAGGAATCCAGTCCTGTGTGGTCACAGCTGGGATCCTGAGGAGTCAAGCTCTATCTCTGGCCATACAGAGCATTCCCATATTTCTACCAGCACTTATCCCCAGCTGTGGTCTTACCTTACAGTAAATCCAGCACTAGGGTTTGAAATGCCTGTCAAAAATGCAGAGAGAAGCATTACTCTTCTATAAACTCAACCCATCGCTCAAGTGTGCTCAAGAATTCTTGACGAACTAATACTGTGCCAGCAGATCAGGTATCGTCTGTCCTCCTTCGTGCAGCCAGTGTGAAGCCCATCTGAGCTCTATATCCTGCACGCTGGCTCTATCAGCAAGAGTAAGTGCCATGCCTACCTGTCTTTAATCCTAGTATTTACAGCTAGGTGTGCTGGTAGCGTTTGGGTCTGGATGGATGATTGGGCCAGCAGTAGTTCTCATGACCATGATATTTTTTAAGATGGTTGAAGGTTTCTCTATCACGGCTGAGGACAGACATTTGTGTCTGCAGCCAGAGCTTCAGCTTTTTCTTTCCGTGAAGCTGCTGAACTGCTTCTGACAATTACTTTAAGTGGAGGGCAGTGTTTACACTTCCCGGTTTCAATGAGGTTTCTCCAGCTCATTGTGGTATTCATTGCTGTTTTAATTGCACACATACAGAAGCTTGTGGTATTGTGCAAAATGCTAATAACAGATCTTAATGACTGTGTACTTCCCTCTCCTTCTCCGGTCTGTGCCTTATTGATGTTTTCATTAAACAGTCCAAACAGTGAGGCTGGATGCACACAGCAAAATGTCTCCACCTCATCAGAGAAAAAGACAAATCCTTAAAGAAATTGGCAGCTGGAGGATGCCAGACACCTCGCTCTGAGGACAAATAAAAGCACTCTGAATAATCGTGTAAGAATTAATAGGAGGGATGGCAGAGGGAGAGGCTGCGCCTTCCTCCACACAGCTCACGGAAAGGCAGCTAGCAGTAGGACATTAAAAGGTAATTTTTGCAATTTTGAGAAATTTGTCTAAAAAGGGGTCCTGATCCTTGAAGGATGCTAAGAGAATTCATATGGCAATGGAGTACACTGTGTTTGGGGAAGAATGCATGTGGAGAATCTATTTTTTTGGATGCTTGTCTGTAATTGTAAAGGACTGAAACAGACAAGGAAAATAATTTACCAATATCGAAGTAAAGCCTTTAGGAGAGTCCTCTCCTTGCCTCGGGAGGGAGAGAGACACTGGGCAACAAGGGTCACTACTAGAGGTTCCAGAAAATTCTTCCTTGATTAAGCGTGCTGGGACGAAGGTAACATGCCAAGCCTCTGGGCAGACCTAGGTAAACACCTCTGGGTGCCTCCCTGAAATATGACGGGATGACCTGTTAACTTAAAGGCCCACGTAGCCTTTTTAAAACGATTTACCAGCCCTGCTTTGCCATGTCCGCTACTGTGAGGATCTTTAATAATTCTGAAGAAAGGAAAAAGCTCTGGGAGAAGGAGAGGCTCCAGTATCAGCAGCTCTTGTGGCAGGATAGCCAGACATTGAGCACATGAATCTGAGATTGCTGAGACTTCCTACGGCCAGGAAGAGCAGTGCACAAGTTGTTTTTGTTCTAATGCCTGATACTTGGCTTTCTGGCAAGCACCTTTGCTGTTTCTTGAGGTGGAGGGGAAATGACAAGAGGCTGGTCAGACCCTGAGGTACCTGCGGCTGATCTGCAAGGACTCCCAGTCTGTGCACAGCTGCAAGGGGTAGAATTTGGTGCTTCCCCACGAAGAGAGCTGGTAGCTCAAGGCCAGAGCCAGGCAGGCAAGGTAAGTAGTGGAGAATGGAGACTTAGACATAGCTGGAGTCAGAAACAGAGTCAGTCTTGTGTCTGTAGCAATGGGGAGGTCTTGTGCTGGTCATAGATCCCCTGGCAATAAAGTAAAACCACTTTATTTCATTGGAGGATCTGGACCAGGAGTTGAATATCACTGAGAACAAAGCTGAGCCTTTCAGTGAGAAGCTGAGAACTGGCTGCAGCTTCTGAAATTCCCATGATGTTAAAACTTCAAAATAAAGCTATTTTAGGTCAATTTTAGTGGTTCTAAAATACATTAATTATATTTTTTCCTTTGCTAGGTCTGTGCATTTCGACTTATGTTGCCAAGGGAACTTGGCAGTATTGATGGGAAGGTATGAAAAATAGCGCTAATGAACCACAATTTACTTCTCAACTAAGAGTAGAGGGATGGTGTGATGGACGTGCAAGTTTTTATTGGAATTTACTTGGACAGACCTGAATAACTTGCAATGCCTCTGTACAAAACTTATGTTATTCTGACAGCTTTATCGTGTACCTTCTCTTTCTAGGTATATGTATTTTTCTATATATATACATTTGTGTACACATTAATTTATTCTTGGTTAATTCTCCCTTACATAAAATGGCATCGTTCCTTTGCCTCCCAAACTGCGGACTACACCATCCCAATTTTTATTCCTTCCTGGAACTCTGGGGATGGTATGTGCAGAAGGTGCAATAACTCTTTTTTCTTCATGCTTTTCTTCTCACCTTATGAATTCTGTCAGATATTAGTTCAGATGTGTCTCCTTTATTGAATTCATAAATTACATTCCACCTTTATTTGTCTGTTCATCAGATCACCATCTATTTTGTTATTCCTTTGAGAAGTATCCAGCATGAATCTGAATTTATGAACTATCAGCATCTCCCATGCTCACTGAATATTCTAGGTGCTCACACATTTAACTATTTTCTGCATTTTAATCTTGAGCTAGTGATCAGAATTTGTTTTTTTTTTTTTTTTTTTTTTTTTCCAGCAGAATATTCAGAGATGTTTCTTCTGCAGCTAGGCTGATGTCCCCCTGCTAGCTGCACAGGACTCCAGCAAGCCTGATGGGTGAGTATGAGTAATAACTTGTCATTTTGTAGAGCTTTTCATTGGAGCCATTTGAAAGCCCCTCACAATGGAATTATCATTATCTCCGTATGCCAGAGGAGAAATCAAGGCACAAAGCTGTTCAGGAGACCAAAAAAGCATCTGGGTCTCGCAGGACCTCGCTTCAGTGCTTTGTCAACTGTCTTCACTGCTGACCTGAACCTGTGTCTTTGCTGTTATTCTTCCTTGCCCTCTTCAGTTGAAGGAGGTACTGGGGAGAGGGCAGTGATGCTATATCTTCTTCGGTGTCACAAAATGCACAGCAGACCTGGAATGAGAAAATAATAGGATTTTTTTTTTTTAATTCCTAATATGAGTTTATGTTAGAACTCTGTAAAAATAATTAATTTTCAATTTATTCTCAGAATAATAACTGACATGGTAGTAAATGCGTTCATTGATATCTAATTTGGTATGGCTAATTTCCTCAATGCCAGTGAGCTGCCTGGATCCTTCTTATCACCTTCATGTATTAGCTGAATCTTGTTGCACATTTGTTCTGTGCTTATGTAACTATGACTTAATTACATGGCAACTGAATTTATACCCTGATACGGAAGGGTTGCTCCTCAGACAGTTTCCTCAGATAAACAATAGATAATTGCCGTGTTCCTGCTTTAATTAATGTAAATTATAGCATTATTTGAATGGTCTTGTGTCCAGGCTTGGTGAGGTGCAGATCACTGCTCCAGCTGTGCTGTGCTCCCACCGTGCCCCTTGGAGTCAGTGCTGCCCAGCAGAGATGGGTTTCATCCAGCTGCAAACATCAGTGATTTTACTCATGAAAATAGTCCCTCGGTAGTGGGGAACGACATGCACATAGCATTTAAATACTTGCTCATTGTGGTACTCATTGCCTGTCCCCTTGCCTCAGAGAAGAATGTGCAACATGCTCCTGCACTGCGTGACCTACTTACAGCAAGTGGGAGCCAGTTCCTATCAACTTCTCGCTGTTCTGTCAGTCAATACTTTGTTCCTAATGCTGTTGTTTTCCTCTCCCAGCTGCACAGTTCACGATCGCAGGGAAAAAGGACCTTTTCTTGCCTCCTTCCCCCAACGCTTTTCCCCGTTAATATGGTCAAGTGGTGTTGATTTCCAAACCACACCTGAGATGTGGAAGACAAGTGTAGGAGGGAGACAGGCACCCGGTACTGCAGCTCTCTCAGCACTCTCTTCTGTTAGAAGAACAACAATGATTTTCACAGATTTGTAACTTCCTCACGATGCCTTGGGGTGGGCAGGGCAGGAGAGTGCTTTGCTGGAGCATGGCTCGAGGCTCGGCACGGAGCGTTAACTGTCCTTCCCCTCCTGCTGCTGCTGGAGGAATGCCTCCAAGAGTTAACATAATTAATTAAAAATGCCATAGCATAGTAAAAATTCCCATTTATCCCACACCGTCACCTGTGCTGTGAAGAAGAAGGCTGGCACCCACCCACTTCTGCATCCAGGTGTCCTCTGACACGGAGGTAATGGGACGTGAAGGTGCCTCCGCTCTCAGGGAACGTGACAGCGTTCAGCTCCTGGGGAGGCCACGAGGAGCTCGGGGGAAATGGGATTTTGTTGGCTTTGGGCTGAGCTGGGCTTTGTTTGTTTTCAGTGAAAGCGTTTATGTCTTCAGTGTGCAAACTGGGATGCTTCTGCCAGGGTTCAGCCCACAGGAGTGTTGTACAGCCCGCGAGCAAGAAGAGACACTGAAAGCGTCCCCGTGTGGTGCAGCTCCTGAAAGCATGGGGTGAACGCACACTGACTTGGAGACGCTGGGAGGAAACACAAGCGATCCTTCAAGATACTTAACTAATGTTTCATGACTCAAGTGAAATGCTCTTGTTAGGCCCTCTGGAGGAGAATTTGACATTTTCCATGCCACCTGCAAGATTAAAAGAAAATGCTGTTGGCTTCTGCATTGTCTCCTGAAAGGCAGAGGGGCTGACAGAAATGTAATTAAATTACCTGCAGCATTCATCTGTTGTCATAGCAGCCCTTGCAATGAATATAACAATAATTTCATCTACAGCTAAGCTTAATGCAGCTTCGCCTAGACCAGCCAGCAGGCAATTTTTCTGTCCCATATCTGGCAGAGAAAGAGATCAAGAGTTCCCATTTCTGCTTCGCCAACTGTGATCTACCACAGTGTAAAATCACTGATTATGTCTTTGCTGCATTCCTCCAGCATCAGATAACACTGGCCATTACCTGTGGGTGTTCTCGTGTGATTCAGCAGATCAGATTAGGTGATTATATTTTCTTCGGGCCTTAAAAATCCCAGAATCTCTGCATCAACTTACATGCAAGTAATAAAAGCACAGTGCAGTGTTTTCCATCTCAGCTAAATCCAAAAAGACCTGGCTGTGCTGTAAATATATGCCTTCATTTTGATGGCGCAGTGTTTGAGCTTGAGTGTGAGGAGCACGGTAAGGACACAGCAGTGCTGGCATCGATCAAGGGCACAGCAGAGCGGGTAGAATGTCTCTTTATTTATTTTTTAACTTGCCAAGTAGTATATTTCAAACTGAGATGTTCTTGATGGACCTAGGTGTAGAGGTTCCAAGCATCTCGTGGCTGTCCTTTGGTAGCTATAGAATGAGCTCCCTGGCTCGGTTCAGTATCCTGTAGGTAAGTGGTACCCATCGCTGCGCTTGGCAGAGACAGGCCAGCAGGCTTTCTGCAGCAAGGCTAAAGGACTGGGGGATCCTGAACACCTGCATAATATCTAATCCCTAAAGGTGGATCATCCGTTAACTCCAAGAAAAGGTAACAGGACAGTACTAATTTCCATAGGGTAGTGCTAATTTCTCCGTAAACACCAGTGATAGGACCCACGGGAACGGTGTTAAGCTGAGGCAGGGGAAGTTTAGGCGGGACATCAGGAAGAGGTTCTTCACTGAGAGGGTGGTTGCACATTGGAACAGGCTCCCCAGTGAAGTAGTCACTGCACCAAGCCTGTCTGAATTTAAGAAGCGATTGGACTGTGCACTTAATCACCTGGTCTAAACTTCTGGGCAGACCTGTGCGGTGCCAGGAGTTGGACTTAATGATCCTTATGGGTTCCTTCCAACTCGGGATATTCTATGATTCCATGATTCTATACCTTGCCCTTCTTCGGGAATGGAGGACTTTGATTTACCACCTTAGGAAATTTCAACAAAATTTACTTCAATTGCTGATAATCGATTTTTTTTTCTGAAATTTATGTACTACGTTCCTCTAGAAATGACTGCTATTTACCACTTTTCTCAATTAAGCAGTCATACAATTCAGATATGTAAGAGTAACATTTCAAGAGAACAATTAAAAACAACTCAAAAATGGAAGAATAAGATAGCAGAGACATACAGCATCCACAAGAAGCTGTGGATCCACCTGGTATACCTAGGAAACATCCCCTTCTTTTTGCTTCTTCCCTTTTCATTCCAGTTAGGCAATTCTAGGAAGCAGAGGTTCCCCTACAATGGCTTGTTCTTATCTCACAGATTCAGGAATTCACAAGTTGAAGACTGTTTAAATACCATGTTTAAAAGGCTAACTTGTGCATGGCCAAGATAAGCTGATTTGTAAGCTGAGGCTTCCCCGAGCCTGGTGTTCGGAGGATTCTTCCTTCGGGCATGCTCTGCTCAGAGCACTGAAGCTTTCTCTCTCTGGAGCAACTGTGCATAATGACCTCCCCAGGCGAAGCAGTAAAAAAAATGAGTTGTTGCAAATTGCTTATATGTTGTCATTTTACTTTTCTTCATATAAATAGAGCCAATGATATATCCACATGCAGTATCTTTCCTGTGATGCTCTCAAGTGCTTTACACAGGTGCATAGTTTGTTCCTGTTTTGCAGATGAGCTAAGAGGGATGGCAGTACCAGAAGAGCACAGCTGAGTCTCAAGTAAGGGTAGTGAGAGTCTAAGCATTTAAATGTGCCTTTGTCATGCTGGAGCATTCCAGGCAGTATTTTCTTAGAGTTTGGTAAGTATCAAATACATATCAAAGACAATTCTTGCATCAGGCTGTATGTATGGGCCTGTATATCTGTCCCTTTGAAGGACCCAGAGGCAGGTAGGGAACTCTGAACTAGAGAGCAAGGAAGAAATGTTCCCTATCTCTGCAGCTTCTCCACTTCCCAAAATACAGACACAAAAAAGCTGAGAGCTTAAATACTTCAGTCATCTCCTGTTAGTCGTGGAATGTCACAAGGTGTTAAAGACCCTGAGTTAAGTATCTTCTCCAGTGGTTTGTTTGGCACTGAAGAAAGGCATCAGGAGATGAATTTTCCTCAAATTAATCATTTCCCTCAGTGCTGTGTTCCCCTGTGTTTTTCCCTCCTTTCTTCCCATGTTTAACTACAGCACACTGGGCAGCAAAGCTACCCAGTATGCTAACCTACACTCTCTGCTACCAAGGGATTTGCTTATAAAGCACACAGGAGGGATAATTATGAGCATTCATCTGTCCCTTATGCCTAAAATGAATCACTCTTCATAGACAAAATTTGCCTTTCTTGGGTTCAAATAGGAGATGGTCCTTGGTCAACTCCAGTTCCCGCTGGAGCCAAAGACAGTAAGTTCAGAGCTGTAAATGTAAAAAAAATGAGTTGCATCCAAGTGAACTCGGACCTGCAAGGTTTACAAGGGCTTGCTCACTGAGAAACTCTGCCTGATGGCCATCTGGCAGTACTTTCATTACAAAGCTGCAAAATAGACTCTATTACAAGACACAAAAAGCTACTGACTAACAAAAGTCTTGCTCTGAGTTTCATTACAAATACTGCAGTGTCAGAAACAACAACAGAGTTTTGCATGACTTAGCCCTTATAGCCTGGCTAACCGCCAGATAACTATTTTTCCTCTGAATTGGACGTAACATCGAAAAAGTTCCAGTTTCTCCTTCAGAGGACAGTACAGATTTAAGTCGATTACATTTGGCTTCTGTAGCCCACCCCGAGAGGCAGCAGCAGCAGGTTTCTCCCGCAGCTCGCAGGGGCTGGGCTCAGTCGCTCCGAGCTCCCTGGCTGCTGGGTTTGTGTCCCACGGGGCCGCCGTGGCTGCAGCCTCTGGTGCCTTTGAGCATCACCTTCTGCTACCACTGGCACTGTGGGGAAAAGGAGGGAGCCAGCCTCCCACAGCTCTTTCTGTGGAGGGACTCCTTGGCTGTCTGTTTTATAACCTGTTAGAGAGTGTCGGAAGTGGAAAATGGATTTCAGGATTTAACGAGAGAAGCTTCTGATGAAAAATGAGACCCAAAAAAAGGATTGAATGCCACCGGTATTTCTGGTCTGACACAAAAATGAGGTCGATTGTGAGGGAGTAAATTAAAGAAAGAAGGAAGTTTAAAGATCCAACAGTAAATATGCTGAAGGTCATGGGACATAACAAGTTAATAAACTCAACTGGATAATTTAATTCAACACAAAGAATATGTCTGTGTGTGCTGTATAGTAGGTAAGAATTTGACATGACAAGATGGGAAGGTTTTGTTATCCTCTTGTCTTGCTGGGATCTGCTTCAATTACGCCAAAGAATGTTACTTCATTCTTGCCCTAATAACACCGTAGAGGAAATTAAATTACTCATATATAACAAAAGTGAACTGATTTTGACATCTCTTCTAGGCAAAACTCCCACTGTGCTAACTCCCAAGCACATTCTCCCTCACTTAAGGTCTCATGCATATGTATGATTATCACTCATAGTAAATATAAGCACTTTGCAAGAACGCAAATTAACTGCAGAATGTAATGGGGGTTGCCAAGGGTCTTTTTTATTGTTGACTGTAACGCAAAGTCTGCAATATGGGTACAATAATGAATGGGTCGTGAGACACACAGAAATAATTCCATCAAAGGGTGCTGTGACATCAGAAACCACAACAGCACAAATGATGTCACTAGAACCCTGAGCTGCTCTGATTGTGTTTTTATTGCATTTCACGTTAAGAGGAGCTTTGGTTTGGCTTGATTTTTTTCTTTATATTTCTGTAACATATCATTTGGTGAAAAGAACAATTAAAGACAGTAGAGCTAAAAAAAAATTTTTTTTCTTTATTTTTTTTTGGCTGACAGACCTTACCATTGGTTTTAACTAGATTAATAATGGCGGGTTGTCTCTAATGTGATTGCTCTTTAATATTTGATTGCATTTTCATTGTATTAGCTGGGTTTAGGGAAGTTTTTTATAGTAAATTTAGCTTCCAGAAATAAACCTCACAACCTTGAAACTAAGGTTGAATCCTTCAAGGCACAGACTATTGCCCAATGATCTGCTCTTCCAGGCTTTCATTAGGAAGGAACTAACACGTCCCAGACAATGTACCATTTAAAACAGGAGAGCTTTATTTTTAAAACCTGTTACTTTTCCCAGCCCCTTCCGAATGCAGCTCTCAACCTTTGTTCTTTTGATAAAACAGCATTTTATCTGACCTTTTTTTCAGACTGATCTTTATTCGGATCCTTCCCCCAGGCCGGCAGTACCTGCATCTTCTGAGCCTGCACGTGCCAAGCCCTGTGCCAGGCGAGCTTTCTGCTGCAGCCAAGTGTTTAGGGTTGATGAGCATTACTTTCATCGCCCCCTAA
Source organism: Anser brachyrhynchus (assembly GCF_964034855.1). Classification (NCBI taxonomy): domain Eukaryota; kingdom Metazoa; phylum Chordata; class Aves; order Anseriformes; family Anatidae; genus Anser; species Anser brachyrhynchus. The sequence goes on along the minus strand of NC_137710.1, from coordinate 6,670,179 downwards.
ACTGTTGACCTGTTCAGCAAGAGCCAGTTTTGAGATAGGTATTCCTGAGCTATTTTCTACAATTTCTGTCTGGAGCCTCAAGTTATTTCTATGAAGTGGGGATGGTGTTTTAGGGGGGGTTTGCTGAGCTTTTTCTTTTAAACTCAGTGAAAGAAACCATAAAGGCTGGGAGAAGAGTTGAGGGGTGGGAAGGCAGAAGAGGCCAGCCGTAGCAGAGGGGAGTGGGACCACCTTTGCCTGCCTTTGCCTAAGGCTTGCAGCACTCTGAGCTGCTGTCCCAGGGAACAAGAGACAAGTCCTCTTTAGACCATGATGGATCTCCCGGTGCACAGGGACATGCTGCCATTGTCAGGCACGTCATTGTTATAAAGGAACAGACCAAGAAAAGAAGGGAGAATATATATTGCAGGCATGGGAGGAGCGGGGAGGCGGAAGGGAGTTGAACTTTCATTGCAAATGGCAACGTCCGCTCCATCCATGATTGAGTAGAGGAGAAAAAATGGAGACAGATGGTCCTGGGGTTAACTTTAACCATGCCTTGCTGCAGTTCAGCATCACAGGCTGTTCTGCGCAGTGAGTCGCATGGGTCAGCTCTCTTGGCGCTGAGAAATTGCATGCGTGAGGAGGCACTGAGCCGGCAGAGAGTGAGCATCGAGGCTCTGCAGAGCCTGCAAATGGGTCAGAGCGGCGTGCTCAGAGCATCACGCAACCAAGGGATAAATGGTTCTGACACAGCTTCCGAATAATAATTCCAAATACCAAGCATTTTAAAAGACATTTACAAAATAAATGAAATATAGAAACTAATAGAGAATGAAAATTGTGCTTATTTTACCCATCATCATTTTTGTTTCTAAAGCAAAATGAGTCTGGCACACAGACAATGGGGAACATAGTGTTTTAATGACACTTACAGCATCCCAGAGGACCATTCAAAGCAACAAAAAAGACCTGATGATGTTCTTAATGACAGCAGATGGTTTCTTCAAGGTGAATAATTTTATTGTTTATTGTCTGCTCTGTATAATGCAAGGAATGACATTTAAGAAACTGCTCAAAGATGTTGTTTCAATGCACAAAGAAAACATTTAGGAGCCAAATTAGCTATACCAGTGACTGTGTCATCACCAGAGCTTTGGGCACATAACAGACGGGGGCTGCAACAGGCCTTGGATGTTCAGAAAACATAAAGTCGGGGTCAGGTTTCTAAGTGCATGTTTTCTACACAGTCTTTGCAATCGACATGCTTAAGATCTAGGAAGAGGAAAAGAAAAATAAAACAACCTCCCCCTAGCTGAATTTTGTAGTTAAGCAGCAGCAGAACGTGTCTGGTTTTAGCAGCTTGATCAGTCACTTCAGTATCGCTCACCATGCTGCTGCTGTGGTGGTATTTTAAACTTGATTGCACACAGCTTAGCTGAAGAAGTGCGTTATAAGGCTAAAAGCACACTAAATACCAAACATAAGGTCTCTTGCAATGAGGTAGTGATTTCACTGTATTTCGTGTTTCAGTGGGTTTTCTGACAATGCCTTTGTGAATGGAGAGTCTGGTGGGGAACTGACTGGTGTACGCTACAATGGCCTCTGCTGAAAGGGGGCCACTGACGTGCGGCCGGTGAATCCTTCAGCTGCACTGAGCTGGAAATGGGGCTGGAGATTCAGATACTGGTAACAAAAGTCAAGGGTTCAGAGGAAATCTCAGCAATGGAATGCTTTTACCTAGCACATGGAAATACAGCCTTTGAGGGGAAATAAAAAGTGTTGTTATAAAACCAGGTTATCTTACGAAGTTTGTGTTACGTGGTTTTTTTGGTGGAGAATGAAATACCATTCAAAAGCTTTCCTTTTACAGTACATTTTTGATCAAAGTTTCCAGATCTGACCAAAAAAACATCATACAAAGCAACAGCACCTAAAAAAATGTCCTTGAATCTTTTGTAAGCTTGTGTTCAACCTTTCGTCTGGACTGAGTATTTTAATGCCTTCATATTGGCCAAACCTTTCACTTTGTTTTCACGTGTTTTTTTTGTTTGTTTATTTATTGTTGGGTTGTTGTTTTTTTTTTTTAATTATTCTTATTATTTGTGTGGGGTTTTTTTGTTTTGTTTTGTTTTGTTTTACATTTCTCCTCTTTATATTCATGTTCTCCCTTCAATTCCTGTCACAGCAAGTATCTGTCACTTCTCCAGAGGAGTGTTAACTCTGAACAGAAATTTGTGTGTGGCGTTTCCCACAGGTAGACTACTTATTGCTCACTAATGCAAACTGTTTGGGGAGTGTGCTTCCTCTGTGCCCCGTCCAAGGCTTTGACCATTTTGTTCTGATTTTGCAGTCGGATTTGAAAAAAAAAAAAAAAAAAAAACACTTTCTGAAGGTAGAAGAAAATAACTGTACAACTTTTTGGTTTGTGTTTGTGTTTTGTTTTGTTTTGTTTTGTTTTGTTTTCCTTCAAGGTTGCTCCTGTAAGGATGGTGAAAAGGTCACAGCAGAAATACTGGAGAAAAGTGTCCAGAGATCACAAGCTGCTTTCAAAGCAACTTTTCCAGGCAAAAAAGATTAAACATAATCGAAGCGAACAACTTTTTTTCTTTTGCCTGAAAGCCCATGTAAAATTTCAGGTCATCTAGCTGGCAGCTGCTCGGCCTTGAGAAGGCTGGCAGGAGACACAAGCCCTTACAGCAGGCCATGCCTTCGCCCAGCAGCTTTCTGCGGCTGCTGGTGTTCCTCGTGGCCTCAGGCTCCGCACCACACCGTTGCAGCAATGCAGTTTGGCAGATACTGAGCGTCCTTGAAGCCCAGTGTTGCTCCTAGGCTGAGATTAACGATAAACCTCCTCTCTTGGCCTGGTATTTCTTAATCACATTTAAAGAAATCCCTCAGGGCGCCCATCTGTCTGCCATGTTTAACACCACAACACCTAGCAGGATCATGCTCCCACAAACTATTCCCTTGTGAAGGTCTTTCTAAGCTGTTTCCCCCTTGTCTCAGTGCTGTTCTGCTGTCCAGAGAGAAGTTCCTCAGCACTTCCACATCATGAGGAGGCAGGAGGACCTGTATTCCCCTGCTTCCTTGCCTTGGGGCCTAGTCACAGCCTGCAGCCCTTAGTGCTGGGTTTCAGATTCACCACCTACATGATGTGAAGCGCAGTGTGGCCATCTCCTAACAGCCCCTCCTTTTACAGCCCCGCCTGTTCTGTGTGATACAGACCTCTTTTCTATCCTTGCACAGTGCACAAGCATGGCTATCAGAGGCCACCAAAATAATCTAGACCTGCCTTTTTTTTCTGTACCTCAATATAAAACAAGATGGAGCCTCTCTAGGAGCAGAAAGCCTGGGCCAAACTGATCTACATGTCCTGGGAGAAACCTGTGATGTGTTTTGTGGAAAAGAACCAGCAGGAAGGCAGAGAAAACATGGGCTTTGGGGTTACTGCTGTGTCAGTTTTACTACTTATGCAGAAGGCCTACAGTGGGGGGGGGGGTTAGTAGCTGGGCGTGAATAAAGAAGCCAGGCGTATGTGGCTCGCTAGTGAAAATAAATTTGGGATTGTGTTAAATTGAATAAGCTTATATATGAAATCTGGAATAGAAGTATCTCACTGTAAGAGTTATGTGCAAATTAAATGATGGCAGAAAGGGGACTTCGAATACAACATCAGGAGACATGGTTATAACGTCCCCCTTCCCACAGCATGGCCCGGGCCTGCAGAGCTGCTGCACTCCTGCCAGGGTGGGCTTTGCTGTTGATTTAAGTGAACGCTGCCCTTCCTTTGCACCTGCCAAGACATGTTTGATTATTTGGTCAGCCTTTTCTTTTTTTTTGAAATTGTGGCCTATGCGTGTTTACTAGTAGAGAGATAAGCAGTCAGAAGTACACTTTAGAGATATAAAAATGCCAACGAGAGAGAAAACTCCTTTCGCATAGTAAGAAGCTGTTATAAGTAGGGCTACTAAGATCAAATCAAAGATAGGAAGTTTTTGGTTTGTGTGTCCGCCTGGTGTGATTTAATAGGCTGGAGAAAGAGCGGCCATGGGCACATGGGTGCATGGCACTGAGTACAGTGGAGGCACAGCCTAGGATCCTGCCACGCTCTGATGGTACAGATTATAAATGATATTCGTCTCCTTGCTTCATTTGACGTACAGAAAAAAGAGAGATCAGTAACAAGCCGAAACACAGAGCGGATGCTAAGGGTGGCTCACAACATGAGCCATTTGTATTGCTGCATCAGAAATAGCCAATTAAACCACAGTTTAAGAAGCATGAGCTTTCTGCATAGCACTGTAATACCAGTTATCTGCCTCAGTGATTTCCAAAGCAATCACAGGCTTCTGGTGATTGCCAAAGAATTTCTCTTGCTTGAAAGTCAGACTTCTGCTAATCTGTCAGTGACTCCTGTGGCACAATGATTGAAGTGATCGGATCAGGTCTGGGCCTTCCTTCATTCATCTTCCAGTGGAACGGGAGCAGGAATGGAGCTGTGGAGCGAGCAGGGACAGTGTCTTGGCTTGTTTATTTGCATCCCAACACTTTTGGGTATGGTGGACACCTCATGTTGAGCTGGGAGCTCGATAGCTGGGCTGCTCACAGGGTGAAGGGGTTTCTCCGTGAGACGTCAGATCCACACTGTCTTCTCCATTGAAGTCCATAGGAAAATGGCAGACAAATTCACTGGACCAGGCAGTGTGAAAAGTGTTTCTGCCAAATTGCACCATAGCTCCTTGTTGCACTTACAGATGTGGAATCATTTTTACGTCTCTACTATCATTACAGTGAGAATCCAGAGAAATAAATGCAGAGTTACTGCATGCTTGGGCAGACCCAGGCCATCAGGCTCTCTGTTTTTTGTGTCCCTGACCAAGATGGGCACCACTGCGAGAGGCGGGAGAAGCAAGGGGCAGAAATGGTGTTCCTGGCCTCCAAATGCTCTTCCCTAGGCTCCCCCTGGGCAGGGCAGGAAGGCAATGTCACCCCAGTGCTAATGGGCTTTCGTAGAAAGCCAGGTACCTCATGGTAAAGATGCTGTATTCTCCCATTGGTCTATGGGACTCAGGGTCCCGTATCACAGGGGTGCGAATGCAGCAGCTTTGCTTTTGGGTCACGTTTGAGACTTGGACCTCGGTTCTTGGCAGACAAGCTAGTACACAGCTCTGTTCACTTGAGAACATATCATCTGGAAAAGCACACGTTGCCTTTATCTTCTTTAACTGTTAAAGCCATTTTCCTAATTGACTTACAACTGTTGTAATGTAGGAGTTTTAACACTATGAATAAAGATTACATATGATTTGATAAGCAGTTCAAAAGCTCAAGGGGCTGACTCACTGCATTTGTTAATTGTGCTCTCTCATTTATCTTTGTGCTTTATTTATTATGATACAGTCCCTGACACCTTAATAAAATTGTTTCAGAAGGAAAAGCTCATTGAAAGCTACTTGAAAAAAAAAAAAAAAAGTACATCACTTATTTAATTAGGTCAATGTGCATGTCCCTGCATGGAGGGCTCTTGCTGTAACCCAGCCGGGGTGCAGGGGCTGCAGAGCTGCCTTGATGTACCCAGCCTGGAGGTCTGAGCCCTACTGCATGAAGCAGCCCGGTGTTTCCTACTGGCAGATCCTCTCAGACAGGATCACAGCTATAAATGGATAATTTAACTCCATTTCTTTAGATCAGTTTCCAGCCTGAAAACCGCTGTCGCAGGGCTATGGTAGTCTGCCTTTAAATGCATGAGCGACTAAATCTTAATGTCCTTCCTTGGAAGGGAAGGGCGCAGGTTTATGCTTTGTTTTCTTCCCCTGGCCAACAGGAGATTACACTGAACTGTAAAGAAGGACCTGGGCTTTAGCCTTGTGTATACATTTTTTAAAGAAGTGGCAAATTAAAAGTAATGACTTGGGCATTGCTTGTTTGCACTTTCAGCTGGCCGTAATAAATCTCTACACCGAACTGTCGGAAGTATTAAATCACTACAGAGAAGCTTGTCCTTGTTCCTCACTGCAGAGACAATAGGATTTTAATAAACAATATCTTTGATTAGGTTCAGCAGAAAAGCCAAGGATAACCAAGTATTTGTATCTGTCAAGGATTCAGCAAGAATCCTTGTAATTCACCTTGACTGCAAAAGCTCCTACAAACACAGCTGAAAATTGATGATAGGCTTTGGTTGCTGGGGAGAGGGGTTTCTCTGGGCGTTCACATGTGCACAGGTGGAAACTCACCTGCATGGTGACAAAGCCTTTTTTATTTCTCTAGTACATTGTAGAAGATACAAAAATATTAATATCCTACCCGAAGTTTGTGATCTGTAAAATGAAAGTGTCTTTCTCAAAATACTGGAAGCCAAACATCGGGACATTAAAGCAGAAGCAGTGTAAGTGATGCTCACAGCTCTCAGGGTCACCCAGAGAGCTGCTACCTGCCAGGGAAAGGCTGCTGGAGGGCTGATGCCTCCCTGGCTGCTGAGCACAAGGGCACTGACCCACTCGGTCTGTGCTCCCCTGACACAACCCCAGCAGGCCACCTCATGCTAATTTTGAATAATGACAAAATAAAAAATAAAAAATAAAAAGTGGGCTGATAGACAGCAGATAGCATGGAGGACCTTGTCCTGCTTTAACGTATGGTAATGTGGTCCTGCTTGGGATGTAGATTAGCACTGGCTGCTGCCCGGGACTCGCTCCTGGTGAAGCAGAGATGCAGCCCCGTGGGCTAGGTGCAGCCTGGGTCTGGCACAAATATTACACTGCAGCTTTTTAACACCATGAAATCTGGGACCATTGAGGCGAGTTACCATGGCATATACTCGGCCTGAGGCTGGCCTCTGACTGGCAAATGAGATGGCACAAAAGTCAGGTGGTTGATGTGAGTCAGCCTGCGTCCTGCAACACGTGGCTTGGCCCTGAAGCCCCCCGCTTGGTCAGCCACCACGTCCAGCTCGTGGTGCCACCACGTCCAGCTCATGGTGCCCCTGGCATCCCGGTGTTCCTGCTCCTAGGCCAGCCCTGCAGCCTCACAGCCTGCTGCACTCACGTGCAGAGTGCTGTGGTGCTGGAAACCCAGCTGCGCTCTGACTTTGTGCCCAACCCCGAAATGGTCCTGAATGTCGCCTATAGGCATTTCCTTAGGGAAATAGCAGCAAGTAGAGAGAGTCTTGCTTGTTTACACACGGTAAGAACTGACTCTGAAGTACACGCAGTCTGTTGACGGTAGTGAGGTGAAAAACTTATTGCTTTTTCTTTCCTTTCATGCAACTGCATAAATCAGTTCATGATTTAAGCAATATATGTCACGCATTGCTACATTCAAAGCCTGTTGCTATCAAGTCCAGAGCCTGACTCTCCAGGGTTGTGTGCAGATGTCAACTACAGGCACACACCATGTACAGCAGTGCCACCCTCCTCCTAAAATAGAAACCTTGTCTTCAATATGATGACTTGAGCATGGGTAAAGGATATGATGCTATCCCAGATAATAAATGCTTATTATGATAAATGGAGTCGTGTTCCTCAGAAGAAGCAGCTCACAAAAAAAATAGCCAGGGAAAATGAGACATGACAAGCTGAACCGGCTTGATGAACAGTAATGATATATAGCCACCAAAAGAGATTTGCAAAATGCACTTTGACTTAATTTTAAAGTTGCTTAATATTCTCATGATATCTGTAAAAGGCTCCAAGACAGACTTTGCACTGGTTTAAACATATTATTATTTATGTTCCAGCCACAGAAAGGGCTGGAGTATGTGACCAGTACTTAAAACGAAAGAAATGCTCAAAAATGAAAGTGAGCAAAGAAAACCGCGAGCTTTTGTTTCAGAATAATGACTGCCCCAATGGGATAATTAATTTCCTTTAGAGCAGCTTGTTATTTTTCAAAGATATTATACTTATGCAGATTTAACTGTAGAAATATTATATTGTAATTTCTCTAGTGTGATGCATTTCTAATTACTCACTGCTCAGAGCATGAAAAGGAAATAAAAGATGAACAGCAAGTTAATTTTTATTTTTAAAACAAAGAAGAAAGATAAGTTAAAAGAAAAAAAAAGAAAAAAAAAGAAAAGCAGACCATCATAACAGGCTGGGAGCGCTGAGGCATCTCACGCACAGGAGCAGCATTAACAGGGGTGCTCCCGGGGGGATGTTACCAAAGGTGAGCTGCAGGCTGGAAAGAGTGCTGCTTTTAATTTTTTTTTCACATTTTCATTTTTATTCACACGAGATACAGCAGGATGAAAGAAGCACAACCTGCAGGCCCTGCCACTAAGATCTAATGTGCCATGCTTCTGTCACCTCTTTCTTGGGAGTCACCCTTAATGTATTATAGACGTTGGATCCCACTTGTCTCCAAAGTTAAGGCGCCGTGGTGTCTGCAGGCTGCCAGCGCCGGGCTGCTGGCTCGGGTGTGCTCCCAGGGCAGGAGCTCGGGCACTGCAGACAACAAACCCACTTGCGCAGGCTGCTATTTCTGTGTCTGTCACAACTCTTCTGTGCGTCTACTGCTTATGCTATACCCTTTAAGTAATCCAATCATCTTCCCAGGCTATGAAACCCCTTTTCTGCCTCATTTTTCCTTGCCTTTCTAAGGCCTTGCGATATAAGGTGCTGAGCAGACATTCAAAGCTCCTGATTCCTCTGCAGCTTGGAGAAATTGTGCTCAGCGCAAACAAATTCTTGAGAGCTTTAATAAATCTGGTGAACGGCTTAGCCGCTGCCTCCTGCCCGAAGCACGCACCTTGGTGCATCCGTCCACGTGAGCTCGGAGCGGTGGGGAGAGCTCTGCACAGCCCAGGTGAGGCTGGAGCCAGTTCCCCCCACAGGGACTGCCAGCAGGTTGGCTCTGCCTTTACAGCTAACCCCTGCAGTGGAAGGAGCAAATCCAGCAAGTCTCACCCTTGGATGTGCCCATGCATATCGCCAGAAAAGGCTTGAGACAGTTGCAGTCCAAACCAGCTCTGAAGCGTCCATCACTCGAGCCAGCGCTGGCTGCCGCTGGGACAGCAATTAGCCACGTGCTGGCTGTCAAGGTGCGATGGGACACTGACAGCTCCCCGCTTCGATGGGGAGCCCCAGCACCTGATTGCCAGGATCTTGGAAAGGAGCTGCACTTTGTGCCAGGCTTTCCAGACCTGCCATGTGGCCTTCACATCATGATCATCAAATGACTCTTTATGGAAACAGTTTTTGTTGCTATTTTTTTTCTTTCAGCCATGCAACCCCTAAAAATACCACTGATGCCAGTGGAGCTTTCCTTAGGTACTTGCACACTTTTTCCCTCCCAGTCTTCTGGTCTTCTCCTGCACTGAGATCCCAGGTGCAGGTACTGAGGATGCTGGGCTAAATGAAAGCATAGTGAACCAGCAAGCCCTGCCAGCTGCTTATCTCATTTCTGACCACTCACCGCTATCCCCCTCTACCACCAGAAAAGAAGATTAAATTGCTGCCCAGTTTCTCTGCCATGTGTCTCAGCACCCCACCGAGCACAGGCACAAACTCGTGTAGCTTCCATCCCCTGCCTGACCTTCAGATTCAAACTTCTCGAACGCAGGGGAGCAGGAAAGGCTGCTTTGTCACAGACAAGCGTTGCCTTCATCTGCAGGGAGCTGAAGGAGATTTCATTAGACATTTTAGACATGCTATTGAGATTTAAACGTTTGATTCAAAACTTCATTGTTTTCCATAAATAAGCCTCAGCTGCCACACAACAGGGAAAATCCTTTATCAGAAACCCTAAGGCTGGTACCACACAAGGCCCCTTTCCCTCTTCCACCAGCAGATAGATAGCTCATCTTAAGGAAAAATAATTCATTTTAATTAAGTTGAGGAATATCTTTAAATTGTGCATGCAAATTGAAATGTATTGTTTCTGATGTATAGGACATCAGGATTATGTTTCACACTGCGGTTTAACTCACTCATCCACGTTACATAGCATGAAGCAGTGGAGACACCATAAGAATACACAGATTTGACCTTGCAGTGTCATACAGCCAGGAGGTGGTGGCAATGTTTGGGTGCCTGCTCGTCAGAATCAGCTGGTGCCTCTTGGGCAAAGACAACTCCCACTGCTAAGCCCAAGCGGGTGGACCAACACGTGGGACCACATTGCTGTGGGAAGCTGGAGGTCAACCATGAACAGACATTAAATGAGGCCAGCTACATTAATGGAGAGATAGGGTAATCAGGGGTTATTAAACAGTGGCTCTGGATACTTGGTTGGAAAAACTTTAATCTGATATTTTTCCAACCGTTCTAATGCTCCTGAGAACTACGTTTAGCAGACTGCTCCACCGCTGTCTGCAGGGTGCTCTCACTGGCTGCCAGAAATATTTCCTAGCTTGAAACAGCCCTGCAGCTCTGACCCTGCAGAAGGCAGGTCCCTGTGGAGTTGCTGCACCCGGCTTGTTTATTGAGGGGCTGCAAATAGGTCAAGGATGTGACCCCTGTACAAAGGCATCTAATTAAACGTACAGCTCCAATAACAATAAATATGCCACGTTAATATGCAGGTCCTGCTGTTCCAAAGATAATAGGATGGCAGTCGGTTGCTGTAGCTACCAAGATAATGGCAAAGAAGCCCAGGCTAGCCCAGGGAAGAAATACCATGGGCAGCCAGTCCCACTCCAGCCATGCTGCAGTCAGCTACCCCAGGCTGTTGCCTTGGCTGTGGATTTACGGGCTGAGTAAATGCAGCTTTTCCCTGGCCATTAACCCTCTCTTGCCTTATTCCTTACTGTTTTGACATCAGTACTATTTCATTCGCATCAACCGATGGCTGTGTGCCCGCGCTGCTAAAGGCTTTGCCGTGCGGTGGGCTGGGAGCTCCCAGCACTGTACCTGGCTGGCCTCCACTGCTGTGCTTTGGTGTGCGCTGGCACAGAGGGGGAGCGGCTGGGGCATCGCACACCCAACCATGGAGCCACCCACTGCTCTAAACCAGCATCCCTGGCTTGTACCCGCAGCATTAAGTCAGTACAGAGAAAAAGCTCATTAGACAGGCTTTTGTCTGTCGATGTGGTCACTGCACATAGCAAGCAATAAAAAAAATAAACCCTTCCCAGGCCTTTTGCTCTGCCTGGGAGCTGGACAAGCTATCTATCAGCGGTGTGCTGGGGCTGCTAGCAGCTGTAGCGTAACACCCACACGAACACAAGTGCATGTGCACACACACACACAGAGTGCTCCCAGACTCCAGCTGTGCAGTTCGACTCCAGACAGACAAATAGACAAAGTTGCCCCAGGTTGCTGTGTAAAACCCAAGCAAATCAGATGCACTACTGTTTTTTTAGATGGTGATGCAAGTTATTGCACTAAAAGCTCGTTTATGGTTCTCAAACTAAAGAACCTGACTTCTCTAGCTGCTCACTTTGCCATCACAGCAATGCCACCAAATCCGGTGGGGGAAGAGCAAAACAAACAAACAAAACAAATAAAAATAAACAAAAGGGCAAAGCAGAACAGACTCCCTCACAAGTTCTTTTTTTTTTTGAATAAAGCTGAAAAGATAAAATAAGATGCCAAGAATTCGTGTTTACAGCAATTGTACCAAGTGTAGGGCATGAAATTGAGCACATCCATACCACCGACAAAAATTAAACAGAAAATTGAATGCCATGATTCAATTCTCACCTAACAACAGCTGTAACAAGGGGAGGAAATGGAATTCTTTTACTCAGTTGTCATGACAATGCATTTTTAAAAAAATATTTGCTGTGCGATAAACCTTCACTGCCTCTGTGTGACCAAGGAGCGCGTGTTTTTGCTGGGCTCCCCACCTCGCTCTCCCTCATCTCCTCCATAACACAGCACCTTCCCTCTGATCAGTCCCAGGCCCTGCCGTCACCCTGCGGCTGTGTGTGATGGCAGCAGCATGAATGGTGCAGGTTTGGATGCAGTTGCTATAACTAGGTTTTGAAAAAGGCACTGCGCTGGGAACTTCTCCAGCTACATCATTATATGTATAATGGGCTAATTGCAATATGATCTTGTATTCCTCTTTGCTCACATTTTTTCATTGCTTATATGCTTGTTAAACAGTGACAAGTATAAATGTTCACAGCAGAAAAATGAAATGCAAACGCTATTGGCATTCCAAAAAACAGTCCTACTGGCCGCGAGTCTCCTCAGCTAACATCGTGCCTTGGTGTGCGAGGAGGAACGCGCTGGGCCCATGGCTTGGGTTGGGTGCATGACTGCAATGACAGCCACTACTAAACACCATTAAGAGTGAAAGTGTTCTAATAAAATGAGACAGAGAATTTAGGAAATGTAATTAAAGTGTAGATAGAATTGATCAGAACACAGTGGATGAAGGCAACTGTGTCAGTCACTGCCAGTGGGAGGAGGCAACTGGCACCAGCTGCCCCGCATGCCTGGCAGAGGCCTGGTGAAGGCCGCAAAGGCAGTGAGGTTGAACGTGGCCTAATAAACTTGTCAGTGTGTGATCTAAATGGCTGTTTGCTGTTATTGCCATCTTTTGCTGTGAAAACAAACAGGAAGGGAGAGAGAAAAAAGCAGTGAATATGAGGAGGCCACAACTAGTGAGGGGCAGAGCAGGCCCCAGCGAGGAGCAGGCAGTGAGGAGTCACCACGCGCAGAGTTCGGCCCAGACGGCGCAGCGGGCACTGCCTCTTCTCCAGTCTGGATTTTGAGGGCATAATGAAGCAAAATGCCTCACAGTTCCATGTTGTGGGCAGAACTCAAGTGAATTGGGGACAAAGCAGCGGCTTTAACACACAGATCCCCAAATCACAGTCCACACAGCCCATTACAGTAGGCACAAGCACTGAGTTGCTCGTGTGAGGGGTGCCTGGTCCTTTGGACACGCTATGGCACAAAGTTCCTCACAAGCACAAGTGTCCATGAGTCTGTGCAGCAGTGCCTGGCTCCCCAGCGCTGCCCAGGCCCCACAGAAGATCAGCAGCTGAGGAGCAGGAGCCAGGCCCCAGGAAGAAGGACGCGGACAAAGGTTGGCATAATGATAATTAGGAACAGCTGGAAAAGGCATTGGCTGTCTCAGCAGATCAACACATTTTAGCAAGGGGATGTTACACACAGGAAAACATGCAGGCTGCAGGTTCAGATACAGAGAAAACAACTGAACTGCTCCCAGCAGATGAACTGCTGCTTGCTGTGGTTTAATCTAAAGCCAGCTTTTGGACAAAACAACCACTAAATGCAAGCAACTGGCTGCCATGCTTTTTCTTCTGAAACCCAAAGGACCACATAAATCCTGCTTGTGCCTGACCTTCCCTGACAGGTAGTGCACTTCCCAGACCTCTTTGGAAGATAAGGACAGGCAGTATGATCAGCCAAAGATGTTCCACAGAGTAGGCTGGAAGTTCAAAATAAAAATTAAGTCAGGACTTACAGAACCAAAAAGCTAAAAATATATTTATCCTTGCCTTTCTCTTAGATGATCTGAAACAACCTACAGGAAAAATAAATAGTTTTATACAGAAATACAGAGTCAGGTACAGTGAGGATGTGCTTGCAGTTTGGCAATAGTCTCCTTTTTTATTTTTTTCTCCTTGCTAAAAATGAGTTGGCAAGAGATGTGATCTGAGAACAAAGCATTTGATTCAGAACTAGGACAGAGTTAATCTGGGAATTCTTTCCAGAAGTAAAGGAAGGAAAAGAAAAAACATGTTACAACAGACAACAGTTATTTCTTCAAGAAGTCTCTCTTTTTGGTAAGCACAAATTACAAGACATGGGAGGCGACTGAGGGGCAATGCTGGAGCAGAGAGGAAGGGCTGCAACCAGAAATTAAGCTGTCACCTCAACAAGACACATGAGGTGTTGAAGGTGGCCTCTCTGTTGCAATGAACTCATGTGTGGCTTGCATGGCACGTGGGGTCCCGTAGTAAGGTCTGGTCCTCTCCTTCCCCACTGAAGCTCTGAAGCTGTGCTCTGAAGGCAACCGTCTCACCCACGTGGAGGAGCTGCTGCTGACAGCCAGCCAAGCTGTTATCAGGTGCTCATTCACAGTATGAGCAGAAGGAGACAGCACCCAGAAAAATACTCTTGCATTAAACAATGTGTTTGTGATGCAGTGTGAGAGGCAGCTGCAGCACAACTGCAGGTGGGGAAGCGCCCAGCTGACATTCCTGCCTACACAGCCATACAAAGGCACCGTGAGCCCCACAATATTGGGGAGCAGGAGCTGGGAGCACCAGTCCGGGGGACCAAGCCTGCAGCCAGAGCCAGCTGAACAGACACGCAAAGGGATGAATAGGATCAGGCTGCATGCGTGCAAGCTCCTATGCTTCGGTAAGGCAAGGTCACCACAAATGTGCTTAGACACAGAACAAGTTGAGTCTCAACATTAAGAGGAAACAATCCATTAAATCTGCCTCTCACTGTCCTCTCATCCCCGCTGCTGATTTGAGCCCACCTCTGCCAGCTTAGTGAGTCAGGCATCAAGGCAGCACAAGGCAACCACTCGTGGTAAGCAAGGACAGCAGATACCTGCAAGCCTGCAATTTGCTAGCCATCAAACATATGCGGATGGCTTGGCAGAGCCAAAATTACAGTGCAAGAAGGAACTGAAGGTTTTACAGGGGAAATTATTATTGTCAGTGTTTTATGGAGAAAATAACCCCACAGAATGTATTTTAAGGTAGTAGTTTAGACAGGAGCATGATAACATCATAAACCATAAGAGGAAAAGTTGAGGCATTCAAAAACATCAGGGGAAAAATGAGAGTGAATTACTGCTGTCTCATCTTTCCTAGTTATTTGTTGTCTTAAATGATATACATGTGTGTTTGCAAATATATTTCTTTAATTCTTTTTAGATAGAGTTTACAAATGGAAGCGCTCACAGTGTCACTGTATTAAAGAATGAAAAGGTGATTGTTCACAAGCAGCAGCTGGGGTGTTCAAGTGAGTGACCCCAGTGCTGCAGGAAAGAGGAGCACGGGCCCCATGGCCAGCTCACCTGGTTGCAGCCAGCAGGAACAGCAGTGTTCCCTGCAAAAGAACACAAGCCTGAAAGTCTAAAACATATTTAAGCAAATTGCTGGGGATTTTCCTCTCTTCTTCAAAAATATGGTCAGGATTCACCACTGTTTTGAGGCTCTAGTACAACATTTTTACTGCACATCACTCACCAAGGTGGAAGCCAATGAATGGAAATGTCTGGTTGATGCAGAGAGAGGCAAAGTGATTTCACCCTTGACTGAACTCTTGCAGCTTTGCAAGGTTTCGCTCTCAAAGCTGAGCTTTGTAATAGGGCCTTCTCAGAGCAGGATAGGGGGCAAAACAGAAGTGGGCATCTCACAGGGATGTGAGAAGCTGTCACCTACACATGGACAAAATGGTTTTGCCACAAAGAACAGATTTCCAGGTGGTGTACAACAGCCTGGATGCTGAGATCAGTGGAGCTATGCTGATTTCCACATCATAAAAATCTGACTATTGAAAAAGTGGGTCTCTGTTAGAGCATCTCCCAGGATATTTTCACGGCAGAACACACCCTTTCCTAGTGAACTCTCAGTGGGTAGCATGAGTTATTTTAATGGCTACAGCAGTTCAGACAAAGCCTCCACCATCTGCTATACATTCTAATTACAAATGCAGGAAATATAATTCACAATCAAATCACATGAAAAAAAAAAAAAAGAAAAAAAAAAGGGCAAGAAAATGAGCAATTAAAATGCACATTCTGCCAGGCAAATCAACCTTCCCTTCCCAGCCAGTGTATCCACTACAGCTCTTGCCTGTTACAGGCAGAGGCTGAATTTGTCCTGGACCATTGGAGACTTCAGCCCTGCTGGTTTCCCTGACAGCAGCCTTCCAGGCTTGATCTTCTCATCTTCCTGGGATGCTCTTCAGCTCCGGTCTGCTGTTGTATTTACTGATGGCTTGCTAACCCTCGGGCTGATTTTTTTTTTCTGAGGGATCAATTTACCTTTCCAATGTACAGACATACCTTTGTTATTCCCTGTTCCCTGCCTCTCTTCTGGGGCTCCCACAGCTCACGCGTCAACAGAAACTTGAGTGTTTCAGGGGAATAAGCAGAGATTGGTGATTGCGCATTTGCCAGAAAGCACCCCAGGCTGAATTCATCTTTGGTGCAGCATTGCTTCACTTAGTAAACTTATCATCCTCTCCATAACATTCATATTGAAATGTGCATTAACATTCAGGCATCATTTATACTCTGTAAGCAATCCAAACCTACAGAGGCCATTTCTTGAATGTTCAAAACTCTAAATCTCCTTCTGGAAACCCAGCCATTGGGAAGGGCTGGAGCTCAGTGCTGGGCCCAGAGCATATAGGGATGCTTGCAGAGCTCTGACAGGAGCTGGGGGAAGCATTTGGCTGCTGTGCCTTGTCCCACGAGATGGAGGACAGACAGCTCTGTCTGTCCATCAGTCACAGATGAATGGGCTTTTTGGCAGTCCAAATGCACATTGTGTCCAGCCCAGGAAATCAGGGTCAGCACCATGCAGCAGCTCAGAGAAGAGCAAAGAAACTTTGCTCAGTTAATTCAAATAAAAACATTGGTCAAGGAATTTAAAGCTCTGTCTCTGGAGTGCCGGCAGACCCTTTTCTTATGGCACATTCCCATTCCTGTGTGGGTGGAACTCCTCTGAGAGCCAGCGCTGCTGTCTCCCTCTGATCTTCCTTCCTGTCAATCCCTGCTCAGAGCCTGTAAAAGTCTCTTTCTCTTTTTGGCAACCTCCATTTTCCATGCTGGGTCTCAAGAGACACACAGCAGGGCTGTTCCCATTATCCCCTGCCTGTACAGCTGCTGTACAACATGGCCAGGGCACAGGACAGCATCAAAGGTCTCATGCACGCACAGAGCTGACTCGTATTGCATCTTTTTGACTTTAAAATTGTGTACCATCTTACCACAGGTTAAGACCTCATAGTTAAGCCTCATCCTACCTGCTCAGTGTTAGCACTCAGAGGCAAACACACAAAAGCAAATTTTCACACCTTCCAGTGCTTCAATTCCTAAATCATTTCTAATTTTCCCACTAAAAGCCTGCTGTGGTAGTCTTCTCCCGCCGGCCTTTTAAAGGTGCTCCCTGCGATCCTCATCAGCAAGTACAGCACGAGGCTCTGATACCACTTCGGAAATGTTTTGAGGCTTCACAAGAGTTTTACAATATCTTGCAGCAAAGTGGCAGATGGGATTCTGGACAAATCAATACGCTAAGTAGAGCCAAGCACTGGATCACTGATCTGAACTGAAAGAATAAATAGTGAATTAAATGAATACAAAAGCACCATCAGTTCTGTAAGGCGAGAGTAGTGGTGCCTTGTTCTGTGAGCTCTCTCGTCCCCAGAATTACAAGACTGCCGTACCATGAGCTCAGCGTGTTACGACAAGGAGACATTTCTCTTCCTGCACCAGCCCCAGCTGCTGTGCCTGAGGAGCAACCGCAGTCCTGGCTGCTGCCGCAGCTGTCACCTCTGCAGCTCCTTGCAAGCTGCTGAGCCTAAGGCGAAACAGCTGGGCTGGACTGAGCACCGGGCAGCTCCCCTGCACGCTGCCAGCACTGTGTCCCCTTCCCTGGCCTGACTCTGCTCTTCTTCGTGAACCAGAAACATAGGAAGTGACATGAAAAGCACAGGATGCATGCAGCAAAATGAGGTGCCTGCAGCCGACCAATTTCACAGTGCATCACTTCAAAGGCAGCTCCCCAGCCTCCTCCCTCCCACAGCAGCGTTTGCCATCAGACATGCAGCAGGCTTCTCTGGCAATTAGCAAACAGGGCTGAGACAATCCACAGCTCCCAAGTGCCACCAGAGCCGCAACAATGCCTTAACAAAAAGCCAAGGGTCACATCCGCATTGCCACAAGTTGAGAACTGGTGGCCAGGAGGTTAACAGGACCATCAGCTGCCACACAGGGGCAAGTGCCGGCTGCCCAGCTACAAAACATGCACCACAAAGCTGCATGTCGCAGAGGGGAGGTCAGCAGGCTTAGGGGTCAGGACCAGCAGCCACAGCCGTGCACCAAGTTCAGGGGCACCAGTGACCCTCCAGAACCCTCAACCGTACAGCTGTAACCTTAACCAGGACCAGCAGAGACACCACGCTGGATGTGGCTTTTCCTCAAGAAAGGCAAAGAGCTCCTCGCAGAGGAGAAGCGATCTGTCCTTCCCGTTTTCTTAATGGTCCCAGGGAACTGACCCTGTTTTCAGGGAAAGTCAAAGCCTTTTTTTCTTTTTCTTCCTTTTTGTATTTTTTATTTTAACTATTTAGGGATTATGAAAGCCAAAGGACATACAACATGTTACAAATTCAAAAGAGATTTTTTAAGTGCCAAACAGCAGCTGAACTGTAGTTATGGTTATTATACAAAAACAGACATAAAACTATAATGTGGATCAACACATTTTATCACAGTCATTCAGCGATATGCCAAGTTCATGCAGCTCAGCTATTACCTTTCTACAGCTCTGAAAGATTTACCATAGTTTCAGCTTAATCTGGAATTTTATTATGTAGTTATTTTAATCTCACTTTTTTAATGGGACTCCAAGCAGTGATAAAATAAAGTGAGATCATATTTAGATACAACAGTGATGAATACTGTTCGAAACACCTAAAAGAGGCACGGAATCCATCTATCTGCTCTGTTTTGCTGTACTCGGTAGACAACCGTCAAGAGAGCCTTTATGATGTAGTGTACGAGTGATAAAGGGGTAGTTCCTACTGGGTGTCTGGGATGAGTGTTTAATTGGATGTTCCCTTTCCTCGTTATTTATCCGCTTGAGATCTCTCACCCTTCACTGGTTTGAAAGCCAGAAAGGGCCATGAGACCATCCCCTTTGAGCCTATGGCTGAAGGCCAGGCACTACCCTGACTTTACAAACTCCTCTGCACATTTCTCTGAGGTGAAGTACTCACTCAGGCAGGACAAACCTCCTGCACCGTGAGCTCCCACTCCCCGTATTTCGCCCCCGACACTGAAGGGAGGCTTCGGTTCCTCCGCGGTAGCCGCGCAGGGCCTGCGGCCTGGGGGAGCAGGCCAAGGCCAAGCCCCGTGCAGCTCTGGGCCGGAGCAGGCCCTGTCCCACCCAGCCCTTGTTTTCTCTTTGGCACTGCTCCCTGCCTGTTCCAGGGCCTCCCTTTACCCCCTCCTCTTCCCCTTGGCTGTTACTGCACGAAGGACTACTTTGGGGACTCATCAGCAAGGCTCTTGTCTCTATTGCTGCCACCCCTTGAAAGGCCGAAGCCTGTCCCAGTCAGGAAAGCAGTCTGCAATGTGGATGAGCAGAGCTTGCCGGCCAGCAGCATCCCTCGTTCCTTCCTACGACTGCTCTCCCATCCCTTCTCACCACACTGGGGTCAGTGTGTCTCTAGGAACAATAACCTGGCAGGGGCATCCTATACCAGCAAATTTCCAGAGAGCCAATTCTCCCTGGCCCCTTCAAACATCAAGTGCTATCTCAGACCAAATTACCTCACCGGTCCCTGCACCACCATGACGAGACACTAAGCTGATATTGCAAGGACACTCCACCACTTTTCTGTCTGATCCCTGTCTTTTAGTTTCAAACAGGAGATTTTTAATCTGTTTTTCTCCATGATAGCGCATGCTGCTGGCTTTTTAAAGCAGACATTTTTCCACAGTCTTGTAACTAGGAGATAAGAGACCAGCAGCAGATAAAACTACCGAATAGCAGTTGCCTGCTGCCGCGACTGTACAGAACAGCAAAGGCAGCAGTCCCCGTGAAACAAAAGGATGAGCACAGGGGAGGGCAGGCAGGAGAGACCCCTCTGACTGCTCTCTGGGGTCGTGGTGCTGCATGCAGAGCCATGCAGGATGGCTCCCAGCTCGGCAGGCTGCAGAGCAGCCACGCTGACCGCTGAGGATCAGCTCACCCTCCTCCCCAACACCTCTTGCTCTGGTGACACCAGTAACAGGCGACCAGAACCACAGCCCCCAGGCATGTTTCCAATGACAGCAGCACCCTGGAAGACCCAGGGCTGCAGCCACCTACTCTTTGACACAGAGGATGGGAAGGATTTTTTTGCTGTGGAAAATGATCCCTGCTGTATGAAAGTATTACATTTATTTCATGAGTATGAAATAAAAAGTTTTATGTAAATTCAGGCCATAAATCTGTGGGTAAGCTGAAAGAGGATGAAAGGCCTCATCAATATTTATACTCAGTTCCTCAAAGATAACAGCAGTTCATTTACTAAATATCTTTGAGAAACTAAGCCTTCAGTCAGATGTGGTCAAGAGGAAACATTTTAGCCAGGCAGGATGCTTCAGGAATCACCTTAACAAGGAAAAGCTTCACAGGAGAGGACTGTATTTCTGGAAGCTGCACACTATCACTTCACACACAATGCAGGGAGCACAGGAAGCCAGGCCCTGGGACAAGCAGAGTCTGTCTGCAGAGCTGCTCCAGCTCCTGTTGGCTTCACCGAGGCTTGGAGCAATCCCATGGAGCACATTAGGTTGTCGAGTGGTCAGACACCCTGCAGGCGCATATCAAACAAAAATCACCACACGCTGGCCCACGGATCCAGCCAGACACAGCTAATTGGAGCCGCTCTGCGAGGCTCCATGGCAGAGCCCCATGGCACAGGCTGCAGAACCAGCAGCAGTCGCTGCCGACATGCCCGCTGCCTGCCTGCAGCCCCCAGGGCTGGCACGGGGGGGTTCATTTACTGTCTGCATCCCTGCTTGGGGAGGTGCCTGCGATAACAGGCAGAGACCTGCCTCTTCACCACCTCCAGCAGATGGGACTGAAGGCCTTCCACTTGGGAACTGCAGTTCTTTGTCATCGAGCCTCTGTTTCCAATACCGCAGCATGTGGTATCTCCTGTCTCCTGCAGTGATAACTAAAACATAAATCCTCACTCTCCCAATCTGCAGGAAATTGATTTAGGCAAAAGGCAGGTGATGATTCATTCTCTTGCTGTCTTGGAGCCCAGCACTCTTTCCCCAAGAGCAGCACAAGACTGCACCTTGCCACCCACCTAAATATTTGATAAAAGTTAAATACAACTAGCTGTGATTGATGTTTCTCCTCACATAAGCTCTCCAGCCACAATCTGGATAATGTGTAACATCATTAAAGCATCAATTATCTTCAGTGCAAGTGAAGCTACATTAGCAGGATTGAGTCTGTTCATTTTGATAAGGTTTTCCCTGTTCGTTTATCAACACAATGGGGATACCAGCAGGCCAGGGAGCCGGCAGGGTTTAACTCTGTTAGGATGGAGTTGACACTTGCATCCTCTGTGCATGCACCATCAACAAGAGCATCCTGATTGTCAGGGTTTATTTCTCAGGCAGGTTGGCACTACAGCCTGTGAAGAACCAGTGCTCATCTCTGGCAGATATCCTCCAGCTATAAAACACCGAGTGAGCTCCCTGGCTCCCTGCGGTGTGCTGGTGCCTGACCGATAGCGCTCCAGATACCCAAGCAAAGGGGCCAGAGCCATCAGGTTCGCTGCTGAGCAGCTGATGTTCCCAAACAGCTCAAGTTTTGCTCCTCTCATGTGGATGCAGGATGGTGGCTTGGAAAATTACAGGCAAGCAAGACAGCAACCTCTGAAGCTGGCCATCCACTAAGCCAGCTGCCTTTCACCAGCTCTGAAGTTTCCCTCTGTTGTTCCTCTCTTTTGACTCTAATCAAGAGCTGCAGTTCTCTCTCCTTTTAGCGATGCAAGCATGGCCTTGACAGGGCTAAGAAACTGCAGAAAAGCAATTCCTTTTCTTAATAGACCTAAAATTTCCTTCATAAACTACACTCAGATAGACTCTTGGCTTATTAATAGCAGTAAATCTCCAAGTCCAATAGACTTCAGTTAATGAATATTGATTATGATAGTGCTGGAAAAGGCTGGTGTCAGTCGAACTGATATCCTATAGTCCCTCTTTGTCTGAGCAGGGCTGTAAATTACACAAGAGCTCATTTGTTTTTCAAAACTAGGCAGTGGAAAACGTGGTTATGGCTGTGCTGCAGCTTTCACTAACCCAGTGCTAGGAAACCACCTTAATGCTAATAGCAGCTGGTCGGTAAGGCCAAGCATTTCTTACTGGGTGTTTGTTGGTGTGCTTTTTTTTTGAAGTTGTTGGCTTTTTTTTCTGAGCACTTGGGAGCCTGTGGGTCTACCCCTACAGAGCTAAAACAGGATTTATCAGGATGAGAGGAGGGAGGCAGCCGCTGACCCTCCAGGCCACATGTAGCTCTGAGGAGCAGAGATGGACTCCCAGGTGGGTAAGAGGGCAGGCAGGGGGTTCCTCTTAGACAGTGCCTAACACCTACTGGAGATGCCTGAACATATAGCGTGAAGTGCTATTTTACAGACAGACCTAATTTCTTAGAGGGCCAGCCTGCAACCAAGTGTTTTTACATCCCACAGCACCGGAGGAGGACAGGCACTAACGCCGACTGCCCCCAAGCAGACATCCATCCCTGCACTTGGGCAAGCCTGCCCCAGGCCTCCAGCTGGCATTTGCACTTTTCCATCTATTTACAGATGTAGATGCATGCTTCCCTCTATCCCCCCAGTGAATATCTTAAAAGTAAAAATCTAAGCTGATTAACGCAAACGCCATGGTCACACAGACCTTTAACTCACAAGATAAATCTCATCGTGCTCTTGATGAGCAGCTCTATCTTTTACCTTCAGGCTGGGATGACTTTGAACAGCTTTTAAATGAATGAAAGCTCAGGAAAATAAACCAAGGGCAGTCCATTGCAACCCAGAGACCTTATCGCTATCCTCTGGTGGGGGAATGAGGCAGTAACAGGGATGGGGAGGGGGCAGACTATGTCAGTATTTTCATAAAAATAGACTTTATGCTTACTGAAATAACCCAACAGCAACAAAAACAAAACAAACCACAACAGCCCTCCCCATGTCTGATAAAAATCAAATAATAACAGGAGTGACTTATGCGCTCTATGCCTGGTACTTCAATCTGGCCTTCTAGTTAATACACACCATGATTAAAGCATCTATAATCTGCAGTCTGCGGAGACCTGTAGAGCAGCAGCAGCAGCGGGTGTGCAGCCTGATAAGGGTTGTTCACTCAGTGCAGATGAAACTTTTAATATTTATAACTGCTGATTTTTTTCTTGATGCCTCCTATTGAAGGGAAGAGGGTGAAAGTTTAAAGATAAAAGCTTGATGAAAGACCAGGTGGAATGTTTTTCCAAGGGCAGGCAGGGGCTCAAAGCTATCTCCACCTACGAGCAGGTTTAAGGATGCTGCTTAGGCAAGCACAGCATCAGAGATTGGGGGTGAAGTCTTGGGAAGACCTTTGAGGCTCCTCGAAAGAGCACCCAGGCTTTAAGCTAGAAACTCCCATGAGCAAGGACTGTGATTCCTGCCTGCACGGCAGCGAGCACAGTGGGGCTGTACCTGGGACTGCTAGGCGTCACCACAAAATACTTAAACCGCACCAGGCTAGTTGCACAAACTTTAAATAAAAGTGCTAATGGCATTTCTAATTCAGCACTGGGGTATGCTGATAGATCTGAAAACACATCGTGTTAGCCTAACCCTCCATCTCAACATCAGTGGAAGCTTTGACAGCCAACATGCACGGCACTGGGAATGCATGAAGGAAAAATAAATCACATCATACTCCTACCAAGTGTCTGCTCACCGCAGTACAGTACACAGGATCCACAGCTGGTGAAATGTTAAAGATGCAGGTGCCTTCCCTGTCCTCCTCCTGGGAAAGAGCAAAACCTCGCGTTTCCAGTAGCAGCCCTGCTCCAAGTGTATTGAAAACATTTCAGTCTGTGGGCATTTGGTCCCAAAGACACAAGGCTCCGCCAGGCTTTGCCCACAAGGCAGCAGCAGGCCCTAATCACAAGCCAGAAGCTGCTGCTCTCCACTAGTCCCCAGCAAATCAGTCAGCCTCGTGTGTCGGATACCCTTGCTTGTCCCAGGAACACCCCAGTTAACAGACGCACACAGGTTCTGCAGCCCTTAGTATGCCACACTGCTCAGAGGCTGTGCTCACCCTCCTTCCAGGTATGGGAAGCCAAGGAAACTCCCTCATTTTCAGCATCACGAGACCTTGACTACCCCCTGCCCACATGGTTTAATATTTGTGTATTAAAAGGATCTTAACACTCCCAGAGTGTCAATACCGTGAAAGATATGAATGACATCGCCCATCAACAATTTCAGACAGACATACCCGAGCAAAACAAAAAGACGCAGAGAAAGGTGTTCAATAAAAATGTATTTCCACAGTACGTGATTTCATTTGAGGGAGACACATTGTAGAACTGAAACACGAGGCTTGGGTGAACATGAGCTGAGGCACGGCGAGCTGTAAGTTATCATCTCAGCCACTCTGCCTTCCTACCACAGATAGCAGAAAAGAAAGGGGAAATGCAGGCTGGCCAGTGAGGAGGCAGTCTTGCTTCTTCACAAGAGAACAAACAGATTTCTTTTAAAAAGATCCTCAAAGCACCTCACCTAAATTCAAAAGTACCAGAGAAAAGAGGTAGAATTCTACATTCTGAGGACACGTCCATCGTTTGGATAGCATGAAGAAAACGTAACACAGTGGCTCTAAGGTAGCTGCAGTTTTTCTTGATCTAAACAATTTGTCTGCCAGAAATTAACTTTCTTAGTCTCTACTTTATGAACTGTATTTTTTTCCTCCACAAAATATGATTTCAAAACATTGTAAGCAGAGCTGAAGTCTAATGAGACAACATTAAGCTGGTGAAAATAATTAGAAAGAGTCCTGAGTGAGTGCATCTGCATTCTTAACAAGGAATTTATCTCAAACCAAGGCAGAGCACTTAACACCTTGGAAAACCCTATCAGAAGGAATTTCTGCATGACTTCTGGAACTGTATGAGAAATCCAAATTAACAAAGCCACCTAGTATCAGTGGGCTAGCTAAAACTTAATTAGGACCTGCATACACACTGGCCACAGCTCCCGCAACGCTTGCAGGTTACAAGCGAAACTGCATTAAGCTGCTTATCATTCTGAAGCAAAAATCAAGGATTAGACATACTTTGCACTGCACATCAGTCGGCCTCCCTAGCTACAGTAGTCACCAAGATTATGTTTATTTCCAAAGCTCATGAGCATTTTGAATTAAGCAACTTTACAGCATGAGATGGACGTACATGAAGGCACATTAGCAACATGACATACATGGAATTACAGAGCATCATCTGTAAGTTGTTTCTGACAAACCTAAGCTTTCAATGCCTCAAACATGGGTTAGCACATGGAAGCTAAACATTTCTCCGAAAAAGTGAATTTTAAAAAATATATAAAAATTTATAATTAGACTATGATCAGGTGTTGTACTGAGGTCAACTGCTACAAACAAGTTGTCTGCTCTTGTATAAAACTAACACATCTGAAAAATAAAACCAGTATTTGGAAACCACACTTCCCCTCAGTCCCCCAAATGGCAGCAAGGTGGTCTGTCGACACAGTCACTGATCACAGCCAGTACCAGCATCTCTGTAGAAAGGGGCTTCAATTCCAACAATGAACAGGTCCAGAAAACCTTGCTCCGAGGGAAAATCCCTCCCAGATATCAGGCAGCAGTATGTAAGCTTGAGAAATGAGAAACAAAGGAAAGTCCATCCATGGATAATGGCAAAGGTCACTGAAGAAGGCCGCACCTTTCTCGGGCAGTCCAGCTTTCGCCACTTTGAGATATTTCAAAGGCAGAAGTGTCGAGCCCCGCAGGTGAGCTTTGTGCATGTCCCTAAGATCAGTCGGTTGACGCAGATAAATACGATAAGAGATCACGTCAATCTAAACTGAAGTGCTCGGCAAAAATATCATTTTTCTTCCCAAACAAACCTCGTACTTGCTCAAACTCCAGGGGCACAATAGCAGCTGATTTCTTTACTTCTTTATCAAAAAGCTAAAGAAAGAGAAGATATTAGCAAAAATTCAGTACAAGCTCTTCACCCTTGCCAATACCAGTGCTCACTCTAACATCTTAGAAGGTACAGCAACAAACCTTTTATTTAAAAGCGAGTCCTGCCATCATTGCTACCTCATGCTCCACCATTAAACAGATGTTTTCCCTTTTTCTCAGGCTCTGGGTAACCAAAAGCCAGCCTAGCTCCCTCCCCACGAAGGCCGATGAACAGGGCATGGCTACTGCATTCAGGAAGCAGTCTCCCTTCCTCTTACTACAATCACTCACAAAGGCCCAGCAACACTACCTCAGAAGCTGAGAGCTCCAAGAGCCCTGATATGTCATCCTCTATTTCAGACAGCGACTGGTTCAGGATAGCAGCTGCCTGGGCCACATCTGGGTAATAATGGTTTTGTAGAGCCTGCAGAAGCAACACAAACAGGAGATGGTTTAATGAGAATGGGGTAACACAAATCCATCTGGCTTCCCACACAGGTATCTAACCCTTTGGTAGTCAGCAAATATCAAGCTCAGACAAAAGAGGCAAGTTTACTGTACTGTGTTACTACAGAGCTTCAAGAAATTCCCATTTTAGCCACGCTTCAAACACAACTAAAGGCCCCTTTCCCCTGGTTTATGTCCAGCTCCAGACAGATGGATTCCTCCACAGACCATGCCTACAACACATACCCCAATTTTGCCACCTCCCATAACCCTAATGCTGCATCTGGGCTTCCTGCTCCCAAGCAACATTCTTCTTGCTGCTTCAGACCCTCACGCAAAACCCCTGTAACATTTAAATGGGAAGTGATAATCCTGCCATTAAGGTTTAGAGTCAGCAGCAGCAATTTAACCGATTTCAGCCTTCACACGCCATCCTACAAATGATCCAGGTGAAAGGTGAACATTATAATCTTCTCTAGCATTTTTAAAGCCATTTCTACAGGATGACCTAGGTGTACCCAATTAATTTCCATCAATGCTCAGTAAGTTCCTCTCTCCCCTCCAAAGGAAATAAAAAGCCTTATACATTTGCAGCTATTAAGTCTTGTTTCAGCTGTTAACCGCACGCTTTTCAGCTGCATGGTCAGATGTGCACTCACAAGTCACCTATTAATTAGCACATACTAGTTCTCATGTGTGTGAAATCCTTTGCCTCTTATGCAAAGATAGAAAAGGATGCAGAGTAAAAGAGTAGCCAGAAGTCATCTCATTTGCAAGATGTGTGTCAGCAGGTTCTTATAAGTGTTACTGCTGACTGCCAAGGTGTCATGAAAAAACAACAAGGGGGGAAGAAGCCCACACCATACACAGATGTGCCCCGTTAGCTGACATACCTGAAGCTCCCAGAGGGAGCTCTCCAAAGCCCTGCTCTCAGATGGTTCCTCCTGTTCCATAATATATGGATCTTCTGACAAATCTAAGGAAAAAAATACAGAGCTAAATACCTCCTGCGTGATGCCCATAATGCCAAAGCGAACACAGAGACCCAGAGCAGTGCTGCACCTTCCCAACACATTTAGCATCCAGGAACACGCTGACACACCACAGTACGACCTAAGTATCACTGTTTGCAGCACTACAGAATCGTAGTACTTCAAAGGGCACAAAGAACTGGAATGGTCTGAAGCAAGGGCATCTCAGGCAACCTTGATCCGCCACTACCGTCATTCAACACTGGTCAATTAAACCACAGACAGAGGAAGAAAAACTCAGGAGATTGCTGAGGCCCCAGCAGGACTGCCTACACAAAAAACCCTACAGACTGAAACTGAAGAGGTCTCTGGTTTCTGCATTCGGTCTCGTTTCCCATTTCTTTATTATAGCCTTGAAGTGAACAAGACAAGCTCAGAGCCCAAAAACTCCCCCACCCACCTTGCCCCTTACCTGCCGGCCCGTTAGGTCTGTGCACTAGCACTTTGCACGCGGGGTGCCTCCGGAAGAGATTACAGATGAAGGGAATGACCATGAGCAGAGCCTCAGGGGGAGCAGTGAGGGCCAGCCGGGAGAGGCGCTTTATAAAGGCTGCTACCAGGTACGCCGGCAGGTGGCTGTTGGAAGGGAAACAGAAGAAACCAGCATGGACAAGTCCCAGCAAGCAAGCCAGCAGACTCATCAACCCAAACTGCATGTCAAGCTAAGGATCGGTGGGATTCTTCAGCTTTTTGGACTATGGAGTGAAGCAAAGCAGGAATATAGGGTCTCGAGTGCTGTCTGGAACAAACCTGAGGGCATTTCCATTCAGTGCATGAGTAATCTCTAATCATTTTGTGATTCAATCCAGATGCATGGCAACACTCCAAACGCTTGCTGTATCCAAGCACAGCCCTTGTCCACAGTCATTCACACTGCAATCTTTATTCAGTCATTTTACAAACTTCTGAGCGCTTGGCCAGGCAACCTTAATTATATTCTTCTAATGCAGCTTTGTGGGTTTAATTAATACACGTGCCATGGTGTAAAATTTAATACTTCCAGGACTAAAGCAAGCAGTGCAGCTGCTAATGGGAACATAAAGCTGCTGTAACATAAATGTGCAGGATAGCTCTCTTTTATGGTAAAAATGCAAATTTCTAACAGCAATCAGCCCATCCAGGCACTTTCTTCAGGTCAGAAGATCTGGGATGAAAGCTGACAATTTTCAGCCACTCAGCCTTCAGCCCCAGGGCTCACTACACCTGCAAGGCTCAGCGAAGTCACCCCAAGGTACAACATCTGTCACATCTTGTTACTCTCTCCAAAGTACAGTATGAATACAAGTGCGGTTGATATTAATGCCTGGTGCTGAACTGTAAAGCGTTTTTCTTGGTTTTATTTTATAACATATGATGGCAACTATACGACCAGCTGCTTATCTAGTTTCTCTCCTGTGCACAATGAATTGACAGCATCAAGACAGACTGTCAAACACTTTATATTTCAATGTTATATGTCTGCAAAAGGTCATCAATTTATCAACAGCTTTATGATACCACATCTATAAAAAGCCTGCAAATGTTACTTTTCCATATTCATAAAGATGGAGAGAAAAATCATCACTTTCAGCCAAGCTGGAATACAGATCAAAATACATCCATAATGATTTGCAGATCAAACTCAGATAACTAACTGCATTTTTACTTTTTACTTTCTGGAACTAGGTGGATGTGTGGCAAATCTTCAAAAAAAGTGCCTGAAAAATTACACAACACTCTTGGATTCAGTTTTCTCAATATGAAAAAGAATTTAATTCAGCGGGCACACTGAATACATTAAATCCAGATGCGGGGGAGTGTTCAAGAACAAACGCTAGCCAACAGAAAAGCAGGAGTAAAATATGTGAACGTATATAACAAAGTTGTTACTTACGATGAAGACAAAAACAGATCAAGCAAATGGAAAAAGCGGGCTCGGTACTTCACGTGATATATAGAAGGGTCTAAAAGACTGTACAGCTTTTTGTAAAAGTCAGGATATTCTCTGTTAAAAAGGCAAAAAGAAAAAAGTCAACATCCTTTGCTGATTAGTGACATACAATGGGACTACACTGAGTCTAAATGTTTTTTCTGTGCTTTCATGATAAACTGCTCCAGGCCACTGCTGTGCTGTGGGGGCATGTTTAGCTTTCTTCGGTTTGTCTCCAGAACCACCACTTGAAATCAGGTTGTAAGGTGAATTTCTGGCATTTGCAGTGCCTAGCCATCCTGGAGATGTGAAGCTATGTCCACTAACTGCAAGTGGTACAGGATCCAGTGAAAGGCACACCAAAGACTACAGTTTCACTGTGTAATCAGATCAGTGGAAATCAATTTTCAAGTGCTGAGCAACCACAGTCTGGAGAAGAGGATATTTAGGCTCAGCTGAAAAAAAAAAAGTCAGACTATCAAAACAGCTCAGCATCTAAATAGCTGAGCCTCTCGTGCAGGGTTTGGCTTTCTTGTGGGGGAATGTTAAAGCCTGAAGATGTGGAGAATTGTTTTCAGTCTCTTCTGCATAAGATAAAAATACAAAACCCATGGCCCTTTAAACAATATGCTCTTTTTACTTACAGATTATGCTGATGAATCAAAATAAATAATCCATTTAAGGCTAGAAGACTAATTGCTCCACCTGTAAGAAAGCAGGCAGATATCAGCACAATATAGTCAATCAATAAATAAATTTATCAGCTGCAACTTTTTTCTATTACAAAACCTTCCCAGAAGGAACACAAAACTAAGAGTACTTAAAATTAGAGCCAGCATGATAGCTGTCAGGTGAGACAAGCTCACCTAAAACCTTCCGAAGGCTCACAATTTACTTGCAAAGATTAAGCTGTAGATTAGAAGAACAGAGAGACAAAGATACTGCTCTAATCCCCTGAGAAAGCCACACCAGGAAGGCAAAGTTCTCCTCAGAAACACCATTTCTGTAGGAAACTGCACGTCCTGTGTCTGGATACAGGCCAGGTATCAGCAGTGCTGTGTTTAAAAGAAATCACTCCAGTACTCAACACTTTTCAGGTCCTTAAATATAATTTTCCTAACACACAAGGAGCAATGACACAGACAAATGCAGGTAACATCTCACTTTGGGAGGACAATACATTTCAGCCTAGTTTCTTAGCTTCGTTCCAGCCAAAGCACATCTACTTCATCCAGGCTGTGGTGTTGTGTCCAGCAGCCCTTTCAAATCTGTATGTACCACGCTGCAGAGCCCCACAAAGCATAAAAAGACGATTTTCACTCACCTATGCCATAGGCCACCGTCAAGAAGTCTATC
Source organism: Anser brachyrhynchus (assembly GCF_964034855.1). Classification (NCBI taxonomy): domain Eukaryota; kingdom Metazoa; phylum Chordata; class Aves; order Anseriformes; family Anatidae; genus Anser; species Anser brachyrhynchus. Next base: position 6,639,582 of record NC_137710.1, on the reverse strand, counting down.
ATGAGAGTGGGTTCGTTCATGTAAGGAAGGATGGAATCATGCAAAATGACAAGAACTTTTTTGTAAAGGCCAGCGGGTAGCTGTGAAGGACAAAACAATAGAGTCAAACAACCTTTGCAAGGAGAACTCCAAGAGCAACAGCAACACACGGCTCAGAAAGGCAACACACAAGCAAAAGTGAACGTGCAAGGACAGAACAGAATGGCTTGTGGCAACAGTTCCCAAATGGGAGAGTTTACAGGTGACATCTGACAATTAGGTTCATTCCGAGAAGCGGGTCCTCACAACTAAACTGTCATCACAGCTCAGAGAAAAAAGTGTGCATGGGGGGAAATTACTAGCAAAAAGGCTGGGGAACCTTCAACTTGTAAACACAAGTTGTTATGCTGCAGGTCACTCCTTATGGGCAGATTTGTTTAAAGAGGAGAAAAAGGCTGAGAGTAAGAAGAAAGAGACCGTACATGGGGCCATGTTTCTTTGGCAGGAGAGCAATCCAGCAGAGATGGTGGCTGGGCTGCTCTCATCTAATGCTGAAACCATAGTGAGGTCCTACCAGGAGCTCCAGGCAAGGAGCCTCTAAGGATTAGCAACTGGAAAACAATACGGATCAGTGACAGAAGTAACACTCACTTTGTGCTTCAGGAAACTGAGCCACATTCTTTCAAACGCCTGCTTGTGTGCCTGAAAACAGAATCGCAAACAGTGAGTTAAATACCCTGGTGTAGGTAAAGCTCTGTTTTCAGTAGATGAAAGTTCAACTCTGAAGCACCAAATGAACAGTTACCTGCAGCTTCGATACTTTCCATTCCTCTCGGTTATCTAAGAAGAAAGGCAAAAAGAGACACGGAACTTGAAATGGATGTTTAAAAAAATGATTCTTGTTTTACTTAGTCCTTTGAAAGTTCTCACCTTAGTTATTACAAATACCCACCTAAGACTGAATGAATATTAGTCCACTTAGATAGAGGACTCAACTTATTTATAAGTAAATTTGCATTCTATTAGTCAAACCATTCCCTAAGCATAATTGGACGTACTAGAATTAAATGACATTTTTCTCCTCCTCCTTCAGTCTAATACAAAAATACTAAGAAAAAGCCTTCATAAAATTTAGTTCCTCTGAATTTAGCAGAGTGAAGACCATGAATGTTCCTATGAGTTATTAAAACCGTATGTTTGAGTTTCCGATTTTCCAATACCAAATGGGCTGGGGCACATCAGAACTCAGTTAAAAATGTTCCTACTCCAACTCAAAAACATCGCTATCAGCTCCAGAAACAGGCCTTTTCTCTACACTAGGAACACTCCTTTTCCAGTCATTAGGACAAGACTAGGAACAAGAGGAAAAGGTAATATTCCCCAAACCAGGGTATCTAAAAGCTTGCTATGAATTCCTTGTATTGATAAAAAGCTGGTGACAGACCCCACCATAAACCAGGGAACATGGATTTTGTAATACTGTTTAGAGTCTCTGTGATCACATAAGCAGGGATTTTTCATTAGCAAACTCTAGCAAAGTCTTTACACAACAAAAATCTTAAACGTGATTTTCCTTTTCATATGCAGATCGTCACGTGGAGTTTACTAACCTTGTTTCACCATAAATTTGACCAAGTCACGCTCTTTGTTTGGCATGTTAATGGGTGAAATGAGGGAAAATATGTTCTGCTGGTAAAATGGCAGAGGCCTCTAAGAAAAAAAGCAGAGAATCAAACATGAAGTAAGGTCCACAAAAGATGGTAGGTCACACTGGACTTCCACAGTGTCCTATTTCCCAAGCATGGAATATATTTAGGAAAGAAAATGGAAAAGAAAAACGCTGATGCATGAACTAGAACTACATACCAGCTCTCCATTTTTGCCCTGTCCTGGAATATTACTCATTTGAGTAACCTTCAGACATGACTTATGTCTGAACTAACGCTGGTTTAACAAAACAGGTGGATTGGACTAAAGAAAAAAGACCCTTCTCCAGCACCAAAGAAAGAATAAAACTAAATACTCTGTGCCACTCGAGCTACAGAGATTTGGGTAAAACAGAAGCTAGAGCCCAGACCAGGAGGTTTTGCAAGAACAACATATCTATCTTGAACGACCTCCAATTTTAGACTGAAAACTGTCTTATGCATAGTTGACATACCTTGAAAGCACAAAAAAATCAGTGCCTTCAAATGGGCACGCTTACTCCTGCTTCCGAAGTCTTCCCATATACCAGTAGTCCCTCCCTGCTTCGCACACAAGGTACGAGCTTCAGAGCAAGTGTTCATCCAGACCCACCCCAAGAGTAAGGTTGGGGTCCTTACCTCTTTTGTCTTCTGCATGACTTGCCCAATACTCTCGGTGACGGCCTTCATGACAAAGTACCGAATGTCGTCGTACTCCATGTACTCTTGGAAGCGAGAGATCAGGAGCGATGCATCCTCGTTTAAGGGAATTAAGCCATCAACAACCACCTAGCAAGAGGTTTATAAAGCAACAAGTCAGTTTCTTACAGTACTGGAGCAGACAGCTGCGATGGCTGGGGGCAACCCCTGTCTTTCTGAAGGGCAGCTAGCAATGCTGTGTGCTGCTTGCCCCGGAGCAAGGGCCTCTGTCTCCTGACCTCTGAGACAAGTCCCTCACATCGGAGATGTCACTTCCAAGTGACACAGTGGCTGAACCAGGGGCAGTACCTTCCCCCTCACCTCCCACAACTGCTCGCAAGTGAGACCGAGGAATGAAAAAGAAAGACCGCTGATACCTCAGAAGCACTCAGGTATTCAGCTTGTTCCTGCCCAAGGCAGCTGCTGCCACACCTGCAGGGGTCACCTCACCTGGAGGCCCTAGACTTGGTGCCACCTCTCTAACACCCTGTGTCCCATCCCTATCGTATCTCCTAGTCTGAAACTTTTGTTCTGGAGGACTCAAACACAGCAGGTTGTGCACGTCACCGGCTACCTGACAGCAGGGACTTTTCAGTTCTACAACTGACCTTTAAAAGTTCACGAGGAAACGTGAAACTCCCCTTCCACTCCACTTTGACCAAAGGATATTCTGCCTCCAACTCAACAAACTTCATCAGAGTGCAGAGCGACAGTTCCTTCAAAAAAGAAATAAAAGAAAAAAAAAAACATTTCAGCAAGGACAGCAGTGGGCAGACGCAAAGGAGGCTGCTTCTAGGCCTGTAGGAAAGCGGGAAGAATGAAGTACAACGTTCTTTACCGAGAAAGTTACTGGCAGATCAGTATGCAAAGGTAAGTTGGAGCACCAGCAACGTCTTAGAGCATTTACTACCCTTGGGCACTTTAGCATTAGAGCGATCATTGCCTCTCCACCGCGGGAGACCCCCGGGTAAAGCAGTACCTCGGAACCAGGCTCACTGACCTTGACGTGGAAGGAGCCGTGGCCCATCAGCTCGGCCAGCCAGCCCACGCAGTCGTTGTAGCGGTGCCGCATCCACACCTTGTACTTCTCCTCGGCGCTGCCGCCACCTGCGGAGGGGACGGCGCCGGGCTGGGGGCTCAGCGCCTCGGCCCGCGCCCCGCCGCCCCCCCCCCGGCCCCCACTCACCTGCCAGCGCGGCCTCCTCGGCGGGCAGGCGGCCCACGAAGAGCTCCCCCCGCTCCAGCAGCGCCCCGAAGAGCCGGCCGCAGGCCCTGAGGGCTCCGAGGACCTTCTCCTCCTCCTCCTCCTCCGCCGCCGCCTGGGGAAGAGCGGGGCTGTGAGGAGCCGTGGCGCCGGGCCCCCGCCGCCCCCCGCCGCCCCCCGCCGCCCCTCACCGCCAGCCGCTCCAGCAGCTCGTAGACGCGGTTGGCGTTGGCTCGGCTGCCCAGCACCGCCTCCAGGCAGGCGGCGAGCCCGGGCTGCGCCATGCTGCGGCACCACGCCGGCGGAAGGGCCGGGAGGAAGAGGAGGAGGAAGGAGAGGAGGAGGAGGAGGACGAGGAGGAGGAGCCCGGCCCCGCCGCTCCGCCCGCAGGGGGACCGCTCCCCGCCGCCGCTGCTCCCCCCCCGGTCTCAGTGAAGCGAGGACACGGGCAAATTATAAAAATGTACACTTTATTACACCTTCAGGTAGGATACATCACTACTCCTTACAACCCTACTGGATCAAGTACAAATGCTTATGTTCAGAAGTTATGTACAGGTTGACTTCCTAACACACGCCTGGGAGAAAGACACACAGAAAGAGGGAAAAAAAAATAAGTGATTTTTATCTTCATTAACTGACCTAAACAAGAAATAATTGCCTCTTTAGACACCAAATCAGACCAGCACAATGATGCAGTCAACAGCTCTTCCACTGCTGAAGCGTTCCCCCCCACGCCTTCCATGCACCTAATAGGAGCTAAACACTTAAAAGTAAAAACGGGGCGAACTGTGCAGTATTTTTGGATGAGCAATGTACTGTACACGGTGTCAGGTAGCTGCTACCATTGCATTTACTTTGCGTGTTAAACTGTTCCATTGCCAACGTTACTGGCTTTCCAGAGAGTAACAAAGTTTAGGCAATGGCACAAAACAGTGGTTCAGCAGGGTCAGGGGAATACTTCATGTACAAGCTGAGAAAGAGGAGAGAAATAAAGAAAAAAAATATATCTGCCAGATTTGCAGACCTGAGGGTCCAAGAAAAAATGGATATAGGAGAAATGCGGTATAAAATTAATAAAAAAATAAAAATCAGTAACTGTGCCTGACCCACTGTTTGCATTCGTGATCTTAACAGACCGGGCTACCAGAGGAGCTGACCGGGTATTCTTTCTTGTTTAAGCCATTTGGATTGCTAGGTACCAATAGGTGTGTACATATAGAGGTTAAGAACAAAAGACAGACTTTCCTTGCCTTTAAACAGGCTCCCCTCTTAGAAGACTAAAAAGATCACACAATGAAAAAAATAATTTTAAAACCATTTCAGAAAAGGAATGTTGTAATTTCATCTGAATCTTACATGTTGTGCAGTATTATGGCCAAAAGTAAAATAAATCTATTCAAGCCACTGAGAGCTTTCTGATTTCTCATGCAGTGCTGTTTGCAGTGTTTGTTTTTCTTTTTATGTAAGAAAAGTAAAGAAAACACCCACAGTTCTATGCAGCTTTTTGCTTTTTTTTTTTTCATAACAATAAGGCAAACTGATTTGGAGGAAGAGGCCATGCTCTATTCACATCCAAAATACCCACCTGAAGATACATTCATCATTAGCTTTAGTAAAAGAATAGTACAAAAGTTAGATCTTATTCTTTACACAATTGAAGAATTAAGTCTTAGAATTTCACCATTCTCCCCTTCCCCCAGTCCCCCACCCTCCCCAAGCTGAAAGCTGAGTAGAAAGTACTGAACATTTAAACATGTTGCAAGAGCAGAATGAAACTAAGAGATTAAATGTTATCTGTTGGAGAGTTTCCGAGACCGAAGTCCTATGAGAAACAGCTATGGACCATTTGTTTAGTTGTATTCACTAAACAATTCTTTTACAAAAAAAAAGGGGAGGGGGCTACACTTTAATACACATCTACTATCAACACAGTATTTACTCAGTTCATGCCTAAAATATCCATTATCTTAAAGTGAAATAATGAGAATGAGGGCACAGGTTGGGTGCTTCGGTAAACTGTACACAAAACTACTAACAAACATTTTAAAAGACATACAAAAATGGAGAATGAAACTTTTTTCCTTTTTTAATTACATATACTTACAGGTTTTCACATTTAGTGGCTAAACTTTTCAGGGAGCACTTCAAATGTAAGTTAGATCTTCCAGAGGTATTTACCTCAAGAGAGAACAACATGCAGCTTTCAGACAGGTGGAAAATACTTTGCTATATTAGCCGCACTTGCTTCACTGTGCATATTGAGTGCACATCCAAACTATAGCAAAGAACTGCATATTCCCACGGGCCGTTTATGGTATGCTAACATGGATGGATTTTCCTGCCATTTATGGCATTTTACCATTTTACTTTTGTGAACCTGGGCAGAACTTAATTCTAACTAATGGTTGCTTTATCTGGTTTGAATGAGCACAGAGAACACTGGCAGAATGCACTTTGTACAGGTTCTGAACACTAAACAGTTGCTAATACGCTGAAGTTATGTGAGAGTTTCCACATTCAAATGTTCACCAGCAAAATCCTTCTGTTAAAAAAAATAGAGGTGGTTTGTCTTCATTTGCGTGTTTGGAGTAGCTTGTCACTTGGCGTAGCAAACAAGAAATGCTGCATTTCCCTGTTATTGCATTTTAATCGTTAGTTCAACTTGGTTTAGTAGGTGCCTTTAATCTGACAGTAGGCGTCCTCATTTGTACTTTTGCTTGCTGATTCTGGGCTTCAGATGTTGCTGGTGTCTGGGCTGGGTTCTGTACACCTGGAGCCTGAATTTGGGGAGACGCTGTTGTCACAACTTGCTGTTGTATCAGTTTCTGCTGGACGACTTGAGCTGTAGCAGTTGTTGCAGGAATCACCTGAACCTGCTGTTGACCTGCTGTTGTCTGTGAAAGTGTCACGGTTTGGGGCTGAGCTTGTACCTAGACATTAGGATAACAAGGCAATTACAAAATAGTACTTTGGTATTAAGCAGTGGTCATTAAATTTCTGCTCTACGGAAGGAGGTGTTTGCTCTCTTGACTGACAAGCATCTTGGACAAAGTAGAAAGACTGGGAGGGATACTGGGAACTTAGGGTCTGTGGCTTTAGTATGAAACAACGTTCTGTCACATTTTCTAGAACCTTATCAATCAAAACTAAGAGCCAGGATGCCTTTAACTCAGATCTCCTCAGTGCAGATTAAACATGAAAATATATGGAAGGTTAAAAACAAAAAAATACTGGAAAATAGGAAATTCTAGTCCTACAGAAGTGAAGGGACAGAGAAATGAACAGAAGGATAGATGGAGGATCAAACGGGGAAGCACCCATATTGTGACAGCAAATACAGCCACTACGGCTTCCTACCACTTCCCAGCATTAAACTTTCAGACTACAGCTGCCAGTCTCTATCACCAATTTAAGGTAGAATTGTTTGAACTTCATCCAGAAATCCAATTTTCACAGCCCTACCCAGAGGAAGGGAGAAAGAAGCTGAACATCTCCTTACTCAGAAAAGTTAATGAAAACCGAGCAGCTTCAGATGCCTTTGTCAAGAGGCAGAAGCCCAACGATCCTGCAAGGGCTTCTCCAGGGGACAGTTAACTCTTGACTGACCCGCTGGGAAGCACTAGCAAGGCAGACGGCTACACACCGAACATCAGATGCTTAATATAAAGACCACAGTTTTAAAAAGAATACTTCACAGGGCCTAATCCTACTGTCACTGCGTGTGTGTGAGGGGAGCTGTTTGTTTTTACCATGGACTTAAACAGTCCCAGAGTTATGCCAACACCAATGACTTCTGAAAAGCCAGTCCTTAATGTCCCTTGAAAAATTATCTAAGAGCTCTCAGTGACTACAGGGAGCAACTCGTGTTGACTGATGAGGTTTCTGCTCCCTGCTGTCTACCTTGCCCTTGCAGCATTCACATCTGAGGTGGTTACCAGCCAGCTTACACCACTTTATCATCATTTTAAGATAAACAGTCACAGATTTTATTCCACACTAAAACATTGCACTATAAACTGTGACAGATTAAGAGCTGATTGGCTCAGATTTCTGCGCACTGAGGGCAATAACCTCATCCACCATCCAAAGTTAAATCATTCTTGCCAATCAACAGTGTAAGTTATGCCTGTTGCTAATGGTCTGAAAGAGATTGTTCTAAACAGCGTTAAACAATCTGCCTGGTAGCTACGGGAAGGGAGACCACACCGTCTGTCCCTCTCTCACCCTAGTGCTGCCTGCTATCATGCCACATTTAGAACAGATACCGTACCATTCTGACTTTTATTAAGCACTTTGCAAGGCTTTATGAACTGGAACGAAACAAACAGTAACTGCCTATTAGCCCCAATTTTTGTAAAACAAATTTAGATGGTGCTCATTAGTTCAGTTATTTGCTATCTTGATTAAACATCACAAGAAACCAGTATTTAAAAAACAGCTTCTGCTCTAGGAAATACTTTCTAAAAATCTGTTTTTCAACTCATCTACAGTGCTGAACAACACATTGCTCCATCTATTAAAGTTTTATACTAAAGAATATACAGCAACCTGACGGTTTTCATGTCATTCATTTTTATAGATGGGAAATTGCTACATCCTTCAAGAATTCTATCTATACCACACAAGGGGAAAAATACTTATCTCCAAATAAACGAGTTTTCAATAGGATTGTGTTTCTAGTGCTTTATTTGACGAGTGCAAAACCCACCTGTTGAGAAACCGAAACCATCTGTTGAATGTTGGCAACAGTAGCCTGTTGCTGGACCACTTGAGGAAGTTTTGCAACCTTTATTGATATGAAATAAAGATTTAGTCAAAATAAGAAATTGCTAACAGCAGCAACACACCAGATCTATCAAAACTGCTACCAAGTGAAAACCTTTCCTGAGTCCTGTTCACTGCAAGTTGGTATTTTGGCCTCCTCAGTGGTACTGCACTTTTGTAAAAATAAACTTTCTAGAACAGTGTAATGAGAACTTGACTAGGAGGGGAAGAGGGGTAGTAATATTTTCAGTTTTAACTTTAACATACTTGTTTCCTCCCAACTATATATAACACTGAAGGAAGCACAGACATTCTAACGGGCTACCTTATCTTAGACATACTTTTGAAAGAGTAAGGGTTCCAGTTCCTAATCCCCTTCCTTTTCCTTGGTTAGACTGATCTAGTTATCCAGAGAAGTAGTTAACTATCAGCTACTCTTGGCTGCTAGAGATTAGGCCAGAAGACAGCACCAGAAAAAGGGAAGAACCACATGTGAATTTTCCGTAGTAATACAGTACAAATCCCTTGCCTAATAAAGAGGAGTAATACTCTTCATTTCTTTCCAAAAGGAAAGGCAAACTTCTGTCTCAGATGGTTCCTTTGACCTGCTAAAAGGCCACATATTCACCACCAATGTATTTTATTATAAAAATAATTTAAACAAATATGCAGCTAATGGGTGTTAAAATGCTACATCACCTGTCAGCTTTAGGGTTATCCAATCACAATAGTGTTTAAAGGTGTAAAACTGTGTTACCTGTACCTGAATCTGGGCCTGCACTTGCTGGGTTCCGCCTGGCTTCTGGGTTTGGGAAATTGGCGTTGTTAAGAACTGTGTTTTAATGGCAGGCTGTGTAGTATAGGTTACTTTTTGTTGCTGTGATGTCTGCTGTTGGGTTTGGACTGTAACCTGTTGAGCATTTATCTGCAGAAGAAAAAAAGCATCAGTAACTACGAAATATATATATATGTATTTTAAAGAACAGGAATGTTGCTACAAGATTAATTACATTTTATCATTTAAACAAATCCTCTCATGTTTCAAAATAGCAAAATGAGCTAGGAGTGTCACCACAATTCACAGCCGAAGCTTTACAGCCACAGAAGCATTACCTAACTCCATGGAAGGGCAAACAATAAGTACCTTTTGCTGCACAGTAGCTTGGCCCTGTGCAACCTGAGGCTGGATAGCTTTCTGTTGCTGTGCTGCTTGATGATGCTTGAGTTTTAGAAGCTGCTGGACATGCAGTGGCTGTGCAACTACTGTCTGGCCTCCTGAAAATTACAAAAACAATTAGAACTGTAAGATTCTTCATTTTACTGCTTTGTCCCAGTAACCACAGCTTGCAAACACAGATTGTGCTTTTATAGACTTATACATCTGCATAGCTTTGAGCACTAACAACCCACTGATTTTAATAGGAATAAGACATATGATTTTGACAGTAAAAACATTATTTTATCTAAGGGCATGAGTAAGCTAAGTATGTGTTCTTACAGTCGTATTTCCTACAGGAAAAAATCTGTCTGCATTACAGAAGACAGTTTTGAAAGACAAGTTTTTCTGTTTCCACTTCACATTTAAAAAGATGCAGTTACTATGGCTTTATTTTTAAAACTGTATCTGTTCACCTACTCATACACACAGATTTCTGAGTTAAGAATCACACTAACCTCCAGATTAAATGGATTAAGAGCAATTCTCTTACTTCATTTTTGAAACGTAATGGAGTTTAACCTCTACGGCTTTAGTTTTCAAAAAGTGTCTCCCACAGAAGACATTACTTGAAACAAACATCCTACCTTTAAAAAAGTGGAATTTAAAGTTATGTTTTAGCAAGTGGGTTGACATACCTGCTGCTTTCTGTGGCTGCCCAATAGCAACACTAATGCCTGCAACAGTAACAGGGAGTGTAGTGACTCCTGCAGATGACACAACAGCAGCTGGAACGGATACCACTGGAGGTTTTGCCAAAGCAACCTGTGCTGCTTGTGGAGTTTGGGCCTGGATCTGTCCTTGCGCTTGAAGCTGGGAAGCAGGAACACGAGTCTAAGCAGTAAGGAATGAAGATTATTGTACTGGCACAAATATATATATATATAATTTGCTGTATAGAACAGATTATTATGAAGTGATAGTTGCAAATGTTTCCAAATATAATGTCTCCTTTACATGAAACACACGTCACAGATGGTGTCAGTTGGTCTTTAAAGCTATTTGTGTTAGAGTTCTATCTTTTGTACTGCCTAAGTAATGCAAAAGGCACTTATGTGCATGAATAACCACTATTCAGTTAATTTAAACTAGCAAAGAGAACGAGCTGTCCAAGACTGTTTTCATGAAGTCAAGGAAAAACTTACAAGACGAGCAACTTGCAGGTTTGTCACAGTAGTGCCTGTGAGAACTGCACCAGGACGAGGTGCTGTAACAGCAGTGAGTTGTTGAGTTTGCTGTTGCTGTTGCACTTGTACTTGTGCTGTTTGCTGTTGCGCTCCTTGCTGCGTCTGCTGCGCTGTCTGCTGCTGAGGAAGCTGCAGTTTCTGTTTCTGCAACTTGATCAGCTGTTCCTGCAAAAATAAAACACTTCCATCATTTCAAATTCTTTATATGACTACAGGAAAAAGAACGGAGATGAAGTTGCAGCCTTAAAGGAAAAAGATTCTATGCCAGACTTCAGTTAAGATCAAAGAGCTAAGAATGCAACTTCTTTACACTATGGGTTGGCAGTGAGTTAGAAATAAGTACTTTACATCCTGACCTGCGGCGATAGCGGTGCTATTTGAAATGGCTATCAGACTCCCTGCCTCCTTGAAATTTTAGTGAGATCAACTTTAACAAAGACCCATGTTTCATTTTAGTTCAAGAAAACAGGGGGCAACACACACTGCTAATGATGCTTACAGTAGCGAGAGCAACATGCCACATTTCTTCAAGGACATTTCCTCACCTGTGACAATTTCCCAACAGTTTTTATTTGAGCTGGAGACTGGGCTTGTGCCTGAGCCTGAATCTGTGGGACCTGCACTTGAGCAGCCTGCTGCTGCTGCTGTCTCAGAAGCTGGAAGTGAGCAGGGGTGATGGTTTTACCGGAGAGCTGAACTGTTGGTGTAGCTGTGAATTAAAAAAAATAAAAATAAAAAAATTAATCAGTGAATGGATATTTCACTGAAAAATTCACATTCAAAAACTGTCAGCATATGAATTAATTCAACAGCAAATTTAATTCTTTGATTTCACCTCAAAAGCTACATTACAGTTTGTGGACTAACCACAAATAACACCACATTCACATAAAAATGATGAAAAAACAGCATAAATACTACAATATATACTCCTTTCTTCATAATGGGTTTTAGTTGCAACACTCAATTCTAATATTTTACTGCTAGATTGTTAATAAACCTTTTTAATTGTAATGCCTAGTGGCCAAGCCATTCTCTACTGCAACACTCTATCCATAAATACTCACTGGCAAAAAAATATATCATCTAAGCACCAACAATAAGCAAGTTAAAAACCACAGCATCATTTAACTGGTCTGTCTACAAATCCAGACTTTCAATGCTGTGGAACTACAGAGGTCGAATAAACTACAGGGATTTTGATGTCCTTGTGTACCCTATGAAAAAATCCCTCAACACACGATTATTACCTGGTGTAACCTGAGTCACCAAAGATCTTGTCTGGGTCTGCACAGGTGTTAAGTTTGTAGTTACCACTGCTGATGCTGTCACCGATGTTACCGCACGAACCCCCTGCGTAGATGCAATGGTCACCAGTTCCGTGGATGCAGCAGGTGCTGCCGCCGTCCGCTGCTGGGTATGTACCACTTGTGCAGTTGCAGTGCCTCCCGAAGTCTGAAGAGGAACACAGTCATTATTCCTCAGTTCTCATACCTCACATAAAGCTATGGAACGTTCTGGAAATAGACTATACAGTTTTAGAAACAAACATCAAAAATAAAGCAAAGAAGGTTCACATCTTTCTAACACATCTATCTGTTCGATTAGATCGCACAATTGGCATCTGGTTAAAGTTCTTTCAAACACGCTAATCACCAAACCCGTAACTACATTGCAGTTTACTACCTTTCATTTTTTTGCTTAATCTTTTTAAGATCTTGCAACCTTAAAATAATAATAAAGATCACAGCTAACAGAGCATAAAATTATTACAGGCTGGCAATGATATTGACATAAACAACTTCCTAAGACAGCACTCAATTATGGACTAATTTCAACAACATTATTTCTTAGATATTTTGTTCTGATAAGCCATCCCAACGTATTCTGGTATTTCGTTAAGGGAGGGGGAGTTGGATACAGAATCACAAGACACACATGAAGTTAGCAAGGAGCAGAGTTTCTGATAACATAGAAAGCTAATGCAGGAAGCAGATATGCTGACACAACGTACAATCAAAATCAATCCAGAGATACAACTGGTGCTGCAATCTACTCACAGTCAATGTTCCGGGTATAACTGGTGAAGCCAGACGTTTATTGATGGGCTGAAAGGTAGCAGCAGGGACTCCAGCAACGGTATTCACTATGACATTTCCACTCACTGTAGCTGAAAGCAAACCAGGATTAAGTGTGAGATTGTAAGAAAAAATAAAAGAGAAAATCTGAATGTCCTATCACCTCCAATGCCCAATTATAAAGTCTTCTTACCAGTCTGTATACTTGTCCCCGTAACTGCTGTTTTGATTGTGCCTGCCTATTTAGAAGACAATTGAGGTAACAGTTCAGAAAACAATAAAAGAAAATTGAATATAGCTCTTATACTACTATGTTGTTTAACAAAGTGATGTATTCCAGAAATGACAATTCAAGAAAAATACAATAAAATTAACAGATAGTTCTACAATTGCTTTCGTTTCGCATATCAACAACAATTTCTGTATATATTAGGATTCTGCCACGCTAACAAGCAACTGGAGACCAGTCAAATATCTGGTCACTTCACATCCTTGTTAGAAGAAGGGAGCGACATGTTACTCTGGCACACCTCAGGTAACCTCTCACACATGAGCATCACTGAGCAGTAGATACACAGCACTACCTGGGGGTTAAATCACTTCGTCTCTTTCTGTAAAAGCTGCAGTACTCTGGCCTTTCAACAACCAAATTAAAATCACCACTACCTGCATACATTAGTATGCAAACTGGACTGACTCTAACAACAAAAGCCTCAAACTTGTCATCAGAATTACTAATAGACTCTGGATTTAAAGAAGCCATGAAAGCTTTGCACAGACTTGCAGTAATACAGCTATTGTAGGTCCTGTAGAATGCAACATTCCACTTTCCCAGCTGAGGTTAATTTACTCAAAGCCTTGTTTTTTAAGTTACTTTATCAGAGTAGCTGATACAGCTACAGTCTCTTTATTCTCCAAGTTCTTTGGATACACACTGTGTAAATTCATTTACTTAAACTTTAATCAAAGTCTAAACTCAAAAAGACAAAAAAAAGTCTTTGCAAAGCATATGGCATTTTTTCACTTCAGAATTCCGACACCTATTGCAATAATGCTATGAACAGAGTTTTAATAAGGGAACAGAAAAAGATGGAGAAGAAGATACCAAGCATACTCAGGAAAAAAAGAAAGAAAAAGGAATAGCTTTTATTTCCCTATACTGACCTAAAATTCTTACTTTCTAAGGCAAGTAGAAACCACAAATACGGTACACACAAAGGAACTGAAGTTACTACATCAGAGACACCAAGCTCTCCCTTTCTTACCAATACTGCTGTGTTGGCCACAGTAGTTACTGCAGTCTGTACTACTGCCTGTGGCTGCTGAACTACCTGTGCCTGAGCCTGCGGCTGAGGTTGGGCTTGTGCTTGCTGTACAGCTGGTTGCTGAGCTTGCTGCTGGCCAGCTTGCTGCTGCTGAGGCTGCGGACCTGTCTGTTGCTGTGCCCTCTGCTGTTCAGCCAAAGCCTAGGAAATCAAAGTGTGAGCTTCATAGTCTTCTTCAAAACAGTGCATGGATTAATCAGGATGTATTTAAAATGAAAAAGCCCCAACATTTAATTCTAAGCATGTGTGCATCATACAGATCTGATTTCATTGTAGCTAACTAACTATAAGTTACATGATCTAACTAGTTTCAAACTACAAGCTATAATCATGGTTATAGAGCTTGTAGTGTAACACAACAAGCAATTTACCATCAACAAGCAAGGATAAATACCTCCTGAATAATTTAAAAAAGGAGGCTACAGAATGGTCACGAATAAAGAGATTTTTACATCTTTTATAAGATTTTTACAAGTTTTGTTTTTTTTTTCATGTGTTCCAAAACAATGCTTGTAAACAATTATCAATGTCACATACCGGCCCAAGAAAAGGTCCCACTTTGGGCCTTGTGTACCTTAAAAAGTTACAGCTACCCAGAAAAACGACTATACCAGCAAACTTCGCCCAGGAGTTAGCCCTTCTCATACTTCCTCTGTTGTCTAGTTTAATTACTGCAGTCTACATATAACCAAGATGGAGACTGTACCTTTTTCTCTTTTGCAATACGCTCTGCTCGGAGGGATGCAACTTGAATTGGAGGAAGTGGCTTATCATAGTTAATTCCACTAGAAACAACGGTAAGACAAAGTACGCAACAGTTAAAAAATAAATAACTGAAAATAAATAAATAAATAGTTAAAAAGTACTTTTTATACAATCCATAACTCCTTCAAGACATAAAGTGCCCACCTTTCTGCAAGAACAGATGCATGCTTTGGATTCTTCTGGAAAGGATTCATGCCAAGTCTGAAATTGAGCAAAATTGTATTATTGGAGATAGAAGAAATTTAAAACCAGCATTTAATTTCACATGTTTTAGTAGATGACACTGCAGTTGTGGTGAAATTGTCATGATATACCCATTAGTACTGGAGGCTAAATAAAGGCAGACATTTTAAGAGAGACTCAGAGTAAATAATAAATGAATACAGAAAAAAAATACCGCAGCAATCTACATAAAAAACAAAGTGCTACTAATCAGCACAGACATCAAAACATTTGCAATTCAGGCAAACAGAAAGTCTGGTTTATAAAGTAGATTAAAAAAACAACCGAGCTCGTAATCACATACAAAAACAAATTCATGCAGTGAGTAAAAACTAACCCAAACACATGAAACATGAAGATGTTCCAATAACACAAGGCCAGAACACAAGGAAAGAGGTCAAGAACAGAGAAGCAAAACAGAAGTTTGAAACAGACTGTGAAATAACTCTCAGCTGGGAGAGCAATTCAGAACAAAGTCTCCAGGAAGTCTGTGGTGATGGGGAGATTGGATGATCCCAGTTAAACTTACAGAGGTTTGATAGGTGGACTTCTTTTCCCTGCAATCATTTTCATCATCTCAAAATGATTAGTATAAAGCTGTGTGTGGGTGGCACCTTCGTCCTGAGCATAGATCTGATTGGTACGAAGTGGGCGACTGTTTTTAGTCTAAAAAATGAAAACAAACCAACTTTTAATTGTGAACACACACCACATTGCATTTTGTCTATGTATAAACACATGGTGCGCTTGTAGATTATTTAAAAACGATCTCCAACATATCCTACCACAGACTGGTTTCTGCCTCATGTCATTGATAACTTACTGTTACACAAAACTCTATGGGAAATATATAAAGAAAAAGCAAAATAAGGAGCAGTTCTCACGGTCACACTGGCATCAGCACTTGGGGACATACAAAATGGCAAACTCTAATTTGAAAAAGAATCTTTGCTTTAGTTTAGATCTTGCAAGTTTAATTCAGTACCCAAACCAAGAGCCCATTAGTGTATAGTTATGCATAGCGCACGCATAATATAATAAAACCATCACTGCACTGCTCTCCCAACAAAGCTATGTTAACATCCAACACACCATGCCATTCTAATGCTTGGCTCCTCCTAAGTGGAAACTGCCAGTCAGGGACAAACCTGCTTATTAGTCAGAGAATGGGACTACAGTCAGAAGTTCTAGATTCTCTACCCAGTTCTGTCACTGAATCGCAGTAGGATTTGGAAGAAGTTGTTTATAATGGTGGAATTTATTTTTGTTTCTGCAGCGCATTATCGTCCTCATTTACAAAGAGGTGCTTCAAACATTAAATTCACTATGTATTCGTAATCCACTTAGACCCTACTATGAAGTACGTCCTTACAGATCTTAAGTACCATCATAATAATCAAGATAAGTTACATGGTGGTTGTTAGATGTAAAATATCCACTACAGTTTAAGTGAAAATAAACTTCTTGCATGATTTAAAAATTATCTATCAAATCCAAAAGCTGAAGTCTGGTGTCAATCCACTGTATCAACAAAGAAAGGAAAAAATAAATTTGGAATTTTAATTGATGTTTCAGAACTCAAGTAACACTCAACATGGATCTCATATGAATTATCTGCCCACCTCCATTGCTGCTAAATACCACAGTGTCTAGATTTGATTTTGAAAGAATACCAATGCACACCTTATAAATACTTTTTGTCTTCTTTTTAGGATTAGCTTCGTACATTAGCTGTAAAATAAGAAGGAAAGTTAGATGATCTTTTGTGGAAGATTTTGTTCAGGTGCTTTTTCTTTTCAAAGAAATCATATAAAATAAGTGGAAATCCTGATGAGGATAATTTTTTAATCTTTTAAAAGTTATTTATTTACACTGTTGAAACATTTAACTAAAAAAAAAAGTGTTTACGGAGATAAGGAAAAAAAACTCTACAAACTTAACGTAAAAAAGATGCATCACTCTACATAAACTCACCTTTCCTTCTTCCCTTGGAATAATGACATTTTCATATCTGTTTCGGCATTGTTTTGGTGAGCGATAGACTCTGCTGCATGAGTTAACAACATCACTAACAAGGTCCCAATTGGGAGTGTGTGCTGGCGATACAACAGCAAGATTTAAAGGAAGCTCCAGCAGCTGCTTCACTGCCTACAACAGACAAGGGTACAAAAGCTTCAGGTGACAAATCATTCCAATCTTCCAAACCAATCCTTATTTGCATGTATCCACACATGATTATTACAATGGGGCAGAGAGCTTAGAATTCAGTCCATGGGTTCACCTATGTTCAACAGATAATAAATAAGCATAAAATGCTTTTATGCAGATTGATGTCTGCATAGGTAGAGCTGCCATTCAAGTGCTGCTCTCTTCTCAAAGGCAAGAAGAACTTTAGCTGCATTATCCAATGTCCAATCAGACTAATCTGGGCCACAATAGTAAGCAGTCTCTACAGCAAGAACAGAACTTAATTTATCCTTAGGGAATCACAAGTGATATGCAATCTGCTCTGAGTTAGATCAGCAAAATGCCAAACTAACCATAAGGAATTAGAAATAAACTTGAAGAGAGAAAGTGCTGAAAGAGCCATTTATGAAATTAGAAGCAAAAATACAATACATAATATCAGCAGAAAGTGCAGGTATTGTCTGACCTGCAGAAGTGCCCAGTCTTCACTGATCAACCACTCAGGATTATCCTGTCCAGCTTCAGCAGCAGGTTTGACAAGTGTCGGCAAAGGCTTTGCAAACTGTGTTTGTTGTTTCAACAAGATATTTTTCTTCTGGTCCTTGCCTTCTCGTCGCATTTTCAACATTCCTGGAGTTGCTCGATCAAAAAGTGAACGAGGAGGAATAACTGTCTCTCCATGACGTTGCTTTTTCTTCCTACCTGCAGCTAAGACCAAAAAAAATTTCTCAGTAAATAGTTACTACCATTGTTTGATTTGCGTGCTATGTATAGCTGCAAAATGCTCCTAAACGTGCACAGAGTATTCTATACTACCTCTTAAAAGCACAATGTCAGAAACTATAAAGGTGCTGGCCATACTATGTTTTAAGTGAGAACAGCCTAACTCACCCAGCAGAATATCTATTTTCTAGGATTTTAGAGGTAAAAATAACCCTATGTCTAAATCAAAAGACACACTGTCTAAGACAAAGTGAGTTTTCAGTGACACAAGACCTCAGTGAGACAAGAAATTTAATATCCTCAAAACTGTACGTTTGATCTTTACTAGACCAGACATGTAGGAAGTATCAAAAATCCTGACATTTTTAACTTTCAGCAATAACACTCCCAACAGTTTTGAACAAGCATTTACCAGAAGGATCTGTTTTGTGTCGTTTACGTTCCTTCCTGACATACACTGGAGGCAACTTTGATTCTGGAATAGGGGTGGTATCATACATCAGGCACATAACTGAATCAATATAGATATCATTGTCATCCTGAGGTGGAGTGGGGGGAGTCCAAAGCTGCACAGAAAAAAAAAATTGTAGTTACTGCACTATTAACTAATCACAGTTTTTATATTTCAAAAGATAAAAAGCTTATTTAGGCTGCCTGCTATTACGTGTACTTACTGGCATAATTTCAGTTTGTCCATCTGGACCTTCATAGACATACTCCTACAGAGCAAAAAGAGAATGCAATTCAAATGATCTGACTGAACCCTGAAGGAAAAGGTGTTCTCAGAATAACTGATAATACACTTAAGAAATACAATAATCAGGAATTACTTTGTTGTATGCATCCTCTCGAGTGTAGGTGAGAAGTTCTTCTTCATCCTCCCAGAGCATTTTTTGCTCTTTTTCCTTTAACTCCTTCATATGCTGGACTTCCCATGCTTTCTTTACGGTTTTCAATTCCACCTAGGTGAAAGTTAGACTCCTTATAAACTTTATGCAGTAACAGACATTAGATTAAAAGTTACTGATTTGTGTTTTTGCGGACAAATTCCTTAAGCTTTGATATTTACAGGCAAAGAAATCTTAAAAGATACTTTATATACTTTTATGGTCAGTTAAAGGAGATTTTGCAGGTATTGCAGGTATTTAAACCCTTGAAATAAAACTCTGAGTTAAACATCCAAGACAACCAGAACAGGCTCCTTTACCCAAATAAGCAGGCTCACTGAAGCTAATGATATTTTTCCCTGCTATCAATGGAGTACAACAAATATTTGCTGAACTGTGCTGAATAATGGCAAACCCATTTTACAAAGAAGAAATGAAGAATTGACACCTGCTTAAACCTAAAGAATGACAAGATAGGAAAAACTCCGTAAGGCATTCTTGGTGTTCAGAAAGTACAGCATGAGAAGACAACAGAGGTGCCTACAACATACTTACTCCATGCCACTGGAGCACCTTCCACTTCACACTGAAAATATTAACCCTGCTTGTACGCATTATGATGAACAACATCGAATAGAAATATTTGCTATTTTACCTCATTCAACCGAGGCTCAGTCTCATCAACTGAAACGTGAAAGAGCTCTAAATAATTCAAAGCGTACTTCTCAATTGGAGTCAACTGTGAGAATGTATCAAAGGAAAAGAAAGTTAGTATTGAGGATAACAAAAGAAATGTAACTGAAGGATAGCATATCAAAGGTTTCCTGAAAACTAATCTCCCTTTCTGATAGTTTAACAACAGCCTAAACTCAGTACGTTTCCCATCCATTTAATGAAGTATCAAACTAATTGAAAACAAAGTTGCTTTAAAGCAAGACTGTAAAGGAATTGAAATATATGAACTAAATATTACTCTTTAACTAAATATTCATGGGAGGTCACAGTACCTGATCCACAACAGCGACTAATTCCTGCAACGGTGAGGGCTCTTCGTTGTATTTTGTCTCGCAGAGCTCTGAGATTAAAGGTTCAATGTGTGACTCAGATCTTATTTCTTGTATGTGATCATTTGACTCTTCATCTTCATGCTCAATACTGTTGAGGGCCTTTAAAAAAGACATTTTTTAAAAATAATGAGGACTTCAAAAACATGGAAAGAAGCTCCCATAAGAAGTTCACTAAGGTCCAACACAAATTTCTGCAAAAAATCTCTCCTTGAGCAAGAGAAACAGTCCCCAGAAAGTTTACAACTTAACTACGTCCCTGTGAAAGTACTGTTAAGAGGAAAACGTCAGAACGATACAAACCTAACAGCAAACAGATTGGAAGAATTTACCTTCCCCCAAAAATAAGATAGGGCAGATGTTTAACACTAATGTTGTACAGCTGTATTTTTCATGTTTGGGTTAATAATTACCTCTATGAATGGTCGTGCAACTTTAGGTGAAATGGTTTCTGCTGGAGAAGGCTCCTGAGAAAGTACTACAAACTCTTCTGCTTTCACTCTAAATCCAGAATCCTCCATAGGAGAATGAACCTCAAACAACTCCTGAATCGTTTGCTTGGTAGTTGGAAGAAAAAAAGAGAAATATATTCAGCTTTCAGAACTATTTTGGTTTTTATATTATTTTAAATTAACTTAGGTTCAAGTAACCTTATAAACTATGTACTGACTAAAGAAAAAAATAAATCTTTATCTTTTATTTCTGGAAAATTGTCCATTTTCTCTTCTGTAATTTTCTCCTGTGACTACACAGTAGAATAAAGTATTATTGAGGAACTTATAGGAAAGCCAGAAATGCA
The DNA here is from genome assembly GCF_964034855.1 of Anser brachyrhynchus. NCBI lineage: Eukaryota > Metazoa > Chordata > Aves > Anseriformes > Anatidae > Anser > Anser brachyrhynchus. The sequence goes on along the minus strand of NC_137710.1, from coordinate 6,618,795 downwards.
CACTTTAACAACCTACATCACAATATCAGGAGTGCCAGAAGAGGACAGACTAGCTTCATCAGTGATGTCAATGTCTTCTGCACCTTGAGATCAGCCTACATCACTGAATACCCAAACTTTGTATTTCATGTTTTCAAAGCCATTGAAAACTTCAACCTTACGAACTACAGAAGTTTGTAGCAAAGTGCAAGAATACAGAATATAAAGTCACAAAGGTGATGACTATATAAGCAACAGAACAAGAGCAGAGAATACCACATTCTCTCAAATACTGACAGCTATGTTCCAGCAATCCTGAAATCTAATATGCTTGCCTATCAGTTCCAGCCCAAACACATTTCTTATACACTGTTATTAAAAATTCCAGCACAGATTTTTGACATTATTAAACACCACAACACTGGTGCATGTTTTAATATTAACTTACCTGTGTTAAAAAGGCCATTGAATAGTCATTTCCCTGAGCAGCTACTTCTCTGATCAAGTCCTTTGTGCCATTTTTCAAAAGCTTCTCTTCTACAGAATTACCACTGACAAGCCTAAAGAAGGAAGAAAAAAAAAAACAGCTTTCAGAAACAGAAATTTCACTTGTAGAATAACGATGAACTTTTAAAAAACTTCTTTTTTGGTGCTGGTACAGGCCAAGAACAAAACAGATACTACCTTCTCTACTTTAAAGTTTTCTTTTAACAATTAGTATAAAACACCTACTATTTAAAAATACGAGGTATGCACACATAGAAAAAACATGCGTATATGATTCATTAATTACACGTGGTGTTAAGAAAGACTATAACTTCCTATGATAAACTGGAGGAGGGGGTTGGATATTGAAGTGAGATGATGGTTTTGGCACTGTTTCGACTTTATTTCAGATCATTTAGGGCAGTGCTATCTGAAATAACCTTACATTAAAGCATGTTAAGGAAAAGTTGTTGATCTGTAAGCATCACCTGTATATGTGGATATCTTTACACCTCCCAATTCTGTCACACCATTCCTGTGCCTTTGCATCCATCACTGGATTCAGATCATTGTCATAGAACACAACAGTGTCTGCCTCAACAAGATTGACTCCAGTGGAGCGACTGTGAGAAGAAAGGATGGCACAGAAAATGCGCTTGTCTCTGTTGAAACTTTTCATCAGCTCCTACATAAACGGAATAAAAGGAAGTAGTAAATAAACCACACACCAAAATAAAATGCCAAACCACATTCACTGAAGCCTAATAAAACAAAAAAGACAAAAAACAAGTCCATATTTCAAAAGAAGTGAGAAACAACATAAATTTCCTTCTACTAGCATATAAAAGCCTATGGAGCATGTACTGTGGTACCCATGGACACACTTACCTGCCGCTGTTCGTAGTTAGCATATTCATCAATCCTCACAAATGTGAGGAAATGGAAATTCAAGAACAATTCCAGTATGTCCAACATCAGAATCATCTGTGACAAAATCAGCACACGGCGCCCTTCAGATTTCAATTTTTGAAGCAAGACAGCAAGAGCTTCTAATTTTCCTAAATTTTAAAATACAAAAACAATAATGGTTTTTATATAGACACTCCGTTGATCTGAAACTTGAAATTACCGAAGCATTGCCACTCAGTGTCCACCTTTACCTGAGTCATACTGCACCAGCCGGAGGTCAGGGAACTGCAGCAAGTGCGGAGATGTAATCCGTTGCAACTGATGCAAGTGTGGAGCTGCCTTCTGCTTAAGACTGTGTTTAAGGACTTTCAATCTGTGGCTATATGAAGGGGGAGGATTTGCTACATACAAACACGGGGGAGCAGCAACTGCAGCTGGCAATACGAAGAGAGCCCTGTGAAAAGCATTTTAAAAAGTGAATGCCAGGTTAAGAAGCTATGCACAAAATGATGTGGCAATAATTTTCAGCCTGTCAACAGTGTAATTTTACACTATTACCTACACACTTTGTTGAACTGCCTTAGTAAGCAGTACAAATCTTAAAAGTGTTAATATTCTCTCTCTCTCCCCATCTTTTTTGTTTTATCTGTTTCGATGATAGCTTCTATTAAGATGTTTGTTATCATTTTCATCATTTACTGCTAAAATAAATCAATCTAAACCAAACAAGCTCATGAACAGAAACAACAACTTTACAGTTTTACTGAAAAGGACTGTTTAAGAAATAACTAAATGTGGGAAAGACCTACAAGGGCTGAGTCGCACGTTACCTGTTAACAACATCCCTTAGAGATTCTTGTTGCTGAACCAAAGTCTGGATCATTTCTTGCAACGGATCACTTGGGCCTCTGGAGGCACTTGAAGAAAGGCAACAGTTCACAAAGCCAGCCCACCTCCAACTGTTGTCCTCACAGGAAGACAGCTGAGAGGGCTTTTGTTCACCAGTTAAAGAACAAATACCCAACAAGTCTCTGCCATACATTGGAGCCCTTGAACAACGGCGCTCATTGCCAGAAAATATTCTGTCCAGACGTTCCTTTAAAAGTCGGTTCTTTTCTTCATATGTTTCCTTTCACAAGAAAAGTTGAAAAAAAATGTATTTGCTGCCAGTAACAATTACTTAGAAATTCAAATTTCTTTAGAATTAAGTTATGAGGACCAGAGTAATGTGTGTCTTTTAGTATTAACATGCTCATTTCTAACAACTACTTAGACCAGTCACAAAACATATAAGTTTCAAGATAAAATTTGAAGATTACATTTAAATCCAATAAATATTAGAGTCAATTCCACCTTAGATTGGTGTCTTGCTTCTATTAGAGTATATTTCATAGTTTTCGAAAAAAATAATTTATACTTGGGACATTTCAAGTAATGCATTAATATTGATAAGTAGCAGTTTCTTGCAATTTAATGTTTGATGTTTTCCAATGTGTTATAGATTGCTTAAGTACCTTTTAAAAAAATTGTCCACATTAGAGATCCATGAAATTTGCCCAATTGCCAGTGTTGTAAACTATAGGTTAATATCAACCCTGAAAAGTTGCATTTCCATAAGAAAAACAGAAATTAAGTACCGGTGATTGTCCATGTGTAGGTGCTGGTTTTAACACTGCTCCCATATCACCAGATGACAAATTAGTAACTGCAGTTCTACCTGGAATACAAACTGAGGATAAACCTTGTGTTTATATATTTATTCTTCTGAAGTTGCATTTATTATTCTCAATAAGCAGACATTTCTTAGCTGCAACACATATCAGCATTACAGATAAACTTTTAGTCTAAATATTCATTAGGTACTGGAAATTTGTACCTCCTTCACTACACATCAGGCATCTGATACGTGTTTATTCCAACTATTTTCACAAATATAGGAGAACAGAATTTTACTTTGCTTTGCACAAAGACCTGTTGCATTCATAGTTTATTCAGAATGTCATGTATACTGCATTCAAAACTTATAGTCTAGATCAGAAGAAGATCATTCTAATTTATTTTAATAAAACTATACAAGATTTTTCAGAAAATATATTAGATTGGTGTATCTACAAATTAAAGAAACTATATACGATGGAATCTCACAGTAGCATTTCCGTGAAGTCAACTGTTTTCAGATGTTTTACCAGGCACCTAACTGAACTATAAGAACATTACACACAACTAACTGAAAATACAGTGATACCCTTCATGTAGTAGCAGACTACAGACACCATGTAGTGATTACTTTCTTGATATGGTTTATAAGTTTCTATCTCAGGCAGAATGCATTGCTTATCAGCACTGATTATTTGTAATAGAAAAGCAGCACAACCCTCTGCTAGTCAGTGTGAAACTGCATTTAATAGTGAGTCAATACGCCAATGAAGAATTGAATTCAAGTTAACAAGCAGGCACTAGCTCTTACGTTACGAATAACAGTCTCTGAGGAACAAGCAGAGTTGAAAGCTTTGCCTTTATACATTTTTATTACAGAAAAACATGCCAATAGAGATATCCAACATATTCCGATCACCCAAAGCAATTTATTTATTTAGTATCTTTTCCAAAATTCAGGAAGTCAAAATAAGTATTTTCAATATGCTTTACATCTTCCTCCAAAGATAAATAGTAATTTTTTTCTTTCAGTACTTGAAAACAGTATTTTTATTATTATTGCTTTTAACAGAGCTCTCTCTTTACCATCACAAGAGTAGTAAGATGTGTCAGTTTTTGTAGAAATCTTTTATCTTGAGTTATCAATTTCGGTTGCGGACTGTGGCCATATTAGGTGCAACTATAATGTTATCAGAGCTCGAGGATGAAACATTTGAGCCACAGATCTTACAAATTATGACAGAAATTCTTTACCTCCCAACAACTGGGAGGCTGCTGAAGATTCCTCTTTTTATGATGAGGTTCTTAGTCTTCAGAATGTCAAAATATGAACTTCAAGGGCACATTAATACATCAAAAACGAGCAGTAAACAGTCTGTTTTAAGTGAATGGTTTATATCCAGAGAAAATTACAGCAGATGGCCATTTCCAAGGCATGAACTCCTAGTACTGCATTTATCACCACTTAACAACCTGCTATTATGTTGTAAGTACATTCTAGACCACAATTTCTCTATTGTTTTTTGATCAACATCTTGATTGTGTTTTAAAGCAAGGAACTGATCATATTCATAGCAAGGCACCAAATATCTGAGCAGTATTTACAGAGGGAAATGAAAACAGTAGCTTGAGTAGATAGAGAAGCAAAGAAAATTAGATATCAGAATTTATGTGCAAAAACAGAGAACTGCTGGACATTCTATGTCAGTATAAAAAAGCATCACCTTGATCTTTCTTTGAAAAAGAATCAAAGTATTTCAAACTTGTTTCTTCCCCAAAAAACCTGACCTAAGATACAAATGGTAAAGAAAATTCTATGTATTTAATTTGGCTTCAAGCTCTTCCAAGTTTGTACTAAGACTACCTAAAACTTCGGTATACATCACTCATAAATCACTAGTCAGAAAGATTTCCCTCATAGTTTACCTGCTTCTGAACTCAACTGAAAAAAAAAAAAATACAATCTGTAAAACTGTGGAGTATTTATGAATATGTGATTTTAGCAATTGAGTGTTTAGATAGAGACATTTCTTCGGGTCAGAAAACCTACCTTGCTGTGTGACTGCCGTGGAAGTTGGCACACCTGCTTGATGCTGGTTTCCTAAAGCATTCAGAGCATTCTGAACAGTTCCAGCTTGGGAAACTGTCTGCATGACAACTGGACCCTGAGGTCTCAAATACTGCTGTCCTGGTGCTGAAACAATTTGGAGAACGCTTCCTGCAACAGATGGATTTTAAAAAATTAGACTGGATAGAGTGTAAAAGGACCTCTAGTGTTCTGTAGCAAAAGATACCACTGTTACAAACCAATCATTACTGTTTCAAACTATGTTAAAATTTTTCCCCAAAAAGTCATTATACCCATCTGATTTAAAATTCCATAATCTCTGCTAGGAGAGACCGAAATCTTCACAGTTATACAGGAGTTTCACGTAGTCAGAATATCATTACATATCTAGGTATTTTATATGGAAATTTGGACAAAATCCAATTAAGTAAAAAAATCCTCACTTAGTGTTTCCTCTGTTTATTTTGTTAGCCATAAGAATCAAGATTTCTAAATTCTCCTGAATTTGGCAATGCACACACCATCAGGAGGAGAAATTTGAGAGCAGAAAGTATTGTAAGTAGAGCTTTCAGATCAGTGAAAGCTCTGATCTGTACGGAAAAAATCACAGGCACACCAATCTTGAAGTGTTATTTACACCATTTCCAAACAAATGAAGAATATCCTTAGTTTTGTCTGTTTCTACTCATCGGGTAATTTATCTGAAATAATATCTCACCTTACTTCAGCTGTATTGCATACATGTGAAAGCAAATTCAGTAATAAAATCTTGAAATACAATATAGAAAGGAAAGTAACCATGTCTTTCACTTAATACACATTTATTTTCAAAACAGAGCTAGCTCATTATCCATCTCACACAGAAAACAGGTAGAACAGAACAGTACAAACCGGCAGGATGAAATCTCCTTAATATACAGCAACAAGGAATGTGCTGTCCACATCAAAAATGGAGCATTCTAAATAGCAGAAAACTCTCTGTTTTGAAATTAGTACCTTGTAACTGCAAAGGCTGCCCTGCAGTGAGCTGGCGAAGTTGACTATGTGATAAAGTAAACTTGTTCCCTTGGAACTGCAGTGTTACAGGGGTCTCTGGCTGAGCAATTCTGCCTTGTGCTCCTGCTATAGAAGCCAGCTGGGCTATTTTTACTACCTCACCACCTGTTGAGGAGGAAAACAAGCATTAAGAAAAACAAAGTGGGAGGTGGGTTGTTCAACATTCACAGTTCTAAATTTTGGTTAGTAAACTGGTGCTGAAGCGCCTTCCATGCAGAATTATACTTAGTGCATCAAAAGTGTCATATATAAGTTAAGCAGGTATTGCTTTCTATATTTGGTGGACAAACTGGAAAAAAACTGATTGTTTAAAAGCTAAGAACATCAACATTTTAGAAGTTATCACTTTCATTAGCAAAAAAGGTAAGAGCTACCTGAAAACTCATGTGACACTTTGTAACAGAACAAGTTTAGACACTAAAGTGATTTCCACTGCCTTTTCAAGAGCATAAAGGAAGGTTGAAGGAAGAGACAAAAATATTCACACATGTAGCTATAGAAATACATTTAAAATAATATGAAATTTGCTGATGAAACATGATTTACATTAAGCAATCTGCACTTAGACAAACCAAAAAGCTTTAAAGTGACAAGGACCAAGCTTTTTGTGATTTAAATGCAGAAAGGTTAGAGGCATTTAAGCATTACGTTTTCCGATCTTGAGAAAATACGGGCATGGAAATTTAGCTTTTGTAAAGGCAGTGCGTTACCCCAGAGAAAAAATTACTACATCAGTGCTCAGTACTCTACATACATGCTAATAGGCAGTGCACATACAACCTTAAAGCAAAGCCTCATTGCTTTTCTCTGCCTAACAGTTGCGACGCTCCTCTCTGTGAGAGGCCTTTAGCAGATGGATTAGTGTTTAATATGAAAGGAATAATTAGGATAGAGCTAAAACATTTGGTCTGAAGGAAGTCTTGCCAGCAGAAGGAACATGCAGAAATAGGAGATTAAGTTGACACCGCTAATGTATGTCCACAGCAATTCTATTGTTTCTTATCCAATTTTTGATTTTCCTTGGTCATAAGCAACGTACTGAGCAAGGCTAATCAGAAGAGTGAAAAAAAAACAACGATTCTGTACACATTTTAGGGTGCCTAGTAACTTAACCTCGTTGTAGTAAAAAGGTGGGAGAAACCTCGAAAGGGGAGGCCACTTACTAGGCAACCGTGCCTGGGCCTGGGAGGTGAGTACCAGCCTCTGAGGCAGCACACTCTGTTGGATGGTGTGCGGGGGGGGCTGTGGCTGGGCCTGGCCCAGCTGGGAGGCCTGTGCTGTGGTCTGGCCCCGCTGTTTCACAGGATGGGCTGTGCTAGTTGCTGTGGTGAAGGTCGCTGCGGGCTGGTGTCTTGGAGCACTGGTGGAAGCCTGAGTTGTCTGAAACTGTGCTGCTGCGGCTGCAATCGATAAGGTTTGTTTGTGCAAGCTGTTAGAGGTTTTAACTCCACTGCTTTAAACAACCTGCATTAAAAAGAAACCTTCCAACAGGATATTAAAACGGCTACAGGAAAGGCTTTTCCTTACAGACTGGGATTTCTAGCCATGCCTACTACTCCATCCTACTTTTACAACATTATTTATTTGGTAAGCATTGTTTAAAGGTTAAATAAATACACAAAAGTACTCTAAATTCCCAAGTTTGACAGAACATTACACGTGATCAGGGTTTAAATACCAACTATGACATATTAACTCCATACACTATCAGTTAGGTTACACAAAGCTTAGTTTTGCATTACACTGGCAGATCATACTGTAGAAACTAGTGGGGAAATTTACTGGCAATTAGTTTGTTGGTATTTTTAAGCCATTAGTATTCTAGACCATTAAGCTAGATGGAAAAAGAGTTCTATTATCAGGCTAACTGGTATCAGTGTATTTAGAAGTCTATCTAACCAACAAAGCCCTAACTCTCTTACCTTGATTTGAGGACACCGTAGCTATGGGTGACCTTCCCCGTACTTGTCCCTGTTGAGTTACTGTTGCTGTGGTCACCGTGCGTTGTACCTGAGTGCTTGGAAAAACTACAGTCCTGCCCTCTGGTTTCTGACCATACTGAACCGGTTGAAACAACCTGAAAAGAACATGAGAAGTCAAAGGCTATAGGAAAATCATAATTTGGCTTTTCAAAAGTAAGCTCTATCAGCAGGGAAAGCATAAGCTGATCCCTCAGATACTGATCTCTTGCTTACAGATGGCTGATGCAGACTCATCACTGGCAAACTTCAATTACGGAAATCCCATAAAGTCAGTTTGCCAAGTACACGCAAGAAGAAAATCTCCATTGCCATGCATCCAGTTGAATGCAGGAAAAAACAGAATTACAGTAAACAAGTTACACAGTCTAGCTTGAAACTGGAATGGCATCCTTGTATCATTTCCAGAGAGATGTCAACCTGCCAGCAGGTCATCGGGCAACTCCTTTTCATCAAAAAAACAGTTCCACATAATTTTGAGATTTTCCAAGAGAAAAATACTAATATATCCACCAATCAAGTAAAAACTTTGAGAAATGAAAAAACAAACTTCAAAAGGATTGTATAACTGCGGAAAACTATTAAAATGGAATCCCTACTTACAGTTGTAAATAAGAAAGAATAAAAAAAAATACAAAGCAAAGTCTGAGAATTTACATGAATCACATTACCAGAGATGCAGAGAGAATTACATTTTGCTCCTGTAATTCTAGCTAAAAGGAAGACATTTGAACATACCTGCTTGGTTTGAGCTTCACTGGGTTAGGCCTAGCTGGTGGTGGAGGGGAGCTGTAGATTTCTTCAATTAATTTTCTAGTAACCTTTTGTTTTGGCAACAATTGTGCTTCATAATGAGTCATTTTGTTTTCCATTCCAATGAGATCAAAGAGAGACAAGTCTGATTCCTAGAAGTATTGTAAAATAAGGTTTATTATTTTATGTGACAGCACAAACAGTTAAGTATTCTCCATGTTCTACACTAAATTCACTTTCTACATTTTACTTTTTAATTTGAAATACATTCTCTAAGTTTAAAAAGTTAATTATTAGCCAAAACTGTCTAGAAACTTTGGAAACATATCTTAAGCTGGTAGTCCCATTTTATGCATCAGCATCAGAAACAAGAGAATTTAAATCATTAGCTGCCACTACAGAAAACAAGGCAAGCCATCATTTGACAACTCCTCATACACCATAGTTTCCAGAGAATTACGTAAAATTCTTAGAATGTGTTTGTTGACTATGGAACTCAAAGGCCAAACTATAAAGTATGTGTATAATTTAGGTGTAGAAAAATACAAAGAATGAAATATGATCAGCCAAAAAGATCACCATTACTCATGCTTCTCTCTAGGGAAATCATTCTATTATCTTGAAGAGGGAGAACACACCTTTGATGATAACGCAAATAGCAATACTTCAAATGGACTGACAGAAGCGTACTAATTTAGTCATTGAATCAGTGTTTACTTTCATGTGAATAAAGAATGGGTCCTACTCTCCTTTAGCTACTGAAAGCACACAAAAAAAAACCAGAATGTTATAAATAAGCACTGTGCTACCCAAAGTGTTGCTGGTGTAGGAAAACTGCAAGTGACTATGGCTACGATGAAAGCAAAGCCAATTTCTCTTCAACCAAATAGTTCATGAAAAATTGCAAACTACTTGAAAAAAATATGATTGGAAAACACTCGAAAAGCTCAAACTATTATTTTGAAAAAAGAGATGCAGCAAGTATGTGCTTGGTAGGCATGGATATGGAATAGTGAATTCCTTCTATTTATAACTTCAGGTAGACTTACGATGTGTAACACAACAATATTAAGTACCAGTATTCTACGAGGGCACTAACAGAGAGAAATAGTTTACTTTTCTACTTACCTTCCAAATATCCCTTTCTAGGGCACTCAGTACAAGAGATGCAGTTCTGTATTCCAGTGTTTCTGATACATAAGAGGTACTTGAAAGCCGGGGGTTTATCAGATCAGGGTGATTACAGATCCTTTGCAGCTGCATCAGGACATGCAGGACACTGATGAAGTGCCCACTTTTGAGGGCTTCTTGGGTTCTGCCAAATAATTGATACAGAAATACATCAGTTTAAGCACATTTTTTCAAAGCCATAAAAAGATGTCCCTAAATCAGCAAGGTGAGAACATGCAGCACCATATGTAATGCAAAAGTCTATAATGCAAACTCAGTCTTTACCTAGGTCTTTTCAGAGCGGTTTAAGTAACACTGCAGTGAATATAAATCTGGGAACATGAAGCTTAGGTACCAGTGCTACCTTAAAGTCAGATACAACCTTACCATCTCCCTATCCTCCAACTTTCTTTGTTCTGTTTCTGTTCCATCCTTCCACTTTTCAATAATCACTTGGTATCACAGCACAAGTTAAGAGGAGAAAGGTGGAGGGTGGAGGAGGGAAGAGAGGCAGAAAGATTTGGGGCTTTAAGAAATAAAGAACCACACATTAGAGAGAAATCTTGAAGCAAAACAGGGGCAAAACTGACCAATAATTACAATTTGATTTTTAGGTTTCAGATGTAAAAGCATGTGTTTTTCATTAGGCTCATAGCATCATCTGTCTATCACTTTAGTTTACAATTTAATTGAATTCTAACCACTGGTCATGCAGGAAAAACTCAGAAAAATATTAAAAACACCTCCAACCATGACATTCCAAGCATATCATCTTGCTTAAGCACCAAAAATGGGAGTATTTTTATTTCATGTTTTAAGTTCTTACCCTGGTTGTAATATGACATCTTCGTACATAGCTTTTTGTCGACTAGAAAGACGACACTTTAGCACATGTTCATATTTCTTTGTTAGCTGCTTTTCAACATCTCTCTTTGATCTTCGCAAGATAAATGGCTGAATCATCTGAAACATTTCATTATTGAAGAAAAAAATTTCTCTCACTTCAAAGATGCGATTTTACAACAGGAAGCTAAACCCATTCACACCCAATACATTTTATGTGACAAAACTCATATGCCATATACAATCATACTGAACATACACAGTTGTATAAGCATGATTTGTTCATAAATTTCTGCATGTTATCCTTCAAGATCTGAGCCTCACATAATTTTCAAATGATACCTCTATACTTTTTTGGTAGCAGAATATACTGCTTACAGCTGGACTTTCTGTCTGAACTGCACAAAGATTAAGAAAGGCCAAAAATCTAGAGGTAAACCACATCTTTTACTTTTTTTTTTTTCCTCTCCAACATCTTCTATACCTACTGTAGCATGGCAGATGAAAAAAAAATGACAACATACTCTGTGTAACCTGATGACCAGTTTATGGCAATAATCCTGGTTCTCTTCATTAGCTGCTTTTACTGGAAAATCTAGATAAGGCCTGGAAATTCCCGGAATCAAGAAGTGTACCATGGTCCACAACTCCATTAATGTGTTATGCAAAGGAGTATCTATCAGAAGTAAACGATGTTGGCTGCGAATAATAAAAGAAAAATTGTAATCAATACGGGATTTAGCTAAAGTCACTATGGAGACCAATATTCAAACACTGTACCTTTAGGTTTGTCAGACACAGAAGAAAGAAGGAGTAGTGCTAATAAAATTAAATCTAGGATAAATTGTCTTTTTAATCTTGAATATACCACTAAACTAGCTTCCTCATTGCAGAGAACATACAAGGGAACCTGTTTTGAAGCAGATTATCAGCAAAGAGGAGTTCTAGTGTTACAGTGGAAATAACCAGAAGATCCTGAGCATGTCTCTGTATCCTGACTGTTTCAAGTAGAGGCACCTCTATAGGCAAGTGCTGGTAAATAGTACAGTAATTTGGGCAGACCAGAGTATTCTTACTGTTGTCTTTTTAACAGAAAACTGCTGTGGCGTAAGAAAAAAAAAAAAAGCGCTGCCAATATGAAAAAAATGCTCTATGCCATACCTGCGGAGACTGAAAAGTGCTTCCCAGTGTTTCTCAGTCATGTTCTTAATTTGTTGCATCTCATCTACTATTAAATATTTCCATCTCATTTTCATAAATGCTGGGTGGCCTTTGAACAATTGCTTGTAGGAGGTGATACACACATTAAAGCTGTTGGGTTCTGACCATTCCTACAGAAAAGGAAACAAAGGGTGAGACAGAAAAGTTAAGGCAGAACGCTCTGGTATGGCTTCATTAAGAACAGAAAGATGCTATGACCCAAAGCATTCTAAAAGATAGTCCTTGTCTTTAAACGGCAGTCAGTTCAGAAAGCAGGTTAAGTACTGCATGTATTCCTCAATACCAAGGAAGTTCCAAAGATGCCTTTCAAAATCTAGAACTGCTAGATGTGAATCTCTTCATAAAGCAACTTGTAGTCTTAGAATTTTTTTTTATATATCCCACCAGGACAGAAGGAATATACAGATTAATGCCAGTTAAAAGTCTTGCCATCTAAAATGAATTACATAACAGTGTAAGATTCACGGAACACAGTACCTGTCTCTTTGCTCTAAGTTCTCTTTGGCTGCCAAAATAGAGAAGAATTTTCAACCCTGGGCACCAGCGTTTCAATTCCAGCTCCCATTTCAATATGTTACAGCTCCGTACAACAACAAGGTGAGGGCCCCAGTTACCTACAGTTAAAAATAGAAAGAGACTCCTATAATTCACATGACTTATCTTCAACCCTGATTTTGAAAGTACAGAACACTAAATTCATCATTAAATGTGAGATCCAACAACATCAAACAGAAGTAATTTAATGATTAATCTACTTATTATTTTGAATAAAAGATGAGTCCCACAACTTTTGCCTTACTTGTAATTCTTAAGCCATGCTGACTACAACAACACTGTTAGTAATACCTCAGATGACATACAAGACACATTCCTCCAACTGATTATTTACTCCTTGAATTTAACCATCTGCAGCTATCTGCTTATTACAATTTGTGAAACTTTTTTATTAAACTAGTAAACTAGGCTTCAGAAAAATTTTGTCACCTAGAAGGTAACAGCAGATTGGTCAAACAGTATACTTGATCTGAAAGCACTCCTTTGTCACACTTAACCTACGTAAGCTTTTCTGACATAATCCCACTCTGTACATTAACTAAAGTCTGATACAGTTCAGCAGAAAAATGTGACCTTAGTCTACCATTCACAAAGACAATGTTGGCCCAGTACCTGTCTAAAATTGAGACAAATTAACTCACCTTCATTACAGGCCAAATGTGCAAAAAAGGCGATAATTTGCACTGTTTTGCCAAGCCCAGCTTCATCTGCCAGAATGCCATTGAGATTTTTCCTGTACAACTTTGCTAACCAATCCAGCCCAATCTTTTGATATTCTCTGAGAGGCCCATACAACAGGGATGGAGTATTGTATTTTACCTGTAATGAGAATTCATTGATACTTTTTTTTTCGGTTAGATTGACAGAGCATGTAAAAAAATACATACTATAATTTGATAAGCAGAAAATATTTACGGTTATTTGTGGCTAAGGTCTGTTAAATCACATAAAAGCCATTCTTCATGTAAACACACACAGTAGCAGAAAAGAGGGAATTTTACCGTTGTTGTTATCCTAGAGCTGCCTTTAGGTAACAGCATTTCTGCTGCAGCAGCAACTTCTGATATGTCTCGCATGTGCTTCTTCGGAGGACTTGATCTGTCTATACTTTTGTACTGGTCGATGCTGAGGAGAGAGTCTATGAGGACAACTTCTTTCTGAGGACTTTCCCTATCAGACATATGGTCATCCATTTCTGTGAGACAAAAATGACATTGGCGTATAAAACAAACAAAAACTTAAGAATCAGCTATGCAAAGAAATTGAGATGGCTAGCATTCAGTAATGATCTAAAAAGAAACAATTACATGATCTTCAGGGTAGTCAAGATAAAATGCAAGTAGCTTAAGCTCGGTAAGATGAGCACGTTCTAGGTGTTCACACTAGGTATACAAACAAGACCATTAGCTTTTCACAACTTCTGTGGAGGTCCTCTCATATTACCTATTACCAATCTTCAAATACTTAATTCCATCATCACTTTAGTACAGAACAGATGGCAACCGTGTAATAATAACTATGACGTGTGCTCTCCTGTTCAGTGCAGAGAAGCTCTTTTATCACTCACTATTGTTTCTGAGAATTTCACATACCATGACTTTAAGGCAGGCAAACATTACTCTCTTTTTCATGAACTGAGAAATGAAAGAATGGAAGAAATTCTCCACAGGCCTTTATCCAAAAATATATAGCAATAAAAGAAATAAATCTAACCATCTTTCCAAATGCTTACTCAGAAAGCCACTGTACTTTCCATTCATTCTTGTAGAGAACATTGCTCATCACTTAATAAAAATAATTTCAGATGTAATTCATTCCATATTTGTTTTCCCTAGCATAAAATGTTTTTGAATACAGAACCTAAGAGCCATTCAATTTATTTCACACTGTAAGTCAGCACTTTCTTCTAAACAAGAAGTAATTTACCTTCCTCACTGCTATCCTCTTCACTGTCAGGTCTAGGCTGGGGCCAGTGAAAATTTTCAGAAAAGGCACCTTCATACATCTTTAGTAAATCATCCAGAGGCAATTCAGCTGAAGGTCATTAAAGCACATGAGTTTAAAAATATCAAGACTTAAAACAAACAATACCATTATTTTTAATCTCATGACATTCTTCACTTTTATAAAGACAGAAGGTAGCTCTAATCAGAAGTTAACTACCTCTAATCAGAAGTTAACTGAAGGAGTAATTACTAGTTGGAGGAAGGCAGTATTTATTTAATGACCCAGAGTATAGAGTACACTTGGCATTATACCATGTAGCCTGCTAATCCAGGTTGCTTTTTACTACACTACAACCCACCACGCAAACATACAGTAAGCTACTGGTTGGCAAGGTAGGGGCATCAAATCGAAGTGGTTGAAAGACAACCAAAGACTTCCAAGTTTCAGAACTGAACTGCACCTCAACCCTGCTTAACAGTATCTCCAGGACCCCTTGTCTAACCTGTTGAGGCAGCAATGTACATGTTGTCAGTGGCCAATCAATCAAGAAACACCCTAATTAGGAACTTGGCTGACCAGCCAAGAGTTATAATCCCTCCAACTGGCCAGCTGGCTGCAGCCACTAAGCTGCCAAACAGACCAAACAAATGGATTAGGAAACTGCATGTTAATTGTCAAGCGGGCCTAGCTTAATGGCAAGCTCGCCTCTAAAAATCAGCAAGGTTTTTACCGTGATAACTGAAGTGATCCCTACGGGACACTTTGCACACATCAAGCTCTGCATAGTAGTTATTGTTAAGTTCCTAATGAAAGCAAATCAGCAGCCTGAGCATTGTCCCTAAAAGTCCTATACCTTTCAAATACTTAAACCCCAAGAGCAGCCTTTCAGCACCATTTCAGACTTATCAGATACATTACAAAACCCTTCTGAAATACTCGGGATAGTTGATGACAAAATGTTTATGTTCACCCTGCTATACTTCTGTTTTTCAGTATTTATCACATGTACCTAGAACTTAGATTGAGAGTCTTTTGGTTGCGGTTTTAAAGAAAAGCCATGCTTCAATAGAGACTTCTTTTCTCAAACCACCTTGCATAATAACTAGGTAAGTACATGGACTGCTTTATGAAGTACAGAAGTCCATCATCATAAACTAACTGCTATAACTTCCCAAACAGAAAAATAATATGGGTTATACATGACCAAATACCTCAATGCGTTCAACTTTTCATCTATAAGCCTATTTACAAATACAGTAACTGCTGCATGTTTTTATCTGTTGTTTCAGAGCTCGCCAGAGAAGAATCAAGCTACATGCCTACCTTCTTTGGCTAGATTAGACAATTCAGTTTGATGGTTTATATTTCCTTCTTTAGCTTCTTGTTCTTCAATTGTTTCTTCTTCATCTTCAACTAAAATCAAAACAAATGCTAACTGTGTCATTCAAGTTACAGAATAATTCTGGAAGTTTATAACTATGTACCCTTGAAGCGTACTAGCATAGAATATTACAGGCTAGCAGGATTCAAAAAGAATGGGATATGTATATGGAAATCAAGAAAATCTGACAGCAGCTATACCTAGAAACTAAAAAAAATATAAAAGGGAGAGAAGCATTTCTGTCTCAAGACAAAAGGCAGTCTTTAACTGTTTACTGTTGGTTGACAGTAGTCCCCAGATTACTCTGTAGCTTTAAACTGGGAATTTTCTTTGTCAGAAACGTGCAATAGATGTCTTCACAAGAAAGTCACTAAAGTAGATGTGTTATTCACTCTGAAAGCCTCAAAAGAAGTTTAAGACTACTGGTAAGGTTTGAAAAACGAAGGAATGAGAAGAGAAAGAATTTAAATCTACCAAAGATGGCAGTTTGATTCCAGGGAAAGTTTTATTTCCAAATTTTCACTGAAGCTCTTTTCCACAGTTGACTATCTAATCTCTCTAAGAAGTGGATTAGGGTTGGTATTTTTTTTGGGAAAGGCAGCAGGTCCATGCAGAAACAGACTGGAAAACAGTGGCCTCGGGGTTTTAATGCATAACTTATGTACTATGCTAGAAACAAACAATTTTGAAAAGTGACATACCTTCCTCATCAGTCAAAGATGTGCTTGCCTTTCTTTTCCTTCCAGATGATGAAGAACCCTAGCATTCAATAATTAAAATATTTAAGATCTCAGAAAGCAAAGCTAGGATTTTTTTTGTTTGCAGTTTTAAAGAAAATGAGTGCCTTGCAATGACAGCAGCAATCACTAATAGACATTTAGTATCTATTAACATTTTTCTGGTCATGGAAAAACAAAACACAATAAAATCAAACTGGACATCCATGTACACTATCTTTGTCAAAACCAGTTACCTTCTCCCCAGCATTTGTTTCCAAACTCTCATGTTCACCATTAAGGACAAAGATTAAGGTATTTCAAGGTGCACATCACGCCCTGTAATTCTAGCTAAATTGTGCATGTTTTCAACAAAGTTTGAAACTGAGAATTCTGTTTGGATCATATCCATTCCATTCTGCTTTACCTTGTGATCTGAGTATTTTACCAGCTACTGTCAACCTGAACAAGCAACACTATATGAAAAAGCACAGCGTGACCAGGCTGACTAGCTCAGGTTCAGAAGACTTACCATTTCACTTTCTTTTTCCAATAAAAGCTCTTCTGAAGGCTTAGCATCCTTACCTGGAAAATTATCACACTTGATGTAAGTAATGGTTTTAAACTAATTAAGTGTAGATTTAGATTAGAAATTAAGAAGAAATTATTTTCTCAGAGAGTGGTGAGGCAATGGAACAGGATGCCCAGCAATGTTGTCAATAACCCATTCCTGGAAGTGCTCAAGGCCAGGTTGGATTGGGCTTTGAGCAACCCGATCTAGTGGAATGTGTCCCTGCCCACAGCAGGGGAGATGGAATTACATGATCTTTAACGTCTCTCAACCCAAACCATTCTACAATTCTATTAGTCACTTAACAATTTTATGTTTATGTTAACTTTTAAAAGCATCCAACAGAAAACTAATACTAACTAAATCTAGCAGAAAAACACTGCAGAGTTTTGCACAGTCCTGTTGCCACCAAGTAACAGCATTTATATTGAATTTCTTATGAAATGAAATGCAATTACCTTTCCTTGAAATTTTCTTTAAATTCAAAGCTTTTTTTCTTTTCTCTTGAAATTCAATTTGCAGTTTTATTTCAACGACCTAAAATGTAAATCAAGTCTAGTAAAACACTTCCATTTTAGAAATTAATTACTGAAGATTAAGAAAAAACAGTGCAACTCACACAAGTATTAATGAGTCAATATTATATTTTACCTGCTCAATGTTAGACCAGAAGTATTCTATTTCTCTAGCAATTGATGCAGCAATTCGCCTTAGTTTGTTTTGTTCCTCCCTTTTAGCTCGCTCTTCATTAAGTTTCTTCTCTTCATGATAACGAGCCACAGTTCTTACCATCTATGATATGAGAGATACTCAGGTTACCTCAAATATACACATCATCACATTTCTTAAGTTTACATTAGTTGGCAGCAGTCAGATATTGACTGTAGCTTTAATAGATGTTAGCACTTAGTTCCATTATTACTAATGCTTACCATGTCAGTAAAACAGACATGAAATTGGAAAGAGAAAAGAAAATACAAGAACTATAACTAAAAAATCCAGTAGAGAACTCTTAATTCACTACTCTCTCTTAATACAAGAATTAGGAAAAAAAATATACTGTAATAATCAGCAAATGCACAAAAGAAAACTTAGTTTTCAGGCAGCACAAAGTCATAGAAACCACACCACGAAATGTCAGAGACCAAAGGTAAAAAAAAAAAGTTCAAAAAGGGAGTGCATACAGAAATGACAGATAAGTCAGTGGCTGCTAAATACTGCTTCAATAGGAGGTCCCTAAAACGCTGACTTCCAGAAGTTTGATGCATACTGCCCAGGGGAAGGTTCATTTCGTGTTTCTCCTATTTTTAAAAACCTACCATTAGCCACATATGGAGTGAGTGCTTGAAATTCATATTTAAATTATTTTCAGATTGCAGATCTGCTTTTACAAAATGATACACCTATCTTAATACTTTGCTTACAAGGAAGAGAGTCCTGAGTTCACATTATTTCAGAAGACACAACAGAAAACAATACGGTAATTTCAACTAATGACCTTCAGTTGCTCTCTTCATAACCCCAAACTGGACATAAATGTATGGAAAGAACATGCAAGATCGATAGAATCCATAGAAAATGCTTGCTTGTTCTAAGTAAACAAGTTTTACATATTTCATCTCATATCATCCTAGTTTTCGTTGCGTCACTAAATTAATTATACCCACTGTGTTGCTTTCTTTTCCTACGAACCATTCTGTACCATGTTTCCACTGCTGTCCCTAGTGGAGACAAAGAATGGAAACTGTGGTTTCCCTACAGCTTTTTCTTAGAGGAGTTAGACAACCACATCCAATGGAACTTATTTACAAAATTCCATATTTACTCTTCATTGACAGGAAGTAACCAGTATATAAGGCAGGCACAATAACTGTCATATTTAAATATGACATAATTAACATATTTACTGGGTCCCCTAAATTAGCTGGTTTGATTTCCAGAGGAACAAAGACCACAAAAAACAAAACTATTATTTGCATCTGTAACAAGTAAAATTATCAAGTCCATGCCAAATGCTAGAATATTCAAAGCTAACAACATGGCTTCTCATTTAAGTTAAAAATCTGAGCTTTATATTCCACGACTTTTATCCAAAGGACCAAAAAAAAAAATTTAAACTTTGTTACAGAATTGAATCATATCAAGATTAATTGTTCTGATTCAAAGCTGTATGTATGTCAAGTACCTTCTTAGCAGTTGCCATTTTCCATTTTCTCTCTTGGGCAAAATCAGTTGCCATCCACTGCATTTCTTCCAGCAAATAATCCCAGTGAGATTTGGGTCTTGGAGCTTCTTGGAGTTTGGGCAGTCTCCTCAGAGACCATAAACCTTCCTTCCTCAGTTCTGCTATCCGCTGATGGATTTGATTTTCCTTAAAAAGAAACACATATGGTTACAGAGAAGCTGCAGAATGCACCTAGAATAGTAGTCAAATATAAAAATAATAATTGCTCACACTTCATCAAAATAATTGACAGCAAAAAAAAAAGCAGTGAAACAGCAAGATAAATGCATTACAAAACTAAAGTCTGAACTTTACATTAATGGAAAAACTACTAGGCTAAATTCAACCTATGCAAAAAGAGTACTTCAACCTTTATTACAAGAGATAGTTTGTTAAATAACAGGATAAAAAGTTTCACTTGAAAGCACAAAAATTTACAGGACATACGTAAACTATAATCAAATAATCCATTTTTTCATAAACTGAAATTGCAGCTGTATTTAGCCACAGAGAAACCCAGAAGATAAATATATCTTCCTTACTAATAGGGCTTGTTTAGGGGAAAAAAGTCATCTTTATGATGTTAAATAATCAAAATGTATCTCTAGTTAGTTATAAAAATAAATAAGGTTGAAGACACCTTGAATGAGTAGATATAATCAACATAATAGAGAGAATGCAATGACTGCATGAAGACTTGAGTCTTCTTTAATTTCTCTGAATGTCCATAAAAGCCAAATTCATTAAGTAAAACATATAAAAAAATAAAAAAAGAAAAACCACAAACAGGTAATAGCTCGTTTTCAAAATTAAAACACATTGCCTGCATTAACTGTTATCTGTGTGTTAACTGTTGCAAGTTTTGGGGGAAAAAAGAAAAAAAAACTTACCAGCTTTACTTGCTCAGCGAGCTTGTCTTGAGAGTTGTCCTGTGGTAATGCTGCTGCATTCTGAGCTGGACTTTGTGTTTTAGGAGCTGCTGCTACTGCTAAGCCTGGGGGTTTTGATGCAATAGGAGACAGGGACTTGTTAGTTGCTGGAGATGTCCTGTTTGTTTGTACTGGGTATGTAGAAGGCGGTGTTGTGCCTGAGATAGTTGCTGGCGCAACAGATGAGGTAGGTGGTAGTGTATTTGCCGTAAGACGCTGAGTAGTCTGAGCAGGATCTGCAGATGGCCGTGTCAGAGTCACAGTCTGCCCAAGAAACGCATGTTAGTGATGAGTTTGGCATTCAGTGCTGTCTTAGTATGCATTTCAGTAGAACATAATAAGGACTTTAATTTAGTGAAAAATTATACCTGTATTTCTACACGGACTTTTTCTTTGCAGGCTACTTCTAAGTGCATTTGCCCAGAGGAATTTAAAAACGCTAATATTTTTCATATATTTTCGGGACGACAATATTCTCACATTGTACTAGGCATTGAAACAGACATTTTCTCCCCAGTGAAGTTCACATACCTGTTGTTGTATTGTAGCTTGTGGCTGTGACACTTGGTTTGGTGTCTGTCCTTGTACGTGGATTGCTGGTGGCACCTGCTGTTGAAGTGGTGCTGGAAGTGGAGCAGAAGTCAGGGGTACGCTTTGGGGCTGGATCTTCACCTGAATCTGGGGCTGAGTTGGAGATTCCACTATCTGTGGTTGCTGCTGCGAAATCTGCAGTGCAGCTGGGAGAGACGCCATGGGGACATTGACAGGTTGCAGCCTCCCCGGGAGCTGCGGCGGCGGCGTATGCAGACTTGCTGCGTTCTGCACAGGAGGGCCTTTCGATGGGTCGTACTGTTGTTGACTCTGTTTCTGTCCAGTCAGCTGTACGGTTTGAGGAGTGGGAGGCATTCCACCTGCAAAGTAAAAGAAAATAGCTCAGATGAAATTAAAAGGTCCAATTCTTTTTACTAATATAAAGAGGAAATCGACTGCAAATAGGCTAATTTGTTACTTACTTTGCCACAAGACACCATCACTTGAAAATACCACATCACAATCACAAAATAAATCACTATTACAATAAAAAACAAAGTATTTCATGCACAGGACTGCAACTAAAATTTGGAGCACAGCAACTACTAAAAAAAAAATGTCATTAAATGTCTTCTGAATTTCCTATACTTAAAACAAACAAAAAAAAAGACTGGTGAGCTAATGGAAATTTAACCTAAAATAACTACATGAAGTCTAAATAATATTTAGTTCTTAACACATTCACTCCAACATATTCTAAAGCTTGGCACGAATAATGAATAAAAATTTGTCTTGAATGTTGCAAATTAGGAGGTTTCCTTTTCACGATCCATTGGCTCAGGTCCAGAATTCTCAAATTAACCGTTTTGCATCAGCACCTGTGACGTATTTCCATGCCCACATGCACTTTTGGAGCCCGTCACTCAGCTCCTTAAACAAACCAGGCATTGCATACCAAGTATTAATTTACATGGAGAAGTAGGTGGTAGGGCTAGGATCTTGGAAGGTTGGAAGCCCAAGTTTCTAGTCCCATCACTAACGTCTCCTTGTTAAATTAATGTGCAATTGGCATGTGGTGACACAGTACCTTGTGCCGTTGGCATTAGCTGTTGAAGAGGAACTCCGGAAGCCACACCCGGATGCTGAAAAACCATCCCATGACGGCCCACTTCAATTCGTGGTCTCTTAGACGAATCTGTGATATTCAAATTCCATTTATGGCATGGTACAATGGAATGGGTTCAGTTTCACAAAGCAAACTACTACACATGATTCCAACATCAGCTCAGAAAGCTACGACTACTATACATGTGTAGCATTTATGAAGAGCATGCTCCAAGGGCAGGATCCTTTTCACTTCCAGTTGGCCAGCTCCAATCTTCTCAGCCAGAACAAGCAACCTAACAACATCTCCATGCTTGCCAGGTCCGGTCCTATGTATTGTGAGTGGCGTGCCCTCTTCACACAGCACCATTCACAATAGATAGTCCCACCAATCTGTCTGTTTCCAAGGTGAGGCAAAACTGTGTTTCGATAGTTACTGAACAGTGGGCTCCGTCAACTGTTTGGAAAATGAAATAAAAGAAAAAAGAAAAAAGAACTTCTGCTCGAGCAACATACCTGCTTGTGCAAGTGCCTGCTGTCTATTAAAAGCTTCAATTTCTATGGTGTTCACAGTCCCCGCAACTGGAGTCCCTGTATGCGTTTGCTATTGGAAAAAGAAAACAAATCACAGAAGTTCAATCTGTAGGTAGTCTAGCACCGAGGCGTAAGATACAAATGGATCTAAAAAGGCCATCAGAGAACAAAGCCTTGAGAACATTTCTACAACTAAGAAAACAAGACTGATTCAATATCCACTAGGAAGTTTTAGATGTCCATATTGCCCAGATATTCTTCCTTCGGTCTGAACTTCAAAATCACAACTAAACTGATGAAGGTGGTTATAAACAACATGTTTACATTGCCCAATTTTTTTGGTTTGTTTTTTAAATAAATTAATGTTTGCATTAATGTATAACCCTGCTGCAATGAAGTCAGAACAACATCTTCTTATAGTTTATAGCTGCAATAAAAGGCTGACATGAGAAAAATTAAACAGTGGGACTTCATTACAGGATTAATTAGAAGGGACATTAGATTAAGGAAAGAAGTCACGCACAAACTGTATCATAACTAAGATGACAAAAATCAGAAATGAGAGTCAATGCATTCATGAAAGCTAATCCTTTTCACACTGTGCAAAACATCAGCAACACAAAAATTAATTCTCATCCCAAAGGCAGTTCAAGCTTAGTTGAGTCTCCACCACTGTCACCTTTAGGATGGAGTTCCATGAGATTTAGGCTCACAATATTTCAGGAAGAACTGCTAAGACTCAGAAGAGCGGGAATAAAAGAATCGCAGCAACATTGCAAATTCCAGTTTCAGTTTTCCAGAGGCTAGCCTCGCATTTGTTTGGCAAAATGAGTACAATGAAGTAACTTTATGATGAGAAACATGGGATTGCTATAGTGCTAATGTCACCTCAGAGCATGTCAGAAATTACTAGACATTTTACCTGAGGATAAATATCATGCACCTAAATATCATGAATTATCAGGCCTTGAAGAGCACTGATGGTATTGAGACAGAAAAGAAATCTCAGGGCTTTGATTCAGCAAGTCGGAGCTTAGCTTCAGTAAGGTTATGCAGTGCATAATAACTCTATTTTAAAATTATTACAATTAATATTGACCAACATGTCAGCTGATATATTCTAGAAAACTCGTGCAAATGGCAGACTTGCATGCAGGATTACTTTAAGAAACTGGTCTGTGAACTTGATGATTTCCATGCTCTTTGGGCTCTCAGCACTACTGGCAAATTATTAACGCCCATCAGTGTTTGTATGAGCCCAGTTCTTTTCAGTGAGTTTCTGCATCATATTTTTAAATTCTCCTCAACATTTAGCCACGTTATAACCAATGAAACTATATGAAACTTAACATGAGAAAAATCAGGGCTACCCAAAGAAAGGGCTTAAGAGCTTCTATCAGAAAATAGAGGCAGCCTTTATGTATTGCAGCCTCTATACCCTGGAAAATGAACTCATCTACCACTCAAGCTCTCTAAGTGTAATCTGCTGTTGGTGAGAGCCTCTACCATATCAACGTACACTGAGGGTTTCCAAATGTTGTGAAAAGTTACTATTACAACACAGCAAATACAGGAATTTCCCCAAAGAATCTTCTACTTTATTCACAGGTCTTTTCTTCTCTGATTTTTAGTAGAAATTCTTCCAATGTAAATTAAGCCTAAGGAAATAAACATCGGTCTATATTGAAATAAACTGTAGCAGCCACAACCCCACATCTTTAGTGCTTCATTGAAGAGCATTAATAAACACGGACATTGCCACCTAAAATGGCTGGGTTTAAAACATTCCTTTTTGAGCTCCGTGTATCTCATACCCTCAGATTCCATCAAGAGCTACGAATTACTAACATTTAATCTCTTTGCTGCTGTGAGGACATTTGTGACCACTCTAGTGATACAGCTATACTCTTCAATGTCAGTTTTGGTTTTAAGAATACCTGACTCATATTCAGTCACAGTCATATCACATTCAACATGCATCAAGTTTTCAAATGTTTGTTTTACCATAAGGCAGACATGCAGCATATTTCAAGTTCAACAGTCAATGTCTGGCAGCACATCACAGACTTAAGCATTTAGAAAACTATTCAATAGATCACAAAAAATCTATTTTGTAGAAGGGTCCTGAATTAATTAACAAATTAATTAACAAATTCTGCTCATGTGCAGTTTGGATCAAATGCTTTCTGGGACATCAGTTTGAGAAGGTACGTCCTCCAAGCTGCTTCAAATGTTTCTTATGTCACCTGCACTCATACTCTGGATGATCACATTCTCACATTTTCAGGCTGCTGCATGTCTACTTCAGGACTTCTGACTGACATTTTCTGAAGTGTATGCCTCCCAGTCGTCTGCATCATCGCCACATAATTTAGGCCAGACACTTCAAAGAGCGAAGATGTTATGCCTTTATAAATTGCAGTCACATACCGCTTATGTTAGACTAAAACTGTCCTAAGTTTAATTAAAATAATGTGGTTCTCCAGAGGTCATGATTATGCAGCACACCCACAATAATCATTCTGAGTGCTGCATTTACGCACTCAAATTTGAATGATGCTGATCAGGACACGTTATTTCTCTATAAACAGTTAGGAAGAAAAAGATGGATGGGAGGAGATGATGCTTCCTGGTAACAGTTTGGGCTGAAATTACAGAGAGTTTTGTACAATTACAGAGAATTTTGTACACTTCTAGCATGTACCTGCCAGTTTCCCCGAAACACCTCTGAGATGCTATAAAACTTTCAGAAGTACTTATTCATTGGTGTCGCCAGAACATAATGACAAACCTAATCGCTGTAATAAATAACCTGACACAATATTACTCATTTTAAACGGCTTAGATGAAGCCTGTCTACCTGCTAAACATGTCAGCACTGGCTGTAACAAACCAATGAGTTTGCTGTGCAACTCATTTGTGAAACACTGCCGGTAACCTCCCATTTGTCAGACGCAGGGATACGGCCCGTTCGACAGTTCATTTAACTCTCCCTTTTCCAAAACCTAGATGAAGGCAGCACAGACCTCACAGCTTGCGTGGTACAGCGGAGTAAACTCCACGACATCTGCTCTCTAAGCGTGCACAATTGAGCTGACAGCTGAGCACGGTAGTTGCGGGGAAGCAGGCTGTGCTCCTCCAGGTGCGCGAGCACCGCTGCCTGGGTAACGCAGAGCTGAGGGTAGCTGCAGAAGCACGTGCCAGCCTGAATTTAGAAGTTGCAACACCATCGATCCATGTTTTTTTGCTATTACGTTTATTCCTCCACTTTGCCCAGTGTTCCTTCATGCAAATACAACGTAAAAGACCACCTATATAATGAAGATGAGCACTTCGGTTTCTTCTTCCCAATATTTACGGTAGAGCTAATGGAAAGGGGTTAGTTTTTGAAAAAATTGTGTCAGAGGGTTTTATCATTATTTTACACATTTCACGGAAGGTCAAACCAAAGCCTTCTGTAGCCACACTCAAAACCTTTAATACACAAAGAAAAAAAAAAAAACAAGAACAGAAATTTAGAAGAAATCCACAGTTACAATGCCACAGACAAAAGAACCCATATTATCACTATGCAGAATGCACAAATGAACCAAATGCATTAGGGAAACAAAAGACAAACAAACCAAAGTGCAAACATTCAAGCTGAAAGTTAATGAAACAAGCCAGCAACCTGGAGACAAAGATTTATCTTCCTCAAAGCTTCATTAATATCGATGCATTTGAAGACTGTAAAGGTTTTCGTTTTGTTTTGTTTAGATGGTAAGGGATGGGCTCTAGGGAAAATTCTAATTCATCTAGGAAATATCAAATCTGAATGAAGAAAAAAAATCTGGGATGAAACTACATTTTAGAACCATTGAAAAGTACCTGAAATTGTTGCTGCTGGGATGAAAAAGCAGCAGAAACATTTGGAGGAAGCTGGGTTGCTATAGCGACAGGAGTACCAGTCTGCCCATCCTTTCCTGTCACAACCTTTACCTGAGAGAAATATTTTGGGAAAAAAAAAGAAGGGAGAATCATTTTCTTTTTAAAACTTTTTCTTCTTTTTCTTTTTTCTTTTTTTTTTTTTTTGACTTGTTCAACAACAACCTTTTGTACTGATGGCACCTCGCTGAAGAGGGGATTATTACCAGGCGACCATCAGCGCGGCTTGGCTGCACCGCCGGCCGTTTGCGAGTTCTGTCTGACTTGCAGTAGCAGAGCAGAGCACGGCCCTCACTTCTTACAGCGGCTTCTCACCACTTCTCTTAAATCCAGTTTACAGAGAAGCGTGCTTTGAATTTAATGATTGCTGCTCCTAACGGACAACGAACCAGCATGACAGACAGTTTGAACTTAAGAGAGCTCCGACATTTATTTAAGCAATGAGCACAGCCACCATTCGCTCTCCCCCTGAATTCCCAAAGGGATCAACCTTTCCAGGCAGGGGATGGAGTGCGTTGCTTTAGCAGAAAGTGATAAAGAAGGGGGAAGGGGAAATAAAAGAGAAGAAGACAAAAAAAATACAAAGAAAGAACATACTCAAAAGATGTCTTAAACTTTCAAAAGGATTCACAATCTGAAAACACGCAGACTTTTGCTGTTGCAGCTTGCAAAATTCGCCAGCAGTTAGACTGACAAGA
Organism: Anser brachyrhynchus; assembly: GCF_964034855.1. Taxonomy (NCBI): domain Eukaryota; kingdom Metazoa; phylum Chordata; class Aves; order Anseriformes; family Anatidae; genus Anser; species Anser brachyrhynchus. The sequence continues at coordinate 6,591,561 of NC_137710.1, read as the reverse complement.
GGCTTTCACAAACAACAGATGATCCATCACAAGAAGGCAGCGAAGTACAGCAACCTCCGAACCCGAAAGACTGAGGGTGATGTAAATTGTAGCACTGCCACTGGTTTCAATGAACTTGTACAATTTACACCCACTAAAGGTCTCTCAAAATTAGCATACGGTAGTTAAAGATACCTGGTATTTCAGCTGACAAACACGCAACCCAACAAGAACACCTAAACAATTTGACAAAATACAAACCAAGTGAAAAATTATTGAATATCATTGTCAATAAATAACAACAATAGGCTAGCTTTTACTTTACTATATCTAGAAATGATTCCTTCCAAACTATCAGTAACTAGTACACACAAATATTTTTCCTAGCCAAGAAATTTAACCACAAAACAATTAACAAATTAAACTTTTGCTGTTATACTGCTAAAATTTCCCACGAATTCCAGCTAAAGATTTCATCACTAGCAATTCATACCTAAAAGCATTGTCAATTTTCTCTGAAGACACTGATTTCTAATAGAGATTTCAGAGTAACATGAGTTTATTTACATAATCAGTTTTGTTTTGTCTTTTTACAAACTGGCAACTACATACCCACATGTGTTTTTACAAACTTTAAAAGGTCTTTGTTCACGCAGTGCCATCACTTGTATCAACACTGTCACAACCACTTGCCATGTAACTGACAGGTACTGCTCCAGCACCCGAAGGCTGCTGCTGCAGGTCAACATCTACACGAATGGGTACAAACACCCAGGAAAAGTTGCACAGCACCTCTTTGAGGCAAACGTAATTCAAATCATTTGCCATTAATAAATGGTGAATCGAAATTATTTTAAACCTCTGTGTAAATAACAAAGTTAGCTTGTTAACATCCAGGCTGTAAGTACAGTTTTTTTGGTATCTTTCAGACTGCAATACGTGCACAAAGCTCCAAGACAGCCTCTGTAAACTAATTCATCACTACAGATCCATACACATTACGATTCACGTGCTCTGACTAATTAGATTACTTCAGGGTTTTCTGCTGGCCACAGCAACACTGAACTTTAGTAACATCTATACTTAGAAGTCACGAGAGTCAAATAAAGGTTAACCTCTTAGGAGGCTTTGCTTACTCTTTTTAGGTTTGCGTAAGTCTAGTAAGTGAAATTTAATCTATGATGTGTGTTCATTCTGATAGCTTAAACCAGCTTCTATAGCAATGCTGTCTTTATTTGTGCGTTGCCTTACGTATTAACTGGGACAGGAAAAGTTCCCTTCACTTCTCTGCTCTTCACTTTTAAATACGTGCATCTGATGGCCTGCTCAATCCAACCTGTCAAATCACACCACCTAGCAGCACAGTGCTCTCTCTGACCAACCACTTATAAACAAAATTGCTGTACTTCATCAAGCAAAAAGGACTTTTTCAGGTACTGTCATGTTATCTAATACATCATAATTCAGGTGCCACATCTACTCTTTTATTACAAAATGTTAAAAAACGGATTTCTTACCTCATCATTGATGACCTCAGATTGTTCTTCCTCTTCTTCCTCCTCCAGATCCAAGTCATTTTGCCTCAGGTACGCTTGCAGGGGAACACAGTGCTTCTTCTTAAAGGCTAAAAAGTCCATCATATTCCCTTGAAGATGTTGCAGAAAAAACAGTTCAATCAAACATTCCTTAAAAGTTTCCTTAAGAATTTCCATTTGCTTGTGGTGATGGTCCAAGCACTGCTTTCTCATTTGAGCAGTCTCTTGGTTGGCAGGAGGTATCTCCTCCAGTTTTTTGGGTTGTTTTTTCACGGCCGTATTAACTGCAGGAGCAAGAGGAAGACTTGACAGCCCCTGCGGTACCGTGGCCCGGGAAGGACTTGTGGGAGGAGGTGGCGATGTCATTCCAAATGCACTCGGTCCTCCAACTCCTGCTATTAAACCCCCAGAAGTCCTGTCATACCCAATGGGTCTGCTCAGCTGCTGTCCTTGAAGCACTTGCTGCTGCTGTTGCATAAGCTGCCCTTGGATAATATTGCTGATTTGGGGTGGCAAGCTCGTTGTCGTAATGTGGCCCGGGCTAGTCAAAGACTGGATATTCGCTCCGCTCGCTACAGGACTTTGAGGACCAAGGTGATGAATGGTGCCGCCAGACTGCGAGTGAGGTTGGGAAAGCCTGCGCTCCCTTACCGTCGCGGGCGTCCCAGAAGATGGGAGTTGTACTTGAGCCGCAGCTCCTTGAGCAATCTGTGCAATTCCCGGCCCTTCTTGATACACAAAGTGTCCGCCATTTGAAGGGCTCAAGCTGATTTGTCTCACGAGCACGCTAGCATCCACAAAGCCTCTGGTAGGGCTCTGGCTGCACATACCCAAGCCGGGGCCTGGAGTGCCAGCCCGGACATTTGGTAGCGTCTGCACGGGCACAGGGCTGGGCTGCGTGGGGCTCTGAGACTGAACCTGCTGCGGCAGCGGGGACGTAACTTGAATATACGACGGGGATCCATGCTCAAACCGCCTCTGCTGCGGGCTGAACTGAAAACTCGGCGACGTCGGGTTTGGAATTGGCAGTGGGGTAAGCGTTATCTGCTGGTTTCCTGAAGCCACTGGTCCGACGTTTTGCAGCGTGATGTTCACATTCTGACCAGCTACCGGACTCCTACTCATTATAAACTGCTGAATTTGGTAACTGGGGGATTGGGGTGCAGATGGACTCGCAGAAGGCGCAAAAGAAGCTGCAGGGGACTGGGGTAAGTTTGCCTGTTGCTCTTCTCCCTCACTGCCCGTGAAGGACCTGGACCTCTGGAGCTGGCGCTGGGCATTCTGAGGACCATTGCCATGGTGCATTCTCACTGTCAGATGTTGGTGGTTCAAGGGTTGTTGTTTTTTTTACAGTTATACTGTAAAAGGAATACACAGAAACAGAAATTCAAGTAAGTTTCAGTTACAAAACTATATTTACCTATTTAGTAACTATTTAGAAGAATACCTTACAGTAAGAACTCAGTTATCCTGCCTTTGCAGTTACTTAGATGTTTTATGTTAACAATCAATTTATTTGAAATCCTCATTACCACAAACTCACTTAAATATCTCACGTCATTCTAGCTAACAAAGTGCTATTGGATAGTTTAGAAGTGATACGTTCCTCTTAAAACAGAGGAACAACTAACTTTAAAAAGTCTTCCCCTTTCTACAAAACTTCAAAATAAACTGTCTCCAACATCAAAAATACCTGCTCTTTTATGTCCATTATTCCTAATGTTTCAACGCTTTTAACACAGTATTATGTCCTCCAGACCAGAATAGTTCCTCATAACGTAAAGTACATTCAATCAATGATAACTAAAAATACAACAAAAGAGTGTATAGACCATTTGACTTTATTGTTCTAGCCCCTGGACAAGAAATGTGTCATGAAAAGTCTCCCTAACAAATTAATTGAAAGTTTGAAAAAGTATCATGCCTAATATTTAATACTGCCTCCTCTTTCATTCTGAACACCAACCACTTAAAGAGATGAAAATCAATGCTAACGTGCATTTGATTTTAAATGCCATTTATTGAGCCAAGCTTTCCAGAAATCCAAACACATTCTGGTTTTGAATTTCAGAAAAAAAAAGATTCCAGTGACGCGCACCGACAGGCAGAATCGGCGCTGGGAGTAGTGCAGGGATAGCACCAGGAGAAAGAAGAAAACTGCTTGCTGTTTCTTCGGTTTGTTTTGTTTTCCCCAAAGCTCCCTCATTCCGCCTTTGGCGTTTCGGACCAAACCCAGCCGCGGCGCGCTGCTGTTCGTCCTGAACTTGCAGCCGGGCTCCGAGCGGCAACAGGCAGCGAGGCAGCAGCCGCTCCTGCCCTGCGCCGGGACAGCCGGGGGGGGCTGCGGGGGTCCGGGAGCCCCCAAATCCGCCCCCTCCCGTCACGGCTCCGCCAGCCCGTTATTTAATTACCCCGGCACGAAACAATTAAGATCCAAACGATACCGCCTATCGCCGGCTCATTACCCTAATTACGCGCGCCCCGCTCGCAGGCACCGCAACGCCCCGTGACGGGCCGTGAGGGGCCGCGGGGCCGCCTTTTGTGCGCCGCGCGGCGGGGGGGGGGGGGGGGCTCCCCACACGGCCCCGCGCCGCTCTTCCGCTGCCCCCCAGGCCCGGCCCGCTCCAACACCGGGACGGGGCCCGGGAGGACGGGGCAGGGGCGGAGGGGAGCGGGGCCCGGCCGCCCCCCCAGCCCCGGCCGCACTTACCGGGCCCCTGGCAGGAAGCGGGGGGGGCCGGAGCGGCGGCCGCTACCAGCGCCGGCAGGAGCCAAACCGCGCCGCTCCGCGCATGCGCCGCCGCCCCGCAGCGCACGGAGACTGCGCCGCCCGCCCGCGCATGCGCCGCGAGAGCCGGCGCTGGGGTTGGGGTTGTGGCGGGGTTGGGCCGGGGCTGAGGGAGGCCTGGGGGGGCTGTGAAGTGATAGCCCCGTGCTGGTACGCTGGGGGTGCTGGGGTAACGTGGTGCTGGCTGCTGGTTGTGAGGTTTCGTGTCAAAATCACCAATAAAAACTTGCCTCTCACCTGACTGACTAGAGCCTGCTCACCTCGATCATGGCCGTAAAGCCCTACGAGGACGTGAAGAGAAACGCAAGGGAGAAAGAAAAAAAAATACCTCGGGGTAGTCTGGTTACAATAAAATACTGCCACCTCCACCATCGTAGAATCGTTAAGGTTGGAAAAGACCTCCAAGATCACCTAGTCCAACCATCCCCCTACCACCCATGTCACCCGCTAAGCCCTGTCCCCAAGCACCACATCCAACCTCTCCTTAAACAGCCCCAGGGACAGCGACACCACCACCTCCCTGGGCAACCCGCTCCACTGCCTGAGAAGGAAGGAAACGCTCTGCTAAAATTTAAAGAAAAACATTAAAGAAAAAAAGCCACCTGATAAAGAACAACTGCTGCCATTTACATAACAGAAATACATTTACTACTTTTAACATTGGCTGGTAAAGATGCCACATGCTGGAATCCAGGCTGTATGTGTTCCAGGGGGAGACAGGTACCTGCTGCCTGCCACCAGGGTAACTTCTGTATTGATTTCATCTGTGCCAAAGAAATCACTGTAATCTGATGATCAGGACTTTGTTCCTGGAACTTTTTGCGACTAAATCTAAATTTTAGAAAAAGAGTTGTTACTAGCTAAAAGTATAGAACGTGTACGTATTTAAGATAAAATTGAAAAGAAGTGACAGAAAATGTAATTTTAAATACCAACATATTTGTATGTAATTAAAATGAACCACACTGTTTTCTGAAGAGTAAAGGACTTAATGAAAGACTATTCTCCCATCATTTTCATGTATTGCCAATTTAAAAGTGAACAATATTTACTAACAACGTGAGGCATTTATTTTCAACAGCAGAATGTAAAGTAAAAGATTAGCTAACATAAACTGAATCATCTAAAGTATCTGCATGTATACAGTTGTCATCAGACTGAGAGTCACAACTCATGCTGTCGAGTGCTTCTGCTTGAAAAAACTGACAGGGAGTTACGGGTTCGGCTGTGCTGCAACAGCCGGTACTGTGGACATCTGCTGCAATGTAGCTGTGGCTGGAGTGAGCATACTTCCTGAGGCCTGTAAGTATCATAAAACAAACTATTGTATTTTTTATGTTTACAAGTGTTGCAAAGTGACCACAGAAGAGGATGTGAAGACTTAAGAAATTCTTCCACTGATGGAGATAAATACCTTGAATGAGAACAATTATATTAGTACCGTCAGATGACGTTTGTTCCGCTCTGTGTATGGAATGCCTTTTTCATAATCATAAAATCCACTGTGGGATGAAACCCAAAGCCTTGTATCTTTAAGAAGGAGCTTGTCTATCCTTGTTTGTCGAATAGTGTTCTTTTATTCTTGAACAAGACTGTAATTTTAATTTACGTTTAAGTCCATCTCCAATGACCTCAGCTCAGATAATACCAAATGCTCTTGTTACTCAGCATCCCAGTTCTCCAGATTTGTTGAGAGTCCCACAGGCAGCCTCAGTGAATTCAAAACAGACGCCATAAGTGCACATGAATTACAGAATCATTTAGCTGAGAAGAACATGTGTCTCTGCATGAGAGTGAATTGAATTCACACACCACATGGCAATCATGGTTTTGTTTCTCACCTGTGTTCCCCATTGTGGTTGACTCTGAGTTTGGACTTGCTCCACTGTTTGTCCCTCATCTTGCTTCTGAGGAGGCTGCCACTCCTGCAGCTGTGGAGCTACCCCATCTTCAGTCAATGCCTATGACAACAGAAGTAGGGGAAGGAGAGGAAGCTAACTCAATAATCCTCTTTAATCGTTTTAACATTGAGTAGAGCAAAAACATGGTTGTTACCATGAAGTCATGTGAAGATTTATGCTGAAATGAATTCCTATTTGTCTATACCAATAATTGTGACAGAATATTCTGACTGGACAAAAAAAATTAGATATATGTAACACAGTTGCCTGTCTCTGACATTGCTAAAATACCAAGGTGTAAGAGAACAGATCTGGAACAGAAAACTGATAGCTTTGAGGCACTGATAGAGGGGATTAGGCAGTCAAATCCCATATTGAATAATTTTCAGGCTTTCAAAAACCCTTATAATTTTTCCTAATCTCCAGCCTTTGCAATTGTTTTTATATGAAAAAAAAAGTAATTAAAAAATTTGAAACTTAAAAGAATTTTGAAAATATATTAAAAAGAATTAACAGAATGGAATAAACGTGTAAAAAATGAACAGACCTTTTCCATCGTCGTCATGGGCTCTGCAGAGCTGGAAACAACTTCAGACATAAATAGCTTGTCATAGTTGCCTACACTGAAAGTAAATAAAATAACTTACACTAACAGATTTTTGTGCAACTGTTTTAATATTGGTGACATTTTAGGACAAGGAATTTTAAAAGTCTGGAATAGAACTCTGATTAAGATTTGACAGAACTGGGGAACTGGGGATTAGCAGGGAACTCCAGCCAGTTCTCTACCTAGAAACGTGATAGCTGTATTGTTGGACCTAAGAACAGAGTTAAGGAAAGCCTGGGCTGACCCTCCTGGTATATCACATGGAGCAGTACTAGAAGCTTTTCTTTACATCAGCAAAATGCAGATTTGATCTTTGACACTAAATGCACTACTTTAACTCAAGGCTGATTATCATCACAACACCTCTGACAAGAGAAATGCCACTGTGAAATACATTTGTGCTTAAGAGGAAACAAAAAAAATCACCGATCAAGCCACCAATGTGATTAAATGTTAAATCTGGGAAAAATTGTAATTGACGGTAGAAGTAAACTTACAGAAACCTGTTTGAGAAACTTCTTTTTCTAGCAGTCATTGTCATCAGCTCAAAATGATTCATATAGATTTGATTATGCTCAGAATTCTTGTCTTTAGAATAGGCTTGTCTAACACGAAGAGGATAACCATTTATGTTCTGGAACAAGTAGAAATTGAAGACACAGGTACCAAAATAGTCACAAATGCCCTCCCTCAAAAAACAGTTTACAATATTCATGACTGAAGACAATTCATATCCTATCTCTTAAATAAAAGATAAAATAAATAGCTTCACGGTCTTCTTATTTGTAATATTGTGGAGTGGAAAGTGGTACATTCAAGGTCATAGTATTCATACAGCAATAGGAAAGTTAATATTTTTAAGTGTAAGGAAACTATAAAAAATACATCCTATAGTAGCCATACTGACAGGGGAAGATACTAGCATTTATTTGTATAAAAATAATAAATATAGTTATGATTCTGCCTATTAAACACTGGCATAGTCCACTAACAGCAATGAGGAATAAACAAAAAAATAACCAAACAACAACAAAAAACCTGCAACAAGTAGGTTACAGGTTTGCATCATAATGTAATGCATATCACAATTGAAACTCACCTTTCCTTCTGCACCTACAAATGTTTTTATGTAATGATTTTGGCATTGTTCTGGGGAGCGATAAACATAGTTACAAGAGTTAACAACATCGCTGACAAAGTCCCAGTTCACTGTCTGTGCTGGCGACAGGATAGCAAGGTTTAAAGGAAGCGCCAGTAACTCTTTCACCACCTAGGGAACAGAGAGAAAGCTAGCGTCATCCTTTAAATGCTTTTTTTGAGCATACAGATATGTATAAACGCATGTTAATCAAGATCTACAGAAGCTGTAATAAGCTTCAGGGTAACATTTTTTTTTTTTAAATCAATGAAGTTCTGTTCTGAAGACAGAGTCTTACTTTTAACAGTGCCACATCTTCACTAATTAGCCATGCAGGACTATCTTGCCGAGTGCCAGCAGCTGACTTGATGTGAGCTGACAAAGGTCTTGCAAAATACGCTTGCTGTTTTACCAAGAGGTGGGCCTTCTGGGCTTTGCTCTTTTGTCGTGTTTTCAATGTTCTTGGAGTCACTTGATCAAAAAGTGAAGGTGAAGGAATCCTTCTATGGCAATGCTTCTTTCTTTCACCTGAAGCTAATTGACAAAGTACAATTTCCAGTAAGAAGAGAACTTCATGCAAAAAGATCATGACAGAAATCTGACTACTACAAACGATCTGACTAATGATAAGCCTTTCACAATAATTTTCTGAATGCAAGTACCTTCAATCTATGGCCTACTACTACTGTATGTGACTTGATCAATCGTTTTTAAATAGCTTCTCACTTCAGGAATTAAATACGCTTTTTTAAAAAAAATAGCAAAGAAAAGAAGAAAAAAGTCCCTCTGCTCTCACTATATTCTACTATGTTTTGTCTAAGCAATGTCAAGCTTAACAGAAATAACAGTACATGCATGCCTAAATTTTAAACTACAAATGTAAAGGTATTCTTGCAAAAAGAGGTTTCATATCGTTTCCCACAAAAATGTCACTGCATCTTCCAATGCAATTCCAAATCCAACTTACAAGGCAGATCTGTTCTCTGCCGCTTACGTGCCTTCCTGACAAACGGAGGTGGAAGCTTAGACTCTGGTATTGGGGTACTACTGTACATCAGACACATAACAGAATCAGTGTAGACATCGTTGTGATTCTCAGGTACAACAGGGGGAGTCCAAATCTTAAAAACAAAATTAATAATAATAAAAAAGAAACATCACAGTTTGCCATTAAAGTGTTTTTACGTAAGGTTTCCTTCAGATAAAATAGGAGTTGTTGACTTACAGGCATAATTTCTACTTGTCCATCTGGTCTTTCACAGACAAATTCCTGTATGAGAAAAAGAATTTTTGATACCCCAATGCACTGTTCACCGCAGAACCTAGCATTTATAAACATAAGCATGTTTGCAGTAACTATAATAAAAAAAAATGCATTAGAAAAAGATAATTAAGAAATAAATCTTAATTTTCAAAAGGCAACATATTTTGCTCAGTCTCCTCCTTCAGTTAATATCGTCTTGATATATAACTGCTGTTTTCACAGGAGGACTGTGGATTGGTGGGTTGACCTGGAATTGCAATCAACTATTCTACAAAATTACTGCTGTCCACAGAGTGACAGCTTCACGTTCAAAAGAACAATATTTGTGTAAGGGTACAAGACGAGTACAATAGGAATTTTACAGACGTCCTTAAATACACAAAGTTCATAGTTGCAATATGCAAGTTTTTTGAGAAGCCGGGACTTGTAGATCCCTTGATGTTACCATGTTGTAAGCATCCTGTCTGGTATAGGTTAAGAGTTCTTCTTTCACTGCCTGCTGAGTTTTTTCTTTTGCCTTTTTCAGCTCCTCGGCATGCTGGTATTCCCATTTTATGTTTGCAGTTTTTAACTCCTTTTGGGAAAAAAAAATTACACTTTAAAATATTACAGCTTTTCACAATAAAAATGCTAACAGCTATGAATTGCCACAGATTTGAGCCTGGTAACTACATCATAAATTCACTTTTTATAGGCTAGTAGTGATAGCAAAGTTAGTTAAACTGCGTTTTCACTCATGGGCAAGGGCTTATGCCATTAAAGAGAAAGTGAAATATGTCTACCTGTTAGTTAGGAATCAATGTGTTTTTAGAGCACAATCATTTCAAGCAAAATTTCAGTGCTCCTAAACAAAAACAAACAAACAAAAAGGAAAGAAAAGAAAATCTGGCAAATGTTGGGGTTTTCTGGTTTTACAAATTTAACTTTTGTTTTTATTAATTACTCCAAAAATGAAATACAGTCCCTTACCTTGCTGACTTTCTTGCTTTTTTGATCATTCATAGTATGAGACGATTCCAAGAAATTCATTGCATATTTTTCAATTGGTGTAAGCTATTCAGAAAAACATTTTGTCAAGCTGCTAGTTATTTAGCTTTAGAATTAGAAACACATATAAATAACCAGTGATTTAAAAGCAAACAAACAACAACAGGAAAAAAATAATAGTGTATTTATTTCGGTTGCAAACACTGGCACCGTGATTAAGGTAGAGAAGAGACCCAAGGACCAAAATTTGGCATTCTGGTCCCTAGTTAGTCTGCTGACATTCCACCAGGATCACTGAGAGTAGGCTCCAAATATTGCCCACCATTTTGCTAACTGAAAAAAAAAAAAAGAAAGAAACCCATCCAAGTTAGTCTGCAGACTCTTGACAGCTTGTTAATAAGCAGGCTGTTACTTGGGTTGTGCACTAGTAGCCAAAAAAAAAGGAAACAAATTGGAATCCGACAGAACTTAACAAATGCTAAGAATAGTCATTTTGTGAATTAAAAGAAAGAGACCCAAAGCTTCTAAGAAAAAGCACAAATATCCGGCAAAGCATAGGGCTGTAAGACAAGTTTATAACACAATTTAGTCAAAAGCAAGTCACAATCTTCAGGAGAACATTTGGTGACTGAAGTGTTTCTGTATGTGAACAGATCTGCCAACAAGCTCTGAGTACCTCCCAGGACTGTTTCAATATTTACTTTTACACAGAACAGTTTCATGTAAGTGGAGTGGAAATCAGGTACTTTATGAAAGCCAAATGGCTCGTTGCACAGGATAGTAAATATTGAATATCTTTAAAGGTTTTTGTAAATCCAGAGAAATCGTCATACCTGATCCACAAAGCTAGCCAGCTCTTCTAACTGCGAAGGAGACGTGGTATTTCTTGAATTATACAACTCTGAATCTATGTCATCTCTTATCTCACATCGTGTCTCTTCTGTAAACTTTTTGGAATCCTCTTTTCCACACTCAGTACAAAGAACCTAATGAAACACGTATCATGCCAGAAGTTTTTTAATCATCTTAAAACTCAGTTTTAAAACAAGTCAGGCTACTGACACATTTGAAACCTTTTGCTGTAGGAAATGTGATTTCATTTGATTAAAACAACAAAAATAGTTTTAAAATAGTTTAAAACTCTGACTCTGATACAGTAAAGCACTTTTTTTTTAACATGTCAGAGAAAACATTCATATTCTCAATATTGAAGTACCTGAGTTAAAAATTCTACTGAACAATCATCTCCCTGAGTAGCCACTTCTTGAATCAGATGTTTAATACCTTTTTTCAACAGCCTTTCTTCTACAGAATTACCACTTACAAGCCTGTAAAACAAAGAAACATATTAAATACTGTTCCCTAGAACACAGTGAAACTTCCTGAAACTCAGTTGGTCCATTTCTAGTGTTCCTCAACTACCACAGTGAGCAACAATGCCAGTTGAGGGACCACCAGGTATTTTTGTGGTATTTTTGTAGAAAACTTTGTATTCAATTTTAGTTTCACAGAGGAACCAGATTATGTAGACTACAACAATAACCTCAGACAAAAATCCTAGTTTCCCCTAGAAATATCATCGCTCTATTTTTCATTTTAAAACACCTATTTGTCAGTGTAAAAGTCACCTGTATATGTGAATATCTCTGCCTCTTGCAGTTCTATCACACCACTCTTTAGCCTTTTTATCTGACAGTGGATCTAAATCAATATCATAGAACACAACAGTGTCCGCATCTACATGGCTGACACCTGTAGGAGGAGTGTGGGAAGAAACAATAGCACAGAAGAATCTCTTGTCTTGGTTGAAGCTTTTTATGGATTCCTAAAATGCAGAGACAAATAACCTAATTACAAATTCACATTAATAAAGCATAAATCTCTGTACAAACTTTTTCAAAACATGAGAAGATCAGAAAAGCCGCCTTCTGATTAATTCCTAAACATAACTTAAAATGTTGGCAAGCTTAATACATCTGAGAGCCCATGTTACAGATCTACGCAGTTCAAAATTAATTTATGGAGCATTAAAAATATCAATTTATGGTGCATTCAACCTGATAAAATCTACAGATCTATGACAGTAGTCATATTTTTGTCCTATGACTAAGCACACCTGACTGGGTTATTACATTCTGTGCATGCTTCATTTTTCTTCTCTATTGACTAAATTGAATGCCTTCTACTGTGCTGACTTGTGTTGCTTTAAACCAAAGTACTCCTTTATGTTTTATAGTGCATCTGACAGAAAACATAATAAGGCAATCTGAAATCAAAAGTAAGAAAAGAATAACGTATCTATATCACTAATGTTTGCTCAAACGGTAGGCCCCAAAGGATACCGAGAATCTTACTGGGGAGGGAAACGAGCATGCTTTGAGTTTACCCTCAGGCAATGCCAGGGCACTCTACAGAAACAAAAGCCCCTGGAGTAAGGCTGAGGAAGTACCAACATAAAAACAGGAGCTATGCTTGAAGTGTTAGTAATGTAGATGCCTACAGACACGGAAAGTAAAAGCAATTATTCAAAACACTATTGTGAAATTAAACATCTGTATTTCAAGCACAAATTACTCATATATATATATATATATATAGGACAACTTACGGCACATCTCTCAGAAACACCCTGGATGCTTCATCAAATAGTAATATGACTGACATATTTTGTACATAATTAGGTATTTTGTGCTACAGATACATATATATTTTGCTTAAATAACTAATGAACTTATGCAAATAAATTCTTTGAATGTGTTAAATGACATTTAAGCATTTTCCCTCCCACTATGAACATCTATTCACTATTAACTTGAGTAAGAGGTCTTCTTACCAGATAATGGCAACTGTGAGCATCAGTCTTATCAACTCTTACGTATGTGAGAAAATGGAAGTCTAAGAAAAGCTCCAGTATATCAAGCATTGGAATCATCTGCGTCAAAATCAATACACGATGCCCTCTTCCTTTCAACTTCTGAAGCAAAACAGCTAGCGCTTCCATCTTGCCTGTTTATGAAATAAGAACTTGAAGGTTCTGCAGATAGCATTTAGCAATTACAGAAACTGTATTTGAACAGTTGTATAAGGTGGCTTTGTGTGCGTGTTGGTTTTTTTGGTTGTTGTTTGTTTGTTTGTTTTTTTAATACCTGAATCAAGCTGCACCAGTTGGGGGTCTGGAAACTGTATAAAATGAGGCCTTGCTATCTGCTGCACTGGATGGAAGAAGGGCAGTAGCTGTTCCTTCAGATTAAACTTGAAGACCTTCATTTCATGGGTATATGAATAAGGAGGATTTGCTACATACAAACATGGAGGAGCAACAACTACAGCTGGCAACACACAGAGGCCTCTAAAACAGAAAAAGCAAACTTTAATATATTATTTTTTAACATTTTAACTTCTTAAAAACAGTAAGAATGCAGATGTCTCCATGGAAGCATAAAGGACTTGGCTAAAGGTAGTTGAAAGTAAATCAGTAGATGGAAGTTTTATGTTAACATCAGGGAAATATAAAAACACTCAAGATCAGAAGACATAAGGAAATTACCACTATCCCTAAAGTTACCAAGACAAGCTTCCCTCTAACTTACAACTCCCATATTTTTGGTAATAATTCACAACAAAAACAAACAAACAAAACAAAACAACAGCAAAAACGAAGGTATGTCATGCTTGAAAATAGCGAATTGCTATATAACTGAAAACAATTGCCATGGAACTATTAAGAGTTTTAAAATTTTAGGATGATCTGAAATTATAGATTAGGGATGCAAAGTCGATTCTGCATAAATGAATTTAGCCTGCAGTAAGAATAAAACAAGGCAACACGCTTATCTCTTTTGGATATTTATGTTAAATAAACTGTTAAATGCTATTTTGAATGGTGTTGGATGGTAGCATACACCCATTAAAATTTGTGCAAAGACTGCAGATGGATTTGTCTCAATTACCTAGTAACAATATCCTTCAGGGCAATCTTTTGGTGCTTTAGTGTCAGAATGAGTTCTTCCAGTGGATCCTTTAGAATCTCCGAAGTACTTGAATATGGAAAGCAATATGCAAAGCCAGCCCGGCCCCATTTGTTAATCCTGGCAGGATAATGCTGAGAAATTTTTCTTTCATTGATCCATGAACAAGTTTCTAACAAGTCCCTGCCATACAAGGGGGTTCGGGAACAACGATGCTCATTCCTCAAATATATTTTGTCCAGGTGTTCCTTTAGTTGTCTTTTTTCTCCTGTGGTACCCTTTAAAAATAAAATATATATATATTTTTTCTGAACATATTTTGACCAGACAGAAGAAAAGAAATCTGTGCAGAAGAAAGATGAAAATAAGATAATTTAGTTAATGTGAGTGTTCTTTGAATTCATATGAAAGGAGAAGCAAATATGAAAAAAAAAATAATGATTAGAATAATATCTGTCCTTGCATCACAAACATTAAGTTTGGTATTTAATGGAAAATAAAACTGCTTTCCTACTCTATGCCTACCAGAAAAAAATATAATGGCATTTCAAAACACCATTGGAGAGTCCACTATGACAGGTGGATGAGACTAGTGGATGCTACATACTTTAAAAATAAAAGCTTTGTCTATTTCAGTGAACAGATAACCACACATGAATCTTGTATATGTTACATTGTTTGTGATCAAGTAAGTACTCTATCATATAAAGAGTTAGTGTAATACCTGAGTTGGACACCAATGTGTAGATATCAATCTAGATTCAGTGCTTGAGTCATCCACTGTTATAATTAAATGAATTAATAAATTCATTTTTCCAGGAAAGCAGCAAGACAAGAAAAATATTTTAGTGAAGAAAATTAATTCCATTTAATTTCACAGACATGACATTAAAATATTAGGATATTCTAGCTTCTATGGTTTCCATTTCTGAATAATTCAAAAATGGAAAAGAAAAAAAAATTGAGTTCAAGCTGATCAATGAGCTTCACTGAAGTTCCATGCTCTTCTAGAAAGAAACAAATTTAAAGACAAGCAACAGATTCACTGTTTAAAAAAAATAAAAAAGTGTACTGCATAATGTCACACCTTGTTGCTTCAAAGACTGTCTACCAACAAGCAGACAGAATTGACTGTAAGACAAAGTAAAAGTTTTCCCTCTAAACTGTAATGTTACAGGTTTCTCTGGCTGACCAATTCTCTCTTGTGCTCCAGTAGTGGAAGCCATTGGGCCGAGTACTGCCTTGCTGGCTGTTAAGACAAAAAAGGTACAAAGTTTAAAAATAATTTCCTCACTGTAAACTAGAAGATTTCATGCTTACCTTACACTTATGTGCTGTATTTCCAGTGAAGAGGAATTTTACTCCAGACATGACTCCTGGGTTGCACTTAAATGCAAACAGACTAGGTCTCTCTGTTTGTTCTTAAACTACAGGCGAAATGTTCTTTCCTCAGTGAGGATAATTTCCTAGATGCTAAATGTTTGACTGGTATTTCACATGTATATTTGTATGAATTGATAACGTACAAACTTTGTGAGGGCTTCAAGAATCTGCACAGGTATATTTTATGCAAAGTTATTGGAGAAGACAACCACAGGATTAGAGATTTTTCTCCTTTACTGTTCATTTTTAGCAATGTAAGGAGCTCTTAGAACAGCACAACCTTATTTCATCCAACTTTGAACAATATAAAAATATGTAATTATATGAGAAAGTCAGAAAGCAACACTTTATGTGTACCACACACCTTTTCTATGCTGAAATTCTGAAAACATGGCAAGGGGTTGTCGTCTTTGTATTTTCTCATGCTGGTCTGCCATAACCGTTGCTGTGTCCACTGTCTGCTGCAATTGAGACCTTGTGAAGACTCGAGTCCTGCCTTTGGGTTTTTGTCCATACTGCACTGGTGTAAATAACCTAAAAATTAACAAATCCATCTTACTACACATATAAAAATCATACATGTGGAAGTTGTTAGTCCCTTCATCCTAATACACGAATTAAGTTAAAAAACAAATAGTTTTAATCAGTAATCTGACCTAGAAGAGCTGCAGAGTGTACAGCAGGAGAAATTTTGCTTCTCTTGTGGACTTAAAGCATGCAGAGGAAACACAATATACTATTAAACGTAAGGTATGCTGAATGCTCTGAGGCTCCAGCCATCTCTGAAAGATTATGTGAAGGAATACAAGGAACACAGATCTCTCAAATACCTTTATCATCTTTGGAGTTTGGAAACACCAAAAAACCTCCCCAAAAGATACTAATAAAGGTCAAACTTCTTAACAAAGCAGAATCTTAACTGTGGCTGGGTGCAATGTAAGGACAAAAAGCAGAGGATCTCTACTTCCATGCATCTTGAATGTCTACAAATTATTCATACAGTCTGGTTTTAAAAACACACTGAAATTTTAACAGCTGACTTCACAGTAATTGTTTCATATACACTACTTCAGGGAATCTAAAGGTGTCTAAACAGCAAAAGAATGAGATCTGTTTCTGTTTGACTTTTTTTTTTTTTTTTTAATCTCTCTCTTCCAACTCTCAGATTTCACTAGCTGACAAATCTTCATTCTGGCAGAACTGCCTAATAGAACTAGTGCAGGACCTTCTCCTTGTCATCTGTTCCAGCCATGTGTTACACAAGCTGTCTTGGAGCTAATGTAATTCTGCTGTAGAATAAGTCAGAGCGATGTTTAGGTAAACACTCTACAATACATTAATCTGATAAAAGCAAAGTATGGTTACTGAAGTCCAACACTGAAAAATGACTCTCCCAATTGATTTTCAGATAGTAGGTTCAATAGAATAAACAAAAGGTCAAAATTCATCAGCAAGCCTCTTTTCCGCCCATAGAAAGAAAAAAAAAAAGAAGAAAAAAGATTTAAGTGGATTGCAAGTGCATCTTAGTGTTAAAATGAATTAGGAGGAGAAGATTTAATTATTATGCTTAGGAAACTCTCTACAGCAGAAATCACTTCCAATATTCAACAGACTTGAAGTCTGTTGTGTTTCTGAGTTTGGCAAGAAGGATCACAAGCGAGCCTTCATAATGGAAAAGAACTATCAAGTGGTAAAAGGCAGTTTGCTTTCCCTCAGAAGACTCAAATAGAGTCCTATCAGCAATCAGTTTGGAAATAAAATAGCAAGACAAACAAATGCATCTGAATGTACCCCCTCAGCGCTCACAAATATTATTCATTTTCACCCGGTACTTAAAAATCACTAGAACATTGCTTACCTATTTGGTTTGAGTTTCACTGGCTCGAGTCTGGGTGATGAAGGAGAACAGTAGATCTCTTCAATAAACTTCCTAGTTACTTTCAGTTTTGGCAGCATTTGTGCTTCATAGCGAGTCATTTGGTCTTCCATCCCAATCACATCAAAGAGAGACCGGTCTGTGTGCTTAAGAAAAACAAAATAAAGAAATATTCTACTACCATTCCAGTGCAGCTATAAAAAAGTGATAATAATATTCCACATTATCTGATGATTAAAAAGCTCACAGCTGAAGCCAGAACTAAATGAAAACTTGGAAGAGTCAAGTATCATGTGATTTTGCAGAGAGCAGCTGCAGTTACTTTAAAAGGTTTCAGCAACCTCTACCATGAAAATAGAGTATTATGCTCATGTTACCAAGAGTCAACAACAGGACAGCACGCTCGGATTACAAGCTCTGCAGTTAATCCAGTGCCTGTAATCAAAACATTTGTCTTCGTAGAACTGAGATTCCAGTCTCATCCATTCCCACCTTGATACATTAACCCTACTTCCTCCACAAGCCCTTGACACCCTCCTCCCACCCCAAAATAGTTTTCCAACAGGCTCAACTGAATAATTATTTGAATTTCCCAGAAAAAAAAAAAAAAAAGGAAGAAATCTCTTGCAATGTAACTTCAACTGACTACGGTTACAACTAAACTGTGAAATGAGACAGCTTCTCATCTTCAGGGCAGTACACAGCTTAATTATGCCCTTGCTGCTCCTGAGGACAGGACAAGAATGGCACTTTTCCCTCGATTCCAAGATCCAATATTTTAGATTAACTGGAAACTTTAAGCAAAAATCAGAAAATGGAAAACGTTGCAAAATAGTCTGACCTTCTGTGATAAGGACAGCAAGTACCCAGCTTACCTACTAAATTCAGTACTGCCATGAAGTCAACAGGTACTATTTATAATCGTCGTGGTTGCTTCTAAGAATTAAAAGAATTAGCAATTCACAGATTTTGAAATTTATTGGAACCTGACTTGTAATATGTTGTACTCCTAAACCACCTGCTCTCCCAGTCAAATTAAATCAAACACAAGAGAGTTACTTCCCTACGTACCTTCCAAAGATCCCATCTTAACGCACTCAGCACTAGAGAAGCGGTTCTAAACTCCAGTGTCTCTAGCACAAAGGAAGAGCTGGGAAGCCGGGGATTTATCAGATCAGGATGATTACACACCCTTAGGAGCTGCATCAGAATATGGAGAACACTGACAAAGTCCCCACTTCTAAGACATTCTTGAGTTCTGTTATTTAAAATGAAAATATAATTATGTTTTTTAAAGTGCTTTTTAGGAGCTTAGGTCTTTCTGCGCATTCAAATTGTTTTTCTAAATAAACCCGACAAAACCAATTTATTGAACTTACTGTAGTATGACTTTAAAAATGCAGTCTTCCATTCCTCCAGCTTCTCTCACATCCACACAAACTTTTAATAGTTTATAGAATACATTCTGATTTGAAAACTCACATTATTATAAACCTGCAGTTCTTAAATACCCACTATTTCAAATGAAAGTAGCATGAAATAATATACAAATACACATTGTCAATATTAAGGCCATGTTTTTTAATGCCCGAGTAAATACCACTTTAAATCATCAAATTCACTGTAAAATGTAAACAAGGCACATTAGGAAAGTGAAGTAAAATATAAACTACGATATTCAGTTCCTAAACAAGTGTTAAACAAAAGCTGTGGCACATGCCCAGTTGCCTAAGTTATAAATATAGAATACTGTGTTTTGTCCCATAATCTGCAAATACTGTTCATTTATTCTCCTTTTCACCTTGTAAAAGGATTAGATATAAAAAAAAAACAAACACAGAAGGAAGAAATTACTGAACGCAATTGCCACTTAGTGTAGAACATGATTAGCCTGCACAGCACTATGATTATACCACACACTTTAATCTTTTGGTTTGCCCATGACTCACTTAAAAATAATATGCCAACAGTTAAGCTCTCTTACTGTAACTGGAATGCTTCCTAACTTATCATTTCAATAATTGAGCAACTAAGAACAACTCAACAGATGTACCTGGGTTGAGACAGGATGTCTTTATACATTGACTTCTGTCGTTTAGAAAGAGTACACATCAGCACATGCTCATATTTCCTCGCTAACTGCTTCTCGACATGAATTTTGGACCTCCGCAAAATAAATGGCTGAACTACCTAAAAGAATACAAAACAATAATTTCTTAATTGTGTTCCCCCAGAGAAAGAGATACTAGAATTAAGACACTATCCTCAAGGGAGACATACTCTCTGCAGTCTTATTGCCACTGTCTGGTAATGATCCTCATTCCCTTCTGCAGATGCTACCTTTGTAAAATCCAAATAGAATTTGGAAATCTCTGGGATCAGGAAACAGACAATGGTCCACAGATCTTTTAGGGCAGTAGGCAGAAGTGTATCCATCAAGAGTAAGCGGTGATTACTATAAATGATGAAGATAACAAATAACATAAAATTTATTTCATAAATTGAATCACAGCAAGAAAAAAAAGTTTTAAGTACTGAAGTTATTTCAGCAATTATCTAAGACAAAAGCAAAAGGAAAATTTGTAATGAATACTCCAGACCTGTGGACACTGAATACTGCATCCCAGTGCTTCTCTGTCAGATTATTACCATATTGCCTCTCGTCTAAAACTAGGTACCTCCATTGCACTTTCATGAATGCCTCATAGTCTTCAAAGAATTGCTTGCAGGAGACAACACATATGTTAAAATTGTTGGGGTCAATCCATTCCTGCAACATAAAAACACAAACATCCTAAAGGGATATATTTTTTGACAGATATCAGAGCAAAAAGAGGGCTAGAAGTTGTATTTTGTAATAGCATCATTGGAGGAATCCAAGAAGTTCCTTGCAACTATGGAAGTCGGAAAAAATAAAAATAAGAGGGGAAAAAAAGAAAAACAGGAAGAAACAGGAAGAAACATATTTTGCAAATAAGTGTAATGGAATCGTGAAGCCTGGAAACAAATGCATGGTTTTTAAACTAAAAAACACACACCAGACTTCCTGTTGCTTCTTCTGGATTATACATCGGTTTCTCAACCAAAAAAAAAAAAAATACACACAACACAATTTCTTAATAAGCTTCTGCAAATACTAAGATGAGGTAAAAGTCATTGGAACAAAGATGGAAGAGATTAGTCATTAGTCAAAAACATCTGTACAAGGAACATCATGCCAATAAATAAATGCGCACTAAAAAGGCTAGCCACTGCTGGTCATCAAAACAAGTTTTATCGGTAAATACCACACTCTGCTTTTTAGCCAGCATTCATGAAATGAGAAAGTATCTTCATTCTTCTTGTGCTTTCTGTATGTTACGTAACAACAGAGAAAATGAGATTGTGAGATCACCATCCTCAAGTTTTTAACCACAATGGTGCAAGTGGGACTCAGCCTGATACTTCCTTTCAGTGTAATGCTTACCTTACTCAGAAAACGTGTAGATGAAACTATGTTTCATAATACCTGTCCAGTTTTTAGAAGTTCTCCTGGATCCCCAAGGTACAGAAGAATTCTCAAAGCAGGACACCAGCATTTCAGTTCAGTCTCCCACTTCAGTACATTAAAGTTTTGGGAAATAACAAGAATAGGACCCCAGTTACCTACAGAGATAACAAGTTCAACGTAACTGGAAGTGACTACATATCACTTCACAGCTTACAAGAAAAGGCAACTGTGTACATACAAACAACATGCACTAAAACTCAATGGCAGGAGTTGTCTCTCTTTTTGTATACAAAGTATTTCAGATGCATTTCGTTAAAAGCATATTAGCATATTAAACATACACATTAACATACACATATTAAAAGCAATTTTCTTCCTTACCGAAAATACATTCACTAATGAACTTTTAAAATAGATATTGAAAGGTCTATATTTCATACCTTCATTACATGCCAGGTGGGCAAAAAAAGCTACAACTTGCACTGTTTTACCAAGTCCAGCTTCATCAGCCAGAATGCCATTAAGATTCATCTTACAGAGCTTTGCCAACCACTCTAGTCCAGTCTTCTGATACTCTCTAAGAGTGCCGTGTAACAAAGATGGAGTATTGCTTTTTACTGCTGTCGTGATTTGAGCACTGCCTTTGGGTAACAACGCTTCTACAACTGCAGCCATGTCTGCTAAATCTCCCATATATTTCTTTGCAATGGGCAGTAGGTCTGTAAACACCACATCTTCCGGAAGGCTCTCTTTCTCGACCATAGAGTCTCTTATTTCTGCACAAAGTAATAAAGTTAATGGCGCAGCCACATCTGAACTGAGCAATCCATTAAAAGGTTTGATGCCACTTACAGCTAAGCCAGAGTCTAAAGAACATAAGAAATCTACACTATAACGTAAAAAACAGTTTATGACAAATGATTACATAAACAAGGGCAACCTGCAGTGGGACACAGGTGCACATATGACAGTTTTAGTGAATTCAGTCTCATTCATGGCCCCCAAGGGACCCTGATTGATACAAACAAGAACTCAGCAACAAAAAGCCTTTACAGTGCATTCACCAAAGCTTTAGTAACACACAGGAAGTCAGAGAGCTAGAGAAAGGAGATATTTATAACTCAAGAACAAAATATTATTTTCTTAATATTTATTTTGGTAAGCTTATTTTGTTACTACTGGCATGTCCCACAATATTATGCTAAGAAAAGCCTGAGGTCCTTATTACCTTTTTTTGAGGTGTTCTGGCAGTTGAATACTTCCGTTCTCCTCTCTTCTAGCTCTACTTGCAATTTTAAATCTACCACCTAAAGTAGAGAGTGCAGAGGAAAAATAGCAGAAGAAAGTGACAAATATGAATGCACTTAGCTTTAAATACAGCTGTGAATTGTTTAGCATTTCTTCAATGGTCAGACAGACATCCAGACATGGCTACAATGCAGAGCACTCCAAGAATAGCGTGTACAAAACTGACCATTAATAGCAGTTATCCACATAACACTTCAGAGCTACCCCAAAATAACTTGCATCAAAACTTTTAAGTTCACAGTGAGCCAACTGCACCAATGAGGTTTAGTAAAACACTCTCCTCATGACATATAAGGCCTCATATTATTCACGCAATCGTAACGTGAAGCTATCTTTACCAAGTTATAATATTCACCAAGAGGACTGAACAAAGGTCAGTTGTAAAACTCTTGTTGTTACGATCCACGGGGTTTTTATTCGGAACTTCTTTGGGGGGGGGGGGGGGGGGAGGTATTTACCTGCTTAATGGTGGACCAGAAACATTCAATTTCTCTAGCAGTAAAAGCAGCAATAGCCTTCAGTTGCTTCTCTTCTCTCTTTTTGCATGTTTCCTTATGAAGGGTCAGATCCTCATGGTAACGATGCACACTTATAATTAGCTGAATAAAGACATACAATTATTGTAAGTTTTCACTACATGTATTCTATCTAATAAATGTGTTTCTAAAGAAAGAAAAAATACAATCCCTTTATAGATACGCCCTAAACTTGCCTCTTCGCTGTGTTTGTGAAAACAAAAGTCATATACCCTCAGTGATTAAGTCCTAACCACGGAAACGCTGCCTATTCTTCCTACCCACAACTCCTTTTCTAGTAGGAAATATCAAATTCACATTACTCTCTTGGCACTTATCATCTTCCATCTTCTTTCTTGAAGAAAATCTGCTGCCATTCACTGCATTTCTTCCAAAAGATAATCATGGTGTGATTTGCGTCGTGGGGCCTCTTGGAGTTTGGGCAGACGTTTCAGAGACCATAAACCTGCTTTCCTCAGTGTTGTTATTCGCTGCAGAATTTCATTTTCCTTCAAGCAAGATCATTATTACTATTGCACAATACAAAAGCAAGACAGACACTGTGAAAAGCGTTACACAAATAACCAATACAAATGATTCTGCAGTCCTTGCAGATATTCTACATGGCCTGAAGTTGCACTTTATTAATATCTAATGAATAACCCATCTTTTGTAGATTTACATAAAGCTCTATGAGGAACTTTGTTGTGGGGCAGTGTTACATCAAATCTGTAGAAAAGTTTGAGATGCACTGATACTCTCTCTAGAGAACTGTATTTTTTCCTCCTAAACTATAGTATTTCTAAACGTCATCAGGAGAGCAGGGTTGATACAGTGAGAATTTTCATAAAACTGAAATGCCCTGCCAAATGGCAGATGGCCAGAATTCCCTAAAAAGTTCATATACAATTTAGTTTATGGCATTTTTATTAACACATGCAAGCATTCTGCAGCTGCCGGTGAGTAAGCACAAGCAATACAAATTTTCATTGCGATTTTTCCTCCCTGAATCTAAATATGTTCCACAAAATATTAAAATAATTGATTCTATTTAATTAAATCTCCTTCTAGGATATCATTAGAAATACAAATTCTACTTCCCCAGAGAATCTGCCTGATTTCTTCTCATTCCTTTTCTTTCTTCAAGAAATATTACGTAGCATGTCTGCATCTCTAAAAACCACAGGAGAGATACTGCTAGCTACAGAGCATTTTAAATTTAAATGAACACAAAGTTTTATTGTAAAGTGAGATTTAAGCCATTATATAGTTCAGTTGGGCGATTTGAAACAAATTATTAGTGCTTGGCAAAGTCCTCTGTAAAAAATAGTCAAACTATTTGCTCCTTTCTCCCAGGTTCGAGCAATGCTGTCATCCACAAAGTCTCAATACAAAGGAAAACACTGCCTCACAGTGAGAGGTTAGCGTGGTGCTCCGTCTTGCTGTAAATAGCAATGTACCTGCAACTTTGCATACACATCCTAAACTTTCTCCACAACATGAAATTAATTAGATTCAATGAGAATCCATCAAAAGAATCTTTAAACTGAGAGTTGGGTAGCCATCGTGAATCGGAAAAAAAAAAAATGCATGCTTTATGGATGTAAAATTTCAAGAGAAAGCAGCAGCAGCAAAGTGCCAACAATTAATCTTGTCTAGACTTTCCAATAAGACGATATTACCTCTTTCGTTCTGAGGATAGTTTTCCCAGTATTCAAAGAGAACTATTTAATGATGCAGAACAGAGATCAGCAGCAATTTCAGTACGTATAAAACAGGCACTAAAAGCCACATACAATATACTATGCAAATCTGATACCTGTTGCTGTGGGGAAACTGGAGCTTGGGCCAAAAGCTCGTGGTTCTTATCATGATCTGCTGGTCGTACCTGCTGAAGAAAAGCCAGGTTCCTGCTGCATGAAGCAGGTGAGGAGCTATGCAGGCTTGGTGAATTTGGTTTGTTTTGCTGTCTGCTTTGCTCCTGGCTGATCTGTTGAGCCATGTGAGGAACAGGAAGCATTCCACCTGCAAAGGAACTTTTAAAAATCACCATTTCGGTAATTAGAACAGCAGAATATTAGAAACAAAACAGAAAGAAGTGGCAGTGCACGCTGGTACATCGATGGTCAAATCAACTTCCTAGCACCCCACCAGACAATTACACACCTAAAAGCTATGAAGATACAAATCAATCAGCACCCTGGTCTAGTATGTATTTATCACCTCTTTAAACTGACAACACAAAGATCTTCTTTTAATATAACATCCTACAGAGGGGTGATAATGAGGCAACCAATCTCCATCCAAGTATCAAATGACCAGAAAGGAAAAACTTGGTGCAACAACATCAATTAAAGAAATGAACAAATTAGGCACAGAGGGTACGAGTGTTAAGCCCAATGCATGGAAAATGAGACGTGCAGCACCTACATTTCCAGGATCTTCTCCTGAGGGCTTTTAGGTCTTATAATAATTAGTATTAGATATAATCTTACAATTACAGAAATTCTCATTAAAGCAATTATCTTTAATTACAAAACTCAAGCCTTATATTTGATAGCAAATACTTTACCATAAATCATTAATATATATGAGATTTGTCTCTGTTATTTTAAAGGTCTTCTTTCTTTCTTTCTTTCAAACCGTTACCACTGTCAAAAGTCATTATGGCACTGAAAGAAAACATTGAAAAATAGAGGATGCTTCTGCACCTAGCAGCAAGAGATGCCCGACTATATGTAATGGGGAGCGATTTGAACGTAATTTTTTCCTGGGAGGAAGAACCGGTTGGTGCTGTACATAAATGCTTAGTGTTCGTGTTGCACACAGTAACCAGACGGCCGGGGCTCCTGTTATCTCGGTCTTTATGTGAGGGCTGGCTTGGAACTACAACGAAATTAGCCGAGGAAAGCGTCCCGTCACGAACGATGGGGCCGCCCGCCGACCCCCCCCTCACGGCCTCCCGCCCTCCACCGCCGCCTCCCCTCAGCGGGCGCCCACCGCGCGCTCCCGCGGCCCCAGCGGGCACGCGCGACGGCTCCCTCCCCTCAGGAGCTCCGCCCGGGGCCGTACCACTGCCGCCTCAACGGGGGGAGCAGCAGAGGACGGTGCCACCTGCGGGATGGGGGGGGTGAGCACGGCGCATGCGCGAGGCAGCGCTAATGGCGGCTGTGACGGGCGCTGGGGCTTGTAGCGGGAGCTGAGGGAACCCTCAGGAGCCCCAGAGAGCCCCAGACAGCCCCCAAAGAGCCCCAGACAGCCCCCAAAGAGCCCCAGATTGCCCCGGCTCCCCTCGCTCTGGCAGCAACCGGGCCGCTGGCCCCAAGCTGAGCGGGCACCGATGTGAGCCCGCCGTCCCAGTGCCCTGACAGAACCGAGCGCCCCACATCAACACCCCGGGCTGAGCACGGAGCGTGCCCCAAGGGGCAGTTTTAAAGCTTGAATCGCTTTTAGAGCCTTTATTTATTTATACTCACGTCCCGAGCCACAAAGCCACTTACCTGCACAGAAACCAGAGCTCAAACACCCAGCTCACGATCCCCACGAAATAAAGCAGAACGTGTAACAGGAGGTAAGAAACACCCTGGGTTTATTATTATTGTTTTTTCTCCATAGGTTATAAATAGAAATTCCTGTTGATTTCAGCTGAGCCACTGGTGTCAGTTTTGATGCCTCTATTTTTAAGTAAATAAAGGCATCATTCTCAGATTGAAAGGGACAGAAAGATAGAGCTTTGGACAGAAGACTAATACAGACTAGGTTGACAGTATGAGTTAGCAAAGGATGTAAAAGGAAAATCTAGGTAGAGTCCCTCTCCAGAACACTTACACTCCTGTCATTCCAAAACAGTATGGCCTTCACATAAACAAAAAGCTCTGATTAAAATCCAGATGAAACAAGCAAATCCCTTTTCAAGGGACAGCTGTACTTTGGCCAAAAAAAAATAATCCAGGAGGCGTAAAATCAGAAGCCATGGAATGAAGGCACAAAGAACCGTCTCCTCTAAGAAGTAACTACCATATTCAGTGTGGACCCCCAGTTTTGATGCACATCTTTGTGCTCGGGACTAGTCTGTATCCCAAGTTGACAGGACAGAAAGGAGAACAAGAACTCCAGAGTATGCAGATCCCAGAACACAGAAAATTAAAACAATTTCCCAGAGGAAGACAACACTCATGCTCTTCCCTTACCACTGATCAGTGCACACTCCTCTACTCTGAGCAGCTTGATAGAAATTACGAATTCACACATACAAAGCAAATGCAGACTTGATTAAGCCCCAAGGAAGTCAGCACCATTCCTTTCACACATGCTAAGTTGAATCAACCCAGAATCTAGCAGATGGCAAGCTAGTTTCCACTAAAAACAGAAATACTAAACCAGCCGCAACACATCTAGTGAGCCACCCCAGGGAACACTAGAACTTTCATAGCGGCACGCTTTGAATTGCAGTCCTGGCAATTAATTTACATGTGTTCCTCACATCTCAACTGCAGGTCTGTGAAACGACGCCTCAGGCAGTGGATGCCCAACTACGTACGTAGCTGCAGAGCTACGTTCTTGAGCCTGCCCAAGCATGAGGACAATAAAGGGAGGATGACACCTTTCAAATATAAGGTCTTATCTTAAAATATGTGGTTCAATCCATGTTCCAACATTAAGACCTCTCACTGAGTAAGGAATCGTTTCCTCTAGGCTTGCAAAGCTTTAGAAAACATGGTAAGTTTGATTCAATAGCAAAAGAATTCACAGCAGTTAGCATGATGATGAATTTATACCCCACACATGTTATTCCACAAGAAAGCCATGGATGGCATGGAAGATAAAAGCTTAAAATGATGTTTAGAGATCAGGTTAATTAAAGGTGAAAGGACAATAAAAACTAACTTGAAAGTTCATGGAGTCATACATTCATAACAATCATCAAAAAAGTATATTAAAATGTTTTTCCCCATCTTTATGTAAAGATTATACATATTTAAAATACTACTTCCAGGTAAGCATGTAATAAAAACATTATTCAAATAGCAGTTAAGACATTCTGCATTACAGGAATCTTTTAGAAAGCTTCTTTCTTGTTACACTTTTTTCAAGTATACCAGGCAGGTGGATCAGTCAGTGGTACCAACAGCTTCTTTTACTCTTTCTACGGCAGTTTTCCCCACCCAGTTTTTCCTGGGCATCTGGTTCTTGTTCTGCATGCACGCAAACCTCTGCTTTACTGGGTTCTTGGATTAGGATGGCCACTTTTTTGTAGACAAAGTGAGCTGCAAGCAGTAAGGGTCCCAGGTCCAAACGCTTATTGGCTCAGTCAGAATCATCACCACAACCATCGCTGCCTTCAAGATCGCTGCTGCTCTGAAATGTAAAACGGAAAACGGTGTGTCAGTATTTCATATATAGCTAACGACAGACCTAACTCAAAAGACATTGACCATTGACTTCAAACTTCTCCAGAAGTACAGGAAAATGCAGCAAGATTTGCCAGTTTATGACTCTGCAGTCAAATCAGCCAGTGTTTCAAAGCATTCCTTCCTCTTCCCTCAACTGCCCCATGCAAAACCCTGCATAAGTAACACTCTAATTCATTCCACCAACATCAAGAGCACGCAGACTGAAAAG